>NC_141694.1:115186558-118026558 GCF_964263255.1 Lissotriton vulgaris | reverse complement strand
TACATGTTTGTGTTAGAAAACACCTCTGTTTTTGATCTTTTATATTCTTTTTATTTTGTTTCTTGCTGATGTCCTGTAGTTTCAGTTAGATTGTGTGCAGGCCCTCGTGTGCTTATGTGATAATGGACACTTATGCATGGTGGAAGCCTGGGGTTGATAATATTTGAGCATTTTCCTTCAGTTTTTGTGAATTGTGTGTAAATGTTGTTAACTGTGCTGTTTTTCTTTTTTATGGCCCAGTGTGCTGGAAGCATTGGAGTTTTTTGTAATGCATTTTTCATATTCTCCCTGCTTCTGTGGGAGAGAATATATATTATTATTTATGGGGCTTGTAAGAGGCTTTGTATTTATGTCAAATGTAACTTTTTTGTGTCTATATATGAGCCTGTTGGTGGCTTGGATCGCGGTAGCTACAGGAGTCCAGGCCTAAGTAGGCGGACTTTTTTCTTTGTTCTTGCCCACCATTTTTACATGTTTGCATGAGATGGAAAACTTTTTGAAGTAATTTGCATCGTTAGTGTGTTGCATTGAGCTGTTTATGTTTGGGGAATTCATAACGTTTATTTTGATCTTTTGTCATTGTTTTTGTATTGTGGTGATGTTGAATTTTTGTATGTTACTGGTGCTGCTTAACTGATGGTGTAGTGAAACCCACCGATAGGCCCAGTCACGATTTGCATGTGTATTTGAGTATTCCTTTCACTACAATTATGCATGTTGTTGTAGGTAGAGGGATGGGCAACCACAACTTTGTTGAGCCATTATGTGTGTCATAGAGACCATTTTTTCTTTATTCTCCATGCCTCCTTCCATGCCAATCATGCAGCGACACTCATTTTGAGTAACCAGTAAGTTTGTGTGTGTGTGTGTGTGTGTGTGCATATGTGTGTCATTGGTGTCCATTTTGTATTTGTTCTCCATTCTTCCTCCTTTGCTGGCCATGCAGCAATGGAAATTTGGTGGAGCCAGTGAGTGTGTGTCATAGGTGGTCATTTGGCCCTGGAAGAGCACCAACTATTCATTCATTCATATATATGATGTGTGCTGGACCTCACCCTCTGGTACCCCCTTGGTTCCCCATGGGGCTTGGCTGAATACCAACTATTTTCTAATTCTTTTTTTTTAGATTTTTCTTGTTTTTAGATTTTTGTCCACATCCTCCTGCCTTCCATAAAGGACCCATTAGTTCCGAAGAACTGGAGGCCAACTGACATATTTGAAATATCGACATGCAATTATGTAGGGACAAGCACCTCCGCAAGACAGCTGCTGGTGAGAGAGAAGGAAGAGGTCATGATGCGAAGCAACCCTGCAAAATTCAATAATTTGATTTTGCTTAATTACCCAAAAATTTGGCAAAATTACTCATACTTATGCATAATTACGTGAAATTCAAATACGTAATTTCATGCTATATTTAATTGAAAAATGCGTTGTGTTGTCAGTTTTTGATGTGACACACTTCACAATCAAAACATAGCACAAAAACACCACCAAGAACAGGGGCTCATGTTCTATGGTTCCCGTGCATTTGTGGCCAGTTTTAACGGTGAATGGAGCATCATTACTTGAAGTGACATTTTAGCATAATTTCTGCAGTTTTGCTTAACAACCATAACATGAAATTATGGGAATCACGCTGCTATAATATACATTCTCTGAGGCCTACTAATCCCCTTCAGCAATCTTAACACAGCACAATGTGAAGAGGGATGCAGTCACCACATAGCACCCAAGCAGATTACCTCCTACCAATAGGTCACTTGTAGAGGTATCCTCACAAAGAAAACATTCACAACAATGTAATACGAATGTCCATGAATAATTGCAACGCAGTGGTCCCAGCATTAGACTTGCTGCCATTGACAATGGCAGTAATATTGTCAAAGCTATGGAGGATACCTTAGAGTGCTATGCTTCACACATTGCATCAACCTAATTGTGCAGGACGTCCTGAAAAGAGAAGCAGCAGTCAACAACTTACCGGTCACCTGCATGAATTAAACTAATTTCAGTCATTCTTTCAATGTATGGAAGCATTCGAGGATCATTCATCTTGCTTATAAAGTGCCTGTGAAAGCCTTCATACCAGAAGTGCCAACCCATTTTCGGTACTTCGACTTCTACATGCTTCAGTGTGTTTGAGCATTAAATATCTATCAATGATTACGTCCTGCAGTGGATGGTAGAAGGAGGAGGATGTAACTGTCAAAGCCATGATGATAGAGGTTGATAATTGGGGACCACTAGACCGTCTGATCTAAACGCTAGTGCTTTTTTGTTGTTTGGAAATGGAAATTCATTAAGGAGGACAGTTCCATGTGGGAGAGGTGTGGCACAGTGACTAGAGCCGCTGACTCCGGAGCACGGGGCTCACGGTTTGATCGCCGGCAGCAGATCAACTCAGCATCATGTGACTCTGGGCAATAGCTCACTTAATCTCCCCAACAGTGCCCTGAGACCCTTAGCGGTGACTAGTTTGTGCTTTATAACTACCGGCTTAGTTACTTACAATGCACCAAAGGATACCATTGTTGAACATGCTGCAGGAACATTTGTAAAATGTGGAATAAACATTTATCAATGTCAATGAAGAAGCAATTGCTGAGGTCATTACCTCAATTTTTTGTGTGAACACAAATCAAAGAGTGAAAAAGAGATTGTGTCCCCTGAAGAGTACATCTCTGCCACAATACCATATCCATAAGACAAAAAAATCCTTGCCTTTTTAATTCTTTTTTCAACAGTGCATGTCTCAATTAACAAGAATTGGATTGTTTTGAAACCAATATGAACAATTACAGTGTTAGTCCAGAATCCAGAGACTTATTGCAACTGCAGCAGCAGCACAATCCTGCGGTAACACCATGAAATGAAATTAAATGAAATACTGTATTTAATAGATCGCACAGCTACTCAAACTAGAATGTGCTGGAGCATAGACAGCGGAGGGAGAAGAGTGAACCAGTTATTGATCAAAGAGCCATGTTTTTAAATTTCTTCTAAATGAAAGTAAGTCAGTGTTTAGCCTCAAAGTCTCCGGAAGGCTATTCCACAGTTTTGCGCCCAGTAAGCCAAAAGGACTACCTCCAGTGCGGACAAGGCGTATTTTGGGCACAATGGCCATGTTCGCATTGAAAGAGGGTAGGGGTCTAGATGTAGAATAATGGTCCACTTGTTTGATAAAGTAGCCAGCTCCACCCCTGTGGAACGCTTTAAAGAAGATGGTCACAGCTTTAGAGTTTATTCGCTCTTTGATGCAAAGCCTATGTAGAGATTTGAGAATTAGAGTCGTGCTAGATCTGAGTTTTGATCTTAGAATGGCTCTGGTTCTGGCTGTTGCACTTTGAACCACTTGCAGGCGCTGGGTCAAGGATTTGGGGAGAACTAGGTACAGGCAGTTGATGTAGTCAAGGTTTGATGTCACTAAAGCCTGCACCACAATCTTTCTATTCTCTGGTGGTAGTAGTGGCAGAAATTTCTTTAACATTCGGAGTGTACCGAAGCATGCGCCAGTGAGATTTAGGATCTGAAAGCGCATCGAGAGTGTGTTTCCAATGACAATTCCTAAATCTTTAGCTTTCTCTATTTCTGTGGGCGGGGACGGCAGATCCTTGGGCCACCAGGAGCTCCAATCGAGTGTTTCCAGTTTTCCAAAGAAAACTACTTCCATTTTGTCCAGATTACACTTGAGCTGATTGACTTGATCTTAGGCCGATCAAAGTCAGAGCCTTTATCACAAGACAAGATAAGCTGAGGGTCATCAGTTTTGCGCCCAGTAAGCCAAAAGGACTACCTCCAGTGCGGACAAGGCGTATTTTGGGCACAATGGCCATGTTCGCATTGAAAGAGGGTAGGGGTCTAGATGTAGAATAATGGTCCACTTGTTTGATAAAGTAGCCAGCTCCACCCCTGTGGAACGCTTTAAAGAAGATGGTCACAGCTTTAGAGTTTATTCGCTCTTTGATGCAAAGCCTATGTAGAGATTTGAGAATTAGAGTCGTGCTAGATCTGAGTTTTGATCTTAGAATGGCTCTGGTTCTGGCTGTTGCACTTTGAACCACTTGCAGGCGCTGGGTCAAGGATTTGGGGAGAACTAGGTACAGGCAGTTGATGTAGTCAAGGTTTGATGTCACTAAAGCCTGCACCACAATCTTTCTATTCTCTGGTGGTAGTAGTGGCAGAAATTTCTTTAACATTCAGAGTGTACCGAAGCATGCGCCAGTGAGATTTAGGATCTGAAAGCGCATCGAGAGTGTGTTTCCAATGACAATTCCTAAATCTTTAGCTTTCTCTATTTCTGTGGGCGGGGACGGCAGATCCTTGGGCCACCAGGAGCTCCAATCGAGTGTTTCCAGTTTTCCAAAGAAAACTACTTCCATTTTGTCCAGATTACACTTGAGCTGATTGACTTGATCTTAGGCCGATCAAAGTCAGAGCCTTTATCACAAGACAAGATAAGCTGAGGGTCATCAGTGTAAAAAAACTTTTGGCACCCTCATCATCTACCATGGATGCCAGGGGAGAAAGATAGATATTAAAGAGGGTAGGGCTGAGAATGGAACCCTGAGGGACACCAATATTGATGGCCGGAACCGAAGAAGAGAACGGTGGGAGCCAGATATCCTGGGATCTATTCCCCAAATAGGAGGACATTCAGGTATGGGCAGTCTCATCCAGGCTGATGTTTTTAAGTCTGTTTGAGAGGCTCTCATGTGGGACCATATCGAAGGCCGCTGAGAGCTCAAGCAGTATCAGAACGGCCTTGCCTCCCTCGTCTAACTTACCCCTAATGAACTCTGGCACTTCCAACAGAGAGGATTCCACGCTAATATTTGCCCTAAAGCCGGTCTGACATTCATGAAGAAGCCCCCCCTCTTCAATATGTTTTTGCAGGGCTTTATTTACAAGCTTCTTTAAAACTTTTGAGTGGGCCGGAAGCAGGGAAATCGGCCTATAATTGGCAGGGTCCATCGGATCAGCGTTAGTCTTTTCTAGCAGTGAAAGAATATAGTTTGGTCATAGTGCCTGTAGAATGAGAGGTATTAAAGAGCTGGTGTACAATCGGGTTAATCGTGGACCCTACTAGGGGCAGAATGTTAGCTGGATAGGGATCTGTAGGGGACCCAACGTAATACTTTGGAGGAGGGATAATGAGTCTTCCAATTGAAGCTCCGGAAAAGCAAGTAAGGGTGGGGGCTCCAAGATGAGAAATTTTCTTTTTACCCAATGATAGTGGTTAAGCTTGGCCTCTGAGATGTTAGAGAAAACTTGTTGGATCAAAAAGATTATTTCATGAAAGAATTAAGCCATCTGCTTGGAGGATTCTTCTGTACGTGGCCATACATTGGAGCAGGTTATCAGCGAGGTGAAGGATTTAGCTATCCTAATCATTTCCTTACTCTTATTTTGGGCGCTTTTGATCCTGGTTTGGAAGAAGTTTCACTAGAGTATGGTAAGTTTTTAAGTAGTCTTTATAAACCTTCCTATCCTCAGGGAGGTAGGATTTGCGCCATTTCCATTCCTTTTTCCTACAAATCATTTTACTATCTCTGAGGTGATCACTAAACCAGGGAGCCAAAAGGACTGACCTCTTGGAAGCACGGGTAACAACTAGGGCCATTGCCTCGATGTTGGTTCGATGCCAGGAATATATTCGAAGTGCATCCACCTCCACATTGCTAGACAACTCTGGTGTAAAGCGGCCAAGGGCATCAATTAGCTTAGGGATGTCTATTTTGTGGAATGCCCTGCCGTTAGAAGCCGTTTGCCATGTGATCGCCGGAGGGACAGAGGCACAATAGGGATATCACATTTTATCAGAAAGTGATCAGACCAGGTAATGGGAAGGGGCAAGCTAGACGAAAGGTCAAATTTATGAAAGATTTGGTCGAGGGTATGACCTTTTTCATGAGTGGCTGAGGAGATAGATGTAAGCATCTTGAAGGTCTGCATCGACTCCTGCAAAAGTGTAAAGTGGGGTCTTTATCATTCTCTATATGTATATTAAAATCTCCCAAAATAGGGCAATTGTTATATTTTAGGGCGAAGTAATAAAATTACAGATAGCGCCAGGGGGTCTGTAAATTAAAAACCCAGCGATGCTTTGATGAGGGGATAAAATGCACCAGAATCCTAAACACTCTGTGCACTCTATAGCTTCTGTCGAGATGAGGGAGCAATCTCAGTTGTGCTTATATATTATGGCGACACCGCCACCCTTTCCCCTAAATCTTTCCTTCCTGAGCATTTTGCAGCCCATGGGGATGGCTGAGGTGATAGTAAGGTTAGAGACGTCTGATAACCATGTCTCTGTGAGAAATAGCAGATCAGGCTGTTCACCTAAAAGTATGTCATAGATGTGTAAAGCATGTTTTTGCAGGGAGCAACAGTTTACCAAAATGCCCAGAGTTTTATTTTTATTTTTACCCTTCTTATCACCCTCGAAGGGTCTTGGGTGCGAGTTCCCTGGTCTGAGGTGGAGACCAGCTGCACTTGTTACAATGGAAGTCTGCCACTAAACTCAGGTCGGCAACCCCGCCCTGGCAAAGTGGTAGTAGCATAAGATTAAATAGTGAGTCCCTTTTGTAACAAATAGGAGTGAGCTAACCAGTGGAAGTCTGGGCAACATGGCCAGCGCCGGACGCCTCTGGGATGCTGATGAGCGCCGACGGTCTTGCCTTAGGCACGAGCGCTGTGCGCATCAGTTTGCATCTGTTTTTATAGACAGAGCAAAACTAGACCACTGACACTGCAGAGAAAGTGGAAACTGCAGGGCGGAAGTGAGACGGCCAAAAATGAAGGTCAGCCCTCCGCTCAATCGGAGTTATCAGCCGCGGCGAGCCAGGACTGCTAACAAAGTGCAGGGGAGGCGAGAAACAGTGCAAAGTACAAGTAAGGAGCAGGTTGGAAATATACAACGGTAATTACAGGCTAAAAAGTGACTGGTGCAGTTAAAACCAAGGAATGAAAAGATAACCCACTCAGGTCCTGCGGCTATCATCCATCACCTGCTACTAAACCTACAGCACCAGCAGCTTCACTTCCAACATCTGATGTGGGTTGGGTAATGGATATGGTAAGACTTTAGTCAAGTGTACAGGTGCAGGCATACAGAAACAAGCGTCAACACCAATGACTATTAAGAAGATAGTAAAGGACTACTTAGTTGGCCTGACAGGTGTTTACCTGGATTATTACCCATTGACCTTTTGGAATGGTAAGAAGCAATAGTGGAACGAACTCAGCAGTGCTAGAGCATTTTAGGCTTACTTGCATCGACACACAAACCATTGTCTTATACTGTAAGGTGTGTGCATCCTGTCAAGCATAGAATTTGTACTGGAAGGGAATCTTCCATTAAAAAAACAATGCTTTACTTCTTGTCCCATGCTTATGTGTGCTGCACAACGCACCACATGAAAATTGGAAAAATATAGAAACTTTTTAAACTTGCTCAACTGTTACACTTGCCTCGAGGAAGCATAATATTTTTATCTCAAAACCCTGTCTACTAATGTTAGTAGATAATAATTTGCGTCCAAAACCATGTGTGGTTGCAAGGGAACGCCCAGTGTAACACGCTTGGAATGACCCCTTGACTCAAAGTAGCTCAAATTAGCTATGCGCTACTTTTGTTCACTTTCAGCACCTTTCCAATGCAAATGATGATTTCCATTGGACATTAAATTCCAACACAAAACCTTGAGCAGAGTTTGAGTCACTTTTGTAAAGCGAAATTAGTACAAAGTATGAGTGATGTCTTGTATTTTTCGCCACTGTTTTACTACATATAAATTTGTGTAAATTTGTTGAATATAAGTTATTTATGTATGACTGTTGATTTTTAGAATTAATTAGTGCATATGATTTTGCACTGAGTCTTTTAAATATGAATATGTACATTTAGAAATAAACTCAATTTTGTACTTTTTAATTGTTTGTTGTGCTTTACATACTGTTTTTTCCCTAGTTGCAATATCAATTAGATAATTTTTTCTCACACTACTTTTGTTCACTTTCAGCACCTTTCCAATGCAAATGATGATTTCCATTGGACATTAAATTCCAACACAAAACCTTGAGCAGAGTTTGAGTCACTTTTGTAATGCGAAATTAGTACAAAGTATGAGTAAATTTGCCCCTGAGATTCCACTGTATAAGCAACATATTCATTCCCCTGCCTCCCACCAATACGTTCCAAAGTTTAGATCCGGGGTTATTGTAAGTAGTGATGGACAAAGTGCACCACTGTTTGCAACATTTGCTAAATTGCATGGAAATAGGTTCAACTTTACAAATGTTGTGAAGATGTGCAGTAAATTATGTGAAACATTTCTTCTTTTAAAACAAAATGTTTCTGCCTAATTTCATTTGAAAATGTTTGAACTAAAACAGCACCTACCACTCTTTTGTTTCTATTGACCAAATACAGTTCAAATTGACAAAAACCTCATAGATTGTCTGCCAGCATTAAAATTCAAGAGACTGATGGATTGATCGTTAAACCCTAGAGTGTCCCGGTACTTAAATACAGCAGCTGTCTAAGAGCTTAAAGGACAAATGAGTGCGCTGTGAAAATGCAGTGGGCTGGTGAAGGGCCAGATGTTGAAAGGAAGTTTATCCCAGTGAACAGCAGCATCATGAGAAAAATAGCATCTATTTATGCCAGCGCGCATAATGCTCAGATCCAGCTATAATGCCTGAGGTACAGAGCATAGACTGCAAGGAGGAGTTTAAAAAACGAATTCTCCAGCAAAGATACATATCTCCTCCTCATGATTGGCCCAGTTTATCATAGAGACAGGGCACGATTCACAAAGGTAGACCGAGACAAAAGTTTAACTTTACAACTTTCGGTATTCACAAATGACATTTACGAGTAGTAAAGTCTGCGACAAAAGTCTAATTTAACTACTCGTAAATGCCTTTTGAGATGCCTTTTGTGAATACCGAAAGTCATAAAGTTAGACTTTCGTCTCAGTTGACCTTTGTGAATCGGCCCCAAATTATAAACTTAAGACCAACACTTAAGTTTAACTGAGACAAAATCTAACTTTACTACTCGTAAATGCCATTTGTGAATATTGAAAGTCATAAACTTAAACTTTGGTCTCAGTTTACCTTTGTGAATTGGGCCCATCGTCTTAATTGGGGCCATCTGGTATCTGATGTCACAGTAAATCACATAACCCCAGCTGACATCATTAAACTAAGAAACAGTCTATTTGTATTGACTGTTACAGAAGCAGGAACAGCTGCGGTCCGTGTAGGTGACAGCGGTGCAGGGGTGGGGCTGTGTGGGGGTGATTTCTAGGAACAATGCTGGGGGAAAATTAATTATTTATTTAATTTTCCCTCTACATCGTCCCTCGAAATCCCCCATGCGGCCCCACCGACATACCGCTGTTACCTGCACAATGGATAAAGATTTTACCTATCTACACTTAATAGCCCCTTTAAATCGATTTACTTTACAAAAAGGAATAAAGTGAAGCTAGCTAATATGAGCAGAACTGTGTGCAGTCCAAGAAGTAGCGGTGCTGCAGTGTTTTGAATTACTTGCAAAAGATAGATGTGAAGGCCCAGCAATATACACACTGTCATTGTGAAAGCTTTCACTGCAATATGACAATTCATTAGCCATTTCTACCTATTGTTTCATCATTAAATAATATTATAGGGAAACTATTTGGTGATAATTCAAATACTGGTGTCATTTTAGGTGAACGTTATAATCAGACTGTGAGCTAACAATATATTGTGTTGAATAGTATGTTATTGTACAATATGAATTGTTGCCTCGCTTAGCACGGAACACATATTACGAGATGTAATTCATGTGCTAATTGCTCTCTGTGCCTTTGTGTCAATCTTTCAGATGTCCTTCGAAATACCGTTTTTCATATATCCAAGGTTATGTTCATTATTCTATAAAATGAAAATGATTTTAAAGCAGTTTAAATGCATCCCCACATGACAAATTGATTCTGTATGCCACAATAACATTGAACCACGCTTGCCTCTTTATGATTTATTTACCTGGAGCGGGACCCACAGATGCTTCACTTGTGTGAGGGAACTAGGACACGTTGTTGTGTCGCCACATGAGGAGGCCCAACATGTGAGGCCCTTCTCATAAGTAGGACCTTCATACCTGCTGAATGACCCACAAGAGCGCATTAAATCACCCTTAAAATTGCACTGCAGACACCTCAGGCCACTTGAAGGCTACACAGATAAGAAGCACATTATACAATCATTTATCACTATTTTACTTTTCGTATAAGCAACTATATATGTGCTCTTCAAGAAGCAATCAAACTATCGCCCTTAAGTACAATTTCAGAAAGTCTTTTTTGTTATCAGTACATTGCTTTTAGACACCGCCCTGTCTTAATATCAGGGTACAAGTGGTGGTGGTGAATATCGAAATATCATCCTGTCAAATAATAACAGTATTTTTATTATCAGTTTATAGGAATCTTGCAACCCTTACAAAGTCCAGGTGGATGAAACACGTGTCGGCTCTTTCGGATTGGATGAATATTGTTCAATACGCTACTTATGAAGTAAAACTGTTGTGGATGAACCCAACCCCTGTTGATTGGATTTGATCATTGCCTCTGAATTTTATCAAGAATGGACTGTATGTCATTGACTGGAATGCGTGTGCTGGAGTGCACTTTTTTCTTTAGATTCAACCCTGCACTATGGCAACAGGGTGCAGCTAATTGGCACCCAAGGTGGCTCAATGCACAGCACAACAGCACCACTGTATGCTTGAACATTGAATACTGTATATTTTCATTATAACAATGACTTGTGATAGATGTGCAGCTACTAGGGCGCAGTTATTGTTTCTGTACATAGTCTTCACTTAATTCATACCACAGCCTGGACTGATTTTCTTCTTCTTTAGAAGTAGTGTCTAGTTGTCTAGTCCACTCTCCTCAATAATAAATACACCAACTAATACAGACTCAAACTGAATAAAACTATATAACCACCGGCTCAACACACATCTTACACTACAGGCTGGGTACTCATTTCAGCGGTTTATATAAGTCAGGTCCGCTGCCTTATCATACCTTATCACGAGGTACATTCTGCATTACCTCAAAAATTTCTTGACTGGTGAATGTAGCTATTAAGTCGCCCCCTGCACATTTTATTAGATTAAAAGTGATAACTCTGGAGAGCCATGCTAGCATGCACAGCAAGATGGCCGCCTCTCGCTGATGCTCCGTTATTGTCTACAAAACGACAATATAAATGTATAATTAGGGCATTGATTGTACTCACTTTTTTCCCAGAACTTCGTTTTTGGACCTCACCGCTTCCATTTGGCAGGTTCGTGGAAGCTTATTGAGCAGGGTTTTTGCTATGTTCCTTTCTGCTGCTCCTACTGGTTGCTCTGCTTCTGCTCTGCTGTAGTTTCCTGTCAGGAAGGCAGAGTTTACCTCAGGAAAGGCCGAGGTGGAGGGCTAAAGCCACTCCTATAGCTGGTTTTAGCTGCTGCACATTTAGAATATATGGTGAATATCATTTATTTCTGCTTCTTCTGTGCTATTTCTGATGAGAAATGAACTTTCATATACTTGATTATAATTATTTCAACCACCTGGAAGGAAAAAATATTTCTACTGGACATAACAAACATAAATTATTTCTTCTCCACCTGTCAAATCTAAAATAGTTGATTCCAATGAACCTTCTTTATCCACTCTGTTGAACAAACTGCAGGCTGTGCGTTTAAATACTGATTTTATTGCATCAGAAATTAAAAATGTCTGCGAAGACATGGCTAGCCTTTCTATGAAAGTTTCTGATAATGCAATTAAAATTCAGGACAATAAAGGCAACATTGATTGCCTCACACCTATGGCAGCAAGAATTCTACCAATGAGTAAGTTGTTGTTGGATTTAGAAAAGCATAATCGCCAATACAATTTACATATTTTTAATTTCCCAGAAGATGTGGAAGGAAATGATTTGTAGGAAGTATTTAGAGAAATTGTTGCCTAGACTGTTAGAGTTAAAAAATATCTCAAAGTTTAAAGTAGACAAGGCACATGGAATTCCTTCTCACAAAAACCCTAGTCAGGATAAATCACGATAAATGATATTTGAAGTTCTGCGCTATGACCATTTGGTCATTATTAGGAAGGCAGCTAGAGAAATTCCATCTTTAATGGTAAACGGAAATAAAATCTACATTCACCAAGACTGTACTTAGGAAACTGTTCATCTTCATAAAGAGTTTGCTGAGTTGCAACCACAACTCCGCTCCTCTAGTTTCAAATATTGTCTCTTTGATCCTTCCACAATCAGAATATAGAGAGACGGTGTTTATAAGTCCTTTTAATGATAGGAAAAGAGCTATGTCCATTTGTAGACCAACAATCCCCATTGTCGATGGAAACAAATGCTACTGTTACTTGATTTTTTCAGATTTGGTTTTCAGACTAATTTGCGCGTACTGTAAGATTAGCTATGTGGGCGTTTTCTGCGGTGGTTGTTGTTGGTTATGGATGTTTCTGCAATTGTATTTATGTGTTTGTGTTGTCTTATTTATGTTTGTGACTTATCTTGCCTTCTATCCCTGTTTTGTATATCCAAAGCTACTTTCGGTTTATTATCTTTCTTTTTTCAGTCCTTTTTAATTGACTTTCCTCTCATAATATGGCCCATACAAACTATGTAAAATAGTTTCTTTGAATATTAAATGTTTAGGACATCCTGTTAATCATGTAAAACATTTAGATTATTTAGCAAGCCACAAAGTTTTTTTTAAAGGAGACACGTATTGATGATATGGTTCTAGCAGATATGCAGAAAAAATGGGTTGGTACTATGGTTTCTTCAAATAGGTAATAAGAACATTGAGTGGCTTTTCTTTTTACAAAGAGACTACATTTAAAAATATTGAGCACATTCTTTGATACAGAAAGTCGTCACATTATTATCAAAATTCAATTTGATAATATGCCGACTTATTAAATTAATGTATATGGGCCAACAAATAATGATCCAAAATTTTGGGCCCTCTTTACAACAGAGGTGCTGAAATTAGGTAATGTCCACACATTACTGGGGTAGACTTTAATGTAATATGTGATCCTCAGTTAGATAGATCATCACAATTCAAATATCATTTGCCTAAGGCTTTTTTACCTCAAAGACCTTTTTTAAAACAACAAAGCTGGTTGATATTTGGTGGTTACATCACCCAACTGAAAAATATTTTACTTTTTTCTCAAATCCTCATAATTCTTATTCATGACTTGATTATTTATTAGGATCCTGACGGTTAATTCATTCAATTTCTACTCAAATAATATATAATATAGATATTTCTGATCATGCACCTATTTCAGATGTTTTTCAATTCACCCCTACACTTTTTACACAATCCAGATAGTGTATAAATACTCATACTGTTCTCAAAGAACTTAATAAACTAAAACTGTTATCTGCACAGATTATTTTACTTTTAAACCTGAGGGATCTGTGTCTTTGGTAACCCGATAGGATGCATTTAAGGCATATATTAGAGGTGTAACCATTTCTTTATGGTTCATGAAAACAAATCTTCTAATGCTCAAATAAAAGATTTGGACAAACAAATTGCAAAGTTAGAGAGGCTATTTATCTCATCTAATGATCTCAAATATAAATTGCAGTTTCAAAAACTTGGTTACGAATTTTAATTCCATATTAAGTAAACAAGCAGGTATATAACTCTCCAATAATAAGGCCAAATGTTCTTTTCATGCTAATAGATTAGGTATGTTTTGACAAATTAGTTGAATATTAAAAAAGATAAAATTCATATTGCTGTAATTCATGGAGTCATTGGTAATTTTTCCTTATCCCATCATGATATAGGTAATGGATGTTTAAACTATTATAAAATGTTATATAATACCCCATCATCTGTGGACTCTTCATTGATTGATACTTTTATGCGCAATTGTGGTTTACAGAAAATATGACAATCAGCCAAAAAGGATTTAGATTCACTGATTAATTTAGAAGAGATTACTTTGTCAATCAAATCCCTTAAACTTAAGAAATCTCCTGTACCTTAAACTTAAGAAATCTCTTGGACCTTGTGGAATACCAGCTGACTTTTATAAAGTTTTTGCTTCCCACCTTATACATACATCTGCTTTTGACCTCTTTTAGCTCTTTAGGAACATCTTCTGGATAATTTACTGAAGCATTAATTATTCACAAAGAGCCTCCTCTTGTTTCAAATTATTGACTGATTTCCCTAATAAATAAAGATTACAAACTTTATGCTAAAATACTTGCAAATAGGTTGACCTCTGTGCTTAATTCTCTTATACATCCTGATCAATCTTGTTTTGTGAAACTTCGATATTCTGCCAATAATACCAGGGTGTTACTTCATGCTACTGAGCAGGTACACACTTTGTCGATACCTTCTGGAGTGTTGGCATTAGATGCTGAAAAGGATTATGATAAAGAACAAAGGCAATTTTTATTTCAAACATTAGCTGCGTTTACTTTTGGAGACTCATTTGTTCGTATTATATCTGCTCTTTATTCTAGGCCTTCTGCTCGAATTTTCATGAATGTCATATTTCCAATCAATTTTCTATTTTCAGGAGTACAAGGCAAGGTTGCCCTTTCTCACCTTTACTTTTCCTTCCGGTTATTGAATCTTTACTCACTGCTATTAGAGATTGTACAGGAATTGCTAAGTGTTAATAGTAATGGGGTGCCGCTCGCAGCAGTTTTTACTCTTTTGGGGAGTCTGTGCATACCGGGACCTGCATTTTACTGGGTCTGTTGAAGCCAGAGGGACTACAAGCATGCCAACGCGGGACTGCGAGGACCAGCTGCCTCAGCTTCTGCCACAGCTGGTGCCTCTTCCCGCATATCTCCCGCCTGCTTGCTGCCTTAAACACGCCCATACCACGCCACGCGGGACGCGCGCGGGTGCGCGCCGGGCAAAGCCCGGGCCAAGGGCGGGCCCGTTTTAGCCCGCTCTAGACCGAGAGAGACCGGACCGGGCCATCCCCCTTGTGTCTGCTGCAGAGCACATACTCATTGCCTGGGTTTGCCGTAAGTACTCTTGTGGCTGAAGGCCTCAAGTAATAGTATGACTACACGTGAGATGAGGAGTAAAACTTTGGTTGCTAGGGGTCACCTAACAGGAACTTTGGATAACTTTATAACAAGAGCAAATTCAGTTATCGACCAGGGGATAACTCTGATGGAGCGCCGGGTGTCACAAGATCTTGCCATGGCTAAACGCTCCTCAATGGGACATTTTGCCAACGCCCGGTCACCCGAGCACGAAAGTCGTGCTAATATAATTCTCACCCCAGTAACCCTACATACTCCACCTGCTTCTCACGAGGATGAGCACACTTCACCAATTGTCTGCTCACAAACACCTGAGGCCATGCTGACTACTGATGCTCCAATCCTGGCCAAATCTCCAGAGAAATTACCCACCCGACATCTCCGGGAAAGAAAAGAGGGCGCTAAACCAAAGAGAAAGCGCGCTGCTGCGACTATTTCTGGGGAAGAAAGTCTAAATTTGCAAAAGGGTCGGGTGATAGTGATATTACATCGAAAGATAAGGGGTGCCTTGTTTCGAATAATCTGATCTGCCAGGGGCCACTGCCATCGACTGGATTGGGCCTAGGGCCAACTTTTGCGGACGTGGCTCAGTTTATCAGTGGTACAATGACGGCTGAAGATTCTTACCTTACAAAACGTGGTGACCTACTGAAATCCTCATTTGGACTGATAGAAGAGAGACTTGGGCGCATTGAGCAGCAGCTTTCCCAGCTGGAACTGGTCACACGGGCAACTATGGATAAGACAAAGCCAAATGGCTCATGTCAGGGTAATGTTCAAATGAATCCTCTATGCGATGGCTTTGTAACACATAATCCCCTCTTTCCCATTGTGCTATCTACCCTAGATGTTACTAAACCATCTATGCTAAACAATGCTGACGTCCTGCCCATCTTGCCCGTACGTTCGGATAATCTGAGAAGCAGTAGTTATGTTACATCTTTTGTGACCTTTTCCCTCCTGAGGCGGAAGCCGGGAGGTCTCGCTCTCTTCTTTCCTCATTTCAAAATTTGTGTTTGACATTTTTAGCCTGCTGCCTCTTGCGCTTGATTAAGAAGCGCCAGAGACATTTTAATGTTTATGTTCCTTTGCGCTTGATTTATAGGCGCTAGAGATTAGGGACCCGAGACTGCCACAGCGCTCCTTAGCGCTTCGCTGTAACTTCCCCCTCCCCTACCCCCAGACCACCCTCGGCCGAGCATCAACGCCGAGGGTTGGGATCTGGCCTTGGCGGCCATATTGGGTGTGGGCCACGCCGCTCACGCGCTCTAGCAGCGCTATAAGAAGGTAGTTGAGACATCGCCTAGGGATTAACATCTTTTGTGACCTTTTCCCTCCTGAGGCGGAAGCCGGGAGGTCTCGCTCTCTTCTTTCCTCATTTCAAAATTTGTGTTTGACATTTTTAACCTGCTGCCTCTTGCGCTTGATTAAGAAGCGCCAGACACATTTTAATGTTTATGTTCCTTTGCGCTTGATTTATAGGCGCTAGAGATTAGGGACCCGAGACTTCCACAGCGCTCCTTAGCGCTTCGCTGTTACTTCCCCCTCCCCTACCCCCAGACCGCCCTCGGCCGAGCATCGACGACGAGGGCTGGGATATGGCCTTGGCGGCCATATTGGGTGTGGGCCACGCCGTTCACGCGCTCTAGCAGGACTATAAGAAGAACGTCCACGACTCCGCGCAGCGGACGCGCCGGATCTGCGCCGGAGTCGTGCCAGAGTCCTGCCCGTCTGCGCCCGTCAGCGTCCCGGAGGCACTCGGAGTGGCAGGCGGGGCTCGACCTTCGGTTTATCGTTCTTCCTTTCCTGGCGCTGCCATGATTTGGTATTCGCCCCAGGAGCTCCGCTCATTTCAAAAGGCCTCCTGTGCCTGTCATAGGGTCTTTCCTGGTCGGGATAAGGGCAAGCGGAAATGTCCGGGTTTTGGCTGGTCTCTGGCTAGTGCCCCCCCTCCATATCAACCAGGGAGGTGGGTGGCGCTAAACACCTCTGCCTGCTTTTAAATACCAGATCTGTTCGTAGACACGCCCAGGAAATCTTCGATCTCCTTGTTACTGAAAAACCAGCATGTCTGATGCTGACAGAGACCTGGTTAGGCAGGTCATCTAATCCCGATATTGTTACAGCAATACCCCCAGGATATAACATTTTTAGGCAAGATAGATTGAAAGGAAGGGGTGGGGGCGTAGCACTTGTGGTTAATGAATCCTTTGCATGTTCCATCATTCCTATGGATGTCATCATGGGCTCTGAATCCCTTGCCTTTTCCATATCACTGACACCTCAACAATCTTTTAAAGGGCTCCTAGTTTACAGGCCCCCCGGCCCTGTAGGGTCCTTCTTTGAGGAGCTCCAGTCTATAATGTCGACGCTGATTCTTAGAGCAGAACACTGTGTGCTCGCCGGTGATTTAAATTTCCATATGGATGAGAGCTCTGACCCGGATACAATGAAATTGATGGATATCATGACACCCTTAGGCCTGACCCCTTTACTCTCTGGACCGACCCACGACAAGGGCCACACTCTAGATCAGATCTTCTCCACGTCCCCTATTGAAATGTCGGCATTGTTGCCGGTACTGTGGCCAGACCATTATCTGGCCAAATTCTATGTTCAGTGCATTAAGAAACCTCCGAGCACTGTTCTGAAACACCAGGGACCAGTATCCAGGGCGTACCATCGGGTGACTCCAGAGATGCTGGTTCAGGCCTCTCTGGATCATCCTTTCCCTGTTACGGGCAGTCTGGAGAAAGATTTAGACTCCTTGCAGCTGTGGCTGATGGATAGGCTGAACGACCTAGCCCCTGTGATTCCCCCCCAACTAACACCTAAACGGGCCTCTGCCCCTTGATTCACTGAAGCACTGTTGCACTCCCGTAGGCAATGCAAAGTGGTCGAAAGGGCCTGGCGATCTCAGTACGATGCCGATGCTAGGCTTGTCTACAGAACAACGGTTAAAGCCTACCACCGGGAAATCCTCCAGGAAAAAAAAGGCTATTTCGCCAGGAGAATAGAGGCAGCAGCCAACTCTTGTAAAGAGATCTTTTCCATTGTCAGAGAATTTACGACTCCTAGGTCTAATTCGACTCAGATCGACCCCTCTCAGTCATGGGTGTCTGCCCGTGCCAACTTTTTTACGAACAAGATAAAGCTGATTCAGGACTCCTTCCCCTTGAGGCAGATTGATGCTCCTCTTAGCCCCGCAGATGGGCCAGCTCCACTGATCCCCGCTGGTCCAGTCCTGACGGTGTTCCCGCCATTTCCGATATCCGCGTCTTTGGCACTCATGGCTAATCTTAAATTTGGATCACCTCTGGATCCTTGCCCTGCCAAATTCCTGGCGAAAATGACGGATATTGTAAATCCTTTGGCAAACCCGCTCTTGAATCTATCTTTGAGTCAAGGGGTGGTCCAGCAGGCGTGGAAGCAGGCAATGGTCATTCCCCTTCTTAAAAAGCCCGGCCTTGCCCTAGGGGATCTCGCCAATTATAGGCCTATTTCGCTTCTTCCCGCACTGGCTAAGATCCTGGAGAAACATGTACATATCGTGCTCTCCAATTATTTGGAGTCCCACGATCTTCTACATTCCTCCCAATCTGGCTTCCGCCCCAATTTAAGCACAGAGACGGCGCTGCTGGAGGTGTCTGAGGCCATTAAAGGGTCGCTGGATTCGGGAGGCAAAGTCATGCTCGTCATGCTTGATCTGTCGGTGGCTTTCGACACCGTCCCCCATGAGGGTCTCCTCGCCAGACTTTATGAGATCGGTCTGAGGGGGACGGTGCTCATCTGGCTTAGATCCTTCTTAGAAGACCGCCGACAAATGGTCTGGACCTCTTCGAGCTCCGCTGAGATGCCACCTTTGGGAGTCGGAGTCCCTCAGGGCTCCGTGTTGAGCCCAACTCTCTTTAACATCTTTATGACCCCTTTGGCGACATTGGTGGAGTCTTTCGGGGCCCAGATCGTTTCTTACGCCGACGATACCCAGCTCCTCTTTTCATGTCAGAAAGGAGAAGATTTCGACGGAGAGAGTATCCGTGAGTGCCTTGGGGCTGTTTTTAAATGGTTCCAGCTAAACAGCCTCAAGTGCAACTCATATAAATCCGAGATACTCATCTTCAGTTGCTTATCTGACCCAGAGCGGCATGAATGGTGGCCTGCTGACATGTTCCCTCCAGCACACTCGTCGCAGATAGCTAAGAATCTGAGAGTTAAGATCGACAATGGGCTGACATTAAAATCCCAGGTTCTGGCTCTCTCGGGAACCTGCTTTGGTCTCCTCAAAATGCTCCGGAAGTTCTTCCCCCTGCTCTCGGAAGAGCACAGGAGGACTACAGTCCAGGCATTAATTGGCTCAAAATTGGATTATTCCAACATCCTTTATCTTGGCCTGCCTGAGTATCTCCTGCAACGTTTGCAGGTGGTGCAGAACGCGGCCGCATGGGCTATCTTTGGCCTCCATAGACGTGCCAGAGTATCCAGCCTATTGCAGTCGCTCCATTGGCTGCCCATCCGGAAGCGGATAGAGTTTAAGGCCTTGACACTGGCCCATAAGGCCCTGCATGCTACGGGAGCCCAGTATCTCCAAAGGAGACTTGCCTTTTACCATCCGGCTCGCTCTCTTAGGTCTGAGTCTCTGTTTTTAGCTGAGGTTCCCCGAGTAAAAAAGACGCGCATTGGAGGCCGCTCTTTCAGGCTGTGAGCTCCGCAGCTCTGGAACTCTCTTCCACTGTCACTGCGCAGCACATCCAATCTACTGGCCTTCAGGAAGGGCCTTAAAACATGGCTCTTTGCCCGATAGTGTTCTTTCTCTCCAGTGCTGGAGCTCTCTACTCATTGCAGTAGTTCTGTCTTATGTTGTTGATGTCTGTCTTTTCCAGTCACTAATTAAAGCGCCGGGACACTCCTTTGGAGAAGCCGTGCGCTATAAAAGACCAACCTAACATCTAACATCTAACATCTAACATCTTAATGCAGCAAAACCAAAAGAGAGTGGACAGATTTCATCTTTAGCATTATCGCAGGGGACCCCTAGAATTCATTTACCTCCTGAAACTAGTCCATACCTGGTAGTATTGACAGGCATTCCTGAAATAAGTAACCCTGGACAGGAATCGTTCATGTCCCTAAAAAACAAAATGACCCATTGGCTTAATTGTAATAGACCACTACCCTCTCATATTACTAGTGAAATATTGATGGTACGCAGGGTTTCTTGGGTGGGTCATAGCTCTAAAACTACCACAGGCGACTGCGTCCTGGTACATTTTAGGGATCCTCATACTGTGGAGCATATTTGTAATTGGAGCCATAACAGCACCGGGACAACTATTCAATCCCACCCCTTGTCATTTTTCTATCCCTCAACAGAATTGCTAGACCGTGCAGGTGATTGGTCCCTAGTAACGCATCGTCATGGGAGAAGGGTGGAGAGAAGTAGGTATGGGAGGACCGATCGCTCAGAGTTTTCTACCTACCCATAATAGGTTTAGCAGTTTGGAAATGGTGGACTGACTACAGTATAGTAAGATGGATACTTTGTGTATCACCCAATCTAGGAACTCTGCCAAATCTAGCGGAGTAGCGGAGCTGCGGAGCTGCGGAGCTGCGTAACAGCGGTCCATCTAGTTCTCCTGCAGATCTTCATACCCATACTCCGGGGCTTAACACGGAAATGGGTATTGATGGATTGGGGAGTCCAGTGCTGCCTCACAGAGTGCTCTCCCCTTATGCAACCTCAGGGGTTGGAGTGCCACTGGGCAGTGTTGCCTACTCAAACCCTTTTACAACATTGAAGTCGATGACAGTACTATCGTGGAATATGGCGGGTCTATCGCATAAATTAAACTGCACAGAGTGGGGATCCTTGGTGGACCAAAATTATATTTGTCTCTTTCAAGAGGAGGGAAAGGATGACCGTCAGGTGGCCTTGCCATCTGGGTCGCTTCTCACTTGGGTTGTACGCCAGAGAATATGGCCACATATTCCAAAGACGTTCAGTGCATACTTCTGAAATGGCCAAATTCTTTCAAACTAGTTATTGTGAATGTATACTCGCGCCCAGTTAGTTTGGCTTCCGAATCGGCCACCATTGATGACTTATCTCATTTCCTGAGTACATTGCAAAGTGACTGCCATATTTTGGTGGCTGGGGATGTGAACTGCCACTACGAGCCTTTTCTAGGAATGAATGAAGGTGCCTTCATGGGCGAGGATGATTATTGGGCTATCCCACCATGCCAATCTCCATGTCCTAAGTCATGGGCTCCCATAGCGATTCAGATCACGGCCCTTATTTTAAATAATTCTTTAAGGGCCTGTAACGGACGTACACCGTTCGATACTCCATCGATGTGCACTTTCAATAAAAGGGGTCACGAATCTGGCCTTGACAACATCATGGTGGAAACAAGGATGTGGTCTAAGGTCATTGATTTTAGAGTAATCCGTAGGGTCGACAGCGACCATAATGCACTATGGCTGGAGATGGCCTTCCCAGGGCCAAAGGAATTTTCAACTGCAGAAATGCATGATCCGGGTCCGGGTGAACGGATGACACTTTCAAATAATAGACGCAGGGTAAAGTGGGGCAAAATAGTGGAATCCCAAGATGAACTTGCTAAACTGTATAACTTAGTCCTCCCTCGACTTCTGGAGGTCGGCAATTTAAATACCCAGCCGACACCCCCAGATTTTAATGGGGAACTACGGCATATTCACCTGGATTTGGTTTCTGATTTAGCAGAGGTTTTTAATCCCCAGGTTCCCATTATGAAGAATAGATCACCAGTTTCATCCTGGTATAACTCAGCCTGTAGAAAGGCTAAGTCCGAGTTGATCATGGCGGTTAAGTCTGGGACTAATAAACCCAAAATTTGTGAACTAAGACTGCACTATAAAGAAGTAATGGCTCATGCAAAGAGTGATTGGGACCTGGATAGGTGGTCTAACCTAACCTCTGCTTTCGATTCAAGGGATGCACGCAGATTTTGGTCACTAGTTAACATAGGCTCGGGGGAACCAAAATCAGCAATAGAACCTAATATTGATGCATCAGTGTGGGAATCCCACTTTAAAGTTTTATACTTAGACGAACCGGCTGAGGATAGTATGGCAGCACCCGTACTCTTAAATGCTCAGCATGAGACCCTAGAGTTCACCTTGGGGGAGGTGTCTCACGCGATAGGTAAACTTGCAGTGGGTAAGGCTCCGGGACTTGATAAAACTCCCTGGGGACCTTTTTAGGCATCAACCAGGGATTTGGGACCCTTACCAGCTCATTGTTTTTAACGAGATTCTGAGAGGCATGGAGGTCCCCTGTACTTGGCTGGAAGCAGAGATAGTCCCGATTTATAAGAAGGGTTCTCCTCTGCTCCCAGCCAACTACAGGCCCATTAGTCTCATTGACGTCCTGCAAAAAATGTTTGCGCGGCTTGTCCTGGACCACCTGTTGGCATGGATGGAGGAACATGAAGTTTTAAGTCCCTTTCATGCGGGGTTCAGGAGGAACACGTCCACCATGGATCAGATATTTTGCCTGATTCTTTTGTACTGGAAAACTGCAAAGATCGAGGGTGGCAGCCTCTTCATGGTGTTTGTGGACCTCCGGTCCGCGTTTGACCTAGTGCCACAGGGAAAATTGTGGGGGGTTCTTCAGGATTTGTGCGTTCTGTCCCAAATATTGAATGTGTTGATGAGGCTACACGAGGGGAATTTTGCCCAGGTCAGATGCGGGAGGAATGGGGCATTGTCATCAAGGTTCTCAGTTGCCAGAGGGGTGAGAAAGGGCTGTGTTTTGGCACCGACCCTGTTTTCCCTCTATGTTAATGGTGTAATTTCACATCTGGATTATGTCCCCAATAATGACGCGCCAAGGCTGGCAGGCAGGAGGGTCCCGGCGATTATGTTCACCGATGATACCCTCCTGCTTTCCAAGTCCCCTATGGGGATCCAACGGATATTGAATGGCTTTGGGGACTTCTGTCGGTGCCGTGGTCTTGAGATAAACGCCGATAAAAACAAAATTTATGATATTTAATCCTCCGGCATACACTCAACCAAATCCGACCCTGGGTAGTGTGAGGTTGGAAAGGGTCACAACATTCCAGTATCTTGGGGTTACACTCCATGAAAATCTCTCTTGGTGACCTCAAAAAGTTAAATCCCAATTGAAATTATCACAGTTGGCGGGTGGTATTTTTAAACTCTCAAATACATCGACATTCAAGCCAGTGAGCCCAGCCCTGGAGATTTACAAGACCCAAGCAAGGGCGGCGGCTCTCTATGGCTGGGAGCTGTGGGGTCATTCATGTGGGTCAGAAATTGCTAAGATAGAAACAAAATTTATCAGATGGTTGCTGACACTTCCTCAAAGTAGCCCGCTTCTCCCCCTAAGGCTAGACTTGGGACTTTCACCTATAGAAGACGAGCTAGCATTAAAGCCGCTCAGGTTTTGGCGTAGGCTATGGGTATCAACAGATCTGCTAAACTATAGGCAAGAGCTGAAGCAGATATTAAGCTACAATAGAGCAGGTAAAATTCCCTGGCTGTCGTTCATAAAGCGTGAATTTTTAAGTTTAGGTTTGCCTGATATGTGGGGCAATCCGGAAAGGGGCTGTCTCGAGGTATCACGCGAATCACTCACCAGGATTTACAAGGAAAAAAAATTGAACTCCGTTGTTTGTGCCTCTAATGCTGGCACCTTGACTAATTCTTTTTTAGCTTTCAAAAATTCTTACTTTTTTGAGGATTTTATGGATGTTGTTTTCCCGATTCTAGCAAGAAAACTTTTTATTCAATGGAGATACAGCACTTTATCAATTAAAGCTTTTACAAGCAAACGGTCAGCCTCCAATAACAAGTCTTGTCCAGGATGTAGCTGTGACGTAAAGGACGAACTTCATGTGCTCTTCTTCTGTCCAGCTTACACTAAATCCAGGAAGTATTGGCTGGTACCACTTTGCAGAAACTTAGGGCTCAAAAATTGTTTACATGCTTTTAGAATCCTAAAAATGACACATCAAGTTTTATCGTATTTGCACTTTCTAAGTATTTGCTAGCTATGTGGTCCAAGCGACGCCAATTAATTGATATTGAATGCTAAGGTTTAAAGTACTTTGAACTCTTTTACTGCATTACATCTTATATGTGTACAATGAATTTCACGGTGTCTATGTAATGCATTTTATATTTTATCTACTCTTACCATGGTTTACTTTGTACTCTTTTATGGCCTGAATATACGAAATAAAGAATTTTTGAATTGAATTGAATAGTAATGATGTTAATAATAATATACTAGCTTATGCAGATGTTGTTCTTTTGTTTCTTAGGGGCCATATGTATCAAGCTAATTAGCATTCGCAAAGGCCGAAATTGCGAATGCTAATTAGCTAAATGGTATGTATGTAACATGTTTGATGCAAAATAAGGAATCGCAAAATTTGCTATTCCTTATTTTGCGATTGCACTGAAGGAATCACAAATTTTGCGATTCCTTAAATGCAATGTATCAAAGAAAAAATATTCCAAAAATGCCATTAAGGATTCGCAAATTACCACCAACTTCTAGTTGGTGGTAAGTTGCGAATTCTTTTAAAAAAGCTTTTTCAAAAAAACCAAAGGTGCCATATGACGCTCATACAAGCCCTTAGGGCATGTATGTGCGCCATATGCCCCCAAATGTCATTTTCAGGGGTGCAGCAGGATGTTCTTGAGACACCCCTGCACCCTTGAAAATATTCCTAATTTGCGAATAGCAAATTGCTAATCGCAAAATCCCCCTTCATTCCTATTTTATTTTTTATTTATTTTATTTTTTTAATTTGTAAGGCGCTACAGCTACCCAAAAAGGGTTTCCCGGCGCCGAGACACAGCATAAGGATGTCAGGAGAATTTACTGACTATTCTTGTTATTGTTCGAATAGCCAGGTCTTGACGTGCCTTCTGAACCTGACATGGTTTTCCTCCTTTCGAATGAAGGGAGGGAGTGCGTTCCAGAGGGATGGTCCAAGGTGGGCGAAAGATCTGCCTCCCATTCTTGCCAATTTAAATCTTTGTACACAGAGGTTGGCAGCTGATTGCGAGCGAACATTACGCTTGGGAGTATAGGGGTGAGCCAGAGCTAGAAGGTATTTGGGTGCAGTACCTGCTTTGATTCTGAACATGTAGTTCAGGGCTTTAAGACAGATTCTGCTTTCTACCCTGAGCCAGTGGAATTCACAACGGTAGCTCGAGACTCCGGAATTTTTAGGGGTTCTGCACAGTAGTCAGACTGCAGCATTCTGGACAAGTTGTAGTCGACTGACTACCGCTTTGTTTGAGCCAAGGTACAGAATGTTGCCGTAGTCAAGCCGTGATGTTATGAGGGCATTGACTATGGTCTTTTGAGTGGAAGAGGGCAGCATCCAAATGATTTTCCTCAGCCATTTGTTGATGGTAAGGCATAGGCCGACAACTTTGTTGGCCTGTTGGCTCATGGAGAGGGAGCTATCCAAGATGACTCCCAGATTTCGAACTTGAGTCACTGGGGTAGGAAAATTACCCATCTGGTTAGGCTAGTGTGAAGGATTCCAAAGATCTTGACATTTTCCTAAGAGAAGAATCTCTGTCTTGTCTCCATTGAGCTTTAATTGGTTTCTTGTCATCCAATTAAGGATGTTTTGAAGCCCTGATTTGAGGAGAGATGGGGATGTCGGACAGGATTCAGATAGGGAGAATATAATTTGGGAATCGTCGGCGTAGGTCATGAGGGTAAGTCCAGTATTTTCGGCTAAGTCAGCTAGGGGTCTGAGGTAAAGATTAAAAAACAGGGGACTCAATATAGATCCCTGTGGCACGCCGTGGGAGCATTGAAGGTGTCTGAGCCGGCCAGTGAGGATGTTATTTGGAAGGTCCGTTCCGCCAGGAAGGATTGAATCCAATCCATAAAAATGAATGGGTAATTTGCGATTAGATATTTGCTAATCGCAAATTAGGAATGGTAAGGAATCGCTATGAAACAGCGATTTTGTACATACATACCGTTTTGCGAATTCCAAATAGCGATTCCTTAAAATTCGCTATTTGGAATTCGCAAAACGGAACTATGATACATATGGCCCTTAGTAATCCTGAATCATACTTTTGTCCTTTATCTGATATAATATCATTATATTCTCAAATTTCTGCATATAAGTTAAATACCAACAAAACAGAATGTTTCCTTTAAATGTGTATTGCACTCATGACATGTTACCCATTCAAGATATAGGGCCTCATTAGGATGGAGGATTTTCCGCATCCTCCGGGCCGGCGGAAGCCACCGCCGGCCCAGAGGATGCGGAAAATCCTCTGCGGACCCACCAAAGACCCACCGCCACATTAGGATGGCTGGTGGGTCCTGGTTTCCGTCCGCAGCTTTTCCGCCGTGGTTGGCTTACAACCGCGGTGGAAAAGCACTAATATGGTGACGGTGTCTCTCAGACACCGTCAGCCAGCTTAGGATGGGCTCTGAAACATGCTTTTCCGCGGCGGCTTGTCCGCGGTGGAAAAGCATGTGTAACTTCACTGCGGGGGCCCGTTGCGGGCCCCCTAGGTGAAGGGGGGGTCGGGGCTGCACATGGGGGGTACCTATGGTACCCTCCTGCATTTGTATGCAGAAAGCGGCAGGCACCGAGCGGTGCCTGCCACTTTCTACATACAAATGCAATGCGTGCATTTTTAACATTGCTGCGGGTGCAGCTTGAAGCCGCACCCGCCGCAATGTTAAAAATAGAGGATGTGACCGTCAGGGTGGCGGTCACATCCTAATTGCACAGGAGGGAACTCCGCAGCCAATGCGGAGGTTCCCTCCTACTCTATGGTGGCGGACGGACTCAGGTCCGTCCGCCACCATAATGTGCCCCTTAATTTGGTAAAAAGGTGACATTTTAATATCTTGGTGTTTTCTTTTCCCATAGTATTAAAAAATCAATCTTATCAAACTGTGACAACATTATAAATGATATCAAAGAAAAATTGCCCCAACGGTCCTCTTTACATATCTTATTGTGGGGAAAAATAGATTTAATTATAATGGTAATTGCTGCCAAAATATTTTATTTACTTGCTATGTTGCCGCCTCAATTGCCTAGGTCATTTTATAAAAATGTTGATAAACTTATTTCTAAATTTAATTAAAACAATAAAAATCCTCATATTAGTTAGAATAAATTGAAATTTGCAAAAAGTAATGGAGGTTTGGGATTGCCTGATTTTTTTAATTATCACAAAGCATTTAAATTAAAGCAAAGTTGTCTTCAGTCGCGCGAGCGCGTCGGCAAGATGGCCGCCGCCACCGGAGCTCCGTAAGTGCACCGGCCCAATTAGCCGATAAACGACAATATTCCTGTCAGGAATCACCAATTTGTGGCGGCGCTTGCATTTTCTACATTTTTCCCACCTTGTGCTTGACTTTTAAACGATTTCTCTGTGGGGAAGTGCTTCTGCTGGCTCCTTGGTTCCTCTATCCTGCCTCTGCTCCAGCTTCTGCCGGCTTGCTCTGCATAGGGGGCGGAGTGCTCACGAAGAGAGGGCCTGGCTTGGGCCTGGCCACACCCACGACCCAGTTTAGCTGCTGCACCAGTCCTTTTGAAGAGCTTTTGGGGAATTTTACATCCTTTTTCCCTCATATTTATTACATTTTGAGGTGTTTTTTCATATTCTGCATTTCTCTGACGCAAAAGGTTATTTTTTCACCTCAAGATGGAAAATAAAAATTTGGCTGCTAATAAAACGAAAAAGCAGATATTGCCTACTCCATCTAAGTCTAACGTTGTTGAATCTTCTGAACCGTCACTTGCTCTAATTTTGGAGGAAATTCAGGCGCTGCGCATGAATACTGATACTATTGCGACTGAAGTGAAAAATGTTCGCAAAGAAATAGCTTCTATGTCCATGAAAGTGTCTGATAATACTATCAAAATTCAGGACAATAAAAATAAGTTGGACTATTTTACACCTTTGGTGAGTCAAATAGTACCAATGCACACTCAATTGCTGGAATTGGAAAACCATAATAGACAATACAATCTCCGTATTTTCAATCTGCCTGAAGAGATTGAGGGATCTGATTGTCGCTTATATCTAGAGTCATTGCTGCCTGGCCTCCTAAATATCAAATTCCCCAAAAAATTTGAAGTGGATAAGGCTCACAGAATTCCCTCACATAGGAATCTTCGCCACACTAAACCCAGGCAAATGATTTTTAAGGTTTTGCAACACCATCATTTGGTCCTTATCAGGAAAGCAGCAAGAGACATTCCCTCACTCTTAGTGAATGGTTGTAAAATCTTTATCCATCAAGACTTTGCTAAGGAAACAATTGCTATTCGCAAGGAATTTTCCTCTTATCGTTCACAAATGAGAAGCCTTGGTTTTAAGTATGGTATATTTGATCCTTCTACGATGAGAGTCTGGAAAGACACCTTCTCTAAATCTTTTCATCGTCCTGAAGATCTAAGACTTTTCCTGGAACAACAAGCTTCACCGTCAATGGACACTCATGATCCTGTTACTTGAACGCTTATAGTCTGATTTATCCTGGCATTTGAATATTTTCTCTCTTCACGGGCTCCAACGGTTTTATGGCCATGCTTGAGGAATGGGTGTGCGTCTCTGTATTCTTCTTTATGTTTATGTTTCTTGTTTGCTTTTTTCCTTCCCTTTGTGTTTCTCCCTATTGTGTCTTTCCTTTTCTTGCTCTCTACATAGAGTTGCTCTTTCTCCATGGCTGTTTTTCATTTCCTCTTCCTCTGATTCTTTTTTCTATCCTCTTCCTTCTAATTCCTAATGGCTAATACTCATAATGTTAAAATTGTTTCACTTAATGTCAAGGGTCTACGGCATCCAGTAAAACGCACTAAAATCTTGGACTACCTGGGTGCGTGCAAAGCTGACATTTGTTTTCTCCAAGAAACGCATGTTGATGACAAAATTTTACAATATATGAGGAAAAAGTGGGTAGATTATATTGTTTCCTCTCCTGCGCTGGGGAAGAAAAATGGTGTTGCAATTTTCTTAGCAAAAAGGTTGCACTGTCAGATTCTTTGTAAGTTCACTGACACAGAAGGTAGATATATTGTGGTTAAGGTTAAAATTCATGACTCAACCTTCTTTTTGCTTAATATCTATAGTCCTACGGCTGATGACCCTTTGTTTTGGTCTACTATAACTACTGAAGTTCTAAAGTTGGGGAAAGTTCCTTTGATTGTTGGGGGGGATTTTAATGTGATTATTGATCCGTTGCTAGATAGGCTTTCTACTAAAAAATTCCGACCTCCTAAAGTTTTTCATGCCTTTAAATCTTTCCTTCGCACAACCAAGTTGGCTGATATTTGGAGGCTACACTTTCCTACTGATAAATGGTTTTCCTTTTTCTCTAATCCCCATAATTCTCATTCAAGGATTGATTATGTTTTGCTTTCGCCTTCATTACTTCAATCAGCCACCAACCCTGTTGTAGGTAATATTGATATTTCGGACCATGCCTTAATTTCCTTTGTTTTAAACATTTCCTCTACTTTTACCAAACAAAGTAGGTGGCGTATGAACACGCACATTGTACTTAATGATACGCATAAATCTAAACTATTACAAGCTATTCAAGACTATTTTTTGTTCAACTCTGAAGGTTCAACTTCGATTGTCAATAGATGGGATGCCTTTAAGACCTACATTAGAGGTACCACAATTTCTATTATGGCCCATGAGAACAAACAATTTAACTCTAATGTTAAACATTTGGAAACACAAATTGCTAAATATGAATGTTTATTTATTTCTTCTAATGACCCTCAACACAAATTTAAACTACAAAAGCTTCGTTATGAATTTAATGCTATAATTAGTACTAGAGCAGGAATCCAACTCGCAAAATCTAATGCTAAATTTCGCTTTAATACCAATAGATCTGGGAAACTCCTTGCAAACTATTTACGGATCAAGAGGGATAAAATGCAAATAACATCAATACGCGGTTCTCGTGGCCAAGTTGCTATTTCCCATAATGATATTGTCCAAGAATTTTTTAATTTTTATTCTACCCTGTATAGTAAACCAGTCCCCTGTGATGATTCTTTAATTGATTCCTTTTTAAATAAGTGTAATTTGCCTCACGTTTCTCCCTCAGATAGAATAGGTTTAGATTCTCCAATTACTTGTGATGAGATTTTACTTGCTATTAAATCACTTCCTAAGAATAAATCCTCAGGCCCGGATGGTATCAGAGCTGAATTTTATAAAGAGTTTCAGTCTCACCTTTTACCTTATTTAAGTGCACTTTTTTCCCATTTTGGTTCCTCTGGTACTATTTCGGGCTTCTTTAAGGATGCTCTAATCATTGTTTTGCCCAATCCTGATAAGGACCCTACCCTGGTTTCTAATTATCGTCCCATCTCCCTAATAAACCAGGACTGTAAGCTTTATGCTAAAGTCCTTGCCACTAGATTAGCTCCTGTCCTTCACTCCATCATTCATCCAGATCCATCTGGTTTTATGAAAAATAGGTACTCAGCTAATAATACCAGAACGCTTTTACATGTTATTGAACAGAGCCCTCACCTTACTTCCCCTGCGGGAGTGACGGCTTTGGATGCAGAAAAAGCATTTGACAAAATTCATTAGCAATTTTTATTTAAACTTTATTATCTTTTAATTTTGGTGCCCATTTTATTCGTATGATTTCTGCTTTATATTTTGCCCCTACTGCTCGTTTGTTTATTAATGGTCAAATTTCTACTCAATATCCTCTCTTTAGAGGTACTAGGCAGGGTTGTCCCCTTTCCCCACTGTTATTTTTTATTAGGAATTGAGCCTTTTCTTAATTATATCCGCTGCTGTGACAATATTCAGGATATTGCGATAAATGATGTCACTGTTAAAACTTTAGCTTATGCAGATGATGTTTTATTGTTTATTAGTAATCTTCCTTCCTCTGTTCCCTCCCTATTGGACATTATTGCAAAATATTCTGTGGTTTCAGGTTATAAATTAAATGTAAGTAAGACTGAATTTTTTCCTTTGAATGCTTTTTGTACCTCGGATATGCTACCAAACACAGATATTCTTTGGCAAAACATTAAGCTTAAGTACTTAGGTATCCTATGTGCCTCCTCGTTGCCTGCTACATTGAAACTAAACAGCGATTTTATACTTGATTATATCAAAAACAAAACGTCCAAGTGGTCTTCCCTTTATCTCACCTGGTGGGGGAGAATGGAGGCTGTAAAAATGAATATTGCACCAAAAATCTTCTACTCCTTGTCTATGATTCCCTCTCAATTTCCTCTCAAATTCTATAAAGATGTTGATAAACTGTTATCTAAATTCCTTTGGTCTAACAAAGTTCCTCGTATTGCTTACAGGAAATTAAAACTCCCTAAGTCCCAGGCAGGATTTGCCCTTCCAGACTTTTACCTCTACCATAAAGCTTTTATCTTAAAACAAAGCTCCTATGGTTTACAAATTCGCATGTGGTCAAACCTCCAATTTGGTTTGATATAGAGTCTTCAATTGTACGACCCTTTTCATTGCCCTCTTTGATGTCAATGTCTTCTGCATCCAAGGTTGTTCATCTGTCATCTATAATTAAATCCTCTAGATTAATAAATAATGATTTGGACTCTAATTTTGATTTACCCTTACTCTCTACAGTCCACTTGTCTTTATGGCATAGTGCTTTACTTAAACTAAACAGAAACATTAACTTCTGGTCCTCATGGATTTCAAAAGGAATTTTTTATCTTAAAGATGTATTTTGTGGAAATGCCTTTATTCCTTTTCAGCAACTACAGTTGTCTCTGAATTTTATAAAAAAATTTACCACCTCCCAGGGCTCCAATGTTGGTGCAATCTCATCTTTTTGGAATAATTAACTTTCCATTTCCCTATCAGATGACTCATGGTCCTCAATATGGCGCAACAGTATCTCTGGTTGGCTTCCGGAGTCTCTTTATCAGACTAATGCTTATATTTTATTTAACGCCCTATGGACCCCATCTCGATTAAGACGTGCGAAATTGTTACCATCTGATGTTTGTTGGCACTGCAATTCAAGTTCTGGGTCACTTCGTCATATGTTATTTGAATGCCCAGTTATTATGAAATTTTGGTCAGATGTTTGGAACGTCATTTTGAAAATTTTGCCTTTACATGATGATATTTCTTATGCTATGTTAATATGTAAATCGGTTGCCCTTTCCCTTCCTCTTAGTGAGTCAGAGGCAAAGTTATTTAATTTTTTAATTAACTGCTGCTTTAAAGTCCATTACTTTTTGTTGGAAAGATGCTTCTTCTCTTTCAGTTCATGCTTGGTGGTTGTGGATTACCTTTACAAGAAGAGGTGCTCGGCTGTCTCTTAAAGGCGTTACTCACAATTCACAGTCATTTCAATCTTTTTGGTCTCCTATTGATTCATATGTTATGCAATGATATGATTAAGTATTCTCTTATGTATTTTGGTGATTAATTTCTCCTTATTTACCATCTTTTTTGTATTCAATTTAATTGTGACTCTATATTGTATGATTTTATGATTCTATGATATGTTCACTCCCCCGCCCCTCCCCCTCTTTTTTCTCCCTTTTCCCTTCCTCTTCATTTTTGGCTTAAGGCATTTCATGCTCATCATTTAATCATTAATGCATGTAAGATTTATTCTTTTTGTATTGTACTTGTCTATTTCTTTTGTCTACAAAATACTTCAATATAATCATTTTGAGCTTAAAAAGCAAAGTTGTCTTTGGTTTACACATTTTCAACTTACTAGTCCCCCTACGCGGCTTCCTATGGAAAAATGATTAATAGTGTTATTTCCTCTACCTGCTTCATTAACTATGTCTAATAGTCCAACATTACTTAATACAACCGTTATTTTGAAATCCAAGAAACTGATATTACAAGATTTAGATTACCTATTTCAAGCACCATCCTCCCATACTTTAAAAATATTGTTATGGTATAATCCCAGAAACCTACAATTTTGGAAGGCTACGATGATGGCATGTATTTTCTTTCTTAAGGACATATAGCATAATAATGCTTTTTTCCCCATATTCAGAATTGGAGCAAACATTTAATTTTTTCTAAATATAAACGTTTATGTCATTCTATTCTAGATTCCTTTTCTAATAATAATAGCTCATAATAGCAATAACAATAGCTCAAAAAGAACCTCTGATTTACAAATGTATCTTCAAACAGTGAATACCACAGCTCATCCTGTATCCCTAATTTAAAAAAATAATAATTGCAAAATCTCAGTGGAAATAAAAACAACATGATTACTAACCTCTGGAATAAAGAATTATCTTTATTATTATTGCAAGAATTTTTGGCAGAAAATCTGGTTAACTGGTGTTTCTGGAGGGCTTCCTGTGTCCTTGTATCAAACCAATTCTTATATTCTTATTAATGGTTTATGGACTCCTTTAAAGTTATTTCAAGCTAAGATTATACCTTCTCCTTGTTGTTGGCATTGGCATCTGCATAAAGGTTTATTAATACATACGCTTTATGAATGTAATATTATTTTTCAGTTTTGAAAGGAGGCGTGGTCTGTCATCCAAAGTATATTGAAAGTTTCTGAACCAATTTTTTTATCTTATTTTGATCTGTAAATTTGTTGTTCTTTGTTTGAATATGCCTGTCCTGGAATGTAAACCTCATCATTTCTTAATATCAGCAGCCTTAAAATCTATTACTGCTATTTGTAATGATGCTTCATCATTATCACTCCATACATGGTGCTCATGGATAATTTTTACTAAAAGAGTTACTAAGCCCTCCTTAGACCCTTCCAAACTTACCAACTCCTTTCCCATTTCTCTCTTACTGGCTTTGACAAAGGTATGCGAAAAGGGGATTTTTCGGCAAACTTGAGGCCTTTGTCGAGGCATCTGGTGCTCTTCACCCGGCGCAATCTGTGTTTAGGGCTTCTTATAGCACTGAGATCGCCCTAGTTGAACTGGCTGAGGCGAATAGGGAGTGCGTGGACGCGGGCAGCAGAGCGGCCCTGATTTTGCTGGACCTTTCTGCCGCCTTCGACACGGTGCCCCACCGGCAACTTCTGGCCCGGCTGTCAGCCATCGGCGCTGCTGACACTGCCTGGGACAGGATTAAATCCTTTTTGGAAGAGCGCACTCAGCAGGTCTGGATGCCTCCCTTCACCTCGTCGGTTAGGAAATTGTCGAAAGGAGTCCCTTAAGGCTCTACGTTGAGCCCTCTGCTCTTCAATATCTATCTGACTCCCCTGATCTTCTTAGCAGAGGAGCTGGGAGCAAAAATAATAGCCTATGCGGATGTCACATAGCTCCTTTTTTACCTAAAAGGCTCAGACTTGGCAACTGACATCGCCCAGAAATGTCTCTCGCCTGTTTTCAAATGGCTTGCACATGTCCAACTCAAGTGCAACAAGGACATGTAGGAGGTCCTCCTGTATGGTCAGTCCCATCACACCTTTAGGGAATCCCTGTGGCCCCCCGAATTCTCATGTCCCAATTCAGAGGGCGACCCAGCGAAGAACTTGGGGTCTGGTTTGAAGAAGACCTTCGGGTTCTCGACCCAAATTAAGAAACTTACCGGAGTCTATTTCAGCATTCTTAAATCATTAAGAAGGTTCTTCCCCTTGTTACCGAGGCCTGCCAAGGAAATGATCGCCAGTGCCCTTATTCTCTCTCGCATTGCCTATGCTAACGCCCTTTATATTGGCATTCCAAGCTATTTTCTGAAAAAACTGCAAACTATACAGAATGCCGCGGCAAGACTTCTACTCAACATCTCTGGAAGATGTAGCATCCAACCGCATCTGCGAGAGCTGCATTGGCTACCAGTGGTCCATCGGGTGCAATTCTAAGCCCTCACTCTGACTCACAGAGCCCTGCATGGCCTCGGACCATCATACATTAGGAAGCGCTTTTCTTTTGTATGCCCCCAGTCGTTCTCTGTGCTCTGCGAACCAGCGACGGATGGTGATCCCTCGATTCCACGGGACATGGATGGGGGTCAGCCCCTCGCCGTTAAAGCAGCTATTGCATGGAATTCCCTTCCCGCTGAACTTGAGCATATTCAAGACTTCAGACTTTTTAAAAAACAACCGAAAACCTTCCTTTTCAATCAGCCGATTTAAATACAACCCCTGCTCCATTCTATCACGTTCACTTTGCGCGCCAGTATACTCATGAATAATTGTGTGCAATACAAATTCATTATAACATAATCTATCTTTATCTGAAGTTATTAATAATAGTTCTGTGTATCATATATTTTGGAAGCCAATTGATGCCTATATAGCTGTCTATTTTTAATTTCATTTATTTTTACTACTCTGTTTATTCCTATTCTTAAAAGGCTTTTATGACTATTAATTGTAGCTTTATTCTCAGTTTTCACATTGATGCTAATCTGCTTTTCTTCTTTTCCTTTTTTAGTTATGTTTTTTATTTCCTATATATTGTAGACAGGTTTTATTTGTAAAGGTACTGTTATTCTATTAATATTGTTAACGCTCCTGTATAAGTGCCTAGTTCGGTGCTATTTTTTGTGTTGTCGTTCTCTGAATACAAAATTCAATAAAATAGTTTGAGCACAAAAAAGTGATAACTCTATTCTCATTTGAAGTATCCGAGCTGAGGTGTGAGATATACTAACACCAGTAATATAAATTGAAGATTTCCTTATCTGCTAATGTACTGCCTTGTCCAGTTCAGCTGTACCACTGATATACTGGAAATAGGGCAGGGTCCACAATAGTGGTAAGTACAGCCTGCATGGACACCACCTTATTCCCATGCTCAAAACATTATATCTAGAACAATGGCTCTTGTGGCTTGCATGTCAACATATATAAAGGACCATTTTGGGAGCTAATAGCTTGCTTACTAGCTTGAATGTCCATGTGGGACATGGTAGTGGCATGATTAGAATTTTAAGATCAAGTGTGTGCCGGTTAGAGACCACCATAGGGTGGAGACATAGTCAACCATCTTGACCCATGTTTGAATTCCTAGAAAGTAATCAATTCATCTACTTGGAAGACTGCTTACTTGAAATCCTTCCCCGGTATGAAATCACAATAGGGTGGAGGCATATGTCAATCATCTTGACCCATGCTTTTATGCATAAAAAGTAATCAATTCAGGAGTGCTGACAATGCAATATGGAGAAAAATGGGTAGGGTTGTCCTTTGGGATATTACATATGCCAGCAGGTCAACAACACCAATGACCTCCATCAATATATTCATAGCACCCCACCTCTAGCGCTTCTAGGCTGGTAAGTGGGTGTTAGCAGTGTCCTCTGAGACAGAAAATGTAACTAAAAACCATGGTTAATAATGGCAGTTTCCTAAGAGGAACCATCTTCGCTAGGAGATCATCATAGACCCCTGGAATGTCCAGCTTTAAGGGCAGAGATAGAAAACATATTAACATTTTGAGCACCAACAGCTACTTTTATTAGTACCTTGGGGGTCAGATGCATAAGTAACAACTTGCCGAACCAGACTACATAAAAGAATTGAAATCCTTTGAGTGAGGCCTCCACCAAGAGCTCAGTACTAGCCAGGGGTACCGACGGACAGAGCGGGGCCTCTTTTCCTGAGTTGTTGCCAGATTAGGTGAGATCCCGTCCTCGTGAATCACGGGTGCCACCAGCATCCAGTGATTTGTGGAGGATTGCTACACCTGTAATTCAGGTTATCTGATTGTATTTATTCCAACCCTGTTTCAAAATGTAAAATTTATTAATTTGCTTTTGATACACCAAGTTTTATTTTTTCACATACGCAGTAGCAACAGTATATGCAGTGGTCCTGAGGAAGTCCTTGGACTATTTAACGTCCGGTTGGCTGAAACATGTAGACCCGAATTTTCGGAAGGTATTTTGCTCTTGCACTGTTTTTAGTTTGGATAGCAAGATATACCCATTCAATATTTTCTCTCTTGGTGTTCAATTTTAAATTGCACATCTTACTATTTTCTTATCTTGCACTGCGCCCTTCACTCTGAAACTCTAGCTCATCATTCAGGATAGGTACTGTAGAGCTCCATCTATCAGAGTGTATTTGAAAACATCTGCAGGCACCCATCTGATAGACAGAAGGTTGTAGCCCTTGGTTACCTTAGTGTGTAACCAGGAGGAGATCCCAGATGATGAAGCATGTCACCTAGGTGAGTGATGGGAATCTGTCCTCCTTTTAGGATTTTCCCTATGTCTCTTTGTTCCTGTTGAACAAAAGTATTTTTTCTTCCTCCCTTTCCAGCCCTATGAGATCATTGCGACTCGAAAATAAAAAAAGAAAATGCTTTGTAAGGTTACCTGGACTTTGTAGACCTGTGGACTCTTGCTAGTGTTAATTATGCCCCCTCCATGGCTACATACATTTTTTGGTACCACTTTAAGTAAATGTGTGGTGATTGCTATGTCCCATTCCAGTCTCCTGCAGGTCAGGCAATTTGAGGAAGACTCTTTACTTGTGCATTCTGTACTTTAATATTAATGGTAGGAAGACTATGTATATGTAACATAATATGCTTCACCCTGACTTCCAGCACCCGCAGACATGCTACTGTTTACTAACCCCCCCCCCCCGTTACCTCTCCAACAGCACTGGCACTGGGCTTCTAAGCCACATGGAGCACTACACCTATCCAACACTCTCTGATGTTTCCCCAACATACCCTGTGCTCATTGATGCAGAATTTGATGGGACCTAATTAACCCCTTACAGCTCATACTATACCATTAACAAGTTGGGACTACAAAATCAGTAAGTTTTGTAATGTATTGGCATGCATAGGTGGTTTGAGCAGGATGCTCAGCGAGGAAACCACAATTGAACACATGAGCGCATACAGCATTTATTGTCCCATTGTACAGACCACCCAAAAAAGATCTGTTGTAAGGTAGTTTGTTTTATTACCTATGCAGTTGAAAGTAAGAAAATAAATCAGCTTGGTTAATATTGATTATAACATATAGGTTCAAAATAGATGGTTTTGCCTAGCACCTATACCACAGCTTCATACATGCAATTAAAACTAAGTATTAGTAAACTCTTGCCAGGGCATTGTACTCTTGCTTATATGTAATACTCTGTCCCATAGCACTGTAGGATTGGCTTCTGAAAAGACATATCATTGCATTCGTACTTGCTCCTTTTGCTCTGAGTTTAGCCTTTTCTCATAGACAAAAAAATTCCATGTTGACAGCCTTCAATCAAGGGGATTGTGTGAGCTGAGCAGCAGCTCTATTTCCCCTCAGCACACCAGTTGCAGGCTAAGTTATTGGGCTAGGTCCAGAGTCATCTGAACAGGTATTTCTCCTCCCGTCATGCCTTCACAGGTTGAGTAAGAGAACGCCAAAGGGCCATCTTCATTTGATTCTCTCCAGCTTCTGTGAGCTCTAAGTAGACGAAACAGTGAGGCAGACAGCAAGTGCTTTTTGCTATGTGTGTCTGCTTACGGTTTCCTTTTAAAAAACTGTACTAAAGTGAAAAAAAGACCAAAATTGCCCTCCGCAAAATTAATCCACAACCTAGCATAAGTGCATAGAGGCTGCTTAATATGCATATTAAATTGTGTTTGGTAATCCACTTAACATTTGTGTCTGGGGTGGTAAGCGAAGGATTTTAAATAGTGTTATCTTTTTCACGTGGGTTTAAATTAGGCCTATTCAACCTGCAGTTTTGAAGAGGAACTGAAAAGGGTATTTTGGGCCAATCTGCAGCCAAAGAGCTTTGATCAGAAGCTCCTTCTCCATCAGCATACCAAATGCAAGCTAAGTGACTGAGCTAGAACCAGAGTCACCGGAGCAGACCTTTCTCCTCCCTTTCCACTTGAACAACCCCTTACGTTTAGGGTCACCTGATGTATAGAGGTAGGATTTCTATTGGATTTAGAGCTTAGACCTTGGGTTCCTAATGGTTCAAAGGGCTATGGCTAGTATTTGCTGTAGAACATATAGCTTGACCTTCTATTGGCTCCCATGGTTAGGTTTACTATTGGCTCTAGGACTTAGGGCTTGGGTTCCAGTTGGCTTCTATGATTTGGGCTACTAGTGGTTTTTCCAGGGTTAGGGTTTCTATTATCTGTAGGGCTTAGGGCCTATTGGCTCCTAAGACTTGGGTTCTCATTGGCATAGGTCACCTGATTACTGTGAATATTTAGGGTTTAAGCCATCCAGATAAAGGGTTTCAGGCAAAGGGTGGTGTCTGTTTGGGTGGGTTAGGGCCTGGAAAGGGCCTCAGGCCAGAAACTCTGCTTCTCTGCCTTTAAACCTACAGGTAAGCAATCAAACATCTACAAAATTTATAGCTATCATTTTTATAGACTCCAAACGGACCACCTATCCTAATTAAACACCCCTCATATCCATTAACAGGATAAATATAACTACTGCTGAACTGGCCACATCACCCATTTAACTTCTTCAATGTTATAACCAACCTGCACATCTACAATATACAATCTACTAAAAACATGACAGTAACTATAAACCCACATCTCAAACAACTGACAAACACACAATATCACTTGCCAAGAGAAAATGAAGGGGCAGATTAACTAATATTTGGTGCCATGCAGCAAGACAACTTGCTGCGTTGAGTCAAATGGAGAGGGCAGGAATTTGCCATATCTAGTAAGATATGGTACGATCCTGCTTTCCCTCTGAAAAGCGCATGTAGGAAGAGGAACTAATTGAGGAGAAATAAACATATATCTATTTGTTATGCATTCCCTAGGATGGCATGCAATTTGACACATTCCATGTTTAGTAGTATAAGTAAATCTGAGAATGCACAGAAAACCATGAGTGAATGCATAAGAATACCCACGCTCCACCCAAGAAACATCTTCCAAGGGAGAAGTAACGCTAGGCAGAGACTTGCACTGCCTTGTGTATCTCCAGATTTACTATGCCATGCCGAGCCAAGGAAGTTGGCTCTGTATGCCCTTGCATCAGCTTTTGTGATGCAAGAGTAAAGGGTAAAGCAAGCCCTTGTCTTGTGAGCTTTATGAACATTATAAACTGCTGATAAACTTGGCATCAGCCATGCACTCCTTCTCAGGGGTTTGTTTCATGAGTCGTGAATATACTGGTTGTAGTCTGCAACAAATGTTGGCTGCACCTCCTGAGGCAGGCAGTCCATGATTGGAACTATGGTGTAACAGCAGTTGTCAGGAGCAAAGCAGACATTCTGTTTGTGTCTGCATTGCTCCTTGAATTACTCAGGTGTGTGAGTTGGGGCGTTGCTGAACATGATCTTTTTTAACAGGTATATTCAATTGAGCGTGATATGGTGTGATGTCTGGATGCTCCGGCTGGTAGTCTTTTGAGTTTAAAAACTAATGTCAGTAGTTATCCTCCAAACTGCACCAGATCATATACCCCAAATACCTGAGTCTCTTGTGCCTGCTCCCTGGTTTCGACGGCCTCAAAGCTCAACTATAATAATCCAAGTACCTTTTAGTAAGAGGGCAACAAATTATTTATTACCTCATGCACATATCCATTTTTATTGCAATAGCTGTAATCACTTCCAATCCAAAGTTTATTAGCACATTCTTTTATTTCTGTTGGGGATCATTCTCTAGGCAACGGGATTTTTAAAAGTTCTTTATTATAAGCCAATTTTCAATCATTTCTTTTGGAGGTTGGATGAAGGAATGAGGAAGTTCACAAATACAGAGAATAATGTCCACATATGAGTTCATGTCCTCTGGGGCGGCTACAGAGGAGGTTTTCCTTGAACCCCTGGATTATTGAGGGTGCACCACGGATAGTTGCTTAAGCTTTTAATGCATGAATTGTTTACCTTCTCTTGTGTCTTTCTAGAATATTCTGGTTGTAGTCTCATGTGCCCACACCTCTGTCAAATACTCTGAATATTCCTGTTGTTGTGTGGCTGTGACTTTTTTATTTTGTTTTGTGAGAATGTATTGATTTTATTTGGCGGCTGTTATTCTGGCCTTCAGTGGCAAGCATTTAAGTCAGTGACATGCATCAGTGTCATTTTATGGGTACATCAATGGCATCCTTGGATGCCTGCGCTAAAGGTGTTTGCTTAATTTTGAAGGGTTTCTGTTTGTGCTGCTATAATTTGTTCTCCTTCTGCATCTGTTGGGCATAGCTTGTTTTGGGGCCGCGTTTGTCTGTGTGCATGCATGAATTTTGTCCGTGGATGTTGATGCAAGCGAAGATTTGCTAAAGGCAATAAACCTGGGTTTGCTCCAAAATGGGGCACCCTCCCTATGCCATAACAAGGAGAAATATATTCATTTTTCCTTGTTCTTCCTCTTTCTCCATCCTGCAGCACACATAGAAAGAAGAATCCATTCCTGCACAAAACAATCCTGCCATAACACAGGCACCTTTGCACCATGGTACTAGGCTGCCTGAAGGACAGAGAACAGTACTGCAAGTCTTACTAAAATTGGTGCATTTCTGCTCTCTCCCTTTCACGCAATTCAGTGCAGCAAGTTAACTTACTGTGTTGCTTTGGTTGAAAAGTTAGTAAAATGTAAAAATGATGAATTGTTACTTTTTGATTAAAAATGTTATTGGAGGACTGAGCTTTGAATTACGGACAATATTGTTTTACTAAATTTTAGTATTGATATATTGATTGTTTTTAGCTGATTTGTTTTATAGATGTTTCATAAGAAATAAATATTCTTTGATGATGATTTGTAAATTTGGCCGCGCGTTTTGTGCCCACGCCTCAGGTGAATTTGTATTCACAGTATTTATAGCTGACATTGAGTCCCCATTCCTCTGAACCCCAAATAATTACCCTACACTGACTGTGGGATCTGGTTATTTTGACTTTGCCATGTTGAATGCGTAGGTCGCTTGTAGCGGGACTCTCAAGGGCATATTTACAAAAAAGTGACGGAGCACAGCGTTAGCCTTTTTGGCATAACGCCATTCTCCGCCACTTCTGAAACGCAGGGCTGTACTGTATTTACAACAATATGGTGCAGTCCTGCGTTTCCCCCTGCGCTGGCACTAAATTTAGCTGCCTTGCGCCAATGCAGGCACCCTTGCACAATAATGCAAGGGTGCCTGCTTTGTGGGGAATGATTGTTTATGTGCAGGAAGGTGTCCTTCCTGCACATAAACAATCTGAAATGGCGATTTGTAACTCCTATGTGCGCTGCTTTGTGTAGTACAAATAGAGTTTGCAACTCGTCATTTTTAAGATGATTGTTTATGTGCAGGAAGGCACAATGCAGCACACATAAAAACAGCAAAAAGGATGAGAAATAAAGCATTTCTCCTTGTTGAGACCTGTTAGGACACAGTTCCTCCGGATATTAATTTTGACGCTGCCCCATATTTACACCACTCTTGTAAATATGGGCCAGCATCAAAATCAATGGGTTTTGCAGCGGAACGCCCATTGCAACACCCATTGCCCATCCCTTCCCCACTTAGGGGTTGATCATGATCCCGTTCGGAAGGGCTCCGAATCGGATTTGGGTTTACCAAATCCGTTTCCGAACCCTTGTTTCTGACCGAATCATACACAGTTCCCAACGACCAATTACAATGCCTTTAAACTGGTAGCGCTGTCTGAATCGGTTCCAAAAGGCATTCGGACAGCTCATGTCTTTCGGAGCCGAATCGTACAGCTCTATGAACTCGCCTTCTGAACGAGCGATTACAGTGACCGATTTGAACAGCTGTTCCCATTCGGTTTCTCTAGAATAAATTGGCTGGCAGAACCTGTCTTTGGGGACTATAGCAGACCGCTCTTCACCCGGGGCCCTACGAATCTGGTCTGTAGGGGTATCCAAGGGACCCCCCTTTCCACTCATTCACATTGTGGCAGGCACCATGATGTGCCTGCCATTGGGTGCAAGGTTTTCCCCAGCCACCCCTTTCTTCAATGGAAGCCTGTGTTCTCATTCGAAACATAGGCTCTCATTGAAGTCAATAGGAGTTCGACTGAAACATATCCGGAAGCATCAGGATACATCCAAATTGCTGGGTCGGACTCACCCGATCCGAGTCGTCTGGAAAGCATTCCGGGAATGATTTGGTAGGTATGCTTTCCAGAGGAGATCGTAATCGGCACCTAAGTAAATCGTCAAAGGTTATCTTATTTACAAGGTGGCGTTATGCCACGTTAAATGGCTTAACACTGCCTTGTAAATAAGGTGAAGCCCGTATCGCCACCACAACATCAAAAACATGATGTTCTGGTGGCAAAATGGGCTTGCAAATATCCCCCTCAGTTTCTTTCTGTTCCTGGGGAGAGCACCTTTCATCGTTTTTTACCTCGTTGTTCATGCTGTAGCATTTTTATGTTAATCATCATAGGGTTTTCTTTAACCACATTTGCAATACACAAATTTACATAAAAGTGTCAAATCAGAACGTAAATCACGCATCATCAGGAAGGGCACGCTTTGGATTAGCAGTGATGTTCCCATGGCTTTCATCGTAGAACTGAAGACAGGAAAGGTAAACACCTAATTATAGGTAAGTATACATTAGCTGCATTCTAAAATGTTTCACTTTTTAGCAAGCAGCAGGTTGACTCCTAACAGTCAAACATTGTGAATACTTGTCTGCAATGATTTCTTCTTTTTGTTTTACATTTTGCAAGGCTAATGATAAAAGAAACATTGAGTCAATCTGAAACCTGCAAACAACATGTTAATATTGCATCAGGATTTTAGGAGACTAAAGATTATGTACTAAACATGCCAGAAACAGATTGTGTTCAACATTGCCTGCTAAGTTATTTCTTTCATGGCAGCCAGGCAGAGAATTCACTGAGATGAAAGTTTCTGCAGTGATGTAACGAAAAATGATGCCCCCTCAACCTTACTCCCTGAGCCTTCCATATCTCAGAGATACGCATTGGTCCAGGGTGCAATGGTGCCCCGCTGAAGGGTTTTGAGTCTCCTGTAGGGTTGGGTGGGGGGTGCTTCTGGGGGTCAAGGGGAGGGTGTTTCATCCCTGAGTTTCTGCTGTGAGAGAGAGCAAACTTTATGGGTAGCAAAACCTGATCAATTCACCAAAGAGTAGTGGGGGATGTATCACACACCGTTTGCCAAAATTACATCACATGGTTGATATAGTGATGTGCAGTCAGCACACCAGTGTTTCTGTGAATGCCCTATGCTGTACACCCACCCACCACAGACGTCACCGGTCAGATGACGCTGCCTAAATAAAAGTGGGCGAGTGCACGTGCTCTGGGCCAATTGCATCTAGTACCTGACTGTGTCTGTGTGGTGATCATTTACTCAGCATGCGGGCCTAGCGCCCGACTTTACGCTGGCAATGAGGGAAGCTGTGCCCACGTGTACCACAGCAAACAGAAAACAGTGTGGGAAGCGGGAGGGCGCTGCCTGCATCAAGGGCGCCCTCCCGTGAACAGGCACGACATGCCGAGAAGCCTGCGGGCAGGACGGAGCCCCGCAGCGAGTCCGGAAGCGACCGGGAGCCTACCCTGCATCTTATGGGTGCGCAGTGAAGTGCCCGGAGGTGAAAAGCGGCCCAAGTGGAGCCCACCCGCATCGGCTGTGACAGAGTGCCCCGATTGGGAGGTGACCAACGCGGAGCCCACCCGCGTGAAAGAAGAGGTCGCCGGCCAAAGGTGAGCCCTGAGCGCTCAGGAAGAACAAGGGGGCTGCAAGGATGGAAATAACCCCGAGAAGCAAAGCCAGCACGAGCTCACCCCGCTCCTTCAAACTCGCCAGTAGCAACACCTTCCCCGCCGCTCAGCATGCTAATGTGAAGCTGCTGAGGCGGCGGGTGAAAGCAGGGAAAAGTAGAAATTAGCCACCCGCAGCAAATTGGAGCGGCACCAGCCCCCCTGCGCAGCCCAGGAGTAATGGAGTCTGCTGCGAGGGGCAGACTGACCCCAAAGTGAATGGCTGGCCGCCACAACATTCACCAAGCACCGAATGTGCGAGTTTGACATCCCCCACACAGCCCAGAAAGAGAGAGCATCTGCGGTGAAGGGCCATGTGCGATCGGACACTGTGTGGCGAGCGGGAGCCTACCCCGCATGTGACGACGCCATGAAAACTACCAGCGTGCTGTAGTAAAGCGCCCCTTGTATAAGTGCATAAAGTGGAGCCCACCAGCATTCACCACAAAGCCCCCGCCCACAAAACACATGGACCGTTGGCACCAGCGTTGTGCCCGGTGCAGTACACGAGGTGAATGGTGGGAATGAAAAGCCGAACCACTGCCATAAACAGATAACTTAAGCGGAGCCCACCCGCTGAAACAGGAGCCCGGTGTCTGTGCCCCAACCCCCCCTGCTGAACTCAAGCGCGACTCTGCTGCGCAGGACACTGCAACACTGGAAGAGGAGGCTTACCGGGAGACGGGAGGTCAAGCTGCTGTCCAGTAGGAGGACCTCCTGTAGTGTGCATCGACAGTGGTGCCCTGAGCCCACCAGCAGAAGCTCTGCACACTGTCTCCAAACTGCGCCGAAACCCTGCACCGGCAGTGGTGAAGGAAAAGATCCAGAAGTAAGGAAAAAACTGCTGGAGACTGTGAAAGCACTCCCCTGCCATCTAGTGGCCACTATCGGGTACTGCAGGAAATGAGGAAACAAACAAGCCTACGACTAAGGGTGGGCGGCCAGCTACGCTCCGTGAATGGAGTGTGCGTAGTGCTGTCTACTCCGCATTTTGCGTAGCGGGCGTAGCCAGGCGGCACTACGCACGCTCCGCAGACAGAGCGTAGCTGGCCGCCACCCGCCTCCCTCCCGCCCTCCCTAAATACTTTAAATTAAAAGTGTAAAATAATTAAAAGGCACTTACCTTGCCCGCCGCTGCCCGCCGCGTCCCCGGGGCTCGCTATCTTCATTCTGCCGTCTTGTGTACTAATGCGCATGCGCGGGCGGCCGCGCATGCGCATTTCTCATGAAAAAATGCGCATGCGCGGCCGCCCGCGCATGCGCATTAGTAAACAAGACGGCAGCAATGAAGATAGCGAGCCACAGGGACGCGGCGGGCAGCGGCGGGCAAGGTAAGTGCCTTTTAATTATTTTACACTTTTAATTTAAAGTATTTAGGGAGGGCGGGAGGGAGGCCTGCGGTGCGTAGTGGGGCTACGCGGAGTGCGGAGGTGGGCGTAGTTTCTCGCCAACTTCACGTAGCTCCGCGAAGCCCCACTACGCCCACTACGCCCAGGGTTACCTACGACACCCCAAAAGAATACTGCAGCAGAACAAGACAGGCTGGCAGCAGTAGCTAGGTGGAGGAAAAGAAGACCTGGGAGCAGAAAGGACATACTTGGCAGTGACAAGTCAAGAAAAGATAACAGTGTACAAGCAACCCAGACAGACAGGGACTTCAGCCAAAAATATTACAAAGGGCAGCAACCTGCCCGCCGTCACGCCAAGGGAAGTTTGCAACGTATCACGCCCCAGGAAGCAGGGAGCAAAAGACAGCATGCAGAGGTGCCGGAGTAAGACAAACACGTCCCACAGTCATAAGGAGGAAGTAAGTGGACAAACTGCATCTACCTCAACAAGGATTTGTGCTGCCGCCACAGCAAGCTGAGCGAACAAGCAAGACACAAAAGGGACAGTGCGCAGAGGTGCCCCGGACGTAGATGGTACGCGACAGCGCCAAAAGTGAAGAAGACACTGAAGATGTGCGCAGCAAGTATACGAAGAAACAGAAGTGTAAGGGTGCAGAATGTGCGCCACGTAGCAACAAAACACCACCGCAAGGAGGGAGGAGAGCGCATGGAGTGCCATCGTGCAGGACAGGTACCATGGACAGTCACGGGACGTGACGCATCCCAGAAGCCGACCAGTCCGATGATCGCACCCAGAAGACGACCAGCCAGAGGGTCGCCCAAACAAAGAAGCCGACCAGCCAGATGGTCGCCCAAGCAAAGAAGCCGACCAGCCAGATGGTCGCCCAAGCAAAGAAACTGACCAGCCAGATGGTCGCCCAAGCAAAGAAGCCGACCAGCCAGATGGTCGCCCAAGCAAAGAAACCGACCAGCCGGATGGTCACCCCTGCAAAAAAGCTAACCCATGGTAAGATTACGACAGGAGGTGACTGAAGCAGAAGTCAATGAGAGGTCCGACACGTGGACTGAAGTTAGCCTGCCAGAGATCGGCAGAGTGGACTGGTAAGAGGTCTAATAAGTTCAACTAAGACAGGGTCCGCGAACATGGACCAACGAACTTCGACATCAAAAGTTAACTGAGAGAGAGAACTGAAGGTGAAGGGAAGGTCGCGACGTGAACCCTGGTGATTCGAATGACCAGAAGACAGTTTCCTAGGACTAGGACAAGACCGGGAAGACACATGCAGAGTACGCGCACTGTGCGAGGAAACCCGTCCAGAAAAGATGTAAGGAGGTTGCCCCAGGTTATGTCGCGGCGGAGAAGGAAAAGGAAAGAAGGAGGAAGACCAACTGGGAACGTGTGAAGAGGTCTATGGACGGGACCAAGAAAGAGTCTGAAGATATCAACAGGAAGAAAGGTGCGACACCTGGTCCGGTCAGCAGAAGACAAGCAAGCGTTGGCCTAGGGGTAGGACACAACCAGGGAGACACATGTGGAGTGCACGCCACATGGAGATGGCCTGGGTGAAGAATATAAGTGGAAAGGGACCAACCACGTCACGAAAGGAAAAGAAAGAGAAGAAGGGAATTGAGTGGCATGGCGCCACAAGAAACAACAACGTCCAGCGAGGAGAAAAGTGGTGTGACAAGTCAACACACACACTGAAAGAGGAAGGTGACATGCGCTGGAACATCAGAGTGCATCGGAGCACAATGCCTGGGAAGAACATTAGCGGCACGGAGCAAAGACGTCTACCGACGAGGACTCCATCCCCAAGGTGATCGCAGGTGGGAGCAGGCTGGACTATTGGCAACACCTACCTCTGGGGTTGAGTGGAAGATTGGATGGCGAGAATGCTCAGACATCCAGAAACGAAGGAACTGACCACTCCACACCAGCCCGTGGAAACCCAAGCGGCAGAGGCCTCAAGGGTCTCTGGCATCAGAAGATCCCGGACGAGAGATAGATCCACAGCAGCACATCCGCAGGTCCCAGAAGGGTGAAAACCTCACATGCAATGACAGGAGCTACACAACACACCCTTCAGGTGGAACGAAGAACAGAACGGTGAGGCTCATAGCGCGTCCCACTCACGGCCTGAAGGCTATGGTTTAGCAACACGACCAAAAGCACCAGTCCTGTGGAAGCCTGGTAAAGAGGGCCTCCCGGCCATCCTGTGAGAGAGGAATACCGGCGAGAGGGGCATCCCAGTGAGAGGGATGTTTGGACCTGCTCCTTTCATTTGCGAAGAGACACTTTTGAAGCCTGCCCGAAGACACTGCAAAGAACCAGGACTGAACGGCGGAAGAGCAACACCTAGCCGCCCACCATCTCTCCAGCTGATGGTTGTCACCACAATAGCGAGGCGGAGCAGGAATGCAGAGCAACGTCCGGCAACAGAGCCAAGTGGAGGCTGGACCCGCCGAGCCCTCCTGAACTGTGCCAACGTAAATCGGTCTTACAAGCCGCTGTTTGCCAACATATCAATTCTGCAAGCAGCTGAAAAGACTTAGCGGTGTTTTCCGCCTTTGTATTTTTGTGTTTCATTTTCCTCCCACAGGTTTTCGGACTTTGTCAGGGGTTTTGATTTTTCACCAAGTTTGGGAGGGATGTAGTGATGTGCAATCAGCACACCAGTGTTTCTGTACACCCATCCACCACAGACGTCACCGGTCAGGTGACGCTGCCTAAATAAAAGTGGCCGAGCGCACGTGCTCTGGGCCAATTGCACCTAGTACCTGACTGTGTCTGTGTGGAGATCATTTACTCAGCATGCGGGCCTAGCGCCCGACTTTTCAGTTGAGACCTTGTTACATAGCTTATTTGTTGCTGATATCGTAGGGAAAGTGGAATTGGTGGAAACTACAGTAAATCAACAGAGCCCTGTGTGCAGAGTTAACAATGGGGGAGCCAATGAGAGCAGCTGATAGTCCTTGTTCCTGTTAATTGGAATTCAGTAACCTCTGAATATCCTTCCATTCAAGGTTTTTAGCTCATTACTTAACCACAGCAGTGCTTAATTTGAGCCGGTAGCTTCCGGTGCTCTGCACCGGCACTTAATAGTCAACACCAGTTAAATGTTTATTCAATATGCATAAAAAAATGACTATTACCTGCCGCCCAAGCCATTCTTTTAGCTTTGTGGGCCAGGAATAGTCCGAACTGTCACACTTGTAGGAATGTGATAGTAGTTGTGTATGTTCTGTTGTTGGCAGCGCTGGCAGGGGCAATGTGTGGTGCAAGCTGCAGTGGCCTCTTGACAACATCCCTGGCACTTATTGTTTTTTACAAATTAAGCACTGACAAGAGTGGGTCCACTTCTTATAAACAATTGTACCAATAGAAGAACAAACCCCAGAGATTACCAGCAACAGAAGTACAAAGGCAGACATGAGTGGGTTACTGTGAGAGATAGTTCTGCCAGCCAATAGCCATCCTAGAAGAGGTACCCGCCAGCACCATAGCCCTAGGATACAGTGAGACGCCAGCTTCCACAGGGAATGAAATTGTCTTTAGCCATCGGACTTCATTTTTAAGGAATATTTTTAGCAACTTCAGAAACTCTAGCTCTGGTCAACTTAAATTGAACATCACACTTTCTATATGTGTGTATGCTTTGCAAATTAATATGAATGTTAGTGACCTGTGAGCGGTGTGTGACACTGGAATTTACAGTGTGCACATGGACGTCATTTAGGGGTCGCCAAGGGTCACAGCTGCAACCCCTGGTTTGCCCTTTGCGACCCCTGGCCTCAGAGGTGGCAAAATCAGCGCTAGAAAGACAGTGGCAGCTCGTCCTATGGATGTAGTTTGGGTTGGTACTCCACTCTCTGTTTTCTCTCAGTTTTTTTTTACACTAATAGTGAATAATATAAGTGCAATAAAAAATGCAACAACGTTTGCTGGAATAGGTTTTCCTTGGCAGGTGAGGTAAGTAAAAACAATACTTTTAAATGTATGTTTTGTGCGTGCTTGCCAGTTAGTCTGTTTACGTGAGAGAGAGTGTATGTGTGCATGTGTGTCTGTGTAAGAATGTGTGAGTGACATCGAAGATCAAAGGGCCTGTGATGTCACTTCCGCTACCCACCACATTTTGATGAATTGTTTATGAATGTGCAGTTTGCCGTTTTCAGTGGCGTAACGAAACTTGAGGGGGCCCCCCTGCAAAGTACATTGAGGGGCCCCCCATGCTCTGGACCCATTCAGGAGCTCTCAGGTCAGGGGCCAGCCACTCATGCACAGTAATGGAGGGGGCCCTCTGGAGCTTGGGCCACCCTGGGTATGCGAGGGAAATGGTTATGTCACTTGTGAGAGGATAGTTGAATGAGTGGGTCGGGTGGCTCATAGGACTAACGTGTCAACTGTAGAGGCTTGTGTTTGACCTCATAGTCCCAGATTCAAATCCCGGCGGGTCTACTCAGCCTTAAATCCTTCTGGGGTGGAAAAAATGAATACCAATGAGCTGGGTAACAATAAACATCTGTTATTCAACGCCAAGATACATGTGCTTTACAAATACATATGTTATGCTCTGTGAGAGAATAAGTAAGAGGATAGATACTTGGGTGGATGAAAGGATGACAGAGTAAAGGGAAATTCCAGAGGATGGATGGCAGAGTAAATGGAATTCTGAACTCGGGTGAAAGGATGGTAGAGTAAATGAAAATCTTAGAGGAGGGATGGATAAAATGGCCGATGGATTGTGAACGATTAAAATTTGTATGAAATAATGAATGGATGACAGAATATAAACGTGAAATGATTGATAGCAGAAAGTGGATGGGAGATTGAAAGGATGAATGAATAGATGCTTGGATGGAAGAGACAGAGGAGCACTCCGAGGGTGTTTTGGACTCACTTGCTGTGCTTGCTTGGTGTCCTCTGAGCTTTGGTTCGAAGTGGTAGGATATTCTGATTTTCTGGCTATTCCGTTACACACAGGTATGTCTCTCACTTTGCATTCACCCATCCCCTCCTCTTCCCATGCATTCATACAGACGTGCCTCTCACCCTGCATTTACACAGTCACACACTCCCCCTGAACTCACATGACTCACCCACTACGTAGGCGAGCACACATCCCACTTTGCACTCGCGTGGGCACACCACTCACCCAGTACTCACACAGGCACACCATTCACCCTGCACGCACACACACTGACATCATTCACTCTCTGCTCACATTGGCATCCCTCTCAGCCAGGCACTCACACGGGTAGACCGCTACTCAATCACAGAGGCACACCCCTCTTTGTGCACTCACATGGGAACATCATCCTCCGTGCACTCGCCAAGGTTTATCTCTCATCATGCATTTACAAGGGCTCAAATATCCCCCTGCATTCTCCTTGGTGCCCATACATTTACAAGAGCTCAGATCTCACCTTGCACTCACATAGGCTCACCTCTCACCCAGTGGCGGCTGGTGGATTTTAAAAGTGGTGAGGCGAAAAATGTTGTACCATAATGAAATAAGCGAGCAAGCGAAGCCAGCGGGCCCAAACTGCATAAGGAGGGTGCGGGGGGAAAATTTTGGAAAAAATGGATTCAAATGGAGGGTTTTACACCACTTTTTTACTGCAAATTGTTAAAAAAAAGGGAGATCCAAATATAGCATTTTTAAACACAAGTGTGAAGAAAACATTACAATCAAATCAAAAATAGCGAGACAAACAAAATGCTGCACTGCAGGTCTGTTTTTTAGTGTACTCAAATGCTTCCTAAGGCTCTGTACTGGGAACAGATAAATGGAAAACTGAACATATTATAGAATGTAAATAGGATGCTGTTAGTATGTGCGGTACATCCTTTATTACAAGAAACGTCTATATAGAGGATTGTTTCAAATAATATATTTTACTTTGGGAGGCACACAGGGCTGTCTTCATTTTATGATCTTTTCATCCATCCAATATACGTACACCACCCTTATAACAGACTTCACCTCGATGACAGTTCTAGCTAAAGAAAAAAAAAAGCACCCACCTCATCCGTATCAGGACAATGTGTTTAATTGCTCAGATGCGGTTGGCGTTAAAGTATATTTCGTAATCACTGCATTTGACCTCAGCCTAACACTTCCCCACAGTCCTCACACCCATAAAACAGAAAATTACGGGTCAAGCTAAAAAGTCACAGAAGGGTAGTGTGTTGGCCTGAAGGACACCATGTGCAGCACTGAACCTGGCGCAAGCAGCCTTATATATTGCAACATACAATGCACAGATGTGTTAAACGTGTTAAATGAATCCGAGCAGCGGTGGGGACTGCGAGCTTACTGCAGGAAAATGAGCCTATATGTCTCAGGTTTTAAATACAACAATATTCAGTAATCTGTAATGAAATGCGCTTAACATCGTTTTTCTGAGACCAGCATTCATAACCAAGCAGTCCGCAGATCAAGCATAAAAGTACGACTACCAAATTCTACAGACAAGAATGAAGCAGTTGAATTGCAACGTCCAAAACCCAACACAACACTAAATTGTGAAGTACAACATTCATCAGAGCTGCCAACAATATAGTTCAACATTTGCATGAACACTACACAACACAAGTGTATCCTGACGGCTGTCACTCACTTGATCCTTCAAATGGAAGCCAGGTAGCAACAAGCATGTAACACAGTTTTGCAGTAAAAGGGTGCCATCACCTCAATTGCACCACCCATCAGTCTTTCCCCATCACTCTAGATACCTTGCTGCCTAAACAGCCTCCATCGTGTCAGCTAATATTAGAAAATCTGTGTAGGCATGCCTCAAGGCCACCCCACCAGCATATATGGATCCCTTGAGAGAGACACAATAACGGCACGGCTATTGGTCGCCCAGCACAACATACTACGGCAAAAGAATTCTATAACAATTGGGTGAAACACACCCATGATTATAAGCTCCAGCCCAAGCACCCATCCCCAACCGGGACGGATCTCCAGAATCACCGGCTAGGAAACAGTCGAGACCTGCCCCCACCATCCGAAGCCACCGGTGTGCAAAAACGTTCACTGGAGACTCACAGCACAACCCTGGCGTCACTGAGAGGGACATTCACAAATTCAACATACCAGTGCTGTCTCACAATGCCATTGGCCATTTCAAGCCCAGCATAATGACCCGATCTCACCTCCGAGAAAACAATGCAGCATCCAGCCAAATCAGCGTCCTCCATCGGACAAACCAACTCTGTGTGCATTTCCCAGTGGCCATTCACCGCATTAATAGAAGCCACTTACCCCTTAATCTCTAGGAGCACGGTATCCCCCAACCCCAGGACAGACTAATACTAAAAACTGGGGGCCAGCTGGTGCCCCCGAAACATGAACCAGTGGTTCGTCAGACCCCCAAACCTGCGAGTGACACACATTTCAATATTGGAGCCCATCCTCCCCCAAACATGAGCCAGGGGCATGTCAGACCCCAAACCTCGGGTGACACATTTCAACATTGGAGCCCCCGCAAACATGAGCCAGGGGCCTGTAAGACCCCAAACCTCGGGTGACACACATTTCAACATTGGAGCCCTTCCCCCGAATATTAGGCAGGAGCCTGTCAGACCCCAAACCTCAGGTGACACACATTTCAACATTGGAGCCCCCCCCCCCCAAACATGAGCCAGGGGCCTGTCCGATCCCAAACCTCGGGTGACACACATTTCGACAGTGGAGCCCTTCCCCCAAACATGAGCCAGGAGCCTGTCAGACCCGAAACCTCGGGTGACACACATTTCATCATTGGAGCCCACCCAAACATCTGTGGCCTCCGAAGAAGTACATTATTTATTACATAATCATGCACTTGTTTCGAATTTGCGTACTTTCTCTGCACGCAGCAGGATTTGGCAGATATTAATATTTGAATAATGTGTATGTGTAAATAAAATACCTCGCAGCGTGGGAAAAGTAGAATTTAATGATCGTATGACGTTCTTAGCAGACCTGGCTAGGTCTAAACACGGTTTTCTAAAGCATGGTACAGAGGCGCTTTCAAAGGCATCGACACACACACACGCGGTGTGCAGGAGAGAGAGCTGCATATGACAGAGCAACAGGAAACACTTCAAAGACAGAGGGAGGGAGCATTTATTAAGAAGAAAGGGAGAGGGTATGGAGTTATACTGCAGGGGAGAGTTCGGTAAGAAAAACCAGCGGGACCCTACAGGGAGCAGTGGGCGAACGAACGGTGCGGAGTTCACCAGAAAACACCACATTAATGATCCTCATCATCCGCCTTGCGAGTTGCGGCGCACCCCACCCAGACCAAAGAGCGTAAGGCCAGTAGTGGACTGTGGACAGGGGCCTGGCTGGCCGCCGGGGCGGGCAATTTAAATTAGAAGACCCCGACGGGAGGACGACGGACACGGACTTTCTTTGGACAATGAGTCTCCTGTAGTCTTACTCGGAGCGTGGGGGTGGGCGGCGGCGGGCCTGTGTCTTCTTCTCTTCTTGTTCTTTTGGGCTATGCGCGCCCCTGATCAGATGCCACACCTTGTTTGCGCCGCCGGCGATTGCACATGTGCAGTGGTTAGACAAGAAAGGTCGCTGTACTGTTCCTACTGGGAAGTATTATCTGGCATGACCGCAGATGTTAAGGTAACATCCTGGGGCATCCATTTTGTTGGATGGAATGGCCTCACACACCCCGAAGGATGTCATGCTTCATCATCGGCAGTTGCTCCTCGTCGGGGAGGCGGTGCAATCCCCGACGGGCTCACCTCAAGAGGGGCTCTTTAGCGGAGATCTTTTTCCAACTGCCTTTTGGTGAGTGGGGGTGTGTGGACAGGAATAGAAGTGATGGTGCGTGGGATTAAAAAGTAGCAAGGGGTACCTGAATTCTATTTATTCTGGGGGTCCCCTGGTTACAGTTAAAAATGTGGTTAGGCTCACTAGGTGGTCAGCAGGTTAGGTCAGGTGACCCTAGTTGAGGCTAAAGGTGATGGTGGTCGACATGTTTCACGCTGTGGGTCAATTCACCCGCGATTCATCAGGACCGTGTTGTGGCACACATGCAAGTGTAATGTGTGTCTAGTGTTACCTACATGTGCAGTGGTGACAAATGCAATGAGGGCATTGGTCACCACTCGCCAGCCAGCCCTGCCCCCGCACCCCACGCGCATACGCGGTAACGCGGCGGAATTGAAAGTGAAAGTCGGTGGGGCCCCCGCCTGCACCAGGGGCCCCGGCCGGTGCCCCAGCCACACCATTTCAAGGCAGCTCAGGCCCCTGCGCACCACCATTTTTGACACAGCCTGCCTACTGTGCGGCAGATCACGTGAGGGGCCTGTCCGGGGCCCCCCGGAGCACAGGGGGGGCACTGCCCCCCCCACAACGCAGGGGTTGCGGGAGCTTGTGTTACGCCCCTGGCCGTTTTTCGCACCTCATGAGGACAAGTGGTTCTGAAGTCCTTGTCTCACCACGGATTTACAAGGCAGTGAATCAAGGTTTGCGGCTGGATACAAATTTGTGAAGGATAACTCTATTAAGCCATTTTCTCCTCTATTGGAGAGGTGTCCTATTGGAATTAACATGGGAAATCGCAATTTTGGGACCCTCTCCTATTTTTCGTGAGCTCCGCTTGGCAGGTCACGGCAAAACTTTCCACGAAGTAGCTGAAACAGATTAACTCTTTTGGGGAAAGCTTCATGCTGAATCGTTGATTGGCGCTACAGTTATTGGCAAAGCAAAAACGTCTCTTTCCATGAAAACTCTGACCTGTCTATAGCTACACATAGGTGACAGCCTCTGAGTTATACATATATATATCCTTGCACACTCCCATCCCCCTCAAGCAGAGAGCATGCGCTCAGAGACAGGAGGGAATTTAACTTGGGAGAGGAGTTGTCCCAGCTCCCCTCGAATCTGGTGAGCTGGGTTCGAGTCTCTGGAATGATGCTGAACATCCTGTGATTCTGGGCAAATCACTCACCGTGTCTAACAAAAATTAATGTTCCCTCATATAATGCAACTGGTGCTATGTAAAGCGCTCTGATACCTGGTTTGGGTCAAGTTCGCGCTATATAAATGCTGTTAAAAAAAAAGATATTTATTATGGAAAACCGATAATTGTCCCAGGATGTGACCAATTGCACATGCCTCTGGAGCCCTGTTAAGTGTGAGCACCGATATAGAGAGGGCCAGGGGAACACTGCAGGGGCTGGGGAGTGACAAGCCTGGTGGTAGGGGTAAGTGAGGACAGAGAAGCTTAAGAGGGTGGCATGTGATAGTCACCAGCTGCTAGAGCTCCTGCAATGGCGGCTCTCTCCAGGCATACAAAAGGGACTAACGGTGAAAGAAGCAGTGTTTTTTTTATTTCAAGTCGTTTTTATTGAAATAGAAAAACAAAAGGAAAAACAGTACAATATTTCTTCCAGTACACAAAATGTTCGATTCATCTATTGATAAGCACATACAGAAAATGAAATTAATATAAAATAACTCAGCTCTTGCTTGCATTATCATAAGACACATACAGACATAACTCTCAGTGCGTAGGTGTGGTGGAATAGGCTCTAATGGATGACAACAAGTGTACTCACAGGTGGCATATGCCTTTGTAACAGGATCGCCTGTATTGCATCAAAGCGGCTCATAATGAAATGAGGAAGCATCTAGCGATTTCCACAGCCTCCTATTGGATGGTTTCCATGAAGCTGCTTGTAACGCTGGATTATTAGCACCTCTCAGAAATGATAACCACTCCTGCCAAATTTTAAAGTTTACCTCTTTCGCGCTTTTCCATTTGCATAGAACTACTTTGCACGCAAGTGTCAGCATTAAGTCCAAAAGCAGGCGGTCTTGGTCATTTAATAACTGTGGGTCAAGCACCCCTAGAAGTACATATACAAAGTCCTGTACAGGTCGTATCTTGAATACGTGTTGAATGCAGTCAAATATTTTCCCCCAGTATACACGTAAAGAGGGACAATTGAAAAGCATGTGCGCAATGTCGCCTGAGCCTGACTGGCAGTTCCAGCAGGTAGGCGAATCCCTTAGTTTACACTTGAAGAGCTTATCTGGAGTCCAAAATGCCCTTTTTATTAGCATGTACTTTGTTTGAAATAGAATAGGTGAGACTTTATGGGTAAGGGCCGTCTTATGAATCATCTCCCAGTCAAATTCTATGCCTGTTAAATTCGGCTCAGCTTCCCATTTCAATTCGACCTTTCTGTGAGTCTTCCTGGGCAAGGGCAGTAAAAGTTTATACACCTTAGAGACGAAGTGACCTGCATGTACAAGACATGGAAGATGGGCTACTAACCATGGTGTGTATGGAGAGAAGTTACGTGCCGTTAATATCGCTTTGATTTTCAAGAAGTCATAAAAATCCATCGGTGTGAGACCATGCCTCTGTTGCAGAGTCGAGAATGGGAGTGGATTTTTCTCCTCGTATAAGTCCCTTGCCATGTTGATGCCCTTCTCGGACCATGAGTTCCAGAAGAGTCTACCACCATTAATCTTTAGATATGGGTTTCTCCAGAGTGACATAAAAGAGGACTTAGCGAATGTTAGCTTAGTTTTATGTGTCTGATCTATTCTAAGCAGAGCCCGTCTAGTGTTCAGCAGTATGTATTTGGAGTGTGGTAAATGCGATAGGTCCATAGTGAGGAGGGTTTCAAGTGGGGCATCATTCACTAGTGATTCCTCAATATTGATACAAATGGGTGTGTAGTTTGGTGATCTAATTAACCATTGGGCTCCCTGTTTGCAGAGAAAGGCTGTTTGATAATTCCTGAACGAAGGGAGACCCAGGCCTCCTTTATCTTTGGCCAATTGCAATTTCTTTAGTGATACCCTGGCTTTCTTCCCACGCCACAGGAAACTACCAAACAGCTGGTCTAACTTGGTGATAAAGTTGTTCGAGAATGTCATAGGAAGCATGCTAGCCAGGTAGTTAACCAATGGAGTAGACATCATTTTAAGCGTCTCCGCCCTACCCCACCAAGAGAGAAATTTTGGAGACCAGCTTTCAAGCAGTGTGGATATCTTCTTTAGAGTCAGTTCTTCATTTATTTTCAGGGTGGAGATCAAATCTTTGTCAAAGTCTAACCCCAGGTATTTAAAACACTTAGGCTGCCAAGTAAGGCCTGAGTCCTCAATGATTCCCTTATCATCAATATTGTTCAGAAGTTTAACCTCCGTCTTGTCTTTATTGAGTTTGTACCCAGGGACCTTGGAAAAGTCTTCAATGTCAGACAAGAGCGCAGGTATTGCCTCATCGGCTTTCTCTGACAAAACAAGCACATCGTCTGCATATGCCGTTAATTTAACCGTGCAGTCCCCAAAAGGGATGCCTACAATGTTGGGGTTGTTTCTTATATGGTATAAGAACGGCTCGATCGCTAGTAAGAACAATGATGGAGACAGGGGGCATCCCTGTCTCGTGCCCTGCTTTAGACAAAAGGTGGAAGAAAAGGATCCGCCGGCTCTCACTCTCGCTGACGGACAGCTGTATAGGGACATCACTAGTCTAGTAAATGTTTCCCATAAGTTAAACTTATGGAGGACTGCTCTAATGAAGGACCAATCAACTTTGTCAAAAGCTTTTTCAGCGTCCAGTGTTATTGCTGCCGTGGGTGTACCTAACAATTTCGCCTTTTGTAAAACATGAGCCAGAATCCTTGTATTATCACTGGACAACCTATTTTTAAGGAAGCCTGCTTGAGATGGGTGGACTAACTGGGGGGGAAACTTCTGGAGGCGGGCGGACAATATCATAGCCAGGATCTTGCAGTCTATATTGATCAGTGAGATAGGTCTATAGTTTTTCGGGAGCGACGGGTCTTTCCCCTCTTTAGGAAGCACTGCAATTATTGCTTCTGCCATTGTGCCTCTAACCTCACCTGTGTCATTAATTTCTTGAAATAGATGTTGAAGGGGCTCTATCAGGAGGGAGGGGAAAGTTTTGTAAAATTTAGCCGTGAAGCCGTCCGGGCCTCGCGCTTTCCCTGATTTCAGACTTTTAATTGCATTCCCTATTTCTAGAGCATTAATCGGGCCATTAAGACCAGTTTGGTCCTCAGCAGAAAGTCGTGGAAGATCACATTCATCTAGGTAACATTTAATCTTATCTTCCTCCACCGTTTTATTCTTAGCATAAAGGTCTTCATAGAATGCCCTAAACACCTCTGTTATCTTGTCTGGGTCCGAATGTGAGGAGCCTACGGTATCTTTAATGACACTGATCGAATTTCTTTGGATTTTAAACTTCAAGTATGAGGCTAGGCTTTTACCAGCTTTATTAGAGTCGCAGATCCTGAACCTCCTTCTGTTATCAAGCCAAACTCCCGCTCTTTCGCTGACTATTTTATTGTATTCGTATTTTTTATTCGCCAGGGCATGAAGTGACATATCATCTCTGTCTTTCAAATGTTTACTTTCTAGGTTTACAATTTCACTCTCTAGGGACCGTCTTTGAAAAACGGCGCCGGGAACTACAGGAGGGGGAACACGGACAGTCAGGTGTATCCGCCTGTTTATTACTCTGAGCTCTACTGCTTCAAATCTTCTCCTCCCGGTTATGGCTTCCATTTAATACTAACGAGAGACTACTTACTACGCGAGCAACGTTTACTTTCTACATACTTCGCCCTTTTCGGGTTTGGCCACACCACCAATTCCGGTCACATAATCTATGAGGCCCTGAAGATTCGCAGTCTGTTCCCTGCGATGAAACACGTGTTGGCCAGTACAGAGGAACAATAAACCGGTGTAAAATACCAAGAACTTTACATCTTATGAACTCTTTTTATTGCACCAAATGGTCTATTTACTTTGAAAGTCTTGATGTGCACAGTTTACCAATCTTACCGAAACTTTAAATCACCCAGACATTACTGTTTCTTTTCCAGTGCAGGTGCTTCGTTGTTACTGTTCACTCTCTAGGGACTCCAGCTTTGTGTTATAATTTTTGTTCATTGCTGATCTGATTTTAATACAGACCCCCCTTATGTTGCTTTTCAAGGCCTCCCATCTATTGAGATCAGATGTATCCCCTTCTTTGTTGACCTGCAGATAAGAGGAAATCTCCTCTTGTATTGTGGTCCGATGTTGTTCATTACTTAGGATTTTGTCATTTAGACGCCAAGACGTCTGACGAGAAGAGGGTTTGACATTGGCAATGGATAAGGAGATGCAAGAATGATCAGACATTACTCGGGGTTCTATGGTAGTGGACTCAATTCTAGGGACGCCGTTCTGTGATATGAGGATATAGTCGATTCGGGAGTATGAGTCATGTGGTGCGGAGTAAAAAGTGTAATCCCTCCCTGTGGGATTTTGAAGCCTCCACGCATCCACTAAGTGAAAACGTTGACATAAATTGATAAAGGCTTTATGTGATTTATTTGATTTGAAGGGACAGTGGGAGTCTCTATCTAGCGTTGCATCCAAGGGGAGATTGAAGTCTCCTGCCAGTATGTGGACAGCATTGTCCGGGATGTTTCCAATATGCTTGTTAAGAGCCTCCCAAAAATTAAGATCGCTAGTGTTAGGAGCATAAATGTTTGTGACGTAAAACTCTGTGTTGTCCTTACTCAACTTGGCCGTGACCCATCTCCCATCATCACTCGCCTCAGAGGACAGAAGCTCAATCTTGGATTTCCTCGCCAAAAGAATCAAGACACCATTCTTTTTGTGCACAGCTTCTGCACCTACAACTTCATTATAAAACTTGTTCCTCATATGGTAGAACTGTTTAGATTCAAGTTTTGTCTATTGCAGTAAGACAATATCACCTCTCAATCTCCGTATGTAGTCTAAGATCTTTTGTCTCTTAACATGTTGGTTCATTCCTTTAACATTAAGAGATAATATCTTCAATTTATCTATGTTACATGCCCCTAACGGAGTACTAATAATTCTATGTGACATCAATGGAATGTACCATCATATTAGAGTCATATATAACACAAGGCATTAGTAGTAGTATGACAGAGAGACAAAATTCCACAGGATCAATAGGGCCCATATACGTGATCGTACGATAGCAGAGCCCACGACCTCCCCCACTACCAAGCATTAAGACAGTAATCAATATGCAAGCACAAAGAAACAAAATCAAAAAACATAGAACATACATCCCAACCCAGAAACCCCACAACCCCCCACCCTCCCCACCCCACTGTACGTAGTAGGCATGGTGACTGGAGAGAGATTGCAGTGCATCCTCCCCGTGCGTGTACATGTTTGAACAAGTTTGGAACAAATCAATTTCCACATCGTACCTGCGGATTGCCGCTAACTAGGGTAACCTGGGTGAACAGCGGTCTAGGGACCACAACTAAGGACCTCTTGAGAAGAAGCATGTACATCATAGTTCCTGTTGACCTTAAGGCAACTGAATAAAACAACAGCAATATCAACAGACATAGTCCCCCGGAACACATATGGTAATCGTACCAACTTGCGGACAGATATCCAATACCAGATGAACATTATATTAACATGCAATGATAGAGCATTCTCCTTAATCAATGGAACAAAATCTATTGCAAACCTTACAGTCGTTATTATACCAGCAGGCATTGTAGGACTTTCTCCTTATCTATTGAAACAATATCAATTGCAACCATCGCAAAAGCCTTTAAAGCGTAACATAACATAGGAAAAGTTTAGAGGCTCGGAGCCCCTCCCTGTAGAAGAAAAAGGGGTACATATAGGAATTGCATTGAAAACGTGGATGAGGACCATTCACTTGTAACCTGAGGCCGAAGGCTGGCCTGCTGAGTCCTCAGTGTTGCTCGTTTCCATATCCAAGTCCTCAGGTCCATCTAACATACGCTTCAGTTTCAATGGATCTGAAAAGATGTGTGGAGAGCCTTGGATAATCACACGATATTTTGCTGGGCCCATGAAGCCATACTTCTCTTCTTCAACATTGGTCGTAGTGCCAAGAACGGTTTCCTAACATCAACTGTCTCCTTGCTAAAATCCTGTGATATGTAGATTTTAGATGACTTCCACAGGATATGGTTGTTTTTCCGCATAAAGCTGAGAATTTGCTCTACATGTTGGTAGCGTAATGGTTTACACACAATGGCTCTAGGGCCTTTTTGATTCTTACTTATCCTGCCCGGCACTCTATGCGCTCTGTCAAATTCCAACGGATGGACAAAGGTCATGTTAGTAGCTTGGGTGAACCATGATTCTTGGAAAGCCACACAGCTCCCCTGTTGATCCTCCGAACCTTCCGGAATACCAAAAAATTCGTAGGTTCCCCCTTCTGTTCCTGTCCTCCAACTCCGCAAGTTTCCGTGTCGTTTGGTCTGCTGCTATGCACAGACGTTTAATGGCTTCACATGACTTGACTTCCCTATCTTCGAGTTTGCTAATCCTCGATTCTGCTTCCAGCAGTTTCGCATTGGTGTCCCGGTTGTCCTGCCTGATCGCCGCTACTTCCTCCTTGGTTGCCTTTGCCAGATCCCTTACTTCATCCAATCTGCTGAGTATCAGGTCAATCGGGTCTGGGCTATTTTTCCCCCCTTTGCTGGGCGAATTCGGATTCGACTGGTCGGATTTAAGCCTCTTCAGGCTTTTCACAAGCTCTTTATTATCCGCCATGGCCAATTAGGTGTAGATTCCTTTAGTCGAGGCGGGTATTCTCTCTTAACTCCCAGCCGCCCTTTAAGGTATGGTTACAGTCACTGATCACTCTGATACCATCAGCTATCTCAGTACATGGAGATGAGAGTTACCATATGATTCGCACATTAGCCGCAATGATGATCTCTCCTGTGGTTGTCGAGCGCCGTAAAGAGGTGCACACACTCAATCAATGCATTACGCTTGTGCCGCCATTTTGAGAGCCACCATTTGCATTAAGCTTTACACTCTTGGAGACACTCTAACAGCCCCATCCTTGTACTCACTGAAAATTGCGACATGCAAAACTTGATTTGTCAATCAAAAACTTCATGATGCAGCTCAGGGCTCATTCATAGGTTTGCTGGTCTCCACTCGACAGTGCAATAACCATTTCACCAGTGAAGCAAACCCTGCCTCCATGAGACGTCATACACACTGCAATATATTTTTGGGCCGTATTGTTCTATTAAAGCATTGCTATATTGCAGCGATCATGTACTTCAGTGATCATGCAAGTGTCCACCGCTACTGATCTGTAGGGTAAGCCGACCTTGTTCTTCTCCTCACATCCGGTATCGGTAGAAAAAAGAAAAAAAAGCGCCGAGAACAAAGGCTGACCTCACTACGTTAAAACGCCCTATTTTATGCCATAGTGGTTCACAACTGCCACTGTGCTCACTGGTTGCATTTCAATGTCCAACAACAAAGTCTAACCTCCGTGTGCAGCATAGGGAGTCCTCGCTCAAGGAATAGCGCGAGCCGCCATTTTGCCTACGCGAGCAACGCAAGTGTTCTTTCACGGGTCTAATGTCGCCCGGTGGTGGTTGCGTCTACTCACGGTTTTAGAAACCAGTTCATCCAGCGCTACCTCCGGTAATCGTGTTCGACTCCCGTCAGGGTCCTATGACTCAGCCGCCGATACTTTGGGCTGCCATGCGGTCTCCTCTTCCGCCTCACTCGCTGCAGCCTTCGGGGCGGGCCGCCCGAATTAGCTGAAAAGCCACTTCTCGGCCACGGAAAACCACGGGCATACTTCCTAGATGCTCCCCTTACATTCCGGTAATCGATTCTGCCACCATTGACGATGTAGGGGCGGTGAGGTGCGTTCCGCCTTTAGATTTCGGTCTCCGAACGGGTAGAGAGATTCACCGAGCCGCCATCTCTCTCGGCGTCCAAACCACGCCCCCGTGAAAGAAGCAGTGTTAACTATCTTACCAAAATATATGGAAAATGGTTGCCATCTTACAGAGTTTGTATTTGAAGCATTGGAGAACTGCATTTTAAGATCTCTGCCATTCAGACTTCACGCCTATAAATAAGACATTGCATCATAGATAGACAGCCTGCCAACAACAGCAGCATTTTCACTTAAAATGCTCTCCTGCAATACCCCAAAATCCTGGGGACTAAGGACACTACAAAGCAGGAGCACTGCCCCTTTATTTGCATGTTTCCAAGAAACTACTTTCAGTAAATTCATCAAAGTAAAATGTAAATCAGAAAAATGTAGACATCTTTGAAAAGCTGTGGGGTGATACCAAAATATGATGGGCAAAAAGTCAAACCAGTATCCGAAGGAAGCCCGGAAGCCCGCCCAAATAAAGTATTGGATTGTCCAGAGAAAGAGCAACAGATAGAGAGAGAGAGAGAGAGAGAGAGAGAGAGAGAGAGAGAGAGCTCCAAAGGGAGATCCAATGAAGATGACCATGTAATATGGTCCTATATTGCCATTGAGTGGTGCTTATACATATGAAATTCCCTTTTCCCCATAAACCATGAAAATATGTGGTTGTTTGAGACAGGTTTACACCTTAAATACACACTTACTGCAATCTTATTTTGTAATTGTTTTGTGCACAAATAGAAAAAAGGAAAATGTTCCGGAAAGCTTCAGCTGAAAGTCCCAATTTTTTAATGTTCCCGCAGGTCACATTTTCCCTCTCCTTCCCTAAACTCATAACCATTAAAATCCCAGATTCACTTTATACATTATCCAGTTGTTGCCAACAGCTCTAGATTCTATCAAGAACCATAAATGTCCCTTTAAGGTGGTTCTGTGGAGCATAATCTGACGTTTGTGGTAACAAAGTCGCTTCTTTCCTAGCAAATGGGTCCATTAGCTTACTGAGAATGGTTTTGACAACAGTTTGAAGTCTGAGTCTGTTAGAAATTGGAGGGCAGATTTACAAGCCCCCTGCGCCACCAGTATGTCACTTTTTGTGACGTACTGGTGGCGCATTTCACTGCTCCATATTTGGGTGGCATTTCCTGTCTTGTAAATATAGCCCCTTCACACGCAGCACCTTGCCTGTGAAGGGGCCATGGGTGTTGCACCATGGGTGTTGCTGTGGGTGTTCCCATGCAACACCCATGGAACGAGACACATTTCCAGATTTACAAGACTCGGTAATCTGGAAATGTGGAGGCGCAGGGAGGGGCAACGAGGAGAAATATTTCATTTCTTTGCGTCTTTTCCTCCTTCAATGCGTGCTGCATTCTACAGCATGCATTGAAAGAGGGAAATGCCTATAGTAAATGTTTTTGTACAGGAAGGTGCCCCTTCTTGCACAAAAACAATCTCCCCATGACGCAGGCATCTTCACACCATGGTGCAAGGGTGCCTGCGCCGACGCATGACAGCTGTTTGTGCTCCAGCTCAGGGGGCAGCACAGAGATGTGACATATTGTTGTAAATATCTTGCATCCATGTGCTTTGAAAGTGACTCAGTGCTGCGCAGCCAAATGGCTTGCGGAATGCACTGGGTCATCTGCCCCTGGGTCTCTAGTTGGCAGAGTGTTGCACCCTGTTCAAGAAGGGACCACAATCCAAGTCAGGGTAAGCTAAATACACATTAAAAGATAACATGTGCTCACTTTCTGGTAGCTTGGCACAAACCAGTCAGGCTTATCTAAAGAGGCAATGTGTAAAGTATTTGTGCAACACACACACACACTGTGACACAATAAAAACACCACAAAAAGACTCCACACAGGTTTAGAAATATAGAGAATATGTATCTGAGTAAATCAATACTAAAATTAGACCGGGGTAAATCCAAAGTTCAGGCTGACCGTGATGGAAGGCAGGCCAGCTACAGGCCTCAGTCAGGTCTTGCTAGCAAATTACCTTGGTAAAAGAAGAGAGCACATGATCAGCAGTGGTAGAGTGCTCGGAATGTGAAGGCCAGCAAAAAGAAGGTAAAGAAAGAGGAGGAGGAAGACAAAAGGTTTGGGGTGACCCTTCAAAGAGGACCATTTTCAGCACAACCCCCTCCCCCCCCTTCCAGGCCTCAAGCCAGGGTAACCTAATCAATACCTTGATAGGCCTCCTTGTTTGGGGTGATTGAACATAGACAATAGCCCGGTACTTCAGGGGTACTTGCCAGTTCTATGCCGCTCTTAACCCAGTGGGATCCCTCTGTCTATACTCTCAGGGGCCATTAAGCTAACCCATGGGGAATCCTTGCATTACCTGTTGGACCGCATCTATTCAGCACCTAACCTTACTTAACTTGCTCACAGATACATCCCAGTAGGTAGACAGTAAATATGGCCAACAAAGTGAAGTGGCCCATTCCACCCCTTGCCTCTCACTTCTGTAGTGAACGTTTCTCTAACTCATACCAGAATTCTAATAAAAGTGAGAACATTTACAGTGCAGGTAAAAACAATGTAGCTAGAAAAAAAACATTGTCTTTTATTAGAAATTCTGGTATGAGTTAGAGAAACGTGAGTAAGGTGGGGATTTGTGTACCCCGTCCTGAAGAAGGTGTTTTTTGCACCGAAACATGTCGACGCACACAGAGAGGAGGTAACGCACATTGTCAGCGTAGCAGCCTCCCACCTTTTATTTTAATAGGACCAGCCCGGGGGCTTATTAAATATTCTTTAGTCACCCCACGGGCCAGGTTTTTTTTAACCTTCACTATTTTCTTAACCCCACTAAACACTCACATACAAAAAAAAACCCTCATCCACACCACACATAGTCTACCAAGTGCTCCCACGTATCCGTAGGTCACAGCACGCCGTACACCGTAGAGGGGTACGATGACCCCGATGATGAAGCATGACACCAAGGGGCCTGTTGGTGTGTGAGGGGACCTAAAAACAAGAAGGGTGTTCCCCACTGTGGAGGATACACCTAAGACTCAAGGAGTGGATTCTATTTGTTTATATATTTAAGTTAGATACACAACATAAATTAACCTGTGCTCACCCTCTGGTAGCTTGGCACAGAATTCAAGCTTAACTTGAGAGGCAATGTGTAAAGTAGTTGTGCAACACCTAAATTGCAGTAACAAAGTGAAAACACCACAAAAAGACTCCACGCCGGTTTAGAAAATTAGAGAATATTTATCTGAGTAAAACAAGACCAAAACAACAAGAGTTCAATAAGTAGAACGTGAGATATGAAGTTTGAATGATTAAATGAGAAAATTTCTTAGAAGTCACTAGCGGTCAAAAGGTTACTTGAGATTGCAAAGGACTGGTGCAAATCTGAGGTTCAAGCTGACCTCAATGGAGGGCAGGCTGGCTGCAGAATGAAAAAGTATCTTGTATGGAGTAAGAATCTGCATCAAAGGCTTCACTGCATCCGTTCCAATCCACGCAGTTGGGTCGATGTGTCAGAGTCAAGCCTCAGAGTGGGTGTAGAAAGATCGGCAGTGCATCAACGTCAAGCCTCGCCATCTGTGTCGAAGTATGGGCACTGAATCATTGTCGAAACTCGCTTATGAGACCTGCGTTGGCATCGAATCAGCACTGCATTGGAGGGAACTGCATTGGTTCTGATCGCTGCAAAGGTGTTACTGCGTCAATTTCTGTAGAAAACAGCTGCACACCCCACTTCTGAGGCCAGACTGTAGGGGGCACCTCTGGCAAGGGTAGAACTCACATATGGCAGAGTCCAGCAGTACCAGCAGAGTTGCAAGAAGTCTTTTGTGCCCCAGAGACTTCAGGAAACAGGAGGCAAGCCCTTGGAGAATCTTGGGTCTGAGGATGTAGAGAGCAGGTCCAGCCCCTCTCACGCCCAGGCAAGAAGCAGCAGGCATCAGGCCAACACAGCAGAATAAGTTGCAAAGTGGCAATCTCTCCTGTATCATAGTAATCAGCAGGCAGCAGGCCAACACAGCAATGCAGGTAGCAAAGTGGCAGTCCCTCCTACAGCACAGCATTTCTTCTTCCTGGCAACATATAATTGGTTCCAGTGGAGTTCTGATTTGGTGGTGCCAGGAGTCCAGTACTTATACCCAAATGTATGTGCCTTTGAAGAGGGGGAGACATCAAAGAGGCCTTTGAGGATCACAGGGTCCCTGCCTTTCCTATTTTGGCTCCAGACACTCTACAAGGGGGTATGCAGCTCTTTGTTTGGGCACAGGCACAGCCCTATTCAGATGCAAGTGTCTGCCCTTCCTTCTCAATCTACCTCAGGAGAACTTGTCCGCACACATGTCTGCATATATAACTGCCGGTGGGTGTTGTGTTACGTTTCGGTGAGATTTGAATTATGTGGACCAATCCGATCAGTTCTGGGTCATACTGCCTCATTGTAAACGACATCGGGCATTCCGGACTTTGTGGTTGATTTAATCATCACGGGTCATTGTGCTTGGATGATCTTATCTTGATCGAACAGTACTTTGTGCCATTGTGTGGGCCTTGAAAGGCTTGTAATTGATGTGTGCACCAGAGATTTGCTATGTATGGGTTCCATAATTATTATAAATTGACCCAAGTAACAAGGTATTGTTCCTCTGTTTATGATAATAACAAAAGGCTTTCTATAAAATCTGATGAAAATAAAGGGTGAGCCCACTAATTGAGTTGTGGGACCACCAATAGAAATCATTGTGTAATTGAACAGAAATCAGTACTGGCAATTTATGTCTAGCATTTTCCAGTGTCCAAGCCTTGCTGACGTTAAACATGCCCAACCTCTTGCTACTGTTTAACTTTCTAAAAGTGGCATGTCCAGCCTTAAAATTTAAAGTCTAATTTTACCATAAGTTGTGATTTTAAATTGTGAGTCCAGAGACACCAATTTTGAAATTTCTATCAGCTCCCAATTGGATTTTTCACTTAATGTTTAAAATGTCTTTATTGAGTTTTGCACATACCACAAATAAACATCAGCACACAAAATGTGCATCCTGACCTCCCACAGTGTGGGGACAGCTATAGAGTTCTTGGTTAATAACACCAACATTCCCCCACCCAAAAGCCCACCCCGAGTCCCACTCCTTCTCCCCCCCGCCTTGCGCGTGTCCAAGCTGGTTATGCTGCGCCTTGAGAGGCCTCCTGCACCTGTCCAGTAAGGAGCATCAACCTAAAATATTATGGCAGTGCCATATCGAAATGTCAGGGTGCCTCTTAAACTGCACCCTCGCCAGCATAAAGGATTGTTTGATGGGTTGCACTTGTGGAGATGGACAGGAGTGTAATACCAATACGTTGCTGTCTTGGTAGCTGTTTCTACACTGGCCACATTGCGTGCGGAATGTTTAGCCCAATAGTAAATATCCTTCTATTCGCACTGAGTGAGGGTTCGTTCTAGTTCTAGTTCCCATCTCTTTTGACTTGGTGTCTTATGAGGGGTTGGGGCCTGTCTGATTAAACAAAATAGCTGCGATATAAGATGAGCATCATCTAACTTAGATAGTAACCAATTTTCAAAAACGCTGTGCCAGTGGGTAGACGTCAGGGGGCATGACCCAGTGCCTTATCTGCTGATAGTGAAAACGTTCTGATTCGGGGAGACCCTGCTGACCACGGAGGTCCTCAAAAGAAAGTGGGCTCCTCTAGTCGAATAAGTGCCTAATTGATCTACTTCCCTCCCTTGTCCACTGTGTGAAAGCCTTAGAATCCATCCCCGTTGAGAAGGAGGTATTTTCGACGATGGGCGTCAGAGGGGACGGGAAGGTAGTAAGGTTCCATTTCGCCGCTATTTTGTCCCAGGCTTTAAGAGGAATTCTTATTACACACAAGAGGTAAAGATTCCAAGTTCTTGCTGCTTTTGTCAAGAAAGGTATTTTCCATAGTGACCACCCTGCTATTGCTCTGTCTATAAAAAGCCAATGTTTTTCAGACTCCGGGCATGACCACTCAACAAACGTCTTAATCTGAGCCGCACAGAAGTAATCTTGTAGATTTGGGATCCGCAGGTCTCCCTCTCTCGGAGGTCTGTAACTCAAATCTCATCGCATTCTAGGTCGCTTGCCTGCCCAGATAAAGGATTCTAGTTCCTACTGAAGCGTGCACAGCATGCCTTGAGGTGGTTCCAAAGGGAGGGTCTGGAATTGGATTAAGATCTTTGGCAGTATAGACATTTTAATGAAAGCTATTCAATAGAGCCAGGACAAAGCGTATGGTCTCCAGCGTGTAAGTCTTCCCTGACTTGACAAAGCAAAGCAGTGCAATTTAGTGATATAATGTCATTGATTGACACTGATAGTTGTATTCACAGGTAGAGAATTGCCACAGTAGCCCATTGAATGGGGAGTGGACTCCTTAAGGAGCTCAATGTAGAGGGTTCTATGGTGAGATTGAGGGCCTGCAATTTATGTTCACTTATTTTGAAACCTGCAGCCTGAGAGAAGCACTCAAGTTCTGACAATACAGCAGCTGGGACTGATGTCTGAGGCTTCTCTAGTGTCAATATTACATTGTCAGCATGCAGGCTGATTATTTGTATGTCCCCAACAAAACGAATGCCGGAGACAAGAGGGTTATCTCTAATATGTTGAGCCATTGGCTCCATATATAGGGCAAAAAGCAAGGGGGAGTGGGGACAGCCTTGGCTGGTCCCTCTCTGTAAGGAGAATGGGGAAGAGGTGTACCCATTCACTCGGACTGTAGCAACTGGGTTGGGGTAGCCACTAAAAACCCAGGCGATTAACCTTTCGGAGAGGCCAAAGTGCTGCAACGGTGCTTTCAGACACCTCTAGTTCACTCTGGCGAACACTTTTTCGGTACCCATGGACAGAATCAAGCGCTCAGCATCAAACTACTGTGCTTTGTCAATTATGTCGAGCATGCGTTTGGTATTATCTGCGTATTGGAGCCAGGCAAAAAACCTGCCTATTCTGGGTCTATCAGACCAGGTAGCAGTGGTGACAGTCTACATCCAAGGACACCAGTAAACAACTTAAAATCTATATTTAGGAGGGGGAAGGCCTGTAGGAAGCGCATTGCCTTTTGTCTTTTCCACATTTGGGGATTACAATTACAGATGCACCCAGCATCGAACTGGTAAGCGTAGAGATATCTCCACAGCATTATATACTCTTGTGAGGATGGGAGCCAGAATGGGACAGAAGGTTTAATAAAACTCTGCAGAGAACCCATCTGGTCCTGGGGATTTTAAGGATTTTAGTTTGGCAATAGCTGAGATTACCTCCTCAATTCTAATCGGGGCTTCTATCACTTCTGCTTGGTCAGTGGAATTGTAGAGTTGGGTTCTCCCTGTAGATACCCTGCATGGGCCTGCGTAGTGAGATCTTGTGCTCTATACAGTTCTGCATAGAATTGGTGAAAGGTTTCAGCGATGTCCTGATCGGTAACCTTCTCCTCCCCATTTGGGGCCATTACAGAGTTGTTAGTGGATGTCTGCCGCTGCGTATGTAGCCTGTGAGCTAAAAGTCTCCCTGCTCTATTGCCTCCAGTGTAAAATTTATGTCGGAGTCTAAGAGCCGCATACTGCTCTGTCCAGATCAAGCGCTGTTAATTGGGAACAAGTCGCTCCTAGTTATCTCCAGACTCTCGGTGCCCCATTCCGCTGGAGTATTTTCTCAAACTCCCCTGTCTGGTGTGTCAGAAGCTCTCTCTTTTCCCTGCGTACTTTGTTATCTGAAGCTGCGATTGCAATGAATTCCCCCCTCACTGCAGCCTCCAGGGAGTCTCATAAGGTAGCAATTTGGGTTTCGGAAGTATAGTTTACAGCGAAATAATCCTGCAGAGTCTTTGAAATTTGTTGGACCACCTCAGGCCTGTGCAGCAGCGTATCACGCAGGCGCCAAGTACTGGGAGAGAGAGGTCCTAGCTGCAATCAAAGTGCAAGGGTAACAGCAGAATGATCCAATAGGATTTGGGGCTGAATTTCTCTTTACTGGATATAGGGTGTTAGGCTTGTCGTGCCTAAGAAATAATCAATTCTTGTACGTGTTTTGTGGGAGTTGGAGTAGAAAGAATATTCTCTTGATGTAGGGGGCTTCTCCCTCCACATGTCTACGAGTCCCGCCTCAGCAAACATCAGCTTCCCCGCTTCGGAAAGGGCCCCCGTCTGCCCCTGTCTCTGGACTGATCTATCTAGGGCACTGTTGATAACTATGTTTAGGTCTCCACCCAAGAGGATTGCCCGATCTGGGAAAAACGAATTTCTTGCACTAATTTTGATAAGTATTCCTCCTGTCCGTCATTGGGGGCATATACGGTCTCTATGATGAGTGTATGTGGGCCCATAGAGAATGCGTACGCTAAAAACTATCCCTTAAGTACGGCTTGTTTAGGTCCTATCTTCCAAGGGAACTTACTAGACAATAGGATGGTGAGTCCCGCCTTTTTGGTGGGAAGGGAGGAAAAGAGCTGCCTTGGGAAGGCACGTGAGTGCAATCTCTGTGTTTCACCCACTAGGAGATGAGGCTCCTGAAGCAAACAAATGTGGGCATCAGAATGTTCCAGGAACAACAGTATGGCCAGGCATTTAACAGTGTTGTTCAACCCTCTTACGTTCAGAGTCTGAATCTTAAGATGTTGGGACATTAAGGTGACCTAGGAAGTGGCCATTAAGCTGCTTTGTGATACTTTGGGATGTGTGGACTAACATAGTGTGTCGACCAGCCCTTTGCTTTCGTTAAAGTAATGCTGGTGGCGCGGGAATGTCGAGAGGAGAGCCCCCAACTAAATAACAACCCCAACAAATATAACAGTTTAACAAAACAACACAAAGTAGATCATATGTATCCTGGGAATGCATTACAACAAGGTGGAGGTGGAAGAAATCCCGGTCAGACTGCTCAGCTCCTCCCGGACCCCAGCCTAGTACCAAGGAATGGATGCGCCAAAATGTTAACAAGGACGAGAGGCATGGGGTTACTCCAGCTCTATCCCCAGCCTGCTCAGGCTGGGCCTCTGTAGTCCTCTTCCAAGGATGCCAAAACTGCCTGTCTCTCTTTCGCTATCAAATATCGGTCAGGATGCGATTTCAGGGGTCGACACCCACCGTTTCCCAGCCATCTGGTCCCCCACCTCGTTGGCGAGGGCGGACCCGTCGCCGAATCCTCCGGGATGTTCAATAGTTGGCGAACATCCTTGACCGAATGGACTTGTTGAGTCTTCCCATTAAGGCGGAAGATCATGACCCCATGAGTACGGGATTTTGCTGTCCCAGAGGTGTGTAGTGATGGGTCGCAATGCTCTTCGCTTTTGGAGGGTTGATGGTGCTATGTTTTGGAATAGGAGAGGCCTAGTATTGTAGTGAGTTACAGTCTCTGGCCTTTTGTAGTATTCTCTCTTTCAATTGGAAATCATGTACACAAGGTAGAATGTCTGGGCCACCCGGTGTGTACGATCTAGTTTTGATAAGTATTCCTCCTGTCCGTCATTGGGGGCATATACGGTCTCTATGATGAGTGTATGTGGGCCCATAGAGAATGCGTACGCTAAAAACTATCCCTTAAGTACGGCTTGTTTAGGTCCTATCTTCCAAGGGAACTTACTAGACAATAGGATGGTGAGTCCCGCCTTTTTGGTGGGAAGGGAGGAAAAGAGCTGCCTTGGGAAGGCACGTGAGTGCAATCTCTGTGTTTCACCCACTAGGAGATGAGGCTCCTGAAGCAAACAAATGTGGGCATCAGAATGTTCCAGGAACAACAGTATGGCCAGGCATTTAACAGTGTTGTTCAACCCTCTTACGTTCAGAGTCTGAATCTTAAGATGTTGGGACATTAAGGTGACCTAGGAAGTGGCCATTAAGCTGCTTTGTGATACTTTGGGATGTGTGGACTAACATAGTGTGTCGACCAGCCCTTTGCTTTCGTTAAAGTAATGCTGGTGGCGCGGGAATGTCGAGAGGAGAGCCCCCAACTAAATAACAACCCCAACAAATATAACAGTTTAACAAAACAACACAAAGTAGATCATATGTATCCTGGGAATGCATTACAACAAGGTGGAGGTGGAAGAAATCCCGGTCAGACTGTTCAGCTCCTCCCGGACCCCAGCCTAGTACCAAGGAATGGATGCGCCAAAATGTTAACAAGGACGAGAGGCATGGGGTTACTCCAGCTCTATCCCCAGCCTGCTCAGGCTGGGCCTCTGTAGTCCTCTTCCAAGGATGCCAAAACTGCCTGTCTCTCTTTCGCTATCAAATATCGGTCAGGATGCGATTTCAGGGGTCGACACCCACCGTTTCCCAGCCATCTGGTCCCCCACCTCGTTGGCGAGGGCGGACCCGTCGCCGAATCCTCCGGGATGTTCAATAGTTGGCGAACATCCTTGACCGAATGGACTTGTTGAGTCTTCCCATTAAGGCGGAAGATCATGACCCCATGAGTACGGGATTTTGCTGTCCCAGAGGTGTGTAGTGATGGGTCGCAATGCTCTTCGCTTTTGGAGGGTTGATGGTGCTATGTTTTGGAATAGGAGAGGCCTAGTATTGTAGTGAGTTACAGTCTCTGGCCTTTTATAGTATTCTCTCTTTCAATTGGAAATCATGTACACAAGGTAGAATGTCTGGGCCACCCGGTGTGTACGATCTAGTTTAATCTCCATATCCTCAGAGGCACCAAGGATCGACCTGAAAAGGCCCTCCACATACTCTGCTATTTCTGGCCGTCCGCCCAACCTAGGATATTGTGAGTGCGGATGTTGTTTCACCTAGAACGATTCTCCAGGTCTTCCGCGCGCGACTGGAGGTCTAGGTGCTGATCCCTCAAGCGGAGTACCTCCTGCTGTAGGAGTCGGATCTCTTCATACCTGCTTGAATTTTGAGTCTCCAGGGCGTCTACCATGTCTCACAGAGAGTCTACGTCCCTCCTCACCTTCTTAATTTCCGGCGCTATTTCCGTCTTCATCTGCTTAAAATCGTCTCTCAGTGAAGCAAACCAGGTCTCAATGAAAGCACGGGTAAGTGGGGCCTAAGTATCTCCATTGTCCGTCGCTTCTGTATTCCCATCTGTGTTTGTTGCTGGGGTTTTGAGAAGCATCTCTTTGACTGACCTGTCTTTTTTCCACCCTTTTGCGGTCGCCATGATCTGCTTTCTGAGTACTCAGTGACTGCATCTGCCTAAGAAATGATCCATAGGCAGTCTTCCTTGCTGCTGCACCCAGGGGAGGTCCGGCGCTCCTGGTATCACAGGATTAACCCTTTGCTTGGGGGCCTTTGACTTGAGAGTATATATGTTTTAAGGCTACAGGAACCTTGCCCCCAGCAGGGATCCAGAAATTCCCTCGTGTGGTACCCTGCACCCTCTCAGGATATGTCCCTCTGCCGTCTGCTCCCTCCGATAGGCTTGTTAAAGTAGAGCTGGGGTCCCTCTGTGCATTCAGCCCCTATTATGCTTATGGGCTGGAAGTACCTCCCCGCCAATCGCGATAGTCAGCTGCTAGTTCCAGGGCCAATACACATGGGGGAGACCACTTCTCCTAGGGCCTACACAAACCAGTGTATTGTTTTGGGGGCAGTCTACTTCCCCAACTGCTTCCAAAGAGGGGTGGGGGAACCGGCTAATCCAACACCACTTTGGCAGGACCTTCTGCTTGCGGCTTCCTGGGGCTGGTCATGTCCCCCACTCGGGCCCACACGATGGATGTTGCGGGCGTTGTCTGCCCTGCTGCCCGCCTATTGTAGCCGGGGTGAAGCGGGGTGAAGCGGTGACAATGTCAAGGGCCCATATAGCTCAGGCACACCTCGCGCCACAGACTGGAATAGCGGCCCTCTCTTCCGCTTCCACTAGGGCGGCTGCACCACCCCAGTCCCAGGCAGTGCTCAGCTGTGGCCTGATGACCCCCAGTCCGGCTCCCTGCAGCACCTCCACCCGGCGACTCTCGCTCACCTCTCTTGGCCCCCCAGGCCAGGCAGAGCTACTCACAGACCCAGGGTGGGGGGCACCACCAGCGCTCACCGCTACTCCAGTCTCCTGGAGCCTCTGTCTTCTTCCGCCATCACTCCCCACCACGCGGCTCCTTCTTGGCAGCATTTTTCGAACTGGTCCAGGTCCACCAATTCGGCTCCCTACACCTTTTACGGCTTTTGAGGACGTCCATGGGGCCCTTCGCAGGTCTGCACCAGTGGCGGTGCTGCTCTACCATGCTGGTTTCTGTTGTCTGCAGTCTCCCAGTCAGCAGATCGCTCCTTCTTGCTTCTACTGCGTCGCACGGTCTGGTTCGGCTTCAACCAAGGCTGTGTCCAGTGGCACTTCTCCCACCCCCAACTCGGCGGTGGAGGGTCCCAGACACCGGTCAAGTACTCCAAATTTGTCAGCGCTGTCTCCGGAATGCTCCCAGGGCTAAGGGTTCTACTCTAGTGGCACCTCTACTCAAGGCTATGGCAGGTGCCCAGATTCAGAGCGGGAGAGAACAGCAAGCACGTCCTACTTGGTCACCATCTTGGCCACGCCCCCAGAAATTGCACTTAAAAGGTGTTTAAGGCAATCCCAAATTTAACCTATGGGAGAGTTAGGCCTTGCAGTAATGAAAAATGTATTTAAGAGTATTTAATACCAGGACATGTAAAACATAAAAGTAAATGTCCTACCTTTTAAACACACTGCACCCTGCCCAGGAGGCTACCTAGCGCCTGCCTTAGGGGTGACTTACATGTAATAAAAAGGAAGGTTTGGGCCTTACAAGTAGGTTAAACTTGCCAGGGCAAAAGGGAAGTTTACAACTTCACTGCACACAGTCGCTGCAATGGCAGGTCCAAGCCATATTTAAAGGGCTACTGAGTGGGTGTCACAATTAGTGTTACAGGCTCACTAGTAGCATTTAATTTACAGGCCCTGGACACATATAGTGCACTTTACTAGGGACTTACAAGTAAAGTAAATATGCCAACTGCGGTTACACCAATGTTATTATGTCTAGAGTACAGAGTATGCACTTTAGCACAGGCTAGCAGTGGTAACGTGCCAAGAATCCTAAAGTCAGCAAAAATGAAGTCAGCAAAACAGGCGGTCAGAAGACAAAAAGTCAAAGGAAACCATGCCAGAGATGCCAGGGCTAACAATTAGCATCAGTTCTGATAGCTAAACCATGTAAAGTACATCTCTTCTTGCAGAACAGCAGAATTAATCAAATATATTCTTTGTTGCAAGTGATGCCATCTGTGCCTGTCCTCTACTCCTCCTCCTGTGTGTCCTGGAACAAGGGAAAGAACAGACCTGGCAATGTCCTGCATTGTCTGTATCAAAAGATAAAATCCTGAGAACATAATTATCTCTTTCCACTGCAACACTAAAATGTGACAGCCAAGGACAAGAGATATAAACTATGTCAAGTTAATGGACAAAATGCAGAGGTGATGCAGTCATTGAGTTGCTTTATATGGCATAAAGTACCTGTCATCATTTTGGCAACCATCACAGGGGAGGGAATGGATGGGTTTTGTAAAGGATGATGCTGTGACAGAACGAGGTATGGCAAGGGAGATAGAGATGTGTTTCCCACATCGCTATAAGTTTCATGTTCATGATTTTTCACTCAGAAGTTGTCATTGATGCCTAACTGCAACTACTGCTATAGCATTAATCCTCATCTTTCTACTCTAACCAGAGGGTTGGTGTGCTAGTCCATAGGACCTGGCAGGCTCTGCTCACAGAGACCCCAATGGCAAGTGAGCCCTCATCATTCTCCCCTCTGGACTCAGTGTGGTGAATGAAGGTTAAGTCTCTTTTGAGACCAGGATTGACAGTGTTCCAGTGCACGTAACTCATCTGTACTGTGGCCTTCTGATGCATGTTGCTGGTGTCATGCGCTGCTGGAGGTGATCTTGATGTGTCTTTGCTTTGACCATTCCTAATGGGGTTGTTGTATTTTTCGTGGCAGTTTCTGTTTTGCTAAGCATATCACACTGGTATATGCCTGTCTTGTGAGTTTTACATTTATTTTAACTTGCTGATGGAGCTTGCATAGGCAATTTACTTCTTCTAAGAAGCTTATTTCATGCATCATGAACAAGTTCATTGTTGTCTGCTACAAGCGTCTGCCGTTAGACTATGGTCCTTATTATGAGTTTGGTGGTGTGGAAGCAGGACAGCTCCACTCCTGCACCGGCAAACCCGTGTAGGTGCTGCCCGTGTGAGACACCAGGGGGCCATGTCGCTCGCCAGAAAAAGTGTGACGGCGAGGAAACTTGTGATATACTTGGGGGGCCATAGTGACCTCGCTAATCATATTGCAGCCTCAGGACTGCCAATCAACTGCCAGGGAACAGCAATTCCCTGGTGGGTGCAGTGGTCCCAGTGTGGCCCGACCGCCCAAGTCGTAATAGGGTGGTCAGGAGACCACCACCATGACTCTGGCAGTCCGTGGACTGCCAGACTCATAAAAAGGCCCTAAGGAAGGTAGTCCATTATTGATATTATGGTGACACAGGAGTTGTTTTCTTATTAAAAGCAAACATTCTGCTTGTTTTTGCGGTGCTCCTTCAATTACTCAGGTGTGTAAGTTGGGGCAAGGCTGAGCATTATCTTAATTTTTTTAGCAAGTTACATGATCATAGTTATCATATGTATGTTCAATAGAGTGTGATGTGCTGTGAGGTCTAGAAGTTCCGGCTGGTCCTCCTTGGAGACTGGGTGCATGAATGAGGAAGGTCAAAAATACAGAGAATAGTGTCCACATTTGAGTTCCTGTCCTGCAGAGTCGCAACACATGCCGTTTTCCTTGCACCCCTGGATTATTGAGGATGGACCAAGGCTAGTTGCTTAAGCTAATGATTGTACCTTATCCCAGTGCCTGAATTGTTTTTCTTCCATTGTTCTTATGGAATATTCTGGCTTGCGGCTCCTATGCCCACAGCATATCTCCAATACTCCATAGTTTCCTGTTATTGTGTGGCTGTGAATGCTTTTTTGTTGCGTGAGAGAATGTGTTGATTTTATTTGGTGGCTGTTATTGTGACCTTCATTGATTTCTGTGAGTATTTGTGTCTTAGTCCTGACTTACATTCATATACCCCTAAATGTTTCTCTTGATCATGATTGTCAAACGAGGCAATGATTGATTGACTCTCCTCACATTTGTTGGTGTGTGTATATTCATGGAGGAGTGCTTGGGCTGGTGTCTTTGTGCCACAATCACATGTATGTGAAAATGCTATATTTGTTATTATTTATACTGAATTTGCCTCAATTACTTCTTCTCAATCGACAAAGGCATATTTTGTAATTTCTCCCTCAGTGCTAATTTCTGTAATGACATCTTCAATTTGACATCTTCTCTTTGGCAACATGTATGCACCTGATTTGACACTACACCTAAAATTCTTTCCAAAGTTTCAAAATATAGTCTAACCACAATCTGGCGTGATTTACATGTTAGTTAGGAACCCTTCGAACAGCCAAATTAGTTCATTTCTTACTCAAACATAATTTTTTGGCTGGGGGAGTGTTTATCTACGCTAAATGTTAACTGAAGACAAAAGGTTAATTCAAGGCAAACATTTCACTCAGCTTAACATTGGGTTCAAAATTTGTTTTATGGAAGCTAATGGGTTCTATATAGTAAATGCGACTTAATTACACATGCAGCACAAGCTGTTTTTTTAAATCAGTGTGCCCAGTGGCATTCATATATATTGTTATGTTTAAGAAGTTTTTATTGGATTTTCGATTACAAGAAATACAAGAACAATAAAATGAAAAAGCCAAAATATATACAGCATATTATAAAACATAAGAGAAAGGGAATAATTATAATGGATGAATATAAGCATAACCTAGAGAAAGAAGAGAAAGGAAAGAAAAAGAAAAAGAGGGGAAAGATAGAAAAAAGAGAAGGAAAGACTGAAAGGTAAAAAAGGTCTAAAAAGTTGTAGAGGAATAATATAAAAGAAAAGAAAGGAAAAAAAAAGAAAGAACTAATGTACAGGAGCATGAGTAGATATGAAGAAAAGGGAAGCCAAAGAAGATCAGATTTTATTTTTGGAGAGAGAGAAATAGAGGAAACATTAGCAATTCTATGCTTGTCACAAATACAATTCCACCAAGTTAATGAAGATAGTGTGGAATTATCTTTCAAAGATGATAAGATAACTTTAAAAGGTAATGCAATAAAAAGATCAAACAACAAGGAAATAGGGGAGGAGTCATCAATATCAGGTGATAAAGAACCTATAAATACATTCGGTAATGTTAATATAAGATCTCACTTAAAAAATTTCATGCATATAGACCAAACAGATTTCCAAAACATAAATACATTAGAACATTCATAAAGCTGATGCTTCAATGTGCCAGTATCAGTAGAACAAGACCAGCATAGAGGAGAAGAAGAGGGAGAAAACTTAGAAATCCCAACAGGGGTTATAACAGCTCTATTATAAATTAAATATAAAGATTGGGTAATACGAGCAGCAGCAGAAACTTTAAACAATTTAGACCACAATTTATCCCAAGTTGTGATGGGAAAAGAAACAGACAAGTCAGTTTCCCATGCAAGTTCGACAGGGGATTTGGATCTCAATAACATTTGATAACAATAACTTATTTACAAGGGCAGCTTTAAGTCTGTATGTGGGAAATAAAAGATATAAATGAGAGGACGGGGTAAGAGAAGGTGTAACATCTGGAAGGACAAAAGTCAGTGCTTAATTTGTGCCGGTGCTTTCCGGTGCTTAGCACCGGCACTTATTTTTCAGGGCCAGGGCTACACCATGCGTCTGCACTTAATATGTCATTGTGGCAAAGTCAGTAATATAAATAGCTCACTTACTGACTCACTGCTGCAAACACTGTTGTTCGTCTCCCGATTCTCCCACAGTCGTGAAGAGTGGCTGTGAGAGCCAATAAGAAAATGAAAGATTAATTCCCGTTATTCGCCGCAGCCCTCAGTTCAGTGTTGCCGGTGGGCAGGACACTGATTGGGCTGGATTTTGGTTCTGTAGGGGGTAGGGGCTGCTCGTGCTGCGTCATGCGTGATGACCTTTCCCACCATCGTCATCTGCAACTACAACGGGTTTGGCACGTCGGCCATCACCAAAAACGAAGTGCTGTGTGCTGGCCGGCTCCGGAACATAGAGAACGAGGAAAGGTACAGTGACTACTTGCAGGTCTTAGGCCAGGCGGACGACCCCCCCAAAACATTCCATAGCAACTCCTTCAGCATGTGGGACTTTTTCCAGTGCACGGGCCACAACATGGAGGACATGCTGCTCCACTGCCAGTACCGAAATGACAACTGCAGCTTTGTTAACTTCACCACTATGAGTAATCACGTAGCGCCGGAAAACAAGAGGGTGTCTCAATTGTGCCAAGAAGAGATTCAAAATGTGACGCAGTGCCTGTTAAACTACATTTTCATTGTTCTTGTGTTTATTATTAACCATAATTTATAGGTCTATTAGCCTCCTTGTGTTATTATTTTTAGCAGTGCAATTATATCGTGTGTTTTATCATTGGAGGCTGTGTAGGTCTGAGGGTAGAAAATAATTTCAGTTTCGGTATTGTTCACTTATATACAGCCGCTGTAAGATACGTTTGCTGGGCTGGTTTCTTCAGCTGAGATACGTGTTAAACTCTTGAGGCTACTCTTTCGGGTTGAATCAAGCATTCTTTCTTTAGAGGTCAACAAAAGGAATGGCCCTAACTTAAATTGTAGCAACACCTGATTTTACTACTCTACGGAATGGCAAAGTCTGCTGCATCTGCGAGTGCTGTATACAGTCACAAGTTAGTGACCAGACCAACTTTGGCAACACTAAAGAGACTATAATAAAACATGTGTCTCTTTATCTATAAACACGCTCACAAATACACACACCTAAATGCACAATGTGTGAGTCTGTTTTATGATCACGCGCAAGCCTTTCATCGGCGGTAGAGATTGCAGCCTTCAAAAATCCCTGAGGTTTTAAAGTGTGCGCTGGTGGAATCCACATTTTTGCTGAAAAAGTTCAGCTGATGTGGTATTAGGAGCTGTGGCGTAATGAAACTTGAGGGGGCCCCCTGCAAAGTACACGGAGGGTGGCCCCCAAGGAGCACGCAGGCCCCCTCACCCTGCACCACGGGGGCTTATGTGTTACACCACTGATCACTGATTTGGACCCGGTATACGACGATGTAGCCGGCAGCAGTCAGCCCTAGAAAGCATGTGATGTGAGGGTAGCCGCGGTGCCTATTTGACCATCGCAGCCCCGCCATAGCATGTCATACTCTCAGTGCAATGATGTCATCACAAGGCACCTTTATTCGTAAAGGTCTGAACTATGCTACAAAGACTTTCTTATGAGGGATAAGCCAGTTAAGAACTAGCAGGGAACATGTGTGAGTTCATTTTCGGAAAAGTCAACTCAGCATTTCATCATTCTGAGAATGATACTTTCAGTACTTCCAAGGCTTGTAAACGAGAAACTGATGCAAATCAAAAAAATGAAATTATTTCTTTTTCTGAAAGTAGTTTGGCATGGTTGTGTTAAGTCAAGAACAACATCATATGGTTACGACAATGGTACAATTGAGTGGTGCCAGGAATACAGCTGGGCGGACAACTAGAAGAAGTGGCTGCAGCTTCCTAAGAAAAATGTTGAGCACCGGGACTTCATTTTTTACAAATTAAGCACTGAAAAAAGTATTTATTTGTGATTGTAAGGCGTTGAAAAATATATTATATTCTTGAAGACATGAATCAGGTACGTGATATTGTACTTGCAAAGTAGAAAAAGGAATAATAGATTTTTGGGAAATGAATTGGTGAACAAAAATAATACCCTTCTCTTTCCAAGATTTGTAGTAGAATGATTTACCTGTATATTTAAGATATTTGTTATACCAAATTGTGGAGGCTAAAAAACATTGCAAAGGATTAAAATCATTTGAAAATATATTATTTAATAAACTCTGAGAATATTTTAAGATAGGGTTATGTGACAGAAAGGTGCTGTTGGACATAAAAAGGACATTTTGAAAAGAAAAGTCTTTTAGCAGAGAGCGTTCAAAAACAATCCATTTGGGAATAGGGACGTCAGCAAAATCATGGGATAAAGCAAAGGCTTGCTTGATTAAAAAAGCTGAATGATACGCTCTAAAATTAGAAAAACAAACACCACCTTCAGATTGAGGACGAATAAGCCTGGCAAGAGCAATACGTGGATGTTTCTTGTTCCACCAAAATTTATACACGTGGAGTTTATTTGAGAGAAATATGAAATAGGAATTCAAATAGGTAGCATAGACAGTGTGTAGAGAACATGAGGAACAATTATCATTTTAATAGTATCTAATCTACCCCACCAGGAAAGATATAGGGGAGACCAAGTATAAAGAAGCAATTTGATTTTAGTGAGTAATGAATTAAACAAGTATTTAAGTGTGGCATGCAACGAGGAGGAGAGCCAAATACCAAGGTATTTGATTTTAGTGGGGCACCAAGTACAATTAGTATCATTAAACATAAACTGATAACATAAGGAGTTTAAGGGTAAAACTTCTGTCTTTGAGAGGTTCAATTTATAACCAGAAATACTGGAGCATAATTGGACCTCTTCCAGAAAGGGTGGTAGGGATTCTGTAGGTCGACATGCAATTTAGGATGTCATCTGAATAAGCAGACATTGTGAACTCAATAGAGTAATGAATAAAGCCAGATGTTCGTGAGTTAATACGGATACGTTCCAGAAAGGGTTCAAGGCACAATACAAAAAGTAAAGGTGAAAGTGGGCATCCCTGCCTTGTATCCCTAGATAAAGAAAAAGATTTGGAAAAATGATTATTAACAAAAGTACTAGCTCGAGGACATGAGTATAATAATTTAATAAACGAAATAAAAGTAGGACCAAAACCAAACCATTTAAGAGTTTTAAACATAAATTGCCAGTTGATGCGATCAAATACCTTTTCGGCGTCCAGTGACAATGCTGCAAGTGGAGATTTATATTTTTTAGCACTTGAAATAATGTTTGCAAACATTCGTGCATTGTCCAATGCTAGTCTACCTTTAACAAATCCGACTTTATCAGTTTTAACCAGTAAAGGAATAATCGTTTCAAGTCTTGACGCAAGTATCTTGGCAAATATTTTACAATCATAATTTATTAACGATATGTGCCTAAAAGTTTTACACTGGGAGTGATCTTTATCTGGTTTGGGGTTGATAATAATTAGGGCCTCCATAAAAGAGCCAGAAGCTTTGGCATTCTTAATAAAAGAGTTAAAAAGTGCTAAGAGGTGAGGGACAAAAATGGAGGTAAAAGTAGCATAAAATTCAACGGATAACCCATCAAGGCCAGGAGCTTTAGATTTTTTTAAAGAGTTAATGGCATTAATTATTTCCTGAGATGTGATCTCTTTTTCCAATGTATTGAGTTCATCTGGGAGAGATGGGGTGAAGGAAGACCTTAGAAAAAGGTATTTAAATTTTGATTAGAGGGAAAGGTATCATCAGAATAGAGAGACCTATAAAACTCATGAAAGACTTCTGCAATTTCCTCATCCGATGACACCATTTTGTTAGTAGATTTGTTAAAGATGGGACCAATACTTTTTCCTCATGGCCTTCTTTTTAATTGAGACATATGAAATAGTAAAGGCACGTAAAGAGGCTTTAAAGGCACCCCAATTATTAGATACAGATGTATCTAGTGGATTATTAAAATTAAAAAATCCATTAATAAACTTGGTGGCTTCTTTAATGTAAGCAGTGTCAGATAATGAAAAGCCATTAAGTTTCCAGCGAATAAATTGAGGAGAGGTAAGCGAGAGGTTAAGGACAGCATGTACAGGAGCATGGTCAGAAATAAAAATGGATCCAATTTCTGAAGATTGAATAGAAGGAAGCAGGGATTTACTAACCAGAACATAATCAATCCTAGAACCAGTGTGATGTACATTGGAAAAAAAGGTATATTCAAGTAAGTCAGGATTACACGTCTTCCAAACATCATAAAGTGGATGAGAGGTAATGGCGATTGAAAAGCTTTGTGAGATTTGTCAGAGTTAATCTTACATTTAGATAATCTATCAGAAAAAGGGTCTATCCACTGGTTAAAATAGTCAGGAACAACAATATTAGGGCAATCTATGAAGGATATTAAAATTTTAATGTCAGTCCAAAACCTGGCATCAGGTTTGACAGGGCCATAAATATTCAACAAAACTAGAGTTTTGTTGTGTATAACAATCTTTGCCATTACCCAACGTCCATCATCATCACTCTGTGTAGACAAAATTTGTACAGATAAGGACTTATGAAATAATATGGCAACACCCCTTTTTTTGTTAGAAGCAGGAGAATAAACAATTTGTCCCACCCAATGCCTTTTCAACTTAAGAGATTTTGCATCAGTACAATGAGTTTCTTGGAGAAAGGAAACCTGAGAATCAAGCTTTGATAAGTGAGACAGTACCTTTTGCCTTTTGATGGGTTGTCCAAGACCACGAACGTTCCACGTGATAAACTTACACATGCTGGAGGGTTAGGAGGGTAGGATACATGTGGAGTTGATACACAGCAGGAGTACAGCTATAAAAAATAAAACAGCAAACATGAAATGTATACAAAGGAAACAATGCAGGGGAAGAGAAAAAAACACACACCATACTATTATATACAAATAACAAATTGAATATAGTGAACAATGGAAGAAAAATCGACGAAATGACAAGAAATGAGATAAAGAACACACAGTACCAAAAAACAGGACTAGAATTGAAATTGATAAATAAAAGGAAAGAAAAGGAAGGAAGAAAGAAAAGAAAAGAAAAAGAAGGAAGGAGTAAACAAACAGATCAAGGTAAAGTAACCAGACCTGTAAGAAGAGAAGAAATTGGAGAAGAAGGAGCATAGTGACCCAAGATGGTTCGGACCTCAGAACAACAATATAAAAATACGTTAGAAAATGAGAGCCTCAGCAATATAAATAATAAATGCACATTTTGGTGAGAATAAATAGATTTATAAATAAGTCAGAATGACAATCCTGAGAAAATAAACATGTCAGGTATTAGTATCCATTCCAGTCGATGAAAGGCTGTGAAGATAAAGTCTGAGTTTTTTGGGATCCTCAAAAGATCTGGAACAACCACTATGAGTAATCTTGCACAGACCGGGATGAAGTATCCATATTGAGTATTGAGATGTCGCATCTGTGGACGTAAGGCGAGGAATTCTTTGCGACGAGCATTCGTGGCATTGGAAATATCCTGTGACAAGAAGATATTATGACCAGACCATACAAGATGTCGTTTGAGTTTGGCAGCCTTTAAAATAGTCATTAGTTCAGTAAATTCCAAAAAAAGCATTATGATGCCATGAGGTTTTGTAGCATTGGTGTTTAAACTAAGGGTGGGCGTAGTTCGCGTAGCCGCACTCCGCGAAGCTACTCAAAGCCGTTCTCGCACTACGTGAGCTTCGCGAGCTTGCGTAGTAGCTTGCTGGTCCCGTTCGCGAGCCGTTTTTCTTGCTCGGGAGCGCGTAGTGTGTGTTCGGGGCGCTGTCTGCTTGTTCGGGGGATTGTAGGGTGCGACCTTACCCATGTGGTGGGCTATGGGCGCGGCCATCTTGTTTTTTCAATTGTCCCGCCCGCCCGCGTCCCCTACTTCCTCTTCCGGGTCGCGAATAACGTGTTCGCGCGGTGCACGTCTTGTTCGGGAACACAACTACTTGTTCGCGCGCCCGAATGATGTTATCGCGTTCTCACAGTCGGGTTGGATTGTGCGGCCGGATTCCAAACATCGAAGCGAACGCGACCGGGAGAGAAAAGCGAGAAAGCGAACGCAGAACCACAGTAAGTCATTACCGCGCACGCGAGAATGCTATTGAGCGCGCGAGGAAGAAAAACTACTACGCTACGATGTAGATTGCGAAGTAGGCGACAGCTTTGCGCGCTCCGCGTAGTGCGAAGTTGCCGAAACTTCGCAAACTCCGCGAACGGAGCGTAGTTCTCCACCCAGGCCTAGTTTAAACGTCCCAAACAATGTGCTCTTTGTATGTTGAGAGGAGTAGTTAAGGTCTGAAGATCCAGGAGTTCAGGAAGGAATTTCTGTAGAAAAAGAACCATGTTTGACCCTTCAATATTTTCCGGAAGACCATACAGGCGTAGGTTATTCCTACGGTTTCGATTTTCAAGGTCCTCTGTGTGAAGTTTTAGGTTATGAATTTTCTGCTCTAACATTGGGATTTTGGTAGAGACATCCTGTAGGTCACTAACACGTTGTTCTAGTTCTAATAACTTGCCTTCCATAACAATCCATCTCTCCTCAATTTGTTTTAATTTTTCATTAGTCGCAAACATGAATGTTTGAAGACCACGGACTTCATCCAAAATGGAATCCAAAACCGGGTTTTGAGATGAATGAATGGGGGATGGTGGATCATTTTTATGTCTCTTAGGCTTAGTACCAGTAATGGAGGACCTGACAGTGTGAATATCGTTAGCCATTGCAGCAAGCAAGGAACTCACTAGTATTAAAATGTAGTTAAACACAGGAAGAATCTAAGACACTGCAAAGAGTGTGATGACCAGATCAAAGAGTGTCTCGAAAATGCACAGATACTGACACAAAGTATAAAATGTAATTCCTCAGAGAAGCGTAGCCAAATAAGGAGAGTATGTCATCCCCATATTATATAGAAGATATATCAATATTTGTGAGAAAGTTAGTTGGCGATTGAAAGCATAAGGCAGATGTTGTTGTCGCAAAAAAAAGAAAGAAAAAACTGTAGAAAGCATAGTGGAGAAGTGTGGCTCAATGATTAGAGCGGCAGACCCTCATGCAGAGGTCTAGCCCGGGACCAGGGTTCAATTCCCCGCCTCGGCTGGTCTTGGGCTCAAAATTCCATTGACCTGATAATTCTCACCTCGGTGCCTATTCCAATCATGGAGTCCCACTCTGCAACTCTGGGCAATAGCTTGCTTAATCTCCACAACGGCCCCCACAACGCTAAGGATTCCTGGCCTCCACCTTGGGGGTGCCCAGGAGTGGACGCCTCACAGGGAAAGCCAGGATGGGTTCCACAGCGGTATTCGTACAAGCGCCGTGACACCCTTGCGGGTGAGTAGTGTGCTATACAAGTATCAATTTACATACAGAATGCAGTTGAGAAAATTATAATAGACTTGCAGGAAAAGCAGCACAGCAGCATAAACCTGGGCTCAGCGGCCAAAAATGGCGGCCGCCCACATCTTCAATATACAGTGCCGCAGAATGAACGAGGCTTGAGAGAGGCGGAATATAATGCACAATGTGTACACCCCGCACACAGCATAGTCAATAAAACATTTGCAACAAGTCCATAAAATGTGTGAATATGGGGTGATCCAGTTATGAAAGTTATTGCCTCACTGGTACTGAAGGGCTTCCTGTCAAAAGGGGGAAACATATACAAAAAGACAGTCTTGAAATAGATGCTCACCCCTTAAACCTCGACATAGATGCCCGCTAGGATGCCCGCTATCCTTGCTCCTTTTTGCCATAGTGGTTGAGCCCCTAGCGTCCAGATTGCGGTAACATCACTGTGAGAAGGCGTTCCATTGCTTTCAGCATCAGGTACTGATCTCTCTATACGCTGAGGATATTACTTTATATATAAGAGACCCCCGTCAGAATCTTAACCCCTTGCTGCAGGAATTTTTGGTGTTTGGGCAGCTACCGGGCATAAATATAAATTGGAGTAAATCGCAATTCTTTCCTCTGACGCCGGCTGTGGCGCAATTTCCCCTGGACTTTCCCCTGGAATGGTGCGCCTCGGACCTTAAATACCTGGGTATTCGAATATCTTGTGACAGGGAAGAAACACTTCGCCTAAACTGTGGTACAGCGTTCGTGAAATTGGCGAATAATGTATTGCACTGGATTTCCCTACCTATATTCTTGGCTGGACGTGCTTCCCTGATAAAGATGGTAGTCCTGCCTCAGTTCTTATACCTATTTCTTAATATTCTTTTTTCGGACACTGCGCAAGGAATTAATAAGATTAGTTTGGGGAGGCAAACACCCGCGTCTCTCCTGGTCGGTGCTAACACAGCCATACTCACAGGGGGGTTTCGATATCCCTGATTTTGAGGTCTATTATATCAGTGCACAGGCGCATTATGCGTACCACTGGATGATACCTACGCCATTTATACCTCAGTTGGCAGATGAGGACTGGCTGGCACACCCGATTCCACTGAATGGTCTCATACATGAACCAATAAACAGTATGGATCCACCGTTCACGACTGTGGTTTGCACGGTGGATGCCTGGAGGCGTATGGCACACATGTTGAGGGTGCAGTTATTGTATTCCCGCAGCTCCCACTCACATACCATCCTAAAATGGTGCTATTTCAAGAAAAGGGGTTCTGGGCATTCTGTAAACGAGTATGTATCACTACATGGGGATCTATTCTGTGATGGTAAATTCCGTAATATGGAGCACTTATTTCAGGGTATACAACAGACACCTATGGATGTTTTTTATATATTTTAGACTGAGGCAGGGTATGAGAGCATTACTTCCCGACTACACTACCTCATCAGCTCCTCTGATGGGAAACACTTGGTATAGGGTGTCTACAGCGACAAGGGGTGGAAAGTTCCGCTCGAGGACACTGGAGCATGGACATTGGACGAGATGTCACAGACGATCAATGGCAATATTGCTGTGATCTGACGGGTTCAGTGTCTGCTAGTTGTAGATTTAAGGTAATTCATTATCGATTCTTACAACTTCTGTACTATACTCCTGTCAAAAAGTTCAAGTACAAATTATCTGACAATGACAGATGTGTGAGGTGCAATGCGCCTAGGGCTGGGTTCTTACACTTGGCGTGGCAATGCCGTGGGGTGTTTGAGTTTTGGACACAAGTGCATGGAGCCATCACAAGTATGTTGGACATTACATTGGAAAGAGATCCTCTATTCATCCTACTGGGGTATACAGCGCATGTTCCTAGGGGCAGCAGAAAACTCGTGGATGTCTTAATGTTATTGGCAAAGCGCAGAGTGGCTTGTCGCTGGGGGAGGTGAAGGGCCCCAAAGTTCAAGGACGGGATAAATGATGCGCTATACTGTCAGGAGCAAACATCAATACATGCTGAACTGATGCCATTAACATCTAGGCCAAAGGATATCTGGGGCCCAGTACAGATGTATCTTTTGCGTGCTGATGAAAGGGATCCTGAATTGGCAGCGGTGTCTGAGGACTGAAGCTGAGATATGTACCTTACCACCCACTCCCTGCTCTGATTACTGATTGGATGTTAAATCTTCGAATAGTACTACTGATATGAATACCACAATTTGATGTATATGTACTTCGATTGTAGGACACAACTGAGGGATAAGCCCACATACCACACTAAACTAATGTGAGATTTTAAATGAAAGACCCGTATATTGATGTATAGAATGCGCTAACTATAACCAGACATGCACAGCTCTAGATGCTTCCTGTGATTAGAATGTGGTAAATATTTAATTTACTCTCTTAATTTCTATGCAGGTAAGTACTTAATCAATAATAACTCAATCAGAAAGAAGGAGGCAGAGTCCGTGGTGTTAGAGTTCTTAGGGGTTTTATTCCTTAAAAAGGAATGGTCATAGTTTAGCTATCATGTTCCCGCAACCACACAGGGTTCAGGAAGGGATAGAAGAGTGCGCACACACTTTATTGACAGTACATAGCTTATATACTTAATTCATTGTCATAGAAAAGCATGTGGTGGGCGTAACAGCTGAGAGAAGACAAGATAACAGTAACCACGTGTTAGCAATACGTAATCAGAAGGCGTGAACTAGGCGTGAACTAGAGGTGTGTGCTAGAAACGTCACCAGATAGGTGTCACAGAAGGGGTGGCACTAACAGAAATGTTGCAATGTCAGCAGAAATCGGAAACTTGGATGCGCGCGCAGCTGCATGACGTGTGATTGACGTGTAACTGGAGGGTGCAGGAAACTTGACATTTACACTGACGGAAAGAGACAGAAGTCTGGCATGTCAGATCAACTTGTACTTCTATCATATCTGATATCTGATGTTTGGGAACCATACTATCTGGAGGGAAAGGTCTCTGGGGCAGAAGCTATTCTATACTGACTGTGAGTGCGTGTATAAGCGCCTGAGTGTCTGCATGAGAAGCGTGGGGCATGGGCCTTCCATGGGAGCATGGCAACAGAGGCTATGAATTACTTGCACGGAGACAGATTGGCCCTTTGCTCTACAGATGAGGGAGATGTTTACTGAAGCTAGCAGGCAGGAATGTATTTTCGAGGAGCGGAACAGATAACTCAAAGGTTATAGTCAGTCTTGGCAGGCAGCAGGCTGAGCTGAGCACGGTGGGCCGCGCTAGAAGTAAGTCAGAGTTCACGGGTACAGAGGCAGCCTGGGCTGAGGATTTCAGAGTCAGAAGCCAGAAAAATGGCTCGATGGCAGAAATTCAGGGCCTACTTTGCCAGGGCTGAAAAACGTGTAAGGTACACTACAAAAAGACGTTGGCATAGCATACTTAGGAACGGACTATTCAACCCATTCAGGGTGGGTCTGAAAGAGGACATGTTAACGTTGGACGCAAATGTATTTGCGTCTTCGTAACTGGCACAGGAGGGAAGTTACATGCACTCTAAGCTTGTACATGGAGTCGGTGGGGTACACGCTAGGGAACACAATCTTGACCATAAAATTTATATTTCCTCATTCCCTCCTTGTTCCCTACGGACCCTTCATGATATATCGATCCTCATGAATCGATCAGTTTGTTCTTGTAACATCATTTGCTCTTCTTTCTTTCTTTCACGTTTTGAGAGTAAACTGGAATGTTCAATGCATGATGTGGCACACAGTCCACAAATCGCTGGCCCACACTGTAGGCACAGGCAGCAACTGAATACTAGGACTAGGCCAATGCCTAGGAAGGATAGGATCTTCCATCCCCAAGTAGTTAACGTTGTCCAGAACCAACCGGACCAAGTCCAGGTGCCTGGATTCTGATGTATCAGATTTGCAATTTTATGAAGACGTGTAATAGCTTGATATACAGATGGTGCGTTTTGGGGAATGAAAATACAGCAACTTGACCCGATGACCTTACAGGCTCCACCTCTATCTGCCAAGATGACGTCAGTAACAAGACGATTCTGAAGAACAACAACCCGCATAGCGGACTGCTCTTCTGTTAAGTTACCTAAGGCGGAGGCAGTTTCATTCACTACTGCTTCAAGGGTTCTAGTTAATCTGCGTATTAGTTTACTATTTTGGACGGGACCTAAAAAGAAAAAGAATCCTTTATTAAAATCAGTGTACTGTTCCCATGCTGTTTCTGTATAGTCGACAAGTGAGATATCTCTTCTGAGTCTATTCTTTGCTAGATTCGTATTTCTGTGATAATCAGGAGGAGCTAGAAAAACAGGTGGCAGAAGGAATGCAATGTAACAGGTACCATCCCAATCTGGAGGTAAGCGTATGTATGCGGTATGACCACAAACAAAATAGGAATGACGGGTAGCTCTAAAAGAAGACTTGCCTTGATCACTGAATTCGACCACAATAGTACATTTACTATGGCCTAAGTGTACTGAACCTTTCTTGCTGACACATAATTCACCAGTGACTGGTAGTACTGACATAGCGGGCAGAACTGGAGCAGATTCGGATTCAACTGTAAGGATCATAAGGTTAATTGTGTAATTACCTAGTCCATAAACTTCGTTTTCTAGATCAGTTCCTATTCTAATGGGGAGTCCCTTCTTGTCAGGATAACAGGCATTAAGCAGAACTAAGTTCAAGTTTCCCCAAACCCAGCTCCCTTTGAAAACAGCAATATCAGGATCTACGGAATTTATTATTCTAAACCAGGCACCACAGGAGCCATTGTGAGTGAACGGGTACGGAAAGAGGGGCAGAGCTCCCTTGTATTTCTGGTAGGGAGGGAGTCGGCCACATATCCAGCAGTTGGTAGCATTGTTAGTCTGGTGGGAATGATGTAACATACTAATGAATGTGTTGTTGCGCAGCGCAAGTCTGTAAGAGAGTTCATGTGGAGGTAGCTTACTAAAAGAATGTTCAGCAGAAACATTATAAGCAGATTGTTCATGCTTGAAAATAGGGTAATATATGGTGAGCAAGATGCTCGCAATGATTATCAGAACACTTAGAAAAAACATAATTAATAATGTCACCATACAGTGACTACGTAGTGATTTGCAATATGTACGTTTCTTTAGTTGTCTTTCTCTCTCTCTATCTCGATCTAGGGGATACATGTCAGAAACTATTTAACCGATTCACCTAGGGGAGGACTTAAACAATTAAACTGTCTGACTTGCTAGATCGGAGTTTCATGCGATAATTTTCTTGGGGAGTCTTTTCTCGTTCAGATTCTGTAAAGTCACTAGTTTTGATACAGTCTTTGGTGGGGGTGGACGAGCCTCGATCAGGTTTCAGTTCATTGTATTTCTTGATATGGCTCGTGTGGACCCACCCCTTTCTGCCTTCCAGCTTCACTGCGGTCCTTGTTGTAAGAAGGACGGTCTTTGGCTCCTTCCAGCGGGGCTCCAGCGGACTCTTTCTGTCGAAGTTGCGAACTAATACTGTGTCGCCAGGACGGACGTCGTGTGGCTTTACATCGGTGTTGTCAGGGAAAGCTGCGGCGACCTGTGAACGACATGATTGGAGTGCAGACATCAAGGAGGCAAGATAATCTGTCAACATGTTACAATCTACATCAGTAATCTTTTTCGGAATGGGCGTCCCCCACATATTCGGTGGTCTACCAAAGACCACTTCGTACGGGGATAGTCCTGATCTCGAATGGGCAACCATTCTCATGTAGAATAGTGCCACTGGCAGGGCGACTATCCAGTCGACCCCTTTCTCTTTACATATTTTTGCAAGGCGTGTCTTTAATGTCTGGTTATGCCTCTCAACAAGGCCTGCGGCTTCGGGATGTCGGACACAATGGAATCTCCACTGGTATCCTAGCAATAGGGAAACCTGCTTCATTAATTCAGATGAGAATGGCTGACCGTTATCTGAGTACACGATACGAGGCAAGCCGTACCGTGGGAAAAATTCACGAACCAGCTGCTTGGCAGTGGTCGGAGCAGTATAATCTGGGACTGGGTATGCTTCGGTCCAGCGGGACAGTGCACAAACAATTACGAGGACATATTTGAATCCTCGACAACGGTCCATCTGGATATAATCCATCTGGAGGACTTCAAAAGGGTGATCGGGAGGATGAAATCCACCTTGCTCTACAGGGACGCTTTTACCTGGATTGAACTGACAACAGATCATGCAAGTACGCACTTTCTGTTTTGCTGCTGCTCGTAAGTGTTTATTGCTCCAAAGATTTTGTAAACTGTCTAGCATTGCCTTTTCTCCTAGGTGGGCTGGACTATGTGCTGTATTAACCATGACCTGAACCATAGAGTCAGGGAGAAACCATGTAGATTTTCCCTTCGTCATCCAACCTTGTTCTGTTTGAATCCCTCCTAGTTCAGTCCATTTCTTTATTTCATCTGGAGTAGCATGTGCCTGAATATCGATTACATCTAGTGTGGGATCCCTGACTGTCATACAATTTGTCGGTCCTATTGTCTTTGTCATGTCAGTTGTCTGAGTGTGAGTCAGTGCTGTATGTTTTGCTGTCTGGTCTGCCAGGTCGTTACCCTGGGAAACAGAATCTGTAACTTTAGTATGTGCTTTACACTTCATGACGGATATGCCTGAAGGCAGATGTATTGCTTCTAACAGTGCTTGAATGAGGGGACCATGTTGAATCTTGGCACCATGAGAGGTCAGGAAACCTTGTTCTTGCCATAACATACCGAAGTCGTGTACAACTCCGAACGCATAACGGGAATCAGTGTATATGTTGACATTTCTGTTCTTGGCTAGAATACAGGCTCGGGTCAGAGCAATAAGCTCTGCTGCTTGAGCGGACAGTGTGTCAATACGATGTGTTTCTTTTACTTCGGTTTCAGTGGTCACTGCATAGGCGGCCACTAATTCTCCTGTACTTGTTCGCATACATGAACCATCCACATAAAGTGTCAGGTCTGGATTTGTCAGTGGAACATCTGTTAAGTCTCGTCGAGGCTTTGTAACTGCATTAATGATTTCTATACAATCATGCGGGGCTGGATCTGTCATAATTGTAGGTAACAAGGTTGCGGGGTTCAGGATGCTGCAACGTCGGATTTCTATGTGAGGCTGGAATAGCGTCAATTCATAACCTGTCAGTCGTGCTATAGTCAAGTGTTGAGTCTGGGTTCTGTTTAAAAGAACTTCTACAGAATGTGGAACTTGTACTGTTAACTGATGCCCTAGGACAATTGAATCACTTTGTCTGATTGCTAATGCTGTTGCTGCTACAGACTTTAAGCACGCAGGGAGTGCCTGGGCTACTGAATCCAATGTACTTGAAAAATAAGCGCAAGGCTTATATGAACCTGCTTGATCTTGAGTGAGGACAGACAATGCTGTACCATCACGTTCTGTAACAAAAAGTGTAAACGGCTTGCTGTAACATGGTGTTGCTAAAACTGGTGCTTGGCATAATGCTTTCTTTAGTTCCTCAAAGGCTTGTGTATGTTCCTGAGTCCAAGGGAGGACAATCGAAGTCGCTGCCTCCTGTGTTGTTAACTGGATGAGTGGTTTAGCTAGAAATGCATATTGAGGAATCCATTGTCTGCAGTACGAGGTGAGGCCTATGAAGGCCCGCACTTCCTTTTGTGTCTGGGGTCGTGGCATATTTACAATTAACTGAATGCGATCGGGAGTGAGCTGTCTCCCCACTTTGGACAGCAAGTGACCCAAGTACACAACTTGCTGACCACAGAATTGTAGCTTCGAAGGAGACACCTTGTGTCCCTTGTCGGCCAAGTAATGTAAAACTGTCAGTGATGCTTGTTCACATTCGGGCTCACTTCGTGCGGTGATCAGCAAATCATCGACGTATTGCAGTAAAGCGGTGTTAACTGGCATTTGAATACAATCTAGTTGTCTTTTCAGTGCTTGACTATAGATGCTGGGGCTTTCTGTGAATCCTTGAGGTGCGCGGGAAAATTTGAAACTTCGTCCATTTAAACTGAATCCGAAGAGATATTGGCTCTCTGGATCAATAGGTACACTAAAGAAGGCGTTCTTGAGATCAATTACAGTAAAGAACGTTGCCTCTGAATCAATAGCAGTCAATAGAGAAGAGATATCGGGGACCACAGGGTATTGTGGTACAATACATTTATTTAGTTCTCGAAGATCAATCACCAGCCGATATACTGGCGGTGCATTGGGATCAGTACGTTTAAGAATTGGAATGATAGGTGAATTACAGATATTGGAGTCGGTCTCTACGACCACTCCTTGGGCAATGAGCTCTTCAATGATTTTCAGTAAAGCCACTACAGCATCGGGTGGTAACTTGTATTGTCTGATTCTGGGTAGAACTACTCCTGTCTTGAGGGTAACACGGTATGGTGTAATATGCATACAACCTACATCAGTTGGGCCTGTTGCCCACAGGTGATCTGGTACATTTTTCAATCTGACATCGAATTCTCGTACAACATAATGACCCTTGAAATCCCGCAGAAAAAGTCTAACTCCCTCCGGGGAACAGCATATTATAGCTCCTAGAGCCTTCAATGTTTTAATTCCTAACAGATTTTCTGGGCATGATTTCGTAAGTAACAAGTCTGTAATACGTGATAATGGACCCACAGCCAGGGGGACTGGTTCTGATACTTCATTTATAATGGGCTGTCCTGAAAAACCAAGGGAAACATTCTGTGAGCCTGAGAGGGGTGCCCCTGGGACTTCATCATGGCTGATCGTGGTACGGCTTGCCCCTGTGTCAATTAAAAACTTTCTATCTTTTCCCAATACTTGACTGTGTACATAAGGACCTTCTTGATCTACAGGAATTTCAATAAGAGGCAAGCCCAATTCCCTCTCTAGGCTGTTTCATGTGTATCGCTGATAATCGGGGTAAGCAGATTGGGCATACTGGTACATTTGTTGGGAAACTTGCTGAGTCGCGGCAAGAGGCTGTGGCTGAGATACCGCTACTGTCTGTGCTGTATGAGATGAAGCATGCATAGGCTGTGTGTTCTGTGAGGTCTGTACATTCTGTGGAGTCTGTTGCTGAACCTGATCTTGTCTTGGCGGATGCGGTCTCTCTTTAGTTTTACCTGTTGCTATATTGTGTTTCAGAACCGGGCATTCATGTACATAGTGACCTGGTTGCTTGCAATAGTTGCACGTCCCTTTAACAGGACCTGCGGGATGATTTGTCTGATTCGTACCTCTCCTATTTCCGTCGGTATGTACCGACTGGGCTACTAACATTTTAATTTTTGTATCTTTCATACGTTTCTGTTCCTGATCTTGTTCTTCTCTAATTCTATTCTGATGGTATTGTAACATTTGTAACATCTGGGATGGCGTATTTGCTTGCCATGTACTCTCGACCTTGTACACACGGTTTTTAACTGCTAACAGGGAGTTCTCGACTAGCTTTGATACAAAAAGATGCGGGTACGATTCGCTACTTGGTTTGAGACCGCTATTAATAATAAAACATTTCTCGAATCTTGAATAAAAATCACTAGTATCTTCATCTGGTTTCTGTTTACATGCTGAGATGGCATCCCAGTCTTCTTTTCTAGTTGTTAGTAATCTTGGCAGAACCTGTACTATTAAACCTGGTAATGCTTTAGTTTTGTCCCCGAGGCCTACCCCTGGGACACGCTTGCTTTCTTCGTCTTCTATTTCTGCCCATGCAATCTTTTTCTCTCCCACCTCCCATTCCTTTTCCTTGAGTTTCTCGTATATGCCCGTAGGCAGCAGAACCTTTAACATTTTCATGATATCTTCATATGTGTAATCCCCCATCAGTAACATGTCTTTAAGCTCTCGGTGGAAACCTGCAGGGTCTTTATCATGGCTCGGTACTAGTTTCTTCATTTCTAACAGTTCTAACTTAGTCAGTGGCGTGTGTACATACACGCGTTTCAAAAGATGATCCTCACCCATAACTGGGTGCACTTCTCGTAAGGGGTTCTGACTTTCAATGTCACTCAGGCATTCCATACGATACATTTTTCTTTCTGGGGGTGGAGCGGGAGTGTATTCAGAGCTTGCAAAAGTGTCATATCTATGTCGCTGTTCTAGAATTATCTGTATTAACTTGGTACTTAGACCTCTCCATCTGTCCATGAGTAGTGCTTCTAGAGTTTCGTGTAAGGGACCTGGATCGGAATGTCTATTTCTGTATTTCGTGAGGAGGTGCTGCATCATGTATACACCTGCTAATTTCTGCTCGTCTGGGGAGAGGTTCAGGAATGTCTGTACTACGGTATCATCATTATACATATCCGGATTCTCAGCCCATAATATGGCTGACCGGGCTAGTTCCTGTTCATCCATCGAATTCAGTATGTGGTATCCTACTCGGTCTCGGAGTCTTTTATCAGTCTCCTGGAACTGGTGTTCAGAAGAATTCGGGTTAGTTAAGGCAGAGAAAAAAACTTTCTTACTTTCTGGACGGGTACCTTTCCTAAGGTAAGTTCCCTTACCTACATACGCTATAGTATCTGTAGTCTTTTCTGTTTCTTCGAGTTCTTCCTCCTCCTCGGAGGAGGCCCTTTCATTCTCTTTTTCGTGCATTTCTATCACTGTTTTTCTTATTTTCTTGTACATACTGGCTATGCAAGCCCCCTTATCGTGTTTTCCTTCAGATATATTTTGACCCCATTTGTTTAGTGCATCTAACTCGCTCTGATCTGTCTCAGGCCTATCTCTTTCTCTTATTAGACAGTTTATGAAAAAACGTAGTATCTGTGCTTGAATGTCAACTTTCTGACGCTCCATGGCATCCTTAACACTGTCAGGGTCTTTACCAGTCTGAATGAACTGATATATTCTATCTAGGCGCTCCTTCATCCCTGAAAATAACAGCAGGAAATCAGTAGCAGATCTTAACCGTAATGAGGCCATCATCATTCTGTCGTTTTTGCCGGGTACTGGATCATATCTGCAAACTGAAAGTTTTTCTTTGAGTATGTCAAGACGGGGTGACTTGAACGTGAGAGGACTCTGCATATCCCTAAGGTTTACTCTGTGTGTCAATGGTGGGGTGTGAAAACCCCCTGTCGCACCTCCTGAAGCGGAAGCTTGGGCATTATCTCTCTGAGGAGTCTGTATCTGAACTTGAATTTGTCCTTTGGTAACGTCAGGTAGACGTGGTTTCGGTAGATCTATTTTAACTGCGGGAAGTGGTGGAGCTGGAGGAATCTGTTGTGGAACTGGCGGAATATGATCTTGGGGCGGGTTACCACCCCCATCCCTGTCGTTAGGCAGGGTGCGGACAGGCAGATTGGTGTAAGCGGGTGCTACATCTTCTAGGTAGGAATTCAGGAATATGTCTTTAGTGGTCCTGTGATTTACTTTAGTTGGCACTAATGGTGGCGGCAGATTTTTCGGTATTTCTGAAATGGCCTCAGGCGAACCCTCGGCCGCGAGATACATACCGTTTACGAGGTTATTTCGTGCACGGTCTACTTGCTCTGTTTTTACTCGGATCCCTTCAGTAACTAATTCGTTTTCTTGAGCTTTATCTGATTCTCTAAGTCTGTCTTCTCTACGTAGTGCTTTTTCAGCACGCTTATGTGATTCCTTACGCCAAAACTCTATGGCGTCTTTCTGAGATTGTCTGGCTTTCTTTTTCCATAGTGCTTCCTCTACCTTCATGATGCACTCAGCATCCCATGTTCCAGTAACTGGCCATCTGTGTCTCTCGTCTAGATGTTTTGTATAATCGGCCCATAAATCTAGATACAATATGGCATCTAAGCCATGCTTGTGGTACATGAAATTACCTGGAGTGTCCCTAGGGGGAATAGGGATTTCTTCCTCCAGTATCCCTTTCCTAGTTCCTATCTGCTTTAGCTTGTTGAAAAACGGCATCTTGTTTCTACTTAGTACTGAAAGCTCGATCTTACCTACTTAATACTGAATTCAGCTATTTATACAAGAACGCACAATAATGTACAAAAAACAGTCACATTCATACCACGACATTAATCACATAAAACATTTAAAACATATATCACTACCCCTTTTTACAGATGTACTGCTAAACAGCACAGATACACTGCCTAAAAACAGTGCAGAAACTTGAAATTACAGATGTACTGCTAAACAGCACAGATACACTGCCTAAAAACAGTGCAGACCGGACTTGTGTACCCAAACCCGTCTTGATACGACCCAGCAATGGTACTCACCGGGAAGCATGGAAATCGGAAGGCCTCGGAAAACTCGACTGGACTGGACTCGGCTTAACTTCGGAAAACTTCGGAAAACTTCGGAAAACTTCGGGAAACTGGTGGGCCTCTTGACACCTCGGACCTTGCTTCCTTCGGCTGGGCTCTGGTCGGGATCCTCCGCACTCCTCACCGCCTCGTCTGGGTACTGATCGCAGTCTTCGTCACCTCCGTGGGCCAGAGGGAGATGCAGGAAATCCTGCCGGTACGCGTAGTTTCCGTCAAGCTGATGGCAGGGTACAGAGCTTGCAATGCACCAACCGGCGCGTGAGGTGGGGGAGGGGTCCCTATTCGGGCGCCAAAATGTGGTAAATATTTAATTTACTCTCTTAATTTCTATGCAGGTAAGTACTTAATCAATAATAACTCAATCAGAAAGAAGGAGGCAGAGTCCGTGGTGTTAGAGTTCTTAGGGGTTTTATTCCTTAAAAAGGAATGGTCATAGTTTAGCTATCATGTTCCCGCAACCACACAGGGTTCAGGAAGGGATAGAAGAGTGCGCACACACTTTATTGACAGTACATAGCTTATATACTTAATTCATTGTCATAGAAAAGCATGTGGTGGGCGTAACAGCTGAGAGAAGACAAGATAACAGTAACCACGTGTTAGCAATACGTAATCAGAAGGCGTGAACTAGGCGTGAACTAGAGGTGTGTGCTAGAAACGTCACCAGATAGGTGTCACAGAAGGGGTGGCACTAACAGAAATGTTGCAATGTCAGCAGAAATCGGAAACTTGGATGCGCGCGCAGCTGCATGACGTGTGATTGACGTGTAACTGGAGGGTGCAGGAAACTTGACATTTACACTGACGGAAAGAGACAGAAGTCTGGCATGTCAGATCAACTTGTACTTCTATCATATCTGATATCTGATGTTTGGGAACCATACTATCTGGAGGGAAAGGTCTCTGGGGCAGAAGCTATTCTATACTGACTGTGAGTGCGTGTATAAGCGCCTGAGTGTCTGCATGAGAAGCGTGGGGCATGGGCCTTCCATGGGAGCATGGCAACAGAGGCTATGAATTACTTGCACGGAGACAGATTGGCCCTTTGCTCTACAGATGAGGGAGATGTTTACTGAAGCTAGCAGGCAGGAATGTATTTTCGAGGAGCGGAACAGATAACTCGAAGGTTATAGTCAGTCTTGGCAGGCAGCAGGCTGAGCTGAGCATGGTGGGCCGCGCTAGAAGTAAGTCAGAGTTCACGGGTACAGAGGCAGCCTGGGCTGAGGATTTCAGAGTCAGAAGCCAGAAAAATGGCTCGATGGCAGAAATTCAGGGCCTACTTTGCCAGGGCTGAAAAACGTGTAAGGTACACTACAAAAAGACGTTGGCATAGCATACTTAGGAACGGACTATTCAACCCATTCAGGGTGGGTCTGAAAGAGGACATGTTAACGTTGGACGCAAATGTATTTGCGTCTTCGTAACTGGCACAGGAGGGAAGTTACATGCACTCTAAGCTTGTACATGGAGTCGGTGGGGTACACGCTAGGGAACACAATCTTGACCATAAAATTTATATTTCCTCAAGAATGTAATTTGGAAATGAACGAGACAAGACAAGTCTCCCTAGACTGAGCACAACTGCATCCACACAGCACTATACTTAATAGCACAACTTATGATTTCATTACAAGACCTGAGGCTACCATTATGCAAATACTTTTATTTGCTGCCCAACATGCAGCCCTTTAAAGAATGTTATTACATCACAATAAACAGAACATTAACATCATGACAAATAAGCTGTGCAGGCTCCCATCTTCCTCTTTTGTTCGCTGCTCTGACACAGCTAAGTACACTTTTCTGATCTCAGTTTATCTCTCTTTTATTTGGCCTTAAGCCATAACTGATGTTTTGATTGCATGTTTTTTCTGATTCTTAGATAGTTATATCCTAAATATATTGTAATGTCTGTTATATAATTAGGTATGTTTACCCCCATTTTTTCTCTGCAGCGCTCCCCTGTCCAATTTATAGCAGGGATTAACTCTTTAACCTTTGTTTCCCTATGGACGATTATCTGATTGCTCTAATCATTCAAGTAAGGCCCGCTATGGCTTGATTCACTCGAACTGCTCAACATGAGCAGTCTGAATGTCATTCTTTTATTTAGGCTATGCAAGTTTTTTGAATTTTCATATTTATCTAATGACTGATTGATACCCCCCCAAAAAAAAGAAAGGAAAGGAAAATATCCCTGGGACTTGATTTTAGTAACCGGAGCTTGTGGCATATTTTGATTCCCACGTCTCCTAGCAACTTACTAAGAGACGCGGGAACGTGCATTATTCTTGCGCAGTCTTGCGCGTTACTGTAGTAAGCTCAATACGATAAAACATGATATCCAGTCAGGAAATAGGAAACTTTGTCATTTATTCCAAGAGATACAATAACCTACAACATCCATCAAGCCTTCTAACCTCAGAAATTACATTTACACTTTCAGGTTCTGGAATGCAAAGAACAACCTAAGAATGTACTAACATCAAAACTTTTAAAGCAATACATATGAGGGTTAAGTTAAATACACAAACACACTACACATCCTCCCTTTATCAGGATAATAACAGAAAACAAAAATGAACTAATATAAACATACTACATATTTGAACATAAGATTTACACAAAATTGACTGATACTATATACATGCTTCATTCATGAGTTTAAAGAAATCAAAATATTAATTCATAATATAATCACGAAAACTAACAGGTGCATTTCTAATTCTTGAAGCACCATTCATTCTACCATTCATTCTACCACTGCACTCTCCCTCCCCTCTTTGAGGAGCACAAGAGCGCAATGCAGAATGAGAATTAATCTTACACGAATCACCTGCCCCAACAGGAGAAGAAGGAGTAAAAGAATGTTGTGTCTGATTACTTAAATCCTGACCGGCAGGAATAACAATGTTTTCAGCTACCCCATACCAATCTGAATCAGAATCATCAGAGATATTATCATCATGTTTATTCTGATGAATAATGGTGGCTTGTTTATCAGTAATCTTAATAAGGGCATTTTTGTTCCACCAACCCCTGACCTGTAGAAGAACTGCGATACGTGCAACCCTGATAAGTTGAACAGGTGAGGAAAATTTGGATAAACCTTTAGTCACTTTAACAGGTTTCCTAATGATAACCCAATCACCAGGAAGCAAAGGTTTGTCTGTGACATGCATGCGTTTATCATAGTTTTGCTTGTAACACTCTTGTTTTTTAACAACAAAATCTCTAACCTTACCAATATCAATCGAATTATGAGAAGAGTTCTCAATCAACCATGTGGAATTAAGCTTTGAAGTTGGTGTGCGACCCCTTAATAAAATAAAAGGCGAAACACCCGTTGTGCTCTGAGGAGTACAATTGTAATTCCAAATTTTATGAAACATAAAAGAAGGAATGTTTAAGCCACTAGCCACAGCAGTCTGAACAGCATTTTTTAACAAACGATTAGCACGCTCCACAAGTCGATTTGAAGCTGGACTATATAGAGGAAATAACAAATGTTTAACATCCACATTTTTTAAAAACACATCAACATTACGAGCAATGAAATGTGATCCATTATCAGTGATTATTTCATCAGGTGTTCCTTCAGTATAAAATAAACGTTGCAAAAATAACACAACAGAGTTCACATCAGAAGAATTAACAGAAGAAAAAGAAATCCATTTTGAGAAATAATCAATCGCAACGTTTACATTTTATTTTTCAAAATTAAAAACTGAAAAAGGACCTGAGAAGTCTAAACCTATTTTTTACATGCCCTTGTAGGCCACTCAACAGGACAAAGTGGTGAATTGGATGACTTCCAATGTTTGTCTGAGCAAAGACACTGGGGACACTGGTCTACATGAACCTTAACATGATTGTCAATACCAGGCCACCAACATGTTTGTTTAATTTTATTAACCGTCGCAGTAGTACCTGGAAGACCATCATGAGCAAGAGAAATAATACGATCTCCAATGCCACGTGGAGGGACAAATGAATCCTGTTGCATTAAGATAATTAATAGAATCAGGAAAATAACCCCTCATGATGATGTCATACTCCCCAAACGCTTTGGAATTAACGCCAGTAGGGAGTAATTCAATGTCAACCCACAAGTTGTTAAATGTTTTGACATCTAAAATAGTAATTGGCGAACCGGAATCCGTCATAACATCAAGAGACTTTGTACCAATAAGCACACTGCAATTAGGTCCTTTAACCTTGTTACCCTCAAGTGAATTAATATGCACTGACAAGGAAGCAACATTTAATGCATCACAGATTTCCTCCTCAGTATAAACAAGATTAACTTTCCCTCTGCTTTTAGGTACTTTGCACATGGTAAAGAAATGACCACATTTTTTACAGCTATTGCATCATTTACCTTGGGCAGGACACTTGGGGTTGTTACCAAGATGAACTTTCTAACCACACCTGTAACAAAAAAAATTAAATTTGTTCTCAACAACTTTTTTGTCTTTACGACGAGTGCTAACAATATTCACATCAACCTCACTCGTACTATCATTAGACACACACATTACAGTATTACTTGGAACTTTTGCACTAGCACAATTGTTAGATGAATCAGCCAAAATTTTTGAAGAAGTGACTGAACATTCAATGCTTTTAGCTATTATCATTACTTCATCTAGACATGGATTTTTGTAAGTCAAAATTTGTTCCTGAATTTTCTTATTGAAACAGTTAAACACCAATTGATCTCGAAGAGCAGTGTCCAAATAATTTCCAAATTCACATTTAGCTGCAAGGACACGCAATGTCGCTAGGTAATCCTGAATTGACTCTTCAGATGATTGTTTCCTTTAAAAAAAACATGACGCTCCACCATGATGGACGGTTCATCCTTGTACTGTTTTCCTAAACGAGCTGATGCTTCCTTATACACATTCCAAGAATCATCTGAAGTGGGGTTTTGCACAATAGGTAAACTGTCAAAAAGTTGCTGCCCGGCATCTCCAAGACGATTAAATAGAATCGCCCTTTTCCTAGAAGAAGAATACTCCAAAGCGTCAATTGCTTCCAAGTAATTTGTAAATACTCTGAGCCACTTGTGCCAAGGTGTTTGAGGCTTACCAGGTACTTTCAAAAAGCACGGAGGTGCCAAAACTGCTAATATTAGAATTAGCCATTTTCTTCCTGTTGGTTTCAATAGTCTTACAAATGTTTAACTCAATAAATTCCCAAAGGTTCGTAAAAAGTTTCAAAAATTTTAATAAATGATAAATATATTTACCACCACGTGTATAATGTGTCCAATCTCCCAAGCGATCCGATTGAAATTGAAGAGTTGTACACCTCGAACTTCAAAAACTCTCTGAATTGTACCAATAACAACGTGCACTGCTCCAACATGAATGAGAGTCTTCCCAAAGTGTCAAAATGGCCGCCAAAACGTGATGATGTCACATGCTTGCCAATCAGCGGGAGAGAAATGACGCTCGTAATCAGCGTCTGAAGTCGGCTGCACGGGAAGAAGCAGACTCGCACGTAGAATGAATGCGCAGTCAAATAACATCAAGCTATAAAAGTAAGGAAGCCGTTAGCGATGTCAGCTTCAGAATCCGAAAATAAGAATAATTATTCATTTACTCACAAAAGGGTCGCGTCGGGAGTATAAAAATAACACGTGGAATCCAGGAAACCAAAAAAAATACTTTCAAAAATATATTTGTTGGTCGGTGGGTTCAAGTAGTTCCTTGAGTGCCTTCTTCTTTTAACCCCTTCGATGCTGATGACGAGCTCAGCTCGTCATCAGCCACGGTGGTCGTGTGCTGATGACGAGCTGAGCTCGTCATGAATATATGGCATCAATGATTTTCCAGCACAGGGGAAAAATAACCACAGCAGCCAAGGTGTTAAAACATATATATAATGAAAAAGGGCTTAAACATTGTCACCAATATATGTAGTAAGCTCAATACGATAAAAATGATATCCAGTCAGGAAATAGGAAACCTTGTCATTTATTCCAAGAGATACAATAACCCACGACATCCATCAAGCCTTCCAACCTCAGAAATGACATTTACACTTTTAGGTTCCGGAATGCAATGAACAACCTAAGAATGTACTAACATCAAAACTCTTTAAAGCAATACATATGATGGATAAGTTAAATACACACACACTACAGTTACGCAATGCTCCCTCGGCCCCCTCAGCTTTGCGTCTGGTTCCCATAGTTACACTCATCTCGTGAGCGCAACGGAGCCAGTAGTGCCTTTTCTATATTTGGTGAAAATCCCTCCAGTAGTTGTTGAGAAAATTAATTTGAGCAAATTATATATCTATATGCGCTCAACATTCTATTGGGAATAACTTTGGCGCAGATTGAGGAATCTGTGTGTAATTTTCCAGAATTTTGGCCAGCTCCGCTCCGCTCCTTCCCTGAAAGTTGTGGGGGGATTCGTCAAGCGGGGGCCGAAAGGGGGTCCCAAAACGTGTTTTCCCCATGTTAATTTCCATAGGGACCTTTAGACACGGCTACAGCCCGAACGGCTGAATGGAATTACACCAAACTTGGCAAAATGGTAGGGCCTGGTATGCAGATGTGCCTTTGCTATGTTTGGTGAAAATCCCTCCAGTATGTCTTGAGAAAATTGAATTTGAAATTTTTCAAATGGCATTTTCTACGGGACCTTTAGACACGGCTACAGCCTGAACGGCTGAACGGAATTACAGCAAACTTGGCAAAATGGTAGGGACAGTTATGCAGTAGTGCCTTTTCTATATTTGGTGAAAATCCCTCCAGTAGTTGTTGAGAAAATTGAATTTGATCAAATTATATATCTATATGCGCTCACCGTACGCGCACCGTACGCCTACGGTACGCGTACCGTACGCATACATGCGCGTACCCTTATGTGCACGAGCGAGTTTCTGATTGGCTGGCAGTCGACTGTCAACATTCCAAACTGTTCAAACCAGAAAGTGTTGGCCACCATCTTGTTTTTCAGGAGAACTGAGGCACAAGAGAGCCCAAAACAAAGAGTGGAAAACACGAAAAGGGGGCAGGGTAGAGACCCCCAACCCTCTAGCCCTTCTCAGGGGGTCCCAAAAGGACCCCCAAGGACAAAACAAAAAAGTCGACAAAAAAAACATCACGGGGTACGCGCACCATACGCATAGGGTACGCTTACCCCGCGATTTAAAAAAAAATACATTTTTTGCACTTTGTGGTCCTTCTGGGACCCCCTGAGAAGGGCTAGGGGGTCAGGGGGTCTCAACCCTGCCCCCTTTTTGCGTTTTCCACTCTTGCTTTGTGCTCTCTTGTGCCTCACTTCTCCTGAGAAAAAAGATGGCTGCTCAGGTGGTCCCAGAAGGATAATAATATATATAAACGTTATCCGCTAATAGAATTAGCATTTATAAAACCTTTGAAATTTATTGAAAAAATATAGGTTTCACGCCTGATATAGTTAGGAATTAGCATTTACAAAACCTTGCAAATTCACTGAAAAAACCATAGGTTTCAAGCCTTATATAGTTAGGAATTAGCATTTAAAAAACCTTGCAAATTCACTTAAAAAACCATAGGTTTCAGGACTTATATAGTGATGAATTAGCATTTAAAAAACCTTGCAAATTCACTTAAAAAAACATAGGTTTCAGGCCTTATATAGTTAGGAATTAGCATTTTAAAAACCTTGCAAATTCACTTAAAAAACCATAGGTTTAAGGCCTTATATAGTTAGGAATTAGCATTTAAAAAACCATTGAAATTGCTCCTATATAGTTAGTTGTACTAACTATATTTTGCGCACCCACAATCCACTGCTGATGATGTCACATATTACATCATTCATGACATGGTCAGTGACATCACTGATGACATCACTGATGACATCTCAAATGACATCACTGATGACATCACTGATGACATCTCATTTGACATCACTGATCACATCACTGATGACATCATCTAGTGACTGTGTTTCTGTAAAGTTTAAATATGTTTTACATATTGGAGAATGAGTGGATGTATAAGTGTCTGGATGAAGGATTTAGTAGGTGTGTGACTGACTGTATGAGTGAGTGATTAAATGTGTCTTACTAAATGCATGGGTTAGTGACTAAACTGTCTGAATGTGTGCATCAGTATGTCCGTTGTTGTGTAAACTGCTGCATGTGTTGATCAGTAGCTATATGAGTCGCTATATGGGTTATTGATTGGTTGCCCAACTATTTGAATGGGAGACTGAGTGTGTGTGTGGGTGGCTGGGAGGTGTGTGACTGTGCATAGATGTGTGAGCAGTTGATTTACTAGGTGTATGAGTTCAAGAGGGCATGTGGAAACAGCTATATGGGCGGTTGACTGTGTGCATGGGTGTGTTGGTGAATGAATGGATATCTCAGTGCTACATGTGCAAGTAAGTACATATGTAAAACACAGTGCTTGGAGAGTTGGCATATATAAATGACTATACATGAGAGCCAGTGAATGTGCGAGTGGCTGTATGGATCATTGTGTACTTGTATCAGTGACTGTATAAGAGAGTAAATATGTGTTAGTATATGTTTGAATAAGTAAGGTGTTGTGTGTATAACTGTATAGTTAAGGAAATGGAAGTGTGATTGATTCTTTGCATGACTGACTAGGTGTGTGAGTAACTCCATGGATGAGTGGCAGTGTGTGAGTGTCTGTATAGGTGTATGAGTGCATTTGATAGTGTTGTATTGAAGAGTGACTGTATGTATGAGTGATTCTATGGGTGAATGAGTGAATGTGTGTGTAGACCTAGGAATCAGTGAGTGCGTATGTAGTAACTGGTATTGGTGTGTCAATGGTTTCAAGAATGGTAGTCTGTATTTAACACTGGGTGTATCAAAGGGTATATTAGAGTGTGAGGAGGTGCATCGTATTATCACATGAATGATATCATCAGTGATGTGATCAGTGATGTCAAATAAGATGTCATCAGCGATGTCATCCATGATGTCATTTGAGATGTCATGAGTGATGTCATCAGTGATGTCACTGACCATGTTATGAATGATGTAATATGTGACATCATCAGCAGTGGATTGCGGGTGCGCGAAATATAGTTAGTACAACTAACTATATCGGAGCAATTTCAATGGTTTTTTTTAAATGCTAATTCCTAAATATATAAGGCCTGAAACCTATGGTTTTTTAAGTAAATTTGCAAGGTTTTTTAAATGCTAATTCCTTACTATATAAGGCCTGAAACCTATGGTTTTTTAAGTGAATTTGCAAGGTTTTTTAAATTCTAACTCCTAACTATATAAGGCTTGAAACCTATGGTTTTTTCAGTGAATTTGCAAGGTTTTTTAAATGCTAATTCCTAACTATATCAGGCGTGAAACCTATATTTTTTTCAATAAATTTGAAAGGTTTTTTAAATGCTAATTCTATTAGCGGATAACGTTTATATATGTTATCATCCTTCTGGGACCACCTGAGCAGCCATCTTGTTTCTCAGGAGAAGTGAGGCACAAGAGAGCACAAACCAAGAGTGGAAAATGCAAAAAGGGGGCAGGGTTGAGACCCCCTGACCCCCTAGTCCTTCTCAGGGGGTCCCAGAAGGACCACCAAGTGCAATAAAATATATATATTTTTTAAATCGCGGGATACGCTCATGGTAAACCATCCTTTCGCCCATCCATCCCTTTACTCATATACCATTTCCTCTCTTTTAAGTTACCTTCAATTCTTTCATGTCTCCCTCATGTCATCAAACCTCATTATGCAAGATTTTGCTGTGTTGCAGATAGAAGAGGCCATAATAACTCAACCACCACAGTGGCTTGTAAAGCTGGGGGAGAGGTGGTTTCATTTCACAGTCATTTTTGCCATGGCAATATATAGTAAGCGTATTGTTTGCAAGAAATTATGTACTTACCAGTGCCCGCCCCTGCTGCCGCTTCTCTAGCTCCAACTGACTTGTCTCCTTTTGCAGCAGCACTGGAGCCAGCATCACCAATATTCTGTGTGGCTAGAATACAACATTACACATCATTTAGATCCCAGAAATGCAAACCCAAATACAACTGCAATTCATCACTACATCTCCGTTAGCATGTCAGTATCTTCCAAATATCACTCTGGACATTTGATTGGTTGGTCACAAAGTTAGACAAGCCAGGCATTGAGTAATGGTCAATGAAAGACATATTGTGTTGGAGGCAAATGCAATGGGAGTGTGGCCTCGTCATTTTTTCTTGCCTTGCTGCACTGTCATGGGAAACTCCTAGTAAACTGTAACTATAAATGAATGGGTCTGCACTTCAGCACTCTACAATGGGGGGGTGGGTGGTCCATGATGACCATGACTACTGTCTTGTAACTGAACTGTAATAGAGCTAGGCACACGCAGGAAGAGGAAAGCCTTCTCAATAAACATACATGATGATTTTTTATCTAAAATATTAGCTTACTTGGGCCTGCTATCTGAATCTTCACGAAAGACAGCACCAACATTCTAGTAACCCGAGATTGTACCCTAAAAAGTCCACAACAATCATAAAAGGACTTACTGTGATCAGCAGAGCACTCTACAGCGATGCTGGTGGTCGGCGCTGTTTGCTCAGCTTCTGCTGGACCCTCGCAAAAGTCGCTCTTCTTGCCTTTGGGTGATGATGAAAGAAATTAGGAAGATAAATAAAAATAGAATAGTGATTCTGTTAATGATCTCCACAAAATGTTTTATGGAAAGCAAACGCAGTCGCTAAATCAGATCTACAAGTTTTGACTCGAGTCTATCGACTGTCGTTAAATCCATATTCCAAATATCCTTAACAAAAACTACATTTGGAACTAATGTATTGCAGTGAATGTCCTTTGATTCTATGTATTCCCATTTCTCAACACCCTTGATGAGCCAACTTAGGGGCCCATTATGATGTCGGCCGGATTGCCCCCACCGGGCTGGCGGTAGCCACCGCTGGCCTGGCGGGGTCAATCCGCCCGACATCATCTCCGGAATTCCCCCCGCCATATCAGAATGGCGGGGGGACCGCGGCAGATGGAAAGACCGTCTGCCGCTTTTCCACCCCGGTCGCCTTGCGGCCGGGGCGGAAAATGTTTAATATGGTGGCGGTGTCTATGAGACACCGCCAGCCATATTAGGATACCCTTCCTGATATGCTTTTCAGAAAGGCATGCGGAGACTCCCTGCGGAGGCCCGTTGCGGGCCCCCTGGGAGTCCGGGGGTTGGGGGGTGCACATGGGGGGTACCTATGGTTCCCCCCGCATTTCAAAGTGCAACATGGCAGGCACCGCGCAGTGCCTGTATTGTTGTGCTTTCAAATGCACAACGTGCATTTTTACCTTTGCGGCGGGTGGCGCTTTCTGCACCGCCCGCCGCAATGGTAAAAATACAAGATGCTTAATGCGGGACCGCCCTTCCTATGGCGGGCGGTCGCGTTTTGCACTAGGATGGCAGGCGGGTAAAGTCCGTCTGCCATCCTAATGGGGGCCTTAGTCTCCCTTTTTTGCAATGCATAGATGCATACTTCACATCACTGTGAATTTAATTTAATAACCTGGAACTGTACAAGCTACATAAACAAAGTCACAGAGAGAAGGTGCTACTCAGTGATTCACTATAGTGAGAGGAGAACAGTATGCAATAGCTTCTTAATTATTCTGCCAAGGCGAGCTCCTGATGAGTGTGATTATTAGCAGCACCCGCCAAGAGAAACTAGAAACTGGACCACACAGTAATATACCAGCTTAAACCAAACATAACTTACCTCTGAGTGTGAGCATCAAGCTATTCAGAATTTTTTATAGCACAGCAGAACACAAACACAGCAAATAATGAATACTCACTGAGCCCGGAATCTTGACGCCTAGCAGTTCGAGCAGGTCCTGTTCATGGCCCAGAATATCCACCTAACAGTACTTCAGCTAGTGTGTGGTGCGCCGAACCTAGCTGATGCACCGCACGCCCCTGCGTACCATTCCCCAGCACCGGTGATGCTCCCGCAGGCAGTAGCCGCTACCAGGCCTGCCACCTGCTGCCAGAATAGAGGGGAGGTGGCACTGCACAAAAAAAACTAATGCTGCCACCTCCTCCTCTCCATAGATTAGCCGTGGCTGCACTAGTCGCCCCTCTGTCATGGCGCTGGGTGAGGAAATAATAAGGAGGAAAAGGAAGGGAAAGTAAAAAGAAAGAAATAAGGAAAGAAGGGGATATAAAGTCACAAAAACACAAAAAAATTAAGAGAACATACGTAAAATACACAAACACAAATCCACACTCTATTATATAAAATAAATATTAAGAGTAGAAAAGTAATAAAGGAGGAGGAGTACAAAGATTAAGGACAGATCAAATTTAGGCCCAGCACCATAACAGAGAGCACAAAAACAAGATGGCCACACCCATGCAGACCGCGTGATGCTCTTCACGCACGATTTAGAAAACAAGAACACACTTGAGAACCGCATAGTGCCATTCACGTGCGATTTTGGAGCGCCTGGGTGCACTCCACGTTCCCAACGCAATGCGACAGGGTGTGATGGCAAACTCTGCCTGTAAGAGGAAATACGCGTAGCACTGCAGAATTTTTTTTCGACTCAATGGAATTCCATGTAGTAGGACTCGCATATTCACCCCACCCCTCCTGAGAACCTAGACATATAGTTAGGTCCACTCCCTTACAGAAGATTAGATATTCCAATATAAAGGCGCTGATTAAATGCCAAGTGATAGTTTTGTGACACAATTCAGGTGTGAAACAAGTTGACCACAGACTAAGATCTAAATATACTGACCTCATCTTATATCACTAAGTATACCTCTGCATTGAAAAGACTAGGCGATACATTATCGCCACTTTTATCGGCAAGAAACTACCGCTAAAGCAGCGATAATGGGCTTGATAATATGCCCTTCTGAAGTCCCATAGGAGCCCAGGTTAACACCAGAACCTGGATTTCTATGGGAATTCACAAGGGCATATTATCAAACCCATTATCGCCGTTTTACCGGCAGTTTCCTGCCGATAAAAGCGATGATAATGTATCGCTCTTTCTTGATAATATTGCCCCAGGATCATTATGTCTCATAGTCTCTCACTGTGCTTTTAACCTCAACACAGACCAAGAACCCTATTAAACTGATAGCCCCAAAAGGTCTATTGTCGATTTTAGTTCACATTTCTCCAAACTTCTTACCCACCCACTGGAAACACACTTAAACCCCCAGTCACCCACTGGCGATTAAAAGATCTCATTTAAAGCACCTTCTCACTGGACACGCTGGGCATTGCAGCACCAGCCTTAAGAGGAGCCAACCCAATGATGAAGCATGCAACCTTCGGGTGGGTGAGGGCACCCATGCTCCCAGTCACTACATACAGACAAGAGAGTAGCAGGCAGCAGGTCAGCATAGCAAAGCAGGAGTCTAGTAAAGTAGCAGTCCAGCAGACTGGCAGTCCTCATCAGCATAGCAGTCCATTTTCCTGGCAGCGCATCCACTGGTCCAGAATTTTACTGAAGTGGTGGTGTCGGAGGCCGTTCTTTTATACACAGTTGTGCCTTTGAAGTGAGCAGGAACTTCTATAGACAAGCATTTGAAGAGCACAGATGCCCTTCTCTGTCAGCCTTGGCTCTAGACTATCTACAGGCGATAGGTAGCCCTTTGTGTGGGAACAGGACACACTCTATTCATGTGTGAGGCTGGGTCCAGCTCCTTCTTACCATCCTGTCAATGATAGCTCGCTCAGTCACATTGTGTGTGGCTACCCACTGGAAATACACAAAGTCCAACGGCCAACTACATGCAGTCATGTGACCAGACAGAGCCTGCCGTAGCAAATGACTAAGGCAAGAGAATGCCAACTTTATAAAAGTGGCCTTTTAAGAATTGTAACTTGAAATCTGACTTCAACATGAGTTAGGATTTTTAAATTAGGATTCAAGAGACATAAATTGTACCTTCCCATTGGGAAATTAAGCTTATAAAATGTAATAAGGTAATTTCCAATGTTATCCTATGGGAGATATAGGTCTTACAGTAGAGAAAAACGAATTTAAGAGTTTCTAACTACCAGGACGTGTAAAACTTAGAAGTACATGTCCTCCTTTTTAAACACCTTGTTCTCTGGGATGTCCAGGGCCAACCTTAGGGGTGACTTATATGTAAAGGAAGATTTGGGCCTGGCAAAACCTTTAACTCGCAAGGTCGACATGGCAGTTTAAAACTGCACACACAGGCTCTGCAATGGCCGTCCTAAGACATGTTTATAGGGCTACTTAAGTTGGTGGTACAATCAGTGCTGATAGCCCACTAGTAGCACTTAATTTACAGGCCCTGGGCACATGTAGTGTAGGGACTTATAAGTAAATTAAATATGCCAATTGGCTATGAGCCACTTCTACCATGTTTTAAAGAGAGAGCACAAGCACTTTAGCACTGGTTAGCAGTGGTAAAGTGCAAAGATGCTTAAAGTCAACAAACATGAGTTCAACAAAAAGGGGAGGAGAAAGGCAAAAGGTTTGGGATTAACCCAGCATGAAGTGCCATTTCCAACAAAACCCATTCAAGTCCACCAAATGTTCTATGGTCCGCATTCATCCATGTATTATCTTTGAATCTGTGACTCTAATGCACAATTTACCCATCAGAAATATTAAATTGATTGTAATAATACACTTTGTTGCAAACTGTTTAAAAAAAAAGTACAGAGGTTTATAAGAATACATTCAAGCAAAATGTAATACAATGAAGCTGTAGTCAATGTAAGGACAGTTCACTTTTGTTACTGTATGGGATGCAATACTATGCTATGTTACCTTCTGCTATATTGTGCTGTCTTTTGGTAGGCCAGGTTGTGTTACGTTGCGCTGTAGTATATTAAGGCAGTTTATGTTATGTTATGTTATGTTATGTTATGTTATGTTATGTTATGTTATGTTATGTTATAGTTTGCTATGTTATTTCATGTTATGTTATGGTTTGCTATGTTATGGCTTGTTATTTTATGTTATGCTTTGCTATGCTACGTTATGTTATTCTTTGCTGTTATGTTATTCTTTGCTGCTATGTTATGCTTTGCTATACTATGTTATGTTATTTTGTGTCATTCTATGTTAATTGTATTTATCCCCTAATTGTTCTGGCTGGAGTCTCCACAGTGCTCACACAACTGGGCCAGGTGTAAGTTCCATATATTATTGGGTATTTTGTGTTTTTTGTACTAACGATGGCATAACATTAAATGACCTACTTAAAATATTTTCTATTCTCTGTGCAGGGGGAAATACATTTCAAATATATCAAAACTCTAATTCGCGGGACAATATGCAGTTTTTGTTGTGAATGCTTTAATGTGTTTCGCGGGTTCAGAGTCTTGTAATACAATGTTTGCACAAATCCAGTAAGTTGGTCCTCGGCCCTGGGATAATGAAACCGAGTTTACTAAGGGATTTAAAAAAGAGAACCGCAGAGACGCAGGCAATATGGCTGGAATTGAAAACCGTCTAATTTCAAGCTAATACTGTTTTTTATGTCTGCATTTCCATGTGTAGTTTATAGCCAGCGTTTGATAACAGGCACATTTCTGATGAGGCCATTACACGCTGTGTCTGCCGCGCGAGCGAGGATGTAATATTTGTAATGAGAACCCCTTATCTTAAAGGTCAGAAACAAGGAGCACAACAATAACAACCCTAAAAGCCAAGAAATGTAGATGGCGAGGTGATATTTTAGTGCCCTTTAAGCATACAAGAAAGGCAGGCCACAATGTATTCTTCCCGACAAGTGTTTGACACAGAATTTGTTAGGGGGAAAAAAAATGAAAACTCAGTAGGTTGCATTATAATAGCATGATAAGGAAAGAAAGGTCAGGAAGAGATTAAATCGAAGTGAATAAACAATGGGTGCCTTTCTGTCCTGCACAATGAACATTGCAAAAAAGGTTGATATTGTCAAACTAAAAAAAGCAAAGAGAATTTTCACAAACACAAATCTGAAATTGTAACAAGGGGCTATTTTATAGCAAAAGAAATCTAATTACTCTGTAATTTCAGTGAGCGAGAGGGACAGAAGGTCTAATTCAAGTTGCTGTTGTATTTGTATTTATCTCTAATCCCCCCAAGTGTTTGGCATAAGTGCCTTCTTTAGAGTTTTGAGGAGAGGTTACTCACTCACAATTGTGGTGGATGCGCCACCTGCTGTCTTTCAAACCCATTACAATCTATGGCACTTCCAATATGGCAGACAGGATATCTGCCACTTTTGTGAAGGAAAACCCAATCCACCAAACATGGAAGTCATTTAGGGTCAGGTACGGGTTTGCAGCTGCCACCCCTGGCTTGTCCCTTGCAACCCCTGTCACTGTATTTGGAACCCTGCACCCCTTTAGCAAGGGCCCTCACACACCCAAGGGGGTGTCATGCTTCATCATCGGGCAGCTCCTAATTGGGCTGGCGCTGCAATGCCCAACAGACCTCTCGAGGGAACTCTTTGCCTGAGATCTTTTCTTTTACTCCGATAGGAACTTGACATTTTAGGGAGGATGCATTGAGAGATGATACAATAATGGTTGTGTGATGGAACAACGCATGCCTGAAACATACGGTCTTGACTACGATCACACGTTTACCACACATACCTTTACCATACATGCCTTTACCACGCAATTCTGTGGTAAAGACATGATTGGTAAAGGATCATGTGTGGTAAAGTTCACACTCCAGCCCCTCTTCCCTGAGCCCTAAAACGTGCCCCCCCCTGTAATCTATTCTACCTGCCCCACCCCCATAAACTACCCTGATCACCTATCCTGATCCTTAAAACCTGACCCCCTACCCCCCAAAAAATGACTCTGAACCCATCCCCCCTCCCTGTGCCCTAAAACCAGCCTCCACCCCATAAAACCTCCCAACTGCTCCCTCTGCCTGAAAACTGCCCCTTTACTGTCCCCTGCCCTGAGCCCTAAAACTCAGCCCCCTAAAAACGACTCTGAAACCAGCCCCCCTCTCTGAACCCTAAAAAGGGCCCCCACCCTCTAAAACCATCCCCCACATTCCCCCTGCCCTAGCCCAACTGCCCCCTCAACCTGAAAACTGCCCTTTTCCTGCCCCTGAGCCCTAAAACTCTACCCTCTAAAAACGACTTCAACCACAGCCCCTCTCCCTGCGCCCTGAAACAAGCCCCAGCCCCTTAAATCGAGCCCCATCCCCGCCCGCCCCAGCCCAACTACCTCCTCAGCCTGAAAATTTCCCCTTCCCTATCCCCTGCCCTGAGCCCTAAAATGCACTACCCCCAGCCCTGAAATCTACCCCAACCCACCCAGCCCTGAAAACTACCCCCACACCTACGTGCCTGAGTGGTACTATACCTGGCAGATATTGGCAGCCATCGGCAACCCCAGTACACGGCCTATCCCTGCTGACGAGGGGTGATACCACGAAACACGTGTCCAGGGATGGCGAAGACAGCGAAGATAGCAGAAGATCGAAAGATGATGCATTGCGAACACTTTACTACATTGACCAGAGTCCTTAGGGCCGACACCGCCGGTGTGTGAGTAGTGTGTGACCCCACCCCCATTTGAGACTATAAAACCTCCCATGTCCCTTCCTCTCCCAAACGTTCCTCTTCCTGCTTCTGCCAGCCAGCATCTAGACCGCGCATATACCTTAACCATGCTTAAGCGTGCTTAGGGCAAGCGTGGTTATGCTTGCAATGTCAGAACATGTGTGGCTGAAGCCGCGGTGCTCCGACTGTTTCCCTCCAATAGCATATATGGCATGTATGAATATACTTTGAAATACAATTACATTCCTTGCAAATAATTAAACACGGGGCGTATACTCGAAGGGGCAGATTTACAATAACTGGCGCATCCCTGCATATCAGCAGGGATGCACCAGTTATTGTGCACCATGCCTCCGTCACCATGGATGCACCGCATTTACAATGCGGCGCACCATGGGGCAAAAGCGGCACAGATGCGTGACGCATCTGTGCCGTAAAAGCGGCGCATTGCTGCAGTTGCGTCGCAAGCGCGACGCAGCTCCAGCAATGCTCTGGGGGCCCTATTGTTACAATGTTGCGTCAATCCTTACGCCTGCTTCAAGCAGGCGCAGAGTTTTGACGCAGCATGGGCCCAAAAGTGACTGAGTGAAATCTTGTAGATTTCACTCAGCCACTTTTAGGAGGCGTTCCTGCGGCGAAACGCCCCCCCTCTGCGCAGGAATGCCTCCTTCTGGCGCAGGGCTTTACAACGTGACGCATCTCCCAGATGCTTCACGTTGTAAGTACCCCACACCATGGCGCATCTTTTGCGCCAACACTGCTTCACAAAAGTGACGCAACGGCGGCGTAAAAGGGGCGCAAGAGGCTTGTAAATCTGCCCAGAAATGATCAGAATCACACATTTTCAGTCTTGTAACACGGCAGGGATTTGAACACAGGTCCCTACCCTCCATGGGTAGCAATTAAGCCACTGGGCGCCATATGTATCAACATTCCGTTTTGCGATTTCTAAATAGGGTAGTTTATGCTTGCCGAGGAGTTCCACTGTGAACATAAGCTGCCAAAGCAGCAGCTCTGCAGAAGGGGCAGCTTTGTTGCAGGGCCTGGGAGGACTCAAATGGAAGGAAGAATAGATGAGGATGAACCTAAATGCAAGAGGAAAGAATAGGAGGGACGAGAGAGAAATAAAAAGAGACAGAGGAGCAGAGAGAACGGAGAAGATGCGATGCTATATGGAGGGAATGGATAAAGGCTCATGAAGTAAGGAGGGTAGAGAAAGAAGAGCAGCGATAACACAGGAAAACATGAGCAGATAAGGCAGGAAGAAGTGATGAGAATGGAGGAAAGGGTCAGAGGAGAGCCTAAAGGAAGAAACTGTACAGCAGCAGAGGAGTGAAGGAACTGGAAACGAGGGGCGAGGGGCGAGGGAGGAAGGCAAGAGGATGGGTAAAAAAGGAAGAAGGGGATATACAATAAAGGAAGAGAGCACGCAAAATGAGGATTGTGGAATGGAAAGATTGAGGAGAGAAAGGTGGAGAAAACAAGCTAGAAAAGGCAAGGCCAAGAGGGAAGAGGCTAGATATCAGAACAAGGGTGGAACAAAAAGAGAGCAGAACAGGAGTGGAGGCAGAGAGGCGGGCCGTGCCAAGTGTGGATGCAGGCAGGTCTCTGCTGGAAGCCTCCTTCCTCAAACGTTGGGCCCAGCACTTATTTTTGATTAAATGTGCCACTGACTTACCTAGATGTGGCTGGACCAGGGTTTGCAAAATGTTGATTGGCAGTGTGCTTGTTGTTTCCGGTTTAAACCAGCACCTTTTTGCACGAGTAACCATTTGCACCTGCTCAATACATTAACTAGGGAGCAATGGAATACCGTAAATTGTTTTGGGCTAAACTCTGTGAATGCCTGGATTTATGTTTTGTGCAGAAAGTAAAAGTAAAATGTATTATGGTCTGGTACTCACCTAGTCCCCTATTTGCCTATTGTACCCGCAGCCCTTGGATGGGATCACCATCCCTCTTTCAGGGCAATCAATCAGACGACACCAACTTTACTTTTTGGATTAGGTGGTGTAACCCCCCGGCTGTATTTTATTACAAAAATTAAAAAACATTATTTATTCATATTGTGTATAATTACGCAGAAAGTCCGGATACATTGTTAGATAGATGATGTAACGTGGCTAACCTTATACTCTAATACACACAACACTCCTACCGTAAATCTAACAATGCATATATTCACTTTATGCGTGTCCTCTCTAGAGCCTACGGTAAAGTCAATGACTGGCAGCCTCTAGATCCCCCCAAACTACAAATTACTCCGCCGGAGTAGGCTTGCGCAGGGGGTACAGCTTATCGGATGGAGATTCTCCCCTGGGCCCCCCTACACCCTGTGCCTTACACTCCATAAACGGGGGCTGCAAAATTCTGCATACCTGCGCCTTGATGCGCATGCGCGTGCCAGGGTGGCCACAGGCCCACTGGGAAGAGTGTCTCTCCCTTGACCCCCGCACCCCGACAGCCTACCTACCGGCTGTCATTGCCCCTGGAGTTACATGGTTCTGACTGCTAACGACCGAAGACTATGCTTACCAATCATGACCTTACCGCCTGACCGGAGACATACAACTAAATATGACATTATTACCTGAAATCAAATAACATGTACTGACATTTATTCAACATTACACACTTCAATTAGATAACTCTGTAATAACCATTTCTGTACTTGACAAGCTTACAAATATTGACACTTTTATTACAAATTCACCAAAACATCACATTTACATTAACTATCTCCTGAGATACCTGCAATAAGGTAAAAGAACAAAGCAAACATATCAAATGTACATTTCTTCTATCTCCTGAGGTATCTGCAATAAAATTGAAAAAGAACATAACAAATACATTACTGACAGACATCATTAACATGTACCCCCACATCAAGCTCACATTAATGCTATCTCCTGAGATACCTGTAATGAAAAACTTTAGAGAAACATCAAAATACATTCCTGACCAACCCATTTAACTTGCTTGCCTTAGGGGGTGGTGGGTGGGGAAAATAAATTACGGGCTGCTGGTTGCCCGGTGCTGCGCCTGCGGGGAGCAAAAGAACAAGAGACTGTTCCGCTCCCCGCATTCCTTTTTAAAGGGCGAGCGCGGGCCAGGTCAGACTAAACCGGCCCTACCCTAAAGATTAGGCGCCCTCGTGAACCAGAAGCACTAAAGTGCTTCCGGTTCACATCCCCATGTACACCGCAAATGAGACCCTCACGGGGTGGGAGTGCTCCCACCACCACCTTGTCCCCAGGAACTGGCGTGACCGCCATAATGGCGGAGCGCGCTCGGCCTTGCCCATATGGTCGGGTACTCTCCTAGTCCCTTATTTGCCTTTTGTACCCGCAGCCCTTGTATGGATGGGATCACCCTCCCTCCTTCAGGGCAATCAATCAGACCACACCAACTTTACTTTTTGGATTAGGGGGTGTAACCCCCCGGACGTATTTTATTACAAAAATTTAAAAAACATTATTTATTCATATTATGTATAATTACGCAGAAAGTACAGATACGTTGTTAGACAGATGATGTAACGTGGCTAACCTTAAACTCTAATACATACGACAGTCCTACCGTAAATCTAACAATGCATATATTCACTTTCTGCATGTCCCCTCTAGAGCCTACGGCAAAGTCAATGACTGGCAGCCTCTAGATCCCCGCAAACTACAAATTACTCCGCCGAAGTAGGCTTGCGCAGGGGGTACAGCTTATCGGACGGAGATTCTCCCTCGGGCACCCCCTACGCCCTGTGCCTTACACTCCATAAACGGGGGCTGCAAAATTCTGCATACTTGCGCCTTGATGCGCATGCGCATGTGCGTGCGAGGGTGGCCACAGGCCCCGACCCCCGCACCCCGACAGCCTACCTACCGGCTGTCACTGCCCCTGGAGTTACATGGTTCTGACCGCTAAGGACCGATGACTATGCTTACCAATCATGACCTTACCGCCACAGGACAGCATAGTTGCCCGACTATCTGTCCTCCCCCTCAGCCCACTAGGAAGGTCATGCCCTGTAACTCGCCCACCCTGGACTCAAGTGACACCTTGACTCAAGTGACACTCTAGGAGCAAGATACGGATTGCTGGTTGACCCTGCATAGTACCATGTGCATCCTGCCCTGTCCCTGAAACTGTTCTTGTTCCTAACTTTACGCACCTGGCCTCGTAAAACTGCAGGGACAAATAAAATTAGAACATCCGTCAATGTATTGCCCCATTGACAGGCTAAAACTTACTGCACATGATACCATGTAACAGTGTCCTGATGCCAAAGATTTCTCCCTGAGTCACAGGATAAAGAAAATTGCAAACATACCAACTGCACATGACACCATGTAACAGTGTACTGATGCCAAAGATTTCTCCCTGAGTCACAGGGTAAAGAAAATTGCAAGCTTACGCTACTGCACATGATACTATGTAACAGTGTATTGATGCAAACAATTTCTCCCTGATTCACAGGTTAAAGAAACTTGCAATTCATATGTAACAGAACCAATGGACTACAGCAAGTCACTTAAAAACCAAACCAGCGTATGGGATGGCGAGAAAACCCATGACTGTTGAACTGCAAGATAGTGAAGCGTAACACATCGCCCCGTAGCAGAAGTGGCCCTGACAACTTGCCAAACCTGCGGTATGGGGCACCTTGATGGATCCACCATACATTACAGAACACACAGAGGATTAGCACCCTAGCCTTAAGATAAGAGATATCCTCTATGTCCCTTACGCATTTCCTACCCTCAGCCCTGGGTGCAGAGGGATGGTGTGATAAAGCGGACATCGAATGCGCAAGCCACGGGGCTTGACAGGAACTGTGTGCCACCACATAAGCATCAGTGGAAGAAAGTGTAAAACACAGGGTGCACAGATATTGTATGATATGACCTAGGCATCCAATGCCGGAATGCGCACAAGCGTTGATACCTTGACACGAAACACGGGCGTCCACCTCGGGCACCATGGCGCTGAGGAGCTGTGTGATACACCCCCTGAAAGCATAGGCATATGAGCACAAAATTAGGGGGATGATGAACCCCAGGCAAATAAAGTTAGATGGCACACACGCAAAGGGTGTATAGGTACTGTGTGACAGGACATGAACATACTAATACCTAAGCGTTCAGGTCCAAGGGAGCTGAAATACTGTGAGATATAATATAAGTGATCATGAATGTATGAGCCCAAGGGTGCATAGGCACTGTGTGACACCACAGGCATATCTTGTGCACACAGGTGCAGAGCTATAGTGTGGCATAACCTGCTTCCCATGCATATGCTACTTTACAACAGACCCCTAATTCCTATTCGTACTTGCAACAGCACCTGCGTGCCTATGGCTACTCAACAGCTTCCTAATTCACATCTGTCACCATCCATGCGTGCCTAGGGGACTCTAGAAGGTCTACTGGGATGTACTGACATTACAAGTTGGTCTTGGCACGCTCCAAATGTTCGCCGGGCGACCAAACACAACCTCATACGGACTCAAACCCATTCGCGAATACACAGTCATTCTTTTGGACAAGAGCGCTAAAGGCAAAGCATCTGGCCATTGCAAACCAGAACTTGCTTGTATTTTGGCCAACTTTAATTTCAAAGTGCCATTATAGCACTCGACTAAACCAGCTGATTGGGGGTGATTTGCAGCATGGAATTTCTGCCGGATACCTAATCCCTCGCATACTCTCTTCATCACTTGACCCACAAATTCACTCCCATTGTCACTCCAGATAATTCTCGGCAAACCAAACCTAGGGAAAAATTCCTTGATGAGGGCTTTCGCTGTGGACAAGGCAGTATTGTCCTTCAAGGGATAAGCTTCCACCCATCTAGAAAAGGAGCAAACAACCACTGAAACATATTTCAGGTTGTTGCACCTCTCCATATGGATGAAATCTAGCTGCAAAGCCTCGAACGGATACGTAGGAGGAGCAAAATGACCAGCTGGTGTTGGAGTTCCCTTACCAAGATTGTACATCAAGCACACCATACAGTTCTTAACCAAATTTTCTGCACATTTGGGAGTTCCCGCATTCTGCCAAACCGGAGCCAACAACTAACAAATCCCTTTCACGCTGATATGCGCCATCCCATGAGCCATTGTAACAACTGGGAGCACATACGCGTCAGGCAACAACCATCTTTGATGCTCAGACAAATCAGTCCAACAACGATTCGAATCCAATCTACCCTTACTTTCTCTCCATTCATTCAACTCTTTCTCTGTAGCTTCAGCTTGGATGGATTTCACACTCTCAATCGTATCTTCACACATACTTTTCTCTGGAACCCATCTCGCCGGACCTGCAATATACATTCGACTCATCACATTTCTCGCAGTTTCTTTCGCAACTTCGTCCGCAAACGCATTTCCGCGGCCAACATCATCCGTAACTTTCTTATGGGCACTACATTTCACAATCGCTACTTGCAATGGCCAAGTAAGTGATTCAAGAAGCTCATTCACCAACTGCCCATGTTGGATCTTTGTTCCATGCGAAGTCAAAAACCCACGTTCACGCCACAAACGTCCAAAACTATGAGGCACACCAAACGCATACTGGCTGTCAGTGTACACATTCACTCGTTTTCCTTTCCCCAACACACATGCTCTTGTTAATGCAATCAACTCTACTGCTTGCGCTGAATTATGTAGGATACGTGCAGCTTCAACAATCGTATGCAAAGTCGTAACAGCATATGCCGCAGTCGTATCACCATTCGGAAGCTTAAAACACGAACCATCAACCCACAAAGTACCATCACACTCTGGAAGGGGAGTATCCCTAAGGTCTATCCTCCCTTTAGTTTCTTCCTCAGTTCTCAGAAAACAATCATGCTGTTCTTCAACCTTATCTGTCTCAGCTGAAATCGGCAACAACGTGGCTGGATTCAATGTGTTGCATCTTTTAATGTGCACATGACTCGCTAACAAGGTCAACTCATAACCCGACAACTGAGCACTAGTTAAGTGCTGTGTCTTAGTACGGTTCAACAAGGTATCCACTGCATGTGGAACCATTACGATTAACGTATTGTCCATAACCAAACCAGCAGACTGTCGAATCGAAACAGCCGCTGGTGCTGTTGCTCTCAAGCAACTCGGCAACGCTCTAGCTACCGGATCTAAAGTCGACGAAAAGTAAGCACATGGACGTTGCTTATCGCCAAACTGTTGAGTCAACACTGAGAATGCACATCCCTCTCTCTCGTGGACATACAATGTGAAAGGCTTACTTTAGTCGGGGGTACCCAACACAGGAGCCGAACACAACGCATTGCGTAATTCGGAGAAACTCTTCTGACATTCGTCAGTCCAAGGAATAGGATTTGGAGTATCCTTAACAGTAAGAGCTATCAAAGGCTTCGCTAGCAAAGAAAAATTAGGGATCGACTGTCTACAGTACGACGTAATACCCAAAAACGCACGTACTTCTCTCTGTGTTGAAGGAACACTCATTTTTGCAATAGCTTGAATTCTTTCTGGGGTCAGTTTCCTTCCCTCCTTCGATAAGAGGTGACCTAAGTAGGTTACTTCTTGTCGACAATATTGCAACTTAGAGAGAGAAACTTTGTGATGAAAATCAGACAGGTGGCGTAACAATGACAAAGTGGCTTCCCTACAAATCTCTTCGTTGTCAGCAGCAACTAACAAGTCGTCAACATATTGAATAAGAGCAGCACCATCTGGAAAAACCAACAGATCAAGTTGTGTTTTCAAAGCTTGACTATAGATCGATGGACTCTCGCAATAGCCTTGAGGAGCGCGCTTAAAGCGAAAACTTCGTCCTCCTAAAGAGAATCCAAAGATATCTCTACTCTCCATGGCAATCGGGATGCTGAAGAAAGCGTTCTTCATGTCAATCACCGAAAACCATGTAGCTGTAGCCGGGATCAAAGTCAACAAAGCGGAGATATCAGGCACAACAGGAAACTGTGGAACAAAAATCTTGTTCACTTCGCGAAGATCGATCACACACCTAAATACAGGAGGCTGTGAAGAATCAGTTCTCTTCAGAACAGGCAAAACGGGACTATTGCACACATTACCTCTCGTTTCCTCAATCACACCCTTGTCGATCAGATCATAAATGATCGCCAAAAGTGCACGCTCACCATCACTCGAGATACGGTACTGTGGAATGCGCGGTAACTTAGCAACATATGGTGGGATTTCCAGAAGACCTACATCATTCGGACCAGTAGCCCACAATGAATCTGGTAAAGAAGACAATTCAGGTGGAAGTCCATCTTTAGATATATACATCGGAGAGATCACTCTCTCACCCAACGTAAGATGTACTCCTGACGGAGAACAATACAACGTCGCATGCAATCTCTTCAATAAATCCAATCCCAACAATTTCTCACCACAACCTAAAGTCAAAATGAGGGGTGCTTCAAACCTACGAGGTCCAAAAGAAAGAGACAACGGAGTAGAAATCGGATTCGTAACTGGGGCGCCAGAAAAACCTACAGAAACATTCTCAAAGCCAGACAAAGGTGCGCCAGGGAGTTTAGAGTGCATTATAGAACTCTTCGTAGCACCAGTATCTAACAGAAAAGGCTCTGACACACCTGATGTAATCACGTCAACATAAGGTCCACTCTGATCTACTGGAACTGAAACAACTCCCTCTCTTTGTCTATGGCTGTCCTAGCAGTCATTACCATCCACTTCCTCACCTTCAACGTAGTAATAGTCCGTATAGTACTGTGCTATCCTACCAGACGAACCCTGCTGCTGATCAAAACTATTCATTGAGTTCTGTGGAGGCAAAGAACGCCCATTCTGTCCGCGACCTCTACCTGTAGGCGCTTGTTGAGCACCTCGACCTCTCACACCAGAAGCACCATTCGTGCGCTGTAACAAAACCGGACAACTATTCTTGAAATGGCCCTCTTCTTTACAATACGCACACTGATTAGGCTCATACGGAAAACGTTGTTGAGAAGACTCGTTCCTTTGCGAGTTTCTCGAATACTGCTGATTCTGCTGATAATCGCGTTGATTATTAGTACGGGGTGGATAAGCTTGTTGTAGCAGAACTGTAGTCTTCAATTCCTTAGTCTTCTTATCCGCTTTCTCTATTTCATCTTTGTGCCTATTTTCATAGTACTGGGCCGTAGCCAAAATCTGTGCTGACGTGGAAACAGCCCAAGCACTCTCGGAATCTTTCAGCTTATTACACAACTCAGGAAGCAAATAATGTACAAATTTGTCGACGAACAATCTCTGGCCACCCTCAGTAGCCATATCCTGACCACTATGATCTACAAAAGTCTCTTCAAACAGCGTGAAAAAGTCAGACACCATTTCATCTTTCTTCTGCTTGCATGCAGACAACTTGTCCCAATTAACACGCACTTCAGGCATCAAAGTCTTCATGTAAGTAATAACCCTACCAGGGAGTTCAGTAATGATATCTTCAGGCTTAGCACCTCCTATTTGTCTATCATTTGCAGCACGAAGGTTAACCCATGTATCGCCCAATTCTTGTGCATGATCCGTGTGACGAATCGTACCCCAAATAGGCTCTGGCACAACATTTCCAAACAACATATCTATGTCTGCTAAATTCATGATACACGAACCCACAGTTTGAGTGAGCTCTTTATAATATCCCGCTGGATTCTTACGCGGATCAGGCAAAGACTGTTTAATAGCCAAAACTTCAACACGCTTCCAAGGAACGTGTACCCAAACTCGTTGAAAGTGCGCAAGAACAGGTGGAGCAGCATTAGGATCAGCAGGTCTCCAAACCGGAGGAACCTCACGCATCGGATATTGACGCGCTGACGAATCAGGCTCAAACAATCGCTCAGAAGGAGTGTCACTACGAAATGACAAGATAGTCGCAACTGCTCTCCCAACATCATGAGGACCCACAACGGTCCCTTTCGCAAATTCGGAACGTATACGGTACAACTCATTAGGAGCTTTACCTACTTCTTCAACCCATTGTTCATGGAGGAACGTACACATCATGTCAAAGACGTACCATTGCTTTGGTGCTTCCCATTGAAGGAAAACATCCATAACACCTTCAAGATCATACTGAGTAGCGAACGTGATCCATTTACGCGCCAAATGATCCAAAACTGTACGTTCATCTGTATCAGGCAACTGACTACGTGATTGTCTATGCTCATTAACAGGAGACATACCCAATTGTCCCAACAAAGGAGAAAAGAAACCAGAAACTGCAGCAGTCATTCTCTGTCTAGCAGAAGGAGAAGGTGAAAGAATAAGAGAAGATGGAACAATAGTAGAAGAATCCAAAGTCGGAACAGAAGGAGTATTATAGATAGGCGTAGGAGTAGCAGACGAAGAAGGAGGAAAAGTTGGCGGCCCCTGAGGAGGCTGCGCCAAAGGAATAGTAGCCAACGGAAGAGGAGCTGGCTGTGGAGGAATCGCAGGCGGCACAACAACCGAAGGTTGCACAACTACAACTGGTGGCGGTGGTGCCGTAGCATTCTGTGCGTAAGGGGGTGGCGAACTCAATAGATGCGACATTAAAGGATCTTTCGCAAGATCTTTCTTTTCTTCCTGTTCTTTAAGCGGCAAGACTGGGTAGCACTTATCTACCGCTAACTTCCTAACCCTAAGCATCTGCTCACTCTCTTGCTCTTCCTCATTATCCCTATACGCTATAGCAGCTTGCACCATTGATAAACCTCAGTCTCGTTTATTCTTCTTCGCTAGTTTAATTTCTTTCCGTTTGGCCTCTTTGCGCCAGATGCGAAAAGAGTCAAACATTGCCGGCCGGGCTTTCTTTTTGAACAGTTTAACTTCGAGATTATCTAAAATCTCTGTTTCAAAGCTACCGTAATGGGGCCACTGTAGGACACCGTCTTTCTTCGTATATTTTACCCAGATATCATTATAACTAATAGGGCCCACACCATGCTTCACGTAAAGATCATATGTAGGAGTCCCAATTGGAGGAACCGGACACGAATCCTCTAACCGGGAATCCTTAGAACAACCACAATCAAATATCTTTCCAAGTCTGCTAAGACCAGGCATCTTCACTCACTAGTCTGGCTTCAAACTTCAAGGGAAATCTAAAAACGATAGTCTCGTGAATACACGAGTCCCTCGGTTTTTGGGCCTGCAGGTACCAAATCAAAGCGATCCACGAAGGGATACCAAACAAACTAAGGACTGGGAGACGCTCCACTCATACTTAACTGAAATGTCGATGGCGTCACCAGAAGACCCGTCTATCGTCTCGCTCTACAAATCGTCTAAGGCCCCAAGACAGGGCGACAGTCAGGGCAGCAGTTCTTCGTAGCCGTCGGAAGGCGGGGAACCTTCGCAGCAAAGACTTTCGGACCACAACGACATACAGGGGTCGATGAAGTGGCAGGCCTTCCTCCAGAATTTCCACACAAAGCTCTCCACGATCTTCGGGCTTGGACCGGTACCGCTGAAGTCGCCCTACGTTGGGCGCCAACTGAAGGACCAGGTTTTTAGAACCCAGCGGCGACAGGGAAAACGCCCGATGCCTTCGAGTTCCCCTGCCTTGGCAAACAGAGACACGGGACGCTTCTTGATGACGTCAAAGACCAAAGTTTATTGGCTGCAACCAGGAACAGAGATCTACGAATCACAACACGGGTGGTTCGCTAGAGACTGCACAAATTCAATGAGCGGAGCATGGTCTTTTATGCCAAAAATCACATTCCAAAGTGGCATCGGTTACATACAAACTAACCAATCACAGGGCGACATTTCAAAAGTAGCGCATGACGACAATCCCATTTTTCGTTGTCCAGACCACCAGAAATGACCAAGCACTTTCCAATATCCTGTTCGATCAGGCCAGACAAACCCATCATAAAACCCTCAACCAAAATCAGTGAATATGTCGTAAAGGAAGGAGCAGAAACAGATTGGGAGCAAGATAGAAAGGTGGGTGCAGTGTGCTGTAAACTTCGGCATGTCCTGGTCTTTGATATTTATCTGACCAGCTGCTTAACAAGGAACTGGCTCAGCGAGGTCAGCCTCGGGCAAGGGAGTCAGTTCTGCCAGGTCATTCAGAAGTCAGCTAAGGTATACGTGTCCCAAGGACTCGTTCGGCCGTAGTCATCGGCCTATGTGAGGGCAACCACACAAAATGGCTGCCGTTCACAAAATGGAACCCGAAGGTTCAAACGAAATCCCTAAATACATAGTGTTCTCATTGATCGATTAATGCGAAAACACTCACACATACCGCACTCATGATTTGCGGTCCACTGACACCAAAATCGTCTATTTCCGATGAACTTTATTGAACGGGTTCGGAACCACCGAACCTCAGACACTCAAACTACGGAACTACAGTACACGCCGCGAGAAACTTTACTCACCCCAAAAGAGAAAACTGAGAATGTACAAATGACTTGCGTATTGACCTTTAAGCCCAAGGCAAACAAAGATAAACAGATAATCCTTAAAAATTGGAGACTGATTGAACACTTGAACTTTCCGAAGCCCCTCTTCGCCTTCAGAAAAGGAAAAATCTTAAAACAACATTTGGTGCGAGCTAGTCGAGGACCAGCAGCTAAAAAAGATACTAGAAGCCTGTTAGGCCTTCCAGCCCTGTTGAGACACTATCGCTGTATGAATTGCACAGCTTGTCACCATTCAAGAGATCTGAAGTCGTTTGTGATCAATGATAAGAAACATACTATGCGTTCATTTTCGAACTGTAACACCAAAAATGTGGTGTATGTGGTCATTTGCCCATGTGATCTTGCGTATATAGGTCAAACAACCCAAGCAGTGAAAATGCGCATTGGTCAACACAAGTCCCGCATAAGGTGTAGAACCCCAGGAGCACCTCTTGTCCAGCATTTTATTGAAGCTGGGCACAGTGAGGAAGATTTAATTTGGTCAGTGCTAGTTGTAATCCAAGCAAACAACAGAGGGGACCTAGAGTCCAAATTAAACCGTACAGAATCAAGGTTGATCGAAAGATATCACACCGCCACCAACGGACTGAAGGACCATGACAAACTATGGGCCTTGATTTAGAAAGGGAGGCTTACTGACACAGTTTTTTAATGTGCATACATTTTGATAGATAGGTTGATGTAATCATAATCGTGGAGGTCTAGTAGGTTGTTACTCTCACGAATCGTTAGTACTTAAGTTTTTATATTATATGCTGCATACTTATTTAATTTGCACTTTTTTCTATATGTTCCTCCTCTGTTATTTGTACATTTGTTTTGGTTTGAGTTGCGATTCTTTTCCCTTGAGATTGTACGTCCAGGTGTGCATATGCAGTGTCATATATTTTACACATTTATGGAATTTTAAATTATCTTTCTCTCTTTTTGTCTCTTGACATTGGGATTGTGGTGGACCTATTTCCCCTTCCCTATGTACACAATTCTTTATATGGAGTTTGCACTTTGTTTTTCTATGACTTGCTCCACCCTTTACTTGTTTGGTTCTCTGGCGTCTGGGGGTATGTATTTTTCCCCCGTTGAGTTGCTTGACTCCGAATATCATTGTGGCACCTCTTTATTCTAGTATTACTTCCGCCCTACAATTTGCCTTTTTTATGTTACGCTCCCTCCATCCGTCCTAGTCTTTTTTTAGTCTCTTGCCTCCTTCGTGAACGGGAATCCTTTTTCTAACTTTGTGGACCCGTCACGTGAGAAACGGCGCGCGTGATGTCATCGCGCACATAGAGTAAGTAAAGCGATGGCGTTTTGCCGCACGCACGCTATGGCGGCTTCCATGAATACCGTGTGAGGAGAAGACCCACAGACACCCTGGATTCCCCTTTTTCGAGGTTTGTAGAATTGCCGAATTGAGGGAGCGAGGGTGTGTACAAACTTTTTTCCCTAAGGAAGAGAATCTTGACCTGTTAGATACAGGTAGTGTGTTTAGGACTTCCCCGTTGGATTTTGAAAGCGGAGCGTGATCTGATATATAATTAGTCTACAGCTTCTTTAACACACTTTCACGCTGATCTAGATAGGCAATCCTTCTAGGTCATATATACGTTTCATGATAACGCAGTATGTGCAGGGCGGGTGCGCCTTAGTCGGAGGTTGACAGCGCACTCGGCTGACTGAAGATAGCCTTTTCTGTGTCTCTTCCTTTTCAGAAAGAGAAGAGTGACACGAGATCCATTTCCAACTAGGAGCAACAGTTTTTCATTATGAAGAAATTACGTAGTGGGCACGAAAGGGATTTGTTCCCTGAGGTAGGAGTTGTGTGGTTGTTGTGTTCGCTTCTGGCCATTCCCTGCACTCCCCTTGAACCTGGTGTTGAGTGTAGATTTTCTTGTCACATGGGTACTAAGAACTTTGTTTGTTTCTATCTGCATAAGTACCCGTGGATTGAGTACCCAGTTTATTTGGTCCCTGTACTACTAGGGACCTGTGAGTGTGTCTGCATTTTTGGTTTAAGGTATTTAGCAATTAGTTTCCCACTGTAGTGGTGGGTGTTAGTTTCGTCCTTTTTCTAATTTTTTCATTTTTCATTTTTTTGTCACACGTTGGTGCATGTTTGGTTGTGGAGTACACTTTCTCATTTTGTTTTATTTTCAGTTTGATGAGGCATTTTCCTTTGCTTTCATTTTCACGCCCATTTGTCTGGTTTCTTTATCTTGCTTCCCCTCTGGTGTTTTTCATTCCGGATTTACTTTTTATATTTTTGGCACTGCATAGTCACGCTCGGGATAGCTTGTTTTTTGGCAGATCCAATTGTTGTGTTGTAAATATATACCTTCATTATTGTTTTAGTGTATGCCCTTGTCCTAATAAAGCCCATAGAAACGAGTGGCTGAAACGCGACCGCGACTGAGTCGACATTCTATGAAGGAGTTCGTCCTAAAGAGTAAATTGGTTTATATTCCAATATAAGCACCTTAGAAATAATTTGTTTGCAGTGATATACTTTTGGCGCTGTGTAGGACTTCCTAGAAGTGTAGCACTTTGATGTAAAAGTGCACATGGTGATAGTGTTTATATTTGTCTTAGGGTATATATGTTTTATATATGTTTTGTAGATATTGTAGATGTGATGTATATATATATATATATATATATACTAGCAGCCCGCCCCAGCGTTGCCTGGGGCAGAAGGGGGCTGGGGGCAGCATTTCAGGCTTGCGTGCACTCCCGCCCCGGCCCCCGCCCGCCACGACATTGTCTGTGTCCCGGACAATGTTGTGGTGGGCGGGGTCCGGGGCGGGAGTGCACACAAGCCTGAAATGCTGCCCCCAGACCCTGAGCCTTACCGCAGTTGCTCCGAGCCAACCTCCCGCACCGGCTCCCTCCCGTCCCGTGTCCCTGAAATGCTGCCCCCAGACCCTGAGCCTTACCGCAGTTGTTCCGGTCCAACCTCCCGTCCCGTGTCCCAGAGCCTTACCTGAGCTGCCGCTCCTCCCCGAGCTCCTCACTTCACCGCCGCTCCTCCTCGTCATCACGTACGTTGCAGCCAGCGCTACGTCGTGGCCGTCAGTGTCGCGGCCGGCGCTACTTTCAGGGCACTACTTTTTTTTTTAAGTTATATTTTTAAATTTACGTATTTTTTTTATTTTCTATAGCCTTTCTACATCTGCACACCCTGAGGATTACAACAATGTATTGGGTGTGTGGATTGGCCCTGTGGTTCCCGAGTTTACCTTGCCAAAAGGTTTGTGTTCTCTCTTTATAATAGTAGTATAGATATTGTATAATGTATGTATATAGGATGAATGCAAACTAGGGTTCATTGTTGTTAAGTCCTGTTTTTGACATTTTCTTTTTTGTGCCCCAATCTGTCTTTGGATACATATATATGTTATTGTGATTGATGTATATAATTGCTCAACATTTTTTTTGAAACATCAGGGTTATTAGTCTATCCCTGCATGTGAATAAATATTGAATCGATCCCTCTGTACTACTTGTTTTTTTCCCCACATCCTTTGATGCATTTTGCTCATGTATTGTAGGGTAATTTGGGCATAATCCCTATTGTTTCCTAGTATTTCTTTACATTTTGTTAAGTGTGAGGGTGCTTGTTTGCTTTACGAATTAACCTTATTAAAATAAGGGTCTATGTGATTTATAAAGCTTGCATTATGTATATATGTCTCTCTTGATTGGGTGGTGAGAGAAATTTTGATGATATAATTTAACACGTTTGTGTAATATATATTTTGTGCTCTGCCTTTTTACCTTCGCGACCAGTGACTACACGATTGAACCAGAATTGTATAAATTTACTTCGAACTGTTCTGAAGATATATGTTTATGAGAAATGTCAAAACCCCATATGGTCAGCTACTCTGAAGATGAGATAAATAGACTGAAACAGATACCATCCTTGTTGGGAGCTGACATAGTTGGGGATAGGCCGCTAAGTTCAGACAAAGGAGAAAGACTTATCAAACTTAGAAACAAAAATATTAGAACTCAGCTACATGCTGAAGTCCTACTGGAATATTTGAAGACCAATACGATACCTGTGGGATTACAGGTTAAAAATATCCCAGTTATTTTCCTGCAGAATAAACCTTACTTAATTGACTTTAGTGGAGTTGGAACTAAATGCTCCCATGATTGGATTGTTTTATCCATAAACAATGCACTTCGCATCAGCGAAGAGGAATTGAAAGAAATCAAGAGATTAGAGGAAGAGATAGAGGGAGACTCAACTATAGTCGATGCCAGAGCTCTCCTTGAGAGCATTAACAAGACCTTGGCTGACTTCAAGGCTCCCACAGTAAATTTGAAGACTTCTAAACTAAGTAAGGACATAAAAAACTTTAACCAGGATCAGGTATACCCATATCTGAAAGAAGATTCTTTAAAAACACTAACCCTGGGGCTTTAAACACACAGTATAAGGGGAGATCACAGACAAGGTTTTTACCCTTCTCCAATTTATCGTCTGACTCTGATCAGAGTCGAGGAGCTTACTACCAACCGTATCAACCATTCCATCACTAACCTCAAGCCCGCCACCTTTTTTAGACAGAGGGGAAGCAGGGGCATGGGGTTCAGAAGGGGATGGAGGCAACCACAATTTCAACCATTTCAACCCTTTCAATCCTTCCAACCCTTCCAGCAACCCCCACCTCCCCAGATTCAGAACCTTTTCCGAACCAGGCAAAGGGTATACATGCGATGAATATGGACACTGAAAATTCTAATCTAAGGGTGGTTCCTTTCTCTCCTGTAACCTCTTTGAACAATGTGGAACCTATACCAGTATACAATCTTTCTAAGCAATATTTGACAGCATTGGAACTGAAAGTACTACAAAGAGGTCTCTCCTTTGTCCCTCTAGTGGTGCAGGACCCTGTAGACACGAAGACCGAGGAACTCCAGTTCCTACGTAAAATTAGGCTAAAAGCATATTTTTCAGACAAAGATGAGAGACCTGATTGGAATGTAAGTGGTCTTAAGTTGAAATCTAATTTTTGCCCTGACAGCGCAAGTATGCCAGATGAAATCACATTGTTTGAAAATCATATACTAAGAGAGATAGAAAACTCAGTATGAAAAAAATCTCTTTTAAACAAAACTTTAACAAGGAAGAACATCTTGCTCCACTAAATTTAGTCAACAATCCATTGATGGTAATAAAACCTGCCGACAAGGGAGGGGGAATAGTGGTGTGGGACAGTAATGACTACGATAATGAGGTTCTTAAACAACTGAGTAACCCCACACTCTATCGCAAAATTCAGGATAATCCTGCGACTTTGTTAAGACCTAAGATCTTGCATCTGACTACTGAAGCATTAAAGTGTGGGTACTTGAGCAAAAAGGAGTATAAGTTTCTCAACACTTCCTTACAAAAAATACAGAATATGTATGTACTTTCAAAAGTACATGAGGGTGCTAAGAAACCCCCTGGGCTCCCTATTATTGCAGCGTGTGGCTCCTTACTCGACCCCCTAGCCAAGTACATGGACACATTTCTAAAACCTTTTGTGTGTACCACTAGAGCGTATATAAGAGATACGATGGATTTCATCCATAAGATCGAGAACTCGGTGTTCGATGGCATCGAGAGTCTATACACAAATATTCCGCAAGATGGGGGGGCGCTAGGTGGCGCACTTGCTGATGGCCGCTCTCGAGTGAGGCTCCCGCCGCCCAGCGGACATTATCCTAAGTTTATCCATTTAAGCGGAGACCCTTGGTGGTGCAATACGGCTTTATCGAGAGATTAGAACTCCTGACGGGTTTGGTGCGAATCCAGTGAAATTTGACCGCCGCCCCTGCCTGTGAGCCGCAGCGAAAGATCTGCCGGAGAGACCTGTGGAGCCGCGCCGGTCAGACCGCCGGCCTGTAAATCCAGGATAGACTGCGGCTGCCAGCGTGGTGTACAGGCCGGAAACTAGGCCAGCCCTGGAGGACGCGGCGGCCGTTACTGCTGTTCTCGATCACCGAGGACCTGGTGAAGGAGCAGCGCGGCTGGCGGCCGTGCAGATCCCGGCCTAACAGAGAGCGGAGGTGAGAATGGGACTGGGCAGTGCTTCAGGTGTACGGACACCCCTCCCGGGCCTCTACGTGTAACATCCGGACCTGTTGCGGGCCGTTTTCTCCTCACCCCCCCCCCCCCCTCGTGACTGACAGCTTGCCTGTGGGACGGGTGTTGTGGAACCCTGAGGCTGATGTGACCACGGTTCGGGAGGGCCGGCCGTGAAAATAGAGGGTACCAGCATGAAGCTCCTGCATGCTGCATCGTGACCCCTGCAGGCCAGAGTGGACAAATAGCACTGCGGGGACGACACAAGTGGCGCACTGAACGGAGCAGGTGGAGGGAGAGTTGAGAGCCTACAGCTGGAGTGGCCTATTCGCGACTGCACATTAGAACGCGCATAATACCGTGTCAGACTCGAGAGGAGCCTACTGGAGACCCTCGACTGCACAGGGATCACAGACAAACCCCCTTGTCGAGATAGTTGGGTCCAACTGAGTGGGAGATCGCGGTCCGCATAAAACCTGGGTGACGGTGAGAAACCTGGGGCTCATCCCTGCCATGGGGCCGATTCCTCCCCAGAGTTCCAGATCGGACTTGGTCATTCTCGGGAACCTGCGGCCTGCAGCCTTGGTGGCAAACATGGGGAAAACCGATACACGGCAATCTAAACTATCGTTTGATGCAACCAGGAAGCCCCCTCGGGCGGGAACAAGGTTCTCAAGATTCAACCATGAGCGGGGGATCACAGGATGGTGCTGCGGGCCAATCCAGCAAAGTACAAGATATTCTACGCGAGGTCCGCCAAGGCTTCGCCACCATAGTGGATAAAGTGGATCGGCTATCCTCAAGAATGGACGCGATCGCCCACAAACTAGAGGGGCAAGAGGAAAGAATAAAGGAGGCAGAGCAACGTATTCAGGACTCGGAGGACAATACTGCCCGACACACTTCCCAACTCTCTCTATGGATAACTTGCTCAGGGTCATCGCAGCGAAGAACGAGGATTTGGAAGCGTACAGTAGGCGCAATAATATTCGCATTTAAGGAATCCACCAACACTGGTCGGATGGAAGATTATGTGGAGAGACTTCTTCTGGCAGCGATTGGATCCGACCCTTTTTCAAACCAATTTATTGTGGAACGCGCAAACAGATCCTTGGGGCTTAGGCCCAAACCAGGTGACACTCCCAGGCCTATATTCGCTAGACTCCTAAATTACAGAGACCAGGATGTAGCATGGAGCATGGAGAGCTGCTTGAACTAAGCAAACATTGGCGCATGAAGGGAACACCTTCTCTATCTACACAGACTTCACACCTATGGTGCAAGATGAGCGTTGTAAATTCATCGAAGTCAAGGCTAAGCTTCGAAAGGCACAGATTGATTATGCCCTTCTCTACCCGGCGCGCCTACGAGTAACGCACCAAGGCAAACAACGATTCTTTACGTAGCCTCAGCAGGTAGATGAGTTCCTTAAGCATCTCAAGAAAACGACTGGGACTGATGCGGCTGCGGAAGACCAACGGAGAGCCCCTGACAGAGATGCCAATGAGTAGATGTAGGGGGGTGCTCTGGCACACATGGACACTGGTAATGAACTGATACACTTGTGCTTTCTATCTGATCCGGGGATGGTGGCTATGACAACATTGTTGTATGATACAAGGTAATTGCGCCTAGAGGGCACCACCTCCTGCTCGCCGGGCACCCCTTGCAGACAGTCCAGGCTCTGGCGCTAGCTGGAGGCTGACTGGAGGGTGAGGGGGAGTTGTGTATCCACCTATCGATGGCCCCCACTGGGAATTCCCCCAAAGCGCTTTGGCGCTACTGTTTAACTGATGTTGTGTTAGACTGCAGGATGAGGTGTTGGTGGGGGGGGTACGGTGGGTGTCTGATGCTGGCATGTTTGGGGTGCTTCAGTGGGAGGGGCGAGGGGGGAGGGCAGGGGGAATGGGAATGTTTTGAGTTCATATAGGATGCGAGAATTGGAGATCAGGATAGGCGTACTGACTCTACAGGGTGCGTATATGGTAGAGATTCTTCACATGATTGTTTGATGAGGTGTGACTATGGCTGGTGAGGTGGTAACAAGCTTAAATATTATCACTTGGAACGTCAGGGGACTGGGAGACCCGAGGAAGAGGCGGCAGGTGCTGGCGTACCTTGATAGGCACCACATACATATAGCTATGCTGCAGGAAACCCACTACACCCCAGAGAGCCACTATCTTTGCGTCCCGATGGGCTACACATAGAATATTCTCCTCTTACTAGACCTATGCTAGGGGTACAGCTATATTGATTAAGAATCAAGTGCCCTTCCACTTAGTTGGGACGTTGGCTGATGAGCGCGGGAAATATTGTCTGGCATGGGGTCGCCTTGGACAGCAGTCGATAACACTGGTATGTTGTTTTGGGCCTAATGTAGACGACCTAGACTTTTTCATCTCTCTGTGGAGGGGGATAAAAGAAATAGACTCGAACCACAAGCCCTGATCTTTGGACTGGGTAAGAGTGGTCTGCTTAATTCAGACACTCTGTTCATCACCACCCCCTTTTCTGAATCGTTTTTGGCCACTATAGGTGTGGCAGGGTATACTCAGACATGAGTCCCTTTCTCACTGCACCATCAGGATTCAAGCAAGCCGGGCCGAAGACGGCTGAAATGCCAGAAACCGGTCCCCGGTAGCTTGTTTCCTTCCCAGTATAAGAATTGGCTTGGTAGTTTGGTCTGCCCTGTTCCCATGATGCACTGGGCCAGGGTCAGACTAATTTGCATATAGCCAAGTTCTGAGCTGGGATGGTGCAGTGAGCTAAAAAACGGTGATGGATCAAGCCCTGATCTTTGGACTGGGTAAGAGTGGTCTGCTTAATTCAGACACTCTGTTCATCACCACCCCCTTTTCTGAATCATTTTTGTCCACCATAAGCGTGGAAGGGTATACTCAGATGTGAGTCCCTAGCTCATTGCACCATCAGGATTCAAGCAAGCCGGGCCAAAGATGGCTGAAATGCCAGAAACCGGTCCCCGGTAGCTTGTTTCCTTCCCAGTATAAGAATTGGCTTGGTAGTTTGGTCTGCCCTGTTCCCATGATGCACACGGCCAGGGTCAGACTAATTTGCATATAGCCAAGTTCTGAGCTGGGATGGTGCAGTGAGCTAAAAAACGGTGATGGATCAAGCCCTGATCTTTGGACTGGGTAAGAGTGGTCTGCTTAATTCAGACACTCTGTTCATCACCACCCCCTTTTCTGAATCACCTGGAATAACCAAGCAGAGGGACGAGCTGATGAGAGGCTTAACTATGGAGTTGCGCTGGCTCGCATAACTGAAGAGGTGGAGAGATGGATAAGGCTTCCGCTCTCCATGACTGGTAGAGCCTCGCTGATCAAGATGGTGATTCTACCCCAGCTTTTCGACTTATTTTTAAATATTCCGTATCACCCGGGTCGACATTTTTTTAAGATGCTATGATCGGAAATGATAAAGCTGGTTTGGGGAGGAAAACAGGCTAGATTGAAATGGACTGTCCTGTTAGGCCTTATTTGAATGGGGGATTTGGAATCCCAGATTTCGAACTCTACTATATAAGCGCGCAAACTCACTATGTGTATTACTGGATCCGACAACCCCGATATATGCCACAGCTAGCAGCAGAGCACTGGTTGGCACACCCGATTCCAATAGAGGGGGCAATATATATAGAAGTACCTGCCCGTGAGCGCACACAGACTACTGTATATGCCACTATCTCGGCCTGGAGGAGTATAGCGCAGCTCCTCTGTGCTCCCCTGATCTACTCCCCACTCCTGCCCCTCACATACCACCCCAAAATGCCTCTCTTGCAGGAAACGCTCTTTCATAGATTTCATGACCGCACGCTGCTCCACACCTGGGGGGACTTGTATGCAGATGGGCAATTCCGGGACTCGGATACTGTTTTTTACAAATGTGCAATGCACTCCCTTAGATACGTTCTTGTACATACTGCTTAAACAGGGGGTTCGATCACTTCACCCTGACTTCCCATGTGAACCTCCAGCGCTTGCACCGATGCACCAGCCACTCCAGCAGACAGCGTCCAAGCGATTGATAACCCTAATATACCGGGTGGTTCAGACCCAGCGAGAGATGGACGCTCCGGCGTCTCGTACACATTGGGGGGAGGATCTGGGATTTGACATACCAGATGAGCAATGGGACTATTGCTGCTCACAGACGGATCGGATTTCAGCCAGTAGTAGGTTACGTATCATCCACTATAAATTTTTACATAGACTGTACCACACACCGGCAAGGCTGCATAGGCTCCATCTTCGTGAATCAGACAGATGTGACAGGGGTAAGGCCCTTCAGGCAGACTTTCTACATTTGGCCTGATATTGTACGGGAGTGCAGGTATATTGGGAGCAAGTTTTTGTGTCCCTGTGCCAGATGAATGGTGTGCAGCTACAAGCCACACCGCTGTTACTGAGTTATGTTCATGTTGTTCCCTTGATCCATCGACGATACACAGCCATAGCACTTTTGTTGGCCAAGAGGTGAATAGCTTGTCGCTGGGGCAGGGGAAGAGCGCCCAAATTCAAGGATTGGCTAAAGGACATGGTATACCGTCAAGAACAGACTGCAGTATATGCTGAGCTGCTGCCTAGTACGTCAAGGCCCAGAGACATTTGGTCACCACTACTGTCTTACTTGATGGAAAGGTCTGAGGCACTCGCCGATTCCTGATTGCTCGAGGATGAAAGTTGTTTGTTGCTAGTTTACAATATCTCATGCACGAGTGGAAGTTACGAATTGAATCACCTGACTGTTATTGGGTATGTTTGATAGGTGGGTGAAGACTGGCGGTACTGGAGTACACTTTCGGCCACTCCCTCCGATTCCGCCGATATCCTTGACATTAATGAGTAAAGTGCCAGCGTCGCCCGGGCCACCACACGACGCTACAGGAAGAGAGAATCTTACTGCACTACCATGCACTGTAATTGGTTAACTACCTTTGTTGTTAAAATGCCTGAATCTCCATCGGTATATTGATTGCTAAACACGGCCAGCCCGAAGCGGTTGTAGGTGGCTTGCTGTGTACTTTAAATTTTGCCTGCATTGACTAATACTTCAGCTATTGATCTACGCCCTGCCGGCTGTTTCAACGGATGTAGGCACAGGGCTGTGTCCTATGCTGTTTTCCCTAATAAAGGTTTTTGAAAACTTTAAAAAAAAATATTCTGCAAGATGAGGCTTTACTCGTGATGGAATTGGTGTTAAATCAAAGGAGTCGACCACACCAGGTCCCGACCAAGTTCATTTTGGATCTGGCAAGGATTTTCCTTAAAAACAGTTTTTTTGCATTCAAGGGTGAGCTGTTTTTTACAACTGAAGGGGGTGGCAATGGGGTGCTGCTTTGCCCCAGAGGTAGCCAACCTAGTTATGGACCAATTTGAAGGTAGATATGTCTTCGATGAAACGACCCCCTTCCGACAACATGTGTCGAGTTGGGTACGTTTCACCGACGACATATTTTTAATCTGGAATGGTAATAGTGAGGAGCTTGATCAATTCCATAGGTGGCTGAATGCATGTACCCCTGATCAGAAATTTACCATCAGTTTCAGTAAGGAAAGAATTCATTTTTGGGATTTATGGATTTTCAGCAATAATGACCATTTAGAGGTGAGCCTCTTTACTAAACCAACTGACCGTAACACGTTGTTGGAATTCACTAGTGGTCACCCTAGGAGTCTTAAGGAAAACTTACCCTACGGGCAATTTTTACTAATGTTTCCTAGCAGCCCTCAAAGGCAGCGGAATCACCCACATACCGTAGACATTTGCACAGCTAATAGTTTAAAAAAGGGTGCATGCCCGGCGCGCACCCCTTGTCAATTGGTGTGCCTAGCCAATCACACCACACACAATGCCGAGAAACCATTTCACGTTGCTGGCTGCGAAGCTCCGACGAAAGCAGTGGAGTGGAAATTAACTTACAAACCACCATCACCTTTGCTTTTGGCGGAGGCGCTGAACTACGACCACGGGAGCCATGGGCGTAGGAACTGTGGGGGACGCGGGGGACATATCCCCCCCCAGATTTTGGAGTGGGGGGGACACAGGGGACAAGGGTGGGGGGTCCGAGGGGTCAAACAAATTTCCCCTCTACCTCCTGAGAGGGAGATTGGCAGGCCATCAGCGCTGAGAGAGTTCAAAAGGGCATTGGCAGGGGGGCGAGTGGCCTCTGACGTCACCTTATGCTGTGACTATCGGATCAATGGCCCTGCACTTGACCTGGCGCCTCTCCAGTTACCTGTCTGTGAGCCGCCAATGATCCGATAGTCACAGCATAAGGTGACGTCAGAGGCCACTCCCCCCCCCCCTGCCACTGCCCTTTTGAACTCTTTGTGTGGCACAGCACCCCTGAGGCTCCAGGAATGATTTAGTTCTCACATCAGCTGCCTGTAGCCAGTGCTCTGGTTGATTTGCTGGCTGACCTGACCTCGTCGTCGGACTTCTCTGTTGCAGGCTTGAAGACAGAAGGGCTGCAGGCAGCAACACGCTCTGACGCTCGGTTAACTTGTAAGCAGGGGCAAGGGCTGTTACACTGCATTGCCAGGGGCGCCTGGTGACATTTGAAAGTGGTCAGGGGCGTAACAATAACCCCCGCAGCCCATGCAGTGTGGGGGGGCCCCGAGCTCGATTGGGGCCCCCTTCAGCACTGTGCACGGGAAGGCCCAAGAGCACCAGACTGGGTAGCCAGCGTGGGCCAGCCCTGCCAAGCATCATGCCTAAGGCATTTGAAGTCACGTCTCGAATCACTGCTATAAAAAAGATAATCACGCATTTGGGCCCCTGTTCCTTTGTAAAGAAGCTTTGGAGAGTCATTCCGGCAAGTGCGCATTCACAGCTCGTCTGTTTACACATTTAAATGTTTCCAGGGGTGTACAAGCCGGCCCAGAGACAGATTACTATGTTTGCCATGGAATTCGTCTCTGGGCCCGGATTGTTACAATTTTATTTCTATCATGCCTTTTGTCACATCTTGTTCGAATCCGGGACCCCTGTGCTGCTGTGATTGAATCGTGCTGTCTGACGGAACAGGTTGTAATGGGTGGTGCCTTGAGAGCCCTGAAACTTAACAGCAGTGTCACTGCCACACCCGGGCGACCACGTGTACCAGATGCAGGGACGGCTGTCTCAGCATCAGCAGCATGTTGAGATCCAGCTCTTAAGTGAGAAGGTAAGCGCTGCGCCCAGAACTCTGCTCAGCCCTTTCTCCAGGGTTGGGTGAACTCTGAGCATAGGGCACATGTTGGCAGCCTGGACTGAACACCCAGATTTCAGCAGCAGGAACTAGGCAGGTCAGCCGTCCCAGCTCCCAGAGCATCTGCACAGTGGGCTCTGCTGAAAATCAGCAGCAGAACACTGTAAAATTTCAAGTAAGCCAAAGCCTGAAACGAAATTCTCTTGTATACTGACAGTATTGGATATCAGAATTCCCTGATATTTTATTCAGGCACATCAAAGCACGGGTAGCGCATTTTTTATTACATGAGCAAAGTCTCCGTAGATTCAGATTATTGGCCTACTTGCCTAACTAGGAGGTTCTTGTTTCATTAACGTTTAGTGGTGTCATTTTACCCACAATACGGAAACATTTCTTTGAAAGCAGTAGTTGGAACTAAAAATGAAGGTGCATTGCATGTAGATTAATTTTCCATTAAGCAACTTAATTGGTTGACAAATGTCTTATTTTAACTTGAAAACCAACATACAACTACAATTGGTAATAATGATAGTTTTCTCAGGAATTGAGAAATTTGCAAAGGAAATACTTCACAGCTTCCCACCCCAATTCAAAACAGCCACCCCCTACAATATTGCACAGCCATTTTTTTATTGAACATTTTTTATTTTCATATGTGAAAGGTTCCTGTAAAGGTAGCTGGCAAATATTCATAGGATGGCCAATGAATTGTGTTAGGTGAAAAGTTAAAGGTTCTGTATCTGCCCCTAAAATAGACTATGAGCCTTAAAAATCTGGAAAGGCTGTCAGATGAACACAGGTCACCCAGCCCTTGCAGAACAACCAATGGAGTCAGTGCCTTTGGGAAAACACAAATATTCTGCATGTTGTATCTGTAAACTCCAATGGGTGTTTGTGGGGTAGGGAGGACTGTGGTGATGCAGGACCGTGCGTGCCTTTTGTGGATATTTTTTATCAAATGTACAATAAACAGGCTCAGATGTCAGCGGGGCTGTCTCTGCTACTCATCCTCATCAAGCCGATAACATCCAGGACTGCTCTGTAACCGTGATGTGTGTAAAATACATTCTGTAAAGTTCTGTGGCTGTGGCAGAGAGGGAAATCACAAAATACATTGATGTAATAACCCATGTCACAAACATACAACAAACCCTTCTGGGCTTTCTAGTTTTGAGGGAAACTCCTAGTTGTTTTAATGAAACTTCAATTTATTTATTGCATATGAGGGTGAGTCAAAAAGAGCGCCAATGAAATGGACAGGAATTATCCGATATCTGGGCAGGAGGGGTTAAGGTTTCCGAAATCACGGGATGAGGGTTCTCTTGGTGTTGCCAAATATCACTTGTATCGCACACAACTAGGCCATAGGCCAGTATCATTGGATTCTGCAGGAAGGAGCAGGCCCATCGATAATCAGTGCAGCAGGTGCTGTGGCACTGGGGCAAAAGCCTGTGATTGGACCAATGTACCCCAATTATTGCTAGATTTTGTTTACCATTTTGTTTAATGTGTTCGTTGAGGCAACAAGAAATGATAGAAAAAGGATCAAACATAGAATTCACTCACACACTAGGATTTGTAGTCCTTCATGGAGTGCGTCTGTTTTTTTTCTGTCCCTTTGGCTCTGACTCCCCAATCAACTTTGTAGAGGCAAGATTCAAGAGTTTATTTACTTTGTTCATGCGATAAAAGTGCTGACTCCTCACCAAAGCACCAGGTCTGAATGGCTGACACACTGGGCATGAAGATACAGACTCGCTGGAGGAGAGAGAGGATGGGGAGCCCAGATATGGATGGTTGTGGATGACTTGCAGTATGTGGTGGGAAAGGAGGCAGAAAGTGGAAAGGCAGTTATAGTGCTACCCTTATATATTTAACTGCATTGCCTGAAAAAAGACATCATTATTAACACAACCAGTTTGTTTGTGAATGAGAGATGACAGTGGGTGGATTCCTAGGACTGGAAACAAGCAACCTAGGACCAGTTTCGGGGTTTCAACCCCCCTTCAGCCAGGATAGCTTGACTCCAGTGGCATGGAGAGCATGGGACCCACGTCTGACATTGTTTCTGTATTCTGTCCATCAATTGTTCTTTTTGTATTTGTCACCCCGAATGGGACGGGTATGCCAAGACGTGGGTCCTTTGCTCACTTTGCCACTGGATTCAAGCTAGCCTGTCTGATGAGGGGTGTTACCCTGAAATCGGTCCCAGGATGCTTGATTCCGGTCCAAGGAATACCTGGCTTGGCAGTTTGGTCTTGACTGTTCCAATGAGGCACATGGTCAAGACTGATTTGCATATGGCGGGGTCTGAACTGGGGTAGTGAAGTGAGCTAAAGAACCCTAATGGATTCAACCCAGATCTGTGACTATGGGTGAGTGTCTGAAATGTTCAGTGCTCCATTCATCATCTCCTTGTGTTTGCTTTGTTTGCCCTCAGCCGGCAGGGTATGCCCAGACGTGGGTCCCTTGCTCACTTTGTCACTGGATTCAAGCTAACCTAGCGGATGATGGGTGATACCCCGAAACCGTTCCAAGGATGCTTGATTCCGGTCCAGGAAAGACCTGGCTTGGCAGTTCGGTCTGGACAGTTCCCATGACACACAGGGTTAAGACTGATTTGCATATGGCTGGCTCTGAACTGGGGTGGCGAAGTGTGCTAAAGAAAGATGATGGATTCAACCCAGATCTGTGACTGGGGGTGAGTGTCTGAAATGTTTCAGTGCTCTGTCCATCATCTCCTTGTGTTTGTAATGTCTTGGTCATACCATCCCCTAGCTGTTACAGTCTCAGCCTTGCTGCGTTTTTTTTACTGCAGGTATGTGTGGCTGAACTCAGCACATGGTGACACCAGAGCTTACTACAGATGTTGTATCCTGACAAAATCCCTGTGTAGCCAGCCTGCTACTTGGGGTATTTTCTTATATTTTTTATAATTTAGACTGGGACACATGCAACACTCACCAGGCTTTGTCCCTTTTGCAGGAAACAAGCACATTCCTACCTACATACGCCTTTACTCCACTCTTTCAGGGTTTCTCAGGACATTCTGAAATTAACATTATTACACAGGCACAGCTACTTTGACCTGCGATAAAGTGTCACTCAACGTGTCACACGTAAGGCACTGCAAAGTCACGCATAAGCACACTTCAGCCATTGAAATGTCACACATAAGCAACCTAGCACCTTGGCAGTGATGCGTGGGGGCCCCCCTCTATGTACTTTGCAGGGGGCCCCCTCCAGTTTCGTTACGCCACTGAAAGTGGTGGGGGTGTGGGGTTTACAAGTTGTGACTGAGTGGAGTCTGGAGTGCAGCCTGAGCCTCGGCTCTGCCTCGCCCTCACCTCTGCGGCCAGTGCTGCTTTTTTTTTTTTTTTTAATAGTGCGTGAAAGCCCTCTCCTCGTCGCATTTAGTTTAAATTGTGCCCATGTATGTTCTGTCTTAATTCCGCACTTTGAATAACTCCCGATAACAAAGGGCCCTTTCACGCCGTGTTTCTGTAATTATTAGATTGGAATTGTGTAAATGTCACCGCGGACTAGTGTTTGCAGGCCGGTCTCTAAATTCGGCTATTCACGGGCATTGTGGCTCAATATTCTTGCTTAAATGTGATACTTTTCTAATTATCTGAATGAGGCTTACAAAGTAGATTTAGTTTTATGAGCGCTGACGTGAGAAATCTAACCTCATAAGGACTGGGAATTAATCAGACGGCTGCTTACAAGGCTTTCAAGGGGTGAATGAAATATCTGCGAGGTAGGAAGATGGGGAAAGATTTTGGAGATTGTTGTGCGAAAATGGACATTTGTGTGTTTTTAACGCATAGGGCTGGGGTAGCTAGCGCTACCTTCTGTTCTGTCATTCTTGTCACTGTCCATTTGTGAGCAGCGTCCCGCACCGTTGTTCTTGGCATGCAGTCAGTGCAGTGAGTGTATACATCACGGCCCCAGGTCACCTCACACAGTCGCAGCTCCGCACACACCTTTGGTTCTCTGGGCACACCAGGTGCAGGTCTCTTCTCGGTCCCGGCGCGGCGCAGCCCAGCCGCAGATTGGACACTTATATAATTCTCTGTGTTGACGTGCTGTAGTGTTCTTTAAGAACTCTGAGGAAGCCTTTTGGAAATTTTCAAGACTTTCTTCCTTAAACTACTGTGATAGTTAAGACTGCCAATGTTTTCAGTATAACTAGATTCGTACTGACACATCTGACATTAGGTCAAAAGGTTTTTTTTTATATTCATTTAGGGGATGGTGCTAGACATTGCTGTATTACATTGTGTATTCAGATTTGTCAGTGTGTGAAATGATATGTGATCACCTTATGCCTACACTGTAATTTTCATAGTGTATTTTCATTTAAAAGGCAGGGGAGGCTGGTGACATTTGAAAGTGGTGGGCGTAAATACTGCACTGTGACGAGCACGCGCAGTGAGAAAGGCCCAACCACCTATGGGGGATTCGGGGGTTCTCCCACGAGAACATTTTGAAAAAAGTGTGGGCAAATAGTGCATTCTTAAGCACATTTGAGAAAGAGGTATCTTGGCCAATACATCTCTGGGAGTAGCCAGACAAGTCTCTTTGCACTTGCACAGATACATCTCTCTCCCTGCATTCGCATAGGCACAGTCACACTGCATTCATAGACCCATTACTCACCCTTCCCTGACACATCACTAAGCCAGCATTCACCCATCCACATCACTCACTCTGGACTCACACAGGCACACTGCTCAACCTGCACTCACACAGACATCACTCACCCTGGACTCACACAGGCACACTGCTCACCCTGCGCTTACACAGACATCACCAACCCTGCACTGTCACGGACATCACTCACCCTGGACTCACACAGGCACACTGCTCACCCTGCGCTCACACATACATCACCGACCCTGCACTGTCACAGACATCACTCACACAGGCACACTGCTGACCCTGCGCTCACACAGACATCACTCACCCAGGAATCACACAGGCACACTGCTCACCCTATACTCACACAGACATCACTCACCCTGGACTCACACAGGCACACTGCTCACCCTGCACTCACACAGACATCACCGACCCTGCACTGTCACAGACATCACTCACACAGGCACACTGCTGACCCTGCGCTCATACAGACATCACTCACCCAGGACTCACACAGGCACACTGCTCACACTATACTCACAAAGACATCACTCACCCTGGACTCACACAGGCACACTGCTCACCCTGCACTCACACAGACATCATTCACCCTTCAATGCACTGCACTCAATAGGTTTCATGTCTTTCAGCCTGTCTAGGCCCGACATTGCCTGGTGACAGACTCCAGTACATAACACCACGTCAGCTGGGGCCTCTGAGCAGCTGGGGGTGCTCAGCACAGACCCAAGAATGCAAGCAGCCCCCCACAGACACTGGTGTTATTGTAGGCTGTTCGTCACTGCAACACCCTACACTGCAAAGGAAAGTGGGACTGTGCTGGTATTCAGCCACTTTTTCCTGTTCCTTGGTATCTGGCCTTTTTCTTGAGCTCATCACTTTAGTCCCTTTGCCCACCCTTGCGTTGTATCCAAAAGCCTCAAAGGTGAAGCCCAGCCATGTGGGTTGGTGCTGCTGTGAACTAAATGTATTGGCATGCAGCTTAGACAACAGTGAAACTTGCCATTCCACACTTAATTGGTCTAATTTCACAGGTATGACATGACAGTGACATCGTCCGGGAAGGGGGTGGGGGGCGAATTACTACTACTAAAACAGCAATGAAATCAGCTGACATGAAAAAATAGAATGATCCAGAAAACCAAAATCCTGTTGTGATTGGATATGTTCTGTGACACACATTACATGTGTTTTTATAAGACATGTGAAAAACACATGACTTTAGTTTTGTTTAAAATTCTTAATTTAGGGAAACAATTAATAATTTAAGGAATAAGTTACTTCCAGTGAATTTTGACATTTTTACACATACCTCCAGTCTCTGCAAAGATTTTGCCTCGTTAGTACCAGTGTAACATACAAATGCAGCAATGAGAAAGGTGACCAGTCAACCTTTGCAAAGGGCCCTCCACTTTGCAGCAACATAAGAGAGATGATGGACTCTGCAATGAACGGCGCAAGAAATTATTTGGCTTTTCAAAATAAAGTTCATAATTTTAAAACAGATTCCTGCAGCAAGAAAAACTATTTCTAATTTGTCCGATTGCATTTTGAGATGTAGGAATGTCGCTAAGAGCGTTTAGTTTATTATTCCTTTTTTTGTCCCGCCTTTGTTTTCTTGGTGCATGAAGATGCAAGATTCATATACATATTTTTTTTCCCATTTGGTCTTTATTGTGAATGTAAATAAAAATAAAGCATACTTGCAGACTGTGACTACTTGCCTGCCTTTCTCAATATTTCTCTTCATAAGTATGCGATTGTATACGTTTAACGCGCGTACGGTCTCGCACAATGGGCGATTTGTATAGGGTCACTGGAAAGTCCACAAGGTTGTCCCTGTCCCCCCCAGAAATTTAGTGTCTCCTACGCCCATGACGGGAGCAAAGTGCTAAAATGCAAATCAACACTGCATGGCAGACCAAATAGCTGCACGCTGCCTGCTTCTCCTGTCCCTGGAGGACGGCGCGCGTGTCTCGCTGAGCAGAACGGCCATCACGCAATAGCCATCACCATACTCACACCAAATGAACCAAAGATAAAATTAACCAACAAATCAAACAAACCATGCTAGACCTGGAATGGGAGACCTTGAGTGTGAGCGACCTGCACCGTCCAAAACGAAACGCATGCTCCTCCAGGTAGGGTGACCAACCATCCGTAAATTTCATGGACAGTCCGTAATTTTGGCTGTCTGTCCGTTGTCCGTGAAGGATTCTCTAACGGACGCCATTTGTCCGTAATTTTAACCGGGCACAGCTTGCCCCCACCTCCCTTCTTGACTCCGATGCTGTATGAAAGCTCAGACCCCCAGCAGCACTGTAGAGGCACAGGGGGATGGCAACCTTCACACCTCCAGCCCTTGATGAGCTGTTAAGAGGTGCTTGAAGGTGACAGAGGGAGGGGCTGCAGGTTCAGGAGCAGGGGACATCTATTCACATGCAAACAGCACTGAATGCGTCTTGTATCTGCTATTTAGAGGGGGGCTCACACATTCCATTTCTGCCCAGGGCCCCAAACATCCTAGACTCGGCCAGATTACACCCCTGATTACACCGAGGCAGCACCTGCTTCTCTTCACCAAGCTTAATTACTGTCACTAATTTGTAAGCAAACCTCGGTTCTTCAAACATGCATAATGTAATACAATAAAGAAATGGCACAATCGCACCCACACTGATTAACAAAGTATGGAGGACAATCAGTTCAATCAGTTCTCTTAGAGTATCTCCTGTAAGTACTGTATATCACAGTGGGGGGTGGCATTTTGGATAGAGAGCCTGTCTTCTCGTTGTCTTGTGCAGGAGGGGGCGAGAAGCCCAAGATGATACTAGAATACTGCATGCCCACCCCTGTGACCACCCTGGTGGATCACGTTCCCTCTCCAGTGATGACTCCTGCTCCAGTCCACCCCCCGCCTGTGATGGCTCCTGTCCCCCCATGTGGTGGCTCCAGTCCACCCCCGCCTGTGGTGGCTCTTGTCCACCCTGTGGTGGATCCTGTCTCCGCCCTGCGTGGCTCCTGTCCCCCCTGTGGTGGATCCTGTCTCCGCCCTGCGTGGCTCTTGTCCCCCCTGTGGTGGATCCTGTCTCCGCCCTGCGTGGCTTCTGTCCCAGTCCTGGAATGGCTCCTGCAGCGAGGATGAAGTTCTTGATGGGTCTCTTCTCAAAAAGGCTCAGCTCAAAATTAATATGGAAAGGTGGGCGAGTGAGTAAGTGAAGGGATGGGTGGATGGCTGGATGAATTAGTGAAAGGGTGAATGGATGAATGAAAGATTGAATAAATGGATAATGAGAGAGGATGGATGGATTGATGAGTGAGGGGAAGGATGGATGAGAGAAAATGTAAATAGCTGGATGTATGGGTGGAAGGGTAGCTGGATGATGGATGAGGGGAAAGATGGATGAGGGGAAGGATGATGGATGGAGGGGAAGGATGGATGGATGATGGGAAGGATAAATGGATGAGGGAAAGGATGGATGGATGGATGGAGAAGAAGGATGGATGGATGAGGGGCAGGATAAATGGATGGGATGGATGGATGGGTGAGGGGAAGGATGGATGAAAGGAAGGATGGATGAGGGGAAGGATGATGGATGGAGGGGAAGGATGGATGGATGAGGGGCAGGATAAATGGATGGGATGGATGGATGGGTGAGGGAAAGGATGATGGGTGAGGAAAAGGATGGATGGATGGATGGAGGGGAAGGATGGATGGATAAGGGGCAGGATAAATGGATGGGATGGATGGATGGGTGAGGGGAAGGATGGATAAAAGGAAGGATGGATGAAGGGAAGGTTGACGGATGGAGGGGAAGGATGGATGGATGAGGGGCAGGATAAATGGATGGGATGGATGGATGGGTGAGGGGAAGGATGATGGATGAGGAGAAGGATGGATGGATGGATGGAGGGGAAGGATGGATGGATGAGGGGCAGGATAAATGGATGGGATGGATGGATGGGTGAGGGGAAGGATGGATGAAAGGAAGGATGGATGAGGGGAAGGATGATGGATGGAGGGGAAGGATGGATGGATGAGGGGCAGGATAAATGAATGGGATGGATGGATGGGTGAGGGGAAGGATGATGGATGAGAAGGATGGATGGATGGATGGAGGGGAAGGATGGATGATGAGGGGCAGGATAAATGGATGGGATGGATGGATGGGTGAGGGGATGGATGGATGAAAGGAAGGATGGATGAGGGGAAGGATGATGGATGGAGGGGAAGGATGGATGGACGAGGGGCAGGATAAATGGATGAGATGGCTGGATGGGTGAGGGGAAGGATGATGGATGAGGAGAAGGATGAATGGATGGATGGAGGGGAAGGATGGATGGATGAGGGGCAGGATAAATGGATGGGATGGATGGATGGGTGAGGGGAAGGATGGATGAAAGGAAGGATGGATGAGGGGAAGGATGGATGGATGACGGGAAAGGATGGATGATGAGGGGAAGGATGGATGGATGAGGAGGGGAAGGATGGATGGATGGATGGATGGATGGATGGATGATGAGGGGGTGGGTGAAAGGATGGATGATGAGGGGAAGGGTGGATGGATGGATGATGAGGGGGTGGGTGAAAGGATGGATGGATGGATGATGAGGGAATGGATGGATGATGAGGGGGGGTGAAAGGATGGATGGGTGATGAGGGGAAGGATGGATGGATGATGAGGGGAAGGATGGATGGATGGATGATGAGGGAAAAGGATGGATGGATGATGAGGGAAAAGGATGGATGGATGATGAGGGGAAGGATGGATGGATGATGAGGGGAAGGACAGATGGATGGATGGATGATGAGGGAAAAGTATGGATGGATGATGAGGGGAAGGATGGATGGATGATGAGGGAAAAGGATGGATGGATGATGAGGGGAAGGATGGATGGATGATGAGGGGATGGATGGATGGATGATGAGGGGAAGGACAGAGGGATGAATGGATGGATGGATGATGGGTGGGTGAAAGGATGGATGGATGGAGAGTGGGTGAAAGGATGGATGGATGGATGATGAGTGGGTGGGTGAAAGGATGGATGGATGGATGATGAGTGGGTGGGTGAAAGGATGGATGGATGAGTGGGTGGGTGGATGGCGGATGGGTGAAAGGATGGATCAGTGGATTGGATGGTGGGTGGGTGAAAGGATGGATTAGTGGGTGGGTGGATGGTGGGTGGGTGGATGATGGGGGGTAGGCGGATGAGTGAATGATGGATGGATTGATGGATTGATAAGTGCAAGGGTGAATGAATGGAGATATGAGTGAAAGGGTGGGTGGATGGATGAGTGAGTGAAAGGGAGGGTAGATGGTCAAAAGGATGAATAGATGTGTGAAGGAGTGAAATGATAGATGGATGAGTGATAGGGGCAATGGATGGATTCATGAGTGGATGAGTAGATGGATGGATGGGTGGGTGGGTGGATGGATGGATGGAAGGAAGGCTAAGTGAAAGGGTCGATGGAGAGAGAAAGGGAGGATGGATAGATGACTAAAAGAGTGGATGGGTGGAAGGATTAGTAAGTGAAAGGATGGCTGGATTGGTGAAAGGGTAAATGGCTGAATGGATGAGTGAATGGATGGATGGGATGAAGAGTGGATGGATAAGTGTACAGATGGATAGGGTGAAAGGGTGGATGGATGGATGGATAATGGAGGATGAGTGAAAGGATGGATGAGGGGATGGATGAAGGGATGGATGAGTGAAATGATAGATGGAAGGATACATGATGGATAGGTTTGCAAATGGTTGAATATGTTTGGAAATGGCTGGGCTTACTTATATACTATTGCGCGACCTCTGATGTGTCTGTAAAACGTATCCAATTGTCCTGAAGTTTTGTCCTGAATTTTGACCTCCTGTCCTGAATTTGTGTCCTGAATTTTGACCCTTTGTCCTGCATTTTTACACTCACCGTCCTGAATTTGCACCAATGCCAGTTGGTCACCCTACCTCCAGGAAAACCAAGTGCCTCAATGGACCCGGCCCAGATCACGGTCCGTGTGGGTTGCTGGAGCCCAGACAACACAACTGCACCGCTGTTGAGCCCAGAATCATACCCGAGCGCTGGCGTTCGCCGCTGGCTGCAGCTGCTCCCCCAGAGCAGCTGGTCAGGGCCGGCCCTAGGCATGTGCAAACTGTGCACCTGCACAGGGCCGCCAAACCCCAGGGGCCGCCACGACACGGACGAGCCGAAATGAAACCGCGTGAAATGCAAGCAGAACATCTACTAAGTTGTAAATACTGCCTGCAGTGCACGTACGGTGCACGACGTAGTACGTACCGCGTTTGTGGGTCCCGTGACTGTCCCAGGGCCGTCAATCTTGTAGCGTGCGAAAGCGCTACCAATGAGGGCCCTGGGAACAATGTTTGGCCAGCCCTCGTGCCTAAATTGCAGTGCCAGGGGAAGGGCAACGCTGTAGTCCCGGTACTCCGCCTTCTCTAATCATGATGAGTTGACTGCAGCATGGGGGCCCCCGCAGCCCGCGTGTGACATATCTGAAGAAGCTGCCCAGGAACAGATGCAGGCATGCGGCGCACGGCGGTACAGGTGCTGCGCTATGCTGCCCCCGCCTGCTCGTGTCCCTCCCTAGCGGAAGAGGTAATGAAGAGGTACTGAGGTAACAACAAGAAAGAGGTTGAGGCAGCAGCAACCCGCCCGCAGCTCCAGCCGAACCGCCATCTCCCCAGCCCAGCGGGCAGCGACACCACGGTAGGGTCCTGGAGAGAGTCTTTTTATATAGCGCGAAGTAGACCCTTCAGGTAGTGGAGCGCTTTACATGATGAGCACCAGTCCAGTTAGGTTACACAAGGACACATTCTTTTTTACTGACACGGGGAGATAAACTGATTTGCGCAGAACCACAGGACGCTGAGGCTCAAACCTGGGTCCCCGCTCGGCAGATCTGGCCGTGAGGCGGCAGTCCTCATCCCATCCCCAGTCTCAAAGGGTGGGAAGCCGAAGAATACATCAGATAGAGTGTTTCTTTAGTTAGATGTTTTTTAAAACGCTGCCTTTCATCTTGTGGATCACTTTAGGCGCTGATAGTGGAGGTGTGAAAGGGATGAGGGAGAAAGGGGAGCAGGTGGCAAGAAAGATAGGGGGCGAGCAGAACACCCGGAAACTTTTGCGTGGGGGAAAGAAGCGCTTCTGAGAGAGGAGGAAGTTCTCAAACTAAGGGAGACAGGAAGGAGGAGGGAAGGCAAGACCTCCCGAGGTGGAGAGAATGGCAGGAGACATGAAAGGAGAGAGAATGTAGGCGAGTGGAGGGCAAGGGATACGGAAGTAAGAGTAAAGAATGGATGGCAGGCAGGCACAACACCAACTGGGCAAAAGGAGCTTCAGCTCTAATTATTTCCCTCCTGCCCTGTATCTTAGCCCAATGTTTAATGGACTGCACTAGAAATGGGGCCGCAATGAAAGATGACCATTTTGTGCCAGTAAAGTGGCAGGTTAGATCTACAGGCTGAAGTTCAAATCCTGTTTACAAATGCGTATCTGGTGTATTGGTTGCGTGTGCAGGCACCACGCCTGTCCTGCCATTTATGCAGATACTTGTGCAGTGATTTGTGACACCTAGCTGATGCTCTTCAGTAAGTGGCATGGGTGTGATCCATGCAAACCAGCATCCATTAGAGGCATGACTGACCAGGCATTCAACAACGCAAGCAGAGAATGTGTTAGGCCACAGCTGCAGAATTTGGGGCTAGGGAACTAGGTGCGAGTCTCTGCATCGGCCTAGTATCCTGTGGTTCTGGACAAATCACTTAATCTTGCTGTGCCTAAAAAAACGGATTTGTGCAATGTAACTTGTTAGGCATGATCCTGTCAAACTCTCATCTTCCGTTGTTGGAATAATAAACACTTATTATTGTGCACGGCCATTCTATTAAAAAAAAAACTGTCCAAGAGGTAAACTTGCAAATACATATTCTGCATAGACTCTCTTTCTAGGGTGACTAGTTTGATTAGATGAGAGAGAAAGGTGTCTTGCAGTCTGGTGAAACTTTTCTCATAATGTGGAAATGGGGGGTGTTGGGCAGTGCCGGAAATGGAAAACATTTACTCCGGGTCTGGGAAGCCATAAATTGGGGTTCAAGGTCTGGCGGTGGAAATGTGACTGCACACCTGTTCTCTGTGAATAACAAAGAGGCCATGTTTAGAAAAATACTTTATGGGTTGGGGCACCTGAGCCTGCAGAGATCTTGTGTGCCCAGCGATTTTCCAGGGCTAATAACAGTAAAATAACTCTGGTGGTTAATGCACTTGCTGAAGAGATATGTGTTTTGTCTCGTGCAGTTCTGAGTCATAGTAGCTTATACGTTTAACATGCCTACTGCAAATCAGGTTGTGAAGCCTGCAGATCATGTACTTGTATTTTATATTTCTAGGGAAGTGTGTAACTTTCTTTTGACACTGAGATGCTTTTGTACTTGGAGTTCATAAATTCCAATCCTTTGAATATTGCAGTGATCTATGAAGCTCCATCAAGGAGTTGCATGTAACCTGCAAGACAAGGGTTTAGAACCTTAATGTGTTTTTTCTCAATCTGTCATTACTCTAAGGTTGCTAAAAGGGTTCCTTTGGGTAGCAATACCGTCTTATTAGCATAGATACCCCCAACCACTCTGGTGCGTTCTAAATCCTGGAGGGGTGTATGCAGATGAATAGCAGGTTTCACCATAAACTAGCATGGAGGGATTATGTGCCTGCTCCCCAGCACAGTGTATAGCACGCAGGTGATAGATTTGAATGTTTTTGACCACCGTGTTGCTGCTGTTGTTGCAATAGGTCCTTCAGTTACCTGTTGGTCACAAAAATGAGGGTTCCTGCCATATAATGGTGAGATTAGTGAGTTATGTGCCAGCACCATAGAGCAGCATGTAAACTGCCAGGCATACGCTGGGAAACTCCATCTCAATATGCATGTTCACGTGTGTATGTGTGAGGTGCCTGAATTGCTTTTGAGAAGAGAGTAAGACTGTTCCTTGTGTCACCCCAACTAATAGTTCTGTATTAAGATAGACAATAAAAAGGCCAAACTGCAAACTGGAGGAAAATAAAAATGTTTTATTAAAAGGTTTTAGACAAAAAAAACAGACATCATTCTTGTCCAGACATCATCAGCTTGAAGAAACAGAAGTACCACTAAGGTCACTGCAGTCTAGCAATCACATCAAACTATATTTAATAGCAGGCCGTCCCAACGTTGTCCGGGTATGAGTTGCTGCCGGCCAGTAGTATATTGTTTTGTAAGATTTCGTTTTGATAGAATTTCTTATCTGTGACAGGCCTGTGAAACGCTCCGATTCACAGTGCACTGCTGATGCACTTAAGAGTGCGCGTTCAGTAGTGTGTGAACTCGAGTTTCCCTACTTTATTTTTCCTTGCAAATATGAGAGTCGCATGTCTCCATTTTTTGTAATAACACAAGAGAACAGTGAATGTCCAATCTGTGGCCTATGGGAGTGTACAGGACTTTAGAGAAGCTCTTTCTTCGGTTCAGAAATTTCCTTCCATAAACATTTTTTTGTGCGCCCAGTCCCTCAGGTCGTGTGTCACAATGCCCTCCTCCTCCTAAATTGTATCGTTCTGAGACGAATTCGGAAGGGTAGGAGAAGCCGCACAGGTACTGGTCAATCATCTAACGACTTTTCTGGACGTATTATTAGTAAAACACCTTCGTGAGCTCCGCCCCGTCCGGACCCCCTCTTCCGGGGCCCCCATCTACGCTCCCTGCACAGGGCCACCATGAGCCTAGAGCCGGCCCTGAGCTGATCAACCACTCTAAGTGACAAGCTCAGCCGCTCGCAGATGACCGCACCACGCAAAAAGCTCCCAGACCTAAAATTGTGTGCTCACCGCCAATCGAGGGCCCGCTGGAAGCCAATACGACAGATGAGCAATAGGGAGGCACTCAACAGCGCATCCTCTCTCCGATGCTGCTCCACCCACAGGCACAGGTCTCGCACACCGCTTGAGAAGTCCGATCATCGATCCTGTGCAGACCCAGCCGCTCGATCCTCCACTGCGCTGAAGTTCTATCTGTGCTGCAAACAGCTGACCTGAACTTGCAAACTACAGTCACCTTTGCTTTGGGCGGAGGCGATGAACTACTACCACGGGAGCAAAGTGCTAAAATGCAAATCAACACTGCACAGCAGACCAAATAGCTGCCCGCTGCCTGCTTCTCCTGTCCCCGGAGGACGGCGCGCGTGTCTAGCTGAGCAGAACGGCCATCACGCAACAGCCATCACCATACTCACACCAAATGAACCAAAGGCACAATTAACCAACAAATGAAACAAGCCAGGCTAGACCTGGAATGGGAGACCTTGAGTGTGCTGCGCCCCCAGAACAGCTGGTCAACCACTCTAAGTGACAAGCTCAGCCGCTCGGAGATGACCGCACCACGCAAAAAGCTCCCACACCCAAAATTGTGTGCTCACCGCCAATCGAGGGCCCGCTGGAACCCCATACGATAGATGAGCAACCCAGGAGCCACGCCACAGCGCATCCCCTCTCCGATGCTGCTCCACCCACAGGCACTGGTCTTGCACATCGCTTGAGAAGGCCGATCACCGATCCTGTGCAGGCCCAGCCGCTCGATCCTCCGCTGCGCCGAAGTTCTATCTGTGCTGCAAATAGGGTGACCAACTGTTATGGGTGCAAATTCAGGACGGTGACTGTAAAAATTCAGGACAAAGGGTCAAAATTCAGGACACAAATTCAGGACAGTAGGTCAAAATTCAGGACAAAACTTCAGGGCAATTGGATAAGTTTTAAAGACACATCAGAGGTCGCGCAATAGTATATAAGTAAGCCCAGCCATATCCAAACATATTCAACCATTTGCAAACCTATTCATCATGTATCCGTCCATCTATCATTTCACTCATCCATCCCTTCATTCATCCTTTCACTCATCCATCATCCATCCATCCACCCTTTCACCCTATCCATCTGTACACTCATCCATCCTCTCTTCTACCCATCCATCCATCCGTTCACTCATCCATCCAGCCATTTACCCTTTCACCCATCCAGCCATCCTTTCACTTACTATCCATCCACCCAGTCACTCATCCTTCCAACATCCATCCTTTGTCATCCATCCATCCTCCCTTTCTCTCTCCATCGACCCTTTTACTTAGCAATCCTTCCTTCCATCCATCCACCCACCCATCTACTCATCCACTCATGAATCCATCCATTAACCCTATCACGCATCCATCCTTTCTCTCATCCATTTATCCTTTCACTCCTTCACTCATCTATTCATCCTTTTGTCCATCTACCCTCCCTTTCACTCACTCATCCGTCCTTGCATCCACCCTTTCGCTCATCTGTCCATCCATTCACCCTTGCACTTATCAGTTCATCAATCATCTATCATTTCACTCATCCATCAACTCACTCATCATCCACGCTTTCATTCATCCATCCACCCTTTTACCCATCCAGCTACCCTTCCACCCATACATCCAGCTATTTACCTTTTCTCTCTTCCATCCTTCCACTCCATCAATCCATCCATCCTCTCTCATTATCTTTCAATTCAATCTTTCATTCATCCACTCACCCTTTCACTAATTCATCCAGCTATCCACCCATCCCTTCACTTACTCACTCGCCCACCTTTTCATATTAATTTTGAGCTGAGCCTTTCTGAGAAGAGGCCCATCAAGAACTTCACCCTCGCTGCAGGAGCCTTTCCAGGAGTGAGACAGAAGTCACCCAGGGCAGAGACAGGATCCACCACAGGAGGGGGACAGGAGCCACCACAGGGGGGACAGGAGCCACCACAGGCGGGGGGGGGGGGGTAGGGGATAGGAGCCATCACATGGGGCACAGGAGCCATCACTGGGGGGGCAGGAGCCATCACAGGAGGGGGAACAGGATCCACCAGAGTGGGCACAGGGGTGGGCATGCAGTATTCTAGTATCATCTTGGTCTCTTCTTGGGTGGGGTAGGGCTCCTCACCCCCTCCTGAACAAGACAACGAGAAGACAGGCTCTCTTTCCAAAATGTTAGTTTTGCCAGCCCCCACTGTGATATAAAGTACTTAAAGGAGATACTCCAAGAGAACTGATTTAACTGATTGTTCTCTATACTTTGTTAATCAGTGTGGGTGCGATTGTGCCATTTCTTTACTTTATTACATTATAGGCTGCATGTTTGAAGACCCACTCTGTGAAGAGAACCAGTGCTGCAATCAGGGCCGGTTCTACGATGTTTGGGGCCCTGGCAGAAAGGTAATGTGTGAGGCGGCGGCCCCTCTAAATTGCAGAGACGCATTCAGGCTGTTTGCATCTGAATAGATGCTCCTGAAGCTGCAGCCCCTCCCTCAGTCACCTTTGAGCACCTCTTAACAGCTCATCAAGGGCTGGAGGTGTGAGGCCATCCCGCTGTGCCTCTCCAATGCTGCTGGGCATCTGAGCTTTGAAACAGCCTCGGAGTTAAGACGGGAGGTGGGTGGAAGCTGTGCCCGGTTAAAATTACGGACAAATGGCGTCCGTTAAAGGATCCTTCACGGACAACGGACAGACGGCCGAAATTACGGACTGTCCGTGAAATTTACGGACGGTTGGTCACCCTAGCTGCAAACAGCTGACCTGAACTTTTTGCCGGTGATCCAACGCCCACGACCTGCAGTAAACACAAAGGAAAAGATATTACGGGCGCTGGTGGCCCGGGTGCTGAGCCTGCGGGGATCAAAAGAACAAGAGACTGTTCTGCTCCCCGCACCCCTTTTTAAAGGGCGGGCGCGGGCCAGGCCGGACTAAACCGGTCCTACCCCAAAGATTGGGCACCCTCTTGAACAAAGTGCTTCCGGTTGACGTCCCCATGTACACCGCCTATGAGACCATGGGCGTAGGAACTGTGGGGGACGCGGGGGACATATCCCCCCCAGATTTTGGAGTGGGGGGGACACAGGGGACAAGGGTGGGGGGTCCGAGGGGTCAAACAAATTTCCCCTCTACCTCCTGAGAGGGAGATTGGCAGGCCATCAGCGCTGAGAGAGTTCAAAAGGGCATTGGCAGGGGGGCGAGTGGCCTCTGACGTCACCTTATGCTGTGACTATCGGATCAATGGCCCTGCACTTGACCTGGCGCCTCTCCAGTTACCTGTCTGTGAGCCGCCAATGATCCGATAGTCACAGCATAAGGTGACGTCAGAGGCCACTCCCCCCCCCCCTGCCACTGCCCTTTTGAACTCTTTGTGTGGCACAGCACCCCTGAGGCTCCAGGAATGATATAGTTCTCACATCAGCTGCCTGTAGCCAGTGCTCTGGTTGATTTGCTGGCTGACCTGACCTCGTCGTCGGACTTCTCTGTTGCAGGCTTGAAGACAGAAGGGCTGCAGGCAGCAACACGCTCTGACGCTCGGTTAACTTGTAAGCAGGGGCAAGGGCTGTTACACTGCATTGCCAGGGGCGCCTGGTGACATTTGAAAGTGGTCAGGGGCGTAACAATAACCCCCGCAGCCCATGCAGTGTGGGGGGGCCCGAGCTCGATTGGGGCCCCCTTCAGCACTGTGCACGGGAAGGCCCAAGAGCACCAGACTGGGTAGCCAGCGTGGGCCAGCCCTGCCAAGCATCATGCCTAAGGCATTTGAAGTCACGTCTCGAATCACTGCTATAAAAAAGATAATCACGCATTTGGGCCCCTGTTCCTTTGTAAAGGAGCTTTGGAGAGTCATTCCGGCAAGTGCGCATTCACAGCTCGTCTGTTTACACATTTAAATGTTTCCAGGGGTGTACAAGCCGGCCCAGAGACAGATTACTATGTTTGCCATGGAATTCGTCTCTGGGCCCGGATTGTTACAATTTTATTTCTATCATGCCTTTTGTCACATCTTGTTCGAATCCGGGACCCCTGTGCTGCTGTGATTGAATCGTGCTGTCTGACGGAACAGGTTGTAATGGGTGGTGCCTTGAGAGCCCTGAAACTTAACAGCAGTGTCACTGCCACACCCGGGCGACCACGTGTACCAGATGCAGGGACGGCTGTCTCAGCATCAGCAGCATGTTGAGATCCAGCTCTTAAGTGAGAAGGTAAGCGCTGCGCCCAGAACTCTGCTCAGCCCTTTCTCCAGGGTTGGGTGAACTCTGAGCATAGGGCACATGTTGGCAGCCTGGACTGAACACCCAGATTTCAGCAGCAGGAACTAGGCAGGTCAGCCGTCCCAGCTCCCAGAGCATCTGCACAGTGGGCTCTGCTGAAAATCAGCAGCAGAACACTGTAAAATTTCAAGTAAGCCAAAGCCTGAAACGAAATTCTCTTGTATACTGACAGTATTGGATATCAGAATTCCCTGATATTTTATTCAGGCACATCAAAGCACGGGTAGCGCATTTTTTATTACATGAGCAAAGTCTCCGTAGATTCAGATTATTGGCCTACTTGCCTAACTAGGAGGTTCTTGTTTCATTAACGTTTAGTGGTGTCATTTTACCCACAATACGGAAACATTTCTTTGAAAGCAGTAGTTGGAACTAAAAATGAAGGTGCATTGCATGTAGATTAATTTTCCATTAAGCAACTTAATTGGTTGACAAATGTCTTATTTTAACTTGAAAACCAACATACAACTACAATTGGTAATAATGATAGTTTTCTCAGGAATTGAGAAATTTGCAAAGGAAATACTTCACAGCTTCCCACCCCAATTCAAAACAGCCACCCCCTACAATATTGCGGAGCCATTTTTTTATTGAACATTTTTTATTTTCATATGTGAAAGGTTCCTGTAAAGGTAGCTGGCAAATATTCATAGGATGGCCAATGAATTGTGTTAGGTGAAAAGTTAAAGGTTCTGTATCTGCCCCTAAAATAGACTATGAGCCTTAAAAATCTGGAAAGGCTGTCAGATGAACACAGGTCACCCAGCCCTTGCAGAACAACCAATGGAGTCAGTGCCTTTGGGAAAACACAAATATTCTGCATGTTGTATCTGTAAACTCCAATGGGTGTTTGTGGGGTAGGGAGGACTGTGGTGATGCAGGACCGTGCGTGCCTTTTGTGGATATTTTTTATCAAATGTACAATAAACAGGCTCAGATGTCAGCGGGGCTGTCTCTGCTACTCATCCTCATCAAGCCGATAACATCCAGGACTGCTCTGTAACCGTGATGTGTGTAAAATACATTCTGTAAAGTTCTGTGGCTGTGGCAGAGAGGGAAATCACAAAATACATTGATGTAATAACCCATGTCACAAACATACAACAAACCCTTCTGGGCTTTCTAGTTTTGAGGGAAACTCCTAGTTGTTTTAATGAAACTTCAATTTATTTATTGCATATGAGGGTGAGTCAAAAAGAGCGCCAATGAAATGGACAGGAATTATCCGATATCTGGGCAGGAGGGGTTAAGGTTTCCGAAATCACGGGATGAGGGTTCTCTTGGTGTTGCCAAATATCACTTGTATCGCACACAACTAGGCCATAGGCCAGTATCATTGGATTCTGCAGGAAGGAGCAGGCCCATCGATAATCAGTGCAGCAGGTGCTGTGGCACTGGGGCAAAAGCCTGTGATTGGACCAATGTACCCCAATTATTGCTAGATTTTGTTTACCATTTTGTTTAATGTGTTCGTTGAGGCAACAAGAAATGATAGAAAAAGGATCAAACATAGAATTCACTCACACACTAGGATTTGTAGTCCTTCATGGAGTGCGTCTGTTTTTTTTCTGTCCCTTTGGCTCTGACTCCCCAATCAACTTTGTAGAGGCAAGATTCAAGAGTTTATTTACTTTGTTCATGCGATAAAAGTGCTGACTCCTCACCAAAGCACCAGGTCTGAATGGCTGACACACTGGGCATGAAGATACAGACTCGCTGGAGGAGAGAGAGGATGGGGAGCCCAGATATGGATGGTTGTGGATGACTTGCAGTATGTGGTGGGAAAGGAGGCAGAAAGTGGAAAGGCAGTTATAGTGCTACCCTTATATATTTAACTGCATTGCCTGAAAAAAGACATCATTATTAACACAACCAGTTTGTTTGTGAATGAGAGATGACAGTGGGTGGATTCCTAGGACTGGAAACAAGCAACCTAGGACCAGTTTCGGGGTTTCAACCCCCCTTCAGCCAGGATAGCTTGACTCCAGTGGCATGGAGAGCATGGGACCCACGTCTGACATTGTTTCTGTATTCTGTCCATCAATTGTTCTTTTTGTATTTGTCACCCCGAATGGGACGGGTATGCCAAGACGTGGGTCCTTTGCTCACTTTGCCACTGGATTCAAGCTAGCCTGTCTGATGAGGGGTGTTACCCTGAAATCGGTCCCAGGATGCTTGATTCCAGTCCAAGGAATACCTGGCTTGGCAGTTTGGTCTTGACTGTTCCAATGAGGCACATGGTCAAGACTGATTTGCATATGGCGGGGTCTGAACTGGGGTAGCGAAGTGAGCTAAAGAACCCTAATGGATTCAACCCAGATCTGTGACTATGGGTGAGTGTCTGAAATGTTCAGTGCTCCATTCATCATCTCCTTGTGTTTGCTTTGTTTGCCCTCAGCCGGCAGGGTATGCCCAGACGTGGGTCCCTTGCTCACTTTGTCACTGGATTCAAGCTAACCTAGCGGATGATGGGTGATACCCCGAAACCGTTCCAAGGATGCTTGATTCCGGTCCAGGAAAGACCTGGCTTGGCAGTTCGGTCTGAACAGTTCCCATGACACACAGGGTTAAGACTGATTTGCATATGGCTGGCTCTGAACTGGGGTGGCGAAGTGTGCTAAAGAAAGATGATGGATTCAACCCAGATCTGTGACTGGGGGTGAGTGTCTGAAATGTTTCAGTGCTCTGTCCATCATCTCCTTGTGTTTGTAATGTCTTGGTCATACCATCCCCTAGCTGTTACAGTCTCAGCCTTGCTGCGTTTTTTTTACTGCAGGTATGTGTGGCTGAACTCAGCACATGGTGACACCAGAGCTTACTACAGATGTTGTATCCTGACAAAATCCCTGTGTAGCCAGCCTGCTACTTGGGGTATTTTCTTATATTTTTTATAATTTAGACTGGGACACATGCAACACTCACCAGGCTTTGTCCCTTTTGCAGGAAACAAGCACATTCCTACCTACATACGCCTTTACTCCACTCTTTCAGGGTTTCTCAGGACATTCTGAAATTAACATTATTACACAGGCACAGCTACTTTGACCTGCGATAAAGTGTCACTCAACGTGTCACACGTAAGGCACTGCAAAGTCACGCATAAGCACACTTCAGCCATTGAAATGTCACACATAAGCAACCTAGCACCTTGGCAGTGATGCGTGGGGGCCCCCTCTATGTACTTTGCAGGGGGGCCCCCTCCAGTTTCGTTACGCCACTGAAAGTGGTGGGGGTGTGGGGTTTACAAGTTGTGACTGAGTGGAGTCTGGAGTGCAGCCTGAGCCTCGGCTCTGCCTCGCCCTCACCTCTGCGGCCAGTGCTGCTTTTTTTTTTTTTTTTAATAGTGCGTGAAAGTCCTCTCCTCGTCGCATTTAGTTTAAATTGTGCCCATGTATGTTCTGTCTTAATTCCGCACTTTGAATAACTCCCGATAACAAAGGGCCCTTTCACGCCGTGTTTCTGTAATTATTAGATTGGAATTGTGTAAATGTCACCGCGGACTAGTGTTTGCAGGCCGGTCTCTAAATTCGGCTATTCACGGGCATTGTGGCTCAATATTCTTGCTTAAATGTGATACTTTTCTAATTATCTGAATGAGGCTTACAAAGTAGATTTAGTTTTATGAGCGCTGACGTGAGAAATCTAACCTCATAAGGACTGGGAATTAATCAGACGGCTGCTTACAAGGCTTTCAAGGGGTGAATGAAATATCTGCGAGGTAGGAAGATGGGGAAAGATTTTGGAGATTGTTGTGCGAAAATGGACATTTGTGTGTTTTTAACGCATAGGGCTGGGGTAGCTAGCGCTACCTTCTGTTCTGTCATTCTTGTCACTGTCCATTTGTGAGCAGCGTCCCGCACCGTTGTTCTTGGCATGCAGTCAGAGCAGTGAGTGTATACATCACGGCCCCAGGTCACCTCACACAGTCGCAGCTCCGCACACACCTTTGGTTCTCTGGGCACCCCAGGTGCAGGTCTCTTCTCGGTCCCGGCGCGGCGCAGCCCAGCCGCAGATTGGACACTTATATAATTCTCTGTGTTGACGTGATGTAGTGTTCTTTAAGAACTCTGAGGAAGCCTTTTGGAAATTTTCAAGACTTTCTTCCTTAAACTACTGTGATAGTTAAGACTGCCAATGTTTTCAGTATAACTAGATTCGTACTGACACATCTGACATTAGGTCAAAAGGTTTTTTTTTATATTCATTTAGGGGATGGTGCTAGACATTGCTGTATTACATTGTGTATTCAGATTTGTCAGTGTGTGAAATGATATGTGATCACCTTATGCCTACACTGTAATTTTCATAGTGTATTTTCATTTAAAAGGCAGGGGAGGCTGGTGACATTTGAAAGTGGTGGGCGTAAATACTGCACTGTGACGAGCGCGCGCAGTGAGAAAGGCCCAACCACCTATGGGGGATTCGGGGGTTCTCCCACGAGAACATTTTGAAAAAAGTGTGGGCAAATAGTGCATTCTTAAGCACATTTGAGAAAGAGGTATCTTAGCCAATATATCTCTGGGAGTAGCCAGACAAGTCTCTTTGCACTTGCACAGATACATCTCTCTCCCTGCATTCGCATAGGCACAGTCACACTGCACTCATAGACCCATTACTCACCCTTCCCTGACACATCACTAAGCCAGCATTCACCCATCCACATCACTCACTCTGGACTCACACAGGCACACTGCTCAACCTGCACTCACACAGACATCACTCACCCTGGACTCACACAGGCACACTGCTCACCCTGCGCTTACACAGACATCACCAACCCTGCACTGTCACGGACATCACTCACCCTGGACTCACACAGGCACACTGCTCACCCTGCGCTCACACATACATCACCGACCCTGCACTGTCACAGACATCACTCACACAGGCACACTGCTGACCCTGCGCTCACACAGACATCACTCACCCAGGAATCACACAGGCACACTGCTCACCCTATACTCACACAGACATCACTCACCCTGGACTCACACAGGCACACTGCTCACCCTGCGCTCACACAGACATCACCGACCCTGCACTGTCACAGACATCACTCACACAGGCACACTGCTGACCCTGCGCTCATACAGACATCACTCACCCAGGACTCACACAGGCACACTGCTCACACTATACTCACAAAGACATCACTCACCCTGGACTCACACAGGCACACTGCTCACCCTGCACTCACACAGACATCATTCACCCTTCAATGCACTGCACTCAATAGGTTTCATGTCTTTCAGCCTGTCTAGGCCCGACATTGCCTGGTGACAGACTCCAGTACATAACACCACGTCAGCTGGGGCCTCTGAGCAGCTGGGGGTGCTCAGCACAGACCCAAGAATGCAAGCAGCCCCCCACAGACACTGGTGTTATTGTAGGCTGTTCGTCACTGCAACACCCTACACTGCAAAGGAAAGTGGGACTGTGCTGGTATTCAGCCACTTTTTCCTGTTCCTTGGTATCTGGCCTTTTTCTTGAGCTCATCACTTTAGTCCCTTTGCCCACCCTTGCGTTGTATCCAAAAGCCTCAAAGGTGAAGCCCAGCCATGTGGGTTGGTGCTGCTGTGAACTAAATGTATTGGCATGCAGCTTAGACAACAGTGAAACTTGCCATTCCACACTTAATTGGTCTAATTTCACAGGTATGACATGACAGTGACATCGTCCGGGAAGGGGGTGGGGGGCGAATTACTACTACTAAAACAGCAATGAAATCAGCTGACATGAAAAAATAGAATGATCCAGAAAACCAAAATCCTGTTGTGATTGGATATGTTCTGTGACACACATTACATGTGTTTTTATAAGACATGTGAAAAACACATGACTTTAGTTTTGTTTAAAATTCTTAATTTAGGGAAACAATTAATAATTTAAGGAATAAGTTACTTCCAGTGAATTTTGACATTTTTACACATACCTCCAGTCTCTGCAAAGATTTTGCCTCGTTAGTACCAGTGTAACATACAAATGCAGCAATGAGAAAGGTGACCAGTCAACCTTTGCAAAGGGCCCTCCACTTTGCAGCAACATAAGAGAGATGATGGACTCTGCAATGAACGGCGCAAGAAATTATTTGGCTTTTCAAAATAAAGTTCATAATTTTAAAACAGATTCCTGCAGCAAGAAAAACTATTTCTAATTTGTCCGATTGCATTTTGAGATGTAGGAATGTCGCTAAGAGCGTTTAGTTTATTATTCCTTTTTTTGTCCCGCCTTTGTTTTCTTGGTGCATGAAGATGCAAGATTCATATACATATTTTTTTTCCCATTTGGTCTTTATTGTGAATGTAAATAAAAATAAAGCATACTTGCAGACTGTGACTACTTGCCTGCCTTTCTCAATATTTCTCTTCATAAGTATGCGATTGTATACGTTTAACGCGCGTACGGTCTCGCACAATGGGCGATTTGTATAGGGTCACTGGAAAGTCCACAAGGTTGTCCCTGTCCCCCCCAGAAATTTAGTGTCTCCTACGCCCATGTATGAGACCCTCACGGGGTGGGAGTGCTCCCACCACCACCTTGTCCTCGGGGACTGGCGCGACCGCCATAATGGTGGCACGCGTTATTCTAGCGCTCGGCCTTGCCCAGTATGTTCCTTGCGCGAGGCAAACGTAGACACAACTCCGAAGTTCTTAAAATGCACCCAGTTAATACATTAAATGAACAATGATAAGGCGGTGAAGAGATGTATTTTCAAAATGGCTGCTTCAGATCATCTAGTTTCAGACAGACTACTGTTCTAAGGCTTTATTTTGTCAGATTTATTCCCTCTATTGCACTGTTTGAATCGCCCTTTGTGGCTTTGAAAGTAGCTCAGCATGCGAGAATTCCTTATTTATTCATAACACTAGCCAGTGTGGGTTGTGTGGTAAATTAGCAGAGCGTGTGATTATCATAGGGGCTACACTCATAATTAAAGACATCTTGCCGTACACCTATCAACCCAGCAGCAGGTGGTAATTACTTCAAAGTGAAAGATGCCATCACAGTCAGGAAATGCTTTCGGAATGCTGTTTCACGAGGAAAGCAATAACAAGTATTGGCATTTAAAGCAATGTAAATCTATTGACTTTGCAAATGCTTTTTGGTGATGCTGTTCGCATTTGAAAAAGACGCTTGTCTCCTGATGTGACAAAGCATTGGCAGCAAAGAAAATAACGTTTAATGTTGTGTACTCGCGCATGCATCATCGCACGTACACATATGCGTGCTAACAATTGGGCGGCCATGTGTGATGCTTTATATGTGCCCACGCATCACCACGCATGAACACGCATGCAACATGGCACGTCCGTCATTCTGAGTTTTTCATTTACAGTTACAAAATTACAGAATAAAATGGCAAAAATGGGCATGTTTATTTGCATATTAAGAACACATTACAGTGCACTGACCACATTTGCAAAAACCTACACGTATGCCACATTTAATGCATTTGAAATGACCAATGCTGCACACTGATTTTGCAAACATTTTCGCATTTGGAAAGCAGAGTAGTGTTAAGTTAATCCATCCCTTAAAAAGGCAAATGCAACAAACGTATAACTAATCCTGTTAGATACGCTGCTTCATGTCCAAAAATCTTTATGTAAAAAGTAGTGGGCCATTTAATATTTGACCCTTTCCTAATTGCAAAACAGCAAATAGGTGCTCACAAAGTTGCGCTTTAGTGCTCACACTACAAGTTCCTGGCATGGTACCCCTCAGGGGGCATACAGCTCTGGGAAACGATGACTTTATCTGTGTATCTCTGGGCCTGGAATGATCAGATTCATGCACTCTGGAATCAATAACTTCTGTCCCAGATACATCAGGGCCTCGTGCGGAGGTGCAGGCAGCTCCTGTTTCCAGCCACTGCCCCATACTTCGACACGAGGGGGGCATAAAAGGTAAGCAAAGGGATCTCTGCTTGCCTGCCCCCCCCACCCGTTATCCCCCATGCCCAAGAAAAAAAAACCACAGGCTTTAACCACAAGCTACGAACAGTTGGTAGCTATGCGTACTAGGGGGCCATTATTTCCTGCAGAAGAAGGAAAACGACACCGAATTGGACTTAAGGCCATATTTATCAAATTGCAAAGCAGCTCAGCATGGCACATTGCTGCCCTACGTTACAGGAATGCACCGTGCTTATCACAATACAGCGCAAACCTGCCTTTTCCCAGCGCTGGCGCACAATGTGTCTCCTTGCACCAACACAGACACTTGTGCACCATGGTGCAAGTCCCTGTGTTGAAAGGATTGTTTTTGAGCAGGAAAGGGGCACCTCCCAGCACAAAAACAATCCCCTGCGCCATTTTCCACTATGTGTGCTGCAGAATGAGTTTCAGTATGGAATGTGTCATTTATTTGTTAGGTTGCTCCTTCTTTGTTCTCTTACCCAGTTCTGATGACGACCCACTGTTGAGGCGTTTACGGTCCTTTTTCCTCCTTACCAGGTCGAAACTGCAACATTATATGAAAGCAAAAGACACACAAATGATAGAGGGAATGAAGAACAAATCAAACATTCACCCCTAGTCAAGAGACTTGGGTTAAATAACTTGTTCTTTAGCTCACCATGCCACCCCAGTTTACACCCAACCATATGCAAATCAATTTTGTCCATGCTCCTCATGGGAACAGTTTGACGCAAACTGCCAAGCCAGGTCCTCCCTGGACCAGAAACAAGCATCTTGGGACCGGTTTCAGGGTCTCACCTCGCATCAGCCAGGCTAGCTTGAATCCAGTGGCACAGTGAATCCGGGTCCCACGGCTGGACATGCCCGGCGCATTGAGGGCAAGAAGGCAAAATACACACAAATGATGGATTGAATGCAAAACAAATTAAAATTCACCCCCAGTCAAGAGATCTGGATTAAATCCACTGTTCTTTGGCTCACCATGCCACCCCAGTTTAGACCCAGACCTATGCAAATCAGCCTTGGCCCTGCTCTTCATGGGAACAGCCCAGCCCGAACTGCGAGCAAAGGATCCACGTCTGGGCATACACTTGGCCACTTAGGGCAACCATAGCAAACACAGCAAGATGATGGACGGAGTGATGAACATTTTTAACCACTTACCCCCAGGAACAAGGAAGTGGCCGCCATAGAGTGTTACCCCAGAGTGAGTTAATTCCAAGCCACAATTCCAAGATAAGAGAAAGTCCTTCTGCCCATTCTCATACAATGGATCTTAGAAATACTCGCCAGAAGGCAAGGGGATGACTGCAAGTTTCTAGAGGGGACATAGAAACTAATTCTAGCTCTATGATTAAGCACACCAGAATGGTGCTGTGCTCTATGGACTAGAACTAATGTTTTGAAGATAATTCTCTTCTTTATTGGAAGCCAATGGAGGGTCCACAATTGTGGGGACACACGTGTTCTTGGCAGCAGATTGTTTAAAATGTGGGCTTCTGTATTGTGGACCACTTGAAGATTGTTAAGCAGATAGTCCGGAACTCCCAAATACAGGGCATTTTTGTAGTCCAGTCTAGATGTTATGAGTGCCTGGATGACCACCTTTCTTGCAGGCAGGGAGAACAAGTGTAGAACTTGTTGCAGTGCCTGCAGAATCCAAAAGGAATTTGAAACACCACTATTATCTGTGGCTGAAAAGATAATGCATAGTATAATTTAACAGCCAAGTTCTTAACTGTTCCTTCCTGGAGTTTGGGGATGGGGCATCTTGGGGCCACAGAAACTGCCAATACATGGATTAAGACCAAAGAATATTATTTGTTGCATTTCAGTTGATGTAAGGCCATCCAGTGGAAGACAGAAGAAAGGCAGGTTTATTGGACTCTCTCGCAAACTACTCTCCCTTCCCATTTGTAAACAACAGCTGTGTATCGTCAGCATATCAAATCACCTTCTCCCCTAGAGCCTTGGCCAACTGTACTAAAGGAGTTAGGTATGCATTAAAGAGAGTGCGCTTTAGGCCGACCCCTGTGGCTTGACTTGTCTGCCGCTTTCGACACAGTCAACCACAGTATCTTGCTGACCCGCATAGAGGAGATGGGAGTGGTAGGTACCGCTTTGGCGTGGTTCTGATCTTATCTCTCTTGCAAGAGTCAGGCGGTGGCCCTCCTGCCTTTGCAATCAGCTTTCACTAACATCTGCCATGGTGTCCCTCAAGGGTCTGCCATCAGCCCGATTATGTTCAACATTTATTTAAGTCCATTGATTGATATAATTCAGGCTCACAACGTGAAGCTGATAAACTATGCTGATGACACTCAGATTATCCTATCTTTGGATGGCACCAAACCGTCGGCTTTGGAGGATTTTCATGCCTGTATGCTTGACACAAAAGGGGATGATGGACGGAGCGTTTGAGCCAATCAAACACTCACCCCCAGTCAACTGATCTGGGTTTAATCCATCACCATTCTTTAGCTCACTCAGCCACCCCAGTTCAGACATGGCCATATGCAAATCAGTCTGACCTTGTGCCTCATGGGAACAGTCCAGCCTGAACTGCCAAGCCATGTCTTCCCTGGATCGGAAACAAGCATCCTGGGACCGGTTTCGTAATCCTCATCAGCCAGGCTATCTTGAATCCAGTGGCCAAGTGAGCAAGGGACTCACGTCTGAGCATACCCTGCCAACTTAAGGCGAACAAAGCGATATCGAAGATACAGAATATCAAGGTCACGAATATCGCCGGACGGAATAGCGACCATAGGGTAATATTAATTTTTTTATATCGATGTAAGTATTATCGAAATTAGTAATATCAATAGCATATATATCGAGGTAACTAATCTCGATGTTACTAATATTGATATTTGTATTATTGCTATGTATTTTATTATGTGTAATATGTTTTTTGTTAAGTATTTTACTTGTTTTAAATTATATGTGTACTATTTTTATATATTCATAATGTTATTTGTAAGTAAATTTTATGTTTTAGTAATTATAAATTCATTTTAATTGATTTTTGTGTTTATTTCTGTAGCGGGTTGTGGGTTTATAGGGGAACTGGGTAGGAAGTAATTTAATTGTAAGGAATTAATGATTTATTTTTATTTATTGGGATGGATAATTATTTTATCTTTAATTAATTATTAATTGGCAATTAATTATTTTAATTGATAATTAATTTTTTAATTGCTAATTAATGTTTTAATTGGTAAATAATGTTTTAATTGCCAATACATTTTTTAATTGGTCATTAATTTGTTAATTGGCAATTACTATTTTTAATTGGTAATTAATTTTTATTATTTGGAAATTATTTTTAATTAATTGGTGATCAATGTTTCATAAAAAGTATTATTTGGTATGAAAAATAATTTTATTGTTTATTATTTTTTAATTGTGAATTAATTTTAAATAATTAATATGTTTTTGTAATGAAAAATATTTTATTGTTCAATATTTATTATTTGGTGACTAATATTTATTAATGAATATTTTTTTTATTTATTGTTAATTTATTGTTAATTAAGTATTCAATTGTAATTATGTTTTTAATAATTATTAATGAGTATTTGTAAATGATGTAGAGTTATTTAAAAATGTAATTATTTATTATTTAAATACAAAAATTATTTATAAGTATGTTATATTTAAACTCTACGCTATCCAACGCTTTCCCTACTGTTTCACTCTCTGGAGTTGGAATAGTAATGTTTACCCTCATGCTATCCAACGCTCTCCCTAATGTTGCACCCTCTGGAGTTGGAATAGTAATTTTTACCCTTACGCTATCCAACGCTTTCCCTACTGTTGTACATTCTGGAGTAGGAATAGTAATTTTTACCCCTACACTATCCAACGCTTTCTCTACTGTTGCACCCTCTGGAGTTGGAATAGAAATGTTTACCCCTAGGCTACTTAACGCTTTCCCTACTGTAGCACCCTCTGGAGTTGGAATTGTAATTTTTACCCCTACGCTATCCAATGCCTTCCCTACTGTTGCACCCTCTGGGGTTGGAATAGTAATTTTTCCCTATGCTATCCAACGCTCTCCCTAATGTTGCACCCTCTGGAGTTGGAATTGTAATTTTTACCCCTACGCTATCCAACTCTTTCCCTACTGTTGCACCCTTTGGAGTTGGAATAGTAGTTTTAACCCCTACCCTATCCAACACTCTCCCTAATGTTGCACCCTCTGGAGTTAGAATTGTAAATTTTAACCCTACGCTATCCAACTCTGTCCCTACTGTTGCACCCTCTGGAGTTGGAATAGTAATTTTTACCCCTACGCTCTCCAACGCTTTCCGTACTGTAGCACCCTCTGGAGTTGGAATAGTAATTTCTACCCCTACGCTATCCAACGCTTTCCCTACTGTTGCACCCTCCGGAGTTGGAATAGTAATTTTTACCTCTATGCTATCCAACGCTTTCCCTACTGTTGCTCCCTCTGGAGTTGGAATAGTAATCTTTACCCCTACGCTATCCAACGCTATCCCTACTGTTGCACCCTAGGGAGTTGGAATAGTAATTTGTACCCCTATGCTATCCAACGCTTTGCCTACTGTTGCACCCCCTGGAGTTGGAATAGTATTTTTTACCCCTACGCTATCCAACACTTTCCCTACTGTTTCCCCCTCTGGAATTAGAAGAGTCATTTTTACCCCTACGCTGTCCAGTGCTTTCCCTACTGTAGCACCCTCTGGAGTTGGAATAGTAAATTTTTACCTGTACGTTATCCAACACTTTCCCTACTGTTTCAATATCTAGAGTTGGAATAGTAATGCCTACCCCCTATGCTATCCAACTCTTTCCCTACTGTTGTCCCCTCTGGAGTTGGAAAAGTAATTTTTACCTCTACACTATCCAATGCTTTCCCTACTGTAGCACCCTTTTTTTGAGTTGGAATAGTAATTTTTACCCCTACGATATCCAACGCTTTCCCCGCTGTTGCACCCTCTGGAGTTGGAATAGTAATTTTTACCCATACAGTATCCAACGCTTCCCCTACTGTTGCCCCCTCTGGAGTTGGAATAGTAATTTTTACCCTTACGCTATCCAATGCTTTTCCTACTGTAGCACCCTCTGGAAATGGAATAGTAATTTTCACCCCTACGCTATCCAATGCTTTCCCTACTGTTTCACTTTCTGGAGTTGCAATAGTAATTTTTACCCCTATGCTATCCAACGCTTTCCCTACTGTTTCACTCTCTGGATGTGGAACAGTAAATTTTACCACTACGCTATCCAACGCTTTCCCTACTGTTGCACCCTCTGGATTTGGAACGGTAATTTATACCCCAATGCTATCCATTGCTTTCCCTACTGTTGCACCCTTTGGAGTTGGAATAGTAATTTTTACCCTTACGCTATCCAATGCTTTCCCTGCTGTAGCACCCTCTGGAGTTGGAGTGGTAATTTTTACCCCCATGCTATCCAATGCTTTCCCTTCTGTTGCCCCCTCTGGAGTTGGAATAGTAATTTTTACGCCTACGCTATCCAATGCTTTCCCTACTGTAGCATCATCTGGAGTTGGAATAGTAGTTTTTACCCCTACGCTATCCAACGCTTTCCCTACTGTTTCACTCTCTCGAGTTGGAATAGTAACTTTTACCCCTACGCTTTTTTATATCGATGTAAGTTTTATCGAAATTAGTAATATCAATAGCAAATATATCGAGGTAACTAATCTCGATGTTACTAATATTGATATTTGTATTATTGCTATGTATTTTATTATGTGTAATATGTTTTTTGTTAAGTATTTTACTTGTTTTAAATTATATGTGTACTATTTTTATATATTCATAATGTTAATTTTAAGTAAATTTTATGTTTTAGTAATTATAAATTCATTTTAATTGATTTTTGTGTTTATTTCTGTAGCGGGTTGTGGGTTTATAGGGGAACTGGGTAGGAAGTAATTTAATTGTAAGGAATTAATGATTTATTTTTATTTATTGGGATGGATAATTATTTTATCTTTAATTAATTATTAATTGGCAATTAATTATTTTAATTGATAATTAATTTTTTAATTGCTAATTAATGTTTTAATTGGTAAATAATGTTTTAATTGCCAATACATTTTTTAATTGGTCATTAATTTGTTAATTGGCAATTACTATTTTGAATTGGTAATGAATTTTTATTATTTGGAAATTATTTTTAATTAATTGGTGATCAATGTTTCATAAAAAGTATTATTTAAAAATGTAATTATTTATTATTTAAATACAAAAATTATTTATAAGTATGTTATATTTAAACTCTACGCTATCCAACGCTTTCCCTACTGTTTCACTCTCTGGAGTTGGAAGAGTAATGTTTACCCTCATGCTATCCAACGCTCTCCCTAATGTTGCACCCTCTGGAGTTGGAATAGTAATTTTTACCCTTACGCTATCCAACGCTTTCTCTACTGTTGCTTTCGCTACTGTTGTCCCCTCTGGAGTTGGAACAGTAATTTTTACCCCTACGCTATCCAACGCTTTCCCTACTGTAGCACCCTCTGGAGTTGGAATAGTAATTTTTACCCCTACGCTATCCAACGCTTGCCCTACTGTTGTACATTCTGGAGTAGGAATAGTAATTTTTACCCCTACACTATCCAACACTTTCTCTACTGTTGCTTTCGCTACTGGTGTCCCCTCTGGAGTTGGAACAGTAATTTTTACCCCTACGCCATCCAACGCTTTCCCTACTGTGGCAACCTCTGGAGTTGGAATAGTAATTTTTAGCCCTGCGCTATACAACTCTTTCCCTACTGTTGCCCACTTTGGAGTTGGAATAGTAATTCTTACCTCTACGCTATCCAACGCTTTCCCTACTGTAGCACCCTCTGGAGTTGGAATAGTAATTTTTATCCCTACGCTATCCAACGCTTGCCCTACTGTTGCACCCTCTGGAGTTGGAATAGTAATTTTTACCTCTATGCTATCCGACGCTTTTCCTACTGTTGCACCCTCTGGAGTTGGAAAAGTAATTTTTATCCCTACGCTATCCAACACTTTTCCTACTGTTGCACCCTCTGGAGTTGGAATAGTCATTTTTACAACTAGGCTATCCAACTCTTTCCCTACTGTTGCACCCTCTGGAGTTGGAATAGCTATATTTACCTCTACGCTATCCGACACTTTGCCTACTGTTGCACACTCTGGAGTTGGAATGGTAATTTTTACCCCCATGCTATCCAACGCTTTCCCTACTGTAGCACCCTCTGGAGTTGGAAAAGCAATTTTTACCCCTACGCTATCCAATACTTTCCCTACTGTTGCACCCTCTGGAGTTGGAATAGTAATTTTTACCCCTACGCTATCCAACACTTTCCCTACTGTTGCCCCCTCTGGAGTTGGAATAGTAATTTTTACCCCCACACTATCCAACGATTTCCCTGCTTTTTTCACTCTCTGGAGTTGGAATGGTAATTTTTACTCCTATGCTATCCAACGCTTTCCCTACTGTTTCGCTCTCTGGAGTTGGAAAAGTAATTTTTACCCCTATGCTATCCAACACTTTCCCTACTGTTGCACCCTCTGGAGGTGGAATAATAAATTTTACCCCTACGCTATCCAATGCTTTCCCTACTGTAGCACCCTCTGGAGTTGGAGTGGTAATTTCTACCCCCATGCTATCCAACTCTTTCCCTACTGTAGCACCCTCTGGCGTTGGAATGGTAGTTTTTACCCCTACGCTATCCAATGCTTTCCCGACTGTTTCACTCTCTGGAGTAGGAATAGTAATTTTTACCCTTACACTATCCAACGCTTTCCCTACTTTTGCACCCTCTGAAGTTTGAATAGTACATTTCACCTTTACGCTACCCAACGCTTTCCCTACTGTTGCAACCTCAGGAGTTAGAATAGTAATTTTTACCCCTGAAAATAGCCAACGCTTTCCCTACTGTTTCACTCTCTAGAGTTGCAATAGTAATTTTTACCCCTATGCTATCCAACGCTTTCCCTACTGTTTCACTCTTTGGAGTTGGAACAGTAAATTTTACCCCTACGCTATCCAACGCTTTCCCTACTGTTGTACCCTCTGGATTTGGAATGGTAATTTTTACCCCTACGCTATCGATTGCTTTCCCTACTGTTGCACCCTTTGGAGTTGGAATAGTAATTTTTACCCTTACGCTATCCAATGCTTTCCCTACTGTAGCACCCTCTGGAGTTGGAGTGGTAATATTTAACCCCATTCTATCCAATGCTTTCCCTTTTGTTGCCCCCTCTGGAGTTGGAATGGTAATTTTTACCCCTACGCTATCCAACGCTTTCCCTACTGTTTCCCTCTCTGGAGTTGGAATAGTAACTTTTACCCCTACGCTATCCAATGCTTTCCCTACTGTTGCACCCTCTGGAGTTGGAATAGAAATGTTTACCCCTAGGCTAGCCAACGCTTTCCCTACTGTAGCACCCTCTGGAGTTGGAATAGTAATTTTTACCCCTACGCTATCCAATGCTTTCCCTACTGTTGCACCCTCTGGAGTTGGAATAGTAATTTTTTCCCTATGCTATCCAACGCTCTCACTAATGTTGCACCCTCTGGAGTTGGAATTGTAATTTCTACCCCTACGCTATCCAACTCTTTCCCTACTGTTGCACCCTCAGTAGTTGGAATAGTGATTTTAACCCCTACGCTATCCAGCGCTCTCCTTAATGTTGCACCCTCTGGAGTTAGAATTGTAATTGTTACCCCTACGCTATCCAACGTTGTCCCTACTGTTGCAACCTCTGGAGTTGGAATAGTAATTTTTACGCCTGCGCTATCCAATGCTTTCCCTACTGTAGCATCATCTGGAGTTGGAATAGTAGTTTTTACCCCTACTCTATCCAACGCTTTCCCTACTGTTTCACTCTCTGCAGTTGGAATAGTAACTTTTACCCCTACGCTATCCAATGCTTTCGCTACTGTTGTCCCCTCTGGAGTTGGAACAGTACTTTTTACCCCTACGCTATCCAACGCTTTCCCTACTGTGGCAACCTCTGGAGTTGGAATAGTAATTTTTAGCCCTGCCCTATCCAACGCTTTCCCTACTGTTGCCCACTTCGGAGTTGGAATAGTAATTCTTACCCCTACGCTATCCAACGCTTTCCCTACTGTAGCACCCTCTGGAGTTGGAATAGTAATTTTTACCCCTACGCTATCCAACGCTTGCCCTAGTGTTGCACCCTCTGGAGTTGGAATAGTAATTTTTACCTCTATGCTATCCAACGCTTTTTCTACTGTTGCACCCTCTGGAGTTGGAAAAGTAATTTTTATCCCTACGCTATCCAACGCTTTTCCTTCTGTTGCACCCTCTGGAGTTGGAATAGCTATATTTACCTCTACGCTATCCAACACTTTGCCTACTGTTGCACCCTCTGGAGTTGGAATAGTAATTTTTACAACTACGCTATCCAACTCTTTCCCTACTGTTGCACCCTCTGGAGTTGGAATAGCTATATTTACCTCTACGCTATCCGACACTTTGCCTACTGTTGCACCCTCTGGAGTTGGAATGGTAATTTTTACCCCCATGCTATCCAACGCTTTCCCTACTGTAGCACCCTCTGGAGTTGGAAAAGTAATTTTTACCCCTACGCTATCCAACACTTTTCCTACTGTTGCACCCTCTGGAGTTGGAATGGTAATTTTTACCCCCATGCTATCCAACGCTTTCCCTACTGTAGCACCCTCTGGAGTTGGAATAGTAATTTTTACCCCTACACTATCCAACGATTTCCCTGCTTTTTTCACTCTCTGGAGTTGGAATGGGAAGTTTTTACTCCTATGCTATCCAACGCTTTCCCTACTGTTTCGCTCTCTGGAGTTGGAAAAGTAATTTTTACCCCTATGCTATCCAACACTTTCCATACTGTTGCACCCTCTGGAGGTGGAATAATAATTTTTACCCCTACGCTATCCAATGCTTTCCCTACTGTAGCACCCTCTGGAGTTGGAGTGGTAATGTTTACCCCCATGCTATCCAACTCTTTCCCTACTGTAGCACCCTCTGGGGTTGGAATGGTAGTTTTTACCCCTACGCTATCCAATGCTTTCCCGACTGTTTCACTCTCTGGAGTAGGAATAGTAATTTTTACCCTTACACTATCCAACGCTTTCCCTACTTTTGCACCCTCTGGAGTTAGAATAGTAATTTTTACCCCTACAGTAGCCAACGCTTTCCCTACTGTTTCACTCTCTGGAGTTGCAATAGTAATTTTTACCCCTATGCTATCCAACTCTTTCCTTACTGTTTCACTCTCTGGAGTTGGAACAGTAAATTTTACCCCTACGCTATCCAACACTTTCCCTACTGTTGCACCCTCTGGATTTGGAATGCTAATTTTTACCCCTACGCTATCCATTGCTTTCCCTACTGTTGCACCCTTTGGAGTTGGAATAGTAATTTTTGCCCTAACGCTATCCAATGCTTTCCCTACTGTAGCACCCTCTGGAGTTGGAGTGGTAATATTTACCCCCATTATATCCAATGCTTTCCCTTCTGTGTCCCCCTCTGGAGTTGGAATGGTAATTTGTACCCCTACGCTATCCAATGCTTTCCCTACTGTAGCACCATCTGGAGTTGGAATAGTAGTTTTTACCCCTACGCTATCCAACGCTTTCCCTACTGTTTCACTCTCTGGAGTTGGAATAGTAACTTTTACCCCTACGCTATCCAATGCTTTCCCTACTGTTGCACTCTCTGGAGTTTGAATAGAAATGTTTACCCCTAGGCTATCGAACGCTTTCCCTACTGTAGCACCCTCTGGAGTTGGGATAGTAATTTTTACCCCTACGCTATCCAACTCTTTCCCTACTGTTGCACCCTCAGGAGTTGGAATTGTAATTTTTACCCCTACGCTATCCAACTCTTTCCCTACTGTTGCACCCTCAGGAGTTGGAATAGTGATTTTAACCCCTACGCTATCCAACGCTCTCCTTAATGTTGCACCATCTGGAGTTAGAATTGTAATTTTTACCCCTACGCTATCCAACTTTGTCCCTACTGTTGCACCCTCTGGAGTTGGAATAGTAATTTTTACCCCTACGCTATCCAATGCTTTCTCTACTGTAGCATCATCTGGAGTTGGAATAGTCGTTTTTACCCCTACGCTATCCAACGCTTTCCCTACTGTTTCACTCTCTGGAGTTGGAATAGTAACTTTTAACCCTACGCTATCCAATGCTTTCGCTACTGTTGTCCCCTCTGGAGTTGGAACTGTAATTTTTACCCCTACGCTATCCAACGCTTTCCCTACTGTGGCAACCTCTGGAGTTGGAATAGTAATTTTTAGCCCCGCGCTATCCAACGCTTTCCCTACTGTTGCCCACTTTGGAGTTGGAATAGTAATTCTTAACCCTACGCTATCCAACGCTTTCCCTACTGTAGCACCCTCTGGAGTTGGAATAGTAATTTTTACCCCTACGCTGTCCAACGCTTGCCCTACTGTTGCACCCTCTGGAGTTGGAATAGTAATTTTTACCTCTATGCTATCCAACGCTTTTCCTACTGTTGCACCCTCTGGAGTTGGAAAAGTAATTTTTATCCCTACGCTATCCAACGCTATTCCTTCTGTTGCACCCTCTGGAGTTGGAATAGCTATATTTACCTCTACGCTATCCAAAACTTTCCCTACTGTAGCACCCTCTGGAGTTGGAAAAGTAATTTTTACCCCTATGCTATCCAACACTTTCCCTACTGTTGCACCCTCTGGAGTTGGAATAGTAATTCTTACCCCTACGCTATCCAACACTTTCCCTACTGTTGGCCCCTCTGGAGTTGGAATAGTAATTTTTACCCCTACACTATCCAACGATTTCCCTGCTTTTTTCACTCTCTGGAGTTGGAATGGTAATTTTTACTCCTATGCCATCCAACGCTTTCCCTACTGTTTCGCTCTCTGGAGTTGGAAAAGTAATTTTTACCCCTATACTATCCAACACTTTCCCTACTGTTGCACCCTCTGGAGGTGGACTAATAATTTGTAACCCTATGCTATCCAATGCTTTCCCTACTGTAGCACCCTCTGCAGTTGAAGTGGTCATTTTTACCCCCATGCTATCCAACTCTTTCCCTACTGTAGCACCCTCTGGGGTTGGAATGGTAGTTTTTACCCCTATGCTATCCAATGCTTTCCCGACTGTTTCACTCTCTGGAGTAGAAATAGTAATTTTTACCCTTACACTATCCAACGCTTTCCCAACTTTTGCACCCTCTTGAGTTTGAATAGTATATTTCACCTTTACGCTACCCAACGCTTTCCCTACTGTTGCACCCTCAGGAGTTAGAATAGTAATTTTTACCCCTACAATAGCCAACGCTTTCCCTACTGTTTCACTTTCTGGAGTTGCAATAGTAATTTTTACCCCTATGCTATCCAACACTTTCCCTACTGTTTCACTCTCTGGAGTTGGAACAGTAAATTTTACCCCTACGCTATCCAACGCTTTCCCTACTGTTGCACCCTCTGGATTTGGAATGGTAATTTTTACCCCTATGCTATCGATTGCTTTCCCTACTGTTGCACCCTTTGGAGTTGGAATAGTAATTTTTACCCTTACGCTATCCAATGCTTTCCCTACTGTAGCACCCTCTGGAGTTGGAGTGATAATATTTACCCCCATTCTATCCAATGCCTTCCCTTCTGTTGCCCCCTCTGGAGATGGAATGGTCATTTTTACCCCTACGCTATCCAATGCTTTCCCTACTGTAGCACCATCTGGAATTGGAATAGTAGTTTTTACCCCTACGCTATCCAATGCTTTCCCTACTGTTTCACTCTCTGGAGTTGGAATAGTAACTTTTACCCCTACGCTATCCAATGCTTTCCCTACTGTTGCACCCTCTGGAGTTGGAATAGAAATGTTTACCCCTAGGCTATCCAACGCTTTTCCTACTGTAGCACCCTCTGGAGTTGGAATAGTCATTTTTACCCCTACGCTATCCAATGCTTTCCCTACTGTTGCACCCTCTGGAGTTGGAATAGTAATTTTTTCCCTATGCTCTCCAACGCTCTCCCTAATGTTGCACCCTCTGGAGTTGGAATTGTAAATTTTTACCCCTACGCTATGCAATTCTTTCCCTACTGTTGCACCCTCTGGAGTTGGAATAGTAATTTTAACCCCTACGCTATCCAACGCTCTCCCTAATGTTGCACTCTCTGGAGTTAGAATTGTAATTTTTACCCCTACGCTATCCAACGCTGTCCCTACTGTTGCACCCTCTGGAGTTGGAATAGTAATTTTTACCCCTACGCTATCCAAGCTTTCCGTACTGTAGCACCCTCTGGAGTTGGAATAGTAATTTCTACCCCTACGCTATCCAACGCTTTCCCTACTGTTGCACCCTCTGGAGTTGGAATAGTAATTTTTACCTCTGTGCTATCCAACGCTTTCCCTACTGTTGCTCCCTCTGGAGTTGGAATAGTAATCTCTACCCCTACGCTATCCAACGCTATCCCTACTGTTGCACCCTCGGGAGTTGGAATAGTAATTTGTACCCCTATGCTATCCAATGCTTTGCCTACTGTTGCACCCCCTGGAGTTGGAATAGTAATTTTTTACCCCTACGCTATCCAACACTTCCCCTACTGTTTCCCCCTCTGGATTTAGAAGAGTCATTTTTACCCCTACGCTGTCCAATGCTTTCCCTACTGTCGCACCCTCTGGAGTTGGAATAGTACATTTTTACCTGTACGTTATCCAACACTTTCCCTACTGTTTCAATATCTGGAGTTGGAATAGTAATGCCAACCCCCTACGCTATCCAACTCTTTCCCTACTGTTGACCCCTCTGGAGTTGGAATAGTAATTTTTACCTCTACACTATCCAATGCTTTCCCTACTGTAGCACCCTTTTTTTGAGTTGTAATAGTCATTTATTTTTTCCCCTACGATATCCAACGCTTTCCCCACTGTTGCACCCCCTGGAGTTGGAATAGTATTTTTAACCATACAGTATCCAACGCTTTCCCTACTGTTGTCCCCTCTGGAGTTGGAATAGTAATTTTTACCCTTACGCTATCCAATGCTTTTCCTACTGTAGCACCCTCTGGAATTGGAATAGTAATTTCTACCCCTACGCTATCCAACGCTTTCCCTACTGTAGCACCCTCTGGAGTTGGAATAGTAATTTTTACCCCTACACTATCCAACGATTTCCCTGCTTTTTTCACTCTCTGGAGTTGGAATGGGAAGTTTTTACTCCTATGCTATCCAACGCTTTCCCTACTGTTTCGCTCTCTGGAGTTGGAAAAGTAATTTTTACCCCTATGCTATCCAACACTTTCCATACTGTTGCACCCTCTGGAGGTGGAATAATAATTTTTACCCCTACGCTATCCAATGCTTTCCCTACTGTAGCACCCTCTGGAGTTGGAGTGGTAATGTTTACCCCCATGCTATCCAACTCTTTCCCTACTGTAGCACCCTCTGGGGTTGGAATGGTAGTTTTTACCCCTACGCTATCCAATGCTTTCCCGACTGTTTCACTCTCTGGAGTAGGAATAGTAATTTTTACCCTTACACTATCCAACGCTTTCCCTACTTTTGCACCCTCTGGAGTTAGAATAGTAATTTTTACCCCTACAGTAGCCAACGCTTTCCCTACTGTTTCACTCTCTGGAGTTGCAATAGTAATTTTTACCCCTATGCTATCCAACTCTTTCCTTACTGTTTCACTCTCTGGAGTTGGAACAGTAAATTTTACCCCTACGCTATCCAATACTTTCCCTACTGTTGCACCCTCTGGATTTGGAATGCTAATTTTTACCCCTACGCTATCCATTGCTTTCCCTACTGTTGCACCCTTTGGAGTTGGAATAGTAATTTTTGCCCTAACGCTATCCAATGCTTTCCCTACTGTAGCACCCTCTGGAGTTGGAGTGGTAATATTTACCCCCATTATATCCAATGCTTTCCCTTCTGTGTCCCCCTCTGGAGTTGGAATGGTAATTTGTACCCCTACGCTGTCCAATGCTTTCCCTACTGTAGCACCATCTGGAGTTGGAATAGTAGTTTTTACCCCTACGCTATCCAACGCTTTCCCTACTGTTTCACTCTCTGGAGTTGGAATAGTAACTTTTACCCCTACGCTATCCAATGCTTTCCCTACTGTTGCACTCTCTGGAGTTTGAATAGAAATGTTTACCCCTAGGCTATCGAACGCTTTCCCTACTGTAGCACCCTCTGGAGTTGGGATAGTAATTTTTACCCCTACGCTATCCAACTCTTTCCCTACTGTTGCACCCTCAGGAGTTGGAATTGTAATTTTTACCCCTACGCTATCCAACTCTTTCCCTACTGTTGCACCCTCAGGAGTTGGAATAGTGATTTTAACCCCTACGCTATCCAACGCTCTCCTTAATGTTGCACCATCTGGAGTTAGAATTGTAATTTTTACCCCTACGCTATCCAACGTTGTCCCTACTGTTGCACCCTCTGGAGTTGGAATAGTAATTTTTACCCCTACGCTATCCAATGCTTTCTCTACTGTAGCATCATCTGGAGTTGGAATAGTAGTTTTTACCCCTACGCTATCCAATACTTTCCCTACTGTTGCACCCTCTGGATTTGGAATGCTAATTTTTACCCCTACGCTATCCATTGCTTTCCCTACTGTTGCACCCTTTGGAGTTGGAATAGTAATTTTTGCCCTAACGCTATCCAATGCTTTCCCTACTGTAGCACCCTCTGGAGTTGGAGTGGTAATATTTACCCCCATTATATCCAATGCTTTCCCTTCTGTGTCCCCCTCTGGAGTTGGAATGGTAATTTGTACCCCTACGCTGTCCAATGCTTTCCCTACTGTAGCACCATCTGGAGTTGGAATAGTAGTTTTTACCCCTACGCTATCCAACGCTTTCCCTACTGTTTCACTCTCTGGAGTTGGAATAGTAACTTTTACCCCTACGCTATCCAATGCTTTCCCTACTGTTGCACTCTCTGGAGTTTGAATAGAAATGTTTACCCCTAGGCTATCGAACGCTTTCCCTACTGTAGCACCCTCTGGAGTTGGGATAGTAATTTTTACCCCTACGCTATACAACTCTTTCCCTACTGTTGCACCCTCAGGAGTTGGAATTGTAATTTTTACCCCTACGCTATCCAACTCTTTCCCTACTGTTGCACCCTCAGGAGTTGGAATAGTGATTTTAACCCCTACGCTATCCAACGCTCTCCTTAATGTTGCACCATCTGGAGTTAGAATTGTAATTTTTACCCCTACGCTATCCAACGTTGTCCCTACTGTTGCACCCTCTGGAGTTGGAATAGTAATTTTTACCCCTACGCTATCCAATGCTTTCTCTACTGTAGCATCATCTGGAGTTGGAATAGTAGTTTTTACCCCTACGCTATCCAACGCTTTCCCTACTGTTTCACTCTCTGGAGTTGGAATAGTAACTTTTAACCCTACGCTATCCAATGCTTTCGCTACTGTTGTCCCCTCTGGAGTTGGAACTGTAATTTTTACCCCTACGCTATCCAACGCTTTCCCTACTGTGGCAACCTCTGGAGTTGGAATAGTAATTTTTAGCCCCGCGCTATCCAACGCTTTCCCTACTGTTGCCCACTTTGGAGTTGGAATAGTAATTCTTACCCCTACGCTATCCAACGCTTTCCCTACTGTAGCACCCTCTGGAGTTGGAATAGTAATTTTTACCCCTACGCTGTCCAACGCTTGCCCTACTGTTGCACCCTCTGGAGTTGGAATAGTAATTTTTACCTCTATGCTATCCAACGCTTTTCCTACTGTTGCACCCTCTGGAGTTGGAAAAGTAATTTTTATCCCTACGCTATCCAACGCTATTCCTTCTGTTGCACCCTCTGGAGTTGGAATAGCTATATTTACCTCTACGCTATTCAAAACTTTCCCTACTGTAGCACCCTCTGGAGTTGGAAAAGTAATTTTTACCCCTATGCTATCCAACACTTTCCCTACTGTTGCACCCTCTGGAGTTGGAATAGTAATTTTTACCCCTACGCTATCCAACACTTTCCCTACTGTTGGCCCCTCTGGAGTTGGAATAGTAATTTTTACCCCTACACTATCCAACGATTTCCCTGCTTTTTTCACTCTCTGGAGTTGGAATGGTAATTTTTACTCCTATGCCATCCAACGCTTTCCCTACTGTTTCGCTCTCTGGAGTTGGAAAAGTAATTTTTACCCCTATACTATCCAACACTTTCCCTACTGTTGCACCCTCTGGAGGTGGACTAATAATTTTTAACCCTATGCTATCCAATGCTTTCCCTACTGTAGCACCCTCTGCAGTTGAAGTGGTCATTTTTACCCCCATGCTATCCAACTCTTTCCCTACTGTAGCACCCTCTGGGGTTGGAATGGTAGTTTTTACCCCTATGCTATCCAATGCTTTCCCGACTGTTTCACTCTCTGGAGTAGAAATAGTAATTTTTACCCTTACACTATCCAACGCTTTCCCAACTTTTGCACCCTCTTGAGTTTGAATAGTATATTTCACCTTTACGCTACCCAACGCTTTCCCTACTGTTGCACCCTCAGGAGTTAGAATAGTAATTTTTACCCCTACAATAGCCAACGCTTTCCCTACTGTTTCACTTTCTGGAGTTGCAATAGTAATTTTTACCCCTATGCTATCCAACACTTTCCCTACTGTTTCACTCTCTGGAGTTGGAACAGTAAATTTTACCCCTACGCTATCCAACGCTTTCCCTACTGTTGCACCCTCTGGATTTGGAATGGTAATTTTTACCCCTACGCTATCGATTGCTTTCCCTACTGTTGCACCCTTTGGAGTTGGAATAGTAATTTTTACCCTTACGCTATCCAATGCTTTCCCTACTGTAGCACCCTCTGGAGTTGGAGTGATAATATTTACCCCCATTCTATCCAATGCCTTCCCTTCTGTTGCCCCCTCTGGAGATGGAATGGTAATTTTTACCCCTACGCTATCCAATGCTTTCCCTACTGTAGCACCATCTGGAATTGGAATAGTAGTTTTTACCCCTACGCTATCCAATGCTTTCCCTACTGTTTCACTCTCTGGAGTTGGAATAGTAACTTTTACCCCTACGCTATCCAATGCTTTCCCTACTGTTGCACCCTCTGGAGTTGGAATAGAAATGTTTACCCCTAGGCTATCCAACGGTTTTCCTACTGTAGCACCCTCTGGAGTTGGAATAGTCATTTTTACCCCTACGCTATCCAATGCTTTCCCTACTGTTGCACCCTCTGGAGTTGGAATAGTAATTTTTTCCCTATGCTCTCCAACGCTCTCCCTAATGTTGCACCCTCTGGAGTTGGAATTGTAAATTTTTACCCCTACGCTATGCAACTCTTTCCCTACTGTTGCACCCTCTGGAGTTGGAATAGTAATTGTATCCCCTACGCTATCCAACGCTCTCCCTAATGTTGCACTCTCTGGAGTTAGAATTGTAATTTTTACCCCTACGCTATCCAACGCTGTCCCTACTGTTGCACCCTCTGGAGTTGGAATAGTAATTTTTACCCCTACGCTATCCAAGCTTTCCGTACTGTAGCACCCTCTGGAGTTGGAATAGTAATTTCTACCCCTACGCTATCCAACGCTTTCCCTACTGTTGCACCCTCTGGAGTTGGAATAGTAATTTTTACCTCTGTGCTATCCAACGCTTTCCCTACTGTTGCTCCCTCTGGAGTTGGAATAGTAATCTCTACCCCTACGCTATCCAACGCTATCCCTACTGTTGCACCCTCGGGAGTTGGAATAGTAATTTGTACCCCTATGCTATCCAATGCTTTGCCTACTGTTGCACCCCCTGGAGTTGGAATAGTAATTTTGTACCCCTACGCTATCCAACACTTCCCCTACTGTTTCCCCCTCTGGATTTAGAAGAGTCATTTTTACCCCTATGCTGTCCAATGCTTTCCCTACTGTCGCACCCTCTGGAGTTGGAATAGTACATTTTTACCTGTACGTTATCCAACACTTTCCCTACTGTTTCAATATCTGGAGTTGGAATAGTAATGCCTACCCCCTACGCTATCCAACTCTTTCCCTACTGTTGACCCCTCTGGAGTTGGAATAGTAATTTTTACCTCTACACTATCCAATGCTTTCCCTACTGTAGCACCCTTTTTTTGAGTTGTAATAGTCATTTATTTTTTCCCCTACGATATCCAACGCTTTCCCCACTGTTGCACCCCCTGGAGTTGGAATAGTATTTTTAACCATACAGTATCCAACGCTTTCCCTACTGTTGTCCCCTCTGGAGTTGGAATAGTAATTTTTACCCTTACGCTATCCAATGCTTTTCCTACTGTAGCACCCTCTGGAATTGGAATAGTAATTTCTACCCCTACGCTATCCAATGCTTTCCCTACTGTTTCACTCTCTGGAGTTGCAATAGTAATTTTTACCCCTATGCTATCCAACGCTTTCCCTACTGTTTCACTCTCTGGATGTGGAACAGTAAATTTAACCACTACGCTATCCAATGCTTTCCCTGCTGTAGCACCCTCTGGAGTTGGAACAGTAAATTTCACCACTACGCTATCCAACGCTTTCCCTACTGTTGCACCCTCTGGATTTAGAATGGTAATTTTTACCCCTATGCTATCCATTGCTTTCCCTACTGTTGCACCCTTTGGAGTTGGAATAGTAATTTTTACCCTGACGCTATCCAATGCTTTCCCTGCTGTAGCACCCTCTGGAGTTGGAGTGGTAATTTTTACCCCCATGCTATCCAACGCTTTCCCTTCTGTTGCCCCCTCTGGAGTTGGAATAGTAAGTTTTACCCCTACGCTATCCAATGCTTTCCCTACTGTAGCATCATCTGGAGTTGGAATAGTAGTTTTTACCCCTAGGCTATCCAACACTTTCCCTACTTTTTCACTCTCTGGAGTTGGAATAGTAACTTTTACCCCTACGCTATCCAATGCTTTCGCTACTGTTGTCCCCTCTGGAGTTGGAACAGTAATTTTTACCCCACCCTCTATCCAACGCTTTCCCTACTGTGGCAACCTCTGGAGTTGGAATAGTAATTTTTAGCCCTGCGCTATCCAACGCTTTCCCTCCTTTTGCCCACTTTGGAGTTGGAATAGTAATTCTTACCCCTACGCTATCCAACGCTTTCCCTACTGTAGCACCCTCTGGAGTTGGAATAGTAATTTTTACCCCTACGCTATCCAATGCTTGCCCTACTGTTGCACCCTCTGGAGTTGGAAAAGTAATTTTTACCTCTATGCTATCCAACGCTTTTCCTACTGTTGCACCCTCTGGAGTTGGAAAAGTAAGTTTTTAACACTACGCTATCCAACGCTTTTCCTACTGTTGCACCCTCTGGAGTTGGAATAGTAATTTTTACAACTACGCTATCCAACTCTTTCCCTACTGTTGCACCCTCTGGAGTTGGAATAGCTATATTTACCTCTACGCTATCCGACACTTTGCCTACTGTTGCACCCTCTGGAGTTGGAATGGTAATTTTTACCCCCATGCTATCCAACGCTTTCCCTACTGTAGCACCCTCTGGAGTTGGAAAAGTAATTTTTACCCCTACGCTATCCAACACTTTCCCTACTGTTGCACCCTCTGGAGTTGGAATAGTAATTTTTACCCCTACGCTATCCAACACTTTCGCTACTGTTGCCCCCTCTGGAGTTGGAATAGTAATTTTTACCCCTACACTATCCAACGATTTCCCTGCTTTTTTCACTCTCTGGAGTTGGAATGGTAATTTTTACTCCTATGCTATCCAACGCTTTCCCTACTGTTTCGCTCTCTGGAGTTGGAAAAGTAATTTTTACCCCTATGCTATCCAACACTTTCCCTACTGTTGCACCCTCTGGAGGTGGAATAATAATTTTTACCCCTACGCTATCCAATGCTTTTCCTACTGTAGCACCCTCTGGAGTTGGAGTGGTAATTTTTACCCCAATGCTATCCAACTCTTTCCCTACTGTAGCACCCTCTGGGGTTGGAATGGTAGTTTTTACCCCTACGCTATCCAATGCTTTCCCGACTGTTTCACTCTCTGGAGTAGGAATAGTAATTTTTACCCTTACACTATCCAACGCTTTCCCTACTTTTGCACCCTCTGGAGTTTGAATAGTACATTTCACCTTTACGCTACCCAACGCTTTCCCTACTGTTGCACCCTCAGGAGTTAGAATAGTAATTTTTACCCCTACAATAGCCAACGCTTTCCCTACTGTTTCACTCTCTGGAGTTGCAACAGTATTTTTACCCCTATGCTATCCAACGCTTTCCCTACTGTTTCACTCTCTGGAGTTGGAACAGTAAATTTTACCCCTACGCTATCCAACGCTTTCCCTACTGTTGCACCCTCTGGATTTGGAATGGTAATTTTTACCCCTTCGCTATCCATTGCTTTCCCTACTATTGCACCCTTTGGAGTTGGAATAGTAATTTTTACCCTTACGCTATTCAATGCTTTCCCTACTGTAGCACCCTCTGGAGTTGGAGTGGTAATATTTACCCCCATTCTATCCAATGATTTCCCTTCTGTTGCCCCCTCTGGAGTTGGAATAGTAATTTTTACCCCTAGGCTATCCAACACTTTCCCTACTGTTTCACTCTCTGGAGTTGGAATAGTAACTTTTACCCCTACGCTATCCAATGCTTTCGCTACTGTTGTCCCCTCTGGAGTTGGAACAGTAATTTTTACCCCTACTCTATCCAACGCTTTCCCTACTGTGGGAACCTCTGGAGTTGGAATAGTAATTCTTACCCCTGCGCTATCCAACGCTTTCCCTACTGTAGCACCCTCTGGAGTTGGAATAGTAATTTTTACCCCTACGCTATCCAACGCTTGCCCTACTGTTGCACCCTCTGGAGTTGGAATAGTAATTTTTACCTCTATGCTATCCGACGCTTTTCCTACTGTTGCACCCTCTGGAGTTGGAAAAGTACGTTTTTATCCCTACGCTATCCAACGCTTTTCCTACTGTTGCACCCTCTGGAGTTGGAATAGTAATTTTTACAACTACACTATCCAACTCTTTCCCTACTGTTGCACCCTCTGGAGTTGGATAGCTATATTTACCACTACGCTATCCGACACTTTGCCTACTGATGCACCCTCTGGAGTTGGAATGGTAATTTTTACCCCCATGCTATCCAAAGCTTTCCCTACTGTAGCACCCTCTGGAGTTGGAAAAGTATTTTTTACCCCTACGCTATCCTACACTTTCCCTACTGTTGCACCCTCTGGAGTTGGAATAGTAATTTTTACCCCTACACTATCCAACGATTTCCCTGCTTTTTTCACTCTCTGGAGTTGGAATGGTAATTTTTACTCCTATGCTATCCAACGCTTTCCCTACTGTTTCGCTCTCTGGAGTTGGAAAAGTAATTTTTACCCCTATGCTATCCAACACTTTCCCTACTGTTGCACCCTCTGGAGGTGGAATAATAATTTTTACCCCTACGCTATCTAATGCTTTCCCTACTGTAGCACCCTCTGGAGTTGCAGTGGTAATTTTTACCCCAATGCTATCCAACTCTTTCCCTACTGTAGCACCCTCTGGGGTTGGAATGGTAGTTTTTACCCCTACGTTATCCAATGCTTTCCCGACTGTTTCACTCTCTGGAGTAGGAATAGTAATTTTTACCCTTACACTATCCAACGCTTTCCCTACTTTTGCACCCTCTGGAGTTTGAATAGTACATTTCACCTTTACGCTACCCAACGCTTTCCCTACTGTTGCACCCTCAGGAGTTAGAATAGTAATTTTTACCCCTACAATAGCCAACGCTTTCCCTACTGTTTCACTCTCTGGAGTTGCAATAGTAATTTTTACCCCTATGCTATCCAACGCTTTCCCTACTGTTTCACTCTCTGGAGTTGGAACAGTAAATTTTACCCCTACGCTATCCAACGCTTTCCCTACTGTTGCACCCTCTGGATTTGGAATGGTAATTTTTACCCCTATGCTATCCATTGCTTTCCCTACTATTGCACCCTTTGGAGTTGGAATAGTAATTTTTACCCTTACGCTATTCAATGCTTTTCCTACTGTAGCACCCTCTGGAGTTGGAGTGGTAATATTTACCCCCATTCTATCCAATGCTTTCCCTTCTGTTGCCCCCTCTGGAGTTGGAATGGTAAATTTTACCCCTACGCTCTCCAATGCTTTCCCTAATGTAGCACCATCTGGAGTTGGAATAGTAGTTTTTACCCCTACGCTATCCAACGCTTTCCCTACTGTTTCACTCTCTGGAGTTGGAATAGTAACTTTTACCCCTACGCTATCAAATGCTTTCCCTACTGTTATCCCCTCTGGAGTTGGAATAGTAATTTTTACCTCTACGCTATTCAATGCTTTCCCTACTGTAGCACCCTTTGGAGTTGGAACAGTAATTTTTACCGCTACGCTATCCAACGCTTTCCCTACTGTTCCAACCTCTGGATTTGGAATAGTAATTTTTAGCCCTGCGCTATCCAACGCTTTCCCTACTGTTGCCCACTCTGGAGTTGGAATAGTAATTCTTACCCCTACGCTATCCAACGCTTTCCCTACTGTAGCACCCTCTGGAGTTGGAATAGTAATTTTTACCCCTACGCTATCCAACGCTTGCCCTACTGTTGCATCCTCTGGAGTTGGAATAGTAGTTTTTACCTCTATGCTATCTGCCGCTTTTCCTACTGTTGCACCCTCTGGAGGTGGAATAGTAATTTTTATCCCTACGCTATCCAAAGCTTTTCCTCCTGTTGCACCCTCTGGAGTTGGAATAGTAATTTTTACAACTACGCTATCCAACTCTTTCCCTACTGTTGCACCCTCTGGAGTTGGAATAGCTATATTTACCTCTACGCTATCCGACACTTTGCCTACTGTTGCACCCTCTGGAGTTGGAATGGTAATTTGTACCCCCATGCTATCCAACGCTTTCCCTACTGTAGCACCCTCTGGAGTTGGAAAAGTAATTTTTACCCCTACGCTATCCAACGCTTTCCCTACTGTTGCACCCTCTGGAGTTGGAATAGTCATTTTTACCCCTACGCTATCCAACACTTTCCCTACTGTTGCCCCCTCTAGAGTTGGAATAGTAATTTTTACCCCTACACTATCCAACGATTTCCCTGCTTTTTTCACTCTCTGGAGTTGGAATGGTAATTTTTACTCCTATGCTATCCAACGCTTTCCCTACTGTTTCGCTCTCTGGAGTTGGAAAAGTAATTTCTACCCCTATGCTATCCAACACTTTCCCTACTGTTGCACCCTCTGGAGATGGAAAAGTATTTTTTACCCCTACGCTATCCTACACTTTCCCTACGTTTGCACCCTCTGGAGTTGGAATAGTAATTTTTACCCCTACACTATCCAACGATTTCCCTGCTTTTTTCACTCTCTGGAGTTGGAATGGTAATTTTTACTCCTATGCTATCCAACGCTTTCCCTACTGTTTCGCTCTCTGGAGTTGGAAAAGTAATTTCTACCCCTATGCTATCCAACACTTTCCCTACTGTTGCACCCTCTGGAGATGGAATAATAATTTTTACCCCTACGCTATCCAATGCTTTCCCTACTGTAGCACCCTCTGGAGTTGGAGTGGTAATTTTTACCCCCATGCTATCCAACTCTTTCCCTACTGTAGCACCCACTGGGATTGGAATGGTAGTTTTTACCCCTATGCTATCCAATGCTGTCCCGACTGTTTCACTCTCTGGAGTAGGAATAGTAATTTTTACCCTTACACTATCCAACGCTTCCCCTACTTTTGCACCCTCTGGAGTTTGAATAGTAAATTTCACCTATACGCTACCCAACGCTTTCCCTACTGTTGCACCCTCAGGAGTTAGAATAGTAATTTTTACCCCTATGCTATCCAACGCTTTCCCTACTGTTTCACTCTCTGGAGTTGGAACAGTAAATTTTACCCCTACTCTATCCAACGCTTTCCCTACTGTTGCACCCTCTGGATTTGGAATGGTAATTTTTACCCCTACGCTATCCATTGCTTTCCCTACTGTTGCACCCTTTGGAGTTGGAATAGTAATTTTTACCCTTACGCTATCCAATGCTTTCCCTACTGTAGCACCCTCTGGAGGTAGAGTGGTAATATTTACCCCCATTCTATCCAATGCTTTCCCTTCTGTTGCCCCCTCTGGAGTTGGAATGGTAATTTTTACCCCTACACCATCCAATGCTTTCCCTACTGTAGCACCATCTGGAGTTGGAATAGTAGTTTTTACCCCTACACTATCCAACGCTTTCCCTCCTGTTTCACTCTCTGGAGTTGGAATAGTAACTTTTACCCCTACGCTATCCAATGCTTTCCCTACTGTTGTCCCCTCTGGAGTTGGAATAGTAACTTTTTACCTCTACGCTATCCAATGCTTTCCCTACTGTAGCACCCTTTGGAGTTGGAACAGTAATTTTTACCGCTACGCTCTCCAACGCTTTCCCTACTGTTCCAACCTCTGGATTTGGAATAGTAATTTTTAGCCCTGCGCTATCCAACGCTTTCCCTACTGTTGCCCACTCTGGAGTTGAAATAGTAATTCTTACCCCTACGCTATCCAACGCTTGCCCTATTGTTGCACCCTCTGGAGTTGGAATAGTAATTTTTACCTCTATGCTATCCAACGCTCTTCCTACTGTTGCACCCTCTGGAGTTGGAATAGTAATTTTTATCCCTACGCTATCCAACGCTTTTCCTACTGTTGCACCCTCTGGAGTTGGAATAGTAATTTTTACAACTACGCTATCCAACTCTTTCCCTACTGTTGCACCCTCTGGAGTTGGAATAGCTATATTTACCTCTACGCTATCCGACACTTTGCCTACTGTTGCACCCTCTGACGTTGGAATGGTAATTTTGACCCCCATGCTATCCAACGCTTTCCCTACTGTAGCACCCTCTGGAGTTGGAAAAGTAATTTTTACCCCTACGCTATCCAACGCTTTCCCTACTGTTGCACCCTCTGGAGTTGGAATAGTAATTTTTACCCCTACGCTATCCAACACTTTCCCTACTGTTGCCCCCTCTAGAGTTGGAATAGTAATTTTTACCCCGACACTATCCAACGATTTCCCTGCTTTTTTCACTCTCTGGAGTTGGAATGGTAATTTTTACTCCTATGCTATCCAACGCTTTCCCTACTGTTTCGCTCTCTGGAGTTGGAAAAGTAATTTTTACCCCTATGCTATCCAACACTTTCCCTACTGTTGCACCCTCTGGAGTTGGAATAATAATGTTTACCCCTATGCTATCCAATGCTTTCCCTACTGTAGCACCCTCTGGAGTTGGAGTGGTAATTTTTACCCCCATGCTATCCAATGCTTTCCCGACTGTTTCACTCTCTGGAGTAGGAATAGTAATTTTTACCCTTACACTATCCAACTCTTTCCCTACTTTTGCACCCTCGGGAGTTTGAATAGTAAATTTCACCTATACGCTACCCAACGCTTTCCCTACTGTTGCACCCTCAGGAGTTAGAATAGTAATTTTTACCCTACAATAGCCAACGCTTTCCCTACTGTTTCACTCTCTGGAGTTGCAATAGTAATTTTTACCCCTATGCTATCCAACGCTTTCCCTACTGTTTCACTCTCTGGAGTTGGAACAGTAAATTTTACCCCTACGCTATCCAACGCTTTCCCTGCTGTTGCACCCTCTGGATTTGGAATGGTAAATTTTACCCCTACGCTATCCATTGCTTTCCCTACTGTTGCACCCTTTGGAGTTGGAATACTAATTTTTACCCTTACGCTATCCAATGCTTTCCCTACTGTAGCACCCTCTGGAGTTGGAGTGGTAATATTTACCCCCATTCTATCCAATGCTTTCCCTTCTGTTGCCCCCTCTGGAGTTGGAATGGTAATTTTTACCCCTACGCTATCCAATGCTTTCCCTACTGTAGCACCATCTGGAATTGGAATAGTAGTTTTTACCCCTACGCTATCCAACGCTTTCCCTACTGTTTCACTCTCTGGAGTTGGAATAGTAACTTTTACCCCTACGCTATCCAATGCTTTCCCTACTGTTGTCCCCTCTGGAGGTGGAATGGTAATTTTTACCTCTACGCTATGCAATGCTTTCCCTACTGTAGCACCCTTTGGAGTTGGAATAGTAATTTTTACCCTTACGCTATCCAATGCTTTCCCTACTGTAGCACCCTCTGGAGTTGGAGTGGTAATATTTACCCCCATCCTATCCAATGCTTTCCCTTCTGTTGCCCCCTCTGGAGTTGGAATAGTAAGTTTTTACCCCTACGCTATCCAATGCTTTCCCTACTGTATCACCATCTGGAGTTGGAATAGTAGTTTTTACCCCTACGCTATCCAACGCTTTCCCTACTGTTTCACTCTCTGGAGTTGGAATAGTAACTTTTACCCCTACGCTATCCAATGCTTTCCCTATTGTTGTCCCCTCTGGAGGTGGAATAGAAATTTTTACCTCTACACTATCCAATGCTTTCCCTACCGTAGCACCCTTTGGAGTTGGAACAGTAATTTTTACCTCTACGCTATCCAACGCTTTCCCTACTGTTCCAACCTCTGGATTTGGAATAGTAATTTTTAGCCTTGCGCTATCCAACGCTTTCCATACTGTTGCCCACTCTGGAGTTGGAATAGTAATTCTTACCCCTACGCTATACAATGCTTTCCCTACTGTAGCACCCTCTGGAGTTGGAATAATAATTTTTACCCCTATGCTATCCAACACTTGCCCTACTGTTGCACCCTCTGGAGTTGGAATAGTAATTTTTACCTCTATGCTATCCGACGCTTTTCCTACTGTTGCACCCTCTGGAGTTGGAATAGTAATTTTTATCCCTACGCTATCCAACACTTTTCCTACTGTTGCCCCCTCTGGAGTTGGAATAGTAATTTTCACAACTACGCTATCCAACTCTTTCCCTACTGTTGCACCCTCTGGAGTTGGAATAGCTATATTTACCTGTACGCTATCCAACAATTTGCCTACTGTTGCACCCTCTGGATTTGGAATGGTAATTTTTACCCCCATGCTATACAACGCTTTCCCTACTGTAGCACCCTCTGGAGTTGGAAAAGTAATTTTTACCCCTACGCTATCCAACGCTTTCCCTACTGTTGCACCCTCTGGAGTTGGAATAGTAATTTTTACCCCTATGCTATCCAACACTTTCCCTACTGTTGCACCCTCTGGAGTTGGAATAGTAATTTTTACCCCTACACTATCCAATGATTTCCCTGCTGTTTCTCTCTCTGGACTTGGAATGGTAATTTTTACTCCTAAGCTATCCAACGCTTTCCCTACTGTTTCGCTCTCTGGAGTTGGAAAAGTAATTTTCACCCATATGCTATCCAACACTTTCCCTACTGTTGCACCCTCTGGAGTTGGAATAATAATTTTTACCCCTACGCTATCCAATGCTTTCCCTAATGTAGCACCCTCTGGAGTTGGAGTGGTATTTTTTACCCCCATGCTATCCAACTCTTTCCCTACTTTAGCACCCTCTGGGGTTGGAATGGTAATTTTTACCCCTACGCTATCCAATGCTTTCCCGACTGTTTCACTCTCTGGAGTTGGAATAGAAATTTTTACCCTTACACTATCCAACGCTTTCCCTACTTTTGCACCCTCGAGTTTGAATAGTAAATTTCACCTTTACGCTACCCAATGCTTTCCGTACTGTTGCCCCCTCAGGAGTTAGAATAGTAATTTTTACCCCTACAATAGCCAACGCTTTCCCTACTGTTGCACCCTCTGGAGTTGGAATAGTAATTTTTACCCCTACGCTATCCAACACTTTCCCTACTGTTGCCCCCTCTGGAGTTGGAATAGTAATTTTTACCCCGACACTATCCAAAGATTTCCCTGCTGTTTCACTCTCTGGAGTTGGAATGGTAATTTTTACTCCTATGCTATCCAACGCTTTCCCTACTGTTTCGCTCTCTGGAGTTGGAAAAGTAATTTTTACCCCTATGCTATCCAACACTTTCCCTACTGTTGCACCCTCTGGAGGTGGAATAATAATTTTTACCCCTACGCTATCCAATGCTTTTCCTACTGTAGCACCCTCTGGAGTTGGAGTGGTAATTTTTACCCCAATGCTATCCAACTCTTTCCCTACTGTAGCACCCTCTGGGGTTGGAATGGTAGTTTTTACCCCTACGCTATCCAATGCTTTCCCGACTGTTTCACTCTCTGGAGTAGGAATAGTAATTTTTACCCTTACACTATCCAACGCTTTCCCTACTTTTGCACCCTCTGGAGTTTTAATAGTACATTTCACCTTTACGCTACCCAACGCTTTCCCTACTGTTGCACCCTCAGGAGTTAGAATAGTAATTTTTACCCCTACAATAGCCAACGCTTTCCCTACTGTTTCACTCTCTGGAGTTGCAACAGTATTTTTACCCCTATGCTATCCAACGCTTTCCCTACTGTTTCACTCTCTGGAGTTGGAACAGTAAATTTTACCCCTACGCTATCCAACGCTTTCCCTACTGTTGCACCCTCTGGATTTGGAATGGTAATTTTTACCCCTTCGCTATCCATTGCTTTCCCTACTATTGCACCCTTTGGAGTTGGAATAGTAATTTTTACCCTTACGCTATTCAATGCTTTCCCTACTGTAGCACCCTCTGGAGTTGGAGTGGTAATATTTACCCCCATTCTATCCAATGATTTCCCTTCTGTTGCCCCCTCTGGAGTTGGAATAGTAATTTTTACCCCTAAGCTATCCAATGCTTTCCCTACTGTAGCATCATCTGGAGTTGGAATAGTAGTTTTTACCCCTAGGCTATCCAACACTTTCCCTACTGTTTCACTCTCTGGAGTTGGAATAGTAACTTTTACCCCTACGCTATCCAATGCTTTCGCTACTGTTGTCCCCTCTGGAGTTGGAACAGTAATTTTTACCCCTACTCTATCCAACGCTTTCCCTACTGTGGCAACCTCTGGAGTTGGAATAGTAATTCTTACCCCTGCGCTATCCAACGCTTTCCCTACTGTAGCACCCTCTGGAGTTGGAATAGTAATTTTTACCCCTACGCTATCCAACGCTTGCCCTACTGTTGCACCCTCTGGAGTTGGAATAGTAATTTTTACCTCTATGCTATCCGACGCTTTTCCTACTGTTGCACCCTCTGGAGTTGGAAAAGTACGTTTTTATCCCTACGCTATCCAACGCTTTTCCTACTGTTGCACCCTCTGGAGTTGGAATAGTAATTTTTACAACTACACTATCCAACTCTTTCCCTACTGTTGCACCCTCTGGAGTTGGATAGCTATATTTACCACTACGCTATCCGACACTTTGCCTACTGATGCACCCTCTGGAGTTGGAATGGTAATTTTTACCCCCATGCTATCCAAAGCTTTCCCTACTGTAGCACCCTCTGGAGTTGGAAAAGTATTTTTTACCCCTACGCTATCCTACACTTTCCCTACTGTTGCACCCTCTGGAGTTGGAATAGTAATTTTTACCCCTACACTATCCAACGATTTCCCTGCTTTTTTCACTCTCTGGAGTTGGAATGGTAATTTTTACTCCTATGCTATCCAACGCTTTCCCTACTGTTTCGCTCTCTGGAGTTGGAAAAGTAATTTTTACCCCTATGCTATCCAACACTTTCCCTACTGTTGCACCCTCTGGAGGTGGAATAATAATTTTTACCCCTACGCTATCTAAAGCTTTCCCTACTGTAGCACCCTCTGGAGTTGCAGTGGTAATTTTTACCCCAATGCTATCCAACTCTTTCCCTACTGTAGCACCCTCTGGGGTTGGAATGGTAGTTTTTACCCCTACGTTATCCAATGCTTTCCCGACTGTTTCACTCTCTGGAGTAGGAATAGTAATTTTTACCCTTACACTATCCAACGCTTTCCCTACTTTTGCACCCTCTGGAGTTTGAATAGTACATTTCACCTTTACGCTACCCAACGCTTTCCCTACTGTTGCACCCTCAGGAGTTAGAATAGTAATTTTTACCCCTACAATAGCCAACGCTTTCCCTACTGTTTCACTCTCTGGAGTTGCAATAGTAATTTTTACCCCTATGCTATCCAACGCTTTCCCTACTGTTTCACTCTCTGGAGTTGGAACAGTAAATTTTACCCCTACGCTATCCAACGCTTTCCCTACTGTTGCACCCTCTGGATTTGGAATGGTAATTTTTACCCCTATGCTATCCATTGCTTTCCCTACTATTGCACCCTTTGGAGTTGGAATAGTAATTTTTACCCTTACGCTATTCAATGCTTTTCCTACTGTAGCACCCTCTGGAGTTGGAGTGGTAATATTTACCCCCATTCTATCCAATGCTTTCCCTTCTGTTGCCCCCTCTGGAGTTGGAATGGTAAATTTTACCCCTACGCTCTCCAATGCTTTCCCTAATGTAGCACCATCTGGAGTTGGAATAGTAGTTTTTACCCCTACGCTATCCAACGCTTTCCCTACTGTTTCACTCTCTGGAGGTGGAATAGTAACTTTTACCCCTACGCTATCCAATGCTTTCCCTACTGTTATCCCCTCTGGAGTTGGAATAGTAATTTTTACCTCTACGCTATTCAATGCTTTCCCTACTGTAGCACCCTTTGGAGTTGGAACAGTAATTTTTACCGCTACGCTATTCAACGCTTTCCCTACTGTTCCAACCTCTGGATTTGGAATAGTAATTTTTAGCCCTGCGCTATCCAACGCTTTCCCTACTGTTGCCCACTCTGGAGTTGGAATAGTAATTCTTACCCCTACGCTATCCAACGCTTTCCCTACTGTAGCACCCTCTGGAGTTGGAATAGTAATTTTTACCCCTACGCTATCCAACGCTTGCCCTACTGTTGCATCCTCTGGAGTTGGAATAGTAATTTTTACCTCTATGCTATCTGCCGCTTTTCCTACTGTTGCACCCTCTGGAGGTGGAATAGTAATTTTTATCCCTACGCTATCCAAAGCTTTTCCTCCTGTTGCACCCTCTGGAGTTGGAATAGTAATTTTTACAACTACGCTATCCAACTCTTTCCCTACTGTTGCACCCTCTGGAGTTGGAATAGCTATATTTACCTCTACGCTATCCGACACTTTGCCTACTGTTGCACCCTCTGGAGTTGGAATGGTAATTTTTACCCCCATGCTATCCAACGCTTTCCCTACTGTAGCACCCTCTGGAGTTGGAAAAGTAATTTTTACCCCTACGCTATCCAACGCTTTCCCTACTGTTGCACCCTCTGGAGTTGGAATAGTCATTTTTACCCCTACGCTATCCAACACTTTCCCTACTGTTGCCCCCTCTAGAGTTGGAATAGTAATTTTTACCCCTACACTATCCAACGATTTCCCTGCTTTTTTCACTCTCTGGAGTTGGAATGGTAATTTTTACTCCTATGCTATCCAACGCTTTCCCTACTGTTTCGCTCTCTGGAGTTGGAAAAGTAATTTCTACCCCTATGCTATCCAACACTTTCCCTACTGTTGCACCCTCTGGAGATGGAATAATAATTTTTACCCATACGCTATCCAATGCTTTCCCTACTGTAGCACCCTCTGGAGTTGGAGTGGTAATTTTTACCCCCATGCTATCCAACTCTTTCCCTACTGTAGCACCCACTGGGATTGGAATGGTAATTTTTACCCCTATGCTATCCAATGCTGTCCCGACTGTTTCACTCTCTGGAGTAGGAATAGTAATTTTTACCCTTACACTATCCAACGCTTCCCCTACTTTTGCACCCTCTGGAGTTTGAATAGTAAATTTCACCTATACGCTACCCAACGCTTTCCCTACTGTTGCACCCTCAGGAGTTAGAATAGTAATTTTTACCCCTATGCTATCCAACGCTTTCCCTACTGTTTCACTCTCTGGAGTTGGAACAGTAAATTTTACCCCTACTCTATCCAACGCTTTCCCTACTGTTGCACCCTCTGGATTTGGAATGGTAATTTTTACCCCTACGCTATCCATTGCTTTCCCTACTGTTGCACCCTTTGGAGTTGGAATAGTAATTTTTACCCTTACGCTATCCAATGCTTTCCCTACTGTAGCACCCTCTGGAGGTAGAGTGGTAATATTTACCCCCATTCTATCCAATGCTTTCCCTTCTGTTGCCCCCTCTGGAGTTGGAATGGTAATTTTTACCCCTACGCCATCCAATGCTTTCCCTACTGTAGCACCATCTGGAGTTGGAATAGTAGTTTTTACCCCTACGCTATCCAACGCTTTCCCTCCTGTTTCACTCTCTGGAGTTGGAATAGTAACTTTTACCCCTACGCTATCCAATGCTTTCCCTACTGTTGTCCCCTCTGGAGTTGGAATAGTAACTTTTTACCTCTACGCTATCCAATGCTTTCCCTACTGTAGCACCCTTTGGAGTTGGAACAGTAATTTTTACCGCTACGCTCTCCAACGCTTTCCCTACTGTTCCAACCTCTGGATTTGGAATAGTAATTTTTAGCCCTGCGCTATCCAACGCTTTCCCTACTGTTGCCCACTCTGGAGTTGAAATAGTAATTCTTACCCCTACGCTATCCAACGCTTGCCCTATTGTTGCACCCTCTGGAGTTGGAATAGTAATTTTTACCTCTATGCTATCCAACGCTCTTCCTACTGTTGCACCCTCTGGAGTTGGAATAGTAATTTTTATCCCTACGCTATCCAACGCTTTTCCTACTGTTGCACCCTCTGGAGTTGGAATAGTAATTTTTACAACTACGCTATCCAACTCTTTCCCTACTGTTGCACCCTCTGGAGTTGGAATAGCTATATTTACCTCTACGCTATCCGACACTTTGCCTACTGTTGCACCCTCTGACGTTGGAATGGTAATTTTGACCCCCATGCTATCCAACGCTTTCCCTACTGTAGCACCCTCTGGAGTTGGAAAAGTAATTTTTACCCCTACGCTATCCAACGCTTTCCCTACTGTTGCACCCTCTGGAGTTGGAATAGTAATTTTTACCCCTACGCTATCCAACACTTTCCCTACTGTTGCCCCCTCTAGAGTTGGAATAGTAATTTTTACCCCGACACTATCCAACGATTTCCCTGCTTTTTTCACTATCTGGAGTTGGAATGGTAATTTTTACTCCTATGCTATCCAACGCTTTCCCTACTGTTTCGCTCTCTGGAGTTGGAAAAGTAATTTTTACCCCTATGCTATCCAACACTTTCCCTACTGTTGCACCCTCTGGAGTTGGAATAATAATGTTTACCCCTATGCTATCCAATGCTTTCCCTACTGTAGCACCCTCTGGAGTTGGAGTGGTAATTTTTACCCCCATGCTATCCAACTCTTTCCCTACTGTAGCACCCTCTGGGGTTGGAATGGTAGTTTTTACCCCTATGCTATCCAATGCTTTCCCGACTGTTTCACTCTCTGGAGTAGGAATAGTAATTTTTACCCTTACACTATCCAACTCTTTCCCTACTTTTGCACCCTCGGGAGTTTGAATAGTAAATTTCACCTATACGCTACCCAACGCTTTCCCTACTGTTGCACCCTCAGGAGTTAGAATAGTAATTTTTACCCTACAATAGCCAACGCTTTCCCTACTGTTTCACTCTCTGGAGTTGCAATAGTAATTTTTACCCCTATGCTATCCAACGCTTTCCCTACTGTTTCACTCTCTGGAGTTGGAACAGTAAATTTTACCCCTACGCTATCCAACGCTTTCCCTACTGTTGCACCCTCTGGATTTGGAATGGTAAATTTTACCCCTACGCTATCCATTGCTTTCCCTACTGTTGCACCCTTTGGAGTTGGAATACTAATTTTTACCCTTACGCTATCCAATGCTTTCCCTACTGTAGCACCCTCTGGAGTTGGAGTGGTAATATTTACCCCCATTCTATCCAATGCTTTCCCTTCTGTTGCCCCCTCTGGAGTTGGAATGGTAATTTTTACCCCTACGCTATCCAATGCTTTCCCTACTGTAGCACCATCTGGAATTGGAATAGTAGTTTTTACCCCTACGCTATCCAACGCTTTCCCTACTGTTTCACTCTCTGGAGTTGGAATAGTAACTTTTACCCCTACGCTATCCAATGCTTTCCCTACTGTTGTCCCCTCTGGAGGTGGAATGGTAATTTTTACCTCTACGCTATGCAATGCTTTCCCTACTGTAGCACCCTTTGGAGTTGGAATAGTAATTTTTACCCTTACGCTATCCAATGCTTTCCCTACTGTAGCACCCTCTGGAGTTGGAGTGGTAATATTTACCCCCATTCTATCCAATGCTTTCCCTTCTGTTGCCCCCTCTGGAGTTGGAATAGTAAGTTTTTACCCCTACGCTATCCAATGCTTTCCCTACTGTATCACCATCTGGAGTTGGAATAGTAGTTTTTACCCCTACGCTATCCAACGCTTTCCCTACTGTTTCACTCTCTGGAGTTGGAATAGTAACTTTTACCCCTACGCTATCCAATGCTTTCCCTATTGTTGTCCCCTCTGGAGGTGGAATAGAAATTCTTACCTCTACACTATCCAATGCTTTCCCTACTGTAGCACCCTTTGGAGTTGGAACAGTAATTTTTACCTCTACGCTATCCAACGCTTTCCCTACTGTTCCAACCTCTGGATTTGGAATAGTAATTTTTAGCCCTGCGCTATCCAACGCTTTCCATACTGTTGCCCACTCTGGAGTTGGAATAGTAATTCTTACCCCTACGCTATACAATGCTTTCCCTACTGTAGCACCCTCTGGAGTTGGAATAATAATTTTTACCCCTACGCTATCCAACACTTGCCCTACTGTTGCACCCTCTGGAGTTGGAATAGTAATTTTTACCTCTATGCTATCCGACGCTTTTCCTACTGTTGCACCCTCTGGAGTTGGAATAGTAATTTTTATCCCTACGCTATCCAACACTTTTCCTACTGTTGCCCCCTCTGGAGTTGGAATAGTAATTTTCACAACTACGCTATCCAACTCTTTCCCTACTGTTGCACCCTCTGGAGTTGGAATAGCTATATTTACCTGTACGCTATCCAAAAATTTGCCTACTGTTGCACCCTCTGGATTTGGAATGGTAATTTTTACCCCCATGCTATACAACGCTTTCCCTACTGTAGCACCCTCTGGAGTTGGAAAAGTAATTTTTACCCCTACGCTATCCAACGCTTTCCCTACTGTTGCACCCTCTGGAGTTGGAATAGTAATTTTTACCCCTATGCTATCCAACACTTTCCCTACTGTTGCACCCTCTGGAGTTGGAATAGTAATTTTTACCCCTACACTATCCAATGATTTCCCTGCTGTTTCTCTCTCTGGAGTTGGAATGGTAATTTTTACTCCTAAGCTATCCAACGCTTTCCCTACTGTTTCGCTCTCTGGAGTTGGAAAAGTAATTTTCACCCCTATGCTATCCAACACATTCCCTACTGTTGCACCCTCTGGAGTTGGAATAATAATTTTTACCCCTACGCTATCCAATGCTTTCCCTAATGTAGCACCCTCTGGAGTTGGAGTGGTATTTTTTACCCCCATGCTATCCAACTCTTTCCCTACTTTAGCACCCTCTGGGGTTGGAATGGTAATTTTTACCCCTACGCTATCCAATGCTTTCCCGACTGTTTCACTCTCTGGAGTTGGAATAGAAATTTTTACCCTTACACTATCCAACGCTTTCCCTACTTTTGCACCCTCGAGTTTGAATAGTAAATTTCACCTTTACGCTACCCAATGCTTTCCGTACTGTTGCCCCCTCAGGAGTTAGAATAGTAATTTTTACCCCTACAATAGCCAACGCTTTCCCTACTGTTGCACCCTCTGGAGTTGGAATAGTAATTTTTACCACTACGCTATCCAACACTTTCCCTACTGTTGCCCCCTCTGGAGTTGGAATAGTAATTTTTACCCCAACACTATCCAAAGATTTCCCTGCTGTTTCACTCTCTGGAGTTGGAATGGTAATTTTGACTCCTATGCTATCCAACTCTTTCCCTACTGTTTCGCTCTCTGGAGTTGGAAAAGTAATTTTTACCCCTATGCTATCCAACACATTCCCTACTGTTGCACCCTCTGGAGTTGGAATATTAATTTTTACTCCTACGCTATCCAATGCTTTCCCTACTGTAGCACCCTCTGGAGTTGGAGTGGTATTTTTTACCCCCATGCTATCCAACTCTTTCCCTACTTTAGCACCCTCTGGGGTTGGAATGGTAATTTTTACCCCTACGCTATCCAATGCTTTCCCGACTGTTTCACTCTCTGGAGTTGGAATAGAAATTTTTACCCTTACACTATCCAACGCTTTCCCTACTTTTGCACCCTCTGGAGTTTGAATAGTAAATTTCACCTTTACGCTACCCAATGCTTTCCGTACTGTTGCCGCCTCAGGAGTTAGAATAGTAATTTTTACCCCTACAATAGCCAACGCTTTCCCTACTGTTACGCCCTCTGGAGTTGGAATAGTAATTTTTACCTCTACGCTATGCAACGCTTTCCCTAATGTTGCACCTTCTGGAGTTGGAATAGTAATTTTTACCCCTACGCTATTCAAGCATCCCCTACTGTTGCCCCCTCGGAGTTGGAATAGTAATGTTTACCCCTACGCTATCCAATTCTTTCCCTAATGTAGCACCCTTGGAGTTGGAATAGTAATTTTTATCCCTACGCTATCCAACGCTCTCCCTAATGTTGCACCCTCTGGAGTTGGAATAGTAATTTTTACCCCTACGCTATTCAAGCATCCCTTACTGTTGCCCCCTCGGAGTTGGAATAGTAATGTTTACCCTTACGCTATCCAATGCTTTCCCTAATGTAGCACCCTCTGGAGTTGGAATAGTAATTTTTACCCCTACGCTATCCAATTCTTTCCCTACTGTAGCACCCTTTGGAGTTGGAATAGTAATTTTTACCCCTACGCTATCCAAATCTTTCCCTACTGTTGCCCCCTCTGGAGTTGGAATAGTAATTTTTACCCCTACGCTATCCAACGCATTCCCTACTGTAGCACCCTCTGGATTTGGAATAGTAATGTTTACCCCTACACTATCCAACGCTTTCGCTACTGTTGCATGCCCTGGAGTTGGAATAGTAATTTTTACCTTCACGCTATGCAACACTTTTCCTACTGTTGCACCCTCTGGAGTTGGAATAGTAAGTTTTTACCCCTACGCTATCCAATGCTCTTCCTCATGTTGCACCCTCTGGAGTTGGAATAGCAAATTTTACCTCTACGCTATCCAACGCTTTCCCTACTGTTGCACCCTATGGAGTTGGAATAGGAATTTTTACCCCAACGCTATCCAATGCTTTCCCTACTGTTGCGCCCTCTGGAGTTGGAATAGTAATTTGTAACTCTACTCTATCCAATGCTTTTCTTATTGTTGCACCCTCTGGAGTTGGAATAGTAATTTTTACCTCTACGCTATCCAATGTTTTCCCTACTGTTGCACCCTCTGGAGTTGAAATAGTAATTTTTACCCCTACGCTATCCAACGCTTTCCCTACTGTTGCACCCTCTCGAGTTGGAATAGTAATTTTACCCCTAGGCTATCCAATGCTTTCCCTACTGTTGCACCCTTTGGAATTGGAATAGTAAAGTTTACCCCTACGCTATCCAATGCTTTCCCTACTGTACCACCTTCTGGAGTGGTAATTTTTACCCCCATGCTATCCAAAGCTTTCCCTACTGTAGCACTCTCTGGTGTTGGAATAGTAATTTTTACCCCTTCGCTATCTAAAGCTTTCCTTACTGTTGGACCCTCTGGAGTTGGAATGGTAATTTTTACTCCTACGCTATCCAACGCTTTCCCTACTGTTTCACTCTCTGGAGTTGGAATAGTAATTGTTACCCTTACGCTATCCAACGCTTTCCCTACTGTTGCCCCCTCTGGAGTTGGAATAGTAATTTTTACCCCTAAGCTATCCAAAGCTTTCCCTACTGTAGCACCCTCTGGAGTTGGAATGGTAATTTTTACTCCTACGCTATCCAACGCTTTCCCTACTGTTTCACTCTCTGGAGTTGGAATAGTAATTTTTACCCCTATGCTTTCCCTACTGTTGCACCCTCTGGAGTTGGAATAGTAATTTTCACCCCTACACTATCCAATGCTTTCTCAACTGTTGCATTTTTTGAAGTTGGAATAGTAATTTTAAGTGTTACGCTATCCAATGTTATCATTACTGTCATTTTTTGGGGACTTTGCATAGTAGTTTTATTTATTTAGCTATTTAATATTTTTATTATTATTTTTAATAATGTAGTATATTATTATTTTAAAAATATTGGAAGTATATTTGATTTTTTTAATGTATTAAATATAATTATTTACTTTTTATTTATGTTATTGTTTCATGTGTGTAGATGTATTTGTAATTTTATAATATTTTTTAATAATTTACAAGTTATTAAAATAATTATTAAAACTTATTATTGAGTAAGTATATATCATATATTGTATGTATATGTTTAATTAATGTTATATTATTGTATATGTATTATTTATTAATTTTAAACATTATTAAATATTTTTAACTATGTTTATTTGGTTTATAAGTATTATTTACTTTATTTTACACTTTATTTTATTACAACAAAAAAACCCGATATTTTTAATTACGATATTTTTAACATCAATATTTTGGTTTCAATATTTTGGTACTTACCATGTTGTAGATAGGATGTCGATATTCTTGCCTTCGATATTCCAGCGTCAATTTTTCTGTAGGTCGATATTTTGTCCGCCGATATTCTGTCAGTGATCCGTCAGTTATAGAAGCAATTATGTTCTGTATTGCATGACATACAAACAATATAGACATGAACATGAAAATACCTACCACCCAAAGTCTCACAATGGAATATCAGACTGCAAGGGATTATTTTCCAAGCTGCTACTCAGGGCTGCCAGTTTCTTAATTCTCTTAATGGAAAAACATTTGGCAAAACTAGTGTCAGATGAGGACCAGCAACATACACCTTACCCATTGCATGCCCTGATCCTGGATTTTCCTGGCCGCTTGGTAATAGAGACGTTTACGGTTTGTTGGATGGGTTCCTGCATAGTACCCTTGAGATGCAGCTGCTACGCAGGGTTGCTTTGGACCTGAGTGACAAAGACAGCTGTTCTGCTGTTTGTTTATTTTAAAATATTTGAACATTTCCTATCACTTATACTGTGAAAGTTTGAAAAAAAGTTTGAAAAATATATATGAAGTTGCTAAGGGCATCATTAGGACAAAGTCCGCCCGCCCTCCTCACGGCAAAAGGGACCGCCCGCCATAAGGATGGGGGTCCCGTGGGGGCAATTAGGATGCGCCCGCCACAGTGGCGAGCGCATCCCGTATTTTTAACATTGCAACGGCGGTGCTGAAAGCACCACCCGCCGCAATGGTAAAAATACATGTTGTTCTTTTCAAAGCACAACGTGACAGGCCCCCTGCACGGTGCCTGCCACGTTGTTCTTTGAAAGGCATGTGCACCCCCAGGCCCCCGGAGTCCATGGGGGCTCGCAACGGGCCCCCCGAGCAGACTCCGCATGCCTTTCCGTGGCGGCAATGCCACCATGGAAAGGCATTCACAAAGGCACATTCTAAAATGGGTGGTGGTGTCTGGAAGACACCGCCACCATATTGAACCCTTTTCGGCCCGGTCGACATGTTGACCGGACGGAAAAGCGGCGTACGGTCTTTCCGTCCGCCGCGGACCCCCCGCCATAATAATATGGCGGGGGGTCTTTTCTACAGGGATGGGGGGCGGATTGCCATCCTAATGTGGCCCTAAGTGTGTGGCATAACAACATCAATGGCAGAAGTGTGTAGTAAAAAATAGGTGAAGTTCGAAAAACATATTTAAATTATATCTTGTTTAATAGTTGCAATTATGAAAGAAGGAAAATAATTTAGCAATCTTCTGAGCAGCCCCTTCTTGCTCCTCCACATTCCACAGGTATTGCTGTGTTGCTACTTGAAATAAAACTAATTATTCGCAGTATTAACCACATCAGGTACATTTAAGAACAACACTGGTAGTGCATGAGAGTTATTAATTTTGGAAACGGAGTCCCCCCACCAGCTCAATAAATCAACTTTGGTTAGGTCAAAACAATTCTGAGAGAATCTCTGATCAACTCATACCAGTTGTAGCACACGCAGCAGGCAATATTCAGAGAAATGCGAGCTACATTCATGCTGTACAAATCATTTCCAAGGAAAAAATCCAACACAATAAAATTCCAATTCAGAAAAACTGTGAAAAATGTAATGTCTTAAAAGACACAATGACTATCAAAATAGATTAGGTATGAATTATTCGAGTTTTGGGGCAAAATGCTCTTGGAAATGTAAAAGACAAATCAAGTCTCTGTTCGCAGCCGACAGTACTCCTAGGTGTGATTTTAAGCTGACACTGATGGAGTGGAATCCGAATACATCAAGAGAGTGGTTTCAATCAAATGTTTTGCATTCTGGCTAAATGCCTCATTTACAGTGTTGTGAACAGGTGCTCTTATCAAAAATGTGACAGATCCCCCTTTCGCCTTATAACAAGTACCACAGGATATATTGCACTTGTAATAAGGCAGACAGGATATTGGTCATGTCTATCATAGAGAACCTCATCCACCTAACACTAGATCAGGCCTTAAGTCTTCTTTATGGAAGTTAACATCATCCAGTGGAGCAGGGTCCAAAGCTGTGGCAGGCAAGCATCCCTTGGCATCCAAGTAGGTAACCTGGATTCTGTAGCAGGTGAGGTCACTTTGCAGGTTGGATAGCTTTGGATAGATTTGCCGCCTCACACTGAACCAAAGTAATACCTTCAGACTTGCTCACTTTTCTGGAAGTAGAGAGCCTGCTGTAGAGCAAGGCTAGAAGCCATAGCTGACCATATGCCTTCTCTGCAAGGTATTGCTGAACCAGCTTTAAGCATGAAAATAAAACTTCAAGCAAGAAGAATCTGACTTTCTTGCCCACTTCAGGTGTGACATCTGTGGGTACCCCTTGTCTTAGGTTCCCAGAGACTAAAAAATGAATTAGTGGTACATTTTCAGTATTTTGTGAACATTTCTCCTGCTCAGTCCTGCACCCCCAAGGTCCCTAGTTCAGGCTTTAGGACCCAGATCTCTCTCAAGCCAGTCTACTGTAAGATCCAGTTCTCAGTGCTCAACTGAGCCATCTTGGATCAGGAGCAGTTCAGCTGGAAAAGAGAAGGCCAACCACTTGCCCCTTGGAGACAAATTATAATCCCCAGGTGCCGACAGCAGTTATGAGTCTTTTAGTCCTTGTGTGAGTTCACTTCTTCCTGCAGGAGTCAGGAGTCTTCTTCAGAAGGGTATTCTTGTTCAGAAGTTTGTGGGCCATGTATCTGGCCCGCAAAGCCTTCTGGAAGAACGGCCCTGCTGTTATCCAATTCCTAATCACTCCTTACCAACCTAGGAGAGACTTCCGTTCAACGGCCGCATTTCTCTCTTTACCTCCCAGGATAAGGAGAGCCAGATTTGGCGGACGGTCCTTCTCCTATAATGCTGCAATTCTCTGTAACGCTCTTCGACTTCACCTTTAAAGTGATCCCAATCTGATGTCCTTTCGAAAGCTTCTAAAAACATGGCTCTTTAGGGACTGTATTTAACTCTACCTGCTCGGTCCTCTGTTGTTTGTTCGTAGAACTGGGAGGCCTCAGGGTAGCTATTGCGTTTTATAAATGTCATTTCATTCTTCTTGTTTTCCAGAATCTTCCTAAGATGTGCAAGTGGAGGTGACAAATTTTTCCTGTGCATTAGCCAGAGTTTGGAGAAATTCTATTACCCAACCATACCTACAGCTGGGTCTGGTGGCTTAGTGACTAATGCACCCACTCTAGCCATCTGTGTTTGACCTCATTGTCACAGGTTCAAATCCCCGTAGGTCCACTCAGCCTTTCATCCTACTGGGGTTGATAAAATGAGTACCGTTGTGTAATAATAAGCATCTGTTATTCAACGCCAATATACCCTTTTGGTGAAGGTGTGCTTTACAAATACATGTTGTCTTATAAAAATAACAATTGCCTTGCTGTCCCTCACCTCCTTTTGCAGCACCTCCTTTTCACTTTACTGTGAACTTACCCAGGACCCCTGTTTCAAGATGACAAAACCAAGCTGCCACCAGGCAGGCCTGTCTTCAGCTCCTAAGCCACTCCTCCACCTCTGACATGACAGGGCCACGGTTGTCTGGACTGCTATTCTCCTGTTTGCCGTGCACCTGCTCTATGACTATGGCTTGCAGCAGAATTGGTGGTTGTTGAAATGATAATTTCCTCCTTATTTCACTGGCTAGCCGGATCTGCAGAGAAGCTGGCCTGTCATATTCCTTTGCTTCACTCAGGTCTCTTGAAATCTGGGTGAGATGGGAAGACTGGAAATGCAATTGTTTTTCTTTACAACATCATAGAAGTGAAAAAATGAATGTTGTCTTTCACAGCTGTAATAGGTTAGCAGTGAATAACGTGATTTATAGCCCACTTTTCATGCTAATGGATCCCAATGGAATCCATACATAACAATTATATTATTTCTGATCACAATTGAAGAAATGCTAAACATACCTACCAGCTGGTGCCGCCCCCTCGATCTTTAGGGTCTGCACTATGTCCCTTCCCATCACATGGTGTCGGCTTATCAGTGCTGGACCTGGCACTGTGAGCATGCATGATTTTTTTTTATATATATAATGAGTATACGTCCAGAGAGATACACCTTACCCTGGCCTGTATGGAAGAAATGGGGGAAGTGTTTATACACCTTACCAATCTTTGTAAATGCAATAGGTCTCACATTTTTTTTAGGTGGAGTTATTGGCATTATAAATGGGAATGTCGAGGGGCGTGGCTTGGCGCCCGACGGGAATGGCGGTGCTTGGATGAAGCTCCTTGGGGACTCCGGGCGACTGCTATCTTCCTGGGCTGTTTCAGCGCTGAAACCACGATGTGAGATTGTCAGAACATTCTCTCCTCCTCTTTGGACTATTGCGGTCGTTTTTGGATGTGAAAAACCAACTTTATTGACGATGTGAATTTTTTGGTCATTGTCGCTGCTTCGCGACCGCCATTTTGTTTCTTCACCAGCGCTGACTCGTCGAATTGGATACACCTCTGAAGGACTATGGTACTTTTGCTCCTACGCTTTTTATTTTTTCTGGTTGTCTGCTTCCTCATGGATATCGTCTAGTTTTTTCCTTGCATGTCTCCGGATTTTTCTCTGTGCCTTTCTGACTGACTTAATTGCGGCAGCCATTTTGAGTTTCCCTCCTCTTCCCAATCCTTTCATTTTTTGGCCTCACTCTTTCCTTATCTTTCTTTATGGGAAGAACTAAAGGCACTCTTACTTCGAAGCCTTCTACTAAACGCATCTTCTTAAGAATTCTAAGATCTTTACCGAATTCTCTCATCTACAAGTCTCTTCTACGTCTCTTCCAGCAGATGATATGGCGGCTTCCGACCCCGCTTCGACGTCCTCAGGGAAATCCCTGAATAGACGTCTTAAGCCGAATCCACCATCTCTGCCTAAAGCATCGTCATCTGTTTCGTTGGAGATCTTATTAGAAGAGATTAGGGCATTACGCCCTTTTAGGGAAGAAACGAATACGAAACTTCAAGTTCTCATGGACACTTGGACGCAACTTGATACTAGAGTCACTGCAGTCGAGCAATCTATCTCATCCATTACTGCTACTTGTGACAAGCTTTCTCCTCTACAATCTCAAGTGTCTACTCTTCGCAGCCAAGTCGAGGAGCTTGAAAATCGTAATAGATGCAATAATCTTCGTATTTACGGACTTGCAGAAGGGCAGGAGAAGTCCGACCCCCTAACATTTTTCAAGTCTTTCATTCCTAAAGTTCTACATATGCCGGAGGGCACCGTGCTTAACATCCAAAGAGCGCACAGATTGGGACGCCCTTCCTCATCTGCTTCTCCCTCACAGAAACCAGGAGGGGTGATCCTATATTTCTTAGAATACACAGACTTATTAAAAGTTCTTTCTGCTGCCAAGTCTTCTCAGCGTGTTACCTGGTCTGGTTCTACCTTGTTTTTCGCCCAGGACTATGCTAAAGCTACAGCGAGCAGACGGAAGGCTTTCCTTAAGATGAGACCTGCGCTTCACGCTATGGGTGCTCGATATGGACTTTTTCATCCCTGTCTCTTCAGAGTCACCTATAACAACAGGACGACGACTTATGAGGACCGGCTCTTCCTTCAGAGTTTCATAAACTCTCCTCACAATGACCCAATGGATGCCTCCTCTTTAAATACTGGCTAACTATTCATTGTTTCCTTTATAATGTGGTTTTTACCCGCTTGTCGTCTTTATTGATTTCTTTTTATTCCCTCGTGGTTCGTCTACTTATTCATGTACTATGTATCCTTATTGTTTTTTCTTCCCATAGTTCTTTCCTTCTCTTGACGTGATGTTACCCGGCCCCTCGTTCTGCTTGACCCCGGTTATCCCAACCGCCCCGTCTCGTTCCTTCCCTTCCCTCTCCTCCTTGAATTCTCCTCCTGTAAGGTATGTTGCCAGTTCATATTCACTTTTTGTTGTTCACTTGTATTCTCCCCTTATTGTTCTCTTTGCTGTCTCCTGAACTTGCCCCTTTTCTCTCTTTTTTCTTTTTATTCTTTCAATCTTCCTTTCTATTCCTTATCTCCTCTCTTCCTTCTTTGCTCTCTCTTCCTTTCTTTCTTCACCTTCTCCCTTTTCGTTCACTTCTCTTTTTATCTCGAACATCCTTTTCTCTCATACTTTTTCTTCTTTCTCAAAGTTCTAATTTGCTTCTTTCAATTGCACCAAGATATCGTTTTAACCATGTTTTATGCATTGTATGCTTTTTGTATAAAATTTATATTTTTATTGTGTTACATTCAGAGTTACCTCATGGAACGTTAAAGGTTTGAATAGTCCCATTAAAAGACAACGAGTGTTATCTCACTTGGCTAGATTAAATTCTGACATTGCAATGCTACAAGAGACCCATCTTAATGATGCTGAAGCTTCTAAATTAAAACGGCTTTGGGTCGGTCATGTTTTCTCCTCCCCAGCTTTAGGGAAAAAGAATCGTGTTGTTATATTAGTCCACAAAAAGTTTAATGTTTCTGTTATTGATAACGAAATTGACTCTGATGGCCGCTGGGTGATCTTAAAATTGTCAGTTGATAATATACCTAATACTATTTTCAATGTTTATGCTCCAGTATCTGTTTACTCTACCTTCTGGCCTCTTATTTCGGACAAATTAGTCTCTCTAGATGACAACTATATAATTTTTGGTGGTGATTGTAATCAAGTTCATGATCCCTTCCTTGATAGGCGCTCCCCAGTTACTTTCATTAGGTCCAAGATGCACACTCAATTTACCTCTACCATACGACGTAAGTCTCTAATGGATATCTGGAGGCTCTGCCATCTGGACCTCCGAGAATACAATTATTTCTCTCCCCCCCATAAGACACAATCCCGTATTGATTATCTCTTTCTTAGTAAGTCCCTCACCCAATGTGCTCTTTCCTCTGAGATTGGTTCCATCCTGATTTCTGATCATGCCCCTGTTATTGTTGATTTTGACCTAATCCCCTTTTCTCCCTCCTCTGGTGATGGTGCTTTAATAACTCCTTTTTTGGCTGATTCCAAATTCTCTAGTCAATTCAGTTCTTTCGTTGCTGACTTTTTCTCTACTAACACTACTCCTGTCTCTTCTCCAGTTATGATTTGGGATTCATTTAAAGCTACCGCTAGGGGTTTTATAATTAATTACGTTTCTCAAAAGAAAAAAGGTTTTGAGCAACAATCCTCTCATCTTCTTGCCAAGATTAAAAAATTAGAGTATTCCTACTATATTTTGCCTTCTGAATCCTCTCTGAAAGACCTTATTACAGCCAAAGTTGCCTTCAATAAATCCTCTACTGATGCTGCGGCCTCCTACTTATTAAAGAGTAGCGCTCTCTATTATGGGGGTCAAAATAAAATGGGGAAACTCTTGGCTAATTATTTGAAGACTCGTCAGAACTCGAATCGCGTCGATAACAGATTCGGCTGACGTTTCCCATTTCAAAGATGCTGATATCTTACAGGAATTTGTTACTTTTTATAAACAATTTAATACTCCTGAATCCGCCCCTCTTCCTTCCGACCTGTCCTCTTATTTTCAGTCTCTCGCTTCTCCTACCTCTTCCCATATTGATTTTACCTCACTTGATTCAGATATAACTCTATCAGAAATCTCTCATGCAGTTTCGGTCCTTAGACGAGGTAAAGCCCCAGGTCCGGATGGCTTCACGATTGAGTTTTATAATCACTTTTCTAAACTTCTTCTTCTACATATGCTTCTACTTTTTAATTATTTTATTGCTAATGGTTCTTCCTAGGGCACTTTTCAGGAAGCGATGATTTGCTTGATCCCCAAAGACAACAAGGATCCCGCGTTTTGTAAAAATTACCGCCCCATTTCCCTTGTAAATATGGATTATAAGATCTTTGCCAAGTTGCTTGCTCTACGTATCGACCCCATTTTACCTGAACTTATCGGCCCTGAATAATCTGGCTTTGTCAAAGGTCGTCTGTCCTCCGACAACTAAAGGGTTTTCTTTAACGTTCTTAGCAGAGCCTCCTCCTTACAATATCCTTTAGTGGCCATAGCCTTAGATGCCGAGAAGGCGTTTGATAGGATTAGTTGGGATTTTATGTTTTGTGCCCTTAATTGGATTGGCTTTTCCCCTAAATTGATCTCCATCATTTCCCTTTTGTATTCCGGTCCTAGAGCTTCCATCTTTGCCAATGGGAAAATGTCTGATTATTTCTCCCTCTCCAGGGGCGTTCGACAGGGTTGCCCTTTATCTCCTTTATTATTTATTGTAGCACTAGAACCTTTTCTGACAAAAATTCGACAGGACGCTCAAATCACTGGTTATAATCCAGGTCCCAATCAAGTCAAATTATCGGTCCATGCGGACAATATCCTTTTTTACTGTTCCAACCCTGAATCCACTATACCCTCTTTTCTGCGCCAAGTTGATGCTTTCTCATTATTTTCCGGTTACCGCTTTAATCGTGATAAGTGTGAAGTTTTGCCTCTTAATGTCTTATGCCTTCGTCATAATTTTGACCAAACTGTTTTTTCCTGGAATTCAACTAAAATGAAATATTTGGGATTATGGTTTTCCCCTTCTATCTCGGACACATTAAAAGCCAATTTTGAATATATTATTAAAAATTATCTGATTCTATCACCAAATGGCATCCTCTTTTCCTCTCTTGGTGGGGAAGACTGGACTCAATTAAAATGATGTTGGCACCTATCATTTTATTCTCTCTTTCAAGGATACCTATCCGTATACCTGGATATTATTTTAAAAAACTAGACTCGGTTCTTTCAAAGTTTCTTTGGAAGAATAAACCTCCACGGGTTGCTCTGTCTTTCCTTAAAAAAAACAAATCCCTTGGAGGTCTTAAATTTCCTGATTTTAAGTCCTACCATTATTCATTTATCCTTAAACAAGCTTCTCGTTGGTTATCTACGGAGACTCCTACTTATCCTCCGATCTGGTTGTCCTTGGAAAAACCTCTTATTTCACCTTTTGACTTCTCTGAGGTTCTAGCTTTTTCTGCTAATGTCTCTTCTTTGCATTCTCCTGTCATAGCTCATTCCCGTCACCTCCTGACTCCTTTCATATCCTCTACGTATCCTTCCTGGTCTTCTCTATCCCAACAACCCATTTGGCACAATAAGTCACTCCGAATTAAAAATCGCTCTTTTTTCTGGAAGTCCTGGAGGTCTAAGGGTTTAATGTGGATTTACCAGCTTCTCCTTGATAAAGTTCCTCTTACCTTTGCTGATCTTCAGTCTCAATTTCTTCTTCCCAATAGTTTTAAGAAACAATATGATCTTTTACTTCCTGCACTCTTTCAGTATCTTCATTCTCTCCCCCTCTCTCTTGATTTTCCTCCCCTTTATTCGCATCTTTCTCCAGTGTTGCTTTCCTCTCCCTCTGCCTCTTGCATTTACTCTTGTTTACTAAACCCCTCTGAATGACTTAAAATGAAGGCTGAATTGGCTTGGGAGCAAGATTTATCAGTCTCCTGGCCAGTTTCCTTGTGGGATAAGCTGTTGCTAAAAATTCACAAAACATCTCGTGCAGCCAATACCACTCAGACCCTCTATTTTATTTATCAGAGGTTATTATTTTCCCCAGTTAAATTAGCTTCCTTCTCTCCTGACCTCTCTTCTAACTGCTGGTCTCGTTCCTCCCCTTCTGCTGACTTACTCCATATGCTTTTCCACTGTCCATCTATTGACTCCTTTTGGCGTTCTATTTGGTCGCGTATAAATATCATCTTCAATCTTCAGCTCCCTTTTATCCCCCTCCAATGTGTACTTGGTTCCCTTTCTCCGGACCTACCCTAATCTCCCTCTCATTATAAGTTACTAGACCTTTTTATTGCTGTGGCCTTCCACTTGATTACCTCTAACTGGAAAGATTCCTCAAAACTTAATTACTCTGCCTGGTGGAATGCTATTTGCTTTAATCACAGACTAGACACCAACTACGTTACCCCTATTTCCCTCACCATTAAGAGAGATCTACTTTGGATTCCTCTTACAACTTATTTATCCTCACTATCCCCCCCTTGCCCTCCGATCATTGGCACTAATCCCACCTCTTCTGACGAAGTACGTAAACCACCTTCAGTCTCTTTTGTTGTCTTTTTCTTACATAGCTTTTTGTTATTTTATCCCCTAATTGCTATTTATTCTTCATGATACTTCTATTATTGCTTTATTTATTGCATACAATGTTGTACTTATACTTGCTTTTGTTATTTTACTTACCTATGTGATTTTGTTTCCTCCCCTTTTCTCCCTTTTTTTATTTCCCGATTTAGAGCTAAGTGTTTATTGATTCCGCTTCATTATACTTATGCATTATACTGTTATGATTTTTTATATATTCCTATATCTTTGATGTAATGCTTCTGTATGTTTTCATGCTTGGTTTCAATAAACTTGGACTTAATAAATGGGAATGTCTTTTACCTACCAAGGGAGGAGGGAGGGAACAGTAGAGAGACACTGAGGTAATGGACCTATGCCTGGAATGCAAGTGAGAGGAAAAGGAAAGTGTTATACCTTGAGCCACATTTACACCACAATAGGTCTTGCATTTGCAAGAGTTAGAGCTTTGGGTGTTGTAAATGACAATGTCTTGACTTGCAGCTTCTGATCAAGGGTTTTGAATCCACAGGAAAAGTGAGATTCGGAGTGCTTATTTTCCCTGAAAAGGGGATTCTTTTCTTATATGACACCATCTTCTGATCATTTGAGGTGCTGTTGAAATAGAAGCAGCCAGCTTTCTCTTCAATACAATACGAGTTCTGGATGCGGCAAAAAGAAAACAAGAACAGGGGGAAGCAGAGTATAAAATATGCACGCTGTATGATATTTTAGGCTCCATCCACGAAAGTTGGGCACTAGATATATACTGGACGCTCATATAGAGACAACCAAAAATAAGTGGGGAGTGGATGTAGAGTAACGCCCAGAGCTGCTGATTACGGAGCTGAGAAAGCAGGTTAAAATCTTGGCATGGGCTCAACATCCTGTGATTCTGGGCAAATCACTTAATCTCCCTGTGGCTACAAAATGAATGTCCTTGTGTGAAGGAACCGGTGCTCATTAATGCACTCCAATACCTTCTGGTGGTGTTTGCAGTATAAAAAACTGCACCAACAAAAAAAAAGTACCATCAGCAGGAATAGGGTGAACACTCCTAAATAAACGATCCAGCAGAGCAAGAATAGGTAAAAGAATTCTAGCCTAATAGACCCAGCGCCATATCATGGAACAATTTACCCTCTACTTCGATTAAATTATATCCAAAAATACACTATACGCAAAACAAATAAAAGAACGCAAGACCATGCATACTGCATCAAACAATATGTGTCTCAATGGACATTATGCAGATGTATGCGGAGCACAAATGCTTCTTCTACCATGACGATCCTCAACAGCAGTCTACCTAAGCGACATCAAACAAAACATGCCTCAAAATTCATAGTGCTATGTGTTTATTTTATTTATTTATTTATAAAGTTTTATATAGCGCAAACTAGACCTTGGAAGGGTATCAGAGCGCTTTACAAATATTACAACAAGTATGTTAAATGTGTGTTCGCTTTCTCTAACACAACTGATATAGAAATGTTAAATTAACAGGCGCATCACTACAAAAATGTGATATATATGCGAGTCAACTTGCGTCTCTTACAGCCAGATTCATCAAAGTAAATTCGGCTCGCAAAGGGCCAGATTCTGAGAATGTGGCCCTTTGCGAGCGCTATTTTTGCATTTGGGATTCATCATCCCAAATGCAAAAATCTCAATTATAGAAATTGCTAAATTGCGCTGAATTGCATTTAAGGAATCTCAATTTGAGATTCCTTAAATGCAATTCATGAACCATTTAAAAATTGCAAATTCACAATCTGGGGCCGCTATTTACCGCGAAGTCTAACTACGTGGTAAATAGCGAAAACTTAGAAAAATGCACTTAAGTGCATTTTTCTAAGTTGTATGTTACACACACATGTCCTTTGGACATGTGTGTGCACAACACCAGTGTACATTACCATTTCAGGGGTGCTACAGGGTGTCCTTTGGACACCCTGGCACCCTTGAATTCGATTCCTTATTTGCGATTCGCTATATGAATCGCAAATAAGGAAGCTGTAGAAATCGCAATAAATATTGCGATTTCTACATGCATCCCGTTTTGCGAGTCTTTAATAGAGATTCCTTAATAATCGCTCTTAAGGACTCGCAAAACATGACAATGATGAATCTGGGGGATAGTGTCAAGCTCCATAACCCTTCACATTAGGTGGCAAATCCTGTACTGTAATACATGGCAATAAGCTACAAAATTAAGAATGAATATCGCACCTCCGACGTACAAGAAAATCTCTCTACGCTGCCCAAAAAACGGAACTACCATGTGAAATATAACTGCACCATAGACAAAGTCACATCGCTTACCTTCAGTCAATAAATACCTATGCTAGCTCTAATGGATTATTTAAAAAAGCGGTCAACCCGATGGGCACTTCCATCGCCAAATAAAGCACAAGATCAAACAGGGGTAAACTGTCTGAAATTAAATACGTACTCATGACGTGCAATTACCCGATCGGAGGAGGAAGCTGTTTTCAAGCTCCAAACGTAGCAAATGTCCCTTTTTAAAAGATGAATAGAGTGAAATTCGGTGGCCATCTTAAGAGAGTTTTAAGTAATCGCCTGGATAGTTTGAAATAGCTAAGAACCGACACTTTCTCAAACAGCTTGTAACATGACATCTAAAATAAGAGCCTCCGCTACACATCTTGGGCTGGAAGAATGACCTGCTTATGATATCTACAAATAGGGTACCACTGAACCCCCGCCATAATGAGCCTGCATTGTACACACTGCACTTTTCGAACAGTCAACATGGACTGGTTGTTGAAGGGGGAAACAGACACAAGGGTGTGGGAGCAAGATGAAGCAGTGAAGGGGTGGGTGTGGGATCCAGATAAAACTGAGGGTTTTAAAAGTGCCCAACGATATATGCGCACACATAGAAAAAAGCACTCCTACTGAAAAAAGATGGCAGTGCAAAAAATGTAATTAGTGCACGAACACAAAGGGAAAAAAAACCTTTTGTGTAGGGATACCTGTAATTGGCTAATACTCCAGGGAAGGAGCAAGACACGAGAAGGTGAGACATAGAAAGCAAATACACCATCGAGAAGCAAGCTTTTGCGAGTGACGCTCTCCTTAACCAGTCAGCATCGGATGCGGAATGTAAAGCCCACATACTCTTTACAGCATGTCTTCCAGACAGCGCTTGTGCTGCCTAGGCTGGACCTAAGAATAGTGTTGAAACCTTCTGCTTTGAAACAAAACTGTGAGGTTTATAAAACAGGCTGAGGACTCCTTGTTGCAGCCTTCCATCTTCTCATTCTGCGTATGCTGTTTACAAAGAAAAATGAAGGGATAAGACTAAAGACAGCAACAACAAAATAAACATATGATAATAATAACAATAAAAGTCAGCACTAGACAAAGCAATTGGGGAAACAAAAAATAACAATAAAAAACAGGCAATGCATATATAATTCAAACACCCAATGGTTTACTCTGAAAAGCAGGACTCTGTCCTTCACAGGTCCCGGAACTGCGACGTCATGAGAGGCACACAGTGTGATGACAACGATATCTTGTGAGTTTCTGTAACAGAAACTCAACATTCCCGGAAAGCTGGAAGCATGCCAAAATCAACGCCCTCCTTAAGAAGCCTAAGGTGGACCCCAAGGACCTCCAGAACTTCAGGCCCTTCTCCCTGGTCATCGAGAAAATCGTCAACAGGCAATTGGCCCGCCACCTGGAAGACAACAAGATCTTGGACCCGTTCCAGTCTGGATTCAGATGAAACCACAGCACCGAGACAGCCGTCATCGCCTCCACAGACGACATCAGGCGTCAACTAGACAACGGCGAAACATCAGCCCTCATCCTCCTGGACCTGTCGGCTGCCTTCAACACGGTCTGCCATCGCACTCTAAAGACACGCCTCCTAGAAGCCGGAATCCAAGAGAAGGCCCTTGACTGGACCACGTCCTTCCTCTCCGGCAGAACCCAGAGCGTCCACCTCCCACCCTTCCGATCCAAAGCCACTGACATCATCTGCGGCGTCCCCCAGGTCTCATCCCTCAGCCCAACGCTGTTCAACATCTACATGGCCCCCCTCGCACAAGTGGCCCACCAGCATGACCTCAACATCATCTCCTATGCCGTCGACACCCTGCTCATCCTCTCCCTCACCAAGGACACCGCCAAAACCAACTTCCCCGAGGGAATGAAGGCCGTCGCCGACTGGATGAGGAGTAACTGTCTGAAGCTAAATTCGGACAAGATGGAGGTACTAATCTTCGGACCCACCCCCTAAGCCTGGGATGACTCCTGGTGGCCGACCACACTGGGAACAACACCAATACCCACCGACCATGCACGCAACCCAGGATTCATCCTCGACTCCTCCCTCTCCATGGTTTAGCAGGTCAACGCTGTCTCCTCCTTCTGCTATAACACCCTCCGCTTGCTCCGCAGGATCTACAAGTAGATCCTGACTGAAACAAGAAGAACAGTGACACAGGCCCTCATCAGCAGCAGACTGGACTACGGCAACGCACTCTACGCAGGAATCCCAGCCAAAGACCTATGGCGACTACAAAGCATCCAAAACACCTCCGCCAACTGATCGTCAACATTCCCCGCCGCAGCCACATCACCCCCCACCTGAGAGAGCCACACTGGCTCCCCGTCCACAAGAAAATCACCTTCAAGCTCCTCACCCATGCACACAAAGCACTCTACAACGCCGGACCAGTCTACCTGAACAGCAGACTCAGCTTCTACACCCCCATCCGCCAGCTCCGCTCTGCCGGCCTCGCCCTCGCCGCTGTCCCCCTCATCCAACGAACGGCCTCTGGCAGCAGATCCTTCTCCTACCTCGCCGCTAAGACCTGGAACACCCTCCCTACCCACATACGGCAGACCCAAGACCTAATCGCCTTCAGAAGACTCCGCAAAACCTGGCTCTTCGAGCAGTAGCAGCACCCCCTCCCCTCAGCGCCATGAGATCCTCACAGGTAAATTGTGCACTCTACAAGTACTCTGATTGATTGATTGATTGATTGATTATGCAAGCTCATGTCTTGCATAGGTTTATCTACCAACTGACATGATGATGGACAGATGTGAGGAAAAGTTATGCCAACCATGCTGCTGTGGTGTTGGTCTGTGTGATGCCAAGGACTGACTAATGCAACAGTCAATAGCCCTCATCACAAGTGGACTCATGTCTGTGGTAAATAAATTTACCCAGTCAGTTTTTCCGTATAATTATCATTACAAGACAGCTCATTCAAATGAGAGGCAGAGTCAGTGGTATCTGAGTCATACGGGTTTTAATGAAAACCTCGAGGTTGGAGATCATGTTCCGTCACTACTAGGGTTTGGGAAGGGACAGTCAACGGTTTATTAACAGTACACATTATATATAGTCAAGTAACATCATTGAATCCAATACAGTAGGCGTAACAGGTGAAAAGAAGAAGATAAGAACACATGTGCGTAACAAGGGGCGTGAAAGAAGGCGTGTAATAGGCGTACACGGAGGCGTTTAATGTGAACATAATGTAGACGTCACAGAAAGTGTCATAAGTGGGTGTGTGCACAGAGGTAATCTGCAGAGTCAGCAGGAAGTGAGGATGCGCGCGCAGCTAGCATGACGTGACACTGGGAAGAACTTTAACACTAGTAGAGGAGACAGAAGTCTGGGATGTCAGAACGACCTGGACCTATAACATATCTAGTATCTTATGTTTGGAGGATGTATTATCTGAAGTAAAAGGTCTCTCGGGCAGAGGCTAATCTATACTGAATACTAGTGCGTGCATATATGTCTACGTGTCTACAAGCAGGGGCCATGGGCCTACTATGGCAACGGGATCTGTAAATTACTTGCATGGAGACAGGAAGGCTTGCTCTTTGCTCTGCAGCCGGGGAGATGTTTACCTAAATCACTAGACAGGAATGTATTTTCGAGGAGGCTGAACAGATAACTTGAAGGCAAAATACTGTCTTGGCAGGCAGGTCAGGTTGAGCCAGGCACCGCTTCGCTTGGCAGGAAGTAAGGCAGAGGTCAGGGATACGTGTCCATGCTGCAGCTTTCAAAGGCAGAAAGCAGAAAGGGCTCGGAGACAGAAATCAGGGCCAAGCTCGGCAGAGCCAGGAAAAACGTAAAAGTGTACCATGTAAAGACGTTGGCATGGCATGGTTAGGAACTGAATTATCGATCCATTCATGGTGGATCTGAAAGAGGACATGTTAACGTTGGACGCAAATGTGTTTGCGTCTTCATATTCGGTCATGGAGGGAAATTACATGTACTTGAAGCACGTACATGGAGACGTTGGGGTACACGTTAGGGGACATACTTGACCATAAAAATTTCAATTACCTCATTCCCTCCTTGTCCCCTACGTTCCCTTCAGGAGATATCAATCTTCATGAGTCCATCTATCTGTTCATATAACATCATTTGTTCATCTTTTCTCATTCGGGCATGAGAATGTGGACTTGGATGGGGAATACATGATGTGGCGCACAAGCCGCAAATCGCTGGCCCACATTGTAGACACAGACAACAACTAAATACTATGAGTAGGGCTATTCCAAGGAAGGATAGGACTTTCCATCCCCAGGCTGATATGATGCTCCAGAGCCAACCGGACCATGTCCAGGTGCCTGGATTCTGGTGTATCTGACTTGCAATCTTGTGGAGCCGAGTTATGGCTCTATATACTGACGGTGCGTTATTTGGAATGAAAACACAACAACTGGATCCGATGACTCTACAAGCCCCGCCCCTATCTGCCAGGATGACGTCAAGGACGAGACGATTTTGAAGAACGACAAGTCTCATAGCAGACTGCTCTTCTGTTAAATTACCTAGGGCAAAAGTAGTTTCATTCACTACTGCTTCAAGGGTTCTGGTCAATTTACGTATCAGTTTACTATTTGAGACAGTTCCTAAATAAGGAAAGAATCCTTTATTGAAATCTGTGTATTGTTCCCGTGTCGTTTCAGTATAATCGACAATCGGGAGATCTCTCTTGGGTCTAACATGAATGAGATGAGAATTTCTATGGTAGTCAGGTGGGGCTAGAAAAACAGGTGGTAGTAGGAATGCAATGTAACAAGTACCATCCTAGTCTGGAGGTAAACGTATGTAAGCTGTATGGCCACAAATGAAATAGGAATGTCGGGAAGCTTTGAATGTAGACTTGCCTTTATCACTGAATTCAATAACTGTATTACAATCGCTGTGTCCTAGTTGTACTGAACCTTTCTTTCTAACGCATAGGTCACCCTTCACTGGTAAAACTGATATTGAGGGTAAGTTCAAACTAGTTTCTGACTGGACATTCAAAATCATGAGGCTAAGTGTAAAATTTCCTAATCCATATACTTCGTTTTCTAGATCGGTACCTGTCATTTGGGGAAGACCCTCCTTGTCTGGGAAACATGCTTTATTCATAACTGTATTCAGGTCTCCCCATATCCAATTACCTTGGGAAACTTTGGACTTACTATCTAACGAGGACATTAATGTAAACCATGCCCCACATGAACCATTATGTGTAAACGGGTAAGGAAAAAGAGGCAGGGCTCCCGTCATTTTCTGGTAGGGAGGGAGTCGGCCACATACCCAGCAATTAGTGGCATTGCTGGTCTGGTGAGAATGATGTAACATACGGATGAAAGAATTGTTACGCAGTGCAAGTCGATAAGAAAGTTTGTGCGGGGGCAGATCACTAAAGGTGTGATCTGCAGTGTCATTAAAGGAAGAATGTGCTTGTATAGGAACATATACGTGTAACACATAGCTTAGGCATGTAATCGTAAGACTCAGAAAAAACATGACAATTAAAGTAACAATACATCTACTTCGGAGATTTTTGCAATATTTCTGTTTCTTGATCTCCTGTCTATCTCTCTCACTATGGGGGTCTAGCTTGTACATGTCAGGAACCTGTCTAACCGCTTCACCCAGGGGGGGGACTTAAACAATTAAACTGTCTGACTTACTAGACCTCAACTTTAATTTGTACTCCTGGGACGGAGTTTTCTCTACCAGGGGGAGTTTAGTATCAACGATTGGAATGCGGCAGTCCTGGGAAACAGTTTTTGGCGGAAGTCCATAGCATTTTTTGACGTGGCTCGAGTGGAGCCAATTTTTTTCTCCCTTCAAGTTTCACTGCAGTCCTTGTGGTCATCAAAACGATCTTGGGTTCCTTCCAGCGGGGCTCCAGAGGGCTCGACCGGTCAAAATTACGTATATACACGTAGTCACCAGGGACGATCTTGTGTGGCTTCACCTCGGTGTTGTCTGGAAAGGCTGCTGCGACCTGTGAACGACATGATTGTAGTGCAGACATCAAGGAAGCAAGGTAATCTGTCAGCATATTACTGTCAACATCGGTTAATTTACGGGACAGAGGCGTCCCCCACATATTCGGTGGCCGGCCAAAAACCACCTCATACGGGGATAGCCCTGTCCTAGAATGGGCTACCATTCGCATATAAAAAAGGGCAACTGGAAGGGCTACTATCCAGTCTACTCCTTTTTCTGCACAGATCTTGGCAAGACGTGTTTTCAGAGTCTGATTGTGTCTCTCTACTAAACCAGCTGCTTCGGGATGCCGAACACAGTGGAACTTCCATTGGTAACCTAGCAAAAGGGAAACTTGCTTCATGAGCTCGGACGAGAATGGCTGTCCGTTGTCTGAATACACGACACGAGGCAAACCATACCTCGGGAAAAATTCACGAACCAACTGCTTGGCAGTGGTCACGGCAGTGTAATCTGGGACTGGATATGCTTCTGTCCATCGGGAAAGTGCACATACAACTACGAGGACATACTTGAATCCTCGACAACGTTCCATCTGGATATAATCCATCTGGAGGACTTCAAAAGGGTGATCAGGAGGATGAAATCCACCTTGCTCTACGGGAATGCCTTTACCTGGGTTGAACTGACAACAGATCATGCAAGTACGCACTTTCTGTTTTGCGGCTGCTCGTAAATGCTTATTGAACCATAGGTTTTGAATACTATCTAACATGGCTTTTTCTCCTAAATGTGCAGGACTATGTGCTGTGTTAATGATAACTTGAACCATAGAGTCGGGGAGAAACCATGTGGCTTTTCCCTTCGTCATCCATCCCTGTTCTGTCTGGATCCCTCCTAGTTCTGTCCATTTCTTGATTTCGTCTGGAGTGGCATGTGTCTGTATGTCAATTACATCTAGTGCGGGATCCCTAACTGTCATGCAATGTGTCGGAACTACTGTCTTTGTCATATCAATCTGAGTGTGAGTCTGAGCTGTATGCTTGGCTGTTCGATCTGCCAGGTCGTTACCCTGGGAAATGGTATCTGTGACTTTCGTATGTGCCTTCCACTTCATGATGGCTATGGCTGTAGGCAAATGTATTGCTTCTAACAGAGCTTGAATGAGGGGACCGTGCTGTATCTTGGCACCGTGGGAAGTTAAAAAACCTCTCTCTTGCCAGAGGACTCCGAAGTCGTGTACAACTCCGAATGCATAACGGGAATCTGTGTATATGTTAACTTTCATGTTCTTGGCTCGAATACAGGCTTGGGTCAGAGCAATGAGTTCTGCTGCCTGGGCAGACAGTGTGTCAATACGATGTGTTTCTATGACTTCAGTTTCAGTGGTCACTGCATATGCGGCCACTAACTCTCCTGTACTTGTTCTCATACATGAACCATCCACATAAAGTGTCAGGTCTGGATCTGGTAATGCGATATCTGTCAAGTCTTGTCTGGGCTTCGTCATAGTGTTAATGACTTCCACACAGTCATGTGACATAGGGTCTGTTGTACTTAACGGTAAAAGTGTAGCAGGATTTAATGTATTGCAGCGTCTGATTTCTATGTGTGGCTGGAATAATGTCAATTCATAACCTGTCAGTCGTGCTATAGTCAAGTGCTGAGTCTGTGTTCGATTTAAAAGAACTTCCACGGAATGTGGAACTTGTACTGTCAATTGGTGTCCTAATACTATGGAATCACTTTGTCTGATTGTTAGAGCTGTTGCTGCAACAGATTTCAAGCACGCAGGCAGAGCCTGGGCTACTGGATCTAATGTACTGGAAAAATAAGCACATGGTTTGTGTGAACCGGCTTGATCTTGGGTGAGTACTGACAATGCAGTACCTTCGCGTTCTGTGACAAAAAGTGTAAAAGGCTTGCTGTAACATGGTGTCGCTAAAACAGGTGCTTGACATAAGGCTTTCTTCAAGTCGTCAAAAGCTTGTGTATGTTCCTGAGTCCAAGGGAGGACAGTCGATGACGCTGCCTCCTGGGTTGTCAACTGTATAAGGGGCTTGGCTAGATACGCATACTGAGGAATCCATTGTCTACAGTAAGAGGTGAGGCCTATAAAGGGCCGTACTTCTTTTTGTGTCTTGGGTTGTGCATATGTACAATTAACTGGATGCAGTCAGGTGTAAGCTGTCTCCCCCTCTTGGACAGCAAGTTACCAAGGTACACAACTTGCTGAACACAGAATTGCAGCTTCGAAGGAGACACCTTGTGTCCCTTGTCGGCCAGAAAATATAGGACTGTCAGAGATGCATGTTCACATTCTTGTTCACTTCGGGCGGTGATCAATAGATCATCGACGTACTGAAGTAGGGCAGTGTTAGCAGGCATGTGGATACTGTCAAGTTGTCTTTTCAAGGCTTGGCTATAGATACTCGGACTTTCCGTGAACCCTTGAGGTGCACGTGCAAATTTAAAGCTTCGGCCATTTAAACTGAATCCGAAAAGGTACTGGCTTTCCGGATCAATGGGAACACTGAAGAAGGCGTTCTTGAGATCGATTACAGTAAAGAACACCGCTTCAGAATCAATAGTAGTCAATAGCGATGAAATATCTGGGACCACTGGAAACTGAGGTATGATACATTTGTTAAGCTCTCTAAGATCAATCACTAATCGATAAACAGGAGGTGCATTTGGATCAGTACGTTTAAGAATTGGAATGATTGGAGAATTACAAATATTGCAGTCGGTTTCTACAACTAATCCTTGAGCAATAAGCTCGTCAATAATTTTCAATAAGGCTGCTACAGCCTCGGGTGGCAATTTGTATTGTCGGATTCTGGGCAGAACAACTCCTTCTCTAATAGTAACGCGATATGGTGTAATATGCATACAACCTACATCAGTCGGACCTTGTGCCCATAAATGCTGTGGTACATTCTGTAATCGGGGATCAAAATCTCTCAACACATAGTGACCCTTGAAGTCACGCAAAAACAATCTCACTCCTTCCGGAGAACAACATATTACAGCTCCTAGGGCTTTCAGTGTTTTAATACCTAACAGGTTTTCTGGACATGACTTCGTAAGCAATAAATCTGTAGTACGGGACAATGGACCAACTGCAAGGGGAACTGGTTTCGATACTTCATTAACAATAGGTTTTTCTGAAAATCCAAGGGAAACGTTCTGTGAGCCTGAGAGAGGTGCCCCTGGAACCTCGTCATGACTGATGGTAGTTCTGCTTGCCCCTGTATCAATCAAAAACTTTCTGTCTTTTCCTAATACCTGACTGTGTACATAAGGACCCTCTTGATCTACAGGAATCTCGATGAGAGGCAAACCTACTTCCCTCTCTAGGCTATTTCATGAATACTGTTGGTAATCTGGATACTCGGATTGTGCATACTGATACATCTGTTGTGTGACGTGTTGTGTTGCGGCAATGGGTTGAGATTGGGGAACACCTACTGTCTGTTGCTGTACATGTTGTGGAGCAGATTGCGGATTCTGTTGAATATTCTGTTGAACATATTCTGGTCTAGGCTGACGTGGTCTTTCTTTCGTTTTGCCTGTAGCAATATTGTGTTTCAGAACGGCACACTCATTTATAAAGTGACCTGGCTGCTTGCAATAATTACAATTTCCTTTAACAGGACCTGTAGGACGACTAGTCTGTGTATTCTGAGTGTTACCCCTCTTCTGACCATCTGCTGGAACAGACTGGGCAAATAATGCTTTCATTTTAGTATCTTTCATGCGTCTCTGTTCATGATCGTGTTCCTCTCTGATTCTATTCTGGTGGTACTGTAACATTTGTAACATTTGGGAAGGCGTATTAGCTTGCCATGTACTCTCGACTTTCAATACTCTGTTCTTAACCTGGGGTAAGGAATTCTCAACTAATTTGGTCACGAATAGATGTGGGAACGACTCACTACTTGTTTTCAGGCCACTATTAATAATAAAACATTTCTCGAATCTTGAATAAAAATCACTAGTGTCTTCGTCTGGTTTCTGTTTGCAGGCTGAGATTGCATCCCAATCTTCCTTTTTAACTGTTAATAATCTAGGCAAAACCTGTACTAATAATCCTGGTAACGCTTTAGTTTTCACCCCAAGACCTAAACCTGGGGTACGTCCTTTTTCTTCGTCTTCTAATTCGGTCCAATTAATCTTTTTATCTCCCACCTCCCAATCCTTCTCTTTCAGTTTTTCGTAAATCCCTGCTGGCAACAATACTTTCAACATTTTAAGAATGTCTGAGTATGTGTAATCACCCATGAGTAACATGTCTTTTAATTCACGGTGAAAACCTGCAGGATCTTTATCGTGACAAGGTACAATTTTCTTCATTTCCAATAATTCCATTTTAGTCAAAGGAGTGTATACAAACACTCGTTCAAGCGTATCATCTGGCTTCCGGATTGGGTGTACTTCTCGTAAGGGATTCTGTCTGTCTAGGTGATATGGCTGTCTAACTGGAGGTGGAACGGAAACAAGACGTGGAGTCAGGAACGTTCTATATTTATGACGTTGTTCTAGAATGATATCAATTAAATCGGTACCTAGACCTCTCCATCTTCTCAGCAGTAAGTCTTGCAATAGATTGTACAATGGACCTGGATCAGATTGTTGGTTTTCATACTGTGTAATGAGATGTTAGGTCATATATATACCAGCTAATCGCTGTTCTTCTGGACTAAGACTTATAGTGCCCACACCGCCAGCGCTCGCTCCACCTTGCGCTCCATACACTTTCATACCAAGGAGACTCATGAGACATAATTGTGGAAAACGGTGGTGCAGGTTTATTTTGCATAACAAGTAGCAGATAAGGTGGGTCATCTTACAGGCGATCCAATGCGGCAGCCCCTCGCTGACCCGCATGCCTAATTAGCCATCTTGCACGGTAAGTCGATGCTCTTGACGGTGCAATACGTTAATACTTTAGTTCGTTTTACTCCCGCCCCCCCTGTCAGGGCGGAGCGATGAGGCACACCCCCGGTCGGTTCAGGCCCCCCGACCGCCCGAAGGACTAACGGGGCGCCGACGCTGTTTCCTGGAACCCCCTCGGCTCCAGGTTCTTGGCTCAGGCACCCCTACTGTGCCAGGCAGAGGTATTGACTGTCTCCTTCTGCCGCAGAGGTACCCTTACTGTCCATCTGCTTCCAGATCGCCCTGTGACTCCGCCTGCAACACAAAACAGACCATTAGTTGTTCACACTCGCCTGCTGCTCTGCTGCTGGGTCAGGGCCAGGGTGGGAACAGCGCAGAGCAGTCAGGAAACGCGGCGAGGAAAAGACCGAGCAAAACCAAGCTGCTCTAGATAAAGGCCCGTGGGTCCGCCTCCCGCACTTCAAACTCACCATTCATTGGCCCTTCGTAAAGGGGGCGGCACCCGGGCCGGCGCGCTAACGTTTTACTCGCGCGGCATGTGGCACTAAGACGCTGTCTCGCGTTATCTCCCCTTCGCGTCGCGCGGCCAGCGGCATAGTGCCCACACCGCCAGCGCTCGCTCCACCTTGCGCTCCATACACTTTCATACCAAGGAGACTCATGAGACATAATTGTGGAAAACGGTGGTGCAGGTTTATTTTGCATAACAAGTAGCAGATAAGGTGGGTCATCTTACAGGCGATCCAATGCGGCAGCCCCTCGCTGACCCGCATGCCTAATTAGCCATCTTGCACGGTAAGTTGATGCTCTTGACGGTGCAATACGTTAATACTTTAGTTCGTTTTACTCCCGCCCCCCCTGTCAGGGCGGAGCGATGAGGCACACCCCCGGTCGGTTCAGGCCCCCCGACCGCCCGAAGGACTAACGGGGCGCCAACGCTGTTTCCTGGAACCCCCTCGGCTCCAGGTTCTTGGCTCAGGCACCCCTACTGTGCCAGGCAGAGGTATTGACTGTCTCCTTCTGCCGCAGAGGTACCCTTACTGTCCATCTGCTTCCAGATCGCCCTGTACTCCGCCACAGCTCTGGAGGAGGCCCCCGTCGATGACAGAGCCCCCCCACCACCTAGCCACCTTTATACCTAGCACCCTCAGATCATAGGCACCCTGCTGCTGCCAGAGCTTCCTGTAAGTCAAGGAGGAAAACATCCATCCCAATCCCAGACAAGTGAACCCCATCTCTTTCATAGTAGCCCACTGTTCTGTCCTGTATCAGCGCGTGCCTAATAAACCCCAGGCCCCTCTTCTCCATGAATTTTCACATGGCCCTGTTCACCCTCCTCCTGCCTTGCTCGATGGCAAGGGGTGACCGCGCTCCCCTCCAGGTCCTGCGGGGGACAATCTCTGACCATACAAATTCAGTAGCCCCCAGTGACATCCCGCTGCATGGCATCCACTAATGCTCGCCTCCCCATTGTCACCAGATCATGCCCACCCAGGTGTATCACGAGGATGTTGGGAGGCCCACCCCGGGCTGCCACACATTGGTCCGTTTAGAGCACCTCTATCATAGTACCCTTCACCACACCACTTATGGAGATTTCTTAGAACGGTTCTTAGGACACGCCCTTAGTTACATAAGCCGCACCTCTAATGGGGATTGCTTAGATGTGTTTACCTTTGCATTTGCACAAGTGCCACCCTTGCCTACGTAACGTTTGTTCTTGCGCCTGGGTGTCTAGTATGTATTGCAGTATTTCACCCCTAATTATACTGTATTTTCCCTTGTAACCTGCACACTGTTGTACTATTTGCTACCTCCTGTATTTATTTACTCACTATTGTCCTCTTACCTCATGTAACTTGTCTGCTTTTTAAAGTGTTTTTTTTTTTTTTATCTGTTATTTTCTGTAAAGTTTCTCGCCCGTCATTTTCTGGGTTGGTTGTATACCCTTGCGTTATGCAGTGATCCACATGTCACTAGCGACTTATACTTGATGCCTGAGTTGAGTTTCGTGGATGGACTGCCCCTTCCCACATCTGACACCCATGCATATGCTCCTATTACCAATGTAATACATCCTGGATGGCTTATAATAAGGTGTCTTGTATGTCGTCACTTTTGTCCCAAAGTAACCTGACTGATTCTACCTCAGGCACTTATTGCGATTATCCTTGGCTATGGGGAAGTACGGGGCAGACAAAGACATCTGGTACTCTTACAGTGCCTGCACTTATTTATATAGTGAACAAGTCGCAGGCATGCCTCTCTTAAGTCCCTGTGGAGTATCTGCCTTGTACCTGCGTTTAGTACTATTTTGTACATGCACCCGCCATTTTCTCTTGTACACACTGTTTGCTACTTCTCACATGTTGTTTTCCTCTGCTGCTTACACCAGTGCCACCATCGCCTACCTTACGTTTGTTCTAGGCCTGAGTGTCTAGCACATATTGCAGTATTTTACCTCCAATTGTACTTTGTCTCTCCTGTACCTGCACACTTGTCAATTATCCCTTCTGTAATGCACTGTTTGCCACCTCATGTATTTTGTTTGCTCACAATTGTCACTTTTACCTCATGTAACTTAACGTCTGCTTTTGTACGATTATTACCTGTCATTTCTTTTACTTATTGTGACGAGCTCACGTCATTTAAGATGGTATTATTCCAAGCGTGTGCGTAAGAAAAGTACATTTTATGGGAATTTAATCCCATAATAAAATTAATACTCAAAATTAAATTGGAGTAATTATGCAGGAGTGTGAGGCAGTGCTTTAATCACTGCCAGCCACAGATGCATTGGAAAGCATGATTCTGCATTTCCCCGAGTGGGTTGAAAAGTGAACCTCAATGAAGGCATTTGGGGCTTGTTTTACAAACCTTTTCCAGTGTGCGCAGATCCTTCTTGGAGTAATTGGTGGCGAGTACTGCATAATACTGCAGTGCCTTTTAGGATTACATGTGTGAGTTAGACACATTCGGATTTATGCCTGCAGAATTAAAGAAAACCTGCAATCACCCTTTAAAATATTTTCCCACGTGTCCTACACCATAGCTGTCCGTTGTCTTAAATATCTGTTATGGCTACGTTCACCCCCCAGATCTATTAAGTTTCATTGCTTGAAGTTAACTTCGCATAGTTGAACTTCACAGCAGCTAGATTTATTGGAAGGGAAGTGTAACAGAAGCTGCGATGGTTTACTGTTTCATATCTCACTCTCCATCATACCAATGAAGGCTGTATCACAGATGTGCAGCTCAGCTTAAAAGATGTGAGTCAAGGCATTCATTTAAGGACCAAAAACAGTGCTTGTACAGGCTGCTGCACAAAATCTGCACTAGCCTATTAGCTGGAGGCTTAAATACAGATTTAAAGGCAGCATGCTCTTCTATTTTATGAGCAGAGTTGCTTTTTACATGTTTTTTTTTTTTTTCCCTCGGTATGTTCGCTGTAACTTTTTAGTATAAGCCTATTGTAATCATGAAAAACGTTTTATCTGTAGACTACTTTTTATGCCATCATTGTGTAGGCGAACTCATTCCAACAAGTTTACATACGATAAGAAAAACTACACCTTGGGTTCGCCGTTATTACTATCGAATAGTGTTCTGAAAATCATTTACAGCTGGCGCTTTATAGCTACCACAAACAGCATGAAATAGGTAGTGCCCCGAGGTAGGCGCACTGAGACCCGGCCTGTATCTCGCTGAACGATGTAGTAAGAACAACTCCCCCTGGACCTGCTCAGCTACCAGAGGGCAGTGTTGAAGGAAGAACCAACATTAAATCCCTTTTTAATTCGCCCTGAAGTGCTGCCTGCAATATTACCGTATTAAACACAGTTGCCTAGTGAGGAACCAGCGATCACAAAGGTAGCCAAGAAATCCACTATAACCTTAAGCAGGCTTGGTTGCGTGTGGATTCCAAGCCCAGTGGCAAGGCCGATATGTCTGCTTTCAGCACTAGATGTGACGGGTATCTTATTACTGTGAGCATACGGGACAAAGTAAAAGCAGAAAGTAAAAAGGCCACCATTTTAAAGGTGCTGGTGAGGGGTGTGGCCACGGCAACATGGCACTGGCAGATTGCCACAGTCTACAGCTCGTCGCATAAGTAGGGTGCCCACTGCATGGGTGCAAATTCAGGACATGTAGTGTAAAATTCAGGACAAAGGGGAAAAATTGCGGGACGATATTCAACCGGAGACACATCAGTGGCGGTCGTGCAGTAGACTATACTCGTACACAGAGGACATCATCAACAGAGAACAGGCAACCCAGGAGCCAGAAAGGGCACTCCAGGAGTAAGAGAAACGCACGCACATAATCCCACAAAAGTACCAGGCGTCAAATCCGGTAAATCGTAACTAAAAGGAGCGAGGACTACTGGAAACGAGGTGATAGCGGAGCCAATGGCAGACTAAATGCAGTAGTTCCATGTAGGGAAGTTACCCGGGACCCTAACATGCAGGAATTTATGTACCACATGCCTGTAAAGTATTTGGAGAGTCCAAAGCATTTGGATTCCAGGCACCTGACTGAGCATGAGATACAAACATTCACGCAGTTGTAATACAAGAAAGCCAGTGACCCTCACCCTCTGCGAACTAAGCAAAGCGGCACAGAGCGCACCTACCACCTTCAACGGCACCCGGCTGGCTCCGGCAAGGACACATTCAGCGGCACAACATTGGTAAAAGCTCCGGGGCCGCCGCTCATCAGAACACGAAATGCGCACAAGTCCAGCTCCTAGCACCTTCTACATGTTGTAAGAAACAATTTCACATGAGAATGGAAAACCAAGGGCACATCAAAATAATACATATGAAGTCAGCTTGCCCTGGAATAAAGGAAAGACACGTGATATGAAACCAGGCAGAAACCACATTTAACCATTGTAACATACAGCCAGACATTAGCCGGTGTCCATCTAAACGTGAATAATACACAACCAGACCATTTGTGTGTTACGTGTAACTGCGGATATAAATGAAATTCTCTCAATATCAAAATTATCGTGTTATTGGCGAATTCACCGGACCCACGAGGGAGCTGCCACGGAAGCCCCATTCACAGACCGTGAAAATATTTGCGCGTTTAGAGAGGGTCTCGCGGTTTCTAGCGCAGCTTAAGTGATTTGGCCTAACCAGAAGATGGTTTCTGGCGTCATTACCGAGACTCGAACCCAACTCCCCAAGTCCGAGGTCGAGCGCCCTAGCAATCAGCCCACGGCAGCGCTGAGAAATAAGTGCCTCGAAAAGGTGCTTCAACACTTCTTAGATGTATTTCAAAATTGATCGCATCCAGCAGCCATATGAGCCTGAATTCATTTCTCATCAGTGTGTAGGAACAGTTGCAAAAAACATCTGCGACAAACTTGTACACAAATGTGGCCGCTAATAAACAGCTGTATCGCTTAGGAAACCGTGGACGCAACAGACAATGAGATGAAAGCTTCAGAATAGATCCCCAAACTTACCAGTACATTCCAGCAACAAGCCTATATATGAATAAATGAAACCAACCCAAGTGTCATTTTAATTGCTCCCAACGATGACGCCCTAATGTTGGCGCATGCGCAATCCATCAATACATTTTCCGCCCTCACATGCCCCGAGTTTTGCTTGGCAGACTACATGGGAGCAATACCTTATTGACAATTTCCCAAGTATTCCTCTCATTTTTCCCCGACAAGGCTTCCAAAATTGACATCATCTGAACCCTCGTATCGTAACTAACGTTACATGGAAGACGCAAAGTTTCCACTTCTCCCGTGTGGCACGCGGTCCACTGCAGGCCTATCCCCCAACACTCTTGCTGTTACATCATTGAAACATTTAGACGGTGCGTCCGCGTTAGTGCAGCAAGATGATCCACACCTAAATTCGCCCTTAAAAGAACACCACGCAGCGGTTTTTGACACGTAAAACACAAGCCTGGCACTGGGGATTACTTTAGCCATATGTGACTAAGAAATAAACGGAAATGTCATACCCCACGGCTACTGCACGACACTGTATCTGAAGGTAAGGCGCGCTGAGTAGGATGTATGAAGACTCAGCCACTGGACACTGTGACATGCGCTGATTTTGAGGTCAAGGGTGGTTTCAGAGGCTCCGGTGGTATCCAGCAAACAAATGGCCCCAGGGTGGACACCGACTCTGATTAGAACAGACGCTGCCAGTCACAGACTAGAGCAGGATGTTTACCAGCACGGGGGAGAGCAATCACATGGCTCTCTCCACTTACTACACCTGGTCCCCAATCTTTCCCTAGCATGTTCAACCGGAAGGCCCCCGAAGGAGTGAGTTAGTTTTCGGTGAATGCAGCAGCGGTTGCTAACGTATAACCACCCTACCCAGCATGGCGATTAGTCTGGGGCGTCCCTTAAGCACATCCCTGTACCATGCCGGCACTCTAACCTGCCGCAAGCAATTCGAAGGCCCCGCGGCCGCAGCACATGAACTAACTTGCTAATAACCTTTGTGGCTATGCTCCTAGTAACCCCCCATGCCTTGCGCCCACTACCCATAAGTTCAACAGTAATGCCCGGCAGCACTGATACAATACATTTAATGGGTATAGTACCAGCACTTCTCAGCAGCAAACCTGCCTGCTGCACTTCTATATTACCATTGAAAGCACCGGTGACATGGAATGAGGGCTCGAAAGGGTCCCAACCCGTGCTTAGTTGGGGTTGGAGAAGCGCTCTGAGAGCCAAGGAGGGAGGAATGGAGAATTACTGTTAGCGAGGGATGGAGGGGCTGGGCGATGGTGAGCAAAGAGTGCGCGCAGAGAGAGGGATAATGAGCAATCAGTGAGGAATAGAGAGCTAATGCTAGGGAGGGATGGCGTGGCTGGGCAAGGGTGACTGTCGCATTAAGGTTAGGGAAGCACAGATTTACATTTATCAACTCCACATCTTATTACCTTGGTGATGTGTTGGAAGTTCAAACTGTGACGTCGGTTTAAGAGTAGGTTTAAGAGTGGTAATATGTATTACACGCACTTACTGTGTACATGTTAGCCAAGACCACCCACACAACGAGATCAAAGGACGGAACTTCCCTGTAACTCACACGGCACAAATCCGAAAATTATCATTTGCAACCAGCCCCAACCTAACCTTGCTCACTTAAAAGCCAGCCCGTGAATTAAGGCGCCAACCTAGCCCCCTCGCCATTGTGTGTCTGCATGCATGCACTGGCTCGTCCATGTTCCTCTCAGCCCACTCAAGATCGTGCCAGTCACAGGAGATATGTCGTCATCCAGAAACCTCTATGCTTATATAACGAGGCGAGTCGTGCCGGCGCCCGCTCCCCAAGTGCGCTGCGCTGAGCAGAAAACACCGCTGCGAAGGAATCGTGCACCCGTCCCGACCCCTCCGACAAGAAACATCACCGACCACCGGAAGTTTGCTGGAAGATCTCGGAACAAGAACAAGGGAAATGCAAATGCCTTCAATCAGCGAGGCCAACCCAAAGCAACGACCGCGTTCCCGGCCAATCAGACACATCAACAGGAGGATGCACCCCTCGCACAAGAAACCTCAAGCGTTCGCCAAGCGCCTCGAAACGCGGCTTCGGGTGAAATGCCCCGAACGCCAGTGTCTACAACCTGGGCGTTCAGCCCGCCTCTTTTAGGGCAATCTCCACCGCACATCAACGGCGCAAGTGTTCCCCAAAGCCGCGGCTCCACCTCTACCTCTGCGCATCTCTCCAACACCGCCGTAACAGACACCACCGGGCACACTCTCCCTCGGCCCCCCCCCCCCGGCCACACAAACCGCTGCTCGGCATCGGGGACAACCCACGTCCCGCAAAAACCTCCGCTCCTCGCCTCCTCCCGCTTCGAACCCCGCCATCGCAGAACACCCGCAAGCAGACCCCTGAACCCAGCACTCACCGCCAACCCGTCAGGGAAAAAACCCGACGCAAGACCCGCGAGGCAGGCAGACGCAGGACGGCCACGCGCAGGACGGCCACACCAAGGCCGGACAGGAGAACAAACAGCGCAGAGCAGTCAGGAAACGCGGCGAGGAAAAGACCGAGCAAAACCAAGCTGCTCTAGATAAAGGCCCGTGGGTCCGCCTCCCGCACTTCAAACTCACCATTCATTGGCCCTTCGTAAAGGGGGCGGCACCCGGGCTGGCGCGCTAACGTTTTACTCGCGCGGCATGTGGCACTAAGACGCTGTCTCGCGTTATCTCCCCTTCGCGTCGCGCGGCCAGCGGCAAAAACGTTTGCACAACTAGATCATCTTTATATATACTGTCATCCCCGGCCCATTGGACTGCTCACCGGGCTAGTTCCTGATCACGTAAGGTAGTAAGTTCATGATAGCCTATTCTTTCTTTCAGGATTTTGTCAGTAACTTGGAATATATGTTCAAGAGAACATTGCTCTGGTATCGGGGAAAGGTAACGTTTCTTGCTTTCTGGACGAATGGGTTTGTCGAAAGGACTACTTAAAGGATACTGTCTAGGAGGTTTCGCTCTACCGACATATGCTATCGTATCTTGCGTTCCTGTAGTATTCTCTCGTTCTTCCTCCTCTGAGGAGTCTTTTTCGTCTGACTCGGCTGTCCTATCAGCCTTGTGTCGGGCATGTATGGCTACTATTTCTTTACGGATCTTTCTGGACATGGCATCTATACAATTCTGTTTATCATGTTTACCATCCGCAATATTTTGACTCCATTTTGTCAGTACTTTCATCTCTTCCTTAACAACACCTGTCTGATCTTGTTCCCTTATCAAACAAATAATCAAGAATCGTAAAAGTAAACCTTGTGTCTCAACTTTCTGATAGGCCATGGCTTCTCGAACACATTCTGGCCTCTCTCCTGTCCTAATAAAATGATATATGTTGTCTAGATGCTCTGGCATTTCTGGTAATAACATTAGATAATCTGTAACACGTCTTAGACGTAACGAGGCTAACATCATCTCTCCTGCCTTGCCAGGTACTGGATCATATCTACAATCCGTAAGATACTGTTTAAGTTTTTCATGCGGCATCGCTGCCGGAGTACGTTGTGTAGCTAACTCTCTCATTGTCACTCGATGTAATTGTGGCGGGGTGTGATATGGACCTCCTGAAGCACCCCCTGAGGCAGAACCATGAGCATGACTTGACGTCATTACATGTGGGAAAGACACATTTAACGGGGACGACTGAGCCGCGTCTGTAGCAAAAGGGTTAAGAGGACCAGAAGTAGGGGGACCAGTAACAGCAGCAGAAGAGGAAGTGACAGCAGGTGCAGGAAGTAATCCTGGACGTGGAGGGGTCGTGACTTGATCAGCAGGGATATGCTGTGGCAGATTATTATTAGCAGGATGTACGGGTATATTGGTATATGCGGGAGCTACATCATCTAAATAGGAAGAAAGGAAAATATCTGCTGCGGTCTTATGGTGACGTACTTTAGTCGGAACCAATGGTGGTGGCAAGTTACAGGGTACTTCCGGGGTCGCCTTAGGCAGGCCCTTGGCAAGAACTGGATACATGCCTGTAATGAGTGCGTTTCTTTGACGGTCTAATTGTTCTGATCTGACCTGTTCTCCTTTTTCTAGTAACTCTTTTTCTTTGGCTTTTTCGGACTCTTCTCTACTTCTCTCTGCTTTTCTGAATTCTTTTTCTGTTCTTCTATGCGATTCTTTACGCCACAATTCTATGGCATCTTTCTGAGATTGTCTGGCTTTCTTTTTCCATAATGCTTCTTCTACTCTCATGATGCATTCAGCATCCCATGTTCCTGAAACAGGCCATCTATACTTCTCTTCCAAGTGTTTAGTGTAATCGACCCACAAGTCTAAGTACAGTATGGCATCTAAGCCATGCTTGTGGTACATAAAGTGCCCTGGAGTGTCCCTAGGCGGAACAGGCACTGCTTCTTCGAGAATCCCTTTCCTAGTTCCTATCTGACGTAACTTTGAAAATAACGGCATTATTACTTTGACTCGAACACAATAAACACAGTAATGAAAAGCAAACTGTCAATCATACCACGACATAAAACACATTAAAACATTTCGAATAGATACTGTCTAGTACATAAAACACAATACTTGGAATTACGTGAAATAATACTTGAAGGCTTGAATACTGAATCACTGAATCACTGAATTACTAGATGCACTGCTAAACATTACAGACCGGTCCCATAAAGAGACACGTCATACCGCGCTCACCTAGGTGAACACGTACGGACCAGGACTGTGTACCCAGACCTGTCTTGACCGGACACAAACTAATGCACCCGTCTAGATGCTTCCCTAGCAACGGTACTCACCGGGAGCAATACTTGAACTTGAACTTGAAGGCCTCGGACTTGACTGGACTCTGGACTGGACTGCTACTGCTACGCATGCGCCTCGGTACTTCGGAACAGGTGGGCCTCTGGATACCTCGGACACTGCTACTCTCGGCTGGGCTCTGGTCGGGATCCTCCGCACTCCTCACCGCCTCGTCTGGATGTCGACCGCAGTCTCCGTCACCTCCGTAGGCCTGAGGGAGATACAGGAAAACCTGCAGATGCGCATAGGTGTCCGTCACGGCTGTGGCAGGGGACAAGGCCTGCGACGCATCGCCGGCGCGTGGGGTGGGGGAGGGGTCCCTATTCTGGCGCCAAATTATGTGGTAAATAAATTTACCCAGTCAGTTTTTCCGTATAATTATCATTACAAGACAGCTCATTCAAATGAGAGGCAGAGTCCGTGGTATCTGAGTCATACGGGTTTTAATGAAAACCTCGAGGTTGGAGATCATGTTCCGTCACCACTAGGGTTCGGGAAGGGACAGTCAACGTTTTATTAACAGTACACATTATATATAGTCAAGTAACATCATTGAATCCAATACAGTAGGCGTAACAGGTGAAAAGAAGAAGATAAGAACACATGTGCGTAACAAGGGGCGTGAAAGAAGGCGTGTAATAGGCGTACACGGAGGCGTATAATATGAACGTAATGTAGACGTCACAGAAAGTGTCATAAGTGGGTGTGTGCACAGAGGTAATCTGCAGAGTCAGCAGGAAGTGAGGATGCGCGCGCAGCTAGCATGACGTGACATAGACGTGTAACTGGGGAGAACTTTAACACTAGTAGAGGAGACAGAAGTCTGGGATGTCAGAACGACCTGGACCTATAACATATCTAGTATCTTATGTTTGGAGGATGTATTATCTGAAGTAAAAGGTCTCTCGGGCAGAGGCTAATCTATACTGAATACTAGTGCGTGCATATATGTCTACGTGTCTACGTGCAGGGGCCATGGGCCTACTATGGCAACGGGATCTGTAAATTACTTGCATGGAGACAGGAAGGCTTGCTCTTTGCTCTGCAGCCGGGGAGATGTTTACCTAAATCACTAGACAGGAATGTATTTTCGAGGAGGCTGAACAGATAACTTGAAGGCAAAATACTGTCTTGGCAGGCAGGCCAGGTTGAGCCAGGCACCGCTTCGCTTGGCAGGAAGTAAGGCAGAGGTCAGGGATACGTGTCCATGCTGCAGCTTTCAAAGGCAGAAAGCAGAAAGGGCTCGGAGACAGAAATCAGGGCCTAGCTCGGCAGAGCCAGGAAAAACGTAAAAGTGTACCATGTAAAGACGTTGGCATGGCATGGTTAGGAACTGAATTATCGATCCATTCATGGTGGATCTGAAAGAGGACATGTTAACGTTGGACGCAAATGTGTTTGCGTCTTCATATTCGGTCATGGAGGGAAATTACATGTACTTGAAGCACGTACATGGAGACGTTGGGGTACACGTTAGGGGACATACTTGACCATAAAAATTTCAATTACCTCAAGGGCCAAGAAGGCATGTTACGGGCCCTATTATAAAAAGGTAATCTGATGGAACACTACAGCTCTGGTAACTTTCACCAGGAGATTTTGGTTGCTGAAAGCAGTGAAAACATTCTAATGAAAGGCCAAGCCAAATTGAGGACTTACTGGGTGACTAGGGCCTTGATTTACCTACTCCCCAGAACTTCCTTAGTGGAGCATCAGAGACAAACTCGTAATTTCCCCACTCCTGCAGTTACTGCTGTCAGTAACTCTAGGAATGAGGGCAATACTGATCCATTTCACAGACCACTTTTAGGCCCCCATTAGGATGCCGGGCAGACTTTGCCCGCCCTCCATCCTCACGGTACCAGGGACCGCCCGCCATAAGGGGGGTGTCCCATGCCTGGCATTAGGATGCACCCGCCACAGTGGCGGGCGCATCCTGCATTCCTACCATTGTGGCGGGTGGTGCACTCAGCCCCGCCCGCCACAATCCCAGGAAGGCATGCAGTGCACTTCCATGCACAGCATGGCAGGCACCGCGCGGTGCCTGCCATGCTGTGCATGGAACTGCTGGGGGGTACCATAGGTACCCCCCATGTGCACCCTCCCCTCCCCGGAGTCCATGGGGGCCGCCACCGAAAGGCATTTAAAAAAGCCCATCCTAATATGGCTGGCAGTGTCTGATAGACACCGCCACCATAGAAACCCTTTTCTGCCCCGGTCGCAAGGCGACCGGGGCGGAAAAGCGGCGGACGGTCTTTCCATCCGCCGCGGGGGGTCGTTCCGGGACGGATGGCGGGCGGATCGCCTCGCCAGGCCGGTGGTGGCTACCGCCGGCCTGGTGGGGGAGATCCGCCCTCAATCCCAATGGGCCCCTTAATGAGGCCTGTATATGACCCTGCCGACATATGTATTGTCAGTCATCCAATCATTATACAATTTCACTTCAAAACAGTATACGACCTTCAGAAGTTTGATCATGCGCTGTAGACCCAAAGAGATCTGGACCATCTGACTGTGGAACAAGGCACACGGTTCAAGCACCTTTGTAACACCCGCGAGATTCTGAACTGGCTATAACTAGTGACAACCTTGTACCTCGAGTGCTCTCTGGGCTCCAAAACAACTGGTCACTTAATGCACCTGGAGAATAAAAAGGGCTTTGGCAGGCTTTGCTGATATGGGCCAAAGCTTGAGCATAGCTCCGCCTGGGACTGAGAAGGATTGAGATGCATTCACTTTTTACAACATGCATGATATTATCTTGCTTCAGTATTAGTATTATTATTATTAATATTATTTTTTTTAAGCACCTGGTTACTTCAACGGAGTGTCCCCGCGCTAGGACATCACAGACAATTACCACTGCGCCTTAAACCCCCCCCCCCCCCCCCCCCCCCCAGGCCCACTGATCCTAAAAGTAAGACGCACTGTAGCCTGAATGCTAACTCCAGTCCCCAGGGGCTGCTTGAAAGAACCAGGTTTTCAGTTTTTTACGAAATATTGTTTCAGATGGGTGGATCCTCAGTTCAATAGGTAGGCTATTCCAGGCCTTAGCCGGAAGAAAACCAAAGGATCTACCTTCTGATCGTGCTTTACAGACTTTAGGTACTACCAACTTAGCCATACCCAGAGACTTAAGGTTCCGGGTGGGTCTATACGCAGTGAGTAGTGGACGCAGGTACCTCGACCCTTTCTCGTTGACAATCCTGTGGCAGAAGCACAAAGCCTTAAAGGTGATTCTGTGTTACAGAAACACGGGTTAACCCAAAAAGTCAAAGGGACCTGGGCAGAGTATTGGTACAAACAAAATGGTCCCAGACAGACAGGCGATAAACAAAGTTGTAACAGAAGTAAATACATGCACAGGTAATTATAACAACATTGTTTTTAATCACAACGTGTTTTATATAAGAGTCTTTCATAAAAATTGGTACAAGTTAAATCACATATAATGGCCCCTAAGAATGAAATAGGGAAGGGTAGTGTTGGGATAGTGAAAGATGAGGACTAAACAAAAGGTCATAAAGACCACAATGTAACAAAAATTAATATGAAAAAAACACAATGGAATAATAAATTTAATCAATCATTTTTGACAGTCATGCCTCAGAAGAAATCAGTAATGATGAATGATGACAGAGGCTGACCACAAGAAAACGTGTCGACGTTTCGACCCAGATGAAATGCAGGCGTGGTGTAAGCCTTGCTAGAGGGTCTTCATCAGGACAGAAGTGGTGGGGGATGGGGCAAAGGATCTGCCACAGGCAGAGTAGATCACAGCTGCAAAATTGGTAGTGTCAATAGGTGGGGTACAGCACTGGATCAATGAACCAATGGTCCTTACTTCAAGATGACAGCAATCTGCCCATGGCAGGGGCTGTTGCCAAAAAAGAAGGACGGTCGATTTTGAGGAGATGATTCACAGGGATGTGTGCCGTAGAAAAATCTAGCCAAAGCGTTACCATTGAAGGCAGTGGGGGTCAGTCATAGGCGTGGTGCAGATATCCCAAGCGCCGATAGATTGCGTGATCTAGGAATCCTGTTTAGCTCGGAAGGGACGTGATCGAGTGATTCAGAGTCCGGTCCGGAAAAAGGAAGGTTCTTGCTAGCTGCCGCTGATAGCTGGTCTAACAACCTGACAGATGTTCAAATTACTTTTTGTGACCCCCAGATAGAGGACGTTACAGTATTCCAGACGGGACGTGACAAGTGCTTGCACATTGGTCTTTTTAGCATCTAATGGCAGTATACCTAAGATTATGAGCGGCAATCTTAGAATGCCAAAGCATGTTCTAGCCACAGCTGATATCTGCTCTGCAAATGATAGGGTGTTGTCAAACCAGACTCCCAGATTTTGAACCTTGAGAGGGGTTTTAGGAAATAATGTGAATTAAGTTGAGCTTTTTTTTGTATACATAACTGACCTTAAATTAATCCTTATGTTTACATTATGCTTTTTATTTGTTTATATTTTTATAGAGAACATCAATGTTTTTAAAATTTTGTCCTGAAGAAGGTGGAGTATACCAGCTGTCATCCACTGAAATGCTGCGTCCACAACTTGCTTATTTTATGAATTGTTTTTTGATTTTTTGTTAATTGAAAATTGTGTTTTTATAGATTTTGAAGGGAAGATTTAGAAGCATTGATTTTGAAGGAAAATATCTCATGTGTATAACATAATTATGTTTTACTTTAACAATGAAGTGAAACTGTCATAAAGGATAACATTGAAGGAATACAGTCATAAAACATTAATGATTTGTCCATATGTAATAGGGGTTGATAAACCGTTTTTCATGATGACAGTTTGATGTTATGAATTGTTGATACTGTTTTTATGGGATTTTATTGGAAGACTACCCAAGTATTTTTAATAAAAGGCATAGATATCTTTGCAATTAACAGGTCTCATTATATAATTGGTAGGACGAAGAGTATTGATGAATAAGGGGTGTGTGAAAAGTTGATGGTAATTATACATAGGTATGACACAAAAGGGACCTTTTCCTTGTTGGTAATCACAAATTAGGTAATGCAAAACCAAAAGTGCGCCCCTGAAGGCACCTCTAAAGCACCCCACAAAAAATTGCACATGTAAAGCGCAAACATGCCCTATGGGCATGTGTGTGCTACATGGCACTTTGAAAATTTGGTGCCTTTTTAAAAATTGTACATTCTTAGCATCAGCTTGGAGTCAATGGTAAAAGCATTTCCTAAATGCGCAGTTATTATTTAGAAAATGTTGGGTACGTGTACTTAGAGAATTGCTAATTGCGATTCCCTGTTTGTGGTTGCAATTTTAGGCAATTGCAAAAAATTGCGATTACCTAAAATAAACTGCCAAAGCCATTCATACATCTTGAAAGGCTATTCTGCATTCGAAAACTGCCGAATTTAGCGCTTTGCGCCGCTTTCAAATACAAAATAGGATGATATATGTGGCCTTAAGTGAGTTGGGCTGTTCCTGCACTTGGGATACTCTGAACGTTTGATGAAAAATGCCGGGCACATCTGAGGCTAACTCTGGCCACGCGAGGCTGCCCTTGAAGGCACGGGTACTACAACTCAACACATGAAGCCTGCCCTGTCATATGGTGGCGGAGTCAGCACCTGTTTCCCTGCACCTGGGAAAGCAATGCTGCAGCACGTTAGTCCATTGGCATGGCTAGCCACCTTCAGTACCATTGTGTGGACTGGAAATATTTACAAGCCATGGGATGAGGGTATAAAAGATCATCTTTTTAAAACGTTCCCCTCTGTTATTTCAGTGACTGGTTCTTTGTGTCTTTTCTCAAGCATTAATAAGCCACGAGAGACAGTCTTCAACAAAATGTGTTCATATAATAGAAGACGATGGCTTGTCATTTGACGTAATCATTGCGTGATGTCACTGTCAGTGATGTCATCCAGCCTCACTCTAGCTATGCCTCTGATCTTGGTTAAGGATACAACTTTAACTATGCAGAGAACCAGTATCTAAATAAATAACTGATGAATAAATACAGTTATCGCCTTAGACATAAACAAATATGCGGATATATACACAAACATATGCACTTGCAGTAGACACACACGTTCTCTATGTACACACGTACTCGCAACACACATAAAAGGTTCATGAAAAAAAACATAAACCTAAAACAAAAACATAAAAATGAACAAGCAGGTTGCATAAACATAAAACATTAACATACCCACGAACAAGCCGGTTGCGTGCGCTCACATAGGTTGTGCACATATCCATAAGTAGGCACACACACACACACACACACAGGTCGTGCACAAACAAGCTGTGCACTTACGCATAAGCATACACACACACACATGAACAAAGGCACACACACAAGTCCTGCGCCGCTCATAAACACACACACGTTGTCCGCGTGTTCATAAGCACTGACACACAGGCGCTCAGAGGCATATACATCTAAGCTTTGCACGCATACTCAAGCGTACATACTCATGAACACACAAACACACACGTGAACACACACACAAGTCCTGCGCCGCTAATAAACACACACACACGTTGTACGCGTGTTCATAAGTACTGACACATAGGCGCTCAGAGGCATATACATCTAAGCTGTGCACGCATGCTTAAGCGTACATACCCATGAACACACAAACAACACACGTGAACACACACACTAGTTTTGCGCCGCTCATAAACACATAACACACATTTAGGCAGTCAAGCTATTTCCTCTCCTACTGTTTTAATCCAAATTAATTATTCGGCAGCAGCGCCGCCGACGCAGGGTCACCGCCACCGTTTCCTCTTCATTTACGTCAGCTGCTCTCGAGGCCCCGCACCCTTGTCCTTTTAGCCGCATCTCAGCACCGCTGGCAGAGACAGATCTGCGCGAGCTTCATTCCTCATGTCTGCCCTCCAGAGGAAATCTGCATTTAATTAAATTCCAGCCAAATAAACGAAGCAATATTAATTAAAGAGTGGCCCATATGGTGCCCTGTACGCGTGCACAGTAGCTGCAGATTAAACTAAATGGAAATGCACGCGCAGTGAAGCAACAAGATGCATTTATCCAATTAAGGAGAAGCAGGCAGGTTAAAAAGTGTGTAGACTGAAGCAGACGGGGAGCACAGCACAACAGGCTGTGTGTGTTTATAGACAAAGCCATCATTTGGGGAATACAAAAGGAGGGCTGTCTTCCACTCGTGGCTGAAGGATGAACGATGGAGATATCCAGTAAATATTAGTAAGAACATAAACAAAATGAACCTGCTTATTCTATATCGAACAACCGGTCGGCCATGCATGTATTCATATGTATTTCTAGCTGGAAACGATATTACGTCCAAGCAGCCAAGCAGAGGCGCAACTAGAGCCAAATTTCGGGGGGGGGCTAAGAAAAAACTTCGGGGGGGGGGCTGAACCTTTGATCAGTAGGCAGAGTGGAGCTGCAGGGCCTCCAACAAGGGGTGAAACAACAGCAAGGCCTAATTAACATTCAAATGGTCTTTTAACCGCATGCGCGCTACGGGTTTTCCCGATGTGCGCTGAAATTTGAAAATCGCGCGGTTTGTGACAAAGCCAGCTCGTCATCCGCGTAGCGCAGGTAACGCCCATGACGAGCTGGCTTTGTCATCCGCAGCGAAGGGGTTAAAGACCTGTTAAATGTTCGGGTGTGGCTCTGTGTGTGCCCGGGATCTGTCCCATCCCGGGCTGCCACACACGACGGGATGGGGGGGGGGGGATCGGAGGCTGAAGCCCGGTGAGTTTAATGGGTGTTGCGCACCTGCGTCCAAGTATAAGGCCAGTGGAGGAAGCTCTGTAATGAGGCGTGTGAAGCTGCAGGGGTGTAATATGAGGAAAGACAATATTGAGCTCCACACTGCCCTATCTTGACCCCCCAACGAAAATGAATCCCAAAAAAAATATGTTCAATGTAGTGAAAACATGTTTTTTGCCACTTGATTGGAACCAACAGGCACCATTCCTCAAGACGACATTTATAAATCATGGCGAGAGCCATAGTGATGTGCATTTTCCAACTTGGGACCTTTTCCACTGTTGCCTGTTTCGCCCTTTAGCAAGTTTCCTCTTGTTACATAGCCACTAATGTAAATTGAAGTCATCATTTGCTGCAAAAATGGATGAAGAGTGTTAGACCTGCCATCCTTGACGTGGTTTTCCCCACATTTTTTTCTTCCGACCTCCTGTTTTTGCTGACTTTGTTTTTGCTGTCATTAGGACTCTGCACACTTTGCCACTGCTAACCAGTGCTAATGTGCTTGTACTATCTGCTTAAAACATGGTGTCAGTGGCTTGACGAAATTGGCAGATTTAATGTACTTATAAGTCCCTAGTCACATGCACTAAATATGTAAATTAAATGCTACTTGTAGGCCTTCAGTACTGATTGTGCCATCCACTTAAGGAGCACTGTAAACATCCCTCAGGCCTGCTATTGCAGCCTGTGTGTGCAGTTTTAAACTGCAATTCCGCCCTGGGAAAGTAAACCTTCTGCCAAGCCCAAATGTTTCTTTTTAGTAGATATACGTCGGACCTAAAGTAAGCCCTGGACAGCCCCAGAGGCAGAGTGCAATATATTAAAAAAGTTGGACATTTACCTTTAAGTTACACATGCCCTGGTAGTGAAAAACTCAAATTCGTTTTTCACTACTGCAAGGCCTACCTCTCCCATAGGATAACATTGGAATTACCTTCTTGTGTTCTATGAGTGTAATTTCCAAATGGGAAAAGGTAACTGCATCATGTTTGGTATCTCTCGAGTCCTAATTTAAAATCCAAATTCAGGGTGAAGTCGGATTTTAAATTACAGTTCTGAAAATGCCACTTTTAGAAAGGTGTCATTTTTTTGCCTTAGCCATTTGGTGCCAGCAACCTGGCTCTATGTCAAATGACTGGGTGTGGGCGACGATTGGGCTTCGTGTATTTCTCCTAGACAGCCACAAACAATGGGGAGCTTGGTGTGACTGAATGGGTCACCACTGGCAGGATGGGAGGTAGGTGCGCAGCACAGCCTCACCTACGCTTGAATAGGCTATGTCCTGCCTCCACACAAAGGGCTGCATCCCCCCTGTAGTTAGTCTGGAGCCAGGGCCAGGAAGGCTTACCTACACTTGAATAGGCTATGTCCTGCCTCCACACAAAGGGGTGCATCTCCCTGTAGTTAGTCTAGAGCCAGTGCCAGGAAGGCAGAGTGTTAGGCCTGTTATACTTAGACCATTTACCTCTTAATTTTGCTAATTCTTTTTTTGTTGGCCTTAGTACTCTGAGCACTTTACCACTGCTGACCACTGCTAAAGTTCATGTACTTCTCCCCTAAACATGATGACATTGGTGTATACCTGATTGGTATATTAGTTGTACTGGTAAGTACCTTGTAAAGTTGTATAAGATTTACCCAGGCATATAAATGCTACTAGTGGGCTGCTGCACTGAGTGTGCCATCCACAGAAGTAGCCTTTCAAAGCTGTATCAGGCCTACCATTGCAGTGTCTGTGTGTGCAGTTTACTGCTTCTTTAACTTGGCATTTCAAACTGCTTTCCAGGCCTTAAACTTCCCTTCTTTTACATATAAGTCAAGGCCTCAGCTTGCAATTCCGCTCCGCTCTTGGAGATTGCAGATTGTTTCCCATTCCGCGTAGGGCGCGGAGTTCTGAAAACCTCTGCTCTGTGAGTTTTTTCCTCACTCGCACTCACCAACATTAAGTTGGCGAGCGTGAGTGAGGAAAATCTTAATCCAGGCCACCTCCAAAACGAGGTTTCTAAATGTGGGCGGTCGCAAATTACTGCTACCACTTGCGTTGAGAAACCTTCTGTTCATGTTGAGGAAGCTCCTGTTAAAGTAGAACATTTACTCGTGCATCAGAAAGAAGCAGTGCCCTCTTTTGCTGAACATGCTGGTGTTCCCGCTGATATTCCAGTGCAGGACAAACACCCGGTGCTGAAATCAGCATAAACGGTACGACATAACACATTCCGCCGCTTGCATAACTGCGCGTAGTGAGACAGAGTTTTTTGGTCACTTTGCAAACTCCCCCCAGGTCTATATAAGAAACCCCTAAGGTAGACCTTAAGTAACCCTGAGGGCAGGTTGTCATTTAAGTAAAATGTAGGACATGTACTTTTATGTTTTACATATGCTGGTAGTGACAAACTGCCTATTTTGTTTTCACTACTGTGAGGCCTACCCCCCTCATAGGCCAGCATCGGAAATTCCTTAATACACTTTTAGGTCATAATTCCTATTTAGAGAGGAGTACATGTTTCATGTTTGATATGTTTGGAAGGGTAGTGATACATCCTCCATACTGGTAAAGTTAGATTTAACATTCCTGCTTTAGAAAGTGGGCATTTCTCTCCACTTACTACGCTTTGTGCCTCACAGCCTGACTCCAATGCACATCTGGGTTAAGAAACTGCTACCCTTTATGCATTTTTTCTAGACAGCCACAAACACAGGAAGGTGTGGCTAATCTGCATTGTGATAACTAGTCTGTATTCATCTGCTTTTTGATGGGTCTTCCTGGGCAGGGAGGAACTGGAGGAGCTGACACTTATACTTCAATAGGTAGTGTCCTGTCCACACACCAAGCACTGATTCACCCCTCCCTCCCCCAAAGATAGCCTAACAGACAGGACTAGACTGAAAAGGATGCTTGTGCACTTTAGAGAGCTGGTTTGAAGTCCTCTCTTACATCAAAGGCACTTTTGAGTATAACTACTGGGTCTCTGACCCCCTAAACTCAGAGACTTCTGGATCTTGAACTGAACCTCTGTCAGAAGGACTACAGTGCTGCTTACAGGACTCAACTGGACTGCTTTTCTGGAAGGTCTATTTTTCTACTTGTTGCCCTGTTGCCTGCTGCTCTCTGACTGCTGAATGAGAGTTGAACTCTGTCTCCCCTCCAAGTGATCTCCAAGGTCTTGCTGGCTTCCCTCCTGTTTTCTGAAGTCTCAGGGACACAAAAGACTTCCTGAAATCCTGCCATCTGTCAGTTCTACCTTTGCCTGAAGTGTCCTCTCCTGTGCCTCAGAAGTGTGTTCTGCAGCTGTTTTGCTACAAACTCAATGCATTAACACCACCGCGGCGCGCCGGTCGGAACAGGTGCATCGCCCTTTCAATGCAAAAGCTGTTTGATGACAGCGGTTCTACCACATATGCAGCCTGTCAGCGACGCTCTGCTCAGTTCTACAACAATGCATTGCTTTCACCTCTGAGAAACTCAACAACGACTCAGCAACCCGACTGCATGGAAAAGATCGATGAATCATGCCCTCAGCATCGGCACTTTGCTCCGTCTAAGGTACTTTCTCAGCAGGCTCTGTGTGGGTCTTATAGTTAGCCTGTTCTCCATTGTGGTCAGCCTTCTTGTTAGAATTGGGGGTCTCTGGTTGGCACAGGTGAGTACTTGTGACAAACAGGGACCCTCTCCTCTAGTCAGGGCAAGGGACTTACTCCTAAAAATAACCCCTGCTCACCCTCTGGGGAGTGTGGCATGAGCAGACAAGGCTAAACTTCAGAGAGTTATAGGTTAAGCATTTGTGACAATATACAGTAATTAGCTGACACACTACAAATGGACACCAGGCGAGTTTTTATATAAAAATAGGTATTTTATATATATGTTTTAAGCAGACTTACTACAAGACCCAGATAGCGTTCTTCACTCAGGCCACAATACTAGTCTAGTAATTAAATAGGATATTGGTTGCAAAATGCGAAATTCTTGGTTTCTGTGCGCTGTGCGCAATCTTGTCCGACTTTCACCGTTGGAGATACTCTCAGAAAGGTAGTTAAACAAAGCATTGCGGACTCTTTGGCCCAAGTGTACGCACCATGGTGCGCGTCGGAAGAACAGTACCTTTCTGTTGGTGCAGAGTCTGGCTCGCAGGCGGTGTCCGAGACATAGAGGCAACAACACGATGCTGGCGGTTCCTCTCCGAGGTGGGCCCTGGCTCTGATGGCGTCTCTGTGTGAGGCGTAGAGTGGGGGGGCCTCGAGGAGCGGGGCGGGCGATACAGGTGGATTGCTGCAGTCACGGCGTACGAGCCGTACCTTCGGTTCGGAGGCTGTCTCCCTGAGGCGGCTGTGCGGCACTCAGTGGCCAGTACGCGACATACTGGGCGGCTTGGTTAGTCCAGCGCGGCCCCAGAGGATGATAGCACGGTGAGGTTGGGTACGCTTAGGACGTACGAACTGTACCTCACTGGATGATGTGCCGGTTTAAGTCTGTGGTGGCTGAAGGCGGTGGCGGCTCGGATGGGGGGAAAGGGAAGCCAGGTGCGGGGCAGCCCAGAGGCGATACGGTGCAAACTCGGCTTTAGAATGGAGCGGAGTCACATGGAGCAGGGCGGACACAGCACAGGCTTTACGGATGGCGAAGCGCACTTAGCGACGGCTTCAGTGGGGCACAGACACAGGCAGTCCAGCAGCTCGAGTTGAAGGCAGGAGAAGAGCCCAATGGTCCTGGGGCTCAGTTCAGGGGGCAAGCTCACACACAAGCCCTTGGAGATTGTTTCAAAAGCACAAATTTATTCAAAAGTCACTTCAGTCTTTTCCTCTCCTTCTTGCAGCAAGGCACCCACCAAAGGCCAGTCTCCCAGGTCAGAGACAGTGATCCTCCATACAGCTTTTCCAGGTCCTTCTCGTCGGGCAGGGGTTCTTCTTGGCGTAAACAGGATCTGATTTCTTAGGAGCAGGGCTCCTATCTTTATACTCTAATTTTTTTGTTCTTTCAGGCCAGGGGGGGCCTTTGCCTAATCCAGTCTAGTTCCTGGGCACTTTGATTTGGAGACTCTGGCTTCTTCTTTCATTGTGCAGGGCAGAGACATCAGATGCTCCCCAGGGGATGGAGCCAGCATTGAGGTGGCAGAGCACAGCCCTATTCAGAGTCAAGGGGCACTCCTCCCACCCATCCTGGTGTAATCTCTCTATTTACCACCTGGCAGCCCCAGCCTGTCTCCTGGAATTCCCCATCCCTGTCACTCACAGAAACCAGACAGCAGATACACATCCTAGCAGAGGCGGGCTGAAATGGTTAGGCAAGCAAACACCTACTTTCTAAAAGTGGTGTTTGAAAACACAGGATATTAAAATAAACTTTACTAAAAGATGTATTTTATTATGCTGAGTTCAGGCTTGACTTTCTACCATGTTCCCTGTGCCTGCTGGGATTATAGAGTGTAACAATTCCAGCAGCCCATTCTGGCCTATGTGAACAGGTAGCCTTCCAATAGTGAAAAACGAAAATGGCTGTAATTCACTATTAGGACATGCCACACACACCAGGGCTTGTCGTACCTTATGCTTACAATGCACCCTGCCCTGGGGGCCTACCAGTGGGTGCACTTGCCCAGCCAGCATGACAGTACCAGACTGCATGCAGGTTCTGTAATGGCAGACCCTAGACACATTTTACACGGCTACTTCTGTGGGTGGCACAACCAGTGCTGCTGGCCCACTAGCAGCATTTGGATTTACAAGCCCAGGCACTCCTGGTGCACTTTACTGGGGTCTGACAGTAAACCAAATAAGCCAATCATGGAAGCCAATCACAGATGCACTTGTCATACGGAGCACTTGCACTGTGGCACTGATTGGTAGTGGCACAGTGCCCTGAGCAGCTAACACCAGCAAAACACATGAGGCATATCAGCAAAAAGTGGAAGGGAGTCTCACGCCAAGGTGCCAGGTCTAACACTGCTCTTTGGATTTTCACTGCTCCCTTGTGACTCAGGTAACCTTTTGACCGCCTGTGACTTCTAAGAACTGTTTTTGCATTTAATCTTTAAAAATTAATATCTCGACTTCTACTGATGGGTTTTTTGCTGTTTCGGTCTTGTTTTACTCAGATAAATATTCTCCCTTTTTCTAATCCTGTGTGGAGTCTTTTTGTGGTGTACTGATTGTGTTACTGCGTGTGTGTTGCACAAATACCTACATATTATCTCTTTAGATAATCCTGACGGCTCTATGCCAAGCTACCAGAGGGTGAGCACAGGATATCTTTAATGTGTTTCGAGCTTACCATGACTAGAGTGGTGGTTCCTGCCTGGCCCGGCTGCATACCTCAGTCAACCAGGAATCCAATTTCTAAAACAGAGCATCTCTGCACTTCAAAGGCATGCCTTTAGAAGCTTCTCCCCACTTCAAAGGAACAACTGTGTATAAATACTGGACCTCAGATACCAACTCTTTAGTACACTTCTAGATCTGTGGATACTCTACCTGGAAGAAGGACTACAGTGCTGCTACAAGATATGCCACTCTGCTGGATTGCTGCTCTGAATGAACTACTCCCTTGTGGTGCTGACTTCTGTCTTCTTGCTGCAACTTCATCTTGAACCCAGGACATCAGAGAGACCCCAAAGGATAGTCTGCTGGCCTCCTGATGTGAGCCTCAGAGACATAAAAGGATCACCAACCTGCTCCTAGACCTAGCTGCACTGAGTTCCAGACCCCCAAGTGGTTTACCTCAGGTCTTAGACCCTTGGGGTTGCTCAGCACTCATAAAATCAAACTTTTGGGCTCATTGTGACAGCAATTGTGCCTGTTTGCACTGAGACCGTGCTGCTGCCAGCTCAACTCTTTGCACAGCAGCATCAACAGCCTGTGGGGGACAACCGTCATCAAGCAGCAGCCTGCTCGTCTGTGACCCCCGGCCTTCTCTTCACACCACACCAACTGCCTGCAACACTCTCCTTGCTCCCCGTGACTCTCTCCAACATCAACTAGACTCTTGGCACAAAAATTGGGAAGGGAAAACTTCAGCAGGACTAATCTGGGACTCTGGTCAACCCGCCCTCTGTCCTGCTCATCCTGAACTTGGAATTTGACCCAGCCTAGAGTGACCAGATAGCCTCGGTTGGCACTTTCTGGGGCAATTTTAAAGTTCATTCTTTAAAAATGTATAACTCCAGTTCAAACCAATTGCATTTTTGTTGTTTTGGTTTTGTTGTATTTATTAAATTCAGATCTATTTTTCTCAATTGGTGTATGTGTGATGTTTTCACTGTTTATCTGTTACAGATTGCCTTTACGTTAAGTCTTACTGCTCTGTTCCATGCTACCAGGGGGTTGAGCACAAGTTAGTTTGGGGTTTGTTTGTGCCTCAGCCTACTAAGATTGTGGTTTCTGCTTGACCGGAGCTCACACTCCAGTCAACCAGTAACCCAATGTCCTACAGGTGTGGAATACTTTTCACACAGCTCTATACATGTCACAAAATATAGATTTGTTGAAAATTAAATGTGCATAATTCTAATTAGAAGAACATAGTTCAGGAACCCCATGAGGCCCAGCTTCTGTTTTCATAATTTCTGACACACCTTCTTAGGGGAGGAACTTAATATTAAGTGTGTTAATGTTGATCCAAATATGAGAACTCAACTCTACTGCAGATGGAGGTTCACCGAAGAGACTCTTCTATACACATGCATTACTCTTGTCAGAGCGTCCCGGTCATGAGAAGACTGGTGGTTAATAGCACTGATAATTATTTATGGGGTACTGGACTTTTTATCTGCACCCCAGTTTAGGGTGGCTGTTTCTTTACCTTACCTGGAACACACATATTTAGGCTCTCCTGACTGGGGTTCAATAACCACCCCTGACTATGCTCTTTGTGTGTATGGTCATTGTGATGTATAGGGATAAAGGGCTCCAGCCTCTGGACCAGTGCTTAATTTGTAAATATATAAGTACCAGGGCTGAAGGTTTTGCTTTGGAGGTCACTGCAGCTTGCAACACCAACTGACCAAATAACAGTAGCAGTGTCCTGTAGGCGCTACCCTTATTATTTTTCAGAATATATTAATTTGCTAATCTAATATGGTGTGCTTAAAATAGGCAGACAGAACCATCATGTGGTAGAGTGTCATAAAAAGGTGCCAGTGTTAAGTGTTCAGAATTAAATGTTGGTGCCCTCAAACACCGGTACAAATTAAGCACTGATTCCATTGTTAAAGTTGGAAGCCAAACACCATGCACTTGGCCGGCTATTTTGTATGTGTTATTTCATGCAAGTCACATATGGTCCTGGTTAAAAGTTGCTCAAGTATAGAAAATGTCCATGTCTAGTCTATGGAAGATTTTCTGAAACTAAAACTGACAGGCAACTAGCCCACTACATTTGCCTTTTCAAGAAGGTGGGTGTGGAGTGAACAGCATCACAGAAGAGACAGATGAAAGAAAGTTGGCCCTTTTGTGACATTTCCACCTTCTTGGGGATATGCACACACACAGGGATCAAGAGCAGTGCTTAATTTGCAATAGAATGAGGGCCCAAAGTGCCACTTAGGAGCCTGTGACTGGTATTATTAAATGGGGGTACAGTAAATACCAATGGTGTGCAGCCTTCAATCAACAGCATGCCTCCTTAATCCACTACCAGACACTCCCTGTACATTATTTCACTCTTGCAGGTACCTGTTTTTTTCCTTTATAAAGTTTTTCTGTCTTTCTCTTCCGCCATTCTTTCCCCTTTCTGTTTTTTCTACCTCTTGCTCTCTGTAAAGTTTTGATGATGAAAAGTAAGTGCTGGCCCTCAAAAGTGAGTGCCGGTGGGCCTCAGCCGCAACCCCCGGCTCAAATTAAGCATAGGCCGGAACAGAGGTAAAGACTGGATCAGGGACAGATTCCTTTTTTCTGCCTTACTTTAAGAGTCAGGAATAGACTGCAGGAACGAAAAATGTGTCTCCCAGTTAAAATATACAAATCAGAAAAACAAGGTAAACATGATTCCTATCCATTCTTCCCCGTGGTACCTTGTATCGCATCTTCCAATGAAAAGAAATTGCATGTAATTAATATTAATTAATATTAACCTCCTATATTTAATTGTGTTTGCTCAAAGCAGGACACTCTGGCCTGTGCAAAGGACGTGTCTGTGTCATTTACTGCCAACACTTGGCACACACTGAACATTGGGCATATTACCAAGCAATAGCGATGATTATCGCTATTGCTTGGTTAGAGACAAAAATTTACCGCTGAGCTGCAGCGATTTCTATCACAGATAAACCTTGGTATAACCAAATGCAAATGCAATAAAAATCGTCCGCAATGCATGAATATTGCTGAAAAGTCAGCGATATTCATGCATTACCGAGCTAATGCTCTTAGCCATGTTATCCACCTCCCATTGGATAACATGGCTAAGAACTGCTCAGGGCAGGTGTTAGCTTTTGGAGATATTCGCGCTTAGCGCGAATATCTCCAAATGTTGGTAATTGGAGATAGAGATGTTAGCGACTATTTCCAGTCGCTAACATCTTGGCACGCCCACTTTGCATGTCATTAGTGATAAATATCACTGACATGCAAAGTGGGGCCCAAGATGGTCTCTATCTCCTACTAGCTGTCGCTAACTGGTGTTAGCGACAGCTAGGTAATACGGAGTTAATTTTATCTCCGCTTTCTTGGCTTTTAAAGCCAAAAAAGCGGAAATAAACCCCCTTGATAATATGCCCCATTATGCCCAACTGCAGTACAAAAACAGTAGGGTCCTGACAGTTAACATTATTATTCAGGAAAATATTCTAGTACAGCCAATCAGATTGTCTGGAATAAAATATAGTCTTGGGATGATGAAGAATAGTGCAACACTAGGCGTTGACAAGGTTGCTCACCTGGGTACCTAACAGAGGGGTTGGCAATGTCCAGGTGCAGAAACGCGTGCTATTTCTGCAAAGCAATTACAGGTGGGGAAATTCGTCAGAAAAAACACTGTGAAGGTTCAGCTGCTCAGGTTCTTCTGTGCAGATCAGGTGCAGCAGATGCAGTGGCACCAGAGCCCAGAGGCCTGAAGGACCACAGAACCATCTTTATTGCTGTATTTAACTGTTCATACAGCGGTGGGGGAGGAGGGATCAGTTCCTTCCTGGCACGAGAGCCCATGACATACTGACACTGGTAAGGACCTGCTACCTGCCGTGAGGAACTGATGTTCGTGCTGCTGTTCCCCTGCCTGACCCAAGGTGCACTGCGCCAAGGAAGAAGCGTGCACTACCTCCTCTTTAGGGAGACTCCTCATTGCCTTGCTGAGATTACCAGGAGAAGGGGAAAAGTGCGGGAAGCCCCTTAGAAATCACTATTATCCGATGGCTAGCCAAGGAGCTTGTCCAATAACGGCAGCCTTTCACTATGTGTTTTTTCTTACACAGTTTGTGTATTTTGGGCATTCTTTCACTTTCCTCACTACCTGAAGTTTACAGCAGCCGGACCAGGAGGGATGCTTCACCTGCTTGCGGAAAGTGCGCCCCCTGCTGCTGTTTTTGTAGTAACGTAGTCCTCGCTGGTAGGATGTGGTTTAAGTAGGTTTATTGAAATTGACAACATGTAGTAGTTACGCTCTGAAGAGCAGCCCCACCAGGAGCAGCCAGCTAGCTGCTCAGCCCTTCCACCAACTGTCACCATTCTGTCACCCACTTATACCAGTCACTCAAGCATTCCACTCATGGCCACACACCAACATTCCACACAGAACACTCAAACTGGCTGAACAGCTAGGAACAAGATAACATAGAACATAATAACACAACATGAAGATACTACAGTTTTCTCCTCACTGAAAAATACTGAGCGCTGCGGCACCACGAGATACTAAACGCACATGGCTGTTGACTAAAATTATAGCACATTCAAAGCCTTTGGAAGGTATGACACAGACAATTAATGCACCACCAAGAGCCTGTTTGCAATGCTCAGCATGTAGTCATTCAAAGAACCCTCTAGATTCCCAAAGATTAAGGGATTCTAAACATTATCAGAGAGTTCTGATTATCCGAGTACTGTGTAGAAACGTATTTACCTGGGTATCCCCTGCATCTTTTATTCTCTCGAATCTATTAGAGAATAAAGGACTAGTTAATCTAAACCTGCGTTGCTGGTTTGCTTCTAAGCTTACATCATCATCTAAGAGAAGTCCTTTATTGCTCGACCTCATTTTACCCCAGAAAGTCAACACCTAAAAAGAAGGTACTTTTTTTTGGTGCAGATTTATATAGCGGGAACTTGACCCAAAGGTATTGGAGTGCTTTACATGAGCACCAGTTGTGTTACAAAAGGACACATTCATTTTTTTGGTAAGCACAGGGAGATTAAGTGATTTTCCCAGAATCACAAGATATGGAGTCAGCCCGAGGCTCAAACCTTGGTTTCCCAGCTCCAAAGTCGGCAGTCTAGCCTTGAGACCACATCCTCTCCCCGCTTGGTCCTCGAAGTGTCTAGCTCCTGTGGTTCCTGCCATAAATACTTAGGTATAGGTTTATTTTATTTGTAAGGCGCTGCTATACCCTTAAAGAATTTCTTGACATTAAAGTTGAAGTAAATTGCACAAAAATGCAAATCCTTATTGTGCGATTACCAATTTTGCTGCTCACCAATTGCAAATTCCCAAATTGGTAATCGCAGACCAATGTATGTGATGGAGCAAGGATTCGCATGTGAAGCGACTTGCTCGTATTCATGAACCTTGAATAATGATAACGAATTAACCAACATGTTTGTCTAATTAATTCTGCACCTTTTACATCGACATCGGGTGTCCGAGAGAAACTTGCTTATGTGTTTTACTAATCCTAATACGCTTGCAACTAAAATAGCTGCTGCTACGAGGGATTTTCTACTGCGCATGCGTCTGTCATACTCATGTGACATGACGTATTCTCAGCTTTGGAGGGAAACTGTCGCTTCTGCGCACTAGTGTTAATATGGCTGCTCTATGTTCTCACATGCGAGAAGCTTGCACTGCTGTTTTTGCTAAACTGTTCCTTTTGCCTAATCCTAATGCTATAGTTAAAATTAAGATAATGGGTATAGAGTACAGTGTATACATTTTATTCTGTGTTCTAAAACTGTTTCCTTTTACTTTTCATGTATCGCAATCTTTGGGCCTGGGAGGTGCTATTACTCCATTTTGAAAGTCCATCTGCGCATGACCCAGTCTGGCCAGAAACTGAACTCGTTGTCATTGACTTTGAGCCAAAAGACACAGCCAAGATGCGCCTGGGAAGATGACTCCTGACCCTGCTAGAAGAAGCTAAATTGCATACAATGTATTCGTCAATAGGACAACCATTGTTAGGTGAAATGCAGTCGTCATGTGAAAGTAAATTGATGGGGCGGGAACGAAAAATTAATATTCAACACTGAAGTAACAGAATTTTAGGTGGTGTGATGTCCTCTCCTATTCTTTTTTCCAATCGAAATTGGGGATCCTTACACTTTCAACATTGGGGGGGTGGTACACTGCCATGGAAAATGGTATAACTAGAGTAGGCTTAGCTAGTTAATTTGTCCGACTTGTCCGAATAGCTGACCTGTCACTGACCCAACCCACTCAATAGGTGATTAAGAGCAGTGGTGCTGCGAAGCACTCTGCCAGAAGATTCGCTGACCCAATAGGGGTTCTGGGAAGCAGAAGTGCTTGCAAAGCACTTTGCTGGTGAATGCTACAACCCAATCAGGGTTTTGGCTGATTCCTTGCAGAGAGGGAGTAGCGCAGGCGTTGCAACTGAACTGCGGGTGCTGGTCTTAAGCTTTGGTGGTCCGGTCCTGATCCAAATCTGTTTTTCCTGTCCTGATTCTGATCTGCACCTGCTGGCCTACTGGCATTGCAACTTTTGGGTTTTCTGTCTTTCAACAGACCTGTGGCCAGGGTTGGTCTTCACACCATTCTAGGTAAATATAAATATGTGTGGGTAATCATCATTATATTTTGCGTCCTTTTCTTTACCCTTCCTTATTTGCTAAAGCTTTAATTGCATATGTTCCTTTTCTTACCCTTCCCTTGGAAAATGATAAATTTGTATATGTTTAATAGCATGGTCCATTTTTCCTTACTCTCTTTATAGTTGAATGCTAAACGTTTCTCATGATTGCATACGTGTTTTCGTTTTTCACCCTTCCTTTAAAGTGATTAAAACTTGGTAATTCGATTTAATAGTGTATTCCATTTCTTACCTTCCGTATAGTTATATGCTAAAATTGTTTCCGTAGTTGCAATATTATGTTCCCTCTTTTTTTCTACCCTTTGATAATTGCTTAAACTGTGTCATTTAGTATGTTCCTTTTCTTTACCCACCCTTAGAAAATTGTGTAAGTTTGTTCTTAATATAATAGCATGTTCCTTGTTCTTATCTTCCCTTTATCTCATTTGCTAAATGATTGGCATAATATATCTTTTGCATAGTTATACACTATTTCTAATTTTGGTTATTGATAGTCTTATTGCTTTCAATCTTTGGATCATGACTTATGATGAGAGTTATATAAAGATTTTAAAACTTATTTGAGTCTGTGATTATTATATGATTGCAAATGTTATTGTGTTATTGGCCATCTACTTTAAAACTAACTCCCTGAACCAAGAGGTTATAGGTACCAGTGACAAGGATTGGTAAATCAATGGTATAGGACCTAGTAGTTAAAATATCTGGTAGTAGAGCGAGGGTTATTGGATTAAGTAAATGTGTAAATTGATTATGAGCCCAGGTGAGTATGGTAAAATTGTAGTCGGGTGACCTGCGCGCTCTATCATATGAACCAATCACAAATTGTGAATGATCCAAAATTCCCAATTTTGCTAATATAAATTACCACCTATTCCATTCGGGATAACCAGTTACAAACTATATAAACAGGACCAGAGGGCATCAGAATGTTTCACAATGGCAGCACTGTACTTCACAGCGAGTAGGGTGAGGAATCAAGCAGCAACACAGAGAAGGAGGAGGAGACAAGAACACATTTTCAGAGTGCGCCTAACCCTGTTTCAGCAGACAGAGGAAGAAATCCATGACAAATATAGATTAGACTCTGCTACAATCCTAGACCCGATAGCGCACCTTCATCCATCACTGTAGCATCAGACTTGTAGGAGCAATGCAATTCCCACACATGTACAGGTCCTATGTTCACTGCACATACCACCTTCAGGGAACTACGAGAGGGTGATAGCAGCAGCAGCAGGAGGGGTCTCCCAAAGTGTGCTTTCAATACTTTCTTTGACACAATGGTCCAGAGGATACACCATTACATTAGATTCCCCATTACACCATCGGAATTGCAGCTCACCAAATTAGATTTCTAGCAGATAGCCCAATTCCCCCATGTAATTAGGTGCATTGATGGCACACATGTAGCCATTTGTCCCCCCTCAGGTAATGAGTACGTGTTCAGGAACAGGAAATCCTTGGATTCAATAAACATCCAGGTCATATGTAATGCCTCACACATAATAACAGACATTGCAGCAAAATTCCCTGGAAGTACTTACAATTCATTCATATTCAGACACAGTGGTATATACACACGACTCCTTGGGGGCAAATTTAGTGTAGGATACATGCTAGGTAAAAGCATGTAACACAGTCTGGTAGATTCTCTAGATATGGTCAAACTATATAGTGCAAAATCTTTTGCCTTTTATCCAGTAGATGATAGTGCATGTGCTGTGCGCTCCTTCATACTCACCCGTACATGAATCCTGCAACTCAAAGTGAAAGGAAATACAATCTGCTCATAACTGGACACACAATGTGATAAAGCAGACCGTCGCCCTAGTGAAGAGTAGGTTCCGCTGCCTACACAAAAGTGGCTGTGTACTGCAGTATAGGCTGGAGATATGTTGAAAAATTGTGGCCACTTGTGCCATGTTGCACAACCTTGCGGCTACCAATGGCATCCCATTGGACCTGACAGATTCTGAGTCTAACGAAGAGGATGACCCATGTCAACCTTGCAGAGCAGCAGACAGTGCAAGGTCAGCAGATAGCAGACAGGGATGTGACAAAATAACACAGAACATTTTTTAAGTGAGTAATGATGAGACAATACACCTCATGACTTATTGGCTGCTATGTTTTATTAACCTTAATCTCAGGGAAACTGTATCCACACAGTTGTTATCATCTTACATGTGTGTAAATTTGAAGGTCAACATAGGATTTCAAATAAACATGCACATTATTCTGCATTGAGCATCATGTGCAACAGGGTACCTCACCCATTGGCATGCCTTGTTCACATCACTATCTACTTTTTAATGGCACGCACAGCCCTTGAATGGTCAGTGTGTACATTGGCCTGCCATGATGAGGCCTCCGATGGGATACCTTGACTTGCACTCTTCCGTCTGGTCTTAGTCACCCGGGCAGTGATGCTGCTGAGGCTGGAGGCCTCCTTACTGTCCCCTGCACTCAGTATACTTGTCCCAGCTATAGCAGCTGTCTGTAACTGTTCTACAGCAGTGGTGACCTGCACCAATCCCCTGACTCCATCCGTACTGCAGTGGGCCATTTCCACCTGCAGAGCCACAGTGTGTCTGAACAGGACAGCTGAGACTGTTTATTGCCTTGGTGTAACCATCCAAACGGCCTAATGGGCGGTGACAATGTCTGTGTTTGGAGGTATGCTCCTTCTGCATGGTGTTACAGAGGTCTCTAATGACTTCTTTCATGTACCTTAGGCTTTAAGCATTTGCCATATGGCCCTCCACCAATGTGTTGGTCAACTCCCTGATGCTGTCCTTAATATCCACCATCTTGTTTTTCAGACACACCGGGGCTGATTCACAGAACTAACTTAAGACAAAATCCTAAACTTACTACTTTTGGTATTCACATAAGGCATTTAGTAGTAAAGTTAGGATTTTGTCTTAAATATGACTTAACACAAACTTAAGACAGACTTAAAACAGATTTAAGACAGACTTAAGACAGACTTAAGACAGACTTAAGACAAACTTAAGAGAAAATCCTAACAAGTCTGTCTTAAGTCTGTCTTAAGTTTGTCTTAAGTCGAACTTAAGACAAAAACCTAACTTTACTACTACTAAATGCCTTCTGTGAATACTAAAAGTAGTACGTTTAGGATTTTGTCTTAAGTTAGTTCTGTGAATTGAGCCCACCAGCTGGGTTTGTATTGACCACATGTTTTCTTTAATTGCAGGTGCTGCACCTTCCCATGGTGCCCTCCAGCCAAGCAAAGCCAGAGGAGCCCTCTACTTCCTCAGCAGCACTGTGTGATCTTGCTCTGCTTCTCCTACGATTGGCGTTGTGACGCTGCAAGTGGAATTGGTCACTTTGGGTCTGTGTCTGCTCATCTTGCCTCGACTGCAGCTCTTCCTGGGTGTCTTCACCTTCTACCTCTAACTCCTTTAGTTCAACCAGTGTACCTGTGTGTTCTTGTTGCAGGTATTGTTGGCATTGTGTGGACTGTCTCTTCTTCCCCTGCCTGTTACTGGGTCTCCTCTGGCTCATCTGTTTTTGTGTCGTTGCCCTGTGTTGCAGGGGTATCTGTGAATGTAACATAACGACTTCAGTATTGCGTGTGTACAGCTTTGTGACATTTTGCACTTAGATGAAAACTTGTTTGATCTACCAAAACATGGTGTGCTCATTGGTCACTTGCATGTGGTCACTATGGTGATACAAATGCCTTTTTTTCCATCTCTTTGTGCCTGACTACGCCTCCAATGATGCATTGCTGGGTGGTAGCCAAGAAGTGAACTGGAGTTAGATTTTACTGAAATGTTTCTCAACTTACTAAGAGTGCATTTTATGAGTTATGGGGCAAGTTTTTTTTAGCATGCAACCTAAAGTGGCTGGTGGTGGGGGCGTTTGAGCTGTTGATGTCCGAAACACCACTGATAGACCCAGGCTGTAGGGTTGACTCGACCAAGTCCATCTTCAATGGAGTGCTGTGTGAGCGCTACAGTGTTTATTTTTGCTTGGATGTCCAGCTACATTTTTCTGTTTTCTGACTTTGGTACATGGAGGGATTTTTGCCAAATAATTGTTCATGGGTCATGACTATTTCCTCAATTAGGACCTCCAACTCGTTTTCACAGAATTGTATTTTCCTCCTTTGCCTTCTCCTGTGATGCGATGCTGTGTATGTGTGCCTGCCTCTACACTCTGGGTGTTCTACTACGTTGTGTGCTCCTTCTCTCAGCCTCCTACACAGCCTCAGGCACTCAGGAACAGCATGGGAAACTGCACTTCCTGATTGTGAGGTCATCATGCTGCATTGGAATAGTAGATTCACAATTTTCCAATTCTTTAATTTGTGAATTCACTATTTGGGAATCGCAAATTGGAAATCTGTATTTGCGAATGCAAATTTTACCAAATTGATACTTTATTTGAAAATTGTTTGATATATTGCCTTTTGCAATTATAAAATAACAATTTGGTAAAAATCGCTATTTGTGAATCACAAAATGCTTTCTTGATACATCTAGCCCTAAGGGCCAGATGTAGGTCACTAATTACTGGTCAGTAATGGCTGAATTCGGCTGTTACCGACCGGTATTTGGTGAATGAGATGTAGGGGCCATTATTTTACAGAATCGGTAAATTTACCGAATCGGTAAATTTACCGATTCTGTAAAATACCGAATCGGTAATTTTACCGAATTCGGTAAATCAAGATGTAGGTGGCACTCCACAGAGTGCCACAGGCCCTTAAGAGTCGGTATTTTACCACCCAATCCTATTGGGTGGTAAAATACCGAATTCAGGTGTGCATGCACATCTGTGCCATGTGACACACAGACATGCCCTTAGGGCATGTCTGTGTGCCACATGGCACACAAGCCTGCACTTGGGGTGCTAGAGGGTGTCAAAGTGACACCCCCCGCACCCTTGCTGGATTCGGTATTTACTGATTCGGTAAATACCGAATCGGTATTTCCCATTGATTCCTATAGGCTCCAAGCCCATAGGAATCAAAGGGGAATACCGATTCGGTATTTACCGAATCGGTAAATACCGAATCTTACAGATTCCGAAATTCAAAATAAAAAATTACCTACATCTCCCTCCTTTTAATTTACCGATTCATAAATACTGATTCGGTGTGATTCGGTAAATTAGATTTACCTACATCTGGCCCTAAGTTCCTACCCACTATATAAGAGGCTGGCTTAGTATAAGGTGTACACTCAAAGGAGTGATGCACCTTGCACTTACACAGGCAACCCGTACAGTGATTTTAGTGATCTTTGGTAACCATAGAAAGCTCTCAAAGTGGTCGCGGTGGAAACCAGCCTTCAGGATTATCTTGAAGGAGAGTAAAGCAGCTTGTTATACCACATTTAATAGCAAGCAGAGGGGACAGTGTCTATGCCACTGAGAAGTGACCAGGAGGCACGGCAGCACAACACCCACTCTTGTCAGGGAGCTCCGAAGAGTTGACAAGGACCTTGTCGCTGCAGCTGTGGGGACCAGGCGATGCTGAGGAAGACAAGGAGCTGTGCTCGAGCTGTCCCATTTTGAATGTCAGTGTCTAGGTGGTCGGTGCTCAGCGAGAGCACCAACAAGCCTTGGTTGCCATAAATGGCGTGGAGAATGAAAAGGTCAAATTGTTTGGACCAGAAAGGTCCAAGAGCCTCACCATGTGCAGGAGAGTTAGTGCAGGCCTGAACAAGCAGGGGATCCCACCGAAGCAGAAGTGGACCCTCAAACGGGCCCACCGGCTGGAAGCAAAGGTTGTCAGAACCCCTAGAATTCACAGAGCGCAAGTGGCGTCAGTCACCCACGGTAGATCAATTGAAAGATCGGCAAGGCGCTCATGGTCCGAGCTAATGCGAATTTGACATTCTAAGATGGCCGCCGGGTTCGCGCTCTGGTCAGCAGTCTAGTCATGAAGTGAGGTTATCGTCGGAATCCAGGTGAGGCGCGCGCTAGATTGAAGCTGCGCACTTCACCGAGGATCCTGATCTGAGAAGAAGCGCCATTGGAGTTCGGAGTAAATTCTGTCATAGTTTAGTCTAGAGAACATTTACAGAGAAAGTGACAGTATAAATAACTGTAGTAGAGAAGCTGATACCGGCATGAAGAACTAGTCCACAGAGTTCGTCTCTCGTCAGCAGACGTCATACAGAAAGTAGCCGGTTCGTGTATCTGTAAAGAGATAACAACAACGGACATGAGCTAAGTCATAATCTACGAATTAAATACTTGCCAGAGAATATTCCTTTACAGAAAAAATACATTTAAAAATACTTACCTTGTATTAGGAGTTGAACTTGTAAGTTGCGCAGATAGAAGTCGATGCAATATCGTTGGTGAAGATATCCTAGAAAAGAAGTGATAAGTCCACTGTAAAAGACAAGCACTGATAGCGATATAATAGCAAAAGGATAATACATCAGGAAATAAAAACAAGAAAGAAGAAGTCAACATCCAGTCGGATAAAACTAATAGTGAGTAAAACAATAATAAGAAAAATAGAAAAATTGTCAAAGGGTTTATTGAAGGTGTGTAAAATAAATGTTACTTGCATGTGAAGAGTTATCCGACTAGAAGGAAGAGAGAGCCATTAGAGAAAGACGTTGGCCACACAATATCTCCACAGTGAACCTACTACAGCTGGTTGCAAGTGGTTAGAACAGATTCTAATGCGAACAATAGAAGAGAAGCAAGTCCTTGGAAGTAATAGGTGGGCCACTAAAGAATTAAATAAATAATATGGAGGGAAAGAGAGAGTTAAGGAGGAACAGAGTAGGAGGTCTCAGATGAATGTGCTTATTCCTTTCCAATTTCCCGTTCAGAAAGTCTGCAGGACAGACTAGAAGAAAAGAACCAACCAAGACTGCCTCTTCTCTTCACTCTCTGTTTGTTATTTTATCCAATATCCCCCTTCCCTCCAAAGATAATAATTTGGAGACTTGTTGCTATCGAGCTCTGGGTTGTTTTCTGGGTGGGTTCGGGACTGAGCATCTCTGTTCCTGTGCTGATAGAGATAATCGAAGTTTCTTCAGTTCTGACACAGGTGTTGCAAGAGGACCTCAGGCAGCGCACCTAAGATGAAGATCCATGGTGCATGGGATGCAATGAGGATGCTGATCTTCAGGGGATGAGGTACTGAAGCCTGGGGCTTCTTGTAGCCCAAAGATGTCTGGAGTGCAGAGCCAACAAGCCTTGAAAATAGCAAGTTGATGCGGTGCACAGGGGTTTGGTCCGAGCTGCTCTGTCGAAGAATAGTCTCCTCCACATTGCAGGGAGGTAAAGTCAGGCCTTTGGAAAGCCACAGAACCACCACCGGTTTTGCTGAGCCCCAGAAAATCCGTAGGGGAGCAGGAGAAGCAGACCGGTCAGCTTCATTGCGGTGCATGCAGATGCAGGGGAGTGGCTCCTTCACTCCCAGGGAGATTTCTTCATATGCGCATCATGCCCACAGGCCTTTTGGAGAACCTGGGTGAAGCACAGACACAGATGAGCAGAAGACTTGAAGAACAGTGAGGCCAGGAGCAGAAGGAGTCTTCATTGATGCAGTCTCGGTTCCAGTTGATGTCCAATGGTTGAAGAGTGTCTTGGTTTCAGAGGAGAGTCTTATTCCATGATGAATATGAAGACCCAACCATGGGGAGCCCTCAAATACTCGTCAATCCCTTCCAGAGGAGGGGCTGGACACACAGGAGGATAGTCCCCTGTCCTTTTTCCAATTTCGCGCCAGAGTGGAAACCAAGAGTTCCTGTACTGGCTCAAACAGGATTATGCAAGGAGGGCACAAAATGTGCACTTCAAAGCAATCTCATGGTGTTGGAAAACGCCCCCACCCAAGCCCAGTACACTAAGTCCTGGATGGGAGGCTAGGAGGTGGTCACACCTCACTTTTACTGGAAATCTTTGTTCTACCTTCCCCTGCTCAAGCTCAGCTCAGCAGCAGGGGGGCAGAACAATGCCTGTGGTCGGCGGCAGCACTGGTATACCCTGAAAGGTAGTAACCGGAGTACAGGGCCCCCCAGTACATAGGATCATACCACCAACACTGGAATCAGTGTTAGGGTATGATTCCAACATATGTTATACCAAAAATGACCCGGTTCGGCACTGCTATTATAAAGTTAGACATCTTGTAATGCCTGATGTCCACTATATGTCTTAAAATGGGTGACCGCACTTAAAAAGCCTGGAGAATAAAAATTTTGTAGATATGTCCTGCCCATGCAGGGGCACCCTCACACTTATAACCAAGCACCCTGCCCTCAGGACTGAAAGGCCTGCCACAGGGGTGACTTATAGGTTTTACAAGTAGTGACCTCAAATATAAGGAAACTTATATCTGTCGTGAGAAGGGCAAGTACCATCTCACACACAGTCCAAGGGCAGGCCTGTAGTCAGAGTTTAAGAGGACACCCATGGGTGGCACAATACACACTGCAGCCCATGGGAGACCCCTGGTGTATCTATGTCCTGGGTATCTTAGTACCATATCTTAGGGACATATAAGGGTACACCAGTAGCCAATTGTGGAGGTACAAAAGTACTTACCAATGTCATTTTTGGAGAGAGAGCACAGATGCTAGGTTCCTGATTAGCAGGATCTCAGCAAATTACAGTCAAAACACACTATCACCAGGCAAAAAGTAAGGGTAACAATGAAAGCAGATCCTAATTTCCTACACGCTGCAACACTGGGGAGAAGAAGCTGAGTAAACGGGGTCTGGCTAAGCATTTGATTTATAGGAACACCTAAACTGCACCAGAGCCTTATCCATTCTACAGTAGAGGTGATGGGGACAGAACCAACTACGGGCACCCAGGTTACAGAGAGCACAAAGAGCAGCATTAGGGATGTAATGCCCACAAGAGTGTACCATTCTGTATGCTTAGTTGAATTGTGAAGTAGTGAGTACTGTTGTGAAATTAACATATAGTTTCTTTTTTTTAAAAGATCAAAAGTAAACTACTGGGTTGGACATGAAATGTATTGTGTATTTTGGTTCATTGTTAATTTCTGAGCTATTACCCCCACATTAGCACCCTGAGACGCTTGTGGCTGCTCGGTTGACCTCCCTGAGCCATCAATGCAAAGGGTTTTGTATTTAGACCAGTTTAAAGAGCCAGAGTAGAAATGACCCATGTGTACTAGTGGCAAACAAACTCAACCACTACACTTGGTTTCCAGTAGAATCTGTCTGCCCTGCGACCCCTTAATGGGACTGAGAACCCCAATATGTATGTATCTATGTATGTATATGGTATTTTTAGAGCAAACCTAACCAAAAAGCAACAGAGTGCTGTATATGGTTAATTGCAAGCTTAAATTCAGTGAGTAATAAGAGCGGAAGGTCAATTGTGGACTGTTACTGCATTGTCGTATAGTTTTCTTTAAAGACTGTGAGTACATTTTACCCCACTCTGCGAAACTTGTAGGCAAAAGATATAGCAAGAATGGCTAGTTCCAGCGCACAAACACACATAACACTGTGACACAAAAAATGATCAATGAAGACAACGGTGACTAGCACACAGCTACAGTTTACAAATGGTAATGAATACCTTGCTTCTCGCAGGCTCTGGGATTGCAAGCCACTTCTTTCCTACCTTCTCTACCAACTTCAAACAAATATGGCACACACTGGTAAAAGAAATTAAAAATGTGTGCAGTTCCCACCCAGCAACAGTATGCTGCCCCATCCTACACTAATTACAAAAATGGTATGAACTTAGCTATTTTGCCAAAACACCAACTAGTATGGAACTTCTGGGAGCAAATTATTTCTTCTAGTTGTTTCCACTCAGACCTATTTCCGTTAACTTTAGAAAAGTACTCAAAAAGTAAAAGATGAATATCGCGTGCCACCACTCTTGCAGCCACAGTCCCCCACATACCGTCACATCTCATGCCACCAACTGCACTAAATATGTGACTCTAAAAGTTAATAAAACATTGCCTCATCCACAGGCTACCACGACCACCAAGTTTTCCACCATTCTCCCAGATGTACAGACAAAAATTAATCAGTCAAACCTTATTGCACATATGGCTCAAAAGACCACACTGAGACAAGAAAGCGCTAATAGGCATTTGCTGAAGACACCAACTCATAAGAGATGGTTTTTGTTTGAGCCTTTCTAAATGGAAGGGGCTAGTCATTCGTTTTCAGTTTATCCAGTAAAAAATCCAAATTGTTGACACTATTGCTGTAAAGGAGCGGTTGCCAGCCCTTTGCTTCTTCTCTTGGATAGAAAGGAGAGTTTCTTATCAGAGAACGGTAGTACTTTTCCAGACTGATATTGCTATGGTCTAAATTTAGATAATCTGGAGCATTAGCATAGATGCTTACATGTGCTATTGTGAGAGTTAAACTATCCCCGTGAACAAGTGTAATCCATGCACTAGAGTCATCGGTATGTTTGATTATTGCTCTTGCTGCACAACTTTGTAAAGGTTAGATTTCAAGTTCCTTTTACATAGAACATCGCTGTACTCAGCCTAGCCTCAACTGTAGATCTGGGTGTCTATGTCCTATATTGTCCATCCAATTGCTATATAGTCCTCCTACCTAGTTTGAAATTATAAGTAGAAGAATTGATAGCTCTGTTGATATGACTTTCCATAGGAACGTGGGCCTCCAGAGTGACTTCTAAAGATTTATCCTTATCTTTAAATTAAATTTCCAGTGATACTACTTTAAATCAGCTGTTTCACTCTCACCTTTACCACAGTCTTATCTTTTACAATAACCAGGAACTTAGCTTCCTTTAGTCCAAGCAAGTTGCTTGCCAATCCTAATGTATTTTTTAGAACACTTCCCTAATCTGATTATGCTCCTCGGATGACCTCTAAGTATCATCAACAAAGTTTGGAAGATCAGTCTTGAACAACAGTTGGCGTACTGGTTGCACACATATATTAAACAACAAGGGAGCCTGGCATGAAATCTGAGGTGCTCCCTATAACACTGCAGAAATCTAGGATTTTGTTTTACGGTAAGAGACACCAAACATCTGTCAGGACAGAGGCAACCCATCCCCAGGTGACCTCAGGCACCCTCTCCACAGCCTGTCAACAATGTCTACGATGGCCAAATTAATGTCTACTATTACTGTCTTAATCTCTCTTTAGGGCAAAATCTGGAGTGCCCTTCCTTACCACACAGTTTTATTCCAGTAATTTCTGCTGCTGTGTGGAAGCAATTTATCAACGATTTTGGAAACTAGCATAGGTTGTTTATCAGATGGCAGCTCTAGGGGTGCATAGGGTTTGAAGATAGGTGTTTCAGAACGGGGGAACAAGCAAGCCTGCTTAAACTGAAATTTTAATTAAGTAATCAATCAATCAATCAATCAAAAATAGCTTTATTCAGGTTCAAATTTGAGAATCCATAAAAGCACAATTAAAAATGTTAAGCCAAAGTACATACAGTATAAAATTTAACATATCCACTTGAGGTCAGAAACACAAAACTAAGCAGAGTTAATACATAATGCTAAAGTCAGTCCATTGATAATCTAATCTAAGTCTCATCATACTTTTTAAAAACATTGATACAACATACAATGTCAGCTCGTCCCCCAGAATTTTTAGTCTCAGTAGTGCTGTTCTACATTGCCTTAGTCCCCACTTCTTGAGCAATACAAATAAATACTTTTTCCTAATGGAGGTATAATATTTACAAAACAGGATACCATGTATCATGGATTGGTTGGAGACGCCATCACACGGGCACCAAATTAATGATTTCGACCAACTGTTAACAGCAGGGAAGGTCAATAATCTAAAGAGGTTCCCTCCCCTGAAACGTGTTAATAACATCTGCATGTAACTACTTTTTGTGCACACTAGATATTGTTGTATACCCTGATTCTGTAGCATTAATTGATTCTGAATCACCAAACTTTTCTTACCCTCCAATTGCCACCTTTTATTTTCTAAGAAGATAAGGCAAATTTCCTTCAGCTTTTTTCTAGAAATTGCTGCCATGGTCGGTGGGTTATCGAAGAATTCAGTGTGCCCGATGTCTGTTAAAAAGTGTTTCACATAAATAAACCATTCAATTTTTCGGCTTCCATGGAATTTCAAACAGTCTTTAATGATGTCCCTATTCTGTCTCTTGAGAGACCCATATCTTGTGCCACAACAATATTGGGCTTATTTCAATAAGATCGGTTACATAAACTAATCCCAGCTCTTGATGACAGATATAAGTGCAGGTAGACTTAGGGGTAGTTAATAGATAGCGGACAAAAGCGTTTTTTTACACAACTGAATCTCGCTTGTATCCGCAATCCCCCAGATCCCTGCACCATAGGTCACAATGGACAGGCACTTGGATCTATAAATGTCCAACAAGATGTTTACGGGTCGGCCCCCATGCTTGATGGCAACGTTTCTCACGGCTCCAATGGCACATGAAAAGGCTAATTTCCTAGTGTTGACAGCTGCAGTCCACATGCCACTCCTCTCAAGGTTTATCCCCAAATAGGAGAAAGTCTTTGTACTTTCAATCCTTGTATTTGAGAGGAAAATATTGCAATGGACATTCCTCTTTTTTGAGCAACACATGCTAAAGGTTTTGCTGCTACTGATTTCAGGCCTCTCTCGTTCATATAGTCAGAGAAAACCGTGAGGGATCTCTGAAGGGCCACCTGGGTCCTAGCCATAATCACGGCATCATCTGCATACAGTAGAATTGGGGCAGGGTTTCCTCCAATTTGTGGATAACCCTGTTTATACTGTGCTAAGTGGGATGCTATACTATTAATATATAAATTAAATAAAAAAGTTGCAAGTATGCATCCTTGACGGACACCTTTTTTTATTGAAAATTTAGAGGTACACTCCCCTTCACTGCCGAAGCGAACCTTAGCACCAGCCCCCCTGTATAGCTCTTTAATAAAATTAGTTAAACTTGTGGCAACTCCAGCCGTGTAAGCGTTTCCCATAAGAATTCGTGGCTCAGGCAGTCAAACGCCGAACTTAAGTCCACGAATGTTAAAAACATCTTATCCCCCTTTGCAACTGCATTCTTTCCAATAATTATGGCTAGGTTCAATCCCTGTTCCACTGTACCTAAGCCTGCTTTGAAGCCATATTGAAATTTCGATAGGACTCCGGTGTCCTCTGCCCATTCCTGTAATCTATTTAAAATGACCCTGCCCGCCACCTTCATTAGGGAATCTAACAGCGAAATTGGCCTATAGCACTTTGGGTCATCGCGGTCACCCTTCTTAAAAATGGGGACCACAATAGCTTCCTGCCATGTTAAAAAGAACCCTGTTTTATTAGCACAGTTTAAAACATTGGTCAATAGAGGGGCCCATAGTTTAATGTCAGATTTGTAGATATCAACAGGAACCCCATCAGGCCCTGGGGCCTAACCCCCTGAGCTCTCAGAGATGGTTGCTTCCACCTCGGATAATTCAAAGTTAATATCCAATGGGAATAAACCCATAGAATAATTGTCCTTCTCCCCCATACCTTCGACCTCCCTGTTTATGGGTAGGGTGTCCTTCTTATAGAGTTCTGTAAAATAAGTAATCCAGGTATCTTCCTCTATTGCTATTTCCATAGTGTCTGATTTTCTGTCAACAAAAAAGGGGGCGTTCACCGCCTTTCAGAAGCCTATGTTATCCCTCTGAAGGCAAGCGTGATTCCATGCCTCCCTTTTTATTTCCTGTTTCCTTTCCCTTATTGCAGTGTAATAGGCAATTCTAGCTTTTTTAATCTCCGCCATACACTTAGGGTTACCTTTAAGTGCAGCTTTTAAGGCTGTATGGGATTTACTGCATTCATTATTGAACCAACCCTCGGTGTTATCCCTTTTTTGTTTTCTCGGTGGTCCCTCCAATGATTTGCTGATCTCCTCCGTGATATTACAAAATGCCGAGGTAATTAAGACCCCGTCGCTCGTTTCCGAGAGGCAGACCGTAACATTTTTTGACTTATTTCTTATTAAGTTTTTAAAAAATCCGGCTGGCTCTATTTTATTCATTTTTATGTGTAACCATTTTTTTTCACTAGATTTATCCTGTGACGGTACAGATTATTAACTGTTCCCTTGTTTCCCAAATTTTTTACTTTAATGTCTAGGGAAAAACTAATAGGATAATGGTCACTGATTACAATTTCCATCATTTCCTTTGGTTTTTCTTTGTTCGCCATAAATTGGCAGGGTATGCTCAGATGTGAGTCCCTTGCTCACTTTGCCACTGGATTCAAGCAAGCCGGGCTGAATACGGCTGAAATGCCAGAAACCAATCCTCGGTAGCTTGTTTCCGGTCCATGTCTGAACTGGGGTGGCAGAGTGGGCTAAAGAACGGTGATGGATTAAACCCAGATCAGTTGACTGGGGGTGAGTGCTTGTATTGTCAACGCTCCATCCATCATTTCCTTTGGTTTTTCACTGATTACAATTTCACCCGTTTCAAAATTAAGTAAATTATGAGAAATGCTATTTGATGCCAAGACAAAATCTATTAAAGAATTGCATCCCCTCCCATTATATGTAGGTGTAAAATCAACCTGTTGGGAACATAATTCATTGCCAAAGCCTAAATCCATCTCAAACATCAAATTATTCACAAGGTTCCCAAGTAAAGTGTGAGCAAAGTGGGTACAGGGATCACCTTCCTTATTAGCCAACCCACATATCTCAGTATGACCGTTTGGACACAAAAAACAATTAAAATCACCCACCCATAAAACACGATTCCCTGAAAAACAATCCACGTCAGATTTAAGCATCAAATGTGAGAGGCTTTCAAATACATTAACCATTTCATCCTTGGGAATATTATTATAAAAATGTATCAGATTAATGGTCTCCATACCATCAAATATAAGCTCCACCTTCTGATAATATCTTGAAACCAAACTAAATTTGCCAACCCTGACTTTCGAAATATTCGAAATGTAAACACAAAGGCCCCCCTTGTTTCTGCCCATTTGCGATAGCTCAGCAGCTTTGTGGAACGTTCGGTACCCATTAATATGGAATTCTTCCCTCTCCCATGTCTCTTGGAAACAGATAATGGAAAATGTGTTTACGAAGGGTAAAAAAGCCGGATCGTTAGCTTGTTAGATAGTCTGGCCACATTCCAGGATCGGAAAGATATGGGCTCACCCTTATCCCCTACCTCCTGTCCTGAACTAGAGGATATCTGTATATCTACGCCAACACTCGCTCTATGTTGAGTGTCACAAGGGATTAATAAATTAAGTTCCATAGTATACATATTCCCCATTCCCCTTTCTACAACTGACATATTGCTGCCTATTTGGATAGCTGTGTTTGTGAATCCCTGGTTGTTATTAGTTTGCTGGGTCGCCAAATCACTCATCTCCCCTTTGTCCGAGCACCCAGTCCCACTGCTCTGAATTCGATCAATACTTGGATTCAGTCAGTCCACCATGTCTGGTGTGCTAAATCTATTGTGAAGTGGCAGTGGGCATTGAATATGAGGTGGTCCATAGTATTGATTGCCAACCTTGCCATAGCGGTTATAAGTGACATGAGTCCAAGGCTCTCCTTCGTCTGGCTGATTCGATGGAGGATAAAAAAAAGACAATGGGCGGGCTCTATCAAGGAACCAGAATCTCTGTAGCTGTTATTCCAGGAGCAGATATAATCCACTGTCCGGGGATCTTTGAAATTAACCACTAAACAGTCCCCTACGATGGTTTTCTGCCTAGTTCCCAGCCAGGGTAATCGACGTACCATCATAATTTCAGTCCTAATATGGGGGGGTAAAGGTCTGTTCATATTAAGCCAGTGTGCCACCTTATTTTTCAAACATGTGAATGGCTCTTGGTTAGTATGCTTCAACTCTGGGACGCCTGTTAATACTATCACATAGGGGTTTGCTTGTGGTGATAAATTTATACTACAAGCCCTCCTCGATGCCACCACAGATACCACTTCTGCACCCTCTTTCTGAGTCATAGCAGGTTGTAATGGGCATTTTCTCGCCGTGATGGGCAGCTCTGGCATGCACACGGCTGCCTGAGCATTCGTGCCTTTAAGACAAGCTCGCTCGGCATTGGGTGCAGGCTGATGAGCTGCTTTTGCCTCTGCAACCGGCTTTAACTGAGGTGTACTGATAAGACTATTTTTGGGATTCCTAGTGGTCTTAGTACTTATCATAGCCAGTTTCAGCTTGGAACTACTGTTACCTGTGTAGCCTCTAAATCTACAGCTACTGGTGGGTTTACAGTTGGCACAGGCAAGGGGCAAAATGAGTCTTGGGAGCTGGGTGGGCTATGTAAGCACCTCGATATCCGTCATTCTTTCTCTACTATTAGGTTTGGGCGTGCGAGCATTCGCAAGGTGGCCCAAGGACGAGCGTTTAGCAATGGCCAAATCTTGTGAAACCCTCCGCTCCATTAAATATATCCCTTCATCAATTACAGAATTTGTTCTTATAATGAAGTTATCCTGTGTTCCCAACAACAGTGACCCTGCAGCAGCCCTGCTTCTACTTTCATGTGTAGACATGACTATCCCCTAATTTTTATGTCCTTTACTCAGCAATACAATAGGCACTTACATTTTTTTTTTTAACAGAGGCCAAGTTTTTAAAATATTACAGTCACTAAGTGCAGGAAGTTAGAGGGGGGCCCGGTCCGGTCTTGATCGGTCTTTAACGGGCTACAACGGGCCCGCCCTTGGCCCGGGCTTCGCCCGGCGAGTGCCCACGCGCGTCCTGCGATATTGCTATAGAGGAAGGTGGGGGGGGCGGGAAGAGGTTCCAGGTGCGGCAGATGGAGAGCCGCACAGACTACTGGTCCTCGCAGTCCTGCTCCCGTAGGTCAGCCCCAAAGTGTCCACAGGTCAGCCCCAAATCGGCAGAGTTAGAGGGAAGCTAGGGGAAGTTCCAAATGTTAACGGCAGTAGCTAAAAAGCACAAAGTCCCGTCTGCGAGCGGTGCCCGCGAAGCGGGGGGCCACAAGTCGTTTTGTAGTGCAGGAAGGCGGGGCGGGAAGAGGTTCCAGATGCGGCAGATGGAGCGCCGCAAAGACTAGTGGTCCTGGCAGTCCCGCTCCCGTAGGTCAGCCCCAAAGTGTCCACAGGTCAGCCCCAAATCGGCAGAGTTCCAGGGAAGCTGGGGGAAGTCCCAAATGTTGATGGCAGTAGCTAAAAAACACAAAGACCCGTCTGCGAGTGCCTCCCGTGAAGCCGGGGCCACGAGTCGTTTTCTAGTGCAGGAAGGCGGGCGGGAAGAGGTTCCAGGTGCGGCAGATGGAGAGCCGCAGAGACTACTGGTCCTCGCAGTCCCGCTCCCGTAGGTCAGCCCCAAAGTGTCCACAGGTCAGCCCCAAATCGGGAGAGTTCCAGGGAAGCCGGGGGAAGTCTCAAATGTTGATGGCAGTAGCTAAAAAGCACAAAGTCCCGCCTGCGAGTGGCACATAATCATTTATGTACAGGGCGAGAGCTTCATATTGATTCTCACCATGTTAATGGGCATGGATCTCCTGGACAACAGGTTGGAATTTGGTTTGGGAAAAGGAAGTCGTTTCTTACAAAGTAATTCTTGTAGGTTGAATGTGATTAAAGCTTCTCCAACGAGTAGCTCGTGAGCTACTGCTAGCTCTCCAGCTAACTGTGAGTAGCTCTCCTCTGTGTTGCCCAGCCTACTATCTTAGAAGCTTTTGTTTGGTTGAATTAATATATGTATACCAAAATTAAGAATGTGTATTCTAGTCAAATTTGTTCATATTTTTAAAACTCTTTGGTTGGTGTTTGCATAAAAATGGGTGAATTTCCAAAATACATCCAAAGATCATTTTATAATGATAAAATCATATGGCACAGGGAAGCCTTACTAATATAATCACATTAGTACTAGGAACTTGCAGATATGGAGGTTATGTGGTACACAAGAAGTGGCATTCAAAATTGACAAAATATATTATTTACATTAATGCTGGCATCTCTGCCTGGTGCACCACGCCAATCACTGCTAGAAACCTTGCATTGGGTAGCCACTAATGTAATCTTGTCTAACATTGTCCCTCTTACGTCACTAATGGTATCAGTAGCTCTGGCTGGTTATCATTGAACTGAAGTAGCTCTTTTTACTGACAAGGTTGGAGAACCCTTTCTCTTCAGTGAGCACCTTCCCTTGCCTGAAGAGACAATACAAGCTCTAATTTGACCAACCTTATCTTTTGAAAAATACTCCGTGCAACACTGCAATGATCAGTGGGTAGTTCTGACACAAAGTTTGGGGGGTGTTAGATCTTGGGGTCTCTAGTTGGCAATGGTATTTACCTTTGTTCAAATAGGGACCCTTACATCTAAGTCAGGACAAGGGTATTATACTTCTAAATAACCCCTGCTCAACCCCTTGGTAGCTTGGCACGAGCAGACAGGCTTATCTCAGAGGCATGTGTTAAGCATTTGTGAATGTACACAGCAATACAGTGAAAACACTGCAGATGAACACAACACAGGTTTTATCAAAATAAGTATTCTTTATATAGACTTAACACAAGAACACAAACAACAAAAATCCACAATACTATACTTTAAGTTGACTTAAAGGTGATAAAAGTTGCTTAGTTTAAGTTGATGATACATGCGACAAAGTTCTCAACAAAATACTTGGATGCGTAACGCAAAATGAACAAAAGGCTCGCAAATGGGGAGATGCGTCGGCTCCGTGATCCAGGGGAGATGATGCGTCGCGCCTCAATGCTTCTGCAGAGTAGGGCATGCGTCGTGATCCTTACCGGTACGGAGGTGATGCATAGATTCTCAGCCTCCTGGCCCATTGTGATACGCAAGATGGCGCCTTGATGTGATGCGATGAACCGGTTGCGATATGAGAAGATGGGGCCCTTGATGCGACGATGTGATGACGAAGGGTAGATGCCCTGACAGCCTTGGTGACGACTCTGTACTTTGAAGCCACGACAGGCCCTGCGACACGTTACTCCGGTGATGCGATGGCGACTCTCTCGATGGCGTCACGCTTCTCCGGTGATGTGACAGCAGGCAGCTTTGACAAAGACACGCTTCCAGGGAGATGCAGCGTCGGCATGCTTCTCCGGCGATGCGATGATTTCAGCTGCGGCGGGGACACGCTTCTTCTCGATGCGCTGCGCTTCCAGCTCCCAGCGACACGCAAATATCTGTAGATGAATTCCCAGCAAGGAAATTCACAGGGGGAGCTGGTAGTGAAGTCTGTTGTCCCTGAGACTTCAGCAGGAGGCTAGCACAAGTTCACGCCCTTAGAGAATATTCTGTAGATGATGAAAGGCCTTTAAAAAGTTCCTTCTCCTTTCCCTTGGCAATGAAGCAACCACTGCAGGCTAACCCAGCAAACAGCACACTGGCAGAGGGGCAGTCCAAACTCCTGCAGCTTCTTTGGTTCTTCTCCTTGGCAAAAGGTTTTTTGTTCCCAGAAGAGATCTAAAGATCTTGGGACTGGGTCCCGATATTTATACCCCAAAATCCTTTGTTCTCTGACACAGAGAGGCCTCTGACTACTCAAAACCAGTTCCTGAGCACTTTGTTTATATGACTCCTTCCTTCCTTTCACTGTGCAGGGCAGAGATATCAGCCGCCACACAGGAGGTGGAGCCAGCACAGGGGAGAGAAGGCACAGCTCTGGAGCACTTTGTTGGCATGATTCCTTCTCTCCTTTCATAGTGCATGGTAGAGACATCATACACACAGGAGGTGGAGCCAGCATTGGAGAGGGAAGGCCCAGCCCTATTCAGTTCTCAGGTGCAACTCCTCCCTCCAATCTAGAATCAGATCTCTATTCACCACTGGGCTGCCCTCAGCCTGTCTCCTGGAATCCCCCAGCCCTGTCACTCAAACCTCCAGACAAGGAATACACAACCTAGCAGAGGCAGGCCTGGGCAGTTAGGCAAGAAAATACCTACTATCTAAAAGTGGTATTTTTAAAACACAGAATATTAAAATCAACTTTACTGGAACAGGTAGCCTTGCAATAGTAAAACATGAACATGGCTGTAATTCACTATTAGGACATGCTGCACACACCAGGGCATGTCCTACTTTATATTTACAAAGCACCCTGCCCTTGGGCCTACCATAGGGGTGTCTGATATGCAGCAAAGGGTAGGTTTAGGGACTGGCAAGTGGGTGCACTGGCCAAGTCGACATGGCAGTCACAGACTGCACACAGCCCTTGCAATAGCAGGCCTGAGACACACTTTACAAGCTGATTCTGTGGGGGCACAACCAGTGCTGCAAGCCCACCAGCAGCCTTTAATTTAAAAGCCCTGGGCATACATGGTGCACTGCACTAGGGTCTGACAAGTAAGTCAAATAACCCAATCATGGAATCACTAATTAGTACATCAATTTAACATAGGGAACACTTGCACTGTGGCACTGAACAGCAGTGGCACAGTGCCCAAAGCCTATACCCAGCAAAAACATATAAAAAACAGAGGAGGCATCAGTAAAAATGGAAGAGAGACTTGCGCCAATGATGTCAGGTCTAACACGTGTCCCCTCCAGCTGAAATTTGGGGAGAACTACCCTTCCCCTTGGGAGTTCTCTTCACTAAGGCGGAAAAATCTGGACAGACCATCAGCATTGGCGTGTTCTGTACCAGGGCAGTGTTCCACCGTAAAGTCCATACCCTGTAGGGAAATGGACCACCATAACAACTTTGGGTTCTCATCCCTCATCTGCATCAGCCATCTGAGGGGCCTGTGGTCCAGGAACCAGGAACCAGGAAGTGAGTCTCAAACAAGTATGGTCTCAACTTCTTCAGTGCCCAGACCACAGCAAATGCCTCACGCTCAATTGCAGCCTCTGTTCCAGTTGAAGTAACCTCCTACTGATCAAGGCTACAGGTTGGCCTAGGCCCTCTTCATTCATCTGTGATAGAACAGCCCCCACACCATGCTCTGAAGCGTCTGTCTGAAAAATGAATTATTTTGAGAAGTTGGGCGCCTGATGCGTGGGTGCTGTGCACATGGCAGTCTTCAGGGCGTCAAAAGCCTTCTGACAGGTGTCAGTCCAGTTCACTTTCTTGGGCTGCTTCCTGGAAGTCAGCTCAGTCAAGGGTGCAACAATGTTGCCATACCCCTTGACAAACCTCCTGTAGTACCCTGTGAGTCCTAAAAAGGCTCTCACCTGTGTCTGAGTCTTTGGGGGTTCCCATGCCAGGATGGTATCAATCTTGGGTTGCAGTGGCACCACCTGGCCTCTCCCTACCTGATGACCCAAGTACACCACGGTACCCTGCCTGATCTTGAACTTACTCGCCTTGATCGTGAGGCCTGCCTTGCGCAGTGCCATCAACACTTCCCAGAGGTGGTGCAGATGTTCTGCCCAACTGGCGCTGAACACTGCAATGTCATCCAGGTAGGCGGCACTGAAATCTTATAGTCATGCCAACACCTGGTTTACCAACCTCTGAAAGGAAGCAGGACATTCTTCATCCCAAAGGGCATAACCTGGAATTGGTGGTGCTCATCTGGTGTGGAGAATGCTGACCTCTCTTTAGCTCCATCAGTCAAGGCGATCTGCCAGTACCCAGACATCAAATCAAACATGCTGAGGTACTGTGCAGCCCCTAACTGATCAATGAGCTTATCAGCTCAAGGGATGGGGTGCACGTCAGTCCTGGTGACTGAATTGAGTCCTCGGTAGTCCACATAGTACCGTAGTTCGGGTGTGATACCAGGCGCGGCAGCCTTTGGGACCAAAACTACTGGGCTGGCCCAAGGACTGTTTGAGGACTCAATCACCCCTAAAGCAAACATTTTGGAGACTTCCTCCTTGATGTAAGCTCTGACCTTGTCAGACACTCTGTAAGCCTTGTGCTTCACAGGAGGACTGCCTCCAGTGTCCACATCATGGATGCACCACTCTGTGACACCAGGAACCAAGGAAAATAGATCAGAGAATTGTCCCAACTGTTGGCGACAATCTTGCTGCTGATTAGGGGTCAGTATGGCAGAGAGGCTGACACCATCCACTGACCCATCTTGCTCTGTTGCAGACAGGAGGTCAGGAAGAGGCTCTGTCTCCTCCTCAATTCCCTCATCTGTCGCTAGGAGCATGCCCACTTCAGACCTTTCTAAGTGGGGCTGCAGGCGGTTAACATGTAGGACCCTCAAAAGGTTCCTGGGAGTCTGAAAGTTCACCAGATAGGTGACATCACTCTTGCGCTCCACCACCTCAAATGGACCGGTCCACCTGTCCTGGAGAGCACAAGGCTCCACAGGGGACATGATCCAAACTTTTTTGTCCAGGTTGAAGCTCAATCAGAGTGGCATTCTGATCGAACCACCGCTTCATCTCTTCCTGGCTGGCTTCCAGATTCACCTGAGCGAGATCTCTGAATCGCAGAGTCTGGTTCCTGAAGGCCAGCGTGTAACTGTATACATCCTGGGGAGGTTTCCTGGGGGATTGCTCCCAGCCTTCCTTGATCAGACTCAAAGGTCCACTTATCGGGTGTCCATACAACAGTTCAAAGGGGCTGAACCCTAGAGTCTTTTGTGGCACCTCACAGTAAGCAAACAAAAGGCATGGCAAGAGGAAGTCCCACTTATGCCTCATTGGTTCCTCATGACCCATGATCATGCCTTTAAGGGTCCGGTTGAATCTCTCAACCAGCCCATTACCTTGTGGGTGGTAAGGATGGTGAACTTGTAGGTAACACCACACTCCTTCCACAGAGACTTCATATGATTCAAAATAAAGTTTGTACCTCGGTCAGACACCACATCTCTGGGGAACCCCACACAGGAGAAAATCCCCATCAGTGCACGTCTCACCACGGGGGCCGTCACTCGCCTGAGCGGAATGATTTCCGGATACCCAGTAGCATGATCCACCAAGACCTGAATAAACCTGTTGCCCATGGCTGGCTTGGGGTCCAGAGGCCCCACAATGTCAATGCCCACCCGCTCAAAGGGGGTACTGACTACAAGAAAAGGTTGGAGAGGAGCATTGTGCTGCCTCCCACCTTTCCTACTTGCCTGGCAAGTTTGACAGGTCCTACAATAATTATCTGAACTCTTCTGCATCTGGGGCCAATAAAAGTGGGAGACAAGCCTTTCAAAGGTCTTGTTCTGCTCCAAATGTCCAGCTAAAGGACCGTGTTGGACTTGGCCCATTTTTCCGCAATTTTTCACTTTTCACCCCCATAAGGTGAAGAAATGTATAGGCCATGTGCGGAGTGAGATGTCAAGTGTAATGTAATGCAATGGTGTGTGCACTCATTAACCCGCATAGTAGAAATGTATCCTGGTAACATGCATTTAAAATGGATGCCATGGCTGTGTGTGGTGCCACCTGACTGCAGTAGGTTAGTGGTCTAGATGTTTGGTACCCAGCCACACAAGCGTTTGGAGGGAAAGCCTGGCACCCAGGGTGCTCTACTCGTCCCCCTGAACCAGTTAGAGCCAGTTCCCCAGAGGCTTCTAGAAGTTTCTGGCGCTGCCTGGAGGGTGGGGTGAGGGGCACATAAGTAAGGGGGCTGTGCCACCATGTTCTCAGTCAGAGCAGGGACAGGAACGTGAGGGGACCTGCTGTCAGGGGATACCACCACTTGGGCCTGTGTTCTGGACCTAGTGGAAGCCCCACTGCAGGAGTACAGGCTGCTGTACAGGAGGAGTGCCACGCTACAGTGGAGGATGGTGAAAGCCTACCGCCCTGTCCTGATGAGTACCCACTGACTGCTGACCTTGCCCAGTAGTGCCTGCTGCTCTGCTCCCTGGCCCCGGAAGAGAGTAGGAGCGCTACCCCTGGGCTCTGACTGCTGGCAGGAGCCTAGAAGAGAAGAGCGCTATACTGGACTGGCCTGCGCTCCCTGCCTGCGTTCTAGCACCTCATGGGACCCTGACTGCATGCCGTGCGTAAGGTAAGTGCCATATTCGGTGGGCGCTGCGCTTGGAGTGACTGCATCCTGCCTGATGACTAGCGCTTGGTGTGGGCGGCGCTAAGTGATGAGTGCCCAGGATGAGGGGAGCACTGTCTCTTGCCCCTGAAGCTGGTGGGGCTGCCTAGCGCCTGATGACCGCTGAACTTAATGACCCAGTAGCACAGTGTTGCCAGAGAAAACTGCTTTGTACTTAAGAGCCCTGCGGGAGCCAACCCCCTGTGATAGCGGTGCTTTGCTGACTGCCGCGGATGCTGCCCACCCCGTGTGATTGCCACCTGGAGAAACCACCGCGTCGCAAGGGAGAGTGGGGCCCACCCAGCCGTATTGCCGTCCTTTTGCCGATTTAAAACCAGTGGGAGCCTACCCCGTGGTTTTAATGGTGATCTAACGGCAGCCTACCCCGTATTGCCCAGTAAAAAAAAAATGGCCAACATCACAGCCGCGGCCAGTGCCGCCGAGTGTACCTGGAGCAGGTGCCTACCCTGCGTGGTGGTTCTAGGTAGGAGGAAGCCTACCACTCATTGCCACAAGAAGAAACTCCCTGATCACACCCAGAGACTCATGGGCGGACGCTGAGCCTGGGTGCGGATTGCCTGCGAAGTCTGCTGCCACCCCACATGCCAAGAGAGGGGGGGGCCTGTGGTGAAATTGCCGTCGCCGCTGGGCCGGGCCCCGGCCGCACCTCCAGGCATCCTGTTACAGCCCCTATGCGAGTTGAGGGCCGCGCTAGGCCCTGGTAGCGTGAGAGAGGCGTTGCCCGGCAACAGGGGCGCCGGCCGCTTCATCGGCTGCGCCCCCACAAAAGCTGCAAACCGATTGGTTGCCAGGCCGGGAGGCAGCCGGGAATCCCACCCCGTCGGCAGGGCTCTCGTAAGGAGGAGAGCCCCACGGGGGTAGTGGCGGCACCTGAAGCGGCAGTAGAGAGCGACCCGACGTCTGCAGGGCTCCATGTGGTGAGTGAGCCCTGCAGCCACCCAAGGAGTGAGAGGAGTGAATGCTCCAGCCTAGCTGCCTCCACCTACGGCCTGCTGTGAGGACATCAGGAGCCCTGCAAGGGGAGCCTGGTGAGTGGGGCTCTAATAGCAACGTAGGGGCCTAAGGGGACCCGGCCTACCATGGTGGGGTAGCATCAGGGCACAGTGCTGGTGCCCGCCCCCTGCGCCTACATACTTCCACGAGGGGAGAGAGTTGTTTTGGGCATACTTGAAGTGAGCACAGGAGGGGGCCTATTGGGATGCATTGCTGGGGCCCTTGCTATCTGTCCCTTTGCTCAACTGGCCACCGGATAGTGGAACTGCCCTGAATGGGGCCTTGGTAACTTGAGAGCCCCAGTAAAGGGACTCCCCTGCTTTTCATGCTGGCCTGAGTCCTTCTACCCAGCTGCCCCGCAGGAAAATGGCCAGCTGCAATGACCTAGGGCATGTTTATGTGGCTATACCTTCATGCCTGGGTGTTTATGCTAATGCTTCCCATGCTAATGATTTGTTGTGTGCGATGCAGATACTGATTACACATGTCAGGCTAACGGTATATGCCCCAGTGGAATGTAGAGACAAGAGACCTAACAGTGGAACCTTCTTAGGAGCAGCACCTAACAAAAGATAACCCTGTATTGTAACTAATACCCCTATATTTTACTTGGGGGATCATGTGCACACTGGATAGCACCCACTGTAACCGTGCTTGTTCCCTAAGGCACTAAATCAATTGATTATAATAGCAAAGGTGCACCACAACATATGACATATGATTAGATAATTTCAAGAAGTCACAAAAACATGAAGTTCCTCAGATTGGGTTCCTTTATTTAAAAAATATCAGGTGAAGCACGATACAGCCGAGGCGTTTCGTCCCAACTAGGGACTTCTTCAGGGCTGTTAAATACAAACACATAAACAAACATATATGACACCTTAAAAACACTTACATACAAATATATGTACAGTAACAATATACAAAAATATGTACAATATAAAATAATTTGATAATTGAGTGGGACACACAATACTGAAGTTTCTTCTTTTGCAAGAACAATTGTGTGTGTCTTAGTGATCATTCTCCACGTATGTACAAAACATTAGCAAATAGACAGACAGCATCAAAGAAATATATGTACAGAGAAATATAACATCTTTACAAATTCTCCTTATTATGTAATAGCATCCCTATTGTGCTATTAGTATCTTGTAAAGCAACATGGCAGTTCATACTAGAGAATAAAATGTGAGAAAAAGAGTTAACGGAGTGCAGGAAGAGGAACAGGGAGAAGTGGAGGGGAACAGAACAATCTAAATCAGTATAGAGAAAAATACAAGGGACAAAAGAATCAGAAAAATGAGAGGATACCTACTGCTAGTAGTGAAGGCTTCTAGTAGACATAGAAGATGAAGTTCTAAAGTGTAAACATCGCGAAATTTGAATATAGCTTCTCTCGACGAATCTGTTGGTTGAGCAAACCAAAAATCAGAGTGTCTTTACATAGAAAAAAGGGTGGAAAGTAAAACGCCTAGCTAAGGAGGATAAAGCATAATATCACTTACATAGGACAAGAGTTCCAAATGCACCTGAATGGAAAATTCGCTGTCATCCAAAAATTATATATAGATTCTATTTGTCCAACGAGTAAGCCAAGAGTGAATATAGCTCTGAATCTGAAGAGAGAAGAGTGGAATTATTAGTGGTGTCCAACTCATGGAGATAATCACTTCCTCACATACCTAATTGATAGATCAGAGAGGTAAACCACATATAACAAGGGACCTATCTAAGGCAAAAACCGGGTATATCAAATTACTTGCAAGGATAATTACTTCATAAAGTCTCTTAATCAATAAGTCTGAAAGGTGGAAAAGATAAAGCAGCCTAGCGCCACCCTTTGAAACTAATGGTGCCCCACATGGTGTAGCGTCACAACAGCAATAAGTCAACTACCATATGGAAAAAGCCATATGAAGTAGTAGCTATTGCAATCTTGCCCATTAAATCAAAGGACCACCTGAGGTTAGTGGAAAACAAATGTGCTTACCTAACTGGTGTCCATGATAGCCATTAATCCAGATTGTACCGTAATCTTAGAAAAGAGTAGTAAAGGATTTGAAAAAAATTAAGCCAAATAATAAATGAAGTTAAGATTAGACCCAAACTAATGATTGCAAAAAGCAAAGTGCTGCTGTAAAAGAGGCAGTCCAAAATATCCAAGAACCAATGTAAAGGCACCCAAGCACTAGACTATAAGTGCTATTTTAAATTCAATGAAGTAAAAATGAAATGAAAATTATGTTACTAAAGGCACTAAGTATAAAACCATCAACTCCATTGGTTAAAAAGAGAAGAGGGTAGCAAAGAGAGTTGGCCTATAGATACTCCTCCGAAAAAACAACTTAAAAAGGACACCAAGAAAATCTTACCGGTTTAAATTAGAACCGCTGGCAAACAACAAATGATGTAACCGACACAACCGCGATGCAACTTCTGCAGCAAGTGGTGCTTGAAATTTCAAGCTCCTTATATACTGAGCTTCACAGTGAATAAGCCGTATCACCTGTGAGCTGCGGCTGATAAAGAGAAACCGGATCATATGATTATGTCCGCGCACGAGGCAGCCATCTTAGAACGATGGGCTGTAAATTTTTAGGATACAATATAAGAGTCAATAAACAGAAAAAGACCAGCAGATTACAGAGCGTGAGTCGAGAGAAAAAAATCTATGTGAACAAGAATAAAAATATCTTCTACTGCTTGTTATTTCAATCGATACATTTATAGGTAGTATAATTACGTTGTAAGCTATCTAGGGGCGAGAATGTGACCCGAGTCCCCCATATGGGAAATGCAAACTGGCAAAAGTATCAATTCCGAACATAGAGTGGTGACTATAATCAAGCTGCAAGTATCTGTGAAAAGTGAATAAAATTGAGTATCAACGAATGTCAAGGTAACACTAAAATTGTAGGTGAATATGTCGGCCATCTTGGAAAGGTTATAGATGTACAAGAAGTCTCTCGTAAAGGGAACAAAAAAGGTGTATGAACTCCTAAGGTCCACCAAAGATATATATTGGGAAGGGTATGCTTAAAAAGGGAAATGAGTGAAGAAAAAACGACTTACATAATACTCGATGGCAATACCTCCAGCGTGATTTATTAACAGTCGGAAATTTCAAAACTATAGAGAAATAGGTGAGCTGCCTGAATGCAGATAATACCGCTAATGCATCAACTAAATAATAATAAGGGTTCAATATAACAAAAGAAACCTCGAGCAACTTAATAGTGATATGGACAAAGTGGTCGAGTATGGTGGCCATCTATGAGTGGTTAGACGTGTATATTAATGCCTCATGTAAAAGGGCAAAAAAGAGGGGGTTAGTGCACTGGTAGGATGTATCAATGCCATGCTTGAGAAAGAGAATATAAAAACGAGGTCAATATGAGTGCTAGTTACGAACAGCAAACACATCAGGAAATGTAGGAACCCTCACAAGCAAGATAAGAAACATGATTAGAAGAGCTCCAAAAGGAGTGGAAAAAGGGGTTGTAAACAAAATAAAGGACACTAATAATTAAAGAAGGCTAAAGAAGAGCAGATAGAGCAATAGATAAGGGTAAAGGTTAAAGGTTGAAAGATACTGAGCACAGCTCGGAATTATGGGAGAAAGATGGAAACAATGCAATATGATATATGGAGAGTCCTGCAGCAGTTATATATATATATATATATATATATATATATATATATATATATATATATATATATATATATATATATATATATATATATATATATACATACATACATATATATACACAAGGCTATGGCATTGGGTATATACAAACAGGATGCTTACTGGCAAACCGGAGCAAACCAGAGCAGATTATAGACATAAACACGAAACTACCCATTTATCTGTGTTATGTGTTAATACAAAGTTGAGGTTCTACAATAGCCCTACGGCAAAATTGGTTTGTCTTAGTTCATTTGACAGGTACCCAAAGAACAAAAAGTTAATGTATATTGCGCCCATATTAGAAAAGGCCCATGCCAATCCCATCCTGACTTTGAGCATATGTGATCAATCAACCAATTTTGTGTTGAACCAAATGACAACTTCTTTGATCAGTCTCATAGAGGGTCAACAGTATGAACGGTTATTCCAAAAAATAGTGTAACTCATCTTCAGAGTTATGACCCTATTCTACACAACGCAGTCTATATATCCAGCTCGCCTCCTTTCTTCTCAAGGCCAGTTCCCTGTAACCACCCCTGCGGTTTACAGGTTCATGATCAATGCCAAAAAACCAAAAGTTCGCACGCAGCGGATTTTTTTTCTTTGCGGTGTAAGTTCGCAATTGCGAACATGTAGGTGCAACAATCTCGCACTCGCGAAATTACAAAAATTGCAATTCCGCACAAGAAATCTACTAGCAAGCAGCATAGACCTTCTGAAAATGATTATTTTTATCAGAATAACTCCTCAGGTTGACATTTGCCTGCACTTTTTTAGATTTGAGGCCTTTTGATTTTCTTTGGATAACTTTTGGATTAGAAATCAACTTTCTCATATAAGCTTGGTGGGGCATTAAAGTTGCTGTAATGCTGCTCTGCAGAAAAACGAGTTTTGCAAAAGTGAAAGCAGGTTCAAAAGTTCAAACTCATCATTAGTAACCGTTCCTTGTAGTGCTTCCTGACAAGGGCCCCTCCAAAGTTCAGTTGCTAGTTGCAACAATTGTTCAGTTGCTAGTTGCAACAATTGTATGACCCTGCTCTGACCCTCACAGCAGGCTCATAGAATAGCTACAAGTAGGCCACAAAGGTCCTGGAAAAAAAATTGCACTGCAACAGAAAGCAAATTACAGATAAGGATGCAGGTGCCAGACTGGAATTTTAAAACAGTGACACATTAATAAATCAACCCCAAATTAATTCATGTCAGTTGAAGCAGGCAGGTGTGCTTGCTTTTTCCCTCCATAATCTACAGTGATGATGAACCAGAGGGTGGCATAAGGCATTGATGTACCAGAGGGTGGCATGGGTAAAACAGAGGGTGGCAGGGGTGAAACAGAGGGTGCTGGGAACCTATAATGATGAACCAGACGTAGAAACAACATAATCGTGACCGTTGCGAGCCGACATGTAAGTTCGCGATTGCGAACTGTTGAAAACCCTCGCGAACTGTCAGAAATCCTTGCGAACTGGCAGAGATCCTTGCGAACACAAAAAAAATCCGCAAATTCGCGAGAATTCGCGGATTTTGCGGATTGCAATTCGCAAATTTGCAGAATTCGCGAACGCCAGATTCGCAAAATTCGCCCATGCTTAGTCCCACTCTGCAACTCTGGGCAATAGCTTGCTTAATCTCCACACCGGCCCTAATCGCTAAGGATGCCTGGCTTCACCTTGGGGTGCCCAGGAGTGGGCGCCTCACAGGAACAGGCCAGGATGGGTTCCTCAGTGGTACAGCACGGGGACACACTGGCAAGTGTAACCAGGTGCTATATAAGCTCAGTTACTTACTTACTTACTTACTGGAAGGCACAGATGGTGCGATGCCACCCGAGGGATTGATTTCTAAGCCCTTGGCCTTGATCTCTAACTCCCTCAACATCCTCTCATATTCCATTCTCATTCTCTCTCTCTCCAGGGACAATCTGTTAGTCTCTGCTTCCCTCTGACTCTCAATCTGAAGCTTAGCCATCTCCAGCTTGTGTGCCCTATTTCTCTCCCTGTCTTCCAACTCTCTGGGGGACAGGTCTTTGGAAGACCTACTGCTGCCAGGTGGGGACGGTACCCCTCCCCTGGCTGAAAACACTGGCCTATCCAGTTGCCCATCTGCACCCTCAACTGGCTCCACCACAAGATATAGGGCATTTCTTGCTTCTACCCAGGCCCTCTGTGCCGTTTGGTAGTCATCCTTTTTATAAATGCCTGGTGTAGCAACTTTCAAATCCTTGCAGAGGTGCTTGAGCTTTTTTAAAGTGTAGGTTTCCAACCTCTCTTTCTCAAAATCAAGATCAATAAATGCAACAGATGCTGGTTTACTCATTGTAGTAAGAATTGGGAGTTTTCATGAAAAAATAACAGTCCAAGGAAAGAATTCTACCATAAAAAGTTTGTGGTCACCTTTGGTCTGCACTCACTAGTAGTGTACAACAATTACTGTATATAAAACACAAATGCAGGTCCAACTCTTCACCGCTGGCCACCAATGTTAGATTTGAGGGTCTCTGGTTGGCAATGGTATTCACCTTTGTCCAAATAGAGACCCTTACTTCTAAGTCAGGATAAGGGGATTACACTCCTAAATAACCCTGCTCATCCCCTTGGTAGCTTGGCACGAGCAGACAGGCTTATCTTAGAGGCAGTGTGTTAAGCATTTGTGAATATACAAAGCAATACAGTGAAAACACTACAGATGGACACAACACAGGTTTTATGAAAATAAGTATTCTTTGTATAGACTTAACACAAGATCACAAACAACAAAAATCCACAATAGTACACTTAAAGTTGACTTAAACGTGATAAAAGTTGCTTAGTTCAAGTTGATGATAAATGCGACAAAGTTCTCAACAAAGTACCTGGTTGCGTAATGCAAAATGAACAAAAGGCTTGCAAAAGGGGTGATGCATCGGTTCCGTGATCCGGGGGAGATGATGCGTCACGCCTCAAGGCTTGCGCAGAGTAGGGGATGCGTCGTGATCCTTACCAGTGCAGAGGTGATGTGTAGATTCTCATCCTGCTGGCCCGTTGCGATGCGCAAGATGGCGCCTTGATGCGCTGCGATGATCCGGTTGCGATGCAAAAAGATGGTGCCCTTGATGCGACGATGTGATGACGATGCATAGACGCCCTGGCAGCCTGGCGATGATTCTGTACTTTGGAGCCATGACAGGCCCTGCGACACGCTCCTTCGGTGATGCGATGTCGACTCTCTCGATGGTGTCACGCTTCTCCGGTGATGTGACGACCAGCAGCTTTGACGAAGACACGCTTCTAGGAAGATGCGGCGGTGGCACGCTTCTCCGAGTATGCGTCTATTTCAGCTGCGGCGCCGACACGGAAATGCACAGGGGGAGCTGGTAGTGAAGTCTTTTGTCCCTGAATCTTCAGCAGGAGGCAAGCACAAGTTCAAGCCCTTGGAGAATATTTTGTAGATGATGAAAGTCCTTAAAAGGTTCCCTCTCCTTTCCCTTGGCAATGGAGCAACCACTGCATGCCAACTCAGCAAACAGCACACTGGCAGAGGGGCAGTTCAAACTCCTGCAGCTTCCTTGGTTCTTCTCCTTGGCAAAAGATTTCTTGTTCCCAGAAGTGATCTAAAGTTCTTGGAACTGGGTCCCAATATTTATACCCCAAAATCCTTTGTTCTCTGAAGGCAGAGAGGCCTCTGCCTAGTCCAAACCAGTTCCTGAGCACTTTGCTTATATGACTCCTTCCTTCCTTCCTTTCACTTTGCAGGGCAGAGACATCATCCGCCCTAGAGGAGGTGGAGCCAGCACAGGGGAGGGGAGGGAAGACACAGCTTTGGAGCACTTTATTGACATGATTCCTTCTCTCCTTTCCTGGTGCAGGGCAGAGACATCAGACACACTACAAGAGGTGGAGCCAGCATTGCAGAGGGAAGGCACAGCCCTATTAAGGTCCCAGGTGCAACTCCTCCCTCCCATCTAGATGCAGATCTCTCTATTCACCACTGGGCTGCCTCAGCCTGTCTCCTGGAATGCCCCAGCCCTGTCACTCAAAACTCCAGACAAGGAATACACAACCTAGCAGAGGCAGTCCTGGACGGTTAGGCAAGAAAATACCTACTTTCTAAAAGTGGTATTTTCAAACGCAGATTGTTAAAACCAACTTTACTTAAATATGTATTTTATCATTCTGAGTTCAGGCATATTAAATTCAAATTTCTGCCATGTTCCCTGAGTCAGTTAGGATTATAAGAATGTAATAATCTAACTTCCCATTCTGGCCTACGGAGCACAGGTAGCCTTGCAATAGAGAAAAACAAAAAAGGCTGTAATTCACTATTAGGACATGCTACACACACCAGGGCATTTCCCACCTTATACTTACAATGCACCCTGCCCTTGGGCTTACCATAGGGGTGTCTGATATGAAGCAAAGGGAAGATTTAGGGACTGGCAAATGGGTGCACTGGCCAAGTCGACATGGCCGTCACAGACTGCACACAGGCCTTGCAATGGCAGGCCTGAGACACACTTTACAAGCTGCTTCTGTGGGTGGCACAACCAGTGCTGCAAGACCACCAGCAGCATTTGATTTACAAGCACTGGGCAAACATGGTGCACTGCACTAGGGTCTGACAAGTAATTTAAATAACCCAATCATGGAATCACTAATTAGTACATCAATTTAACATAGGGAGAACTTGCACTGTGGCACTGAATAGCAGTGGCACAGTGCCCAAAGCATATACCCCGCAAAAACATATCAAAAACAGAGGCGGCAATTAGTACAAATGGAAGGGAGACCCACGCCAATGATGCCAGGTCTAACTGTGGGCATAGAGCAACCTCTACAACGAAAATACATCAGTTTTCACTTCTATTAAGGGCCTGATTTGGATCTCGGTGGACGGGTTACTCCATCACAACGGTGATGGATATCCTGTCAACCAAAAAATAAATCCCATAGGATATAATGGGACTTACATTTCGGCGGATGGGAGTAACCCATTCGCCAAGATCTTAATCGGGCCCTAAGTTAGATGTGATGTGATTACTGACATAAAAGTACATGTGCATAATATGCTGCGCCAAATTGTTTCTACTTTCCACTTATGCCTCACATTGCAGGAGGAGGGAAACCTGGCAATAAGGTAAAGTGGTGTGCCTTATTATGCTCATACAGAAGCACTAAAGGCTCTCTGAGAGAGTCTTTGCATGGCAGTGCATCAGGCCCTCACAGAGGGGCCCTGCTTTGCTTCTCCACAGACCCTCGCACTGGGTTCCCACAAAGCAGTGCTGCAGGCCCTCACAGAAGAGCTGCAAATATTGGTGCTTCGGGTGATCTAAGAGTCGGTTCGCACAGCAGAGCTACAAAGCCTCACAAGTAAGACCTCACAAACCTGCCTGGCCAGCTCCAACACCCTGGGGGTTAAACAGGGTAGTAAGTATAAGAAATAATGCACCCCCAACTACGCATTACATAAATGTAAGGCAACTCATCTTGGAGCTACATGCCATCACAAAGGCCTAGTGCCTCTTTATAGTCATGCATCTCCTTGATGAATTGCTATATATGTATAATACACAATTTGGGGTATATTATAGCCTTATAGCCCGCCCTTCCGGGCTATACCGGCCATTAAAGGCCTGCTGCAGCGTTAAAGGCCCGAGCCTAAGGCGAGGGACTTTAACAAAGGAGAGGGACTTTAAAAACCGGTATAGTCCTGCTACAAATGGCTATAAGGCTATTAAAACATTCTGCCACTAGAGGGCAGAATGTTCTAACAAATAAAACAAAGCCTTAAGGGAGCACACGGGGATTGAAATCCTCTCAGGCCCCCTGAAGCCTTTGTTCAAAGCAAGAGCTGTGAGCAAAGAAACATTGGAATGTTGGAGCTCCGGGCTCGTACCAGCCATTATAAGCCCGGAGCACTCCATTGTTTTAAATGGAACTCCCAACGTTACACTGTTCGAATATACAGTAAATATAATAAAGAACTTACTGCAATAGACTGCCTATACGTACATCTTCAATCTCATAAATATTATTTATTCTGAATCTTTGAAATTTGACCTTGGCTCATTTGAACTCAAACACCACAACATGCACCTTTCAGCTGCCAGGACCAGACCCTCGCTCCTTACCAGTCTCCTCCCAGATCTGATTTCGCAGAGAGAGCTTCTCATCTGCAGTTAATATCTCTAGCTTTCCATTACGTGCTGCAGTGTTTGTTTGACAAATGAATTTTGCTTCTAAGAGCAACACAATTAACTTTAGTCATTTATATTTATCATAGAAGGAAAACATGACTAGCTGGGTAATATCTCAGTGTCTGAGTCTGGGTGCTCGCTGAATAGCTAGATGTGATTTATGGATTGCAAGAAGAGAGACAAGCCAGGGGAATGTTAAGTGATGCGCTACATCGCAATTTAGAGCCCACAGGCGAAACTTTTATTTGTAAGTTTTGTTACTAAAACAGGATCATCTGCATCAGATGTTCAGCTTGCAGGCCATCGCTCTTTTGATTCTTTATAATGTCTTCCTTTGTGTGTTTTTGACGTATTTCTCCAGAATGTATCCCCACCCCTCACTTCCTATTGGACTTGTGTTTGCAGGATGCCTTTGGCCAAAACAGAATGCAAATATTGTCCGGTTGTTGCACACCTAACAACGAGAACAGAAAAACATTGGCCAGTGTCATACTTTGTGGCAAAGCAAAACTAGGCTGCACTGGGACCACAAGAAAATCGACCGAACCAAAAAAAAGATCCAAACGGGATATAATAATATTTCTGCGTTCTTTGGCAAATGAGAACAGCACAACTATAAAACATTGGAGGCCTCATTTATGAAAAGTGACGCATCGCTGCATGAAAACAGTGATGCGTCACTTTTCACTGCGCCCTCCTTGCGACACCAGTGATGCGTCATATTTACAGTATGACGCATAATGGCGCAAGGAGTTAAAGATGCATCAGTATTTCTGACGTATCTGTATGGCGCAAAAGTGACGCATTGCTGGAGTGTGTCACAAAAATGACGCAACTCCAGCATGTGTCAGTCTTACGCCTGCTGTGAGGCGGGCGTAAGAAAATGACGCATTTTGTGTTCTAGAAGTGGCGCAGTGAAATCTTATAGATTTCACTGTGTCACTTCTATGACCCTTTCTTGCGTCAGAACGCCCACCCTGCATACATTATACCGGGCGCAAGTATAATGTAGCGCTGGGGTTCACAAACTGACGGATTTACCTAGATGCGTCACTTTGTAAATATGGTGCAACAAGGCACATTTTTTACGCTGATCGTGCATCACAAAAAGTGACGCACCAGTGGCGTAAAAGTGACGCAGGGCCTCATAAATGAGGCCCTATATTTAATATTTAAAGTTAGTTTATCCATCGCATAATTCCATATTTTAAAGGAATGTCCAGTTACTGTAGGTAACACAGTGGCTCCAGTTGTCTGCTCAATAACATAGGCCACTGGGCAATTGTGCAGGTCAAAAATTGGTTCTGCAACTATCTGCTGCTAAAGGGAATCAACAACGAATGTTCCTTCACACACCACTCCCTTATCCCACTGAATGTGAATGCAGAATATTGAAATGTCTTTCTTCCTTGCGCTACGCCTTCTTCCTGAAAAGTTTGCCTTTTCTCAGCAACATGGCAATTAAAAAAAAAGTCTGTTCAGCTTTGTCATGTCTACCTGCAGCTTACCCCGGAAACTACACTCACATGACGGAATTGGCCCACAGCGTGGCGGCATGGAGGAGGCTCAATGCACAAAAGTATCTGGGAGGAATTTAGAATGTTTGACCTTTACTTTGACATCACTACTTTAGAAAATACATATAAAATAGGTATAGAAAATGCAATGAAATATAAAAAACCCTTCTGTAAAATCTAGGGCTTGATACAGGTTTTCAGTCAGAGAGACAGCTCTTATTTTACTGGAATGCACATAAATTCAACCATTCTGCAAAGACTGACCACTATTTGTATTAGGAACATCGGATTTTTATGTTGGTGTACATGTTTTTGTGAAAACGATGAAGGGGAATATAAATAATGGCAACCTTGGACATTAGTTTTGGGGCACATTCGTACAAAAACACAACTTCGGGTCATATATATGAAACCTGCAAAATTGAATAGCACCATAACATTTGTCATGTCTGACAATCCAGTAATCAGGTCTGTCAAGGGATGTGATGTATGTTCAGAATCAGAGCCAGTAAGGCGATGGAAAGTGTGGTGGGGCCCTACACACATACATCAAAAGGCGGAATGCGGAGAGCAGACATTGCAGTTCCACCCTGTATTGTAGGAATTTAGATTTTTTTTTGTAGCATTTGCTGACTGTATATGGCGCATTGAATTAGATTCTGAAGTTTCATGCATGCATGTGATACTGCATTGGCTATGGAAATGTATGGGTCTCAAACGTGCTCTTTCTAGTAGTTGACATCGCAGAACCTTGAGAAAACAAGCATTGGCAATTCCAATAGGTTTGGCTTATAAATGAAACTCAAAATACAGAAAGAAACCCTTGGGTCTATGTTAGGCATGAGCGGATAATCCGTTACGCTCGCGGATTTTGCGGATTTTCGGTAAATTCGCAATTCGCGAGATTCGGGAATTTCCCGCAAAATCCGCAAATCCGCGAACTGCGGATTTTTTGCTTGTGTTCGCACTGCTCGCGGCCCGCGGCGCGGGCAGCAACAATCTCGCACTCGCGAAATTACAAAAATTACAATTGGGGAGGGGTGAAGGAAGTGGCCCAGTCTCCAACTTCCTGTTCCTGTCCAGCAAGCTCCTCCCATTGGGGTGGGGTGAAGGAAGTGCCCCAGTCTCCAACTTCCTGTTCCTGTCCAGTAAGCTCCTCCCATTGCTTAGTCCATTTCCTTGCCACTTTGAATTCGATCTTGACTGGGAAGGATTACTTTTTGTGGATGCTGCTGGATATTTGGATTTGAGGCCTTTTGGATTACTTTTGGATTCTTTCACAAGTAAGTTGATAAGTTGATGTTGTTTGTTTGTGGTGATTTATTTTTGTGTGTGTTTTTCGACTTTTTGGGGTGGGTTTGGGGGCTGGCTATGTTGGTGGGGGGCCATTTTGAGGCATGGTCCTGCAGGTCCTGGCCATGTGGATGGGGTCAAGCGGCCATTTTGAAGTCAGGCAGTGTGCTTTGTGCCCTAGGCCCACCCAGTCTGCTCTGATTTCTTTCATGATGCCCAGGGGGCCTAGAACTCCCGCGGATTTAACGAAAATCGGATTTTTTTGCTTGTGTTCGCACTGCTCGCGTCCCGCGCAGCAACAATCTCGCACTCGCGAAATTGTAAAAATTGCAATTCTGCACATGATTTGAAAACCACCAGGCTTAGTTATGGGTGCATGCATGATACAACTGTTTCGTTGAATTTTAACATGATTCTGGCCAGGGCATGGATGGCATTGGATTGTGGTGATTTTTGTGTGTTTTACGACTTTTTGGGGTGGTGTTGGGGGCTTGCTATGTGGGTGGGGGCCATTTTATTGCCTGGTCCCGTGTGGGTGGGGGTCTAGGGGCCATTTGTAAGCCAGTTTGTGTGCTTTGTGCCATAGGCCTGCACCCAGTGTGCTCTGATTTCATCCATTATGCCCAGGGGGCCCAGAATCGGTCTGTTCGCGGATTTTGCGGGTTTTTCGCCACGTTCGCGTCGTGAAGCAACAATCTCGCACTCGCGAAATTGCAAAAATTGCAATTCTGCACCAGAAAACCACCAGCAGGCAGCATAAACCTTCTGAAACTTGATGGATGGCATTGGATATTGGATTGTGGTGATTTGTGTTGTGTTTTTTTACTTTTTGGAGTAGGGGTTGGGGGCTGGCTATGTTGGTGGGGGCCATTTTGAGGCATGGTCCTGGCCATGTGGATGGGGGTCAAGCGGCCATTTTGAAGGCAGGCAGTGAGCTTTGTGACATAGGCCTGCACCCATTTTGCCTTGCTTTCACCCATTGTGCCCAGGGGGCCCAGAATCGGTCTGTTCGCAGATTTTGCGGGTTTTTCGCCACATTCGCGTCGTGAAGCAACAATCTCGCACTCGCGAAATTGCAAAAATTGCAATTCTGCACCAGAAAACCACCAGCAGGCAGCATAAACCTTCTGAAACTTGATGGATGGCATTGGATATTGGATTGTGGTGATTTGTGTTGTGTTTTTTGACTTTTTGGAGTAGGGGTTGGGGGCTGGCTATGTTGGTGGGGGCCATTTTGAGGCATGGTCCTGGCCATGTGGATGGGGGTCAAGCGGCCATTTTGAAGGCAGGCAGTGAGCTTTGTGACTTAGGCCTGCACCCATTTTGCCTTGCTTTCACCCATTGTGCCCAGGGGGAGTCAGTGGTACATGAAACTACAACCCTCTCTGTGGGCTCTCTTGGATCAATGTTAAATTCCTGTTTCCCAAAAATTTAGCAATTCTTATTTTTGATATTTCCATATTGTGGTGTGCACGTGTGTATTCATAAATGCCTACTTGCGAACTATTAATTGAAGCGCTACATATGCAACATATATTTAACTGATGTTCCTCTGTCTTCGTTTGCTTTTAGGTGCACAAAGTCAAGAACTCCGCATCATCGTTGAGCATCAGTGCCAGGAAGAAGTCCTGCTGCGGCCTGCTGTTCCGACATCTGAAGAAGATGGGTCCAAAAATAGGTGGCCGTAGCTCCTCTTGCAAGAAAGATGTCTCTACTAAGGAGAAGAAGAAGCAAGTGGCACCACTTACCAAGGAGACTGGTGCCTCGACCACTAAATTTTTGTGGAAAAAAGAAAAGTCCACCATGAGTGCTGCACAGGTTGCCTGTTTAGTGGTTGAATCACCAACGACCAGTGATGTTGGCTCATCGCAAGAAAGTAGCAGCACACAATCAACACAGGTTGTAACTCATCTCACAAGTACTATTCAACAACCAAAGCCGCAACAACAACTGCATGGGCTACTGGTACAAGCACAAGTACATGCGCAAGGAGCTGTCCAAGAAGGAGCTGGCCGAGAAGGAGCTGGCCGAGAAGGAGCTGGCCGAGAAGGAGAAGGCCGAGAAGGAGCTGGCCGAGAAGGAGAAGGCCGAGAAGGAGCTGGCCGAGAAGGAGAAGGCCGAGAAGGAGCTGGCCGAGAAGGAGCTGGCCGAGAAGGAGAAGGCCGAGAAGGAGCTGTCCGAGAAGGAGCTGTCCGAGAAGGAGAAGGCCGAGAAGGAGAGGCCCATGGAGAGTTGCAAGTAGAGGTCAGTGAAGAGGCCCATGTAGCGGCGCATGGAGCGGTGCAAGTGGCCACAATGGTTGTTCTTCCAGAAGTAGGGGCACAGGAGGAAATTGACTTTGGAGCCGGGGTATCATGTCAGGAAGACGAAGCCACCCCTCCTGATGATTCATTTTCTCCCAGCTCCCCAGCAAGGAAAAGATCAAGGAGGGTGTGTAGAAGTACCTCTTCAAGCGCCGCTCCATCAGATGATCTGGATCTAGAATGGCAACCATCTCCGACGTCTGAGAGGGAGGCACACCATGAGCTGAGAAAGGTATCAAATTTTAAAAGGAAGGGCCCCGGAAAGCTATGGATCCGAACGTCGGACTTGATGAAGTGGTGCATTCTGATGTTGATGAACAGGATGACAGCAATGACCTAGTCATCACACACGTCATTCCAGCCACACCGGCCATGCAGCAGACAGACATTTATACCCTATCCCGACGTCATGCTGAGCGTGACCCTGGCGACGTGGCACTGGTAGCACCACCAACGCAGTCAAGTAGTACAACAAGTTCAACAAAACCTACAGCTCCCATATTTTCTCCCCAGAGGGTAACTCCATCCAGCTCGACTCCCTCAAGTAGGGTTGCTGCAATAATTGCACAACCCAGTAGATGTCTGCAAGGCTTATCCACCACTGCTTCATCTGGCATTGGCAGTATCATCTCGTGCGGCAAAACCAGAAGTTTCCAGTCCCCAGTTTGGAACTTTTTTAGTGTCCATGCAAAGCATGATTATATAGCCATTTGTTCCATTTGTAAGACTAGAGTTAGCCGTGGTAAGACTGGTACCAACTATGGTACCGGAGGCCAGATAGGTCATCTTCAAAGAAGGCACGCTGTCGAATGGTTTGCGCACCTAGCAAATATCAAGGGAAAGCAATCCCAAAGGGCAAGTAGCCAAAATATACCTGTACTAGGTGTTTCATCTGAAGATGACGGGGAGGTAGAAGAAGCGTCAGACATTTGTCCGGTTGCAGCCAGTACCCCTGGCAGCACCACACCCTCCGGAACACATAGGAGGCACACTGAGAGTCTGGGAGACACACCAATGCGGAAAATGTCAACACTGAGCACAACTGGGTCGAAGAAGGCATCAGCATCATCCAGTAAATTTGTCCAGCGCACCATTACAGACATGTTCTCCGCAGATGCGCCATTTCAACGCAACCACCCAATTGTGCGCCTGTATAACACTAAGCTGGCTAAAATGCTAGCGGTGGACCTTCTCCCTTTTTCGTTTGTCGAAGGTGTGGGTTTTCTTGAACTCGTGGCAACACTGGCCCCTAAATGGAAGGTTCCTAGCCGGTTCTATTTTGCCAGGGTTGATTTTCCAGCACTACATAAAGAGGTGCTTGAGTTGGTTGGGGCAGCTTTGCAGAAGAGTGCTGTTCACACTATACACCTGACAACAGACATGTGGACCAGTTGCCAAGCCCTTGATTACATGTGCATCACTGCACACTGGGTCTCTTTTTCAGGGGTTGCAAAACAGATAAATGCAGGTGGTGACTTGGTCGAGATTTTTAAGGGTGCTCGTAAACATGCAACATTAGCCATGTTTGGCATGGAGAAAACTCATACTGCAGACAACATTTTGGATGACTTTAACAAAAAGGTCTCGCAATGGCTGCCCCCAATAAATTGCAAGGTTGGTTATGTTTCTACTGATAATGGCAGCAATGTAGTTAAGGCCATGGAGGACGGTGACTATTTCAGAGTGCCGTGTTTGGCGCACTGTATGAACCTGGTCGTGCAAAAGTTCTTGAAAAAAGAACCTGCAGTCGAGAAAATACTGACCATCTGCAGAAGAATATGCACACATTTCAACCATTCTTTTAAGGCCCGGAAGGAGCTGAGGCGCCAGCAAAATGTACGTAGAATGCCAGTGAAAGCACTTATCCAGGAGGTGGCAACACGTTGGAACTCAACCTTCTACATGCTTGAGCGTCTGCATGAGCTGTTTCCAGTAGTCAATGAGTATTTCTACAACCTGGGTGGTGATACGACAGAAATGATGCTAGCGGTGGAGCAATGGCAGCTAGTTAAAAGCCTGACAGACATGCTTCGTCCTTTTGAGGTCTTCATGCGTGATGTCAGCAGGGAGGACTGTTCTTTGAGCAAAGCTATCCCATTGTTGCTGAAGCTCGAGCACCAAGTCAAGGTGGTGTCTTCAAAATTAAAGGATGCTGGAAAGAATGAAGCATATGAGTTGGCGCAGAGATTATTACAACGCCTAGTTAGCAATGAATGGCTTGTAAATATCAAGAAACAACAGCACTACATTTGTGCTACTATTCTGGATCCACGTTACAAAAAGCCATTGTTTGGCAAAGTATTAATTCCTTTTGAAACTTCAGATGTTACAGAGTACAAAGGTTGGCTAGCTCAGTCAGCCATTCGTTTTGAAAGAGAGCGGAAGGAAACTGTAGGAGAAGACAGTACTAGTGAATCAGCAGGCCATCATGAGGTTCCGTGACGGTTCCGTGACAATTTGAACCCGTGTTTTCAAGTTTGTCGGAAATACATAAAAATGGTATCAGTGAACCGCAAATGATCCATCTAGTATATCCTAGTGTTTTCGCTACGCTACGAGCAAGAGCACTCCTCCCACTGACACATTTCTGATCTACCCATGGCATCCATCTTAGATCATGGCCGCCATTTTGTGGTTCCTTGCCCTCACATATGCAATAGCCTCTGCATTCACTTTGATTAAGGACACGTAGCCTTAGCCGGAGATTCACCTCTTACATGACACGTACATCTTAAACCAGATCACGCTGAAGCTGCATGACTCGACAAAGGTTGCCTCCTCTGCCCGAGGCCAGCCCACCTGAACTGGTTTTCCTGTCCATTGTACCTGATCATGATTAGGCGGCCGAAGCCGGTAGCCTTGCCCATTTACAACCTACAAACATCTCTTATCCCGCTTTTCTATCTTCTGCACCTGGCTCTGCTCCTTTCCTTCTGGGCCTTTATTAGGGGGAGGTAACGAACTTTATGATGAGGCGGTCCGGCTCTTGAATGCAATATTGACAAGGGATTGTGATGGACTGGTGGGAACCCCTCTTCGCGATGTTTGGTATCAGATATTATCGACAGTTCCTGTGTAACGCCAAATATTTATTGTTTAGAGACACAAAAGGTTTGGAATGTACCGACATGTGAAATATTTGCCTAGAGCACAATTTTTGGTATATAAGGAGCAACCCTCAATGTACAAATCGAACAGGCTCCTGGGTACTGACCGTGTGTAGTATCTATGACTTCTGTGTCCCTGCAGTAATAAACCTTTGGTCTTTGACGCCACCATCGAGAAGCCCGTGTTTCTGTTCATTTGTGCACCAAGGCAGGTGGGACTCCGGGGTCTTTGGGTGTTGTACCCTGACACCTCTGGACGGAACCAAAAAGTCCAGAACTCCAATTGGCGCCCAACGTGGGGCGACGTCATTCGGTACCGGTCCAAAAGCCTGAAGAGTTCGAGAAGCTTCGTGTGAAGATTCCTGAGGGAGGCGCCCCACTTCATCGATCCCGGCATATCGCAAAAGTGGCCCTGAAGTTCTCTTCCACGAGGGTTCCCGTTCAAGACGGCTGCAGTGGGCCGTTGCCTTGACCGTCGCCCTGTCTTGGACCCGAAGTGGTGCAGTCCTTAGTACAGCGAAACGTGACGGGTTTCTCCTTGGTGACGTCTTCAGTGACTCAGTTAAGTATTTAGTGATAGCTAGCTGGTTACTTTTGTGAGGATTGTTAAAAATCCTTGATCGGTTCTTGGTTTGGTTTGGTTTTGTAAGATTATCTTTGGTTGTTCTAATTACGATAATCTATTTGGTTCAGTTTTGGGTATCGATACATCAGTTCGTTTTTGGTAGGCCTAAGTTCTTGGTTCAAGTGCACAAAATTGTTCCGTGTTTGTTTGTCTTGTGTTCCGGACTGAAAATGGTAAGTCGGAAAATGTTGTCTTGTTTTAGTTGCAACAGTGACTCACAATTAGAGGATTCCTGTCTGGTTCCTCCGATTGGGACTCCCCTATATGACCTATATTGTAAGTATGGTGTGGGTCCTATAACTTATAATGAGATATGGGTCCGTTATTGTAAGAAGGATGGTGTCCTTAGTTGGCCACTGCATGGTAGTTTTGAACAAGAGATTCTCGACAATTTAGAAGCGAAATTGTTTAGGAAGAAAGCCCGGCCGGCAATGTTTGACTCTTTTCGTTATTGGCGGAAAGAATCCAAACAGAGAGAAATGAAAAGGTTGAAAAAAGAGCAAAAAGAACTAGAAGAGTTAACTCTAGAGCAAGCGACTAAACAGTTGCAGGCTGACGAGTGTGAGAAAGCCATAGATGTAGCCATTAGAGAGCGTAACTTAGCGATTGACAAGTGCTATCCTGCCTTGCCATCGAAAATGGCTAAGATACTGGAGGATACCGAAAACGACCCTCTGCTATCTTATCTGTTACGGTCGCCTCCACCGTACGCACAAGGTGCTACGGCTCCACTTATACCGAATGTTCAATTGCCGGTTGCTGGACAACCTGGTGTCCTTGTTCCTCAGAATCAAGTTCCTATACCTCCTGTGGTGAATGTAAATGTTCCTACAGCTCCTCCTCTTCCCGCACTGCCCGCTCCTATACCTACCACTGTACCTATTGGTCCTCAAACTATTTTCCTCGATACTCCTACTGTTTCGTCATCTATTCCTACCTCTACTGCATTCTCTATGTCTGCGAGTGTACTAACTCCACTTTCTGTTCGTCGAAGAATCACTGATTCTGTTACTAATATGCTGTCGCCTATATATAAAACCTTGATTAAGACTCCTACTCCTGACTCTGTTCAGAGACGGAGTCAGCTTCCAAGTACTGAGGAACGGGGAGTTTTAGACTCCACGGCTCTCAGATGGATTACAAAAGTTAGAAGATATAGTACGAGAGATGTGTTAGAGACATTTATGCAATGGGGAGAGCCAACGCAGCGATACGTCTTCGACGAGATGTGCTCGTTGTTGCGTGAGGAAATAGAAGAAGACGATGTCGAATCAGATTTGGAAGATTTAATTAAAGTTCAAAAAGAGTTTGCTGCTGGAATGATAGTGGGCGATAATATAAAGGAAGCGATGGAACTCATTTTGAGTTTTAGGATTGATCCATCTCTTCGTTCCCCGAGAGATTTAGAGAAAGGTAGAATGAAGCCAAGTCGCCAATATCCTATGAGGGAAGTTCCTCCAATTTGGCGCGAAGCAGTACAACGTGATGATAATGCGGGTATTGCAGCTGCTCCAGCACAGTTCCAAAGAGTATGGATACATATTCCATGGAAGCGAGCAGAAGTGTTAGCAGTGAAACAGGCCTTGCCAGATCCGCGTAAGAATCCAGCCGGATATTACAAGGAATTAACACAGACAGTTGAGGCTTGTATAATGAACTTAGCCGACATTGATATGTTATTTGGCAATGTAGTTCCACAACCAGTGTGGGCTAAAATACGTAGAGAGGATCATCAGGCTGCTTTAGGTGGTGATTGGGCAGCTATCACTGCAGCAGATGCTCAACAAACAGGTGGTGCGAAACCCGAACCCCTAATTGCTAATCTTCCTGGCAGAATAATAGATTTAATGAAGACTCTGATGCCAGCATTGCGTGTTAATTGGGATAAATTATCCGCATGCAAGCAGAAGAAAGACGAAAGTGTCTCCGACTTCTTCACGAGGTTCGAAGAGACTTTTGTAGACCATAGTGGTCAGGATATGAGCACTGAAGGAGGACAGAGATTGTTTGTCGATAAATTTGTGCATAATTTGTTACCCGAATTATGCAATAAATTGAAAGACTCAGAAAGTGCGTGGGCTGTATCTACGACAGCGCAAATACTTGCGACTGCACAGTACTATGAAAATAGGGATAAAGAGGAAAAGGAGAAATCAGAGAAGAAAACGAAAGATTTAAAGACTAAAGTTCTTTTACAGCAGGCGTATCCGCCTCGCACGAATCAGACTAATATGCAACAAAATTCGTATCAAAAGACAGATTATAATCCGACCAGGCCTCAATACCAGTGGAATCAGTGTGCGTACTGTAAGAAAGAGGGTCACTATAAAAATGATTGTCAGATTTTAGCGCAAAATAATGCGGCAGCAGCTCAGAGAGGTCGTGGTGGTTTTGCACAGAATTCTAGAGGTCGGGGACGAGGTGCTATGCCTCCACAAACGAATGATCGTCCTTCTAATCACTTTGATCAACGAAATGTACAGTCAGCTCAACAGAATAGATCTCAGCAATATCTTGTTGAGGATTATTGTGAAGTTGAAGAGGGATTTCAACAAAATGGGTACTAGGACAGCCATGGACGGAGAGAGGGAGTAGTATCAGTTCCAGTGGATCAGAGTGGGCCTTATGTCGCAGTAGCAACATCAGGTGTAGTCGAACCGTTTCTGTTGGATACTGGTGCCGCAAAAAGTTCTATCATGCATGCGAAACTCCCTGGCGCACCTTTGTCTGGCTCAACAAATGTTTCCGTAGGTTTTTCAGGCGCCCCTGTGTACAACCCGATATCTGGTCCTTTGTCTATTTCTGTTGGACCGTGTCAATTGAAAGCACCCTTAATTTTGACGACAGGTTGTAATGAAAATCTGCTTGGTTTAGATTTGTTAAAACGACTGTATGCGACATTGTACTGTTCTCCGGAAGGAGTACAGCTTACTTTGGGTAAAAGAATCACCTCTCCGATGTACTTGTCAATGGACGCACTCCCGCCGGAGCTACGTTCACTCCCAGATTCTCTTTGGGCGACTGGTCCCAATGATGTAGGTCTACTAGAGATTCCACCGTATGTAGTAACTTTGAAAGCGAATGTGAAATTTCCAAGAATTCCTCAATATAAAATATCGAATGAAGGTGAGCGCGCACTCTTATTGATTGTGCAAGATTTGATTAAAAAAGGTGTGGTTGAAGAAACGCGAGGAAATGTTTGTAATAGTCCTGTATTGCCGATTTTGAAACGAACTGATCCTACAAAGCCTCCAGTCTATAGGTTTGTAATAGACCTTAGAGAAGTTAATAAGATTGTAATTCCGCAGTTTCCTGTAGTGCCAGACATTACTGCCTTGCTAACATTGATTCCCGCTACAGCCAATTGGTTCTCAGTCATCGACTTGAAGAATGCCTTTTTCAGCATTCCGATAGCCGAGGAAAGCAGAGATATTTTTGGCTTCTGTTTAGGAGGTCGCAGTTTCAGATTTAAACGCGCACCACAAGGCTATTGTGAAAGTCCATCAATTTATAGCCAAGCTTTAAAAAGCCAGCTAGATTCTTTTGTCCTTCCTCCAGGTTCTGCCCTAGTACAGTACGTAGACGATCTTTTGGTGGCTGCCGATGACAAGGAAACTTGCAAGGCAGCTACAATTTCACTATTGCATCATTTGTCTAATTTGAATCATAAGGTGTCACCTTCCAAAATGCAATATTGCTGCCAAGAAGTAACCTACTTAGGTCATCTCTTGTCAAAGGAGGGAAGGAAGTTGACCCCAGAAAGAATAAAAGCAATTACGCAGATGAGTGTTCCACGCACACAGAGGGAAGTACGTGCCTTTCTAGGTATTACCTCTTACTGTAGGCAATGGATCCCAAATTTTTCACTTTTAGCGAAGCCATTGGTAGCTTTGACTGGGAAAAATGTTCCGAGTCCGGTGCCATGGTCTGATGAATGTCAAAAGAGTTTTGCTGAATTACGAAAAGCTTTGTGTTCAGCTCCTGTATTGGGCACACCTGATTACAGTAAGCCATTCACGCTCTACGTTCACGAAAGAGAAGGTTGCGCGTTGAGTGTCTTGACACAGAAGTTTGGTGATAAACAACGCCCTTGTGCGTATTTCTCATCAACATTAGATCCGGTAGCTAGAGCATTGCCTAGTTGTTTGAGGGCTACAGCGGCAGCTGCAGCTTCCATTCGACAATCTGCTGGTTTGGTGATGAACAATATGCTAGTGGTCATGGTTCCTCATGCAGTGGACACACTCATGAACCGAACAAAGACACAACACCTTACTAGTGCGAGATTATCTGGTTACGAGCTGACGTTATTAGCGAGTCATATTCAGATCAAAAGATGCAATGTATTGAATCCAGCAACATTGTTGCCGACTGATCAAGAGTCGAGTGATTCTGAGCCACATGACTGTTATTTCAAAACGGAGGAAGAGACAAAAGGTCGTATCGACTTGAGAGATACTCCTCTATCCGACCCAGATGGTACGCTGTATGTGGACGGGTCATGTTTTAAATTGGAGAATGGTGATGTGACTGCTGCTTACGCGGTAACGACTTTGAAGACGATTGTGGAGACTGCAAGAGTGAGTCAGAATTCTGCCCAAGCTGCAGAGTTAATAGCTCTTACGAGAGCGTGTGTTTTAGCTGAGGGAAAGAGAGTGAATGTGTTTACAGATAGTCAGTACGCATTTGGCGTGGCCCATAGTTTTGGCCGGTTGTGGAGAGAAAGGGGTTTCATTACGTCCCATGGGACTAAGATTCAACATGGTCAGCTAGTTAACGACTTGTTAGAATCTCTAACCTTACCGACTGAAGTTGCGATTGTGAAGTGCAGTGCTCATAAAGCAATCACGGATGATGTTGGTCGGGGAAATGCCTTTGCTGATGAAACCGCTAAACAGACAGCTAGAGACATGATGAGTAGAATGTATGTTGCTACGTCTGCAAGATGGATTGCTGAGTCTGGAATGTGTGAGGACACAATGGAAAGTGTGAAAGAGATTCAGAAAGAAGCGACTGAGGAAGAGAAACGCGTATGGAGAGAAAGTACGGGCAAATTGGACTCGAATGGATGTTGGATCGATTTGACAGAACAGCAGCGTTGGATGTTGCCTGATGCGTATGTGCTTGCAGTAGTGACGATGGCGCATGGAGTGGCGCACATAAGTTCTAAAGGGATATGTAAGATGTTAGCTCCGGTTTGGAAGAATGAGGGAATCAGTAAGTGTGCAGAGAGAGTGGTGAAAAATTGTATGGTGTGCTTGATGCATAATCCTGGCAAGGGAACTCCAACTCCAGCTGGTCATTTTGCTCCTCCTTCCTGTCCCTTTGAAGTAATACAGTTAGACTTCATTCACATGGAACGCTGCAACAATTTAAAATACGTCCTGGTGGTAGTTTGTGCTTTTTCCAGGTGGATAGAAGCATACCCACTAAAGGACAACACTGCTTTATCAACTGCCAAAATTCTTCTCAAAGAATTTTTCCCTAGGTACGGAATGCCACGGATTGTATGGTCAGATAACGGAAGTGAGTTTATAGGGAAAGTTATGCAGAGTGTGTGTGCTGGTCTAGGATTGAAACAAAAATTTCATAGTGCGAACCATCCCCAGTCTGCTGGCTTAGTGGAGGGTTACAATGGCACCCTCAAGCTTAAAATAGCCAAAATACAAGCATCCACAGGTTTGGCTTGGCCAGACGCACTTCCTTTGGCCTTGTTATCAACGAGAGCAACAGTGCATTCTAGAATAGGGCTTTCTCCATATGAGATTGTATTTGGCCGCCCGGCAAATGTCTGGGGTGTGCCAAGGCCTAAACAATTCTGCTCCATTGAATATCCTATGTTGATAGACTACCTTTACGACTTGACTGCTAAATTAAGTCTTATTCATCAACAGGTTTTTGATGCTTTGCCAAAGCCTCCGGAGAGTCCAGGGCATCAACTGAAACCGGGTGACTTCATAGTGGTCCGGAACTTCGCGAGGACAAAGAATCTTCAGCCTCGCTACATCGGCCCCTTCCAAATCCTGCTGGCAACGAGGACAGCTGTACGTGTTGCTGGCCGGAAGAACTGGATCCACGCTTCTCACGTAAAGCGTGTTCCACTGCCGCTGCCCTACGACGACTGGGTGAAGAAGGGAATTGGTGCCTCCGAATCTGAAATAACTCCAAAATTTGTCCCTTTCAGCGATGCCGATTTGATTTCTGACACTTTGAAACTTGACTCTCCTCCTGAAAAGACTGTTTTGAACATTGAACATTTGTCTCCAGCATCAGAAGAAACTTTGCCATCTGCGAACGTAAACTCTGCAACAGCTGCTAGTGATACACTATTTTCCGATCAAACAGTACCAGCAAGGAGAAGATACAACCTTAGAAGCCATAAAACGAACTAATAAAGCAGGCAACTGCATATTGTGATTTTGATATTTATATACATTGGACTTTTTTGCTTTTCAGCCAGGAAGTTTGCTATTGTTTATTGTTTTTAATAAATTGCCTTGCCGTCTGGGTAGCCGTAGGGTCGTGGCTGTGTGCCTAGTTTGAATTTGCAGGGGTCTGACACAAGGTCGATCTTTCTGTTAGTACTGGGAACTCCCAGGGCTGACAGAGGCATTTTCATCTACGTACACATCATCAGTGGTCGCGAGCGGATTGTAGAAGATGGAACTTCCTGCGCTGCAACGAGAAAATGTGATTTACGTTCGCAGAAACAGACTAAATAGAATTCTTCATAGCAAATGTTTCTTGATGCAATGTGCCATTACATTTTTGATTGTTTTAGCAACATTGGTGGGTGGAATTGTCTTAAGCATAAATTTGATTTTTGTGCCAGTTTCTACAGTGCCTCCCCTTGATCCAGCTATTTCCACTGTTTCTTCTATACACTCTTTTCACTCGTTTCCGGAACATGAGCAAGCTCGACGCTCAGAATTCATTAATAATACTTTTGTACAGCTCTTGCACCAACACCAACTGGTAGTTAACACTACAGACTGCTGGGTGTGTGGCTTGATACCTCACACTATGGATAAAGGTATTCCCTATTTGGTTTTACCTTACAGCTATAATGGATCATTTCAGGCCTTCCAAACCATCTTTGCTTATGCCCTTGAAACCTATCCTCCACGTCCACCACGCTCCACTAAATATAACTCTGCCAACAAAGCTTTAGTCCAGGGAATTATTGACATGATCAAAGACGTCAATAATACTCCATCTTACCCTAGAGACGAATTGCGAGTATATTTAAGTTGGAATACTTCAGAGTATCGCCTTAGTTTAGGAGAAAGCAAGCGTAAAAGCTCAACTCCAATCTGGGTCGTACCTCACCGAGGTCAGGTCTGTTTGCAAGGTAATGGGAGAAATCCGAGAGCTCAGCTAGGGAGGAGTGAGTGCGTAGAAACTTATGTGTTTCCGGCTAACTCTTCCCCTGCCTTCTGACAGCTGAGCTTCAGGCGGATAGGCTCATGACATTGCAGAACCGTATGGTTCTAGATGTTATACTTGCAGATCGAGGTGGGGTATGCAGAATGATCCAATCGAGCTGCTGTGTCTTTATTCCTAATAATGCTCCAACAGTTTACGAGGCGATCTCTAAGTTGCACAAGATTTCGGACTCCATACATGTAGATGAGGGAAACTGGTCCTTTATGGAGTGGGTTTGGACTCTGATCTCAGCGTGGGGATGGAAGGTTCTGGTGGTCATTGGTGTCATCTTAGTATTCCTATTCTCATGTTGTCTGATTATCCAGTGTGGTCCTGCTCTGTGTAGTCTTTGTGCTGCAACTTGTCTCAGAAAACCACCTGCGTTTGGAGAAAAGACACGAGAAAGGATGATGATACAACAACATGTCACTGACCTGATGAACATAGAACTAGATTCAGACATAGATTGAGTAATTGCCTATGTAAGGGCAAAAGGAGGGTCTGAGGTTCCGTGACGGTTCCGTGACAATTTGAACCCGTGTTTTCAAGTTTGTCGGAAATACATAAAAATGGTATCAGTGAACCGCAAATGATCCATCTAGTATATCCTAGTGTTTTCGCTACGCTACGAGCAAGAGCACTCCTCCCACTGACACATTTCTGATCTACCCATGGCATCCATCTTAGATCATGGCCGCCATTTTGTGGTTCCTTGCCCTCACATATGCAATAGCCTCTGCATTCACTTTGATTAAGGACACGTAGCCTTAGCCGGAGATTCACCTCTTACATGACACGTACATCTTAAACCAGATCACGCTGAAGCTGCATGACTCGACAAAGGTTGCCTCCTCTGCCCGAGGCCAGCCCACCTGAACTGGTTTTCCTGTCCATTGTACCTGATCATGATTAGGCGGCCGAAGCCGGTAGCCTTGCCCATTTACAACCTACAAACATCTCTTATCCCGCTTTTCTATCTTCTGCACCTGGCTCTGCTCCTTTCCTTCTGGGCCTTTATTAGGGGGAGGTAACGAACTTTATGATGAGGCGGTCCGGCTCTTGAATGCAATATTGACAAGGGATTGTGATGGACTGGTGGGAACCCCTCTTCGCGATGTTTGGTATCAGATATTATCGACAGTTCCTGTGTAACGCCAAATATTTATTGTTTAGAGACACAAAAGGTTTGGAATGTACCGACATGTGAAATATTTGCCTAGAGCACAATTTTTGGTATATAAGGAGCAACCCTCAATGTACAAATCGAACAGGCTCCTGGGTACTGACCGTGTGTAGTATCTATGACTTCTGTGTCCCTGCAGTAATAAACCTTTGGTCTTTGACGCCACCATCGAGAAGCCCGTGTTTCTGTTCATTTGTGCACCAAGGCAGGTGGGACTCCGGGGTCTTTGGGTGTTGTACCCTGACACCTCTGGACGGAACCAAAAAGTCCAGAACTCCAATCAGGCGTCCCAAAAAAGCACTTCTGCATCTGTGCCTGTGGCAGAAGTGAGTGTCTTTTCCTCTGAGCCGTTAACCACACCAGCAACCGTATCATCTGCACCAGGCCCAGGCGATATGTCTGAAGAGGATTGGCTAAGTCAGCTAGGGTTTCCTTGTCCCAGAAAGGACACAGAAGTGCAAAGTACAGGAATCCAGGAGAACATTGTTTCAATGGTGCAGGCCTACCTGGATGACTCAACAGCGGTCAATATTACTGAGGACCCATTGGCGTATTGGCATGGGAAAAGAAACATATGGCGAGAGCTCACCAACCTGGCTATCAATTACTTGTCTTGCCCACTCGCAAGCGTGTCTTCAGAACGTGTTTTTAGTTCTGCTGGTGGCATTGTGACTTCCAAAAGGTCCCGCCTCTTGCCCGCAAATGTGGAGCGGCTCACCATGATAAAGATGAACCAGCACTTCATACCACCAGATTACAAAGTACGAGAATGCACGCAGGAAGAAGAGGACACCAACCTACCTGAGGAAAGTTCTCCTCAGTTACCAGAAGTACTACCGACTGAATTTGCAGAGTATGAGGACGAGTTCTGCTTCCCTGACAGCGAGTTCTGAAAATGAGTCAATGATTCATTAACTTTATTTTTCGTCCTTATTCACTTTTATTCCTGTGTGTCTGTCTTTCTTTGTTTAGCAAGTGCTTGATCCCATTCACAACAAAACTGTAATCACCCAATCAAACAACAAGCCCATCAGCAGAACTGTCTTGATTTTGATGCCGCAGCATTCCTCAGGTTCACAAGTTAGTTGCCAAGAACTCAGTCCTGGTCGTCTATCCTCCTCCTCCAGACTCACCCTATCCATTTCCCATAATGCTGATGCCTGGATTCCGCACAATGAAGAAACTTACGTTGAGGAGTCCCCTAAAGAGGTACTGGAAGTAGTGAGTCCTCATTTAAATACATTTTTCTAAGTGTGGCTTTTTTCCCGGATTTGCTTTTTGGCTGTTTGGGGGTGTCAAACTTGTTTGCGCCTGGGTTTACGGGTCTTGGCTGGGCCATTGCTGGCAAGGTCTATTAAGGGATTAAATTGGTTAGGAGGAAATGGGAGGTGAAAACGTTTAGGCGTTATTGCTCGCTTGCCTGTCATAGGGTTGCTGTTTGTGGGGCTTCTAGGGTTTTGGGGTCTGTGAGCACGGCTGCCACATTTCCAATGTTGACTGCTTTTGTTTTGCAGAAAATCCACGCCGGGAAACTCCAGTTGGGGCCCTGCTGCAGAACGCTTTAGGACACTGTGAATTCCAGGTGGAGCCAGCCCTCAAACACAAATTACAGGTAAGATAAGCGTTTGGATGGGAGGTAGTATAATGTAGTATTAGGAGAGGCGAGAGAGTGACAGTGGTACTAGTAAAGTCCTAGGACTCTTGAATTAACAAACTCTGTGACAGGCATTTACTTTGGAAAACATTTGGCCAATTACACGTGAACGTTTAGCGTTATGATTGCTTGCTTGCCTGTCTTAGGGGTGCTGTCTGTGGGGCTTCTAGGTTTTTGGGTGTGGGTTTTGGGGTCTGTGAGCACGGCTGCCACATTTCCAATGTTGATTGCTTTTGTTTTGCAGAAAATCCACGCCGGGAAACTCCAGTTGGGGCCCTGCTGCAGAACGCTTTAGGACACTGTGAATTCCAGGTGGAGCCAGCCCTCAAACACAAATTACAGGTAAGATAAGCGTTTGGATGGGAGGTAGTATAATGGAGTATTAGGAGAGGCGAGAGAGTGACAGTGGTACTAGTAAAGTCCTAGGACTCTTGAATTAACAAACTCTGTGACAGGCATTTACTTTGGAAAACATTTGGCCAATTACACGTGAACGTTTAGGCGTTATTATTGCTCGCTTGCCTGTCTTAGGGGTGCTGTCTGTGGGGCTTCTAGGTTTTTGGGTGTGGGTTTTGGGGTCTGTGAGCACGGCTGCCACATTTCCAATGTTGATTGCTTTTGTTTTGCAGAAAATCCACGCCGGGAAACTCCAGTTGGGGCCCTGCTGCAGAACGCTTTAGGACACTGTGAATTCCAGGTGGAGCCAGCGCTCAAACACAAATTACAGGTAAGATAAGCGTTTGGATGGGAGGTAGTATAATGGAGTATTAGAAGAGGCGAGAGAGTGACAGTGGTACTAGTAAAGTCCTAGGACTCTTGAATTAACAAACTCTGTGACAGGTATTTACTTTGGAAAACATTTGGCCAATTACACGTGAACGTTTAGGCGTTATTATTGCTCGCTTGCCTGTCTTAGGGCTGGTGTCTGTGGGGCTTCTAGGTTTTTGGGTGTGGGTTTTGGGGTCTGTGAGCACGGCTGCCACATTTCCAATGTTGATTGCTTTTGTTTTGCAGAAAATCCACGCCGGGAAACTCCAGTTGGGGCCCTGCTGCAGAACGCTTTAGGACACTGTGAATTCCAGGTGGAGCCAGCCCTCAAACACAAATTACAGGTAAGATAAGCGTTTGGATGGGAGGTAGTATAATGGAGTATTAGGAGAGGCGAGAGAGTGACAGTGGTACTAGTAAAGTCCTAGGACTCTTGAATTAACAAACTCTGTGACAGGCATTTACTTTGGAAAACATTTGGCCAATTACACGTGAACGTTTAGGCGTTATTATTGCTCGCTTGCCTGTCTTAGGGGTGCTGTCTGTGGGGCTTCTAGGTTTTTGGGTGTGGGTTTTGGGGTCTGTGAGCACGGCTGCCAGATTTCCAATGTTGATTGCTTTTGTTTTGCAGAAAATCCACGCCGGGAAACTCCAGTTGGGGCCCTGCTGCAGAACGCTTTAGGACACTGTGAATTCCAGGTGGAGCCAGCCCTCAAACACAAATTACAGGTAAGATAAGCGTTTGGATGGGAGGTAGTATAATGGAGTATTAGGAGAGGCGAGAGAGTGACAGTGGTACTAGTAAAGTCCTAGGACTCTTGAATTAACAAACTCTGTGACAGGCTTTTACTTTGGAAAACATTTGGCCAATTACACGTGAACGTTTAGGCAATATTATTGCTCGCTTGCCTGTCTTAGGGGTGCTGTCTGTGGGGCTTCTAGGTTTTTGGGTGTGGGTTTTGGGGTCTGTGAGCACGGCTGCCACATTTCCAATGTTGATTGCTTTTGTTTTGCAGAAAATCCACGCCGGGAAACTCCAGTTGGGGCCCTGCTGCAGAACGCTTTAGGACACTGTGAATTCCAGGTGGAGCCAGCCCTCAAACACAAATTACAGGTAAGATAAGCGTTTGGATGGGAGGTAGTATAATGGAGTATTAGGAGAGGCGAGAGAGTGACAGTGGTACTAGTAAAGTCCTAGGACTCTTGAATTAACAAACTCTGTGACAGGCATTTACTTTGGAAAACATTTGGCCAATTACACGTGAACGTTTAGGCGTTATTATTGCTCGCTTGCCTGTCTTAGGGGTGCTGTCTGTGAGGCTTCGAGGTTTTTGGGTGTGGGTTTTGGGGTCTGTAAGCACGGCTGCCACATTTCCAATGTTGATTGCTTTTGTTTTGCAGAAAATCCATGCCGGGAAACTCCAGTTGGGGCCCTGCTGCAGAACGCTTTAGGACACTGTGAATTCCAGGTGGAGCCAGCCCTCAAACACAAATTATAGGTAAGATAAGCGTTTGGATGGGAGGTAGTATAATGGAGTATTAGGAGAGGCGAGAGAGTGACAGTGGTACTAGTAAAGTCCTAGGACTCTTGAATTAACAAACTCTGTGACAGGCATTTACTTTGGAAAACATTTGGCCAATTACACGTGAACGTTTAGGCGTTAATATTGCTCGCTTGCCTGTCTTAGGGGTGCTGTCTGTGAGGCTTCTAGGTTTTTGGGTGTGGGTTTTGGGGTCTGTGAGCACGGCTGCCACATTTCCAATGTTGATTGCTTTTGTTTTGCAGAAAATCCACGCCGGGAAACTCCAGTTGGGGCCCTGCTGCAGAACGCTTTAGGACACTGTGAATTCCAGGTGGAGCCAGCCCTCAAACACAAATTACAGGTAAGATAAGCGTTTGGATGGGAGGTAGTATAATGGAGTATTAGGAGAGGCGAGAGAGTGACAGTGGTACTAGTAAAGTCCTAGGACTCTTGAATTAACAAACTCTGTGACAGGCATTTACTTTGGAAAACATTTGGCCAATTACACGTGAACCAACACGATGACAGTGTTCAGTAAAACGAACTTACTGCAAAACCACCACCCACCAGGCTCAAAAGTAGTAAAAAGCAGGTATGCTCAGATAAAGTTTGAAAAAGTATATTTTTATATCCCTAACAAAATAATCTCCCGCAAGACCATCCCTAACCCCAACAAATAAATAGTCCTTCAAAAGTCCCCAAAAACCCCAACTCCCAATTCCCACCCCCCAAAAGTTTCTAAAAAAGGGGCAAGGGAAACTCTAGGGATGCATGGTGTGGACTTTGGCCTCCAGGGCATCATGCCTTAGGGCCAGGGCATCGTACTGCTCCCGGAGGGTGGCGTGGTCTAAGCGGAGGCCCTCCAACAAATTTTGATATTCTTTCAACTTCCGGACCTCCGCCTCCAGGTCGGACACTCTGTGGATTGCACGCCGCAAGCGAGCCTTTAGTGTACAGTGAGGGGCAGCCTTTGCTGCTCGGTGGTGGCGTCTGCCAGCCCGGCTCCGTATCGCCGGAGCACTGTGCTGACCGGCAGAGCGTGGGGTCACGGAGGAGGATGCAGGTGTCCCATTCGATGTACTGGACTGCGTGTCCTCCCCCTCCAGTTCCACCAGCCGCCGATATTGGGCAACAGTAGCATACAGCCTCTGCTGCCGGGCCACTAGAGCCTGCATACTCCTTGATGGTTTTGATGTTCTAGTATTACCAACTATATGAAGAAAGAAAGACATAATCTGTAACCAATGCTCTTTAAGAATATGATTAACACAAAATGATTCAGCAGAAAGTTGTGTCACAGTACAACTAGCAACTAGCCAGCGCAGTACAAAACTATTGAGGCCAGTATCATGGGCGTCCGCAGGGAGGGAGACAGGCAGAGAGGGAGGGAGACAGAGAGAGAGAGGGAGGGAGAGAGACAGAGAGAGAGACAGAGAGAGAGAGAAAGAAAGATGTGTGTAATGTGTATGCCAGGTCTGGTGGCTCAGTGGACAAAGGCATCCGCTGCAGGGGCATGAGTTCAACCTCATGGTCATAGTTTTTTTTGTTGCTCTAGATCCACCCCCCTCCCCCACTGACCCTGCCCCCTTTGGTGCGGCCCTTGCCCACAAACCACACTGTCAATTTGGCCCAGAGAGAAAGATTGTGAGGACCCATGCTCTATAACCACATCCTCCTGATTTAGATTGAATTGTTTTTTTCTGGCATTTTTTGTTTTTCCCTCTGTTTTAATGTAGTTGCCAGGTCGTCTGCTGTGGTGCCGCACAAGATTTTTCTCTTCCCCCTATGGGGTTCTTTGTTTATTTAAGCTCTATGTCCTGTTAGATTTTAAAAAAATGTATTTAATACTGGTGCTCAATCATGTCAGGACTCAGGAGATGGTGATGATGTTGCCCCCCCCCCGGAAACATTTCATAGTATTTTCGTAGTTCATCCAGTGACCGTCTACTCTCTGTAGATACACATCATATGCTATCTAAGAGTCAGATAGTACCATGATCCAGCTTACCTCTACCCGCCACCACCACTGTCTGTTTCCTCACAGTCTCTTCTTTGGCCACTTGCGCCGCCTCCTACCCAGAGTTGTCCTCGGACTCGGAGTCGACCACCACCACCACATCCGAGCTGGCCCCGCCACCAGATGTTCCACCTACAAAGTAGATTTAAGAATGTTAGATTACACCACTCACTAGTATTTGGTCTAGGAATGAAGAAATGTGAAAACAACAGAAAAAGTAATTGACTGTCTACTCTAGTCTAAAGTAAAAATGTCCCTCCTTCCACGGAAGGCTGTTGTCTTGCTGCACTTTTTTGTCACAATTGATGAATGCTTGCTTAATTTTAACACACACCATTTTTCTCTGAACAGACAGAAGCTGGACTTCTAAGGACAAGAGCAACATCAACTTCAAACCAGGTGAAAGCTCGGCTCGACCACAAGAAATGTGTTCCATTACTCATCAACTCAGCACCAAGCACTTTTCCATTTCCAGCTAACTTAATTTTAATATATGTGTTTACTTTTACTTTTAATAAAGCTTTTAAACTTGAATAGACTCTGTGGTTTTTGCTCCTCCAGACTAGAGTGACTGAGCGAAAGGTTTTGCTAATTTTGGCAAGGAGGAGTCCGGGCCGCTGACACTACCAGGTTTATACAGTGTGCCAAACACGCCACTCTGAAATATTATTACTCTGGTGTTTAGTGTCCATAGTTCGGTTTGTGGAGAATTGTCCCTGCAACAGTAGTATTATGGATTGTGCTCCTATCTAAACACTATTTCGAAAAAATTAAATTAGGATCGCTTGGACAACAATAGGTCCTCTATATTTAAATGAAAACTTACTGGGGCCAGCAAAGGAGCACTCGCCGCCCTGGCCTGCATCCTCCTCCTCTGGAGCCACAGAATCCTCCTGTTCCACTTCCGTCCGCTTGCCCCTGGGGGGACCTGACGTACAACATGAAAGAAAGAACAGAAAACATTGATGATTGCTGCTTGTCGATGTCCTTGTCAACCAAATCAAACATTTAGAAAGAACAAGAACCAACTATTTCAGCCAAAAAGAGGGCTACAAAGGAAGGACTGCACCTGAGCCTCTACTCTAGGGGCAGATTTACAAGCCCCTTGCAGCTCTTTTGCTCCGTTCTTGCGTCACTTTTGTGACGCAGCGCCACAACAAGAGAGGCGCCATGGTGTGGCGTATATTAACAACGTGACGCATAAGGGAGATGCATCCCATTTCAAAGCCCTGCGCCATAAGGGAGCGTTCCAGCGCAAGGGAGGGCGTTCCTGCGCAGGAACGCATGCTAAAAGTGGCTATGGGGACTATATAAAATTTCAATCAGTCATTTAGGACAATGATGCGTCACTCAAACCCTGCGCCTGCATGAAGCAGACGTACGGCTTGACCCAGCATTGCTGGAACTGCGCCATCGTTGCGACGCAACTCCATCAATGAGCCGCCTTTACGGCACCGATGCGTAACGCTTCGGTGACGTTTTGGGACCATGGTGTGCCGCATTGTAAATACGGCGCACCATGGGTGGTGCTGGCGTGCCGCACACTTTGCAGGGATGCGCAGGTAATTGCAAATCTGACACTTAGGGGCATACTTACGAGTTCTGGGCTGCACACCTCCAGAGGTGCACCAGAACAAATGCGTAACGCAAAACTAACCTTGCGTCACGGCAGATGCGCCGCAATTACAATGCGGCACACCCTGGCGCAAGGGTAGGCAGATGCGTGACGCATCTCGTGACAAAAGAGGGGCGCATCTCTAGAGTCGCGTCGCAGGCGCGATGAAACTCTAGCAATGCTCAGGGCTGCCCAATACTCAACATACTGCATCAGTCCTTACGCCTGCTTCAAGCAAGCAGGCATAAAGAATTGACGTAGCAGCGTCGCGGAAGTGCCTGCGTTAAATCTTGTAGATTTCACGCAGGCACTTTTGCGAGGCGCAAAGCTGCCTGACCGCCCCCCCCCCCCCTGCGTGGGAACGCACCCATTGTGGCGCAGGCCCAGGCCATAACGTGGCGCATCTCCCTAGATGCATCACGTTGTACATGACTCGCAGGGATGCGCCACGTTTACGTCGCTGTTGCGTCAGGTAAGGCAGCATTATTGCTCTTTGTAAAAAAGTTAAAACAAACATTTGCAATATAACACACAGAGCAGGGGAAAACACAGAGTAGTGAGTGATGAAAAAATGCTACTACTACTCACCAAGCCCGGGGACCTTCACTCCCAGCAGGTCGAGCAGGTCGCGCTCCCTGTCCAGGATATCCGTCCAGCGGTGGGTCACCTGGTTGTAGGTGCGCTGGACCCCCGAGATGTCAAACAGGGCCCGGCACACCTGCTCCCACCGCTTCCCTCGCTCCTGGTGGTTGGTGTAGCCAGCAGCGATCCTGCCGCCTGCCGCGATGGTCCTGGGGAGACGGCGCTGTACATAGAAAACCAGTGCGCCCACCTCCTCAGGGCTGAAGATCTCCCTGGGCACCACCATTTCCGCCCTTAAACGGCCACACGGGAGCCGGGCACGGGCTGCGGGGCCCGTCTTGGGCAGCTTCACTGCTGGCTTCACCATGGTCTGGGCAGGTGGTAGCAACAAGGAGAAAAAATGAAAAAGAATAAGACTAGGGAAGAAGAAAATAAAAGTTTAAAAAAGTAGTTGAAAAGTAAACAAAAGTAGGCTAAAACACAAAAATATAAAGCTAGAAAACTAGAGGGATAGATAATAATTTAAATAGATTCAAAAAATATTAAAACAAGCAAAGGATGGCAGAGATATAGAGAGGATTAGAAACACACCATGCCCAGACACATAGGAATGAATGAAAAACAAGATGGCGGCCCGATCACGTGCGCGTAAGTAAGTTCGCACGCGATTTCTCTCGCGAACTCGTGCGAACTTGTATTCGCAAGGCGCTCATTCCGCGAGATTACACATAGCGGGCGGAAACGGAAATACGTCACGCAAACAAAATGGCGGCGCCCATACTCGACCTTGGGGTAATTCGCACGAGTTCGCGGCTTTCACGGTCGATTTCGCACGACGCCGCGCCTCGCGAATAGCGCGAAATTACAGAAAAACGATTTTTGCAAAAGCAAAAGCAATGAGCAGGTGCAAAAGTTCAGCCTCATCATTTGTAACCATTCCCTGTAGTGCTTCCTGAAGGGGCCCTTCAGAATTCGGTTAGGTTCCTGTTAAAAAAAATTTACATTGCAACAAAAAGGAAAAGGAAAGGAAAGGGAGCAGACAAGCAGGTGCCAGCCTTCATTAATGTCAGTTGGGGCAGGGCAGGTGTTGTTGTAATTTCATTTTGCAAAACTTAAAGCACTTAGCAGGTGTGCTTTGCTTTGCCACAATAATGTACACTCACTGGTCAACCAGAGGGTGCTGTGATGACACAGAGGGTGACATGGGTGAGCCAGAGGGTGGCATGGGTGAACAAAGAGAGTGCCAGTGGTGACAGAGGGTGGCAGTGATGAAGAAAGGCTTGCAAACAGGCTGGGCACGTAGAAACAACAAGTTCGCAAAACTGGCGACCTGACAAGTAAGTTCGCAATTTGCGAAATTGTACAAAACCCTCGCGAACTTGCAGAAACCCGTGCGAACACACAAAAAAAAATCCGCAAAATCCGCGAAGATTCGCGGATTTTGCGGATTTTCGCAATCCGCAAATTCGCAAATCCGCAAATTCGTGGATTGCGAATCCGCAAAATCCGCCCATGCCTAGTCTATGTACAATAATAATAGCCTCGCTGGAAAACGGCCCACTTTTATACAGTGATGGCTGCCTTTGAATGGGGGTGGTGAGGAGGGGGCTGTGGGTTGGCGGGTGAAAAAATAATACAAAAAAACCTTACCTTCTCCATATCACTCTCCCGCCGCCTGACGTCTCTCCTGTGTCTGCTGACAGCACCAGAAGCACCCAAACTTCCAGACTCTCCCAGTCAATCACAACACTGCCTGAGCAGCATCGCGATTGATCTGAGCGGCCCGTTTGGCCGCTCAGGCAGTGCCTGGGGAGGCTGGGCATTATTATTATTATTATTATTAATAAATTAGTTTTGTAACGCGCGCAGCTACCCAAAAAGGGTTTCCCGGCGCCTAGCACACAAATTGCTAGAGAAGGAGCAGTCAAGAACCATTTGCTACTCAAAATAGCCACGTTTTAAGATTTCTTTGAAAGCTGAAGTAGGACGGGTCATTCCTCAAGGACACCGGAAGAGAATTCGAGATTCTGGGGCCAAGACAAGAAAAGGAGCGGCCTCCCATTCTGGCAAGTTTAAATCTGGAAATCACAAAGTCTCCGTGGGCTGTAGAGCGCAGGGGACGAGAAGGAATGTAAGGATGGATGAGCTCCTGCAGAAACACTGATGCCACACCTTGTTTGATTTTAAAGATGTAACACAGGGTTTTAAATTTAATTCTTTGATCAATTCGAAGCCAGTGAAGGTCACGTAAATATGGAGAGATGGAAGCCTGTCTAGGAACTTGACAAAGAAGGCGTACTGCAGAGTTTTGAACTACCTGTAGCTTTCTCAGTATAGACAGCTACAGAGATAGAGAACATTGCCGTAATCGAGGCGAGAGGTGATGAGTGCCTGGACTACTGTGGGTTGGGTTGAGGCAGGAAACATCCAAATGATTTTACGAAGCCACCTCAAGATCGTGAAATATATGGCAGCAACACTCGCCACCTGTTGTCTCATAGAGAGACTATCATCAATAATGATGCCCAGATTACGGACGTGAGTGACAGGTAGGGGAAAGGAACCCATTTCCTGAGGCCAATGGTGAGGACCCCATAGGTCCTTGTGCTTGCCCAGGATAAGGACCTTAGTCTTATCCCCATTTAACTTCAAAAAGTTAAGGCGCATCCACTCTGCCACTTGCCGTAGGCCGCACTGAAGGGCAGATGTCGTAGCGTCTTTAGTGGTGGAAAGCAAAAAGACAATCTGCGTATCATCCACATACGAATATAGGGAAAGACCGGCCTCTTCCACAATCTCTGCCAGAGGTCTGACATAGATGTTGAAGAGCAGGGGGCTTAAAATGGATCCCTGTGGGACTCCATGTGCTGATACGCAGATCTTGGATGATGCTGTAGCAGAAAAGACTTGAAAAGTGCGACCATCAAGGAATGAAGCAAACCAGGATAGGGCAGTGCCGTCCAGCCCAAGAGACCTAAGGGCGTTAAGCAAGGTGTTATGCGACACAGTGTCGAATGCGGCACTCATATCTAATAGAATGAGTTCCACAGTTTCCCCTTGATCTAAATGCTGGCGCAGTTTCTCAGTAACCCCAAGCAGAGCGGTTTCAGTTGAAAAGGTGGCTCTGAACCCGGATTGTGAATAATGAAGAAAGCCAACTTTATCTATGTGTTGTGTCAGTTGAGTATTGATATATTCTCCAAAATTTTGGAGAAAGCCGGAAGCAGAGATATAGGTCTAAAGTTAGATAGTACAGAAGGATCTGCTCCAGCCTTTTTCAACAAAGGGATGACCTTGGCTTGCTTCCACTCTGGGGGTACCAAGGCCTCACACAGAGAGGCGTTAAGAAGATCGATAAGGACACCTTTAGATGTGGCAGAGAGCTTACAAAGGATGTTACTAGGCAAAGGATCAAGAGGAGACCCAGATTTAATACTGTTTAAACAATTTTGGAAAGACGCCTCTTCAAATGGGTGCCAGGAAGAAATATTGGCTATCTGGTCCCAATTACTTTATATGTAGGGTCAAATGCAGAAGCCATACTACACAAGGAAGGGGAATGAGCAGAGAGTGATTGTAAATAAGTTCAACCTTCTGAATAAAGAAGTCAGCAATGTTGTTACATTGATTTTCATCAAGGACAGGAGGAGGAGGCATGGTATCAGAGCCAGCTAACTTCTTCACTACCGAAAATAGAGCCTGAGGACGATTAGATGCCTAAGTTATTGTGTTAGCAACGTAAAACATGCATGCCTCTTTACACGCTGAATGATAACTTTTAAGAGCAGCTTTGTAAGCATCTTTACAAGTTAAAGAGTACGATCTCCTCCATCTTCTTTCTAGCGCTTTACATTTAGACTTAATAACTTTAAGATCGTTTGTAAACCATGGGGCAGGGGGGTGATAAGTAAAGCTGCGTTTGGGTACAGGTGGCAGACAGATGTCAATGGCATTAGTTAGCCAGTCCGAGACAGCAGTATTTAATGAAAGCAAAGGTAAAGTGACATCAGGTATACTAGTAGACAGAATCGTATTAAAAGACTCCATATTCAACTTGCCCCAAGATCTGAGACTACCTGAGCTAGTAGGAGGGGCCACTACCCTAGATGTGGAAGGCTACAGGTTCGGACCAGTCTAACTGAAGTGCAGGAGTACTACAGTCATAGCAAAGATTGGACAAAATTGGATCCAGAAGGTGTCCCGCCTTATGAGTAGGGCCTTGTTTGCATAACCGTAAGCTTAGAGCCTTCAAATCAGATAAAAAAGTGTGGCAGATGATATTCTGATTATCTTCAAGATGAAGGTTCAGATCACCTAGAATTGTAAAATTAGCTGCCTTTAAAATAAAGGGAGCGATAAGGTCAGGGAAAGTGGAGACCCAGGGGCCGGGCTTCCCTCGAGGGCGATACATTAAAATGCCAGACAAGGTCAGCTGAGGGGATACAGAGAGTTTAAACAAAGCCACTTCACACTCTGTGATGTAAATAGCTTCAAATTTACAAAAATGAGTAGATTTATAAATTATAGCAATCCCCCGCCTTTGCCTGTGTCTCGATCTTTCCTGGCGATAACATATCCAGGGGGAAGAGCAGTGGCAATATCGGGGCCCGAACTGGCATTAAGCCATGTTTCGGTCAGAAAGAGTGCATCTGTATGTTCAGTACTAAGAAGGTCAAAAATATGCTGCTTATTTTTGGCCAGAGAACGACAGTTAAGGCTTAAAATGTACAAATTCTGGTGACATGCCATTTTGGCAGAGATGGTGCTGTGACAGACCTGAACGCCAGATCTGGAAATGGTGTTTATAAGACGCATAGGACTCAATGTAAAATTGCATTGAATGCAAGTAAAGCCGCGATAAGGAGGAGTACATACAGCGCATTTAAGAGAAATATATTTACTAAGTCTGCGATGTTGTGCAGCTGAGTATGTAATTCTCTTACTTACAGTGATCGCATTTTGGCCATAATTTCTGGGCGCAGACAGGCTTGCCTCTGGAGCGCCATCGGCGCGCCTGCTGTGCGGGCGAGTTACGCGCTTACATCTGTCCACTAAAATAGAGTCAAGGACCATAGAGTGCGACTAGAATGTCGCTCAAAATGATACCAGCGAGAGGTGTCGGTGCGGCTAGAGAGGCTGAAAGTCAGGGGGCAGCCATACCATAGAGTATGGGACCATGCAGAGCCAGGCAAACAACTATCACAGGTACAAATTTAAAACGATTTTAAAACAAGAGCATTCCAAATGAAATACAATAAAAAAGTATATATAGAACTAAGTTCTATGTGAAATAAAGTTTTAGTGTGCAAGTATGCAAAAATGTGGTTCTTTTTAAAAGAGAAAAACACAAAACTACAGTTAAAATTAGTGTTTGACAAGCATTTAGTGAAAAATGTAACTGACACTCAGGGGCTGCGTGCTTGCATCCGTCCACTAAATTAAATAAAGTCAAGGACCATAGAGTGCGGCTAGAATGTCGCTCGAAATTATACCAGCGAGACGTGCCTGTGCGGCTAGAGAAGCTGAAAGTCAGGGGGCGGCCATACCATAGAGTATGGGATCATGCATAGCCAGGCAAACAACTACAACAGGTAAAAATTTTAAATGATTTTAAAACAAGAGCATTCCAATTGAAATAAAATAAAAAAGTATATATAGAACTAAGTTCTATGTGAAAAAAAGTTTTAGTGTGCAAGTATGTGAAAATGCGGTTCTTTTTAAAAGAGAAAAACACAAAAGTACAGTTAAAATTAGCGTTTGACAAGCATTTTGTGAAAAATGTAACTGACACTCGTTCCGACACATGTTCTCCACGAGGCTGTGCAACACAGCCCAATGGAGTACATGCCAAGTGTGCATGACGTTTGGCCGGCCTTAGAGGTCCGGTCAACCGTCATGCGCATGTAGGGAGGGTGTGCAAACCACTTCTGCTCCCTCTACTGTGAGCCAGCCCCTCCCCCAACCTAGCTGGAGCAAAGAAAAATAAATGGTAATAACTTTTTGTTATTATCATTTTCTTTTTTGATTTCACTACTCAAAGAGCAGTGGGACTACACTCCTAGCGGAGGAGCCACAACTGCATTTATAAGGTAGTCTTCCTGACTAAGTATGGGCGAATTTTGCGAATCTCGTGTTCGCGAATTTTGCGGATTTGCGAACTCACAATCCGCAAAATCCGCGAATTCCCGCAAATTTGCGGATTTTTCTTTTTTTTTATGTTCGCACGGGTTTCTGCAAGTTCGCGAGGGTTTTGTACAATTTCGCAAATTGCGAAATTGTACAAAACGCGTGCGAACTTGCAGAAACCCGTGCGAACACAATGTGCCCAGTAGGGTATGTGCCTCTTGTGTGAATAAAAGGTCAGAGAAAGATCAGTTCAGCAGATGAAGAGAAAGAAGCTCCTGGTCACAGGAACAGCACGGGTATTGAACTCGTGAAAGTCAAGGATGCAAAGCCTATCCAGCATCACAGCTGATTTTCCACGGTAGATTTGGGAAGAAGGCACACCTGTCCAGCCTCGACGATGCTCACGATTGTTTTTGGGCTAATGAATGAGTCACTGAATTTGAGCATCAACTAGTTCGAGCGACCATGTGTGTGTTACTATGCAATCACCCCGAAGGGCGCAGGGGTCCCTTGAGTGAGCTGCAGACCTGTGCCCAGCCATGCAACTATTTTACAATGGCGCCAGCAAGCTGCCAGCGCAGTTGTAAAATAGTTACAAAGTTAGCTTGCACAGGAAGCACTTAGATAAAATAAAGCAGCACCTGCTTCGTTTTATCTAGTGGTTCCTGTGCAAGCTAACTTTATAACTATTTTACAACGGCGCTGGCAGCTTGCTGGCGCCATTGTAAAATAGTTGCATGAGTGGGGGTTCAACTTTTGAACCCGTTACGTTCGCGGATTTTTTTTTGCGGATTTTGCGGGAAATCCGCAAAATTCGCAGATTGCGGATTTCCCAAAAATCCGCAAAATCCGCGAGCGTAACGGATTTCCCGCTCACACTTATTCCTGACCCACCATAGGTGGCATGCTTCATCATTAGGTAACCTCCTTGTAGACACTTAGCACGATTTCGAGTGGCTGAACACCGAAGCTCACTTTACGACTGATTCGAGGAACGTAGGCTTTAGAACAAATTAAAAGTTAGCAAATGCTGTAGGCCCTTAGCGCGATATTGAGTGGCTGAACACCGAAGCTCACTTCAGTTACACTTCCGTAAGTACAAACGAAGACGATTTTGTTGCTTCAAAGTGTGTACTGTGCACATTTCTTAGCGATTTAGGGCAGGAAACATAAATGAAACCTGAACACATTTTATTTTATCACAACTCCAGGTTTCTCTGATATATAATTTTGAGACATAAACTTTGGCACTTTTTTACCCGCATCGACTAACAGAACACTTGTAATGATGTCAACTCCGCATTTGAGGTTTAGCTTGGGCAGTTGAGAAAAATGCATGCACTGTTGGAATCCTCGTTACAGATTATGAAATTTCATACACTGATTCGTTTTTTTTGACTTATGAACAGTTGTTTTGTCTTATTATTGTTCGTTTATGAGGCTGGCTCAAAAATCCTTGTTTTTTTCTATGTACAGACCCCTGAGGAAGGGTCCCATATGACCCGAAATGCATTGGGTATATGTGGAATGATGTAGTGAAGTGTACCAACAATAGTATGATGTTCATGAAGAATATGAATATGATCAAATAGAAAATAAAAAATACCAACGAATGTAAAGAAATTTCCTTGTGAATGATTGGATACAGAAAAAATTGAGGACGACCTAACAGTCAAAGTATAATTGTGCACACGACCACCAAAGGTGGAATTCTCCACCTTTCCTAGCAAGAACTCTGCAAAGTGACCATAAAACTCCATTGAGCTACGCAGAGTTCCACGAGCTGGCAGAGTTACTCTCTGCACCGTTCACATCCCGTATTACGTTTTCTTCAAAGTGAAGTGTTCTCACACCTTAAAATCGCACGTGAACCGCACTCCCAGGTTCACATGAAGCAGCCATCTTGTTTTTGCTCTGTTTATAATGCTTGGCCTATTATGTCAATCTTTCTTCAATCACTTTCATCCTCCTCATCTAACATATCTACCACTCATTTTCATTTATTATATTAGTGTGTGTCTTTGTGTATTTTGAGTTTTTTTGTAATTGTTTGGGTGTTTTTTTGTGGCTTTTGTAAATTTTTTGCTTTACTTCTTTGTTTTTCCCTCCTTCCTTCCTTATCCTGTTTGATCTCTCCCCCGACCAGCACCATGGCAGATTAGGAGAGCAGCAGTTCCAGGCTCCACCCAAACTATCCACAGCACCAGCTGCCTAACTTGCGGGCAGTGGTGACATGAAAGTGTGTAGCCCCAAACCATTTATTTAGAGGTGGAGGTGGCTGTGCTAGTTTTGTATGTGCAGCGCCACCTCCCCTCCACCCTGGCAGCAGACGGCACAGGCCTGGCAGTGGGATTGACCTCTGGAAGCATCAGCAGTGCTAAGAGAGAGTGCACTAGGTTGTGCGCCACAGCTCTGTGGTCTGGCGCACCCAACCACAGCTGATGCACCCGTGGGCTGACATCCGGACAGTGAAAAGGACCTGCTTGACCAGCAGGGTTTTGAGGTTGAGGGGCTTGGTGAGTAATAGTTATTTATTTGTTGTGTTCTATGCTAATATTTTGTTTTCCAAATAGCAAGCCTGTTGCTCACACTTGGAGGTAAGTTAAGTTTATGTTTCAAATATTATGTGATCATCATCTAGCCAGGTGCTCCGTGCTCCCTAATCCTACTCAATGGTGCTTGCTTGGGCTGAATAATTAAGAAGTTATGCAGAGACTCTTCTATCCTGTCACTAAGATAGTGGTCGTTATTAGTATTAGTGAGTTAGCATTCTCTCACTTCTCTGTGCTTTTTTTGTAGCTCATACATTTGTAAGCAATTCCCCACTGTTGTGTAGTATGCATGCATTTATGCATTGATAAAAATGCTAATTGAGTTGGCCCATCAAAGGGGGTTTAGAGATTTAGAATGAGATAACAAGCAAATTATTAGCAATTAGCAATTTATTAGTAGTTCTAAAATGTAGTTTAGGAAATTTGGAATAAGGTTAGGTTTAGGAAATTAGGAATAGGTCCACGATTCTAGCACTATAGGCAATCTGAGGGGGCATCCCTCAGAGAAATACTGACAGTGATACAGGCCTTTCGCAGCACAATTGAGCCAAAACTGGATGCATTCCCTACTGAGGTTAATCTCCTGAAGGCAGACTTTGAAAATATCTTGGAAACGGTGAAGACAGCGAATTCCCAAACCAATGGACTGCAATCAACCTCAAAGAGACTTAACCCCTTGCCTGCTGATGACGGAACCGCTCCGTCATCAGCTGCGGTGGCGCTGTGCTGATGACGGAGCGGTTCCGTCATGGCCCGCCCAGCGCTCCTGCGCGGCGCGAATTCCGCGCCTGCGCTGAGCGTTCCATTGAGCGGGGCGGGCCATGACGAAACCGCTCCGTCATAAGCACAGCGCAACCAACGCTGGTGACGGAGCGGTTCCGTCACCAGCATGAGGCCGCCGCGCGGCCGCCCCGCCCCCTTAGCACTGCGGCGGAATAGCCGCCGCAGTGAAGGGGTTAAAGAACAAGTCCAAACCCTGACAAAACAAAATGCAAACCTCATGGCCAAGATGGAGGACTAGGAAGGAAGGTCAAGGAGGAACAACATAAGAGTGGTAGGGGTTCCAGAAGGAGCAGAGGGGTCTAGTGCTGATCTCCTCTTGGAAGAATTAATTTTAAACACCATCTGCCTCTATGTTCTTATAAATTGAAAAAGCCCACCGAGCGTTGGGCCCTCCGCTGAAACCTGGGGCACCCCCACACAATATTACAGCCAGAATCTTCTATTAGAGGGATCGAGATGCAATTCTCCAAGTGGCCCGAGTGCATGGAGGCCTACGGATAGACAATGCAACTATATTCATAGTTACAGCGGCAAAGACAGAGTTTTGAGGAGGTCAAAAGAGGATTGAGAGAAAAAGAGATAAAATATATGATGCTCTATTCAGCCAAGCTGCGGGTCATCTCAAAGGGCAGAACATAGCACTTTACTCCTCCTAAAGAATCATGGAGGTGGATCGAAGGTTGGCAAACTATGTGATGGAAGGGTTGAGAGTGAACAAACCTGGACGCAAGGAGTCAGAACAGGACTCAAGACACCCTACCTCTCCAGGCCACCAGTATCTCCGAGACTCTGATCAGGAGACGCTAGCGTACGATGGACCTTACAATATCATTGATTGGGAGGTTGCTAATGAGTCAAATTATGTGCCTACAATGTGACTTTTATGGGTATGATAGTGGCAGGGAGAGTGGAAGAAAAATACCAAAATTGAATGCACATAAATCATTATCCACTTGAGCTACTGGCACCACACAATTTGGTGGCAGTTAATATGGGGGGGATTAAACAGTGAGGTCATGGATCCATGCATATGCAATTGTGGTGAAGGTAGCCCACCCACTTTTCAGTTGTTCATTTTTGGGCAACAGGCACTCTGCGAATTGGGAGGTGGGCGGTTCTAGACTGATGCTACAGGGTTGCAGGGAGGGGAGAGTTAAGGGATTTGATGTTTGAGTTTTGATATCATTTGCAGTTTCTGGAACAACAGCTGTCCCTAACACAGGGAAGTTGGGTCGGCTTATGTTTAAACCTTTTGTTTACTAACATGACAATTATGCCGGATTATCTGCTCATCTACCCGGGGTTTGAATGACTCAGGGTGGCTCTCAGAGACATTGATGGGATGGAACTATATAACAGGCAGTTGAGGGGGGAGATCCTTTGATTGATGAAGGTTTTACTCATAGTTGGCTGTTGCAGGAATGAGCTAATGTTGGGACCTGGAATGTTAACGGTCTTGGCAACAAGATAAAGCAAACACTAGTGCTTCAACACCTGCACAGACATACCCCAGACCTTGTCCTCCTCCAAAAGACACATTTTAGGGGAAGCATAACAAATCCCTTTATAGGTTTGGTTATAAACTGATTTCACATGCAGGGTACACAACTGATTCCAGGGGAGTGGGTATTCTACTCAAGCGCTCAATTCCTTTGCTGGTGCACCACATCTAGCAGGACCTTGGAGGACACTATGTCGCCATATCCGGACCATGGGAAGGGCATCTACTCAACATTTGTTAATTATATATCCCGCCACATCTCCATGTGGCAACACTCCAAGTAGTAAGCGCCACACTCTAGGCCATGCCAGACGGGATTTGGATACTGGGAGTTGACATAAACACGGTAATGGAACAATTTCCAGACAGGGAGACTAGAGAGGCCACATTAAGCAATCAGGGTTCCCTGAGACCTTTCATGGAGGCACTGGGAATGGTGGACCTTTGGCGATTACAACACTCCACAATTGAGGCAATACAGATATTTCTCTCCTACTCAAAGGAGCTTGTCTCGATTAGACTATTTATGTACTCAGCTCAGAATTACAGGTAAATTTCAAGCATCAACACACTGTACAAGAGGAATATCAGACCATTCCCCAGTAGGATTAACTTTAGAGGGACCCAACGGGGTATTTGTGCTGCCCCCGAGGATAGACCCATGGTATTTGAAAGATAAGGGAGTTGAAGAAAAACTCAAAGAGGGTAGAGAGCTAAAATGTACAGAGAACGCTGGGACGGTGGAGTCTGTATCTACCTCATGGACAGTCTTGTGGGGACAAGTGCAGGCAGTGTTAGGAGGGATGAAGAAAGAACACTGAATCACCTGCTCTGCTATTGAGGAGGATATCACTAAACCAGAGGATAGAGCGCTATTGGGGAGAACGGAGGAGCTCAAACATCAGTTGCATCTTAGGCAGCATGATTTATAAGCACTGGCCTGAAGCCACACATTGGTGATGCAATGTCACCTATATTATGTTGGAGATGCAGAAAATAAGTTACTAGCTTGGTTCAAGAAAAGAGACAGGAATAGGTCATGGGTCTTGGAGGTAACAAATCGAGCAGGCGAGCACCAAATCACAAGCTCTGCTATGGCGGACACTTTTGCCACATATTATGAGGAGCTTTATAGATCCATTGATGTCAGAAGCCCAGCTGTCTGTGAAGATCTCCTTAGAGATTTGACATTAGATATACTTGCTGAGGATGACATAGAATGACTATATGCTGATTTAACTGAGGAAAAGCGTTTACCAGTGATAAGGGATCTACAATCTGGGACAGCAGGGGGCCGAATGGCCTATCAATTGAATTACATAAAGGAATAGTAGACAAGGTAGCCCCACTCATGACAGCCATGTTTCAAGGGGTGTGGTGAGAGGAGGGTCGTTTGCCACCAGATCAGAAGACTGCCACCATAGTAGTTATCCATAAAAAAGAAAAAACACAAACGGAGTGTAGTTCATACCGACCCATCTCCTTGTTAAATGTAGAAGTTCAGGTACAGGCAAAAATATTGGCATCCAGGCTGGGAACCATCATATCATCACTTATAAATCCGTATCAATGTGGTGGTATGCCCCATAGAATCACTCACTTTAATTTGCATTGTTTATTCACAGTGATGCACATTGCTGGATGCCCTGGCACAACCCCGGCTGTAGGTATGTCCTTAGACGCCAAAAAAGCATTTAATAGATTTGAATGGAATTATTTGTTTGCCACACTGAAGAGATTTGGCTTTGGACCAAAGTTCTGTGGCTGGGTCAGGCTGTTCCACCAAAAACCATTGGCAAGAGTGTGAGTCAATGGGGTGACCTCCAGATTCTTTATATTGCAAAGGGGTACAAGGCAGGGCTGTCCACTTTCCCCCATGATATTCTCTATAGGATCAAATCTTTTTATTGACACTGATAGAGTGCGGGTTCACCTGCTCAGGATTTTACCATACTCACCTGGGCCCATAAAAACACATACTACCTTTGAACAGGTAAACCTGCAAAAAACAGTGATTTTATTTGAACCTTTTAGGACCTATACCTTGACTTACGAATCCTTGTCACCGGTACCTAGTTTCCTAAGGGATCAAGGGGGTTAGCAAGAAAATAGGTAGTAAATAAACATTTGCACTCATTAAAATAACCACAGACTCGGGAAAGATTGCAACGCTTTATCTACATATTTTCTTAAATGTTAGAGTCCATACTAAATCAATCAGAGCTTGATCAATTAGAAAGAATAAAATCAAAGCAAATTGATGCGAAAATATTATGAGACTTTCTTTAAGCATTGAAACATAGGATGGATAAGAAGAGGGAAACAGCATAATGACATACCCACACAACTTTTATATTTACCTAGAATGGTGTGAAGACCAACCCTGGCCACGGGCTGCGATAAAAGACAGGACCCCCGATAGCACAGGTGCCAACAGGATAGAACAAGTGCAGACCAGAATCAGGATAAGTGTGGACCAAATTGGATCAGGACAAAACCACCGCAGGTCTGGACCGGCACCCCCAGCTAAAGTGCAACGCCAGCGTCACACCCCTCTCTGCAGCTAAACATAGAACCCCGGTTGGGTTATCGAATCTTCTCAATCAGGAACCCCGATTGGGTTATCGATTCTTCTGACAGAGTGCTCCGCCAGCACCTCTGCTCTCCATCGCCTATTGAGTGCGTTGGGTCAGAAGTCCATACAGAAGTCTTTCCACATACCTCAGTCAGAAGTAACTGTGCGGGACTCGGGAGCCCTCACCTTGTTGGAACTTCAAGTCCTCCTGATGGTGATGAGGAGTAGTTGGTTCTGTCTGTAAAAAATGTTGCACGTTAAAGAGCAAGCATTCATCAGTTGTGCCAAAAAGAGTTGTATGTTATGGCTAAGCATATAAGTTAACACCCTCCCCAAAACCGTGACTTCTTTTCAGTCCCAATAATTAAAAATTGTTTAACATTTTCTCTTCCATTACGAGATGAAGTGGTGTATGGCATCTAGAAATATGACATGTTTTTTCTAGGCGTCACAACATCGGATGCAGCACTTGCCAACACCAGTGCCGGGCCAGCAGCGCGGAGGGGCCCACTCAAGCGGCGGATGTGGCGGTGCCACCAGGATGAGCTGAGGGGGATGGCTCAGAAGCTGCGGACGTGGTAAGTTATTATTATACTCCTTACTTATTGACATTTTAGAGTAGGCTCGCAAAGGAGTGTATGATGTACTGTACAGTAGACAGTACACTACTACAAGTACACTGTACTGTTAAGAACAGTTACTGAATTAGAACTACATTTTTTTAGCCAATCACGTAGAAGACAGTCGCCCTTGACTTAGATTTGATTTGATTTGATAAAGATTTATAATGCGCAAAACAATAACCCGCAGGTATCAAGGCGCCTAACAATAACATCTAAAAAATGGAAGCATCATCCTTACACATAGGCTTGCAGGAAGAGGCGAGTTTTAAGGGCACTTCGGAATTTCTGTAGGGAGGGTAGGGACCTGAGATCAAGAGGGAGATCATTCCACCATTTAGGGGCCAGGGTGGAGAAAGCCCTGCCACCCCACTTGGCTCTTCGTATGCGGGGGACTGTCAGGAGCAGTTTCCTGGAGGAGCGCAAGTCCCTTCCAGGAGTATAATGGGAGATGATGGAACCAACTCCCGTGTCGCTGTTTTTTGCAATGGCTCTATAGGTCATGCATAGGACTTTAAAGGGCATTACAGTAGTCCAGTCGTGAGCCGATAAGTGCGACAGCTATTTGCTTTCTGGATTGCTGAGAGAGATATTTCCTGATTCTTCGCAGGGTGTGGATTAAGCCCCAACAGGTGGAGATGGTTCTACTAACCTGTCTGCCCATATCCAGGGCAGGGTCTATCATCACCCCAAGATTCTTAGCAGATGTTGTGGGGGAAGGGCACACTCCTAGCGAGTCAGGCCACCAGCTGGCTGACCAGATGTTCTCTTTCCCTCCAAACACCATTACCTCAGTCTTCTCCCCATTCAGTTTGAGTGAGTTCTGGATCATCCACTGACCAACCGCCTCCATGCAAGATCTAAAGTTGGAGGCAGTTGGTACATCTGAATGGGAAAGAGAGACGAGGATTTGAGTGTCATCTGCATAAGAAACTACCTCCATCCCGAAAGTTCTAATTAGTCTGGCTAGTGGGGTCACGTAGATGTTAAATAGGGTCGGACTAAGAGCCGACCCTTGCGGGACCCCACAAAGCACCGGTCGGGATGGAGATAGGAACTCCCCCAGCTTGACTCTTTGTTCCCTTCTGTCAAGGAAAGAGGTCAGTAGATCTAGAGCTGCGTCCTTCACCCCCACTTCCCTCAGACGAGATGTGAGTACTGAGGGGGAGAGGGTATCAAAGGCCGCAGTTAGATCTAACAGGACCAGGAGGGTTGTCTGGCCCCCATCCACTTTCGTCCGGATCTTATCAAGCACAATAGTGAGGGCCGACTCAGTGCTGTGTTCCCTCCTGAATCCGTGCTGGGAAAAGTCCAGACAGCCCGAGTCTTCCACAAAGGCAGCGAGATGCTTGTTTAGATGTGCCTCAAGCATCTTCGCAGGGGCTGGGAGCAGTGAGATCGGACTGAAGTTTTTTAGGACCTCCGGATCAAGGGAGGCCTTCTTTAGCAGGGGTTTCACTACTGCACTCTTCCACTCCGAGGGGAAGACACCGTCTCTCATAGCTAGATTCATGATTTCTAGCAGAGGCGGTAGGAAGGTTTCCCTACACTGCTTAATGATTTTCAGTGGGCAGATATCAAGGGGGGAGCCAGATTTGGCCTTATTAAGCAAGATCTCCAGCTTAGCCATAGCATTAGCGGCAGGAGTTCTCGAGTAAGCATTGGCCCCCTCTATTTTACTTCAAATCAGCTGTAAAACTTTTATCGTGAAGCCAAGTATTATCAGATGAACTTGAGGGATGTGATGAACGAAAAGGGAAAGAAGTTAGGGTCAATGGAAGGACGAGCGTGTTGTAACATTTATGACTAAAGAATGATACGTGTTTTTGAATGCAGGCAGAGGTGGCTGATAGGAAGGAATCAGATGCATGGCTGCTTGAAGCAAGGATGGTTGGAGGAGAAAGAAAAAATGACTGCCTGTGTGGGTTAATCAGAAAAATCATGCATGGTGTGCATTACAATATATCATTTTGGTGGAACTCAAATGCAAGTCAAGACGGTGGTTTACCAAATAAAATGAAAACAGTGTTATTTGGTTGTTGAGAAAAGTAAAGTTATTACAGTTGAGACATTAAGAAGAATGATAGACGTTTACTTTGGAAGCCTGGATGGTATCTTCTTCCTCATACATAGCAGAGGTGTATGTAGAGCAGACGCTCAGTGGATGAAGAGTGTTACTTTGTTCGAACAGCATGTCCGTGCCAGAGTAGCAGAGCAGAGGAAATCCAAATACTACAAGTTGTGATTGTTCCGAAACTCTCCCTTGCCCAAAGTAACAGGACAATAGTTTGCTTTGGAAGCACAGCATATATTGTGTATGTATTGTATAGTTGACAATTATATCAAGTCAAGTAAGTCTTTTCCTCCGCCAATTATGGTTACCACTCTCACTCCCTATGTTCATAGTTTTCTTTCTGCTGTGTTAATCATGGGTGGACTATCGCTGTTGTTCACTCAATCTATCACAACAAAGCACCTAAAGTCATCCATCATATAAGCAAAGAGATCATGTGATCTGAATAATCTTCATTTTCCTTTTGTAGTACTGAAGGCCCAGGGGGGGCAGTGCGAAATATAAATTACATTGAGCAGTAGCCCTTGATGTAACCGAGTATGGCCAGTGCCACCCCTATACAAGCCATCATGGCTTGTTTCTCTTTTTCTTGGGTGCAAGCTGACTGAGCTGGCATTATGCTGGCTACCACAAGTTCACGTACAAGTAATTTATTTTGCAAAACTAGAGAAAAAAAGAAGAATACTGGTTTACTCTCTGACTCTCTGACTATGTATTGAGTCCATAGTGCTGCCTGGTAGTAGAATTCCTGAAACTGTTACAGGCCCACAAAGACAGCGGAAAGATACATGCCAAAATGTTATACTGTGCTTGCAAGTTGCTAGTGTTACTGTGAGACAACTTTCTGTTGAATTATTTTGTCTTATTGTTAAAGAGTATTGGTTACATTATTTTTCTTTCTTTCTTCATATAGATGCTCCCAAAAAGCTCACTAGAAGGGAGATGGCTGTCCGGGCCAGGGCTCGGAAGATGGAGGCTATTCGGGTAGAATATTCCCGGCTGTGGGCACAAGAACAGAAGGAGGGGGGCGTCAACAACCTCCACCAGCACTGCCACCGTGTCCATCCGCCAGCAGCCTCCATCATGGCGCTGCGCTCGGACAGCCCCCGCCACCGCTCAGCTGCAAGAACACCAGCAGCTGGCCTCCCCAGAGCCTGCAAGGCCCGCATGCACCGCTTAAGCCTAAGAGTGGACTACCTGGAGCGCACGGTAGACAACCTTGAAAAACAGCTCCGGGACCTCCGCAAGGAGCGGCGGGACCGCCTGTCCAGACACCGCCAGAAGTGACTGTGTACCTTGCCCCTTTTTTAAAGACTGTTGGGGGGTGGGAATCGGGAGTTGGGGATTATTTGGGACTACTGGACTATTTGAAATGGACAATTGTTTGGTGTAGGGAGGGGTGGGATTAGTTTATTTTTGTTAGGGGAAATATATCATTATTCATTTTACATACTTCAACATAGTGTACGCGTTGATCTTATTTTGTGGGGTGGTGGGCGGGGGTTACGCCACGTTTGGTTCCCTCAAATTTACCAGCATGAATTATCTAAAACGTCCAAAAATATTCAAAAGTGCCACAGAGTTAGTGAATTCAATTGGCCTACTAGTACTTTACTAGTACTACTGTCAGTCTCTCCTCCGAGTCCTAGCCCATTATTCTACCTCCCCAAAATGCTTATCTTACCTGTGATTGGTGTTTGAGAATAGAGCTAGGCACAGCACTGGCTGCATGGCAAATGGTGATTACGCCACCCAGGACCGAAATTCCGTTGTTGTGGTGTTAATAGGGGTGGTACCACACTAGCAGTAGCAGCATATGAAAAACAATGTAAAAAAATGAGACATTGAGTGGCCTGAGAGTAGTATTAGAAGGAACAGTAGCCTAAGCAATGCTGAAGATAAGTATGGGGAAAAAAAGAATTGCATGGATGAATATGGCTACAACAAGAACAGTGACACAGCAGAGAAACAACAAGTCTTCTTGACATGTAGGAGGATGATGTTGACGATGGATCCAATCAATGGTGGTCATGAAATTCAGAATTTATTTTAACCCCTTAACTGATGCCGACGGCCAACGGTCGTCACAAGCACTACCTCCCCAGTGCTGCGCACGACCGTTGGCCGTCGGGCCAGCATTCGTTCTTCGAACGTTCAGCACTGGGCGCTGAACGTTCGAAGCTCTGATGAGGTTAAAATACTCACTGTTGTTTTTTTCACCTGAATTACAATATTCTAGGATTCATCTAGTTGCCTTAAAATTGATTTGAGGAGGTTGCTTGCACCTTATCCTCCCCAGCAAGTGTGTGGAATTATTGTTGTAATTTACTCACACCTCAATGAAAACCACACAGCCCGGGGGAAGAGGGTTAGGGTTTGAAACTTGGATGGGAATGGGGTTTGTGGGGAAAGTCTTGTGGAGAGAGGAAAAAACACAGCATGGACAAACAACAAATGAAGATAAACAAATCTTTGGATACAAAGCTATCCATAAATCTTTTAAGGGACATAAAGGAAGTGCATGTACTACTGCATGCATGAAGTGGTTTGCTAAATGGATAGGTTACTGAAAAGTAAGTAGTACTTTCTACAATGTACTAACTATGAAGAAACAATGTGACAGTACAGGGCTGCAGTAATTACGCAATTTCACTTGCCTATCTGCCCTAAGAGAGAAGAACCACTTAGTACATTAAATTAGTTTAATAAATAGCAAAGACAAAAATATACAATGGTTGGAGGGATAAATTGAAGCAGAGAGCAAACAAATGCACAGATTCACACTCATAGAAGTTCAGAGCAATAACATTACTTAAAAGATAAGTAGAAATTAAGATGGATACTGTAACTGTATGTTGTTGTAGTTGTCCAGTTGAATTTGGGAAGTTGCATGCATCCAGCCATTCCTCTTTTTCGCGGTACTCCTCCATTCCATCTGACGCTCCGTAGATCAATGTTGGGTACCAGAAGACACCTTGTCCACTGCCTGCCTGGCGGATGCTGAATTGCGGGTCACTAATTGTAAGCCTGAGTTCATCCTTTTTGCCATTGCACAAGGTAAAAGCTGGCCTGTAATTGTTGATGGAAAAACAGGAAGTGATATTAAAACACCATGGAGAAAAAAATATAAGGTACGCTGTGTAGTGCAAAAATAACACTTTCGGTTTCAGAGTCGACAGTATTACAAATGTACAATACATAGAAGCATCATTTAGAAAGTGCGTACTCTGAGTCTCCTTTTCAAGGATAAATAAGTGTGGGCGAAATTTGCGGATCTTTCCCCTCAAGCTAGGTGTAAAGTGTAAACTGCGATTTTAGAACAAAATTAGACCTTCCCAGCAATGCTCACAGACCACTTAACCCACCCCCGAGCATCTAGAACCCCCCCCAAGCAGCCCCCCCAAAACATGCGATACTACTAGGCCTAACTTTCAACCGTGCCAAAACGGTCTCTGCCAATAGGGGTAGGCCCAAACCCCCCTTTTCCATCATGGATTTTCTTCAAACCACTTGCATCCGATATTAGACCTTCCCAGCAGTGCCCCCAGACCCCTCAACCCACCCCCAAACATCTAGAACCCCCCAAGCAGCCCCCCAAAAGCATGCAATACTAATACCTCAGCGCGGCGTTCGATACTCTCTCCCATAAGATTCTCTTGCGCCGCTTGGAGGAGGTGGGGGTGATAGGGCCGACCCTGGAGTGGTTCCGTTCTTTTCTTTCTGACCGAGCATTCCAGGTCATGGCCCCCCCCTTCCTCTCGAATGCCCATGCCATCAAGCAGGGGGTTCCTCAGGGCTCGGCTCTTAGCCTGGTCCTGTTCAACCTCTACGTTCAACCTCTGGCGGCGGTAGCAAGAGACCATGGTTTGTCCATGATTTTGTACGCTGACGATACTCAGCTGGTGGTGGCCCTTTCCGAAGATTACACTCAGGCTGCCGCTCAGTTCCAGGCTGGTCTTGGAGCGGTCGCGCAGTGGATGACCACGAACTGCTTACAACTCAATGCCAACAAATCAGAGGTACCATTGGTAGGGAAAGATAAGGGATTGTGGAGCAAACACTGGTGGCCTAATTCCATGGGTGGTGCCCCCACTCCTAAATCGGCAGTGAAAAACCTGGGGATCTGGTTTGATACCAAGCTGGATTTTCAAGAACATACCAAGAAGATCGCTGGTTCTTGCTTCGGTCTTCTCCGAGGTCTTCGCCCCATACTTGGTTTCTTTGACCCTCCCACCCGCCAGCTGATAGTCCAAGCTACTATCCTGTCCAGGCTTGAATATGCCAATTCACTTCTACTGGGAGCCAATAAGGCGGAAGTCACGCGCCTCTCAAGATTGCAGAACGCAGCTGCTCATGTTCTCTTGCGACTCCCTAGAACGTGCTCTGTGACAGATACTTTGCGATGGCTGCACTGGCTGCCTGTGCCTAGGAGGATTCAGTTCAAAACCCTATGTTTAACCTTCAAAATTATAAAAAAATCTTCCCCCGAGATTCTGTCCAACGTACTGATCCCCTATGTACCTTCACGCCAGCTACGCTCGGCCGAGCACTGCCTTGTCACGGTGCCCCGGGTGAAGCGACTTAGAGCTGGGGGTCGGTCCTCTCGCTACCTTGCTGCCAAATTATGGAATTCTCTTCCTGTGCAGATCCGCCGCTTAGACTGTCTTCTGTCTTTTCGTAAAGCTATTAAAACTTTTCTATTTCCCGGGTACTAGTCTCTACTCTCGGCCTAGCTTCTGCACTCTGTTGGCTTGACTTGAAGCGGTGGGACGCCCCTTTGCTGAGGCATCTGTTGCGCTATATAAAATTTCCAAATAAAATAAATAAATAAATACTAGGCCTAACTTTCAACCGTGCTAGGACCAAACCCCCTAAACAGCCCCCCACAAACACGCAAGTGAGCAAAAAAGGAAAAACTTTTTCACCATGGATTTTCTCCAAACCATTTGCATCCAATATTAGACCTTCCTAGCATTGCCCCAGACCCCTCAACCCACCCGCAAAAAAGCAGAACACCCCCAAACAGGCCAAAAGCAAAAATGGAAAATGTGACACTTCAAAAATTTGAGGCCTACTTGACAAATCACTCCAAACGCGCTCTGCAGGTAGGCCCTAACTCCCCTTTTCCACCATGGATTTTCTTCAAACCACTTGCAATCAAAATTATACTATCCCAGCAGTGCTCCCAGACCCGCAAACCCACCCCCAAAAACCTAGAACCCCCCAAACTGCCCCCAAAATACAGAAAAGAATGCACAAAAGGAAAACTTTTTCACCATGGATTTTCTCCAAACCACTTGCATCCGATATTAGACCTTCCCAGCATTGCCCCCAGACCCCTCAACCCACCCGCAAAAAAGTAGAACACCCCCAAACAGGCCAAAAGCAAAAATGGAAAATGTGACACTTCGAAAATTTGAGGCCTACTTGACAAATTACTCCAAACGCGCTCTGCAGGTAGGCCCTAACTCCCCTTTTCCACCATGGATTTTCTTCAAACCACTTACAATCAAAATTATACTATCCCAGCAGTGCTCCCTGACCCCCAAACCCACCCCTAAAAACCTACAACCCCCCCAAAAACACGCAAGTGAGCAAAAAAGGAAAAACCTTTTCACCATGGATTTTCTCCAAACCACTTGCATCCGATATTAGACCTTCCCAGCATTGTCCCCAGACACCTCAACCCACCTGCAAAAAAGTAGAACACCCCCAAACAGGCCAAAAGCAAAAATGGAAAATGTGACACTTAAAAAATTTGAGGCAGACTTGACAAATCACTCCAAACGCGCTTTGCAGGTAGGCACTAACTCCCCTTTTCCACCATGGATTTTCTTCAAACCACTTACAATCAAAATTATACTATCCCAGCAGTGCTCCTAGACCCCCAAACCCACCCCCAAAAACCTAGAACCCCCCCAAACAGCCCCCCAAAAACACGCAAGTGAGCAAAAAAGGAAAAACCTTTTCACCATGGATTTTCTCCAACCCACTTGCATCCGATATTAGACCTTCCCAGCATTTCCCCCAGACCCCTCAACCCACCCGCAAAAAAGTAGAACACCTCCAAACAGGCCAAAACCAAAAATGGAAAATGTGACACTTAGAAAATTTGAGGCAGACTTGAGAAATCACTCCAAACGCACTTTGCAGGTAGGCCCTAACTTCCCTTTTCCACCATGGATTTTCTTCAAACCACTTGCAATATCAAAATTATACTATCCCAGCAGTGCTCCCAGACCCCCAAACCCACCCCCAAAAACCTTGAACGCCCCAAACAGCCCCCCAAAAACACGCAAGTGAGCAAAAAAGGAAAAACTTTTTTACCACGGATTTTCTCCAAAACACTTGCATCCGATATTAGACCTTCCCAGCATTGCCCTCAGACCCCTCAACCCACCCGCAAAAAAGCAGAACACCCCCAAACAGGCCAAAAGCAAAAATGGAAAATGTGACAATTAAAAAATTTGAGGCCGACTTGACAAATCACTCCAAACGCGCTCTGCAGGAAGGCCCTAACTCCCCTTTTCCACCATGGGATTTTCTTCAAACCACTTACAATCAAAATTATACTATACCAGCAGTGCTCCTAGACCCCCAAACCCACCCCCAAAAACCTAGAACCCCCCAAACAGCCCCCCAAAAACACGCAAGTGAGCAAATAAGCGAAAAACTTTTTCACCATGGATTTTCTCCAAACCACTTGCATCCGATATTAGACCTTCCCAGCACTGCCCCCAGACCCCTCAACCCACCCGCAAAAAAGTAGAACACCCCCAAACAGGCCAAAACCAAAAGTGGAAAATGTGACACTTAGAAAATTTGATATAACAAAATGAAAGCCAATGCTGGAAACTCAACTTAACAGCCAATATTTCACCAACATTGTCAATGAGTTAAGCAAAAAACAACCTGGTCACCGTGTAGCATTCTACGAGATTTATTCTCTTTTGTGAAATTTTCATATTTTTAGCACAATATTATTAGTGCATGGGGATACAAAGAATTTATACATACTATATACAAACATGTACAACAATTACAAAGAACACTTTATACATTTCATACACACTTGGCCACTTCAGTCATACAAACAACAGTCACACAAAAAGCAAAAAAAACAATGACAAAAAATGCCCATGTATTGGTAACGGATAGCTGGAAATAATCCTGTTCGTGATGATCAGTTTTAAAAGTCTGTATATTACAAAGTTCCACCAAAAGGGTCTTTTATCACAGGTCAAACAAGCTGTTTTATGACATCAGTGGAAAACCAAATACAGGGAAAGGCTGGTCGACGCGTTTCGAACCCCTGCAATTTGTTGGGGTTCTCCTCAGGACCGGGTGGGTTCTGAAAAAATGACAACAACAAGCTCTTACTAAAACAGACTTAATGAGGGGAATGAGAGACCATCTCCATATAAGCCATGGCAACTCCCTACCTTGAGAAAAGTGCAATGTATCACATTCAGTCGTGTGAAGAGTAGACAACCCAATTAAGGGGTGAAGTATCCCACAGGAGAGGTGTTCACAGGGACTAAAAAAGGAAAAACATATAGACACACGCTATATTAGATCGTACATTCTCACGAGCCAGCATTCATTCTGCAGGTGCTGACTCGAGGGAGTCCTCCTTACCCGCTGTTGAGGCGGCTTCTCGCTTGCCGGCATCTCCTCTTTTAGTGAAGAGCAGTCGCTTCTCGGCTGTGGAGCAAAACAAAGAAGCGTTTCACACGATGGGTATTTAAAGCGTCTTGAAATGCCTAGGGGGTTGCGATCGACCCGTGTAATGAACATACCGGTGGGGGAGAAAGGGCGTCCGTCCTTCTCTCTCTAGCGTTCATCCGAACTGGTTGCGCTGCTGAGCGCCGCACTTCCGGGTTCGCTGATAAACACACAGCGTTCATGGGACTTGTAGTTGTTAGAATCATAGCGTCCTTGAACACTGGTTGGTGCAAACGGCAGACTGGAATGTGATCCATTAAAGTTAAAAGGACTATGCGATGCGGGCATAAATCAGGCCGTCGGTTTGTAAATTTCAGAGATCTCGTTTAGACCGCTGATTGCCGTATTGAATTTCATTATTAACATCGCTTCGCGTTGTGACAGTTTAGCATCTAAATCGCCGCCTCTTGGATCCTTTTCGATTTTTGATAATACTGTCCATTTTAAATCACTTTTTACATGCTTACATTTTACCCAGTGATTTACTAATGGGGCATTTTCCACTCCTCTGTGGATTCTCGATTTATGCTGCGTAATGCGATGTCTCACTTCTTGCGTTGTCTTCCCAATATATACCAGGGGGCAAGGGCAGATGATCGCATACACAACGTTTTTAGTTTTACAATTTGTAAAAGCGTCGTGCTTCCAGTAGATGTTTTCGAAGGTGAACACAGAGTCTTCTATCGTTTCGTTGCAGCACGTGCACGTTCCACATTTGTGATGTCCTTTGGGGGGAGGAAGTCCCAGCATACTTTGTAATGTTGGTGTCCTTGCAATGGGTAAGGCAGAAAATTTGAGGCAGACTTGACAAATCACTCTAAACGCGCTTTGCAGGTAGGCCCTAACTTCACTTTTCCACCATGGATTTTCTTCAAACCACTTGCAATATAAAAATTATACTATCCCAGCAGTGCTCCCAGACCCTCAAACCCACCCCCAAAAACCTAGAACGCCCCAAACAGCCCCCCAAAAACACGCAAGTGAGCAAAAAAGTAAAAACTTTTTTACCATGGATTTTCTCCAAAACACTTGCATCCGATATTAGACCTTCTCAGCATTGCCCCCAGACCCCTCAACCCACCCACAAAAAAGCAGAACACCCCCAAACAGGCCAAAAGCAAAAATGGAAAATGTGACACTTAGAAAATTTGAGGCCTACTTGACAAATCCCTCCAAAGGCGCTCTGCACCTAGACCCTAACTTCCCTTTTCCACCATGGATTTTCTTCAAACCACTTGCAATCTAAATTAGACTTTCCTAGCAGTGCTCCCAGAACCCCCCCCCAAAAAAAACCTAGAACCCCCTGTTCTGACGGAGTTTTCTGCCCCTTTTTGAGTGAAGGTGACTGAAGGTGACTTTAGCCTGGTATCATTCTAATAGGAGGACTAGAACCTCAGACCGGGCCTATTTACAAGGCGTTTGATGCAACTCCCTACCCTTTTCTTTATTCTAGGGCTTATAAACTTATGTTAAGGGGTAGATTCCTTAGTATTAGTATTAATCCGTCCTTTTGTAAGCTTGCTAGCATACTTTTAATGGAGTTATGCTTATTTTGGGCCTTGTAGGCCTCGAACGGGAGAGACTCCATCTTTCTTTCTGCCTCGGCAGCTTGAGATGCTTTTAGGTCAAATGTAATGTTTTAGTTATGAGGTGTTGTTCGCTTGGAGAGAACCGGCTCAGCAGGCTAGCCCTTATCGAAGAACTGTATTTTTCTTCGTATCGAAGACATAACATCAGGCCGGCCGGCTGAGAACGTGTCCTTGGTACAGGGAGGTACAAGAATTTGGTGGGCGGCAGGTTACTGGCCGTAACTTTCCATGCATGAACAAGGTTCCATATTAGCGAAAGCACAAAGCAGTCAGAGAGTCAGTTCGTAGGCAGCAGCTAGCCGTTAGCATCATTGCAGTTAATCAACTTAAGGCAGACAGTCGCCATTTTGAAGTCCAAGAAAGACCGAAGGCTAATACTCTCTTAGAAAGATTGAAGTTACTTTAGTTGGAGCAGCTGGCGAGCTTTGACATTAAGATCAGAGCATGCAGAGTGAAGCAGTTAGTGGAGAGAACGAATACCAGAGCGGTAGAAACTAATTCATAAGATCGAAGCTGGAAAGTGAAGATAGTCCGTGATTGAGAGGAGAGAGGAGTAGTGCAGAACAGCGAGAGTGCAGCTAACGAGACAGAGAATAAAAGGAAGGTTCCAGTGACTTGGAGGGAAACGGAGGAGACAGAGCATAGCGGTGCAGACGTGTATCCGTGACTGCAGGGGTGATCCTAAGACGAGCCAAGGCACAGACGAGAAGGGAACCCAGATGACTACCGAGTCCAGACTTCATACTCATAAGGTGACGTCGACCCTTTCTTATTAGTGTGCACACACATTCTAACCTTTCCTTTTGCTTTTCAGGCTATATGTGTTATATTGTAGTATTATATTGTTGATGTTATTAATGAATAAAGATACCCCAGTTCTTAGTGAACTAGTACGTGATTGTTATTTCTTCATGATAAAGTTAACCTTTCTTCTAGTCAGATGCTGTTATGTGAACGGAGGCGTCTCCCGTCCAGGTAAATGGTAACTGAGCAAGGGAGTAGAGGAGCACTCAAAATAGGGAATAACCTTCACAAAGTGTAATTTGGCCATTCTTGTGTGGGAGAGGATTGACCTGTCTATCTGTCCCATAATCTATAATATTGTATTATCTGTAATCCTGGTAGAGAGAGAGAGATTTCCCAATATGGAGAAGGTATTCATAGGAAAGTGATCGTCGTTGTGTAGCGGCGTTAGAGAGAGCATTGACCGTGGTCGATGTGTATACCCACAGGATTGTGGCTTGCGAGAGCACCGGGAGGACACGGTGTGTAACGAGAGCATTGACTGTGGTCAATGTGTATACCCACAGGATTGTGGCTTGTGTATGTATGAAATAGAGAGGGCACTGGAGGGATACAGTGCCTATACCCACAGGATTGTGGCTTGCGCGAGCACTGATGGTGATCAGTGTGTAGTGGTAAATAATCTGAACTGCCTCAGGGTAGTCTAGTCTGGGCCCATGTTGCCGCGAGACTATAAGGTATGAGTGTGGTGTTGTAAAGGATCTAAGCTTGTATATTGCTAATTCCCCATCCTTAGGTAGTTACACAGGTGCCTTTTGTAAGTAGGTCCTGAGGAGGGAGATGGTTACGTTTCGGCTGGGTTAGTGGTGTTTTAGTCTGATTCTATCTGGTCCGAAAATCCGGTCGTTACACCCCCCCAAACAGCCCCCCAAAAACATGCAATACTGCTAGGCCTCAGTTTAAATCGTGCCAAAACGCTGTCTGCAACTAGGCTTAAACCCTCCTTTTCCAACATGGATTTTCTTGAAACCACTTGCAATCAAAATTAGACCTTTCCAGCAGTGCTCCAAGACCCCCCGAACCACCCCCATAAATCTAGACCACCCCCAAACAGCCCCCCAAAAACATGCAATACTGGTATATCCAAAACATGGCAAATTGCGCTGTTCACAAAAAATTGCTGTTTTCAGCACTTCCAATACTTCGATCCTCTTGAAACCTACCTGGACACTTGTTCCAGCGATTACCAAGAATCTCAGCAAGGCAGAACAAAATCGAACCACTGCGCTCTTTGAAGAAGAAAAAGAAGGTCTACGACTAGTTTTCACTTTTCACCCAAACACACGCGCCCGCAAAACACCAAAAAAGTCCACAATTCTGCCAATTCTGGACCTAAGAACTCCAAACCCCCTAAAACCTTGCCAACATCATTATGAACGAGCCTGCATTGGGCCCTGAGCCCTAGACTCAGCGGGAACCCTACCAACTTAAACCCAAAAACCCTAGTACATCGCACTGAACCCTAAGCCCTAGATATGCTTTGTCTGTCTGTGTCAAAGAGCCTAGGTATGCTACATCAGGATGCTTCACTCAGTGGTGCCTGCCTTGACGATCTGCATGGCCCTGCAGCAAGCATGGGCCAAAAATCCGTTCCGCTCAAGAATTTGCAAATTTTTGGTAATTTCGGGAGATTCGCGAAAAACCAAAAAACAGCAAATTTTGCAAACATAACAGATGTTTGGCCCAAGCTTGAGGCAGGGCCATGCAGAAGGTCAAGGCAGGCACCAATGAGTGAAGCAACCTGATGTAGCATACCTAGGCTCTTTGTCAGACAGACAAAGCATATCTAATTGTATGCAGCAAGCCACATAGCCTCAATTTTACATGAACTGCTGTCTGGAGTGGAGTGGACTCTGCCTGGCATAACAACAACAGTGCACTGCCTCGCCCTCGATGACTACAACCACAAATAGACAGACATGTAGTTCTGCTGTAGTAGTTGTTGTAGACTGGTTTACCTGTTTGCCACTCACGAATTGGCCATAGTTCTTCGTAAACCGACGCTGATGATCCATCCATCCTAGTGAGTGACTGCAAAGAAAAAAGATATATTATTTAATCAATCATCATGGTATATTGGTAAGTGAGTCCACTCCAAGGACATTTTGCATATTGGAAAATGCAACATAGTGGCCCCTGAAGTTGAAGTACAATTTGAATTAAACAAGGTAAAAGAAAACAGAGTAGTAGACATGAGTTACAATTACTGTGTAAAAGATTAAATGTTAACTAAGACAAGACATGATTCATTTCATGCACAAAAAACAAATAGCAATTGGTTTCATCAGAGCCAGACAGCCATTGCTGTCCACTGCATGCCATCTTCTCATTATTCATTACCTGTTCTACTTTTTTTCCGCATCTTCTTCGGAAAATGAGGGCCCACAGGGCAGCCTCTCCTGTCAATTTCAGAAGTAACTCCGTCAGCAATCAGCAAGCATGTAGTCAGTCAGAAATTTCAGTCCCACTTGATGGGACTCGTCTACGAAGACAAAGTTTCTTTATTCTTCATAATCCATCCATCTGCCTTGAGGGAAATGGATAGGGGGAGTCTGGAGGAGGAGGATAGAGGAGCATGACTGAGCTGTGAACTTGTGAACCTCAGGAATGCAGAATGCGGCACCTTCAAATCAATAAGGAAAATAAGATGAAGACAGTACTGCTGATGGACTTGTTGTGATTACGTGATTAGAGTTTTGTTTTGGTAAAAGTTGCAAAATAAAGAAAGACACACAGGAATAAAAGTGAATAAGGACGAAAAAAAAGGAATTCATTTTCAGGCCTCGGTGTCAGGGAAGTAGAGCTCGTCCTCAAACTCTATGAATTGAGACGGGAGTAGGTCAGCTAACTGAGAAGAACTTCCGTCACCTAAGTCGGTGTCCTCTTCTTCCTGCGTGCATTAACGTATTTTGTAATCTGGTGATATGAAGTGCTGATTCATCTTGATCAGTGTTAACCTCTCTACATTTTTGGGTGAGAGGCTGGTCCTTTTTGAAGTTACAATGGCACCAGCTGCACTGAAAACATGTTCAGAAGACACGCTTGCGAGTGGGCAAGACAAATAATTTAGAGCCAGGTTGGTGATCAGTGGCCATAGAGCCCTTTTCCTATACCAATATAACAATGGGCTCTGATTAACAAAGACCTCTGTTGGGTCATCCAGATAGGCCTCCACCATCGACTCAAGGTTCTCCACGGTTGCTCCACTTTGCGTACCATCTGTGGCCTTTGCAGCACTGGAACAAGCAAACCCTTGATGAGTTAGAAAATCTGCTTCCGACAATATTATGGCTGGGCCTGGTGCAGGTGAGGATGATGATACGGTTGCTGGTGTCGTTAACGGCTGTGAGGGAAAATGACTCCCTTCGGCCACAGATTCAGAAGTGGAACTTGATGCCGGATGGCCTGCTGATTCAGTTGTACTTCTGCCGGCTCCTTGAATTTTCTGCCGCTCTTTTTCTAACCGAGTGGCTGACACAGCTAGCCAATGTTTGTACTTTGAAACATCTGCTTCATCAAAAGGAATGAATGCTTTGCTAGCCACTGCCTTTTTGTACCGTGGATCCAGAATAGTGGCACAAATGTAATGTTGTTCTGTATGTATGTTTTTAAGCCTTTCATTGGCAACTAGTCAGCCTAATAACCTCTCTGCAAACTGATATGCGCCTTGCTTTTCAGCATCATCTCGGAACGTTGAAGACACCGCCTTCAGTTGGTGCTCTAGCATGCGCAACAATGGGATAGCTTTGCCCAAAGAACAGTCCCCCCTGCTGACTTCACGCGTGAAGACCTGAAAAGGACGAAGTATGTCTGTCAGGCTTGCAACTAGCTTCCATTCCTCCAACTCTAGCCTCATGTCTTTCATAGTAGAACCCAGCTTATAGACATAATCATTTATTACCCCCCACTGCCCAGACAGACGTTCAAGCATGTAAAAGGTTGAGTTCACACGTGTTGCCACCTCCTGGATGAGTCCTTTGACTGGAAGTCTACGTTCATGTTGAATGCTCCTCAACTCCTTCCGGGCCTTAATAGAATGGCTGAAATGTGTGCAGATTCCTCGGCAGATGGTGAGTAACTTGCTGACTGTGTTTTCTTTTTTCAAGAAATCTTGCACCACGATGTTAATACTGTGCGTCAAACACAGCACTCTGAAATAGTCATCTTGCTGCATGGCCATGCAGCCATTCATAGACCTTCCTATTAAACTCCTCCAAAAGGTTAGGTGCAGTATGATTTTTCTCCATGGCAAACATGGCTACTGTGTCATGTTTCCGACTAGCTTGAAAAATTGGGGCAGGGTCAACACCTGCAGACATCAGACTCGGACTCAAGCAGCTGGTGTCCACCCCCACCCACCTTGCCGGACACACACTCGACGCCGTCTTCTCATCCAGCAAAGACATCGCCTTCAGCCACGCCACAGGACTCCACTGGACCGACCACAGCTGCGTCCACTTCACCTTCAAAAGAACGACGATCCACCACCACCAGCAACAGGTTGCCCGAAGAAGCTGGAACAAGATCACAGCCGACCAGCTCGCCGCTTCCCTGAGCCAGCACCCTACTGCCAGCTCAGCGAACCCCAGCCAGGCCGCCGACAACCTCACGAAGTGGATCAGCAACTGCGCGGACAAACTCGCCCCTCTGAGGACCCCGCCCAGCAGACCCGCCAGCAAGAAAGCCCCATGGTTCACCGACGAACTCAAGAGCTCCAAGAAGAACTGCCGAGCCCTCGAGAAAGTCTGGAGAAGGGAACCAACACCGGACAACATGACCACCCTCAAGCTTGCCACCCGGAAGCACCACCAACTGATCCGCGCCGCCAAGAAAACTGCATTCAAGGACCGGCTGGACAACAACGCACACAACTGCAAGGAACTCTTCAACATCGTGAAAGAGCTCTCCAACCCCAACGCCGGAAACAACGACATCACCCCATCGCAAGACCTCTGCAACTCCCTCGCCTCCTACTTCCACAACAAGATCGCGGACATACACAACAGCTTCAGCATTCAACCGACGCACGCCACGACCACAGCAACGCCGCCCACCACCACCCTACGCGCCTGGACTCCGATCAGCACCGAAGACACCGTCCGCATGATGAACTCCGTCCACTCCGGATCTCCGACCGACCCCTGCCCTCACCACGTCTTCAACAAGGCCGACGCTGTCATCGCACCCCACCTGCGGGACATTATCAACACCTCCTTCGACACCGCCACCTTCCCTGAGAGCTGGAAGCACGCCGAACTCAGCGCTCTACTCAAGAAACCTACAGCGGACCCCACCGAACTCAAGAATTACCGCCCCATCTCGCTCCTCCCGTTTCCAGCCAAAGTCATCGAGAAGACCGTCAACAAACAGCTGGCCGCCTTCCTCAAGACGAATGGATCCCTCGACCCCTCACAGTCTGGCTTCCGAGCCAACCACAGCACCGAGACCGCCCTCATCGCCGCCACCGACGACATCCGGGCCCTGATGGACAACGGAGAAACAGCGGCCCTCATCCTCCTAGACCTCTCCGCGGCATTCGACACTGTCTGCCACCGCACCCTAGTGCAGCGCCTCAGCAACGTCGGAATCCAGGAGAAGGCACTGGAATGGATCGTCTCCTTCCTCGACGGAAGAACACAGAGAGTCCGCCTACCACCGTACAAGTCAGAGGCCACCGAAGTCATCTGCGGCGTCCCTCAAGGATCCTCGCTGAGCCCCACCCTCTTCAACGTCTACATGAGCCCCCTCGCGGCCATCGCACCCCAACACAACCTCAACATAATCTCCTACGCCGACGACACCCAGCTGATCCTCTCCCTGACCAACGACCCCGCCGCCGCCAGAGCCAACCTGCACGAAGGGATGAAAGATGTAGCCGAGTGGATGACGACCAGCCGCCTGAAACTGAACTCAGACAAGACGGAGGTCCTCATCCTGGGCTCCTCGCCCTCCGCCTGGGATGACTCCTGGTGGCCCCCCGCCCTGGGCACCGCACCCAAACCGACGGACCACGCACGCAACCTGGGCTTCATCCTGGACTCCTCCCTCTCCATGACCAGACAAGTCAACGCCGTCTCCTCGTCGTGCTTCAACATCCTGCGCATGCTACGGAAGATCTTCTGGTGGATCCCCACGGAGACCAGGAAGACTGTCACCCAGGCCCTCGTCACCAGCCGACTGGACTACGGCAACGCCCTCTACGCCGGAACCACCGCCAAGCTCCAGAAGAGACTCCAGCGGATCCAGAACGCCTCAGCCAGACTCATCCTCGACATCCCACGAAACAGCCACATCTCCGGACATCTGAGAGACCTGCATTGGCTCCCCGTCAACAAAAGAATCACCTTCCGTCTCCTCACCCACGCACACAAAGCCCTACACGATCAAGGCCCGAGCTACCTCAACAACCGAATCAACTTCTACGCTCCCAAACGCCACCGCCGATCAGCCAGCCACGCCCTCGCCGCCGTCCCCCGCATCCGAAGAGCGACAACAGGAGGAAGGTCCTTCTCCTACCTGGCCGCCAAGACCTGGAACTCCCTCCCGACCGACCTGCGCTTGACCCAAGACCACCTCTCCTTCAGGAAGAAGCTCAAGACCTGGCTGTTCGAGCAGTAACGGCACCCCCCCCCCAGCGCCTTGAGAACCTACGGGTAAGTAGTGCGCTCTATAAATGTCTTTGATTGATTGATTGATTGACATCATTTCTCTAACCCCTGCAAAACAGACCCAGTGTGCAGTGATGCACATGTAATCAAGGGCTTGGCAACTGGTTCACATGTCTGTTGTCAGGTGGATAGTGTGAGCAGCACTCTTCTGCAAAGCTGCCCCAATCACCTCCAGCACATCTTGAAGTAGTGCGGGAACCGCAACTCTGGCAAAATAGGACCGGCTAGGAACCTCCCATTTAGGGCAGACTGTTGCCACAAATTCTAGAAAACCCACCCCTTCCACGAAAGAAAAAGGGGGGAAGGTCCAGCGCTAACATTTTATCCAGCTTTATGTTATACAGACATGCTGTTGGGTGGTTGCGTTCAAATGGCGCCTCCGACCAAAACATTCTGCTAATGGTGGGCTGGAATATTTTACGTGATGATGATGATGACTTCTTCAAACCAGTTAGGCCCAGTGATGTACTTTTTCGCATTGGTGTCTCTCCCAGACTCTTAGTGTGCCTCATACATGTTGCAGGGGTAGAGGGTGTGGGCGATACCACTGCAGTGCTGTTGCCAGGGGTACTGGGTATACCAGAAAAAATGTCTGTCGCTTCTTCACTTCCCCCCTGCACGATCAGCCCCTCGTCATCATCAGATGCAATATCAATGGATACATTTGGATTTGTTTTTCTTTTGGCTTCCTGGATCTTACTTAGGTGCGCCTCCCACTCGATAGTGTGGTGTTTTTTTAGATGACCTCTCTGGCCTCCGGTACCATAGTTGGTACCAAGCTTACCCCGACTAACTAATGTTTTACAAATCGAACAAACGACCATGTTTTCCGCCCTTTGGCTAACAGTAAAGAAGTCCCAAACTGGGGACTGGAGATGTCTGCTGGTGGTGGAGGTGCAACTTTGAGTTTCAATGCCAGATGAAGTGGAGGATGGGCGTGGCTGAATTTGTTTCTGTTGTTCACTTACAGCACCACTACTTGAGGTAATGGAGGTCGAGTTGGATGGAGGTCCCTGCCGGCCCTTCTGACTAAAAAATATGGAAGCTGTAGGTCGTGTTGGTGTTGTAGTTAACTGCGTTGGTGGTGGTACCAGTGCCACGCCGCCCACATCCCGCTCAGCAGCCATTCGGGATAAGGTGAAAATGTCTGTCTGCTGCATGCCTGCTGGAACTGGAGTGATAACTGTGATGAGTGGGTCGTCGTCAGACTGTTCATCAGCAGCAGAAGACACCACTTCTTGTTCGTCGTTATCACCCATAAGTGGAAGCCTTGAGGGAAACTTCATTTAGGCTTAGCTACCTTTGTCGGCTCATGGCGTGCCTCACTCTAAGAGTGCATTGGTGGGTTCCAATCAAGATCAAGGTCATCAGAATGAAGGGGGCTTGAAGAAGAACTTGTAGTAGTATTAGTAGTAGCCCTCCTTGACCTTTTTCTTGCTGGGGATCTGGAAGACAATGGATCATCATCAGGAGGAGTGGCTTCCTCGGATGATACCTCCGCTTGAATATCAATTTCCTGATGTGCCCCTACTTCTGGAGGAACAAGCGTTGTAGGCAGTTGAGCCGCTCCATGAACCTCTAGTTGCACCTCTCCATGCACCTCTCCATGTGCCTCTACTTGCGCCTCTCCTTGCGCCTCTCCTTGCGCCTCTCCTTGCCCATATACTTGCGCTTGTACTAGTTGCACCTGTGGTTGTCGTTGCGGCTGTGGTTGTTGAACACTCCTCAGCTGAGTTACACCCGGCGTTGATTGGATGGTACTTTCTTGTGATCAGCCAACATCACTGGTCGATACTGATTGAGAAACTAAAGTGGCTGCCTCAGCATCACTCATGGTCTTGGACCTAACTTGGCGTGGTGGCACTGAGCCCAATGAAGTGGAGGTGCTGCTCCCTGCTTGGTCCCCGGCGGACACCGCTGCTGCTGCAGGCCTAGTTTTTTTTTTACCCAAAAAGGTGTCGGTGGGCCCACGAGTCTCCTTGGTAGGTGGTGCCACTTGCTTCTTCTGCTCCTTCTTACTGGCAGTGGCACTGGCAACTTTTTTTGCCAAGGCGCTACGGCCACCTTTCTTTGGGTCCATCTTTTTCAGATGTCAGAACAGCAGGCCGCAGTTGCACGAGTTGCAGAGTTGTCTTGTCTGTGGCCATACATGATGTCACGTGACGTTGTGCTACACACACCGCTGCAGGACTTCTTCCTGGCACTGGTGGTTCTCTTGTGCACCGAAAAGCAATGGAAGCCAGATGAACATCAGTTAAACACCCCAAAAAGTCAAAAAACACACAAAAAACACCACAATCCAATGCCATCCATGCCCTCAATGATGTTTGAATTCAAGACGCCCCACAGAAAGACTTGGTCCATGCACCACTCACTACCCCTGGGCCTAATGGAAGAAAGCAAGGCAAACTGGGTGCAGGCCTGAGCACACTGCCTGGCTTCAAAATGGCCCCTTGATACCCAGCCACATGGCCAGGCCCTCCCTGGACCAGGTCTCAAAATGGCCCCTACCCACATGGCCAGGCCCCAACACCACCCCGAAAAAGTCAAAAAACACACAAAAATCACCACAATCCAATGCCATCCATGCCCTCAATGATGTTTAAATTCAAGACGCCCCACAGAAAGACTTGGTCCATGCACCACTCACTACCACTGGGCCTAATGGAAGAAAGCAAGGCAAACTGGGTGCAGGCCTGAGCACACTGCCTGGCTTCAAAATGGCCCCTTGAACCCCAGCCACATGGCCAGGCCCTGCCTGGACCAGGCCTCAAAATGGCCCCCACCCACATGGCCAGGCCCCAACACCACCCCAAAAAGTCGAAAAACACACACAAATCACCACAATCCAATGCCTTCCATGCCCTCAATGATGTATAAATTCAAGACGCCCCACAGAAAGACTTGGTCCATGCACCACTCACTACCCCTGGGCATAATGGAAGAAAGCAAGGCAAACTGGGTGCAGGCCTGAGCACACTGCCTGGCTTCAAAATGGCCCCTTGATCCCCAGCCACATGGCCAGGCCCTGCCTGGACCAGGCCTCAACATGGCCCCCACCCACATGGCCAGGCCCCAACACCACCCCAAAAAGTAAAAAAATACACAAAAATCCCCACAATCCAATGCCATCCATGCCCTCAATGATGTTTAAATTCAAGACGCCCCACAGAAAGACTTGGTCCATGCACCACTCACGACCCCAGGGACTAATGGAAGAAAGCAGGGGAAACTGGGTGCAGGCCTGAGCACACTGCCTGGCTTCAAAATGACCCCTCGACCACCAGCCACATGGCCAGGCCCTGCCTGGACCAGGCCTCAAAATGGCCCCCACCCACATGGCTCGGCCCCACCACCACCCCAAAAAGTCGAAAAACACACACAAATCACCACAATCCAATGCCATCCATGCCCTCAATAATGTATAAATTCAAGACGTCCCACAGAAAGACTTGGTCCATGCAACACTCACTACCCCTGGGCCTAATGGAAGAAAGCAAGGCCAACTGGGTGCAGGCCTGAGCACACTGCCTGGCTTCAAAATGGCCCCTTGACCTCCAGCCACATGGCCAGGTCCTGCCTGGACAAGGCCTCAAAATGGCCCCCACCCACATGGCCAGGCCCCAACACCACTCCAAAAAGTAAAAAAACACACAAAAATCACCACAATCCAATGCCATCGAGGCCCTCAATGATGTTTAAATTCAAGACGCCCCACAGAAAGACTTGGTCCATGCACCACTCACTACCCCTGGGCCTAATGGAAGAAAGCAAGGCAAACTGGGTGCAGGCCTGAGCACACTGCCTGGCTTCAAAATGGTTCCTTGACCCCCAACCACATGGTCATGCCCTGCCTGGACCAGGCCTCAAAATGGCCCCCACCCACATGACCAGGCCCCAACACCACCCCAAAAAGTCGAAAAACACACAAAAATCACCACAATACAATGCCATCCATGCCCTCAATGATGTTTGTATTCAAGACGTCCCACAGAAAGACTTGGTCCATGCACCACTCACTACCCTTGAGCCTAATGGAAGAAAGCAAGGCAAACTGGGTGCAGGCCTGAGCACACTGCCTGGCTTCAAAATGGCCCCTTGACCCCCAGCTACATGGCCAGGCCCTGCCTGGACCTTGCCTCAAAATGGCCCCCACCCACATGGCCAGGCCCCAACACCACCCCAAAAGTTGAAAAACACACAAAAATCACCACAATCCAATGCCATACATGCCCTCAATGATGCCTAAATTAAAGACACCCCACAGAAAGACTTTGTGCATGCACCACTCACTACCCCTGGGCCTACTAGCTAGTGAGGCTTTACAGGCACCCCAAAATAAAAAATAAAAAACAACATATAACAGTGAGCTAAAATTCCATTACATAAATGAGAATTAAGTTAAAAATAAAATCACAGAAACAGCTGTATCATGCACCGATGACTAACTCTGGGCCGACTGGATACTGTGGCTACCCACAATATATATATTTTTTTAAGTTGTGAAAACAGTTTTAAAACTGTGGTTGCAGCAACTGCAATGCCCCAAACAAACAACACCAATTTACTTGTAAAATCTCAAGTCCAAAAGTGATCCAAAGTCCAAAGTCCAAAAAGTCTTCAAATCCATATATCCAGCAGCAGCCACAAAAAGTAATCCTTCCAGCTCCAGATCCAAATCAAAAGTGACCAGGACATGGAAAAGCACTGGGAGGAGCCTGCTGGACAGGAACAGGAAGTTGGAGACTCTGGGGCACTAACTTCCTCCCACCCCCCCAAAAAAAATGGACTCCTTGCACCAAAAAGTGCAGTCAAATGTCAATATGAGGAGTTATTCTGATCAAATTCATTATTTTCAGAAGGTTTATGCTGCCTGCGGTGGATTTCTTGTGCAGAATTGCAATTTTTGCAATTTCGGGAAAGCAAGCTGTTCAAATCTCCCGCCGGAAGTCACCTGAGCGCTGCATCTATGTGTTCGGCATTGTTTACTCCCGCGATGCGTGATCGTGGGCCCTTATGACGTACTCGTGTTGTCAAACTCTCGCTGTGCAAGATGGCGGGTCGGGATGACGTAATCGCGGTCGAAAACTCTCGCGCGATCACGCAGCAAGTTCCAAAATGGCGCAGCACACGCAAACCGGGAGAAAAACAACTCGGCGGACTCAGAATCACGGTAAGTCAACGCAGTGCGCGCAATATTTATTTTTCAAGCGCGACCAAGCAAAAATGTCTGCAGCTTGCGAATTTGCGGATTTTTGGGCAAATTTGCGCGATTCGCGAATTTGCAAAAAATCCACACATTTCGCGAACAAAACAGATTTTTGCCCACGCTTAGCCTTAATGTGGCCCTAGGAAATGCCACCCCCCCCCCAGGGCAGGCTCCAGCAATGTCCCGGGGTGCCTAACCCTGGACATTGCAGTTTGCTATGGCTTCGCAGGTGCACTGCTCCTGCCAAGCCATAGCAAACTCTGCTCCGTTTCATGGAAGGTAGAGCAGTAAAAATGCTCTCGCTTCCTTGAAGCAGAGCAGAAATGCTTTTGGACAGAGGGATCTGCATGTTTGCAGCACCCTCTATCCAAAAGCAATGCTGGCTCCTGCTGGAGGCTGGGAGCCAGCAGGGACCACAGTGGCCTTAAGCTCCTTCACGCGGGCCCCAATGAGCTGGCCATGCTCCGGAAGATGGGGTCACCGCGGCAATATTGGCCCAGGGAAGGGGGCTGTGTTAGCACCCTTCAAACAAAATAATAATAATAATGAAGGCCTGGTCCTGGGGGATGGGATCCCTGGGGCTGAAATAAGCCAGGAGAGGTGAGCCATGCGGGCCTCTCCACCTTTTTAAAATATATAAATAAATAAATAAATAAATAAATAAAGGCCTGACCCAAGGTGCTGAAATTGGCCTTGGGAAGGGGGCTGCATGGATGGACACGCTCCCATTAAAGAAACTAGACAAATTGGCCATGCGTCCCCCCTCCTTTAAGTTAATTATTATTATTTTTTTATGAAAAAGGCCGGGCCCCGAGGGATGGGGATCCCCGGGGCTGAAATCAGCTGAGGGAAGGGTCTCCGCAAGTCCCTAGAGACCATGCCCCCTTCACTACTACTCTTCAAATGCGCCTCCTGGCGCAATGGTGGCTGGGGAATGAAATCCCCTTGAATGCTGAGGGTCTTTGGGGGCCAGCAAGCCCTCTTGTTGCCTCCAGTAAGTCCCGGAGAGTGGGACTGCTGAGAGGACTTGAAGGCCACGCCCCCTTTTTCCACCACTCTCCTGGCTTGTTTTTGGCTGGGGCATGAATTCCGCTTTACTCATGAGAGCCTCAGGACTAAAGTGGATTACTTCTACCAACCAGTAGAGCGTCAGGAGGTGCATTTGCAGAGTGGCGGAGAAAGAGGGCATGGCCTCTGCAACCTTTCTGCAATCCAGCTGTGTGGGTGTTACTGGAGGTGGGAGGAGGTTTAGTTGGCCCCTAAAGATCATCAAGAGCCAAGGGAATTTCATCCCCCAACGGGGGGCACCATGAGGTGTATGATCGCAGTGTGGTGTAGAAAGGGGGCATGGCCACCGAACATCTCTCAGCAAACACACTGTGTGGGGCACACTGGAGTTAACAGGAGGAATAGTTGGCCCCCAAGGACCCTCAATAGCTAAGTGGACTTCATCCACCCACTAGTAGTGCGCCAGAAGGTGCATTTTCAGGGTGGTGTAGAAAGGGGGCAGGAGGTGCATTTTCAGAGTGGTGGAGAAAGGGGGCGTGGCCTCCTATCATGTCTCAGCAATCCTACTGTGTTAGAGTTGCTATAGGTAATAGGAATGGTCGTTAGCCCCTAAGGACGTCCTTCTGGGCCAACTACAGCTCCTGTTTCTCTAATAAATACAAGGCAGAGGGATTGCTAAGTGGTCTTTAGTGGCCACGCCCCGCTTTCTCCAGCACTCTTCAAACGCAGCTCGGGGTGCACTACTGATTGGGGGATGTAGTCCACTTTACTCCTGAGGGACCTTAGAGAACAAGAAGCCGTCCTGGTACATCCTATAAGTTCTAAACAGTGGGATTTCTAAGAGCTGATCGGAGGCCCAGCCCCCTTTCTCCACTACTCTGCAAACACAACTACTAGTTAAAAAAACCATAGAAGTTCACTAAAAAAAACAAAGGTTACAGGGACATTAAAGATAGCAAATATAATTAAACAGACCTTAGAAATTCACTAAGGCAAACGTTTTGCCCCTTCTGAAGCCAGGGGTCACAAAGGAAGTGCCAGCCAGGAGTAGCAGGATAGCAAGCTAGAGGTCACGGTTGCGACCCTTGACTATTTCCAAATGATGTCTATGCCTGCTGGCCTTGTAATTGGCAATTTAAGGCAACCGCTATATCTTTAAGGAGCCCAAAAATTGAGAATACGAAAAAGAAGAAAGGCACAGAGCCCGGATGAAATTTACTGCACACAGCATGTATTGAGTTCAAGGTTCATGAAACAATCTATGCACTTGTCAATGATGATTGCACCAATATGTTCAGAGGTGTGACACAAGTGCTCGCCTAGAGTGACATGGGAAAGGAAGTGACTAAAGATAAAAAAAAATACAGAGAACGGATCAGCCCTAAGGGGGAGGACAAGAAGCATTTCTGAAGCAGTTTAATGCAGGAGAGAGCCGTCTGTGTTTGCTGCCTGCTGAGACTGTGCTCTAATTTCTCAATATTCTGGGCCCTGGGAAGGAGTAGGGAGGCGGCCATCCCTGACCCTGCTGAAGCGTCTTCCAGGGGCGAGAGCTTCCATTTAAGGGCAGGAGGGCCTCAAGCTTTCTAAGCGGCCAAGAAAATTAAGTAGAGAGCAGGCTTCCCCAGGGCTGGATGAGTGCCTGGGGAGATGTCAGCGTACATGTTTGGGCACGGGGTCGCGAGGCGATTCAGTTGGTTCATTCATGGAGTTAATTAACTATGGCGAAAACGTATTCGGTAATGCAATTACCAAATGTAATTGAAGAATTTTTATTAATCTAGACCATTGCACCTGACAGGACCCAACCAAAGCACATCCGAATGCAGGAATGCAAACCGTTTGAAAACATATTCATTAACAAATTGTTTATTGCCTGTGTTTGGTTATCTTACTTTTTTTGAATGTGGCATGTCAAGTAGCTCCCAAAGCCATTAACTCGTCTTATCCAGCTCCGTGGTGTGTGTAAACGTCCAGAAGTTGTTCAGCTGCTGAAGGGATTAAGAGTTGACATTGCAGCTTGGAAATCACACATAAGAAGTGCAGTCTGAAGAGGGATGGCAAAGAGCAGCATTTTGTACATTCTATTTTGTGCACCAATTTTACTCTTCTTCTATCACCCGTTTTAAGGCCTGCAGTAATGTGTTCTTGGATGGAATTGTCAGTTTCTGCAGTACTGTAATTTTATCTAAAGGCATGCAGCTACAAATCATTGTAAAAGGAGCAAGATAAGGTTGATCACATAGTCATATATTGGGAAAATGTAAAGTTGTTCACACAGAGGGGAAATATAATGTTCTATGTGCACGTCTGCCACCACTATTAGTAATGTTCACTTACTCTCTTTGCTAGTAACCAGCAGAATTGTCATTTTCTTTGCTGCTTCACTGGTTGAAGTTGCAAGTAAACATATTTTAAGAAGCCGCAAGCACTGCCTATTGAATTTCTTGGGTGACTGTGTGAACTAAGCCACACTGGTGCAGAAAATGAAGCAAATTCTTCATGCAACACTGTCCCTTCACAGATGGTTTAGAGAATTTCATAGGAACATACAGGACAACTGCAAAATACTGAGACAAATTAATTGGCTTAATGTAATTATCAATAATGGGGGCGTGGCTTGCGCACCTCTACGAGATGGCGGGTCACGCTTGAGCGTCAGGGAGACAGCGGCTGTCTGGACGACTTTAGGTTCCCGTTTGAGGCTGTTTCTACTTCCGAGTCTGGCATGAGGTGTCGGAAGATGCCGTGAGTGCTTTCACCTACGCTGTAACAACGGCGGCAGACAAGAACTGTCCTTTTTCTGCACTTAGGACCGTGATACCGGCATCTCTGAGAGCGGCCGCCATTTTGTCCTTGCGGTGGCGTCGCTCGTTTATGTCTCACAGAACGCTGTTTTCGAGCGCAACGAATATGAAAGGCTGACATGAGGTGACATTCATTATATTTTTATACTGGTGGTCCTTTAGAGTAGTTTTTCTGCACACAGGTGCAGTATATGTCTGCTGACTATTGTGGATTCCTGACTACCCTGTTGCACCTCCTTCTGCTCGCTAATGATGATTCTTACCCTTAACCTGAAGGTTTTGAATTGTATAACCTGATTACTAGGTTCCTGGACATTTGAAACTTCTGCGCTTTGCGCTCTGGTGGTATTTTCAGGCCATCTTTTTTCACCTCAACTGCTATTGTCCGCTATTTTGTGTGCTGAGGTGCTGGATATAGTCTGTTCCTAGTGAGCTTAACATCAGTGGCACTTGGTGAGATATATTTTTTGGCCTTTACTGATTTATATTACGTCACATATTTATTGTGGCGGGCTTTTTGGAGAGACATACTGTGCTCTATTCCTATGGCGACAACATGGGGTCTTCTCCCACTGCTAAAGTCTCTAAAGGGACTTTAAAAAGATCTAAACAGCAGTCCCCTACTCCTGAGTCCTCTCAAAAGGATACTAACTCCATTTTGGATACTATTTTGGCGCGATTAAATGTTGTACATGATATTGCACAATCTACTAAGACTAATACCGACTTATTGCAAGTTGAGGTGGCTGCTATCAGGAGTGACTTTAAAGCCTTATCTGTCAGGGTTGCGAATGCTGAATCCCGTATTAGTGTGGTGGAGGATACTACACATAGCCACTCGAAGTCTCTTCAACAGATGGAACGTTCAATGGCGGCTTTGCGCAGGGATCTTACAGAGCAGGAGGATCGAAATAGGAGGAGTAACCTGCGTATTTTTGGTCTTCCTGAGGATGCAGAGCAGTCAGCCTCCTCAATGATTGAGTTTCTTTCTATGTGGCTTCCTTCTACCCTACAAATTTCCTTTCAGAGAGACTTTGAAATTGAGAGAGCTCATCCAGTTCCTTCGTTCAAACCCAAATTCTCCACTTATCCGAGGGTAGTCATTTTTAAACCGCTGCGCCACCAGCATTCTGAACAGATTTTGGCTCATATGAGGAAAGTTAAGTCGGTGTCATGGGAGGGGCATCGGATTGCTATCTCACAGGATTTTGCCAGAGACACTGTAATTCGAAGGAAAGGATTTCTCAACTTGCGGAAACGTCTGATAGACATGAAGATCCCCTTTTCCTTTGCTGGTCCTTCCAAGTTTCGTATAACTTTCAAGGGACGACATCAGATTTTTGATGAGCCTGCTGATCTTTCCTTTTTTTTGGATAACCAATCTGAGTCACAGATGGACACTTCTCCGGCTCCTGGCTCTTCTGGGACCTGAATTTCTGTTTTTGTAGTTTCCAGTGGTTTAGTGCATCTTGTTGTTTGACAGGTGTCACGGTTGTTTCGCTCATATATTGGTCACTCGTTCACTATTCGTTCTCTAGATGATTTGTCTGTAACGTGTCAGTTTTTTGTTGACTTGTTCTTGTAATGTATCCACCTGGTCACCTTGCCTTTTCCTCTTTTTGAAGGTTTTATGTTTTATCTTCGATATATCCGCTGTTAGTAAGTGCCTATATCGTCTTTTTTTATTATCTTGCTTGTTATTGGTGGATTCGGATCTTGGTTTCTGTTTCTCATAATCTCCGATATCCTGGTTTGTCTTGTTGTTTTCTTTATTCTCTATGATCCCCAATTATTGGTGCTTTTCGATTTTGATCTTTGATAATATTTGATCTTCCATTTTTGGCGTATGCTTGTTTGTTTGTTTTTGTCAGCCGTTCGTTCCGCTATTGTCAGGTTTTCTCTTTGTGCTCACCCCTATAGTCTTGTTTTTTTATATTTGAATTTACTGTTTCAATTCTTAGAGCTCCTCTTCTGATATTTTCTTCTGGTCAATTTGTTCTGTCTTGTCTATCTTTTTGCACTGTTCTTAAAGTTACAGATTTTATGCCTGCTGATATATGCATTTCTTTACTATTCCATTTGTTTAATTGTCTAAATTTTTACAATTCTAGCTAGCATTGTTAATATCTACCATGTACTCTTTTCTTCTCGCTTCTATATTTTCTAGCTCCTGGCTCTCACCACTTTCAGTTTTCTTTTTTTTTGCCATGCTTATATGTTCTTTATATGAATTTATATTTATCGTCATTCGTTTGCTTGACATATAGACAAGTTTCTCTTATCTCATTTTAGCTCATATTAATGCGTTTGTTCTTTGATATGCCTTACACTGTTTTTTGATGTCTTTCATTGGTCATTAACCGGGTTTCATTATTATATGCTTATTTTTATTGGCTCTCCCTACCCGGATAGCATTGTAGTATAAGGGCTATTTATATTATTCTCGACACCCTTGCTTGATTCTTTCTTTTTTTTAGTATGGGGATATATAGCGTTATCGTTTGCTCTTCCTGGCGGTCCTCTGTTCCCCTCTCCATGTTCCCCCTGATATGAGATGGGTCTCCCATAGACCTACCCTAGCAGGTTTTTCTTTCTCTCTTTTTCTCTTCTTGTCTATCTCTTTCTCCTCTTCTCTTTCCTTTTCCTCTTCTCCTTCTTCTTTCTTTTTCCTCTTGGATCTCCTGGTGGTGCTGTTTTGCTTTATGTTGACTGGTAATGTTCTGTTTCTGCGTCCACTTTTGTTTTCTAATTTGATTGTTCTTGGTGTTCATCTATGCCTTGTTTAAGTGTAGTTTCCCTTAATGTTAAGGGTTTAAATCATCCGGTCAAGAGGGCTAAAATTTTGGATTACTGCAAATCTTTGTCTTCAGATTTGTTTTTTTTACAGGAGACAAAATTATCCCACAAAGAGGCTCTGTGGTTGTGGAAAGGTTGGGTTTTGGATGTTGTATGTTCTGATGCTTTTGGTAAACGGAATGGTGTGCTCACCCTTATTTCTAGGAATTCTGGATTATCAGTACTTTCTTCTGAACATGATCCTGAGGGTCGATGGGTATTATCTAGGCTATCTGATGGAATTAATGATCTTTATGCTTTGAATATTTATGCCCCTAACAATGATGATCCTTCTTTCTGGCAGAAGATCACTAAATTACTTTCCCAAACGCCTCATAACGGTAATTTAATAGTGGGTGGTGATTTTAATTTACCGTTAGATCCTCTGTTAGATAGGAATTCTGCTTTCTCCTTTCGTCCTCCTAGAGCTCATAAGCAACTGTTAAATATGTGTTCCTCTGCTAATCTTCATGATATCTGGCGTCTTCATAATCCTACTGGCAGTGAGTTTTCTTTTTTTTCCTCTCCTCATTCTAGTTTTTCTCGTATTGATTACCTTCTGGTTCATTCGTCTCTGCTACAATCTTCGTTCTCGCCATACATTCATCCTATCCTTGTCTCAGATCATGCTGCGGTGTCTTTCTCCCTCTTAGATCTTTCTCCTAAGAAATCCTCCCCTTCATGGAAATTAAACACGGAGATTCTATATGATGACACTACTGTCCGCGCCTTGCAAACTGAAATTGAACAGTTTTTCTCTGTTAATGAGGGTACAGTTGATTCTCCAGTGGTTTTGTGGGACGCATTTAAATGTACGCTTCGTGGTTACATCATTAAAGTAATGGCAAAGAGAAATGCTGACATTAAGAAGGAACTCTCTGATCTGGAGGATAGTATTAAACGGAATGAATGTCTTTATTGTCAAACGAGGGACCAACATGTTTTACAATCTATTAAAAATTTAAAATATTCATACAATGCTCTTGTTACTAAGAGGGCTCATATTGGGGTTCAAGCACAAAAATCCAACCGACTGCTTTTGAAGAATCGTGCTGGTAAGATTTTAGCCGCCACGTTAAAGTTTCAAGATTCTGGTTTTAAGTCGTTTCAAATTTCTTCTATCTCTGATAGTTCTGGCTCTAAAAAATTTCAAACTAAAGAGATCCTTGAGGTATTTCGCGATTTTTATAATACTTTGTATACTCCTACTAATCCATCGTCTTTTGAAGATTGTTTGGAATTTTTTAAAACTCTTCCTATTCATTCTGTATCTGATGAAGATGGGCAGAAATTAGGTGCCTCAATTACAGCTGAGGAAATTACTCTGGCTATAAAGGCTACTCGGTCTGGCAAGGCCCCGGGACCTTATGGTTTTCCCATTATGTTTTATAAAACTTTTTTCCCTTTTATAGTCCCTCGCCTAAAGGTCCTTTTTGATGTATTCATTCAACAAGGTGCAGTTTCGGGGACAGCGGCGGATGCTACTATAGTAGTAATCCCGAAGGAGGGGAAGGATATCACGGACCCTAAAAAATTTCGTCCTATTTCCCTGCTTAATATGGAGGCAAAATATTTTGCCAAGATTCTTGCTAAACGTTTGGAGTCCTATATTCCTTCTCTAGTTCATCCATCACAGACAGAGTTTGTTAAAGGTAGGCTTGCCAGAGACAATATTCGCACCTTTAGCCATATTTTCGGTGCTGCCAAACGCTCTGCGCTTCCAGCTGTGGCTTTGGCCCTTGATGCCGAAAAGGCTTTTGACAAGGTCTCTTGGCCCTTTTTACATGCTGTTCTTCGTACTCATAATCTTGGGGATTCCTTTGTTAATATGGTGATGTCTCTTTATGCTCAACCTCGAGCGAATATTAGAGTGAATGGAGCTACCTCTGAGTTTTTTAATCTTCGTCAGGGTACTCGTCAGGGTTGCTCCTTGTCTCCACTTTTGTTTTAACTAGCTATTGATCCGCTCTTGAGGTTAATTGATCTCCACCCTGCCATTAAGGGGTTTACGTTTGGGGAGCAGTGCATAAAATTAGCGGCCTACGCAGATGATGTGCTTATTTTTTCGGAAGATATTGTTTCCGCTATTCCGGCGATCGCAGATACGATTGCTCTTTTTTCTAAGGTCTCTGGGTATACTTTAAACAGGGACAAGACGGAGATCTTTCCCCTTAATGCCTATTGTTTTCCAGCCCATATGGTTACCGCAGGTTTTAAATGGCAATCTAAACAACTCAAATATTTGGGGGTCTGGTTTTGTAGTACTCTATCTACTACAGTGGCTTATAATGAGTCACAGACCTTAATGAAAGTCCGTCATCTTTTAGATACTTGGTCTCCTAAACATATTTCTTGGTGGGGTCGGGTTCAAACTTTAAAAATGATGATTACTCCTATTATTCATTTTATTTCGTCTATGCTCCCGATGAATTTATCTCCTTCCTTCTTTCGTGAGATTGATTCCATAACCTCTTCGTTTCTTTGGAATGATAAGAGGGCTCGAATCGCATATAAATCCTTGAGGAAACCTTATGATATGGGTGGTTGTAATTTCCCAGATTGGGCTAAATATCAAGTGGCTTTTTTGGCTTCTCAAGGTGCTCTGTGGTTTTCCTCACTTCCTGGTCATTCGCCTTCTTGGATGTGCATCGAGCAGGCTCTCTCTTTCCCTCTTCTGGTCTCTTCATTTTTAACCATGTCATCATTATCTATTCCTTTTTCTCGGGCTATTATATTGGATACTGTTGCAGCAGTTAAGTCGGTCGACAGGAAAATGGCTACTCCGATTCATAAATCCAGGTGGTCATCTTTATGGCGTAATACAACAACAAAGGACAGGGTTTTTAGGTTGAGGGAAATACTGGGCGCACTGCTCACAGGTGATGCGCAGGAGATATGTTGTTAAGCAGAAGGTGCATGCAGGTGAGGGGCAAATCCCTGTAACCCCTCAAAAGTGTGTTTTAAGGACACACCAAATACAATGAAAGCAAAAACCTGCTGCACACTAAATACAAAGCACAAGCAAAACAGATGTCTCAATGGACATAAAAGTTCAAATTTTCATGGGCGAAGAAGGGGACCACCAGTGTTTCGGCTCCTCTTTTATTGTTCATAGATAGCCAGCCGACACGTGTTTCGTCGCAAGAAAACACAGTATTTCCGCAACTCCTCAGGGCTTAAGGTAATAAATATAAAACCACAGGTCACAGTGCCGGTGATCATTCCGACCCGGCTCCGCTCAAGACCGGGTTTTGGTATTCGTCAGATTACGAGTTGCGTAATTCGGAAGTACTGTTCTCCAGCGGGTATGTGGAGATACTTAGATCAATGGTATTGCTAAGTTAAGCAATCTTCAGGGTGAGTTACTCAGGATTATGTCTTTGTCCACGTTTGTGAAGCGCGGGCAGTGTGGAGACTTCTAAGGAAAAGTATCCCTAACCCGTAGTGCGGGGAGAGAATGCCAACAGCGATGTTGTTCAGGGTTTGGTTCCGGGTGCGGTCTTTATGGCGTAACCCTAGGATAAAGGTACTTATTGATCCCACATTAATTCAATATTGGTCTTCTAAAGGTATCACGTTGGTACGTCATCTTTATGATTCTAATGATGAACCGCTACCCTTTTCTTCTTTAGCTCGGCAATTCTCACTTTCCAATATGGATTTTTACACTTTCCTGAAGATTAAAGTCGCTCTTGCTAAAGTGCGTCTAGTTCCCAATGCCTCTCTGATTACCTTCTTTGCCTTATGGCTCAAATCTGGTCATATTGCTTCACGTATTTATAAATTTTTAGTCTCAATTTCTTGGGATTCATGTACCCTTACACAGCAAAAATGGTTCCTTCATTTTGGTACGGAGTACACTGAACATATGTCTTTGGACACTTGGCAATCGATAGGTAAGTGCTGTCTGCGTAATAAAATTGCTCCTTCTTTATTTCAATCCAAATTCTTTTCCATTAACCTTCTTCATTGGACTCCTCTGAGGCTATGTTCTCTCCATTTAAAAGATGACGATTTATGTTGGAGTTGTGGTTTGGATGTTGGTGACTACCCACATATGTTTTATCACTGTTCACTTCTGAAACCCTTTTGGGATCTTATCCATAAACGTCTTATGCTAATCTTTCAAATTAACTTTACACTTTCCTTCCCTATGATCTTACAGGGACCATTGGCTTCCCGGGATCCTCTGCCATGGGATACATTAGACATGCAATTGTTGGATCTTTTACTGACTGTAGCAGTTAAGGTGATTCTTATGGATTGGAAGTCCTTTGCTTCTGTTTCTTATCATACATGGTGGGCATGGGTCTCCTTTTTAAGAAGCGCACACACTTCTGTTGATACGGCTCATCTCACTCCCACTATTTCTTCTAGCGTATGGAGGACCTTAGATACTTATATGGATTTGGCCTCAAAGGGGTTGGTAGATCGATATCCCTTTGTGTCGTCCGACTGACTGTTCTTTGTGGTTTATACAGTTTTCCTACGCCACCAGAGAGTTCCTTACTTTTCCTCTCTCTTCTTTTCTTCCTTCTTTTTTTTCTTCTGTTCTGTTCTCCTTTCTCTCTTTCTTCTGTTTTTCTGCTTTTTAGATAATGATACCGTTCATAGCTTTTATATAATTCATTATGGCCACTCTATTACTTATCTTGTATTTCGTTTTAAGACATATAATTGGTGGCACTCTATCTGCTATTAATGACATACTATGATGAAGTTGTAGTTCTTTTCTTATCTTTAGCCTTGGTATCATTATGAATTGTACCTAACTGTTTTATCTTTTAAAATCCTAATAAAATTATTGAACTAAAAAAATGTAATTATCAATAATTAGTAAGCAATTTTGAACTGAAATCTCATCAAAGCAAATTGGAGAACTTGGTACAAAAACTATACTTTGTTGATATATTAGTGGGAGCCCATTGATTTGAAGTACAGCACCTCAAGACCCTCAGGGGTGAAGCAGCCATGCTCTACGAATCCTGATTGATTGATAAATGCTAACTGGTACAAAAATAACCCCTTTTTTGGTGGCCAACCCCAGTTTTTCCACTTTTTTGGGACTCAACTGTTGGTAATCTTAAACTGTAATACTGGGACACTGCAATTCAGCACCCAGTGTATGTGCTTCCAACACCCTTGAAAATGTTGACGTTGCCTTAAAACTTGATTGGCATTTTAGACTTTTTTATAAGGGCTATAGTATAGGGTACAGAAATATTTTAATAGACAGTGGTATAGTTATAGGTTGTACGGCGCCTTAGTAACAATCGCACATATATCAGTTCAGGATAGTGTTGAGTTACTGTGCTGTAAGGTGAGGAGAACCACCAATCTTCCCAAAAGTTGTGGCCAACATAGAAATTCACAAAACCCTTAGCACACATATGTAGAGTAATATTAAATACAAATGAAAGTATACACAAATAATAAACAAATTTCCTCTTTCTTTTATTCTTTTCTCTCTGATCAGCCAACAAGTGTTTTGTTGCACAAACTGGAAAATCGTCCTGCAACTTTCTCAAGGCTGAGTAAACAAAAAATAAAATAAACAATGGCCATTGTGACACCATACATAAAACTGGTGTGCATACGCTCAATTCAGATATAAACTAGACATAATTTGCAAGTGCAAAGGCATGCACATGGTGAACCTATAGTCAGTGATGGTGACTTTGTGAGCATCAGTTTGTGAAGATAAAACAAACTAATCGTGCAAGAATATTTCATATTAAAAAGCTCTAAATCAAGGTGATGGAGAAAAACCTAATGATTAAAAAGCTCCCAAAGCCCCATACTGTATAAAGGTATCTGGACCAGGCCACGAATACACAAGACCGAAACCATAAAGAGACACTTGGGCCGTGTATGTCAAACCCTTCTCTCATTACTGTCAGTACATAAATAAAGCCCTAAAAGACCAAAAAGGGTGATCACTATCTCACCCATTTAGCCAACTACATGCATCACCATTGTAATATTTCTTCTAAAGGGAGTACCTTCAATGCCATTGGTAGAAACACCCAGCTCATTCTCTCCCTCCCCCGAAACTCCACCACCGCCAAACTCAACTTCAAGATAGGAATGCAAGACGTCGCAGACTGGATGGCCAACAGATGTCTGAAACTCAATGCATAGAAAACATAAGTCCTCGTCCTTGGAAACACCCCTTCAGCATGGGACAACACTTGGTGGCCGACCGCCCTCAGGAGCCCTCCTACCCCCTCGGACCCCGCCAAGAACCTGGGTATCATCCTCAACTCCTCACTCACCATGAATGAACAGGTCAACACCATCACATCCAGCTGCTTCAACACCCTCCGCATACTCCATAAGACCTTCAAATGGATCCCCTCGAGTCAAGGAAGACATTCACCCAAACACTCATCACCAGCAGACTGGACAATGGAAATGCACTCTATGCCGGCATCAACAAGTCCCTACTCCGCAAACTCCAGACCATACAGAACAGGGCAGCCAGACTCGCCCTCGGCATTCCCCGGTAGGAACACATCAGCCAACACCTACGAAGACTCCACTGGCTCCCCGTGGAGGAAAGAATCACTTTCAAAATCCTCGCCCACGCCTTCAAGTGCCTACACAACAACAAACCCGAAAAACCTCAACGACAGAATCAACTTCCACGTACCCAAAAGAAACCTCCGATCCTCCAACCTAGCACTGGCCGAAACCCAGCGCATCCACAGAGCCAGAGCAGGCGCAAGATCCTTCTCTTACATTGCAGCCAAGACAAGGAAAGAGCTACCAGCAGTCATCAGACGTGCACCCTCCCTGAAAACCTTCAGGAAGACTCACAAGACCTGGCTCTTCGGCTAAAGAGACCATCAGGCCCCTCCCTCCCCCCAGCGCCTTTAGACCCTCATGAGTGAGTAGCATGCTTACAATTCCCCTGATTGATTGGCCTATGCGGAAGTAAACACAAAAGTAGAGTTAAGAGCCTGACAAAATTGATCCTCTTTATCAAATATATTCCAAAAATAGCCTTATGTATCATGTCACCACCTACTTTCCATGTGGTGATAATTCCATCCCACAGGCTTTAGACTGCGAGTGGGTCTAGTATCCTTTCTTCGAAGTGAGCAAATCTGTAATTTACATTAAAAGCCCCCCTGTAATGGAAAGGACTAAAGCTACGATGTGACCGGCATCCCTGACGATAAGTGCTCACTTAGATACACTTTCCAAAATCATTAATAACGGTATGGCACTCAAGCGAGACCCACAAGTAATAGATCCCTCAATTCAAAACAAATGTTGTCACTGTTTAAACTCTGGTCGCAAGCCCAGAAACTTTCCACTTCGTGCCGTAGTACAGCCACAACTAGATCAGTCTGTCCGGTCCTCGAGCACGAGAGCCGGCAATGACAGTTTCCCGCTCTTAAATACCTGGAGCTATGATAGTAGAAAAGGGCCTAAATCTGCCTAAACATGGCAGCCATCTTGTAGTGCCAAATGCCTTATTATGTATATGGAATTGACATTTTCACGCTACAAGATGTCTGCCATGTTTAGGCAGAGATTGTCCTCTTCCATGTCTGATAGAATATCGATTGTAAAAAATATTGTGTGGACAGGATATCGTGTCAGAAATATTGAGGACCAAAATATCAAGTAAGTGCATGCAGCCTACATAGAGAAAATGGCCTCCCTACAAGTGCCCGGCTGGGCGCTGTCCGCACCAATCACAATGCTGCCATTGCAGCGTTGTGATTGGCTTAGGGGAGGGGAGGGAGGATGCCTGCTTCCTGTTATTGATGAACGCGAGACACGGCTAGATGCAATAGCGGCATGGGATCCGGTAAGGTAAGTTTAGTTTTTGTAAATTAAAATTTCCCCCACCCATGAGTCATGCAAGCCACAAATGTATACTACAAACCCACAATATCTGGGACTTGTGGGCTCAGCTGATCCTAGTTCACAGAGGTCTAGTGCACATATTGCTTGTGGAGGACTCTGCATGGAGTTCAGTGGTTCCTTGGCGCCCTCCTTTTTGGCAGAAACATGTGAAGTAAGTGTGTATTAGGGTGAGGAGAGGGCTGTATGGGATCTGAATGAATAACATTAAACACGTGTAGTTCCTAACATTATGGCCACCTTCTTAGTTGCTAATGGATTAACTTCCTTTCTCCTAAAAAAAAGTAACTTGCGGGCAGCTCTTATAATTAAAACATCAGCCGTTCGTAATGTCATGAAAGCTATTAAATCGGAAATTCAAAAATGTGTGCTAATTGCATTACTAATGGGATCTTTTAAGTAATTGAAATCCAATGAACCAATTCAGTCCCTTTTCCCTCGTTAAGTCCCAGTGTGACAGACGAGGCACCAGGAAGAGGAGCCGAAAGAAACGCATCTGTGCGCTGTGGCTTGAATTATTATTTGGGGGGGTTATTTTCATAAATCCTTCTCTCCAACATCATCATGGAGCGGCCACACAGCGGATTGACACCGCCAGTAGTATTGAAAACAGTAGAATTGCATTTACTGGGACAAAAAAACGATTGTAAGACTTCCATATGCAGGGAAATAGCCAGTCATGAAAATGTGCAGTTTGCTGCCCACGTGAATGGGTCTGCACTATGTTCATATTATTATTAAAGGAAAATATATTCCTCCAGTTCACGTTTTTTTTCACAAATATACAAGGCAAACTATATTATCTAACTGCTAGAATTAGTAACAATAAAATGTCATTCCACGTTACTGCCTCAGAGCTTGCAGGGGATGCTTATAGCCTTACCTCTGCTCGTCATTTCTGGCGGAGGCCAGTGAAGAGTCAAGCGAATGGGGAGGAGCTAAGAGACACGAGAGCTGGTGATTGGGTGATATAGTTATAGAACAAGTATGAATGCACAGTGTCTCTCCTCTTAGCTGTAATTCCCAAACGAACACTACCTGTTAATGTTTTAAGTACTCCCTCTCCACCCACACAAATTAGAATATGCTTTTAAAAAAAATAAAGACAAACGCGTGTTGTTTTTACACCACTATAATGTTGTTTGAACATATGCTATAAATATATATATATGACAAAAAATGCAAAATCCAATGGATAATATGCCGCGTGTCATCCTGGGCTAGAGGGTACCTGATTTTTTTATTCATATTGCAGAACAAGTGTGTTGTCAAGAACTGGTTCAGGTCTGCAGAACTGCATGATTCCTCACAGCACTTTTCTTATTTTCAGATGGAAGTGTGGCTCACCCTACCCCTGGCAAAGTTCACTACCTGCTCCCAGGGCAATGTGAGAACTCCTTTTATGTCTCAGTAGAGATGCTGAGAGCTAAGCTAATGCCTCAAGTGCATGGACGACAATTCACCAAAATACAAGGGGTATGGAAGTGGTATCACACACCATTTGACCTCAATGACACCACAGGAAGTGGCCTTTGATCCTGAATCCTCACACAAAGTGATGTCAGAGGACCTAAACCCTAAGGACATCACAATAATTGAAATCACTAAAGTTCTATAATGACTGCATGATTAATTCAACACAAGACATATAAATCGTCATTTCCAATGCTACCTATATTTTAAATAAGGTGATGACATTATATGCCAATGGAATATTACTCATTTATCTTTGCCTTTTATGCCAAGTTATAAATCAATGTTTTTGCAGAGGAGAACACAGGGACAGAAAACACAAAACTACAACAGGAACCTAAATGATTTTATTACAAACTGCCATGATTTAATGATTCCAGTAGTGTATACCACATTGAGAAATGTAATGATAAATCATTGGGAGATGCAAAAAAACCAATAGTACTTATTTCCACCTATATTAGTTGATATGAATGATTGGGCCTATCGATATAGGTACATTCAGTTGCAAACATAAAATAATGAGTAAATGTCCCTCATACTGGCTGGAAATTCAGAAAGGGATTCCTGGCAGACATTAGAGCTTCGATGGATACGAGATCTCTGGCAAAAGTGCAGAGCTTTCAGCACAGTGAACACCACTTGGCATTAAGTGGAGGGCGTTCCTTGGCCTTCCAAGTTGTGGTTTGCTATAGATGTTTGTGAACAGCTACATAGTAGTGCATTTGTGGGATTCACCAACTCCAATCATTCCCCTTTCCAGCCTGAAAAGTCAGATTTTTACTCCAGCCAAATGCTGGTGCAATCATTCAACCTTGGTAGAGCTCTCATCTGGGGAAATGCATTCTATGATTTGCCAAGGACTCCATAAGGAAACCTGCTCCAGATGGATCTTTCCATGCGGATTCCAATCAGAATTGAGAAATCAAAAAAGTAGTCAAACTGCACTTGCAAGGGGGGCGTGGCTTGCGCGCCGCTTTGGAATGGCGGTCTGCGCTTGAGCTCCGAGACGAGTGAGGGCCGTCGGAGGTTCATCTCCGTTTCCAGGGACCCCACAATAACAGAAACGGAGCCTCATATATCGGAAGGTGCCATGTGCCGGTGGAAAGGCCTTCCTGCGCCCTGGAGCTGCTGGTGCCTGATATTTTGACTCTTCAAGGTGGCGCTCGGTGTTTCTACGAGCGGCCGCCATTGTGTCTCGCCTCACGCACGCAGTTCCGAGTCTCCTCACAAACGGAGGTACCATGGTGACTATTTTATCCGGAATGCGTGCAATCAGGTGGTGGTGACGAATGATAACTTTTGCAAGCTGATAACGGTTTTTTTTACGTTCTCCATGCTGTGTGGCTTTCAATGAAACTTTTTTATGCATTTTATATTACTTTGCCTTTCTTCAGAGCGCCTACAGTGCCTTTCAATAACATTACCTGCTCTTTGAGACCCTATTTGCTGTCTTCTTAGTTTATGAAGGCGAATTCTTCATATCGGCAGGACCCTGACATTACGGTGTTGAGATTTCGATTTTTGTGCATGTAAGCCCGCCGCTATTTATGGTTTTGCGATACCTGCTGATTTTGCGCTCTCGCATTTTTGCTCATTCTTGTTTTTCTCTCCTTGCCTACTGACTACACCAATATCCTCGTGCCTTCTGCCTTTCCTCAGTTCTCTGCAGTGGTTGTTTCTCCTACCTTTGTTTTTGAAGCTCTATGGCGGCCAATATGGGCTTGTCGCAGACTGCTAAAGATACAAAAGAGTCGAAAGCTTCTCTTAAGAGACTCAAGCAAGTATCTCCTACACCTGATTTATCTCAAAAGGATGCTAACTCCACTTTGGAGGCTATTTTGACGCGTCTCAATGATGTCCATGACATTGCGCAGTCTACTAAAACTAATACGGATTTACTACAGGTGGAGGTATCAGCCATCAGAAATGATTTTAAGGCTCTATCCATTCGTGTTTCTGCCACGGAGACACGTATTAGTGGCGCAGAGGATAACATGCACAAGCAATCTAGAACTCTTTCACAATTAGAGCGCTCAATGGCGGCATTGCGGAGGGATCTCACTGAGCAGGAGGACCGTAATCGCAGATCCAACCTACGCATTTTTGGCCTTCCTGAAGAAGCCGAGAAAGGTGCTCCGTCTATGATTGACTTCTTATACCAATGGTTGCCTTCTACTCTGCAAATTTCTTTTCAAAGAGACTTTGAGCTTGAACGCGCACATCGTGTCCCCACTTTTCGTTCTAAATCTGCTACGCAACCAAGGGCTATCATTTTTAAGCCGCTGCGTCATCAGCACACGGAACAAATTTTGGCTCATATGCGGAAGATTAAAGTTGTTTCTTGGGAAGGCCACCGTATTTCAATTTCTCAAGACTTTGCCAGAGACACAGTAATAAGGAGGAAAGGCTTTCTCAATCTTCGGAAGCGTTTATCTGAGATGCATATCCCATTTTCCTTCTCGGGCCCTTCCAAATTTCGCATTACCTTTAAAGGTCGCTCCAGAATCTTCGACGAACCTGCTGATCTGGCCTCTTTTTTGGATAATCAGATGGAACTACAGATGGAGCTTCAAATGGAGGCTTCGCTTCTTCCTGGTGCTTCTGGCTCCTGATGTGATTCTTCTGCCTTACTTGGTTTTCTCTTGTTTCCGGGTCTATTGAGCTTACCTTTTTAGACCTGCGTGCTCCATGGTTGTTGGTTCGTCTATGGCTTTCTTTCGTGACTGGTGTTGTCAGTCAAGTTTTTTGATGGCGTTTTTCCTTCATTTTAGTGTAGTCTCCTTTTCATTTTCATGATGGTGTCAGTTGGCGCATTAAGTTTTTCTAATTGTCGTCTCTTTCTCATCAGTGTAGTTGTGCCTTTTCGTTTCTTATCGGTTCTCCTTCACCTTGCTGTTGTTTTTTCGATTTGGTAGTGTTTTTCCTTCTTCCTTATGGGTTGTTCCTCTTGTCTTCGTTTCCTCCATCCTTATGGTTATGTTAGACATATCTCATTTCAATTTCCTTGTTCCACTTTGTAGTAATCGTCTGTTTTGGTTTTTTCTCTTCCCCCGTCTGTGGTTCTTTATTGTTTTTTTTTTTTTTTTTGCGTAGTCTAGTTTCTTACCTGATTTGTACTTGGTTCTTCTGTTTTGTGTGGTCGTTCTATTTGAATGTTTTTCGTATTATTGACTTCAACGTGTTTTGTACTGTTTCGTATTCTGGTACAAGGCTGGGTCATAGGTTTATTACTATCTACTATCGATAGTGGTGTCTAGCTGCGCCCACCATGTTACAGTTACTGTATTTTGCATTTATTTATATGCTTAATTAGTTATTGTTTTACTGCTTAGGATGCTTTACCATTATTACTTGCTTTTCTATATTAGGACTAAGGTAGTGGTTTTCATTTCTACTATTTTTCTAGCTTATTTAAGTATCATATATGACTGTATTATCTTTTCATTGTTCCTGCCTGTTTACTTTAGCTAACTATAACGAAGTTTATATACCTTATGCATGGTAATTAATTGCTTACAAGTGCCTTTGCATACTTATTATATATATAGTTTTGATATATATTTACATTGCTATTTTCACTGTTTGTTCTGCCTCGCAACTATTTAATATCTTCCTCTTTCGGTGCTAGTTCATTGCAAGCTGTGTACTTTTTTTGTCCTTTATGTTATGATATTTTATTTTTATTGCACTTTTTGGCCTCCTGTTATCCTACTTTCTATTACTATACATTCTACATGTTCCTGCATTTTTGTATCAAATTATTATAACAAGGTTTCCATATTTAAGGACAGTTAATTAATTGTTTATCTTGCTTTTTTTTCTTCATTATAGTATAGTTCCTTGTATTCATCTAGCATGGTGCTTCATTAATTGTTCTATTATCCACTTTTTAGTGCCTTTCTCTCTTTTATCTCATCTATCTCTTTATACTGCACCCTGTAATCTTCTTGTGAAGACTGTTTTTCTTCTACTTTTTCTTTCCTGGTATTTATAATGATGGTTTCACCTTTGTTCTATCTACTCTTCGTTTACTTTACTGATGTTTTTGGTGTTTCTTTCTTGTTTTTCTGTTCTTCTTGTATCCATACTCATTTCTGTTCTATCCTCCTTCCTTGGATTTATACTTGTTCGTTCTTTCTATGGTTCTCTTTCTAATAGTACCCCTTCTTATCTCTCTATTGTTTTCTTGTTCTTCTATTTTACTCCGCTTCTTGCCATTTCTCCTTTCTTTATTATTCCTTTTTTAGAATCATGCCTTTTATTTTGGTTCTTGAACTTGTCTTCAGCTTTTCTTGTCTTTATTTTCTGTCATTTTTTCCTTCGAGTCACTTTTCTCTTTTCTTGTTGCTTATCTCTTAAATAGCTACATTGCTTTTTCTGATATGTGTCATGTTCTTTCTATCTTTCTTTTTCTTCCTATTCTGCTATTTTCCTACCTTTCTTTTCTTACATGTTCATATATTCCTGTTTTTTACACTTCAGATTTATATTGTTATTCTATACAGTTATAGTTTCTTCATTAACTATGTAGTTATTTTTTAGGATATACATATTGATCGTCATGCATTCATCTACTGTTCATAATTTACCTCATGCTTTTATTTTTCTTATCAGTTGTTCTAATAGTATTCATTACTCTAGTTATGTCTCTTGCCATTACACTGCTAACTAAATGTGATTGTACGAATGTCTTAGTTATATTATGACTATTTACATTATTACGCTGCTTTGCGGTGCTACTTTTGATTGTTACCAGTTCCTCTTTTACTGCTATCAGTTTGCTATATTTTTTGGGGCTATTGTTATCAATTACTTTTCCTCCTAGTACGGGTTCCTTACTCGCCTTTCCACGTTCTCCCTAGTATGATGCTGGTCTTTTTTAGGCCTCCCCTCCTGCTTCTTCTCTCCCTCCTTTCTTTCCTCTTTTCTTTTCTTCTTTCTTTCTCTCTATATTGGATTTCCCACATGGACGCTCCCTCAGTGTTTCTTATGTTTCATGATTGGTTCCTTGTATTTGTGAGGTTGGTTCTTTTTCTGTCATCAATGTCGTCTTTTTTCTGTTATTATGTATTCCCATGCCAGGTTTAAATGTATTATCCCTTAATGTTAAGGGTTTGAATCATCCGGTGAAGAGGTCGAAAATCTTAGATTATTGTAAATCTCTGTCTTCTGATCTGGTTCTCTTTCAAGAGACCAAGGTCACTAACAGAGAAGCGTTGTTTTTGAAGAAGGAATGGATTTCGGATGTTTGCTGTTCTGATGCCCTTGGTAAACGAAATGGGGTTATTACACTAGTTTCAAAGAATTCTGGTTTATCGATACTTTCTTCTGATCATGATTCTGAGGGTCGTTGGCTGTTATCTAAACTGTCGGATGGACAGCATGATCTGTATGTGATGAATATCTATGCTCCTAACGTTGATGATCCGTCCTTTTGGAAATCGGTGACTAAAAAATTAAATGACACCCCGCACTCTGGCAATCTTATTGTGGGTGGAGATTTTAATTTACCGATGGACCCTCTTTTAGACAGGAACTCTGCATTTCAGTTTCGCCCTCCTAAATCTCACAAAAAAATGCTTAACATGTGTTCCATTACTCATCTTCAAGATATTTGGTGTCTTCATAATCCCACTGGGAGTGATTTTTCTTTCTTCTCTTCGCCTCACTCTTCCTTCTCTCGTATTGACTATCTCCTGGTTCATTCTTCTCTTGTTTCATCTTCTTCTTCTCCGCTTATACATCCTATTTTGATTTCTGATCACGCTGCGGTTACTTTTACGCTGTCATCCTTTGCACCTAAATCATGCACTCGTTCATGGAGATTGAATACCGAAGTTTTGCTTGATCCTTCTCAGGTTGATGAATTTTCTAAAGCTATAGACACTTTTTTCCATGAGAACGAAGGCTCTGTCTCTTCCCCAATTGTTCTGTGGGACTCCTTTAAATGCACTTTCCGTGGTCAAGTTATTAAATGTATGTCCAAACGAAATTCTGATATTAAAAAGGAACTTACAGATTTGTCATCTGAAATTAAAACTCTGGAAGCTTCCTTTAGGCAATCTAAGGATTCATCTTGTTTACAGCAAATAAAACTACTAAAATACAAATATAATACCATTGTTACTAAAAGAGCCCATATTGGTGTACAAGCACAAAAATCCAAGAAGTTGCTGTTAAAAAATCGAGCTGGGAAAATTTTGGCTGCTACGTTAAAATTTTAGGATTTCTCTTTTAAATCCTCGCAAATCTCTTCTATTACTGACCACACGGGTTCTAAAAAATTCCAAACAGGGGAAATACTTGAAGTTTTTCGTGACTTTTATAATAAATTGTATACTCCTTCTAATCAATCCTCTTTTGACCAATGTCAAGATTTTTTAAAATCGGTTCCGATTCAGTCGGTCTCTGATGATAATCGTTCTTTTTTAAACAAGCCTATTTCCCTCGAGGAAATCGTGTCTGCGATTAAAGCTACTCGTTCTGGCAAGGCTCCAGGCCCTGATGGTTATCCAATTTTATTTTATAAAACTTTTCTCCCTACGCTTGTCCCCAAATTACAATCTGTCTTTGACTCTTTTGTTAAGGATGGGTCTGTTTCTGGTACGGCTGCTGAAGCTACTATAGTAGTGATCCCGAAAGAGGGAAAAGACTATTCGGATCCCAAAAACTTCCGACCTATTTCTCTCCTTAACATGGAAGCAAAGATTTTTGCTAAAATCCTGGCCAAACGATTAGAATCCTTTATCCCTCATCTTGTTCATCCTTCTCAAACTGGTTTTGTGAAAGGTCGTCTTGCGCGAGACAATATACGCACTTTCTGTCATATTCTCGGTGCTGCTAAACGGTCTCAACTTCCTGCCGCGGCCTTGGCCCTTGACGCGGAAAAGGCCTTCGACAAGGTCTCTTGGCCATTTCTTCGTGCTGTTTTATGCGCGCATAACCTTGGCGACTCTTTCATTAATATGGTAATGTCCTTATATTCTCAACCTAAAGCTAACATTAGAGTTAATGGCGCTACGTCGTCATTTTTCAATCTTCGTCAGGGCACTAGACAGGGGTGTCCTTTATCCCCACTTTTATTTTTATTATCTATTGATCCTCTTCTTCGTTTGATTGAGTTACACCCTGATATTAAAGGTTTTTCTTTCGGGCCTCACTGTATTAAAACTGCTGCATACGCAGATGATGTTCTTATTTTTTCAGATGATATCGCTTTGGCAATCCCTGCTATTTCTAATACCATTTCCCTATTCTCATCGGTTTCAGGTTATACCCTAAATAAAGATAAGACGGAAATGTTCCCTTTGAATGTCTATTGTTTCCCTTCTCATATGGGCTCAGCGGGCTTTAAGTGGCAGTCTACACACCTGAAATACTTAGGGTTTTATTTCTGTTCTACTCTTTATGCCACTGCTGCCTATAATGAATCCCAGACTCTCCTTAAAGTGCGTCGTCTTTTGGATACATGGTCTCCGAAACATATTTCATGGTGGGGTCGCCTTCAGACTCTCAAAATGATGATCACGCCGATTATTAATTTTGTTTCGTCCATGCTTCCGGTTAAATTATCAGATTCCTTTTTTCGCGAAATCGATGTTCTGACTTCTAAATTTTTGTGGAATGACAAACGTGCTCGACTTGCTTACAAATTTTTGCGTCGTCCTTGTGATATGGGAGGTTGTAATTTTCCTGATTGGGAAAAATACCAAACTGCCTTTTTGGCTTCTCAAGGTGCTTTATGGTTCTCTCCTCCATCTCTTCATGTTCCCTCTTGGTTGCTCATAGAACAGGCATTAGCATCCCCTTTGCCTACTGCCTCTTTTTGCACTGCATCTACTTTGCATATCCTGTTCTCCCGTGCTATCATTCTTGATACAATTGCTGCGGTCAGGAAAATAGACAAGAAGGTGGCAATTCCTTTACATAAAACTAGGTGGTCATCTATCTGGCGGAACTCCAAAATTAAGCTTAACATTACTCCCACCCTCATGTCCTATTGGGCAGATAAAGGGATCTCTCTTGTTAAACATCTCTATGGTGTTTCTGATGAACCATTACCTTTTTCTACCTTGGCTCAGAAGCATTCTTTAACAAATCTTGATTTTTATACTTTTCTTAAAATTAAAGTGGCCATTGCTAAAGTTCGTCTTCATCCTACTTCTTCTACCATCTCACTTTTGCATATATGGATTAAATCTGGTCATGTCGCCTCCAAAATTTATAAATTTTTGTCCTCTGCTTCACTACCCGCACAGACGGTTGCTCAACAAAAATGGTTACACCATTTTGATCATGCCATTACGGATCATATTTCCTCTGATACTTGGCAATTAATTAGTAAACTGTGTGTAAATGTAAATGTGGCGTATTTGTATAGCGCGAACAGTGACCCGGAGGCATCCCGGCACTTGTACTCCTACCACAAGGGAACCCCTCCTGGCTTTTCCTTGTGGGGTGTCCACTCCTGGGCATCCCATGGTGAAACCAGGCATCCCTTGTGTATCAGGGGGCCTTTGTGGAGACTAAGCAAGCTATTGCCCAGAGTTGCAGCGTGGGACCCATGCTTAGAATCGGCACTGAGGTGAGAATATCCGGTCAGAGGAATTTAAGCCCGAAACCCGCCGAGGCGGGAATCGAACCCTGGTCCCTGGCCAACGTTCTGCATCAAGGTCTGCCGCGCTAAGCATTGAGCCACACTTCTCCACTCTCTCTTCGTAATAAAATTGCACCATCTTTAATGCAGTCTAAGTTTTTCTCTATCAATCTCCTCCATTGGACGCCTGTGCGTCTTCATTCGCTAAATCTTAAAGATGACAACTTATGCTGGAGCTGTGGTTTGTTGGCAGGCGATTTTCCTCATATGTTTTTTCTTTGCTCCTTGCTTCAACCTTTTTGGAACCTCATCCAGAAGCATCTCTCTCTTATCTTTGGTATCGAGCTCCAACTTTCCTTCCCTTTAATCTTATTAGGCCCACTGGCTGCTCCTACTCCTATCCCTTTAGATCCATTGGAATTACAGTTACTGGATCTTCTCCTGACTGTTGCGGTGAAAATCATTCTTATGGAGTGGAAATCTTTTTCATCGGTTTCCTATCATACGTGGTGGGCTTGGGTCTCCTTTTTACGCAGTGCTCACACTTCGGTTGATCAAGCTCACCTCTCTCCATCTATTTCTAGTGGGGTTTGGAAAGCTTTGGATGATTATATGGAGTTGTCTTCAAAAGGTTTGGTTCCTTAGTTTCCTTTTGATCTGTCTGTCTAATTGTTGTCTGCTATTTTTCTAGGTTGGGTTAGTCCTGTGGGAATCCTTCTTCTTCTTCTTTTTCTTTTTCTTCTTTTTTCTTCTTCTCTTTTCTCTTTCCTGTCCTCTATTCCCTTTCATCTTTTCTATTGATCTCTCTCTTCTTTCCTTTCTTCTTTTATTCTGATTCCTCCCCTGTTCCCCTCTCCAAATATGATAGTGATACGTTTGTTTATTGCTTTGATAGTGGCCTTTACCTAATCGGACTCTATATCTATAACAGGCTAATTTTACTTTTATATACAGTTACTTGGTTTCCTTCCCCATTTTAGCCCCTATTTGTATATTTCTCTTGATTCACTTGTATCACTTGTATTGTATTTTGTTCCTACTATTCTTATCATTATTTTTATCAATAAAATTTTCTTGAAATTAAAAAAAAAAAAAAAAAAACTGCACTTGCAAAACTAGAGTGTAGTTTTATTACTTTTCTTATGAATCAGCCCACATAAATGTATAGCAAATTGCGATAGTGCTTGATTGCGCAAGGACAGAGTCAGGTCATCAATGATAACACAGGTGTAGATGCCACACACATGTAGATAATGGAAGACCTCTTTTGGTCTAGTAGGCAGCGCAGCTTGAAATTGAAAATGGAAGCTGTAGAGAAAGTGGATGAGTTGTTTGCAGCATTCTAAAGTCCTCACCGGACAAGTGCAAATCATATAAAGCTGTAGATACCGGAGGGAAGAATGGACTAGTCAAGAGTCTGCCTATGATGATATCATGAGGGGTTAGTTCAATCTTTTCCCTAGGGATGACCCCAGCAGATATCAGTGCTTAGAGGAAGATATCAAGCCATTTAAGTCCAGTCTTCTCACATGCTATCCAATGATATTTTTCACAGTTCCATTCAACCTTTTAGTTTCCCTCGGATTCAGGGAGATATGCATAATGAAAAAGTTGGCAGACCCCCTAAACAGACGTGATGCATCCATTGGGGTGTTGGGGCGTAGCCCCACTAAGCCACATGGACGCACCGCCACTCAAGCGCAATCTCGCTGTCCCTGAATAAATTATTCCAACCTTGTGTCCCTCCCGACAGAAAATGCGCTGCTGAAGCCAGGGGATGGGGCAGGGGCTGGGCTGCAGCAGCTGAGTGACAGTCCAAACTCAGCTGCCTGCAGCAGTAGAGACAGTGCGCATGTGCCTTTTTGGGCTAGGACCAGCCCGAATGTGCGTGCAATAATCTTCACATTATGAGGGAGTCAGGGACCCAAGGGGTTGCTGCTTCATACAGCAGAGAGAAATTGTGCCCCCCTAGCCAATCCTGGCGGTGCATGCAGCACCAAGATTGGCTGGCAAAATGAGGCAATCCCAGTATTGGGTGCCACGCCGGGCTTGGGGGGCCGGGGGGGGGGTGGCACTGCCGCAGCCACACTTATGTATGGCTAATCACTGTGTGACTTCATGTGAACCCATGCAGTGATTGGCCGTTTTCGGGTGGTGACGTCCAGACTGAGGCTCGCAGCGCAGCAGTCCGACTCGACGTCGACGACTCCCCCCTCACGTGTTTGTGACTGGCGATTGGATTGTGTCTCTCCTCAGCTCATGATGTAGGTATCTTTGGCTGTGTTTTTGTTTAAAGTTGTTGAGATTTGATTTAAGGTATTGAGATGAGCACAATGATTTAAGCTATTGAGATCGGACTGACACAAGTAGAAATTAAAACTTTTAACTTGTACTTGTGTCAATCCGATCTCAATAGAGCAAGATAAGAGAATGGACACACTGGTTCGTTCCTCAGAAGACGAGTCCTAAAGGATTTGCGTTGTGCGAAGCTTCAAAGAAACAGCTTTCTTTCAATGTCAGAACGAAAGCGACCTGCAGAAACATGGCAAGACAGTAGACAGATATATTATATTCGCTCCCCAAAATATACCCTGTGTCACTCACAGGGTGTATGTTGGAGAGCGAATATAATATATCTGTCTAGTGTCTTGCCATGTTTCTGCAGGCCGCTTTGGTTCGGACATTGAAAGAAAGCTGTGGGCGAGGCAGCGTGGTACGTACCCAGAGGCAAGGACAGGACTAGGAAGCGAAGGGCAGGTCTCCGAACAAATGCGCACCATCCGATCTCATACAGGAGGTTCTTGGGCTCTTGGTGTAATTATATGAATACAACTTAGTTGGACAGGAAAACTGCACCCCGTTCAATCCCCGGAGATATATGGGTGCACGCAATGTGAAAGGTAAAAAGTATAATTTTTTAACAACTGCTTCGGAATAGTTTTGGTTAGTTGGCCGCTCAACCCAGTGTTCGCTGTTGTACCCTTCACCTCCCACTATCGCCTGCAAAGTAGACGTGTTCTTGCAAATGCTGATAGCCTAAAGCTTTTCAGGGTATGTGGGTCATAAAACATGAGAAGAGGACTTTCCAGAGTTGAGTTCAAACGATCAGTGAATGAAAATACAACACACAAAAGGCCTAGTTAATTGGAAACGTGGCAGGATAAGCACCCCCTTTCCTTTTGCTATTAATGGCTGTATGTATTAGAGGTGGAAATATTCTCACGTTCATCATCTACATCCGAGAATAAGCGTTCTAAATAATGCTTTGGGAGCAATACAGGTGATCTGCCTTACGGGCAGCAGGGCCAGGAGAAAAACCCTAATTTGTAAGCATTTATATTGGTGCGGACTGCCCTCCTTTATTTATTTTGTTTATACAGTTTTTTGTGAAAGTGCTACAAACCCCTCAGGGTGTGCCTCTTTGGGGTGAGAGTCCATAGGTTTATTATGATGCAGCTAGGTCAATTGGAAGAGCCTTGTAACGGAAAGTCAGTAGGCTATGAGTTCAGAGTGCCCAGGCATCCACTGTCTAACCTGACCCACTACATGAAAGAGCCTTACAGAGGAACAAGAGTCGAGGGTGTCCAGAGTGAAGAGGGCTCACTGGTCATAGGAATATGAGGAACACATGAGGTGAAAAGCCTCGCAGTTTATTCCAACTTCAGGGAGAAGATTTCAAATTTTTAATAATCTTGTTAACGTGACAAAGTCTTTTTCAGTTTCATTGGTTGTGGTTGTGAGTTCTGCTAGGAGAAATCCTAAACATGAAGAGTTTGGACACCAAATCACTAGTATCCTACCCAGCGGATGGCCAGAGGCATCTTATGGCAGCTATGAGTCTTGTAAGGAAACAGGGTGTTGAAAATAAAGATAACTCCTTGGTAGGCAGGCCACGTTGGATATATGATGTAGGTTTATTGAAGAAGATAACTCCTAGTTACTGGTCATAAGGGGGCTGGCCTAGTTTAATCATGTGAGCACGTGTCTGGTGGGCAGTCTGCTAGCACTCTCAGTTAGTTGAGGCCTTCATCTCCATCACTGTGGTGGAAGACCGCCTGCCATAAGTAAAGATCTCAGTCCGCCTGGCGGAGATCTAGCTGTCTGCTGAAGGTGCCTCCTCTGATTAGGCGGTTAAGCTTTTGGCAGGGCTGAATGATGGGTTTTGTGCGGGCATCATATTTTATTTCACCCACTGACTATTTAAACAGGTATTACCTTCTCTTTTCACCTTTCGTTTATTTGCTCCCTTGTGAAATGGATCCAAAAAAGAAAAACACTTGTTGGAAACGTACTCTTTTTCTGACATTTTTCCATTTCTAAGTGCAGCCTCAGGGTAGAGAGAAATAAAACATCCACAATATGAAAAATAAGTAACTAAGTAAAGCAAGGTGGCCGGATTGATTTATTCACACCTAAACACATTAGCGCCACATTACAGTGTTTGTCGTTGAAGCCCTACTTTTGTTGCCTCTACGCTCTTTGAGCAACCATGTTTTCCCTGGGTGGGAAAGCACACTATTCCTGGAGGTACTGAAATACCTGCTTGTTGGGTGCTTTGGAAAACAAAATGCATACTGCGGCTCTGTATTAACAAACGTGGTCTTTTTAAACCACTCTGCTTTTGTTTTGTGATGATATAAGCAATGGGCATTAGGTCAGCTCCATTACTCTCACACGTTCCTTTCCGCACCCTTTCAGGTTGATGTTTTTTACAGACTTTTGGAGAGAATTAGGAGAAAGTGCAACCTCCTCCACCTCTGGCTTTCCACGTGCAAGTAGGAGGCTGGCCGAGCAGACATTTCTGGTATATGTGTGGAATTTGATGTAGCTCCTACGGTAGGAGGTGCCCCTAGGCTGTCCAGGTCCTTGTGAGTTTGAGGAGTTTGAGTGCGTGTTTATGAACAGTGAGCCAATGGAGGTCTCTGAGTTGTGAGGGGATATTTGTGTGTGGGAAGAGGAGGGAGGAGGAGGAGTGTGTGTCTGGCTGCCACGTTTTATATGGTCTGGAGTCCTCTAGTCAGTTGCCGGTGGTGCTGAGAAAGAGTGCATTGCTGTAGTCCAACCTGTTGGAGATGTGGGCCTGGGTGAAGTTCTGCATGTGTTGATCAAGATCACTTAAAGATTTTTCTGAGGATCTTAAGGGTGTAGAAACAGAAGGATGTGACTGAGTTGACTTGGCAGGTTATTCCAATTTGGTTGTCCAGCACTTTTACTAGGTTCTTGGCTGGTTGGGCAAGGTGTGGGTCCAAGATCTGCTGACCACCATGTCGAGTTCCATATTGTGGTGCCCTTGCTGGAGAGTTTCGCTTAAGTTTTGTCTGTGTTGAGTTTCAGACATTTGGCCTTCATCTAGCTGGTGACTTCAAACATGCAGACAGTGAGGGTTGTCCGGATGCTGAATGTTTTGTCAGAGAGGGAAAGCCTGAGCTAAGTTTCATTGGCATAGGAGATGATGTTTCTTCTTTGGATCTGGGTGATGTTAGCAAGTGATGCCATGTGGCGTTGAACAGTGTGGGGCTGAGGGATGCAAAGCGCTGTAGCAAGCGGCCTCCTAACGAGAGACAATAAAAAATGTTATGATAATGCTATTAATGGCTGTATGTATTAGAGGTGGAAATATTCTCACGTTCATCATCTACATCCGAGAATAAGCGTTCTAAATAATGCTTTGGGAGCAATACAGGTGATCTGCCTTACGGGCAGCAGGGCCAGGAGAAAAACCCTAATTTGTAAGCATTTATATTGGTGCGGACTGCCCTCGTTTATTTATTTTGTTTATACAGTTTTTTGTGAAAGTGCTACAAACCCCTCAGGGTGTGCCTCTTTGGGGTGAGAGTCCATAGGTTTATTATGATGCAGCTAGGTCAATTGGAAGAGCCTTGTAACGGAAAGTCAGTAGGGTATGAGTTCAGAGTGCCCAGGCATCCACTGTCTAACCTGACCCACTACATGAAAGAGCCTTACAGAGCAACAAGAGTTGAGGGTGTCCAGAGTGAAGAGGGCTCACTGGTCATAGGTGTCTGACCAAAGAGGCATATGAGGAACACATGAGGTGAAAAGCCTCGCAGTTTATTCTAACTTCAGGGAGAAGATTTCACATTTTTAATCATCTTGTTAACGTGACAAAGTCTTTTTCAGTCTCATTGGTTGTGGTTGTGAGTTCTGCTAGGAGGAATCCTAAACATGAAGAGTTTGGACACTGTTGGACCTGGCCTCGTGGCCTGGCCCCACTCCTCCCGCATGGCGGGTCCCGGACTACCTCGACCCCTGTTCCCTGGCCAAGAGCAGCACCATCCACCCTCCACGAGTGCCGCCCCTCCGGGCAGCCCCCAGCTCTTCCCCGGTGGAACTCGACCTCCTCTCCTCAACCCCCTCCGCTGGCCCAAACCCTTGCCCAGACCACCGTCTCCGGCCCAGCCGCCATCTTGGACCCTCCACGACCAGGCCTCGTGGCCTCGGCCCGACCCCAGCCACAGACCCAGCAAATCCCCGACATCGAGGCACCACGATCCAACCAGTGGGTACAGAGACCACTTGACGAATCAATGGGGGAAGGAGTTTCGATGGTCCCCCATTCGCCTGGTTTCGATCGCCCCCAGCCTCCCTGGGCGCTGGCTCCACCCCCCTGCTGGGTGTCTGGACTCGCACATCCCGGACCCTCCGACCTCCAAGTGCGAGGGTCCGGACATCAAAGGGCACCAGACCTATAACTGGGGCAGCTCCAGAGCAGGTTGGCAGTTGGATCCTGGAGTTGAGAGACACTGAGACGAACTCATCTTCGTGCAACCATCCTTGGGGTCCTGCTGGCGCTGCCGCGGCCCATCTTCGTGAAACCATCCTTGGAGTCCTGCTGGCGCTGCCGCGGCCCATCTTCGTGAAACCATCCTTGGAGTCCTGCTTGCGCTGCCGCGGCCCATCTTCGTGAAACCATCCTTGGAGTCCTGCTGGCGCTGCCGCGGCCCATCTTCGTGAAACCATCCTTGGAGTCCTGCTGGCGCTGCCGCGGCCCATCTTCGTGAAACCATCCTTGGAGTCCTGCTGGCGCTGCTGCGGCCCACCTTCGTGAAACCATCCTTGGAGTCCTGCTGGCGCTGCCGCGGCCCATCTTCGTGAGACCATCCCTGGGTCCTGCTGGCGCTGCCGCGGCCCATACCGAAGAACCCTCCAGCTCGAGGATTGAGAGCTGTGCGCAAGATATCCCTGTACCAGACTGGTACCAAGACTGTCCCGCTACCCCCTTCCCACAGAGACTAAGTTTAAGAGGATCCCTGAATCCTGTTCCTTCTGTATCGTTATGATAACCTGCCTAAAAGTACTGATAAAAGTGTTAAGAACCTATCTTTGTGTGGCGTCCATCTGTAGGGGGGTGGTTGTTCGGCTGTACGATCTTAGGAGAGGGCCCTCGCCTGGAGGCCTCTCCCCCTTGCTCGGCCGACCCTAAGGTTTCCCTTCTAACATTCTCTCTGGAGGCGTGGGTTCGAATCCCACCGCTGCCACCAATGTTAGAAGGGAAACCTTAGGGTCGGCCGAGCAAGGGGGAGAGGCCTCCAGGCGAGGGCCAGAGACAGTGGTACGGGAAAGGGTCCAGGCCAGCCGAGGGGGTTGAGGAGAGGAGGTCGAGTTCCACCGGGGAAGAGCTGGGGGCTGCCCGGAGGGGCGGCACTCGTGGAGGGTGGATGGTGCTGCTCTTGGCCGGGGAACAGGGGTCGAGGTAGTCCGGGACCCGCCATGCGGGAGGAGTGGGGCCACGCCACGAGGCCAGGTCCAACAGACACAAATCACTAGTATCCTACCCAGCGGATGGCTAGAGGCATCGTATGGCAGCTATGAGTCTTGTAAGGAAACAGGGTGTTGAAAATAAAGATAACTCCTTGGGCTGGCCTAGTTTAATCACATGAGCACGTGTCTGGTGGGCAGTCTGCTAGCACTCTCAGTTAGTTGAGGCCTTCATCTCCATCACTGTGGTGGAAGACCGCTTGCCATAAGTAAAGATCTCAGTCCGCCTGGCGGAGATCTAGCTGTCTGCTGAAGGTGCCTCCACTGATTAGGCATTTAAGCTTTTGGCAGAGCTGAATGATGGGTGTTGTGCGGGCGTCATATTTTATTTCACCCACTGACTATGTAAACAGGTATTACCTTCTCTTTTCACCTTTCGTTTATTTGCTCCCTTGTGAAATGGATCCAAAAAAGAAAAACACTTGTTTCTGACATTTTTCCATTTTTTAAGTGCAGCCTCAGGTTAAAGAGAAATAAAACATTAAAAATATGAAAAAAAAACTAACTAACTAAAGCAAGGTGGCCGGATTGATTTATTCACACCTAAACACATTAGCGCCACATTACAGTGTTTGTCGTTGAAGCCCTACTTTTGTTGCCTCCACGCTCTTTGAACAACCATGTTTTCCCTGGGTGGGAAAGCACACTATTCCTGGAGGTATTGAAATACCTGCTTGTTGGGTGCATTGGAAAACAAAATGCATACTGCGGCTCTGTATTCACAAACGTGGTCTTTTCAAACCACTCTGCTTTCGTTTTGTGATGATATAAGCAATAGGCATTACGTCAGCTACATTACTCTCACACGTTCCTTTCCGCACCCTTTTAGGTTGATGTTTTTTACAGACTTTTGGAGGGAATTAGGAGAAAGTGCGACCTCCTCCACCTCTGGCTTTCCACGTGCAAGTAGGAGGCTGGCCGAGCAGACATTTCTGGTATATGTGTGGAATTTGATGTAGCTCCTATGGTAGGAGCTGCCCCTAGGCTGTCCAGGTCCTTGTGAGTTTGAGGAGTTTGAGTGCATGTTTATGAACAGTGAGCCAATGGAGGTCTCTGAGTTGTGAGGGGATATTTGTGTGTGGGAGGAGGAGGGCGGAGGAGGAGTGTGTGTCTGGCTGCCACGTTTTATATGGTCTGGAGTCCTCTAGTCAGTTGCCGGTGGTGCTGAGAAAGAGTCTATTGCTGTAGTCCAACCTGTTGGAGATGTGGGCCTGGGTGAAGTTCGGCATGTGTTGATCAGGATCACTTAAAGATTTTTCTGAGGATCTTAAGGGTGTAGAAACAGAAGGATGTGACTGAGTTGACTTGGCAGGTTATTCCAATTTGGTTGTCCAGCACTTTTACTAGGTTCTTGGCTGGTTGGGCAAGGTGTGGGTCCAAGATCTGCTGACCACCATGTCGAGTTCCATATTGTGGTGCCCTTGCTGGAGAGTATCGCTTAAGTTTTGTCTGTGTTGAGTTTCAGACAGTTGGCCTTCATCTAGCTGGTGACTTCAGACATGCAGACAGTGAGGGTGGTCCGGATGCTGAATGTTTTGTCAGAGAGGGAAAGTATGAGCTAAGTTTCATTGGCATAGGAGATGATGTTTCTTCTTTGGATCTGGGTGATGTTAGCAAGTGATGCCATGTGGCGTTGAACAGTGTGGGGCTGAGGGATGTAAAGCGCTATAGCAAGCGACCTCCTAACGAGAGACAATAAAAAATGTTATGATAATGCTGATGGCTAATGTTCTTCCTAGAGAGAGATTAGAGTTTTGTCTAGTGGAAGTTTTGACTCATGGAAAGGTAGCACAGAAGGTTAATGTGCCTGTTATGAAGCTCTGTGGTTATACTGAATAAGCAGCTACCTATGTTATATGGCATCTCTTTATTAATGTAATAACTGCACTTTCACAATTACTTTATTAACCTTCCTGCTTTCTCAAAGTTGCTTAAAAATGCACCATTTTTCTTTTTTTTTTCAAACTCCCACCTTTGGTGGTTCCGCTTGCTCGCAACGGTGCAGTATGTCACCAGCTGTCCCTCCCACTAAAGCTCTGGATAATTTCTGCACTACAAATGATACTTGGAGTCAGATGTATGAAGCATTTTTGCGAACACAAATATGCATTTTTCTTATGTACAAACCGCAAATTGCGATTCGAAAGGTTGACAGTGGTAAGAATGCAGTTGTGCAGTTCCACATAGAGAGAAGTTGGTAGAAATGAGATGTGTTCAGCACAAGACATTGAGCTAAGATAACATGGAAGGCAGAGATCAACAATATTTTCTACTTTGACAATCTGAACATTGAAAGAGTTTGGCTTTTGGGGGTAATAATAGCAGAGCCACAGCTTGAGATACTAAAATAAAGATCGATCCAAGAACAATGTTTTCAGACAATTCCCGCAAGTTTATTGACTGCACCAATAACATGCAAATATGGAGGCATGCTTACTGCAATGGGATTTGGATCTGGAAGAATAAAAGTAATCAATTCATTTTTATTACATGACCTTGGTAAATCCTAAGGAGGGGGCGGAAGATAATTGGCCTGATTCACAAAGTGGCTTTGCACTCGTGGATGAGTCTCAGCACTCGGGACGGGTCTCCAAAGTGAGAATTCCCATTGTGGAGATTCCACTCTGAGACTCCTCCATGACTGCGAGGCGTCTGCCACAAGTTTGGATGCCCTTTGTGAATCAAGCCCAATTAATTTTTCAAAGGTACAAAGGCTTGTTCTGTTATCCTTATCCAATGCAAAGGTTCTAGGGTATCCTTTTTTTGATCAAACTCTTGCAATTTTACAATACCAGTATCATACAATATTCATTGTCTAGAGTACTCAGACATTACCAAAAAAGTGCATACATGAGGAACTGCGACAAGTGGGGTAAGTTACGATCAGCTTTACCGTGATCAGCAGACTCAAATCTCTTCAACTGAGATGTGACTGAGCAAAAAGTTATTATCATTTGCACTCACCTGGGGAATCAGGCAGTGCTTTATTTGTAAAACAGTTAGGCCCAGATGCATCAAGGTAAAATCCGGTCGCAAAGGGGCAGATTCTCCGAATCTGCCCCTTTGCGACCGGTATTTTTGCATTTGGGATGCATCATCCCAAATGCAAAAATCGCAAATTAAGAATTCGCTAAATTGCGATTACTTGCATTTAAGGAATCTCAAATTGAGATTCCTTAAATGCAATGCATCAAAGTTACAAAATTAGCGATTTTGCTAATAGAAGTAGCAAATTACTATGAAGTTCAACTTCATGGTAATTTGCAAAAACTTTGAAAAATTCACTTTTGTGTATTTTTCAAAGTTTCATGTTGCACACACACATGCCCTAAGGGCATGTGTGTGTGCAACATATGTGCACAGATCAATTTCAGGGGTGCAACAAGGTGTCCTTTGGACATACTTGCACCTTTGAAATTGCATTCTCAATTTGCGATTCGCTAATTGCGATTCGAAAATTGAGAATGTCTTCCCATTCATTCCTGTGGGCCTCGAGGCCCATAGGAATGAATAGGGAAGAATTCCTTAATTGCGACTCGCAACTTGCGAGCCGCAATTAAGGAATTTTAAGAAATCGCAATTTTTTGAGTCAATTATTCTTGCATAGCATTTTGCTAAGGAATCGCAAAATGGATGCTTGATGCATCTGGGGGTAAGTGCCAGGGCCCTTACCAGGAGGACACTGCAACTTGCACCACCAATTGCCACTGCCAGGACTGCCAATGATGGTACCTACACAACAACTAACTGTGACACTGCTACAAGTTAGGGTGACCAGAATTTTAAAGCCAAAAACCGGGACATTTCACAAAAATAGAAGAAGGACTACAATTTTGCTTCAAGCGAGCGCACAGAATGAAAGTGCTCCTCAGCAGAGAAGTACAGAACAGGCAGTAAGAACATACATAAAATGCAATTTTTAAACTCAGTGCCTTGCCTGTTAATTAAATTGCTTTCTTGAAACAATTGCTAACTATCCCTGCTTTGTAAAACATAAAAAAGCACCAACGGCCGTTTTCAGTCAACCCTCTTTAAAAACCGGGATACTAGCTAAATTTCCTGAAACCTGCAGGACAGCTGGTGAAAAATTGCGACCGCCCTGCTAATCAGTTATGCCTGGTCACCCTACTACAAGTGAGACAGGTCAGAATGTTCAATACCCCCAAAGATATGAGTGGCTTAGGCAACAGCTATTAGTTGTTTTTAATGTATATTGATTTAATACACAACTGCTGTTGTGCTCATCTCTAAATTGTGCAAATAGTGCTACTATGTGGCAGCTCTCATAAGTGCCAGTGTTGATAATTAAATGTTGGTGCCAAGCACAGGAAACCACCAGCTCGAATTAAGCACTGGAATCAGGAACTAATAAATCATCAACAAAACTAAACCAAGATGGAACCAGTGGAGAAGACCAGGGAGTCTAAGTGGCAAATTACTAGTTTGGCGGTCCTGAACCTGTGGGTCCGCTGCGTACGCCAGGGATCCAGGATCCTGTAAAAGTCTTGCAGAAGTCAGAGGCAGTAATCAGACCCCCCAGATTATTGCGGCATAGATTTGCAAATTTAGCGGCACAAAAATGGAAATTTAGCGGCACAAAAATGGAAATTTAGCGGCATTATTGCGGCACTTTATTTTGCTTGCAATCATTCTTTTTCAGCCTTAAATCAATAGAAACTGTTTCAGCAGAGTATTCCACTTTGAAATAGGCATGTTTAAAGTGCCTGCAACTCTACGGAAGCACAACTCTAATCCTAACCTCGTGCAAGGGGACCCTATTTCTCCCTGGAATGATTTAGCGCCCATGTAGGCACCACTACCAGGGCACCGCTGCCCCCTGGACCCATGAGACATGACACCTCTTCATCAGGTGCCATAGGACGCAGGATGGTAGTTATTGGAGGTGCACTGCCATGGATTGGTTGAGATCAACAATGCCAGGAAGATGCAGCTGTCCTTGGGGCTGTTTACTAACAACGTTTCCTAGGTTTTATTACGAAGTTTTCAAAACATGCCTATTACTTTTCAGAAAAACCCAATTAATCAAAACCAAATAAAGTACTGAGTATATAAAACAATGCGAAAATGCCCACTTTGTCTTGCTTACATGTTAAACCAAGTCTCTAGTGCCACCATCATGAAGTACAATTTAAAATAAATCTGGATTGAGGTACCATTTCACATTACAATTTTTTAACCTTATGCGACTTGAAGTTTTCAGCTTCAGGTATATTTAGCTCAAAATAGGTATCACTTCTTACAAACATAGTATGTAGTTCAAAGATCAAAAGTCTGAAACGCTCAGAGTTATAAAAAACAGGTTTATTCATTTTATCGAGACTGGAAGGCGTTTGTACCTAGTTTCGCGCACATGCCACCATCCCTCTAGGTAGCATTCTAAAGTAAAAATCAGGCACCCGCACCGGTGTTCGCTGCCAAGCACCAGAATGCATCATTCCTTCTCACATCCATTGTAGATGGAAGGGCTAGTATTTACAACTAATCAACATAATATTTTAAGGGGCAGAAACCTGTGGCCTATGTAGGAAGTCAATTGGCCTGTCAAGACATCGTTCAAGTTCAATACGTAGTCCAGCAGATGGAAAGGATGCAGCAAAAATGTTAAGAGCCTCATTTCCGTATATCAAAACACCATACAGTCCTGCTGTATATATAGTCAATCACTCTTTGCTTTCTGGGACCTGTAGTTTCATTCCCAATAGACGGGTGCCCCTCCAATTGATCACGTTCAAATTGCTGTGGGCTAAGAACTATACTAGTCAATTGGGCCACACATGTCGTGGGGTCTCTTAACAGTTTTTGTGCTGTAGTTTAGGCTCCAGTCCTTCCAAACAGCAGGGTTCCCCTGCTCTCTTGCAGCTCCCAGTCCCACACTTCCCCAAATAAAGGACAGAGTCCAGGAGGGGCGACCTGAGACTACAAACGGCCTCACAATTCATTCTTGCACAGTGAATACGTATTACCACTTCTAAAAATGTTGCTAACATTCCTGTCAGGTACATTAGATGGCCTTAATTGGCCCAGGGCCAAACATGTGCAGGTGAAACAGGTTTTCGGTGTGCTTACTGTGAGCTTGTGGTAGCATGTGGGGCCCACTGGCACTCATTTGGGAAGAGACCCAAACTTCTAATATCAGACATTAACACTGAACAAGAGACAGAAAGGCATAAAAAGTGGAAAAAAGAGTGAAGAGAAAGTTGGAAGAAAATAAAAAAGGGAGAAAACAGGATGAAAAAGAACCTGCAAGAGAGAGATAAGGGGCACAGAGTGTATTAGTGTTAATGAAAGAGGCGTGAGGTGAAATCTAGACTACACAGACTGGATGTTCGTAGCCCTGACATTTGACAGTGGGCTTATAAGGAAAACTTTGGGCCCTGCACTTACCCGATTACAAATTAAGTAAGCCCTGCTGGTTCTGGAAGTGATCATTACTCATTTTATTAACCTCTGCAGGATGAGTGGATATGGTTGTGCTGTCTTTAGGGTGGTGCAACTGGTGCAGTCGCACCTGGCGCTCACCTGGGCAGAGGGGGGTGTGTTTAAAAATAATTAATGGATTTAAAGCACGTGCTGAGAGTTCCTTGCACGTCCAGCAGTCAGCACGTGCTGCAGAGTTCTTTGCCAGTCAAGTAGCACTGTTGGAGGGTAGTACTCGCAGGGCTTAAATTGAACCAGTGGTTTCCGGTGCTCTGAACCTTCACATAATTGTCACCATCTGCACTGATGACAGTCTGCCACATATTGGTGATGTGGTACCGCACAGTGTCACACCCTATGCTAAGAGAAACTGTCACATAACTTCTAGTGGATCAGAAATGACAGGCACACGCAGCTGCAAACTATGCTGGACTAGCATGACATATATATTAGAAATGAACATTAAGTTTATAAATAGGAAACAGGGACATGAGCAGGGCAGGCATTTAATAGCTGAAAGGATCATAATTAAAGGGACGAGTTCTAGGGGCTTTGGGAAAGGAAAGAAAGCCTGACTTTTATTTCTTTGTAATTAGCTCAAGCTCATATGGCATCCGCAGCCGTGCTGAACAAAATGAAATGCACCTTTAGACCCAGTTGAATTTCAATGTGCACTACCCCCGGGTGCAAAACTTCTCGAAGGAGCCGATGGATTCTAGTCAGTGCTTAGTCAACCCCCACATTAGCCAAGTTAGTGCAACTTTAACTGCCCATCGTGTAGCATTTTAGCTTTGTAAGAGCTGTAAAGATGATCGACTTTAAATTTCAGACTACCGCGACTATTCCTTAAATAAACCACCTTCCTCGCTAGGCTAACTACAGATATATTTTTACCGTACACTTCTGTCACATTGCCCATGCCGCTTAAGGCTAAGATTACAAAAGTCAAGGCTGTACACCCGTCCCCCCCCCGCCCCAGCTCGGCGTTAAAGAAGAAAAAAAAACTGTCACTAAAAACGAGTCCAACTACACTCAGCAGGCGCACACGAGGCCGCAAAACTAGACCCCTCCAACCACACTACCCGTACCATTTCCTTGAAGAGAGAGACGACTTGTAAAAGATGCACTTCGGCCCATTAGGAAGCAGCTACTGTACGGCTGCATGGCAGCACACAGTGACGTGTGCGCGCGTGCAACCAATAGGAAGCCATCATTTTTTCCTTTCTTCTGGGAGACCGTTTTTAGCGGCCACGATAGCAAATATCGCGGGCATCGCGCTAATCTGCCGATTTCGCGATTTTTTCGCGAATCGCGAAATCGCGAAATGCTGGAGGGTCTGAGTAATATGCTGGTGGTGAAGCAGCGGCACCGCAGAGCATATTACAAGTGCCTCAACACCACCCTTTTCATGGGCGTGAGGCAATATCCCCAGGCCTATGGACCTGGGGATGCATGCAGGGGAGTGCATGTTGTGCCCCCCTGTAAATATGCACCCCCAGTTCCTGCACTGTGTGGCATGTATGCCACCCTTTGCAGGAGGCAAAGTCAACACTCTGAGAGTGGCGGTCTGCCTGTTAGGCTCTTTTATGCACCTGACAGACTGCTACTCTCATAACTGCAGCAGGACCGCCCGCCAGGTCACGAAAAAACAGACTGGCTAATCCACTTAACTCTGACCAATCAGGGCAGACAAGTAGAAGGCTAAATTTTGACTTACAGACACGAATGTCTTATAACATATTTTCTGTGCTTTTTAGGATAAATTCAACAACAGCATGTTGATGGATTTATCAATACCATTCTCCTAAGTCCTTGAATGATATTTTTCTGCAAAATCTAGCATTAGTTATTAATTAATTACTGAATGCCATGTTAACCTATGTGGCTGGGGATCTGCAAGGGGGAGGGATTAACTGGGCAATTTACCCAACACCAGGGCTTATAAAACATCTTTTATAAGGACCCTGCCTATATCTACAGGGCCCCACACTCCTGGAGCACATTTGGGAGACTTTAGGGGTTTTAAATGTGTAAAAATATTGCAGAGCCTCACTCCACTCTTGCTCTTAGCACAAAAGTCGATCTTGGGACCCTGGACGTACCTAATATGCCAATATATTGAACTTTTTAATTTTTAAGTGCCACAAACACCAAAGTCGAGTTTGAGCAAAATTTACATTTTATCAGTAGTCCTGCAACTCAGTGCTGCTTTTAAACTGACCTCAGTCCTCAGCCGTACACACATGCAAGTACAGAAAGGGCTGCTGGCCTCTAAACTGCAGTGCCCAATTATATGCTAGGGACGTAAAGGTAGTTTTGATCCCCCTGCCCTAATATGTCCTAGGGCTTTATAGGGAAGGTTATGCCAATCATGGGGGTACCTTAACCCATAGTGTACCCTAGTATATGTAAGTGTATTCACTTTATTCTAAGTGTGTTTTCAGCATAACACTGGTTCTCGGCCTGGTTAGATAGAGCTGAGCAACAATCACAGTCAGTAACCACCAGTAACAGTCAGCAAAAAATAAAAGGGGGCCTAGGGCACAGGATAATGTAGCAACATCAATTATTAAAGAAAAGAAAAAATACCTAATAAAAAATCATCATTCACAGCAGAAATCATGCATGAGTGTCTGACCAGATCGGCGAGTTGACCACTGACCCTGTCCACTCAAACTGCTCATGGTGATACATTTTTTCTTGGCACCTGGGATTGTTGGAAACTCATAATTTGCTACTTAGACTCCCTGGTCTTCCCCACTGGTTCCATCTTGGTTTAGTTTTGTTGATGATTTACTGGTTCCAGATTCCAATGCTTAATTTGAGCTGGTGGTTTCCAGTGCTTGGCACCGGCACTTAATTATCAATACAGGCATTTATGACAGCTGCCACATAGTGGCACTATTTGTACAACTTAGAGATGAGTGCCAGAAAAGCAGCGGTTCTGTGAGCCACACTCACCATGCAAGTGACACTGCATGACCGATAGCATGGCTGGAGTCCAAATACATGACATGGTGCATGATTCGACATGGAGGTGGCCCAGTGTGGATCACATCCGTAAAGGAGCAGGTCACACTCTCACACATCCACGTTCACTTACAAGCCATGACATCCATTAGACATCAGCAGACAAACAATGCACAAGCCCACAAAAAGCTGTCCAAGAGCACAAATGACCCAAGTCCCAAACATTTCACCCCCCAAAAGCACACACTTCAAAGGCACACCACCTCAAAGGGATTAGGCTCTACGAATTCTATTTCGCAGGGGCAATTCACGGACAATGCAGGACAGACACATAGCAATCACAGCACATCAACATTGATTGCAATGTGGTACAAACTGCAACACTTTCACTACAGAACAGAGGACACAACTGGTGCCACCTGTGTTGGGAAACTGGCCAATCAAATCTGGCATTGCCTGACACAGTGTGTTGACAATGTACGAGTACAACCACATATCCGTCATGTAGTCAAAATTCCCACTGTCTGCCATAAAATAGCCAGCTCCACCAAAACAGTCACAATGTACATTGTCATGCATCCTGTATGTAAACATCTGCAAAGCGTCAACATACATGGGATACTCTGTTGACCTGGATCTCCCCTTTACATTGCAGAGGGACAATCAACACCTACCGCAGAGCAGACCAGAAAGATCATCAGTGATAATGAAGAGAACAATATGCACATATGCTCAGACACCCTTCAACGGCTAATGGACAGCCTCCACACCCCACCCACAGTAGCAGGCCAGCCCAGCTGCCTCGAGGTGACCCTAACCCCTGCACAGACCACACAGCAGGAAACAGACACCACCAGGGCTGTCTCCCGGGACTTCCCCGAACAACACATGGAATTCCAACGCCGTGTTGGGCAGAAAGGTGGAGATGGCTGATCAGCTGCGGTGGGTTTTGAGCTTGTGGCAGCCAAACTTGATGCCATACGTGAGTGTCTGAGTTCCATCACTGACCACTTACAGTCCCAAACAGATGCCCACTGTCCGCACCATGTTCTTTGACAATCCTTGGCTGACATCGCTTGGGCCATTACTCGGATACAAGAACAGGCACCAGTGATGACTGCACAGAGTTGGCACAGATGCGCAGGACAATGGAGACTACAGAGCAGATGCAGGCTGGAAGTATGGCTGCCACGGCTGAACACCACCGAGATGTAGCTGGGATCTTCCATGCTTTGCAGTTCCTCATATTACCATTGCTGCCACTGAGCCTCTCCCAGATAACTGCAGCCGGAACTTCAACACACACATCTCTGACCACTGATGTGTTAGTAGCACACAATGATGCAGCCCTATCACCTTCGTACCTTGATGTGTCAGTAGCACACAGTGATGCAGCCATTACACCACCACACACACCAGACACACCGGACACAGAAGAAGTATCAGAGGAGTGAGATGTGGATGGAAATTATTGTGTGAGAAAGGAGGTGGTGGCATTCATCCCCGCCATATGGCCTGTCCCTGCCTGGTTCTGCCCCATGCATCATGCCCTGGGAGAACACCTCCCTCTGACCCCGGAACACTCTGCGACATTCACCTGGACCCCAACATGGGCAGCCACATCTGCACTGCAATCCTGTTCCAGACTGCACTCTCCCTCTCCCAAATCACTTATCAATCCCCAGAGGACACTGGTTGGCCCACCACTGGGCTACCATGTAATGTGGGCTTGGCATGGCCATGTACGTCTCCAACTCCGGCATTCACCAGAATGTGAATAAAACATTTGAAATCACACAGATGTGTCATGTCTATATTCACTCAAGTATGTAAGTATGGATGGATGTAGGGACATTGATTGCACAAGAAGGTACACCATGGTAAATGACATCAATGCGCATGTTTGACCCTGAGCCACATGGTGAATTCAATGACCATGAAGGTGTGAACTAGCTGTGGCCTCATCGCACATGAACAACAATCCTGCAACCCCCCAATGTAGGCACAAGTCCAAGTATTGAATAGGGCTGTGTGTAGAAATGACTAACCCTGGGTGTAGTTTGCACTGCGCGTAGCTGCACGAAGTGCACTTCGCACTACGCAAGTTACGCAAACTGTGTAGTGCAGTTGGGAAAATGCTGTTCGCATTGATTGCACAGTGCCGGATGCTTGTCCGCACTGTGCAATCATCGCAAACGGCATCTTGCACAGTGCAACCGGTTGTTCTCTGCCGCTCTATTTGTATCGAGCGGCAGTTTTCTCAATGCAGACTGGTAGTTTCTCAGCGTGCACATGCGACCACGCGCAATGAGAAACCTGACCTCCCCGTGTTGAGAATCTCGCCGGGAGGTTTATTTTCCGCGTTGCGATCGGCAACTTGATGTTGCTGATCGTGAACGAGGAAAAAGTCTTGCCGGGATGTAATTTTGCTCGCATGTGGTCGCCAACTTGGTGTGAGGACCGCAAGCAAGCAAAAAAGGCCGGCTACACGTTTTTGCACTGTGCTACATGCAATTCGCGTAGCGTGTAGTTGCGCAAACTACGCAAACCACATAGCCCTACGTCCAGGGTTAGAAATGACCAGATTGGTAGCAGGCCAGAGTGGTGTCCTACATTACATGTGACAACAGAACTCACTTTGCGTACCTGCTCACACACAGCTATGTGGACACATTCTTTTTTGATGTATAACATTGCTCCACATGGCCAGAGGCAGGGCACCATACACACATTGCTGAAGACACATAAGTGCACAGGTATGCAAGCAATTATCCCAAACACAATGTCTGGCTCACAGAGGTGGAGCTGCCAAAAGGAACCCACCCACATTGTACAGTGTGTGTCAGTCCCTCCCTGTGTAGGGATGATGCTCATTGTGGCACACGATTTCTCAATCCAATCAACGCTCATCACAGTTAGCCACTAGTGAAGTTGTGTATACTTTATTGCCATGTGCGTGTCAGTACGGACAAGGCAACGGCCACAAGATGCAGGGAAATGCTGAAATCACTTACACCCAGCGTAGGAATATGTCGAGGTGCATGAAAAGGGGAGGCAAAAATGTACACAAAATCCTTACGGATGGCAACTGTTTCAGCCCACTTTGCCTTGCTGGAAGAGTCATGTGATTTTTGCCGTCTGCTCAATTCCCCGTGTGAGGGGACACGACTCCCAGTCTATAGAATCTGCATAGTGCTGTGCCACCGGACTGTGCCGACTTTCTGCTCTGCTGACAGTGATCAGTTGGAAGGCTCCGACAAGGTCACAGGTTGTGCTACATTTTCATGTGTGTACTATCCCCCCAGCAGTATGTCAGAATTGGGAACGTTGCCAAATGACGCTGTGAAGCTCCGCTCATGAGACTGCATCACCTTGTACAGGTGTGGGTACACAACCGTAGTTCCACGCACATGCATTCTGTGTCCAGACAAAGGTAGACATGTGAATTGTTGTGATGGGATATGTGTGCATTCCCCACGATGCAGCAAGGTGTTGGGACCTGTGCTGCAGGTGACAATCCGATGTGGCTGCAGGAAAGTAGTTACCCGTCCATGAATGCGAGGGCAGCTTCATGGGCAATTTGTTCCAATAGTACGTCGTTGTCGAGTTCAAGGAACACCAGGGTGAGCCAATCCATTAACTGGTCCAGGCAGATGTGCTCCGTCCACGCCGTTTCACCAATCCGCAACACAGCCCAATAGGGGAGTGCCTCAGTGTGGTCTCTGCACATGAGGAATTGTGCAATATCCCATGCACAACGGGCAGCACATAAGCTAAAGATTAGGGCATCCCATGCACGGCTATCCCAGTGACACTACTCTTCGTGGGCCAACAGGAGGTGCACTGTCAGGTCATAATCCAGTTCAGCTACTGTTGCATTGGATAGGCAGACCTCCATGGGCCACTCGAATGTGCATGATCGACAGTGGAACTCCCTGAAAGATGGTTGAGCCCACCCGACCTTTAGGAGTTGGGGTGAGCCCAATCATGAAGCATGTCACTACTAAGATGAGTGAGGCCTATAAAAAGAAAAGAGTCTCTTTCCCTTCCCACCCGTAACAACCAGGTGATCAAATATCAGACTCTCTCTGTACTGCCTACTTGAGAGACATACCATCAAACAATCATGGACCCCCCACCCCTTGTTTTTCCTCTACTCCTGGAGGAGTAAACAGTACTCAAGATGGCCGCTAAGAGGGAGCCCTAGTGAGGAGCTCCGGGGCTAGGGATCTCCAAACTGGATTAAATCCCCGAACAACCCCAAAATGCGACCCAGGACCAAGCTGAACAAATTCTAGCTGATAGGCACATACAGAAAGCCTAAAGAACACAAGAGACGCAGGACGCTGAAGGAGAATCTGTACCTGGTCGGTGGACAAGGCTGATTACGCTCCACGGACCCCTTGGACGGCGGACCCCCAGTGATGCTGACAACTGGATGTGGAGTAACCGTGAAGGACCCACAGCTGACGTTTATCTGCCATAGATGAGCCAACGGACCTGGGGACTCGGAGGGCTTAGTGGCGGGAAATCCGGCGGATGTGGACACAGGCGGGTCGTCCTGGAAAGGCGGAGCTGAGGGACCTTTGGCGACCGACAGGAGAGGTATGTCCATCCTCACCCCCGACGCGGCCCCACCAGCTTGCAAAGGAGAAAAACGAGCAACAGCAGAGACGTAGGTAATGGAAAGCGGCGCGCCTGACCTTAAAATGGCGGCCACGTTAGACACACTCAGCCACTAGATGCTGCCACTCTCTAACATGGGGGCATAGACAGCGAAGGAGGACCTGCGACCCGGAAAAGGAAGGAAGACACACCAGACACCACCCCCCCCCCCCCCCCCTCCGAACTGACGAGTAAAAGTGAAAAGGGACAACAAGTCCAGGATTGGAAAGTGAGATTAAAGGATGAACAGCGAAAAGGGACCAAACAACTAATTTTGAAGGGGAATGAGAGAAAGTCTGTTCAGGAGATCGTCTAGGACAAAGCCGGCTGACATCTTGAACTGTTTAATTCTTCACTGACATTACACTGGTTACTTATCTCCAAACAACTCGCGCTCACATTTAGGGATAGTCAATTAATTAATTAAATACTATTGAGGCCACCATAATTACTAAGGACTGATGAGAATAAGATAACATAACTAATATGGAGCAATTAATCAGAGGATCCAATTTGAAACAGTAGTTTGGAAGTCACTGTCAACATCTATATCTTCCACGTCTACATAGGTATAATAATAAGAGCAAACTAAAAACCACAAAGGAAACTATACCTACCACCTCGAAACCATAGTACTGAGTTACTTGATGTCTATATCCTCCAGGATACACTCGCTGGGAATTACCTAGTACAAAATAGTCAATAGGGAACCATTCAGTACTAAATAGTTAATAGGCCTCTGCTGACCCTCAACGTGAAACGGAAATGGACGGAAGAAACCTAGGATCGACAGGGTCCAATGCAAAAAGCATAGAATACCCTTCAACCTTATCCAAAAATGCTGCCAAAAAATTTAAACACAATACTTTGAGAAAAAACCCGGACATGCTGTTCTCTGACCCATACTTTGATAGATTTAAAGGCATCAAGATGAATGACCTTATATTCTACACAGACAAAACAGCTAAATGGCGCAACGCCCTTACAAAACTGCTGTTCACTAAAACTATAAAAAATATACCATATGGCACAAAAATAACGACCTCATTAACTAAAAGAAGTAAGACAGAATTATGCATTACCATGTATAAAACGGGAATAGTGCTGATACAAGCAACCAACAGAGAACTCGAGATATTTGAGACAACTTTCCAAAACTTAAAGAAATACATAGAAGGAACAAGCTCCCAACAAAACATGACACCACTAGATGTCACTCTTGAAAACAACGACTCCAATACTAGAGACACCAGTCAAACCGACGGCCAGAACAACCAAACATCTAACACTGGAGATTTAACCGAAAACGCGATGGTAACACCAGATAATGAGATAGAAAGGATAGCGATATCTAATAACCTTGGAATCAAAGAGAATAACCAGGCACCAAGGAAAGTGCAGTTGCCGCTAACGCACAACTCCACCGTGCCTGAAGAGTGCACCCCAGCTCCAAACGAGTCCCTCCATGAAGTTAACGGAATAAACAAGGTAGATGATATCGACCTTCCCCATCCTCCCTCGAATGCGAGACTTGAGTCCCATAGAGCCCTATTCACAAAAACGCCCCTTACATCCCATAACATAGGAAGTAATGAGGATACCTCTAATAGAGCCAGAAAGCTCAACCAAACTAAGGATACCAAGAAAAGATTTGTGGCAATGAGAACAGATCTTTCACGGAGTAGAGCAAATTGCAATACCCATCCAGCCAGATCTATCTCACACAAGAAATCACCCCGAACACAGAAAGAAGTCAAGGAGCTCCAGAAACTCGTAGGAAACCTGGCACAAAACTCGATGAAAATATCACAGACAATTGGAAAAATCTGGGAGATGGCGATAAGTACGCACACCAAGGTCTCACACATTCAGAATCTGGTACTTAGACCCAACAGTCCTAACAGGACCAAGCCCTTGTCAAATGAAGAAGCTCTGGCCTTACTCAGATCTTATGAACAAACTGCCCTTGGCAGGGAGGAGAATATCAAAATAGTACCTATTGACTCTAATAGAACGTCCAGAAAGAATGACAGGAAAGCAATTCACCAAAACCTACAACACATTCAGCTAACAGCAGCCGAATCTGATAATGGAAAACTCGTGAAATCACAGAAACCCCTGAAGTGCCTACTACTTAACTGTCGGTCTGCAACTAAACATGCATCAGACATAGCTGCCTTCATCATTAACAAGGAAATTGACCTGGCCATCCTCACCGAAACATGGCTCAATGAATCATCATCGCCGACCATGGATCTCTTAATACCACCACAATATAACATCGTCAGGTTAGACAGACCAAGGAATGTGGGAGGAGGCATAGCTTGCATTCACCGCTCAGAGATTGAGGTCTACCAATTCCAATCTGACCCCCTAGAATCCTGTGAATACCTTGGTATTAATGTGAGAACACCGAATAATCAAAGCTGCAACTTGCATGCATTCTACCACCCACCAGGAGAGAACGCAAAGTTCACAGAGCAACTGATAGAGATCATACCGACCAACTCTAATTCAGATGCCAATAACATATTCTTAGGCGACTTTAACCTCCACTGGGACGACGGCAATGACAAACTGGTTAACTCGCTTAAAGACTTCCTCAGTGAGCTAAAACTTACACAAGCATGCAACCAACCCACTCACACACAAGGAGCGACCTTAGACTGGATTATTTCAAGAAATACAGAGACATCAATCCTCGCTATAGACCCATGTGATTGGTTTGACCATCACATCATAACATTCGCGATACCTACAATGAAAAAGGGAAAGACCGTGCAACCACGCAAGCTCAAGAAACTGATCCGAGACACAAAAGAAGCTAATATTGAACTACTGGTTGAAAGGTGTGAGAAAGACCTGAAGCCACCCAACAATAAGCAAAATGTCAATGAGCTGACGGATCACTACATAACCTCGATCGGTAATATCGTCAATGACACCATGCCCCAAAAACTGAAAAAAGTCTCAGAGAAGCCAAAAAATCCTTGGTTTAATGAGTCACTGAACGAGGACAGGCGCAAACTGAGAATGGCCGAAAGGAAATGGAGACAACATCCCTCTTCCCCTGAGCTGAAAGCCCTCAGAAAAACAAGAAAAGAATATAACAAAAAGATAATCAACTCCAAAAAAGAATTTTTCAGAGCTGAACTGGACAATGCCAGAAACAGACCACAAAAACTCTTCCAGATCTTAAAACAACAGTCAAATAAACTAGCCAAAACTGTTCAAGAGAACACAAATACTCCCATAAGCTGCGAGGAATTCTCCTCATTTTTCACGGAAAAATCAAAAATGCTAGAAGTTGAACTCACAAATGCAGCAGCTAACCTTATGACCCTTCCTCCACCGAAAAATGAGGCCAATGTGTCAACAGAGGGTCTCCAAACAAAAAACAATGCAAACTGGGACACATTTGAATTATACGACCAGGAAAAGATCGCCAAAACGCTGGTGGAACTCAGACCAAACAACCACTATCAAGACCCTCTACCGGGAAAGTGTGTAAGAGAAATCAGCCACACTCTAGTTCCAATCTGGACTGAGATAATAAATGCCTCACTGGCACAAGGGATCCTCCCTGTCTGCCTAAAAACAGGGCAGGTAGTGCCCATCATCAAAAAACCGACAGCTGATGCAACAGACCCAAATAACTATCGACCAGTGACTAACATCCCTCTACTGGCCAAACTCATTGAGAAATGTGTGCAGGGCCAATTAAGCCAACACATCGCTAAGTTCTCGCTACTAGATGATTGCCAATCAGGTTTCAGAACAGGGCACAGTACTGAAACTGCGATTCTGCATATTGTCGATGACGCCCTACAAGCCCTAGACCGAAATCAAACATGCCTACTGATCCTTCTAGACCTGTCATCAGCATTTGACACGGTAAAGCACGAAGTACTAATGACCAGGCTACAAGACAGGATGGGCGTGTCCGGAAACGTGCTGAAATGGTTCAATTCTTTTCTAAAGAACAGGACCCAGCGATTCCAGGTTAACCAAGCAATCTCTTCCCCGAGCCCCAATACAATCGGGGTCCCACAAGGCTCAATGTTATCCCCTGATCTATTCAACTTGTATGTAGAACCTCTCACAGAGATCCTTCAAAATCACAGATATCCTATCATATGTATGCAGATGACACGCAAATTTACATGAAGATCGCCTCCCTTGAGGACATTGACCGAATAAACAAGACACTAAAGAGAGCCTTGCGATGGTTAACAATGAACCATCTGAAACTAAACACCCAGAAAACAGAATTCCTGCTAATCTCACCGACAAGGAGCCAATCTGAAGTTAAGGAATGGACTAAACTGGTGACGGCGCTAAATTGCACCCCGACCCTAGTTAACTCAGCTAAATCACTAGGAATCACGCTAGATGAAAACCTCGACATGAAAGAGCATATTAATTCAATGGCCAAGAGCGCCCGCTTCCACTTGAATTACTTAAGAAAACTGAAACCCTTTATCTCAGCGATGGATCTAAAACTGGCTATCCAATCACTAGTTATCTCGAGGATCGAATACGGCTGCACCACATTAGCTGGCCTACCAAAAACCTCCACAGCTCCACTAAAAGCCTGCCTCAACGCTGCGGCTAGACTCATCACCGGAACGAAGAAATTCGATCACATATCTCCTCACCTGAAAGCACTAAACTGGCTACCTTACGAGGCCAGAATTCAAATGAAGATGGCCTGTATTACACATAAAGCGGTTCACTACAACATGCGTAGATACCTAGCCAAGAAACTTAAGCTATCAGGAGGTAACAGACCAACTAGAAGCACAAAAGAGTTACTATTGCGACCAGCCTTTTTCCACAAGATGAAGACCTACAACAGAGCATTCTCCGGAGCTGCCCCCAGAATCTGGAACTCACTCCCTCCAAACATCAGGAAAATTCAAAATACAGTAACATTCAAAGGGGAACTGAAGACTCACTTGATGAGTAAATACCCTACATAGAGAATCCGACGGATTACTGGGATGATCATTTACGCTACCAGAGGGTTGTCCTCTTCATAAAAATTGGAAGATCGATTACTGACAACTGACTGTTTTTCATGGTCAAGCCGAGGCTTGACACGTTACTGCTACCTCATATACCTGTGAACTTATAACTCTATCTCACAGACATAATCTATATAACCGCTACCTCACCATATTTATTCATCCGTATTATCCTTGATATGCACTGAAATACCTTATAACCCTACCTTTCCGAGCTTGGATTATTACCATGACACAAGCTAAGCCTTGTTCGTCACCTAATGCTTATTGCACAGACATTAGGAAGTATATATCTAATCATGTCTATACAGTATATTACCTTCTACCTCATAACTATGTTTTTGTTACTTACTGCGACTATAATGTCTACATGTTATTCTTTCCTTGTTAAGCGCTCTGATACCCACGGGTCTTGTCCGCGCTATACAAAACTCTATAAATAAATAAATAAATAAATAAATACTTTTTTGATGGGACACCCTTTTTTGTTATGAGAATTGGAAACTCCTACACTAAATGGGTTACCAGCTTGTCTTGGAAGACTCCAAGCAGTCAATGTCCACTAAGGGATGTGAAAACACAGCAAGACATCAGTGGCAGACACAGCAAGCATTTTTTTTATATATTTTTGGAGGGGGAGGTCAGTGGGAGCATGGTTTAGCAGTACCTCTCAGGTAGTTGTCAGCATGAAACCTTCCCCTCCTATGTCCCACTCCTTCCTCAAAAGTTTATTTTTTTTAAGTTGGCAGGTCAGTGGTGCTATGAGTGGTGTGGCTCACTGGTTAGAGGTGGCAGACCCGGAAGCAGAGAACAGCCCGGGACCAGGGTTCAATTCCCGAGGCGGCAGGGTCGTGGACCAGGGTCAGCGGACTCGATAATTCTCGCCTCGGTGCCCACTCTAACCAGGGATCACACTCGCCAACTCTGGGCATTAGCTTGCCTCATCTCTACAACGGCCCCCCACATTCGCCGGGGATGCCTGGTTTCACCTTGGAGATACCCAGTAGGGACCATCTCACAGAGGGTCCACAGACAAAATATCGACTCCAAAATATCGACTGGACATAATATCGAGTTTTAAATATAGACTGGACAAAATATCGACTGGACATAATATCGACTACAAAAATATCGTTTTTCAGGTAAGTGAAGTAATATTGACTGTATAAAATATAGATAGCAAAAATATCGAATTTTTAATAATATATAATATTTTATAGTGTATTTTTATGTAATAATATGTGTGAAAAGTGTGTATTAATGTTATAAAATATTTTATTAAATGAATTTTGTTTTTATAATAATTGCGTAATGTAATTCTGTAGCGGGTTGTGGGTTTATAGGGGAATAGGGTGGGAAGTAATTTAATAATAATTAATTATTTAATATATGTTTGTAAATATTTTTAATTAATAATTAATTGATAATTAATTAATATTAATTAGTTAAATAATTAATATAATTTTGTACATATTTTGTATTAGTAATTAATTGGTAATTAATTAATTGTAATTAGTTAATTACATTAATTAGAGTACATTTTTAATATATATAATTTTGTGTTATTGTTAAGTAATTAATTGGGAAAAAATAATATTAATTATTGAAATAATTACAGCTAATGTGCTAATATATTTACTTTATTGTTATTGTTAATTAATAATTAATTGGTAATTAAATATTATTGATAAATATTGGGTAAAGGAGTATTTTTAGGGTTCAGGGTCAGTTTTCAGTTTTTGGCTAAAGGGGCATTTTTAGGGTTATGGGTCAGTTTTCAGTTTTAGGGTAAAGGGGTATTTTTAGGGTTCAGGGTCAGTTTTCAGTTTTTGGGTAAAGGGGCATTTTTAGGGTTCAGGGTCAGTTTTCAGTTTTTCGGTAAAGGGGTATTTTTAGGGTTCAGGGTCAGTTTTCAGTTTTTGGGTAAAGGGGCATATTTAGGGTTCAGGGTCAGTTTTCAGTTTTAGGGTAAAGGGGTATTTTTAGGGTTCAGGGTCAGTTTTGGGTTTTTGGGTAAAGGGGTATTTTTAGGGTTCAGGGTCAGTTTTCAGTTTTTGGGTAAAGGGGTATTTTTAGGGTTCAGGGTCAGTTTTGGGTTTTTGGGTAAAGGGGTATTTTTAGGGTTCAGGGTCAGTTTTCAGTTTTTAAACGATATTTTTGCAAGTCGATAATGTGACCGTTGATACTCTTTGGAGTGGGAATAGGATTTTTTACACTTCTGGTATTGTACGGTAATATAATAGTATCTTATTTAATTATAGTATGTTATTATATATATATGTTTTTACAAATATGGTTGTAAAAAAATATTTTTATTAATTTCATTTATTATTTAATTATTATAATTTAATTTAAGTATTTTTAAGTATATTTTAGTAATTAAATTTTAATATTAATTTAATTAAACACTGTTTTTAACAAAGTCGATATTTTTTATAACTATATTATAGTAAACGATATTTTGTACTCAATATTTTTGTACTTACCTGTTTGTAGATACAAACTCGATATTTTGACTGTCGATATTTTGTCCACGATATTTTTGCAAGTCGATATTTTGTCCCTCGATATTATTTCAGTGATCCCTCACAGAGATAGCCAGGACGGGTTCCTCAGCGGTCTACAGCGCCACAACGCCTCAGGGCAGCAGTGCGCTTTACAAGACCACATACATTACATTACATACTATGCTGGTAGTGTGAGTCAGGGAAGATGACTAGCAGCCGTGTGTTGTGCCTTCACACTGCCACAGCCTGTATGTTCAGAGCATTAACCTCTGATGCCTTCAGTGGCTGTATGCTCATAAGGCAGCTGTATGCTCCATATTCTTTGAGCCCAGTGTGAGACCTTACACCTCCCTCAACGTTCTTCCATGACTTCCCAGCTTTGGTCAGAGCCCTGGAATAGTACCGATTGAGGATCCAGGAATCTGCTCCTAACAAAAGGAGTGCGAAAAGCAGACCAGGGTGGGACTGGCTGTAGTGAGCTGGAAGGGTGGGGGCTGGTTTTGCAGCAGTGGGGGTGGTTTTGTTCCTGGGGGGCAGTTTTGCAGCTGCGCTGCTATATAGGTCACCTGGAAGAAAAACTGTAGTTCTTCACACTTGCAATCCCTCCCACTCGGAGCTGGCCCGACAAAATTGCCATGGCTCTCAATCCGGCCCTGAAACAGATCTTCCCCAAGAAACGTGCTCTTTCGTACAGTGTGCGTATGTTGATCTGAGTGCTGGGCACTGTCTGCAGTGGTGAGATGTGTTATAGTAATGGGTGCATGTAGTGCCCAGGAGTTTTCTGGTGCATTTTTTGACTCTGCTCTTTTCCTTCAAAGGGGCTCAAGACGCTGTAGGTTGTGGTCTGATTACCCGGTTGGTTTTTACTATTACTTGAGCATTATTTGCAGAAACTAAGGTGGTGGGGCTGTAGGACGTTGTTCAGTACCCCTTCCATTTAACCCAAATGTGGTAGAAAATGCCACAGCAACCCCCAGGTTTCCGATCAAATGTGAAAAGGATCGAGGTGGACCCCCTCATTTCAATCTTCTGAGAGAATAGAGTTTAAAAACAGTCAAATACATCTGCATATATGAATGAGTGAACTGCAAATATGCGATTATTCAGTGAGTATAGCAATTAGAGTGACAAGGTGGTAATATCTGTGTATGTCAATGATATATGTGTCAGTTATGATGATGTAAGAGGTCTATAGGACATCAAAAACGTTTGCTTGCCACCAGCTGTGGTTACTTTTTCAGTTAGTCCGATAAAAGGTGTCTCTTAAGCTGTTGTGTATCCACTAATTTTCATGTATTTGTATGTCATATAATACTACTGTAAATAAACTTAACAGATGTGTATTAATATTGTACCAATCATTATGGAAGCTTTGTTGAAGGGGCAGTGTAGAGATAAAAATATTTTTCTTTACCCAGTCCTGCATCTCTAAGAATCCCCAACAGTAGGAATCCTAGAATGTTATTTGATGATGTCAACTGGTTTTGGTGATGTACTGGGGCATCATTTAATGTATGTCCTTCCTATAGCATGAGGAGTATACCTCCGAAGTACATGTGGTCTAATCGTTAGGGCTGCCACCTTTGGAACTGGTGAACCAGACTCCAGTCCCAGTGTCTTAACATCCTGTGATTTTGGGCAAATCATTTAATCTCCCCATGCCTAAAAACAACATGAAACTGTCCATGTGTAATGTTTCTTAAGCTCATGTCAAGCAGATATGAACATAAAAAGGTTACGTTAATTGCCCACTTACAAATTTCACTTTAAGTCCCTGATTACAAGATCCTTCTAATATTTCGACTCAAGAGGAAACGCATAGGTCCGAATTACGAGATTGAAGGTATTTAAAGCATCTGATAATTATCGGATGCATTAAATAACCCATCCTTTGTAAAATTTCAGCAGGTTAAACCTGTCAAGATTTAACAGAGAAAAACATAGAGGGCATATTTACCAGAATTGTGGCGCAAGGCTGCGCAGCAAGCTACCTTGCGTCCCAGGGAAAGGGCAGGAATCCGCCATATTTCTTTACAACAGCACATTTCTGTCCTTTCGCTGTGCGCTGGCGCCGTTTCGGCAGCTTAGCACTAATGAAGCCACCCTTGGACCATGGTGCAGGGGGCCTGTGTTGTAAGCAGGATTGTTTTTGTGCAGGAGGGAGCACCTTTCTGCGCAAAATCAATCAATAGAGGCATTTTCCTAATGCAGTACACGTAGAATGAGGACAAACAAGGAGAAATAAAGATATTCTTCCTCGTTACGCCTTTCCTGGAGAGGTGTATCCTTATGGAGAATCAAAAACCATAGGATTTGTGTGGGAACACCCACCTCAACGCCAATGATACACCTCCCTTGCGCAGAGTAATGCAACACCGTAATTTGCACTACGCTGCATACTCCATATTTTTAAAGCTGTTCAAAGCGACGCAAAGTGGCTTTGCTTGGCTTCATAAATTTGACTTAAAGCTTTGTATCATGCTTGTACAACATTATGTGGTGCAAGCACGACCGAAAACTCTCATAAATATGCCGATGGTATTTACATTATCTCGCTGATTTTGGTGCGTTACATTCCAAAATCGGCATGTTATTCCCCATCATCTTGTAATAGGTGATATTTATTGCACCCGATATACAACGCACCCTGTGGTATCGTTATTTATCATGGGCACAAATAATGCTCTAGGTCGTAATCAGGTCCATAATATTATGGAATTTATTAACAGATTTTGAAATGATTTTCACAAATATTGTGCTGTTTTTTGGATTCTATTATGTTTGTAGTTCTTTTATGTTGTGGTGAATCAGGCTGCATGTGTTTCCCCCCTCTCATGTCTCCGTTTTAACACTGGATTTCCTCTCCGCAGCTGGTGCTGGAGACAATATCATTAGCAGCTACAGAGCAGGAGTTAGCACTTCTTGATGTTTGACTTTCAAAGGCATTGCACATCAGTGCCAGCAGCATTTCCATGCCTTTGAGCACATACAGTAGAAAACAATTCTGAAGGAAACAGATTAAACAGTAAGCAAAATAAAATGAGCGCACGCCTTCAGCTTTGGAAAAACAATAAACACATTCAAATTTCAGATTATATTTGAATTTAAAACAGCATATATTGTTTTTTCTTACTAATTTATAATGCTTTGCTAACACAAATGCTGATAGGTTTCAAACAGCTTTATAATCAGGTGTTAGATTGTGGCATAAACTTAACTTAAAATATTTGACAGCACATGATAAGGACATAATCGGTCAGATAGGAAAAAGAAAATTAGGTACTTGTTTAGAGTAGGGCGTTAATGGTAAATCCTCTGAGGATCCGAGACATTTAAACCCTGGCAGGCGGCGGGCTGGCCCACCAGTTAGGGTTATCACCAGGCCAGTGTTTTACAAATATGACCTTATAGAAAACAATTTAGAACATTTGAAAAATGCATTTTTCAGTTTTCAAAAATAAACTTAAAGCAGCAGTTTCCTGCAGATAAAACGGAGATAATTTTAACACCGGTCCTCGATAATATGCTCCTTTAATATTTTTCGTAAAAATTGAGTTCAATTAGCTGAAATAAGGCCCTCTCTGCCAGCTGAGGTATGTAAAAAATGCTTTTAAATATATGTAGCATGCATGCTTGCGGGTGACAGTATTTTATGTGAGAGTGTGCGTCTATAAGTGTAAATGTGTGTGTATATGTAGTCGTGTGTTTGTCTGAGTGAAAGTGAGGCCAAAGGGCGTGTGATGTCACTTGCACTACCCCTGGAATTTCGTTGTAAATGTATGCGTGGTAAAAGCATATAAAATGTAATGCCATGCTTTATAATGGCATTGCGGAGTCATGGAACTTTCGTAATGAAAGTATGCGGAGTGATGGTATGCGGAAAGAAAGTTGCGGAATAATGGGTGTTTACCCTCCCCCGGTAAGTACATTGGTGGCACGGCGGCCCACATCTCCAGCAACATACTCATATTTTTCACCACCCATTTGAAAAATGCACAGGTCTTTCTCATTGATGGCCAGCACCGACATACACTTTTAGACACACCTCCTGCCACAAGTTCTAGAATTGCACACTTTAGAGAAGGGGAGCTACGTTTGAATCTCGGCATCAGCTCAACATCCTGTGATTCCAGGCAAATCGATTTGTCTCCCCGTGCCTACCACAAATGAATGTGTTCTTCTGAAATGGTAACTGTGCTCATGCCATGTTGTCGAGTTCGCGCTATATAATATTGCAAGGAAAAATAAAGTAGGGAAACTCGAGTTCACACACTACTGAACGCGCACTCTTAAGTGCATCAGCAGTGCACTGTGAATCGGAGCGTTTCATAGGCCTGTCACAGATAAGAAATGCTATCAAAACCAAATCCTACAAAACAATATACTACTGGCCGGCAGCAATTCATACCCGGACAACGTCGGGACGGGCTGCTAGTTTTTTTATAAATTAGGCACTGCCTAGGAGGCTGCACAAACCATAGCATCTTTAGTAATCATCTGTCCGTGTCTTGGAATGTTGACATATCACGGTGGTGGCAGTGTGCCGATTTTTGAGGAAGAATAGTTCTAGATGGAGCTTTTCTGTCTGACTCAGAGGAGCGTATCCTCTCCATCCGCTCATTTGAAGTTCCATTGTGTTGTGACAAGCGAGCCCTTGCACTGACGTCATATGTGCCAAGAATGTGTGTAGAATAGATATATACACATGTTACAGTATAACTTCATGAGTAGTGGGAGCATGGTTTCTGTAACCTGTTTTAACATGGCACATCATAATACACTCTATTGAAGAGCTCAATATATCTTTGAGAGAGTGGAATGAGCTGACTGGACTACGGCAATGCCCTCTACATAGAAATAGCTGCACATCTCCAATAGAGACTTTAGACCATACAGAACGCCCAAGCCAGACTCATCCTTGGCCTTCCCTGATGAACCCACATTGCACTCCACCTCAGGCAACTTCACTGGCACCCCATACAGAAGAAATGCCAATTCAAGCTGCTGACCACACACACAAGGCTCTACACAACCAAGACATTAACTACCACCTACACTTTCACCAACGATCGAGGAGACTATGTTCCGTCTTCCTTTCCCTTGCCCATACTCACCTCATCTACCGAAGCAGAAGTGGAGGACGCTCCTTCTCCCAAGTCACAGCAAAGACCTGGAACAGCCTCACCATGCAACTCCAGATCATCACCTCACTTACGGAATTCCAAATGGCCCTCAGGACCTGGCTGTTCAATAAGCCTATGGGACTTGCAAGCACCTGAAGACCCTATCGGGTGATTAGCTGTACTTTGTAAATCCTCATTGATTGAGCTGTTTCTTTGCAGATAACATGGTAATGGCTCTAGGAATCAATTATGCTATCCACGAAAAAAGCAACTCCAAAATGTCTGGAAATGAAAATGTTTGTCACCCCATTCGTTCTACCTCCAGTATTGACACTAATAAAGTAACAGACGAACTGATCTATGCCTCTCCTTTCTCAGGGAATAGCTTCAGTATGAGATTTTGCCAGACCTAAACAAATCCTTCTGTGACATCTGCAGAACAGTTTCAGCATTGGAGGAGACCGTGGTGTAGAGATGTGTATGAGTGGGGGCCACAGAAATGCTTCAGTCTGCCCAGAGTGAACTGGACCCCCAACAAATATTTTCTAAATCATCTCCCTTTTTGCTCCAGTGACACAATGGTGATAATGCTCCGGCCCTAAAAGATTTCTGGCTTAGCAGTGCACTCAGACATGGGGCCGGACTGGGTCAGAAATATAGGCCCAGGTACCAAAATAAAAGAGGCCGGCATTAGGCCCTTGTAGGGTCTGTGCTATCATTACAATTGTGTCTTTGGAGGTTAAAGGCAGATGATTTATAGAAGACCACAGGTGCCAATAGAAGAAGGGTGTTGGAGGTCCAGTGTCCTCCTGGGGATGTGGGACTGAAGGCAGCACTACTGGAATATTTCAGAACAGAGGTCTTTTACTGTACTCTTCACATTCTACTTGACCTAAACAGTGGAAGTAAAATCTTCACCAGAAGACTAGCTGCTGTGAACAGACTGGGCAGCATAATTGTGGAATTAGGCACTATAGACAGTGAGGGTATCTAATAACAGCTGAGTCCAGGAAGAAGATGCTAACACTGTATGGCAACAAGGTGCATATTTCCTAGACCTGAGTCATGCAACGCAGCTCGGACTGAAGCGCTACAAATAATGAAAAAAGACATGAGCTCCATGGCAAAATGTACTCAAATTGGTACCCATCCTGTGACCCTTCTTTAAGCGTTCCGGCTATTTACTCCTGAACTCTATAAAGTGAAAATGAAACTGGCTGAGCAGATGATGGTCACTTGTTATGAATTATGCCTCAGGTTTTGGGCAAGGAAAACTGTGACACAGGCCCTCATCCCAGCTGGCTCGACTACCGCAATGCTCTCTATGCCGGAAACTCCACCAAACTCTTGCAAAGACTCCAGACAATCCAGAATGCAGCAGCCAGATTGTTCCGCAACCTGCCAAAGAGGACACACATCACCCAGCACCCCAAAGACCTCCACTGGCCCCCAAAGAAGGACCAGGCTACATGAATCACTGCCTGATCTTCCACCAACCCTCCAGAAACTTCCAATTCACACACCTCACCCACGCTCCAACACTATGTATCCGCCATAGCTACTCCAGAGGATGCTCCTTCTCTCACACCACCACCAAAGCCTGGAACATCACTCTACCTTTGAACTTCTGCCTTGCCGAACCACTTCAGGAAGGGACTCAAGTCCTGACTTTTCAACTGATACATGCAGCACAGCACCTGGATACCCCCCCCCCCACCCCCCACCCACTCCCGGGCGATTAGCTGTGTTCTACGTTCTACAAATACAAATACTTAATACTTGTACTACCCTTTCTTTCTTCCATTTCCCAGCAAAGTTTGGGGACAGGAAATAGAGCCTACTGCAATTCACAAAAACAGCGTTTGTGACTGTAAATTACCTTACTACGATGTACCAAAGCCGTTTTGTGAGTCAGAAAAAAGTCTTTCCAAATCCCAATCTTACACATTCTGAAGTTCAAATAGTGTTTTGTCCCTCCTATTTGAGATTCACAAGGCTTTGTAATTTTAGTTATGGCCACAAACCATGGATGAAATATGGATACCCAAGTTGTCGTGGTAACTAATTTACAGAATACCAGCTGTCATATGCAGTACTTCTCCTCTGAGGACACAGTGGTCCAGTGGACCATTGCATGTTACCCTGATGTCATCCCTGGATGGCAACTGTTTTATATGCAGAAAGCAGCATGTTTCCCTTAGAGGGGCATGGAAAGGTTTTAACAAAGGGAAAGCAGATTCAGGGACAGAGAATTGCTGCACGTCGTAGTTCTTCATCTCTGCATTTGCAACCATTCCAAGTGTATCGCAAAATGCATCCTGACTCATTAATATTCTTGAAGCGCAACGTTTTGCGAATTTTTGTTAATATCCATTTTGTGATGCACCCAATTAAAACATTAGTCGCATTGCAGAATGAGCGGTTCTCAAACCAGTCAGTGTGCAGTTTATACATCATGGTTTTTCACTTCCTTTAACACATCAGGCCCAGGGCACACTGAGGGGCATATAAACAAGTGAAGTGGCAAAGTGAGGCGTTAGCCTTCCTGGCTTAAAGCCTTACTCCGCCACTTCAGAAAAGCAGGGCTGCACCGTATTTACAAGAATGTGGTGCAGTCGTGCGTTTCCCTCTGCGCTAGTGCTACACTTCAACGCCTAGCGCCACCGCAGGCACCCTTGCACCGTAGTGCAAGGGTGTCTGCGTGCAGGCGAAGATTGTTTGTATGCAGGAAGGTCTTTCTTTCTGCACATAAACAATCTTTAAATTCCGCTTTGTAACTTCTATATGTGCTTCTTAGAGCAGCACACACAGAAGTTGCGAAGCAGCATTTTTAAAAGTGATTGTTTGGCCATTTGCTGTTTTCATGTGTGCTGCACGACGCAGCACACATGAACACAGCAAAAACGAGGAGAAATAAAATATTTCTCCTGGTTGCACCAGGGTAAGACCAGGTTTTCCCTGGTCTTAATTATGGTGCTGTCTCCTATTTACGCTCCCCTTGTGAATAGGAGGCAGCGTCAGGAATGCCCACAGCAACACCCGTTGCCCTCCCAGTTCACGCTAAGTGTAGCGGGAAAGGGGGTCCTATTTACAAGGCAGCGCTAGGTCATGTTAAGTGGCTTAAGGCTGCCTTGTAAATAGGGCAAGGCCCCTACTGCCATCACAACGTCACTGAAAGTGACTTTGTGATGACAATAGGGGCTTATACATAAGCCTCCGAGTGCCATAGATAAACAGCGTTTTATAAAAATGTAAATTTTATGTAAAGTTACAAAACAGAGTAATATAAATAAACTGTGTTTTGGTAAAATGGAAATTGAATGCATAGTTGCCGTTTAACTTGCAGTGAGACAGCTACCTGTCTTTTATTCCTTTATATTAAAAAGATATTTGAATGTAGAGCACGCTGCGATCACAACCACTGACCATCTTCCCCCTGTTTATTTGCATTTCAAAATGCCAGGTTATATTTAAAGAACTGGATACTAGTTTACTGGTAGAGTTGGTAGGGGCTGGTAAAAGGAGCAGGGTGAGTCTGGATATACTAAAGCTGGACAGATAGAGGGGTGGTTTGGGCCTACCTCATTTTGAGTTGTGCCATATAGCAGGACAGTGACAACATGCTGGTGAATGGTGTGAGGACACAGATAATTAGGAGAAAGAATGCTCAGTGTGTTACTGGGTGTGGAATGACTGCAGGTGCTTTTAATGAGGACTGGACATGTGCTCAAATGATGCCCTATATGATATGGCTGAATGCATCAGTATGGGAAACAAAATCTAAGAGAGTACTGGAGGTGCCACTTACTGGAGGTTCCCTCCACCCCTTTCCCGAGAAAATTGGACATTTGATGGCTACAGCCAAATAAACAAATTAGTGATAATGGGCAAGATGTACAACAGTTTATTGCGTGCGCAAATGGGTTTTAGACCTGTCTGCGCACACAATAAACCTGTGGCCCATGTACTAACCCTATTTTGCGGTCGCTAATTAAATAGCGACTCACAAAATAGGGTTAGCGGTACACTATTAGAAAGAGCCGTTCCAAGGGCATCCCTTCTAAATAGCGAGTCCAACACCTATGTCAGAATGTAAAACACTTGCAGTTTCCCACCCTCTTCATGAGGGTGGTAAACCACAGGAAAGTGTCCCCAGGGGACTCCATCCCCTTTATGAATAGGTGCGCAAAATTATTTTCAGAGAAGGTAGTGGTCCCAGGCACCACTGCCTGCCCTTAAAAAATGAAACACAAAGTGTCATTTATTTTTAAAATGCTTTATTTAAAACGCAGTCCAAGACAAGGAGGTCTTATGACCCCAGCAGGCCACCATCCCTGGGAGTGACAGCCATTCCCAATGGGGCAGCAAATTGAGACAGCCTCATTCATATGCACGAGGCATGCAATTTGCAACCCCATTGGGAATCGCAAACAGTGTCTCAGACACTGTTGTGCATTCCAATTAGCGAGTCGCAAACTGCGAGTCGCAAATGCGACACAATTTGCGACTCACTAATTGGCGGGTCGTACATTTGGGCCAATATGCCTATAGCACAGCCTCCTTGGCGGAGGCCAAGGAGTCATTCAGAGTGCCACCAGACAATGTTGTCAATATGCTAGACAGCCGAAAATAACCATGTTGTTACACAACATTCTGTAGATGGATTATGCCTCAACCCCCTCCTCCTCTTCCTGTCATCAGGACCATGGAGTGGCCAAGATGGCCGCTAATGTCAGCACTGGCAGTGTTTATGGACATCTTTTAGGGGTCGCCAGGGATTGTTGCTGCGACCCCTGGCATGCCCTTTGTGACCCCTGCCATTGCCTTAGCTACCTCTAGCATCAGCAGTGGCAAAATCAGTGCCAGGAACAAAGGCAGCTCATCCTTATGGACGTCTTTGGGGGCTTCACGCTTCTTGCCTTTTGTCAAATGTTTATTATACTGATAGTGAATAATACTACATTATTCGCTATTAGTTTAATACAAAATGTGGTACAAATAGCTGGAATATGACTTTCCCTGGCAGCTGAGGAAAGTAAAAATATGGTTCAAAATGTATGTATGTTGTGTGTTGCAGTTTTGAGTGTGTTTATGTAAGAGAGAACGTGTGTGTGCATGTGTATGCAGTGTGTGTGTGTGTGTGTTTATGCGTAGGCAGAGTGTGTGTGTATGTATGCGTGTGTGTGCATGTGTGTTTATGTATAAGCATGTGTATGTGTGAGTGAAAGTGAAGGTCATGGGGCATGTGAAGTCACTCCCGCTACCCCAGGCATTGACGTTTATGGCCACACTATCCTTCCTGTTTTGTTGGAGGTACTTAATGCCTCAATCTCCACTAAAACGGTCCCACCAGCTTGGAAAGAGGCTAGGGTGAGGGCACTTGTGAAGAAACCCAACATGGACATTAACAACTTCAGTAACTACCGTCCCATTTCCCTGCTCCCTTGGGTCAGCAAGATACTGGAGAAATACATTAACAGTCTCCTGACTGATTTTCTAGAAAATAATCAGTTGCTTGACCCTTCACAAACGGGTTTCCGCCCCAAACATGGGACGGAATCTGCCTTGTTGGCAGTTCTGGAGGAAACAAGGGGTATCTTAGATCGGGGAGGATCGGTGGCAGTCATCCTCCTCAATCTGAGTGCCGCTTTTGACACTGTAAATCATGAAATCCTATTGCAGCGTCTCTATGACATCGGGATTCAGGGAGGAGCGTTGAAATGGCTCAGGTCATTCCTGAGCGATAGAACATTTCAGGTCTTTGAGGGAAACACCATCTCCACTAGCAGACCTTTGGGCTGTGGAGTCCCGCAGGGCTCCTCGCTTAGCCCGACGTTGTTTAACGTCTATATGAGGCCGCTGGCGGGGATCGTCCATCCATACGGTATTAAGATCATTACCTATGCGGGCGATACCCAGCTGGTGGTCTCTCTGACGCGGACTGAGGGCTCTGCTGCCATGGTGGATCTGGCGGGTTGCCTGAGTGAAGTGAACAGCTGGATGACCCTGTCTTGTCTCAAACTTAATGGGGACAAGACAGAGGTCATGCTGTTGGGACGCTCGGCTCCATCCTCGGTGGGCCCGTTTTGGCCAGCCTGTCTGGGCCCCCTCCAGCTCCCAAGAATGCCATTAAGAGCCTGGGCATTTGGCTGGATAGGTCCCTAACGTTAGACTACCAGGCTGTCAAGCTATCTGCCACCTGTTTTGGCCTTCTTAGAATGTTAAGGAGGATTCTCCCCCTGTTACCATTTAAAGCCAAACAAATTGTCGTACAGGGATTGATCCATTCTAGGCTGGATTTCGGAAACGCACTCTATCTGGGAGCCCCTGACTTCACATTGCGGAAATTACAAGTGATTCAAAACTGTGCGGCCCGGACCCTACTTCAAATTCCCCGTAGGCTCCCTGCAAAACCTGGACTAATAACACTGCACTGGCTCCCTGTCAGGGACAGGATTAGTTTCAAGTCCCTCTGCATTGCCCATCAATCATTCTGGGAAACTGGTCCAGCAATCAAATTCAAATTTCAAAGCTTTATTCGATTATTAAAAACAATCATAAAAGCATACAGTATTAAAAATACAGAGTAAAATACGGAACGTGCAACACATATTACAGTAAACGAAGCAGCTTAATTAGCATCAAGTATGTCGGCCAGACAGTCCAATGTTTATAAAAGACCAAGGTTAAAACACCAGGCTTTTCCTATGGGAGACAGCTTTTAGTATAAAGGTAGCGGTAAAAAAACAAATGTCCAACGTATCAAGTGCAAATAACAATTTTATCGCTTGGGCAGTAGTGAACACAGAATATTTCTTAAAAACAGGTTTGAGATAGTAAAGACGAAGGTGCAGGTAAAGAGGGCAAATAAGCATAAAGTGCAATGTGCTTTGCTTTGTTGAGCCATCACAAGGGCAAGGGGTTGGGCTATAAATTTTCATCTGTGGGAAGGCCACCAGGTTATGGGCAATGCCTAATCTCAACCTAGTGAGAACAAACTGGTGAGATTGTTTGGTAATGGCTTTTAAGTACATAGGCAAGCCCAAAACGACCGACATGTTAGAGTGGTAAAAAACATGGGTTGACAAGAGGCTACATTGGACACTACGCAGGTTAGATTTGGTCCCTAGAAAAACGTTTTTAAGCTCCTTTTTAGGTACAGTGACAGCGCTCAGGGGCTCATCAAAAATATCAAGATTAAAGATTTCACTGTAAGAAGATGAAACATAATGTAACCAGGGGATCTTACGGACATTGTCCAACCGAAGACAGTCTAAAATGATTTGCCTGGTAAAACCTGTCTCATCCTTAGGTCCAGCAATCAATCGTCCCCTGATTACCCCCTACCTCCCCAACAGACAGCTACGTTTCTCCAACGCGTTTCTTGCTGTTGTGCCTAATGTTAAACGGACCAGATCGGGAGGCCGTTCTTTTACCTTGAATGTTGCCAAGCTGTGGAACACTCTACCCCTCCACTTAAGGTCCAATTCAGACCTAACATCCTTCAGGAAACATTTGAAAACTTTTTTGTTCAATAATTAGGTCCTCACAATCTCTGTGCCATCCGCCCAACTGTAAGAACACCTTTCAGTCATAGCGCTAGGACGCCTCCGGGCAGCTATTTGCGCTTTATAAAACACATTTTCATTTCATTTCATTTGATTTCATGGCAGTGATCATGAAAAAATGAAAGTTATGTTTTTGTGAACATTGCTGCATTAAATAAAAAAGCTGTGCAGAGGGTTTGGGCTTTATGGGATGGCTCAAGGGGGAAGGGCACTGCCCATTTGCCCCTGTTGATGCGCCACTGGTTTCTATACTGGACCGGTATGCCAGTTATTCGTTTACCTTCCAATGAATCGATCTATGAAACCCATGGCTGAGACAGTTTCTTCTCGAACCAGTATCCTGCCGATATATAAAGTGTGAGTATTTAATGCAAGTGACTCCATGCAATCAATTTTCAGGCCAAATAACACCAAGTGTATTTTGCTAAATTTTGCATCATTTCATGTAATTCTGGAGAAAATCCCTCAAGTAAAAAAAAATTCGCTTTTTGGCCCCATCAAAGCAAATCCTGCTATGAATGTTAAAAACACTGTTTTGAAACCCACGTTTCTTTTATCCATAATTCATACTGTTCTGACATGAATTGTGTGATGTATCGTCTTTGGTGGTGTTTTTTATGCATCGTTTTTTTTTATTAGCAGCGTAAAGTAACTGGTTGACTTAGTGAATCTTCCCATTTCTGGCACCATTGGACATGCATGTGCTTAGAGTAAAAGTCATGGGGTGCTGATGCAGGGAGATGTCGCTAAAAATAAAGCAATGTCATTTGCCTGCTCTTCTGGCAATGGCAGGAATATATTATGTTCCCCGGAGAGCCAAATCACATCTGAAATTACTGCTGATTAAAACCGATGCAAACACGGTTAGCTCAGCATTTTGGTTTAATGCTTCTCTTGCGCCGCAGCAGCAATCACCTTTGGAAAAAATGTTTCTCCGAGGGAAAAACCTCAAAAAGGACGAGGCGCTTAATTAAAAATGGCATGTCATTGTAGCTCAGCGCGTGGATTTGGGCATGTGAATGATTGACTCATTTATGAAATTGTAGACACAGGCAGCAGTGGTGCAACAGAAGTGAAATATGCAGACCTGCTGCTTAAATCCAGCTGATCCGGCTAAATCTCGGTGGAAGGAATTGACAGCCCAGAGACCATTCAGGCACATGACATTTCCTAACTGTTGGAGAGATTTTTTAAAGAAAAGTTTAAATCCAAGTTTGTTAGACGATGCACATGTGCAAATGAAGTGTGAGGGGATGCTGCAGGCAAGTAGCTCCGCAACGGCAGCACAGGTCATAATGCAGGGCCACCAGACCCTGGTCCGATGGTGAAAAAACAGTCACTCATTGGGGTGACGTAGACCTCTCATATTAATAGGTCTGGTGCAAATCAATCAACCAATCAGGCTCTTGTGGAGTGTCTCAAGGTGCTGTGTGGGTGGGGGATGAGGGTATGCGGTTCAGTCAAAGAGGCAGGTCTGGAGGTCCTCCCTGAATTGAGCCAGTTCCGTTGCACCTGCAGGAAACCTTGTGGACGGAATCAAATACTCTTGGTGGGACCAAGGAGGTTCAAACACCAAAGTGGATGGTCCAGTCTTAGGCATCCGATTAGACTGAGATGTGATGTGATAGGTATTAGGGCGGACGTGTTAACACAACCAATCACTCGGCAGCTGAGGTGGGTTGCTATTCATATGCAGCCTGGAAAAGAAGGGTCTTCCATGCTCTCGGCTACTTCAGGCACTCATTTTTGAGTCTGAAATTTACATGGCAGTCTGTTCCATACACTGATGCCCAGGAAATTATCCTATTTCTTACTAGTAATCTTCATTACCCTGTGACCAAGTGCTTTTCATCTCAAACCTTATATTCTGAGTCTGCTCCGCCCCCAGGACCTTTTTCAAAGTTTTTTTGTTTTTTTAAACACACATATGGGTAGTCCCTTTTCTATTTCTGTCCTCTCCCAACAAAAATCTCTCTTTCCACCTGGTCGATGCTCATAGCAAGATAATTTATATTGGAGGAACCACCATAAGTAGGGAGGGAAGGTGAGATACAGACTGGGGCAAGGAGAACCTGGACTCAGGGTATTGAATAGTTCAAGTATGTAATAGGATCATTACCCCTTAGTCCATGCTCCTCCTCCTAATCTTCATGATATAAGGATATACAAAATAATATACTGGGCACCAACCATAAGCCTAATTTCCTGCATAAGTTTATTCAACAACACAGCACATGACGCAGTCACCTCATTGTAGCTCGGAAAATACTAGAAGCAACATTAACAGACTCATCACTATGGGGTCGATTACTGAAATGCTCCGAATGGCATTCGATCAGCTCGAGTCTGATTCAGAAGCCTTGCTTCCGACCGACTCAGAAACATTTCCAAATTCCTATTATGATGTTCAGAAACCATTTGGACTGTCTTACTCGGTTCTGAATGGCATTCGGAGTAACAAAGTTGGTCAGACCCGAATTGTAAAGGTCTACAGACTGTGTTTCCAACCGAGCGATTAAGATGTCGGATTTGGACAGCCTTTCCAATTTGGTTGTTCCGACACAGATTCACTGTCAGAATACAACTTTGGGAGCCGTAGCAGGCCCCCCTCACCCGGGGTCCTCCGAATATGGCCTGTGGGGGTACCCATGGGACGCCTCTTTCCAACCATGCACAAAGTGGCAGGCACCATAGGGTGCATGATTTTCCCCACCCACCCCTTTTCTCAATGGGAGCCTGTGTAGTTGATTGGAACACAGGCTCCCATTGAAGTCAATGCTAATCCGACCGAACGATGGTCGGAAGCATCGTAAGGAGTCGGTCGGACTCGCAGAACCCAATTTAGTCGGAAATGATTCCGAAACCGATTCACTCTGAGGAGTTTCCGAATTACATCGTAATCGGCCCCTTAGTCTGTGATGTTTAACAAAAGTATGCATCAAGGACCGATTGGCCACACATCCTAACTCCTGTAAAGCGATCCCAGCCATCTCTACCCAATAGAATGACATTGGATAAAGAATTCAAAACTTTATACCATGCCCACAGACATGCCTGTGTTATAATATGTAAGACATTCCTGCTCGAAGTGGATGTGGAAACTTTCTTTTCTTTGTTGTCCTTTCTATAAGACACAAAAAGGGTATTTAGAGATTTCAAAAAATTAGTTATTTGTAGCTTGATGAATAATGTCCTCTTAATAGGCAAAGAAACAGGAACCACACATGAAGGCTCCTCATCAAAAGACAGACAAAATATCTCTTTGGATAAATGATATTGTTTCTGAATTTTTGTTTTGAATTTTGGGTCCTGTCTTAATGCTACCTTATCCGGAAAAAGTCATAGACTTCATAGGAAATTACCAATGCTCCTCGCTCACCTATCAATATGGCTAATGACATGCTTTAAGGAGTGCCACTTTTTCTAAAAGCCATGAAAAGGGGCCTCCTTCAGATTGTTTCTCTTGAAAACCCTTCAAGGTAATTGTTAATTCCCAAGAACATACTGGATTAGAGTTGATCGGTGCCCTCAATCTGAAACTCTTCAACAACCTACAGGCTAATGGAAGCACTTGAGAAATATCACCTACTGACTCCCAGGAGCAGATAATGTGGCTTGAGCATGTCCCTGCAAGAAAACCTTCCCTTATAAAAGCAGGAGTTTTAAACAGATCGCAGGATTTTGGATTTAACGCACTGCTTTACACCACTTACCAAAATTCTCCGGAGCAATGTTTGGAGTAATGAGCAAGTGTTAGAAGGAAAGGAACTGGAGAGACAGCATGCAGACTACCCAGGGGTAGAGGGATAGCTTTGGCATCCGAAACCCATGCCTGATGACGCTCTGTCTTTAAACAAAATTGTGGAAGAAGAACATTGTCTAAAAATGCAAACAAGTTCAGCCATGGACTACCAAATGATCCGTAATCTGTCAGAACACTTCTTGATTGAGAGGGAATGTCACAGAGAATGTGATGTTCTGACTGAGTCTGTGTGCCTGAATGTTCTTCCTCACAGGGATGTACAATTCTTTCAATGATAGGATATGACACTTCCTCCTGACATAAAAGGACCCTGCTATCTAACTTAGGGCTTGGGTTCTTTCTACCCCTTTGTCTGTTGATATAGCTCTTTACCACCTATTGTCCCGATTAGCACCAACTTCTCCTCCAGGTATAGAGCAAACCTCTGCAGCGCATGGCTTTCCACTCTCTCCAATTCAATGACCGCACTTTCTCTGGTTAGGAGCACTTCTATGTCACTTCATTGCTTCCTAACTCGAATAGCTGGAATCTATTGTCACTATTGAAAGAATCGGATAGTGAAAACACACTCTCTTCTGCAAGTTTCCTTTACCTAACCACCAGTGATGGTGTTGAATTTCAGTGTCTGTGACTGAAATCAAATTCTCTTAACCAAGGGACATGGGAGACCAATGTCTTGAAGTGCTAGAGGCTTCAATTGATTACTAAACCAAGGAATTACAACTCTAGATGCTGCTATCAGCCCTTGCACTCTTAGCCAAATCCTGACTGATGCCTGAGGAAGGTAACTAGTCTCTTAGATGAGACTGTAAAGTCTTAATTCTCGACTCAGGTGGAAGACCTTTCCCTGCTTTGTGTCAAACAGGGCCCCTATGAATGTCTTCCACTGCGGTGACTGAAATCGAGTGACTTCAGACATCTTCAAACTTCTCCTACACTGGATTTGGCCTTTGAAAAAGAACCAGAAATCAGCAAGTCGTCAAGGTAAGGGAAAATGTGTATGCCTTGAAACTGCAATGAAGCAACTACTGGAGTCAATGCCTTAGTAAATATCCTTGGGGAGGTCAAGAGACCAAATGGGATGACTCTGAATTGTACATTTGTATCTTCTGTTGTGAATCTAAGATATAGTTCACCTTCTGTTATCAAAGTAATGAATGTTGGCAGAGCCTCTATTCCGAATTAGGTGGAGCGGGCAAACTTGTTCACATTCTTTCGATCCTCCACTGGTCTGCCACTTCTATCCTGCTTTGGCACTAAGAAGATTGAAGAATACATCCCATTTCATATCTGTGACTGCAGTTCCAGAAATATGGCAGATTTCTCCAACCAAGTCTGCATTTTTTATAACATTGCCTGACGTTTGATTATAGTCTTTAGAAGAGAGGTTTCTCTGACAAATGAATTGCTTCCACTCTCCTTTCAACTGCATCCGGAAGATATGCTTCTTCAGAAGCTAGAGGCGAAGATATTGTCATACTGGCTAAGAAAATAGAATTAGCTATGGATGTTTGTGGAATCTGCTCCTCAAAGGCAAATCTTCAACTGCCTTCAAAGTTTATTGGGCAGCAAATTCATCCACTTCATGCTGAGGTGAAAGTTGAGCTTGAAAGTTGAGAACTTCTCTGATAGTCTTCAGCATTTCTTGAAATTGTTGCCTTTGCACATATTTGCCTCATGGGCCATTACCTTGGCCCCTTAATCTCTGTCTTTTATCTGGGGCTCACTCAGGGCCAAGTTTACAACTTCTTTAATTATGCTTTTAAATCAGATCTGAAGAGTGAAATGATTTTTTCAACTTCCTCAATGTTTTTTCATTGATCAAAGTACATATTAGGCTCATTATGGCTGTCTCCAAATAAACCATGCTAAAGCAGTGGTCCTGTTCACAGATGTCTCCATTGCAACAAATTATCATCTTGCAAGATGAGAATTCCCACTGGGAGACACTGTGCAGCCACCCGCGCAGCTACAAACAGCATCTATGCTTTCCGGCCCAGCATATGAACAGGGAGTTTGTCCAAGGATGCAGCATTCACAAATTGCTGCTGATGTAAGGCTGTTTAAGTCATAACATGTTTACAAACCGTTACATGACACAAGAAGGCATAGTAACAGTAACCAGATGTCTACCAGGTTTGGAGGAGGAGTTTGTGGAGGAAGGGGGTAGAAATAGAAAAGAGACGAACCCCTTTTAATGTTTAACAAAAAGGAGGGAAAAAGTAGGGGTGGGCGGGATTTGCATGCAGAATTCCACGAGCATGCAGAATTGCTTGTTCCACCCGTTTGCGATGCGTTTTTCCTATTCAGGGGCACTGTTTGCGTGCTTGGGGGGAAATATCTTGTGAACTTGCCCATGCGGTCGCGGCCATCTTGTTTCACTTGTCCCTATCACTCGTGATGCGTGTTTCCTGTTTGCGAATGTGGATGTCCGATGGCACGTCCGAATTACGTGTTCGCGATCGCACACTCTTGCAGGATCACGCGGACGAACACGCACTTTGAAAACGCAGACAAGGAAAAAATTTTGCTACAACACTGATCATGGAATTTTCGGCAATTCCGCGTTCTCCGCAGAATGCGGAATTGCCAAAATTAGGCAAATTCCGAGAGCGGAGCGGAATTTACCACCCAGGCCTAGAAAAAAGCTTGCAAGAGGGTCCAGCTTGGGACGGGCGGCCTCATAATGTGGGAACTGCGATGAGAAGCACTTTCAAAGGGGGAATGGTGGGTTTGACTACCATACATTTTGTACCTGCCTGACAGGGTGGCAAGAAAGTTGTGGTTGGCAAATCTCAAGATCCAAGACTGCTAGTATAGTTAGAAGATCTATTAGAGATGTCCTTGGCAGCAATTGCAGGTCTTCATGGGGATGAACACTCTATAAAGCCCAATTAGCCTAACATAACAGTGATAGTCAAAGCTAACTATTTCAATAAGTACATGCCAGCCAAGATGGAACAGCTTAGTGGAAACATATTATGTTTATAAACAGAAGTATACTTCGCTACCTAGTTACTTAATAGTAAAGGCACAATAAATGTGACATATACTCACTCAAATCTCTTTCTGCTGTTCTCTAAATCTCAGCAGGGGTGTGTAACAATTCCTAAATTAGGTGTTGCTTCCTTTAAGTTTTATTAAATTATCAAGTTGCCGAAGTTGATAAAACCTTTTCTTATTTCTGTTTAAAAAGAGGCAAGTGAAAATCTTTTAAACAGGAGTTCATTTTGGCTAGGTGGTATAGAAAAAGCCTACTTTTTTGCAGAGCAAATACGAAATACAACCAAAGAAACATTTTTTATTTAGAGAAGGCTTGGCCGTAGCAATAATGACGTATTTTCTATATAGCATTCCATATCAGACTTCTTTTTTTAAGGGTTTTATGTAACATGTTACCATTACCTATTTCATTATATTTATTATGCCACCTTCAGGAGGATTGAGGTTTGACCTTGCCAGGATTTAAACCATTTGCTGATACTCATCCCTTTTGTCCAGTGAACTCTTAACTCATTGAGCTATTACTTCAATAGATACGTTTTGCATTACATTACATCTTCCCTCCTCAGTAGCACAGACACGCTTGCAATGGTCGGCTCCCTTTGCAAACTGGCAGAAATGTGGTTACACCCTGGAAATATCGACTAAGGGTCTGATTTAGATTTCAACGGATGGGTTACTTCATCACAATGGTGACAGATATGCCGTCCCCTATGGGATGCATATTTCGGTGGACAGGATATCCATCACCGTTGTGACGAAGAAACCCATCCATTGAACTCAAAATCAGGCCCTAAGTATTTGAGTGCAGCCTGCTTGTACATCGTAGGGTAAGAGTGGTATCTCAATGAGCTCTGTCTGTTGAGGGTCAGCAGGACCACAACAGAAGGAAAGTCTTGTTGTTTCTTGAGGCAGAACATGACTGCATTGCCCTGGCCACAGGAATAGAGAGGTGCCTTCTACACTGATACCTTTGATTCTGTGAATATAGTTACCAGTGAACAGAGCAGGGCCTGATTATGCGCCACATTGAAGGTGGGACACAATCAGTGTGTCCAACTGAGGATGCCCCTTTAAATTGCAGAACAGGAGTCCGAGGAATCCCCCTGAAGGTAGGTTCAGTTTCTTACTTCACCTACCAGCAGGGGATCCATGCACCTTCAAATCAATGCCGGCTCTGCACCTGCAGTAAAAGGCAGAACTGCAGCTTGAATAGCCTATCCAGATTTCAATAATGCTCTGTTTACAGAGCAGGCGGGGACTTAAGTCAGCACAGTGAACAGTGCATTTGCTATATTAGGGTGCATAGACCCAGGCTGCAGCTGGTGCACCCAGGTGAGCGCGTTCTGGTGTGCAGAGTGGAAGAGTGCATTCTCTCTGTAGAACAACCCCAGGTCTCTTACCCATGTTTACCCTCAGCCCTCTGGGCTCTTCCATCCTCCTTAGGCTTATACATAGTTTATTTTTAAAAACAACATAATAGAGAGCATTAAGGTCCTAATTTAGAGTTTTGGCGGACCGGTACTTCGTCACAAATGTGATGGATATCCTGGCCGCCTTATTAGATGTACATTAGAATATAATGCACTTGTAATAAGGCAGATGGGATTTCTATCACATTTCTGGCAAAATATCAATATGCCAAACTCTAAATCAGGCTCTAAGGCTAGTACAATGACACTATCAACCAACACAGGAGCACCAACAAACAGGCACCGACACTGTCAGTGGCTGACACACTGCTATAAGACACCAACTCTGACATGGAGATATTTACATGATTACAGTGACTAGTGAGCACTGATACTAGGTCACTAAGAGGACACACTTACACCAGGAAGGTGGAATGGACACTTTAACTATGAAACTGGCACAGGCAAATCAGCACTGATGATAGGACACTGGCATTAAAGACATTGAAACAGGTATCCCAGTACTGACCCAAAGAAAACTGGTAGGGGGAATGCTAGGTCACAAGGATATGGACACTGAGATAGTGATTATATATTATGAACGAGAAAAATGTAACTGAAAATAAAAACAAACAGATCTAAAAAAAGGTCAGATACAAAATCAAGTCTGTTAAAATAGTAGTTGGATCTCAAAATGTCCTCTTTGCACTTGATAGGGAGCAACATGCAATATGATGTGTGTAATTGAATATGATAAAATGAAAGAAAAGCCAATGCTCATTCCTTCTAACATGGGTGTTTTTCAATAGAGAGCTAAGAATCTTGTTGCTGGCCTATGAAAATTGAAAGAACATTTGTCATATGGCAATATATCCAGTAAAGAGGAAATATATATTTTAAAAAAGGGTGTATTAGGTCCTTGCTTATTATGATTACTAGCCATGACTTTTAATATTACAACAGAGCATCCCATATTAAGAGAATTCACAATTTTGTTTAAAGGTTTGGGAAAACTCAAGGGAAAGGCTACTACCCTGCATATAAATGAAGCAGTTACACCTGCAGCACAAGTGCACAAGATAGTTCTAATTCATGTACAAGCTATGGCAGCATAGAAATAAATGCACTTCGACAACAGGATATTATTGAGGTAGCACCTGGTCCATCACCTTGGATATCTTCAATATTAATAGTCCCCAAGAAATATACAGATAAAATCTGAATATTTGTTGATTTGTGAATACCGAATATGGCAGTTGAGAGAGAGAAATCTGGGAGATGGAGGAGCACACAAAATAAATTCCTTCTTGAAGATTAAGCTAATGTTAATCAAAGGGTGCAATATTGCAAAAGCAATATGCTGAAATCACATGCAGGTAAAACAAATAGTCTAACAGGCTAAGAACCTGGTTGCAGTGTGCACTGTTCCTACAGAACAAATGTTCTTTTTTCCAACCTTTTTATAAAAATATTCAAATGTTACAATAATACATATATACATCCTCTTGTATCCAGATCATATTATTTAACAATAAATCATATATTTTTATTCAATGCATTTGTTGTTTACTTTGCTCTTTTTTCACAACGTTGTGTATACAAACTGACTTAACAGAATGAATTTCTTATGCATTACAAGTATCTTTATACAGAAAAAAATCTTAAATTAACATTTGTCTTCATAAATCATCTCATTGCTTTCACAAAGCCCAATGCATTTCAGGACTCCGGGTTTCCTTCCTCAGGTTGCAAAGTTCTGATGGTAAATGGTCCCGCAGCAAATCTTGTTGCTGAATAAGGCCCAGAAACTATTGTGGCAAAACCCAAACTATGTTGTCTAGCGCTTGGATTCTGGTGGTATATAAACCTCACTCGAAGTGAACGCTCGAACTCCTGAGAGGGATGTCAGTCTTAGATCAAATAGCGTGAACCTTCATCCAAAGAGTTCTGCCCATTATACGTGTTCCCGAGGAAATAGATGAAGCTCCAGAGAAATGTATCAGTCTTTAAATAGTAGGCGTAAACCTTGATCCAAAAGTTCTGACCGTTACGCGTGTCCCATCAATCGTATCAAAAGGAGTGAGGTTGAGAGAGAGAGACATCCTGGACATCATCTGAAAGATATGATCAGCAATCTCAAGGGAGCAACTGTATTCTCACAATTTAGTCTTGCTAAAAGATATCATCAATTAGAAATTGAAGAACAATCAAGGTATATAACTACATTTTTCACCTATTTAGTATTTTTCCGTTATAGAAGAATTTTGTTATAGAAGTCATAAAAAATGTTATGAGACTAAGAAAACATTCAATGAACTATAGTGACGACATGCTAATGTTTGGAAAAACACAAGATGAACATGATCAAGCTCTAAGGGAAGTTGGTCAAAAACTGGTGGAAGCTAGACTCACATTAAATGCAAATGCAACTATGAGATTTAACAAAGACAGGGAATATACATTTCTTAAAATAAAATATGTGAGCGTGCATTTAAAAAGATTAAAGAATGCAATTGAAAATGAATGTATCATGCTTGAGATAAATTGACCAGTACTGTTTTTTTCTTCTCACTAAAACTCATTAAAATTGGTTATAAAAAAGAAAGGTTAAAGAAGACATACCATTATTAGCAAATTTGAAAAATATTGATCCAGGGTTATGTACTGACTTAATAGCGGATGCAAGCCCTATCAGATTAAGTGCCATTCTCGTACAACATAAAGTTGTATGTAATTTTTCATGCTATTAGAAGTTTAACTGTTATGTTATGTTATGTTATGCTAGTTAGGTATTTATAAAGCGCATGGCTACTCCCAAGAATGTCCAGGTGCTAAGCAAAGAACCACATAACAGGCAAAGGGAAAGGGACGCAGAAACAGCCAGCAGCAGAACACATTACAGTTGGAAAACCCAAGTCTTGAGCCTTTTCCTAAAGTTAGAAGGTCCTGAACCTGTTTAAGGTCGATGGGGAGGCATTTCCACAGATGGGAGGCGATAGCTTGGAAAGAACAGTCACCAATCCTGGCGAGGGAGACTTTCAGAACAGGGATGAGAAATTGAGTAGAGGGCCTCAGAGTACATTGGGGAATGTAGTGGGGAAATCGTAGTCCAAGGTAAAGAGCTCCAATCTGATTAAAAGCCTGAAATACCAAAGTTAAAGCTTTACATTGAATTCTCTTCTGAATAGGAAGCCAGTGTAGGGACGACAGCAAAGAGTATACATGGGTCCTAGGTGCTGCCAGAAAAATCGCCCTGGCTGCCGAATTTTGGATCACCTGCAGGCGAGCAATTAGGTAGCTGGGAAGTCCCAGTTACAAAGAGTTAGCATAGTCCAGGCGCGAGGTGAACAAGGCAAGGCCTGGACAATGTTTTTTCTGTGAGGGACAGATAGCAGAGGCAAACAATTCCGTAACATTCTTAAAATCCCAAAACAGGTCCCAGCAACAGATTGGATCTGGGGTTTCATAGAAAGCGTAGCACCCAGTCTAACTCCGAAGTTCCTAACCGTAGTTACAGAAGAGCTAGGGGGAGATAGATTCTGCGGCCACCAGCTAATCCAAGTCTCACAGGGGCAGTGGCCGAAAAAGATTATCTCGGACTTATCTGGATTACATTTCATCTGATTATCCTTTAGCCACGAAAATCCTCTGACAGACAAGCATTATCCATTATCTTCCTCATCACATCTGGCAGTATAATCTTGGAGAACATTATCTGTGATCTTTGGACCATTTGGATCCATTATCTTCTTTTTATATATAAGGAGACGATCCCACGCCGGATAAGGAGACCATCTCACGCCATCAACGGGCCATATCTTTTGCTGTTGGTGTTCTTATCAGTCCTTGAAACCCATATCATCTGCATAAGCCCTGAAGAAGTCCCCCTGTTGGGACAAAATGCGTCGGCTGAATGGTGCTTCAACTGTTTTTTAAAATAAAGAATATCAAATCGGGGAATGTCATCCATCGTGAATTATTAGACACCTTAGACTGTATGCTAAATGTGGTGGTGCACCCTTGCTGTTGTAGTTAATGTATTGAGTTCTTGAGGGAACAAGCACTGGGTGCTAATCGGTGTGCACACTACGACCCTTTGAATAATTAGGGGTTTCAATTATATATGGGGGTACTAGTTGTTAGGTGCTGCTTAGAAGAAGGTTCCACTGTTAGGTCTCTGCTCCCTAAGTCATTACTAAACTTCTAGCCAACAGATTCAATGGAATAGCGTTGCACCTGATTCATTCCGATGAAAATGATTTTATCGCAGGGAGAGAGCGATTGGGACCGATACACATTATTTAGCCGAAGCACTGGATTATTTTGAGACCCAGAAAATACCAGCGTTGGTCCTTTTTGTTTGAGACCCCGAGAAGGCATTTGACCTTGTGGTCTGGGAGACCTTATTTTGTATGCTTGCAAACTTCGATATACCTCCCAAAATATGGGGCTGATCCAGAGAATGTACCTTAATGCAGAAGCAAACATTATTATTAATGCCTCTGAGGCAGGCCAAATTACTGTCAAATGGGGGACCAGAGAAGGTTGTCCACTGTCCCCTTTGTTATTTGCTTTTTTTATTGAGCCCCTGGTGATTGCCATCCGAAATAATGCAGATATTTGTCCCCCTTTACCAAGTATGGGGAAACTGAAATTATATGCGGACGATATCTTGCTAACATTAAAAGGGGATAAGGACATACAGGCAAAAGTTTTCTAGATTTTTGAGCAGTTTGAGTTGCTCGGGGGATATAAAATCAACAAAAAAAATATGGAAATAATGCAGTGTGGCTGCAAACCTGATGTATTACATGCTGATATCCTCTCCTCTCTAAATTCTAAACCGAAAAGACAGCTGGGGGTTTATTTCTCTTCACGAATCTCTGAACTGTATGACTTAAATTTCGCCCCGCTTCTGCTGAAAGAACAAGACTTATTCCATCAATGGAATTCGCTTCCGCTAACTATCATGGGCAGGGTCTCTCTGATCAAGATGTCCATTCTCCCGCTATTTAATTTTTTATTCTCAGCGATCCCCTGCCTCTTAACAGCACCTTTCTTTGCTAAATTGGGGACATATTACCAAGGGCCGGTGATACAATTATCACCGCTTTAGCGTCCGTTTTTCTGGCACAAAGCGGCGATAATTATATTGCATTATTTACAAGGACATCCTAGTGCGTTTTTGGCTTGACTTAGCTCCAGTTTTTCACACTCCTCGCCTCGCATCGATAATGAGATGCAAAGTAGGCGTGGCTGTGAAAACAACATGGGACAATATCGCAAAGGCAGCTTCTCGATATTAACGAGACGTAGCGATAATTTATATTGCTCTGACTCTGCCTTAACTCAGGAATTTAACTTCTGTTAAATTCCTGACTAAGGCATACCTAACATGGGAGGTGGATTGTGGGGCTAAGGCTACAGGGCCTATAATCAAGCTTATCGCCATTTTCCACGGAATCTCGCTGAAAAACCAGAGATGTTCCTTGGAAAACCCTGCTATCGCTGGAGTATTTATCGCCATAGTGCTAAGCGTTGATTATACAGCGCTAGCTTGGCGATATATTCCAGCGGTAATTAAAAGCATGCTAAGTGTGCTCAGCGATAATTATCGCTGGGGCTTGATAATATACCCCTTAGAGTCCATGTTTACATCCTTTCTCCGGGGTTAAAAAAACCCTCAAATTGCACTAAGCACTTTATATGAGGAGCTGGAGAATGGAGGGTTAGCTCTCCCAAATCTTTGGGTTTATTATTTGACATACTTTGCACAATATATGTCGAGGTTTAAGCTGGAACCACAAACAGGTCTATTTGTAAATTATTTTATGAAGCTAATTTGTAAAGAGAACCAGATACACTGCCCATTAAAAATCTCGAAATCCCCTAAAGTGTGGTATACGTGTATGCAGTGTTTTGTTTTTACAAACGTCAGGTTTTTTATAGAAGATATTCAATCCCCGTAATTAATTCCTTAACCCCGTTATCCAATCTCACTTCAGTATTTGGGATTAGAGATTCAACTGTAATCATACAAAAATGGGCTAAGGCCGGGTTTTTGGAAAATCTCTGATTTCTTAAGGAAAGATGATAGGTGGCTGAATATTGCTGAAATGTATGATTTAATCCTGAATGATTTCCTTCTCCTCGGGTCATATGACATTCTTTTTAAGTTCTTGAGTAATCTTGAGCTTGAACAGATTAATGAATGTAAAAGTCGGGTGTATGCGTTACTTGAAGAAATCATAGTTAAAAAACCTGGGGAATGGGAACATTTTTTAGCCCCTATTAAGGGTATAGATCTTGCGTAGGAATCAATAACTAAATGGGAAAAACATGAGGATTTGTAGGTCGCAGCGAGTATGTGGTCCGTATTAAATAAACTTAATTTCAGCACCCTGAGTGGGGCTAATTGGCACCGGATGCTATTCTTCAGCAAATGGCTTCTCTACAGAACCACACATTTTTTATCTAAGGTCTACCCCAGCCAATCTGGTCAGTGTTTTCGCTGTCTAAATCATCTGACAGCCAATTGGACGCACATCATATCACAGTGCCCCTTGATCCAGGGGTTCTGAAATTATATTTTTTTTGTCATTTGGAAGCTGAATGTCTAATCATAATAGATCCTAATATTCAGCTGAAAGTTTTTGGTTACGACCCTACTCTACATTTTCCCGATAAGGTGGTTAAACTATTATATATGGCAATGGCAGTTGCCAGGTCACTCCTGCTTCAGAGATGGGGATCGGATCTTATACCAACAAAAGGCCACTGGGTTCAGAAAATGAAGCAGGTTAAAAAAATGAGCACCTTTATGCACTGCGAATTGGGGGGATCAAGAAGTTTGAGACTGTCTGGGTGGCCTATTTTGATTACATTTTCAAACAAGAACTCATATTTTAGGAGGTAATCCTATTATGCTGGAATCTCATTCACTGTTGCATCTCTTGATATAGTTGCACACCTTCTTGGACTTGATTGCACTATAGACACCTGTTTCTTAGCACTTTATAACACTATATACACTTTAGTTTCTATTGATAAGTACTTGAGGTTGCCTATGTAGGATGAAATATTATCTACAAACAAAACAGGTGATGGACCGAATGTGGATCAATGTCACACATTCATCCCAGTCCAAAGATCTGGGCCCAAATCCATCGTTTTTTTGCACTCCACACCACCCTGGGTTAGACAATGGCGATATGCAAATCAGCTCTGACCCTGTGCCCCATTGGAACAGTCCAGTCCGAACTACAAAAGCCATGTCCTTCCCAGAACGGAATCAAGCATCCGAGGACCGGACGGGTTTCGAGGTAACACCTCTCATCAGCCCGGCTAGCTTGACTCCAGTGGTGTGGAGTGCCTGGGACCCACGTCTGGGCATCCCCAGCACACTTATGGCGGTATTGCAAACAAAACAGGTGATGGACCGAATGTGGATCAATGTCACACATTCATCCCAGTCCAAAGATCTGGGCCCAAATCCATCGTTTTTTTGCACTCCACACCACCCTGGGTTAGACAATGGCGATATGCAAATCAGCTCTGACCCTGTGCCCCATTGGAACAGTCCAGTCCGAACTACAAAAGCCATGTCCTTCCCAGAACGGAATCAAGCATCCGAGGACCGGACCGGTTTCGAGGTAACACCTCTCATCAGCCCGGCTAGCTTGACTCCAGTGGTGTGGAGTGCCTGGGACCCACGTCTGGGCATCCCCAGCGCACTTATGGCGGTATTGCAAACAAAACAGGTGATGGACCGAATGTGGATCAATGTCACACATTCATCCCAGTCCAAAGATCTGGGCCCAAATCCATCGTTTTTTTGCACTCCACACCACCCTGGGTTAGACAATGGCGATATGCAAATCAGCTCTGACCCTGTGCCCCATTGGAACATTCCAGTCCGAACTACAAAAGCCATGTCCTTCCCAGAACGGAATCAAGCATCCGAGGACCGGACCGGTTTCGAGGTAACACCTCTCATCAGCCCGGCTAGCTTGACTCCAGTGGTGTGGAGTGCCTGGGACCCACGTCTGGGCATCCCCAGCGCACTTATGGCGGTATTGCAAACAAAACAGGTGATGGACCGAATGTGGATCAATGTCACACATTCATCCCAGTCCAAAGATCTGGGCCCAAATCCATCGTTTTTTTGCACTCCACACCACCCTGGGTTAGACAATGGCGATATGCAAATCAGCTCTGACCCTGTGCCCCATTGGAACAGTCCAGTCTGAACTACAAAAGCCATGTCCTTCCCAGAACGGAATCAAGCATCCGAGGACCGGACCGGTTTCGAGGTAACACCTCTCATCAGCCCGGCTAGCTTGACTCCAGTGGTGTAGAGTGCCTGGGACCCACGTCTGGGCATCCCCAGCGCACTTATGGCGGTATTGCAAACAAAATAGGTGATGGACCGAATGTGGATCAATGTCACACATTCATACCAGTCCAAAGATCTGGGCCCAAATCCATCGTTTTTTTGCACTCCACACCACCCTGGGTTAGACAATGGTGATATGCAAATCAGCTCTGACCCTGTGCCCCATTGGAACAGTCCAGTCCGAACTACAAAAGGCATGTCCTTCCCAGAACGGAATCAAGCATCCGAGGACCGGACCGGTTTCGAGGTAACACCTCTCATCAGCCCGGCTAGCTTGACTCCAGTGGTGTGGAGTGCCTGGGACCCACGTCTGGGCATCCCCAGCGCACTTATGGCGGTATTGCAAACAAAACAGGTGATGGACCGAATGTGGATCAATGTCACACATTCATCCCAGTCCAAAGATCTGGGCCCAAATCCATCGTTTTTTTGCACTCCACACCACCCTGGGTTAGACAATGGCGATATGCAAATCAGCTCTGACCCTGTGCCCCATTGGAACAGTCCAGTCCGAACTACAAAAGCCATGTCCTTCCCAGAACGGAATCAAGCATCCGAGGACCGGACCGGTTTCGAGGTAACACCTCTCATCAGCCCGGCTAGCTTGACTCCAGTGGTGTGGAGTGCCTGGGACCCACGTCTGGGCATCCCCAGCGCACTTATGGCGGTATTGCAAACAAAACAGGTGATGGACCGAATGTGGATCAATGTCACACATTCATCCCAGTCCAAAGATCTGGGCCCAAATCCATCATTTTTTTGCACTCCACACCACCCTGGGTTAGACAATGGCGATATGCAAATCAGCTCTGACCCTGTGCCCCATTGGAACAGTCCAGTCCGAACTACAAAAGCCATGTCCTTCCCAGAACGGAATCAAGCATCCGAGGACCGGACCGGTTTCGAGGTAACACCTCTCATCAGCCCGGCTAGCTTGATTCCAGTGGTGTGGAGTGCCTGGGACCCACGTCTGGGCATCCCCAGCGCACTTATGGCGGTATTGCAAACAAAACAGGTGATGGACCGAATGTGGATCAATGTCACACATTCATCCCAGTCCAAAGATCTGGGCCCAAATCCATCGTTTTTTTGCACTCCACACCACCCTGGGTTAGACAATGGCGATATGCAAATCAGCTCTGACCCTGTGCCCCATTGGAACAGTCCAGTCCGAACTACAAAAGCCATGTCCTTCCCAGAACGGAATCAAGCATCCGAGGACCGGACCGGTTTCGAGGTAACACCTCTCATCAGCCCGGCTAGCTTGACTCCAGTGGTGTGGAGTGCCTGGGACCCACGTCTGGGCATCCCCAGCGCACTTATGGCGGTATTGCAAACAAAACAGTTGATGGACCGAATGTGGATCAATGTCACACATTCATCCCAGTCCAAAGATCTGGGCCCAAATCCATCGTTTTTTTGCACTCCACACCACCCTGGGATAGACAATGGCGATATGCAAATCAGCTCTGACCCTGTGCCCCATTGGAACAGTCCAGTCCGAACTACAAAAGACATGTCCTTCCCAGAACGGAATCAAGCATCCGAGGACCGGACCGGTTTCGATGTAACACCTCTCATCAAACCAGCTAGCTTGACTCCAGTGGTGTGGAGTGCCTGGGACCCACGTCTGGGCATCCCCAGCGCACTTATGGCGGTATTGCAAACAAAACAGGTGATGGACCGAATGTGGATCAATGTCACACATTCATCCCAGTCCAAAGATCTGGGCCCAAATCCATCGTTTTTTTGCACTCCACACCACCCTGGGTTAGACAATGGCGATATGCAAATCAGCTCTGACCCTGTGCCCCATTGGAACAGTCCAGTCCGAACTACAAAAGCCATGTCCTTCCCAGAACGGAATCAAGCATCCGAGGACCGGACCGGTTTCGAGGTAACACCTCTCATCAGCCCGGCTAGCTTGACTCCAGTGGTGTGGAGTGCCTGGGACCCACGTCTGGGCATCCCCAGCGCACTTATGGCGGTATTGCAAACAAAACAGGTGATGGACCGAATGTGGATCAATGTCACACATTAATCCCAGTCCAAAGATCTGGGCCCAAATCCATCGTTTTTTTGCACTCCACACCACCCTGGGTTAGACAATGGCGATATGTAAATCAGCTCTGACCCTGTGCCCCATTGGAACAGTCCAGTCCGAACTACAAAAGCCATGTCCTTCCCAGAACGGAATCAAGCATCCGAGGACCGGACCGGTTTCGAGGTAACACCTCTCATCAGCCCGGCTAACTTGACTCCAGTGGTGTGGAGTGCCTGGGACCCACGTCTGGGCATCCCCAGCGCACTTATGGCGGTATTGCAAACAAAACAGGTGATGGACCGAATGTGGATCAATGTCACACAAATGATGGATTTGGGCCCAGATCTTTGGACTGGGTTGAATGTGTGACATTGATCCACATTCGGTCCACCACCTGTTTTGTTTGCAATACCGCCATAAGTGCGCTGGGGATGCTCAGACGTGGGTCCCAGGCACTCCTCACCACTGGAGTCAAGCTAGCCGGGCTGATGAGAGGTGTTACCTCGAAACCGGTCCGGTCCTCGGATGCTTGATTCCGTTCTGGAAAGGGCATGGCTTTTGTAGTTAGGACCCGACTGTTCCCATGGGGCACAGGGTCAGAGCTGATTTGCATATCGCCATTGTCTAACCCAGGGTGGTGTGGAGTGCAAAAAAATGATGGATTTGGGCCCAGATCTTTGGACTGGGTTGAATGTGTGACATTGATCCACATTCGTTCCATCACCTGTTTTGTTTGCAATACCGCCATAAGTGCGCTGGGGATGCTCAGACGTGGGTCCCAGGCACTCCACACCACTGGAGTCAAGCTAGCCGGGCTGATGAGAGGTGTTACCTCGAAACCGGTCCGGTCCTCGGATGCTTGATTCCGTTCTGGGAAGGGCATGGCTTTTGTAGTTCGGACTGGACTGTTCCCATGGGCCACAGGGTCAGAGCTGATTTGCATATCGCCATTGTCTAACCCAGGGTGGTGTGGAGTGCAAAAAATGATGGATTTGGGCCCAGATCTTTGGACTGGGTTGAATGTGTGACATTGATCCACATTCGGTCCATCACCTGTTTTGTTTGCAATACCGCCATAAGTGCGCTGGGGATGCTCAGACGTGGGTCCCAGGCACTCCACACCACTGGAGTCAAGCTAGCCGGGCTGATGAGAGGTGTTACCTCGAAACCGGTCCGGTCCTCGGATGCTTGATTCCGTTCTGGGAAGGGCATGGCTTTTGTAGTTCGGACTGGACTGTTCCCATGGGGCACAGGGTCAGAGCTGATTTGCATATCGCCATTGTCTAACCCATGGTGGTGTGGAGTGCAAAAAAATGATGGATTTGGGCCCAGATCTTTGGACTGGGTTGAATGTGTGACATTGATCCACATTCGGTCCATCACCTGTTTTGTTTGCAATACCGCCATAAGTGCGCTGGGGATGCTCAGACGTGGGTCCCAGGCACTCCACACCACTGGAGTCAAGCTAGCCAGGCTGATGAGAGGTGTTACCTCGAAACCGGTCTGGTCCTCGGATGCTTGATTCCGTTCTGGGAAGGGCATGGCTTTTGTAGTTCGGACTGGACTGTTCCCATGGGGCACAGGGTCAGAGCTGATTTGCATATCGCCATTGTCTAACCCAGGGTGGTGTGGAGTGCAAAAAAATGATGGATTTGGGCCCAGATCTTTGGACTGGGTTGAATGTGTGACATTGATCCACATTCGGTCCATCACCTGTTTTGTTTGCAATACCGCCATAAGTGCGCTGGGGATGCTCAGACGTGGGTCCCAGGCACTCCACACCACTGGAGTCAAGCTAGCCGGGCTGACGAGAGGTGTTACCTCGAAACCGGTCCGGTCCTCGGATGCTTGATTCCGTTCTGGGAAGGACATGGCTTTTGTAGTTCGGACTGGACTGTTCCCATGGGGCACAGGGTCAGAGCTGATTTGCATATCGCCATTGTCTAACCCAGGGTGATGTGGAGTGCAAAAAAATGATGGATTTGGGCCCAGATCTTTGGACTGGGGTGAGTGTGTGACATTGATCCACATTCGGTCCATCACCTGTTTTGTTTGAAATATTATCTACGGCACACATTTTGATATCTCTTCATATGATATCTCTTTAATGTTCCTAACGCATAATCAATATTTTAGCTTGTTTTAAAATAGGCATTCGACATTGGTTTGGATCTTAAAATACTATCCGTAGTATTACTCAATATCACATTCATAAGATTCACTTGCATGTAGATTTTAATGTAATATGGGAACATTTGATATAATCTTCTCAATGACGATATGACACTGTTTCGGGTCTCTAATGATCTTCTTTAGTTCCAAGCCATCTTGACTTCGGTCCTGTATTAGACTTTGTATGTGGTTAAGAACGGCTTTATTATTTGATATTTTTAATTATTCATTGGATGAATTTATAAAACTTTCTTGATGGATTTCAATTTAAAAAAAGAAAAAAAGAGATGTAATTTCTCAAGATGAAAATGAATTTAGTAGACAAAATGCTTCTTCTTTGCTGAGAGGAACAATGAGAGTAAGTAAAAAATCATCAAGACGTATTGAACACTGCTAATTTGTTTATTATTTATTTACATGTTTTATTCATTTTTTATTGTATTGCTCTGTAGCTGTTTTAAAAAAAAGTGTGGGGGAGACCTGTAGCAATGTAATTATGGTGTGAATGATGTCGATGTCAGTCACTTTTATATCAAGAGTGGAATGTTGCTCTTCAAGGGAGTGGCAGTTGTAGCAGCAGGGGCAGTTATGTTAGGATGCAGATGAATGGGCTGCAGGCAGGTTCAATAAATGCACAGTGCACCCATGACACCAGCCTTGTCTACGGGCCTGGGGCAGAGAAGGTACCAATACACCTCTTCACTCTGCAGAAGGAAATCACAACTTGGCTCTGGCTTTCATTGCACATGCTCACACCAATCTAGCGGCACAGTCACAAGTGTGAAGTGTGTGCCAGCTAGACATTTACACGCTACTCTCAGCCCTGAAGAGAGAAATACATATGCTGCATGCATCAATGCCAACATACCTGATTCAGGCAGAAGGCTCTCGATTTTTTAAGCCAAAAACAGCCTTATGGGGAAAATATGTATATATTTTTTAAAGCTCCTTCTTTCTGGTTTTAAAATGTTGGCATGTTTGCACATGCCATGCTGTTCTGTGGCATCTGGGTTCTGTCTGAAAATGCCAGACTAGGGGCCAACCCCTTCTCGTCTGAACAATGACAGGAGCACAGTTGCCAGAACAAATTGAGAAACCATGCGTGACTGGGCAACAAGGTAAGTGCTGTGCAGTTTAATCTACTGCCGAGGACTGGTTTTATTGATTAATCAAATTGCCATCATTATTCGCAACAGTATGCTACACAGCGGGTTCATAAATTTTCAAAAGCTAAATTGTAAATACTTTCTTTTCCTTTTCTGATACATGCTGATGAGGACATTGTGAACAAAGGTGCTGGTACCTTGAATGCATTTTGTATGTAAAATGATTTCTTTTTTTGTGAGAGGCTCGTTGAGCCATCCTGTTACAGTGGTATTTTGGGGAAACACTAGTGCATATGTAAGAATGACTTATGAGTATATTGATGAGGTGGGAAAACATCCCTGGGGTTTTATTACAAATACGGTGCCCTGTCCTTGTTTGAACCAATAAATGCTCACCTTCAAATTGGTAGGTTCTGTACGCAAAATGGGACAAGCGCCTGCTACATTAGACAGAATTGACGCACCGCCACTATTGTGGGAACAGAACTGGTGCACCGCCCTCGGAAGCAGTGCATTGCCTTTGGAACCACGGCATCACCAAAACTGCAGGAGACAATCAAAGCATCCCCTCGACTGCGTGGAGAACCGCGGTGCATCGCACTCCAAACCAATACCTCGGAACCAGCGTTCCCTCTTCAGAACCAGCACATTACCTTCATTGCATGGAGAAAATCGACCCATCTCAACTGCGGGATCAACACTAATGCATGACTCAACTCTATCCGCCCCACACTCCATCCCAGTTGGCCCGAACTCTTGATTTTGTTCCAGTCCAGCACGGCCAGATAAACCCCCTTATACGCTTATTGCTTCTAAGTGCTATTTTCTCTTTTATTCTTTAAAAAATCATATCTTGACTTCTACTTTTTGGATTTCTAAAGTTTGTGTCTTGTTTTATTTATAAAAATCATAATCTATTTTCTAAACTGGTGTGGATGCTATTTGTGGTATTTGCACAGTGTCATTGAAGTGTTGCACTAATACTTTACACATTGCCTCTTAAGTTAAACCTGCCTGCTCTGTGCCAAGCTACCAGAGGGTGAGCACTGGTTAATTTATGGTGTGTATCTGACTTACCCTGACTAGGATTGTAGTTCCTTTTTAGACAGGCTGCATTCCTCTGCCATCCAGAAACCCAGGTTCCAGCATTGGTGATCAGTGGTGAGGATATGCCTTGTGTTTGTGCAATGCCATACAGTGACTTAGTGTAGAATACTGCTCCATATCTGGACCAATTCGAGTAAATTCTCTCTAAGTTGACATTTTTGATTTTTCCAAATGTTTTTCCTATTCCCATTTTTTTCTGCTGTGTCTGTTACATAATCTGACAGGATGGAGTTGGAGCTTGTCTACCTAGAGAGCTACACTATGGCCTAGCTCAAAGGATTCTGGTAAGAGAAGGGGGTGTTTTCTAAAGGGAGCTCAAAGAAAGCAGAGATCCAGAAAGCTTTGAAAGCATGGTCAGAAGCCCACTAGACCAACACAGATAATGAGGAAGGATCAGGATCTGAAGAAGAATCAGAACCAGACCAGGAAGGTCTGTTCATGCAATCTGTTGGGAAGGAGGAAACATCCTCTCAGGACTGGAAGTCCATCCACATTCAGGGAGCAGCGTGTCATCCAGAAAACTGTCCCCAGAGGAGCTGGCAGAAAGGAAGAAGTAGCTTGCAAAACTGGAGAAGGAGCAAGCTCTAAAGGAAGGAGGCTAGCAATGAGCTACGCTTCAGAGAGATGGATATAAAAGCCATGCAAGTGGAGTCCAGCAGTAGTGGTGGCAGTGTACCTGCCTCTTGGATTCACCCTGGACAGCAATCTCACTCACAAGGATTACATTGTGAAAAAACAAGATTGCCTGGTACCACCTCTTGCATCTAAAAAAATAAAATAAAACAATTTCTTCCAGAAAGCGACTTCAGAACTGCAGTTCAAACCCTCATACTTTCCCATCTTCTCTAAGGCCTCTCAGAATCCACACACGCACCATTTAAGAGCTTCCTACATGCCACAGCACATCTAATCTAAGGCCTGGTAAAACATGATGTAACTCCATTGGATCCCCTAGCTGGCCTGCACCATCCTCAAAACGTGATGCAAAATTTGCAAAGTCATCACAACCAGCAGCCCCGTTTATCTTGCAGACAAGCTCACGATCTCTGGTGACTCCTGACCTACCCATAATCAGTACACCATCAAACTGCAGACTAAGAAGTGTTAAAATACTTACACTAGGATCTGAGAAAACATTCTGTGTCCCTCTGGACTGCTCCAAAGCTGATCCAATTTTAAAAAGAGTTAAAGGCTAGCCTCTTTAAAGAACACAACATCACAATGCATTAACTATCAACAATCTAGGTACCTTTCCTATTACTTGTTGACTTGATGTTTGTCTTTGACCTTGTGCAGCACTCCGCTGCCTTTTAGCTAGGTTTGCACTACAGAAATACCATATACATACATATATTCACACATAAATACGTCATTTACCAAAACAAAGTAATAAATAAGGACAACAATCTAAAAAGTCTAAAAACAACAGCATAGATATCAAACAATATTAACACATCTGACATAAAAGTCTGATAAGTAAATGGGAATAAATGGGATTTCAATTAATGAAACTTCACTAATATGAAATGCAACTACAAGACCTTAGCAATTGAAGCGTTTTGGAGGGCTTCCGTTGGCCCTGTTATCAGTAGCGGGCATACTGATTTTAATCCTTTTTCTTCGCAATTGATGTCTCAGTCCCTCAAGATATGGAGAGAACACTGCTGGAACGACGTTGTTGTGAGCATATGGTGTTCTACGTGACTACACCTCTGCTTTGAGAGCTGAGTGAGCATTGGTTCCTGTCTTTCAGACCGGTCTGGCTAGGCTGTGCCCTGCCTGTGTTCCGTTGCCTCTTCTGCGGATTTGGCTGCGTGTTGGACCTGTGTCGGATACTTCCATCGGTTGCGCCGCCAGACATATAAGTGCTTCTCGAGCCCTTTCAGGCCCACATGCGCAGTTGTCCGCACCGTATTCCCATGTTGATGATGGCATTTCTAGAGCCTTCAGAGGATTCTTCCACTCCTGTTAGAAGGGAAATCGTCTCTGCTCCAGAGATATAGGCATCGTTATCAGGCATGCAGGCATCTAATTCTTCCCTGACGAATATGCAAGTGCTACTGTTTTTATCTGAACTACTTATGTTCATCTTATTAGCACTGTGATAGAAATGTATCTACTATTTACTATATTGATACCAAGAATCTCTTTTGTATGCTTCTGTCTCCTGATTGTCGCAGCTCATATGTTTTACACTGGACCAATAAATTCTTATTGAAATGTTCTAATCGCCATCCTGTGAGAGAAAGCAAGCACAAGTGTCTGAGCGAAATGTACTGTACTGTTTTTCATGATCCCTGAGGAATCAGGGTTGTCATGTTCAGTGGTTGCCAGAAAATACCTACACCAATGTAGAGTACAGGGGGGGGGGGGGTAGTGGCACTGTAGAGCTACCTGGTCTAATGGCTGACATGTTCTGTCGGGTTGTCCGGAAGCGGCTGGGACAACAAGCCCTCAGTTTAGGTCATCTAAAATGCGCACGTCCTGGGGATTCCTAGGAACTACACAACCATACCCTCCACCTCCGCCGTATTGAGGGGGGACATTCCAGCCATCAAACTCAATCCAACGGCATCGACCAGCAGTTGTTATAATTTGATGTTTTTCTGTTGTTTTCTTTCTCTGTCTGTTTCCCCTTTTGTTTTCTGACATACTAACCTGTAGATGACCCCTGGACACACCTGCTCATTCACTATATGCCTTTCCATTTTCCTGTAGCATTCTACTGGGGCCGCCTTATGTACACTGACTTTGTGACATCATATTGGTCTCTAATAGTCATGTCGCACTTTGTTGTCCCTAACTGTAAATATTCAAAACAAATTTTACTAGCAAAAAATGAAGCTCTAACCTGACAGATGAAGAAAGCAGATTCCTCTGGGGTTAATATATTTTTGAATCTATACAGTTAGAGAGCCAAGACTTCACAGGATTTTTCCTATGAGGAGTGCAAGTAGATGGTAAGCAATATTTTTGGGTTGAGAGTCAAGGAGGACATCTTAGAGTTGGTCAAGGTAATGAGTCTTGGCGGGCTGTTTCAGGGGCAATATAGGTCACTGTGTCAAGTTTCTTTCAATGGTAAAATGCTGGATAAAAGTTGACACAGTGTGTCTGTGATCATAAGCAGAAACATGACCGTGGGAAGTTAGGGGGAAAAGGTGGAGCCACGCTGCTTTTTGCCCCTCCGCTGCACCCATCTATTTGTTTGGACTCTTGAACCCGGCCCTTGGCTTTTTGCCTGCTTGTGGCTGGGCTCGTCATTCCACTACCCCACAGTGATCTTTTAACGAGTCGTGGAGTCGCAGAGACTTCACCTACGTACCCTATTTTCACCTCTGAGTGACCGAGGTGCATGAGCTGAGGAGCCAGTGGGGCCGGAGATGCTGGAACACAGAGAGACATAGCGTGCGGGGGTGAGGTCAGTGGCTATTCTCAGCTACCATAAGTGTGAGTCCTGGGCTCTTTGGAGGTGGCCCACGTTGAACTGGGTGCAGCTTGCGGGTGCTTCCCTTTCAATTCCCCATGTTTTTGCGATTTCTCCGTTCACTGTCTACCGCTGCTTTGACCATGGCTTCACTGCTCCAGCCGGGTGTAGCTTTAGCTATGCCCCACGATCCCCCGCCCACTATCAGACCAAAATAGAGGAGCTGCTAGATCAATGTGAGGGAAGTTAACACTGTGGATGAAAGTTGATACAATGTGTCTGAGATCAAGAGCAGAAGCATGACTTCAGGAAGTTAGGGGGAGGAGCCATGCTGCCTGTTGCCCAGCACCTTCATCCGTCCACTTCTTTGGAGTCTTGAACCCAGCCCTCAGTTTTTTGCCTGCTTGTCATGCCATTCCCCGCGCCTATTTTCAGGAAGTCTGAGAGCCACAGGGACTTTGCCAGCGTACCCTCTCTTCATGTCTCAGCTATGGAGGTGCATGAGTTGAGAAGCCAGTGAGGGTGGAAGTGCAGTAATGCTGAGGGACGTAGTGTGCAGGGGGGTAAGCTTGGTGGCTGTACTCAGCTATAGTAAGTGTGAGCCCAGGGCCCTGCAGAGGCAACCCAGCTAGGACTGGGTGTGACTTGGGATGCTTCCTGGTGAGGCCCAGTTCAACTCCCCATGTTTTTGCGATTTCATCGTTCACTGTCTACCACTGTTTGGACCAGGGCTTCACTTCTCCAGCCAGGTTAGCTACATCCCATTCTCCCCAGCCCACTATAGGACCGCAGCAAAGGAGCTGCCAGATCGAGGTGACGGTAGGTGAAGTAGATGAGAGGGGAGAGGGAGCTTGTACTGTCCTACCACATATTCGGCTGCGATGGTAAGAACAGGCTTCGCAAGTGTGCAAGTGTGTGGTAAATTTTAATTACCTATACTTAATTTATGCGGTAAAGTTCAATAAGAATAACTCAGTCAAAATAAGAAGGCAGAGTCCGTGGTATCTGAGGTTTAAAATGGGGTTTATTTCTTAAAAGGAATTGGTTCGAACCAATGGTAGCATGTGCAAGGGAACGGATAGGACATGTACAATGATTTATTAACAAGTAAGTATATATATAGTCATTTCATACAGTAACATTGAATGCAGAAGGCGTAACAGCTGAGAGAAACGAGATAAGAGCAGAAATACGTAACAGGAGGCGTGCACTAGGGCGTACACGGAGGTGTGTGCTAGAAACGTCACATAAAGGTGTCATAAGTGGGTGGATCCCTGGAAGGATCCTGCAGTGTCAGCAAAAACATGTGGCAGAGATGCGCGCGCAGCAGTATGACGTGTGACTGACGTGAAACTGGAGGGTGAAGGGGACTTGACATTTAGCCCTTCATGAGGAGACAGAAGTCTGGAGTGTCAGAACAACCTAAACCCAAATCATATCTATATCTTGTGTTTAAGGAACTGTATTATCTAGAAGGAAAGGTCTCTCGGGCAGAGGCTATTCTATACTGACTGCTAGTGCGTGCATATGCAACTACGTGTCTACGTGTAAGGCAAGGGGGCCATGGGCCAACGGGAGCTATGAATTACTTGCATGGAGACAGTGAGGCCGGGCCCTTTGCTCTGCAGCTGGGAAGGATGTTTTCCTAAACTGCTAGACAGGAATGTATTTTCGAGGAGCGGAGCAGATAACTTGAAGGTTGAATGCAGTCTTGGCAGGCAAGGCAGGCCGAGCTAGGCACCGCTCGCCACACAGGGAGTAAGTCAAGGGTCAGGAAGCAGCAGGCTGCGGCTTCCAGAGACAGAAGGCAGAAAAGGCTCGATGGCAGAAATCAGGGCCTAACTCGCCAGAGCTAGAAAACATGGAAAGTGCACCATATAAAGACGTTGGCAAGGCATACTTAGGAACGGAATATCCGACCCATTCATGGTGGATCTGAAAGAGGACATGTTAACGTTGGACGCAAATGTATTTGCGTCTTCATAGCTGAAAGTGGAGGGAACTTACATGTACTAGAAATATGTACATGGAGCCGTTGGGGTCTACGATAGGGGACACAACTGACCATGAAAATTCATATTACCTCATTCCCTCCTTGTCCCCTACGGACCCTTCATGATATATCAATCCTCATTAATCTATCAATCTGTTCATGTAACATCATTTGCTCTTCTTTCTTCTTAAGGCGTTTTAATTGAGGACTTGAATGAGGAATACATGATGTGGCGCACAAGCCGCAAATCGCTGGCCCACATTGCAAACATAGGCAACAACTGAATACTATGAGAAGGGCAATACCTAGGAAGGATAGGACCTTCCATCCCCAGGCTGATAACACGCTCCAGAACCAACCGGACCAAGTCCAGGTGCCTGGATTCTGGTGTATCTGACTTGCAATCTTGTGAAGACGAGTAATGGCTTTATATACTGAAGGTGCGTTTTGTGGAATGAAAACACAGCAGCTCGATCCGATGACTCTACAGGCTCCGCCCCTATCGGCCAGGATGACGTCAAGGACGAGACGATTTTGAAGAACAACAATCCGCATCGCAGACTGCTCCTCTGTTAAGTTACCTAGGGCGGATGTAGTTTCATTCACTACTGCTTCAAGGGTTCTAGTTAATTTTCGTATCAGTTTACTATTAAAGACAGTACCTAAGTAGGGAAAGAAACCTTTATTGAAATCTGTATACTGCTCCCATGCCGTTTCAGTATAGTCGACAATCGGGAGATCTCTCTGTGGTCTATTGTGTACTAGATGGATGTCTCTATGATAATCAGGAGGGGCTAGGAAAACGGGTGGCAGAAGGAATGCAATGTAACAGGTGCCATCCCAATCTAGAGGTAAACGTATATATGCGGTATGACCACAAACGAAGTAGGAATGACGTGAAGTTTTAAATGTAGACTTGCCCTTATCACTAAATTCGATCACAGTAGTACATTTACTATGACCCAGGTGTACTGAACCATTCTTTCTGAGACATAATTCACCTTTAACTGGTAGTACGGACATTGCAGGCAAGACTGGTTCGGATTCGGATTCAACATTCAGAATCATGAGGTTAAGTGTAAAATTACCTAATCCATATACTTCATTTTCTAGATCAGTTCCTGTTCTTTTGGGAAGACCCTCCTTGTCAGGGAAACATACTCTATGTAGAACTGTGTTCAGATTTCCCCATACCCAGTTGCCCTGGTAAACTACGGAACCTGAATCTAAAGAATTAATTAAACTAAACCATGCACCACATGAACCATTATGTGTGAACGGGTACGGAAAAAGAGGCAGAACTCCCTTGTATTTCTGATAGGGAGGGAGTCGGCCACATATCCAACAATTAGTAGCATTGCTGGTCTGATGGGAATGATGTAACATGCTAATGAATGTGTTGTTGCGCAGCGCAAGTCTGTATGACAATTCATGCGGGGGTAATTCACTGAAAGAATGCTCGACAGTGTCATTTGAAGAGGAATGTGCATGATTGAAAATAGGGTAGTATACATGTAGCAGTACACTCGCAGCAATAATCATAAGACTTAGGAAAAACATAATCAATAGAGTCACAATACAGTGGCTGCGAAGAGATTTGCAATATTCATGTTTCTTGAGCTGTTTCTGTCTATCTCTCTCTCTGTTGGGGTCTAGGGGATACATGTCAGAATCAGGTTTAACCGATTCACCTAGGGGAGGACTTAAACAATTAAACTGTCTGACTTGCTAGACCTCAATTTGGATTTATACTCCTCGGACGGAGTTTTCTCTATCAGGGGAAGTTTAGAGTCACTGAAATCTGGGCAGTCCTTAGAGGGGGAGGGCTGAGAGTCTGTAACTGGAAGCAGTCCATGAAATATCTTTACGTGGCTGGAGTGGAGCCACCCTTTGCGGCCCTCGACCTTGATTGCAGTCCTCGTAGTTAGCAGAACAAGTTTCGGCCCCTGCCAACGGGGCTCCAGCGGACTCCTCCGATCGAAGTTCCTGACGAGCATATGGTCCCCCGTAATGATCCCATGTGGCTTTACATCGGTGTTGTCGGGAAAGGCTGCAGCGACCTGTGAACGACATGATTGGAGTGCAGACATCAAGGAAGCAAGGTAATCTGTCAACATATTACAATCGACATCAGTAATCTTTCTGGGCAAAGGCGTCCCCCACATATTCGGTGGCCTACCAAAGACCACCTCATACGGGGATAGCCCTGTTCTGGAATGGGCGACCATCCTCGTGTAAAAAAGGGCAACTAGCAAAGCTACGATCCAGTCGACACCCTTCTCCTTACAGATTTTTGCAAGACGAGTTTTCAGGATCTGATTGTGTCTCTCTACGAGACCTGCTGCTTCGGGATGTCGGACACAGTGGAACTTCCACTGGTAGCCAAGAAGGAGAGATACTTGCTTCATAAGCTCGGACGAGAATGGCTGACCGTTGTCTGAGTACACGACACGAGGCAAACCATATCTGGGGAAAAATTCACGAACCAGCTGTTTGGCAGTGGTCGGAGCAGTGTAATCTGGGACTGGATATGCTTCTGTCCAACGGGAAAGTGCACATACAACTACGAGGACATATTTGAAACCTCGACAACGTTCCATCTGGATATAATCCATCTGGAGGACTTCAAAAGGGTGATCGGGAGGATGAAATCCACCTTGTTCTACGGGAATGCTTTTACCAGGGTTGAACTGACAACAAATCATGCAAGTACGCACTTTCTGTTTGGCTGCTGCTCGTAAATGTTTATTGAACCAGAGATGTTGAATACTGTCTAACATAGCTTTTTCTCCTAAATGTGCAGGACTGTGTACGGTATTAATGATAACTTGAACCATAGAGTCGGGGAGAAACCATGTAGAATTTCCCTTCATTATCCATCCTTGATCTGTCTGGACCCCTCCTAGTTCAGTCCATTTCTTGATTTCGTCCGGTGTAGCATGTGTCTGTATATCAATTACATCTAGGGCGGGATCCTTAACTGTCATACAATGTGTCGGTGTCTGAACTATAGTCTTTGTCAGATCAGTTGTATGAGTCCGAGTCTGAGCTGTATGCTTGGCTGTGCGGTCTGCTAAATCGTTACCCTGGGAAATGATATCTGTGACTTTGGTATGTGCCTTGCACTTCATGATGGATATTGCTGTAGGCAGATGTATTGCATCTAACAGAGTTCGGATGAGGGAACCGTGCTGAATTTTTGCTCCGTGAGAGGTCAAAAAACCTCTCTCTCGCCACAGGACACCAAAGTCGTGTACAACTCCGAATGCATAACGGGAATCTGTGTATATGTTAACTTTCATGTTCTTGGCTTGAATACAGGCTTGTGTCAGAGCGATGAGCTCTGCTGCTTGAGCTGACAAGGTGTCAATACAATTTGTTTCTATGACTTCAGTTTCTGTCGTGACTGCGTAGGCTGCCACTAAGTCCCCTGTACTTGTTCTCAAGCATGAACCATCCACATAAAGTGTCAGGTCTGGATCTGGTAATGCGGTGTCTGTCAAGTCTTGTCTGGGTTTCGTCGTAATGGTAATGACCTCAATACAATCATGTGCCAATGGGTCTGTCTCACTTAATGGCAAAAGCGTAGCAGGGTTCAATGTGTTGCAGCGTCTGATTTCTATGTGTGGCTGAAACAATGTCAATTCATAACCTGTCAGTCTTGCTATAGTCAAGTGCTGGGTCTGTGTTCGGTTTAAAAGAACTTCCACGGAGTGTGGAACTTGTACTGTCAACTGATGTCCTAGCACTATGGAATCACTTTGTCTGATTGCTAGGGCTGTTGCTGCTACTGATTTCAAGCATGCAGGCAGAGCCTGGGCTACTGGATCCAATGTACTAGAGAAATAAGCACACGGTTTGTGTGAACCTGCTTGGTCTTGAGTGAGGACTGACAATGCGGTACCTTCACGTTCTGTGACAAAAAGTGTAAAAGGCTTGCTATAACATGGTGTCGCTAAAACTGGTGCTTGACATAAGGCTTTCTTTAAGTCCTCAAAAGCTTGTGTGTGTTCCTGAGTCCAAGGGAGGACAGTCGATGTCGCTGCCTCCTGGGTTGTCAACTGTATGAGAGGTTTGGCTAGGAATGCATACTGAGGGATCCATTGTCTACAGTAAGAAGTGAGGCCTATAAAGGCCCGTACCTCCTTTTGTGTCTTGGGTTGTGACATGTTTACAATTAACTGAATGCGGTCAGGTGTTAGCTGTCTCCCCCCTTTGGTCAGCAAGTGCCCAAGGTAAACAACTTGCTGAACACAGAATTGTAGCTTCGAAGGGGACACCTTGTGTCCCTTGTCAGCCAGGAAATGCAAAACCGTCAGTGACGCTTGCTCACATTCGGGTTCGCTGCGGGCGGTGATCAGTAGATCATCGACATACTGTAACAGAGCAGTGTTGTCAGGCATGTGTATACTGTCTAGTTGTCTTTTCAGTGCTTGACTATAGATGCTGGGGCTTTCTGTGAATCCTTGAGGTGCGCGTGCAAATTTGAAGCTTCGTCCATTTAGACAGAATCCGAAAAGGTATTGGCTTTCCGGATCAATGGGGACGCTAAAGAAGGCGTTCTTCAGATCTATTACAGTAAAGAACATGGCTTCGGAATCAATGGCAGTCAATAAAGACGAGATATCTGGGACCACAGGATACTCTGGTACGATGCATTTATTCAATTCGCGCAGATCGATAACTAATCGATAAACTGGGGGTGCATTTGGATCAGTACGTTTAAGAATTGGAATGAGGGGGGAGTTACATAAATTCGAGTCGGTTTCTACAACCACTCCTTGTGCAATGAGCTCGTCAATGATTTTCAGTAAGGCCACTATAGCATCTGGTGGTAACTTGTATTGTCGGATTCGTGGTAAGACTACTCCTGGTCTAAGTGTGACTCGATATGGTGTAATGTGCATACAACCTACATCAGTGGGGCCTTGTGCCCATAAATGTGCAGGAACGTTCTGTAGTCTGGGATCAATATCTCTCAACACATAGTGACCCTTAAAGTCACGTAGGAACAGTCTCACTCCTTCCGGAGAGCAACATATCACAGCTCCTAGAGCTTTCAGTGTCTTGATGCCTAACAAGTTTTCTGGACATGATTTCGTTAACAATAAATCTGTCGTGCGAGACAATGGACCAACTGAAAGTGGTACTGGTTGTGATACTTCGTTTACAATAGGTTTGCCTGAAAATCCAAGGGAAACATTCTGTGAGCCTGAGAGGGGTGCCCCTGGAACCTCGTCATGACTTATAGTTGTCCTGCTTGCCCTGTATCAATCAAAAACTTTCTATCTTTTCCTAACACTTGGCTGTGTACATAAGGACCCTCTTGATCTACAGGAACCTCAATAAGAGGCAAGCCGACTTCCCTCTCTAGGCTGTTTCATGTGTATCGCTGGTAATCGGGATAATCAGTTTGCGCATTCTGGTACATCTGTTGTGTTGCATGTTGTGTTGCGGCAATGGGCTGTGGCTGTGGCACGGCTACGGTCTGTACTGTCTGTTGTGAAGCTTGCATAGGCTGGATATTCTGTTGTACTTGTTGTTGGGCCTGGTCCTGTCTAGGAGGACGCGGCCTTTCTTTAGTTTTACCTGTTGATATATTATGTTTCAAAACTGCACAATCGTTTACATAGTGACCTGGCTGTTTACAATAGTTACATATCCCTTTAACAGGAGCTGCTGAATTACTGGACTGTGTCATACCCTTTTTCTGGCCGTCAGCTGGTACTGACTCAGCAACTAACATTTTCATTTTTGTGTCCTTCATACGTCTTTGTTCGTGTTCATGTTCTTCTCTAATTCTATTCTGGTGGTACTGTAACATTTGTAACATTTGTGAAGGCGTGTTAGCTTGCCATGTGCTCTCGACTTTCAGAACACGATTCTTAACTTGGGGCAGGGAATTTTCGACCAATTTAGATACAAAAAGATGTGGATATGACTCGGTACTTGGTTTCAGGCCACTATTAATAACAAAACATTTCTCAAATCGGGAATAAAAATCACTAGTGTCTTCATCGGGTTTCTGTTTACAGGCTGAGATTGCATCCCAGTCCTCCTTTTTCGTTGCTAACAAACGTGGCAAGACTTGTACTAATAATCCTGGTAATGCTTTAGTTTTGTCCCCAAGCCCTAGACCTGGGGTACGAGTATTTTCTTCGTTCTCTAATACAGCCCAATCAATCTTTGCCTCTCCCACCTCCCATTCTTTTTCCTTGAGTTTCTCATAAATACCAGCAGGCAATAATACTTTCAATATTTTCATGATGTCGGGGTAGGTATAATCACCCATGAGTAACATATCTTTTATTTCACGGTGGAAACCTGCGGGATCTTTGTCATGACTAGGCACTAACTTCTTCATTTCTAACAGTTCCATTTTAGTTATGGGTGTGTACACAAACACACGTCTAAAAGTATTATCATCATTCTTGACTGGATGTACCTCTCGCAAGGGATTCTGTCTGTCTATGTAATACATTTTTCTTTCTGGAGGTGGAGCTGGAACAGACTGTGTGGTCAGAAAAGTACTGTATCTGTGCCGATGCTCTAGAATTATTTTAATTAAGTCGGTACCTAGACCTCTCCATCTGTTCGAGAGTAGCTCTATCAAAATATCAGGTAGGGGACCTGGATCAGAATGTTGGCTTTTATACAATATGAGGAGATGCTGAATCATGTATATTCCAGCTAATTTCTGTTCATCAGGGGAAAGATTTAAAAATGTTTGTGCTAAGCCATCATCACTATAAGTGTCAGAACTGTCAGCCCATTGGACTGCTGACCTGGCTAATTCTTGTTCATCCATGGAATTTAATACATGGTACCCCATTCGTTCTTGAAGTATTTTATCAGTAGCCTGAAATAGGTGTTCAGGAGTTTCTGGATTTGACATGGCTGCTTGAAAAAGTCTCTTACTTTCTGGGCGTACCGGACGCATTGCATTATTAAAAGGTCTTCCCTTACCTACATATGCTATCGTTTCTCTAGTTGGTAATTGTGATTGTCCTGTTGCAGTTTCTGGTGTTTCCTCCTCCCCTGAGGATTCAACCTTGTCTGAATCTATTTCTGTTTCTTGCGATCTTCTTTCATGTATTTTTATTACTGCATTTCTGATTCTTTGGTACATGTTCTTTATACAACTCTGTTTATCATGTTTCCCATCGGCTATATTCTGACCCCATTTATTGAGTGCTTTCATTTCTTCCTGGTCTACACCAGGCCTATCTTGTTCTCTTATTAGGCAGTTTATGAAAAACCGTAATATCTTGGCTTGAGTGTCAACTTTCTGGAAAGCCATGGCCTCGCCAATACTTTCAGGGCCTTCCCCCGTTTGAACAAAATGATATATTCTGTCTAGGTGTTCAACCATTCCTGGTAGTAACAATAAAAAGTTGGTAACTCGTCGTAATCGTACTGATGCGAGCATCATTCTGTCGTCATTTTTACCGGGTACTGGATCATATCGACAGTCTGAAAGATGTTCTTTAAATATGTCATAATCGACTGATTGGGGTGTACGTTGTTGTGCTAGATCCCTATAAGTCAATCGGTGTGATTGTGGCGGTGTTTGAAAACCTGTCGCACCTCCCGAGGTGCCAGGACCAAAAGGATTGAATGGGTTAGTGATCGGAAGAATAGGTGCAGGAAGGGTTGAGGGAGCAGGTGCAGGTGGTGGAACGGGAGAAGGAGTTCGTTGCGGAGGTGGGAGTAGATGATTTCGGGGTGGAGTGCCATCAGCAGGTGGTGTGCGTGGTGGCGGAACATTAACATATTCGGGGGCTACATCGTCTAAATAGGAAGAAAGGAATATGTCTTTTGTGGCCTTGTGACGTACTTTAGTCGGGACCAATGGAGGTGGCAGATTCTTCGGTATTTCCGAAGTGGCCTTAGGTAAACCCTCGGCCAGAAGAGGATACATACCATTCATAAGAGCGTTTCGTTGTCGGTCTACTTGTTCTGTTTTTACTCGTATCCCTTCTTCAACTAATACATTTTCACGGGCTTTGTCTGAATCCTCTCTACTTTTCTCTGCTTTTCTGAGTGCTTTTTCTGTGCGTCTATGCGATTCTTTGCGCCATAGTTCAATGGCATCTTTCTGTGACTGTCTGGCTTTCTTTTTCCATAATGCTTCTTCTACTCTCATGATGCACTCGGCATCCCATGTCCCTGCAGCGGGCCACTTTTGATTCTCTGCTAAATCTTTAGTATAGTCTACCCACAAATCGAGATATAATACAGCGTCTAGGCCGTGCTTGTGGTACATAAAGTACCCTGGAGTGTCCCTGGGTGGAATGGGAACAGCTTCCTCTAGTATCCCTTTTCTAGTTCCTATCTGTCTCAGTTTAGAGAATAGCGGCATGTCTCAGCCGTACTACTTGATACTTGATACTTACTTGAATTTGAACACAATTAATACAATAAGCACAGTAATATAGATCGAACAATCACTCATACCACGACATTAAAACACATTTAAACATTTTGAAAACGAACAATAATAATTAAAATGAAACTAGCTACCTCCATACTTGATATACTGCTAAACAGTACAGATACACTGCTAAACAGTGCAGACCGTGGCTGTGTACCCAACCCCGTCTTGACCGGGCACAAGTTAATGCACTCGTCTAGATGCGTCCCCAGCAACGGTACTCACCGGGAAGCACGGGACAGAAGGCCTCGGAAACTCGATACTGGACTGGACCCTGGACTCGACTGGACTGGACTCGACTCGACTGGACTGGACTCGACTCGGTTCGTGACGCAGGTACTTCGGAACTTCAGAACTGGTGGGCCTCCAAATACCTCGGACTTTGCTCTCTCAGCTAGGCTCTGGTCGGGATCCTCCGCACTCCTCACTGCCTCGTCTGGGTGTCGATCGCAGCCTCAGTCACCTCCGTTGGCCTGAGGGAGATACAGGAAATCCTGCGGGTACGCGTAGTTGTCCTTCCCGGCTGTGGCAGGGGACCGGGCCTGCAACGCACCTCCGGCGCGTGGGGTGGGGGAGGGGTCCCTGTTCGGGCGCCAATTATGTGGTAAATTTTAATTACCTATACTTAATTTATGCGGTAAAGTTCAATAAGAATAACTCAGTCAAAATAAGAAGGCAGAGTCCGTGGTATCTGAGGTTTAAAATGGGGTTTATTCCTTAAAAGGAATTGGTTCGAACCAATGGTAGCATGTGCAAGGGAACGGATAGGACATGTACAATGATTTATTAACAAGTAAGTATATATATAGTCATTTCATACAGTAACATTGAATGCAGAAGGCGTAACAGCTGAGAGAAACGAGATAAGAGCAGAAATACGTAACAGGAGGCGTTCACTAGGGCGTACACGGAGGTGTGTGCTAGAAACGTCACATAAAGGTGTCATAAGTGGGTGGATCCCTGGAAGGATCCTGCAGTGTCAGCAAAAACATGTGGCAGAGATGCGCACGCAGCAGTATGACGTGTGACTGACGTGAAACTGGAGGGTGAAGGGGACTTGACATTTAGCCCTTCATGAGGAGACAGAAGTCTGGAGTGTCAGAACAACCTAAACACAAATCATATCTATATCTTGTGTTTAAGGAATTGTATTATCTAGAAGGAAAGGTCTCTCGGGCAGAGGCTATTCTATACTGACTGCTAGTGCGTGCATATGCAACTACGTGTCTACGTGTAAGGCAAGGGGGCCATGGGCCAACGGGAGCTATGAATTACTTGCATGGAGACAGTGAGGCCGGGCCCTTTGCTCTGCAGCTGGGAAGGATGTTTTCCTAAACTGCTAGACAGGAATGTATTTTCGAGGAGCGGAGCAGATAACTTGAAGGTTGAATGCAGTCTTGGCAGGCAAGGCAGGCCGAGCTAGGCACCGCTCGCCACACAGGGAGTAAGTCAAGGGTCAGGAAGCAGCAGGCTGCGGCTTCCAGAGACAGAAGGCAGAAAAGGCTCGATGGCAGAAATCAGGGCCTAACTCGCCAGAGCTAGAAAACATGGAAAGTGCACCATATAAAGACGTTGGCAAGGCATACTTAGGAACGGAATATCCGACCCATTCATGGTGGATCTGAAAGAGGACATGTTAACGTTGGACGCAAATGTATTTGCGTCTTCATAGCTGAAAGTGGAGGGAACTTACATGTACTAGAAATATGTACATGGAGCCGTTGGGGTCTACGATAGGGGACACAACTGACCATGAAAATTCATATTACCTCAAGTGGCACATCTGGATCCCGGTCCTAGCACTGGTGCCTAGAGAGTTCAAACTACAAGGTTGTTCTATCAAATCTATAAGGAATCTACAGATGATGCCCAGGAGGAGGCACCCGTCCCATAAAAAAGACTTGGCAGGCACACCATCTTCTCTGATATTCCCCCTTGCATCCTCAACATCAGAGGCTAACAATTTGGGGGGGGGGGCGGAAGAAGGTGCTTAAGTAGAACACAGTGGCTAAAACATCTGCCTCAACGGTTCGATAAGGCAGTTTTTTCATAACATCACAAACTCTGCACCACAGGGAGGAGACACAACCGCCACAATGACTCCATCCAGCCCACACACTGGTTCTCACACCACTAACTGAGTAGTTTCAGCAACTACTGTGTTAAAAGCCCACAGGTCGTACTCATGCCCGAGGCTGAGCTTAGAGAATTCTATAATTGAGATACTGTCCCATCCCCATCAAACCTCAAAAATAGATGGGAATCACAACAGGGGAATTGTAGCAAAGTGCCTCTTTTGGGCATAGTTATCCCCCACCTTTTGCCTGGAAATGTATGTAATTTTGACTGGAAATGCACAGGGTTTATGCCAACCCAGTCCCCTGTGCCTGATCTCCTTCTCTAAGCTGTACCTTTTGTTTCCACGATTGGCACCCTTTTATCTCACATATAAGTCCCTAGTAAAAGGTACCCCTGGTACCAAGTGCCTTCTGGTTAAAAAAGAGTCCTTAAGGGCTACAGCACGAACTGTGCCACCCTTTGGCACCCCTCACTAGGTACTGTTGTCTGTGTGCAGATAAAACTGAAGAGTCAACATGCCACACATCCCTGTGTGCCATGTCCACTGACAATGCATGAGATACTGGTAAGACATTCCTCTGATAGGCCTTAGCTAAGCATGGGCAGAAAATCTGTTCCGCTCGCGGATTTTGCGGATTTTCGGTAAATTCGCAATCCGCGAGATTCGCGAATTTCCCGCAAAATCCGCAAATTCAAACGCAGCGGATTTTTTTTTCTTGGTGATACAATTTTGCGGCGTGCGGCGTTCACTTACCGTCATTCAGCGTTTGCCGAGTTGTTTTTCTCGATATTTTTGCGAGTGCTGCGCCATTTTGGATCTTGCTGCGGGATCCCGCGGGAGTTTGGCGACGCATCGCGAGAGTTCGCAATTGCAAACATGTAGGTGCGGCGGGCAGCAACAATCTCGCACTCGCGAAATTACAACATTTGCAATTCTGCACAAGAAATCCACTCGCAAGTAGCATAGACCTTCTGAAAATGATGATTTTTATCAGAATAACTCCTCAGGTTGACATTTGCCTGCACTTCTTTGGATTTGAGGCCTTTTGACTCTCTTTGGATCACTTTTGGATTAGAAATCAACTTTCATGAGTAAGTTTGTTTGGGGCATTACAGTTGCTGTTCTGCAGAAAGCACTCAGCAGGTGCAAAAGTTCACTCATCATTAGTAACCATTCCCTGTAGTACTTCCTGAGGGCCCCCTCCAGAATTCAGTTGCCTATGTTTGTTTGGGGCATTACAGTTGCTGTTCTGCAGAAAAACGAATTTTCAAAAATGAAAGCACTCAGCAGGTGCAAAAGTTCAAACTCATCATTAGTAATAGTAACCATTCCCTGTAGTGCTTCCTGACTGGGGCCCCTCCAGAGTTCAGTTGCTAGTTGCAACAATTGTATGACCCAGCTCTGACCCTCACAGCAGGCTCATAGAATAGCTACAAGTAGGCCACAAAGGTCCTGGAAAAAAAAGTTGCACTGCAACAGAAAGCAAATTACAGATAAGGAAGCAGGTGCCAGACTGGAATTTTAAAACAGTGACACATTAATAAACCAACCCCCAATTAATTCATGTCAGTTGAAGCAGGGCAGGTGTGCTTGCTTTTCCCCTCCATAATCTACAGTGATGATGAACCGAAGGGTGGCATTGATGTACCAGAGGGTGGCATGGGTGAAACAGAGGGTGGCAGTGGTGAAACAGAGGGTGCTGGGAACCTGTGATGATGAACCAGACGTAGAAACAACATAGTCGCGACCGTTGCGAGCCGACAAGTAAGTTCGCAATTGCGAACTGGTACCAAACCCTCGCGAACTGGCAGAAACCCTTGCTAACACACAAAAAAAAATCCACAAATTCCAGAGAATTCGCGGATTTTGAGGATTGCGAGTTCGCAAATACGCAAATTCGCGAACGCCAGATTCGCAAAATTCGCCCATGCTTAGCCTTAGCCTTAAGGCAGGGTGCACTATATCTCCTTTGAGGGCATACCTGCATGAGTAGATTTGGCACTGCAATATCTGTGTCGATTCCTGGATATTTTAAGTGACCAGAGAAGCCTGGGTAAATACATGGGATGGACACGTCTTCATTGTGAGCTCCCCAGCTCCATGAGGGTTGAATTAAATATGGGATTGTTTAGTATCAAACATCTGCATGATACACCTTCCCTGACTCCAGTGTCAGATTTATTAAAAAGGGCACACAGAGGACCCTTTAGATGGGTCCCCTGAAACCTACCAATCGTTAGTGTGGTCACTGACTGGCCTGAGTCAGCCTGCTACCACCAGACAGTGTTTGGGGGTGGTTTCATATGCACTATCTGGCAGAGATCAATGCCTTTCCTTGTTGGAGGTGTTCACACCTCCCCCTGGTCAGGAAGACTCATCCGTGAGGGAGAGAGCTTTAAAGACCTTGCCACATTAGTAATGCGACCCCAGCCTCTCCTGTTAGAGGGAGTAGGCCACCTTCCTGTCCTCAACCCCTTTGCAGGAGGACAGATAGGAAAACATATAAAGGATAAGAGATGTGCCCTCCTCTGCCAATTCCACCCCTCAGTTGCTGGAGGCAAGATGAAGTACACTTTTTAGTGCCCACCATCCTGAAGATGGTATAACTCCTCCAATCAGGATCAGGGATATGCCCACCCTCATGTGTAGTGAGCATTTAGAGGGTATAGTCACATTTAAGGTACGTATCACATTGGCTTCTACCTGGCACTCCCTTTAAATGCCCCTATATGTAGTATTTAAGTTGTCCCCTGAGCCCTGAACTTCGATCTTGATGACCTAATAAGAACCAGGCACTACAGTGTCGCATGAGCAGAGAAGACTGCCGAAGACACTAACTGACTTGGCCCCAGCCCCATCGGCCTACCTGTATCCCTTGATGATCCTGCACCAAAAGACGACTTGTCCTGCAGCCCCGCATACTCCAGAACCTGGTTGGACTAACTGCCTTCAACAAAGACCAAGACTCCAGAGAACAGCAGACCTGTTCACCAAGCAGCCATCTTCAAAGTAAGGACTCTGTGACCTGAAGAACCACAAAGACTGCCCCCTGTTTCGTCTCTGGACCCGACACCTCCGGCCCAAGTCCAAGTGGCCCATAGGCTTCAGCGAGGTATCCCAGCACTCGAGAGCCCGAGTCCACTGTGAGATCATCTCACCTAGACTCTTTTACGTCACTTGCAGCCTCTGCACGGAGACCCCCCCAACAGCGGCCTGCTCCAGTAATCTGTTTCCGATACTAAAAGGCACCCATCCCTCCTAGGCCTTGGTGAAGAGGGTAAAAGGTGTCCTTACATGCCCGAGCATTGCAACTTACCTCTGCAGCCGTAGGTTTCCTTCTACCAACTTCCTGTCCTGCGCCTGCAGCCCTTGGTGTATTTTGCCTTTCTCTATTGCCTTGCGCTGGGCATGTAGCGCTGTGTTGGCACCATGCACCTGGCCGTCCTTGTGCCACTAGTGGTGTAGTGCTTGTGCTGCTTTGGGCCCCGTCCAGTGTTTGCTTCAACCCCTGGAGAGTGACCCCAAAGCCGCTGCTATTAACCTGTAAGTAGCTTCTGTCTGATTGCTCCCAATCCCTCATGATTTGTATTGGGCCCGACCTGGAGTTTGCACCCTGCACTCGGCTGCCCCAGTGCCGCTGGTTGTGCACAGTTGTGCTGAACTGAACCTTGCCCAATACTGACCTTAACTTCCAAAGACTGGTCTTGTAAGTCGATGTTAACCCTATGCATGCTGAATATTTTCTTCCTGTAATAGGGTAACATTGCAAAGTTGAAAATTGTCCATTTTTGAAACTGAATAGTATTTCTATTGAAAAACGTATTTACCTATGATGAAGTTCTGTGGTTTTGCAAAATAAATCTAACCAAGTATTATTTTTATAAACTGGTCTTGGATTTATTCTTTGAGTGTGTGTCTCATGTATTGCCACAGTGTGTACAACACATGTTTAACCCTGCTCTCTGATAAGCCTGACCGCTCGCCCACACTACCAAAAAAGATAGCATTAGTATCATCTACTTTAGCCTCTGTAAAATCTCTGGGCATCCAGTGGACACTCTTCACACTAAATCTCAATTTGGTATAGTATATAGAGAGCCAGCTTTATACAAAGACCATAACAGAGAACCAACTACAGGTCAGCACTCAGTGCGCTCCATCAGCCACTACTCTGGCTTTAGTGGTGCTCCTGAAGTAGCAGCTATACATAACAGACTGACGATAACTTCTTAAGTCCATTCAAGTGCAAGATAAATACACACACAGGAGGATGGGGATATGCTGTCCCCACTATGATGATGGTAATGCCCACCAGGAGGGAAAGAGTTTGACCAACCCTGGCCCATCTGGAATTATTGAATCACAAGAGGCTGCTTCTTCTAATCCGGCTACACCCGCCCCTCAGACAGTTTCTATCAAGGAGAGAAAAAAAGAGACTGAAGAAGCAGACAAAGAAACAACGTATATCAAAAAGATCTTTGATTCTAGGGGCACCTAATACATCTTCGGCCAATGTGGGGCCAAGTCCAGCGAATCTCTTTCCTATACTTGTACCACAATTACAGCCAAATAGTTTGGCTAGATTGGAAATGTGCCAAACAGCAAGACAGAACAGTTCCACTGAGAAACAAACTGTCACAATGGGCATGCAGGTGGGCATGTCGAGGAATCTAGATAGAGCCAGTTCCTAAAAACAGGAATCAAAATGTGCAGGAAGTAAGGGGGCAGCAGCCAAACTCACCCATCATAGGAGCTTCAGTGGACAGTCCAGTGCCTCTATCAGTCTCTGGGAGATGTGTTGCTGATACGGGCATTCAGTTGGACACCCCTGATCCAGGTTCAACAAATAGGCGAAAGAAGGGTCAAGAGAAAAGGGGGCCGCTACTTTACTTAGTCACTGCTGCCTCTTTATCTAACAGCAGAGATCATGTACTAGTCCCACGCAGGTCCACAGAGCTTTTCAAAGTAACCTAGTTGGAGTCAACGCTGACCTCACCAGGCTTCGATATGACTTTCAACCCCATTACTGTCCTAAGGGCCCTCATGGCACACTCAATAGAGGAAGCCTCCTACGGCTATTTGGTCACATTCCTTCACTGAATCATCTCATCTTGGAAGACCTAGCGTGGGGGAGGATCGAGTCCCTGACCTAACGCACAGACACCACCATCATAGTCTGGATGAGGGAGGGACATAGAGACCCATTTTGGCAGAAACAGAGCATTTCCAAATTGGGGGGTTGAACTTTTAAAGCTTAAGCCATTGAAATGCCAATATTTATTTTGCCAAAGGGCCCAACCCAAGAAACTATGAGCATACTGATGGGCACGACAGGGTGTAGACAGGGTTTGGCCTCAGTATTAGCCAAGAAAATGACCCTCTAATAATATCATGCCAAACACAACCAGAGGAAGGTGTTATGTGACAGAACATCTAGCAAATGCCATGAGTGGGAGTGGCTAGAACTAACCTTAAAGGATATATCTGAGGGTTATTAGTAGCTCAGCAACAGTTTACCAGCAGCAATACTCAAAGACAACCCCTGTTCATTTTCCTACAATAACATCATTGAACGTGGCCGGCTTTAAAAGCACCAGGGCAAGCAAGTACGCATTAGCCTACCAGGAGAAAAGTGGCATTTTGTGGCTCCAAGAGACTTGGGTCCTCTCTTCCTCAATCTTGCACAGATGCTATGAAATCTATAAGCCTGCTTCAGGACTCAGCCTCTTTGACCGTCTACCTATTTTCCTTAAACACACAAGTTAGAGGCCACTTCAATCAATCTTAGCTCCTCAGTTCTTCAAACGGCCACTATTACATGCAAGAAAATCAATCACAAATCAATAGCTTTGCTGCTTCGAATTTGCTACCTCGATGCACCAAAAAACTCCAAGCTGGCTATAGAAGATGTTCGTGAAAGTCGCGAAGGACTCTTTATTGACTTTCCAAGTCATGAGATTCTGCTTGTTGGTGACTTTAATGTTTTTTGTCAGGGGAACAAAAGTGCATTCTTAGCCCAATTACAAATTACATCTGCATAAAAAACAGCCTGAGGTGTAAGAAATGTACGAGTCGTTTCCCCCTACTTGTAAAGAAATAAGAAGTATGTTTCTTGGCACTTGGTTAGTATGACTATTAACACTGCCAGGAAATACAACTATCTGGGGGTTTGGTTTGCAGGAAATGCTAAATTCACCACATATATGAAAACTCTGAAAAAGAAAGAAACAGAAATGCCACATGGTATCATCCAGCTGAGCTCGATACTCAGTAGTGTCAGCTGCTCCTGTTCCCAGGGTCAAGAATACTGCACTTCCCCCTGCCCTGCAGTATGGGCACCAAGCTTATCCAGGCGCCTTTCCTGCGGTCATGGAGCATATTCATTGCACTGCCTATAGGAAGATATTCCAGCTCCCATTTTATATTCGACGGTCAAGATTCACACAGGAATTCTGCTTAGTTAATCGGTCCTTGGACTGTAAAGCCGCCTTGCTGCAATACTCTATCAGGATTACGAATGCCCCTGCTATCTAACTAAAGGCACAGTTGTCATTCATCTTGGAGACCCTGAATAAACCATGGCATCATTATCTGCAGGACGCCACTGTGTCTCTTCAAATAGAGGAAATGGCACTAAAGAACATGGATGTATCTTACACAGCCTGGAAAAAAGTAAGAAACAGACAACTGAGGTACATTTCCAGAGATTAGGATTTGGGGTTATTAAATACCTCGACGCCCGACAAATCCCCTAAACAGCTCTTATTTGGTGGGGAAGGATTACCAGTAAGAGACTTTAACCCCACCAGGGCTAGCCATAGAGGGTCCGGGGAATGTAGGATGTGCAGGCACAGACATGAATCACGGTTACGCCTACTGTGCTGCTGCCCTAAATTAGACACTTGTTGAAGCAGATTGTTTTGGGCACAAGGGGTACCTAAATGCCAGGAAGCATACACCCTCTACTTAATGTACTCTGCTCCATAGGTTTGTAGAGATATGGGAAATTTGTTGATGAAATCTGGGACCTCTTTCACACGCAATCCAACGGGATGGATGCCCAAACAAAAGAAAGTCCGCAGCTGATGACTCAGTACTTCAAGTAATTGGGACTGATCAATCGCATTGTGGCTGGTGGGGAAAAGCAAACTGTAAAAGGTTGTGCCCAAAGAAACACACAATTTTGTCCTGTACACTGAACAGAAGTGGACAGCATGAAGTCTGGTCTGAATGGTCGGGGTTAGACACATGCAAGTACCGGTGTGGCTGCTAGAATCCATGTGAATAGATTACACAAACACCACTACTATCCCACCCAGCTTAAGGTCATTGGCTAATAGAAAGCCACTTTTAGTTCACGAAAACATTGGGGCATATGAGCAAGGAAGTGGTGGAGAGAGGAATTAGCCTTCTTGGCTTATAGCTTTTCTCCGCCACTTCTGAAACGTGAGGGTGCACCATATTATCCATATTACCATATGCAGCCTCGCATTTACCCCTGCGATGGCGCTACGTTTTACAACTTAGCACCAATGCAGGCACCCTTGCACCAGAGTGCAAGGGTGTCTGCGAGCAGGGAGGTTTGTTTATGTACAGGAAGGGACACCTTTCTGTACACAAACAAACCATTGGCATTTTGCTTTTTCCATGTGTGCAGCAGAAGGAAGCACACATGGAAAAAGCGAAAAAGAGGCGAAATAAAGCATTTCTCCTCTTTTTGCCATCTTAAGACCAGGATTTTCCTGGTCTTAAGTTCGGCGCTGCCATCTATTATCGCCACCTTTGATAGTAGGTGGCAGCATCGAATTCAAGGGGTGTTTCGGTGGAACAGCCACTGCAACACCCACTGCATGCCCCCTTTCACGCTAAGTTTAGCGTGAAATGGGCACTATTATCAAGGCAGCGTTAAGCCAATTAACGTGGCTTTAAGCCAAGTTAAGTGGCTTAATGCTTCCTTCATAATAGGCAACTGACCCTAGCGCCACCACACCGTCACAAAAAGTGACGCTATGGTGGCGATAGGGGCTTGATAATATGCCCTTCTATGTTTTAAATAACCTCACTGAAATAGGCCAAACGGTTTTAAAAAGGGCATAACTGCGATGTTGGTTCAATCCTTAATATTTTAGGTATGGGTTTTAGTAACAGCACCTATCTTGATAACGCAATTTGATAATAAATTCATTTTTTTAGTACCTCTTAGAGGAAAACCAATGCTGTTTTAGCAAGGTTCCCTATAAGCACCACTGCACTTTATCATTGAGAGATCTAAGTTTGTTTTGTTACAAAACCGACACTGCTTCCCATCTGAATGTCAGTGGAACAGAGGCTAAGCACTGTAATTAATCTTACCAATGCACCTGAAAACATACATTATTCATGTTTTTTAAAAGTAAATTGTTCGAAGTTCTGGGAAGGCAATTTCATTATTCCTAATGTATGTATTCTATTGCACAGCTCTGTATGATTGTTATGGTTTTTATTGACTAAGCAATAGAAAAGTCCGAGCCTAAGTCTACGTTGACACAGTGACCAATTACCCTGGTGACTATTAAAGAGGAGGTATTAGAAGTAGTGAATTGAATGATGTAGTGAGTCATAAAATCAGCAAAGTAGTACTTGTTTTATCTGCCAGGTTGGAAGCCACTACAGTGAGCTCAAGGATATGGTCTCCAAATGAGTGACCACAGATTTTGGTCTGTCTGTGAGTTTTAAGGTTGCTGATTGAAATTCGTGTTGAAGAGAGTATTGGTCATCTACCCAGATATTGCATTTGCCAAAAGCCAAAGAATGGAAATAAAGGAAAATAACGTCTTTACTAGGTCAAAAAATGAGTTTGAGTTTAAAATATTTGTTAAGCCCACGTACACCTAGCGGTTTCATGGCGCTGATTGTGCTGAACCCCTGAGGCTTCAGGGACGGGAGGACGGGAAAGGGAGTTCCAAAAAGTGGGGGCGAGTGTGGAAAATTTGGATCCACCCCACTTTTTGCAATTGAAACGGGGGACTAGGAGGAGTTGTTGGGTAGAGGAACGTAGGTCCCTGAGGGGGACGTAGAGATGAATTTCGGAAGTGATAAAGGCCGGGGCTGATCCGGCCCGAGCGTTAAAAATGATACATCCAAGTTTGAACAAAGCACGTTCACGGATGGGGAGCCAGTGTAGAGTCTTAAGAAGAGGAGTGACATGGTGGAACTTGGGTAGGTTAAAAACCAGTCGGGCCGCCTGGTTTTGTACTAATTGGAGGCGTCGCAAACTGTGCGCGGGCATGCCACAATAAAGGGAATTGCCGTAGTCCAGGCGGGAGATCACCATGGCAAGAACTATAAGTTTGAGAGCTGGGTGAGAGAAAAACCGGGAGACTTTACGGATGGTGCGAAGGGAGTGAAAAGATGAGGACACCACCGAGCTGACCTGGGAGTGAAGTGAGAGTTGGTGATCTAGTTTAAATCCGAGTGTTTTGACAGTGGAAGAGGGGGTGGGTGGAGAACCCAATGAGGGAAGCCAGAAGGAAGGGGTCCAGAGACTGGAGCAGCCACCCGTCAGCACCAACTCGGTTTTGTCGGGGTTGAGCTTCAGGTGGTTGTGGTTCATCCAGTCCCGGATAAAAGTCATGGTAGATTGAAAATTGGAGGTGGACTGAGGGGAGGAAGATAAGGAGAAGATCAATGCTTTTACGCTGAGAGGTCTTCATTTCAAGATGAAAATAAGCACAAGGTCAAGAGTTTATACACAGAGTTGTGTCATGTGGAGTTCAGAAAAGAGGTCCTTTGTGAGGCAGGTTCACAACAATGCTCTCTTTGACCTCTGGTTGGCAAGAGCCTAAAAGGAGGAGCAGAGGAATGTATGAAGGTGCCAAGCAACCTTTTAATAGAAGACCTACACGAGGTAAACATTCGGGTGGGCCTTTCTAATGAAGATTCAGCTTTTCTGTGTAGGAGTAGAGCCTCATATTTGTCGATCTAACAATCAACACATATTCCTGGCCCGTTGCTGCATCCCTGGACAATGGAGTACAAGTAGACTATGGGTGTAGTCATGCCACCAGCCAGCATATATGCAGACTGATGGTTACATCAAGTGAATCAGTCAAGAAAGCCCTGGCAGGGCTGTCGGATCTGAAATCAGCCAACCTCACAACTCCTGTCCACAGTATAAAAGGTATGTAAACACTAGTGGGAATGAGATGGGGCAAAAGGCAAACGAAAAAAAGGCAGCAGGGACAACTCAAATACAAGAAATAAAACAGAGGAGTAAGTGGAAACTGGAACACATAAAATACCAGAGTATTGAAAATAATAAAAAGGAGTGAAGAGTAAAATTAAGAGTGGTTTCCATATGCCTTTGGTGGATGCTCTGCCTAGTCCAACTTACAGCAGTGCTAATGATTGCAAGCGTGTAGTATCCAGTCAAACCGATAAACTGGAAACTCTAAAGCACATTAGCATTCTTTTTTTATCTAGCGTATTTATATTTCTAGTTTGTAGGATTTTTGCTTGGTCTCTCGAAGTTAACCGAAACTGTGTTTATTCTCTCTGCTCATCAATTCCATACTCCGGTTCTAGAAGCATGCTCGGTGAGGATTCATGTCTCTAGGACAGAATGCTTGACTCCATAATGCTACATTATGTGATCAAAAATCAGTTGGACTTTTCATATATCAAAAGTACTACACCTCAATTTCTGGTACATGCTTGTAGTGCTATAGGCACTCCCACGTATTGGGACCATGTGATGACCTTTGACTATCATTTTTGTAATTTACTTGAGGGTTTTTAAATTACTATATCTTGAATATACAACATCATGTTTTCTGCACTTGCATGGACTTGAGATTTCATTTTGTGTCTCCGTGTCCTTGTAGCTTCAGAGTGGAAGTGTTTCGTAGAGTAGAACAGCCTTGAGAGAAACAGAATGTGTGGAATGTACTTCTCTGTCTCATAGTATAGTGCTGTAGGCAGTGGTGCGCAAATTTGCATTATGTTGTACATTGGAAAATGAAGGGTTCAATAACTACAAGAGAAAGGTAAGAATCCAGGGCCAGTAACAGAAATGGTGGTAGCAGACCTGCTGGAGAGAAGCGGGGTCTCTAACGGTACTGCTAGAAACTCTGGTTCCACGGCCTAGTACTGCAGAATCCACGAGTCTCAGATGCACTTGCAGACTCTTACCCGATTGTCGTTTAAGGGCAGGCATGACATTAGTAGCAAATTTTGCTGACGATTGACTGAGAAATGCCAAGCACCAGTCCTACTGTCCTCTGCGTGATGCCTGTAGCAAAGAAGTCTAGAGCTGCTAGCATTTTACGTAAAGGGGTAGGACTGGATCCATATGTTGGGCTCCAGGGTATCAGCAACGAGGAAAATCAGTTTTGTATACTGCCCATATAGAGACTGCATTTTCTCCTGACCTCAAGCTGTCTCATGTTTATGGGTTTCAATGTTATTGTTAATCCTGGCTCTCATCCTCCATTGGTGTGGCGGCTGTTTTCTCATCTCGGGGTCAAAGTCAAATCCCTTTCTCAATGATATCTCGAGTGGTGTTGAGTTATTTTGCACAATTGAGGCTCATTTTGCTACTGGTGCTAAGCCCTGGCAATTTACAGCCTTTTCCACAGGCCTCCTGACTTCCAGGTTGGTATACATGTGCAGGGAGCTGGTTCCAATGGCTCTCTATGCCAGCCTTTCTCCTTTTCTTGTTCTCTGGTTCTCTTTTCCTCTTGCTTGATTTCATTTGAATACAATTTAAAAAGTGCAGCAAATGGCCATAGGCGTCAATGTGCTGTAATCAAGGGGATCAGAACCCCCTGTGGACACTACCAATATACACAGAGAGAAGCACAAATAAATCAGCCTGTAAAGTGAACAACCAGGTCTTTAAGGATTTCCTGAAGATAGAATGTATTTGAATACTAATCAGGTGATGAGGGAAGGAGTTCCACAGTCTGGTTACAGCAACCGAGAAGGCACTACCTCCCCATCTCTGCTTCTGGACTCTGGGGACAGTAACCAAATTGAGATGGGTGACCAACGATTTCTTCTAGGCGTGTACCAATGAAACATTGCCTTGATTCATTTCGGGCTGGTCAGGTGGAGGGCCTTGTGTACAATGCAAAGGCTATGAGGCTATTGTTCGTGTCCAGGTAAAGTGCATTACAGTAGTCAATTCTTGAAATGACCGGCACTAGATCAACCTGTTTTTTGTGCTGATACAGGAATGAACTGAACAATTTTTTAAGACATTCTATTAGTCCAGATACAGGTTGTGCGCTTGACCTGGCACTCCATAGACAAATCAATGTCCAAAATGACCACAAGATTCTGGGCCTTTTTAGTTGGAACAGGTAAGGTACCCAGTGTTTAAGGGGGGTGATGAGTGCGTTTGACCAGATTGTAAGTATCATTAGGCTCAATCCTTGCTCTTGTAAACAGGGTCAGGAGTCCATGTGATGTAGAAAAATACTTTTATTGGATACGGTTTAAAACATGAACAGCCGACACGTGTTTCGCCCCCTGTGGCGATTTGCGCCGGGGCTTTTTCAAGGCTGTAAGAGATCAGAAGAGTGATAACTGTAAGCGCGAGTAATTAAAAACAGAACGCCCTTGACCCAAGTGCCTGTGAGATGGAAAAGGAAACGAAAGTGAGTAAGTGTGAGCTAGGAAAAAAGGCCTAACGTGATTAGGAGCTCAAGCGTACTGAAGAAAATTAATAGATGGTAGAAGGCCCAGTGATATTGATGAAGTACGGAAAGAGAAACAGATACATAGTGATATTAGATTTGTCTCCGCTGTGATTTAGAGATTTAGTGGTTTGTGGCTGATGGTTTTTAAAGAGATATTTACAAGATGTGCAATTCAAAGGATTCAGAGTAAGCCAAACTTGACCAAAGTAATATAATCATGAATGATCAGAATGATCAGAATAAGCCACCAGTAAGGATGTAAAGCGAGGAGAAAGAGTTCAGAGTGTCCTCTCCATACCTATTTACAGTAACATATGTTCGTTTTTACAAATCTTCAAAACATAACTTTGTTTTCAAATTCTCCGATTATTTGTCAAGTTCCAATCTGTCAAATATAATATATATATACATTCAGAGCAGTGCCTCAAAATTGCATAAAGGTGCATTGTATACAAAGAATTGTATGAAAAAACCATAGTTTCATTCCAGTGCATTTAGGCATTATTCACAAAGTAGTACATACATTTCTATTTAATTTACTCCCCAAAATGCGTTGCTTTGGCCATATGCCTTTTTCTCATGGGTTAATTTTTAGTATTTGCGGGGCTGGTATGGCTCTGACGACCCAAAAAAATTCTTTTAAATGAAAAGCGATCTTATGGGGCGTATAATTCAAAGTACAGTCGTCCAAGGCTTCGGTCCTACAACCCGAAGGAGGGCATCATTATTGGGAAAGATAGAGCAAGAATGAGAGCATTGTCGGTTTGTTAAGGGTTCGCTTAATGCGTGGAAAGAAATGCAGAGTGGAGTTGAACTATCGCGTTTACCATGGATTTTGGACAAACCGGTATGCAGTCATAGTGCAGTAGGTTAGCAGTCCGGTATTCAATAAAAAGTACAATCAGCGGCGGACGTTAGCTTGGCGGGAATATAGCCTAGCGGGAGTGTGCATAACCGATGAGCACCACTTACTTCTTAGGATAAAATCCTCGAGTCTCGTCTTCTTCCTCCGTTTGAGATCGGCCGCTTTCGCGTTTGGTAGCCCGCCTGCTGCCACTTTTAAACCGGAGGCAGAGTTTAGCTGACCCGGAAGTTACAGTCTCCCGATCCTGCCCTCTTTGTTTATTCGGTTCACGGAAAAACCTTCGTATGGTAACGGGGACACGCGGAGTAGGCAACATTAGTTTTATTTACTTATTGCTCTTTATATGTAGTAAATTGATTTTAAATGAAATTAGTTGTCAAGGACCCGGATGTTGATTCGCGGCCATAGTGGGATGGTCATTCTCGAGAAAGGGCTGAGTAACATTTTGTATACCGCCATGTTGGAAAGGTCGGATCACCCTTCTCGTCGATTTGCGAGTAGAGAGCAGTGTACATGAAAAGGCGTGCTGTGAGCAGAAAATACCAGCCTGTAATTAATTGTTAGTGCAGATGTACTAAATGCGAATTGCGGAAGTCTATGACAAGAACGGAGACGTGGGTCGGTCACAGCATTGCATAGTTTGTCAAGAAACATACAAACTAGATACATTGAGAACGCCATATTGGAAGGGTGAATAGTTTGCTATGTATATACACAGGTCCTAATCATGAAGTAAAAGCTTGGGGCAAAAAGTTGTTTTAAGGGTATTTTTTAGATTTGGTGGGTTAATCTAAACATGTTGCATAACGAGATATGCACTTGTTACTCTCAGTGGTCTGCAACAGATTTGTGCATATTAAAGGAAAAGATTCCCATTCAGGCTAAATGGAAAAAACGGACAGTCATCACAGTCAGTGTAGGACAAAAACTAAGATGCAAACAATACATATTTCTTTTATCATTATTAGGTCGGATCAGTATATGTAGGTTCCAGAAAGTGTATTAATCCTGGCAGGGAGGAAAAGTGAGCACAGATTTGTCATACTAGACCTTTGAAAGTCCTTCTGTTGTCTCTCAGGAGTATCTGGCCATAATAGTAGAGAGGCTGCAGTTTCCTTAATCAGAGTTCTGGTTGGCTTCTGCAGATGGTTACAGCCAGTGATGCCATTCATATTCTTGATTAAGGCCATTTTCTACTGTTTCCATTTTTATAATTAGTGAGCTCTCTTCCCTTCGCAGAAGTCGGTCTAGATCTCCGCCACGTTTTGGTGTCTTTACTCTTTTGATACCTACAAAGGAGAATGTTAGGTTGTGTTCATGATGTTGCAAATAATGTTCCACCAGAGATTGCCTTGTGTCTGATTTGTGGATATTCCAATAATGTTCCTGAATACGGACTTTCAGGGGTCTCCTTGAGCTTCCAATATAATTTTTGCCACATGGGCAAGTGATCAAGTATATTGTGTTTGTACTTTCACAGTTGATGAAATCATTGATTTTGTATCTTTGCCCGTTTATGTTGACTTCTTTGGTCTTGGATTTGCCAAGTTTGCAGATTGAACAGTTTGTGCATGTGTAGAAGCCTGTGATTTGTGGTGGAAAGGCCCTGGGCTTGTTTTTAGCTTCAAAGAGAGAAGGGCAAAGTATATCACGGAGATTCCTACTTCTAGAGAATCCTAGTTGTGGCTTATCAGTTAAGGAGTTTGATAGAGTGGGATTGTCTCTCAGTAGATGCCAGTGTCTATTCAGGATTTTACGAATTGTGTGTTGTCCACTGTGGTATTCGGTATTGAAACGGATAATGGATTTTTCCTTTTTGGTGGCATTATTATGAAGTAGGGATTGTCTGTCAGTTTTTAGAAACTTCTCTTGTGCTTTAGATAGTGCTTGTTCGTTGTAGCCTCGTTGTTTGAGTCGTTGTGTGACTTCCTCAGAGTAGCTTTGATATTCATTGGTTGTGCTACAGTTCAGACGGGCCCGTCTGTATTCTCCTCCTGGGATGTTTGCAATTGTGTGTGATGGATGGCTGCTGGACGCGTGGAGAATTGAGTTGACAGCCGTCGGTTTCCTATGTATTTTTGTCTGTAGTTGTTGTTCCGAGACATAGATCCAGGTCCAGGAAGTCAATTTCTGTTCTTGAGATGTTGTGTGTTATTTCAATGCCCCATCTGTTGGGTACTAGGGACTTAATGAAAGTTCTCAATTTCTGTTCGCTCCCCTGCCAGATTAGTAGAATATCATCTATGTAGCGACCCCACATAATTATATTATCAATGATATTCTCAGATCTTTCTTGCCAGAGCCAATGTTCTTCAACTGCTCCCATCAGGAGGCAGGCGTAGGGCGGGGCAAATTTGGCCCCCATCTCAGTCCCTTGCATTTGGGCATAGTACTTGCCATTAAAGAGAAAGTAATTATTGAGAAGACAGAATTCTAGTAAGTCCAGAATCATTTTGTTTCGCGCAGTTAGATGGACTGATCTGGTCTGTAGATATTTTCTTGCTGCAGCTAGGCCATCAGAGTGTTTAATTGAGGTGTACAAGCTACAGATATCAATTGTTGTTAATAGATAGTCATCTTGCCATGTTATATTTTCGAGCTTTTGTAGGACATCTTTAGTGTCTTTTAGGAAGGACGGTAGCGCTTTCATTAGAGGTTGTAGTTCTGCATCTATTAGTGCTCCCACATTTGAGCAGATGGAATCTATGCCTGCTATTATCGGTCGGCCTTTAGGTATTCTTCCTGGTTTATGCACCTTTGGCAACAGATATAATGTTGGTGTTATAGGATTTTTGATGAGAAGTAGATTTTTTTCTTCTGTGCTTAATAAGCCTTTTTCATGCCAGCAGTCCAGCAGTATGGTTAGTTTAACTTGAATTTGTTGAGTGGGATTATGGTCCAGCAGTTGATAGCATGTCTTATCCTCCAGTTGTCTTTGAGCTTCCAGCAGGTAGTCATTGGTGTTTAGGAGAACAACGTTCCCCCCTTTGTCTGCTTCTTTGATCGTTAAATTGTCATTGTATTTTAATTCCTTTAGGGCAGCTCTTTCCTTTGCAGAGGTGTTATTGGGGATATATCTCTGTTTGGCTTTGTGTTTCTGAAATTCCTTATCTAAATCCTCAGATACTCTTTTTGAAAACATGTCAATGGAGTTACCTGCTGGTAGTGAGGGAGTAAACTTCGTTTTTTTCTTTAACATGCTGGGTTTTGAGTGAAAAATGTCAATGCCCAGGTCATCTGCCGTTGTTGTTAATAGCTCTAAGTGGTCTGGGTCAGAGTCTGTCGCAAGATGTAATAATAAATTGCTGTTTTCCAAGTCCTGTGCTGACATCATGACTCAAGCTGCTCTTTGATGCATCAGGCAGGCTGTGCCATCATCACAACTCACCAATCTATTAGCTTTTGTGTTAAACAAACAAGCTTGGCTTTGTGGATTCGACTGACAGATCACGTTGTGACTGCCACATGCTGTTGCCAATCGCACGCGAGAAAACACACTTTGCATTGATTTATAAGCTGGCGCGTGCGAGACTCTCCATCACTCCCAGTGTAACAGATAATGGCAAGCAGCATGCAGTGTTTTCAATTCGAAACACAATTTAATTTTGACCCTGTTTTCCTTTTTCTTTTAACAAACAACAAGGAGTGAAATATGACATGCTACTACTGCAGGCAAGGAGCTTAAACTTGCATTTTCATTAAGCCTAAAAGCGTGTGATTCTATGCAGTGAATTTGGGATTAAAGCTAATGTTTATTTATATTATTATGATTTTTTTTTGTAAAGAGCTAGTTGTCATCTTGTGACGATTCACAAGCTAGATATACACAAACTGTAAAGTGGGATATATCTGCAGCAAGGAGAGTATGAACCCTATTCCATACCCTTCAATGACTGGTACAGTTGTAGCTCTTCAGACAAATGATCTTTAAAGATCAGTTTTAAGGCCTGTCCTAAGCAGTGATAGTTTTAATCTGCACTGCAGCAAGAATCCAGAGCTTCTGCTCTTATAAGAGGTGCTGAGCCACCCAATGCACACATTGCATTCTCTCTAGCACATGGCACTATCTCGCAATGCTGGCATTATATCAATGTGAACCTGTCTGCCATGGTATGGGGCGCTCCTAACACATGTACAGGGCCTAACTTACTGCGGCAAATGATAGTTTCAATAAGTAACTGAGAGCACAATCATTTATGGCCAAACAATATGGAAATGTGGCTGCTTGCTGAGGACAGCAAAGAAACACGGGCAAGGCGAAATTATAATTATGCCAACGTGATTGGCAGAATTTTGATGACCTCACGTAAAAAAAAGTACACATAATTACAGAGATTACTCCATTGTACAATGTCCCGTTCGGGGAAAAATCATAATGTGAGAAGCACGAAAACAACGTGATGGACACAAACACAAGAAGAATCTTCTCAATGTGAGCCGCAGTTCTTTAGAATGAGAGGTCAACAAACATTTCAGGTAGATTTTTTTAACCAGAGCAGACGGTTCGGGTAATTTTTTGAGCACACAACTTCAATTCCGAATGCAAGCAGCAGTTCTTTTAATGCGAGTTACCTGAAAATCAACAGAAAAATACATTTTTTAGTTGAATTTTCACCCAAGCGAACTAATCAGGTAATTTTTGATTGCCTGTTGTTTTACTCTTCGGGCTCAGTCTGTTCTGCAGTAGGTCTTGGAAGTAATTTGTAATCTATATTCTCAATGCAAAATGTAGGTTTTTTGTCTGTATGTGCCTGTTGGTGGCTAGAGTTGAGTTGGCTCCTGGAGTCCAGTCCCATGTAGCTAGGCACTTTCTTTTGTTCTCAGCTACCTTCTTCCCCATGTGCTTGCCCATCATTTTTTGTGAGTTTTGTGTATGTGTGACTGGTTGATGTCGTGTTTTACTTTTTGTCTGTAACTTTTAGAGGTATTTTGGAGGGATAATTGATGTTGTCTTAGGCTGTTAGTGGTTTGGGTATCTTTAAATTGTATTAATTTTCTTTTCTGACATTGCTGATTTACTGGTAGTTGATAAAAGGCAGTGGCGCCAACACATTTTGGGTAAATAATATATCTGGCAATCCTTACACTGCAATGCAACATGATTATTTTATTGTGGTTCGGTGTGGGGGAGGAGGGAGGACGGGGGGGGCTCCAGAAAGGGCAAGTCAACCATGTTCTTTGTTCCCGTTTCTCCATTTTTTGCTAGCCATGCAACAGTGGGCATTTTATGTAGCAAGTGTGTGCATATGTCACAGGCTGTCATTTTTATTTATTCTCCAAGCCTCCTTCTTTGCTGGCCTAGCGTCAGCAGACTTTGTGCATAGCCAGTGTGTGTGTGTGTTCGTACCGGCCATGTTGTCTTTCTTCTCCATAACTCCTTCTTTGCTGGCCATGCAGCAGTGACCATTTTACAGCTCTGCTGTGTATGTGTGTGTTTGTTGGGTGGCTATTTTGCCTTTGATTTCCATGTCTCCTTCTTTGCTAGTCAGGTGCTGAGCTAGCAACTGTAGTGTCTAGCTAGACATGGTATAGTGTTCCACCTGCTGATGTAACACATTTCATACCCACCCATCACAGGCATCACCAGTCAGGTGATCCTGTCAATAAAAGGGGCCGGGCGCACGTGCCTGAGGCCAGTTCTACACCATAACTATATGTGTCTGCGTGGTCCTTTATGCTAATATGTGGGCCTAGCGCCCGACAACCTTACACTGGCGATGAGGATGGGATAATCGCGCATGTGCAGCTGCCTTTTTGAAGGTGGTGAAGGGGGAAAGTGTGTTGCTCGTACTGAAAGCATCCCCTGTGAAGTAGTGCCGGACACGCCCGATGGCCCACGGGGCGTGTGTGGAGCCCGGGGGTGAAGGAGCTGAGCGGGAGTCTATACCGTGTTGAAGAGTCTTCTGCGGTCCCATCCGGCAAGGAGTGAGCCCCGTGGTGGCAGAGACGAAAGGCGAACGCGGCCTGACTGCTACGGAGAGGCCATTCCATGGATAGATGTTGAAAAGGAAACACAGCAACAAGCAAGTGTGCAGCAGCGCAGGAACAGCTGCTTCAGTTCAGGAGAGAAGGACTGAAGAGAATGCGCAGCAAGCACGTCCAGTGAAGCAAACGGAAGGCACAGTCGGAAGCGCGCCAAACAGAAGAAGACCCCGAAGAGGGCAGACTCAAAGAAGACCCAGAAGAGGGCAGAGTCGAAGAAGACCCCAAAGAGGGCAGACTTGCAGAAGACCCCAAAGAAGGCAGAATCGAACAGACCCCAAAGAGGGCAGAATCGAAGAAGACCTCGAAGAGGGCAGAATCAAACAGACCCCGAAGAGGGCAGAGTCGAAGAAGACCCCGAAGAGGGCAGAGTCGAAGCATACCCCGAAGAGGGCAGAAGAGCAATACCTTGTCAGAGAGATGGTGCCAACAAAATTCCCAAGAGGAAGTACAAGTCCTACTGACAGGACAGACCTGAGACAGGTCCACAGGAAAGGTGAGACTGTCTTGTGTGGCAGGATGTCACCTCCAACTGAGATCCTGATCGAATGGAGGAGAAGAGAGTGGCATAACACCACTCCACGAAGGGAGAAGGAACAGTGACTCAGTGCCACAGGGCAGACAACCATTACGGACGTGCGGGAGAAAAGGAGGAGAGCAACAGGGCAGAGGGCTCGTATCACTACAGTATGAGCCCACCCCGAGACACCGGACAGCCACCCGCTGGACTGACGTCCCGGGAGATAGCCCACGGAGAAGAACCAAATGTAAGCTGCAACCAGCGCGAAGCGAGCATCTCTCCAACGTTTCCCTGCGTGAGTAGTCAGTCACTAGCATTGGCAGTCCAAGTCAGATGACATCCCTGCATCTCATTGCAGATGCCACGGGGACGGACAACCTCAGCAAGATAAAGGCAAACCGCGAAGCCCCTTCAGTCCTCGCTCCACAAGTTCAGACTGCCAACTAAAGAACAATCACCAGAGTTCCACAAGGCGAGCCACCCAGGACCCGTCTGTGTGCCACTGTTAACCTGCAGCACACCAAAGTAGAACAGCCGCAGGGTCCTCAGGGTTCCATGGCAGCCCAGCGGGAAGACTTTCCAGGAGAAGAGTCTGAGTGAGAGAGGAAAATCGGAAATAACTCGGCAGTCAGAAGCAAGGAAGACCAATAACCACGCCACGTCCAGGCAAAGGCTTCACATACAGAGATCTTCCAGAGTGGACCTCACTGCAGCTCTCAATGCCCTGGTGCTGGACCTTTATACATGGATTTCGACACTGCGAGACCAGGCCGGCCTAAAGCACCTTGCCACGGCCAACCAAAAACTTGCTGACGGCCTGAAGAAACTGATTTGGCACTATCCATTGTTTGTTTATTTCTTCTTCCAGGTTGGACCCTTATTCTTTTCTTTTTATTAAAGGTGCAGGGGAATGTAGTGTCTAGCTAGACACGGTCTAGTGTTCCACCTGCTGATGTAACACATTTCACACCCACCCATCACAGGCATCACCAGTCAGGTGATCCTGTCAATAAAAGGGGCCGGGCGCACGTGCCTGAGGCCAGTTCTGCACCATAACTAAATGTGTCTGCGTGGTCCTTTATGCTAATATGTGGGCCTAGCGCCTGACAACGTTACAGCAACCACCTTTTACTGCAGTCAGTGCCTGTTTCAATACTTGTATTCCACTTGTGAGAGCCATTTTGTAGGAAATTGTTAGCAGCCCAAACATGTTTGTTCGTTTTTTTTTGTTTCTTCCTGATATATGTATTTGTGCTTGTGGCTGATAATAAAACACCGTTTTTGACTCAAGTATTAGAATTTTGACTGCCTCCTTTAGGGGTCCCCTGGGCGCTGGAGTGACACTAGAAATTACTTACCTCAATTATTTGCCTGCCCCGTTTCTTATCTCCCAAAAAGGTCCCCTAGGCCCTGGAAGTACTTCAGCAATTATTTAATTCATTTATTCAATGTTTGCTTCCCCACCTACACCTCCATAGGTGTCTCCTTGGCCCTCGAGGGACACCAGCAATCACTTAATTCATTTATTTGATTTTGCCTGCTCTCCTGCTTACCATAGGGGTCCCCTGGGCCCTGGAGGTACACCTGCAGTTATTTAATGTATGTATTTATTTTCTTGCCTTACCCCTGCCTCCCATAGGAGCCCTACTGGCCCTGGAGTGACACCAAGTTAGCGTTTACTGTGTAATCTCTAGCAAGGGGTGGGAGGTGGAGAACATCCACAGGCGGAGGACCAGTGGCCTAGGGGTTAAGCATTTTCAGAGAAGAGCAACCCAAGACTGACACTGGTGGAGCCACTACTGATCTGGACGTGCTATGTGTGCTGTCACAGACGCAGAAGACAGGTTTATTGCACTAGACAGACTCTTTCAAGGCACAGGGTGTCACCTTTGAGGGTGATGGTGGTTAACCCTTAAACCTTTATATAGGGCATGTTCAACATCAGGGGAAAGACCTTGGGCCGAGCGGCCAGTATCCGGACACCACTCCTGAGGTGGAGGGAGGGTGAGGGGAAGTAGAGCACCTATCACCCAGGGTGGTTGCCCCCCGCTCTGAAAAAGTTAAGAGGCAGAGAGATCTTAGTAGCAAGTGGGAGACTCCTTGCCAGGCCGAAGGCTGGAAGTATGGCCTGCCCAAGACCCAAGGTCCAATCCTTTACCTGGAATTGATTGGCCAGGGGCGTGGGACTTGACACTGAAAGTTAAGGTGAAGTGCCTCACAGACGGAGTCTGCAGATTAGAACAAGGGTTCCCCTTGTGCCATCCCAGTAGGCCAGGAAGGTGGTGGCAGAGGGGTCAGATTGGTACAAAAGGGCATGGAATACACAATTTTGACTGCAGAGGAGGCAAATTGTCAGTGTTCTATCACCTGAGCAGGAAAGCCAATCAAGGTATTGATTATTCTACCATAATTTTTGGCTGGGGGGCATGTGTTCAAAATTTGCCATTCCTGCAGAGTCGCCCGGGATTTATGCCTTCTCACAGAACATTGTTTTTGTTGGAACTAGCACTTTACCCCTGCAAATCAGCAGTAAAGTGCTTGTGCTCTCCTTTTCAAACACGGTAAAGTTGACATGCACATTATTCGCATATTTAATTTACTGTAATTTCCATAGTATATGGTATTACATTTATCATTGTGCCACCTACTAAACCAGCCCTGTAAAGCATGTCTCCAGACCTCCCACTGCAGCCTGGACGTGCAGTTTTAAATTGTCATTTTCACCTGCAAAATCTTCATTTTTAATACTTGTAAGTGACCTCTAAGGCAGGCCTTAAATACCCACAGGGCAGGGTGCAAGTTATTTAAAAGGTACACCATGTCCATTTAATGTTTTACATGCCCTGGCAGTGAAAAACACTTTTCACTGTGACTAGGCTGGCTATCCCATAGGTTAACACCGGTTTATATTTTTAAATTTGATAAGTGCTAAATCCACTTAGAGAGTAGCTGCAAAAATGGTTTATGGGCTCGTTTTATTAGTTATTTAAATTAATTCTTAATGGTACAGCTAGATTTTATATTGCTATTTTGGAAATGACACTTGTAGAAAAGTGTCCTTTCCCTTCCTAAAACCAAAAGACTTTCCTACCGGTGTCCAGCTGTCCCATGATTCCTGCTGGCTCCCCTTTGGTAAGGTGTGTATTGCTCCCAGACAGTGGACAACGTTCTCTGGGTGTGGAAAGGGGGACTCCTCCCTTGGCAGGGTGGCCTAGCAGTTGAAGGTCACACCTGGACCTGCCTCCCTTTTGTCTCTCAAGTCAGGTTTGCTCCAAATCCTGATGAGGGGGGAACTGACCTTAACTGGTTTATGAAATGGACAGAGGCTTGTCCTCCATCCCCAGGCTGGCACTGGACATACATGTGAACCTCATAGACCTCACCTCAAAAATCTCCTGGACATTTGAAGAATCAGAAGAAGGATTGCCATGCTGTCTGAAGACCTGAAAGAACACTGTATGTGCATGACTTGAAAGCAGGACCCCACAAGTGACTCCAAGGATCTGTTGGTTGAACTCTTGTTTGAAGTACACAATATACTTTCAGACAACTCTCTCCCTGCAGCTACCTAGCTGACCAGGTCTAACTCGGCCTGCCCTGGACCCTGCTGCTGGCCTCTGTTGAAGTGAGTCTTAACCCCCAAATGGTGCCCCCAGGTCCTGGCTCCTTGGCTGGTGTTAGAGTATAATCCTGTTTGTAAACTGCAAAAAGAGTGTCTTAGTGATGTTTTGCAACTTTCTGCCTGGAGAACTGAAGCAGACCATGATGGCTGTTAAAGCCGCCACCATCGACAGCCTCAGCTTGCTGGTTTGCCAGGCTGAAGAAGATATGACTTCCAGAAAATATTCTAAGTCCCACTTCCAAGGGCTTAATCGGGATGAGGCAGAGCAACATCCAATCGGAGTTGAGGCCTTCCCGGGCAAACTTCGGAATTTGCCTGCCTGGATCGATCCCATCTTAATTATTGACTACACCAAGCTGGACCTGTTTTTCCACAGTTACTGTGCCAGCGCTGCACCTTCAATGCTGCAATTAGTTGGCGAAGCTATAATGCAGGGTGCTGTTCAGTCCACCCACCTCACAATGTACATGTTGGTCAGTTGTCAAGCAACAGATTACATGTGCATCACTGCACACTGATCACCTTCAAGGGACTGTAGGCAGGCTAACTATTGGTCCCACCCTGAAAATGCTTTTTGGGGAAATAGGTGGCATGTTGTGTTGTTTACCATGGAGAAATTGCATACAGCTGCCAACAACTTGGACACATTTAATGCTCAATTCTACAAATGGCATCAACACAGAAGTTTCAACATTAGACAATAGCAGTATACTGTCAATAGCAGTAATATTGTCAGTAGCAGTAATATTGTTAAAAGCATGTCTGATGAAGGATACTTTAGAGTCCTGTGTTAAGTGCATTGCATAAACCTAATCGAACAGGAATTCTTCAGTAAATAAAATGCAGTCAACAACATACTGGTCATCTGCTGAAGAATTTACACTAATTTTAGTGATTTACTCAAAGCCCGAAAGCCGTTGAGGATCATTACTATATGCTGATGACGCCGTACTGATAGCCAGCACTGGTCTAGCATTACAAAGTCTCATTGATCACTATGTGTCCTATATGGCTTCATTGGACCTTCGGGTATCAAAGCTAAAACTTACATTTTAATTATGGGGAAACAACCTAAAAGATTAACTGCTTTTAATATTGCTTCCCATAAGGTCGAAATAACAAATACTTTTTTATATTTCAGTGTTTTGTTTAACAGGTCAGGTAAGTGGTCAAAGATGATAATGAATAGAGGTAACGCATTAGAAAAGAGCATCATGGCTATATTTTCTTTCATGAAAATAAGCGCCTGGAACCAATCAAAAAGATATATGCTGCAGCTACATATGGGGCAGGGATTTAGAGATTAACGACGGATGATGTATTACAAAGGTTAGAAGATATTTTTTATAAGAAAGTTTTATCTTTTGCCAAAAGCTTTTAAAATGTTAACATGCATAAAGAATTGAATGATCCATACATTTCAGATTTGATAGCCCTTGCCCTGGCACTACTATGGGCTTCTATTCGGCTGCCAGACGTGGTAGGATGAACCCAAAACATCCTTAGGGATTGTTTAACCCATGAACAGGCCCATAAGGTATCATGGCTTTAATATGTTAAAGAAACACTGTCAATATTGTGCCTAGAAACCCTCTATAGTTATGCACTCGTGTGTCAGTCAATTTCTAAAGCTGAAATTAAATCTCGCCATTGTTTGCACGGGGAAAATAAAAGATATGCACAAAATGTTGTCCAAACCACGGAAACTATATACCTGGTTCTTCCCATAATTCCTGATTAAGCAAATTCATATCTGTCTTTCATTACATATATCCAGCATCAATATGTACTGGTGCAATGTAGGTTAAATCTTATCCTGTGCATGCTGGGTTTTTCAGCGGGTGTGTATTTAATTAATGATCTGCCACTTTGTTCATGTGATGCTACCTCCCCTCAATCAAATTTGCACTTTATATTCTCTTGTAAATTTTTTATGTATGAACGTAAAAAGTATATTTGTCCCCTCTTGAGGAAATATAGCTTCAAACAATGTCGCCCAGCTCTGACTTTTATACAAATGCTCTCTGACCCTTATGTATGCTTCTCTCTTGCATCCTACTTATGTATGGCTTTATCAACTAGGAGATCGATTGCCTTCTGACTCTATTTTAAATGGACTTGGTGTTTTTGTACATTATATTGTGATCTAGATGAATTTAGTATGGTGTAACAGAGGGTTTTGTAGCTTCAGTTTTTTGTTTACCTATGGTTTTCTCTGTTTTTACCTGTTGTTAAATCTATAGGAACTGTAATGTATGATTGAATATGTATTTTATGATGAATATTACTTTTATGATCTTATCCTCTAAGATCGATTAAAGTTAAATTGACTGACTGACTGACACTGACTATTTGAGCAGGACACGTATTCTGTGACTCAGAGGAAAGAGGATGAAAAGCAATGACAGTGGAGGTGGTCAGATGGGGGCTAGGGAAGTGTCTGCTCCAAATACTACTCCATTTTGAGATTATGACACTGGAAGTCAGCAAGGAGGAGAGTACAATAAGCCAAGTTATCCTGTTGTTACACCTGCAGCAGGAACATTTGCAAAATGTAGCAATATCAATGAACAACCAGCTGCTTTGGTCAACAGCTTAAACCTTCAATTGAACACTAATCAAAGGCCGTAAAAAGAGATTGTGTCCTCCCAGGAGAACATCTGTTTCACAATACCGGATCCACGAAACAAAAGAGTGCAGTGACTTTCATTCCTTTCTCATCATTGGATATCCAAATTTACAAGACTTGGATTGTCAGGAATGTGGGTGATCTAGAAGACGAACAACTGAAAATTAAAGGCCAATCCAGAACAGGAGCACAGCATTTAAGCTTCAGAGAGGGTGGTGCTGTTGGTTCTCAGACTCTGCAGCATCAACCAATACCATTGCCAGCTACTAAGAAATCCATAGCAACAACAGCTTCAAGTTCACTGCCAACGTCTGCAATGGATTGGTTTCATACACCAGGACTTAAATCAAGTGCACCCGCTCAGGCGCTGCAAGTGGAAGCGCCAATGACAATTGGTCCAAGCCTTTCTGGATGGCACAACAAACAGAGGTCAGGATAGGGCACTATCCATTTTTACCACATCAAATGGTAACATTATATACTTTCTCTTCCTGGGTGGGGCATCATGTGGGTGTGACTGTAAATATCCACTCACCTTTCAATCTAGATCCAACAGGAGTGACAGGTGCTCCACACATCTCAAAACCCCCTTTCAATCGTATAGTAATATGTAGGTTCGAAGTAGAACCATGAAAAAGAGTATGAATTAATGAAAAGATTTCTAAAGTGCACAGCTACTCTGGAGAGTGTAAGTGAATAGGAAAAGAGAGAGAAAAAGAGAATCTGGACATAATCACCCTGCCTGGTTAAACAGCTGGGCTTGATCTGCACTACATTAGTATCTAAAGACAAGAGACACTTTTGTTGTTCCTATTCTATTGATGTTGATATGCATCTTCTGATATTGTATACAATATATCTAGCAGCGATCTTTGTATTTCCAGTTGCCTATGATGGAATGAAACTGAGTATTTTTCCATAGCTGAAAATTCAATTTGAGTTGATATAATAATTAAGAATACCACTCTTTTCGATTACATGTTTGTTAGAACTGGCTATTTTTGGTTGGCTAAGGCTGACGCTAAAGCCAGGCAGGAACCACCATTCTAGTCAGAGCAAGGGAGTCACACGCCAAGATAACCCCTGCTCACCCCCTTGGTAGCTTGGCACGAGCAGACAGGCTTATCCCGGAGGATATGTGTAAAGCATTTGCGCGCACACACAACAGCAACAACATCCTAGGCACACCACAAAAGGAACTCCACACAAGGTTATATAAAAATAACTTTTGTATTGTCAAAACACATCAGATAGTAATCACACAATATACATTGTGCCAACTGGCACGGCAATATTCACACAGGATTATTTACACCAGAACAGGGCCACATGGGCCACTGTCAGAATCAACACTTAGCAGAAATAGCACTTCTAGAACTTAGAATAAGTGTAGCACAAAATACCAATTATAGGTCACGACCAGTAACCACTGATAACCTACTAGGCAAAGCAAACTTCTAAGCATGAGCACCTTTAGAAGTCTAACACAAGCATAAAAGCAAAGCACATTACGCATAATCACATTTAGGCCTAAACAGTATAACTACAGTAGGCAATCTCTCACTAGGCTAAACACATTAGACTCTCCCCCTAAGCATAACTCACATTTAGGGATGTACCTCACAGTGAAGTAAACTCTCACGAACATAAACCTACAGAGGTAAAATAACCTCATAATCATAGTAACATCACATTGCGCAAAAATCACATTAGGCAATTACCATTCTAAACATAGTAAAATCACATTGTGCAGAAATCATATTAGGGCCTGGCACCCTACCCACATGCCAGCCCCCTGGCCAACTGTCCATCTCAAGGAGGGGCTCAAATGCCCTGTGTCCAGAATGTCAGGTCGCGCTGCCAATGCAGCACCAGTCAGGGGTGCGCCACCGGCACAAACCTAAACATTGCAGCTGCCCACTACTTGCTGGGCAGCTGGGAAAAATCACAAGGCCTAAACGGTGCAGCTGCCGACTAAGTGCTGCGCAGCTGTGGACAGCCTGGCACCACTGTGCCACCCCTGTCCCTCTCAGGGACTCTCTCTCCATTGCGCCTACCATAGACAGAGCACTGAGGCCCTCAGGCTCTGAAAACAACTGTGCCCCGTTGGAGCCACCAAGGCTCTGAAGGAAAACTTGCGCAGGCTAGAGCAACACGGGGCTCTGTAAATAAGTTGTCCCCAAACGTTGGAGCCATGTGGCCCTCAAACAAATATGCCCCTGTAGGTTGGAGCGATAGGGGCGTTCAGCACACATGCCCCCCAAGTCCCTTGTGGGGACTCTAAAGTCACTGTGGGCAACGTTGGAGCCCGCAGGCTCTGAAAATGAGTAATAACGTGGGGGCGGCCCACTGCCATCCGGGGCCGCCCTGAATGCACCTCTGCATCGAGAAGCGCGTGGACTCCGGACATCAGTCTGTCCGCACTGAGCCCTCGAGGCTCAAGAAACAATTACTTGGCCTCCAGGGGAGCGGTCCGCTCTCCTGGCGCGGTCACTGCGCCTTCACCAGCACACAACGCCCCACTCACCGGTTTCTACGGGTGGCGGGGGACTCTGTCTCCTTTCCACGGGCTGCCGGGGCTCCCAGCTGCTCAAGGGAGCCCTGCTCCAACTCCGGACGTGGGCGCTTCAGAGCTCCCCTCTCTGCAGAGTCCAGCGCGGGGTCGGCTCCCGTCTGGTCCTTTCTGGAGATGCACCTTCCGGGGCTCCCATCGACTCATGGGAGCCCCGTACCGGCAGTGCCAAGCTCCTGGACCTTCCGCAGCGTCACTTATCCTCCGGGGCTCCCTCCCAGCTCACGGGGGCCCCAGGCGTCCATTTCTCGGCCAGCTGCCTCTTCCTCGGGCCAGCAGCAGCAGGCGGGACTTCCTGCTGGATTGCAGGCCCCGCCCCCATCCCGGCAAAAGATGCCAGACTTCAATTTTCTGCGGCGCAGGCCGCGGCAGTGATTTTAGCTGCAACAAATGGTAGGCTCCCTCGAGTTAATTATAAAATGAGCTTACTGCTAAATTAAATCAGAGGAGGACATCATGCAAGGTGGGCACCTGCTTAAGGAAAGCAAAAATAAGCGGGCATAATGCAGATAAAGGGCCCAAGGCGCTAAAGGTCCAGACACTCAGCCTACGAGGGAAAGACAGCGCAAAAACTGTCCTGGGGCATAGCTGGGCCAGGAAGAAGGTCCAAAGGGTTCCAGGGCAAAGCAAAGTCCCCCAATCAGCCCAGGCAAGGCAGAGGGGTCCCCCAGAAGTCCTCCAGGCATCCAGGGGCTGGGCAGAGCCCAGGGAGGCAAGCCTTCCCCTGAGCTCCAGCAGCAGCCCACACCTGGCAGATTACAGTACAAGACAAGAACCTTTTGTAAGGGGACACAGCCCTTTTTATACAGTAAAAACCTTTGTCTTTAGGTGCAGGGTGGGGGAAAACCAGTCGCAGCTGGTTCTGGGGCACTCTTGATGTGCTCAGCCACCCTTTCCATTCACTAGGCAGGCTAGGGTCATTAGACGCACCACAGGGGGTGGAACCAGCATTGTGGAGGGAAAACCCAGCCCTATTCAGGTCCCAGGTGCACCCCTCCCCTCACATCAGCATGCTAATCTCTCCACTCACCACCGGGCAGACCCATCCAGACTCTTGGAGCCAGGCTCACCAGCCAGCTCCAGCCAATCATGTGCCAGCACACTCACTACACACGCACACCCATGTCTAGAAGTGGCACTTCCACACTAGACACATTCATGCCGCATACATCCTTGCGCAGCATTCAATCTCACGAGTTCGCACATACCAAACTCGACCCTGCACTCCCCACACATCAGGAACTACCATGGTCACACATATTCCCTATGCATTCCTATGGGAGGGCAGGTCACTCTCACCACACACACAGAGAGCGCACGCACTTTACACTGGTCCACAGTGAAAAAATGTGCAGAGACCTAAAATCACCAACACCAGGTTACAGAAACAGGCTAGGAAAAAGCAAAAAGTTTCGGGGTGAACCTGCCAAAAAGGGCCGGGTCCAACACAACCCCCTTCGAGCCAAAACGCAAGGTAGACCAATCACTCCACAGATGAGCTTCCCTGCTTTGGGTGACAAAACACGGACACGGGCCCGCACGGCAGTGACACCCTCTGGTTCTACTCCATTCTGAACCCACATGGATTTCTCTCAACAACAGCTCTCTGGCCCAACTAGGATACCCCACTGGCACTCTCTAGTTGTCCACGGCCAGGACCAGGACCTAGGCCATCCAAATGTCACAGGTCCTGATCACTTCACAGAGTGGGGGGCAGTAACCCTTGGCACACAATAGCCATTCTCCACTCTCCCTTTCAGTGTAGCTACAACTACCACTGATCCTTCAACCTAGGGACCATACCCTCAGGCTGACCAGAGGTCACGGGCAAGAATGCCCCACCCTACCTCTACTTCTGGGGTCCCACACCCTCCCAGGGAAGCACCCACCAGAACACAACTCCCCCACCAGATCAGGACCTCTCTCTATCAACTGGTCTACCACCTGGGATCCGGAAACTATTTCACTTCGGAGGTACAAAGCACACAGCACAGTCCCTCTTCAAGCAGGTGGGGGGACACAGCACACAGCAAAGTCCTCTTTCCTCTACCTTAGTGGAAACAACAAACTGCAGGTGAGCCCCAGATCACACAGCAAGGGCAGCCCCCTCAGTCGCTTCAGCTGATCTACTTTGGCAGAGATTCCTTCTTGACCTGGAAGTTTCCTAATCTCCCAACCTAGGATCTAAACCCTCAGGTTGCACCGGGGTCAGAGGTAAGGACACCGTCCCTCTGCACCCCCTTCCAGAGTTCTGTACCCTCCCACCTTGGAGCGATACCCCTGGAAGCAAAACCGGTCAGGACACTGAGTACAGATGCCCTTCCCTCCAGGTCAGGCTGAAACTGAACCTGGCCTCCCCCCTCCTCGAGGAACGACCTCCAGGGGCCCCACAAATGGTCAAGCACTCTAGACGGTCAAATGCCCAGCAAACCAGGACTTCTGCACCCTCCACTAGGATTGGTACTGCCCAATACCAGGACCGAGGGAGTTCTGTTTACAGACACTCCCCATCCTCTAGACATAGGAAGATCCTCCTCAAATGACCTGTAAGTACAGCCTAGGCCCCTGGCCTGGCGCTCCCTTAGGGAACCCTCCAGGCCCTGAGACAGGGTTTCGGGCCAAGGTGGGACACACCGTCCCACACTCACTCCACCTCCATTGAGACAGGACGTGAGCCCCTACACCCCTACCACCCTACTGGGACCTAGCTGGGCTATACATGAACCTCTTCCCCTACACAGGATTATCAGATACACAAGCCACTACTTTTAGAATCACTCACCAATGCCTCTGCAAGACATCTAGCACACCGCCAGACGTCCACCTTCTCATCCAGTGCCTCTGCAGGACCTCCTGCACACCTCCTGTGCAAGCTCCTTTTATTACAAAAAAACTCACCCCAAATCGACCAGTTGAACACACCACTCCTCCACACACTCCCCCTCCAGACTGGTGAGACAGTTCCTTACTGCCCCTGACTCTCAACCTGTACCCCTCTTACTGAGCACCAGGCACCATACTCTGGGAACTGGGAATGGGACTTCATGCACTGGACATATTTTAGCTGCCACCACTGGATCCTACCATACTGGGGAATCCAGACACACACACTACACTCAGGGGATAACCACCCTCCCGAGCAAGCCATTTCTCCTCCACACTCCCTCTCTTCCATCTACCCACACAGGGACAGAAACAGGGATTGGGCACTGGACCCAGCAAGGGATTCCTTATCTATGGGAACCTCCCCCTCTACTGGCGTCCCACCCTGTCATTTTCTCTCATCTGCCACTAAACATAAAAAGCGCAGGAACACCTTTTAAAAATGGCACTCTTGAGGAAAAACAAAATCATAAACAATAATCCCAAACTTGTGACTATCTAGAATATGCAGAGTGTTGTAATGTAGCCAGTTGTCGCTGTGGTACTGCGCAAACGCAAGTCCTAATCCTCACCGCTGTCCAACAATGTTAGAACTGGCTATTTTTGGTTGGCTAAGGCTGACGCCAAAGCCAGGCATAAACCACCATTCTAGTCAGGGCAAGGGAGTCACACGCCAAGATAACCCCTGCTCACCCCCTTGGTAGCTTGGCACGAGCAGACAGGCTTATCCCGGAGGCAATGTGTAAAGCATTTGCGCACGCACACAACAGCAACAACATCCTAGGCACACCACAAAAGTAACTCCACACAAGGTTATATAAAAATAACTTTTGTATTGTCAAAACACATCAGATAGTAATCACACAATATACATTGTGCCAACTGGCATGGGCAATATTCACACGGGATTATTTACACCAGGACAGGGCCACATGGGCCACTGTCAGAATCAACACTTAGCAGAAATAGCACTTCTAGAACTTAGAATAAGTGTAGCACACAATACCAATTATAGGTCACAACCAGTAACCACTGATAACCTACTAGGCAAAGCAAACTTCTAAGCATGAGCACCTTTAGAAGTCTAACACAAGCATAAAGGCAAAGCACATTACGCATAATCACATTTAGGCCTAAACAGTATAACTACAGTAGGCAATCTCTCACTAGTCTAAACACATTAGACTCTCCCCCTAAGCATAACTCACATTTAGGGATGTAACTCACAGTGAAGTAAACTCTCACTAACATAAACCTACTTAGGTAAAATAACCTCATAATCATAGTAACATCACATTGCGCAAAAATCACATTAGGCAATTACCATTCTAAACATAGGTTTAAGGTTTAAGGTTTAAGGTTTAAGATTTATTGCACAGTTAATAAAAACTCACAATTATTAAAACAAGCAAATTGTAAGACAATCACTAATTAAAGTTGTTGTTATTAAAATAACAGGTGAGTTCTCCTTGTTAGTTAATAAAACACATTTTGGTTTGTTGCTGTCCATTGGGGCGACTGGATGCTAACAGTTTTTTTATTTTAAGCAGTGCTTCCAGTTGGCCCGGCAGCTGTTTCTTTTAGTCTGTTAGCCACAATGTCAAAGAATTTTGTTATTCTACACTTTAACTGGGTTTCTCCAGGGTTAAAGCAGAGCATCACAGCCTTCCTGCAGCTTGTTATTCCCTTCTGAATCCATAGGGGCCGAAGCAGGTAGCGTCTTATATCCAGACGTTTTGTGCAGATGCAGATTATGTGCGTCAAGTCCTCTTTTCCAGTAGAGCAGAGTCGGCAGCAGTTTGCTACGTTTTCTCTTTTCCAGGGTGCTAAGTGAGGCATTATGGGTATATTGCCAAGGCACATATTGAGCAACTTATTTTTTGTTGTCTGTGTAAGACCCGTTGTTAAATACTGCTGTGGCTTAAGAGCTGTGTAGCCTTCCAATACCCCCCATCCATGTGCTCTCTTAACAAGAGTTGCTTGTGACCTTCGATACCATTTTTTTAAAAGTCTTGGGGTCTGTTGCTGACTCCCATAAGCTTGTTAGTCCTAGGGTCTCCAATGATTCCATTAGATATTTTCTTGCTGGTGAATTTTCTCTAATGGATAGTTCCGTCCACAGGTGGGTGTTTAGGGATCCATACTCTGCGTCTCTGATTTTCCGCCAGCTTTTAATGTGTGCGCCTCTTCTCTCCACCATTTGTTTCTGCAGCCCAAATTCAAGGCGGATTTGGGCACGCGAGGTGTAAGTGGGCAGATGGAATATTGCCCTGTAGGCTCGACTGATGGTGTTGTCTAGTGTCATTGCGTCTTTACCACGCATAGGTTTGCTGCCGTAGGTGGGCATTGGCTGTAGGCGAGCTCTTATTACCTGTAGGAGGGGGCCCAGTGTCCGGTCAGGAAGAGCTTTCTGCATTCTAAACATAGTAAAATCACATTGCGCAGAAATCACATTAGGGCCTTGCGCCCTACCCACATACTAGCCCGCTGGCCAACTGGCCATCTCAAGGAGGGGCTAAAATGCCCTGTGTCCAGAATGTCAGGGCGCGCTGCCAATGCAGCGCCAGTCAGGGGTGCGCCACCGGCCTAAACATTGCAGCTAATCACGTGCCAGCACACTCACTACACACGCACACCCATGTCTAGAAGTTGCACTTCCACACTAGACACATTCATGCCGCATACATCATTGCGCAGCATTCAATCTCACGAGTTCGCACATACCATATCGACCCTGCACTCCCAGGAACTACCATGGTCACACATATTCCCCATGCATTCCTATGGGAGGGCAGGTCACTCTCACCACACACACTGAGAGCGCACGCACTTTACACTGAACCACAGTGAAAAAGTGCACAGAGACCTAAAATCACCAACACCAGGTTACAGAAACAGGCTAGGAAAAAGCAAAAAGTTTCGGGGTGAACCTGCCAAAAAGGGGCGGGTCCAACAATGTTGTGTGGTAAATAGAGCTGACTTCAAGATTATATGTGGTAACATTCTGTGGTTTTGATTGCAATAATGTAATAGCTTAATAACTGTGAAATGAAAAACGTTTATTGATGTTATATAGAACCCTGGGAGGTGAACTACGCTCCACTCGCGGAGTTTGTGGAGTATCCCGCACTCTGCGTTACACGGAGCTTGCGGAGTTCCGAAAAACTTGCTTTTTTCCTCACTTGCGATCGTCAACGTCAAGTTGGGGACCACAAGCAAGGAAAATCAACCTCCTGGCAAGATTTTTTCCTTGTTCGTGATCGTCAACATCAAGTTGGCAAGGGCGAGTGTGGAAAATAAACATCCCAGTGAGATTTCTCAACGCGGGGTGGTCAAGTTTCTCATTGTGAGTGGTCGCATATGCTCGCGACCGCTCGCGATGAGAAACTGCTTGTTTGCGTTGAGAAAGCTGCTGTTTGAGAAAAAATCTACTCGAGTGGCAGAAAAGGGAAAGAAGGGACTGCTTGCGCTGTGCAAGGTGCTGTTCGCGATGATTGCACAGTGCGGACAAGTATGCACACTGTGCAATCATCGCAAACTGCATTTTTCTTGGAACTCCGCCGCTTGCGGAGCTCGGCGTGGCGCGGTGACGTTTGTTTGCCACTTCGCTGAGTTGCGCGTAGAGCAACTCCGCGAACTCTGCCCAGGGTTAGTTATATAGTTCATCTAAACAACCAACAAACGTGCTCAATCAATACAATACTTTAATACTGTAAGTGTTAAATGAGGATATATAAAACCTGTGCATGATGAGGTTTGTGTAACTCCTCTTGTAGAAACAACTGAAATACAGTATGGTGTTTGTAATCATGAAGGATAATTTGGGTAACCCAGCAAGTGCAAATACAGTTCATAATATTAATAGATGTCTTCTTGTGAAAAAAAAGTCAAATAAGAACTCAGAATCCTTAATGAAGAACTTTTGATTTAATGTTCAAGTGCCACGTCTATTGTTTTTTTCGGCAAGTGTTATGTTAGAAGTCTTCTCTGGCTCCAGGTATGCCTTTAGTCAACTTCCAAGAATATCAGATTGTGTGGGTTTCAAACTTCTAAACAACATGTCCTGGCTTCAGCAACTATGTATTATGACTGCCTAACAAGGAAGCCATGGACCACAAAGAACTTATACTCAAAGCATACAAAACGGCTGCCACCATTGCACTTCTTGTAAGAATCCTCTTGCTCGATAGAACATGAAATCCTTCTTGTCGTCACTCAGGTGTTCCATATGACACACAAAGCCTATTTCTAGGACGTGACCACACTCTGCTCATTCAGCGATCCTCTTTGGCGTCTGAAGACGCAAATGTCTAAGATTTTGAGTAGTGTGTCTCCATACTGACCCGGAACTCTTAGGTTGTTTGTATTTATGTGCTCTAGTATATATTGCTATTGCTCTATGGTGTGATTGTGCTTAGGTGTGGACATTTTCCCATTTCCCTCAATCAAATTTGAAACATTGACAACAGGATATGGTATGATACCTGAATATCTAAAAAATATTGTTTATTTATTTATTTGGCAGACTTATAATGAGCACGCTACCCCAAGGGGAATTCTTGTGCAGGATAGATGCAGACAGTGATGACCCCAACCAGTAGCTAGAAGAGCCAATTTTTCCGATTTTTGGGAAACACCAATCAGAATTAGAGGGGAATATTATCAAGAACAGGCAATAAAATTATTGCCGCTTTATTGGCAGGAAACTGACGCTGAATCAGCGATAATGGGCTTGATAATAGGCCCTTGTGAATTCCCATAGCAGCCCAAGTTCTGGTGTTAACCTGGGCTGCTATGGGAATTCACAAGGACATGTTATCAAGCCCATTATTGCCGCTTTAGAGGCAGTTTCCTGCTGATAAAGCGGGAATAATGTTATCAACTGTTCTTGATGATATGCCCCAGAGTTCCTAAAGGTGGCAGGGAGAGCTTGGAGCCAAGATACGAAAAAGAATGTATTTTGATGCGGGTTAAGCAGAACCTAGGTGTTGTGACCAAAGAAAGACTGGCCGACCTCAGCAAATGCGTAGGCCTTTAAGGACTCACCAATCCTTGAATGTATGCTGGAGCAAGGCCAACTTGAACATATGGCAGAGTGCTTTAACTTCAATGCGTTTTGAAATCTTAAGCCAGTGCAGTTCTTGGAGAAGAGGCGAGGCAGGGGCATGCCTCGGTAAATAAAAAATTAGCGGCGCAGCGGCATTCTGAATGATCTGGAGGCTTTTGAGCGTTTCACCTAAATTCCATGGCCATTATTATACTGTAACTTCATCATGGATGTAATATCAAAGTTTAGCTTTTGTGTTTGCTGTCAATTTTTGCTGTCAATAATATTGATGTTAAAAATCAAGGGACCGATTCACAAAGGAATTCATGAATATAATGAAGGAGTAATCCTGTAGTACTCTTTGATGGACTTTTTGCTTTTGTGAAATGGCCTCAAAACATTTAAAATGAGAAAATGTCGGGATTGTTTGTATACTATTGGTTCAAATTGAAAGGATTATGCATACTTTGCACTTTTACTCATAGAGGGTTAGATGTTTAGGGGAAAATGTACAAAGGCATACATAAGTGAGTAAAATAGTCTAGTAGTAATATTATCTTTTGTCAAACATGCTATTCCAAATCAGACCTATAATTTATTAAATATAGTTCTTAGTGCATTTTTGGATTGGCCTAAATTGGTTAAATACTTATTTAACATTTTTGATGTATGGGGTAGATTACTAGAAGTACTACTATAGTAGTACTCTTTCGCACACTCTTTTATGCCTTTGGGACTGAGCATGAACGGTCCAAATCCCTGGGGCTTATTATTAAAGAAATTTTGAAATGCATAAAATAGTAATCATGCAATACTATTTTAAAGACTCTTGCATACCTTTGTGTATTGGCACAAAAGCATCTAAAATGGGAATACAATGGGACTATTCATGCAATATTCATATGTAATTAGAATGAACAGAAAGGGTTTTACCCTCTTTGTATTTTTACTAATGGGGGTTAGGTTGTTGTGGGTGATCCACAAAGTTGTGCAAGAGTGCTCCTTTATTACTGTTCCCTGTACTCATAAACACTTTTGTGAATCGGTCTCTCTATTAGTGAAAGTGTGAAAAGTGTACCATGCTATTTGTACCGACTGTATATAAATATTTTCTGAATATTCCAATTGTATTCATATTTTAGACATTTTAGAGGTAAATCACAAAGGCATGTAATACTATCATAAAGAGTACTGAAGGAGTACGACTTTACATACTACAAAATGCTTTTGTGAGTAAGCCTCATTACTATTTTGATTGCTGTGAACAAGTATTTTTATCTTTGACTTCTTCATTTATGTTGTTTTAGATCATGTTATCGATATGTATATATTTTAACTATAATAGTTGTTTTATTAAATTGCATTAAATATAAGCATTTGCTTTAGTAATTATATAGTACATTTTGTAGTGTATTTTTGCATGCTGGGACTTGTAGTTTTAATTAAAAAAAAAGAAAAAATTGAGAACATGTGTCAAATATTATTTTTTTGGTCACAGATAGCTTTATTTGATAACAGCTATCTTAAAAGCAATAACATACATACAATCATCAATAAAAATACGAGTTATCAGATAAGCAACAATTAGAAGAAAATATGCAATCCATAAAAACAATAAGTTCATATTTCCGGAAGATTGTGGGGGCAAACTATTACAGATAAAAACTTGGTACATCAATAAAGTTAATTCGATTCCAGCTTGTATGCATATTGGTATATAAAGTGACAGTGCAATGAAAATAAACAGACCAATTGGCCAGGGGAAAATAAAAATATAAAAACATAATAATTCATTAAAGTGTCACACGTAGGGATTAAAACTGACTATCTAAGCGCAGCCAAGTACTTGGCCACGCCACAGGCAAAAAGGGTCCTTGCGTCCGATTTCAGAATGCGCAAAGCAACACTATGTTCACGGTTGCCCAGTTTGCTGCAGATTGGTTTGAGCCATCTTGTTCTAGCCTTCTTGTAAGCGGGGCAAGCAAACATGAGATGGGCCATGCTTTCAATTGGCGCCTTACAGCAGGGGCAGTCCGCTGTTTTCTGATGTGGGGTGTTCCACTTTTCCTTTTAGCTCTCGTACCGGTAGTGAGCCTACCCTAAACTGAATATAAAGTGCCCAGTCTCGCGGCGTCTGGATAAAATCTAAAATAAGGTTCTAAAAGTATACGCTGCTTGTGAAGATAAAATTCTTTTGTGAGCCTTCCTGATCTCAAATTGCTAAGCTCTTGGGCATCTACCCATGCCCAATATCGCTTTTTGAGCTCAGCCTTGCTTGCTAGGTGGGGTTTGGGTATCCCACCACTCCTTGAGGCCAAGCGCAAAAAGTGTTTTTTTTTTTTTTAGATTAAGCAACCAACTGATTCTTTGGTTGCCATCTAGGGCTATCAATGCTGTGAGCGCGGAGGTGTAGCTGGCAAGCTAGGGGGTCCTTTGCAGGAGGGCCCAGAATAGCAAGGGCCGCAGCCTGGCTATATCGCTCATCAGGGGTTTTAGTGGAACCTTGCTGGGGAGCATCACTAGATCTCTTAAGAATTTATGTTCAGATCTGCTAATTCCATCTACGTTGTCAAAAGCCCATAATTCAGCACCATAAAGGGCTGAACTAACTGCTTTGGCTGCATAGATTGTAAGAGCGGGAGCCACAGGTCTGTCTGTGAGGAGTGATGTTCTCTAGCTAGCGCTCCTGTCACACGTTTGTGGTTCAGAAGCATTTTGTTGATGTGATGCCGCCAATGCATTTTCTCAGCGAGCCGGATGCCTAGATAATCAAACGTTGTGGCTCGCTCTAAGCGGGTTCCTTCTAAAGTAAAATTACCTCTAAATGGCCTATAGGGGTTAAACACCATAAGCTTGGTTTTGGAGGTGTTAACAATCAGCCCCTAGACTCACAGAAACGATGGAATCTATCTGGGAGCTTTTGGAGCCCAGCTGGAGTCTTAGACATAAGGAGAGTGTCATCCGCGAAGAGCAAAGTAGAGTAGGAACCCTATCTCCTGTCAGGGAAGGGGCATCAGATGGAAATTCCTGGAGAAAGCTAAACACCCTGTTCACATATAAGGAGAACAGGGTGGGCGCCATTACACAACTCTGGCATACTCCTCTGTTTACAGGGATCCTATCTGTCTTCTGGTCTTGGCTACCCACCTCACTTGGGCATAATTGCCCTCGTGGAGGCGAATCAACAGATTCAAAACCATTGATGAGATCCCCATATCATTCAGTAGATGCCACATCTGCTCACGGGGCACTAGGTCAAAGGCAGTCTTTAGGTCAATAAACACCAAATAAAGACTGCCCTTGCCAATTAGGATGACCTTCCAGTAGATTAGAAGCAATCTAAATGCTTGGTCCACTGTCCCTGTACAGGCCCTGAAACCTGCTTGGTACTGGGAGAGGATATTCTCATCATCCACCCAGTGGTGAATTCTCTGTAGCAGCACCCTGCCAACTACTTTCTGCATAGCATCAATCAAACTGATTGGGCGGTAGTTGGCAAGGTCATCCCTTGCACCTTTTTAGAAAATAGGTACCACCTCTGCACCTTTCCATGAATCAGATACTGCACTACCATTTGCGATAGAATTGATTAGAAGCGCAATATAGTTTGCACAATTGGGGGGATCTGTGAGAAAAAGATCTCCCGGGAGTCCATCTGGTTCAGAGGCTTTTGCTGGGACTATTTTCATTATGGCCGCCTCTACTTCTTCTGAGGTAAAAGGGTCAGTAGCATTCAGAATGGGACAAATACTTAGGTGGTCAGCTAACTTGGCAAGTTGGATTAGACCCAGAATAAAGTTTCTCAAAATGATTAAACCGGTCCTGATTTGTAATATGATTAGGGATTAAATCAGGGTCTTTATTACCTGACCGCCTAACCATGTTCCAAAAAAGATTGGGATCCCTGATTACACTTGCATCCTTTAGGTTTTGCCAGTGTGTCTCATACCACTCAAGCTTTGCATGGATAACTGCAGTTTTGTAGTCCTTTCTAGCTTCTCTGATTAAGGGACAAATTCTGCTTTTTATTGCTAAAATCAAAGCCTTTGTCTTCTGTCTACAATCCCTGTTAAATAAAGTCCGGCGATTTTTACGGCATACGCCTTGTTTGCCAACATGGCTCGCTATGTTGAAAAAAAAAACATCTCGGCTATCATTCTTTCATATAATTCTGGGATCTTTGACAAACCATCCATTTCGCTAAAGGCCTCCCGCAGTTTGAGTGTATTTTCACTGAGAGTATGCCTAATCTCAACCATTTGGGAATCTTGTGCAGCAACTCTTAGCCATTTAAGGTACCTTCTGCAATTTGGAGGGGTCAATTCTTTTGTCCTCATAAGGGAACCTGCGCCCTGGATTGGGGGAAAAGAGAGAGCCCAGGGGGTTTCCATAATCAGACTTAACGTGTTATGGTCTCTATCAGTGGAAGGAACCACTTACATATATAATATAGTTCTCTAAAGTCTAATGTCAACTAGTATGTAGTCAATTCGAGAAGGACAAGACACTCTGTTGTATGTGTCGGCCCCTGCAGCATCAGAGGGGGTTCTACCATTTACAGCCCTTAATCAAATTTCTAAAGTGAGTGCAATGATCTGAATTGCTACCTGGGACCATTTCTTAATAGGAGGTATATTTAACAATGGAACACCGGACTTGGTGTTTAAAGCTTATCGGGCTAGTCTTTCAAGTTAATACATGGGGAGAATAAGTCTTTGTACGTGGAATGTGGCAGGCCTCAATCATAAAGATAAAAGGGCCCAGTTATTTCAATTAATACAACAAAACCCTGTTGATATATTATGTCTCCAAGAGACACATATCGCATATTCTGACAGGAACTTACTTAAACTACCTGGTTATAACCTAATGGCAGCTGCATCCCAAACATCTAAAACTAGAGGGGTAGCCATTTTCGCTAAACCTATAATAGGCCCCCCAATTCGTAAATCAGCTGATAAACATGGCAGATGGGTCATAATTCAGCTTCAGCTGGATATCACTATCTGTGCAATCTATGGTCCAAATTTAGATGACCCTGCTGTTTTTCGAGAGCTCGAAATTGAATTGGCCTCTTGGTCAGGCTCCCTGGTCTTTTGTGGAGATTTCAACATCGACATAGGGTTGTCTTCTGGGAACTTTTTATCTCAAAATTATAAAGGGCGCAAACCAAAGGTATATACAGCATTGGATCAGATGATGAAAAGTCACAACTTGGTTGACGTCTGGGGCCTACTCCGGGGGCCAAATGTGGATGGCTATACATATTTCTCTTTCCCCCACAACAAATATGTTAGAATCGACTATATTATGTCAAGTATAAATCAGAAGGATATTATAGAAATAACTAAATCCCCGAAAACCTTATCTGACCACAATGCACTGACCTTTACCTTCGACACGGCTAATTTAGTTAAACCAATAACGCAGTGGACTTTTGATAGGAGGTTACTGGTTAATCCAGAATACATAGCGTATATTAAATCATGGACCCAGTCCTTTTTTGAGTGTAACCAGTTTAGTGCACCCCGTATTATAGTATGGGACTGTTTTAAAGCAGCATTGAGAGGAGAGACCATTTCATTTGTTGCTAATAAGCGAAAGCTAGAAAAACAATCCAATATGGAAATGATGCAGGAGTTGTCCAATCTAGAGGCCCATCATGCCTCCCAGCTAAATCTGTCTCGTAAAGGGCAAGTCGTTCCTACCTTAGATCCTGGGAAAATCTTAAATAAAATAATGATCTTAAAAAATGAGATTAATAGTACGTTAATTCAAAAAGCCGCGGAAACCTATCAGGCCAATAAGGATAGACTGTACGAATCAGGGGAAAATGTGGGGAAGCAGTTAGCACTACGCACACGACAAAAGCAATCATTGAGTAATATTAAAAAGATAGAATTTGAGGGAAATTAGTATACTACCCCCAAAGACATTGTTAAAGTATTTCAAAAATATTATCAAAAACTCTATAGTAGTGATATCTCACATCCTGATAATGAAATTACAACATTCCTAAATAATTGGCTCCCAGACCATATTAATCATAAAAAAATATCGATGAAGAAAATAAGATTTACCTGGACAGAGAGATTACGTTCACTGAGGTGGAGATTGCATTAGCCGAGATGGCCAATGGTAAGGCGGCTGGACCGGATAAAATTCCTTTGGATTTATATAAAATCCTTGGTAATCAGATAACTCCCTTTCTGTTTGATTTGTTTCTTGGAGTCCAATACCACACAATTCCCCCTGAGTCTTGGAAACAAACAAATATAATAATTTTCCATAAGAAGGGTAAACCACCCCACCTGCCTTCCTCATATAGGCCTATATCCTTGATCAACTCCGACTCAAAGCTATACGCTAAAATATTCGCAAATCGTCTGAGCGGGGTCATCGAACGGCTCGTATCCCCGTGGCAACACGGCTTTATACCCGGCAAAGGCACTACAGACCATACTCGTAGAGCCATAACCCTACTTGACATCATGGGCGCCACGGGGGGCGAGATGTCGATGATCTTCCTCGATGCCGAAAAGGCATTCGATCGAGTATCATGGCAGTTTCTCTGGAACATCCTGGAAAGCAAAAATTTCGGAAATATGTTTATCAATGCCATTAAAGCCATTTATGCCAACCCCACGGCAAAAATCTGTATAGCAGGAAATGAGTCGGAGGTCATTACGATTCAGAGAGGTACAAGGCAGGGTTGCCCATGCTCTCCGGTCCTATTTGCACTCTATATAGATCCCCTTATTCAAAAATTACTAACCTCAACATCCATACATCCAGTACTTACAGGGTCCTTTTCCACCAAAGTTATGGCATATGCGGATGACATTGCCGTAATAACCACTAAACCGTCTGAAGCAGTCTATGAAATTGAGACAATTACCCAAGCTTTTGGGAAGTACTCAGGGTACTCTTTGAATAGAGATAAGACTATGGTATTAGCCACTAGTAACACTCAATACGAAAGCACTCTCAGGGTTAAACAGGCCACTTATTTAGGTGTAGTACTTTCGGCAGAGATAAGTAACATCAGCGATATTAATTATTCTCCCCTTATTGATAAAATTAAAAGCGATCTAAGAAGGGTAGATAGCCTACACCTCTCTATTATAGGTAGGGCCAACTACGTTAAAATGAACGTATTCCCGCGTGTTCTATATTTGTTTAGAGCAATCCCCCTGTTACCCGCAGAGCACTCTATAAAGACTATAGACTCCCTCATAGCAAAGTTTATGTGGAGTTACGGAAAAATAAGGCGGGCCCTCCCCCTTTTAGCACTCCCTCAAAGTAGAGGCGGCTTAGCCTTACCAAATTTAAGATTATATTTTTGGGCATCATTATTGCAATATATGGATCCTCTTTTGACCGCTAAACCAGGAGGCCCAACCTTTATAATTCCTTATATACCATCAATATATGAGCTCAGTCTAGGCAAAAAACATAAGGGACTTTTTCTAAGGCAGGTTGAAACATCTTATTATAAAAAAATTAAATTAAAGACTGTTTTAGATGCTCTTTCAGTCTGGAAAGCTATTCGCAAACATCTAGGGCTTCCTACATATACAAAATATACACCTTTATGGCAATGTAAATTTTTTCCTAATATCCCTAATGATAGTAGATCCCAGAGGTGGGAGCTCCTAGGTATTAAAACAATCGGAGATTTTTTTGGTAATAATCTCCCACTTTCTTTTGAGCTCTTTCAAACGAGATATAATGTCCCCGCGAACGATTTTCTAAAATTTTATCAAATATCAGCTAGTATCTATAATACCAAACCAAAAATTCTACCAGATAATATCCCATTATTTGACATTATAGGGAAAAAATCTACTAGAATCGGGGTCCTATATCAGTTACTTTTGGCCAATACCCCTGATGATTTAGAGCGCACGGAACAATCTTGGGCCTTAAAATTAGCTAATCCAAATGTAGATCTAGATCTCTCATTAGCCCTCTCAACAAGATATTTTATAGCCTCTAACTTAAAGGCTCAATATTATAGAATCATTTATAATTTATATTATACGCCAGCTAAATTGTTTGCATGGGGGCTTAGGATTGATGATAACTGTCCCAGATGCAAACAACCACTCGCAAATCTCCTACACATGTTTGCTGAATGCCCTACATTGGTCACAATCAAAACTATGATGTTGGAATTTTGGACCCAAATTTTTGGGCACCGAATACATGATTCTATAACATTGCTCCTATTGGGTCATGATGACTCTTTGAAACACAACAGAGAAGAACAGGCGGTACTATTTCTGGGATATGCCGTGTTACGGATAATTCTAGCAGCTAGGTGGAAAGATACAGAGCCCCCTACCTTTAATATGTGGCTTAGCCGTTTTATAGCTATCTATAAACAAGAAATCTCAATATACGCCACAAGAGGTAGAAAAATGAGAGCAATAGGAACACAGATTTGGGAACCTATTACTAGGTGGTATAATGAAGAAAGGGGAAACCAGATACACGGCCTCTGATTGATTCTGATTCTATTTTTTGTTTCTTTTCAGTACTCTTTCTCTTAATAATTATATCTTTCCCTGTGGTAGAGCTTTGTTTATGTATATCTGTGTATGTACCTCGTAATCCATGTATACCACATCATTTCATGTTGCGTATCCTGTATATTTATGCTTTATGTTTTGAATTTGCCAATAATAAAAAATAAAAATAAAAAAAAAGGAACACCGGACTTGGCGTCATCTTCCTCTACCCCCAGCAGATCTTCAGAGCTTAATGGCTCAAAGGTACAATTAAAATCCCCAGTGATCATAATTTATGAATCTGATGGACAATTGGATAACTCCTGTTCCAGTGACATGCCAATATTTGATACTTTGCCCCCTTTGGTCCCCCTTATATAAACATTAAACAGTTCAAGAGTTTCACCTCCTCTACTACCCTTGATCGAGAGCCACATATTATCTGGGCTTGCACATTGGTGTTCAGTGATTTTACAGCCCATATCGATCTTGGCCCAAACAGTAAGACCTCCAAAGGGCCGTCCCCGCCCCGTGTGAATGGCAGAAGTAAAGAAACAAGTATAACCAGACTTATATTGTGGAGCTAGGCTCCATGTTTCTTGGAATATACAGATGTGATGTTCCTCAATCAAATCATTCCAATCAGGTAGGAACATTTTGTTTTGGAGACCTGCCACATTCTAGGAAAAGATCTTAAGCTGAGAAGTTGGAATTCCATTACACGAAGAGGTTTGTTGGGCCAAGGGGGTAGAACAGAAGGTGGGACAGAGGTATTGACAATTGCTGCAGCCCCCTGATCCCACGCGCTGCAATCAGGATGGCTACTGCGTCTATTAGGTATTACCCAGGTTTGAGATTGTTCAGGGACTGTACATAATTGGATAATGCTAGGGGTGCTTTGGATGTTAGTGATTAGAGTGGGTTCTAATTCCTGCCGGGGCTGTGAATCATGACATAGTCAATCAACCGCCTCGAGTAAGGACCCTCTAAATGTGCGCAATAGTATCACATCATTATAAGCCCTTGCTACAGGATTTGTTGGAAAGCGCCTAATCTGGATGGAGGAAGTGTCCGGGGGACAGGACCTATGCTCTAATGCCAAAAGATTTTCCGTCAGGTCAAGGCTGGTCAGAGTAAGTTCGATGCAGTCCATAGGTTTGTTGTTGGACGTGCATCTCCGTGCCCTGATTATATTTTCCCTAATCAGCGAGCTGCAACCCCTAACGTGACGTAACCAATGAATGGATTTATTTTTCAAGGATTAACAATTCTCATATCTACTGCTAGAGACAATTTTAGGGACATTAACCAAGAAAAACGTCTGTACCTGCATAGGAGAGCAGGTGGATTGCTTATTATGTTGGGCTTGAGCATTAGTACCCATAAATGGATCCATTAAAACGTTAGTAGGCCTATTATGATTTGCGGTAACTTGGGAATAAAGATGCTTTTGCTAAGTATTACCGGGATGAACTTCGAGGGGGCCTGTCTGCTTGGGAGCCAAAGCCATAGTGGCTCGTCGAGATGGAACTACAGGAGCGTGTGACTGGCCACTACTTATAAAATCTCCTTTTTTAGGTAACTGTTGTAAGTTATGTAGTGGCAGGACTGTTGGTGTCTGCAGTGTGCTGTTAAGAACTAGCATTTCGACGGTGCCCACACGTTCCTCAATCATCACCTTCAATGACCCAACCTCCTCCTTAAGTGAGATAACAGTCTGGAGAAGAGTCTAAGGTGGAACAGAACAAGTAGAAGCTATCTCAATAGGGCTCTTCTCGCAGGTTGGGATGGGCTATAGGGGTTGCACTTCCACGCAGGAGTCAGGCACCCCAGCCAGTGCTGCAAATCGATTTGTGTAGATAATTAGAGGCTCAAGGTGGCCTACGGAGTCATGAGCGGGAAGTAAGGGCAATTGAGGGGGAGTGTCGGCCAAAGAGGGTGGCTCGAGGCCCAATAGTATGGTCTCGTAGCCGCTCCCTGCACCTTTACGTAAGGATTTTAGGAACATTGGGGGTGCAATAGTTGGGCGCAGGGGGATAGAATCCTGTATATTTCTGAAAACTAGACAGCCAGGGAAGTCCTTGGTGGCATAACTTGTTTGGCTCTCACCAGGTCTTCTCCACCCAGTGACACTTGCAATCCTCAAACTTTGTCGGAAGCGCATATATTACCCTCACATTTCTGTGACAAAAGCACTATAATCTTTGGAGAGCCGCAAATTTCCTAGCACCCAGCATTCCCCCAAAGTCATCTGATAAATATGGTACCTTGTATGGTAGGGCCTAGTGCCTACAACAGGAACAGGCTCAAAACCCAACATGGACGGATCAAAGTTACATACCCAAAATTGACCCTTGTCTGCAATGTTGGGGGCTGCACACGGGGAAACCTACCAAAACTGCACATTTTTTTAATTTTGACATCCCAGGGTGTCCCAGTGGTTGGCCTTGCATGACTCTCACCAGTGAATTCTTGCCCAGAAGCCCTTGCAAATCTCAAACTTTGTCAAAAACCTATATTTTCCTCATATTTCTGTGACAGAAAGTCCTTTAATCTGTGCGGACCCATGGATTTCCTACCACCCAGCATTACCTGAAGTCTGCAAATAAAAATGGTACCTTGTGGGTGGGCCTAGTGCTCCCAACAGGAAAAGGCCCACATCGCAACATGGACAGATCACATTTTTATCCAAAAACCAACCTTTTTCTGAAATGTTGGTGGTTGCAGAATTTGACTCTACCCCAGTCGGCACCCATGGAAACCTACCAAACCTGTACACTTCTGAAAACTAGACATCCAGTGTTTCCAAAATGGTGAGACTTGCATGGCTCTCACCAGATTGTTTTACCAAGAAACCCTCAAACATTGACATTTATGTGATTACTAGGTTCTGGAATCTTTCCTATGACTCAGCGTTCTCCCTAAGTCTCTTGCTATAAATGGTGCCTCACTTGTGTGGGTTGCTCAAGTGCCTGCAACAGGAAAGGGCCAAATTGAAATGTGGAGACATCAACATTTCAGGGAAATAAATTACGTGATTTGGCAATGGGGTATGGGGTACCGTTTTGCATGATCACACATTTCCCCCCTCCATTTTTGGCTCGTACTGCTCGTTTTCCAGTGTGTTGCAATGTGGCCTTCGTAACCAGGCCCCATGAAATGTGATAACCCCTAAAATAAGTAGACAATTGGCTAATCCCTGATTGACATAATAACTTACCTTTAAGTCTCTAGTATATGGTATTCTGCGTAACCAGGGCCTGTAAGTTAAAAAGTTAAATGCTACTAGTGGACTGCAGCACCTATAGTGCCACCACTAAAATGAGAAAGAAAAGTATATCTTCAAGCCTGTCCCTCCAGCCACATTTTGCAGCTTCAACATTTTAAATTCCACCTGGAAAAATAAACGTTTTCCTAGGCCTAAACCTTTCTTTCCAATACTGGTAACTCACCACTACAGAACGCCCTCTATGCCCTTAGGGCAGGGTGCATGGCATTTAAAAATAGGACGCATTCTTAAGTTTTACATATCCTGCTAGTGAAACAAAATCAAAGTTGTTTTTCACTGTAACAAGGTTTTCTCTTCCAGAGAAAACTACTGGGTTACATTATAACACCTTATAATGCATATCTTCGGTTTGGGAATAGCTAGAACAGTGGTTAATGGTAATTCAAAATCCAATTAGATGGTTAAGTCAGATTTTAAATACCTATTTTTAAAATGACACTTTAGAAACTTGGCACTTTCCTGCCTACATCAAAGGAACGGGGGACCCCCACATCAATATAAGGCAGGTAGACGAGGAGGTTAAGGTATCAAAACAGGAAAAAGAACCTGCCCTGTAATTTTCAAGGTCGGCCTACGAGAGGTCCGAAGGATTACATCCCACTCTGAACCCTACATGAATATCTCACAAATACATCAACACATATATTTTATCAAAACAGTTTATTATAAATTATTGCGGTTCATTTTTTTCTTATTTTCATTTAGTATTTCATTGATATAGACATACATATTCAAAGAGAACGAATATAAATATACAATAAAAAACTTAGGTAAGAAAATTATTTCCTAATCACAGCCTAAATTCTCACAATTCATATCACCAACACACCTACACAATCATTCACACTTCATACAACACTTCACACAGTTGCCACAGATGTGTACGATGGATATGGGACAGGTGGCATAGAGTCCCAAAGGTTACGTGGGTTCCAAGGGTGGAACAAACGCCGACGCGCGTTTCGGGGTCTAGCCCAGCACGGGCTACACCTTCATCAGGGCAGGGGTGAGGGAAAAGAGGGCCACAGATGAGAGATGTTCTCTGTAAGGATGACATATTTAAAATAACATTTGTTTAGAGAATATCCAAAGAGGGGTTCAGAGTTTCAAAAATTCAAACAATTACATTTCAAGGAAGATATACAGAGACATAACAACGACATCCAGGTGTTCCAGTGATCGGTAAGGCCAATACAAACATTATATCAGGACTACAATGACATAAAATTTACACAAAAAAAGCTCACACATTCCAGATAAATAAGGGGATCAATTTTAACGGAGATTATACCTTAAGGAAGAAGAGGAAGGCAGGACAAGCTGTAATCCCTTGCTCGCTAGGTGATCCAATTCACCAGAAGGTTTGACTAGATGGTATAAAATAGATATCTAAGGGTTAGGAATGGTGTCCCATTTAGATTCATACAACCTATTGACAAAGGGAACCTACTCATACCATGACAAGCCAGGAAGGCTTCAGGAAGTAGGGAGTCCTCGAGATGAATTCAGGTTCAGGTTCCAAGTATTAGAATGTAGATAGGTAGTGCTACAAACAAGGAGACAACGGAATCAGTTTGATAAACGGGGCGGACAGAATGGAGGATTCAATCCGTCCAATTAGGTCTCTTCAGGGGTTAAATATGTAGGGAGGGGCGTATCATCTAACTTGTTTATATTATGCAATTTTCCGCTAATGGGTCGACTGACCAGATTTAAAATAGGTCGAGCAGTTCTAAATATATTTCAGAACTTACCGAATTAACGGATAGCACTTGGCTCTGCGCAGGCTTTCTTTTATAACAGACGTTTAGGATGGTCGAAGATGGAGACACTTGGGTAGGCGGAGGCGACAGGAAGGATGCAGGTTCCTCCAGTGGCTCCCTGCGGAGGCGGTAGGTGCGGGAGTTAAGCCTCCTAAACAAACAGCAAAAGTAGGGCTAGAGAGAGCTCTGAATGGTCCTAACGCCTAGTTAAAGATACAGCGATAAATGGCCATTATACGCGGGGGCAGAGGTAAAGTGGAGGCTCTCTTACCTAATTACAATGTGAAAACGCGCTTCTCCGGTTGGCCGTGCAGGGCGCACACTCGGGACTGGACGGGTAAATGGGATCACCTCGGGGGATCTATTAGTACGGTCACCGGAAGTATGACTCGGGTGGGACATCGCGAGATTTGGGAAAGGTCAAGGAAGGTAGATGAGCGCCATGAAACCGCGGATAGTAAGGATGGTTCTAGTGGCGCAGCCATATTGGACAGGGGTGATAGATGGTAGAACAGCTCCCAATAATATATTAGCACAGGATCTATTCTATAAATAGCCAATCTAGAGTGGGCACAAACCTATAAAGGGGGAAATTGAAAAAGTGCATTTAAACTAAGAAAATGTGAGGAAATACCAGCACCGGGTGACTAAAAACAGACTGGCCTTGGGCCAATCATTCTGGGGAGCCTCGACCGACTAATCTGAACAGGGAAATCCGAGTTCTCAAGGTCGGTTCGGTTACAGGTTACTGGTTCACAGTAACTAGATAGGTGACAGGGGGTCTCAGGGCCCTTATATTAAACAGTAGAAGAAATTCCAGTGGGCAGGATACACGGGAAGATCAGAGCTCACTAACGGAAAGTATGGGCGGAGAGAACCTAGTGTCTAAATGAGGGCATTGGTCCAAGGGTATTCCTCATTAAGACCCTTGGTGACACTATTGAGGTAAAAATTCCAAAATACATCTCTCTTTTTCCTTAGGGACGTAGGATTGACCCCAGGATTGGCCTGTTCTCTCTCCAGGACCGACCACCTTAGGTCTTTTTACATATGATTTTGGGTGACCCAGTGTTCCACCAGGGGAGCACCCCTCCTGCCAGTTCTAATGTTGGACTTATGTTCCCCAAGTGGGAGTCGGACCTCCCTTCCTGTCTCTCCAACATACGGGAGGTTGCATGGGCAGATGATAATGTACACAAGATTGGAGGAGCGACAATTGGTCATTTTGGTGAGATTGATAGTACGGGGAGGGATGGCGATGGTAGGGCGTATTGTTGCATAGGGGCAAGCTTGGCAGGAACCACACTGCTGGTTGCCAGTCACCGGATTGGGTCCAGTTAAGGAACTTTGGAGGGGGGATCCTTTCTCAGGCAGTTTACCTTTGACCAGATGGTTTTTTAGATTTCTATTCCTTCTAAAGGCGAAGATGGGTTTGGGTAGGGGGTTCTGTTGTTGGTTCAGGTTGAGTAAGAACCAACTAGAGTTAATGGCCTGCCACAGTTTGTTGTTTAGACTGGAATGTTTAGTAATGCAAATAATGTTTTCCTTGGTGTTACTCTCCTTGGGTTGGAACATAGAGTCTCGATTATAGTAGCGGGCTCGTTTGAAGGCATCCTTAACCAGCCGCTAAGGGTATCCCCGTTGTACTAATTTGTCCTTCAGAATGTCTCCCTGGGTAAGGAAGTCTCGCATTTCAGTACAATTCCTCCTAATGCGGAGGAATTGGCTGAAGGGGATGCTGTCCCTTTGACAGCACGGATGGTAGCTGCTGTATTGTAGGAGGGTATTTCGGGCGGTGGGTTTGGTGAACAGGGAAACAAAGATTTCATTGTTGTGGTGTTCCACCCAGATATCCAAAAATGCAATTTTGTCATTACTAGAGTGACTGGTGAATCTTAGGTTGGGATCCGCTGCATTAAGCCAGGCTACGTATTCCATCAGAGTGATTGGGTCCCCCTCCCAGATGAAAAAAACGTCATCAATGAAGCGAGACCAGGCTCGCACATTTTCATGGAAGGGGGCCATTTCATTATAGATATGGGTTCGCTCACATGCACCCATATAAAGGCAGGCAATGCTGGGGGCACAGGCCGCACCCATACTGACTCCGCCGACCTGATTGAAGAAATAGTGATTGAACTCAAAATAGTTCTCTCGTAAGACAATATCCAGACACTGCATGATAAATCTGTAATTCTCAATCTCAGGATTGGAGGTGAGCACTTCCTGTAGAACTTCAATAGCTCCATCCTGGGGGATGTTGGAGTATAAGGACTCCACATCCAAGGTGACCAGGAGTTCTCTGTTGGGGTGATAAGGATTTCCCTCAATCTTTGCTATAAAGTAGCCAGTGTCTTTAATGAATGAGTCCAAAGAAGAGACCAAAGGTTTGAGAAATTGGTCAATATATTTAGACATCGGTTCAGTAGCGGATCCTATCGTGGACACGATAGGTCTCAGGGGGGGATCCAGTTGGTTCTTATGAGTTTTCGGGACCCCATAAATGATGGGCATCCTGGTGAATGTAGGAGTCAAAAATTCAGCCTCCTTATCACAAATTACTCCTTCTTCAACAGCTCTCTCCACCATACGTAGGATGTGGTTTTTGAGGGCCGGCTCAGGGTTTCTTGTGATTTTTCGATAGTATTCAGAGGAGTCTCGTAATATATTCATCTTTTCAATATAGGTGGGAGTGTCAAAAATCACAATGCCCCCACCCTTGTCACAGGGTTTGATGGTTAGGGCATTGTTATTTTTGAGTGACCTCAATGTCTCTTCTTCTGTTCTAGTAGATTAGTAGGTCCCATCGGGACAAATGTCAACACTTTATTGATCTTGAGGGTGACAGTTTTTTCAAAAAATTCAACCTCATTTCCAATCTCCTCCAAGTTAGGGGTAAACGTGGAGGGGGGTTTAAGACCAGATCTGTTCATGGTAGTTTCAGAGGGTGATCGGGTCAAGAAAAATTTCTTCAGTCTTATTTTTCTGAAGAATAAATACAGATCTCTCAGAAATTCGAACTTGTTGAAATTAGAAGTGGGGACGAATGAAAAACCCCTGGATAGTAGTCCGACATTGTTTGGTCAATTTCTGTGTTAGATAGATTGAAGACTGGGTTGTTGTTTACCTAGTCCAATACTGACGTTGTCTGGTTTGGACATATATTTGTGGTTGACCCTGATGGTATTTCCCCCCTTGAGGGTTCCGAGTTCTTGGTCTGTTGTTCCCCCGACGGTTCCCTAAAAAACGATTGGGTCGGGTGGATTGATCTACAATTTCCTGTCTGGCCAGTTGTTGATGGCCATAATCAAAGTTCGGGTCATAGTGAGAATCAGGGGAGCTTTCACCATCCGAATCAGTCGTGTCCGAAAATGTGGTCACCCGTCGATTGCCCCATCTAGGGTTGGGATTTTGTTGGTTAGAACCATCTTGAGAACTATAGAAATTACTGGTGAGGTAGGGATAAGCTTTCTCTTGAGGGAAAAAGCGAATGTTCTTACGGAATTTCTCAGTTTTTCTTTTTAATAGATATTCAGAAAAAGAATCAAGATCAGCCTCAATCTCTTCCAGTTTTTTCTTTACTAGTTCTACGGAGTTATCAGATTTAAGTTTTTCCTCAAGGGCCTCAATTTCTTTGTTGAGGATGACTATAACCTCCCGCGCTGTCTCAATGATGAGCATCATCCAGTCCCTGGAGCAACGGTTGGAGATAAGGGCCCATTTCTCCAGGAACTGTCTGATCTCAACAAAGAGACCAGAAATGTTGCGCACCCTTAGTCCAATAGGTATTGTTCCTGCTCTGAGGTAATCAAATATGAACTTAGCATGAAATTCTGTTCGTTTAGATTTTTTTCTGAGATTGAGTAACTTGGTCCATTCTCCTTCCAACCCTTTGGATAGGGTGAAGGTGGGACCATTACTAGTGGGGACACCTACCATATTGGCGAATTCCTCCTCTGAATAACCAAAGGTTTTGATGCTCTCCATGATCACTAGAGGTTACCCGTAGGTTTTTAGCTGACAAAAAACAGATACGAGATACGTGAAAACACCCACTCAAGAGGATAGAAGGGTGAATAAAGTATATATGACAGGACGCTTAGGTATATACACACACGAAAAAGGCCAGGAAGATCGAAGGAACAACTCTGGAGTCGGAGTTTAGAATAGATAGAAAATACAACTACAAAAAACCCCCACAGCACAGGGCTGTGAAGAAACTTCAAAGGAACGGGGGACCCCACATCAATATAAGGCAGGTAGACGGGGAGGTTAAGGTATCAAAACAGGAAAAAGAACCTGCCCTGTAATTTTCAAGGTCGGTCTACGAGAGGTCCGAAGGATTACATCCCACTCTGAAACCTACGTGAATATCTCACAAATACATCAACACATATATTTTATCAAAACAGTTTATTATAAATTATTGCGGTTCATTTTTTTCTTATTTTCATTTAGTATTTCATTGATATAGACAAACATATTCAAAGAGAACGAATATAAATATACAATGAAAAATTAGGTAAGAAAATTATTTCCTAATCACAGCCTAAATTCCCACAATTCATATCACCAACACACATACACAATCATTCACACTTCATACAACACTTCACACAGTTGCCACAGATGTGTACGATGGATATGGGACAGGTGGCAATGAGTCCCAAAGGTTACGTGGGTTCCAAGGGTGGAACAAACGCCGACGCGCGTTTCGGTGTCTAGCCCAGCACGGGCTACAACTTCATCAGGGCAGGGGTGAGGGAAAAGAGGGCCACAGATGAGAGATGTTCGCTGTAAGGATGACATATTTAAAATAACATTTGTTTTGAGAATATCCAAAGAGGGGTTCAGAGTTTCAAAAATTCAAACAATTACATTTCAAGGAAGATATACAGAGACATAACAACGACATCCAGGGGTTCCAGTGATCGGTAAGGCCAATACAAACATTATATCAGGACTACAATGACATAAAATTTACACAAAAAAAGCCCACACATTCCAGATGAATAAGGGGATCAATTTTAACGGAGATTATACCTTAAGGAAGAAGAGGAAGGCAGGACAAGCTGTAATCCCCTGCTCGCTAGGTGATCCAATTCACCAGAAGGTTTGACTATATGGTATAAAATAGATATCTAAGGGTTAGGAATGGTGTCCCATTTAGATTCATACAACCTATTGACAAAGGGAACCTACTCATACCATGACAAGCCAGGAAGGCTTCAGGAAGTAGGGAGTCCTCGAGATGAATTCAGGGTCAGGTTCCAAGTATTAGAATGTAGATAGGTAGTGCTATAAACAAGGAGACAACGGAATCAGTTTGATAAACGGGGCAGACAGAATGGAGGATTCAATCCGTCCAATTAGGTCTCTTCAGGGGTTAAATATGTAGGGAGGGGCGTATCATCTAACTTGTTTATATTATGCTATTTTCCGCTAATGGGTCGACTGACCAGATTTAAAATAGGTCGAGCAGTTCTAAATATATTTCAGAACTTACCGAATTAACGGATAGCACTTGGCTCTGCGCAGGCTTTCTTTTATAACAGACGTTTAGGATGGTCGAAGATGGAGACACCGGGGTAGGCGGAGGCGACGGGAAGGATGCAGGTTCCTCCAGTGGCTCCCGGCGGAGGCGGCTGAGACCCCCTGTCACCTATCTAGTTACTGTGAACCTGTAACCGAACCGACCTTGAGGACTCGGATTTCCCCGTTCAGATGAGTCGGTCGAGGCTCCCCAGAATGATTGGCCCAAGGCCAGTCTGTTTTTAGTCACCCGGTGCTGGTATTTCCTCACATTTTCTTAGTTTAAATGAACTTTTTCTATTTTCCCCTTTTTAGTTTTGTGCCCACTCTAGATTGGCTATTTATAGAATAGATCCTGTGCTAATATATTATTGGGAGCTGTTCTACCATCTATCACCCCTGTCCAATATGGCTGCGCCACTAGAACCATCCTTAGTATCCGCGGTTTCATGGCGCTCATCTGCTTTCCTTGACCTTTCCCAAATCTCGCGATGTCCCACCCGGGTCAAACTTCCGGTGACCGTATTAATAGATCCCGCGAGGTGATCCGATTTACCGGTCCAGTCCCGAGTGTGCGCCCTGCACAGCCAACCGGAGAAGGGCGTTTTCGCATTGTAATTTTGGTAAGAGAGCCTCCACTTTACCTCTTCCCCCGCGTATAACGGCCATTGATCGCCGTATCTTTAACTAGGCGTTAGGACCATTCAGAGCTCTCGCTTGCCCTATTTTTGCTGTTTGTTTAGGAGGCTTAACTCCCGCACCTACCGCCTCCGCCGGGAGCCACTGGAGGAACCAGCATCCTTCCCGTCGCCTTCGCCTACCCCAGTGTCTCCGTCTTCGACCATCCTAAACGTCTGTTATAAAAGAAAGCCTGCGCAGAGCCAAGTGTTATCCGTTAATTCGGTACGTTCTGAAATATATTTCGAACTGCTCGACCTATTTTAAATCTGGTCAGTTGACCCATTAGCGGAAAAAAGCATAATATAAACAAGTTAGATGATACGCCCCTCCCAACATATTTAACCCCCTGAAGAGACCTAATTGGACGTATTGAATCCTCCATTCTGTCCGCCCCGTTTATCAAACTGATTCCGTTGTCTCCTTGTTTGTAGCACTACCTATCTACATTCTAATACTTGGAACCTGAACCTGAATTCATCTCGAGGACTCCCTACTTCCTGAAGCCTTCCTGGCTTGTCATGGTATAAGTAGGTTCCCTTTGTCAATAGGTTGTATGAATTTAAATGGGACACAATTCCTAACCCTTAGATATCTATTTTATACCATCTAGTCAAACCTTCTGGTGAATTGGATCACCTAGCGAGCAGGGGATTACAGCTTGTCCTACCTTCCTCTTCTTCCTTAAGGTATAATCTCCGTTAAAATTGATCCTCTTATTTATCTGGAATGTGTGAGCTTTTATTGTGTAAATTTTATGTCATTATAGTCCTGATATAATATTTGTATTGGCCTTACCGATCACTGGAACCCCTGGATGTCTTTGTTATGTCTCTGTATATCTTCCTTGAAATGTAATTGTTTGAATTTTTGAAACTCTGAACCCCTCATTGGATATTCTCTAAACAAATGTTATTTTAAATATGTCATCCTTACAGAGAACATCTCTCATCTGTGGCCCTCTTTTCCCTCACCCCTGCCCTGATGAAGCTGTAGCCCATGCTGGGAACGCACGTCGGCGTTTGTTCCACCCTTGGAACCCACGTAACCTTTGGGATTCTATGTCATCTGTCCCATATCCATCGTACACATCTGTGGCAAATGTGTGAAGTGTTGTATGAAGTGTGAATGATTGTGTATGTGTGTTGGTGATATGAATTATGGGAATTTGGGCTGTGATTAGGAAATAATTTTCTTACCTAATTTTTTATTGTATATTTATATTTGTTCTCTTTGAATATGTTTGTCTATATCAATGAAATACTAAATGAAAATAAGAAAAAAATGAACCGCAATAATTTATAATAAACTGTTTTGATAAAATATATGTGTTGATGTATTTGTGAGATATTCACGTAGGGTTCAGAGTGGGATGTAATCCTTCGGTCCTCTCGTAGGCCGACCTTGAAAATTACAGGGCAAGTTCTTTTTCCTGTTTTGATACTTTCCTGCCTACAGCCTCTTGTAGTATTTTCAGAGCTGGAAAAGGCAACAAAAGGGCCTTGTCTAGGAGAAGCTGTAACCTCCTCATGACAGATTGGCCAGGGGGTGTGTGCCCACTAACTGTACAAGCTTTAAAGAGGATGCCTTGTTCACTCTGTCACAGGCAGATGCAATGCACACCTACCTCAGCCGTTGTCCAAGTAGCAAGAATGGCATCAATCCTGGGGAGGGGCGGCGGGGGGGGGCAATCCATACCAGAACTGGTTCATATCAGAGGTGTGCCCAGAGCTCTGACTAAAGGAAGAAAGAGTCTGCCATGTTGGATTATGGCATAGCTAGGCACAGTGGGATAGCTGAGGGCTGCACCCCAGGAAATGACGCTAAAGTGAGCATAAGAAGGCTTGCACCCTATGAACCCTGCACTTCATAAAGAGTACTGCACCTACTGCAACCTGTGTAGATACACCCCAAGGGCTGGGCCTGCTCCAACTTGTACCTAGGACTAAAGAGTAGTCTCCAAGGGCCAGTTTTGCAGCATCCAGCAGAAGGTAAACTTCCAAACAGACCAAACCCACTTTTCATCACAGTCAGCCTTAACCTTTGACTTTAACTCTGTCTAGTGCACCCAGATACCTGCAGTTGGCACTTTCCACTTTTAAGTGCTAGTAACATCTACAATTTGAAAACTCATGTCTTTGTTTCCCTACATTGAATTGATTTCATTTTTATTTGCTCATTAGAATATTTGCTATTTTATTATTTGGAGTGGGATTTTCTATTGTGTTGTGCTTTCTACTTTTTAACTGTTTTGGTTCTGATAAATGCCTTTCACATTTTTCCTAATTTAAGCCTGTCTGCACTGCGCTACAGCTACCAAGGGTTGAGCTCAGGTTTAAATGAGTGATATTCATATCTACACTGCAAAAGCGCAAACAATGTCTCTCAAATATGTGTTCAAGTAAGAAGTAACTGTAACAACTTCTGCTTCCTTTCAACTTGCTACATTTGATGCCGCATGGCCTTGTAGTATGTCACTACAAATAGTTGTACAGACACCAGCTGAGAGGAAGATTCCACTCTGCTGTGCTTCTGGTGTTCTTTTTAGCATTACTATTATCAACCTGCTGCTAAAATAATATGGTATTCTTGTAAACTCTGTTAGCTAGGATCACAATTCAGAATACTAGCTTCCTGGACCAGTAGTCTTACGCATAAAACAAATAAATTATTGATGCCCCTCATGTTGACATGCAATCAATCCTCATTGGTATGTAACATGTATGCATTACCATGAACGCCCCACCATCCATGACAGAACTGCTGGTAGTTGGCCCATTCTTTGGGCATATTCTTTGATAATGCTTTTAGTGAAAGCTTTAAAACTCATTGGGGCTTCTTTATATTCTTGAAATATATTTCATATTTATAATTATGCCTTTGAGGGCAGGTGGATATGATCTCTTACATTTTCTATGCTATAGATAGTAGTGTTCTCTCTCTCCTAACCTCCATTAGAGGAATATTTGGTTGCACTTTCAATGCGTGAGCATGTCTCTTTTGTATTTCTTGCTATATGTACATGCCAAATATGTTAAAAGTGGTTTGCCTTCTTGATAAAGCTGTGCTCTGTAGACATTTTTGGATTTTTAGGTGATATAAAATAAACAGAATGCATTTGTTTTTAAATTAGGAGAATTAGTATTCATATTAATGTAATGTTTCAAATACACTTTAAAATATAAACTTACTTTTCACTTTTGTTCTGTTTTGCGTCTTTAAATGTTCAATTAACATTGTAATCTTCCTTCTTTTGGGTAGAAATTGTGATTTGTTAAGTGTTTTAAAAATATATATCCTTAAATTATTTCCTATTAGGTAAATGCTTGTTTATCAATCATATATGTTTGAATTTTTTGCCTTTTTCTTTTTAAAACACAACGTGAAAGTAGCATTTATTCATTTTTCAACTTAACTGTGAGAAATGTTTTAATGTAATTTAATATATTTAAAATAATTTAGTGTTCAATTTTCAATTTAGTTAATAGTGCCGTAGTATGTCTTGCTTTAGGTATTCTTTTAAAATAAATATATATGATTAATTTACATACATTTTCCCTACACTTTATCATGTGGAGATGTACGCCATCGAGGTGGAGCTCTCTCTATGGTAAAGTATGGGGAACTTTTTCCGACACTTGTGTAGAACTAAGAAGAAAATGATAGAGCACTATTAACTTCATTTAGATTTTTTTTTCTTTAAAATACTTTAAATTACATTAAATGATTATTTTTAATTACAATAAAAAATACATTCTACCTAAAGTAAAAACATGATTTTGTTCACTAAATATCAGAACTGTATTATTGAAATATTTAAATGTAATTTAAACATGTTTAATAACATGTACTGTTATATTAATTTTTAAGAGCAAAACATATTTTTATCATTTCATTAAAAATATGTACTATTTTATATGCTTCAACATTAAAATATAATTATTTATTTTTAACTATTTAATTTAATTGAAATCAACAGCATTCCCTATGGGGTTTTATTTTAAGTCGCTAACTTCATTATTTTCTATGCAAGGGTGTTGCAGTACCAGTGGTTGGCCATGTGTGTTGCTGGACTCACTTCAGCTCGAGTAGTTTACTACCATTTGGGTCCTTTTTTCACTCAGCACGGATAAATCCTTATAGAAAAAGATAGGCGAGGCAGAGGCCTAAATTCCACATGTAGGTTTGTGAGTACAATTTCGGAGTACATATTTTAGAACTACAAAATGTAGTTGAAAAGGCAGTTTGTGAATAGGCCCCTATATGTATGCTTTGTGAATATCATATGTTCGGGAAATAATGTGCAGTATTAAGCAAACTTGTATGTGCGTGCACATTTTCAAAACTTAGATTTCCACTTGTGAATTATCTCCTGGGTCTTTCATCCCTCTTCCAGACAACGGTTTAGAAGTGTGTGGAGATTTTGGGTGTCATTATGTCATTGCAGTGGCCCACCTAGAAACTCTCTATGATAGACTTTCCATTGGGAATGCCTATGTGGCTAAACTTTTGCATCTGTATCAAACATCTCTGCACAGAAAATACTGCAGATCATGATTTTGTAAATCAGGATTTTACTCACTGGGCTCACTGGGCTAGAATCACAAATGTTTAGCTGTGACATACACCTGGAGTACTCCTGACTTATTCTATTTACTCGTATTGCAAGAGTAAGGGCCTGATTACGAGTACGGGAGGCCAAAGGACCGCCATGCTTGCCGTGGAGGGATGGGAACAGCCACACTGGCAGTCCGACTGCTGCATTTTGAGTGTGACTGTCCCACCGCCAAAAGACCGCTGCAACCACCAGGGAATCGCAACAGTCAGAGGCTCAAATATGCTTGGCGGTGTTGCTGCGGCACCCCCAAGCATATTTGAAGTTTCCTCACCCCCACGGGTTTCATGGCGGTGAGGCCACCATGAAAACTGCAGTCGTGAGGAAACAAATCGGGCCCTACAGGGCCTCCTGTTGCCTCAGGGCAATGGGGTGCCTGCAGGGGAGTATATTTGTGCCCCCTCCAGGTGTGCATTCGCCCCCTTTTCTAGCAACGCATGGGCTTGGCTGTCCATGCTGTGCTGAAACGCGCTGTGGTGGTCCCAAGGCACTGCCTTTCAAAGGCTCCCCTATGAGCCTTTCAAAGGCAGTGCCTTGTGCCAGCCAGCACAGGACTGCCCGCCTGGATTACAATTTGTAATCAGGCAGGTGGTCGGCAGAGGACTTTGGTGATGTGTGAGCGATACCTTTTTACCAACCCAGAGGGCAGATTTTTTAATCCATAGATACAATCTCAATAAAATGCATTGAAGAGTGATCATGTGTCCTTGTTTGCCACAGGAAAGTTTCACGCCTCTTTGATTATATCAATTATTTTCAAAGATGCGCATTGAGCAATGAGCACTAAGAGAAAATAAGTTTCTACTTTTATTAATGTGTTCCCTTGCAAAAATATAATTACCACACAGCAATAAACAAACATTTGTAAACACTTATATGGTTTTGATCAATTTGTTCCCTGGAAGAAATTGTTTAATGTACTAAACTCTGTTAAATAATAGCCTGAATATGTTTAATAGCCAAGGGTGGATGCTCAATTTATTTAGCTTTGGCCCTAGTAACACAGGATAAAAAGTTACATTATGAAAAAACTAAAAACAGATTTAGCATTTGCTTGAAGGCCCTCATTGACAAAGAGCATTAGAACATTGACACTTTTTCCTCTCCAACTTTATTTGCAGAAGGCGTCAGATAAGTAGTCACTAAGGACAAAGGGGCTTATTTATGTTTTTTGTGGTGCAGCGCACATATATAAAGTATGTTGCATTCCTGTCCTTTCCCTTGCTCTGGAGCTGGTGTGGCCAACTAGCACCAATGGAAACACCCCTGCACCATGGAGCAAGGGTGCCTGTGTTGTAGGCAGGATTGTTTTGGTGCAGGAAGAAGCACCTTCCTGCACAAAAACAATCCTGAGAGGCCTTTTCCTCAGCATTTTGCAGCACACAGAAAAAGAGGAAGAAATGAGGAGAAATAAAGATATTTCTCCTCGTTATGTCTCTTCTGACGAGTCATATTTTTTGGGCACGTTCCCAGGTTTAGCAGATTTGATAAATCTGGGAATATGTCAAAAACCATGACAGTTGCGTGGGAACACTCACCGCAACAACCATGGAACGCCTCCCTTGTGCAGAGTAATGTAACGCAATGCTTTAAGCTGCTTTGCAGTACTCCATATTTTTTAAGCCATTCAAAGTGGCTTTACGTGGCTTCAAAAATGTGGTGTTTGCGACACGCATGTACTATGTTGTGTAGTGCAAGCAGTACGCAAAGCTCTCATAAATATGTGCCCCAATTCACAAGCACATTTGCCCATCTAAGTATTACTTACTTCCACAAATGGCTGGGATTGCGAATGAAAAGAATTCATAAAAGGAGTCCTAGCATTTGGAAACACTTTTAATCCAATATTATATTTCTACATGACTGTATAGTATTTTATAGGGGTGATGCCCCTCAATGGATCGAGAATTGCTCTTTCAAGGTGTAATTTGACTCCTGGGGCAAGATTTACTAACGTTTGGCATAAGGTAATGAAACAAGACAACTTGTCATGCTGCATCAAATAGTGAAGGCAGGAATGTGCCATTTTTGCTTTCATATGGCACATTCCGTCTCTCTCTCTTAGTACGGGCAGACTTGTGACTGCCAAGAGCTAACCCAAGCAGCATTGTGCCATGGTGCAAGGTGCCTGAGTTACAGGCAGAATTGCTTTTGTGCATGAAGGAGACCTTCCTGCACAAAAACTCTGAGGCATTTTCCTCTTTCTACTTGTGGTGCAAAAATAAACATTTCTCCTTGTTATGCCTCACCTGGAAAGGTGTAGCATTTTGACGTGCCTCAGGTTTACTACTGTTAGTTAATCTAGGAATGCACCAGAAAATGATAGGTTGATTCGTGGGAACACCTACACTCCACTCCACTCCTGGAATACCTTCCCATCACAGAGTAATGCAAGGTAGTGACTTCCGCTGCCTTACATTGCTCCAGATTTACCTAACTCAGTCCCATACCGTATCAAGTCTATCAACCTAACCTGCTTTAAATAGGGCAGTGATAAACAGGTCACCCTGAAGGTGGAAAACCTAATGAACATTAGTGCCTCCTGTGGACAGGCCTAGTACTGCTTTGCTTTGCTCCCCTTAGATAGCCAAGTGCTGCAATAGGGTACTTGGTTTCCAGTAAAGAAAAGTTGTGGAAGTATTATTTGTGAATGACTCACATCCTTCGCAACTAATTACTTATTTTTGCAGTGCACATTCCTAATACTAGATCACAGCACTACAACAAAATAATTATCAGTGAGCCTTGGTTATGGTTTGACTGTATAACATAGCACAGAGACCAGTTAGTGTCTGCACTTGATGTCGGTACTGGTGTGAAAAAATCATTAGAGAGAATCTAGTGTATGTAAGTGAAGTAGGTGTTGAGTAATTAATATTCATTTGTATTATAATTTCCATCTGGTGTCAGTCCCCTGGTCCCTTCCTTGTCCTGATTTCTTGTCTTGTCATGGCTCTGCGTGTAATGCTATTTGTACCTCAGGATTCTGTGTGTGTATGCTCTTCGACAGACCTCCTCCTTGATGTACTGGAACCTGCGAAACACCCCTCCCCCAGCACCTTGAGACCCTCACGGGTGAGTAGTAGCACTTAACAAACACATGATTATATATGTTGGGAGCAGGAGAAGCCAGCAGGGACTGATCTGATAACATTATGCTCTTAGTAGGGCACTGGCTCACAACCTGAGTATCTAATGTTGCACTTTTCTACATTGTAATACATATTCCCTCTGATCTGTACCTGTAGCTGCCATACCTTCAATGTAACAGTGGTGTTGAGATGTTAAAGAACCCTGATACCAAGACCAAGAGGCCCACGGAGGAAGTGAAGGGTAATATGAGCTACAGTGATGTCCTAGTGAGGATTTAGTCAAATAAAGAAAAATGGAACTGCTCCCCCATTGGCAGTGGTCATCCGGCTGTCCCTAAGGCAATCAGGGTCTGCTATGGGGCGAAATGACCAGGCAGACCAATACATAATAAGGAGACGCTGTAATTAAGGAAGATGTTTTCAGCCCTGTGGAGATGTCTAGGCCCCCAAAAGCACACTGTCGAGATGCTGTCCCTATCGGAGTAGTGTGCAGTGTTGAAAAGAGATGTTCAGCCTCAGGAAGACTATTATCAAATATTGAGAGGTAACCTTACACATGTAGGGGGGCAGGGGGCACTACAATATAAACAAGAGGATATCCCCTACAGAACAATACCTAATTCAGATTAACAAACTTCCATTAACGCACTTTTCTGACAACTTTATTTTGTACAACCTTTTTAAATAGAATTTGTGATGTCTCTGTGAGAAATTTTGTTTATTCTTTCTCGCTCATTTGCACTTGGAAAAAATCAAATTGATTATTTTGTATGTTGTTCTTTCTATAACACTGTATCAATACATTGATATAAAAAAGGGGGATATGGGAGATCATGTGCATAGTGAAACTCAATCGTATGATTTTTTTAAACGTTTTTAATTGTTTTTCTACATGTACATTGGATCACTACAATAAATATCAGACATTCTTGCATATATTTGGGTTCAGTGTGATGATAACAGCAAGTTTATGGGAGTTTGCAAATGATGCATGAATGTTTGGATCAGAATTAGGAAATTGTTCTGTAGGGGATATCCCCTTATTTATACAGCCTCAGGAAGACACAGCATGGAAAAACTATATAGAGATTGGAAAAGGGGTCAGTCTATATAGGTTACAATGAAGAAGCGTACATCTGTGTATGCTCTATTTGTTTCTTATTTCATGAGCTGTCCTGCTGCAGCTTTCAGGAAGATTAGAGCATTAGTTACATACATTGTTATCACAGAGCCATGGGATGCTGGGAGATGCAGGGCTGCATCAGAAGTGTACTAGGATGCAATTTTTGGTCGAAGAAGTTCTACAAGATGTGCTTGTAGTTCTGGGGAGCTATATATGAGACGATGATGGAATGACATAGCATGAAGATGTGTGATCCTCTGCCAAAACTCTACTAAGAGTACACAGTGTTAATCCTGCTGAGGGTTTAGCATGCCTGTTGTATGCCTGTGTTATTTGTTCCCAGTCTTTTTTCTACTGCATCACTGCATGATTGGTGCACTAGATGCTCTGTGCATTTGTCTTTTACGTCTTTATATGTGAACAGCTGTACTTATCTTTTCCATTGGATTGTTTTGTTGGGTTAAACAGTCGGTGTCTCTTCTTTATAACTATATATTATCCTGTTTAGGGTTCTTTGCATCATTTTGTTTGATTGAATTGTGGTACCTTGTCCCGACGCCTGCTTTGTAAAGTGGCTGTCTATGCAATGGCTAAGGAAAGTTAGCATTCCTGAAGGGTCAGTTGTAAATATGCTATCATCATACTGGTATCATTTAGGGAGGATGAATGTTGAGGATCAGTTTTATTGGCTAGTGTAAGACGTGCGCATTGATTAGTAAGTCAGTTTGGACATATTCAGGGTGGGGTTTAAGTCTGGTAAACGTTTCTTGTATGGATTCATTCATTGTTGGCCCTCAGACAGAGACCATTTCCAAGTGTGTCTATGTTCTGCTGCACTACGTGAGGGGTAGTGTGGCTCCACAAGGGAGTAGCCACGAAATTTAAATACCACCCACTTTGAAGCAAAGCTCTGGTGGCACCAAGCAAGAGAAGCAAGTGAGCCCGACACTCTCTAAAAGATGCAACTTGTCTCTTCCATCAAAATAGTGATTCATTCAATCTTTCACTTTTCCATCCACCCACCAATACCCCATGTTTTGCCTTTACATTTAGCCATCCATTCATCCTTCCATCTCCACTCAGCCTTTCACCATTCTATTTATTGACTGGCCATTCCATCCACCTCTCCATTCACACAGCATGTATGCACAGGTCCATTCATACAGCTATCTACCCATAACTTCATCATTTGACTCACCAATCCATCAATAAAGGCATCCATAAACGCTCTCAGATTTCTATTTAATCTGTCATTTCACCGGTCCATCCACCTATTCATTTAACCACCCATCCATCCATCTTTTTTATTACCTACCTATCTTTCACACTTCCTTGCTTTCATCTTTCCCTCCTTTAATCTTACTTATTTCTTCCCCTTTTCCATCATCTGATCTTTCTTTCTTCCTCATACTGGTGATAAGGAGCTTTTTTCCAATGAGTTACAGAAAGGAGAGGCCCATAAAGAACTTCACCTCTGCTGAAGCTGCTGGGGGGATGTTCAAGACACCCCTGTGGCTGTAGAAAGGGTGTATATTAACTTGCATCCTTCAGTAAGGTGTCTGTCTGGCTGAGGAAAGAAGACAGTGGGTTCTTGTGAAGATTCAGGTGAGGCTATGTAGCGAGCTGCTCGCTTCTTGGATCAAGGCTGCTGAGCAGAGTGCTGTGTTCCACTCTGTTAAAGTGCGATGCAGGGTGCAGTTGTCTCACAAAGAAGCAAAGCATTCCTTATTAATAACTTGTTGTTGGAAAGTGGGTTATTAGTAGTGGTAAATATGCATCTACCACTGGCAATAAGGTCATTAACACGTGCTAGGGCTCAGTATAGGTTTCAATAAATTATTCCTATGCTCAACCCTTGATAACTTTACTGCGAGCAGGCAGGCTTAACTTAGGAGACAGGTATGTAAAGCATTTAAACATACCAATTCAGTAAATAATTAAGTCACAACACACTATACAAATCTCACACCAATTTATACAAATAGGAAATATTTTTATCTTTAAAATTACATCAAAACAACAAGAATCCAATGTAGGGAACCAGAGATATGATTTTGTAAACAATAAACACTCTCAGGTGCTGAGAAACCAATAGCAACTCTTCTGGACATCTGGTCCCGTTTGACAGGCACAAAGCCATAGTTTGAGGCCAACTTGCAGGAAGCTCCAGGTTAAACTCTGCAAGTTGGACCGCCAAAGCTCTTCAGCAGGACGAACATGGAATCCGGGCATTGATGCAGTTGAAGGTGGCCAGCTTGGGTCTTACGGTTGAGTCGTTCACCTTATAGAGTTTTTTCAAAAGTTGCTCCAAACTTCTCCAATGTTTTATAACTTTTTCCCTGAAATTCCTCTTGAGGGTCCAAAGGGTCCAAAACACAACCCAATGATTTGGAAGCTCCAAGATGGTCCTTGAAAGCTTGGGACCACAATTCCCACAATGCACCTGCAAAAAATCCTTAAAAGACCTTTGGACACACTCCAGACAGGGTACCCTTGATGGTGATGGTGCAGGGTAGCTCTGTTAACCTGTAGCTTGCAGGGTGTCCACTCTTTAGTCCTTTTAAAGCAAGGCACATCCACAATGCTGTAGTTCCAGATAGTGAAGAGGTATAGTCAGTCAGAATGTAGGACCTGGTGGTGCAAATCAAGTTTCCAGCATGGAAATTCTTCTTCTTCTCTTAGTTTCTACCACCAGATGTGAGACGCTCTGCACCTCTCACATATTTATTCAGTGTTCTCTGGGGTCAAGCATGAAAGCACTCCTGTCCAATGAGGTGCAATGCAGCAGCCCAGAGCATGAGAACTTTTTCTAGCATGTGGTATATTCTTGTCCCAGTAAGCACCATTCCTCGAAACATGCATGATGGCTGAAATCTCAGCAGAGGAGCAAGAACTAGCTAAACCAACCTACAGTGTGGCTCATTTCCATAGCTCTCCTTCCCCTAACAGCTGCAGATTCCTTTCTTAAGGCTGCTCGCTGGCTGGGTCAGAGAGGATGTGTTAGGTAGGCCGGGCATTCCCTGGCTATTCTGTTCCTCCTTTGCCACCTCATGCTTTATGACCCCTCCTCCCTGCTCTGGCATTCCTGTGTAGCAGAGCCCTTTCCAGCAGATGGCCTATCCCCTGAAAAGCCACTTATCACTTCATCTAAGCAGCCTGGCAAATACTGTTAACTCTGACCAATCAGTGAAGACTGCAGGAACGCTGAACTTTAGCTTACAGACAAGGACGTCTCATAACTTCTTTTCTGTACAATTTAGGATGAATTCAGCAATGACATATTCATAGATTTACCAATATCATTCTTCTAAGTCTCTGAATGATATGTATTCAAATCCCAGCAGTATTTATGCATTCATAAACTATTACCATGTTATCCTATGTGGCTAAGTATCTACAATGGGGAAAATGAAATGTGCAATTTCTCCATCACCAGGGCATTTAAAACATATTTGATTAAGGCCCTGCTTATAGTTACTTGACTCCCTACTCCTGGGACACCTTGTGGAGACCGTGGGGGTCTTGAATATGTAAAAATATTGTGGATCCTCATCCCACAGTGCTCCTAACGCCAAAGTCAATTTTGGAAAGGACTTTACTACAATTAGGAACTTGAAATGTATAATTTCTCAATCCCCAGGGCAAATAAAGCATCTTTTATAAGGACCCTGCTTATAATTATAATTCCAGTGCCCCTACCACCAAAGTCGTGTTTGGGCACAATTTACATTTATAAGCAGTTCTCCAGAGCAGGATTGCTTTTAAAATGACCTCAGGGATCTTAGGCAAAGGCTGCAGGCCTCTAAACGTCCATGCCCTATCAGATGTACTAGGGTCTTACAGGTAGTTTCAATCCATCTGCCCTTTTATGTACTTTAAATAACAAGTAACTATTGCCCACCCATGATAGACAATTTACTGACCTTCAGAAAGATGGAAGGCTGAGTTAGCCTTCACAAGATTCAAATTTGTGACCTGCAGATCACTGCTTTGTTCCTGCAGCAAACTTTAAGCTCATTGAGTTGTCTATCCCTGAGAAGGTTTTGATTGTGGCAATTTGTGCTACAGCTTTTGGACTATATTGGTTTTAATGGTTGTTTGAGTTGGGGCATGTATTGTTGTCAAGAGCAAGGTGTGTTGTTTTCTCGTTGTTGTTAAAGGGGGAGATGCCTCCTTACAAACACTTGAGGGCATATTATCAAGACAGGCGATAAAATTATTGCCGCAATTATTGTTCAACCCCAACCCTCACAGACCCTTTGTGAATCCCTCAATTCATTCTTTATTGACAAGATCACCACTATCAAAAACAATATCCCTCCCCCCTCCTCGTCCACTGCTTGCTCCTTACCTCCCATGAATTCCTGCTTCTTTAACGAGTTCCCCCCCATTTCCCAGACTGAGTTCAGTTCCTTGTTACATGCGGTCAGCTCAGGCTACCCTAATGACTGTTGTCCCCCTCAAATCCTGAAAGCCGCCTTCTTGGCTTGTCCGGGCCCCCCGTTAGCACTCCTCAACAACTCGATTGCCACAGGTTCTGTCCCTGATGCTTTCAAACAGGCAGTTGTTGTACCTATACTCAAAAATCAAGGTGCTGACCCATCTGTCCTGAGTAATTATCAGCCGATCTCCCTCCTCCCCTACCTGGGGAAGGTTTTGGAGACTTATGTCACCCGCTGCCTCAGCACTTTCATTGAAAAGTCTTCATTTTTAGATGACCAGCAAGCCGGGTTTAGACCGGCCCACTCCACGGAAGCTGTCATCGTGGCCGTAATGGATGTGCTGAGACAAGGTGCCGATAAGAACCTGGCCCAAGCCCTCGTCCTATTAGATCTGTCGGCTGCTTTTGACAAGGTCGATCACGCCATCTTGATCGACCGTGTCAGAAACGCGGGCATTTAGGGTTGGCTTTAACATGGATCAGTTCCTTCCTGCACCAGCGTTCCCAATCGGTTCATTTATCCACTTTCTCTGCCCCTTACTCCTCACTTTCCTGTGGTGTCCCTCAAGGTTCTGCTCTTTCGCTCCTCTTATTTAATCTCTATATGCAACCCCTTATAGCTTCTCTCCGTCACACCCCTGTCACCATTTTCAATTATGCGGATGATTTACAGTTAATTTTTTCCATTGACTCCACCCCTTCTTCCTGTACCAATTTCCAATCCACTATGCTTGCCATCTCTGAGTGGATGCATTTCAGCCAGCTGAAGCTCAATCCCAGCAAGACGGAGTTGGTACTGACAGGAGGGTCCTCCAACCCCTGGAGCTCCAACTTCTGACCTCCTTCTCTTGGCCCCCCACCCTGTCCTGTCAATACGGTGAAGAGCCTCGGCGTTATCATCTCTAGTGATTTATCTATGAGGCCGTTACTTCTTCCTGATTTTACCATCTGCGCAGGATCTGCAAAATTCGCAGGTTTCTCACTACTGAGGCTCTCACACTTGTCATCATGGCCCTTGTCACCTCCCGTATTGACTATGCCAACTCCCTGTATGTGGGAATCCGTGCTTACCACCTTCATCGGCTTCAGCTGGTGCAAAACCAGGCAGCCAGACTGGTCTTTCAACAGCCTAAGCACCAACACGTCTCGTCCCTGTTGAGGAGATTGCACTGGCTCCCAGTAGCCTCTCGTTGCATTTTCAAACTGGGCTGCACTGTTTTTAAGTCACTCCTTGCCCTTGCCCCAGCTTTCACCACCCTTATCCTCAAGCGCCACATTCCCTCAAGGAATCTTCGGTCTTCCACACATAATCTCCTAACCGTCCCCTGGCTCAAACGCAAAAATCACAGAGGCTCCTGCTTCTTTTCGCCCCCACAACTTGGAACTCCCTCCCCACTACTATCCGACTCTGTCCCAGTTACACCTGTTTCCGTAAACTACTCAAAACGCATTTCTTCCAGCTAGCTTACAAATAATCCTTGCTGCCACCCTCCCTGCTTTTGTCTATGAGCGCCATGAAACCGACTGGTGACCGTGCGCGGTAGAAATAATTTTAACATAACATAACATAACATAACAGAAAACTGCTGCTAAAACTGTGATTATGGGCTTGATAATATGCTCTATGGTATTCCAAGTGAAGCTCAGGTTAGATGTCCTTCACGTCTATCATGGGCTTTAATTGGAATTCCATAGAGCATATTATCAAGCCCATTATTGCCGTTTTAGCAGCAGTTTTCTGCCGCTAAAGCGGCGATAATTTTATCGCCTGTCTTGATAATATGCCCTCTGGTTCCTTTCTTGTCCTGTTGTCAGGTCTTGTTGTGATTCTGTGTGTGATGTCATGTGATTCCCCATGATTCTGTGTGTCAGTTGGAACCAGGGAAGTTACAGGGAGACTGAGCAGAAAATGTCACGCTCCTGGTGTGGTGCTCATTCACATACTTGTCTACTTAACAACTGTACAGATCTACATGACAAAACATTTTTCAAAGAAGCTACTTGCCTATCTACAGTAATATGTACCAGTAAGTGTCATATCTACAACTGCAACCAAAAAGGTCCCACAAAACACAGGCCCATATTTATCAAGGTTTTGCGTTGCCCTTGCCCCACATGAGGGGATGCAAGGGATGCAAGGGATATTCAAAAGCTAAATTAGACTTACTAAGTAACCCTGCATGACTTACTAAGTAACGCAAATCAGCACAAATATCTGCCTTTTGTTACTCTGTGCCATGGGTAGAGTGTGGATGTTCCCACACATCCACCCATGCATTCAGACACATTCCCAGATTTAGCAACACAGATAGACCTGGGAATGCTACAGAATTGTACGCCTCCCCACCAAAGGCACAAGGAGAAGCAAGGAAGAGAAATATCTTTATTTCTGCTCTTTTTAAGTGTGCTGCATTCTGAGGCACGCTTAGGAAGAGGAGAATGCCTCTGAGGATTTTTTTGTGCAGGAGAGAGACCCTTCCTGCACAAGAACAATTCTGCCTACTAGGCAGACATGCTTGCACCATTGTGCAAGGGTGCCTGCATTGGCACTGGGCAGCAGTTTGTGGGCCAGCAGAGCAGGAATGGTCCCTATGATGTTAAATACGGTGCAGTCCTACCTTCTCCGTTTCTCACAGCGAGCAAGATGCTTGGTGCATTGGGTGAAACGTTGATAGTTATAGGCCATGAGTTTTTCAAAATGTGTTTTATAGTTTCATTTCCAATCATATAATAATCATCAGGGGTTCTATGTTTAAGCAGTAATGCACAGTTAGGGAGAAATTAGATCCACTCTCTCCAACTTTAAAGCAAACAAGATTATTTGTCTTTAGATGTATCACATACAGGACAGAAAAGCAGCCATTATCGTCTTACTACCTGAAGCTACTGGCTGATGAGTAAGTGTTCTATCAAGATGTCAATCTGATTGTGCCTAGCACTCACTTCCTTAACATTACAAGCAGAAAAGGGACTATTGGCATTCCATGCCAGTCAATCTACGGTGGATGATCAATAATGTTTTCCGAAAGTTGGGGAAAACATGGCTTCCCACTCAGTGGTTCTAAAATGATGACAAATAATTATCTGCAATGTTTATTGCCATGAATATGTGGTCAGCAGTGGTGCACTTTACAAATAAATACATCAATAAATATAAAACAAACATTTGTTCCTTGATTAATAAAGCAGTATTGGTTTGGATACTGTCGGAACAGGCACTTTCTGGTTGGCTGAGGCAATGCCCTAGCCAGGCAGAAACTACCACTCCCAGCAGGGGTGGGTGATTTCATTCACTTCGTAGCCTGTGCTCACCTTGGGAAGCTTGGCACTGAGCAGTCAGGCGTATCACAGAGGCAATGTGCAAAGCACTGGCACAGCATTCTCACACAATTAATACACTGAGTGTCACAAACGAGACTTCACATGTAGTGTATGTAAATAAAGTTTGTATTCAACACACACATTAATTAAATCAACATGAACATCATGTATTTCTGGGCATAAATCACATTTGTAAATATCACTAGCAGTACTGGGCCCAGTTGTGTTAAAATTACATCAATAGTATGCCCACTTGGGAAAGATCCTACTTTACACCGCAGCACCCTTATGCAGTGCGAAACATTATCAGAACAAGACCCACCCTGGAAAATATTAACATTTCAATACCACACAGTTATAGGGTACACCCCAGATCGCAACGATATGAAAATGAGTAAACACAGATAACTATTAAATAGCACTGTGGGCCAACGCAGCATGGGAAAAAAAACAATGTCAAAAGTAGTATTCTTTTGGCAAGGAATTAAGTTGAAAATACAAATGCAGCCCTCATGGCCCAAGCCCTCTTCCACCTTGACTGCTCTACTCCCACCGATTAAAGATGAAAAACCCTCCGCCTGACACTAGGCTGATTGCGGTCGGAGTCACACTTTTTCAAGGTCCCAGGGTAGAAGGTGGGGTAGGTTGCAACACAACCCACACAACCACTCACACATACACTCAGCCACTCACAGGCCCTCACAACTACTCACATGCACACTCACAGACCCACACTGCCTTCAAACACCCACTCACACACCCACTTATACTCCCACACAGCGACTCAAACACCCATCGAGACACTCACAAACTCACTCACAGACACTCAAAGCCACTCACACAGCCACACAGCCACTCACACATCCACATACACACCCACACAACCACTCACATACCCACTCAAACACCCCCTCACACAACCAGGTTGCAGGGACATTATAGTTAGGAAAAAGCATTTAAAAAACATAGAAATTCACCGACAAAGCCAAAGGTTACAAGGAAGTTATAGTTAGGAAATAAAATTTCGAAAACCTTAAACATTTACTGAAAAAACAAAGCTTACAGAGACGTTATAGTTAGGTTTGGATTTTACACACAAAACCATAGAAATTTAGCAGTTATAGTTATCTCAAGTAACTATAAATCATGCCCTAGGGTAACTATAACTCGTGCCCTCAGAGGAGCACTCCTTCTCTAAGCGTTTGTACACTGCTGAAATAAAAAAAAGCCTAATACCTACAAATTTCTTTTTAAATCCTAAAATACAGTGCAACCCGAGGCATCTTGCTTTACTGCAATACAATATAATAGGCATTTAGAGAGTGCATGGCTGACTCAGAGGAAACGTCCTGATGCTGGCCACAGGACCACAGATACATCACCACTCATCCTTAGGCCAACAAGCCTTATGCATTATTAAGAGGAGTCTTCAGACTTTTTCTAAAAACTGTTTCCGATGGTGCAAAACAAAGAACATGTAAGTGAATTCCATATCTTTGGCTTAAGAAACAAAAATGATCTTCCTCCCCATCTAGCCCTGCGAGGCCTAGGGGTAGACATGAATTTAAAAGAGTTGGATCGCATGGGTCTGCCCTGATAGTAGACCTTAAATGTGCTTCTATGATACAACAAGTCCTTTGCTTCAGAGCTCAGTAGGGAAAAATCAGAGCCTTGAATTTGATGCTTCTAGCTGTCTGAAGCCCATCTATTTGCCGAAGACCAGCCAACACAGCGTGCCCTATAGGAATTTTATGAATTAAACATGCAGCCACATTTTAAATGATTTCCAAACGTTGAAGTAGGCAGGTAAGCCCAAACATGGACTAATCACATAGTGTAATTTAGAGGTGGCTAATGCAAGGACAATGGTGTTACCGGCCGCAACTGGAACCAAGTGCAGCATCCTCCTGAGCAATTTCAAGGTTACAAGCAGCTAGCAGAGACTTCTTTGACCTGAGGTTCAAAAGACAAGGCAGAATCGAACTTGTCTCAGGGGGCACACCAAGCTCCGAAGGATACCAATTGTGAGAATCTGCGTAATTGTTAGCTCCAAAGAAAGTACTTACATTTTGTCTGAATTCAATTTAAGGCAACTCTCACTCATGCAATCACCCACTGATTCAAGCACATCCTGAAAGAATTAAAAGCATCAGTCATCTTATCCTGAAAGGACATAAGAAGCTAGGTATCATCACCATAAGAAATCACTTTTAGACCCCAGGATTCAACCAGGTTTGCCAAGCATGCTAGATATACTTTAAAAAGAGTGGGACTCATAGTGGAGCCCAGGTGAACCCCAAATTCAAGAGGTTTGTCATTTGCTGTAAATGTGGCAAGAGATACAGCTTGAGAATTGTCCTGCAAATACGATTTAAGCCAAGTCCAGGCTTTCTGTTGAATTCCAATATTAGATAGCCTATTCAGTAAGATGGAATGAGAGACCAGGTCAAATGCTGATGACAAGTCTTGGGACCAGATGTATCAAAGGGTTTTACCCATTCTGTGTCTATGTGAAAATGTGGTCATACATATGGCCCTTGGAGAGCCACCATTGCCAAAGCTCCCTGATTAGTCTTAATAAGGTAAGTCCGACTCAGTACTGTACCCCGCCTAGAAACTCGATTGTGGTTATGAAGAGAATTGGATTCCAGAAAATAGCAAAGTTGTTTAATAACTGCCTTTTATAGCATTTTGGCTACAGCAGGGAGATCTGAGGTATGTCTGAAGTTATTAAGGATCTTGGGCCTGGCATTAGCCTTCTTGAGCAAAGGAAGCAGGAGGGTCTGCTTCCATCGCAGCTAGACTACGGCAGACTCCAGATGGGCATTCATCAGCTTATTCATAATAGGGTTTAAAGCTGTGAGAATAATTTTAAAATATCAGGAATGCAGCAATCAATGGGCAAGCCAGATTTACAGTCGGCCAACAGCAGTGAAAAGGCCTCCAAGGTAATAATCAAGCTCAGCCAACACTGGCCTGTGGATCGAATTGTATTAGTTATATCAGCTTACTTGCCCTGCCTGGGGAACTGATCATAGATTGTTTTGATTTTATCAGAGAAGTCTGCATTTTTATAGGCTAGTTTAGCATCCTTATCATAAGATTGTTTTTTTTTAAACTTCTTTATTTGCGACTGCATAGTATATCACATTACATAGTACGATATTACGAACAAAGTACAGTCTTTTAACTTTTCCCCCGCCCCATACTTTCCCCTCGTTTGTTTTAGCACCATTTCTATTATGTCTGCAGCCAAAAACACAAAGAACATGCACGTCAATATTAAGCACCCCTCCAACGCCTCCTCCCCTGCCCCATCCCAGCCCTCCCTATGCGTCAGACCCCAAAGTCCAGCGCCTGAGTACCCCACCATTACGAACATCAGAATCCATTGCAGTGACATCTCCCGGCCCCAAATGTTCACTCCTTCTCGGATACCCAAGCCTGCAAGTGTCTTCGATCTCTCATAGTCCTCCATCAGGACCGTGATAGTGTCTCCATTTGCCCCATACTCTACGAAATTTCTTTGGTCAACCCCTCGCCTTATATGGGACCCTTTCGGCTGCCATGTAGCGGTCCATGCCCCTTCTCCATTCCTCAAGCAGCAGAGTATCAGGCGCCCCCCATTTCCTGGCTATATCCCTCTTGGCCACTACTAGGGCTAGCCCCAGAAAAATCAGGAGTGGGCGTGCCAAGTCCACATCATTAGTCATCCCCAGGAGTACTACCTTCGAGTCTGATGGGATGTCTGTCTCCAGCACCTCTCCCAGTTCAGCTAAGACCTCCCCCCAGTACGTTTAAATGCATGGACAGGACCAAATGGTGTATAGGAAATCTCCCCTGTCGTGGCCACAGCACAGACAGCCCGGGTCAGGTATTCTCCCCAGTCTATAAAGCCTCACTCTATCAAAATATGACCTATGCAGGATCTTAAACTGGATCAAACTGAGGCGTGATTTCATCGCTACCTCTCTAGGGTGCATCAGTACTACCCCCAATCCACATCATCCATTTCTCCCACTTCCCGTTCCCATGTGTTCCTGAGGCCTTCTAATTTGTTTGGTCTATTATTCATGATGGTTTTATATGTCAGGGACACTGCTTTCCCAGGGATTTGTTCCTGCAAAAGGCGGCCCTCTAGCGGGGCATATTCGGGGAGTACCTCCAGCGATGACCCCTCCGCTCTCCATGCATGCCTGAGTTGCATATATTTAAAGAGCTGGGAGTGGTGTAGCCCATACTCCTTTTGTAGCGACGGAAAGGATTGTAATACCCCCTTTTTAATCACATCCCCTAGAGTAGAGATACCTATGGCATCCCACTCCTGGAACCCCTTCAACTTGTGTAATTCTTTCAACCAGGTGCAGTGCCACAGTGGAGTTTGCTTCGTCGGTTTGTGCTCACTGTATTGCCTTTGTCACCCTCTTCCATGCTCCCAGCGTGATTCTAGTAGCCGGTAGTAGTCTGGCCTGCCCCCTCCCTCTATAGATGTAATAAAGACAGTTGTGGATGACCATCTTGTGTCATTCCAGTGCATAGGTGGGGTGTGTGGCGGGTACCTGGAGCCATTCATTTATGGGTGCCAAGTGTTCTGCCCAGTAGTAGGCCTCTAGGTCAGATAAAGATATTCCACCTTCGTATTGGTGTCTCTGTAGGGTCGAGAGAGCTACTCTAGGCTGCTTACCCAACCACAGATAGGACCTTAATGCCGCATGGATGTCTCGGAATATCTTGCACGGCAAGGGAAAGTATTCATTCTGGAATGCGTATAGAAATCTGGGGGACATGACCATTTTAAACATAGCTGCCCGCCCCAGAATCGTCAGAGGGAGCGATTTCCATCTACTAGCGTCGTCTGAGAAGGTGCGTATGACCCGGCTTATATTACGTTCATAGGAGAGGTTACCATCAGTCGTGACAAATATTCCTAAGTACATAAACTTCTCCCTAGTTGTTTTCAGTCTCTTGGGCAACATGGGCCAGTCCTCCCTTCCCTGCGGATCATATAACGTTGACTTGTGCCAGTTAATCTGGTACCCTGAGTTATTCCCGTAACGGTCTAATTCCTCAAACAGTGCCGGAACAGTAGTGTCCGGGTACGTGACATAGAGCAGGACATCGTCTGCGTATAGGGACAGCTTCTCGTCTGCTTCATCAGCTGGCCCCATCCGGAACCCGGTAATTCCTACATTTTGCCTTACCGCACAGGCCAGTACTTCAATGGATAGCGCAAACAACAGGGGGGATAAGGGGCTTCCCTGCCTGGTGCCTCGTTGAATCGGGAAGGCCTCCGATAGCGCCCCATTCACCCTAGCCCTAGTACTGGGGCTGGTATACAGGAGACTGATCTTATGTCTATATTTGGGCCCGAATCCCATGAGCTCCAGCACACCCTCTAGGAAGGGCCAATGTACAGCATCAAACGCCTTCTCGGCGTCCGGGGAGAGGAACCAGTGGGGCTCAGACCTGTCCTCCACCTCCTTAAGCCAGTTATGGGTCCGTCTTAGATTATATCTGGTGGCCCGTTCCGGGATGAACCCCGTCTGATCTAGAAGGACCAACCCTGTTACCACCCGTCGCATGCGGAGTGCCAAGATCGTGGCGTATAGGGCGTATAGTTTCACCTCTACATTGAGGAGGGAGATGGGGCGGTAGGACGAGCAGTCGTCCGTCGGCTTCCCGTGCTTGTAGATCGGGAAAATTGTTGCTTGCCTGAGGTCCAGGGGGAACTGTCCCTCTTCCTCAGCATCAAGGAATAGGCCCAGCAAGTGGCGGGTCAAGAGATCCGCCATTTTCTTGAAGAATTCTGCTGGGAAACCATTTGGGCCCGGGACCTTTCCCGGTCGGAGCTTCGTCAGTGCCACCCTAACTTCTTCCTCCGTTATATCTGCCTCTAAGGCCACCCGGTCAGAATCCTCAAGCTCCGGAATAGTAATATGTGCCATGTACTGAATTGCATCCTCTTTTGAGCCTAAGTCCCGCGCTTCATAGAAGGACCTATAGAATGCAGCGAATACCTCCACTATCTCAGCATCCGTGTCGGCCCACTTCCCCCGATTGTCTTTCACTTTGTCTACCCAACGATCGTCTCTCACTTTCCTACTTAGCCAAGCCAAGAGCCTCCCGGATTTGTCTCCCACATCGTATAGGCGATGCAGAGTAGCCAGGGCCTATGTCTTCGCTTCCCCCGTCACTAATTGCCTATACTGGGTTTTCAGATCGGACAGTCGCCGAAGTGTCCCCGGATCCCTGGTGCGCAGGTGATCTGTTTCAAGTGTCAGAATCTGTGTTTCCAGTTCCTGTACCTCAGCCTGGATTTTCTTCCTGTCTTCTGCAAGTTTACAGTAGGCCCTGTCTCTAAGTACCACCTTAAGTGCCTCCCAAAGAGTTACTCAGGATTCCACTGTCCCAATGTTTTCTGCCAAGTACACCCTCACGTCTGCTCTCAGGCCCCTGAGGAGTTCTGTGTTTTGTAGGTCCCACGCTGACAGTCGGGGTGTCTTGGGTCCCTCCCTCCTTCTCCTACCCACCTCTATCAATAGGGGGGAGTGGTCAGATATGCCATGCACACAGTACTCCGCCGTGTCCGATACCTGCAGCGCCTGCCATGCCATAAAAAGGTAGTCCAGGCAGGAGTACACTTTGTGGGCCCCCGAAAAAAAGGAGTAGGCCCTGGTGTCCGGGTGGAGCCACCTCCACACATCCAGTAGTCCGAGCACAGACATAGATTTGGCCAGCGGTGTCACATGTGAAGGTTTAGCATTGTCGCCTGACCTATCCTGCTCAGGATCCATTACGTCATTAAAGTCTCCACCAAGGATTTGGATAGTGTCTGCCGTGTCGAGGAGAATATCAGAGACTCCCCGCAGTGTGCCTGCCTGGAGTTTGGGTGGAGCATACGCTGATATAAATGTGTACTCCTTCCTTCCCCATCTACCGCGTACCCCTACATAAGTACCTTGTGAGTCTGTCCAAACCTGCGCTATTGTCATAGGTGGATGCTTTTTAATCAGGATAGCCACTCCTCCAGAGCCCGAAGTGCAACCCGCGTGTGCCAGGACTCTTTACTGCCCCCTCGCCAGGAAAGGCGCATTTAGTACCTTGGAGATGCGTTTCTTGAAGGAGAACAACATCTGCCCCAGATCTTTTCACATAGTTGTGAACCAGTCCCCGTTTAATCTTACAGCCTAGGCCATTTACGTTCCAGGTTAGTACTTTAAAGCCATCTCTAGGCCCATTCACTCCCTGCGGGTCACCCATGGGCAGATCTTGCAGTGTGGGCTGTTGAGATCTCATGCCTTATGTCGGGATTCGTATTGAAGTGTGTGCGTGTGCTCAATCAGTGCATGACAAAACAAACTCCCTCACCCCACCCCTGCCATCTCTAAACTCTCAGAAACTGAAAACACCAACAACTTTCCCCTCCCCCCATCCCCCCTGCAGCCCCAGCTTCCACATAGCCCAGACTACTGGCGGAGAGGGTCTGTCGCCCACCCTTGGATCCCCCCTACAGAACTTACGATTGCACCTTAGTGAGCGGGATGATACCCCTCCTGCCTAGTCAGTCTACAAGGCAAAGTGCATAGCATAAACAACAAACGTAAAGAAATGTATAAAGGGGTGTGTATAACTTGCATGCCCCTTCTACGATGAGCTGCAGTGTCACAGATTAGTCCTGTCCCCTTTTCAGGAATGCGAGTCTTGAGTCTCAGTGTCCGGCTCTTCGAGGAGGCCTCTTGCCTCCTGTTCCATCTCACGTATCCCTTTCTCCAGGGGATGTAGGGATTGATCAGCCACCTCCTCTTCTTCCGAGGTTCGGCCACCTGTGTCTTCTTCTTCCTCCGTGCCATTGTGATCAGCCAAGCAGGTGTATCTGGACACAGACATCGCCTTTGCTGCCGCTGACACTGCTGGAGTCAACCTTCTTCGATCCTGTGTGCTAGGGCCCGGATATGGGGTCGTTTGTGTGTGCCTCCTATTCCGCGGTTTCTTTATCCTTTGGGTTTTAGGGGGGCTCCGACGTAAGCCAGCGGCCGCCATCTCCTCCATGATCCTGCGGCCTTCCTCTACTGCCCCTTGTAGCATAGCACGTTCTTCCAGCCATTGCCATGCTTCCTCTGGTCGGTTGAAAAAGTGAGTTCTCCCCTCATATAGTACTTTTATCTTCGCCAGGAAGAGTAGCATGTATATTAAGTTTAAGTCTCTCAATTTTGCCTTTATCGTGTCATAAGAACGTCTCTGTTTCTGGACCTCTTGGCTGTAATCCGGAAAGATCATTATGTTAGTGTTCTCCAGCCGTATTTCCCATTTCTTCCTGGCTTCCCGCAGAATAAGATCTCTATCCGCAAAATTGAGGAAGCGCGCAATTATCGGTCTTTGCCGTGCCCCCTCCGGTGGTTTCACCAGCAACGCCCTGTGCGCCCTTTCGATGATGAAGCAGATCGAGAATTGCGCCTCTTAGAACGTTGTCTTCAGCCATGAGTAGAGATAGGCTGCCACGTCCGTCCCCTCAATGCCTTCTCTAAAGCCTATGAAGCGGAGGTTATTGCGTCTCGCTCTATTTTCCGCGTCGTCCACCTTCCACAGCAGTTGCCGGTGCGATGCTTGAAGTTCCGCCATTTCCTTTTGGAGAATGGTGATAGAATCCTCTGCTTCTCCAATCCTTGTTTCCGCCGTCGTCACCCGCTCCGTTAGGTTCCGAAAGTCTTGACGCAGGAGGAGCACCTCCGAGCCCACCTCCCCTATCTTGACCTCCAGAGATGCCCCAGAGTCCTGTGTATCCGTTCTGGGTGCTTGTATCGCTTCCAGTAACATGGTGTCAGATCGTGCACCCTGGGCCGTAGGAAGTGTCTCCCTCTGTTGGCGGGCCGTGGCAAAGTTGTCAATAGTTTTCTGCCGTGTGGACTTAACCACTGGGTCTTTTTTCCCCATCTTGAGCGTCCTTATAAGTATCCAGATGATAATCTGGCAGTCCACGCGTTACACATCAGCTATTGGTAAGGAAACAAAGCGAGCGGAGCGTCAGGTTGCAGCGGCGCACACGGATCACAAAATACCAATGGCAGTCGCTCCGAGTCTTCACATGCACTCTCCACCTACTCGAGTCCCAGAGAGCTGGAGTAGTCCTTCTGGGGGGGGAGGGGGGGGCTCTGCCCGTTCCTCACTGCGCAATGGGGTCTTCCGACCACTCAGGTGTCTTGCGGGGCTCGTCAGGGGTGTTAATCGCTCTCTTGCCGTGGGCCTTGTGGGCCCCACACCTCAACCTCCCTCACACGCCAGCCTGGGGTCCCCTAGGACAATGGAGGCACACCCAGGGTCTCACTCCCTCAGTAGCCGTGTTCGAAGCGCTATGTCGCCCACTGCCACTTACACTCCTCAGGGCATCTGCTTCTTGGCGGATAATGAAGAGCTGCGACCCCGTTATCCACACCACGCCAGGAGACTCACATCGATTTGGGTCGCAGCCCCGTGGGGGCCCTCTCTCCCCTAGTCCGCACTACGTCCGGGCGGCCACGTACAGGTCGATGAGGCAGGGGACCATCCACGGAGCCCCAGCAGCTATAGCCGTCTCACAACCCCAGTCACCAGCAGGGCCATTAATATTGTCATTCCGCCCCCGCTACCGCCCCCACTCGGCTCTGCCCCCCGGATCACCTCAGGGCTATGATGAGGGGCCCCGGCTCACCCCAGCGCCGCAGCTACGGATCCGCCCGGCCTTGCACAAACTTCGGCGACGCAGCTCCAGCGCGGGGCTCTCCTGTGGCCTGAGAGCCTATCGCCACGGCGGAATCCCCGAGTGCCTCCAGGGGGCCGCCGTCACTCACCGATCCAGCGTCAGCAAGGACAGGGGCAGAGCCGACGGGGTGCAGTCCGGGTGTATATCGCCTCCGCCCTCTGGTCGTCCCTAGCGCTCTCGGACACACCAGTCTTCGGGTCCGGGCCGAGATCGATCGTCTCCCTTACCCTATCTGGAGGCAGCTGGCCGCCATCTTTGTACAGGTATCCCGGGCCGGTCCCCTGCTGAAGTTGATTTTGCTCGTTTTTGCACTAGTGTCGGTGATTTCACCGTCGCCGTGGACTCCCCGGCCAGATCGGACTCGCATTCGCCGTTTTGGGGGTTCAGGGTCGTCTTTGAAAGTCGGATTTGCTTCAGCTCACCGGGAGCTCTTTACAGGCACGTCTTACTCGGCCATGCTGTTGGCCATGCCCCACTTATCATAAGATGGTTGAGCCAGATATGCTCCAGCCATTTGCAATATGCCCTCTTCTCTTAAGACCTCTAAAAACCAGGGGGAAGATGGCCGATTTCATTGGGGCAATATGAACTAAGGATTCAGACATCCAGTCGTCCACCTGCTCCAGGTCGTTATCAGCAGGGCCCGAGAACACTAGGGGATTTACAGACAGTGCATCAGTCAAAAGCGATTGCGAAATTCACCACCATGGTCTGGCAGATTTCTGCAGAGGGACCACAGACATTTTGGGCCGGTTGGTTATAATCCTAAAAGGAAGCAGAAAGTTGTCAGACCAGATTACCTCACACAAGCCAAATTCATAGAAACATTTAGAGAATGGGAGAATACAAGCTCAAAATGTGACCAGCCGTATGAGGGGGACTGTTGATATAATGGACTAAATTAAAGCCCTCAAACAAGCTGAAGAACTGCTCGGCCTGGGCACAACTCGGATCATCAATGTGCATATTAAAATTGCCCAGGACTAAAAAGTTTAGATGAAGAACAGAAAGGTGATCCAACACATATGAAAGTAACCCAAGGGATAAAAAATATCTATTGGGGGAGGCGGTGGGGAGTAAATTTACGTCCCTCACAGCCTGAAAGTAATATCTATCGTAAAAGAGAAGGTTAATGAGCCCAATATTCATTAGCTTAGTGGTGGTACGTTAGATCTGGGGGTCTCTGGTTCGCAGGGGTAGGTACCACCGTCCAAATAGGGACCCTTGCTTCTAGCCAGGGTAAGGGAGATACACTCTGTAGATAACCCCTGCTCACCCCCTTGGTAGCTTGGCACGAACAGGCTTATCAAAGGCAATGTGTAAAGTATTTGTACCAACACTCACAGTAACACAGTGAAAACACAACAAATGGACTCCACACCAGTTTAGAAAAATAAAGTATCTTTATCGAAACTATACAAGACCAAAACAACAAAACGACAAAAAATCCAACATAGACAGTTGAAGAATAAGTCTTTAAAAGAGTTCTAGGGTTTGCGTCAAAATAATCCACAGTTGGGTCACGTTTAGCCCAAAGTACCTGTAGATGCTACAAAAGTTCCAAGTGGAAGCTGCAGCGTTAAAAAACGAGCAACTTCTTAACAGGAGGCCAGCTCTCCTCAGGCCCTTGGAGATCTCTTCAAGCAAGGGGACACAGCTCAAAGCAAAGTCCTTCCCCTCTCCTTGGCAGCAAAGCAACTGCAGGTCAGTCCACAAGCACACAGCAGGACAGTCCTTCCTCTTCAGTCTTCCAGCTTTCTCCTCAGCAGAGGTTCCTTCTTGATTCCAGGATGATCTAATTTTCTGAGGTCTGGGCATCCCTTTTTATACCAGTCTTTCCTTTGTTTTTTGGAGGCAGAGAGGCCTTGGCTTAGTCAGAACCAGTTCTGGTCAGTCTTGGAGCACTTTGTTTTCCAGACTTCTCCTTTCCTTTCAGCGAGAGGGGCAGGGTCGTCAGCCGTCCAGCAGGAGGTTGAGCCAGCATTGTGGAAGGCAGGCACAGCCCTATGCAGGCCCAGGTGCTATCCCCTCCCACCACTCAAGATGCAGATGCAGCTATTCAGCCTAGAGCTGACTCTGTTGTGTGGCGTTTAGAGTTCCGAGTGAATTTTCCCGATTCATGCCCTTATATAGGTACAATTCACATTACCCTTATATAGGCATAGAAATCAAACCCTTATTTAGACATAGCCCATGTAGACCAAATACAGGCATGGCTACTTCCACCCGTACCAAACGTCACAACGGTTTCTTGGAAAATCGGATTAAGCAGTTAAGGAACTTCCCCTTGCTTAAATATTGATTTGTCCAAGAACTCATGTACTTGGCAAAAAACAACTATTCCCTAGGGGTTCTTTCCTGACGTTATTATGCCCAACTTTACGTCAATCTATGGCATTCCTAAACACCTTCAAGGTATAAATATACCTTCACTTGCTATAGCAAACTACGGTAGTTCGGAGCAGTTCAACTATCTACTTGCCTGACGCAGCTCGCTACAGCAAGTGCCGAAGGAAGCCAACCCTCCAACTGACACACTGATCAAGAGGCTGCCTTTCTCTCACAGAGAATCCAGCTCCAGTGTTTCCAAGCTCCCCTTGTGGGGTGTTGGAAAATCGAGTCCTGAGACAGAGATACCAGACCTCCTTCATTCTAAACCAAGGTATGGAGCTGATTAGAACCTAGAGAAACCTTTGGTAGATTCTTGGCAAAAACAACTAAACCTATGCTACACAATACTTACTTCTTCCCGCGTACTAGACTTGGGTTAGGTACATCGGGGTAGGCGTATTTAGAAGCAATAATTGAGTATTTTTAGTCAATGTTATTTATGTAAGTATTTGTATATGGCTTAGAAACCATACAATGCTTTTACAGTATTATTATATAATACTATTCTCGCTGTACGCATTATGCTTTGCAGTCTGCTTAGCGATTGTAGCAGCTCACTTCTCTTGTATGAGAAAGAAGACTGTTCAATAAACCTTTTTATTGAAAACGCCCATCTCTCTATTTCTCTACAAACTCTGTTGAAACGAAGCATGCACGATTGACTAAGTGAAGTACTTACTGTTAAGGGTTAATCAAAGTAAGGGTCTCATGTTACGCAGTAAAAGACTTGGACTAATGATGTCTTAAAACTTGTTAACTTGAAGAGTTGTCTTTCATTTATATCAAGTACGCATTTGCCAATGCTTGTTGGTTTGCCTTTTTACTGAAAAGATCGTAAGGAGAAAGTTCCACATGGGCACGTTATTCTTAGAGACACGCCTTAACTGTAAGAAGCCTAGCGCGTGCAGCATGTGCTTAATTTACATATCAGCAACTATAAAGGAAAGCCCAGCGCTTGTAACGACGCTTCGCTTCAGCAGAGCATCTCCCACAAACAGTGCTAAGGATTCCTGCCTGCATCCTGATTCCTGAGTCACCGTCTCAACGCGACCTGTCTCCTGAACTCCGCTTCACCCAGAAGAGCTTTCTGCCTCCCGCTTCCCTCCCGCTTCTTCCAGAAGAGTTCTCTGCCTCTCGCTTCCCTTCCTCGATCCTTACCTGCAATAAAGAAGACTCCGAATGGCGTTTTTTCTTTCCTGCAAACCCCAGTGATTCCTGAACCCTTCTCTTCCTGTTTGGCACACAGCATCTCCGTTTCCTTTTCCCAGCACGTCATCTCCGGCCTCGGCTCGACTCCAAGTAAGGTCTTATTAACCTTTAATCTTCCTGTGGAAATAAAGACCACAAGTATTATTTCACTCACCTTAGAAAGAGGATATTTCACGGTGAGGAAAACTTTTGACATTTTGAAGGTGACTGAAGTTTACAATGACTCTGGATTTTGCCCTAGGAATTAAACGTTAGATATGTTTCTGAATACGGACAATAAGCATTGGTACATACAAGAAATGGAAATCAATGTTGTTTAGTATAAACAGGTGTTAGAGACATGTTTAATGTAATTAATGCTGTGAGATAAAACAAGCATTGATAAGAGCAAGAGTCCACGAGAGAGTAAGCATCATTAGGGTGCAAGGTATTTTTTCTTGTTTGTTTTCTTATTTATATTTTACAGATTAGACCCCCAAATCCAGCATAAAACTACAATAATGCAGGTATGTAAGGTTATTGGAAACCGTTTGAAGTGATTACTAATAACACTAACTTCTTTTGATATGAATAACGAAAATTCTAGGAATTATGTTTCATGAATGCTTATTTTAATTCAAGGCTTTCTCAAGAAAGGAAGAGTTTGTAATTGTAGTAGAAGTGTAAGCCAGGGCTGAAAACACAAAAGGTATGTTTCAATGTATAATTACTCATTTTTGATGAAGGTTAAGTGACAAACAATTGTATTGATATTTATCAAATATTGCACTGCAGCAACAAAAGGAAACAGTTTCAACGGTGTCGTGGAGAAAGCTCAACAGAAAGCGAAGCCACAAAAATATATTGTTCCTTTGATTGCTGCAAACCAAGAAGGTTTTCAAAATGGATGTAAACCAGTTAACCCAGTTGGTGCAAAGGTTAAATACTGAAATGCAGGAATTGCGTTCAGAGAATCAGTCATTACGACAAGAACTTGACAAGACAAAAATAGGTTTTACGTCTTGGAGAGAATCCACAGAAGAAGGGGGTCGTCCTGTTTTGACACCCCCTAAGTTTGGTACATCAGCTTTTGGTTCACAGACCTTTCGTACTCAATCCACCTCTGTCACTGAACAACCAGTTCAATTAACAGTCGTAACCCCCACTCCAGTACCTTTGGCAAATCCAGAACGATTCACAGGAGATTCAAGCAAGTTTGCAACATTCATGAGCCAATGTCAGTTGCATTTTTTATGTAAGCCACAAATCTTTACCAATGATACCGCTAAGGTTTCTTTTATTATATCTTATCTGGGTGGGGTGGCTGCTGATTGGGCAATGCCTCTAGTAGATATTAATGATCCTCTGTTGCACAATTTAAATACTTTTAAAACTGCTATGACCAATTTGTTTGCTAAACATGTTTTTCTTCAAGCCTCAGATAATGAGTTATTGAATCTGCGACAGGGCTCCAAAGATTTAGTTACTTATATTACTACGTTCAATAGATTACTTGCTGAGACACATTGGCCACCTGAAAAAAGAATCTCCCTTTTCTATAGGGGCTTGAGAGATGAGATCAAAGATTCATTAGCTCATGTTGTTGAATAACCAAATGATTTTAGTGATTTTCAAGAATTTGTTGTTAAATTAGACCATAGACTTGGTGAACCTAAAGGAGAAAGATCAAAACACGATATTAAAAACCTTCATTTTAAGTCAGAAAGAAAAGACATAGATAATAAATCCTCTACTATAGAACCAATGCAGATTGGTGGAATAAAAGGACCATTATCAAATAACGAAAAAGAAAGACGTAGGAAAGGAAATCTATGTTTATACTGTGGAAAGGCAGGTCATTTTGCAAAAGACTGTCCAGTAAAACTTGTAAAAAAGAAGGCTCTTGTTATTTGTGCAAATGATGAATCGGAAAACTAATTGTCTCAGAGAATGTTGAGACCGATTCTTTGAGTAGGCAGTTAAATCAGGTCCCAAAATATGCACCTTGTGCATTAACGCAAGTCCCCAAACATTTTACTGTAAGATTACTTCTTATCTTGACCACCCAACAAAGACACAGTATTCCTGTGCTTATTGATTCAGGAGCTACAGGAAATTTCTTTGATATAACCCTAGCCAAAACTTTGCAATTACCTCAAATACCTAAAAAACAACCAGAACCAGTGAGGGCAGTCGATGGTTCAGCTTTGTCTTCAGGTCTGATATGGTTTAACACCACACCATTATTATTTGTAGCTGAGAATGGTCATTCTGAGTATGTAGTGTTTGATTTAATTGATACACCATCTTTTGGGGTCATCCTTGGTATTCCTTGGTTGGAATTTCATAATCCCAAAATAGATTGGGTCAAACGTACAGTGACTCTTGATTCGGCTCATTGTAGATTACATTGTTATCAGGACACCAAAGATCCGATTATGCCATTGTGTTGTGCCGCTTTACAGTCTTCTAATCCTGAATTGCCAGCTGAATATCTGGATTTTAGTGATGTATTTTATCCAGTTAAGGCAACTACTCTTCCGCCCCATAGAATCTACGATTGTAGAATAGATCTTATTCCAGGGGCGAAATTACCTTGCAGTAGAATATATGCCTTAACAGAGCCAGAAAATCAATATTTACGAACCTACTTGGACGAATTGCTGGAATTAGGTTTCATTCGACATTCCACCTCTCCAGTCTCGTCGCCACTCTTCTTTGTAGCGAAGAAGTCTGGTGATTTGCGCGCTTGCATCGACTATCGCGCAATTAACAAGGCAACCATAAAAAAACGGTATCCTTTGCCATTAATTCCTGTACTTCTAAATCAGGTGAAAGGTTCTAGCGTTTATACAAAATTGGATTTATGTGGAGCCTATCACCTAATCCGCGTAAAAGAGGGCGACGAGTGGAAAACCGCTTTTCGTACCAAGTTTGGTCTTTTTGAGTACACAGTAATGCCCTTCGGTTTATGTAACGCTCCTGCAGCGTTTCAATATTTCATAAACGAAGTGTTGCATGAATTACTGGACATTTGCGTCATTGTTTACATTGACGACATTTTGATTTACTCTAAAAATCAGGAAGAACATGTTGAACATGTGCGGTTAGTTCTGAAAAAACTCAGAGACAATGCCTTATTTGTAAAACAAGAAAAATGCGTATTTAATTCTTCAAAGGTGGAATTTCTGGGATACTGGTTATCTCCAGAAGGCATTACAATGGATCCCAAGAAGGTAGAAGCAATTCTCAATTGGCCTTCACCAAAATCAGTGAAAGATGTTCAACGCATTCTAGGTTTTGCAAATTGTTATAGGCGCTTTATTGCAAAATTTTCTGAAATTGTGGTACCAATCACCTCATTGTTAAGAAAAGGAAAAGTATTTCTTTGGACTCCGGAAGCTGAAGAAGCCTTTTTAATTTTAAAAAGAATGTTCACTTCAGCTCCCATTTTGGCTCATCCAGATCCAGACAAGCCTTTCTTTGTAGAGGCCGATGCTTCTCAAACAGCAATTGGAGGAGTGTTAATGCAAAAAGACAATAAAACAGGCTATTTACATCCAATTGCCTTTTTTTCAAGAAAATTATTGCCAGCTGAGCAAAATTATACAATAGCTGAGCGAGAGTTACTAGCAGTCAAAGCAGTTTTACAAGAATGGAGACATCATCTCTTGGGAGATAAGCACACTGTGACAATGTATTCAGATCATAAGAATTTACAATTCTATTCTACAGTGAAGGCTTTCACTCCAAGACAGATGAGATGGTTGCAATTTTTCAGTGAATTCGATTTTTAAATCACATATTGTCCTGGAGAGAAACAATTACTCTCAGATACTCTTTCCAGATTAGTATGTGATAAACAAAAAGATTCAACTAGAAGTTCACAAAGTATAATTCCATCTGACAAAGTGTGTGCAGAAATTTCCTCTGATAACTTTTTTGATCTTTTAAGAAGCAAAGTGAGGTTACTTGATCAAAAAGAATGGTTATCTGAAAAGCATAACTCAATCACTAACGATTTTTTCTTTCATAAGAAGAAATTATTTCTTCCTGATAAAGAATCTCGCCAGCTAATAATTAAATGGAATCATGACTTGGGAACGGCTGCACATCCAGGAATTAACAAAACCCTTGAACTTTGCCAAAGACATTTCTGGTGGAAGAATATGATTGTTGATATTCAACAATTCATAGAAACTTGTCCTGTCTGTAGTCATCAAAAATCTCTACACACAGCTCCCAGGGGTTTTCTACAACCAATGATCATACCTTCATATCCTTGGCATACTATTAGCCTTGATTTTATTACAGATTTGCCAAACTCAAATGGTTTTACCACAATCTTGGTTGTGGTGGATTTATTATCTAAAATGGGACATTTTATTCCGCTACCTAAAATACCATCTGCCGAAGAATTTAGTCAAGTATTTTTACAACAAGTGGTAAAACTACATGGTTTACCAAATAAAATCATTTCAGACAGAGGGCCGCAATTTGTATCTAAATTTTGGAGAAAACTTAGTAATTATTTAGGAATAGAACTAGGATTATCGTCAGCCTTCCATCCTCAAACTGACGGCCAAACAGAACGAGTAAACCAACATATTGAACAATGTTTACGTTGTTTAATCAATACAGTATCATCAAATTGGGATGAGACATTGCCTTTAGCTGAATTTTCCTATAATAACACTCTTCACTCCGCATTAGGTTGTTCACCTTTTTTCTTCATGACTGGTCAACATCCACGTTCTTTACCTGAAATAATTCCTAAAGAAGAACAAGACATGCCAGCTGTAGCTGAAAGATTGGCCAAACTACAATTAATTCAGGAACAAGTCAAGAAAGCTTTAACTAGAAATAAAAATAAAATGAAAATGAACGCTGATAAACATAGATTATCTAGTCCATCCTATAAGGAAGGAGATCAGGTATGGTTATCAACCAAAATACATACAATTAGAAGGACCTAAAAAATTGAAACCACGATTTATTGGACCCTTTCCAATTGAAAAAATATTAAATCCAGTTTCAGTTAAATTGCGACTTCCAGATGAGTATGCCATTCATCCAGTTTTTCATGTTTCCCTTTTAAAACCCTTTAACCCTTTCACTAGAGCAGATAATCCTCCTCCACCAATTATAATTGGGGATCATCTTGAATATGAAGTACATAAGATATTAGATGCAAAAAGAATTCAGGGAAAACTCTACTATCTGATTGATTGGAAGGGTTACGATTCAAGCGAAAGATCCTGGGAACCTGAAGTTAATGTTCATGCTCCCCGTTTGGTCAAACGATTCCATGCTTTACATCCAGAAAAGCCCAGACCAATTAGACGACCTTTGGGAGGGAGAACTGTTAAGGGTTAATCAAAGTAAGGGTCTCATGTTACGCAGTAAAAGACTTGGACTAATGATGTCTTAAAACTTGTTAACTTGAAGAGATGTATTTAAAAACTGTTGTCTTTCATTTATATCAAGTACGCATTTGCCAATGCTTGTTGGTTTGCCTTTTTACTGAAAAGATCGTAAGGAGAAAGTTCCACATGGGCACGTTATTCTTAGAGACACGTCTTAACTGTAAGAAGCCTAGCGCGTGCAGCATGTGCTTAATTTACATATCAGCAACTATAAAGGAAAGCCCAGCGCTTGTAACGACGCTTCGCTTCAGCAGAGCATCTCCCACGAACAGTGCTAAGGATTCCTGCCTGCATCCTGATTCCTGAGTCACCGTCTCAACGCGACCTGTCTCTGGAACTCCGCTTCACCCAGAAGAGCTTTCTGCCTCCCGCTTCCCTCCCGCTTCTTCCAGAAGAGTTCTCTGCCTCTCGCTTCCCTTCCTCGATCCTTACCTGCAATAAAGAAGACTCCGAATGGCGTTTTTTCTTTCCTGCAAACCCCGGTGATTCCTGAACCCTTCTCTTCCTGTTTGGCACACAGCATCTCCGTTTCCTTTTCGCAGCACGTCATCTCCGGCCTCGGCTCGACTCCAAGTAAGGTCTTATTAACCTTTAATCTTCCTGTGGAAATAAAGACCACAAGTATTATTTCACTCACCTTAGAAAGAGGATATTTCACGGTGAGGAAAACTTTTGACATTTTGAAGGTGACTGAAGTTTACAATGACTCTGGATTTTGCCCTAGGAATTAAACGTTAGATATGTTTCTGAATACGGACAATAAGCATTGGTACATACAAGAAATGGAAATCAATGTTGTTTAGTATAAACAGGTGTTATAGACATGTTTAATGTAATTAATGCTGTGAGATAAAACAAGCATTGATAAGAGCAAGAGTCAATGAGAGAGTAAGCATCATTAGGGTGCAAGGTATTTTTTCTTGTTTGTTTTCTTATTTATATTTTACAGATTAGACCCCCAAATCCAGCATAAAACTACAATAATGCAGTTATGTAAGGTTATTGGAAACCGTTTGAAGTGATTACTAATAACACTAACTTCTTTTGATATGAATAACGAAAATTCTAGGAATTATGTTTCATGAATGCTTATTTTAATTCAAGGCTTTCTCAAGAAAGGAAGAGTTTGTAATTGTAGTAGAAGTGTAAGCCAGGGCTGAAAACACAAAAGGTATGTTTCAATGTATAATTACTCATTTTTGATGAAGGTTAAGTGACAAACAATTGTATTGATATTTATCAAATATTGCACTGCAGCAACAAAAGGAAACAGTTTCAACGGTATCGTGGAGAAAGCTCAACAGAAAGCGAAGCCACAAAAAATATATTGTTCCTTTGATTGCTGCAAACCAAGAAGGTTTTCAAAATGGATGTAAACCAGTTAACCCAGTTGGTGCAAAGGTTAAATACTGAAATGCAGGAATTGCGTTCAGAGAATCAGTCATTACGACAAGAACTTGACAAGACAAAAATAGGTTTTACGTCTTGGAGAGAATCCACAGAAGAAGGGGGTCGTCCTGTTTTGACACCCCCTAAGTTTGGTACATCAGCTTTTGGTTCAAAGACCTTTCGTACTCAATCCACCTCTGTCACTGAACAACCAGTTCAATTAACAGTCGTAACCCCCACTCCAGTACCTTTGGCAAATCCAGAACGATTCACAGGAGATTCAAGCAAGTTTGCAACATTCATGAGCCAATGTCAGTTGCATTTTTTATGTAAGCCACAAATCTTTATCAATGATACCGCTAAGGTTTCTTTTATTATATCTTATCTGGGTGGGGTGGCTGCTGATTGGGCAATGCCTCTAGTAGATAATAATGATCCTCTGTTGCACAATTTAAATACTTTTAAAACTGCTATGACCAATTTGTTTGCTAAACATGTTTTTCTTCAAGCCTCAGATAATGAGTTATTGAATCTGCGACAGGGCTCCAAAGATTTAGTTACTTATATTACTACGTTCAATAGATTACTTGCTGAGACACATTGGCCACCTGAAAAAAGAATCTCCCTTTTCTATAGGGGCTTGAGATATGAGATCAAAGATTCATTAGCTCATGTTGTTGAATTACCAAATGATTTTAGTGATTTTCAAGAATTTGTTGTTAAATTAGACCATAGACTTGGTGAACGTAAAGGAGAAAGATCAAAACACGATATTAAAAACCTTCATTTTAAGTCAGAAAGAAAAGACATAGATAATAAATCCTCTACTATAGAACCAATGCAGATTGGTGGAATAAAAGGACCATTTTCAAATAACGAAAAAGAAAGACGTAGGAAAGGAAATCTATGTTTAAACTGTGGAAAGGCAGGTCATTTTGCAAAAGACTGTCCAGTAAAACTTGTAAAAAAGAAGGCTCTTGTTATTTGTGCAAATGATGAATCGGAAAACTAATTGTCTCAGAGAATGTTGAGACCGATTCTTTGAGTAGGCAGTTAAATCAGGTCCCAAAATATGCACCTTGTGCATTAACGCAAGTCCCCAAACATTTTACTGTAAGATTACTTCTTATCTTGACCACCCAACAAAGACACAGTATTCCTGTGCTTATTGATTCAGGAGCTACAGGAAATTTCTTTGATATAACCCTAGCCAAAACTTTGCAATTACCTCAAATACCTAAAAAACAACCAGAACCAGTGAGGGCAGTCGATGGTTCAGCTTTGTCTTCAGGTCTGATATGGTTTAACACCACACCATTATTATTTGTATCTGAGAATGGTCATTCTGAGTATGTAGTGTTTGATTTAATTGATACACCATCTTTTGGGGTCATCCTTGGTATTCCTTGGTTGGAATTTCATAATCCCAAAATAGATTGGGTCAAACGTACAGTGACTCTTGATTCGGCTCATTGTAGATTACATTGTTATCAGGACACCAAAGATCCGATTATGCCATTGTGTTGTGCCGCTTTACAGTCTTCTAATCCTGAATTGCCAGCTGAATATCTGGATTTTAGTGATGTATTTTATCCAGTTAAGGCAACTACTCTTCCGCCCCATAGAATCTACGATTGTAGAATAGATCTTATTCCAGGGGCGAAATTACCTTGCAGTAGAATATATGCCTTAACAGAGCCAGAAAATCAATATTTACGAACCTACTTGGACGAATTGCTGGAATTAGGTTTCATTCGACATTCCACCTCTCCAGTCTCGTCGCCACTCTTCTTTGTAGCGAAGAAGTCTGGTGATTTGCGCGCTTGCATCGACTATCGCGCAATTAACAAGGCAACCATAAAAAACCGGTATCCTTTGCCATTAATTCCTGTACTTCTAAATCAGGTGAAAGGTTCTAGCGTTTATACAAAATTGGATTTATGTGGAGCCTATCACCTAATCCGCGTAAAAGAGGGCGACGAGTGGAAAACCGCTTTTCGTACCAAGTTTGGTCTTTTTGAGTACACAGTAATGCCCTTCGGTTTATGTAACGCTCCTGCAGCGTTTCAATATTTCATAAACGAAGTGTTGCATGAATTACTGGACATTTGCGTCATTGTTTACATTGACGACATTTTGATTTACTCTAAAAATCAGGAAGAACATGTTGAACATGTGCGGTTAGTTCTGAAAAAACTCAGAGACAATGCCTTATTTGTAAAACAAGAAAAATGCGTATTTAATTCTTCAAAGGTGGAATTTCTGGGATACTGGTTATCTCCAGAAGGCATTACAATGAATCCCAAGAAGGTAGAAGCAATTCTCAATTGGCCTTCACCAAAATCAGTGAAAGATGTTCAACGCATTCTAGGTTTTGCAAATTTTTATAGGCGCTTTATTGCAAAATGTTCTGAAATTGTGGTACCAATCACCTCATTGTTAAGAAAAGGAAAAGTATTTCCTTGGACTCCGGAAGCTGAAGAAGCCTTTTTAATTTTAAAAAGAATGTTCACTTCAGCTCCCATTTTGGCTCATCCAGATCCAGACAAGCCTTTCTTTGTAGAGGCCGATGCTTCTCAAACAGCAATTGGAGGAGTGTTAATGCAAAAAGACAATAAAACAGGCTATTTACATCCAATTGCCTTTTTTTCAAGAAAATTATTGCCAGCTGAGCAAAATTATACAATAGCTGAGCGAGAGTTACTAGCAGTCAAAGCAGTTTTACAAGAATGGAGACATCATCTCTTGGGAGCTAAGCACACTGTGACAATTTATTCAGATCATAAGAATTTACAATTCTATTCTACAGTGAAGGCTTTCACTCCAAGACAGATGAGATGGTTGCAATTTTTCAGTGAATTCGATTTTTTAATCACATATTGTCCTGGAGAGAAACAATTACTCTCAGATACTCTTTCCAGATTAGTATGTGATAAACAAAAAGATTCAACTAGAAGTTCACAAAGTATAATTCCATCTGACAAAGTGTGTGCAGAAATTTCCTCTGATAACTTTTTTGATCTTTTAAGAAGCAAAGTGAGGTTACTTGATCAAAAAGAATGGTTATCTGAAAAGCATAACTCAATCACTAACGATTTTTTCTTTCATAAGAAGAAATTATTTCTTCCTGATAAAGAATCTCGCCAGCTAATAATTAAATGGAATCATGACTTGGGAACGGCTGCACATCCAGGAATTAACAAAACCCTTGAACTTTGCCAAAGACATTTCTGGTGGAAGAATATGATTGTTGATATTCAACAATTCATAGAAACTTGTCCTGTCTGTAGTCATCAAAAATCTCTACACACAGCTCCCAGAGGTTTTCTACAACCAATGATCATACCTCCATATCCTTGGCATACTATTAGCCTTGATTTTATTACAGATTTGCCAAACTCAAATGGTTTTACCACAATCTTGGTTGTGGTGGATTTATTATCTAAAATGGGACATTTTATTCCGCTACCTAAAATACCATCTGCAGAAGAATTTAGTCAAGTATTTTTACAACAAGTGGTAAAACTACATGGTTTACCAAATAAAATCATTTCAGACAGAGGGCCGCAATTTGTATCTAAATTTTGGAGAAAACTTAGTAATTATTTAGGAATAGAACTAGGATTATCGTCAGCCTTCCATCCTCAAACTGACGGCCAAACAGAACGAGTAAACCAACATATTGAACAATGTTTACGTTGTTTAATCAATACAGTATCATCAAATTGGGATGAGACATTGCCTTTAGCTGAATTTTCCTATAATAACACTCTTCACTCCGCATTAGGTTGTTCACCTTTTTTCTTCATGACTGGTCAACATCCACGTTCTTTACCTGAAATAATTCCTAAAGAAGAACAAGACATGCCAGCTGTAGCTGAAAGATTGGCCAAACTACAATTAATTCAGGAACAAGTCAAGAAAGCTTTAACTAGAAATAAAAATAAAATGAAAATGAACGCTGATAAACATAGATTATCTAGTCCATCCTATAAGGAAGGAGATCAGGTATGGTTATCAACCAAAATACATACAATTAGAAGGACCTAAAAAATTGAAACCACGATTTATTGGACCCTTTCCAATTGAAAAAATATTAAATCCAGTTTCAGTTAAATTGCGACTTCCAGATGAGTATGCCATTCATCCAGTTTTTCATGTTTCCCTTTTAAAACCCTTTAACCCTTTCACTAGAGCAGATAATCCTCCTCCACCAATTATAATTGGGGATCATCTTGAATATGAAGTACATAAGATATTAGATGCAAAAAGAATTCAGGGAAAACTCTACTATCTGATTGATTGGAAGGGTTACGATTCAAGCGAAAGATCCTGGGAACCTGAAGTTAATGTTCATGCTCCCCGTTTGGTCAAACGATTCCATGCTTTACATCCAGAAAAGCCCAGACCAATTAGACGACCTTTGGGAGGGAGAACTGTTAAGGGTTAATCAAAGTAGGGTCTCATGTTACGCAGTAAAAGACTTGGACTAATGATGTCTTAAAACTTGTTAACTTGAAGAGATGTATTTAAAAACTGTTGTCTTTCATTTATATCAAGTACGCATTTGCCAATGCTTGTTGGTTTGCCTTTTTACTGAAAAGATCGTAAGGAGAAAGTTCCACATGGGCACGTTATTCTTAGAGACACGTCTTAACTGTAAGAAGCCTAGCGCGTGCAGCATGTGCTTAATTTACATATCAGCAACTATAAAGGAAAGCCCAGCGCTTGTAACGACGCTTCGCTTCAGCAGAGCATCTCCCACGAACAGTGCTAAGGATTCCTGCCTGCATCCTGATTCCTGAGTCACCGTCTCAACGCGACCTGTCTCTGGAACTCCGCTTCACCCAGAAGAGCTTTCTGCCTCCCGCTTCCCTCCCGCTTCTTCCAGAAGAGTTCTCTGCCTCTCGCTTCCCTTCCTCGATCCTTACCTGCAATAAAGAAGACTCCGAATGGCGTTTTTTCTTTCCTGCAAACCCCGGTGATTCCTGAACCCTTCTCTTCCTGTTTGGCACACAGCATCTCCGTTTCCTTTTCGCAGCACGTCATCTCCGGCCTCGGCTCGACTCCAAGTAAGGTCTTATTAACCTTTAATCTTCCTGTGGAAATAAAGACCACAAGTATTATTTCACTCACCTTAGAAAGAGGATATTTCACGGTGAGGAAAACTTTTGACATTCTGAAGGTGACTGAAGTTTACAATGACTCTGGATTTTGCCCTAGGAATTAAACGTTAGATATGTTTCTGAATACGGACAATAAGCATTGGTACATACAAGAAATGGAAATCAATGTTGTTTAGTATAAACAGGTGTTAGAGACATGTTTAATGTAATTAATGCTGTGAGATAAAACAAGCATTGATAAGAGCAAGAGTCAATGAGAGAGTAAGCATCATTAGGGTGCAAGGTATTTTTTCTTGTTTGTTTTCTTATTTATATTTTACAGATTAGACCCCCAAATCCAGCATAAAACTACAATAATGCAGGTATGTAAGGTTATTGGAAACCGTTTGAAGTGATTACTAATAACACTAACTTCTTTTGATATGAATAACGAAAATTCTAGGAATTATGTTTCATGAATGCTTATTTTAATTCAAGGCTTTCTCAAGAAAGGAAGAGTTTGTAATTGTAGTAGAAGTGTAAGCCAGGGCTGAAAACACAAAAGGTATGTTTCAATGTATAATTACTCATTTTTGATGAAGGTTAAGTGACAAACAATTGTATTGATATTTATCAAATATTGCACTGCAGCAACAAAAGGAAACAGTTTCAACGCTGTCGTGGAGAAAGCTCAACAGAAAGCGAAGCCACAAAAAATATATCGTTCCTTTGATTGCTGCAAACCAAGAAGGTTTTCAAAATGGATGTAAACCAGTTAACCCAGTTGGTGCAAAGGTTAAATACTGAAATGCAGGAATTGCGTTCAGAGAATCAGTCATTACGACAAGAACTTGACAAGACAAAATAGGTTTTACGTCTTGGAGAGAATCCACAGAAGAAGGGGGTCGTCCTGTTTTGACACCCCCTAAGTTTGGTACATCAGCTTTTGGTTCACAGACCTTTCGTACTCAATCCACCTCTGTCACTGAACAACCAGTTCAATTAACAGTCGTAACCCCCACTCCAGTACCTTTGGCAAATCCAGAACGATTCACAGGAGATTCAAGCAAGTTTGCAACATTCATGAGCCAATGTCAGTTGCATTTTTTATGTAAGCCACAAATCTTTACCAATGATACCGCTAAGGTTTCTTTTATTATATCTTATCTGGGTGGGGTGGCTGCTGATTGGGCAATGCCTCTAGTAGATAATAATGATCCTCTGTTGCACAATTTAAATACTTTTAAAAGTGCTATGACCAATTTGTTTGCTAAACATGTTTTTCTTAAAGCCTCAGATAATGAGTTATTGAATCTGCGACAGGGCTCCAAAGATTTAGTTACTTATATTACTACGTTCAATAGATTACTTGCTGAGACACATTGGCCACCTGAAAAAAGAATCTCCCTTTTCTATAGGGGCTTGAGAGATGAGATCAAAGATTCATTAGCTCATGTTGTTGAATTACCAAATGATTTTAGTGGTTTTCAAGAATTTGTTGTTAAATTAGACCATAGACTTGGTGAACGTAAAGGAGAAAGATCAAAACACGATATTAAAAACCTTCATTTTAAGTCAGAAAGAAAAGACATAGATAATAAATCCTCTACTATAGAACCAATGCAGATTGGTGGAATAAAAGGACCATTTTCAAATAACGAAAAAGAAAGACGTAGGAAAGGAAATCTATGTTTATACTGTGGAAAGGCAGGTCATTTTGCAAAAGACTGTCCAGTAAAACTTGTAAAAAAGAAGGCTCTTGTTATTTGTGCAAATGATGAATCGGAAAACTAATTGTCTCAGAGAATGTTGAGACCGATTCTTTGAGTAGGCAGTTAAATCAGGTCCCAAAATATGCACCTTGTGCATTAACGCAAGTCCCCAAACATTTTACTGTAAGATTACTTCTTATCTTGACCACCCAACAAAGACACAGTATTCCTGTGCTTATTGATTCAGGAGCTACAGGAAATTTCTTTGATATAACCCTAGCCAAAACTTTGCAATTACCTCAAATACCTAAAAAACAACCAGAACCAGTGAGGGCAGTCGATGGTTCAGCTTTGTCTTCAGGTCTGATATGGTTTAACACCACACCATTATTATTTGTATCTGAGAATGGTCATTCTGAGTATGTAGTGTTTGATTTAATTGATACACCATCTTTTGGGGTCATCCTTGGTATTCCTTGGTTGGAATTTCATAATCCCAAAATAGATTGGGTCAAACGTACAGTGACTCTTGATTCGGCTCATTGTAGATTACATTGTTATCAGGACACCAAAGATCCGATTATGCCATTGTGTTGTGCCGCTTTACAGTCTTCTAATCCTGAATTGCCAGCTGAATATCTGGATTTTAGTGATGTATTTTATCCAGTTAAGGCAACTACTCTTCCGCCCCATAGAATCTACGATTGTAGAATAGATCTTATTCCAGGGGCGAAATTACCTTGCAGTAGAATATATGCCTTAACAGAGCCAGAAAATCAATATTTACGAACCTACTTGGACGAATTGCTGGAATTAGGTTTCATTCGACATTCCACCTCTCCAGTCTCGTCGCCACTCTTCTTTGTAGCGAAGAAGTCTGGTGATTTGCGCGCTTGCATCGACTATCGCGCAATTAACAAGGCAACCATAAAAAACCGGTATCCTTTGCCATTAATTCCTGTACTTCTAAATCAGGTGAAAGGTTCTAGCGTTTATACAAAATTGGATTTATGTGGAGCCTATCACCTAATCCGCGTAAAAGAGGGCGACGAGTGGAAAACCGCTTTTCGTACCAAGTTTGGTCTTTTTGAGTACACAGTAATGCCCTTCGGTTTATGTAACGCTCCTGCAGCGTTTCAATATTTCATAAACGAAGTGTTGCATGAATTACTGGACATTTGCGTCATTGTTTACATTGACGACATTTTGATTTACTCTAAAAATCAGGAAGAACATGTTGAACATGTGCGGTTAGTTCTGAAAAAACTCAGAGACAATGCCTTATTTGTAAAACAAGAAAAATGCGTATTTAATTCTTCAAAGGTGGAATTTCTGGGATACTGGTTATCTCCAGAAGGCATTACAATGAATCCCAAGAAGGTAGAAGCAATTCTCAATTGGCCTTCACCAAAATCAGTGAAAGATGTTCAACGCATTCTAGGTTTTGCAAATTTTTATAGGCGCTTTATTGCAAAATGTTCTGAAATTGTGGTACCAATCACCTCATTGTTAAGAAAAGGAAAAGTATTTCCTTGGACTCCGGAAGCTGAAGAAGCCTTTTTAATTTTAAAAAGAATGTTCACTTCAGCTCCCATTTTGGCTCATCCAGATCCAGACAAGCCTTTCTTTGTAGAGGCCGATGCTTCTCAAACAGCAATTGGAGGAGTGTTAATGCAAAAAGACAATAAAACAGGCTATTTACATCCAATTGCCTTTTTTTCAAGAAAATTATTGCCAGCTGAGCAAAATTATACAATAGCTGAGCGAGAGTTACTAGCAGTCAAAGCAGTTTTACAAGAATGGAGACATCATCTCTTGGGAGCTAAGCACACTGTGACAATTTATTCAGATCATAAGAATTTACAATTCTATTCTACAGTGAAGGCTTTCACTCCAAGACAGATGAGATGGTTGCAATTTTTCAGTGAATTCGATTTTTTAATCACATATTGTCCTGGAGAGAAACAATTACTCTCAGATACTCTTTCCAGATTAGTATGTGATAAACAAAAAGATTCAACTAGAAGTTCACAAAGTATAATTCCATCTGACAAAGTGTGTGCAGAAATTTCCTCTGATAACTTTTTTGATCTTTTAAGAAGCAAAGTGAGGTTACTTGATCAAAAAGAATGGTTATCTGAAAAGCATAACTCAATCACTAACGATTTTTTCTTTCATAAGAAGAAATTATTTCTTCCTGATAAAGAATCTCGCCAGCTAATAATTAAATGGAATCATGACTTGGGAACGGCTGCACATCCAGGAATTAACAAAACCCTTGAACTTTGCCAAAGACATTTCTGGTGGAAGAATATGATTGTTGATATTCAACAATTCATAGAAACTTGTCCTGTCTGTAGTCATCAAAAATCTCTACACACAGCTCCCAGAGGTTTTCTACAACCAATGATCATACCTCCATATCCTTGGCATACTATTAGCCTTGATTTTATTACAGATTTGCCAAACTCAAATGGTTTTACCACAATCTTGGTTGTGGTGGATTTATTATCTAAAATGGGACATTTTATTCCGCTACCTAAAATACCATCTGCAGAAGAATTTAGTCAAGTATTTTTACAACAAGTGGTAAAACTACATGGTTTACCAAATAAAATCATTTCAGACAGAGGGCCGCAATTTGTATCTAAATTTTGGAGAAAACTTAGTAATTATTTAGGAATAGAACTAGGATTATCGTCAGCCTTCCATCCTCAAACTGACGGCCAAACAGAACGAGTAAACCAACATATTGAACAATGTTTACGTTGTTTAATCAATACAGTATCATCAAATTGGGATGAGACATTGCCTTTAGCTGAATTTTCCTATAATAACACTCTTCACTCCGCATTAGGTTGTTCACCTTTTTTCTTCATGACTGGTCAACATCCACGTTCTTTACCTGAAATAATTCCTAAAGAAGAACAAGACATGCCAGCTGTAGCTGAAAGATTGGCCAAACTACAATTAATTCAGGAACAAGTCAAGAAAGCTTTAACTAGAAATAAAAATAAAATGAAAATGAACGCTGATAAACATAGATTATCTAGTCCATCCTATAAGGAAGGAGATCAGGTATGGTTATCAACCAAAATACATACAATTAGAAGGACCTAAAAAATTGAAACCACGATTTATTGGACCCTTTCCAATTGAAAAAATATTAAATCCAGTTTCAGTTAAATTGCGACTTCCAGATGAGTATGCCATTCATCCAGTTTTTCATGTTTCCCTTTTAAAACCCTTTAACCCTTTCACTAGAGCAGATAATCCTCCTCCACCAATTATAATTGGGGATCATCTTGAATATGAAGTACATAAGATATTAGATGCAAAAAGAATTCAGGGAAAACTCTACTATCTGATTGATTGGAAGGGTGACGATTCAAGCGAAAGATCCTGGGAACCTGAAGTTAATGTTCATGCTCCCCGTTTGGTCAAACGATTCCATGCTTTACATCCAGAAAAGCCCAGACCAATTAGACGACCTTTGGGAGGGAGAACTGTTAAGGGTTAATCAAAGTAGGGTCTCATGTTACGCAGTAAAAGACTTGGACTAATGATGTCTTAAAACTTGTTAACTTGAAGAGATGTATTTAAAAACTGTTGTCTTTCATTTATATCAAGTACGCATTTGCCAATGCTTGTTGGTTTGCCTTTTTACTGAAAAGATCGTAAGGAGAAAGTTCCACATGGGCACGTTATTCTTAGAGACACGTCTTAACTGTAAGAAGCCTAGCGCGTGCAGCATGTGCTTAATTTACATATCAGCAACTATAAAGGAAAGCCCAGCGCTTGTAACGACGCTTCGCTTCAGCAGAGCATCTCCCACGAACAGTGCTAAGGATTCCTGCCTGCATCCTGATTCCTGAGTCACCGTCTCAACGCGACCTGTCTCTGGAACTCCGCTTCACCCAGAAGAGCTTTCTGCCTCCCGCTTCCCTCCCGCTTCTTCCAGAAGAGTTCTCTGCCTCTCGCTTCCCTTCCTCGATCCTTACCTGCAATAAAGAAGACTCCGAATGGCGTTTTTTCTTTCCTGCAAACCCCGGTGATTCCTGAACCCTTCTCTTCCTGTTTGGCACACAGCATCTCCGTTTCCTTTTCGCAGCACGTCATCTCCGGCCTCGGCTCGACTCCAAGTAAGGTCTTATTAACCTTTAATCTTCCTGTGGAAATAAAGACCACAAGTATTATTTCACTCACCTTAGAAAGAGGATATTTCACGGTGAGGAAAACTTTTGACATTCTGAAGGTGACTGAAGTTTACAATGACTCTGGATTTTGCCCTAGGAATTAAACGTTAGATATGTTTCTGAATACGGACAATAAGCATTGGTACATACAAGAAATGGAAATCAATGTTGTTTAGTATAAACAGGTGTTAGAGACATGTTTAATGTAATTAATGCTGTGAGATAAAACAAGCATTGATAAGAGCAAGAGTCAATGAGAGAGTAAGCATCAATAGGGTGCAAGGTATTTTTTCTTGTTTGTTTTCTTATTTATATTTTACAGATTAGACCCCCAAATCCAGCATAAAACTACAATAATGCAGGTATGTAAGGTTATTGGAAACCGTTTGAAGTGATTACTAATAACACTAACTTCTTTTGATATGAATAACGAAAATTCTAGGAATTATGTTTCATGAATGCTTATTTTAATTCAAGGCTTTCTCAAGAAAGGAAGAGTTTGTAATTGTAGTAGAAGTGTAAGCCAGGGCTGAAAACACAAAAGGTATGTTTCAATGTATAATTACTCATTTTTGATGAAGGTTAAGTGACAAACAATTGTATTGATATTTATCAAATATTGCACTGCAGCAACAAAAGGAAACAGTTTCAACGCTGTCGTGGAGAAAGCTCAACAGAAAGCGAAGCCACAAAAAATATATCGTTCCTTTGATTGCTGCAAACCAAGAAGGTTTTCAAAATGGATGTAAACCAGTTAACCCAGTTGGTGCAAAGGTTAAATACTGAAATGCAGGAATTGCGTTCAGAGAATCAGTCATTACGACAAGAACTTGACAAGACAAAAATAGGTTTTACGTCTTGGAGAGAATCCACAGAAGAAGGGGGTCGTCCTGTTTTGACACCCCCTAAGTTTGGTACATCAGCTTTTGGTTCACAGACCTTTCGTACTCAATCCACCTCTGTCACTGAACAACCAGTTCAATTAACAGTCGTAACCCCCACTCCAGTACCTTTGGCAAATCCAGAACGATTCACAGGAGATTCAAGCAAGTTTGCAACATTCATGAGCCAATGTCAGTTGCATTTTTTATGTAAGCCACAAATCTTTACCAATGATACCGCTAAGGTTTCTTTTATTATATCTTATCTGGGTGGGGTGGCTGCTGATTGGGCAATGCCTCTAGTAGATAATAATGATCCTCTGTTGCACAATTTAAATACTTTTAAAAGTGCTATGACCAATTTGTTTGCTAAACATGTTTTTCTTAAAGCCTCAGATAATGAGTTATTGAATCTGCGACAGGGCTCCAAAGATTTAGTTACTTATATTACTACGTTCAATAGATTACTTGCTGAGACACATTGGCCACCTGAAAAAAGAATCTCCCTTTTCTATAGGGGCTTGAGAGATGAGATCAAAGATTCATTAGCTCATGTTGTTGAATTACCAAATGATTTTAGTGGTTTTCAAGAATTTGTTGTTAAATTAGACCATAGACTTGGTGAACGTAAAGGAGAAAGATCAAAACACGATATTAAAAACCTTCATTTTAAGTCAGAAAGAAAAGACATAGATAATAAATCCTCTACTATAGAACCAATGCAGATTGGTGGAATAAAAGGACCATTATCAAATGACGAAAAAGAAAGACGTAGGAAAGGAAATCTATGTTTATACTGTGGAAAGGCAGGTCATTTTGCAAAAGACTGTCCAGTAAAACTTGTAAAAAAGAAGGCTCTTGTTATTTGTGCAAATGATGAATCGGAAAACTAATTGTCTCAGAGAATGTTGAGACCGATTCTTTGAGTAGGCAGTTAAATCAGGTCCCAAAATATGCACCTTGTGCATTAACGCAAGTCCCCAAACATTTTACTGTAAGATTACTTCTTATCTTGACCACCCAACAAAGACACAGTATTCCTGTGCTTATTGATTCAGGAGCTACAGGAAATTTCTTTGATATAACCCTAGCCAAAACTTTGCAATTACCTCAAATACCTAAAAAACAACCAGAACCAGTGAGGGTAGTCGATGGTTCAGCTTTGTCTTCAGGTCTGATATGGTTTAACACCACACCATTATTATTTGTAGCTGAGAATGGTCATTCTGAGTATGTAGTGTTTGATTTAATTGATACACCATCTTTTGGGGTCATCCTTGGTATTCCTTGGTTGGAATTTCATAATCCCAAAATAGATTGGGTCAAACGTACAGTGACTCTTGATTCGGCTCATTGTAGATTACATTGTTATCAGGACACCAAAGATCCGATTATGCCATTGTGTTGTGCCGCTTTACAGTCTTCTAATCCTGAATTGCCAGCTGAATATCTGGATTTTAGTGATGTATTTTATCCAGTTAAGGCAACTACTCTTCCGCCCTATAGAATCTACGATTGTAGATTAGATCTTATTCCAGGGGCGAAATTACCTTGCAGTAGAATATATGCCTTAACAGAGCCAGAAAATCAATATTTACGAACCTACTTGGACGAATTGCTGGAATTAGGTTTCATTCGACATTCTACCTCTCCAGTCTCGTCGCCACTCTTCTTTGTAGCGAAGAAGTCTGGTGATTTGCGCGCTTGCATCGACTATCGCGCAATTAACAAGGCAACCATAAAAAACCGGTATCCTTTGCCATTAATTCCTGTACTTCTAAATCAGGTGAAAGGTTCTAGCGTTTATACAAAATTGGATTTATGTGGAGCCTATCACCTAATCCGCGTAAAAGAGGGCGACGAGTGGAAAACCGCTTTTCGTACCAAGTTTGGTCTTTTTGAGTACACAGTAATGCCCTTCGGTTTATGTAACGCTCCTGCAGCGTTTCAATATTTCATAAACGAAGTGTTGCATGAATTACTGGACATTTGCGTCATTGTTTACATTGACGACATTTTGATTTACTCTAAAAATCAGGAAGAACATGTTGAACATGTGCGGTTAGTTCTGAAAAAACTCAGAGACAATGCCTTATTTGTAAAACAAGAAAAATGCGTATTTAATTCTTCAAAGGTGGAATTTCTGGGATACTGGTTATCTCCAGAAGGCATTACAATGAATCCCAAGAAGGTAGAAGCAATTCTCAATTGGCCTTCACCAAAATCAGTGAAAGATGTTCAACGCATTCTAGGTTTTGCAAATTTTTATAGGCGCTTTATTGCAAAATGTTCTGAAATTGTGGTACCAATCACCTCATTGTTAAGAAAAGGAAAAGTATTTCCTTGGACTCCGGAAGCTGAAGAAGCCTTTTTAATTTTAAAAAGAATGTTCACTTCAGCTCCCATTTTGGCTCATCCAGATCCAGACAAGCCTTTCTTTGTAGAGGCCGATGCTTCTCAAACAGCAATTGGAGGAGTGTTAATGCAAAAAGACAATAAAACAGGCTATTTACATCCAATTGCCTTTTTTTCAAGAAAATTATTGCCAGCTGAGCAAAATTATACAATAGCTGAGCGAGAGTTACTAGCAGTCAAAGCAGTTTTACAAGAATGGAGACATCATCTCTTGGGAGCTAAGCACACTGTGACAATTTATTCAGATCATAAGAATTTACAATTCTATTCTACAGTGAAGGCTTTCACTCCAAGACAGATGAGATGGTTGCAATTTTTCAGTGAATTCGATTTTTTAATCACATATTGTCCTGGAGAGAAACAATTACTCTCAGATACTCTTTCCAGATTAGTATGTGATAAACAAAAAGATTCAACTAGAAGTTCACAAAGTATAATTCCATCTGACAAAGTGTGTGCAGAAATTTCCTCTGATAACTTTTTTGATCTTTTAAGAAGCAAAGTGAGGTTACTTGATCAAAAAGAATGGTTATCTGAAAAGCATAACTCAATCACTAACGATTTTTTCTTTCATAAGAAGAAATTATTTCTTCCTGATAAAGAATCTCGTCAGCTAATAATTAAATGGAATCATGACTTGGGAACGGCTGCACATCCAGGAATTAACAAAACCCTTGAACTTTGCCAAAGACATTTCTGGTGGAAGAATATGATTGTTGATATTCAACAATTCATAGAAACTTGTCCTGTCTGTAGTCATCAAAAATCTCTACACACAGCTCCCAGAGGTTTTCTACAACCAATGATCATACCTCCATATCCTTGGCATACTATTAGCCTTGATTTTATTACAGATTTGCCAAACTCAAATGGTTTTACCACAATCTTGGTTGTGGTGGATTTATTATCTAAAATGGGACATTTTATTCCGCTACCTAAAATACCATCTGCAGAAGAATTTAGTCAAGTATTTTTACAACAAGTGGTAAAACTACATGGTTTACCAAATAAAATCATTTCAGACAGAGGGCCGCAATTTGTATCTAAATTTTGGAGAAAACTTAGTAATTATTTAGGAATAGAACTAGGATTATCGTCAGCCTTCCATCCTCAAACTGACGGCCAAACAGAACGAGTAAACCAACATATTGAACAATGTTTACGTTGTTTAATCAATACAGTATCATCAAATTGGGATGAGACATTGCCTTTAGCTGAATTTTCCTATAATAACACTCTTCACTCCGCATTAGGTTGTTCACCTTTTTTCTTCATGACTGGTCAACATCCACGTTCTTTACCTGAAATAATTCCTAAAGAAGAACAAGACATGCCAGCTGTAGCTGAAAGATTGGCCAAACTACAATTAATTCAGGAACAAGTCAAGAAAGCTTTAACTAGAAATAAAAATAAAATGAAAATGAACGCTGATAAACATAGATTATCTAGTCCATCCTATAAGGAAGGAGATCAGGTATGGTTATCAAACCAAAATACATACAATTAGAAGGACCTAAAAAATTGAAACCACGATTTATTGGACCCTTTCCAATTGAAAAAATATTAAATCCAGTTTCAGTTAAATTGCGACTTCCAGATGAGTATGCCATTCATCCAGTTTTTCATGTTTCCCTTTTAAAACCCTTTAACCCTTTCACTAGAGCAGATAATCCTCCTCCACCAATTATAATTGGGGATCATCTTGAATATGAAGTACATAAGATATTAGATGCAAAAAGAATTCAGGGAAAACTCTACTATCTGATTGATTGGAAGGGTTACGATTCAAGCGAAAGATCCTGGGAACCTGAAGTTAATGTTCATGCTCCCCGTTTGGTCAAACGATTCCATGCTTTACATCCAGAAAAGCCCAGACCAATTAGACGACCTTTGGGAGGGAGAACTGTTAAGGGTTAATCAAAGTAAGGGTCTCATGTTACGCAGTAAAAGACTTGGACTAATGATGTCTTAAAACTTGTTAACTTGAAGAGATGTATTTAAAAACTGTTGTCTTTCATTTATATCAAGTACGCATTTGCCAATGCTTGTTGGTTTGCCTTTTTACTGAAAAGATCGTAAGGAGAAAGTTCCACATGGGCACGTTATTCTTAGAGACACGTCTTAACTGTAAGAAGCCTAGCGCGTGCAGCATGTGCTTAATTTACATATCAGCAACTATAAAGGAAAGCCCAGCGCTTGTAACGACGCTTCGCTTCAGCAGAGCATCTCCCACGAACAGTGCTAAGGATTCCTGCCTGCATCCTGATTCCTGAGTCACCGTCTCAACGCGACCTGTCTCTGGAACTCCGCTTCACCCAGAAGAGCTTTCTGCCTCCCGCTTCCCTCCCGCTTCTTCCAGAAGAGTTCTCTGCCTCTCGCTTCCCTTCCTCGATCCTTACCTGCAATAAAGAAGACTCCGAATGGCGTTTTTTCTTTCCTGCAAACCCCGGTGATTCCTGAACCCTTCTCTTCCTGTTTGGCACACAGCATCTCCGTTTCCTTTTCGCAGCACGTCATCTCCGGCCTCGGCTCGACTCCAAGTAAGGTCTTATTAACCTTTAATCTTCCTGTGGAAATAAAGACCACAAGTATTATTTCACTCTCCTTAGAAAGAGGATATTTCACGGTGAGGAAAACTTTTGACATTTTGAAGGTGACTGAAGTTTACAATGACTCTGGATTTTGCCCTAGGAATTAAACGTTAGATATGTTTCTGAATACGGACAATAAGCATTGGTACATACAAGAAATGGAAATCAATGTTGTTTAGTATAAACAGGTGTTAGAGACATGTTTATTGTAATTAATGCTGTGAGATAAAACAAGCATTGATAAGAGCAAGAGTCAATGAGAGAGTAAGCATCATTAGGGTGCAAGGTATTTTTTCTTGTTTGTTTTCTTATTTATATTTTACAGATTAGACCCCCAAATCCAGCATAAAACTACAATAATGCAGGTATGTAAGGTTATTGGAAACCGTTTGAAGTGATTACTAATAACACTAACTTCTTTTGATATGAATAACGAAAATTCTAGGAATTATGTTTCATGAATGCTTATTTTAATTCAAGGCTTTCTCAAGAAAGGAAGAGTTTGTAATTGTAGTAGAAGTGTAAGCCAGGGCTGAAAACACAAAAGGTATGTTTCAATGTATAATTACTCATTTTTGATGAAGGTTAAGTGACAAACAATTGTATTGATATTTATCAAATATTGCACTGCAGCAACAAAAGGAAACAGTTTCAACGCTGTCGTGGAGAAAGCTCAACAGAAAGCGAAGCCACAAAAAATATATTGTTCCTTTGATTGCTGCAAACCAAGAAGGTTTTCAAAATGGATGTAAACCAGTTAACCCAGTTGGTGCAAAGGTTAAATACTGAAATGCAGGAATTGCGTTCAGAGAATCAGTCATTACGACAAGAACTTGACAAGACAAAAATAGGTTTCACGTCTTGGAGAGAATCCACAGAAGAAGGGGGTCGTCCTGTTTTGACACCCCCTAAGTTTGGTACATCAGCTTTTGGTTCACAGACCTTTCGTACTCAATCCACCTCTGTCACTGAACAACCAGTTCAATTAACAGTCGTAACCCCCACTCCAGTACCTTTGGCAAATCCAGAACGATTCACAGGAGATTCAAGCAAGTTTGCAACATTCATGAGCCAATGTCAGTTGCATTTTTTATGTAAGCCACAAATCTTTACCAATGATACCGCTAAGGTTTCTTTTATTATATCTTATCTGGGTGGGGTGGCTGCTGATTGGGCAATGCCTCTAGTAGATAATAATGATCCTCTGTTGCACAATTTAAATACTTTTAAAAGTGCTATGACCAATTTGTTTGCTAAACATGTTTTTCTTCAAGCCTCAGATAATGAGTTATTGAATCTGCGACAGGGCTCCAAAGATTTAGTTACTTATATTACTACGTTCAATAGATTACTTGCTGAGACACATTGGCCACCTGAAAAAAGAATCTCCCTTTTCTATAGGGGCTTGAGAGATGAGATCAAAGATTCATTAGCTCATGTTGTTGAATTACCAAATGATTTTAGTGATTTTCAAGAATTTGTTGTTAAATTAAACCATAGACTTGGTGAACGTAAAGGAGAAAGATCAAAACACGATATTAAAAACCTTCATTTTAAGTCAGAAAGAAAAGACATAGATAATAAATCCTCTACTATAGAACCAATGCAGATTGGTGGAATAAAAGGACCATTATCAAATGACGAAAAAGAAAGACGTAGGAAAGGAAATCTATGTTTATACTGTGGAAAGGCAGGTCATTTTGCAAAAGACTGTCCAGTAAAACTTGTAAAAAAGAAGGCTCTTGTTATTTGTGCAAATGATGAATCGGAAAACTAATTGTCTCAGAGAATGTTGAGACCGATTCTTTGAGTAGGCAGTTAAATCAGGTCCCAAAATATGCACCTTGTGCATTAACGCAAGTCCCCAAACATTTTACTGTAAGATTACTTCTTATCTTGACCACCCAACAAAGACACAGTATTCCTGTGCTTATTGATTCAGGAGCTACAGGAAATTTCTTTGATATAACCCTAGCCAAAACTTTGCAATTACCTCAAATACCTAAAAAACAACCAGAACCAGTGAGGGTAGTCGATGGTTCAGCTTTGTCTTCAGGTCTGATATGGTTTAACACCACACCATTATTATTTGTAGCTGAGAATGGTCATTCTGAGTATGTAGTGTTTGATTTAATTGATACACCATCTTTTGGGGTCATCCTTGGTATTCCTTGGTTGGAATTTCATAATCCCAAAATAGATTGGGTCAAACGTACAGTGACTCTTGATTCGGCTCATTGTAGATTACATTGTTATCAGGACACCAAAGATCCGATTATGCCATTGTGTTGTGCCGCTTTACAGTCTTCTAATCCTGAATTGCCAGCTGAATATCTGGATTTTAGTGATGTATTTTATCCAGTTAAGGCAACTACTCTTCCGCCCTATAGAATCTACGATTGTAGATTAGATCTTATTCCAGGGGCGAAATTACCTTGCAGTAGAATATATGCCTTAACAGAGCCAGAAAATCAATATTTACGAACCTACTTGGACGAATTGCTGGAATTAGGTTTCATTCGACATTCTACCTCTCCAGTCTCGTCGCCACTCTTCTTTGTAGCGAAGAAGTCTGGTGATTTGCGCGCTTGCATCGACTATCGCGCAATTAACAAGGCAACCATAAAAAACCGGTATCCTTTGCCATTAATTCCTGTACTTCTAAATCAGGTGAAAGGTTCTAGCGTTTATACAAAATTGGATTTATGTGGAGCCTATCACCTAATCCGCGTAAAAGAGGGCGACGAGTGGAAAACCGCTTTTCGTACCAAGTTTGGTCTTTTTGAGTACACAGTAATGCCCTTCGGTTTATGTAACGCTCCTGCAGCGTTTCAATATTTCATAAACGAAGTGTTGCATGAATTACTGGACATTTGCGTCATTGTTTACATTGACGACATTTTGATTTACTCTAAAAATCAGGAAGAACATGTTGAACATGTGCGGTTAGTTCTGAAAAAACTCAGAGACAATGCCTTATTTGTAAAACAAGAAAAATGCGTATTTAATTCTTCAAAGGTGGAATTTCTGGGATACTGGTTATCTCCAGAAGGCATTACAATGAATCCCAAGAAGGTAGAAGCAATTCTCAATTGGCCTTCACCAAAATCAGTGAAAGATGTTCAACGCATTCTAGGTTTTGCAAATTTTTATAGGCGCTTTATTGCAAAATGTTCTGAAATTGTGGTACCAATCACCTCATTGTTAAGAAAAGGAAAAGTATTTCCTTGGACTCCGGAAGCTGAAGAAGCCTTTTTAATTTTAAAAAGAATGTTCACTTCAGCTCCCATTTTGGCTCATCCAGATCCAGACAAGCCTTTCTTTGTAGAGGCCGATGCTTCTCAAACAGCAATTGGAGGAGTGTTAATGCAAAAAGACAATAAAACAGGCTATTTACATCCAATTGCCTTTTTTTCAAGAAAATTATTGCCAGCTGAGCAAAATTATACAATAGCTGAGCGAGAGTTACTAGCAGTCAAAGCAGTTTTACAAGAATGGAGACATCATCTCTTGGGAGCTAAGCACACTGTGACAATTTATTCAGATCATAAGAATTTACAATTCTATTCTACAGTGAAGGCTTTCACTCCAAGACAGATGAGATGGTTGCAATTTTTCAGTGAATTCGATTTTTTAATCACATATTGTCCTGGAGAGAAACAATTACTCTCAGATACTCTTTCCAGATTAGTATGTGATAAACAAAAAGATTCAACTAGAAGTTCACAAAGTATAATTCCATCTGACAAAGTGTGTGCAGAAATTTCCTCTGATAACTTTTTTGATCTTTTAAGAAGCAAAGTGAGGTTACTTGATCAAAAAGAATGGTTATCTGAAAAGCATAACTCAATCACTAACGATTTTTTCTTTCATAAGAAGAAATTATTTCTTCCTGATAAAGAATCTCGTCAGCTAATAATTAAATGGAATCATGACTTGGGAACGGCTGCACATCCAGGAATTAACAAAACCCTTGAACTTTGCCAAAGACATTTCTGGTGGAAGAATATGATTGTTGATATTCAACAATTCATAGAAACTTGTCCTGTCTGTAGTCATCAAAAATCTCTACACACAGCTCCCAGAGGTTTTCTACAACCAATGATCATACCTCCATATCCTTGGCATACTATTAGCCTTGATTTTATTACAGATTTGCCAAACTCAAATGGTTTTACCACAATCTTGGTTGTGGTGGATTTATTATCTAAAATGGGACATTTTATTCCGCTACCTAAAATACCATCTGCAGAAGAATTTAGTCAAGTATTTTTACAACAAGTGGTAAAACTACATGGTTTACCAAATAAAATCATTTCAGACAGAGGGCCGCAATTTGTATCTAAATTTTGGAGAAAACTTAGTAATTATTTAGGAATAGAACTAGGATTATCGTCAGCCTTCCATCCTCAAACTGACGGCCAAACAGAACGAGTAAACCAACATATTGAACAATGTTTACGTTGTTTAATCAATACAGTATCATCAAATTGGGATGAGACATTGCCTTTAGCTGAATTTTCCTATAATAACACTCTTCACTCCGCATTAGGTTGTTCACCTTTTTTCTTCATGACTGGTCAACATCCACGTTCTTTACCTGAAATAATTCCTAAAGAAGAACAAGACATGCCAGCTGTAGCTGAAAGATTGGCCAAACTACAATTAATTCAGGAACAAGTCAAGAAAGCTTTAACTAGAAATAAAAATAAAATGAAAATGAACGCTGATAAACATAGATTATCTAGTCCATCCTATAAGGAAGGAGATCAGGTATGGTTATCAAACCAAAATACATACAATTAGAAGGACCTAAAAAATTGAAACCACGATTTATTGGACCCTTTCCAATTGAAAAAATATTAAATCCAGTTTCAGTTAAATTGCGACTTCCAGATGAGTATGCCATTCATCCAGTTTTTCATGTTTCCCTTTTAAAACCCTTTAACCCTTTCACTAGAGCAGATAATCCTCCTCCACCAATTATAATTGGGGATCATCTTGAATATGAAGTACATAAGATATTAGATGCAAAAAGAATTCAGGGAAAACTCTACTATCTGATTGATTGGAAGGGTTACGATTCAAGCGAAAGATCCTGGGAACCTGAAGTTAATGTTCATGCTCCCCGTTTGGTCAAACGATTCCATGCTTTACATCCAGAAAAGCCCAGACCAATTAGACGACCTTTGGGAGGGAGAACTGTTAAGGGTTAATCAAAGTAAGGGTCTCATGTTACGCAGTAAAAGACTTGGACTAATGATGTCTTAAAACTTGTTAACTTGAAGAGATGTATTTAAAAACTGTTGTCTTTCATTTATATCAAGTACGCATTTGCCAATGCTTGTTGGTTTGCCTTTTTACTGAAAAGATCGTAAGGAGAAAGTTCCACATGGGCACGTTATTCTTAGAGACACGTCTTAACTGTAAGAAGCCTAGCGCGTGCAGCATGTGCTTAATTTACATATCAGCAACTATAAAGGAAAGCCCAGCGCTTGTAACGACGCTTCGCTTCAGCAGAGCATCTCCCACGAACAGTGCTAAGGATTCCTGCCTGCATCCTGATTCCTGAGTCACCGTCTCAACGCGACCTGTCTCTGGAACTCCGCTTCACCCAGAAGAGCTTTCTGCCTCCCGCTTCCCTCCCGCTTCTTCCAGAAGAGTTCTCTGCCTCTCGCTTCCCTTCCTCGATCCTTACCTGCAATAAAGAAGACTCCGAATGGCGTTTTTTCTTTCCTGCAAACCCCGGTGATTCCTGAACCCTTCTCTTCCTGTTTGGCACACAGCATCTCCGTTTCCTTTTCGCAGCACGTCATCTCCGGCCTCGGCTCGACTCCAAGTAAGGTCTTATTAACCTTTAATCTTCCTGTGGAAATAAAGACCACAAGTATTATTTCACTCTCCTTAGAAAGAGGATATTTCACGGTGAGGAAAACTTTTGACATTTTGAAGGTGACTGAAGTTTACAATGACTCTGGATTTTGCCCTAGGAATTAAACGTTAGATATGTTTCTGAATACGGACAATAAGCATTGGTACATACAAGAAATGGAAATCAATGTTGTTTAGTATAAACAGGTGTTAGAGACATGTTTATTGTAATTAATGCTGTGAGGTAAAACAAGCATTGATAAGAGCAAGAGTCAATGAGAGAGTAAGCATCATTAGGGTGCAAGGTATTTTTTCTTGTTTGTTTTCTTATTTATATTTTACAGATTAGACCCCCAAATCCAGCATAAAACTACAATAATGCAGGTATGTAAGGTTATTGGAAACCGTTTGAAGTGATTACTAATAACACTAACTTCTTTTGATATGAATAACGAAAATTCTAGGAATTATGTTTCATGAATGCTTATTTTAATTCAAGGCTTTCTCAAGAAAGGAAGAGTTTGTAATTGTAGTAGAAGTGTAAGCCAGGGCTGAAAACACAAAAGGTATGTTTCAATGTATAATTACTCATTTTTGATGAAGGTTAAGTGACAAACAATTGTATTGATATTTATCAAATATTGCACTGCAGCAACAAAAGGAAACAGTTTCAACGCTGTCGTGGAGAAAGCTCAACAGAAAGCGAAGCCACAAAAAATATATTGTTCCTTTGATTGCTGCAAACCAAGAAGGTTTTCAAAATGGATGTAAACCAGTTAACCCAGTTGGTGCAAAGGTTAAATACTGAAATGCAGGAATTGCGTTCAGAGAATCAGTCATTACGACAAGAACTTGACAAGACAAAAATAGGTTTCACGTCTTGGAGAGAATCCACAGAAGAAGGGGGTCGTCCTGTTTTGACACCCCCTAAGTTTGGTACATCAGCTTTTGGTTCACAGACCTTTCGTACTCAATCCACCTCTGTCACTGAACAACCAGTTCAATTAACAGTCGTAACCCCCACTCCAGTACCTTTGGCAAATCCAGAACGATTCACAGGAGATTCAAGCAAGTTTGCAACATTCATGAGCCAATGTCAGTTGCATTTTTTATGTAAGCCACAAATCTTTACCAATGATACCGCTAAGGTTTCTTTTATTATATCTTATCTGGGTGGGGTGGCTGCTGATTGGGCAATGCCTCTAGTAGATAATAATGATCCTCTGTTGCACAATTTAAATACTTTTAAAAGTGCTATGACCAATTTGTTTGCTAAACATGTTTTTCTTCAAGCCTCAGATAATGAGTTATTGAATCTGCGACAGGGCTCCAAAGATTTAGTTACTTATATTACTACGTTCAATAGATTACTTGCTGAGACACATTGGCCACCTGAAAAAAGAATCTCCCTTTTCTATAGGGGCTTGAGAGATGAGATCAAAGATTCATTAGCTCATGTTGTTGAATTACCAAATGATTTTAGTGATTTTCAAGAATTTGTTGTTAAATTAAACCATAGACTTGGTGAACGTAAAGGAGAAAGATCAAAACACGATATTAAAAACCTTCATTTTAAGTCAGAAAGAAAAGACATAGATAATAAATCCTCTACTATAGAACCAATGCAGATTGGTGGAATAAAAGGACCATTATCAAATGACGAAAAAGAAAGACGTAGGAAAGGAAATCTATGTTTATACTGTGGAAAGGCAGGTCATTTTGCAAAAGACTGTCCAGTAAAACTTGTAAAAAAGAAGGCTCTTGTTATTTGTGCAAATGATGAATCGGAAAACTAATTGTCTCAGAGAATGTTGAGACCGATTCTTTGAGTAGGCAGTTAAATCAGGTCCCAAAATATGCACCTTGTGCATTAACGCAAGTCCCCAAACATTGTACTGTAAGATTACTTCTTATCTTGACCACCCAACAAAGACACAGTATTCCTGTGCTTATTGATTCAGGAGCTACAGGAAATTTCTTTGATATAACCCTAGCCAAAACTTTGCAATTACCTCAAATACCTAAAAAACAACCAGAACCAGTGAGGGCAGTTGATGGTTCAGCTTTGTCTTCAGGTCTGATATGGTTTAACACCACACCATTATTATTTGTAGCTGAGAATGGTCATTCTGAGTATGTAGTGTTTGATTTAATTGATACACCATCTTTTGGGGTCATCCTTGGTATTCCTTGGTTGGAATTTCATAATCCCAAAATAGATTGGGTCAAACGTACAGTGACTCTTGATTCGGCTCATTGTAGATTACATTGTTATCAGGACACCAAAGATCCGATTATGCCATTGTGTTGTGCCGCTTTACAGTCTTCTAATCCTGAATTGCCAGCTGAATATCTGGATTTTAGTGATGTATTTTATCCAGTTAAGGCAACTACTCTTCCGCCCTATAGAATCTACGATTGTAGATTAGATCTTATTCCAGGGGCGAAATTACCTTGCAGTAGAATATATGCCTTAACAGAGCCAGAAAATCAATATTTACGAACCTACTTGGACGAATTGCTGGAATTAGGTTTCATTCGACATTCCACCTCTCCAGTCTCGTCGCCACTCTTCTTTGTAGCGAAGAAGTCTGGTGATTTGCGCGCTTGCATCGACTATCGCGCAATTAACAAGGCAACCATAAAAAACCGGTATCCTTTGCCATTAATTCCTGTACTTCTAAATCAGGTGAAAGGTTCTAGCGTTTATACAAAATTGGATTTATGTGGAGCCTATCACCTAATCCGCGTAAAAGAGGGCGACGAGTGGAAAACCGCTTTTCGTACCAAGTTTGGTCTTTTTGAGTACACAGTAATGCCCTTCGGTTTATGTAACGCTCCTGCAGCGTTTCAATATTTCATAAACGAAGTGTTGCATGAATTACTGGACATTTGCGTCATTGTTTACATTGACGACATTTTGATTTACTCTAAAAATCAGGAAGAACATGTTGAACATGTGCGGTTAGTTCTGAAAAAACTCAGAGACAATGCCTTATTTGTAAAACAAGAAAAATGCGTATTTAATTCTTCAAAGGTGGAATTTCTGGGATACTGGTTATCTCCAGAAGGCATTACAATGAATCCCAAGAAGGTAGAAGCAATTCTCAATTGGCCTTCACCAAAATCAGTGAAAGATGTTCAACGCATTCTAGGTTTTGCAAATTTTTATAGGCGCTTTATTGCAAAATGTTCTGAAATTGTGGTACCAATCACCTCATTGTTAAGAAAAGGAAAAGTATTTCCTTGGACTCCGGAAGCTGAAGAAGCCTTTTTAATTTTAAAAAGAATGTTCACTTCAGCTCCCATTTTGGCTCATCCAGATCCAGACAAGCCTTTCTTTGTAGAGGCCGATGCTTCTCAAACAGCAATTGGAGGAGTGTTAATGCAAAAAGACAATAAAACAGGCTATTTACATCCAATTGCCTTTTTTTCAAGAAAATTATTGCCAGCTGAGCAAAATTATACAATAGCTGAGCGAGAGTTACTAGCAGTCAAAGCAGTTTTACAAGAATGGAGACATCATCTCTTGGGAGCTAAGCACACTGTGACAATTTATTCAGATCATAAGAATTTACAATTCTATTCTACAGTGAAGGCTTTCACTCCAAGACAGATGAGATGGTTGCAATTTTTCAGTGAATTCGATTTTTTAATCACATATTGTCCTGGAGAGAAACAATTACTCTCAGATACTCTTTCCAGATTAGTATGTGATAAACAAAAAGATTCAACTAGAAGTTCACAAAGTATAATTCCATCTGACAAAGTGTGTGCAGAAATTTCCTCTGATAACTTTTTTGATCTTTTAAGAAGCAAAGTGAGGTTACTTGATCAAAAAGAATGGTTATCTGAAAAGCATAACTCAATCACTAACGATTTTTTCTTTCATAAGAAGAAATTATTTCTTCCTGATAAAGAATCTCGTCAGCTAATAATTAAATGGAATCATGACTTGGGAACGGCTGCACATCCAGGAATTAACAAAACCCTTGAACTTTGCCAAAGACATTTCTGGTGGAAGAATATGATTGTTGATATTCAACAATTCATAGAAACTTGTCCTGTCTGTAGTCATCAAAAATCTCTACACACAGCTCCCAGAGGTTTTCTACAACCAATGATCATACCTCCATATCCTTGGCATACTATTAGCCTTGATTTTATTACAGATTTGCCAAACTCAAATGGTTTTACCACAATCTTGGTTGTGGTGGATTTATTATCTAAAATGGGACATTTTATTCCGCTACCTAAAATACCATCTGCAGAAGAATTTAGTCAAGTATTTTTACAACAAGTGGTAAAACTACATGGTTTACCAAATAAAATCATTTCAGACAGAGGGCCGCAATTTGTATCTAAATTTTGGAGAAAACTTAAGTAATTATTTAGGAATAGAACTAGGATTATCGTCAGCCTTCCATCCTCAAACTGACGGCCAAACAGAACGAGTAAACCAACATATTGAACAATGTTTACGTTGTTTAATCAATACAGTATCATCAAATTGGGATGAGACATTGCCTTTAGCTGAATTTTCCTATAATAACACTCTTCACTCCGCATTAGGTTGTTCACCTTTTTTCTTCATGACTGGTCAACATCCACGTTCTTTACCTGAAATAATTCCTAAAGAAGAACAAGACATGCCAGCTGTAGCTGAAAGATTGGCCAAACTACAATTAATTCAGGAACAAGTCAAGAAAGCTTTAACTAGAAATAAAAATAAAATGAAAATGAACGCTGATAAACATAGATTATCTAGTCCATCCTATAAGGAAGGAGATCAGGTATGGTTATCAACCAAAATACATACAATTAGAAGGACCTAAAAAATTGAAACCACGATTTATTGGACCCTTTCCAATTGAAAAAATATTAAATCCAGTTTCAGTTAAATTGCGACTTCCAGATGAGTATGCCATTCATCCAGTTTTTCATGTTTCCCTTTTAAAACCCTTTAACCCTTTCACTAGAGCAGATAATCCTCCTCCACCAATTATAATTGGGGATCATCTTGAATATGAAGTACATAAGATATTAGATGCAAAAAGAATTCAGGGAAAACTCTACTATCTGATTGATTGGAAGGGTTACGATTCAAGCGAAAGATCCTGGGAACCTGAAGTTAATGTTCATGCTCCCCGTTTGGTCAAACGATTCCATGCTTTACATCCAGAAAAGCCCAGACGAATTAGACGATCTTTGGGAGGGAGAACTGTTAAGGGTTAATCAAAGTAAGGGTCTCATGTTACGCAGTAAAAGACTTGGACTAATGATGTCTTAAAACTTGTTAACTTGAAGAGATGTATTTAAAAACTGTTGTCTTTCATTTATATCAAGTACGCATTTGCCAATGCTTGTTGGTTTGCCTTTTTACTGAAAAGATCGTAAGGAGAAAGTTCCACATGGGCACGTTATTCTTAGAGACACGTCTTAACTGTAAGAAGCCTAGCGCGTGCAGCATGTGCTTAATTTACATATCAGCAACTATAAAGGAAAGCCCAGCGCTTGTAACGACGCTTCGCTTCAGCAGAGCATCTCCCACGAACAGTGCTAAGGATTCCTGCCTGCATCCTGATTCCTGAGTCACCGTCTCAACGCGACCTGTCTCTGGAACTCCGCTTCACCCAGAAGAGCTTTCTGCCTCCCGCTTCCCTCCCGCTTCTTCCAGAAGAGTTCTCTGCCTCTCGCTTCCCTTCCTCGATCCTTACCTGCAATAAAGAAGACTCCGAATGGCGTTTTTTCTTTCCTGCAAACCCCGGTGATTCCTGAACCCTTCTCTTCCTGTTTGGCACACAGCATCTCCGTTTCCTTTTCGCAGCACGTCATCTCCGGCCTCGGCTCGACTCCAAGTAAGGTCTTATTAACCTTTAATCTTCCTGTGGAAATAAAGACCACAAGTATTATTTCACTCACCTTAGAAAGAGGATATTTCACGGTGAGGAAAACTTTTGACATTTTGAAGGTGACTGAAGTTTACAATGACTCTGGATTTTGCCCTAGGAATTAAACGTTAGATATGTTTCTGAATACGGACAATAAGCATTGGTACATACAAGAAATGGAAATCAATGTTGTTTAGTATGGACAATAAGCATTGGTACATACTAGAAATGGAAATCAATGTTGTTTAGTATAAACAGGTGTTAGAGACATGTTTAATGTAATTAATGCTGTGAGATAAAACAAGCATTGATAAAAGCAAGAGTCAATGAGAGAGTAAGCATCATTAGGGTGCCAGGTATTTTTTCTTGTTTGTTTTCTTATTTATATTTTACAGATTAGACCCCCAAATCCAGCATAAAACTACAATAATGCAGGTATGTAAGGTTATTGGAAACCGTTTGAAGTGATTACTAATAACACTAACTTCTTGTGATATGAATAACGAAAATTCTAGGAATTATGTTTCATGAATGCTTATTTTACTTCAAGGCTTTCTCAAGAAAGGAAGAGTTTGTAATTGTAGTAGAAGTGTAAGCCAGGGCTGAAAACACAAAAGGTATGTTTCAATGTATAATTACTCATTTTTGATGAAGGTTAAGTGACAAACAATTGTATTGATATTTATCAAATATTGCACTGCAGCAACAAAAGGAAACAATTTCAACGGTGTCGTGGAGAAAGCTCAACACTTACCTATTGTTTCCACGACTCTAGAGATATATTTCTTATTCTTGGGGAACAAATTTGTATGTTTATGCAGTTGTCAGAAACTAATTCCTTCTTGTGAATTCGAGAAACTTTCTAGTGACCTCTGAGCTAGCTGGCACTCACTATTTAGTTTAGTATATTTGATGGAGACCTAGTTGACCTCAGTCCTAGGTCTAATCTATAGGATACATTATTCCAATGCGCAGAGACTACTGGGAATATAGGAACTACACTACAACTCATCCAGCCTCCTAGGGGCTCCCCAGCCCCTGTCACTTACAAACCAGACAGTCAATTCACAAACAGGTCAAGGCACACAGAAAGGTCAGACAAGAGAACAACCACTTTCTAAAAGTGCTGTTCTCAAACACAGGATTTAAAAAACATACTTCCTAAAAGATAGGCTACTAATTTCTGAGTTCAGGGATACCATACTTTAATTTTCTATCTCGCTCCTATGGGAAGATCTGCAGGTAAACATTATACACAGCATTCCCCATTATAGCCTAAGATAGCCTTACAATAGTGAAAAACGAAAATGGCGGTAATTCACTACCAGAGCATGCTCTACCTTTCACATTCACTGCACTCTGCCCAGGGGGGTACTTAGGGCCTTCGAAAGGGGTGACCAATGTGTACAGAAAGAGAAGGGTTAGGCCTGGCCAGTGAGGACACTGGTCAGTTCGGCATGGCAGTTAGCAACTGCACACAGGCACCGCGGTGGCAGGCCTGAGGCACCATTTTAGGGCTACTCATGTGGGTGGCACAATCAGTGCTGCAGGCCCACCAGTAGCATTTGAATCACCAGGACTGGCACATTCAGTGCACTTTACTAGGGACTTCCTGGTAATTTGACAATCATGGATAACCAATCACAATAACAATTTACACAGAAAGCATGTGCACCTTAGCACTGATCAGCTGTGGTAAAGTGCCCAGAGTCGTATTGCCAACAACCACTGGTCAGGAAAAATAAAGGAGGAAGAAGCGAAAAGTTTGGGGATAACCCTGCAAAAAGGGTCATTTCCAACACAACCCCCTTCCAGCCTAAAGACAGGGTAGACCAAACAATTCCTCGATGGGAGTCATTGCTTAGGGCGATAGAACAAGGAAACTGGCCCAAACAGCCAGGCCTTATTCCTGTTCTACGCCTTCCTGAACCCAGTTGGATCACTCTATCGATACTCTCAGGGTCCACCAAGCCAACTTATGTGGAACCCTTCTCCTCACCTGTGGACACCATCTGTGCAGCACCTAAACTTAACTTGCTCACAGGTGTAACAGACAGACAGCAAGCCACAGTGGCCACTGACAGTGGTCAGGGATGAGACCCAGGCCTTATGCCTTTCAGGGCTCTTAAACCCCAGTGGGGTCAGAAGGTGGGGGGGCAGTAGCCCCAGGTGCTTGGCACCCTTTGTCCCCTCCCCCTCCTGTGAGGTCAGGTCTGACATCCTGGCACTGACCTTCCAGGTGAACCGGGGTCAGAGGCGAGGACTCTCTCCCTCTGCACCCCCTTCCAGAGTTCTGCACCCTCCTACTTGGAGTGGTACCACTAGAAGGGGAGTAGTGTGGCTCACTGGTTAGAGGCGGCAGACCCAGAAGCAGAGGTCGGCCCGGGACCAGGTATTCAATTCCCGACGCGGCAGGGTGTTGGGCCAATGTCTTCGGGCTCGATAAATCTCGCATTCGGTGCCACTCTAACCATGGGTCCCACTCAGCAACTCTGGGCAATAGCTTGCTTAATCTCCACAAACGGCCCCATCAATGCCGGGGATGCCTGGCTTCACCTTGGGGGTGCCCAATAGGGACCATCTCACAGGGAAAGCCAGGACGGGTTTCCCAGCGTTATACAGCGCCAGGAAACCTACGGGTAGCAGTGCGCTTTACAAGCTCAAATACATTTACATTACATTTACAAGACAAACTGGTAGGGACACTGCTTACAGATGTCCTTCCCTCCAGGTCAGGTAACACCTGAACCTGGCTTCCCAACCCCGGGGCCATCCCCTGCGGTTGAACATTTGCCTGGCGCACCAGGACTTCACTCACAGATGTGCCCACAATGGTAGACAGTACCCACCTGGCCAACACCACGGTGTGGCCCAGTCCACCCACACGGTGTGACTCCTGCCCCCCTTCCAGGGGCAACCCTTGGACAACCAGCCACAGTGGCCACTGACAGCTGTCGGTGACGAGAGCCAGGCCTCATGCCTGTCAGGCCTCTCTAACCTCTGTGGGGGGGCAGTAGCCCCAGGTGCCTGGTACCTTTCTTCCACTCTCCCTGTGACGTAGGACATCCTGACACTGGCCCACCAGTCCGGGGTCTGTACCCTCAGGCTGACCAGAGGTCATGGGCACGGCTCTCCTCTCCCTACCTCTCCTTCTGGGGTCCTGCCCTCTCCTCCCAGGAGAGTCACCCTCAGAACACAACTCTCCTACCAGTTCAGGACCTCTCTCCAGCAACTGGTCTCCCAACCTGGGGTCTAAACCCTCTGGTTGCACCAGGGTCAGAGGCGGGGACTCCCTCCCTCTGCACCCCCTTTCAGAGCACTGCACCCTCCCTACTGAAGGGGTACCCCTGGAATCCAAACTGGTCAGGACACTGGTTACAGATCTCCTTCCTTCCAGGTCAGGCAGATCCTGAACCTGGTCTCCCAACCCTTGGACCAATACTTGCGGTTGTGCACTTGCCTGGCACGCCAGGACTTCTGGGGACTCACATAGTACCCCTCGAGCGTGACACATGACTCATGTGTCCTGTGATAGTCCGCCTGGTGCAGATATCCCGACCCCTGTCGACCTGACAGTACGCGAAGATCCCCCAGGACAGAAGTGGTGTCACCATGGTCACTCCTGGGAGACTCAGCCCTTCTGGCTGGTCCCTGACCCACTGGTTCTCCCTCTGGGGAACACATCCCCCTCTCACCCCTCACTCTTTTGACTTTGAACAGTGAGCTAAACGCTTTCCTGCTTTAAAATGGCCACCAGGAGATTTACTTTTAATATTGGAAATCTAACCACATGCACTTTCAATAGTATACTGGTTTGAAGTCCATCTTAGCTTTGAGCAATTGACCCCGAGAATTTGGTGATTTAGAAGCAAATTAATCAATTTCTCGAGCTAGGGGTCTAGAATTAAGAACACTTTGTGTCCGGTTTGTGCTACTTGTTTAACAGAAACCCAATCCAAAGGAATACAAAACTGTGCAATGCACTGACTTGCATTACTTTGCATCAAGGGGTCGCCTCATTGGTAACATTGGGAGTTGCTATGCTGCAAGCTGTGTGTTTTGATGCAATTTCCCATCTACACTTAAAAGTAGACAAGGGTTTCTGGCAAAATCCTGCCCCTCCTCGAGGAGAAGTGTTGTTGCATTGTACAGCACACATACAAAGTGGGGAACGCCTTAAAGCATAGTTTTTGACAGGAAGGCACCCGTTTCAACACAAAAACTATGCTGCCCACAAAGTAGATGCCCTTGCGCTCTGTAGCAAAGATTCCTGTGTTGGTGCATTGCATCCAAATGGGAACAGCGCATTAAGGGAGCAGACCAGCTCTGCTTCTAAGAAAATATGGTGCTGTGTTTGCCTCTCCAGTTTAAATGCTACCCTACATTGCATGACTTCTATGTAAATCTATGTAAATCGGAGTATTAATGTTTTTTAAAATGACTCGCAATATTCTCTGAAGCTTTCTTTTTTCTGGTGACAAAGTAGATGATGAAGTCTCGGTAGGCATCCTTGTACACATCCCATTTTTATGAGCGGAGATATCAGAAGATTTATTAACCCCTTGCGCGCTTCGGTTTCCCCGCTGTGTGCTGGGTTTTTCGAAAACCCGCGTTACATGACGAGCTCAGCTCGTCATCAGCATACGAGCACTGTAGCTGATGACGAGCTGAGCTCGTCATCAGCATCGAAGGGTTTAATAAAATAAAAATCTGCAGTAAAACTCTAAATGAAATCCCGCATCTCTCAATGGACAGGGTTTAATCTCCATTTATTTTTTGTTTTCATTGGTGATAAAAGGTTAAATTCAGACAGTACAGGTACATGATCTGCTCCAAGAATTAAATAAAATCCTAAATTAATAAATTAGCAGTTATATTTTTGCAATAAAAAATTTAACATATCCATGAATGCACACAGTTCTTAAGCTGTAAAGCATTGGGTGTCGCCACCTACATTTTTCTTAACAAGGCTACTTCTAATACTGGCACGACCCACTGTCACCACGCAGCCGCCCCACTTCTAACATCCTTTTCATTTACACCTGCTCTGTTCTGTGACCCCTGTACGTTTGCTCTACTGACTACTGTTACTCCTCTCTTCCCCGTTCCTCTCTTTCCTCTGCCTTCCCTGGTCTGCCACTTTTATTCCCCTCTTTCTGGTTTGCTCTCCCACCATTCTAACCCTGACCTCTTTCGTCTGCCCTTCACTACATTCTCGTTTCTCTCCCTTTCACCACCTCTCTTTTCTGTTTGTAATCAATCCCTCATCAGCACTGATTTCACTTTGTTTGTTCTTTTTTCTTCTGTTCCTTCCCTTCTCTTTTTCATATCCATTCGGTTGGTGAAGACAGCCTGCTAAACAAGACTACAATGGCCTATTTTGATCCAAAGCAGTAAACCGAACTGTTGGTCAATGCCAACCCAGTTGGATTAGGAGCCATGCTTACCCAGGAAGTGGATCCCAGAAGGTGGACTCCTTTAGCCTATGCCAGCAAAGCACTGAGGCTGACAGAGGCACGCTACTCCCAAATCAAGAGAAAGGCACTAAACATTAAATGGGCCTATGGACACTTCTACTAGTACCTCAAAGTAGTCACTGCCCACCAATCACTCCTCCCTCTCTTCTGTAGCTCCGCCCGCACCCTCTGCCATGAATTGAGCACTGCGCTATCTAACTGCAGGATTACCACATGGAGTTCACCTACCGACAGGAATCCAAGAACCCAGCAGAGTTTTTCTCACGCCTTCCACCACCGCCACGTGGTGATAACGACAACACAGATGCCACCGAAGCATGTTATGTTATGTTAGAGATACTCGTAAAGCGCACGTACGCCAACCGGTTTCATGGTGCTGGGGTCTGATGGCAACTACTGCTACTTGAGGGGCTCAATCATATGCCCGACAAAACAGCCAGGGCTTCAGGAGTTTCCGGAACTGGGCATAAGAGGTAGGTGATCTGATGTCCAGAGGGAGAGAATTCCAGAATCTAGAGGCCAAGACCGAAAATCGTAAGCCCCTGAATTTCTTGCATTTGAAGATTCTGGTGGGAGGATCTAAGCTTTCAGGAGGGATGTATGATGGTACAACGCGTGGTATTACCACGTGTACCGTTACAACGCAGGTTTTACAACGCAAGTCGTTACAACGACTTGCGTTGGGGGGCGTTTGATAGTGAATAGTTTAATTTACTATTCCAACTCCAGTCCCCGTGGATAGTAGGGAAGGTGTTGGATAGTAAATTAAACTATTCCCTATCCTAGAGCGCCCTCCAGCGAAAGTCGTTGTAACGACTTTCGTTGTAAAATCTGCATTGTAATGGTACAGCGTTGTAATAGTTTCGTTGTAAAGGATGTTCCCCTCCCAGGAGGGGGTGTAGAGCTGCAAACCAGAGGAAACACACTCAGGACTGTTGCAAATCAGAGCTTTAAAAATGATGCAGCCCAGCTTAAAAGTGCTGCATTCTGCTAACGATAGCCAGTGTAATTCTTTCATTAATGGGGTAACGTGATTCCATTTGGGCTGATGGTAGATAAGTCTGGCCGCCTGGTTTTGCACCAGTTGCAATCGTTTTAATTGATATGCCGGGATGCCGACATAGAGTGAGTTGGCATAATCAATATGAGCGATGACAAGTGCCAATACCACTTGGGTCAGAGCTTCAGTCATAAGGAATCTGCTGATCTTCCTAATCCTTTGAAGCTGGAAGAAGCATGAGGAGACCACTGTCCCGATCTGGGCTTTCATGGAGAGATCACTATCAATAGTAATGCCCAGACTTTTGATCGAACTCGGGGGGAGAGGGGGGTTTTCCAAATCGGGAGGCCAGAGGTTGGAGTTCCAGGGGTTAGTTGAGCCACTGATTAGAATCAGCTCTGTTTTATCCATGTTCAATTTCAAATGGTTGCTGTTCATCCGGTTGCTTATGAATCACAAGGTGGACTGGAAATTGAGGACAGAGGGGGTCGACTCATCGATATCAAATATTAACTGAAGACCTTCAGCATAGTTGAAGGTGCAAGAAGCATACTTTCGCCTAGTGTCCCAGAGGACCTGCCCCCAAGTACTAAGTCTATAGAAAATCAGAGACGCCACCATAACAGACCCGGTGCTGAAGAAAGTGATGGGCGCTCTACAAAAAGGCTCGTGACACAACTTCATATGAGATGCCAATGGGTGGCAAGACCTGAAGAAAGCAAAACTCTTGAAAATATGGCAAGTGCGCAATAAACTAAGCACCACCCCAGATGAACTCGCTCGGAGAAGGCATCGCCTGGTAATTCCAGAGAGACTGCAGGACCAATTGACAGAAATGGCTCATGGTGGTTATCAAGAGACTGCAAAGATAAAGTCTTGAATGAGGGGTAAACTCTGGTTTCCTGGTCTCAGGCTGCAGTTGATGAGATGATTGGGTAATGCCCATCATGCCAGCTTACCAGCTCTCAAAAGGCAAATTCACCTGTACGGACAGAAGAGTCATGCACCACGCTGTGTGCCAAAGTGAGTCTTGACCTAGGACGTTACCCTGATGGGAGAACAACCGTAGTCATAGTTGACTGTTACTCAAAGTACCCTCTTGTCGAAGTTGTCAACTACACAACTTTCAATGTTGCAGCTCGTTGGCCTACCAGAAGCAGTAAAGATGGAAAATGGACCGCCTTTCTAGGGGTCTGAGTTCCAAGACCTTCTAAAGTGCCTACAAACACCACGTCGTTGAATCACGCCCCAATCACTGCAAGCGAATGGAGAGGCAGAGAGGTTCGTGCGGACATTGAACAAGGCCCTCAGAGTTGTTGTAGTAGAAGGAACCAACTCTGAAGTTCGCCCTCAGAAGTTCTTGAAGGAATACCGAGGAGCACAGCATTGCACCACTCAACACTCTCCTTGGTCTTCAATGCTCAATGGTCATGGATGGCACACGATCGCAGTCCATCCCAAATCGTCTCTACCACAGTATGACCCAATGAGCACCCTGGCCCAGTGCACCCAGACCAATGCATGCACAGGTCTAAGGCGGCAAGCCGCCTCGCGGGTGATCTCACCGGGTGACAAGGTACTGTTGAAGGACCACAGACTGAGGTGGAAGTTCTGAACACCTTTTGATCCTGGTGTATGGACTGTCACTCAGGCAAATGGGAGCATGCTTACCATCTGAAAAGTTAATGAACTGGTCACTAGGGACATATCATGGTTCCGGAAAGTGGACTTCCCCAGCTCGTCTGAACTGGTAGAAGGGGAAAACAATGCAATGTGGGAGAGCCCTACAGGACCTAAATGTCAAGAGGAAGAAGAAGCTGGCCCTAGTGACAGGACCCCTGACCAAATCAGTACTGGGACCAATGCTGGGGTCGACTCCCAAAGCAGCCAGGGCCCTGAAGAGGTGAGAGGATTTTCCCAGCAGCAACAGTATCACCTTAGACCTAACCTGCCACTGAACCAGAGGCTCAGAGACTGAGCTGAGTTCATGGGCAAGTTGTGAAGGGAAGTAATGGATACAACCGCTCCCCTGCAGTACCAACCTGCCTGGAAACGCACCAAGTACATCCTCTGGCCAGACATGGCCAGAAGCTATATCATAAATAAGTGTGGAGCACGCAAGGACTTCCGGCCCAAAACCCAGTTATAAGAGCAAGTGTGTCGTCTTGTGTCCCACAGCACTTAGCGTTGGCGCCTGGGGCCCGCAATTCTGTGCTGCGGCCCCCACCACAACACCAAAATCAACAGACCTACGAATTCAGAGTTCTCTTAACTATCAGAGTACTTTTTGTTGACATACTGAAAAATGCTTTGGTAAATAGGTACCACTTTGTTTTATTAAAAATATTAATGGACACACAAGATAGCAAGTAATATAATATGAACTTGTTACCCAGGATGAAGAGGATATTCAATTAACATTATTAGTGTGATATAAAAATAGAAATGTTATAAAATGAAGTGTAACATTATTTTGAAGAAATGCTTTAAATACGTGGCAAAAAATAATGTTTATTCATTAAAAGGAAGGTAATGTATAAAATAATACAATTACGGCATTAAAAAACTCACAAGAAAAGGTAAACAAGATGAAATGCTCTGGACAGAACATCTTGGAAAGAGAGAAACGAATTCTCTGCTCCAGGCGCCTGATTTCAAGTATAAGCACTATTTATCGTACCACGGGTTTAGTTATTTTTCAGGTGCGATAAATAACCTTTATAACGAGTTTCTGAGGAATAACATGCAGATTTTAGCTTTTAACGCAACAAAATTCACCTGGTAAGGTGAATTCTGTGGGCCTTATTTATGAAGGCCATGCGCCTCCAGTGTTTTTCATTTCTAAAATGGGAAAAAGTCACGTACCAGTGACGCAAGGCCTTCATAAATGTGGCCCTGTATGCTTTTCTCTGTTAAATTTCAGAAGATTTTTATCTGCAGAGATTTAACCAATGTTGAGATTTTTAAGGCATCGATTAATTACCACATGGCTTAATTACATTCAAACTCCTAACCTTTGCGTTAACAGGGGTTATGCTCGGGCCGGAATTTGCCAGCTCACTGGGAATAACCCCCGCACTCCCCCATCCCGTGGTAAGTATCTACCCCAAGACCAATACCCCAGTCATCCCAATAACTTAGCCAACCAGGTCGTAGTTGTTGTGGTGGTTGTTGGCCGCAGTTTTATTGGGATCATAAATCATATCTGGGTCATATACATGTCAACACAATACCCCATAAATTATATCTGGGTCATAAACATGTCATACCACATATCTGGATCATAAATCATACATGCCATCGCCGTGGTCATAAATCATATTTGGGTCATAAATCATACATGTCATCATTTTCATAAATCATATCTGGGTCATAAATCATAGATGTCATCATCATTGTCATAAATCATATCTGGGTCATAAACCATACATGTCGTTTTCATTGTCATAAATCATATCTGGGTCATAAACATGTCGATCATCATATTGTGCAGATCAATATCGTGGTACATTCAGTTCGTAGATGGCACGCCTACCAAACCAGTTCTTTCGTTGATCCTTGGTAGTCCTCATTGTCGTGTTACCTCTGGGACCGCCATTTGGCTGGTCACCCACGCCCTTTGCGTGTAGGGAGGGGTAGCTTCTCCAAGGAGTTAGGCCCAACTCGCTACCTTTTTATGCCCTGCCGTCCGGCCGGGTCTGGGCCGCGAGCGCCGTCTCCGTTCGCTACTCCCCTCCTTGGCCCGGCCACCTCACCCTGCCGTGCGGCATCCCAAAGTGAGTGGCCTACTTCTACACACCGCCCTGTTGGTGTGTCTCCTTAGCCATCCGTTGTGACAATTTCCGCCAATGCTTGTGTTGCTGTCCAGCACTGCGACGACTGCTGGTTCCTAGGTGTGGGTGGGTGGGTCCAAAAATTCAGGTGCGCCGCTTCCCCGCTCCCCGAAAATTAGGAGCTATCTGGGGGAAGCGGTGGCTTATATCCCCCCCATCTGCTCGTCCGTTCCGTGCAGCTGGTCCCCCATTGGGGGGTTTGTACCATGCTGTCCCCCCTATTGGCTGGGGGTTCCTTGGTGCCAACAGGATGCTCCCCTGTGGGGTGTTAAGCCTTCCTGCCGCTTCTGGGCGCCCAGAACCGGTTCCTCCACTGGGGCTCGGCGTGGGTTAAGGCGCCGGCCCTTGAGCCTACGGCGGCCTCTGCAATAACCCCCGCACTCCCCCATCCCGTGGTAAGTATCTACCCCAAGACCAATACCCCAGTCATCCCAATAACTTAGCCAACCAGGTCGTAGTTGTTGTGGTGGTTGTTGGCCGCAGTTTTATTGGGATCATAAATCATATCTGGGTCATATACATGTCAACACAATACCCCATAAATTATATCTGGGTCATAAACATGTCATACCACATATCTGGATCATAAATCATACATGCCATCGCCGTGGTCATAAATCATATTTGGGTCATAAATCATACATGTCATCATTTTCATAAATCATATCTGGGTCATAAATCATAGATGTCATCATCATTGTCATAAATCATATCTGGGTCATAAACCATACATGTCGTTTTCATTGTCATAAATCATATCTGGGTCATAAACATGTCGATCATCATATTGTGCAGATCAATATCGTGGTACATTCAGTTCGTAGATGGCACGCCTACCAAACCAGTTCTTTCGTTGATCCTTGGTAGTCCTCATTGTCGTGTTACCTCTGGGACCGCCATTTGGCTGGTCACCCACGCCCTTTGCGTGTAGGGAGGGGTAGCTTCTCCAAGGAGTTAGGCCCAACTCGCTACCTTTTTATGCCCTGCCGTCCGGCCGGGTCTGGGCCGCGAGCGCCGTCTCCGTTCGCTACTCCCCTCCTTGGCCCGGCCACCTCACCCTGCCGTGCGGCATCCCAAAGTGAGTGGCCTACTTCTACACACCGCCCTGTTGGTGTGTCTCCTTAGCCATCCGTTGTGACAATTTCCGCCACGCCGCAGGGAGGCTCACGTCTTCCTGCGGCTCCCCCCAGCTCCTGTGGTTAATGTGGCTTAAATGCCCAAGTGCGTCACCGGACGGCACCTCACTGGCTCTCAACCTTCCTTCCGCCGGCTACACTCGGTCGTGGCCGAATGGTTCTAGTCGACCAGGGGCAAACCCAAAGTGAAAACCGCCATACATATTCTGAGCCGGCCTTGTGTACTTGCGCGCGGCTGTGCTTCTTCCCTTTATTTGAGAGGCCGGCCCCCGTACCCCCACCGGGGTGGGAGCAGGATCTGTGCTCGGGGCACTCGCACCCAGCGCAACAGTCATTCCCTTTTGGCCCGGGAGACTAAGTGATTTGCCCAGAATCACCGGATGTTTGAGCCTCCTGGTCGAGGCAGGACTGTGGCTTATAGTATGCGCAACCTGCCCACTGTCTGGATTCCTTCCTCTGGCCTTATTAGGCCGCGCCATGTCATATGCATTTCCCCTTTTTTTTTTTTTTTTTTTTAAATTTGCCGTTGCACGATTGCCTCAAGTTCTTATGTACTCACCCTCTGCCTTTTGTAATTTGCCTACTTGTAATTATCCCCTCGCTGTTGCCGGTTGACCTAAAGAACATTCGCTTCATGGTGGGCAGGGCGCGATGGGTTATTGGATAGTCGTGGTCCGCCCTCTGCACGGATGTGTGCCCTTGGGGAAAAGTGGCTGCCCAGGTGGGGGTGAGCACCTTGGTGCTGACAGGCTTTTGTGCTTGGATCTAGTGGCCACGCGTATTCATGTGGCCATTGCTGTGAATTGAGTTTTTTGGCTCCAAAGTCGCCCTATCAATTCGGAGTAGGTTAGCCCCGCCTTTCATCTTTGAGAGGTCGGTAACCCACCTGCCATACCACTGGCATTACGCATCTGATATTTAGCACCGGGATGCGGAATGTCCGCTACCGCCATCATCCCCCTTTTGGGGGGGTGGGGGGGGGGATGGGCTGGGCAATCCGAGCTGAGTTTCACCCCTATCTCCTCTGCTAGCACTTTCGTTTATTTAGTTACGTTGGTGGGCTTGTCCGGGTCTGCACTCGAGGGACACGCCCGGCCCCCCAGCGCATCGGCCCCCCCTTTTGGCCAGGGAAATCAAGTGATTTGCCCAGAAATAGAGGATGTTGAGCACCCCTGCTGGGACAAGACGCTGCGTCCGATATCTCCGCTGCTTGAAGGACGCCCGGGCATGGGAGTGTCCTCGCGTCCCTTGACCTTCCTGCAGTTGAACGAGACTTCGTGCGTGCATGAATTAAACACCTTGTTAGACGCAAACCTCGGAGGCGGGACTTGGGAACAAATCATTACCACATTGAATGTGGTCCTTGTACTGCGTGAAGTTGGCCGAGACTTATGCGCCCTTAAGAAACCCCAAAAAGCTGTGGCTACTACGGGACAGCGACATGTGCATGGCCAAACGCGACCCAGCCCAGCTCAATGCACTTCGGGAGAGCCGCCTAAGGCGCGTCACCCGCAACCGATCTCTTGAAGGTGGGCGTGTTCCCCCGGCCCGCCTCGATCCCTTCGTCCTGAATTTTTACACTCACTGCCCTGCCTTCGCCTCCATGCCAGATGGTTGCCCTACCTAGGCCCACGACTCCCCACTGTTCTCTGCCAGCACGGACAGATCTGAAACATGCCTCGGCTTGACATGATCCGTGCCACCATTCTATTTGCACATGAAAGGTGTTATATTGCTCCAATTCTACCTATATTTTGATTTCCTTTCTGAACCAGCTTCAGGTAAGTGCCAATGAAAGTCTGACTGCAGGCAGCTAACTTTGCTGGGCATGGAGTAGTTCAAATTACAGGGCGCCGGCGCGGGGCCGAACGGCACTCTGACTGCATGCAGGGTCGACTGTTAAGGGCGATCGAACATGACTGGCAGTATGCAGCTGCACTTAGCGTTAAGGCTAGGGGTGCGGCTGTGGAAGGCGCACCTCACAGGGTGCCCATGTGTGCCCAGAAGTTTCAGGCTACATTAGAACGATTGTCTAGGGAAGATTTGAAGCAACTGACGTAATTAATGTTCCTACTGGAGAGGGGCCTGGGGTTTGGTGGCAGTATTGAACCGTACCAACTGGCGCCGGCCTCTAAGCCTCACCCTCCTTCGGGGGTGCGGCTGCCTTTGCGATCGTTTCCAAGTGTTACTGCCTTGCAACCCCGCCACTTTATCAGCGTTTAAATCGTGTTTAGCCTCTTCATGCTTACCAGGTTAACATTGTAGTCTACGATGTTGGTATATTCAACTGTGCCTAATTTGGCTTTCTTTAACAGTCTCTGCAATGCAGGCATCATTAGAGTAATTGGTGCACCGTCTTGTTGCCTGAGTATGGATATCATTTAAATTATGAGGCAGCTCCGTCGACAACGTCATTATTCTGTTGGACTTTCTCCCTGGCTGCACTTCTAAACACACGCCCTCTAGACTCTCTAGTAAAATCAAAACTCTTGCACTATAGCGATCCGTGGTACTTTTCCTCGCCTTGTTTATATTCAAATGCAATGGTTTTAAATGTAACTCATGACCTATTTTATCTTTATCGTGGTGCCTACACTGCTCTTTCATTTCCCTCTACAGTTTGTTATTAACTGGTCGGCGTGTTGTTTTATTGCCCTTGTTCACTTATGTACTCTTACAAAAATTTGTATTGATGCATCTTTACACATCTTTATCGTGATGACGGTTTTCTCTTCTAGCTCCACATCAGCATTGAGCTTCTTAAACCACAATGCTTTCCACGCATTAACAGCTCTTCCCTGCGCTGATCATTTTCAAACGGAATGCTCTATCTGCACCCTAAGCTTCCCATCTTTCGGCTTTTTTGTGATCCCACTCAATCTAGTCTTTCACGTTACATGCTGGACTTCTGAGCCTGCCATGCATGCGCATCATCGGGTCCATCTTATTACTTTGCTGTTTACGACCCGTATTAGCACAAAGCTTCCCCATTGCATGAGCTGCTTGCGAACAGTCTTTCGCAACTCTACCAGGGGCACTTTCCTCATCCCATGTGCCGGTCTCGCCCCGCGCTATCCGGGACCCTTTCTTCGCCGGGGCACTTCCCTCATTACCTGTGCCGATCCCAGCCATTGTTTCGCACCCTTCTACCCGGGGCACTTACTTCATCGCATGAAAATTATTTAAATCGGCAATTGTACTGACCTTTGCTGTACTTTAATTAACTTAACAGAGGCTCGAATTTTGTAGTTTTATATAGCGCAAACTCGGTCGAAGGTATTGGAGCGCTTTTTACAAGCCCAATTATATTTAACAAATACGCATACATCTTTGAACCACAGAATTATTGGCTGACGGCAGACCCGAACCTGCTTACTTAAGTGGAAAGCCAGCAGCTATAGCCTTGTGCCACAAACTCGCCCACATCTTCAATCCTATTCACTCGATCTGCCAATTACTCACCCTAGCTCTCGGCTTCGTCCGTGGTGCTGTCCTGCACCGTCCGGCAACGCCGATCAGGGCTCCCTCCACCAATTACTTTATGTAGCGCTGGATACCGTGCCCACATCACTCGCCCGGGCTTCCTGATTCCATCGGAGGTGGGGGAGGGGCGGTGTTTTCATGCTCTGTTTCGGCCGCCGGGAATCGATACCCCGTCACACGACGCTTTGCCATCTTGATTGTTCCCTCCGCTTTGCCACGTGGTATTGCTGCTGCCCGATGGGTTGCCCCGGCCCGCGCCCCTTCGGCATCGCGGTGGGTACCCCAGGGTGGTAGGAGTTCTTTAAGCCATGGCCTTCCTCTCCAAGCTTTCTCCTTCTCCGTCACCATCTTTTTCCCGGCAGTAGGCGAGGCGTCCTCTGTTCCCTCGGCCGGCGGCTCCGTCTCTTGCAGCTGGTCACTTCTTCTGGTCGCCGGTTTGCCGGGTTCAACTGTGATTTGCAGGGTGCCGCATGTTTCAGCATTGCGCATTCCGCACCTTGAGCCCTCTTGCTGCCTCTGCTCTGCTTCCGTGGCGGACTCCCGCGACGTTCTACTGTCCCCCAACCTCTTGAGGGATCCCTGCGCAGGCCGGACTGTTGCGCGGCCAGGCATCTGCTTTTCGTTCTCCCCGCTATCAGGAATGCATCCCCGAGATTATCTTCCTGGCCCACCGACCTGTTGGTTGCGAGTGGGGGCCTCCGCCGCCTCCATGCCCAGGGCCGTTCGGTGGGTTCTGGGGCACTGCATAAATGGTGTTTTCGCCGCCGCCGGGAGCAGCGTCCCGAGGGTTCCGCAGAAAAAGGTTATTGCACGGGCTGGGAGCAGGCGCACCTACTTTGTTCTTGTCGCTTTTCCGAGCCCCCAACCAGACCGGCCGAGCTTCGCCTCCTCGCTGGCTGGGTAGTACACCGCTTGGGAATTCGGGCTCTCTTCCATCTCCTCCGACATAGCTTCGTCTTGAGCACTAAGGTATTGTCCTTCCAAAAATTCAGGTGCGCCGCTTCCCCGCTCCCCGAAAATTAGGAGCTATCTGGGGGAAGCGGTGGCTTATATCCCCCCCATCTGCTCGTCCGTTCCGTGCAGCTGGTCCCCCATTGGGGGGTTTGTACCATGCTGTCCCCCCTATTGGCTGGGGGTTCCTTGGTGCCAACAGGATGCTCCCCTGTGGGGTGTTAAGCCTTCCTGCCGCTTCTGGGCGCCCAGAACCGGTTCCTCCACTGGGGCTCGGCGTGGGTTAAGGCGCCGGCCCTTGAGCCTACGGCGGCCTCTGCAATAACGGCTGATTTCAGCTATGAACTTTAGACACCTCAAACGCAAAAAAACAGGCACTAGGGTCTGTCGTATCCAGCACAGCCCTCCCTTCAGGATACATCCCTGAAATGTGAAGATGCTTTGGTACCGAATGCTCTTCATCACCAGAGAAATGTAATGGTCAAACGGCTAGCTTATTTCACAGAGTTCAAAGCCTCAACTGTTTTTCCAGAATGCTTAATAATATTTTTTGCTGAACTGGCATTTAGAGCTGCATTTTTATAATAATGTCTTCTTCAATAATCAGAAGAAGCAACTATGTTTTGGTTTTGTATTGTGGTTGGATTTATATAGCGTTTCATAGACCTGGCGAGGCGTCGAAGCGCTAGGTGCGTGACCATTCCCACTCACCAATTTTGTTTCAGTGCATTTTGTGCAGATTAAGATATTCTTTACAGTAATGTGTATTTAAATCACTTACTTTAGTACTAAATATCACATTGTTCTCAGTTGGCTACAGCAGCAGGAGGCAAAAGTCTAGCATATATTTTGGAAATATAATTTGTGCCTCGGAAAACGCGACTGGACTATACAGTGCTTAGATGTGAGGTGTCATTTTAGGTGAAGTCCCTAAGAAGCCAGCATTTTTTAAATTCACAACTGAGGCATGAAACGTGGAGTTTGTATCCCTGATCCTGTAAAGGATGAGTAGTTATGCTAATTTAGCCTCAAGGCACAGCTGTGTTTACTAAGTGCACACACACTCCATCGGCTGTTTCACGACAAAGGAAGAGCGCCACACAGCCATCTATTATGTGTGCTTCGGTACGCATGAGGCCTGCATGCGTCCTTGATACCAATGAGCAGAGGGACCCAAGACAGACCTTTCAGAGGCATATCAGGGAAAGGCAGATGAGATGGATTCAAGAAGCACAACACGAGCAGCTCAGTGAAACCATTGCAGAATAAACAGGCAAGAAGCCCGAAAAATATCAAGGGAAAGTTGTAGCCATTAGATGACTAGTTGGTACAAAGTTATGGCCAAACAACTAAGCTGTACCCCTCGACGCCATGTTTGTTCTTGAAATGCAAGTCACATTCACACAATCCTCAGGAATAAAGTCAAGTGTTTTCTTCTCTCGTTTGAAACTCCACTAGGTTAGTAAGCCACAATGTCTGACTATCACTAGAATGCAGGGTTGGACGGGGGCAGAATATATGCATGGGAATCAAAATATAAGTGGCCCCCATTAGTGAAGTAGTAAAAAAAAAGAGGCACATATTTGCAAATGGGGGCAGTTTTGAACTTGAAATGACATGTATAAGTGTTCTGAAAGATATGGGATTCTGCATGGATTTATATATGCTTCAGGTAATGTTTGTTGTATCAGGGAAATCAACAGTAAAAACCGGCTCACACACTGACCTGTCAGACCACCCCTTCAGGCACTGCCTGGTTGCCCTATAGGCAGCGGTGTAACGTGAATTGTCAGCACCCGGGACAAGGCAAGTATTGCACCCCCTAACCCGTGGGCCGTTAGCATTTACTGGCGCAACATTTTAAAAGAAAAAAATGAATAGCACAATTTTTTTTTTCTTTTAAAATGTTGAGCACCCTGTGGCCCTGCCATGCTACGCAACTGCCTATAGGCCAGTCCGACTTGCTGGAAAGCACTAACCTACAAAATGAACAGAAGAAAAAACACCACCACTATTCAACTGGTCTAGTACAGCAGATGTGCTCTTTAGATACAAAAAATGCATACCAAATATTTTTAAAGCATGCCCAGTGAGACCATGAGAGCTTAAAGCCATTTGTTTTTGCATTTGGTTGATTCCTGTCATAAGCAGGCCTGACACGAGCAAGACTGACCGTCAAGCATTCAGGAAAAAGCGGAATGAGGGGTCTGCTGTTGCTTGTTCGAGAGTCCAATGCGCTTATATAAAGAGTGTGTTTCCTTCATATGTGGCTGTTGCAACAAGTTCCAATTTAGTATATTAACTTATACAATATCTTTAGGGGCAATTGTTAAAGGTGATTCTAATGATGAACTTTAAAGCATTCATTCCCCTCCACCACTGCCTTTATGACAATGCTATTAGTGAACCCTCAGGGTAGTCAGTTGTCTTTTGCCCCCTAAATGTGACCTAGGCGGTTACTATAGATGGAGTTTTATTTTTGTGCAGTGCACACTCTGAAGTGATGTTTTTAAAGGTGTTCTCATGTAATGATGAAGCAAAAAGAGGCACCGTGAAAATGGTAATTGCCTAGGATCACACAATGTGGTTAGGTGGAAGCCGGATTGATGCAATATTCTTATTTCCAACAAAATATTCAATGTTGTGTTCAGTTCTTATATCCAGAGTCTTTTATTACATTGTGCTCAGGTGGTGCTGCTCAGGTGGTGCAGTGCAGAGGTAGTGCTGCACTGAAGCTGTAGTGGTGCTGCGTTGCTGCAATGCTGCTGCTAAGGTGGTTCTGAGATATACTATGTAGATGCTGAGGTGATGCTGCGTTAGTGCTCAGGTGCTCATGAGTGATGCTAATTTGGTGTTGAGTAATGCTGAGGTGGTGCTGAGTGAATCTTTGGGGGTGCTCAGGTGGTGGTAAGTGATGCTGAGTTGCTTCTGCGCTGGTGCTGAGCTGATACTGCACTGGCACTGAGGTGGTGCTGCACTAATGCAGATGTGATGCTGTGTTGCTGCTGTGCTGGTGCTGCTGTTGTGCTGCACTGATACTGTGGTAGGGCTAGCTGGTGCTGAGTGATTCTGCGCTGATGGAAGTGCATTGATGGGGAGGTGGTGATGCTGCACTAATGCTGAGGCAGTGCTGCACTGGTTGCGAGGTGGTGCTTCTGTGGTGTAGAGGTGGTGCAAGAAGAGAATGGGCTATAGACATGGAATTTAAGATATAGGGAACTATGTTAAACAAGAGATTGGGGCACAGAAGAAAAACTGGGAAAATGTTGGAACAAAGAATACAGTGTAAATGGAGAGGAAATAAACTTAAAGAGGGAGTAACATATATTCATGCTGAGGCTGCAAGATAGTTGCAAAGCACGTGTGGGAAATCGAAAAGCCAGCTCTCTTAGGGCCTAATTACGAGTACGACAGTCCAGGGACTGCCGTGCCTGTGGATGCTGGTCCTTCCGCAGCCATCGCATCAAACCTCCCACCCGATTAGGATGCTGGTAATGGTACGGCCACAAGACCACAGCCTCTGCCAGTATTCAGGATCCTGCAGCGGTGGTGAGAGGGGCTGGAAATGGTGGCAGTGCTGAAGCTGGCACCACTGAGCAGATTATGACCTGCATTTCCACCGCCCATTTCACGGCGGGGACCCCGCCATGAAAAGGGTGGCAGAAAGGCAGGGCAGGGGGCCTAAAAAGGGCCCGGTGAGTCTGCCCATGGGTGTACACCATCATATGTGCACTGTGTGGAATGCACAACATGGTGCATGCCACACAGAGCACTTGACAAGACAGCTGTCTCACAGCGCTGGCATGACTGTTGGAAGTAATCCTCAGCTGAAGCATGCCGCTACCATGGGACCACCGCCATGGCCAAGCCAGCCTAGATCAAAATTGCAATTCGCCGGGTGAGATGCTGCAGGCTTGGCAGTCTCCCTTGGGCCACCATGGCAGCGGTCCTGTTGGAAGACCACCAAACGGGTAATCAGGCCCTGTGTTACATACAAAAAAAGGTTATTTTTCCTTTGTTTTACTTCTGTTGCTTAAGATTTTGTTCCTCTTTGATGAGTTCAGTAATGAGCAATGCTACAGCTTTCGACAAATAACTCTGCAAGAGCAGGTGCAGTAAAATGTTCTTTAATCCAGTAATGTTTGTGTCAAATATATTTACAGACCACAGCAGACACATGATATTTCCAGTCATCTGTTCAACTAACAATCAAAGAGTTCTGTAATGCCCCTTTCCAACCCTGGACAGGAAAACCCTCAGACACGACATACATACAACTAGGATATAAAACACATTGTCTACTGCCCCACCCCTCATGGTAGGCTGAAGTTGGATATATTTAGAATGCGATCCCACTCAAGATTGGGAAAACCACATTTTTGAACTGTGATGAACATTTGGTGAGAAGATAACACCCTCCACCGCCCACTAATTTATATTCAAAACACTTAGGTTGTTGGAGGATGAACAGGATGTCTTAAGGCATTAGCTGTAGGGACTTCAACACTGGGCTCTAAGCTTTCCCACCTTGTGTTTTGATGAGGAATATGTCAAAATCTATAATGGAAATGCAGGACCGGCGCTAGGCGTGGGCAGTGCGGGCAGCTGCCCAGGGCCTCTCACTCAGTCCACCATCATGGGGCCTGCCCCGGTGGTATGTCCTGTTGTTTCCCTGGTGATCCATTTTAAAGAAAGGTGTCTCCTTGCAATTAGGGTACATGGGAGGAGCCCCCTCCCCCGGCCTCTCAGGGATGGTGTCAGGAGGCCTAGGGGAGGGAGACACTTCCTCTTGTTCCAATCGCATGGAGACCATTCAGAGACAGTGCAGGATGCCCATTGTCCAGCAATTTAGCGCCCCCACAGTTTTAACTTTCACCCTACAAGAAATTCTCACACTTTCAGCCCGATAGGAGCTGTAAAAGAGGTGCTTGTAGGAGGCAGAGAGGAGAGCTGCGGCCCAGGAGGAGTCAGTCAGCAAAAAGCAGCTTCCTGAGCTCTGTCACTTATATACATAACGAGGGGCCTCGCACATTCCCTTTTGGCACAGGGCCACGCAAATCCTAGAACAGGACCTTTGGAAATGTTGCTGTCATACTTGTATCGTTTCTAAACAACTGACGACGACGCGTCCGTATGCCGGCTCTCAACGCTGTTTCAAGTACCTTTGATGTTATATCTTCACGTGAAATCTGGCAATCAGCCTTAACACGTATTCCTTTAATTCAAGTTGAAGCTCCGTGTCGGACATCCTTGCCACACGCCATTGCTGTTCCCGCACTCATATGCGACATTTTTGCGACATGCCACTGCTGTTTCCGTGCTCATAAAAGATCCACTTGAGGATTCAAGGGAGTTTTTCCTGCATAGAAAAACACCGTCCTGATGATGGTCTATCTGACGACTGCTACCTAGACCGAAACGTCGACACTCCATCATCTCCTGTTTTGTTGCCCTGTCACCAATTCGCAACCCTTTTTTATTAATAATTTTTGATTGTGTCTTTAAATATCTGGAGTTGATGTTCTAAGTTATGAACTGTAGTGAAAACTTGATTGATCTCTGTTCATTACCTTTTTGCTTTACTTTATTTGTATTTGTCTCCCTACTTCTGTTGCAGTATAAAGAACTTTTTGAACACTGAATACGATTCTTGCTCTATATGTTCCTTTCGCCTTCCATCAATATATTTGTTACAGTTGATATAAGACGGTTATCCTGTGGATACATAAGAGTGCGTTACATTTGTACAACTCATTAATGAATTGAAATCTGTTTCAAATAAGTCCCTTGTAGCATCCCTTGACTTAAACTATACTTGTATTGTGGCAGTTGATTTCAGTGTGCGCGCACGCACCCGCACACACACAAATGCGTGCTCACTTCCTCCATACCACACTCAAAGCACACTTTTCGAATCACGATCAAGCCATTTTGTTCGCATGCGCTCCTCCCCCTAACTACAGCAATTGCACTCTACACCATAAACATAAACAGTTCAGAATTAAATGTTCTAAAATTACCTTTTGAAGACATTAGCGCAGTGCACACTTTCAGTTTTCTTTTACCTTTGTATAGGGAGGATTGGTCTAGTGGTTAAACAGAACAGAAAGAAACCAGAGACACTGAATTCTTCCTTCATCCCATCTTGGCCAAATTGTTTGATGCTGGGTAAATGACTTGCTGTGCTAAATAAATAGCTTTCAGTGTAAATCAATAATGTCTGCTATCCAATGACACAATGGTGTAACACAGGTAGTATGGACTCTGGTGAAAGGAAGACAAATGTGCGCCCCTTAACTGCTGCTTGCTAATTACACTACAGCCATCATTTGGTTTCAGTGGACCCCAAAGCCCTTGGGGCCCAGGTGCCACCACTCCTGCTGCACTATTTGTAGCCATCTCCTCTGGCAGGACATCTGCTAAAGGATCAAGAGCTGTCATGCAAATAGGAGGCTAGTGTGTAATTTCTCCTCCCAAAAGTAAACAAACACAAGCATGCACATAACATTGTACTATCTCAAAAGAGTGATAGTGGCTAGAAAGTTGCACCCACCTTTTACAGAGCTTGACATTTCTGGGGTCCATTAATGTTTTTCTTACATTATCCAGTTCAGACTCTCTTAATGGGGCAGGGTTTGCTAATTTTACCGCAGACATTACGTAGACATTTAAAAGCAGGTTATTTTTTTTGTTCTAAAAGCAAAATGTAGATAAAGGAAGCTACTGGTTCTCCCTATTGTTTTTGTACAACCCATTTTTCCATTCATAGAGTGTAGAAATAACAATTCTGTGAGTTTAATCACCCGCTGTGATGCAGGCAAATCATGCGTAGAGAAGGGTGGAGGTAAAAAAGTGCAACCAAACAAACACTGCAGTTTTATCCGCTCCTACTAGCCTTTCTCTCTGCTTTCCCTATTTGAAACAAGTGTAGTGTGATGCTGAGTTGCCCTGTAACCTGTTCTTTTGCTTTAAAGACAGTGACCAGGCACTAAAAGTGAATGGTGCTTATGATACCCATTTGATATTTTCTTTGCGAATTGCTTTAATGTACCTTGTTAGACCAGCTGCAATTGCCAATGTTTCACATCATGGGTCCCACGTATGCCAAAACTTTTGATAGAGCGTCATGTTATTCTGAAATTTGTAGGGGTGCATCATAATCACCGCTAGTCCGCACCCATTTGTACTCTGGATTGATGTAACATTAATCGTTAGAAAATGTAAACGTAATACCTAATTGTGTACCTGTTACGAAATTAGCCCAAGGTGACTGAAAACATAATTGACATATAAAATGTACCATTAATTAATTCGTGTGTAATGCAGTTAGTAGATTTGAACGTGCTATATAAAAGTTGCATGTGTAAGAATGACTATAGTGCCTTAATCATGAGAAATCCAACGTTTAGAATTGTTTGGGAGTGAAAATGTATTAACATTACGTAGGGCTAAACGTGTAGAGGCCTGTATTGAATGAATGTTCACATTTTGCTATGAAAGGCATGTTCGTGATTTCTTATGTTAGCAGAGTCCAGAAGGCCTGAAATTTATTTTTCCTTGGGAAGGCTCTCAATAGAAGGTATTCAGCAGAATTTCACATACAAGATTGTTCTGTTCTCAGGTTTTCGTTGCAAAGAAATTTTCCTCGTTAGCTGGACTGATGTTCATTGTTTTAGGAGTTAGGTATGGAGGAGACCTGTTACATAGTTGTATTGGACTCCGATAATGAATCCTCACGCTGGAGAAGCCTGGGACCCAAGGACAATTCAACCGTTTTGGAAGAAGAGCATGTTGTGGAAAATCACCTGCTGAAGATATGCATCCAGAGGAGGTGTGTCGGGCGTGTTTTAGGAGTTGTGCATTTTGTATTAGGGACAGTGCGCCGAGGGAAGAGAGGCAGAGAAGGGGAAAGAAAGGCATAGAGGCGGAGGAGGTAGAGCGGGTTGATGAGAGTAGAAAGTCATTAGAAAGGTAAGAGAAGGGTTCGATTCTAGAAATGAAGACTTAGATAGATTGATTCTTTTCCAATGTGAATGCACTTCTGAGGAAGTCTTCACAAGCTGACACCTTTCATGAGTTTTAGGAGGATGCTATGTAGGGATGTCATCTTACTGTTAGAGTAGAGATAGAACTAACCAAATCTTTTCATTCTGTAATCTGATGAACACCAACCTAGATATTGGTTCAATTGTCGCTTTTTTTAATCTTTCTGGAATTGCGTATTCTTTTTATCTTGCTTTGAAGTAGGTTAATCAGGAGAATGAACTTTGTATAAGTGCCTATGTACTTTTTCAATCTCGTAATGAGGTGCTTGTATGTCCAGTTGTTTTTGGCTTTGTCATAAAACCCTTAAAATCGAGATAGAGTCAGTGATTTTTCCGATTACGTATTGATTAGTCTAATTTATGAAGGTGACTTTAATAGCTTTCTCCCTTTTACACTTCTTAGCAGATAAAAGATCCAGTCGACCGGAGATCCTTATAAATGGTAAGATTTTTTAGAGTAGAGATAAGGATCTGACACAATCACTTTCATTAGTAAATTATGATCCCACTCACTTACATAAGCATGCACTGGCTACAGTAAGTAGCTGTTTACAAAAAGTAATAAATAAAACTTAACAAAGTGGTGAACGACACTGCTGGAGCTGCTTCCGGAATGGAGTTGTTCAGTCAGACATCGGATGGAGAAATATCCTTCTCCTACCTCGCTGCAAAAATCTGGAACATCCTACCCGTGCACCTCAGGCATTCACCATCACTGCCTTATTTCAGTTAGGACCTCAAGACCTGGCTCTACGACTGAACTGGAGAATCCCCCTACCCACAGTGCTTTGAGACCCTTACACATGAGTAGTTATGCTCTATAAGAACCCTGAAAATTTATTGATCTAATAACCAAAACAAAAAAAGGTTACATGAAGGAAAGGGAATGATCATTAATAATGTTTCTTTTTTTGGGAGATGACACTAGTTACAGACTATGTTATAGGGAATATGGAAATGCCCTGACACAGTTAGGCCTATGAAGTATCATCAAGACCAGTATTAGTCACAAATCAGGTATTTAAGACTGCATGCCTAGGTAATTTAACTTTTTTGTCTAATATTTGATAGATTTTCTAGTTTTATATGTGAAGAGGAGTTTATGGATGTGGTCACATTACCTGAGAGTTTCTATGATCCTTTCTTCTCTGTTTGATCTTATCATAGCTCAGTGGCTTATTCTGGATTCAGCAAAGGTCACATGTTTGTATATCAGTAACATAGCTCAGGGGGTAAAACTGCTCCCTAAATATAGAGGTGTGGTGTGGGGCAGAGGGGCTGGTTGTGTGTGTAGTGAGTTAATGCATCAGCTACAGAAATCTGTCCAGTTTGACCCCATAGAATATAAGAAATGTCATATTAATTTTGTTTCTTCAGCGCCGTACCTAGTTTTAGCATCATACCTAGCTGAGGTCTTATAAAAGCAGCAATTAGTGGCTCACCCCACTGGTACTTCTTCTGTTGAAAGTTCATGACCCAACGACGGCAATAAATATGGCAAAAATAAGTAAATACTAACCAAGGGAGTTCTCAATATACCCTATGAAGGGTTTTTCCAATTTTAATCCTGTGAAAGCGAGGTAAGCATATAATGTAATAATCCATTAAAGACCTCACCACACTTTAAACTAAGGTGCTGTTCAGAACCCTCACCAGCAGGGAGGCATGTTAATAATATTACACCCATTCACAGATATGCCTGGATAACTATGTCTACAAGTAACTGATTGAATCAGTGACACTTCTTACCTTGCTTAACTGCTCCATCAGGAGCCCACGGTGTACCAAAAACTTTGTTGTGTTAAGAAGGAACCTAAATAGATGACACAGAATGTGAGTGAGAGTTCTGGTCCCCTTTTTGAGGAACCTTTGATAGGGGTCAGAGCTAAAGAGTAAACAGATATATAACAGAGGTAATCCCTGATCTGAATAAAGTGTGGTCTTCACTAATATCTTCTTGTGTGATTTAAAAGTACATCTGTTCCTTCATACACCCAGAAGTAAAGGTGCCATGAGTTGCTACAAAAAGATGCGCTTGTGCACACAGGTGCAAACTGACCTAAATTGCCAAGAAATCTCTTGGGACCACCAGTCGTGTCACCACAGAGTCTAGAAATGGCTACCACAAGAATGTCATCACCGAGGACTCAAACAGGCACCATGTGCTCCCTCAAGACCAAAAAATGCTTCATAACTTGAACAATGAACCACATCCACAACTCCAATATCACCAACTATATTTAACATACCATGATATAGAAGAAATGTCAAAGTAATTAATAACACGGCCATGTCTGAAATTGTCACAACGATTGTGAATAGCAACACCGCCAAATCGCCTGCCTTCCACACCCTATTTTTTAGAGAAGATCAGGAAAATCCACATGAGCCCCATTATATGATACTAGTCTCATTCTGTCATCAGTAGTCAAGGAGGTCCCCGACTCTTCTAACATCACCTCTTCACAAGGAAGCCTCCTGCCTTTGAAGAGTGCCCTCTTGAGCCCTCTCACTGCTATTCCATCACTCTCCCTTTGTTCACTATCATCCACTCCTGAACTTCTCCTGATGAATCTTCAACACAACTGAGCCAACATGTACTTGCATGCCTGCGTCATGTTTCCACACCCCACCACCTCTTGAGGCACTGTATTCCTCCCTAAACGTTAGTCAGCTCTACCTATATTTGAGGAGGGCCTTAGAACAGCAATGCATTCACTGCCACCCCTAAATATTGTTCAAAGTTTCTTTTCTCCGCAGGTAGGTTCATGCTATGTAATTCCCACAAACACACAACTGTGACACGTCAAGACTTAAGTTCTCACATGCAAATGGATGCTGTTTATTGAAATGTTTTAAGTTAGGTATATACCGGATTACTTATAGGGCACTGGTTAAGTGTGTACACTGGTCAGGCAGGGAAAATATTGTTTTGAACGTATACATTACGGCCAATGATTAGTGGAATATTGCTCTCGGGTATCTGGAAATATTGGAGCAGAAATACATCCACCTTGATGCAATCTTTATAATTGAACGTACAGCATCATGTTAAGTCTTTTGTAAGTTATAAATGCATTTCCCAACTATATTGGCGATATCACACAAGTTCTAATTCTTGCAGGAGGAATTGGTAAGGATAAAAGCAGTCCCTGGTATCTGATTTTATATTTGCGTTTTAAGGCTAGTACCACATTCCAAGAAAGATGTAATTTAGGGGTCGCAGCTGCAACCCCTGTCATGCCCCTTGCGACCACTGGCACTGCCCTTGCGACCCTCGGCCTCAGAGGTGGCAAAATCAGTACCAGGGGCCTTATTTATGAAGGACTTGCGCCGCCGGTGCGTCACTTTTTCCCATGTTAAAATTGACGCACCGGCGGCGCAAGTCCTTCATAAATAAGGCCCCAGGAGCGCAGTGGCGGCTTGTCCTTATGGGCATTGGTTTGGGCTGCACTCTTCCAGTTTTCGACAGTAATAATGATCATTGGACTAATAGTTAGTAATATGACATCATTCACAATTAGTGTAATGAGACATGGAGTACATTTAGCTGGAATATAACCTTCCCTTGCAGCTGAGGTAAGTACAAAAATGCGTTTATATGTATGTTGTGTGCGTGCTTTCGGGTGAGAGTATGTTTATGTGAGAGAGAGTGTGCGTATGTGTAAATATGCATGTATGTGCAAGCATATGTGTGTGCGTGAAAGTGAAGGTCAAAGGCGTGTGCTGTCACTTACGCTACCCCTGGCATTAAGGTGAATAGACGTGCATGTTTTGCACCAAATACTATATTTTTCATAAATGGAAGTCATGTTTCAATAAATAATATTTTTCACAATAAACTAAAATGCTGCTAACTACTTTTACAGCTGGCAAACACAGGGACTGCCAGCAGATACAGTCAATACTGCCACGATTTTCAGGTAGCGTTGACGCAAATCTCCACACAGGACACCATCAATGCCGCCTTCAAATTCAAATACCGCCAGCACAAATCTGCCTACTTGATATGGCCGCTTGATTTTCAGTATGTTACTTCTTGTCTTGTTGTGACAAGAGCTTTTTCTATTTTCCCTGATTCTAATGTGAGATGGTAGAAAGATATTACTTGCTCCTGTTATGTTTTTCTGTGGTTGCTTCTGGACACGTGAGTGGCAGGAAGCTTTGAGGTGAGATTAGAGAGTACAAATCAGTAGGGCCAGCAGCACAACTTAATTGAACGCTACAAAATGCGTGAGTTGTTCATTGAACAAAAACTGCTGCGGGGCATTGTTAATGTGAAAAAACATCTGCTATTCATTTCAGGAAGGAAAACATATTATGAATTATTCCGATTCATACATTTTGAATGAGAGTGTTTGATTGTAGAGAAACAAATTGTTTCTGATATGCAGAAATGTTGAAATTAGATATGAACTAACAAAAAACGACTCATTGAATGCTGTATTATTGCAACTATTTTGCAGCTATCTAAATGTGAATTGTGGCACGTGCCGTACCTTTCTTTGTGTATTGCTTCATTGGCCCTCCAGGTTTTATTTAAGATCGATTCATTTTTGTACACTTGACTATTGATTTATTACCAAATTAAATTAGCGTGAAAATGAGAGCTTGTTCATGTCATATAGCATGAAAAAGGCAACTAAAACAATAGGAAATGGGTAGAATGCTTGCAAATATATCATCAACAGGAAACAGACCGGGATACATTCCAGTCCATCGTTTGTTGCCGTTTCGCTGCTCCAGCCGAAAAGAACAGTTACACAAACTATTAGGTACTCCACAAGTCCAATGATACACAATATTTGAACAAAGACATAACATACACATTTATCTAGTGTGCTCGAGTATTTATCTCGTTTCTTTTTTCATAACTATTTTTTGTATTTTCCATTTCCATCTTATCCATTTGGTACAGTACAGACAATACATATATTTACAAAAAACATAAATTCACAATGGGTCAACCCAAGTCAAAACCAACATAAAAAGATCAAAAAGGTTATTTGAAAATAAAACTATATAATGACCTTCGGGAGTTATTGCCTATTGAGTCCAAATTAACTCACACCTATCTTTTTATAGCCTCTAGTGTTCGCCTGGGGTTAAAGGGCCAATATCATAATCTCACACTCAGCGTAGTCCAATGACGTTTTAGGTCTTTATGAACAAATGGATTCTTTCAGGGATCCTCGCCAATGATTTATATGCTGAGATGGTACTCTTTATGGATCCCCTGGAATGTGCCAAAGCGTTTCGACCTCATAAAGTGTTGGGGTGTGTAAAGACTCTTATAGAGGTCATCATCAGGGCAAAGAAACTCGGTCAGTCTGTATATAAAAATAAGGATATGTATTTGAAATCAATATTTAAGGCACTGATTTGACACCTACTCAACCAATAACCTTGTGTAGCCCAGAATGCTTTCTTGTTTTATATTTTGATTCATGTGATGTAAATCGCATTCACCTATTTGAAAGTGTGTGTGAGAAAGAGAGAGAGGGTGAGGGAGAGGAGTGGGGAAGTGAGGAAGAGTTGTGGGTAATGTGACTGAGATGGCGTATACAAGAAATGTGGTTGTCAGGGGTTACAGACACGCTTTGTGCCTCTAGGACCCAACTCACACCAATACTCTGCCATGTGACTGTACTGTCTCACCAGCTCTGTTTCATTCACCAGCTATGAATGGTCCGGATTGGGTACTGGTAAGCGGCTCAAGTTGGTAGCAACAATGCGAAGACTGATGGAAAGCAGTTAGCAGCGCCAATGAGTGAGAGACAGACATATGTCATGAACTCCTGTCATGCTCACTCCATACATTTGAAATTCAGTTTCCAGAAGGTAGGCTGAAGCTCAGGGCTCCTGAGTTAGTCTTGAGATGCATCTTGTTCCATTTTTAATATTCACTTTTTTTTATCCAGGCTGAGTATACATAACATTAGGTGAATCATATAAAAAACCAAACAACGCATTATGCTTTGAAACCTAGTAACCTTCTTGTGGTTTAACATACATACCAAAAGACCTGATCTTTAAAGCCAAAAATTGCTTTAGTGTAACTGTCTCCCGCCTGAAATTCATATTAATTGAGTGTGGATTTCTGATATTCCAAAATGGGGTATCAAGTGAAAAAGAGAAGTTAAGCTGATGGCCTGAAACCCTTGTGTATCTGAAGCCTAGGTTAATCGTGGAATTGCAAAATTCCTTACTTAGGCATTTGCTGTTTCTGAACAAAAGAGGCGGACGATCTACCCGTGTCCACGACCCTGAAAGACTTCTAGAAGAGTATAGGGGTCCCACAAAGTTGATTAGGAATAGCTATGTTTGTTGACAGAGGACTCTCTGTCATGAAAACAGAACAAGAAAAGATCTCCAGCAATTAAAACCCCTATGAGAGGCCCATTGGGCATTGCAGCACCCACCTGAATAATCAAGCATGGCCCGTGCAGGGAAGATCGGTGGGGCAGGAGGTGGAGTGGGGGCAAGTCAACATACAATGACCAGGGAAACTTAAATCTATAAAAACAAAAACCACTTACCTTGCACTCGCTGCATCGCCGAGTCGGTGATGTGGTGAGCACAAGGTAAGTGGTTTTTGTTTTTTTTTAAATTTAAGTTTCACTTGTCATCGTCTGTTAACTCCCCCCACCTCACCCTGCCCGTGCCCCACCGCTCTTACCTGCATGAGCTGTGCATGCAAATGAGGATCACAGCTCTATGATGAAGCATGCCACCTTGGTGCGTGAGGGCTTGTGCATCCTAAGAGTGAAGCTCTGTGACCAGTGAGAAGCTCCTTGAGCCTTAGGGTGGATGACCAAATTTCACATGATTGTCAGAACTACACACTCAATTTATACCACATTATTAAAGAAGGATGTGTGCTGGACTGTGATTTTCTCTGAAACCCCTCCTTACTTTTGAGTCTCACCTGAAAAAGCCTCTGCTACATTAGAAGTAAATGGAGAAAATACATTCCACAGATTTTAAAAAAGAAATATCCCATTTTCCTGTTCAAAATGTTGGCATGCATGGTTATAACATCAAATACACTTTTATTTTTCTAGTGGTGTGATAGTCCCTGTTTATGTTCACACGTACCCTTAACCAGTGAAATCTGACCAGAAAACCGATGTTCTCAGTCTGTACAAGTGAGAGGCAGGCACTGAGAAATCACCATGCTAACAGTTTATTCTATCTTTTGTGTATATATATATATATACACATTCATATTCATATTTATTGATATATGTCAAATGAGATGTCATCAGTGATGTCATCAGTGATGTCATTTGAGATGTCATCAGTGATGTCACTGACCATGTCATGAATTATGTAATATGTGACATCATCAGCAGTGGATTGCGGGTGCGCGAAATATAGTTAGTACAACTAACTATATAGGAGCAATTTCAATGGTTTTTTAAATGCTAATTCCTAACTATATAAGGCCTGAAACCTATGGTTTTTGAAGTGAATATATATATTTATATATATGTATGTATGTATGTATGTATGTATATATATATATATATATCTGCACAAATCTTCAAACCTCCACTGCAACGCGGCGAGAGAAGAGACAGACCCCACGTGTTTCCAGGCAAGATGTTTATTCAGTTCCTGTGCCTTCCAAAAGATGCAACGTTTCGACTAACGATGTAGTCTTGTTCACACACCACATTGCACAAAGTGGAAACTTTTTTTTATATTACTTGCAGTGGAGACACACCCATCCGGGTCCCACCTCCAAACGTGAGTCACATGGTAAAAATTTAAAACAACCTCAATTTGATTAAAGGCACAGTGCATGGTAACCTCCTATGGTTGTAACAATGTTGCAATGTAAAGTGAATAATACAAGCATTGTACCATTTGACATATTTGCGTGAATTACTTTGTAACTTAAAAGTTAAACATTGTAAGTAACCGCATGAATGCGTAAATTTATGTAAAAACAGTTTGCTTGGACACATATGCAATATATATGCTAGTCGTAGGTCGCATAAGTAATGAGATATGATATATATACAAATTCATTCAGTGGTCTGTTATTAACTAAAACCAAAATAAACAATGACCGCATGAATGCGTAAAGATCATATATATCATGGTAAAACTGGATCCAAAGATATACACCATTCCGATATGCAAGATATGCAACCTCAAAGGAAAATGTGTCATTGCAATTTAAACTGTTAAAACTTACATCCAAATATTGCACTCTACTATGTTGTTAATAACCTATACACATGATGACTTTAAACACCAAAACCAGCACCTACGTGTATAATACAATAATACAACAGAATATGATCGCCATTCACCATATGCGTCACAGTATATGTACATATATACATTATTTGTGAAACTTCAAATCATGATTACATGGGAACTATCTGCGCCTAAGGGTAGTGTAGCCCCGCAAAAGAATTATTTACAAAGTGCATGAGTCGATACCCAGTGTTAAAAGAAAAAAAATCACCCAAAAAAAGAGAATCCATATGTTTGTGTAGAAAGAAAACTAAACTGTCTGAAAGACAAAAACAACCAGAACTATACAGAAATCGGACTGCAGGATACCTAATGATAGGTGCTGTTTAACAGGATTTCATGTATTTACACACTATCTACAATTGTGCTCACATTGTACCCACTATGTACATTATTGTGCAGAGAAACATTGACAATTGAATGTCCCTAAAGGAAATTATGAAGATCCTCCGTAGCATTCATCCCATTGGGTTGTTTGCTGTCGAGTTTGATAATATATTGGGTTTCCAACCGGCGCAGTAATTTATCGCGGTCCCCTCCTCGTTTGAGGGGGGCCACGGCGTCAATGACGAAATAGGTGAGACATGATAAATCCCTATTATGCCTGATGTTAAAATGACGCACCACTGGATATGCACCGTCGTGGTTTACATTGGCCCTGAGGTGCTGCAATATTCTCACATGCACCTGTGCGCCGGTACTGCCCACATAGCGTAAACCGCATGTGCAAGTTAGGACATATACCGCAAACTCCGTGCGGCAGTTGTAATTGCCGCGGATGGCATAATCAGTATCAGTGAACGGAGTGCGGTAGTGGGTGGTATTTTGTCCAAACTTGCATGCTCGACAGGAGGAACATTTGTGGAAGCCCTTTCTCCCGAACCACTGATCCATCCTGGGTGTTTCTGGACTGGACCGTGAAAGTTTACTGCGCATACTAAATGCGCGCCTGAATGTAATCACAGGTTTTTCGGGAGTTAGATTACGTAATACTGCATCTGTTTTTAGGACTGCCCAGTGTTTGTTGACAATGGATTTTATTTTGCGGTGCTGCTGGCTGAAAGTTGTTATGAGTCTGCTCGGGTTGGGGGTTGTGTCATTTTCAAGGGGTTTGGCTGATAGTAGGGATTCTCTAGTTCTTTCCCCACTTTTCTTCAATGCAGTGGCAAGACAGGATTTACTGTATCCTCTTGCCTCCAGTCTTGCAAGCATTGCAGATGCCCCTTCCTCAAATTTCGCCTGGGTGTTACATATTCGCTTAAGGCGTAGCAATTCCCCCAACGGGATGCTGTTGATGACATGTTTGGGGTGTATCATGTATCATGTGATCAAGGTGCTGTTTGCACCAAAACGCGTCGTGGTGGTTTGGTGGTGAGCAAATAAATCACTACTCACGAAAATAACTGGGTTTGCCTCGTCTCTTTCTGCTGCTGCTGCATTGCTGCAAAGACGTCTTTATGCCGAATATATATATATATATATATATATATACATGTCATGTCATGAATGATGTAATATGTGACATCATCAGCAGTGGATTGCGGGTGCGTGAGTTATAGTGAGTCCAACTAACTATAACGTGGGAATTTCAATGGTTTTGTGTGAGTAAAATGTTCAGCTAACTATAACTGGTGTGAAACCTATGTTTTTTTCAGTGAATTACAAAGGTTTTTTAAATGCTGATTCCTAACTATAACGATTGTGAAACCTATGTTTTTTTTACTGAATTTCAAAGGTTTTTTAAAAGCTAATTCCTAACTATAACGATTGTGAAACCTATGGTTTTTTAGTGAATTTCAAAGGTTTTTTAAAAGCTAATTCCTAACTATAACGTTTGTGAAACCTATCGTTTTTTCACTGAATTTCAAAGGTTTTTTAAAAGCTAATTCCTTTCTATATCGAGTTTGTAACCTACAATTTTTTTTTTATTTGCTGTTTTGGGTAAGTATTAATTATTAATAATTTTTTTTTATAATAACATTTTTCCAATTTTTTAAATTTTTTTTAATCATTTTTTCCTGGGGCGCTCAGGGTGCGCGCACCGGTAAGCTCTCCGGAGAGAGCACCGAGAGCGCTATTTCTGCGTTCCTTTAAAAAAATATGTATGAAAAGTAAATATTAATGCAAGACATTTAGTACCATACTTATAAAAGCAATATTTATCATTTACGAAATGAAAATGAATTTACATTTCCGTAAAGCTATCAAAACGTCACTCTTGCGCGCCGGGTAAGCGCCCCCGGAAGCGCCTACGTTCGCGCCACGTAAGCGCCCCCAGAAGCGCCTATGTTCACTCCGCGTAAGCGCCCCCGGAAGCGTTTGGGTGCGCGCAGCGTAAGCACGTCAAGTCATGTGACCTTAAAATAACTCTTTTCATTGGTTGCTAACAGTTTTTTTTACAACTGATGAAAACCCCACCCTTTTCCTTCACTTCTTCTTTCACTTTGGTGAGAGCAAGACCTCTTTTTTTCTGTGCTAAGAATTTGTGGAGAGAATGGCTGCCAGACCATCCAGCAGCAGTGAGGAGTTAAATGAATTCATCGATGAAGAGCCTCCTCAGCCGAAGGTGAAAGAACATTTTATCTGGAATTTTTTTTCTATACCTGATGGGCATAAAAAAGTAAACGCACCAAAAGCTGAATGCAAAATCTGCCAAACTGTACTTTCCCTTTGGAGACCCCCGAATGAAGTACAGTTTTTGTAATTCAACTATGATTCGCCACGTCAAAAGGAGGCACCCCCAGAACTATGCCCGGGAGAGTGTCAGGGCTCTGGCACAAGAGGCTCCCAGGGATGGGGCCTCTACTTCAACTGGAGGACCAACAACATCGGTGAGGGGGCGATCGCAAGAGCTGATTCCAAACATTCAGCCTGCTTTTAATAAAGGCGTTCTTAAATGCAGAGACTGTGATCAGCTACTTTGCTATGGGGAACAAAGTGTTCTCCTTATGGTTCGAGCATTGGAGAACCATCGCTGCCGTTCCTAGCCCTAAATTTGTTTTTTCTTGTTTTTGCTCCTGTTCAGCAGTTTCCTATTCCCTGTTTTTGTTCCTGTTCTAAAAAAGGAAAAAAAAGTTCTTTTCAGAACTAACTCCAATTCTCATCAAAGAGCTGTGTTCTTAAAAAAATGAAAAAGAGTAAGTGAAGTGGAGTGCATTGATAAAGGAGAGGAAAATGAGTAAGAAAGCACAGAAAGGGACGAGAGGAGAAGGGAAGTGAAGTAGGGGGACTGAAAGAAGGTAAGTGTGGGGAAGGAGAGTGAGGAGAAGGAGAGTAAACATGGGGAATGTGGACATGCGAAGAAAATGTAGTAAAGGAACGGGGGGGGGTGGAAGGGTAAGAAAAGAGCAGTGATGTTTTGGAAAGAGTGGAGATAAAGACTGGATAAAGACAAGTAAGTGTGAGATCAGGTAATTAAGGCAGTGAACAAACAGAGAAAGTGAAAGAAAAATCACAGCAGGCGTAACACTGACGCAGGTCCTTTAACATGGGCATGGCCCCATGTGAAAGGATGCATTGCTGGAGTATTGTCACTTTTGTGACACACTCCAGCAATGCATCACTTTTGCGCTTACAGATACGTCAGAAATACTGATGTATCTGTAAGTACTTGCGACATAATGCGTCATAAATTAAATATGACACCGTTGCATCACTTTTTGTGACGCACCTGTGCTGTAAAAAATGCACATTGTTCAGTCATATTTACAAAGTGACCCATCTAGGTAAATGCGTCACTTTGTAAACCCCTGCGCCACATTATACATACGTCAGGTGTAATGTATGCAAAAGGGGCGTATTGACGCAAGAAAGGGTCATAGAGGTGACGCAGTGAAATCTATGAGATTTCACTGCGTCACTTTTAGGATGCCGTTGTGTCAAAATCTTGCACCTGTATCACAGCAGGCATAAGACTGATGCAGGCCCTTTCACATGGACCTGGCCCCATGTGAAAGGATGCATTGCTGGAGTTGTGTCACTTTTGTGACACACTCCAGCAATGCATCACTTTTGCGCTTACAGATATGTCAGAAATACTGACGTATCTATAAGTACTTGCGACATAATGCGTCATAAATTAAATATGACGCATGAGTAGAAGACTAAAGGCCTCATTTAAGAGGCTATGCGTCACTTTTACGCCACCGGTGAGTCACTTTTTGTGACGCACCAGTGCTGTAAAAAAATGCACCGTGTTCAGTCATATTTACAAAGTGACGCATCTAGGTAGATGTGTCACTTTGTAAACCCCTGCGCCACATTATACCTATGTCAGGTGTAATGTTTACGAAAGGGGTGTATTGACGCTACAAAAGGGTCGTAGAGGTGACGCAGTGAAATCTATGAGATTTCACTGCGTCACTTTTAGGACGCCGTTGTGTCAAAATCGTGCGCCTGTCTCACAGCATGCGTAAGACTGATGCAGGCCCTTTCACATGGGACTTGCCTCATGTGAAAGGATGCACTGCTGGAGTTGTGTCACTTTTGTGACACACTCCAGCAAAGCATCACTTTTGCGCTTACAGATACGTCAGAAATACTGACGTATCTGTAAATACTTGCGAAATAATGCGTCATAAATTAAATATGACGCATGAGTAGAAGACTGAAGGCCTCATTTATGAGGCCATGCATCACTTTTACGCCACCGGTGCGTCACTTTTTGTGACGCACCAGTGCTGTAAAAAATGCACCTTGATCATTATTCCAGCGTAAGTACAAAAATGGGCAAACATCGCTGGAAAACCAGCGATGTTCACCCAAAAACAGCAAAAACATTGCTGATACGAGCATGTGGTCATAACCACATAATCCATATCCCATGTAAAGTATGTCCTAGTCTGACTTTAACAGATGTTAAAATCTAGAGCTAAGGGCGGATTAGCGCGATTAAGATTATCGCTACGCCGGATTTGGGGTCCTTGTAAATATCGCGAAGCTGGTTTACCGATATTTTCCTATGGAGTATTGTCAGGCACGCCTCCTTTGCATCTCATTAACGAGGCGATGCGAGGCGTGCTGACAACGGGCGCTAAGAAAAGGAAACACGCTTTAGAGTGTCCTTGTAAATAGAGTGATATTATCGCAGGCCCTTGATAATATGCCCCTTAGTTCGGCAAAAAAGTGACCCTGTAAATAGAAAGTTATCCTTGTTCTCTGTTCCTCTGGGACATAAAAAAATCATATTTTGGTTGTCTATTTACTTACTTATATAATATTGTGCGACCTCCTCTGATGTGTGTGTAACACGTACCTTTTGCCTTGAATTTTTGTACTGAATTTTGACCTTCTGTTCTAAATTTTTGTCTTGAATTTTGACCCTTTGTCCTGAATTTTAACACTCAACGTCCTGAATTTACACCCATGCTTACCCTAGTGTTATCTGTGATAGAAAGGAGGTCAGGTACATGTATAGGCTCGCCCGTCTGGGAGGGGTTAGCTGTCCTGCGCATGCTCCTTCCTTCCTGGTGTGTCAGTCACTCTTGCATCTATGGGATGAGACGGGGAGTCTGTTTCAAATTATTTGTGCAGGGTTTTGTTGTGTACATGGTTCCTGCTTCAAGAAAGATGTTTCCCCATGGGTGTGAGGTGAGGGTGCTTTTTAGGCCGCGACAACGTATTTTATAAACCACGTCACTGGTGCAGTTTGATATTCCTCGGCTTTCTGAAGTGTGCTGGAGAAATACGGTTTGAAGAGCCATCTTTTTTGCCACACTTCCTCCGCAGTATCCCCACAAAATGACTGCAACCTCTTTAAAAATAACTTGAGCGCTTTTTATACTACACTTGGGAGAAGGTGAAAATAGAAGTAAAGATGTTTTGAATACACTTTTACCTCTTACATTCATTCGCCTCTACACATAAGCATTTTTTTGGGGGTAGAAAGAAATTCGGCTGTGAGAATATCCGCTTTTATGAGTGGCTACAGTGCTGCTTATTTTAGTCATCTTTGAATTGACAACATGGAAGTGCCATTTCCTGGTTGCTTGTCGGTACTTTTTATTCAAATTAGTTTGCTTATAGTGTTTACTCATTTTGCTCGGATTTCTTTGCTTGTAGAAATTGTGTACCACTAGATGGCAGCAAAGAGATATTTGTGCTCTTGTCTTAACTCATGCAACGCTTTCTTTATTCCTCACACTTTATTTGGCATCACCAGTTTGGAAACCCGGGCATGGGAGCCTGGCTAGCAGTAGCATGGCTTCTGACCAAGGGCGCAGTGAACCGCAGGATACCGGCTGAAGCTGGGGTGGTAAGAGGCAGATTAAATAGTTTTATGGTCCTTCTTAACATTTATCTTTGGCTCACAGGTGACCTCAAGCCATACGTTAAAACTAATAAAATCCACAAGAATAAACAATAATAACACAACTGTGGGGACCAGAGCAAAAGAAAACATTTTTAAAAACTTACTTAAATGGTGACAGATAGAAGGACAAGCTATTAACATGAAGAAAAAAAACAAGCTAGAGGCAAATGGAGTGAGACAGTGCAATGGAAAGCAAGATAAAATGCAAATAATGAAGGATGTAAAAATAAATCTTGAAGGAACGAGGGTACAAATGAACACCGGAAGTAAGGGGAAAAGTGTAAAAGAAAAGGGAGGAAGAAAAGAAAGAATGAAGAATGGAAAAAAGAAAATGAAAGGAATGAAAGAAGGAAATCAGAACAATATAATGAAGACATGTGATATGAAAGAACGGGCGATTAAAAGAACAAGAGAAAGAATGAACAAAAGGAAGGAATACAAAAAGAAAAACTGCAAAGAATATGTTAAAGAAGACCCTGAGTAGACTTTTAATCCCCATTACCGGTTACTAATCAGGGCACTACCTCCACGTCCCTTGCCCTCGACCTATTCATCACAAATGAGATATACCAAAGCATACATATATCCAAGTGAAGGCCTTTGAATCAAACCATATCTGACAGAAGCCGCAAAGGGAACGTCAGACTGCTGGAAGTCCCCGAAGAGGAAGAAGACACCCCAGGCGCATGCGCCCTTATGCTGGAGACCATAATTCCGAAGCTTACAGGCCTTAGCTTTGACAGACCCTTCGAGATCGAAAAAGCCTACTGCATCCCAGCTAAGAAACCGGCAAACAGCAACATCCCGAGACCAATAATCTGCAAGCCTTTACGAGCCAACCATACGGACGCTATATTCGCAGTAGCTAGGAAAGGCCAGCCAATGTTGATCAATGGTAAAAAGTTGACAATCACTCAAGACTTTTCAAAACTCACGGTTGAAGTGAGGAAAGGGTTCCTAGCCCTACGTGACCAATTGCGCAGAAGCAACATCACCTTCACCTTCACTGGCCCTTCCAGAATGAGGATAATGGACAGACACGGAAGCAGACTCTTTGAGGACCCCAGCGACCTACGGAGATACTTAAACGGCCCGGAACCAGAGAAAATGGACCTACAAAGCCCGGGAGCAAAGCGAAGAGCGTCGTCGGACGGAGCTGAAGGAGGGGGGGAGTGAAACAAGGGCAAGGAACAATATAACACTGGCCAACCTTGCGGAAACCTTTTGAGACTCTGCCCCCTACCTATAGACGCAACAAAGACTAACCACGGAACCTGCTAATGTACGCACTGACAATCAAGAGAACCAAGCAGAGCAGAACTCTCAAACCACGCAAGGCGCAGTGCGACCTAAAACTACCTCAGATAACGCACATTGGTGTACGCATATAGACACAACCGCATCTACCTCAACAAGGGGAAAGGGAACAGCTGCAGCAGAACCAACCACCGCGATCTAACAAGAAGATAACCAGCTATAACCAGCTATATCCTTTTCAAAACCCTGTAACCCATGCCGATTCATAATAACAACTAAAAGTCACTAACTGAACTAAGTGTGCCAACACTATGCAAAGTCACAAGGGCAAGAGCGTTACATCTTCCGATCAGACAGAGACTTTGGGGGGGAGAGAGCGGGAGGACCTTTGCTGTCACACACCCACAATTCCACAGGCGGAGGGTGGGGGGGAGGGAGGGAGGGGGGAGGACGAGGGAGAAGAGGGGGACATGTAGACCGGAAGGCGAATGGTACAGTACGTAAATGTGCAACTAGATCATCTTTTTCTTCTTATATCTTCTTTCCACCTATCATCCCACACCCCACATGCCAGACCTCAGGGGAGGCTCTTAGGAAGACCCAAGGAAGACGGACAAAACACTCAGCAATGCACCTAGCGAAGAACATAGAAGACAGCGATAACACCAAACCACCATGAATAACGCACCAAAAACCAAACTAACCACAAACCTCAAGGTGGTGTCCATGAACGTAAAAGGCCTCAACCACCCAGTCAAACGAAGGAAAGTACTAGACCACCTAGCCAAACTGAAAGGCGACATCTACACACTGCAAGAAACCAAGCTCACAGAAGAAGAAGCAAAGCTTTTGAAAGCGAGGTGGATAGGGGAAGTCTTCTGCTCGCCAGCAAACGGGAAGAAACGAGGTGTAATCACCATACTGAGCAAAAAGGCAAACCTGATCCTAAAACACTCAAGCGCAGACGAGGAGGGGTGAGAACTAATAACGAGCCTACTGGGAGGAGAGGAACAAATACACATAGCCAACATTTATGGGCCAAACTCAGAGGATGAGAAATTCTGGCAGGAGGTGGACACGATGCTCTCCAACATTCCTCAAGAAGACCTCATGCTGGTAGCAGGTGACATGAACAGGGTAATGGACCATGCTCCAGACAGACACCCACATAGAATAAGCCACGAATCTCAAAACACCAACACCCTGAAAGACCTGTGCACCAAACTACACCTTGCCGACCCATGGAGGCTACAAAATCCAAATGCACGTGAATACACCTTCTACTCGCATCCACATAACTCCTACAGCAGGATAGCCTATATACTGATGTCTAATACCCACACACACCTAATCGACCACACAGAAATCGCGCCAATAACCATCTCTGACCATGCGCACGTCACACTGTCACTAAGTGGAAGACACAACGAGAGGCAAACGAGAAGAGGGCGACTAAATGACGACATCCTGCAGAACAAAGACATCATGAAGGAAATCGAAGATGCAATAAACGACTACCTAGAACACAACGACAACGATGAGGTAGGAAAAGGTACCATCTGGGACGCCCTCAAAGCTACGCTAAACGGGAAACTGATCAACATCAAAGCAAGAATGAACCGTGGCACGAACAAAAAGATCAGTGAACTGGAAGAGGAAATAACACAGCTGGAGAGAGGGCACTGCGCTAACATAACGGACAAGAATACCCTCACCAAACTAACGAAGAAGAAATATGAGCTGAACAAGATTCTAAGCGAGAGAGCTGGCACGTGGCTGAATAAATTCAAATCCATAAACTTATGTGCCGCCAACAAGGCTGGGCAACAACTGGCATCATACCTAAAGGCAAAACAGAGGCAACACACAATTGCAGCCATAACAGACAAAACGAATAAGTCCCAAACGACAAACAAAGGTATACTCGAGGTATTCAGGCAGTTCTACCAGGAACTATACACCGAGGACAAGAATCTAAAAGCAGACGGCCGCGCAGCCATGCTCAACAACACCACCCTGCCAGAGCTCACAGCAGACCAAAGAACATCACTGGAAGTGGACATAGCAGACACAGAAATCGAAGCAGCCATCAACCAGCTCAAACCAAACAAGGCACCAGGTCTAGACGGGTACACGGCAAAGTTCTACAAAACCTTCAGCCAACAACTCAAACCACTAATGGCAGAAACATACACTCACTGCATACAGAGAGGCAAGATGACTGAGTCCATGGGCAAAGCGAACATCATAATAATCCCCAAGGAGGGGAAGGACCCACAATACCCGCAAAACTACAGACCGATCTCGCTCATAAATGTTGACTGTAAGGTATACGCGAAGATGCTGGCCAACAGACTAAACAAGGTTCTCCTAAATCTGATCCACAACTCGTAAGTAGGATACATCAAAAACAGACTATCGCAAGACAACACACGACTACTGTGCCATCTCAACAACCACACAACACACAGCTAAGCATGGGCGAATTTTGCGAATTCGCGATCCGCGAATTTGCAAATTTGCGAATTCGCGATCCGCAAAATGTGCAAATTTGTGCGAATTTGCAGATTTTTGTTTTTTTGCGTGTTCGCAGGGTTTTTTTGCGTGTTCGCGGGGTTTTTTGCATGTTCGCGGGGATTTTTGCGTCTTCGCGAGCCGCTTGTATAGCGAAGTTACCCATGCAGTCGTTTATAGGAAAGGGAGAGAGAGATAGATAGATAGATAGATAGAAAGAAAGAGAAGGAAAGAGAGAGGGAGAGAGAGAACGAGAGAAAGACAGAGAGGCCGGATCTCTGAAGGGCCAGATTCCTGAGTTGCCCCTACAGAACATACAGCTTTTTATTTTTAGCAAAATGCATATGAAAATTGTGCTGTAAAGGTCTCTTTTAGTTTCACCCCTCCTGACAACTCAAAATGGGTGTATTTGCCATCCTCTCCCTTCTTCCTGTTTTTTATATCTGTAAGTGCTTCCTGATGAGGTTTAATTTCTTGGACAGGTGCCTCGTTGCCTACTTGTAACTATTCTCTGACCCTGCGTCAAGGGTCAGAGCAGGGTCAGAGAATAGTTGCAAGTAGGCAACGCGGCGCCAGGAAGCAATTAGCAGCAGGTGTCCAAGTTGAAGTCAATTTGTTTGTAACCCTTTTGTAAAAGGTTAAAAAGAAATTAGGTTCAACTTTTGCACCTGCTGCTGTAACCCTTGCTTGACTGACAATTTGTCCCCGCTGATTCGCGGATTTTACAGTGATTTCGCGAGATTCGCGGATCGCGAAATCGCGGAAAATCCGCAAATTCGCCCGCGAAACGGATTTTACGCCCACCCTTACACACAGCAGCAAGCAGGCGGTGATGATAGCACTAGACGCGGAAAAGGCGTTTGACAGGGTCTCCTGGCCATTCCTAGACAACTGTATGAGCAGGTTCGGGCTAGGGGCCAAATACAGAACTATGGTAATGGCCCTATACAATGAACCAAAAGCAAAAGTGGTAGTAAATGGAAGCACATCGGAATCACTCACACTGGGTAGAGGCACCAGGCAAGGCTGCCCCCTCTCACCAGGCCTCTTCCTTCTAGCACTAGAACCACTACTAGCCAGAATAAGAGACAACAACGAAATAGCAGGCATCAAAATCAAAGAAAAAAACGTCAAACTGGCAGCATACGCGGATGACATCCTCATCACAACAACCAATCCGTCAACGTCAATAACGGCACTCATGGACACAATAGGAGAATACGCTGAAGCCTCGGGATACAAGCTCAATAAAGACAAATCAGAATGTAAACCAATGAACATCCACACCACCAGAGAGGTGCTCGGAGACTCAGGACTGGCGTGGCAGACGAAACCACTCAAATACCTAGGCCTGCTGTCCGGAAGAGACCTAACATCCACACTAGAACACAATGAGGAGTCAACCCTGAAGAAGATAAAGGAAAGAGTGGACCTGTGGTCACCCAAATACATAAGCTGGTGGGGCAGGATCGAAACAATAAAGATGATGGTAACGCCAGCCATCACCTATACGCTCAGCATGCTACCGCTCCTGATGACAGACACATTCCACAAAAAACTGGACAAACTCATAAACAACTTCATATGGAGAAACAAGAAACCCAGAATCAACCTGCAGAAGCTGAGATTAACTAAAGATCTTGGAGGACTCAACCTAGCGAATTTTAAAAACTTTCAAACCGCATGCCTAGCGAGGCAAGGAATCTTCTGGCGAGACAACACCGGAAGCTATGAACCTGTTTGGTTAGAGGTGGAAAGGAACATCCTGGAGGGGCTAAACCCCGTAGCGCTTCTAACCGCGAACAGGCACACCCAAAGAATAAACCCGATACTGAGACACACCAAAGAGGCACTGATGAAAATAGACAAACGAATGGCACAGAAACTGAAGGGCACAACATGGGAATCGAGCTGGTTCAACACAAAGACAACTTACCAAGGAGCAGCAATGCACCATGATACATGATAACATTCCAAAACCTGCAACAACTACACGAGCTCCCGAACCGGGAACTTTACACCTTCCTGAAGATCAAAACAGCCATAACAAAAGCGAACCTAAGCAAGGAAGAACCGACCATCATCAAATACATGCAAAGCCTGAACTCGGCAGGCCACCAAACGGCAAAGATATACAAGCTCCTCAACCCATCCACATCGTCACTGAACAAGAAAATAACGAGCACATGGGAACAACTCCTGGGAAGGCAGCTAAACGACAGCGAACAATGCAAACTGTGGCGCTCGGCATCAACAAACAAGATAACCCCACAACTAGCCCAGACCAAATTCTGGCTCCTCCACAGAGCTTACTGGACACTGACAAGACTCCACAAAATTGGCATTACAGAATCAGGCAACTGCTGGAACTGCGGGAAAGAGGAAGTAACTCTAGAACACCTGATCTTCAACTGCACCAAAGTCAGGAAGTTCTGGATGAAAGTGAACAGCTTTCTGAACGATATATTCAGCAAAGACTTAACAATCAGCTTTGCAAGCCTGGCCACTGAACACATGACAGCAGACCTAATCAGCAAAGAAGAAAGAGACCTACTAGACTTACTGCTCACAGCGGCCCTAAAAATAATCCAGACGAACTGGAAAAACACGGCCAAAGCTAACTTTAAAACATGGATGAACTGGGTCACCTTTCTCAGAGGAGCAGACAACATAGCGGGGAAATTCTCAAAGGAACACAACTCAAAAGAAGAGATGTGGGAGCTCCTAGACGCACAGCTGACGCGAGCCCAGCCAAGGACATGCACCTAAGGCCCCCCATTTCTCTTTCTTCTTTTTCTTTTCTTCGCTCTCCCTCGGAGAACATGAAGGCGAAGCGTACCACATTATGTACTGTATATAAGAATGCCAACATGTATATTCTACTTTTTTATATTTTAATAAAAAGTTTTCAATAAAAAAATTAAAAAAAAGAAATAACTAGAGAAACAGAGTCCAGGCAAGGTTATCTGGAACCAATGATTGCAACACACCTGAGCAAAAGTTCTTACATGCTGTTTGAATGCAAGGCAACCCATAAGGTTTGATAAATGTGTGCTCAGACGCCCACGTGCCAGCTTGGCAGATCTCTTCCAAAGGGGCACCCTGCAGCTCTGCCCAGGAAGCTGAAATCCACCAAGGGGATCGAGTTTGCACAATTGCAGGAAAAGGGAGAAGAGCACCATGAGAAGCCATTTTAAATGTATCTTTGATCCACTGACTGATGGTAACCTTAGATGCCTTCTTGCCACGTCCAGACAAACCAAAAGTGGCAAACAATGAATTTGAAGTCTGTAAGGTAGCAAATCTGTCAAGATAAACAGATAAGGCAGGCTTAACATCAAGAGAGTGCAATAAATAATCTTTCCCAGAAGAAGGAGAAGAACAGAGAGTAGGTAGGAAGAATCAAGTCTTGAGAAGAGTAGAAACGTGATCAAACCTTGGGAATGAATCCATGATCCAATCGTACTACCACCTAACCCTGGGCGTAGTTCGTGTAGTAGGGCTAGGTGTCTACTCGAGCTACGCGAACTGCATAGTGCACTGTGCAAAATGCTGTCTGTGCTGATTGCACATTGCCGGATGCTTGTCTGCACTGTGCAATCAGTGCAAACCGCATCTTGCACAGTGCAAGCAGTCGTTTTCTAAGGCGCGAGTAGATTTCTACTCGAGCAGCAGCTTTCTCAACGACGACTGGTAGTTCATCATCGCGAGCGGTCACGAGCATACGCGACCCCTCGCAATGAGAAACCTGACCTCCCCGCGTTGAGAATCTCGCTGGGAGGTTTATTTTTCACGCTCGTGATCGGCAACTTGATGTTGCTGATCGCGAATGAGGAAAAAGTCTAGCCGGGATGTAATTTTTCTCACTCTCAATCGCCAACTTGAAGGTGAGGACCGCAAGCAAGCAAAAAACGACCCGCTACGCATGAATGCACAGTGCTACGTGCAATTCGCATAGTGCAAAGTGGCGTAAACTTCGCATACTATGCAAGCGTAGCGTAGTACTTCACCCAGGATTACTACCACCGTGTCCTCAAGAAAGTGAAGCAAAGGAGGGAAACAGCATAAGGCAAAGAGTTTACACAAGCACATTGCCGAAGTAATAGACACCAAAAAAGGCACTTTAAAAGAACAAACATTTAAGACTCATGGTATCCAAAGGCTCAAAAGGAGAAGATTGAAAAGCCTTGTGAACCAGAGAACGATCTCAAGATGGAATAGGAAGAGTCACATGTGGAGAAGAAAGCAAAAGATTTTGCAATAACCTGGACACCAAAAGATTTGCATCAGCAGACAAAGTGACTAATCTCTGAAAGCTCGAATTGCAGCCCATTGACCTTTCAAATTTGAGAGTAACATTTCTCAGAACCATTAAAATAGAATAGGAGAAAAGCAAAAGTAGGACAAGCGAAGGAAGATAGATTATGAGAGGTACTAGCCTAGTGTTTAAAATAGACCAGGAGCGTAGAACCTTTCCTGGACCCCTGCACCACAGAAGCCATATGAGATCAAAGGCCTTGCCTCTCTAAAGCTCTCTGTTCAACCTTCAAACCACAAGGGCTAGAGGAATTGAAAATGGGTGTTCCAAAGACTCCAGCGGATAAAGGAATCTGGGACAGAATCCACAGAGGCAATATTGCCAGATTTTGAAAAAGAAGAAAAGCAAGACCTCCGGGGCGAGAAGGGAAGAACTGCTACCACCTTCGGCCATCCTGCCCCAAAACCCTCTAGATCAAAAGAAATGGAGGAAAAGCACACAGAGGAAGAGGAGGTCATGTTTGAGTCAAAGCATCCACGCCTTAAGGCCCCAGTTCGTTCACTCTCATAGATAAACTGGAGCAGGGTATCTTCCTTGGAGGCAAACAGATCCACTGCTGGATGACCGAGTTTCCTGCAAATCAACTGAAAATTCCTTGCAAAGTGAGCAACGATGGAAACCTGCGACTGAGCACATCCACCGTTGTATTGTCCAAGCCCCTGATATGAATTGCTGACAGAGGAAATGAATCACCTCCAACTGAGCCAATAAATGTGCCACCATACTTAGGGATTGACTGTTTGTACATCCTGCTCTGATGGTTGATGTATGCCACGTCATAGTACTGTCCGAGCGGACCATGACACTGACCCCCTCCAAATGAGGCTGGAAGTAGCACAGCTCTTTCGCCACTGCTGCTAACTCCCTACAGTTGGTTGACCTGATTACTTCCAATACTGTCCAATCTAAGATCTTCCATATAGAATGGCTACAACAGGTCATAGAAACACAGAGTGCATAGAGATTCCAGGTGTCAAAAAGTATTAGTCCTGAAGAAGGTGGTGTCAACCAAGTTTCATCCACTGAAACGCTGCTTCGACAACTTTAGCCTTTTAGAATTTTTTATTGGGAAATCCTTGTGTATTTATGTGATTTACCTACATTGGTAATTTTACATCTTTAATGTGATATTTCTGAATTTATATGGCAAAATCGTCTAAGAAAATGCATGAATTATGTGTCTAAATGTGATGGTATATATATATATATATATATATATATATATATATATATATATATATATGATATTTCTACCTGAAGAATATTTGTATGGGACAACCACAAAGTGATGTATGTGTTGTTTTGATATAGCATCACAGTGATATTTAAGAATATGTTTATAAATGAGACATCATTACATATAATTAAGTTCAGTGTGTAGATATTGGATTGAATGCTATTTGGATGTGAGAGTGCAAGAATGTATTCTATTGAGTATATTAAGTGCCACAAGGGGGACTTTATTTTGCTTTTTGATTATAACTGACCCTCTCCCTTTCGGTTGCAAGGGCATCTCACAATTTTGTAGAGTTAATCAGAAAGATGACACACAATGTGCAGATGCCAAAGCAATGGATGCAAATGCAACATTGCCAAGGGAATAATAAACACTGTGGCTGCCATGGGCCCATGCACTTCCATCCAGTCATGTAGACTGGCAGATGACTGAGCCAGGAGAGTCTGCAACAGAAGCTGAATTCAGAGCATTCTGTCCACTGGGAGAAATACCTTTATAATCGAAGAGGGTTCCTATGTATTGGATTCGAGTGGAAGGTGTCAACTGACAATTCAGTAAGTTGAGAAAAAAGCTGTGGTTGTTGTTGATAGACATGGTCTGAAATAAATACTGCTCCATAATCTGGGGAGATGGGCACTGAAGATGGAGGTGCGCTATCCAAGGTGCAACCACTTTTTTGAAAACCTAAGCTGAGGAGCAGAGGCCAAATAGAAGAACGCAATATTGCCATAGTTGGCCTTGTACTCAAACCCTGAGATACTGCCGAGATTGGTGTGCCATTGGTTTATGCAGGTAACCATCCATGAGATCTAGAGTCGTCATCAAATACTGAGACTGAATCAATAGAATGATGCACTATAATTCTCTGTTTGGAATGGAATTCTGCACACATGCTTGATCAGGGATTTTAGATTAAAAGAGTGGAAGGAGGCATCCTTCAAGAAGGCCCTGAAGACACATCGTTTTAAGCTTTAGGACCTGGGTACACTTTTGGGTGCTCTGCTCCTGTTCTTCTATGCTGAGTGCCGGGACACTCTCTGAGTAGCTGTGCACTATGTAAAAGACATATATTCATTCAAATCCCGCCTTCACTTTTGGAACTAAGAACATTATGTCGTTGTTAGACCTCCCCTCTTTGGCGGGGTTTCCCCTGTCTTTTTGGTCTCTACCTCCTGTATTTTTGATGCTGTGCTGGATTTCGTTTTTAATGGTTTAGATTCTTTGGACACTCTGCCACTGCTGATCAGTGTCAGAGTGTAAGTGCTCCCTGTGTAAATTGTTATTATGATTGGATATACATGATTGGCATATTTGTATCACCAAGAAGTTCCTAGTAAAGTGCATTGGGTATGCCAGGGCTGGTGATGACAAATGCTACTAGTGGGCCTGCAGCACTGATTGTGCCACCCACAGGAGTAGCCCCAAAATGGTGTCTCAGGCCAGCCACCGCAGTGCCTGTCTGCAGTCTGTGAACTGCAATGTCCTCCTGGCCATTGTCCCCACTGACCAGGTCTTACCCTTCCCTTTTTGTGCACATTGGTCACCCCTATGGAAAGCCCAAGGTACCCCCTTGGGCAGGGTGCAGAGTATGTGAAAGGTAGAGCATGTACTTGTGCATGTGACATGCTCTGGTAGTGAATTACAGCCATTTTTGTTTTTCACTGCTGCAAGGCTATCTTGCTCCATAGGCTATCATGGGGGATGCTGGCTACAGTGGCTACCAGCATATCTTCCCATAGGAACAAGATAGGACATAACAGTCTAGTATCCCTGAACTCAGAATTTAATAACACACCTTTTAGGAAAGGTTGTTTTTGAATCCTGTGTTTGAGAACAGCACTTTGAGAAAGTTGCTGTTCTCTTGTCTGCCCTTTCTGTGTGCCTTGGCCTGTTTATGTATTGACTGTCTGGTTTGAGAGTGACAGGGGCTGGGGATTCCCCAGGAGGCTGGCTGAGTCAGCCCTAGGCTGAATGACTGCATTGCAACTTGAGTGGTGGGAGGAGATAGCACCTGGGCCTGAATAGGGCTGTGCCTGCTGTCCACAATGCTGGCTCCACCTCCTGCTGGGCGGCTGACGACCCTGCCCCTCACTCTGAAAGGAAAGGAGAAGCCAGGAAAACAAAGTGCTCAAGGAACACCCAGAAGTGGTTCAGACCAGGCTCAGGCCCCATTTGCACAAAGAGAACAAAGACTTTTAGGGGTATAAGTACAGGACCCCTGACAACAGAAAATTAAATGATCCTGGAATCAAGAAGGAACCTCTGCCATGGATAAAGCTGAAACTGAAGAAGGAAGATTTTCCTGCTGTTGCTATGCTGGATTGCCCTGCTGTTGCTTTGCTGCCAAGGAGAGAGAAAGGACTTTGCTTTGTGTTGTGTCCCCTTGCTTTAAGGAATCTCCAAGGGCCTGAGAAGAGCTGGCTCCCTGTTTTGAAGTCCCAGGAACAAAAAGACTTCACCCCCTGCTTCCCCTGAGCTCTACTGAGAGAGTTCTGTCCTTCCTGGAGTGCGTGGCCCATGTGTGGTGCCTCTGGAAGTTGTACCTGTGCTGGGAAGCTGGAAACCAAGATTTAAAGACTTTGCTACAGAAAAGTTATTGCATCGCTCACTGCGGAGCGCATCCCCGACAGTGCAAGGAAATTCCCGCCGCTACGAAGGCCGAGATCGTCGCAGCATCTGTTGCCGCTGCCAGAGCCATTGCATCCTTCATTTGCGGAACGCACCAGACCAGTATGGGAAGACTATTGTCGCTGGGAGTGTCGTCGCAGAACCTGTCATCTCTGGGTGAGATCACCGCACCGCTTGCTTGCGGACCGCATCACGTCGCTGTGAACATCGTCGCAGAGCCATCGCATCGAGGAGCTGCGAGAGAGAGATCGCCGCTGGATCGCGCATCGTCACCCCGGAGATCACCGCAGCCCCTACGAGATCATCGCATCGTGCCTTTGCGTGAACAAACTTCCTACGGAACCTATGCACCGGAATCCATACAAGTGACCTTCTTCCCCATACAGACCAGATTCGTCGCAACACGCCCACTGCTGCAGCGGGGCTGTCGCAAACGCCTCCCCAAGGTCTCAGGATCAACGCATCGCTTGTTTTCCACCGCGCCAGCTTCTTCTTTTGGAACTTTGTCGCATCTAAAGGTACTGTTGGCTAAACGTGACGCAACTGTGAATTTTTCACGCAACTCTGGAATATTTTTATCGCAACCTTAAGAACTCTTTCATAACCATATTCTTGAACTGTGTATGTTGGATTTTTGTCGTTTTGGTCTTGTGTAGTTTAGATTAAATACCTTTATTTTTCTAAACTGTTGTGGAGTCAGTTTGTGGTGTTTTCACTGTATTACTGTGAGCGTTGGTACAAATACTTTACACATTGCCTTCTGATTAGCCTTGACTGCTCGTGCCAAGCTACCTAGAGGGTGAGCAGGGTTTTTCTCAGAGGGTTTCCTCCTTACCCTGACTAGAAGCAAGGGTCCCTATTTGGACAGTGGTACCTGCCCCTGCCAACTAGAGACCCCCAGTTCTAACATGAACTTGTATTTGTACTAGACCCACAGTGATTGGTGTACATCGCTAGTGAGTGCAGACCACTACGCCACTGCATACTACTGTTTTTTTGGTTCTATTTTTGAGTAACCCTTCAAAGCATCATGTCTGTGAAAGGAAAGGCACTCAGCGAGGGGGCAGAAGAAGACTTGGAGTTTTGCATTGAAGATTTGTATTCTTACAAAGTTGAGCAGCTTAGGAAATTCTGCCTTGAGTTTGAGTGTCCCATAAAGAGTGGCTACAGGAAGGATGAGCTGCAGAGAATCTTGAAGGCCCATTGGGAGGCACAAGCGGGAAATGATGTAAATACAGGGAATGGCTTTCAAATCACAGAGCTGCCTGTAAGCAGAGTAGGCTCAAGGCCTGGCAACAACCATTCCAGTAGGGGTTTCACTCAAGAAGAGTTAGAGGAGAACCAAAGAGTGAGAGAACATGACCTAGAAGTCCTGAATTTGAAAAGGAAGCAATGGGAAATGGAGAAAGAAAGGGCATCGGAGGAAAATAAAATGCCCGTGCCCTGGAGGAAAAGAAATTGCTTTTGGCTCATGAGTTGAGCATGACAGAACTGGATCTTAAAGCCAAGGAGGTGGATGCCAGTTCAAATGGTGGCAGTGCACAGCCAGTGAATGGGGGTAAAGTATATATTCCCAAGGATCTGGTACTGAATTACAATAGGAGTGAGGATATTTATGCCTGGTTTACTTCTTATGAGATTGCATTGAGAATGAATGGTGTGCCTGAACAGCATTGGCGGGGGGGGGGGCATGTGGAAACATTTTGAGGCTTCTGGGAGGAGTGCTTTAGAGCCCTTCGAATTAGCAGGTGCCATGACCTACCCCAATATGAAGGAGGCACTATGTCTCAGGTATGGACTTACTCCAGAGCAGCACAGACTGCAGTTTAGAAACTCTAAGAAGAAAGAATCTGAGACTTGGATGGAGTGTGTGAATTTGTACTCGCGTGCACTGGAAGGTTGGATGAAGGGCAGCACAGTACCTGATTACAAGGGGTTGTTGCATTTAATTAGTTGGGAGCACTTGAGTAGTCTGTGTGTTCCAGAGCTTCGACGGCATCTTTTAGACAGCAAGCTGACAGACCCCATTGAGCTTGCTAAGGAGGCAGACCACTGGACCAGTGCCAGGGTCCACAGAGGAATTGTGGGTACCACAGCCAAAAGTGGGCAGGGTCCCCAGCAGATGAGTGGGGGGACAATGGTAACCAAAAGGAGTTCTTGTAAGGTCCCAAAAATAGTTCCCAGGAGAAGGAATCCCAACCCCCCAAAACTCGACAGCCATGGCCCCCTAGGGGCAGGGGGGACATCAGAGACCCCAGGGACAACAGAGGTCCCCCTACCTGCTTTCACTGCAATGAGGTGGGACATGTTATCAACCGGTGCCCCAAGAGACCCCCAGCATCCACTGGTGCTCCAGCCCCAGGGTTAGCAAGTAAATCTTTGGGAGGGGATTTGATTTCTAGTGGGGAGGAGGGGCTAGCAGTTATGTCCCTTGTCTCTCTAGGAGACCAGGAGATGGTCCAGGAAACCTTACTACTCCTGAACACTAAAAAATATGGGCAGAAGGTGACCGTCAATGAAAGGGAAATAGAGGCTCTGAGAGACACAGGAGCCAGCGTGACATCCGTGAGGTGTCAGTGGGTGTCTGAAGAGCAGTGTATCCCCAATGTACTCCGCCCCGTAGTTGCAGCTGACAGCTAAGTGCGCATCTGCAAAGTGGCACGTGTTCCCTTTGAGTGTCGGGGAGTCTCTGGTCTTTTGGAAGTTGTTGTCAGTGATGCCTTGCCTGTAGACTGTCTGCTAGGTAATGACCTGGAGAGTTCTCCATGGAAGGATGTAGAACACAGAACTCATTTGGAGATGTTGGGGTTGCCTGTGTGGATCTGTGTGACCACGCGTGCTATGGCAGCTAGTAGGGGTGATTCAGCAAAACTGGAGCCTGAAACAGTGGCCCTGAGACCTGCCAGGAGAGGAAGGGCAGAGGGCACAGGAAACCAGCCGCAGCTGTTCCCACGGTCCAGGAGGAAGCAGACCCTGAGGGGGATGCCCTGGAACCTACAGGGGAACAGGTGGCCGAACTGGCCGACCTACCTGAGCTGACCCATTGGCAGCAAGAAGGTGGGCCCTCCAGGGAGGAATTCTGCAAGAGCAGAAAGAGTGCCTTTCTCTTGTTGGTATGCGGCAACAGGCTGCAGATCAGGCAGCAGGTGGAGAGGCCAGAGATCACTTCATCTACTGGGAAGATGACTTGTTATACAGCGATCCTAAGTTTGCTGAGCCGGGTGCAGCCTGTGTGCTGGTGGTACCCCCGTGCTTCAGGAACTTCCTAATGGGTCTGGCTCATGACGTGCTTCTCGCAGGACATCTGGGGAAAGACAAGACCCTAAACCAGCTTGTCACCTACTTCCACTGGCCCCAGATGAGAACCTTTTGTAGGTCTTGCCAAACATGTCATGCCAATGGCAAGACTAGAGTGAAGTGCAAGGCACCCCTCCAACCCTTTCCTGTGGTGAGTACCCCTTTCGAGCGGATGGGCATCGACATCATGGTGCCCCTGGACCCCAAGACAGCCTTAGGCAACAGGTTCATCCTGGTCTTGGTGGACCACGCCATTCGGTACCCGGAAGCAGTCCCTCTAAGGACATTCACAGCACCCGTGGTGGGCTGTGCATTGATGGGGATCTTTTCCCGGGTGGGATTCCCCAGAGAGGTGGTCTCCGACCGGGGTACCAACTTCATCTCTAGGTACATGAAGTCTCTGTGGGAGGAGTGTGGGGTAACTTATAAGTTCACCACTCCTTACCACCCTCAAGGAAATGAGTTGGTTGAAAGGTTCAACCGCACCCTGATAGGTATGATAATGGGCCTAGCAGAGCCCATGAGATGGAAGTGGGACGTCTTGTTACCATGCCTGTCATTTGCCTACAGGGAGGTGCCTTAGAAGTGCTTAGGGTTCAGTCCCTTTGAACTCATGTATGGCCATCCTGTTAGAGGACCTCTCACACTGGTGAAGGAGGGGTGCTAGAAATCTCGTGGGAAAACCCCCCAGGATGTGTCCAGCTATGTGTTGGCCATCCGCAACCAGACACAATGCTTTAGGAAGCTCGCTCAGGAGAACGTGGAAGCTATCCAGGAAGAAATGAAAAGATGGTACGACCAGAATACCACTCTGGTCGAATTTCAACCTGGGCAGAAAGTGTGTGTGATTGCGCCAGTGGGGCCTTGTGCGCTCCAACACAAGTGGACTGGGCCATATGAGGTGCTGGAGCGAAAGAGGGAAGTAACCTACCTGGTTAACTTGAAGACCGCCAGGCAACCCCTGAGAGTCTTGCATGTGAACCGCCTTAAACCCCACTTTGAGAGGTCTGAAATGACAATGCTCATGGCTACAGACACTGGAGGGGAGGAGGATTGTGATCCTCTCCCTGACCTCCTGGCAGCTAAGGAGCAAGACGGGTCAGTGGATGGTGTGGTCCTCTCGCCCACCCTGACCCCAGAACCGCAGAGGGACTGTCGCCAAGTGCTGGGTCAGTTTGCCTCCTTGTTCTCCCTGACACCAGGTATAACCAATTGGTGCGTCCATGATGTGGACACGGGTGATAGTTTGCCTGTGAAACAGAAATTTTACAGGTTAGCTGACAAGGTCAGGGCCAGCATCAAGGAAGAGGTTTCCAAGATGTTGGCGCTAGGAGTGATTGAGCCCTCCAGCAGCTCCTGGGCTAGCCCAGTTGTCTTAGTGCCAAAAGCTGCTGCGCCCGGTGCCACTCCAGAACCCAGATTTTGCGTGGACTACCGTGGGCTCAATGCGGTCACGAAGACTGATGCACACCCCATCCCCAGAGCTGATGAGCTTGTTTATCAGTTGGGAGCAGCCCAGTACCTCAGTACGTTTCATTTAACATCTGGGTACGGGCAGATTGCCTTAACTGATGGGGCCAAGGAGAGGTCAGCATTCTCAACACCAGAAGGGCTCTTCCAGTTCCGAGTGATGCCCTTTGGGTTGAAGAATGCCCCTGCCACATTCCACAGACTGGTTAACCAAGTACTGACCGGGCTGAAGGAATTCAGCGCCGCATACCTGGATGACATTGCTGAGTTCTGTCCTTCCTGGAGTGCGTGGCCCATGTGTGGTGCCTCTGGAAGTTGTACCTGTGCTAGGAAGCTGGAAACCAAGATTTAAAGACTTTGCTACAGAAAAGTTATCGCATCGCTCACTGCGGAGCGGATCCCCGACAGTGCGAGGAAATTCCAGCTGCTATGAATGCCTCGATCGTCGCAGCGCCTGTTGCCGATGCCATAGCCCTCACATCCTGAGTTTGCGGGATGCACCAGACAGGTGCGGGAAGACTATCGTCGCTGCGAGTGTCGTTGCAGAGCCTGTCATCGCTGGGTGAGATTGCTGCACTGCTTCCTTGCAAACCGCATCACGTCGCTGCGAACATCGTCGCAGAGCCATCGCATCGAGGAGCTGCGAGAGAGAGATCGCCGCTGGATCGTGGATTGTCACCCCGGAGATCCCCGAAGTCCCTACGAGATAAACGCATTGTGCCTTTGCGTGAACAAACTTCCTACGAAACCTACGCACCAGAATCCATACAAGTGACCTTCCTCCCCATACAGACCAGATTCGTCGCAACACACCCGCTGCTGCAGCGGGGCTGTCACAAACAGCTCCCCAAGGTCTCAGGAGCAATGCGTTGCTTGTTCTCCACCGCACCAGCTTCTGCTTTTGGAACTTTGTCGCATCTAAAGGTACTGTTGGCTAAAGTGACGCAACTGTGAACTTTTCACGCAACTGTGGATTATTTTTATCGCAACCTTAAGAACTCTTTCGCAACCATATTCTTGAACTGTGTTTGTTGGATTTTTGTCATTTTGGTCTTGTGTAGTTTAGATTAAATACCTTTATTTTTCTAAACTGTTGTGGAGTCAGTTTGTGGTGTTTTCACTGTATTACTGTGAGTGTTGGTACACATACTTTACACATTGCCTTCTGATTAGCCTTGACTGCTCGTGCCAACCTACCTAAAGGGTGAGCAGGGGTTATCTCAGAGGGTTTCCTCCTTACCCTGACTAGAAGCAAGGGTCCCTATTTTGACAATTAGAGACCCCCAGTTCTAACAGGCGTACACTCCCTTCTCCAGTTGGTCGTGATGTACCGGAATAATTGCCTTCTTCAAAAGTAAGACTGAACACCCTCCAGTAATGCCCCCCACTTGACCTTGTCCTTCGGAAGGGGTGTGTCGATGGTCCCTGAAAGTATTGGAAGGGTGGAGAACTCTATCTGATAGCTCATCTGGATGATCTCTAGGACCCAATTGTCTGTTGTCATGCGTTGCCCCACTGTTCGAATGTGTTGATGCCTGCCACCAATCTCCATCAGTAACCATATCCCCCCTGGGACTTAGCATAGTCAGGATGAATGAATGAATCGAGGTGTCCGACTCTTGTCTCTGCTTCTTCTTAAATTTGGTATGAATAGGCTTACCTTAGAACTTTTGTTCCCCTTAGAATTCTGCTGTCTTTGGGATGGCTGCCAAAAGGATCTAGAAGAAAAGAAGGAAGTCTTATCCTGTTGCTGGTGTTCCTTTCGGAATGAAACGGAATGTTTCAGTTCTTTAAGGATTTTATTAAGTTTATCCTCCAGGTCTTTGCCATAACATTATTGGCGTCTAAATGGAATTTGTAGGGCTGCAGTACGCTGGGCATAATCAGTATTCCATTCTTTAAAATACAGGTTACGGCAAGCATCAATGGATGTTCCACATGACAAAGCAGAAGCTCGAACAGCGCCAAAAGAAATGCAAGGCAAAAACTCTGCCTGCTTATCCATAGATTTCAGGGGTTCAGGGTACCTAACACCCTCCTGCATGGTTCTGAACAGTTCCTTGAAATCTTTAAGGAGTGACTGAGTCACATAACCATCGAAAATACCAGATCTCAATGCCAGATGTGATCCAGACTATATTTTAGTGAGAGAGGTATCAACCTTCTTGTCTGCAGCAACTTTCAACACATTTTCTTCAGACCAAACTCACCATCACTGAATCCACATCTGGCATCATTTCCTTCATAGGCTCCAATGGATACTGCTTTGACATAAAACGTGGAGAAGAAATATGCTCTGGGTCTTTTCATTCATTCAGAATAACATCGTGCACAAACTGATGAATGGGCAATGCGGTGCTGGAAGGCTTCTTGAATTGAGGCAACACCGTATCCTTGCTTAAGGAATGAGAAGATTCTCCCTGAGGAAAACCCAAACTATCTCTGACATGAGATACAATTTCAGGAAGCATGTGTCTTTGAATATATTTGCCTTTATGCTCCAAAGCTACTTGTGATGAGTCATCCAAATCTTCAGAGTCAGACAAATCAGAGTAAATATTCTCATGGCCCGTAGTAGAATGGGAGACCTCCTTCTTTTTCTTCCATGAGGAAAGAGTTTCACAAATCAGTTTCTTCAAAATGAGATTTTTTGGGAGGGGGGAAACGAGAAAAGGACTGACTTGAAGATGAGGCAGGAGAACAATGCCTCCTTGCAGACTAATGTTTTCCTGTAATCACAAACTGAACCTGCACCTAGGTCAGCAAACAAACCAATGCTCCATTACTTGTTAAGCTCCTCTTAAATACCCAGGATAACTTGCTGGAAAAGAACACCTAAAACCGCTGTAGTCTGCTTCAGCCAATTCATCCTGACCCATTCTGAAGAAACAGCGCATGCACGAATTGGGAAGATGAAAAACGCCAATGCGTATGCACACACTTCGCTGTGTGCAGAAGGCACCACAAAAAAGAGGACGAGATCAAGCACATTGTGGCGTGGAGATAATGCAAGGAGCAACATTAGAATAAACAGATACAAAGAAGGATAAAAAGCTAGAAAAAAGGACTGATAGGATGAGAGGAAAATAGAAGGAAAGAATGAAACAAAAAAAGATCATGGAAAGAAAGTAGCATAAAAAGAAAGAAAGAAGGTAGAAAGGATGAATGAGAGAAATAGGTTTATACAGGTAAATTCCTTTAAAATTATGCTATATTATTCATCATTTTGGATCATTTTCTGTGAATTTTCCCCAGAGGTAAAATTTATATGACACTTTTATTAGAAGGGTTGGGATTGCTCACTTTACTCGTCTATTCATTGCTATACATGGGTCAAAGCGGAGGTATTTTACTTTTCTGCTTCTCGCTTGCTTTAGATGTGTTTTTAGTGTGATATGCACCGATACTACCTTTAATAAGAGGGTTTGAATGCTACAGGATCTGTTAAGTGTGGTAGCAAATCACATTAGTGGAGAAGTGTGGCTCAGGGGTTAGAGGCGGCAGACCCGGAAGCTGAGATCGGCCCTGGACCAGGGTTCAATTTCCCGCCCCGACGGGGGTTGGGCTCAATAATTCCACGGACTCGATAATTCTCGCTCCGGTGCCTACTTGACTCACGGGTTCACACTCTGCGACTCTGGGCAATAGCTTGCTTAATCTCCACAACGGCCCCTCGCGGCGGGATGCCTGGCTTTCACCTTGTGGATACCCTGCCTGGGTATCTCACAGGGGAATACCAGGACGGGTTCCCTAAGCAAGCGCATAGATGCCTGCGATGTGGGCGATTTGCGCTATATAAATACATGTACATTTACATTTTACATTTACATTACATAACCTTCACTGTCTCACTTTAAGGTTTGCTTTTGATGATTTAACCCCTTTAGTGTGCGTTGGACAATGACTGACACACCCTCTACCTCCCTGGTGCATGGAACGGTCACTGTCTGACAACAGAGAGGGCTGACTAGAGTCCTTCAGTGTCCAAAGCAGCAATGGAGGCCTTTGACTAAGTCGGTAGTAGACGGGCCCCCATTCATTCCCTTTTCGGTTGATGCCCTTATTCAATAATTGTGATTTCTCAGCAGGCACAGACCAAGGAGCATTTGCCCTGTGGAGACAATACAGCTGCTGCTGCTCATCAGGTCACATGGTTGATGAGGAATGTGTTCTGTCTTTTGCTCAGATACGTGATACCTATGCCCTATCAGAGACTTGATACCTATGCCCTATCAGAGACCGAGAGAATGCACGACATGTAACTCCGTCACTAGCTCATGCGCCCAGTAAACTGCACCTGGTCACTTAGACGCCTCACACGCTATGAGAAATGGTTGGTCACTAAAACCGCTGATAGATGCCTCATCACAGCAGGGGAGGGTTCTATGCTCATGGCAGCCCTGGGCAGGGAGCGTAGGTAGGGGGCCCCTGAAGAGGGGGTGCGGGCGGGGTGGAGCCCCCCGGAGCTCACAAGGTGTTTTAATAAAACGTCCAGAAAAGGCGTTAGATGAGCAGTACCTGCGGCTGCTCCTACCCTTCCGAATTCGTCTCAGAACGATAACATTTAGGAGGAGGAGGGTATTGTGACACACGACGTGAGGGACTGGCACAGACGGCTGCAGTGCCATGGCCATGACAGGGGCCCCTGCGACATGATTTAAACCAAACGTGGGGCGTGCTTGCGTTTCGTAAATGCTGGCAATGGTTACACAGTCAAACATCATCATTGTATGTGGGGAAGGGGCCTCCTGAGTTAGAGAAAGTTCCCCGCCCGGCAAAGGTTTACATAAATGAGCACATGCTGTTGCTGTATTATTTAAAGGCGGGGGCGAACGCCTCCTGATAAATGAGAGAGGTGGGGGCGGTAGGCCATCATCTAATCCTCAGACAGGACACGCAGGGTATTGTGCAGCAAAAAGAATCGGTAAAAAGCCGGTTCAGCTATGGGTGTGTGCCTTGTCTGGTGCAGCGTAGGCCAAATGAAGCAGAGGGGTATCGAGCAGCAAGCTCGCTTACCTTACAATGCCGGCCGAAGCTCAGGATTTCGAAAACACCAGTGCCGGTTGAGGAGCCAAAATATAATTGGTGTGTGCGAGGGGACGCATGAACGTGCGACGTCATATTTTCTCACACTTAGGCACAGTCAGCCAAGACTACAGTATTGGCGTGGGGACCCCTGGGGTTTGGCATCCCTGTGCAGGTGCACAGCTTGCACATGCCTAAGGCCGCCCCTGATCACAGAACTTTATGCCCTTCTACGTCAACCTCTACAGCCTTTGCCAATAGCGAGGCAGAAACAATGGGAAATGGAACTGGGTCAGACCCTGACTGTGAAGGAATGGGGGGAGATGTCTTATAGAGCATGACACTTGGCACACAAGACAACTAGCATGGAAAGCCACAAAGATAACCACTTACTGGTATGTAACACCTGTACACCTACATAAAGGTAATCCAGAGAGGAGCCCACAGTGTTGCTGCAAATGTGACTCCCTTGACACACTCTTACATTTGCTTTTGGCAAAAGTTGATTCACACTTAGATATGCAACTTCCTAGATTCCCAGCCTACATTGTTATAAGATTATCTAATCCACTTACCTCTCCATTAAAGGATAGGCGTGTAAAGCAAATAGAACTGGCTCCTGAGGCTGTACACCAAAACATACTCATGCACTGGGGAACAAACCGCATCAGAATGGTTTCATTGCTTGTGGCAGATTTTGAGCATGGAAAAAATCTCTCTGTCTCTTGCCTGCCAGGGCGCTTCTTTTGGTCAATTTTGGGGCCCATCTACTGCACTCCTCTTGATATAATTCTGAGAGCTCCCTTGCCCCAAGTATTTGCCTAACTGAGATCTCTCCGCCTGTACCCTCAGCAGACACTACCCAGGCAGCTTATAAACTGATTGCAAACAAAAGAGGAGGGGGGACGAGGAGCTAAATAAAGGTCATGTGACTCGTGCTCCTGAAAGTTAGATTTGACTCTCACAAGAGTCACTGAGAAAAGAGACCCTCTGCCATCAATAAAAAAAACAGAAGGTTGTGCTGCTTGAGTGAGATAATGGCACTTGGTAGCTAAATGTACAGCAAACCCCTAATGGGCATGTTTAGAGGTTGACATGTTTCGCACAATTATTGGTCTCAGGAGGAGATCCCATGCGCTTCTTCAGGACCAGATAAAGTGCAGTGAGCAATAGGAAAGTGCAGTAGCTTGTAACAAATATTCTAGAGCCACTGAAATGACGAAGTAGTATTCTGGAAGAACAAAAACAGAGAGCGATAGAGTCAATACATGTGAGCCCAACTGTTAGGGTATCTTAAAAAGGGGCCTGGATCCCCCGTTGGTGAACCATGTTCTCATGGTATGTAGTCATCTTCTGTTAAGGTACAGTAAGTAAGTCTATAGTGGGTTATTGAAATATAGCGATAAAAGTGGTTGAACAAACATTTTGGCATACGTGAAAAATATATGTTGAGCCCATGGCGCAGTATCAAATTGTTGGACAAGAATAAACAAAACATATATTACCAAGTAATTAGATTTCGCTGCAAGGTCGCCATGGTAGATGAATTTCACAGAAAACATATTAGACTATTCTAGGTTACACCATTGATGGCAAACCTCAGGTCACTGTGTTGATATAGCACACAAACTGCATTTAATGCGCTTATCCAAATTATCGGGAACAATTCCCCATGAGATGCGGCTGTGGGTATCCTCGAGATAGTTCTTATAGGTTAGAGAGGCCTGTTCACCTACCCGACCTCACGTTGTCTCCGTGTAGGCTGTTGTGTGGCCGCCACTGTATTTTGGAGTTGTGTGGGGACTTGGAGAAGGATCGTTAGTGAAGGCGAGTGTAGTAAGAGTCTTTTCAAAAGTTGAGAACCCAATGCTCAGGTTGTATATATGTCACATTGGACCATGGGTGGTATTATTGGGCGATTATGTGGCCATCCTGTTATATGGGTATTGACAGTAGTCTCACTTGTTGGTGAAGGCGAGTGTGGTGAAAGCCTTTTGGATGGTTATAGATCCAATGATAAAAGTATATATGGGTTGTGCCTACTGTTGTCAAATGGTACAGTTATTTTAAAGGAGGTATGGAAAAGATGCAAAGCGTCTGGAGGTGGTGTTATCCCCAGAGGGTGTCATAGTGTTGTGCTAGTGGAAGAATTGGCCCATCTAGTCCTATTAGCCGGAGAGTAGTCTCGCGTGAAGTGGTAGTGTGGTAAAACCATTCTCTGAGTATGGCACTGGAACTGAAAAGTCATTGGAGTTCTGTCTAAGGGATATCATTGAGACCCAGTATATTCGAGCATAAATTGAGGACCCATTTCTGTTCTGTCGTGAGCAATGTTGCAGTTTTCCATAAGGGGTTGGTTTCAAAGATGGTCCATTGCAGTTGTTCTGCGGTATTTCCGTTGTACTGCAACCGCAGCATATGTTACTCCTATGTTCGTTGATCCTGATTCTAGCCTGTCTTCTAGTCATGCCTACATGAAGGTTACAAGGGCACCTGATGAGGCACGCATATCTTAGTGTTGCAGTTTGTATGTGTGCGTTGTGTCCATTTCACTTCACCTAGCTAGAGTTCCTGTGAATGGGTAGTCAAAGTGCACATGTTGCAGTTTCCACATGGATAGTGTCCTTTCACCGTTGAAAGGCCCCATGAAGTTACCTGATCAGCAGGCTGCTTGATTTGGGGTCTAGTCTTTACTAACAGTTCTTTCAGGTACTGAGTGCACTTGAAGGCAAATCTGGGTCATTTCAGGTTAAGGTCCTCCTTGTTGATGTTGTGCCTATGTTTCAGCACTATGTTCTTTACTTTGTTGGAAGTAGGTGTGAAGGTGGTTACTCAGGTAATGATGTCTTCCTGTGGTTATGTGTGGGTTTCTAGAAGTGCATCCCTGTGGGTGTTGCTTGCTCATTTCCTCTTTTCTAGATTCACATTCAGTTTCTCCGCTTGGAGCTCGTAGTCCTGGAAAGTGCTCCAATTATATCTCAATCTGAGAATTTGTCCATAGGGAAGATTTTGGTGGCTGTTGAAACACAAGAGGCTATTACGATCAATGGGTTTTCTATACGTATTAGTGGTAAGGTTACCGTTGTCTAGTATGATCAGTAGATCCAAGAAAGGGATCTCTCATGGGGAAGTTGATAACGTGAACGTCAGAAAAGTGTCACGGTGTTTGTTCCAATCATGGAACTCTGAGCATCGTTCTTCTGTTCCTGTCCTGAACACCAACATGTCATCAATGTAACATTTCCATTCCTTAATCTGCTTGAAGAAAGGGGTAGTCTCTCTCTGTTAGTATATGAGATGCCTCAAAATGATTGCAGCTGCTGTAACTGCTATATGTTTCTCCATTGAGTACGGGTGGTGGGTGAAGGGAGGGGGATTTTGCTAGGGGATTGTTTTGTTCCTTATTAACAATGTTATTTATTAGATTTTCAGGGTAAAAACAACATAAAAAGCATACAGACATATACGAAATGTCATCCATAGTCTGCGAGCAATGCTCCTCTTAATCAGAAGATACACAGCCTTAGTGCCAACAACCCTGCAATGGGCAGGCGGCGGATTGCGCTCTCCTCACCTTCGTCTCTGTCTAATGGAGCCCAACCCCCCTAACCATTCTATATTCCTTAGTCTCATTTTGCCAGAAACACTTTCCCCCCAACAACCACACAGCACTCTCCGACCCCCTCAAGACGTATGCCATCTCAGGGCATTCCGCTATTACAAACTTCAGCCCCTTTTCCGTTGTCTACCCTCGCAGCACTTATGTCCTCCCCGCCACAGCGTATCTGTGTCATGAACAAACCCCAGAAGTTTTTCAGGCAGCTACATGGTGGAAGCAGCTCACTGTAATTTTCTGACTGAGTGCAACAATAAAGCACATCATGTGGCCAGCGTTTCACGGTGGGCATCGGCCCTCTCATCACACTGCGCCATCACCCGTTTAGTTATGAGCATGCCCATGTCAACCAGCCTCCGCTCAGCTTTAGGTAACTTTTTGGATTATTCCAGGAGCGCCACTCCGGGATCTGGTTCCAACTCTACTTCAATCATCCTACTCAGTTCTCTGAAAATTGCCACCCAGTATGTGTGAATGCCCGGGCATAGCCATGTCAGATGTAGGAAGTCTGCAGTGGGAGCGTTGCATCTGTCGCAGGTCGCCTCTTCGCGCAGCCCGTATCGACATAGGCGTTCTGGGGTGTAATACACCCTGTTAATGTATTAAAAGTGAATAAGGCGTTGCCTGCCATGAAGTGAAATCTTTCTGGTTTTCGTGCAGCAATACCTCCACATGTCATCATCTATCGCTATTTGCAAATCCCTTTGCCAAGCTAACCTTGCTTTCGTGTATCAGTTTTCCCTGTGGGACATTGTTATTTTATAAAGATTGGTAACAGCCTTACGTGGTGACTCAGTCTTAATCACATTGGAGAGTTCCAGAACCTCCGGCGGCTCGTGTAAGTCATCTCCCAGTAGTTCGGACAGGGTTCTACGCACTCTATAGTACTGGAATTGTTGTAGCATGGTGTACTCTGTGACCGCACTCGATGCTTTTACCTTCCCATCGTTGAACATCGTTGAACATATCCCCTGCTGACTGATTGGTATTGCTGTGTAGTTCGTTATTCACACCTTTATCACCTTTATCTCTGCATGGAGTCAGCCAGAGGGTCCACTCGACTGGCATTGAGGGTGAGTACAACAACGGACCCCCCTGGTGTTGCAGTATGCAATTCCATGCATGATTGGTAGCAGTTATATCCCAGTCCTCCGGTCTACCGGTTTGAATACCACTGCTGCCAAGGGGAGAGGGTCTGCAAATAATCGCTCCATTCTTGTGTGGGGGATATTCGGGTCACCATGGACCCAGGTATGTAAGTGCACCCCCTGCGCAACCCTGTAGGACAGCTCAAAGTCCTAATACTGTATGGAAGCGTGAGGACCTGCCATTGGACCCGAGCCTGTTTACCCACCCAAGCGAGCTTAAGCATCAATTGCTTCAGTCTCTGAAAAAATACACACGGCAACACCAGCAGAATATTTGTGAACAGGAACAACAGCCTAAGCAACACCACCATCTTCATAATGGAAATGCATCCCAGTAAAGAAAGTGGAAGTCGGTACCAAGCCTCTACATCATCCTCCAATTTGCTGATAGCCACGCCATAGTTTTTTCAGGGCACTATCTCAGAGTCAGTGTGAAATTGGATTCCCAAATATCTAATCGACTCCTCAGACCACAGCAGAGGGTTGTCCATTACGAATTTCTTCGTGGCCGGCGTGAGAGGAAAAGCAATCGATTTAGTCCAGTTCACCCTCAGGCCAGAAAGTGCACCAAAGTGTACCACCTCTCTAAGTACCACCGACAAGTTGTTCTTGGGATCTCGGACATACAACAGCGTATCGTCTGCGTACGTGGAAACTACTATCTTATAGGTCGGGAACCAGATGCCTTAATTCCCATGGTATTCTCGTAGCGCACATGCGAGTGGTTCCGCCAAAAGGACGTACAACAGGGGCAACAGTGGGCAGCCCTGTCTAGTCCCCCTAGTTATGGCAAAGGGTTCTGTGACTAGATTGCCCAATCGGACCCTCGCACTGGGTTTGTTATATAGTGCGCCAACCATTTGCAGAAATATCGGCCCTAATCCCATTCTTGTCAATACCTGTCGCACGAAGGGGCCACTCGACAGAGTAAAAGGCCTTCTCCATATATTAAAATACTGCCACTGCCTTTACGTCCTGTCTCGCATGTTGCATTGTACCAAACACTGTGCGTGTGTTATAGGTGAGGTTTCTACTTGGAATAAATCCCGCCTGTTCCGGGGCTACCAGTTGTGGGGCCAGGAGTACTAGGCGAGTTGCCAACATTTTTGCAAATAGTTTGGTATCCACATAAAAAAGACTAAGTGGGGGGGACGAGCTGCACTCCTCCAGAGGCTTACCCGGTTTGGGGATAGCCACCAATAGTGCCTCTCTCATCGTCTGAGGCATACAGCCTGTCATACACAGGTCATCGAAAAGAGTCGCCAGTTGTAGGAGCAGAAGGTCAATAAATGCCTTATAAAAACCCACCGAGAGACCATCCGCGCCCGGGGCGCTACCAGACTTCGTACCTGCCAAGGCCTCCAGTATCTCATCCTTCTCCATGGGGAGCATTAGAAATTCCCTGTGGGTGTTAGTGAGCGTCGGCAGGTCAATGTGTTCTAAGTAATCTAGAATCTCTGCATCTAGGTCCCCTGCTCTAGACGTGTATAAGTCTGCATAATATTGCCGGAATCGCTTCACCATGTCCGCCTTATCGTTTAATATCTCACCCGTCTCTGACCTCACCGCTGTGATTAGCGTCTTGCCGCGTTTTGCACTCAGCACTCTTGCAAGTACCGATCCCGGTCTGTCACCCTCCCCATACGTACGTGCTGTCGCCTATTTCTCCATATGTTTAACTTCCCTGTCTGCCTCCTCATGATACTCTTCCAGTAATACCTTAATCTCCTCCTCAAGTTCCTTGCCATTTTCCGTCAACTGGGCCTGTTCCAGTTGCCCCAATTTTAGTTGCAGGTCGCATAGTCTTTGTCTTATGGATTTGAGGACCCCCGAGTGCTTCGCCATTACCACCCCGCGAACGTAGACCTTAAACGCCTCCCAAATTGTTCGAAAGTTGTCAACCGAGCCTGTATTAGTCTCAAAGTACGTTTCCATGGCCTCCCCAAGCTCCCCCTTGAAGAGCGGATCCAGTAGCGAATAGGGTGGGAAGCGCCATGTAAACGGCTGTATAGTTCTCTTAGTAGTAGTAAGGACCAATGGTAACGACGAGTGATCCGAAAATGTACGGGGAAGCACTCTGCAGTCCCTCATGCACCCCAGTAGCGACGCGGAGGCTAACCAGTAATCTATTCGAGTATGCACATTATGAAAGGCCGAATAGTGTTTAAATCCTCTCCTGATCCGGGTCGCACGTTCTCCACATGTCGTTAAGATCCATATCAACCATCACTCTGTCCAACATCTGCGCAGCCACGGCTGGTCGTCTATTGGGACCTGCTGATCTTTGCCTGTTCGGGCCTCTCACTAGATTGAAATCCCCTCCCCATAAAAACTGTGCTAAGTGGTACATCCTTGCGGCTTTTGCCACCGCAGTATAAAACTCTGGGCACTCATAGTTGGGGCCGTACACATTAACTAACACTAAGTCCATACCTCGTCCTCGAAATCTGGATATCACAAACCTCCCCTCAGTATCCGCTCCCAGCAGCTCTAATGTGTATCTCGTCCTAGGGTTTACCCATGTTAGCACACCACTGGCTTGAGGTGTGAAGCCAGCCGAAGTGATATTTCCAGCTAGGCCCTTGCAGCGCAGCATCACACTCGTCTGTGGGAGATGAGTCTCCTGGAGCATAGCCACATCAACATTCTGCCGGTGCAGGTAGCTCACTATCTTACGCAGCTTGCGATGGTCATTAAGCCCTCTGACATTCCACGTCATCACTACAATACCATCAGAGCGGTGTGCGTAAACCACCTCGGCCCCTCCTGCCATCAATGTCATTACTGTATATAGTAGATCTCAGCTCGACTTGCATGCTCACAATAGTTTCTGTATGCAAAAACCAAAACCATCCCTTCAAACTCACCCCAAACCGCATTCGCTTCCCAACTTTCTCCTCCCGCCACCTACAGTTCACCTCCCCCAACTTGGTCACACAGTACCCCCAATTCCATCCAACCCACCCACCAGGACCCCCCACAAACATACCCCAAAACAAAATATTTATGTGCTCTAGCGCCCGAGGGCAGAGGACACTCCCTATATAATTACAGTAGCTTATCTATCGAAGCCCAATGCCCTGTCGCGCCGCCGCCGTGCCAAAACATTTGCATCATTGGAGTTCTGAAATATTCACAAGCGTATCAGGCAGATACCTGCCCAGATACACCATTTATAACCGTTCCTGACACTCTTGGCTCAGCAGTCCGTTTGTACTCTACCATCATCATTGTACCCCATATGTTCCCCAGTGGCGCCCTGCTCCCCTCTCACAATGTCAGCCAGCAAAGCTGTGGACCCATCACCATTGTATCAATAAGACCCAGCACCCATTCTCCCTGCTCTCCCCCCAAAAACTGCAGAGAGTTTGTCCAGGCATCCCAGACACGCTTCCCCCCACCCACGACACGGTCCCCCCTACCGCAAATGTCCTGCATTATTTGTCCTGTATTTTCAGTCTTGGTCTTCCAGCGAACTGCCAACTGCTCCATTCTGCACCTGCCTTTGTGGACTGTTGCGCTGTCCTGTCGACCACCCTTTTAGTGCCTTCTGCAGGGCCTTTGGGTCCATGAAAATATGGGATCACCCGTGTTGATTCACTCGCAGCTTAGCAGGGTACAGCATAGCGTAATCGGCGCCCAGGTATGGCAGCTGTCTCTTCAGGGGAGCAAAGTGTTTGCATGCTTCCTGTACTCTCGCTGTGAAGTCTGGGTATATGGAAATCTTCGATCCTTCATACCGCAGTGTCTGCTTCTCCCGTGCTATGCGTAGTGCTGTGTCTCTGTCATTTAGCAGTTTTGCGATGATGGGACGTGGTGGGGCATCCGGTCGAGGGTGAGGGCCCAGGAAGCGATGCGCCTGTTCCACTACAAACATTGTTGAGAAAACCCGCTCTCCGAGCAGCGTGATCAACAGCTTTTCTACGAAAAGTTCCATGTTTTCCGTAGGGGTAGTCTCCAACAGGCCAGTGATTCTCAGGTTACAGTGCCGAGAGCGGGCTTCGAGGTCCTCAGTCTTGTCCTGCAAAGTTTGCATGAGCTTCCCCAGCTTCTTGTGGTTAGTGTCCAGTGTGGAATGCGCCTCCTCCACCTCCGTGATCCTCCTCTCCGACATATCCAGCCTCTCTGCATGCTTATCCAGTCTTTCCGCCATACGGTCCATCCAGTAGGTCAGGGCGTCAATTTTCGTGCCCAGATTCGCTATCCCGCTCTGGAGGCTCTTTTGCATAGATATTAGTAAGCTGCTTATGTCTCTGCTGGCAGGTTCGCTCTCCGTTTCCGGCATTCTCTCAGTTTTAGAACCTGCAGCGTCGTGAGATTTCAAGTGCTTTTGTCTGAAAGACAACTTCGCCTGCGTCTTGTCACCTTTTCCTATGTCGTCTCAGTGTACATCAGGCCTTCACACCGATCCCGCTGTCAGCATCCTCCGGCATCTAGGTGCAGTGGGGTATGACCGCGGGGTCGACACCCATCAACAGATTTCCCCTTAAGACTGCCTCCAGAACTTTGCTTGCACTCTCTGGCCAGTTCCCAATGGCCCCAGTATTACTCTGCGCAGACTCAACTGCCACCCCACCTCTACACAGTGCAGGTCTCTCTCGTCTACCGACAGCTGCAGCCCTTCCTCTGCCTCTCTCTGCAGGCACTGTTATGAGTGCAAGTCTTTGCTCCTCAGCGCTCCTCCCCTCTGCCCAGGTCCGATTTCTTTAGTTCTTGCGGCCGCGGGGTCGACTCACTGTCCGCTTGGCGCTCTCCTCTCCCCTATCTCTCACACTCCGCAATGCACTGCTGATGAAGTCACATATAACATCAATCATGACATGGTCAGTGATATCACTGATAACATCACTGATGACATCATCATGTGAGTGTGAGTGTTTCTAAAAAGGTTAAGAATGTTATATATGTCTTTTTGAGGAATATCAGTTTTGAAGTCACACAAGAGCGAACTACAGAAATAAGTGCCACTGATTAAGTCAGGTGATGGGTGGTGGTTTACCTAACAAATTCATAATACGAGCGTAACGTGATTATGTGAACAAGGGCCAGGAGGCCCGAAACACATCATGTTCAATTTAATAAACTTCATACTTTGGCACCAGCAATAGAAGTTGTCCGTTCCTGTCTTTGTGGGCGAATAGACATTTGGAGTGTAACTGGATATATGTATATATATATATATATATATATATATATATATATATATATATATATATATATATATTCAATGAAAAAACCATTGGTTTTAGGCCATATATAGTTAGGGATTTGCATTTACAAAACCTTATTTTACTCGCATAAAACCATTGAAATTCCATATATAGTTATAAGCGCTAACTATATATCGCGCACCCGCAATCCACTGCTGATGATGTCACATATTACATCATTCATGACATGGTTAGTGACATCACTGATGACATCACTGATGACATCTCAAATGACATCACTGATGACATCACTGATGACATCATCCAGTGACTGTATGTTTCTGTAAAGTTAAAATGTGTCTTACATATTGAAGAATGAGTGGATGTATAAGTGTCTGGAAAAAGGATTTAGTAGGTGCATGACTGACTGTATGAGAGAATGATTAAATGTGTCTTAATGAGTGCATGGGTTAGTGACTAAACTATCTTAATTTGTGCATCATTACATCTGTTGTTCTACAAACTGCTGCATGTGTTGATCAGTAGCTATATGAATAACTGTATGGGTTATTGATTGGTTGTCCAAGTAGTTGTATGGGACACTGAGTGTGTGTGTGTATGGGTAGCTGGGAGGTGTGTGACTCTGTACATAGATGTGTGAGCAGTTGATTCACTAGATGTATGGGTTCAAAAGTGCATGTGGAAACAGCTGTATGGACGGTTGACTGTGTGCATGAGTGTATTGGTGAGTGAATGGATATCTCAGTGCTACATGTCAAAGTAAGTACATATGTAAAACACAGTACATATGAGAGTTGTCAAATATAAATAACTGTGCATAAGAGTCAGTGAATGTGTGAGTGGCTGTATGGATCATTGTAAACTTGTATCAGGGATTGTATAAGAGAGTAAATATGTGTTAGTATATGTTTAAATAAGTAAGGTGTGTATAAATGTATAGATGAGGAAATGGAGGTGTGATTGATTCTTTGCATGACTGACTAGGCGTGTGAGTAACTCCATGGATGAGTAACAGTCTGTGAGTGTCTGTTTACACTGAGTGTATCTAAGGTTATATTAGAGTCTGAAGAGGTTCATCGTATTATCACATGAATGATGTCATAAGTGATGTCATCAGTGATGTCATTTGAGATGTCATCAGTGATGTCATCAGTGATGTCACTAACCATGTCATGAATGATGTAATATGTGACATCATCAGCAGTGGATTGCGGGTGCGCGATATATAGTTAGCGCTTATAACTATATATGGAATTTCAATGGTTTTATGCGAGTAAAATAAGGTTTTGTAAATGCAAATCCCTAACTATATATGGCCTAAAACCAATGGTTTTTTCATTGAATTTTCAAGGTTTTGTAAATGCAAATTCCTAACTATATATCCACTATAACCTATGTTTTTTTCTGTGAATTTCATTGGTTTTTTAATAGCAAATATGAAAAGCTTTAAAATGTCAAGTACGTGATAGATAAAAACATTTTCGTATTTATGCACGCTGATGTGCTTTGAACGCTGCAACCCCCCCTCCCCTCTTTTGTCTTAGTAGTACTCTCTCTTTGCAGATACTGAAGGGTAGTTAACGCAGGCCTTTACCCCCGTTGTAATCCGTCGTGCCTGCTTGTCTCTCCATTTGATTGATTGTTGTCCAAGCATTTACTGTTTTAGAATTGGTTCTCTTTGGATCATTCTCTATTTACAAACAAGCACAAAGTCGCAATACTCTGTTTAGTCTTTGCAGATAGTGAAAAATCGTGTAAAAAAATAAAAATAATCGAGCAAAATCAGTAGGCCACTAATTGGATCTCTTTTTGACCTCGCTAAAATAGAAATATTAGGAACAACCCTTCATGAGAAATACGAAAATAGTGAGATGAACTGAGCTCCACACCATGAGGGCTGCAAGACAGCTCGGCTCCATCACCCATCCCGCACAAAATAACGACAAACCCTATGCAAATATTAAAAATATAGACAACACACCAGCAAAGAAACAGGGTAAAACATTTTATTAAAAAACTATTTACATAACGTTGGTTTATAAGATGATGTCAGTAGTGGACCGATGTGTGAATAGGTCGAAAGCAGCACAAGGCTCCAAGATCCGGATGGCAAGCTCCTGGATGTTGGGTGCCATAGTTCAGAGTTCTGAGTTTGAGCCTTTTTCAATGCCTGTGCTTTGTTGAATCAAAATGGCGGCTTGACACAAAGCTGACTCAAGCGTTGCTACTGATGCTATGCAGACCAAAACTGGTTTTCAGTTTGTACATTTTTCTAGATTTTTCAATCCAAGTTTGGTTGACTTTGTAGAACGATGGCTTCAAATTTTCAACATACGGTGTGGTGGCGCTGACTGGGAGGGGGCGCTTCGCTCCTGCCCCCTCCCCAAGTAAGATTTTCATACGTGAAAGTACGTTAATGGTTTTGGTCCCTGAGTTGCTTCGATGTCACTGCCATTCTCAAATGGCATAAGTTCTGGATGTTGGGTGCCATAGTTAAGAGTTCTGAGCAGCGCTTGTAACACTGTCTGAAGCTTATTTCCACCTACTGCAGCTTCACTATTCTCAAAGTAAGTGAGTGTCGTTTGTGGACCTGACTGCATTAGAAAACAATGTGATATGTTACCTTCCTAAACAGCTTGACGGAGGCCCCTGAGGGGCGGTGTGATGGCCATGGACTCGGAGAAGACGCTTGGCTCCGACACCCTCCCCAAGTCTTATAGCACTGGTGTAGCCTGAGATCGCCCCCGACATAGGCGGCCGGCTCCCGGGGTCCGGCGGAACTTTTTGCCTTTTGATGACTCTTCAATTCTGAACCTTGTCCCATCCAGCTGAGTTGCGCCCACTCTTGCGGCTACAACGTCTTGCCCACCATCCAGCTGAATTGCGCCCACTCTTGCGGTGCAGCGATAGGCGGCTGCCACAGGACTCTCAAAATGGCGGCCGGCTCTTCGGTTTTGGGCCTGGTCCACTAAAATGGCCCTGGGACACCTTTGAACTCGGACGCTTCCCTGATAGGGCTTGGGTCCCATTCTCGAAAAGCGTCCCCTCAGCCGTGAAGATTCTACAAAAGTCTTGGGGGCCCCCAACTCCCGCAGGCTTCTGGTGGGGAGCGGCTGCCATGTCTGCTCGTGGAATGGCCACGACGGAGCTACGAGATGGTAGTGGTCTCATGCTGACGCCAGCTTTAGTCTGAAACATCCAGAAACACTGTAGACTACCAATTCGATCAGTTCCGGTAGCGCCCCAACATGACCCGGAAGAGAAGAACTTGCCCTCCCCTCTTTGACTGATGGTTCTTGTTGCCTGTCCCCTCTGTTGTCATTTAACAGAACTTTTTGGACTGCTGAAAGGAGTTGTGTTCCGAACGCTGGTTGGTGGAGACATTTTGACTATATTCTTGACCTACGTTGTCGCGTAATGCGTTATATGACACGCCGCGTTACCGCACCCGGAAGTGATCAGAGGCGCGGCGCGCAGCGCGTAACGTAAACATAACAGGTCATGTGACTTGTTAATAAAACTTTTCATTGGTTCATTTTACTTTTGTTAATTTAATGATTAAAAGCTTGGTCATATGACCTAAAAATTACGCTTTTTATTGTTTTCGAACAATATTTTTTTTTCAAACATATGTTATAATATTCCAGGCTAATGTACTTTCCCGGAAAATTTACAACTGTCTTGTAAGTAAAATATATTCCTTTTTCGAGAAAAAGGGCGTTTCTTCCTTCCATGACGGAGCCGTTGAGTAAAAGAGATTCGGCCTGCTGTCTTAGTCGCCGATACGCCTGATTATCAGATTCTTATCGATCACTTTATATTCCAGACATGAAAAACACAACTGCCCTTAAGCATTTATCTTTACTGCGTTCCTACATATTATACCTTTTATCCGTCATGTAATTGGACTGCTTTATTTCACTTGCCTTTACTGATTCGAAAACAGTGACTAAAAGTAAAAACTTTACCAATGTAAATACTACTACTGTGTTTTGTTTTAAAAACATTTATTGTGAAAATGTCAGTATACAAATACGGGCCTATAACCACGTGGGCCGGCCACGGAGCAAACTGAAATCGTATATGATGAGGAGACATTTACACTGTAGAAGTACGTAACGAGCGGGCCATTAGGTTGCAAGAACAAAGGTGTCTAACAGTTGCGGAATCGGTGGACGTACATTTTGTAATTAAAATTCGACAGGGCCACTTACAATAACATTTTCTAGATATACATTTGCGGGCAAGGAGTTACGAGTCCCATTTATACCGGCGCCATTTTGGGCGAGGCCGGGCAGGTCCAAGATATAGTCAAAATGTCTCCACCAACCATCGGCCAGACCAGAACCCCTTTCGGCCCTTTATGCTACAAGATGGTGTCTTCCATTCAGAAAATATTGTTGGCAGCATTTTGAAAGGAAACAGAAACAGCCGTTCTCCTAGTGAGTTTCACATTGTTACATTTAGGAAGAATGTTGAAGAGTAGTATGTGGAAAATCTGAAGCCATTTTTCTACAAACTCTCAATCAGACTTGGATGGAAAAAAAAAACCTGAAGAATGTACAAACTGAAAACCAATTTTTGTCTGTATAGCATCAACAGTAACGCTTGAGTCAGCTTTGTGTCAAGCCGCCATTTTCATTCAATCAATAGCGTCCCCCTGCACACATTCAGGGACCTGGTCGTGTCTTCAGATGAAACGGATTGTAGGAAAAGAAGCAGAAAGGAAAAGGCAAAAAGTTCCGCCGGACCTCGGGAGCCGGCCGCCTATGTCATGTGCCACCTTTGGCCACACCAGGGCAATAGTGAAGCTGCAGCAGGTGCAAATAAGCTTCAGACAGTCTTACAAGCACTGCTCAGAACTCTCAACTGAGGCACTCAACATCCAGGACTTGCCATTCGGATCTTGGCGCCTTGTGCTGGTTCCGACCTATTCACACATCGGTCCACTACTGACATCACCTCATAAGCCAACGGGGCACCCCACGCCGACTTTCGGCAACTTGCTGGACACAACATCGGGGCCATCCAGATCTCGGCGCGTTCGACTCACTGTACCGCAAGAGCGGGAGAAACTCAGCTGGACACGCTGTCTTTCGGCGCAGCATTGTAGGATGGCCACACCAGTGCGGCAATTTGCTGGACACCACCTCGGTGCCATCCGAATCTCGGCGCGTTGTGCTGCCTTCGGCCTATTCGCACATCGGTCCGCTACTGACGCCGCCTCACGTGCCAACGGATTTTCTACGCTTTTTGTAGCCCTATGCCGCATAACAGGTCATGTGACTTGTTTATAAAACTTTTCATTGGTTCATTTTACTTTTGGTTTCCTAAAGATGGAAGGCTTGGTCATATGACCTAAAAATAACACTTTTCATTGGTTTAGAACATTTTTTTTTCCCAAACGATGAAAGCCCCACCTTGTTTCTGGATCATTCAGACTGAAGCTGGCGTCAGCATTAGAGCACCACCATCTCGTGGCTCCGTCGTGGTCATTCCGCGAGCAATCATGGCAGCCGCTCCCCACCGGAAGCCTGCGGGAGTCGGGGGCCCCCAAGACTTTTGTAGAATCTTCACGGCTGAGGGGACGCTTTTCGAGAATGGAGCCCAAGCCCTAGCAGGCAAGCGTCCGAGTTCCAAGGTGTCCCAGGGCCATTTCAGTGGACCAGGCCCAAAACCGAGGAGCCGTCCGCCATTTTAAGAGCCATGTGGCAGCCGTCTATCGCTGCACTGCAAGAGTGGGAGCAACTCAACAACATGGTGAGCGAGACGCTGTAGCCGCAAGAGCGGGCGCAACTCAGCTAGATGGCCGCCACCTGGGGAGGCCCGTTAACGCCGCCTCCCCCACGCCCCCCCCCCCCCCGGGGCGCCGCACGCCAATTTTCGGAGCAGCATTGTAGGATACCAAAACCAGTGCGGCAGTTTACTGGACATCACCTGGGTGCCTGTCGTACATGTTGTGTCAGCCATGGGACACTGGACACAGTCCCATCAACATCTCAACGCGTTCTGCTGCCTTGGGACTATTCGCACAACAGACCGCTACTGACGAGGCCTCCCCCCGCACCACCCGGGACGCCCCACGCTGTTTTTCTGTGCTGCATTGTAGGATCCCAAAACCAGTGCGGCACCCAGGCGACATCACCTGGGTGCCGTCCAGAACTCTGCACGTTGTGCTGCCTTGGGACTATTCGCATAAAAGACAGCTTCTAACCATTGTTGCTTTTTGAGTTGAAAAATGTTTAAATGTTTTTAGTTTTTGTTCCGTTCATTATAGTTAAAAGTTAATAAAGTTTTATAATCTTACTTTGCTGGAGTGTTATCTATTTTTTTTAAAACGGGTGAATAGGGCCTTGAATCGGGTTATTGTCATGTGTGGGCTTTGGAAGTGTGCTGCTGCAGGATCGGACATTTCAAACTCAAATGCACGTTCTTTTTCTTACCTTTCCAAGCATGGAGCGCAATAGTAGGCAGAGAAAGGGTGATGCACGTGTTGAACACTACCTGACCTGGCAAGTTGCTGGCAGTGCCCCCCCGCCCGCTCCTGAAAGAGGGCACACACACACCGCCGCCCCGAGTACTTCACAAATCTTTAAAAGACCATGCGCTTGTTCATGAGGCTTAAATGGTTTATCACCTCTTCTAGAACCCCTGCATCGACCCTCTGACGTTTCCTGGTAAAATTACCATGTAACACAATACCAAGCCCTGTCAGCTGAAACCCCCAAGGAATCGTGGGGCATATTATCAAGGGGGTTTATCTCCGCTTTTTTGGCTTTAAAAGCCATGAAAGCGGAGATAAAATTATCTCCCTATTACCAAGCTGTCGCTAACACCAGTTAGTGACAGCTAAAAGGAGATAGCGACCATCTTGGGCCCTGCTTTGCATGTCAGTGATACTTATCACTAATGACATGCAAAGTGGCGTGCCAAGATGTTAGCGACTGGAAACAGTCCCTAACATCGCTATCTCCTATTACCAACTTTTGGAGATATTCGCGCTAAGCGCGAATATCTCCAAAATCTAACACCTGCCCTGAGCAGTTCTTAGCCATGTTATCCAATGGGAGGTGGATAACATGGCTAAGAGCATTTGCTGGATAATACATGAATATCGCTGACTTTTCTGCGATAATAGCAAGGTTTATCTGCGATAAAAACGCCGATGTGCGGCGATAATTTTTGTCTCTAAACAAGTTAGAGACAAAAATTATCGCTAGTTGTTCGTAATATGCCCCCGGGTTTTTGCTTGCAGAAATCGGGAGGCGGGAGACTAGCACTGAAATCAGTAGTCACACGCCTGAATCGGGAGGGTTGGCATGTCTGAATTCTCTACAGCTGGGGCCATAAACTACATCCGCAGGGGTAGGTGATAACTGGGACCAGCCTGGCATCTAAAATGGCTGCCGTGCACGACAAAATTGTGGCATTGGAAAAAAGGCAAGATGGCGCAGCCGCTGGAAGAGATGTATCAACATATATCAGCCTCCTCAGCCACCCTCAGGAAACATAGGGGATTAGGATACGTCTCCCGCACCCCCTTATACCTAGTAATTTAATTAACGAAGCACAAAACGGCGAATTCCCGTTTCGCTACCAGTTTGCGGCCCAGTTCGCGGCCCGTGAAGCGCTTCTACCGTGAAAAATCATTTTTTTTTTCTTTTCCCCACGGGACCCTTTAATAACCCCAACAACATTCCTAGGGGGTCAAGAGGGGGATACCTTGCCCCCTTTCATTAAATTCCCCCTTCGTTTTTCACCTCTTCTTCTCTCTCGATCCTACCGAGAGACAAGATGGCGGCCGCTCCGGACTGTTTAGAATGTTGACAGACACCGGAGAGCCAATCAGCTTTCTGCTCGCAAAGTTCCGAAACGCGAAAAGTAAGCGGACCGGATCGCTGCCTGGAGCGCTGTTACAGATATATATCTTGATTTAAACGTTAATTTCTCAAAATCCACTGAAGCACATATATTGAGACCTAGCAAAGGCACATCGGGCTAACAGTCCCTACAATTTTGCCAAGTTTTGTGCAAATCCATTCAGCCGTTCGAGCTAAAAGTGAGTCCAACCGCCCTATGGAAAACTCAATGTAAAAAACGCGTTTTGGGACCCCCCTTTTTTCTCAGCCCCCCCTTGACGAAACCCCACCAAATTTTCAGGGGCTGCTCAGAAACAAAATGTGCCATTTTCCTGAAAATTTCAGCCGATTCCGTCCACAAACGCCAAAGTTATTAGACATAGAATTTTCAAAAATCCCATAGGGAAAAAATCCTAACTATATATACCTACTGGCGATAGCCAGTAGGTAATATATATATATATATATATATATATATAAAACACAAATGCCCCATGCATTCGGAGAATCACACACGATGTCCTGCCCTCCAGCCTGTTTGATGCAGACAGCCTCACATGTGCGCGTTTGTTTCCATCATGCCTACGCGTTTCAGGGTCAGCGCCCCTTCTTCCTGGGCAGTAAGTCACCACACCTGAGCCCTGCACAGTATTTTTACGATCTTTATTACCATGCCTGTTTGCATGGGTGTGTCCGTTTCGACGCCCATGGCATTGTGGGGCATGCAGTTCAAAGTACAGGTAATTTATCTTGTTTTAAGAAAGTTCAAGTGTGTTTCTCGCGATTACAGTCCATTTAAAACTCTGAGTGAGTACACACTTGTGGAGCTGGCTAATATGCATATCGGGACATCGTACCGCTTGCAGTTCTGATCGTTCAGTTCTGACGGCTTCATCCTGCTGAGACAGCTTCAGTTTCAGCTGGTGACGGTGCCTTCTCCCGCGGCTGGGACCACCGCGCAGAATATAAAACACAAATGCCCCATGCATTCGGAGAATCACACACAATGTCCTGCCCTCCAGCCTGTTTGATGCAGACAGCCTCACATTTGCGCGTTTGTTTCCATCATGCCTACGCGTTTCAGGGTCAGCGCCCCTTCTTCCTGGGCAGTAAGTCACCACACCTGAGCCCTGCACAGTATTTTTACGATCTTTATTACCATGCCTGTTTGTATGGGTGTGTCCGTTTCGACGCCCATGGCATTGTGGGGCATGCAGTTCAAAGTACAGGTAATTTATTTTGTTTTAAGAAAGTTCACGTGTGTCTCGCGATTACAGTCCATTTAAAACTCTGAGTGAGTACACACTTGTGGAGCTGGCTAATATGCATATCGGGACATCGTACCGCTTGCAGTTCTGATCGTTCAGTTCTGACGGCTTCATCCTGCTGAGACAGCTTCAGTTTCAGCTGGTGACGGTGCCTTCTCCCGTGGCTGGGACCACCGCGCAGAATATAAAACACAAATGCCCCATGCATTCGGAGAATCACACACGATGTCCTGCCCTCCAGCCTGTTTGATGCAGACAGCCTCACATGTGCGCGTTTGTTTCCATCATGCCTACGCGTTTCAGGGTCAGCGCCCCTTCTTCCTGGGCAGTAAGTCACCACACCTGAGCCCTGCACAGTATTTTTACGATCTTTATTACCATGCCTGTTTGCATGGGTGTGTCCGTTTCGACGCCCATGGCATTGTGGGGCATGCAGTTCAAAGTACAGGTAATTTATCTTGTTTTAAGAAAGTTCAAGTGTGTTTCTCGCGATTACAGTCCATTTAAAACTCTGAGTGAGTACTCACTTGTGGAGCTGGCTAATATGCATATCGGGACATCGTACCGCTTGCAGTTCTGATCGTTCAGTTCTGACGGCTTCATCCTGCTGAGACAGCTTCAGTTTCAGCTGGTGACGGTGCCTTCTCCCGCGGCTGCGACCGCCGCGCAGAATATAAAACACAAATGCCCCATGCATTCGGAGAATCACACACGATGTCCTGCCCTCCAGCCTGTTTGATGCAGACAGCCTCACATGTGCGCGTTTGATTCCATCATGCCTACGCGTTTCAGGGTCAGCGCCCCTTCTTCCTGGGCAGTAAGTCACCACACCTGAGCCCTGCACAGTATTTTTACGATCTTTATTACCATGCCTGTTTGCATGGGTGTGTCCGTTTCGACGCCCATGGCATTGTGGGGCATGCAGTTCTAAGTACAGGTAATTTATCTTGTTTTAAGAAAGTTCAAGTGTGTTTCTCGCGATTACAGTCCATTTAAAACTCTGAGTGAGTACAAACTTGTGGAGCTGGCTAATATGCATATCGGGACATCGTACCGCTTGCAGTTCTGATCGTTCAGTTCTGACGGCTTCATCCTGCTGAGACAGCTTCAGTTTCAGCTGGTGACGGTGCCTTCTCCCGCGGCTGGGACCGCCGCGCAGAATATAAAACACAAATGCCCCCTGCATTCGGAGAATCACACACGATGTCCTGCCCTCCAGCCTGTTTGATGCAGACAGCCTCACATGTGCGCGTTTGTTTCCATCATGCCTACGCGTTTCAGGGTCAGCGCCCCTTCTTCCTGGGCAGTAAGTCACCACACCTGAGCCCTGCCCAGTATTTTTACGATCTTTATTACCATGCCTGTTTGCATGGGTGTGTCCGTTTCGACGCCCATGGCATTTTGGGGCATGCAGTTCAAAGTACAGGTAATTTATCTTGTTTTAAGAAAGTTCAAGTGTGTTTCTCGCGATTACAGTCCATTTAAAACTCTGAGTGAGTACACACTTGTGGAGCTGGCTAATATGCATATCGGGACATCGTATCGCTTGCAGTTCTGATCGTTCAGTTCTGACGGCTTCAACCTGCTGAGACAGCTTCAGTTTCAGCTGGTGACGGTGCCTTCTCCCGCGGCTGGGACCGCCGAGCAGAATATAAAACACAAATGCCCCATGCATTCGGAGAATCACACACGATGTCCTGCCCTCCAGCCTGTTTGATGCAGACAGCCTCACATGTGCGCGTTTGTTTCCATCATGCCTACGCGTTTCAGGGTCAGCGCCCCTTCTTCCTGGGCAGTAAGTCACCACACCTGAGCCTTGCACAGTATTTTTACGATCTTTATTACCATGCCTGTTTGCATGGGTGTGTCCCTTTCGACGCCCATGGCATTGTGGGGCATGCAGTTCAAAGTACAGGTAATTTATCTTGTTTTAAGAAAGTTCAAGTGTGTTTCTCGCGATTGCAGTCCATTTAAAACTCTGAGTGAGTACACACTTGTGGAGCTGGCTAATATGCATATCGGGACATCGTACCGCTTGCAGTTCTGATCGTTCAGTTCTGACGGCTTCATCCTGCTGAGACAGCTTCAGTATCAGCTGGTGACGGTGCCTTCTCCCGCGGCTGGGACCGAAACGGACACACCCATGCAAACAGGCATGGTAATAAAGATCGTAAAAATACTGTGCAGGGCTCAGGTGTGGTGACTTACTGCCCAGGAAGAAGGGGCGCTGACCCTGAAACGCGTAGGCATGATGGAAACAAACGCGCACATGTGAGGCTGTCTGCATCAAACAGGCTGGAGGGCAGGACATTGTGTGTGATTCTCCGAATGCATGGGGCATTTGTGTTTTATATTCTGCGCGGCGGTCCCAGCCGCGGGAGAAGGCACCGTCACCAGCTGAAACTGAAGCTGTCTCAGCAGGATGAAGCCGTCAGAACTGAACGATCAGAACTGCAAGCGGTACGATGTCCCGATATGCATATTAGCCAGCTCCACAAGTGTGTACTCACTCAGAGTTTTAAATGGACTGTAATCGCGAGAAACACACTTGAACTTTCTTAAAACAAGATAAATTACCTGTACTTTGAACTGCATGCCCCACAATGCCATGGGCGTCGAAACGGACACACCCATGCAAACAGGCATGGTAATAAAGATCGTAAAAATACTGTGCAGGGCTCAGGTGTGGTGACTTACTGCCCAGGAAGAAGGGGCGCTGACCCTGAAACGCGTAGGCATGATGGAAACAAACGCGCACATGTGAGGCTGTCTGCATCAAACAGGCTGGAGGGCAGGACATCGTGTGTGATTCTCCGAATGCATGGGGCATTTGTGTTTTATATTCTGCGCGGCGGTCCCAGCCGCGGGAGAAGGCACCGTCACCAGCTGAAACTGAAGCTGTCTCAGCAGGATGAAGCCGTCAGAACTGAACGATCAGAACTGCAAGCGGTACGATGTCCCGATATGCATATTAGCCAGCTCCACAAGTGTGTATTCACTCAGAGTTTTAAATGGACTGTAATCGCGAGAAACACACTTGAACTTTCTTAAAACAAGATAAATTGCCTGTACTTCGAACTGCATGCCCCACAATGCCATGGGCGTCGAAACGGACACACCCATGCAAACAGGCATGGTAATAAAGATCGTAAAAATACTGTGCAGGGCTCAGGTGTGGTGACTTACTGCCCAGGAAGAAGGTGCGCTGACCCTGAAACGCGTAGGCATGATGGAAACAAACGCGCACATGTGAGGCTGTCTGCATCAAACAGGCTGGAGGGTAGGACATCGTGTGTGATTCTCCGAATGCATGGGGCATTTGTGTTTTATATTCTGCGCGGGGTCCCAGCCGCGGGAGAAGGCACCGTCACCAGCTGAAACTGAAGCTGTCTCAGCAGGATGAAGCCGTCAGAACTGAACGATCAGAACTGCAAGCGGTACGATGTCCCGATATGCATATTAGCCAGCTCCACAAGTGTGTACTCACTCAGAGTTTTAAATGGACTGTAATCGCGAGAAACACACTTGAACTTTCTTAAAACAAGATAAATTACCTGTACTTTGAACTGCATGCCCCACAATGCCATGGGCGTCGAAACGGACACACCCATGCAAACAGGCATGGTAATAAAGATCGTAAAAATACTGTGCAGGGCTCAGGTGTGGTGACTTACTGCCCAGGAAGAAGGGGCGCTGACCCTGAAACGCGTAGGCATGATGGAAACAAACGCGCACATGTGAGGCTGTCTGCATCAAACAGGCTGGAGGGCAGGACATCGTGTGTGATTCTCCGAATGCATGGGGCATTTGTGTTTTATATTCTGCGCGGCGGTCCCAGCCGCGGGAGAAGGCACCGTCACCAGCTGAAACTGAAGCTGTCTCAGCAGGATGAAGCCGTCAGAACTGAACGATCAGAACTGCAAGCGGTACGATGTCCCGATATGCATATTAGCCAGCTCCACAAGTGTGTATTCACTCAGAGTTTTAAATGGACTGTAATCGCGAGAAACACACTTGAACTTTCTTAAAACAAGATAAATTGCCTGTACTTTGAACTGCATGCCCCACAATGCCATGGGCGTCGAAACGGACACACCCATGCAAACAGGCATGGTAATAAAGATCGTAAAAATACTGTGCAGGGCTCAGGTGTGGTGACTTACTGCCCAGGAAGAAGGGGCGCTGACCCTGAAACGCGTAGGCATGATGGAAACAAACGCGCACATGTGAGGCTGTCTGCATCAAACAGGCTGGAGGGTAGGACATCGTGTGTGATTCTCCGAATGCATGGGGCATTTGTGTTTTATAGTCTGCGCGGCGGTCCCAGCCGCGGGAGAAGGCACCGTCACCAGCTGAAACTGAAGCTGTCTCAGCAGGATGAAGCCGTCAGAACTGAACGATCAGAACTGCAAGCGATACGATGTCCCGATATGCATATTAGCCAGCTCCACAAGTGTGTACTCACTCAGAGTTTTAAATGGACTGTAATCGCGAGAAACACACTTGAACTTTCTTAAAACAAGATAAATTACCTGTACTTTGAACTGCATGCCCCACAATGCCATGGGAGTCGAAACGGACACACCCATGCAAACAGGCATGGTAATAAAGATCGTAAAAATACTGTGCAGGGCTCAGGTGTGGTGACTTACTGCCCAGGAAGAAGGGGCGCTGACCCTGAAACGCGTAGGCATGATGGAAACAAACGCGCACATGTGAGGCTGTCTGCATCAAACAGGCTGGAGGGCAGGACATCGTGTGTGATTCTCCGAATGCATGGGGCATTTGTGTTTTATATTCTGCGCGGGGTCCCAGCCGCGGGAGAAGGCACCGTCACCAGCTGAAACTGAAGCTGTCTCAGCAGGATGAAGCCGTCAGAACTGAACGATCAGAACTGCAAGCGGTACGATGTCCCGATATGCATATTAGCCAGCTCCACAAGTTTGTACTCACTCAGAGTTTTAAATGGACTGTAATCGCGAGAAACACACTTGAACTTTCTTAAAACAAGATAAATTACCTGTACTTTGAACTGCATGCCCCACAATGCCATGGGCGTCGAAACGGACACACCCATGCAAACAGGCATGGTAATAAAGATCGTAAAAATACTGTGCAGGGCTCAGGTGTGGTGACTTACTGCCCAGGAAGAAGGTGCGCTGACCCTGAAAGGCGTAGGCATGATGCAAACAAACGCGCACATGTGAGGCTGTCTGCATCAAACAGGCTGGAGGGCAGGACATCGTGTGTGATTCTCCGAATGCATGGGGCATTTGTGTTTTATATTCTGCGCGGCGGTCCCAGCCGCGGGAGAAGGCACCGTCACCAGCTGAAACTGAAGCTGTCTCAGCAGGATGAAGCCGTCAGAACTGAACGATCAGAACTGCAAGCGGTACGATGTCCCGATATGCATATTAGCCAGCTCCACAAGTGTGTACTCACTCAGAGTTTTAAATGGACTGTAATCGCGAGAAACACACTTGAACTTTCTTAAAACAAGATAAATTACCTGTACTTTGAACTGCATGCCCCACAATGCCATGGGCGTCGAAACGGACACACCCATGCAAACAGGCATGGTAATAAATATCGTAAAAATACTGTGCAGGGCTCAGGTGTGGTGACTTACTGCCCAGGAAGAAGGTGCGCTGACCCTGAAACGCGTAGGCATGATGGAAACAAACGCGCACATGTGAGGCTGTCTGCATCAAACAGGCTGGAGGGCAGGACATCGTGTGTGATTCTCCGAATGCATGGGGCATTTGTGTTTTATATTCTGCGCGGCGGTCCCAGCCGCGGGAGAAGGCACCGTCACCAGCTGAAACTGAAGCTGTCTCAGCAGGATGAAGCCGTCAGAACTGAACGATCAGAACTGCAAGCGGTACGATGTCCCGATATGCATATTAGCCAGCTCCACAAGTGTGTACTCACTCAGAGTTTTAAATGGACTGTAATCGCGAGAAACACACTTGAACTTTCTTAAAACAAGATAAATTACCTGTACTTTAAACTGCATGCCCCACAATGCCATGGGCGTCGAAACGGACACACCCATGCAAACAGGCATGGTAATAAAGATCGTAAAAATACTGTGCAGGGCTCAGGTGTGGTGCCTTACTGCCCAGGAAGAAGGGGCGCTGACCCTGAAACGCGTAGGCATGATGGAAACAAACGCGCACATGTGAGGCTGTCTGCATCAAACAGGCTGGAGGGCAGGACATCGTGTGTGATTCTCCGAATGCATGGGGCATTTGTGTTTTATAGTCTGCGCGGCGGTCCCAGCCCCGGGAGAAGGCACCGTCACCAGCTGAAACTGAAGCTGTCTCAGCAGGATGAAGCCGTCAGAACTGAACGATCAGAACTGCAAGCGGTACGATGTCCCGAAATGCATATTAGCCAGCTCCACAAGTGTGTACTCACTCAGAGTTTTAAATGGACTGTAATCGCGAGAAACACACTTGAACTTTCTTAAAACAAGATAAATTACCTGTACTTTGAACTGCATGCCCCACAATGCCATGGGCGTCGAAACGGACACACCCATGCAAACAGGCATGGTAATAAATATCGTAAAAATACTGTGCAGGGCTCAGGTGTGGTGACTTACTGCCCAGGAAGAAGGGGCGCTGACCCTGAAACGCGTAGGCATGATGGAAACAAACGCGCACATGTGAGGCTGTCTGCATCAAACAGGCTGGAGGGCAGGACATCGTGTGTGATTCTCCGAATGCATGGGGCATTTGTGTTTTATATTCTGCGCGGCGGTCCCAGCCGCGGGAGAAGGCACCGTCACCAGCTGAAACTGAAGCTGTCTCAGCAGGATGAAGCCGTCAGAACTGAACGATCAGAACTGCAAGCGGTACGATGTCCCGAAATGCATATTAGCCAGCTCCACAAGTGTGTACTCACTCAGAGTTTTAAATGGACTGTAATCGCGAGAAACACACTTGAACTTTCTTAAAACAAGATAAATTACCTGTACTTTGAACTGCATGCCCCACAATGCCATGGGCGTCGAAACGGACACACCCATGCAAACAGGCATGGTAATAAATATCGTAAAAATACTGTGCAGGGCTCAGGTGTGGTGACTTACTGCCCAGGAAGAAGGTGCGCTGACCCTGAAACGCGTAGGCATGATGGAAACAAACGCGCACATGTGAGGCTGTCTGCATCAAACAGGCTGGAGGGCAGGACATCGTGTGTGATTCTCCGAATGCATGGGGCATTTGTGTTTTATATTCTGCGCGGCGGTCCCAGCCGCGGGAGAAGGCACCGTCACCAGCTGAAACTGAAGCTGTCTCAGCAGGATGAAGCCGTCAGAACTGAACGATCAGAACTGCAAGCGGTACGATGTCCCGATATGCATATTAGCCAGCTCCACAAGTGTGTACTCACTCAGAGTTTTAAATGGACTGTAATCGCGAGAAACACACTTGAACTTTCTTAAAACAAGATAAATTACCTGTACTTTAAACTGCATGCCCCACAATGCCATGGGCGTCGAAACGGACACACCCATGCAAACAGGCATGGTAATAAAGATCGTAAAAATACTGTGCAGGGCTCAGGTGTGGTGACTTACTGCCCAGGAAGAAGGGGCGCTGACCCTGAAACGCGTAGGCATGATGGAAACAAACGCGCACATGTGAGGCTGTCTGCATCAAACAGGCTGGAGGGCAGGACATCGTGTGTGATTCTCCGAATGCATGGGGCATTTGTGTTTTATATTCTGCGCGGCGGTCCCAGCCGCGGGAGAAGGCACCGTCACCAGCTGAAACTGAAGCTGTCTCAGCAGGATGAAGCCGTCAGAACTGAACGATCAGAACTGCAAGCGGTACGATGTCCCGAAATGCATATTAGCCAGCTCCACAAGTGTGTACTCACTCAGAGTTTTAAATGGACTGTAATCGCGAGAAACACACTTGAACTTTCTTAAAACAAGATAAATTACCTGTACTTTGAACTGCATGCCCCACAATGCCATGGGCGTCGAAACGGACACACCCATGCAAACAGGCATGGTAATAAATATCGTAAAAATACTGTGCAGGGCTCAGGTGTGGTGACTTACTGCCCAGGAAGAAGGGGCGCTGACCCTGAAACGCGTAGGCATGATGGAAACAAACGCGCACATGTGAGGCTGTCTGCATCAAACAGGCTGGAGGGCAGGACATCGTGTGTGATTCTCCGAATGCATGGGGCATTTGTGTTTTATATTCTGCGCGGCGGTCCCAGCCGCGGGAGAAGGCACCGTCACCAGCTGAAACTGAAGCTGTCTCAGCAGGATGAAGCCGTCAGAACTGAACAATCAGAACTGCAAGCGGTACGATGTCCCGATATGCATATTAGCCAGCTCCACAAGTGTGTACTCACTCAGAGTTTTAAATGGACTGTAATCGCGAGAAACACACTTGAACTTTCTTAAAACAAGATAAATTACCTGTACTTTGAACTGCATGCCCCACAATGCCATGGGCGTCGAAACGGACACACCCATGCAAACAGGCATGGTAATAAAGATCGTAAAAATACTGTGCAGGGCTCAGGTGTGGTGACTTACTGCCCAGGAAGAAGGGGCGCTGACCCTGAAACGCGTAGGCATGATGGAAACAAACGCGCACATGTGAGGCTGTCTGCATCAAACAGGCTGGAGGGCAGGACATCGTGTGTGATTCTCCGAATGCATGGGGCATTTGTGTTTTATATTCTGCACGGCGGTCCCAGCCGCGGGAGAAGGCACCGTCACCAGCTGAAACTGAAGCTGTCTCAGCAGGATGAAGCCGTCAGAACTGAACGATCTGAACTGCAAGCGGTACGATGTCCCGATATGCATATTAGCCAGCTCCACAAGTGTGTACTCACTCAGAGTTTTAAATGGACTGTAATCGCGAGAAACACACTTGAACTTTCTTAAAACAAGATAAATTACCTGTACTTTGAACTGCATGCCCCACAATGCCATGGGCGTCGAAACGGACACACCCATGCAAACAGGCATGGTAATAAAGATCGTAAAAATACTGTGCAGGGCTCAGGTGTGGTGACTTACTGCCCAGGAAGAAGGGGCGCTGACCCTGAAAGGCGTAGGCATGATGGAAACAAACGCGCACATGTGAGGCTGTCTGCATCAAACAGGCTGGAGGGCAGGACATCGTGTGTGATTCTCCGAATGCATGGGGCATTTGTGTTTTATAGTCTGCGCGGCGGTCCCAGCCGCGGGAGAAGGCACCGTCACCAGCTGAAACTGAAGCTGTCTCAGCAGGATGAAGCCTTCAGAACTGAACGATCAGAACTGCAAGCGGTACGATGTCCCGATATGCATATTAGCCAGCTCCACAAGTGTGTACTCACTCAGAGTTTTAAATGGACTGTAATCGCGAGAAACACACTTGAACTTTCTTAAAACAAGATAAATTACCTGTACTTTGAACTGCATGAACCGCAATGCCATGGGCGTCGAAACGGACACACCCATGCAAACAGGCATGGTAATAAAGATCGTAAAAATACTGTGCAGGGCTCAGGTGTGGTGACTTACTGCCCAGGAAGAAGGGGCGCTGACCCTGAAACGCGTAGGCATGATGGAAACAAACGCGCACATGTGAGGCTGTCTGCATCAAACAGGCTGGAGGGCAGGACATCGTGTGTGATTCTCCGAATGCATGGGGCATTTGTGTTTTATATTCTGCGCGGCGGTCCCAGCCGCGGGAGAAGGCACCGTCACCAGCTGAAACTGAAGCTGTCTCAGCAGGATGAAGCCGTCAGAACTGAACAATCAGAACTGCAAGCGGTACGATGTCCCGATATGCATATTAGCCAGCTCCACAAGTGTGTACTCACTCAGAGTTTTAAATGGACTGTAATCGCGAGAAACACACTTGAACTTTCTTAAAACAAGATAAATTACCTGTACTTTGAACTGCATGCCCCACAATGCCATGGGCGTCGAAACGGACACACCCATGCAAACAGGCATGGTAATAAAGATCGTAAAAATACTGTGCAGGGCTCAGGTGTGGTGACTTACTGCCCAGGAAGAAGGGGCGCTGACCCTGAAACGCGTAGGCATGATGGAAACAAACGCGCACATGTGAGGCTGTCTGCATCAAACAGGCTGGAGGGCAGGACATCGTGTGTGATTCTCCGAATGCATGGGGCATTTGTGTTTTATATTCTGCGCGGCGGTCCCAGCCGCGGGAGAAGGCACCGTCACCAGCTGAAACTGAAGCTGTCTCAGCAGGATGAAGCCGTCAGAACTGAACGATCTGAACTGCAAGCGGTACGATGTCCCGATATGCATATTAGCCAGCTCCACAAGTGTGTACTCACTCAGCGTTTTAAATGGACTGTAATCGCGAGAAACACACTTGAACTTTCTTAAAACAAGATAAATTACCTGTACTTTGAACTGCATGCCCCACAATGCCATGGGCGTCGAAACGGACACACCCATGCAAACAGGCATGGTAATAAAGATCGTAAAAATACTGTGCAGGGCTCAGGTGTGGTGACTTACTGCCCAGGAAGAAGGGGCGCTGACCCTGAAAGGCGTAGGCATGATGGAAACAAACGCGCACATGTGAGGCTGTCTGCATCAAACAGGCTGGAGGGCAGGACATCGTGTGTGATTCTCCGAATGCATGGGGCATTTGTGTTTTATAGTCTGCGCGGCGGTCCCAGCCGCGGGAGAAGGCACCGTCACCAGCTGAAACTGAAGCTGTCTCAGCAGGATGAAGCCTTCAGAACTGAACGATCAGAACTGCAAGCGGTACGATGTCCCGATATGCATATTAGCCAGCTCCACAAGTGTGTACTCACTCAGAGTTTTAAATGGACTGTAATCGCGAGAAACACACTTGAACTTTCTTAAAACAAGATAAATTACCTGTACTTTGAACTGCATGAACCACAATGCCATGGGCGTCGAAACGGACACACCCATGCAAACAGGCATGGTAATAAAGATCGTAAAAATACTGTGCAGGGCTCAGGTGTGGTGACTTACTGCCCAGGAAGAAGGGGCGCTGACCCTGAAAGGCGTAGGCATGATGGAAACAAACGCGCACATGTGAGGCTGTCTGCATCAAACAGGCTGGAGGGCAGGACATCGTGTGTGATTCTCCGAATGCATGGGGCATTTGTGTTTTATATTCTGCGCGGCGGTCCCAGCCCCGGGAGAAGGCACCGTCACCAGCTGAAACTGAAGCTGTCTCAGCAGGATGAAGCCGTCAGAACTGAACGATCAGAACTGCAAGCGGTACGATGTCCCGATATGCATATTAGCCAGCTCCACAAGTGTGTACTCACTCAGAGTTTTAAATGGACTGTAATCGTGAGAAACACACCTGAACTTTCTTAAAACAAGATAAATTACCTGTACTTTGAACTGCATGCCCCACAATGCCATGGGGACCCTGAAACGCGTAGGCATGATGGAAACAAACGCGCACATGTGAGGCTGTCTGCATCAAACAGGCTGGAGGGCAGGACATCGTGTGTGATTCTCCGAATGCATGGGGCATTTGTGTTTTATATTCTGCGCGGCGGTCCCAGCCTCGGGAGAAGGCACCGTCACCAGCTGAAACTGTAGCTGTCTCAGCAGGATGAAGCCGTCAGAACTGAACGATCTGAACTGCAAGCGGTACGATGTCCCGATATGCATATTAGCCAGCTCCACAAGTGTGTACTCACTCAGAGTTTTAAATGGACTCTAATCGCGAGAAACACACTTGAACTTTCTTAAAACAAGATAAATTACCTGTACTTTGAACTGCATGCCCCACAATGCCATGGGCGTCGAAACGGACACACCCATGCAAACAGGCATGGTAATAAAGATCGTAAAAATACTGTGCAGGGCTCAGGTGTGGTGACTTACTGCCCAGGAAGAAGGGGCGCTGACCCTGAAAGGCGTAGGCATGATGGAAACAAACGCGCACATGTGAGGCTGTCTGCATCAAACAGGCTGGAGGGCAGGACATCGTGTGTGATTCTCCGAATGCATGGGGCATTTGTGTTTTATAGTCTGCGCGGCGGTCCCAGCCGCGGGAGAAGGCACCGTCACCAGCTGAAACTGAAGCTGTCTCAGCAGGATGAAGCCGTCAGAACTGAACGATCTGAACTGCAAGCGGTACGATGTCCCGATATGCATATTAGCCAGCTCCACAAGTGTGTACTCACTCAGAGTTTTAAATGGACTGTAATCGCGAGAAACACACTTGAACTTTCTTAAAACAAGATAAATTACCTGTACTTTGAACTGCATGCCCCACAATGCCATGGGCGTCGAAACGGACACACCCATGCAAACAGGCATGGTAATAAAGTTCGTAAAAATACTGTGCAGGGCTCAGGTGTGGTGACTTACTGCCCAGGAAGAAGGGGCGCTGACCCTGAAAGGCGTAGGCATGATGGAAACAAACGCGCACATGTGAGGCTGTCTGCATCAAACAGGCTGGAGGGCAGGACATCGTGTGTGATTCTCCGAATGCATGGGGCATTTGTGTTTTATAGTCTGCGCGGCGGTCCCAGCCGCGGGAGAAGGCACCGTCACCAGCTGAAACTGAAGCTGTCTCAGCAGGATGAAGCCTTCAGAACTGAACGATCAGAACTGCAAGCGGTACGATGTCCCGATATGCATATTAGCCAGCTCCACAAGTGTGTACTCACTCAGAGTTTTAAATGGACTGTAATCGCGAGAAACACACTTGAACTTTCTTAAAACAAGATAAATTACCTGTACTTTGAACTGCATGAACCACAATGCCATGGGCGTCGAAACGGACACACCCATGCAAACAGGCATGGTAATAAAGATCGTAAAAATACTGTGCAGGGCTCAGGTGTGGTGACTTACTGCCCAGGAAGAAGGGGCGCTGACCCTGAAACGCGTAGGCATGATGGAAACAAACGCGCACATGTGAGGCTGTCTGCATCAAACAGGCTGGAGGGCAGGACATCGTGTGTGATTCTCCGAATGCATGGGGCATTTGTGTTTTATATTCTGCGCGGCGGTCCCAGCCCCGGGAGAAGGCACCGTCACCAGCTGAAACTGAAGCTGTCTCAGCAGGATGAAGCCGTCAGAACTGAACGATCAGAACTGCAAGCGGTACGATGTCCCGATATGCATATTAGCCAGCTCCACAAGTGTGTACTCACTCAGAGTTTTAAATGGACTGTAATCGTGAGAAACACACTTGAACTTTCTTAAAACAAGATAAATTACCTGTACTTTGAACTGCATGCCCCACAATGCCATGGGGACCCTGAAATGCGTAGGCATGATGGAAACAAACGCGCACATGTGAGGCTGTCTGCATCAAACAGGCTGGAGGGCAGGACATCGTGTGTGATTCTCCGAATGCATGGGGCATTTGTGTTTTATATTCTGCGCGGCGGTCCCAGCCGCGGGAGAAGGCACCGTCACCAGCTGAAACTGAAGCTGTCTCAGCAGGATGAAGCCGTCAGAACTGAACGATCTGAACTGCAAGCGGTACGGTGTCCCGATATGCATATTAGCCAGCTCCACAAGTGTGTACTCACTCAGAGTTTTAAATGGACTCTAATCGCGAGAAACACACTTGAACTTTCTTAAAACAAGATAAATTACCTGTACTTTGAACTGCATGCCCCACAATGCCATGGGCGTCGAAACGGACACACCCATGCAAACAGGCATGGTAATAAAGATCGTAAAAATACTGTGCAGGGCTCAGGTGTGGTGACTTACTGCCCAGGAAGAAGGGGCGCTGACCCTGAAAGGCGTAGGCATGATGGAAACAAACGCGCACATGTGAGGCTGTCTGCATCAAACAGGCTGGAGGGCAGGACATCGTGTGTGATTCTCCGAATGCATGGGGCATTTGTGTTTTATAGTCTGCGCGGCGGTCCCAGCCGCGGGAGAAGGCACCGTCACCAGCTGAAACTGAAGCTGTCTCAGCAGGATGAAGCCTTCAGAACTGAACGATCAGAACTGCAAGCGGTACGATGTCCCGATATGCATATTAGCCAGCTCCACAAGTGTGTACTCACTCAGAGTTTTAAATGGACTGTAATCGCGAGAAACACACTTAAACTTTCTTAAAACAAGATAAATTACCTGTACTTTGAACTGCATGCCCCACAATGCCATGGGCGTCGAAACGGACACACCCATGCAAACAGGCATGGTAATAAAGATCGTAAAAATACTGTGCAGGGCTCAGGTGTGGTGACTTACTGCCCAGGAAGAATGGGCGCTGACCCTGAAAGGCGTAGGCATGATGGAAACAAACGCGCACATGTGAGGCTGTCTGCATCAAACAGGCTGGAGGGCAGGACATCGTGTGTGATTCTCCGAATGCATGGGGCATTTGTGTTTTATATTCTGCGCGGCGGTCCCAGCCGCGGGAGAAGGCACCGTCACCAGCTGAAACTGAAGCTGTCTCAGCAGGATGAAGCCGTCAGAACTGAACGATCTGAACTGCAAGCGGTACGATGTCCCGATATGCATATTAGCCAGCTCCACAAGTGTGTACTCACTCAGAGTTTTAAATGGACTGTAATCGCGAGAAACACACTTGAACTTTCTTAAAACAAGATAAATTACCTGTACTTTGAACTGCATGCCCCACAATGCCATGGGCGTCGAAACGGACACACCCATGCAAACAGGCATGGTAATAAAGATCGTAAAAATACTGTGCAGGGCTCAGGTGTGGTGACTTACTGCCCAGGAAGAAGGGGCGCTGACCCTGAAAGGCGTAGGCATGATGGAAACAAACGCGCACATGTGAGGCTGTCTGCATCAAACAGGCTGGAGGGCAGGACATCGTGTGTGATTCTCCGAATGCATGGGGCATTTGTGTTTTATAGTCTGCGCGGCGGTCCCAGCCGCGGGAGAAGGCACCGTCACCAGCTGAAACTGAAGCTGTCTCAGCAGGATGAAGCCTTCAGAACTGAACGATCAGAACTGCAAGCGGTACGATGTCCCGATATGCATATTAGCCAGCTCCACAAGTGTGTACTCACTCAGAGTTTTAAATGGACTGTAATCGCGAGAAACACACTTGAACTTTCTTAAAACAAGATAAATTACCTGTACTTTGAACTGCATGAACCACAATGCCATGGGCGTCGAAACGGACACACCCATGCAAACAGGCATGGTAATAAAGATCGTAAAAATACTGTGCAGGGCTCAGGTGTGGTGACTTACTGCCCAGGAAGAAGGGGCGCTGACCCTGAAACGCGTAGGCATGATGGAAACAAACGCGCACATGTGAGGCTGTCTGCATCAAACAGGCTGGAGGGCAGGACATCGTGTGTGATTCTCTGAAGGCATGGGGCATTTGTGTTTTATATTCTGCGCGGCGGTCCCAGCCGCGGGAGAAGGCACCGTCACCAGCTGAAACTGAAGCTGTCTCAGCAGGATGAAGCCGTCAGAACTGAACGATCAGAACTGCAAGCGGTACGATGTCCCGATATGCATATTAGCCAGCTCCACAAGTGTGTACTCACTCAGAGTTTTAAATGGACTGTAATCGCGGGAAACACACTTGAACTTTCTTAAAACAAGATAAATTACCTGTACTTTGAACTGCATGAACCACAATGCCATGGGCGTCGAAACGGACACACCCATGCAAACAGGCATGGTAATAAAGATCGTAAAAATACTGTGCAGGGCTCAGGTGTGGTGACTTACTGCCCAGGAAGAAGGGGCGCTGACCCTGAAACGCGTAGGCATGATGGAAACAAACGCGCACATGTGAGGCTGTCTGCATCAAACAGGCTGGAGGGCAGGACATCGTGTGTGATTCTCCGAATGCATGGGGCATTTGTGTTTTATATTCTGCGCGGCGGTCCCAGCCGCGGGAGAAGGCACCGTCACCAGCTGAAACTGAAGCTGTCTCAGCAGGATGAAGCCGTCAGAACTGAACGATCAGAACTGCAAGCGGTACGATGTCCCGAAATGCATATTAGCCAGCTCCACAAGTGTGTACTCACTCAGAGTTTTAAATGGACTGTAATCGCGAGAAACACACTTGAACTTTCTTAAAACAAGATAAATTACCTGTACTTTGAACTGCATGCCCCACAATGCCATGGGCGTCGAAACGGACAAACCCATGCAAACAGGCATGGTAATAAAGATCGTAAAAATTCTGTGCAGGGCTCAGGTGTGGTGACTTACTGCCCAGGAAGAAGGGGCGCTGACCCTGAAACGCGTAGGCATGATGGAAACAAACGCGCACATGTGAGGCTGTCTGCATCAAACAGGCTGGAGGGCAGGACATCGTGTGTGATTCTCCGAATGCATGGGGCATTTGTGTTTTATATTCTGCGCGGCGGTCCCAGCCGCGGGAGAAGGCACCGTCACCAGCTGAAACTGAAGCTGTCTCAGCAGGATGAAGCCGTCAGAACTGAACGATCAGAACTGCAAGCGGTACGATGTCCCGATATGCATATTAGCCAGCTCCACAAGTGTGTACTCACTCAGAGTTTTAAATGGACTGTAATCGCGAGAAACACACTTGAACTTTCTTAAAACAAGATAAATTACCTGTACTTTGAACTGCATGCCCCACAATGCCATGGGCGTCGAAACGGACACACCCATGCAAACAGGCATGGTAATAAAGATCGTAAAAATACTGTGCAGGGCTCAGGTGTGGTGACTTACTGCCCAGAAAGAAGGGGCGCTGACCCTGAAACGCGTAGGCATGATGGAAACAAACGCGCACATATGAGGCTGTCTGCATCAAACAGGCTGGAGGGCAGGACATCGTGTGTGATTCTCCGAATGCATGGGGCATTTGTGTTTTATATATATATATATATATATATATATATATATATATATATATATATACATATATATATATATATGTATATATTACCTACTGGCGGTCGCCAGTAGGTATATATAGTTAGGATTTTTTCTCTATGGAACTTTTGAAAACTCTATGTCTAATAACTTTGGCGTTTGTGGACGGAATCGGCTGAAATTTTCAGGAAAATGGCACAATTTGTTTCTGAGCAGTCCCTGAAAATTCGGGGTGGCTTCGTCAAGGGGGGGCCGAGAAAAAAGGGCTCAGGTGTGGTGACTTACTGCCCAGGAAGAAGGGGCGCTGACCCTGAAACGCGTAGGCATGATGGAAACAAACGCGCATATGTGAGGCTGTCTGCATCAAACAGGCTGGAGGGCAGGACATTGTGTGTGATTCTCTGAATGCATGGGGCATTTGTGTTTTATATATATATATATATATATATATATATATATATATATATATATATATATATATATATATATATGTAATATATATATATATATATATGTAATATATATATATATATATATATATATGTAATATATATATATAGGTAATATATATATATATATTACCTACTGGCGGTCGCCAGTAGGTATATATAGTTAGGATTTTTTCTCTATGGAACTTTTGAAAACTCTATGTCTAATAACTTTGGCGTTTGTGGACGGAATCGGCTGAAATTTTCAGGAAAATGGCACAATTTGTTTCTGAGCAGCCCCTGAAAATTTGGGGGGGTTTCGTCAAGGGGGGACCGAGAAAGAAAAGGGGGGGTCTCAAAACGCGTTTTTAACATTGAGTTTTCCATAGGGCGTTTGGCCTCACTTTCAGCTCGAACGGCTGAATGGATTTGCACGAAACTTGGCAAAATTGTAGGGACTGTTAACCCGATGTGCCTTTGCTGGGTCTCAATATATGTGCTCCAGTGGATTTTGAGAAATTAACGTTTTAAAAAACAGATATATCTGTGACAGCGTCCCGGGTAGCGCTCCGGTTCGCGAACTTTTCGCGTAACGGAGCTTTGCGAAGCGAAGCTGATTGGCTCTCCGGTGTCTGTCAACATTCTAAACAGTCCGGAGCGGCCGCCATCCTGCCTCTCGGTAGGATCGAGAGACAAGAAGAGGAGAAAAACGAAGGGGGAATTTATTGAAAGGGGGCAAGGTAGACCCTTCTTGACCCCCTAGGAATGATGTTGGGGTTATTAAAGGGTCCCGTGGGGCAAATAAAAATAATTTGATTTTTTTGCGGTAGAAGCGCTTTCCGGTTCGCGAACCGGGTAGCGAATCGGGACGCGAAACGGGAATTCGCCATTTTGTGTTTCGTTTTAATTAAATTACAAGATGGAGGAAAAACAATGTGAGAAATGGGTATAAGGGGGTACGGGAGACGTATCCTGACCCACTATGTTTTCTGAGGGTGGCTGAGGATGCTCATATATGTTGATACTTGTCTTCCAGCGGCTGCGCGTGAGCGTTTTTTTTGTTGGTTTTTTTTTGCTGCGTGACGTCTATTAACGTTCGATTCGAAGGAAATCAGGAAGTGTTGACCGCCATTTTGACACTGCGAGTAAATATATTGTTAAAAATAATTGTTATAAATTAATCCGTATTGATAAACATTGTCTGCGCTATCTTGCTTTTTATCCAATGGCACACTTTTGTCATGCACTGCAGCCATTTTAGATGCCTTGACCAGACCCACTCTCTGCACGCCGCCGATCGTGACATCTGTTAAAGTTCGATTCGAAGGAAATCAGGAAGTGTTGACCGCCATTTTTACACTGCGAGTAAATATATTGTTAAAAATAATTGTTATAAATTAATTCGTATTGATAAACATTGTCTGCGCCATCTTGCTTTTTTTCCAATGCCACACTTTTGTCGTGCACGGCAGCCATTTTAGATGCCTTGAGCAGACCCACTCTCTGCACGCCGCCGATCCTCAGCATGGCTCCCCACCCTCTCAAGCATCTCCCCCATGTACTGGTCACCCCCGCTCTCTGTCATATGCATGGGCCATAAACCTCCCCCCATCTGCGCTGCTCTTCCCTGAGAATCACACCCTGTGCCCGCCCGACACCTCCCTTTCACCCTATTCACTACCGCACCCTCTGACACTCCTCTTCTTCTGTGTCTGATTGTCCAGGCCGGTCCCAGGCTATCACCTAGCCCTGCGGATGTAGTTTATGGCCCCAACTGTAAAGAATCACCCCTCTTCAAAGGAGTTACAGTAGATCAAGGCCCCCACCCTATGAGATCCGTCACAGCACACGCGTTCCTACTATCTGATAACGATCCTGTATTGTGATTGGGGAGGGGATTCTCACTGTGAGGGTGTGTGGGACCGAGCCTGAAGCGGAAGATTCCAGGGATGGCTTTTTGTACATCAAAGTCTTCACAATTATGTGTCACATTAAAAATATATAGCACTCCAACAAAGTAGTAGGATTATAACACTTTAATAACTTATAAATATGTACAACGCAACAAAAACAGTAAACACGTTAAAAACATTTTTTTTAAACAGAAGCAACAATGGTCAGTAGCGGTCTGTTGTGCGAATAGTCCGAAGGCAGCACAACGTGCTGAGTTCTGGACGGCACCCAGGTGCCGCACTGGTTTTGGTATCCTACAATGCTGCTCCGAAAAATGGCGTGGGGCGCCCCGGGGGGGGTGGGGGGAGGCAGCGTGAACGGGACTCCCCAGGTGGAGGCTCGTCTACTGTAGTGGGGCGCCCCTTTAGCGTTTCACTTGCCATTCAGCGGTTTTCCGCCCGCTTTTGCTGCACTGTGCCTCGTCAGTAGCGGTCTGTTGTGCGAATAGTCCCAAGGCAGCAGAACGCGCTGAGATCTGGACGGCACCCAGGTGATGTTCTTTACTTGCCGCACTGGTTTTGGCATCCTACAATGCTGCTCCGAAAAACGGCGTGGGGCGCCCCGGGGGGGGGGGGAGGCGGCGTGAACGGGCCTCCCCAGGTGGAGGCTCGTCTGCTGTAGTGGGGCACCCTTTTAGCGTTTCACTTGCCATTCAGCGTTTTTCCGCCCGCTTTTGCTGCACTGTGCCTCATCCGCCATTCAGCTGTTTACCGCTCGCTCTTGCGGCTACAGCGTCTCGTTCACCATGTAGTTGAATTGCGCCCACTCTTGCGGTGCAGCGATAGGGGGCTGCCACAGGACTCTCAAAATGGCGGCCGGCTCTTCGGATTTGGGCCTGGTCCACTAAAATGGCCCTGGGACACCTTGGAACTCGGACGCTTGTCTGCTAGGGCTTGGGCCCCATTCTCGAAAGCGTCCCCTCAGCCTTGAAGATTCTACAAAAGTCTTGGGGGCCCCCGACTCCCGCAGGCTTCCGGTGGGGAGCGGCTGCCATGATTGCTTGCGGAATGGCCACGACGGAGCTACTGGACTCGCTCTACGCTTCCGAGCTGAGTGGTCGCTCCCCTGTGGCTTGGTATCGTTGTGCAGCACTTTGTACCGGAAACTGATTGAAATCTATTGCCTGCTGTGTGCTTTGAATGCCGCTTTGTTTATTTGCTTTTTAATATTGCCAGCGCTACTTTCCTGCTGTATTTGCGTTTTCCCCCAAGCGCTCTTGCCGTGCTGACCCCTCCGCCTCCATTTTGTTGTTGTTGTCCTCCTACGTAGCCCGCCCCGCCTCCCAGCTGAGCCGCCCTCCCACAGACTACAAACAGCGCTCCGTTACCTGGAAGCCCTGTGACTCGCTCTACGCTTCCGAGCTGAGTGGTCGCTCCCCTGTGGCTTGGTATCGTTGTGCAGCGCTTTGTACCGGAAACTGATTGAAATCTATTGCCTGCTGTGTGCTTTGAATGCCGCTTTGTTTATTTGCTTTTTAATATTGCCAGCGCTACTTTCCTGCGGTATTTGCGTTTTCCCCCAAGCGCTCTTGCCGTGCTGACCCCTCCGCCTCCATTTTGTTGTTGTTGTCCTCCTACGTAGCCCGCCCCGCCTCCCAGCTGAGCCGCCCTCCCACAGACTACAAACAGCGCTCCGTTACCTGGAAGCGCTGTGACTCGCTCTACGCTTCCGAGCTGAGTGGTCGCTCGCCTGTGGCTTGGTATCGTTGTGCAGCTCTTTGTACCGGAAACTGATTGAAATCTATTGCCTGCTGTGTGCTTTGAATGCCGCTTTGTTTATTTGCTTTTTAATATTGCCAGCGCTACTTTCCTGCGGTATTTGCGTTTTCCCCCAAGCGCTCTTGCCGTGCTGACCCCTCCGCCTCCATTTTGTTGTTGTTGTCCTCCTACGTAGCCCGCCCCGCCTCCCAGCTGAGCCGCCCTCGCCCCCCCCCCCCCCCCACCTTCCATATATGACAACGGTTCCCGCGCGCAGCGTTTACACGCAGCGTTCGCGCCCAATCCGCGCCGAAGGTGCGCCAAAGGTAAGCCCGTCTACGCCCGTCCGCGCCTGGACCGCGCCCAGCGCCAGACCCCCTGGCCCTCGCATTGCCCAGCCCTCCCGCATTACCTACGATGCCACCACCCTCCTAGCCCTTAACCCCGGCCGTTCCCCCAACTGCGTCCAAGCCGCTCCTGGACACACCCATGGACCTTTCTCATGCTACTCCTGCAAGTTCATCAGCACCGTCAACAACTCCGCTACGATCGCACCTCAGATTCCCGACCCCAACCACCTACAATGCATCTTGCTCAACACCCGATCAGTCCACAGGCACGCCATTGACCTATGGAATCTACTAGACACCATCTCTCCGGACGTCGCCTTCCTTACAGAAACATGGATGAACGCCTCCTCCGCCCCAGACATCACCATTGCCATCCCACAAGATTATAAGATCACACGCAAGGACCGTACCGGCCACACAGGAGGAGGAATCGCTATCGTCCATAAGAAATCTATCCACATCTCAACCAGCTCTGACATCAATCTCGCCAACTCTGAACACCTTCACTTCCAGATCCACATCGACCCGAAGACCACACTCAGAGGCACCCTGCTTTACAGACCACCAGGACCCCGCGCACAATTTAGTGAGGACATCACGGACTTCATCACTCCACACGCACTCCCCTCCAAAGATTACATCCTTTTGGGAGACCTCAACTTTCTCCTTGAAAAGAACAACGACCGCAACTCCACCACCCTTCTGGACAACCTCGCCAACCTCGGACTTAGACAACTGGTCACTTCCCCCACCCACATCGCAGGTCACACTCTCGACCCTATCTTCACCTCCAGCAATCATGTCTCCTTCAGCCACACTACGGCTCTCCTCTGGACTGACCACAGCTGCGTTCACTTTACCTACAACAAGCCCAAACCCAACAACCACCCCCAACCAACTCTGCAAAGAAACTGGAACAAAATCACCATCGACCAGATCTCCTCATCGCTTCTTCTAAACCCCCTAGCCCACTCCTCAAACCCCGACCAAGCCGCCACCAACCTCTCCCTATGGCTATCCAACAGCGCCGACAGCCTAGCACCACTGAAAAAGCGACAAAGCAAACTTGGCAGCAAGAAGGCCTCATGGTTCAACGATGATCTTAAGAAATCCAAGAGACTCTGCCGCTCCCTTGAGAAGGCCTGGAAAAAAGACCCAACCACCAGCACCAAGGACGCCTTCAAAAACGCCACCCGCATACACCACCAATTGATCCGAAAAGCCAAGAAAACCGCCTTCAAGGAACGACTAGATAACAACGCCCACAACAGTAAGGAACTTTTCAACATCGTCAAGGAATTTACCAATCCCTCAGCCAACTCTAACGACATCACCCCCTCTCAAGCACTCTGCGACTCCCTAGCCTCATTCTTCCACAACAAAATCGCAGACATCCACAACAGCTTCGACAACCAACCCGGAGACCAACCCTCCCAACCATCTACCGGACCTTCACCCCCCTCGAACACCCTTAATGACTGGAACCCTATCTCCACTGAGGACACCATCCGCCTGATGAATTCCATCCACTCAGGATCCCCCACAGACCCTTGCCCTCACCACATCTTCAACAAAGCAGACTCCATCATAGCACCGCACCTCCGAGACGTCATCAACTGCTCCCTCAACTCCGCCACCTTCCCGGAAAGCTGGAAACACGCCGAACTCAGCGCCCTTCTGAAAAAACCCACAGCGGACCCCACCGAACTCAAAAATTACCGCCCCATCTCGCTCTTTCCTTTCCCGGCCAAAGTCATCGAGAAAGCAGTCAACAACCAGCTCGCCGCCTTCCTCAAAGCCAACAAATCCCTCGACTCCTCACAGTCCGGCTTCCGAGCAAAACACAGCACTGAGACCGCCCTCATCGCAGCAACAGACGACATTCGATCTCTACTGGACAATGGAGACACAGTCGCCCTCATCCTCCTCGACCTCTCCGCGGCCTTCGACACAGTCTGCCATAGCACCCTTCTACAGCGCCTCAGAAACATCGGAATCCAAGGAAAAGCACTGGAATGGATCACCTCGTTCCTCACCGGAAGAACCCAGAGAGTCCGCCTTCCACCATTCAAGTCAGAGGCCTCTGAAGTCATCTGCGGCGTGCCACAAGGATCTTCAATCAGCCCCACCCTCTTCAACGTATACATGAGCCCCCTCGCGGCCATCGCACGCCAACACAACCTCAACATCATCTCCTACGCGGATGACACTCAACTGATCCTATCACTCACCAATGACCCTAGCACCGCCAAAACTAACCTACACGAAGGAATGAAAGAAGTAGCCGAATGGATGAAACACAGCCGTCTAAAACTGAACTCAGATAAAACAGAAGTCCTTATCTTGGGTACCTCCCCCTCTGCATGGGACGACTCTTGGTGGCCAGAAGCCCTTGGAAAAGCACCCATCCCGACGGACCACGCACGGAACCTGGGCGTCATCCTGGATTCCTCACTCTCGATGAACAGACAAGTCAACGCCGTCTCTTCATCCTGCTTCAACATTCTTCGCATGCTCAAAAAAACATTTCGCTGGATCCCTACCGATACTAGGAAAATGGTCACCCACGCTCTGGTCACGAGCTGACTGGACTATGGAAACACCCTCTACGCCGGTACTACCGCTAAACTCCAGAAAAAACTCCAACGAATCCAAAACGCCTCAGCCAGGCTCATATTAGACATCCCGCGTAAAGAACATATCTCTGGTCACCTGAAAAACCTCCACTGGCTTCCCGTCAATAAGAGGATCACTTTCCGGCTCCTAACCCACGCACACAAAGCACTCTACGAAATCGGACCAGAATGCCTCAACACACGACTGTCCTTTTACACCCCCTCCCGCCAGCTACGATCATCCAACCAAGCCCTTGCCACGGTACCCCGCATCAACAAAACCACCATGGGAGGTAGATCCTTCTCCTACCTGGCAGCTAAAACCTGGAACTCACTTCCCACTTACCTTCGCCTTACCCAGAACCACCTAGCATTCAGAAAGCAACTTAAAACGTGGATATTTGACAAGTAATTCCCCACCCCTCCTCAAGCGCCTTGAGACCCTCTGGGTATGTAGCGCGCTATATAAATTTTGTGACTTGACTTGACTTGACTTGGTGCTCTCATGCTGACGCCAGCTTCAGTCTGAAACATCCATAAACACTGTAGACTATCAATTCGATGAGTTCCGGTGGAGCCCCAACGTGACCCGGTAGGGAAGAAATTGCCCTCCCCTTTTTTGAGTGATGGTTCTTGTTGCCTGTCCCCTCTGTTGTCATCTAACGGAACCTTTTTGGATTGCCGAGTGAGAAAAAAAAGGTGGGGATTTCATCGTTTGGGAAAAAAAATGTTTCAATCCAATGAAAAGTGTTATTTTTAGGTCATATGATCAAGCATTTCATCATTAGGAAACCAAAAGTAAAATGAACCAATGAAAAGTTTTATATACAAGTCACATGACCTGTTATGCGGCTTTGGGCTATAAAAAGCCTAGAAAATCCGTTGGCCTGTGAGGCGGCGTCAGTAGCGGACTGATGTGCGAATAGGCCGAAGGCAGCACAACGCGTCGAGATCCGGATGGCACTGAGGTGGTGTCCAGCAAGTTGCCGCACTGGTGTGGCCATCCTACAATGCTGCGCCGAAAGACGGCGTGTCCAGCTGAGTTTCGGCCACTCTTGCGGTACAGTGACTCGAACGCGCCGAGATCCGGATGGCACCGAGGTGGTGTCCAGCAAGTTGCCGCACTGGTGTGGCTATCCTACAATGCTGCGCCGAAATACGGCATGGGTGCCTGGGGGGGGGGGAGGCAGCGCAAACGGCCCTCTCCCGCCTCCCCAGGTGGAGGCACCCCATGTGCAGTGCGGCGCCCTTTGCCGTTTCACTTGCCGTTCAGCAGAGTTGCGGCCGCACTTGAGGTACAGTGACTCACCCGCCATCCAGCTGTTTTCCTCCCACTCTTGCGGTACAGCGACTCGAACGCGCAGAGATCCGGATGGCACCGAGGTGGTGTCCAGCAAGTTGCCGCACTGGTGTAGCCATCCTACAATGCTGCGCCGAAAGACGGCGTGGGGTGCCCGGGGGGGGTGGGGGGAGGCGGCGCAAACGGCCCTCTCCCGCCTCCCCAGGTGGAGGTACTTCATCTGCAGTGGGGCGCCCCTTAGCGTTTCACTCGCCTTCCAGCTGCATTGCGCCCGCTCTTGCGGTACAGTGCCTCACCCCCCATCCAGCTGAGTTGCGTTTTTACTTTTGCGGTGCAGCGAAAGGCGGCTGCAACAAGACTTTCAAAATGGCGGCCGGCTCTTTGGATTTGGGCCTGGTCCACTAAAATGGCTCTGGGACACCTTGGAACTCGGACGCTTGCCTGCTAGGGCATGGGCCCCATTCACGAAAACGTCCCCTCTTTTGACTGATTGTTCTTGTTGCCTATCTCTTCTGTTGTCATTTAACGGAACCTTTTTGGACTGCCAAAAGGGGTTCTGGTCCGACCGCTGGTTGGTGGAGACATTTTGACTATATCTTGGACCTGCCCGGCATCGCCCAAAATGGCGCCGGTATAAATGGGGCTCGTAACTCCTTGTTGTGTACTGGTTGCCCAACCTTGATATCACGAGATACATTTGCAGTTTTGAAGCACATGGCGGGCGGGGACGAGTACTGATTGAACATTTGGACATCCCTATTGATATTAAGTTCTGAAGTGTTATTGATTACTGTACTATTGAAAGTTCGAATTAACGTCACCCATGGTACTTGCCCGCAAATGTATATCTAGATAATTTTTATTGTAACTGGCCCTGTCGTACTTTAATTATAAAATGTACGTCCATCGATTCCGCAACTGTTTGACACCTTACTTCTTGCAACTTAATGGCCCGCACGTAACGTTCTTCTACAGTGTAAATGTCCCCTCATCATATACGATTCCGGTTTGCTCCGTGGCCGGCCCACGTGGTTATAGGCCCGTATTTGTATACTGACATTTTCACAATAAAGGTTTTTAAAACAAAACATGGTAGTAGTACCTTTTTGGTAAAGTTTTGAATAATAGCCACTGTTTTCGAATCAGTAAAAGGCAAGTGAAATAAAGCAGCCCGATTACATGACGGTTAAAAGGTATTATACGCAGGAACGCAGTAAAGATAAATGGTCAAGGGCTGTTGTGTTTTCCACTCCTACAACATAAAGTGATCGATAAGAATCCGATATTCATGCCTATCAGCGACTAAGACAGCAGGCCGAGCGTCTTTTGCTCAACGGCTCCCTCATGGGACGAAGAAACGCCCTTTTTCTCGAAATAGGAATATTTTACTTGCAGGACAGTTGTAAATTTCCCGGGAAAATACATTAGCCTGGAACACTGTTAGTGATAAACTGTAAATGCATCTGGGTCCTTTGCTTTACAAGTCAGAGCGAGAAAAAAAAAGTGGGGCTTTCATCATTTGGGGAAAAAAAATGTTCGAAAGCAATGAAAAGCGTTATTTTTAGGTCATATGACCAAGCCTTTCATCATTAGAATAACAAAAGTAAAATGAACCAATGAAAAGTTTTATTAACAAGTCACATGACCTGTTATGCTTACGTTACGCGCTGCGCGCCGCGCTCTGGATCGTTTCCGGGAAGCTGCGCCTTGCGCACCGGAGCACTTCCGGTGCGCTAACGTGGCACGTCATATGACGCATTACGCGACAACGCAGGTCCAGAATATAGTCAAAATGTCTCCACCAACCAGCGGTCGGACCATAACCCCTTTCGGCAGTCCAAAAAGGTTCCGTTAAATGGATGGTGGGCGAGACGCTGTAGCCACAAGAGCAGGCGCAACTCAGCTGGTTGCGTGAAACGCTGGGGTGTACCTGAGAAACCTCCACCTGGGGAGGTGGGGGAGGCTCGTTCGCGCCGCCTCGCCCTTCTAGTGCATCCCATGCCATCTCCCGTCTCCTGGCGCAGGAATATGTGATGGTCGGACTAGGGCTAGGGCACCGCAGGACGTGTCTTCAGGTCAAACGGATTGTGGGACAATGTTCAGAATGGAAGAGTCACCAAAAGGCAAAAAGTTCCGCTTGACCCCGGGAGCCGGCCGCCTATGTCGGGGGCGATCTCAGGCCACACCAGGGCAACAAGACTTGGGGAGGGGGTCGGGGCCATTACACCGCCCCTCGTGGGCCTCGGTCAAGCGGTTCAGGGAGGCACCGCATCACATTGATTTCCAATGCAGTCAGGTCCACAAACAGCCCCCACTTACTTTGAGAATAGTGAAGCTGCAGCAGGTGCAAATAAACTGCAGACAGTGTTACAAGCGCTGCTCGGAACCCTCAACTATGGCACCCAACATCCAGGACTTATGCCATTTGTGCAAGGCAGTGACATCGAAGTAACTCAGGGACCAAGGAACATACCATATCCAGAGTCCTTCCCACAGCGACTGCCTTCCTTGTTACCTAGTTATGGTTCTTTCACTCCCACTCCAGGCTTTTAGTCTGTGGATGGAAAACCATGAACCTACACTCACGTATGAAAATGTTACTATTGATGCTTGACTGAGGCCAAGGAGATCAGAGTGCATGAGTCTCATGCTCGATCGATTGAGCTAGCCGGATCAGGCAACAAAAAGGTGGTGGTGGGGGTGGCGGCATCAGCAAGGCATCCTCCCACACAACTTGTCGGACATCAGCTCTGGATGTACTGGGGACGAGTCTTGGCGCATGGTGTCGTCCCCGGGCAATTTGCACAACGGTTCTCCACCCCTAGGCCGCCAGCTATGGTACCTCGACAGGAATAGTGATGGATGTTGCAGCAGGCTGCCATGTAAATAGTTATTTAATAAAACGTTTTACCCTGTTACTTTGCTGGTGTGTTGTATATATTTATAATATTTGCATAGGGTTTGTCGTTATTTTGGGCGGGGTGGGTGGCGGAGCCGAGCTGTCTTGCAGCCATCATGGTGTCGAGCTCAGTTCATGTCACTAGTTTTGTATTTCTCATGAGGGGTTGTTTTAGCGAGGTCAAAAAGAGATCCCATTAGTGGCCTACTGATTTTGCTTGACTAAACAGAGTATTGCGACTCTGTGCTTGTTTGTAAATAGAGAATGAACCAAAGAGAACCAATTCTAAAACAGTAAATGCTTGGATAACAATTAATGAAATGGAGAGAGAAGCAGGCACGACGGATTACAACGGAGGCAAAGGCCTGCGTTACCTACCCTTCACTATCTGCAAAGAGAGAATACTCCTAAAAGAAAAGGGGGGGGGGGGTAGCACATCAGCTTGCATAAACACGAAAATGTTTTTACCTACCACGTACTTGACATTTTAAAGCTTTTCATATTTGCTATTAAAAAACCATTGAAATTCACTGAAAAAACCATAGGTTATAGACCATATATAGTTAGGAATTAGCATTTACAAAACCTTGAAAATTCACTGAAAAAACCATAGGTTATAGACCATATATAGTTAGGGATTAGCATTTACAAAACCTTAATTTACCCGCACAAAAGCATTGAAATTTGCATATATAGTTAGTTGCACTAACTATATATTGCTCAACCGCAATCCACTGCTGATGATGTCACATATTACATCATTCATGACATGGTCAGTGACATCACTGATGACATCACTGATGACAACTCAAATGACATCACTGATAACAACATCCAGTGACTGTATGTTTCTGTAAAGTAAAAATAAGTCTAACATATTGAAGAATGAGTGGATGTATAAGTGTCTGGATGAAGGATTTAGTAGGTGCATGACTGACTGTATGAGAGAGTGATTAAATGTGTCTCACTGAGTGCATGGGTTAGTGACTAAACTGTCTTAATTTGTGCATCATTATGTCTGTTGTTCTGTAAACTGCTGCATGTGTTGATCAGTAGCTATATGAGTAACTATATGGGTTATTGATTGGTTGCCCAAGTTTTAGTATGGGAGAGTGAGTGTGTGTGTGTGGGTGGCTGGGAGGTGTGTGACTGTGCATAGATGTGTGAGCAGTTGATTCACTAGATGTATGGGTTCAAAAGTGCATGTGGAACAGCTGTATGGGTGGTTGATTGTGTGCATAAGTGTATTGGTGAGTGAATGGATATCTTAGTGCTACATGTGAAAGTAAGTACATATGTAAAACACAGTACATGTGAGATTGACATATATAAATAACTGTGCATAAGAGCCAATGAATGTGTGAGTGGCTGTATGGATCATTGTAAACTTGTATCAGTGATTGTATAAGAGAGTAAATATGTGTTACAATATGTTTGAATAAGTAAGGTGTGTATAACTGTATAGTTGAGGAAATGGAGGTGTGATTGATTCTTTGCATGACTGACTAGGTGTATGAGTAACTCCATGGATGAGTGACAGTTTGTGAGTGTCTGTTTACACTGAGTGAATCTAAGGTTATATTAGAGTCTGAAGAGGTCCATCGTATTATCACATGAATGATGTCATCAGTGATGTTGTCAGTGATGTCATTTGAGTTGTCATCAGTGATGTCATCAGTGATGTTACTGACCATGTCATGAATGATGTAATATGTGACATCATCAGCAGTGGATTGCGGTTGCGCAATATATAGTTAGTGCAACTAACTATATATGCGAATTTCAATGGTTTTGTGCAAGTAAATTAAGGTTTTGTAAATGCTAATCCCTAACTATATATGGTCTATAACCTATGGTTTTTTCAGTGAATATATATATATATATATATATATATATATATATATATATATATATATATATATATATATATATATATATATATATATATATATATATATATATATATATATATATATATATATACATACACACACACACACACCAAGAGAGAGGAAGACAGAGAAAGAGAGAAATAGTGAGATACAAGGAAGAGAGAAAGAGTGTGAGAGAAAGAGTGTGAGAGAGAGGACGAGAGATAGAGAAAGAGTGAGAGAGAGGAAGAGAGAGAAAATGAAGAAATGGAGAGGGAGAGGGAGTTTTAACACTGGAGAAAATCTTCGCAGCTCACCTTTCTGCCACTGGTGTGTCTCCAACCATGTGCCAGGACATAGTGCATCCTCAAGTTTAGTCGTATGAAAGACAGTATAGAATTAGTATTTGCAGATTACATACAACTGAACACGTATAATTTGCTGTTTCGCCCCTGCGCACTCAGGCTGCTGCACCCATCCACTCCCATTGCTCGGAGGTGCGCGCTGCTGCGGAAAGAAGCCTTTCTGCTCACCTTCCGCCACCGGCTTGTGTCGAAGAGGGTGTACCACATGCCAAAACAACCTTCTCAGGCGTTGCATACACGCGATACAGGAGAGTAAACAATTTGGAGTGGGTGTTGTGTTGTAAACGAATCTAGGATCCTAGTGTAATTTTCCCGATTCATGCCATTATATAGGGATACTTTATTATATCCTTATGTAGGCATAGAAATCACTATCATATTTGGCCTAAGCCATACAGCCCAAATACGGCATGGCTACTTCCACTGAGTTCCGAGAATTAACAACAAGTTCTTGGAAAAACCTTCAGCAGCTAGGGACTTCCCCCTGCTTGAATATTAAGTTCTCCAAGAACTCCTGGCATTTTCCAAGAATTTAGCTTTTGAGTGGCATTATTAAGTCCAAAAATGCGTCAAACTTGGCACCTTCAAATTATAAATATGCCTAGGTTTGCCCAGACAAACACACAGTGGTTTTGGCGCAGATCGACTATCTACTTGCCCGACGCACTGCAGCAGCAAGTCCCGAAGGAAGCCGACCCTCCAGCTGACGCACTGAGAGAGACGCTTGATTTTGAATACACATCTGACATAGTGGAATTCCACGCATGGTAGGATGTATTGTATCTTTTTCTGTTTTCACATTTGATATCTTCTTTTCAGTGTAGTCCCGGTCCTGATGAATGCCAGGTAGGTCACCTTATCCTACGAAGGCAGAAACATGTAGACCTTTTACAATCATTTGACCACAGTTATTTTTTCGAGCTGTCCACACTCTGTTTTTAAATTTTGACACCATAATAAAATGTAGTCCTTCATTATGGTAGCGAATTGTATATTTCACTCTCTTTATCACTTTTTCATCACTGCAAAATACCCATCCTACACCACAAAGTACATATTTTGTGGTATGATCCATCACCGGTGGTTGTTGGACTAGTGCAGCACACGATATTACAAGGTGTGTTGCTCTATCTTGGACCATCTTTGAATACCTCCCAGATGATGAAGCTCTGCCATTGGGTGGGCTGATGGGATTCATGTCTTCCTTTTTGTGAACACAAATTTTGGGGTTATCTTTCAGCTCACTATTGCTTTGCCCATTTGTGATTGCTGGACCAGTAACATTTGATTACGTTTTGTTATAGTATGATTGGGGGTACAATGTTATCTGGTCTATAAATAATTCCCCTTAGACCCTCAAATAATTATGTATTCTATGTATTTTAAAAGCACCAGTTGAAAACTTTTAGTCATTATTTATTACTGTATGTATTTGATACATTTTATGCACTTCATGGCTTAGAAACCATATCATGCTTTTACAGTACTACTTTTTAATACTGTTCGTATTATATGCATTGTACTTTATAACCAGTATTATGATTGTAGCAGTTCATTTCCAATGCTTGAGAAAGAAGACTGTTCAATAAATACTTTTATTGAAAACGCCAGTCTCTCTATTTCTCTGCATCTCTGGTGAAATGAAGCATGCACAATTGACTGAGTAAAATAGTTATCTATTGTTTCCGCGACTCTAGAGATTGATTTCTTATTCTTGGGAAACAAAGTTGGCATGATTATGCGGTTGTCAGAAAATAATCCCTTCTTGTGAATTTGAGAAAGTTTCTAGTGACCTCTGAGCTAGCTGGCACTCACTATTCAGTTTAATATATTCGGTAGAGACCTAGTCGACTTCAGTCCTACGTCTAAACTACAGTATATATTATTCCAATGCGCAGAGCCTATTGGGAATATAGGAACTACACTACATGGCGCCCAAAAGTTTGGTAAGGCGAAATCTTACACTAGTTACTAGAGTAACTCAGTCGTGCTTTTCACACAGACCCCTTTTTCCTGTAAATTACTCCAATAGACGTCTGGAGTGGGTAAAAGGATAATATCCGCCAAAACTGAGTAGGACGAAAATCCTATGTATTAGTTTTTAGTTTATTCAACGTTGAAGGATACAGTGTACCAAAATATTGTGCACCTAATCTTTGTTTCCTTGAAACTTTGCTCTGCAAAAACTTTCAGTCGACAAAAATGTCGGACAGTGACAATGAAAGGGAGAGAGCTAAAGTAGCAGCTCAAGCAGTCTTAGATGACACAAATCTCTAACAAAATGACGGGATGCAATAATCATCCGGGTAAATGTAAGAAAAACCATAACTATAAAACTTATACAAAATGGGGTATCATCAAGAGGTGGTAAAGTAATCTTTGTTATTGAGGCACATGAATATCGGCAGACAGAGGTATTCTATTCATGGATTCTATTTCCTGCAGCAAATGCAGTAACACACGAGTTCCACTACTACAAATTAGAGGAACCTCCAGCAGAATGCATTCCTTTCGACGGTGTTGAAATTCAATTAACTTACCAGGAGCATCAGCTCTGGTTTAAAGGTGCCCTACAACATCAAAATCACATTACCAAGCTCGGTCCACTAGGTAGACCAGGAGCTACATGGCCGGTACTAGCGAGCTATACACCACATCCGGACATTAACGGAATGACAGGTCCAGAACTGTTAGCTCAGCCGAAACAGTTATTTAAAATACACAGACAATTGGCTCAATATGTCATGGATACTTTAACAGTCCAACCAGCTATAAAAATTCCACAGCACACCCCGTATATGGGGAACACAAATAAAATAACACCACAGACTATACCATCAGTCATTAGTAAATTACCCGCATATAGGGAACAAATGCCGCTCTGGTTAGCTCAGAAAAATACTCAGATAGAGGCAGTATTCCCTGATAGTACACCTCATGAGAAACACAGAATTCTGACAATCGGTTTACCAATGGAGATAACACCACATGTGGAGGACTGTGACACTTGGGGTACAGTCTTTGCTTCAATCTACACAAAAACACATGGTGTACCGTCCATGGCAGTAATACCAGACGTTCTGAGGCAGATTCAAAGTGAATACAGTCCAGAACCGGCCTAAAATCTAGGCATGAAATTACTGAAAGATTTCAAACAAGTCTCAGCTATATTATTAGCTAACATTAAAGGTGAAGCAGCATCCGTGGCAATCCACCAAATGTTAAAAGAAACAGATATAACAGATCAACCATATGAGCTTGCTAGAATTGTTGAAAAATCTTATGAAGAATTAGGAAGAGATAGTTTGGGTGGGAAACCAGTAAAACCTGACTTAACAGAAAATCCTGAAAAGGTGTTTATTAAAAATAATCTCACTACTCTTAAAAAGAAGTGGGAAAATACTAAACAGACACTTCCTAGAGAGAAAAGTTCTCAGTCCAGAGGAAGATCTCCCCAAAGGGGAGGTAGGTCTCCCCAACGGGAGCCCTCTGAAAAAAAGGTATACCTTAGGAATAGGGATAATTTGAAAAAACCTGACAGATATCAAGATAATGATACACGTTCCTCTCAAACTTTTCAGACTTCCTAGCAGAAGTTGGAAAGAAGAGGACGGTCAGAACACAAGGAAGAATGCGTCAAGTCCAAAGACAAAGAACCCATTCACCAAAGTAAAAAAGCTCAATTTCCCAAAAAGAAGGTAGCAAGCGAAAAAATCCAACATGCCGAGGATCTTGAGGACACAACTCAGCAGAAGTCACCATAGTTTGCAGGATCCTGAAGGATCATCTGGAGACAGTGGAGTTGAATGAATGCATTCAGGTTCAAACTGCCGACACCAGGGTAACACTCCGGATGGAGGGGGACATAACTAGAAAAATAAGAACACTCTTTTGGGAAAAGCTCTCTAAGGGCTATGACATTCTTCTAGCTGAACAAGACTGGCCGCCTGAATTTGTCAGGGAGTGCCCATATGGCAAAGAGATAATTATGCCAGCCTTCTCCAAACACATTCCAATTCATAAAAAATATACTTATGCCAGAAAATGGGCAGTAGCTCAGGCTCCAGCATTAAATAAAAATCATGTAGGATGCGGTGAGGATTCTCCTCACCATAAAATCCAGTTAAAAAATCAACCACAAACCGCTGCACAAAGGCAGTACCCAGTTAAGCTAGAAGCTAAAAAACAAGTCAGGGAGATTTTAAATCAACTTGAATATCAAGGGGTGATTGAAACATGCAACTCATCAATGAACAATCCTTTGTTTCCTGTCTCCAAACCAGACAATTCATATCATCTAGTATTGGATTACAGACACTTAAATTCTTGTTGCAAAACTTTTTGCAGTACAAAATGCACACAGTGCAGCACTGATGAATAACATTGTGCGCAAAAAATATAAAACCACATTAGATATTTCAAATGGGTTTTTCTGTCAAAACATTGCACCCAAAAGCAGGCATCTGACCGCTTTCTCAATTATGGGGACACAGCGACAATTTTGCCGTCTCCCCCAAGGATTCAAGAATAGTCCAGGGTTATTTTCAGCCAGGGTAACAGAGTTACTACAAACGTACGATGATGAGGCATTATCTTATGTCAATGACATCTTTCTTACAGATTATGACTTGGACTGGCACTTGAAAAGAGTTAATACCATAATCCTTGGGTTCGCTTCTGAAGGGTATCAATTAAATTTTAAGAAATCACGAATTGCCCACCTCAACGTCCTATTTCTAGGATACGAGTTATCAAGTGAAGGCAAGAGCCTGGCAGCAAACTTTCTAGAGAAATGTGCGCTGCCCCAAGCTCCAAAAACGCTGAAATACTTACAGTCCATTCTAGGTTTCCTGAATTTTGGAAGAACTTATGTTCTGAATTACGCAGAAAGGGTTAAACCTCTCTACGAACTAATCAAACCTGATTTCAAACCAACTAATTGGACTCAAGCACACACAGAAATACTGCGTTCAGTCCAAACAGACATGTTAGCAAAAACACAGTTACCGACACGCGAAAACGTTCACAATCTTGTGATCCAAATCATCCCAGGGAGATACGGATTCACATACCTGACCTCTAATGAGGGAGAAACGGTATCAATAGCATACAAATTGCAGTTGTACACACAAGCTGAAATGAAATTCATTTCTACTGAGAAAATTCTGACAACGGTTCAAACTGCAGTAGCAAAAGAGAGAGCTCTCGCGCAGATAAACGCATAATGATCGTTACACCTATACCTGCCTTAGAGGCAGTGATGAAAGCAAGCATCCTAAATGCTAAAGCTTTACATCCGAGATGGATACAATGGGATAACTCTCTTGCTGCAACAGACGTTGAATCGGTATTTGACCTCAGCTTGAAAACACAAGAATTTTTCCAATACAAACACGAATGTCCTCTGCCGACCGAAATTCTGCTTCTTGAACATTATGGATGTATAATATATACAGACGGATCAGCACAGCCCCCAATTGGGGGTAAAGAAGCTTATAGTGCTGCGTGCGCGATTGTTAAAGGTCGCTGGCACGAAGGCAAATTCAGACCTAAAGTCACAAAAACTCAATCACTTGGAGACTGTTCAGCTCAGCAAGCTGAACTACAGGCTTTCAAGATGGTGCTTCAAAATATTGATCACGAATTCCCTACACTAATAGTGTGCGATTCGCATTTCTGTGTTGAATCTAACAACGAAAATTTCCAGAACTGGGTTAAAAACGAGTTAAAAAATTCTAAGGGTGGTACAATCAAGCATAAAATGCTTTGGGAACAAGTAGTACTTTTACAGAAAGAACTATAAAAGACTCATGTGATTCATACACCCGGTCACCAGCGGGATGGCACTCACGTTGCAGGGAATTCATTGGCTGATGAAGCCGCAAAGGCAGCTGTGCAAACGGCTTCCATAGCTACAATCGCTCGCTCAAAAAGAGTAATAGATGGTGAAACGCTATTAGCAGTAAAAGCCTCAATTGATGGCAATCATGCAGCGTTACCTCTAAACTATCCACTCACGTATACATACATAATTGATGCAAACTCTGTTCCTTTTGCTCGAATCCCTGGAGTAGGGGACAGCGTAATTCCAAACAGGAAGCAAAGAACTTACTTGGTTCAAGAAGCACATATGGGAGAGGGTCTGACACATCAAGGGATCTTGAAATCTCTAATAGAATAGAAGAGATGTACTGGTGGCCAGGAATGATCATTCAAGTGTACGAATTTGGAATAAACTGTGATACCTGTTACAGATATCATAGCTATGAGGACCACCAGATACCTGACTACAGTATAGCCAGGCCAGTTCAGATACCATTGCTAGACAGCATTAGGCCATCTACAAGCAGACGTCACCATGGACAGATGCAGTTCCACAACTACTAGGACAAGATTTATTTGGTTATGGCCTCAACGCTCGGCTGACGCTTGAACTGTTATAAAGGATTTGCGAGTCTTTATCGGTACATAAGCAATCGGCACGCTACATTCTGACCAGGGTCCTGCGTTTAGCTCTCAAGCGTACAAGGAGGCTATGGTTAGCTTGGGCGTTGCATTTCGGTATTCTAGTCCATTCCATCCTGAGGGTAATGCGGTAGTGGAAAGAAAAACCGTGACATAAAGCAATCCATAACAGCTAAGGTATTAGGTTTGGGTGATGGGTGGGTCAAATATTTAATAAGTGTCCAACATAGTCTTAGCAATCTGCCAAGAAATTCTCCGGGGGGAATCTCTCCTTATGAATTACTGTTTGGTACTAGAATGATATTCGAAGACCTCGATTGTCATACTTCAGTGGTGGAACAAAAACCCTTTGATGTCAAAGATCGTTTGGCTGTTTTACAGGACTTAAATGAAACAAGAAGAAGTCTGAGTAACACAACACAAAAGCCAACAGCCACTGAAGAAAAACCACCTGTCCCAGCAAGACCTGTCTGGATTCCAAAGATTGGGGATCTAGTCGGAGAAAAGATAGTGGTAAAGAAGGAATTTGGGCCTTCTTACAGAAAAATAGTACCTGTATTAGCAATCCAAGGAACAAGATCAGTAGTACTACCGCCCCTTGCTGGTAAAAAGGAGAACCGAGTCGTGCCCATCGACCTGGTCAAACCACAACATGTGGCCAATAATAAGTAGTAGGCCCAGTGGACTCCCAAGATGTAGCAGAAGACCAAATCTTGCTACTATCCAAGAGGTTCAAACTGAAAGACTTATCACCTTTGATAAACCTGCAGTAAGAAAAGAAGGACTATGCAACAAAGCCATAGAACTCGTGCCTCTTGGGACTCAAATAACAGTTCGTCAAGAAACACCTGTCTACAATGATGTAGCCTCTGACTATACCAATATGACAAAGGAAGAAGCAAATCCAAAGATTATTACCAATCCTGATGCAATTCCAACAATTGGCAGAACTGCCTCTGGCTATTTCATCAACTTTGATACATTTTCCGAGGATCCCAGTGAACCCAAAGAAAGGCCAGCAAATAAAATTATCAAAGAAAAAACAACAGAACTCTTTCATCAACTTGAGAAAATATATCTGCTTTCACCTTAAATTGAATTTTGGATTGGTTTAGGTGTATTTTTTCTCTTACTCTGGCTGATATTAGTTTTAAGCTTGGGACAAATGATAGATGGAAAATACAGTAAGTCAGAAAATCAACTTGGTCCTAAAATTTCACAAATGATCCGATCGTGAAAAAAGAGACCTGTCATCAGTGAACATCACAGCCGTTCTTATACCTGGTGGTACAGCATGGGATAGAACTGATTATGACATCTATGGCCCGGTGGAGCTGTTGAAGATTCTACACCAGTTCAAGGTTTCATTAAGTGACTTTGTATCGACATGGATCAAAGACAGCGTGGCTGTAGATAGAAGGAAGCTGAAATAACTGAACGAGAACCCGCAGAATATATGGCTCCTCCCTCTTCTCTGCATTGGAATACAACTTTTTGTCCTCTCGGTTTGGAGCCTTGACCCAAGAATTGAGTTAATATTGGTCCTGAGGAGAACCCTGGCATTGACGGGGTTTGAAACGCATCGACCGACCCGGTCCCGGGTCACTTTTAAAAAAAACACTTGATCCACCATTACATTTGTAAATAGCACGAGGAGTGTTTTTGTTTCCGTTTCTTTGAACTTTACAAAGAACTATAAGTTGTCCAAAAAAACAGGGGTCATTTCTGCATTTTGTACAGTATTGTTGACACCGGGACTAGTGTGTGTATGTATGAGTAGTGGGATGAATGTATGGCCAAGAGTGTTTGAAATTGAGAGCGTGTGTAATTTGTTGTGTATATTAATCTTTCACTGTTGTATATAAATGTATACAGTCTGTTTGTATTTTCATGCATGAAACAAATATGTGAAAAAATTGAATAATTTTTGAAAAAGAAGCAATAAAAATTACATGTTGCAATTTATAAAGCAGGTTTCCATGTTACATTCATGACAACCATTTCTTAGATCAAGAATTTGGAAGTAAGGTTCTCAGCACTGGCAATTGTGTTGTTTCTTTAGTTAAGTTTGGCTCAGCCTTGCTGAGTTTTGAGTCAAGACCCTTTCAGTTGTCTTACTACAGAAAAAGAGGTAGACGTATCATATATTTTACACAAAACAGAACTAATCCTGATTGGAAAAATTGGTTAATCTGGCCAACACACACCAATAACTGTCAAGATAGATTCCTGAACAAAACACAGGAGTTAAAACTGAACAGGCCAGATCCAAGATACTCCCAGAGACAACATCCAGGGATAGTAACAACATACAGTGTAGGAAAACTATGCCTCGAGTGGCTAAAGACAACCACACTTCCGGAAATCAAACAACACTTATCTTTACTTAAAGAAAGCAATAATTTGCGAGATTTCTTAATGCGTTCTCGCAAACCACGGCAAAAACGTTTCATATAAGCCGGTATATACGCTGCGTACAACGAAGCTTGGAAAATAACGCAAATAGAAACTGCAGAAAGAATACGAGAAACTGATTGTATTAATTTAGAGAAAGCTCTCTCAGTAGTGGACAATGGGTTAACAACTCTGTCCTCCAGGATATATTCTTTGGACAGCATTGTATCCTCTGTAATTGACATAATGGAACAGGACTTGCTAATGTTGCAACATTGCCAGTCTCAATTACGTTCTATAATGCAGTTAGGCTGGACGTTGCAAAACCTTCATTCAGGCCACGTGCCATGGCGTCTAATCAATACAAGATCATTGTTTGCTGTATTTAACCTTATAGATAAACAAATGTCTTTGGCACAAAGAGGAGCAGACTATAGGGTGCTGAGCATTGAAAAACTAGAAAGATTACCATTGACAGTTTCTGAGAATCCTGTCATTGAATGGATAATTCATGGCACCATCATGATATCAGTGACGATTTTCCAATTTCAGTATTGTCTACAGCATATGCCAGAGGGCCTGTATGAAAGGTTGGGTAAAGAATACATTAAGTCAACATGGACTTTACCTTACACACACAAATGATGGAACAAGGGAAAAGAGGTATTCATTAGTGGTAAAAATTGTTCGTTCAATAACTTTATTTCGGCCGCCAAGGACCATAAAAGTTTATACATATAATACAAAGTTTAAGACAATAAATAGAAATAACAATTAAAAGTACATTTTGTAAAGAGATATACAAATACATACAATACCGTACATAGGATAAAACAAGATTAAACTACTTCTCATTATCGAACTTCATAATAGATATAAATGAAAATCAATCTCATGCTAAACACTAGGAACAATAATTAATTTCCTGTGCTTGTGCCACATTGTGTTTAAAAACCGGTAAACTGCAAAAACTATTGGGGGATGGGTATCGTATTTTAGCACCCTAAATGCATGTGCACACCGACGAAAACCTAGATTTCTGCAAATTGCAATAAGCCAGTGCTTGCGGGGACCCTGATACGCTGGGCAGAAGAAAAATACGTGGATTTCATCCTCTAGACCACAGCCGCACGTAGGGCACTCCCCACTCATGGCTCTATCCCATTTGCTTGAAAGTGCTCTGAGTGGCAGAGTGCCAAGTCTGAATTGCATATACAATTTACGTGCTACTGCACTTGACCTGGAGGAACTCAATGGTCAGTCTCCCCCCGTAGTTCTCTCTTGCAGGGAAGCTAGGTTATAGTTGTTGTTATGGCGTTTCAGGTCGGCTTTAGATATCTCCGGGCAAGCAACTTCTGGTGTTTCCCAAAGATTCGGTATGCCTAGCCTGTAAATTGTTAACTTTATGTGGGAGAGCCAACTAATGTTCTTCCTTCTTAATGCGCCCCAAATTTCCACAAATTCATTTTTGTAGCAGGAGAGTTCCGGGACGGACCACTGTCTTTTCCAATATAATAGAGGACGTAAGGGCATAACTTCCTCAATAGGGAGTAGCCCTAAGTCCATACGCGGTGGTACCAGGGGGGTACTTACAGGAAGACCCAGTAGGTTCCTAACAAATGCATGCTCTACCCTGGCTAGATTTTGAGATTTCTCGTGCCCCCAAAGCTCGGCCCCATAGAGGGCTGTCGCTCTAGCCTGTACACCGTAAATTTCAATTACTGGGGCCGCAGGTTTGAATTTGGACATTCTATGCAACCGCTGCCCCCCCCCCACCCCCCTTCGTTAGCTTGAGTGCAGCTTTAGCCAGCAGCGGGTCCCATTCCAGGTGTTCTCCCAGAGTGATACCTAAGTATTCGAACGTCTTCACTCTCTCCAATGGGTTTCCACCTAGGAGGGGATTGGGGCGTGTCTGTCTCGGTGGGTTGAAGATCATGAACTTGGTTTTAACCAGGTTGATCTCCAGCCCCCTCAGTACGCAAAAGTTGGCAAAGCCATCAAGGATACGTTGGATGTGGTAAAGCACCTTCACTCCGAAAATTTCACTCCGCATACCATCACTCCTCATACCATTACAACGCAAGTACCAATACTTTTAAAACGCATACCATTACATTTTATATGCTTTTACCACGCATGCAACATTTGTTGTAAAAGCATGAATGGTAAAAGTATATGTTTTTAATATTTACGTTTAAGGTAAGTATATGGTTTTAATTTGGGGGTGTTGGGGTATAATTTTTAGGGGTTCAGGGGTATTTTAAGCGTGGGTTTGGTTTATGGGGTGCACAGTGTATTTTTAGTGTATGGTATTTTTAGATTATAGGGTTGATTTTGGGGGTGCTTGGGTATTTTTAGGGTTAAGGGTGTATGTTTAATTTTTGGTGTGTAGGGGGTTTTATTAGGGTTCAGGGTGGATTTGGGTTATGGGATTCAGGGGTATTTTTAGGGTTTAGGGATAGGTTTGGGTTTTGGGGTACAGGGTTATTTTAGGGTTCAGGGCTAGGTTTTGTGTTTTGGGGTAAAGGGGTACTTTTTGGGTTCAGGGGTAAGTTTAAGTTTTGGGGTACAAGGGTATTTTAGGGTTCAGGGCTAGTTTTGGGTTTTGGGGTACAGGGGTATTTTAAGGCTTCAGGGCTAGGTTTGGGTTTTGGGGTACAGGGGTCATTTAGGGTTTAGGGCTAGTTTGGGGTTTTGGGGTACAGGGGTATTTTTAGGGTTTAGGGATAGGTTTGGGTTTGGGGTTTAGGTCTAGGTTTTGGGGTACAGGGGTATTTTTAGGGGTCAGGGCTAGGTTTGGGTTTTGGGGTACAGGGGTATTTTTAGGGTTTAGGGATAGGTTTGGGTTTTGGGGTACAGGGGTATTTTAGGGTTCAGGGGTAGGTTTAGGTTTTGGGGTACAGGGGTATTTTAGGGTTATGGGGTAGGTTTGGGTTTTGGGTATGTTCGGGTTTTGGGGTACAAGGGTATTTTAGGGTTCAAGGCTAGGTTTGGGTTTTAGGGTACAGGGGTATTATAAGAGTTCAGGGCTAGGTTTGGGTTTTGGGGTACAGGGGTAATTTAGGGTTTAGGGCTAGTTTGGGGTTTTGGGGTACAGGGGTATTTTTAGGGTTTAGGGATAGGTTTGGGTTTTGGGGTACAGGGGTGTTTTAGGGTTCAGGGGTAGGTTTGGGTTTTGGGGTACAGGGGTATTTTTAGGGAACAGGGCTAGGTTTGGGTATTGGGGTACAGGGGTATTAATAGGGAACAGGGCTGGGTTTGGGTTTTGGGGTACAGGGGTATTTTTAGGGTCAGGATGGGTTAGTGTTTAAGGGTGCTGGCTAATTTAAAGGGACTAGGGTGGGATTCGTTTTTTAGGGTGTAAAGGGTAATTAATAATTCCTAAAAAATTAAATATATATGAAAATATATATATATATATTCACTGAAAAAAACATAGGTTATAGACCATATATAGTTAGGAATTCGCATTTACAAAACCTTATTTTACTCACACAAAACCATTGAAATTCCATATATAGTTAGTTGCACTAACTATATATCGCGCACCCGCAATCCACTGCTGATGATGTCACATATTACATCATTCATGACATGGTCAGTGACATCACTGATGACATCACTGATGACATCTCAAATGACATCACTGATGACATCACTGATGACATCTCATTTGACATTACTGACCACATCACTGATGATATCATTCATGTGATAATACGATGAACCTCTTCAGACTCTAATATAACTTTAGATACAATCAGTGTAAACAGACACCCACAGACTGTCACTCATCCATGGAGTTACTCACACACCTAGTCAGTCATGCAAAGAATCAATCACACCTCCATTTCCTCAACTATACAGTTATACAAACTTTACTTATTCAAACATGTACTAACACATATTTACTCTCTTATACAATCCCTGATACAAGTTCACAATGATCCATACAGCCACTCACACATTCACTGGCTCTTATGCACAGTTATTTATATATGTCAACTCTCACATGTACTGTGTTTTACATATGTACTTACTTTGACATGTAGCACTGAGATATCCATTCACTCACCAATACACTCATGCACACAGTCAACCGCCCATACAGCTGTTTCCACATGCACTTTTGAAACCATACATTTAGTGAATCAACTGCTCACACATCTATGCACAGAGTCATACACCTCCCAGACACCCACACACACACTCAGTCTCCCATACAAATACTTGGGAAACCAATCAATAACCCATATAGTTACTCATATAGCTACTTATCAACACATGCAACAGTTTACAGAACAACAGACATAATGATGCACAAATTAAGACAGTTTAGTCACTAACCCATGCACTCAGTGAGACACATTTAATCACTCACTCATACAGTCAGTCATGCACCTACTAAATCCTTCATCCAGACACTTATACATCCACTCATTCTTCAATATGTAAGACATATTTTAACTTTACAGAAACATACAGTCACTGGATGTTGTCATCAGTGATGTCATCAGTGATGTCATTTGAGATGTCATCAGTGATGTCATCAGTGATGTCACTGACCATGTCATGAATGATGTAATATGTGACATCATCAGCAGTGGATTGCGGGTGCGCGATATATAGTTAGTGCAACTAACTATATATGGAATTTCAATGGTTTTGTGTGAGTAAAATAAGGTTTTGTAAATGCGAATTCCTAACTATATATGGTCTATAACCTATGGTTTTTTCAGTGAATTTTCAAGGTTTTGTAAATGCTAATTCCTAACTATATATGGTCTATAGCCTATGGTTTTTTCAGTGAATATATATATATACATACATATATAAACATATATCATCTGTATATCTATATAAATACAAACATAAATGCATGCATCCATATACTTATATGCATACAGATGCATGTTATTTACATGAAAGTTGAAAAAACACTAATAAAAGCAAAGCTAAAAAGCCACCTCATTACAAACAGAATGGCTTTAACTTAAACGAGGGCGAGATCTATTGCATTTTCAATGCTTGTTTACTTTGGTTCCATCAAGAAGGCATTCAGATGTGTCACACATTTGCCATAAATTCTGAATGTTAGCACTCTAGTTGCACATTAGATCACTGTAGTAAAGCTACTGCTCACCAGGGACGTCTGCTGCTGGTATTCAAAGTGCATGTTTCAGTCTGCATGTCAGAATTTTTTTAATGAAATAGAAGAGGATTTGAGAAGTCACTCAAAATGATCCCTAATTTTTCTTTCTGAAGCACTAATCATACTTTCTATGGCAAAATTAACGCCCTCATGTTGTTCCTTTTTAAATTGAGTGTTTTCAGACTTACCACTTCATTCCAATCAAGATGGCTTCTGGTGTGCCATACTTTTGTCATAAGTAAGACTGTTAGCGCTCTAGTTGTTCTTTAGAACACTCTGGGGCATTCTGTCATTGGGCTATACTTGGGGTACATCTGGGTGATATTTGGGCTACATTTAGGCTCTTTTGTCTCTGGTGGCCATCTTGGGAGACTGTATGTCAGAATTTTTTTATGAAATTGAAGAGGGTTTGAGAAGTCACTCAAAATGTGCCCTAATTTTTCTTTCTGCAGCACTAATCATAATTCATATGGCAAAATATACCCCCTCATTTTGTTCCTTTTTAAATTAAATGTTTTAAGAGTTACCACTTTATTCCAATCAAGATGGCTTCAGGTGTGCCATACCTTTGTAATAAGTAGGACTGTTAGCGCTCTAGTTGTTCTTTAGAACACTCTGGGACATTCTGTCATTGGGCTATACTTGGGCTACAGCTGGGTGATATTTGGGCTACATCTGGCCTCTTTTGTCTCTGGTGGCCATTTTGGGAGACTGCATGTCAGAATTTTTTAATGAAATAGAAGAGGATTTGAAAAGTCACTCAAAATGTGCCCTAATTTTTCTTTCTGCAGCACTAATAATACCTTCTATTGCATATTATACCCCCTCATTTTGTTCCTTTTTAAATTAAATGTTTTAAGAGTTACCACTTTATTCCCATCACGATGGCTCCAGGTGTGCTATACCTTTGTAATAAGTAGGACTGTTAGCGCTCTAGTTGTTCTTTAGAACACTCTGGGACATTCTGTCATTGGGCTATACTTGGGCTACATCTGGGTGATATTTGGGCTACATTTGGGCTCTTTTGTCTCTGGTGGCCATTTTGGGAGACTGCATGTCAGACTGTTTTAATGAAATAGAAAAGGATTTGAGAAGTCACTCAAAATGTGCCCTAATTTTTCATTCTGCAGCACTAATCATACTTTCTATGGCAAAATATACCCCCTCATGTTGTTTCTTTTTAAATTAAATGTTTTAAGAGTTACCACTTTATTCCAATCAAGATGGCTTCAGGTGTGCCATACCTTTGTAATAAGTAGGACTGTTAGCACTCTAGTTGTTCTTTAGAAAACTCTGGGACATTCTGTCATTGGGCTATACTTGGGCTACATCTGGGTGATATTTGGGCTACATTTGGGCTCTTTTGTCTCTGGTGGCTATTTTGGGAGACTGCATGTCAGAATGTTTTAATGAAATAGAAAAGGATTTGAGAAGTCACTCAAAATGTGCCCTAATTTTTCATTCTGCAGCACTAATCATACTTTCTATGACAAAATATACCCCCTCATGTTGTTTCTTTTTAAATTAAATGTTTTAAGAGTTACCACTTTATTCCAATCAAGATGGCTTCAGGTGTGCCATACCTTTGTAATAAGTAGGACTGTTAGCGCTCTAGTTGTTCTTTAGAACACTCTAGGAGGCTGCAGTAGAACACAAAGGAATCAACTGACAGTCTCTGTCCTTGTTGGATGTACATGTTTTACTGAGAATGTCAGACTTCATTTTCACATGACTGAGAAAGATAATGTGAATTTACAGAAAATATGCTTTCAGTTTAGCTTATAGATCCCCTTCCAAACCACTGTGGGAAAATCATGAGATATTAGTTTTCTTTCAAACAATATTCATGATATCACAGCAGAAGGTTTTTTCAAATGGTAAAATCACCTTAGAACCCACCACAATTCCTAAAACTAGTATGGTACCATCAACAAATGATTTATAATGTAACTAAAGTCCTAAAACCCTCTATTAACTACAATGCTTTTTAATGAGGTGCTATCATGTATATTGGTCCCAAGATGGCTGCCAACACTTCTTGGATGAAGTGCCGACAGCCAATCAGATCAGATGTGTGGTTAGGCTCCGCCCAGATATATATCTTTTTTTTAACCTAAATTACTCAAAATCCACTGGAGCACATATATTGAGACCTAGCAAAGGCACATCGGGCTAACAGTCCCTACAATTTTGCCAAGTTTCGTGCAAATCCATTCAGCCGTTCGAGCTAAAAGTGAGGCCAACCGCCCTATGGAAATTAACATGGAAAAACACGTTTTGGGACCCCCCTTTTTTCTCGGCCCCCCCTTGATGAAACCCCCCAAATTGTCAGGTGCTGCTCAGAAACAAAATGTTCCATTTTCCTGAACATTTCAGCCAATTCCGTCCACAAACGCCAAAGTTATTAGACGTAGAATTTTCAAAAATCCCATAGAGAAAAAATCCTAACTATATATACCTACTGGCGACCGCCAGTAGGTATATATATATATATATATATATATATATATATATATATATATATATATATATATATATATATATATATATATATATATATATATATATATATATATATATATATATATATATATATATATATATATATATTTTGTGAGGCCACTCTGTAGGGTCAAGCTCCAGAACGGGGAACTGGTTGTGTGTTCAAATGGAGGAGCCAGACCCACTCGCGCTGCAAACCTAATGAGGAAACGCCACTGTGTGAAAAATGCAAGCGCAAGGAAGAGATTCTATGCAGGGGACCTCCTGCAATGATCGTGCTGCTGAACGGACTTTTGTTCAAGTTGGTGAAAAAATGCTAAGTATTTCACTTTGCTTCCAATACATCTGACTTTTCCAGGAATGCCCTTTAATGAACTGTGCCTGTGATGTTCAAAATTAATTTCACTTGGATGAAAGAAAATCGGAAGAATTCCAGTAGAAAGGCAAACACTTTTCACAGTGCACTATGGGACCTGTAGGAATGTAACAACAGTCATGTGATGTACTCATTTTAAAAAGCGCGCCAGGGCACACCTGCTTCCAATAGATTCCTTACCGTGATCAAGGCAGAGCGCCGAAACGTTGGTGAAAAGGAATCGGTGCTGCTTTCAATTTTGAAATAAAAACCTGCCAGCAGTATTGGGCCTCACGTTGTGTTGCTTTCGTGGTGAAATGATGGGCTGCTCCGTGCCTATTTTGTGAGGCCACTCTGTAGGGTCAAGCTCCAGAACGGGGAACTAGTTGTGTGTTCAAATGGAGGAGCCAGACCCACTCGCGCTGCAAACCTAATGAGGAAACGCCACTGTGTGAAAAATGCAAGCACAAGGAAGAGATTCTATGCAGGGGACCTCCTGCAATGATCGTGCTGCTGAACGGACTTTTGTTCAAGTTGGTGAAAAAATGCTAAGTATTTCACTTTGCTTCCAATACATCTGACTTTTCCAGGAATGCCCTTTAATGAACTGTGCCTGTGATGTTCAAAATTAATTTCACTTGGATGAAAGAAAATCGGAAGAATTCCGGTAGAAAGGCAAACACTTTTCACAGTGCACTATGGGACCTGTAGGAATGTAACAACAGTCATGTGATGTACTCATTTTAAAAAGCGCGCCAGGGCACACCTGCTTCCAATAGATTCCTTACCGTGATCAAGGCAGAGCGCCGAAACGTTGGTGAAAAGGAATCGGTGCTGCTTTCAATTTTGAAATAAAAACCTGCCAGCAGTATTGGGCCTCACGTTGTGTTGCTTTCGTGGTGAAATGATGGGCTGCTCCGTGCCTATTTTGTGAGGCCACTCTGTAGGGTCAAGCTCCAGAACGGGGAACTGGTTGTGTGTATATATATATATATATATATATATATATATATATATATATATATATATATATATATATATATATATATATATATATATATATATATATATATATATATATATATATGTCTTCCCTCCTTGCCTCGGAAGCTATAAGCAACTCAACAACAAGAATAACTATGTAAAAATCAATGATAATGTAATGCATGACAGTTTTGCAAAATATAATATCCAGTTACAGGAATGGCACAAACTTAACCTAATCTCTAAAGAAGAGTTGCAATTCCTGAGAGTGAGCAATCCAGTAACACCGGTGTTCTATCTAATACCTAAAGTGCATAAATGTGCAGTTAACCCTCCAGGAAGACCCATAATCTCTGCAATTGGGGGGGCACTGGAGAACACCTCTAAATTCATTGATTCTTTTCTCTGTCCCTTGGTTAAACAACTCCCATCCTATGTCCAAGATTCAGGGGATTTTCTGCGTAAGATCTATGACCTACCCTGGGAAGAAGAGTATCTCCTCATGACAATAGACGTCACTACACTCTACACCAGCATTAGACATGAGGATGGCCTAAGGGCCCTGAGACATGCATTACGGGCCAGACCAATCAACTTATGGCTACACTCACAAATGCTGGTGGAGATGGCGTCTGTTTTTCTCAATAACAACTTCTTCCTTTTTGAGTCTACTCTCTATAAACAGACATGTGGGACTGCGATGGGCACCTGCTTCGCCCCCAGCTATGCTAATTTGCATATGGGCTGGTGGGAGGAGCAGGTGATCCGGGCAGAGTTCCACACTGAATGGAGGGAAAACATATTACAGTGGAGTCGTTATATAGACGACCTGTTTGTAATATGGAAGGGCTCTGAGGCCAGTGCCAGAAATTTTGTAAATAAGATCCAGGCCAATAATTTGAACCTGAAATTCACTAGTGAAATCAGCCCCACATCATTGAATTTCCTCGATTTAACAATCTTTGTTAAGGACGGCCGATTGCATTCCCAACTTTTTAGAAAACCCTCAGCAGGGAATACACTGCTTCACGCAAACAGTTTTCATCCAAATAGCCTCATTAGAAGTATTCCTTATGGGGAGAGTTTGCGTGTGATACGTAATTGCAGTGACCCTGAAGGTCAAGTGAGAGAGCTTAGCACCCTTGAGAGAAGATTTAAAGCCAGGGGATACTCTCAAGCAAACATTTCAAGTGCAATACGTAAGGCTAAATTGAGAAGCAGGGAGGAAATTCTCTTTAAGAACCCCTCGAAAGATAAGGCAGTAAAACGCCCTGTGAGTAACATCAGAATGATCACTGCCTATAATAAACAACACAAAGCAGTGAGGGGGATCATTAACAAGCATTGGCATCTCATAGCCAATGATCCGGTACTTGAGGATTTTGTACAAAGGAGACCTGAGATTACTTTCAGAAAAGCCAGATCGTTCAAACAAATGTTGGTTTCTAATGTGCTGCCGGCAATCACCCAGCAACAAAAGAAGGGGATGGATTGGTTGAAAAGGAAACCTGGCTTTATCAAATGCCTTAAGTGCAAAGCCTGCACTGGCGGAGTTAATACCCGCACGTATCAGACTGGAATATCTAAGAGACTCAAATCTATTAGAGGTTTTTTTAGCTGCAAAACGGACTATGCTGTCTACGTGCTCCAGTGCCCATGTGGGCTGAGGTACGTGGGCAGCACAATCCATCCAGTTCATGTGCGTATCCTGCAACATATGAGAGCCATTAAGCATGCCGATCCAGCCTATCCGGTAGCCCGGCATTTTGAGACATCTCACAATCAGGATGTAACAGGGTTCTGTTACTTTGTTATTGACTCTATCCCTAACAGCACACGGGGCGGGGATCGCTTGCATAAGTTGAGACGGCTTGAGTCCAGGTATATACTGGAACTCATTGCCAAGGCCCCTGGGGGTCTCAACCTAGAAGAAGATTTAAAAACACACCTTTAGATAAGGATGTTTAGACAGTATGTTCTAGTCTAGACCTGTAATTTTGCTTATAGGCTGCTGTACTAGTATTTTTGTTCATAAGAAGTAGGAGGATGGCCCAGGATCCCTGCTCCCACAATGAAGAAGGTTTTTATCTTATTTTGCACATTTTTTCAAGGGTGTCACAATCTCTAGTGGGTACACGTTGGAAACTGGTATGTCATATTTGCCCACTTGGGCGGTATTCCCTGCGGATTACTTAGCACTGCGACAAAAAATGGCTAAAATTCGTCAATGACATAAGGCCACTAGGGCGTAATTTTACGGACTATTAATAATATTGTGATATAGCCCGATATGCTGCATTAAAATCGCTATTTTGGATTGGAATGTGTATATATATGTCATTGCTGCCTAACAATTTGTCTATTAAGTTGTGCTTTGTCATGATTATTAACTTTTAATTTACGTAATGGAATGAACTACAAGTCTTTTTTCCATTTCCTTACCTGACTTTCTGTTTCCGTGCACGTGACCTTACACAACCTGTTTTTGCACTTTAAATGGCGATGGTTTACATTGTACCTTAGGTGAACAAGCCTGCTGGTCAGGCGAAACGCGTCCAGGGTTTTGACAAATAAAACTTAAATTTGTCTGGTACATGGTCTCGCCAGTGTGTGGTCTTTCTACTCGTTGTGGCAATATATATATATATATATATATATATATATATATATATATATATATATATATATATTACCTACTGGCGGTCGCCAGTAGGTAGTTATAGTTAGGATTGTTTTCAATAGGGAAATCGCAACATTCTATTGGGAATAACTTTGGCGCCGGTTGCGGAATCTGCCTGAAAATTTCCTCAAATTTGCCTCGCGGCGCTCCTGTCCTTCCCTGAAAGTGTTGGGGGCCTCGTCAAGCGGGGGCGAGATAAAAGGGGGTCCCAAAACATGTTTTCCCATGTTAATTTCCATGGGGCGGTCGACCTCACTTTTAGCCCGAACGGCTGAATGGATTTCCACCAAACATGGCAAAATTGTAGGGACTGGTAGCCCGATGTGCCTTTGCTATGTCTCAAGATATGTGCTCCAGTGGATTTTGAGTAATTTAGGTTAAAAAAATATATATCTATAAGCGCGCCCCGGTACGCGCACCGGGGCGCAAACCAGCGCGCTACGCGAGTTTGCGGGCGGAAAGCTAATTGGCACTCGGGTGTCTGTAAACATTCCAAACAGTCCGGAGCGGCCACCATCTTGTGCCTCAGTAGGATCGAGACACAAGAGGTGGCACAAACAAAGGGGCAAATGACCATAGGGGGGCAGAGTAGACCCCCCTGACCCCCTAGGTTTGATGTGGGGGCTATAAAACGGCCCCGCAGGGCAAAAAAAACATTTTTTTTCGATTTGCACGGGGGGAGCGCCCGGTACGCGCACCAGGGAACGCACCGGGGAGCGTACCATGGGGAAAAAAGAATGATTGAGTTTTCAAAAAATGTAGCCTTTTTTATAATTTGGAGGTAGTTCTAAAAAGAACTGTTTTTATTCTTCTTTTTGTTGTTTTATATATTTTTTCATGTTTTTTTGAACATTTTGCACTTTTTTTGGCTTTTATGAACTATTTTATATTTTTTTAGTTATTTTTATGGGGAGAAACAAAAAACATGGAATTGAAAACGGCTCAACTAGAGCAAAAAAAATCAGGAAAAAATTATGGATTTTTGCGGCATTTGTGGTTGCCACCAGCACGGTTGATGAGCGTTATGCTTTGCTCACCATAGGTGATGGTCTTACCACAAAAAATACAAGTGATCTTGTATTGCCCAAACTTTGGTTGAATGTTTGGGACAATCTTCCTTGTCTCTGGTCCCGATGGAGTGGGTTGCTTTTGTTTGGAGGTGCTGGGTGAAGATTGGGGAGGGTTGCTGGCCAGTTCTCTCACCTCTGCCGCAGCATAGTTGTTGGGATGCCTGCACTGCATGTGCCGATTCATGGTGTTATTGCCAAATGAGTATTTTTTATTAGGGTTACCCCTTGAAAGTTCCATCTTACAGATTAGGCAAGTCACCTTTGGCACATTCACTTTCTTCTTGCCCTCTGGGATGGAAAAAAACTCCCATACAATGTGCTGCTTTGGCCTATATGGGGTATTATCTTCTGGTAGGAATCTCCTACTCCCCTCCTCCTCCTCCTCCTCCTCTTCTTCATCTCCACCACTGTGGTGTTGTGGTGTTCCTCGTGGTGGTGGTGGTGGTGGTGGTGGAGATGCTCCAGCTGCCGCTGCTACTGTAGCCATTTTGAAGTACAAAATATTATTCACAGATCTCCAAACAGGTCTTCCTCAGTCAAAGGACAAAGTCAGAATAAGGAAAAAGGGTGGGGTCTTTCATCATTTGGAAAAAAAACTGTCCTGAACCAATGAAAAGTGTTATTTTCAGGTCACATGACCCGGGCTTTCATCATTTGGAAACCAAAACTGTTCTGCACCAATAAAAAGTGTTATTTTCAGGCCCCGGGGCGCGTCGCGTAAGCGCGTCGGATGCTTACGTTGCGCGATCGTATTCGCTCGAGTGCTTCCGGGTGCGCTTACGCCGTGCGTATCACGCGGATGCAGCTACACGATACGTCACAATGATGTTTTCGTTCGCGTTTCGTAGCGCTAACGGGACGCTCACCGGTGCGCGCCGGAAAACTGCGCTTTTCGGTGCGCTCACCGGGGCGCGTACCGGGAGCGCTCCAGGGCAAAAAAAATAAAAAATAGTATTATATAAATATACAATATAGGATTCATTATAAAAAATATTACATTTCATAGGTTTGAGGCCCTATATATAGTTAGGAATTAGCATTTAAAAAACCTATGAAATTCACTAAAAAAAACATAGGTTTCACACCAGTTATAGTTAGGAATTAGTATTTAAAAAACCTATTAAATTCACTGAAAAAACCATAGGTTTCACACCTGTTATAGTTAGCTGGAAATTTTACTGACATAAAACCATAGAATTTCCAACGTTATAGTTAGTTGGACTCACTATAACAAACGCGCCTGCAATGCACTGCTGATGACGTCACATATTACATCACTCATGACATCGTTAGTGACATCACTCATGACATCACTTATGACACCATCCTTGTGACAGAGTGACAGACCTCCTTTTAGTGTAATGTAACCCTTGAAACACATATTCAAAAATAGAAACTAACATTTTCAAAAAAATGGAGATACCCATACCAGTTACAACAACCAATTCAGTAATTCCACCATCTATATACACATCCATTGAATCACCAACCGTTCTATATAGTCACTCATACATATACTCACTCATCATATGTAGTGATACATCTATACATCCTGTTATACACCGACAGTCATCTAAAAGTTACTCACACACTTACTCATACATGCAAATAAACTATTGAACATCCATTTATTTGCATATACAACTATACACATACTACCGCCTTACTTGTAAGGAAACTTACACATACTTACTCTCTTAAACAATCACTTATGGAAACACATACTTATTTAAACAGGAACTCTTTCAATCTCTCACTCTCACATATACTCACTTATATACATCAAAACTCACATACACTAGATTAAAATATATGTTGTTACTAATAAAGACAAAAGTGAGACAGTCATTCACTCACTAACACACACATATACACACTCATCCACCCATACAGTCCTGCACATATATTGTCTTAAAAACACATACAAACAGTGAGTCAGTCACCAACCCATGCAGCCACTTATACACAAAGTGAAACACTGATACATATATTTCAATATTTAAAAGTTACTCGCTAATATATGTATTCAATAGAATACACTTAATAAGGCAGTTAACCAATCATTTTATTTTTTTTTAAAACATCCATTTACACACTTCTTTAACCATTTATTCTTCCATCAACCTTTACAAATACATCAATAAATATATTGATTTTTCAGAAAGACACACATTCACTGGCTGGTGTCATCAGTGATGTCATGAGTGATGTAATATGTGACGTCATCAGCAGTGCATTGCAGGCGCGCTTGTTATAGTGAGTCCAACTAACTATAATGTTGGAATTTCTATGGTTTTATCTCAGTAAAATTTCCAGCTAACTGGTGTGAAACCTATGGTTTTTTCAGTGAATATATATATATATATATATATATATATATATATATATATATATATATATCACGACTTAGTTTTGGCAAAAACCCAGCCACAATCACGGCGGGCAAACACGGCAGGGAACACCACTCCCAAAATATTCGAACGTAACCCAGTTATTTGGAAAAATAAATCCACTGGTGCCGTGGCCACACTTTCATAAACGGTATTTATTTAGGCTTTCAGGCAAACCTGACGCGTTTCGCAGTTACCTCACTGCTTTGTCAAGGGTGATTAGTTAAAGTGCATTACACACATTTAAAGGTGCAGGGTTCAAATTTCATAGACATGGTAAAAATACTTCAGTTTTTTCATTTTCCATGCAATTTGACAAACTTTACAAAGTGAAAACACTCTTAGAAATTAAACATAATAATTTTCAAAGTAGCCCTAAAATAAATTGAAAACCATCAGTGTCCATGACAGTTCACTACCATCATGCCCAAGTGGGCTGCTCTTATTTCATCTATTGATATCCAATTATAGTCATAGTAAAAAATAATAACATCTTGGTGATACTTTTCAAAATTACATCCATTGGGCACTCAAATAAAGTCTTTCTGTGATGTAGCTCTAGTGAGCATATAATCCCAGTCTCCTGGTAATCATCTCTGTAAGTTTCGTCTTTTGTCTGCAATGGAACAAACGGAGAACTATCTTTAAAAACTGTTTGAACCCTATAGTGTCCAAAAAAATACAAAACAAGAACTTTAAAAATCTAAAAAGATATACAGTAAGAAGGAGGTGAGGATACAGAAATTACTTCATCTCAGGTGTATAGAAATTTCGTTATCAAAATTCAAACCATAAGGGATCACGGTGTTATATTTTATGATTATCTTTGACTCAAGTTTCCTTAATTCTAGTGTGCGATTCCCTCCTCTCTCTCTCAAGGGTATTGTGTCAAGCACACAGAATTTAAGTAGGTTTTGGTTCTGGTTGTGTTTTTCAAAAAAGTGTCGAGCAACCGGGTATTGCTTGTCATGTTTGGTAATAGCCCGCAGATGTTCTAAGATGCGTAATTTAGCTTTTTTAATGGTGCTACCTATATAATACAGATCACATGGGCACCTCAAGGCATAAACTGCAAACTCTGTGTCACAGGATAGGTGTTTCAATATTTTGAATGCAGGTAGATCTTTGTTCAATTTCACTGTTTTACAATTTTGACTATAACGACAGGCTTTACATTTTGAGCATGTAAAGAATCCTTGTACTGGATTTATTTTCTTAGTTTCTCTAATTTCGCTTGTCATTAATATATCTTTAAGTGATTTATTACGTCTGAATGTTATAGACGGCTGATCAGGCAAATTTTCTTTCAAATCTTCATCAGTTCTAAGAACCTCCAAGAACTTTCTCAAACTCCTACGTACCTCCCATGCATGGTTATGGTATGTAGTGATAAATCTTATTTTGTTGTCACTAGTCTGTTCTGTATCCTTGCTGATGAGCAAATCCTCTCTTTTTAATAGGGCAACTTTATCAACTGCTGTTTGAATAGTTGAAAAGCTGTATCCCGGAGAGACGTAATAAATCACTTAAAGATATATTAATGACAAGCGAAATTAGAGAAACTAAGAAAATAAATCCAGTACAAGGATTCTTTACATGCTCAAAATGTAAAGCCTGTCGTTATAGTCAAAATTGTAAAACAGTGAAATTGAACAAAGATCTACCTGCAGTGATTTTCGCAGGAACTAAGGAAAACTAATGTGCAGCTAATATGCTTGGAATTGCGTGCTCTCCGAAGCGTTGGTTCTTTGGTTAAAAATGTTTGGCGGCAGTCCGTGTCGCGGAGAGGCACCACCACGAATCAAGGGCCATGGAGACAATGGAACTATGCCAAGTTTCTAACTGGGAGTTTCGAGCAGCACCCTTGCTGGTGTACCGATGTTCTGGCAGCCGACTGGAGGGCAATGTACAATAATTAAATATTTAAACGGAAGATGCACAGAACCTACGATGGTGAATAATTGATGAAGGGGGCAACGAAGCCTACTAAAGGAAATTGACAAGGACTCATAAGACCAGCATGCAATAATATGCTAATGAACTGTTGACGCAATAAAAGGATACGTCAGGTAGTGCCTCCTTTATTTCTGTGATGTCCGTTAAAGCCTGTGAACAAGGAGCGCAAGGGCTCTGAAATGCGTTAGGCAAAAATGATTTTCGCTGGAACTAAGGAAAACTAATGTGCAGCTAATATGCTCGGAATTGTGTGCTCTCCGAAGCGTTGGTTCTTTGGTTAAAAATGTTTGGCGGCAGTCCGTGTCGCGGAGAGGCACCACCACGAATCAAGGGCCATGGAGACAATGGAACTGTGCCAAGTTTCTAACTGGGAGTTTGGAGCAGCACCCTTGCTGGTGTACCGATGTTCTGGCAGCCCACTGGAGGGCAATGTACAATAATTAAATATTTAAACGGAAGATGCACAGAACCTACGATGGTGAATAATTGATGAAGGGGGCAACGAAGCCTACTAAAGGAAATTGACAAGGACTCATAAGACCAGCATGCAATAATATGCTAATGAACTGTTGACGCAATAAAAGGATACGTCAGGTAGTGCCTTCTTTATTTCTGTGATGTCCGTTAAAGCCTGTGAACAAGGATCGCAAGGGCTCTGAAATGCGTTAGGCAAAAGTGATTTTCGCCGGAACTAAGGAAAACTAATGTGCAGCTAATATGCTCGGAATTGTATGCTCTCCGAAGCGTTGGTTCTTTGGTTAAAAATGTTTGGCGGCAGTCCGTGTCGCGGAGAGGCACCACCACGACTCAAGGGCCATGGAGACAATGGAACTGTGCCAAGTTTCTAACTGGGAGTTTAAAGCAGCACCCTTGCTGGAGTACCGATGTTCTGGCAGCCCACTGGAGGGCAATGTACAATAATTAAATATTTAAACGGAAGATGCACAGAACCTACGATGGTGAATAATTGATGAAGGGGGCACCGAAGCCTACTAAAGGAAATTGACAAGGACTCATAAGACCAGCATGCAATAATATGCTAATGAACTGTTGACGCAATAAAAGGATACGTCAGGTAGTGCCTTCTTTATTTCTGTGATGTCCGTTAAAGCCTGTGAACAAGGATCGCAAGGGCTCTGAAACGCGTTAGGCAAAAGTGATTTTCGCCGGAACTAAGGAAAACTAATGTGCAGCTAATATGCTCGGAATTGTGTGCTCTCCGAAGCGTTGGTTCTTTGGTTAAAAATGTTTGGCGGCAGTCCGTGTCGCGGAGAGGCACCACCACGAATCAAGGGCCATGGAGACAATGGAACTGTGCCAAGTTTCTAACTGGGAGTTTGGAGCAGCACCCTTGCTGGTGTACCGATGTTCTGTCAGCCCACTGGAGGGCAATGTACAATAAATAAATATTTAAACGGAAGATGCACAGAACCTACGATGGTGAATAATTGATGAAGGGGGCAACAAAGCCTACTAAAGGAAATTTACAAGGACTCATAAGACCAGCATGCAATATTATGCTAATGAACTGTTGACGCAATAAAAGGATATGTCAGGTAGTGCCTTCTTTATTTCTGTGATGTCCGTTAAAGCCTGTGAACAAGGATCGCAAGGGCTCTGAAATGCGTTAGGCAAAAGTGATTTTCGCCGGAACTAAGGAAAACTAATGTGCAGCTAATATGCTCGGAATTGTATGCTCTCCGAAGCGTTGGTTCTTTTTTTTTTTTTTTTTTAAATATTTTTATTGATATGCAGGATGACAAAATAAAACAGAAGGCAACAAAAATTCATGTACAAGTTCATCCATTTGTAAAATTAAACAGGAGGCTTAAGAGTCATACAAATTTATAAAATTATAACAATATAAGATTCTCAATCTAGAAAAGTGCCCCAAATTCTATTAAACTTAGTCAATGAGCGTATTCCCCTAAGATTTGCTAAGGCTAGCTCCATAGCGTGTATTTCTATTACTAAGATCCACCATTTCCAAACCGTCGGTGGTTCTGGGTCAATCCAAGCCCTAGCCAGAGTTAATTTTGCACATGAAAAAAGTATAGTGATTAGAGATGATTGTGGGGATAAAGAGGTGTTAAGGTCTAGTAGGACCGAAGCAGCCATAGTGGTGGAATATGAAATATTTTTTAGTCTCAGTACACTCAATATGTCGCCCCAGAAGTTCTTTAGTTTGGGGCAAGAGTACAAGATATGAACTAAATTAGCTGCTTCCAGCGAGCATTTGGGGCATTTAGTACGGCTACTAAAAGAGGGGTTTGATAACCATTTGGTAATTCTTTCTGGTGTGTAATATAACATGCAGGTCGTTCTGTATTGTTGTAGCCGAAGGCTGGATGATCGTACAAGATTATTTATATTAGTAAGAGAGTGCTCTATCTGGTTAGGAGTAATATTTAGGTTTAGCTGGGTACTCCATTTCGCAGCCAGTTTGTCGCTGTCGTTGGTTCTAAAAAGGCTGAGTATTTTATAAGATTCGCTGATAACTGATTTGTTCTTATTTGAATAGAGGCATGTCCAGATATCGCAATCAGAAATATTTTGTATCTTTTTATAATTGATCAGATAGTCATGGATTTGCATATATTTGAACCTTGAAGATTCCGGTAGGTCGTATAGCTGCTTAAGTGTATTAAATTCTAGAAACCCCTGCGAGCCGTAAAGATCCTCCAGCGTCTTAATCCCAAAAGAAGCCCAGCTATTAGTGATAGAATCTGTAAAAATAGCCGGGAGACCTGGGTTGCCCCACAACGGAAGTTTTGAGTGATAAAAATTTGTTTTGCAATGTTTTAATATATTATTCCAAATCCTAGCGATGTCTCTGGCGGTCTTGAACTTTACCCTTTTGTAGTAGTTCGGGTCATTGATTCTAAACAGAAAAAATGAGGAGCCTTGTTTCAGCATAAAAGAATGAAAAAAAAGAGTTCTATCTCCGTGTAGTACTGAGCGTATACGAGTAAAAAATGAGGACCAAAAATATAGTTTGAAGTCTGGGACATTCAGCCCTCCTTTGTTTAAATTATTTTTCATTGTTTTTAATGACCTTCAAGTGCCAGCGGAATGGAACGAAATAGGTATACAAATTTTGGCAGAACTTTCATTTTAATAAGGTTAATTCTACTAATCATATTTAGGGGCAGTTTGTTCTATTTTTTCAAAATAAGAGTAGTTTTTTTAGTCAAGTCGTTATAGTTTATATTGTTAATGTTTTGTAGTCTGGCTGTTAGTTTAACCCCAAGATATGTGGCCTCTTTGCAGATCTCAGGTATAGGGACAGATGGGGAGTAATTCGATAAGACTTGCGTCTTCTGAACATTAAGCTTGTAACCTGACACCTTCCCAAATTTCTCGGCCTCGAGGTAGATTCCTTTTAGTGCTTTGGCAATGTCCATGGTATATACGGCGATGTCATCAGCGTAGGCTGTCATTTTCAGCTCCTGTGAGCTGAAATTGAATGGGATAATCAAATTTTGAAAGTGGAGTGCAAGTAAAAAAGGTTCAAGTGAGAGGGCAAATAAAAGAGGTGAGAGAGGACAACCTTGCCGAGTCCCGCGCATAATAGGGAATTCTGATGAGGTCAGGCCCCCGTAGCTAATACAAGCGGTGGGTTTGTCATAGAGTGCTTTTATACCCTTCAAAAAGTTTCCCCCAAAACCCATTTTAGATAGTGCTCGCCAGAGATAGGTCCACCCCACTCGGTCAAAAGCCTTTTCGGCGTCTAATAATATCATGCCGAGTGGAGTGGACTTAACCTCCGCGATATCAAACGCTGTGATTGCCATGTTTACGTGCGCGGTTGTATCTCGCCCTAAGATAAAGCCATGTTGTTGTGGATTGACAATTTTGGGCATAAAAGGGGCTAATCTATTTGCCATGATCTTAGCGAATATTTTCGCGTCAGTGTTAATCAGAGAGATGGGTCGGTATGACCCTCTCTCTTCCTTATTTTTCCCTTTCTTTAAAAAAAAAATTATTTTTGTCCTGTTCCAGGATTTAGGAGCCGTTCCGTTTGGTCCAATCGATTGTATTACTTCCAATAATAGCTGTTCTAATTCTGGGCCGCAAATTTTATAGAGTTCCAGAGGTATTGTGTCCTCTCCTGCCGCTTTCCCTGTTGGTAGCGAGTTAATAGCCTGTTGTAGTTCATTCAGTGATATGGCGTTAGAGAGTGCACCCAAGCCTAATAGGTTCCCTGTACTCACTGGATGTTCTTCTACATATTCCTCGATTGATTCTATATCGGCAGGATTTTCTGGGGTATATAGGTTTCTGTAATATTCAGCGAATTGATTAAGTATATCTTGTGGCTGATTATATATTTTGTTCCCTTGTCCTCGGATTTTAGAGATTAAGGTATCTGCTCTATCTTCTGCTACTTTATATGCTAAGACTTTGCCAATTTTGTCCCCACCCTCATATTGGGCTATTTTAAATTTTTGAATCCTAGTGCTGTTTTTCCTAATAAGGTTAGATTTTATATCGGTTTTCAATGTGCTAAGTTTTAGGTTAATTTCCATTACTGCTGCGGGGTTATACTGTAATGCATTAACAAGTGAATCTTCCAATTTGATTATACTATTTAGTAGTGTAAACTTGTGCTGCTTCTGTTCTGCATTTTGCCTGAAGACATAGGCTTGAGTGAGCCCTCTAATACTTGCCTTGCAAGAGTCCCATACCATGCAGCGCCCGGTTGAATTTCTATTAATGGTTATATATTCATTGAGATGAGTTTTGAGCTGTTTCACATAATTTGGATCAGAAAGCAAGTGTCTTGGAAAAGAAAAAGGCCTAGGTGGTGTCCGCGTGCTTTGTGTATCGAATGTTATTATGAGTGCGTTGTGATCAGATGTTATCCGGGGACAGAGAATCATAGAACCGGCCTGTAATAATTTATCGCTAGTTAGGACCAAATCTATTCTAGTGCACGTCTTGTGGGGCGCAGAATAGTATGTAAAGCCCGGCACAGATGGATACAGATATCTCCAAGCATCTTTAATATTGTGTGTCCGACATATATCTATTATGGACAGCCTGGTCTTGTGCATCCTTTGATGAGCATTCGGTTTGGTAGTATCTATTTTGTAGTCCAAAATACAGTTAAAATCCCCCATTATTATGATTTCCCCCTCCCAGCCCAAAAGTTTCACATTTAGTTGGTCAAAGTGTTTTGGATCATCTACATTTGGGCCGTAGACTACGCATAAAACATACTTAGTATTAGCGTAATTGATTTGCGCTATGGCCCATCTGCCATCCTTGTCATGAGCAGTTTGAAGTACCTCTACCCTGAGTCGTTTGTCCTTAAGAATGACAACTCCTCTTGTAGGATTCCCAAAAGTGGAACAAACCAAAACTTCATATCCCAGTTGATTTAAAATTTTCCTATCTTTCCATACAATGTGGGTTTCTGATAATAAGCAAAAATGAGGGTTATGTAGTTTCAATTCCTCTGATACTAAGGATCTTTTGCTTTTGCTGTTAAGTCCTGCCACGTTCCAGGCTAAACATCTAATTAAATGCATTTACTGTCTGTTGAAATAATGCGCCCCTCTTCAAATAACCAAATAATAAGGCTAAAGCTAGTTCTCTTAAGCCTCTAAAACATATAGTAATACCACAAAAAAACCATAAGTTGCGAATTTTATCAATTAATTCCCACTTGTCATCTTGCACACAAATTTTATTGTATTCCCCCCCCCACCCCCCGGGCTCCCCTAGCCCCCATCTTGCGGAGATGTTGTCCCTCCCCCCTCCCCCCCTTGATTCTCACCCCGGCCGGGGAAGAACCACCCCCCAGTGAATGCTGCCGTTAGTAATGAACTGTTGACGCAATAAAAGGATATGTCAGGTAGTGCCTTCTTTATTTCTGTGATGTCCGTTAAAGCCTGTGAACAAGGATCGCAAGGGCTCTGAAATGCGTTAGGCAAAAGTGATTTTCGCCGGAACTAAGGAAAACTAATGTGCAGCTAATATGCTCGGAATTGCGTGCTCTCCAAAGCGTTGGTTCTTTGGTTAAAAATGTTTGGCGGCAGTCCGTGTCGCGGAGAGGCACCACCACGAATCAAGGGCCATGGAGACAATGGAACTGTGCCAAGTTTCTAACTGGGAGTTTGGAGCAGCACCCTTGCTGGTGTACCGATGTTCTGGCAGCCCACTGGAGGGCAATGTACAATAATTAAATATTTAAACGGAAGATGCACAGAACCTACGATGGTGAATAATTGATGAAGGGGGCACCGAAGCCTACTAAAGGAAATTGACAAGGACTCATAAGACCAGCATGCAATAATATGCTAATGAACTGTTGACGCAATAAAAGGATACGTCAGGTAGTGCCTTCTTTATTTCTGTGATGTCCGTTAAAGCCTGTGAACAAGGATCGCAAGGGCTCTGAAACGCGTTAGGCAAAAGTGATTTTCGCCGGAACTAAGGAAAACTAATGTGCAGCTAATATGCTCGGAATTGTGTGCTCTCCGAAGCGTTGGTTCTTTGGTTAAAAATGTTTGGCGGCAGTCCGTGTCGCGGAGAGGCACCACCACGAATCAAGGGCCATGGAGACAATGGAACTGTGCCAAGTTTCTAACTGGGAGTTTCGAGCAGCACCCTTGCTGGTATACCGATGTTCTGGCAGCCCACTGGAGGGCAATGTACAATAAATAAATATTTAAACGGAAGATGCACAGAACCTACGATGGTGAATAATTGATGAAGGGGGCAACAAAGCCTACTAAAGGAAATTTACAAGGACTCATAAGACCAGCATGCAATAATATGCTAATGAACTGTTGACGCAATAAAAGGACACGTCAGGTAGTGCCTCCTTTATTTCTGTGATGTCCGTTAAAGCCTGTGAACAAGGAGCGCAAGGGCTCTGAAACGCGTTAGGCAAAAGTGATTTTCGCCGGACCTAAGGAAAACCAATGTGCAGCTAATATGCTCGGAATTGTGTGCTCTCCAAAGCGTTGGTTCTTTGGTTATATATATATATATATATATATATATATATATATACGCAATTTGGAAAATAAAGAAGTTAAGGTAAACCAAAAAGACATTCACAGTGACTTTTTGTATTGACATGATAAAAGAATCAAAATCGTTACCTTTACCTTAACTTTCAAAAGAACATCAGATAAACGTTAAAAAAAGACTGCCTCTTTAAATGGAGGGACTGTAGTCCTTTTTCAATGTCACAGCTACGTTTGAAATGCCTAACGATCCCACCTCAGCAACTGTGCATATGATTAAGAGGTAATTAACCTCGAAACGCGTTATGCCATCCTACTTGTTGAATACTGCCTTGCCTGGAAATAAAGACGCGTGAAACATGTTGGAGTGGCCGTTTTTTGTGCTGCAGGAGGTTGCGCGTATAATTTGTTGGATGTTTTGGAATGTCTGACACATTCCGTAAACCGGCTCCGACTCACAAGGCCTAGGCGCTCCATTTGTCAGACTCTTGGGACTGTTGTGTGAAACATAGGAAGAAGTGCCCGCCGGCTGAAACATTGCTCATTGAAGGGGCTGAATGGAAGGGCCACGTTGAGAGGCCCGCCTCACCACAGACGTGAACTTTGAAGACAGCTAGAGTCTGCTGAAAGGATTTTCCCCAAGCACAAGATGTATACGCAATTTATTCCCTGATGGCAAGCAAGGAATAGTTTTGACTCGGGTGGTTGTGGAACCTTCCTCTGTCGCTTGGGTCACAGGATAAATAAAAGGAGAAATTTGATCGATTGAAAGCTTGATGCACATGGCTGCAAGTGACAGAGTAAAATGTTTTCCATAATCGACATTGGAAACAAGAATAAAGTTGAGTTGACAACAAGAGGCATTGTGGACCTTGCAGTCCGAAAATGAACGCAATTTGGAAAATAAAGAAGTTAAGGTAAACCAAGAAGACATTCACAGTGACTATTTGTATTGACATGATAAAAGAATGAAAATCGGTACTTTTACCTTAGCTTTCAAAAAAAATCAGATAAACGTTAAAAAAGACAGCCTCTTTAAATGGAGGGACTGTAGTCCTTTTTCAATGTCACAGCTACGTTTGAAATGCCTAACGATCCCACCTCAGCAACTGTGCATATGATTAAGAGGTAACTAACCACGAAACGCGTTATGCCATACTACATGTTGAATACTGCCTTGTCTGGAAATAAAGACGTGTGAAACATGTTGGTGTGGCCGGTTTTTGCGCTGCAGGAGGTTGCGCTTAAAATTTGTTGGATGTTTTGGAATGTCTGACACATTCTGTAAACCGACTCCGACTCACAAGGCCGAGGCGCTTCCTTTGTCGGACTCTTGGGACTGTTGTGTGAAACATAGGAAGAAGTGCCCGCCGGATGAAACATTGTTCATTGAAGGGGCTGAATGGAAGGGCCACGTTGAGAGGCCCGCCTCACCACAGACGTGAACTTTGGAGACAGCTAGAGTCTGCTGAAAGGATTTTCCCCAAGCACAAGATGTATACGCAATTTATTCCGTGATGGCAAGCAAGGAATAGTTGTGACTCGGGGTGGTTGTGGAATCTTCCTCTGTCGCTTGGGTCACCGGATAAAGTAAAGAAGAAATTCGACTGATTGAAAGCTTGATGCACATGGCTACACGTGACAGAGTAAAAGGTTTGCCAAAATCGACGTTGGAAACAACAATAAAGTTGAGTTGACAACAAGAGGCATTCTGGTCCTTGCAGTCCGAAAATGAACGCAATTTGGAAAATAAAGAAGTTAAGGTAAACCAAAAAGACATTCACAGTGACTATTTGTATTGACATGATAAAAGAATGAAAATCGGTACTTTTACCTTAACTTTCAAAAAGAACATCGGATAAACGTTAAAAAAGACAGCCTCTTTAAATGGAGGGACTGTAGTCCTTTTTCAATGTCACAGCTACGTTTGAAATTGGTTGTCATCAGTGATGTCATCAGTGATGTCACTGACCATGTCATGAATGATGTAATATGTGACATCATCAGCAGTGGATTGCGGGTGCGGGATATATAGTTAGTGCAACTAACTATATATGGAATTTCAATGGTTTTGTGTGAGTAAAATAAGGTATTGTAAATGCTAATTCCTAACTATATATGGTCTATAACCCATGGTTTTTTCAGTGAATTTTCAAGGTTTTGTAAATGCTAATTCCTAACTATATATGGTCTATAACCTATGGTTTTTTCAGTGAATATATATATATATATATATAATATATATATATTTTTTAATAAAGTACTTTTACAAAGTATATGACTTCACCACACATGCATTTGCGTTGTAATGGCTTGCGTAATAAAGTCATATGTGTTGTAAAAGTTTGAGGAATTATGGCTTGCAGAGTAATGGTACTTTCGTAGTAAAAAATGCGGAGTGGTATGCGGGATGAAAGAATGCGGGATATCGTCATATATTCGTTGGATGCCCGTTGATGCCCGTTGATGTCTTGGACAACAACAAAGTGTTGTCCGCGAACATCAGAGCGGGCACCCTACCGGTGGCTAATCTTGGGATATCGATGTTACATTCTCCAAGAAGATGGTCAACCAAGCCATTTATAAAGAGGGAAAAGAGGGTAGGGGCCAGTACACAGCCCTGGCGCACCCCTTGGTTCACCGGAAAGTAACCTGACAGGACTCCCCATTTCCCACACCTTACCCGGGACCAGGGTTCGATTCCCGGCGCGGCAGGTTTCTGGACCAGGGTCAGCGGACTCGATAATTCTCTCGCCTCGGTGCCCACTCTGATCAGCGATCACACTCGGCAACTCTGGGCATTAGCTTGCCTCATCTTCACTAACGGCCCCACCAGACCGCCGGGGATGCCTGGTCTCACCCTGGAGATACCCATTAAGGGACCATCTCTCAGGGAAGCCAGGAAGGGTTTCGCAGCGGTCGAAGCGCCTTGGGACCCTACGGGTAAGTAGTGCGCTATATAAATGCCAATGCATACATACATACATACATATGCAGACTCACCAGGACTCTAAGTAAATACTGTGGTAGGCCCACATCTTGAAGTACCTTCCACAGTTTACTTCTAGGTACTAGGTCGAATGCCGACAGCAGGTCAACAAAGATCATGTAGAGGCTGCCACCCTCTACAGTCACCATTTTCCAGTAAATGACCTGCAGTCTAAACAACTGGTCCACCGTTGATGTGTCCTGCCTGAAGCCCACCTGAAAAGGGGATAGAATATCGGGGCATATTACCAAGCAATAGCGATAATTATCGCTATTGCTTGGTTAGAGGCAAAAATTTAATGCAGAGCTGCGGCAATTTTTATCGCAGATAAACCTTGGTATTACCAAGGTTAATCGCAAATGTGATAAAAATCAGCCGCAACGCATGAATATCGCTGAAAAGTCAGTGATATTCATGCATTACTGAGCTAATGCTCTTAGCCATGTTATCCACCTACCATTGGATAACATGGCTAAGAACTGCTCAGGGCAGGTGTTAGCTTTTGGAGATATTCGCGCTTAGCGCGAATATCTCCAAAAGTTGGTAATAGGAGAAAGCGATGTTAGCGACTGTTTCAAGTCGCTAACATCTTGGCACGCCCACTTTGCATGTCATTAGTGATAAATATCACTGACATGCAAAGTGGGGCCCAAGATGGTCGCCATCTCCTACTAGCTGTCGCTAACTGGTGTTAGCGACAGCTAGGTAATAGGGAGATAATTTTATCTCCGCTTTCTTGGCTTTTAAAGCCAAAAAAGCGGAGATAAACCCCCTTGATAATATTCCCCATTGTTATCCTCCATCCAGCTCTGTATTCTACCCAAAATTATTCAGCCCATCAGTTTCTGCGTCACATCTATAAGGCTAATCGGCCTATAGTTTGATGGCAAAAAGGGGGCATCCTTTCTTGTAGATGGGTACAATTTCGGCACCCCGGGATCCATATCGTTCAATATATTATTAAAGAGAACACATAGGTAGGGAACCTATATTTGTGGTTCAGAATGATATAGATCTCCTGGTATCTTGTCTAGGCCAGGGGCCTTATTTGGGGCTAACTTCAAGATCGCCTCCTCTACCTCCTTCAAGGTGATCTCACTTGCCCCTTCCAGTCTATACTCGTGGGGGAGACATGGGAGAGCCGTCCCTGTGCAATCACTGCTCAGGGGGGAATACAGAGCCCCAAAGTGTGCTTCCCAGGCTGAGGCAGCTATGTTCAGTTTATTGGCCAAAAATTGTAAGAACTCACTAAGTGGTACACTTTTGTGCAAAGGTATTAATTTACACGGAGCCTGCGATGGTTCTGCAAATACCCTCTCTTGCCACCTACACGGTTTTCCCTCCACATTGATAGAACCCATTTTCAGGCAGCTATCCAAAGGCAGTTACGTTATGTTGAATGATCACAACTGCTGTGGCATGATGCCAGGAAAACTTTATCTCGTTAGTGTGTCGTCCATGGTCACTTGTTGTATGCAAGTATTGTATCCAACGCACAAGACAGACAGTGGGACGGCATTATGGCCTTCACTGAATATCTCTTCTATACGAATTGATACTTTAAGCAGAAAAAAAGCCATTCTTTTGCAAAAATCTGTGCCACTGACCTGGTCTAAAGAAACGTATGATCTGCAAGTTGCAAGGACATCTGCAGGGATACATGCATTATTATCAATGAACTGCCCAGTACATTTCGCAGAAATGTTAAGTCAAATCCTAAACATGTCTGATACCAGTGGCATCGCACATGTACTTAAGACGATTTTTTTCGGGACTGTTAACACCATTCGAAGCAGTCCTCTGCATTTTTCCAAACTTCGTGCACTCTGTGTTCGGTGGCCTGCCTCTCATCTTGGGACTCGTAGCAGGAATTCTATTTTTATTCCTTCTGCTCCGATATGGCAACCAACAATACCCAGACCAACATGGAAGGGACCCTCCTTGCCATGAGGTATCGTGAGAGGATTACACAGATTCTCGGCTTGGCTCGTTTAAGAGATCTGAACACAACCTGGTTTCTATCGTTCAGACCAATCTGGCAAGATTGCATCTTACCTGTTCTACAATGCTTGCTTTGCGGAGAGGGATGCGTGTTGGACATTTTTCTTACACTTCCATCAGTCCTGCAATCGTATGTCGACGCCTTGCTAGGTCCCATAACGACTCATGCATTGTGTTGTTCCCAACGGCTACCAATCGTGATGACGGCATTAATTGAGGTCTCACCAGTAAGTCGAACTGAGGGTGAGATACGAGGATTAACAGGCACATAGGTACCATCTGATATGAACATTGCTAATGCGGCACCTGGCGCTGACGGCAATGCTTCTCATTTGTGCACATTTGATCTGTTAGATCAAATAGTTCAACTTTTACCTACTGTGGTAGACAATTTCTTTGCCAGCCTAGACGATCTGATGTTTTCTTCTGACACCGAGAATAACTTTTAATTCATTCACACAGCGTTCCCCTAACTCTGAAATTCGGTCTTCAATTTTTCAAAACATAGAATTCTAACTTTTTGACTCTATTTTTTCACAACCATTTGAATTTTTTCTCTCCAAAACATTGAACTTTTTTGGCACAGACTAATCTGCTTAAAGTAGAACTATTCTTAAAGAACAAGAAATTATTTTCCTTTTTAGAGAAACTATTTGGCCTTGTCCTCATTACTATAACTATTGATATGATATTTTATGTTATGAAATGGTCTCGACTTTTGCTTTCTGTATTTAAGAGCCATTTTCATAAATGTAAATTCATGATTCATTCAGTTTGCATATTTAGATACCATACTATCAGCCAGATTCATCATTGAAAATTGCGCTCGCAAAGGGCCAGATTCTGAGAATCTGGCCCTTTGCAAGCGCAATTTTTGCATTTGGTATTTATCATCCCAAATGCAAAAATCGCTAATAGCAAAATCGCTAAATTGCGAGGAATTGCATTTAAGGAATCTCTATTTGAGATTCCTTAAATGCAATTCATTAACCATTTTCTATTTGCGAATTCGCAATTTTTGGCCGCTATTTACCGCGAAGTCTGACTTCGTGGTAAATAGTGAAAACTTAGAAAAATGCACTTTAGTGCATTTTTCTAAGTTGTATGTTACACACACACATGTCCTTTGGACATATGTGTGCGCAACATCAGTCTACATTTTCATTTCAGGGGTGCTACATGGTGTCCTTTGGACACCGCTGGCACCCTTGAAATCGCATCCTTATTTGCGATTAGCAAATTGCTAATCGCAAATAAGGAATAACTCCCCTTTCATTCCTATGGGCCTTTAGGAAGCTGTAGGAATCACAATTTATTTTGCGATTCCTACATGAATCTCGTTATGCAAGTCCTTAATAGCGATTCCTTAATAATCGCTATTAAGGACTCGCAAAATGGGACAATGATGAATCTGGCTGTATATGCTTAGAATGTCATCACTTCCTTAAAATGCGTACATTAGAAACACTCAATATTTTTCTCATGTACAACCATTTCAAGTGCATTTTTATGTATTTTGGGGTTGGATTGTAAACACTAGCTTTAGATATGTTCAGTGCTTATTAGGTTAGCTTTATTGAACTTAAGATTGTGGAGTGGGTGTTGTAAATTAATCTAGGCCCTAGAAAAATTTTCGCGATTCATGCCCTTATATAGGTATACTTTATCATATCCTTATATAGGCATAGAAATCACTACCATATTTGGCCTAAGCCATACAGCCCAAATACGGCATGGCTACTTCTGGGAATTAACAACAATTTCTTGGAAAAACCTGGCTTCAGCAGCCAGAGATTTCCCCCTGCTTGAATATTAAGTTCTCCAAGAACTCCTGGCATTTTCGAAGAATTTAGGCTTTGAGTGACATATTAAGTCCAAACATGCATTAAACTCGACACCTTCAAATTATAAATATGCCTAGGTTTGCCCAGATAAACACACTGTGGTTTTGGAGCAGATAGACTATCCAAGCAATAGAAATCCAGCTCCATTGTTTCCGGTTTACCCTTGCGGGTATCTCGGAAACCGAGTCCTGAGAGAGAGATACAAGACCGCCTTCATTCTAAAACCAAGGTACGGAGCTGATTAGACCTCTTAGAGAATTCTTGGAATAGATTCCTGGCAGAGAACTACTAAACTTAGGCTACTCCTCACTTACTCCTTCCCTAGTACTAGACTTAGGTTAGGTACACCGGGGTAGGCGTATTTTAGAAGCACCAGTTGAGTACTTTTAGTCATTATTTATTACTGTATGTATTTTATATATTTTATGCACTTTATGGCTCAGAAACCATATCATGCTTTTACAGTACTACTTTATAATACTGTTCGTATTATATGAATTGTACTTTATAACCAGTATTACGATTGTAGCAGTTCATTTCCAATGCTTTAGAAAGAAGATTGTTCAATAAATACTTTAATTGAAAACGCCTGTCTCTCTATTTCTCTGCATCTCTGGTGAAACGCAGCATGCACGATTGACTGAGTAAAATAGTTATGTATTGTTTCCGCAACTCTAGAGATTGATTTCTTATTCTTTGGAAACAAAGTTGTCATGTTTATGCGGTTGTCAGAAACGAATCCCTTCTTGTGAGTTCGAGAACGTTTCTAGTGACCTCTGAGCTAGCTGGCACTCACTATTAAGTTTAATATATTCGGTAGAGACCTAGTAGACTTCAGTCCTACGTCTAAACTACGGTATATACTATTCCAATGCGCAGAGCCTATTGGGAATATAGGAACTACACTACAGTTGATTGTCAGGATGGCCACACATCATCGCAGGTTGCACACACGTTCAGCTCTGGTGGCACTGAGTGGCGGGAGTTCCATATTGGGGGGCGGGGGGGACGTCAATTCGTGAATCACAGCCTGTTAGACAAAAAGCAAGATGAGATTGTGCATCATGCATCCATCAAAGAAGAGAGATAGAGAGAGAGTGAGAGAGTGGGAAAAAGAGTGAGAGAGAGAAAGAAAGATGGAAAGAGTGAGAGGAAGACAGAGAGAAGGAGTGAGAGAGAGAGGAAGAGAGAGACAAACAGTGAGAGAGAGGAAGAGAGAAAAAGAAAGAAACAGTGTGAGAAAGAGAGAAAAAAAGAGAAACAGTATGAGATAGAGGAGAGAGAGAGAAAGAGTGAGACAGAGAGGAATAGAGAGAGAAAGAATGAGAGAGCGAGGAAGAGATAGAGTATGAGAGAGAGAAAGGAAGAGCTAGAGGGTGAGGGAGAGTGAAAGAGTATGAGTGACAGAAAGGAAGAGAGGGAGGGAGTTTTGACACTGTGTAGATAATCCTCACAGCTCACCTTTCTGTCACTGGTGTGCCTCCAGCCACGTGCCGGGATATAGGGCAGCCCTCAAGCTTAGTCATCTGAAACATAGTATGGAATCAGTAATGGATGAGTACATACAACTGTGCACGCCTAAATCACTGTCCCACCTTTGTGTATCCAGGCTACTGCACCCCATCCACTTCCACTGTCCATAGGTGTTTGCCCGCCGCTTCGCAGCCAGTCTGCTGCACCCCATCCATTCCCACTGCCTAGAGATGTATGACAGCCGCTGCGCACCTAAGTTGCTGCACTCCATGCACTCCCACGACCCGGAGGTGACTGCCTGCCGGAGAAAACCAAGGCTGCTGCATCCATCCACTTCCACTGGCCGGTGGTGACTGTCTGCTGCTGGGCAAACAAGCCTCTCTGCTCACCTTCTGCCACCAGTCCGGCTTCCGAGCCAATCACAGCACCGAGACCGCCCTCATCGCCGCCACCGACGACATCCGAGCCCTGATGGACAATGGAGAAACAGCGGCCCTCATCCTCCTAGACCTCTCCGCGGCTTTCGACACGGTCTGCCACCGCACCCTAGTACGGCGCCTCAGCAACATCGGAATCCAGGACAAGGCGCTGGAATGGATCATCTCCTTCCTCGACGGAAGAACACAGAGAGTCCGCCTACCACCGTACAAGTCAGAGGCCTCCGAAGTCATCTGCGGCGTCCCTCAAGGATCATCTCTGAGCCCCACCCTCTTCAACGTCTACATGAGCCCCCTCGCGGCCATCGTACGCAAACACAACCTCAGCATAATCTCCTACGCCGACGACACCCAGCTGATCCTCTCCCTGACCAACGACCCCACCGCCGCCAGAGCCAACCTGCACGAAGGGATGAAAGAGGTAGCCGAGTGGATGACGACCAGCCGCCTAAAACTGAACTCAGACAAGACGGAGGTCCTCATCCTGGGCCCCTCACCCTCCGCCTGGGACGACTCCTGGTGGCCTCCCGCCCTGGGCACCGCACCCAAACCGACAGACCATGCACGCAACCTGGGCTTCATCCTGGACTCCTCCCTTTCCATGACCAGGCAAGTCAACAACGTCTCCTCGACGTGCTTCAACATCCTACGCATGCTACGGAAGATCTTCTGGTGGATCCCCACCGAGACCAGGAAGACCGTCACCCAGGCCCTCGTCACCAGCCGACTGGACTACGGCAACGCCCTCTACGCCGGTACCACCGCCAAACTCCAGAAGAGACTCCAGCGGATCCAGAACGCCTCAGCCAGACTCATCCTCGACATCCCACGAACCAGTCACATCTCCGGACACCTGAGAGACCTTCACTGGCTCCCCGTCAGCAAAAGAATCACCTTCCGCCTCCTCACCCACGCACACAAAGCCCTACACGACCAAGGCCCGAGCTACCTCAACAGCAGAGTCAACTTCTACGCTCCCAAACGCCACCTCCGATCAGCCAACCACGCCCTCGCCGCCGTCCCCCGCATCCAAAGAGCGACTACAGGAGGAAGGTCCTTCTCCTACCTGGCTGCCAAGACCTGGAACTCCCTCCCGACCGACCTGCGCCTGACCCAAGACCACCTCTCCTTCAGGAAGAAGCTGAAGACCTGGCTGTTCGAGCAGTAGCGGCCCCCCCCCCCCCCCCAGCGCCTTGAGACCCTACGGGTATGTAGCGCGCTTTACAAGTGTCATTGATTGATTGAAGAGGGTCCACCAAGTGCCCAAGCGGCCTCCTCACCCATTGTGTACACGCAGCAAAGCCGAGCTCACAATTCAGGTTGAGTGTTGATTGCAGGATGGCAACACATCATCGCAGCCATGCTTGACAAAAAGCAAGATAAGATTGTGCGTCATGGATCTATCAAAGGAGAGAGAGAGATAGAGAGAGAGAAAGAGTGAGAGAGAGGATGAGAGAAAAATAAAGAAAGAGTGAGAGGAAGACAGAGAGAAAGAGGAGAAGAGAGACAAACAGTGAGTGAGAGGAACGAGAGAGAGAAAGAGATAAACATTGTGAGAAAGAGGAAGAGAGAAACAGAGGAAGAGTGAGAGAGTGAAAGAGAGAGAGAGAAATAGTGAGAGAGAGAAAAAGAGAGAAATAGTGTGAAAGAGAGGAAGAGAGAGAGAAAGAATGAGACAGAGAAAGAGACAGAGAAAGAGAAAAAATGAGAGAGAAAGGAAGAGACAGAGAAAGAGAGCTAGAGTATGAGAGAGAAAAAGGAAAAGATAGAGAGCGAGAGAGGAATAGAGAGAAATAAAGAAAGAAAGAATGAGAAAGAGTGAAATACAAAGAAGAGAGAAAGAGAGAAACAGTGTGGGAGAGAAGAGAGAGAGAGAAAGAGTGCGAGAGGAAGAGAGAGAGAGAAAGAGTGAGAGAGAGGAAGACGGAGAAAGAGAGAAAGAGTGAGATACAAGGAAGAGAGAAAGAGTGTGAGAGAGAAGAAGAGAGAGAGGAAGAGTGTGAGAGAGAGGAAGAGAGAGAGAGAAGAGTGAAAGAGAGCAAGAGAGAGAAAGAAAGAATGAGAGAGAGAGGAAGGAAGAGAGAAAGTATGAGAAAGGGAAAGGAAGAGATGGAGAGGGAGTGTTGACACTGGAGAAAATATTCGCAGCTCACCTTTCAGCCACCGGTGTGTCGCCAACCACGTGCCGGGACATAGTGCACCCTCAAGTTTAGTCATCTGAAAGACAGTATAGAATCAGTAATTGCAGAGTACATACAACTGCACATGTGTAATTCACTGTTTCGCCCCTGTGCACTCAGGCTTCTGCATCCCGTCCACTCCCACTGCTCAGAGGCGTCTGTGCACTCTTGTGCACCCAGCTGCTGCACACTATCCATTCCCAATGCCCAGAGGTGAGTGTGCGTTGCTGCATAAAGAAGCCTCTCTGCTCACCTTCCGCCACCGGCCTGAGTGTAAGTGGGTGTACCATGTGCCGAAGCAACTTTCTCAGGCGTTGCATACAAGCGGTACAGGAGAGAAAACAATTTGGAGTGAGTGTTGATTGATAGGATGGCCAGGCATTATCACAGGTTGAACACGCGTTCAGCTCTGGTGGCACTGAGTGGCAGAAGGTCCATATTGGGGGGACGTCAATTTGTGAATCACAGCCTGTTAGACAAAAAGCAAGATACAATTGTGTGTCATGCGTCCATCAAATGAGAGAGAGATAGAGAGAGAGAAAGAGAGAGAGAGAAAAAGAGTGAGAGAGAGGAAGAGAATGATAGAAAGAAGGAAAAAATGAGAGGATGACAGAGAGAAAGAGTGATAGAGAGAGAAAGAGAGGGAAAAGAGAAACAGTGTGAGAGAGAGGAAAAGAGAGAGCAAGAGTGAGACAGAGAGGAAGAGAGAGAGAAAGAGAAAGAATGAGAGAGAGGAAGAGGCAGAGAAAGAGAGATAGAGTATGAGAGAGAGAAAGGAAGAGTGGGAGAGAGAGAAAGAGTGTGAGTAACAGAAAGGAAGAGAGGGAAACACTGTGTAGAAAAACCTCAGAGTAATGGATGAGTACATACAACTGCACAAGCCTAAATCGCTGTCCCACCTTTGTGTATCCATGGTAGTGTACCCCATCCACTTCCACTGCCCAGAGGTGTCTACTCACTGCTGTACACCCAGGCTGCTGCACCCCATCCACTCCCACTGTCCATAGGTGTTTGCCAGCCGCTTCACAGCCAGTCTGCTGTACCCCATCCACTCCCTCTACCTAGAGATGTATGACAGCCGCTGCGCACCCAGGCTGCTGCACCCCAAGCAATCCCACTACCCAGAGGTGACTGCCTGCTGGTGCGCACCAAGGCTGATGCATCCCATCCACTCCCACTGCCCAGAGGTGACTGTCCACTGCTGCACAAACAAGCCTCTCTGCTCACCTTCCGCTACTGGTGTGTGTCGAAGAGGGTCCACCACGTGCCGAAGCACCCTCCTTAGTGAGAGAGATTACGAGAGAGTAATAAAGAAAGAGTGAGAGGAAGACAGAGAGAAAGAGTGAGAGAGAAGAAGAGAGAGACAAACAGTGAGCAAGAGGAAGAGAGAGAGAAAGAGAGAAACAGTGTGAAGAAGAGGACGAGAGAAACAGAGGACGAGTGAGAGAGAGAGAAAGAGGTAGAGAAAGAGTGAGAGAGAGAGGAAGAGAGAGAGTAAGAGAGAAACAGTGTGGAAGAGAGAGAAAAAGAGTACGACAGAGCGGAAGAGAGAGAGAAACAGAAAGAATAAGAGAGGAAGAGGCAGAGAAAGCAAGAAAGTGTGAGAGAGAGAAAGGAAGAGATGGATAGGCAGAGAGAGTGTTGACACTGGAGAAAATCTCTGCGGCTCACCTTTCTGCCACCGGTGTGTCTCAAACCACGTGCCGGGACATAGTGCACCCTCAAGCTCCCACATCTGAAATACAGTACAGAATTAGTAATGGCAGAGTATATACGAATAGATACACCTAAATCTCTGCTCACCCAGGCCTCACTGCTCACCTTTTCGCGGACAGGGCACTCTCCACATCATGCAGCCCCGCTCTGCAGGCCACCAGGGCTCACATTTGCTGCTGCGTCTTGAATTTGCCATGGCAGAGGACATACTAGTGCACCCATCATTATCGCAGGTTGCACACCCGCTTAGCTCTTGTGGTGCCACTAACTCAGTGACCAGTGAGACCACACACTTGGCGGTAGGCCCCCGCTGTTCGATGGCTCAGGCCTACACTGCGGTTCAGAAGGGCAGACAAAACATGAGGTGTCCGGACCACCGGGATGGGCCATCACTGCAGACTGTACACCCGCTCACCACTTACAATACCCCTACCTCAGTGGACCAAAATTCACAATCCCTTGGTGGTGTGCCTGTGCCACCCGCAGTGCATCCGGTGAGAGCAACTCTAAAATGACGTAGAGCACGTGCGCCCAGTCTTTTTTATCGGTAGGGGCACGTGTCCGGTGACGCCTGTGCTGGATGGGTTTGGTGTGGGTGTACCAGCCGTGAGGGAGTGGCTGTAGCGTACTGACAACTAGACCGATGACCAGCACATCACTACAATGAAAATCTGGGCCAAGTAGCGTTGTTGTCTTTTCCTGTAAGCGTAAACAGAGTGGGTTTGCCTGGCGTATTGCAGTGCAGCATGAGGCTGTGAAAAATGACTCCGGAGCTATGGGCGTGGCTCCGTCGTGAGCTGTATGAGGAATCAACTGATGCAGGTGTCCATGTTGTAGTGCTGCCGTCACCCGGGTTGCAACCGTCAAAGAGTCACTCTGTGAGCCAAGTCCCACAACATGGGCAACATGGAAGGTACGGGGAATCACTGACCCTACATTCATCCATAGTTCCACACAAGAAAGATGGTGGACGTGACACATCTGTGTGGATATGCATGTTTATTAAACATTCAGTGGAGTATTGCAGCTGTAGTAATACAGGGCCATGGAAAGTTCAAGTTTCAGTTTTTGGCACATGGAGGGCAGCCAATTAGAGCCAAGCTCATTGTCGGGGTTAGGTTGTGCCTTAATATGTACTTATACAATCACTACACCAATCCCCACACACTGATAAATTCACTGTACACTCTTCTTTCAGTACTCTAATGATCCAGTCTCTACATACGTACTTGTACAATGACTGAGACAAAGTTACATAACAAAGGTTTTCCCCCACTGTCAAAGGTAAGATGGTTGCATAAGCTGTCCAGAGCACAATGGAATATGGTAGGTACCAAGAGCAGCATGTTGCATATGTAATGAACACACGGACACAGATAGTGGAACTGGGTAGGGGCACTTGCGCTCGAGTCCTTTTTTTTACCAGGGCCACAGGTTCAGTGACGTCTGTGCTGGATGCGTGTAGGGTGAGTGTAAGTCAGCCCTCCGGGAATGGTCGGTGCTGGTAACAAGTACAACAGTAATCATTGGTTCAGACAGATAGATTTAATCATAAAGGGTCCATGAGTTGTGCTGCACTGAGGTAGGGGCATCAGAAGCATTCAACGTGTGCGCAGCCAGCGATGATGCATGGTCTGGGCGGGCCGCACTGGGAGCCAAGTCTCTTGCCTACTGGACTGCGTCATCTGCAATTGCGACTCGATGTGAATTGTGAGCCCTGCTATCCGCAGTGTAAATCGAAGGCAGTAGTCAGCATCGACATCGAGGAATGCTTTTTGTGACTTCCTCTTGAGAAAATCCAATGACATAGAGTACAGTTCACTCTGCAATAAATAAATCAAAACTGAAATCAAATTGTAAGCTCTGCTGTCCGCAGTGTACAATGCCATTCAGTGTTTGTTTGGACTTGCAAGATGAATTTGGTCATTGTAGTAAATCTGTAACTGTTATACAACAAGTTCTTGAAGCAAGGATACTAAAAGGATATTGTGTCGGTTTGAGGGAGTCCTGATGACTGCAGTGTAGGCAGGAGGCAGCGGTCAGCAAAGGCCCACAGTCACATGGCGTTGAGTTGAGCTGCACAGTTATTGTCAATTCAATCCAGCATGTGTGCAGCCAGCGATGATAAGTGGTGCACTGAGTTACTGGCACCTGAAGCAACCAGCGTGTGTGGAGCCTGCGATGATGCATGGCCCAAGTGGGCCGTCCTGGTAGCAATGTCTTTTGCCTACTGAATTTTACCTTAATAAGGCTACATGGTGATGACTTGTGGTACAGTGAGTTAGTGGCACCTAAAGCACTCAGCATGTGCGCACCCTGCGATGATGCATGGTCCGGTGGAGCCGCACTGGGAGCAATGTCTTTTGCCTAATGAATTCTGCCTTATTAAGTCCACATGGCGATGACTTATGGTGCAGTGAGTTAGAGGCACATGAAGCACTGAGCGTGTACGCACCCAGCGATGATGCGTTGGGTCGTATTGGGAGCAATGTCTTTTGTCTAATGAATTCTGCCTTAATAAGGCTATGTGGCGATGACTTGTGGTGCGCTATGTGGCGATGACTTGTGGTGCACTGAGTTAGTGGCACCTGAAGCACTCAGCGTGTGCACACCGTGAGATAATGCGTGGTCCGGGTGGGTCATACTGGGAGGAATGTCTTTTGTCTAATGAATTCTGCCTTAATAAGGCCACGTGGTGGTGAGTTCTGGTGCACTGAGTTAGTGGTAAGCAGGGGCGAAATTTGCGAATTCACGTTCCACGAATTCGCGGATTTCCCCGCGAAATCGCAAAAAAATCTGCGAATTCATGAATTTTCCTGCGAAATCGCGGATTTTTTGTGATTTGCCCTGGAGTACTTTCTACTGGCTAATCCAGTTAGTGCTCCCTCACGCAGCTACAGTGTAGTAAAAGCACTCAGGGTGAGATTTAAAAGCCGCTTGCGCCTCTTTTGCGCCGCAGTTGAGTCACTTCTGTGATGAAGCGGCAGCACAAAAGATGCGCCATGGTGCTGGCTATTAACAACGTGACGCATCTGAGAGATGCGTCACGTTGTAAAGCCCTGCGCCATCAGGAGGCGTTCCGGCACAGGGGAGGGCGTTCCTGCGCAGGAACGGCTCCTAAAAGTGGCTGAGTGAAATCTACAAGATTTCACTCAGTCACTTTTAGGCCAATGCTGCGTCAAAACCCTGCGCCTGCTTGAAGCAGGCGCAAGGCTAGACGCAGCATTGGGGAGATAGGCCCCCCCCCAGAGCATTGCTGGAGCTGCGTCTCGCTTGCGACGCAGCTCCAGCAATGCGCTGCTTTTACGGCACAGATGCGTGACGCATCTGTGCCGTTTTTGCCATATGGTGCGCCGCATTGTAAATGCGGCGCACCATGGGTGGCGGAGCTGCAACGCACAATAGCTGGTGCATCCCTGGGGATGCGCCAGTTATTGTAAATCTGCCCCTATTCATTTAGCCAACGAGGGAGCACTTACTGATTAGACAGTAGAAAGTACTCCAGTTGGGTAGAGGTATTGCACAAAAAGGTGGCATTTTCGTGGACAAACACGCAGGGCGGGATTCATTCTGCCCCCTGTTAGACTCGTTTTTTGTGCCCTTCTGCCCTCTGTTAGACTTGTTTTCCCCTTGTTTTTCTGCCCTTCTGCCCTCTGTTAGACTTGTTTTTCCCTTGTTTTTCTGCCCTTCTGCCCTCTGTTAGACTAGTTTTTTGTGCCCTTCTGCCCTCTGTTATTCCCCTGTTTTTGTGCCCTTCTGCCCTCTGTTAGACTCGTTTTTTGTGCCCTTCTGCCCTCTGTTAGACTCATTTTTGTGCCCTTCTGCCCTCTGTTAGACTCATTTTTGTGCCTTTCTGCCCCCTGTCAGACTCCTTTTTTGTGCCCTTCTGCCCTCTGTTAGACTCGTTTTTCCCCTGTTTTTCTGTCCTTCTGTCCTTCTGTCCTCTGTAAGACTCATTTTTCCCTTGTTTTTTCTGCCCTTCTGCCCTTTGTTAGACTGCTTTTTGTGCCTTTCTGCCCTCTGCATCACCACATCATCACTCAGCGCTACCCCAGCATCACTCAGCGCCACCACATTATCACTCAGCACCACCACATTATCACTCAGCACCACCACAGCACCACTCAGCACCACCACAGCATCACTCAGCACCACCACAGCATCACTCAGCACCACCACAGCATCACTCAGCACCACCACAGCACCACTCACCATCCCCACAGCACCACTCAGCACCACCACAGCACCACTCAGCACCACCACAGCACCACTCAGTGCCACCCCAGCATCAATCTGCACAACCGTTCAACAACAACTGGTTCAAATATGTTCTCTCAATGTTTCAAGCTTTATTACAAATATCACAAAAATATGTTAATATTTCACTTTTGTTCTTGGATTTTCGACACAATAACATACACTGAACATAATCTTCACAAAAGTAATTTACAAAAGTTTTAGCTATTGCCATTATAAATTAAAATCACTTTTATTTAAGTATTAATTATTTAAAACAATTTAAATCCATTGTAATTTGTAATATCAATACATCTAAGTCACGTAAATACAAAACATGTTGCATTACAAATGCTATAGGTGTCACATTTGCGAAAGTTATACCTATTGGCATTGTAAATGACAAGGCTATTAATTTAGCTATTTTCAAAACCAACACATAAATAAAACAAATTGTCATTTACAAGACCAATAGCTCAAACCTTCCTAATGCGAGACCTATTGCATTGCAAATTCTTGTTTTTATATCTGTCAGTGCTTCCTGTTGAGGTTTAATTTTCATGACAGGCGCCTCATTGCCTACTTGTAACTATTCTCTGACCCTGCTTCAAGGGTCAGAGCAGGGTCAGAGAATAGGTGCAAGTAGGCAACGAGGCGCCAGGAAGCACTTACAGGCTTACAGCAGCAGGTGCCCACGTTGAAGTTAATTTATTTGTAACCCTTTTGTAAAAGGTTACAAAAATTAGCTTCAACTTTTACACCTGCTGCTGTAACCCTGTAAGTGCTTGGCTGAAAATTCGTCCCGGCTGATTCGCAGATTTTACCGCGATTTCGTGAGATTCGTGGATCGCGAAATCGCAGAAAATCCGCAAATTCCGCGAGCGGAACAGATTTTCAGCCCATGCTTAGTTAGTGGTACCTCTGGCGCTCAGCGTGTGTGCACCCTGCGATAACGCGTGGTCCGGGCAGGCTGCACTGGTAGCAATGTGTTTTGCCTACTGGACTGCGCCATCTGCAATCACCACTCCATCTGAATTGTGAGCCCTGCTGTCCGCGGTGTAGATCAAAGGCAGTAGTCTGTACAGACATAAGTCTGAGGTGCTGTGCCACTGCGTTCGCAGGAGGCCTGCGGTCAAGGCAGCAGCCACGTGGCAGGGTGAGGGCCGCTGCTCTGGCAGATGCTTTGGCCTTCCCACAAGTGAACCACACCCAGAACCCCAGCCTATTTATTCATACTCCTACGCTGGAGTGGTGTACGTTAGACCAGCCCACTCTGCTTCTGCTTCCAGGGGGGGACAACACAGGTACATGATTGAGATCTTCCCCTCTGCCTGAGGTAACATGGTTGCTTCCACTGTGCACAACACTACAAGTACCAACAGTATATGTACACATGGAGAGGTTTGTGCTCTACATACTGAGGTCTGTCCAGCACAACACCGCTACACTTGGTATTGAGTGCATTATTATTGATGGGTGAGTTGCGTCCTTCACAGATACTTGGTTGCCACATCAAGTATAGTGTGGCTGAGGAACCATGCCGTTTTTTGGAAGGTCTGCTGTCCTGATCTGTGCTGCCTCTGTGGTAGGGTGGGGTGGGACAGGGGAAGAAGTCCTGAGGCTGGTGGCAGTGGGTGGTGTGGCCTTCTTGGGTGTCGGAGCTGCATGATCAGTAACTGTATGACATGTGATGATCTTGAGATGTGATTTTGGGCTGGACTCCATTTCACACTGCAGATAGTCGTCCTGGTTTACACCAATAAAAGGCAAATGTTAGATTTGTACTGCTAACGCTGCTTATTGCCTGTTTTTGGATCGCACCCCAGATTTGGCCGATCGTTGAAAATATCGGGAAGGGGTGTTTTTGTGTTATATTTGCATGGGAACGCCTACTCTGCATATTATTACCATTAGTTGTTGCTCTCATTTGTGGCAATTTTTTTTGCGGAAGCAATTGCTGGAAATCTGCCGATATTGGCTGTTTTCACCAGGTTGAGAATGGAATGATAATTTAAAATCATTGAAAAAACTATAGGTTTCATGAACATTATAATTAGAAATTAGCATTAAAAAAACATTGAGGGGGGCGTGGCCAAGATGGCGGGGTGAGCGGACGCTTCCTCCCGTAGCTCCTCCGGCCCAGCTCAGCTCGAGCCCCGATTCCTGTGCTTCTCTCCCCCCGCGGCTGCTCTGCGGGCGAGAGAACTGTGCCGGAGTTCCTGGGGCACATTTTGATATCACTTTGACTCCTATCGCCCTGGAGGAAGTGCCCGTAAAGTTTATTCAAAGATCGGACCACGGAGAAGAGCCTGGATCGGACCACGGCGAGGAGCCTGGAGGCGGAGCGTATTGCGGCGCTGTCCGAGCGCCTCGGCTGGGCCGAGTGCTGAAAGCTGGTAATCCCGAGAAAACGGGCCCGGCGTGCTCCGTAGAGTACAGGGGCTTCCCGGCCGGAGCCTACGTGACCAGAGTCATCGCTGGACAGCGGACCCCGGACCCGCGCTGGCGCTCTGCCCCTTTACCACGGATGTCGGTGTATGATGCCATGCGGATCCCGAACCTGGAGGCAGGAGACGGAGGTGTTTGAGCGGCGGCCGATCTGGGTGTACCCGCCGGTACAACAGTGGGACACTGGTTTTGAACTTTCCTGGCCCATTGCAGCTTGAGGGTCGCCTGCGGTCTTGCCGGCCTAGGCCGCCCTCCCAGGTTCCGCCCTTCCGCCATCTTGTCGCTGAGGAGCTGGAGCTGACGACTTTCGCCCGCGGCCTTGTCGAACGGGTGCCTCCTTTCGCCCTGGCTCCTGCACCACCTTCCCTGAAAGTAACTACTGAAGGACCCTGGCTTTGGCCCTGTTCACCGCCCTGGTTGGTACGATGATCGTCTCGCCCCGGCCTGTGTCGCCATTTTGTCGCCTGTGACGCATCACCCTTGTCTCCGGCGGGGCCTTCACATCTGGTGCCCACGAGCGACTGGGCGCATCTACAGCGGCCGGCTCTGAGCTTTGCCCACCGCGGAGGCCAAGATGACTGGGAGAGGAGGCGCGAAAAGGGGGGACCGCACTCTACCAGACATGCTCAGCAGGGCCCAGCAACTGCGGGACAGGACACAACCGTCCCCTGAGTCCTCTCGGGCCTCGGCAGACGCCACTGGAGGCGAGCCACCGTTCACGAGGTCCTTCATGGAGGACTTATTCAGCTCCCTCAAAGAGGACTTCCAGACGCTCAAGACCGAGGTGGCCAGCGAGGTCCGTGAAGTGCGCAGAGAGGTCGAGGGCCTGGGCGAACGTGTTGACACGGTGGAAACGGCAGCCCAGCGCCGCGATGAGGAGATAGTCCATCTCCAGCAGGACGTTCTCCGCCTACGGGAGCAGTGTGTCGAGCTCCAGGCCCACTCTGACGACCTCGAGAACAGGTCCAGACGGAACAATATCCGGGTGCGGGGCGTCCCATCCGCGGATGAGGGAGCAGACCTGGTGGCCTATCTGCAGGACCTGTTCCGGGACATTTTGGGAGAAGACACGGACTTTCCGATCCGCATAGACAGAGCGCACAGAGTGGGCCGCCAGCGCCAGTCATCGGCACCCCCACCTGATATTCTGGCGTTCCTGCCGGATTTCCCCCTGAAGGAGCGCATTATGACAGAGGCCCGCAGGAAGCAGCCTTTAACTTTCAGAGAGCGGCCCGTGGCGCTCTACCAGGACCTGTCCGCCATCACGCTGCAGAAGCGTAGGTCCTTCCGTATCGCTACGGACTTTCTGCGGGAACATGAGACGGCCTACTCTTGGGGTCACCCCTTCCGTCTCATCTTCCGATGGAATGGGGTGTTACACCAGCTGCGCTCCCTCCAGGACGTCTGCGGGGTGCTGGGACTCACAGCCACGGAAGAAGAAGGGGCGACGCCCGCGTGGAGGCGTCCCGAGCGACGGAGTCGGCGAAGATCGAGGAGACGCCAATCACCGGCGACTGCGAGTCGCCCTGATTCCCCTACCATCAGGGCGGATATGGCGGAAGCCCTGAGAACGGCGGCCAGGAACTTGCCTGAATCCAACGGCGTGGCCATGACGGCCTAACTTCACTCCGGGGGGAGAGAATCTTAGCCTCTACGATGCTGGGTTGGGGCTGGGGGTTGGGGGGGAACGGTTGGAGGTGAGTGGCTGAACGTCCACTTGATTGTTTTCTGCAGACTCGCCTGCTTGGGCTGGACTGAGACAATGGGGTGTTTTTCTTTGTTTATGGTTTTGGCTAGTTGCCATGGGTTGGTTCTGGGAGGGCTTAGGAGTTGGTTTGTTGTTGGTGGGGTCCCGTCCGATACTGCCCATGCACACGCGAGGCCGGTTCTGGCCTTCCCTGCTCCCCTGCCCCGCGCGCCCCCCCGCTGATCCCTCGCTTGCTGCATAGCGCTTCGATCCCCTAGGAGCGATGCCGTCCTTGAAAGTGGTGACCCTTAATGTTAAGGGTCTGAACAACCCTGTGAAGCGTAGGGCGATCCTTTCCCTGCTAGAGGGGACGCAGGCGGACATTTGCCTTTTGCAGGAAACTCATTTACTTTCCAAAGATTGTCATAGGTTGCGCTCTGCCAAGTTCCCCACCCAATTCTTCTCATCGGCGGCGACCAAAACTGCGGGTGTAGCCATTCTTTTAGCCAGCTCCTTCAGGGGCGAGGTATTGTACAAATATGCCGAGCAGAAGGGGAGGCTCCTAGTGTATCGCATGCGGCTTGGAGGTATCGCCTTCACGGTTGGCTCCGTTTACAGCCCGAATGACCACCAGGATCGTTTCCTGGAATCTGTGTTGGTGGACATCACTGCCTCGCCCGATCGCCATGTTGTCTTGGGGGGAGACCTAAATATGGTCTTTGACTCAACCTTGGATAGGTCTGCCCAACGCTTCCCGCAGACGGGGGAGCTTTCTCGAGCGGTGCAAGACCGGATTGCAGAGATGGATCTGCATGACCTCTGGCGCACTATGCACCCCACCGATAGGGACTATTCATACTTCTCCCACGCGCACCGCACTTATTTGCGGTTGGACTATCTCTTGGTGAGCGGGCCGCTTCGCTCGGCCGCCACGGCGGCAGACATAGGGGTCTTGTCCCTGTCCGATCATGCACCGGTTTCCGAGTTTTTGCTTGGCCGGCAGCCCCCCCTCCAGAGGGATGTGGCGGCTTCGGGATACGCTTCTACATAAGAAGTCGGTGGTGAAGCGAGTGGGGGAGGTCATTCAGGAGTACCTGGTCCACAATAGCAACTCCGACACGTCTCTAGCGACGCAGTGGGCAGCCTTGAAGGCGGTCCTCAGGGGGGAATTTATTTCCATTTCCTCGGCGGAGAACAGAGAGCGGCAATGTAAGAGAGATGAACTGACGGCGCAAGTCAGGGAACTTGAGCAGGTTCACCGCCGAACGGGGGCTCCTCGAGTTTGGAGGCAGCTGAAAGGGGCGAGGAAACTCCTCTCTGCGCTAGATCTAGACCGGGCGGAATACGCGGCGTTGCGCCTGAAGCAAGCCTTTTATACAGGCGGAGACAGATGCGGTAAGCTCCTGGCCCATCGGCTCAGGGCTGCGCAGCAACGCAACGTGGTGAAGGAGCTAGTGGGCGCAGATGGGATCCCGGTTTCCGGTGACGCGGATGTGGCGGATTCTTTCCGTAGCTTTTACGAGGCGCTATACGCCGCGGAACCCTCCCCACCGGGAGAAGCTGAGGCCTATCTGGAGTCCGTGACCCTCCCGGCCCTGGAGCCCGCCCAGGCGGACCACCTGGAGAGGGAAATCCATGTGGAGGAAGTCATCTCCGCTATCGCACGGTTGAAGCACGGTAAGGCCCCGGGCCCGGATGGCTACACGGCCTTGTTCTACAAGACCTTCTGCTCCACTGTGGCGCCTATCCTGGCTCGCCTGTTCAACTCCTTCTCTGAGCCGGGGGCCATCCCGCCGGACCTTCTTTCGGCGACGGTGTCGGTTATTCCGAAACCTGGGAAGAATCGGACCCTGTGCGGTTCATATCGGCCTATTTCGCTTCTGAATGTGGACCTCAAGCTCTACACGGGGATCTTGGCGGCCAGACTTGGACTGCACCTACCGGGCCTGGTGGAGGCGGACCAGGCTGGTTTTGTGCCCGGTAGGCAGACAGTCGACAACACCAAGAGGGTGACGCACGTGTTAGAAAAGGCCTCACGCGTCCCGGGGGAGCGGATGTTACTGTCGGTCGATGCGGAGAAGGCCTTTGATAGGGTTCATTGGCCGTACCTTGAGCTGGTTCTCGGGAAACTGGGGATCGGCGAGAAGTTCCGCACCATGGTCTTCAATTGTTATAAGAGACCGTCGGCATCGGTGCGAGTCAACGGACACAGCTCTAGTAGCTTTGCCATTGAGCGTGGCACGAGACAGGGATGCCCCCTCTCACTGCTCTTGTTCGCCCTCTATATGGAGCCGTTCGCCCAGAGGATTTGCGACAATCCGGACGCTATTGGGGTTAAGATGGGTCAGTATACCCATACTGTTAGCCTATATGCGGACGATGTCCTGCTGACCCTGGATGACCCCAGGCGGTCGCTCCCTGCCTTCGTCCAGGAACTGGACGCCTTTGCTCGCGTGGCCGGCTTTAAAATGAACATGTCCAAATCGGCTGCCCTGGATGTGTCACTCTCCGCGGACACCAGGCGAGACCTCCAGCATCTTTTCCCTATTCAGTGGTCCTCCTCCACGGTGCCGTACCTGTGGATCCTGCTTGCACCTTCGCTGCCTGAAATGGTCACGGCCAACTATTCTTCCCTTAGCAAGAAGATCAAGGAGGAACTCGGCCGATGGGGCAAGGGCCTGCTCTCGTGGCTGGGCCGTATCGCAGCGGTGAAGATGACGGTACTGCCTCAGATCTTGTATCTTTTTCGCGCTCTACCTTTCCAGCCCCCTGTGGGTTGGATACAGCAAGCGCAGGCTGACATCTCCCGTTTTGTGTGGCAGGGCCGTAAGCCTCGGATGAAGAGGGTTCTTTCCACGCTTGCCCCGGAGGCGGGGGGTCTCGGTGTTCCGGACCTCCGGAAGTATTTTCAGGCGGCGCAACTCCGGTATTTGGTGGAATGGAGCAGGTGGGAATCGGACAAGCACTGGCTCTTTCAAGATCAGGCAGTTGCAGGTCGCACCCTTCAAGAGGTTCCATTCCTGCGGCGCGCACATCGCCCGGCTAATCTCTACGCCTCCTTTGTCACCCGGGTTCCACTACGAGTGTGGGATGCAGTTTGTGAGCTCCGCGAGCTAACTACTTTCCCATCACCGTTTACACCCATCGTTGGCAACCCGGACTTTACTCCGGGCCTGGAACCGGGAGCTTTTTCCCACTGGGTGAGTGCGGGTTGCAGGGCGCTCTTTCAGATTTACGGGCCGGAGGGCGTGCTCCCTTTCCAACAGCTCTGACAGGAATTTGGTCTGACGGAGGGGGACAGACTGCGTTATATGCAGGTCCGCCATTGGGCTCTCCAACCCCCAGTGCGCGACGTCGCTGCCCATCAAATCACGCCCTACGAGCGGTGGCTGGTGACCCGGACCTCGGATGCCAAGCTTATCACCGATCTATATAAATTTCTCCAACCCCCGCCGTTTCATTACCACAACCCGGGGAGAGAGCGCTGGCACAGGGAGTTGGGCAGAACCCTGAGCCACAAGGAGTGGGACAGGATCGCATATCGGGCGAGGCACTCTGCGTACCACACTGGGCTGACGGATACCTTTACCAAGGTGTCCACCTACTGGTATTACACCCCGGAGCGGCTCTACGAAATGCACAAACTCACCGACAAGGGTTGCTGGCGAGGCTGCGGACAGGGGGGTACTCTATCGCACATTCTCTGGGCGTGCCCGATACTGTCTGCTTATTGGAAGGAGGTCTTAGATGAGGTGGACAGGCACTTCGAGGTTGAACTCCCGCGCTTCCCGGCATATGTCCTGCTAGGCCTTCCCAATGACTTGATGTACCCGCTGAAGTCCCGCAGGGGTAGGCAGATTGCTATTGCGCTAGGCTCAGCGGTTCAAAATATCCTTGTACACTGGCGCACCCCCACTGCCCCCTCTATCACTGGCTGGTTACATAGACTCTGGCAGGTACTGGGTATGGAGAAGATGTCGCTTACAGTGGCTGGAAATGTAGACCAGTTCGAGGAGCTCTGGCACCCTTTTTTGGCACTGCTGTCCACGGAATTTCGCGAGCTCACATGTCCAAGGTACCTACGCCTTCTTAGGCTGACGCCGCCGGCGGCTCCAGCGGATTAAGAGGGGTGGGATCAGGGGGATTGGGGTTGGGGGTAAGTGGCTGGGGTGAATGCTTCTATCACGGGCTATTGGACGGGGATGTTGGGGTATTGTTTTCTTCCTTTTTAATTTTTCTGGGGACGGGGGGCTTGGAGGGACTGTGTTGTTTTCACTGTGTTGCGGTACGCTACTCAGGCTTAGCTTTGATTGGGAGGTTGGGGACTACTGGAGGGTTATTCGCACTGCCTTATTGCCTTACAACGTAAGCCTTGTTCCCCTCCGGGACTACCGACCTCCCCACTTTCCTCCAGAATTGATGCAACATGCCGCTTTTTGTACTGTATGTAAACTTGACCTCCTATTTCCCTTCCCCATGTTTTTTGTGTTTTAATAAAATGCTTTAAACCTAAAAAAACATTGAAATTCACTGAAAAAACTATAGGTTTCAGGGACGTTGTAGTTAGAAATTAGCATTTAAAAAACCATAGAAACCATAGGTTTCAGGGACGTTATAGTTAGTTTGACATTTCACTTGTACAAAACCATAGAAATTCGTACCTTATAGTTAGTAGAGATAGCTATAACTTGCGCCCCCACAATGCACTGCTGATGATGTCACATATTACATCACTCATGACATGGTCAGTGACATCACTGATGACATCTCAAATTACATCACTGATAACATCACTGATGACATCATCCAGTGAATGTGTGTTTCTTTAAAGTTGAAATGTATTTTAGATGTTAGTGCCAAGGTGACATATTGCCAATCCACTGGGGACTTTGATGTTTTGAATGTAGCAGAGAATGCACTACTCATATGAGGAAGATATCCAATCACTACAGGGACCAACAGGTAGTGCGACTGTCTACGCCAACATGGGCGGGTCTCATGAACTAAATACAGGTGCTGGAAGTGATGTGACTGTTTATTGACTTTGCCCAAGACTAAGTGCGTGGAAGAAAGAAACATGTTGGGCATTTGCAGCTTTCACCAAAGATTTACCTTTGTGTGAGCGGCTTCCTTGAGGTGACACCTTCTTTGTTATATATATATATTCCACTCCTGACTTCCCCAGTGCCAGAAAAGAGACCTATAAATACATCAGAAAACTGGAATTACACGAAGATTTGCAATTGAACCCCGGGAAATATACGAACACCATTCAATGAGGGCCAAAAACATCAGAGAATGCTATAGAACCATTAGAAATTCAAGAACTGGCTGAGAGCACACTGCCATCTACAAGTCCCAATGAGTGTGGGCTTACGGATGTTAAGAATAAAAATATAATAACAGAAAGTGAAGCCAAGATGGATATCTCAACCCTGAACGACCTGAGTATCACACAGATGCAACCATACATAGTGGGTGCAAACCAAAATCAAAATTATGACCACAGCTACCATCTGGGAATAAAATCAATCTGTTCCATGAGATGGAGTTATACGATCGAAGGAAGGGTCAGTGCCATTAAAAGAATAAAGGAAATTTCACAGTGAAGGATTGGCATGACATCTCTGTATTAAAGAACAATGCATTCTTGATCATTAAACCCTTGAATAAAGGGGGGACATTGTACTGTTGGACTGGGACACATACCTCATGGAGGCAAAGCACCAATTAAACAATACTGTACACTATAAACGGCTCCCTTAAAATCCGACAGCATGTATTGAAAAGAACTTCCATCAAAAATTGCAAATGTGATACCTAAAGGACTTATTAGATTTGGATGAATAGAAAATGGTAAATGCCAAAATAGCGCCACGTATTTCTTCCTTAAAATCCACAAAGATCAGAAGACACCGCTGTGCAGACCGATCATTAGCTCTAAAGATTCTGAACTAGAAATCTCCCCAAGATGTTTAGATCTATTCTTATAGCACTAGGTTATTAGTCTACCTTCTTATTTAAGAGATTCTACCAATTTACTAAACAATTGGACGGCATAAAATGGAAAACTGAATATGTAATGGTAACTCTATATGTGGTGTCCTTATACACCTCAACAAATCGCAGTGATGGTTTCTAAGCAAGCAAAAACATCTTCCGGGATCAAGAATCGAATATTCAGAACACACCTGGATAGTGATCAAAATATTGAGAATCTGCCTCATAAACAATGTGTTCATATTTAAAAGCAAGTACTTTTTGCAACAACAAGGCATGGCTATGCGTACCTCCTTCGCCCCCACCTATACATACTTGCGCATGGGGTGATGGGAGAAAGAGTTGGTCTGGGCTGAGGAGCATGATGAAGACATGAAAAATGTTGTGGCATGGACCTGTTTCATTGATACTCTGTTTATCATCTGGGAAGGAGAAGCATCACAACTGGAGATGTTCATTACAGAGCTAAATTCCAATCAAGTGAACATTCAACAGACAAGCATATTCAGCAAAAGATTTTGGGACTTCTTGGATATAGAACTGGAACTCAAAAACTGAGAACTAAGTAAAAAAATACATAGGAAAGCAACAGTCACAAATTAAATTTGTCATACCAACAGTATTCACCCCGCATTTTTGAAGTGAAGTATGCTAAGGACAAAAAAATCTGCTCAATGACAGAGGAATATGAAAAAGAGACTAGTTTAATGATTGAAAGGTGTATTCAACGTGGATACCCCTTTAAAGTACTGAAAAGTTCTAAGGAAAGGGTTGGCAATAAGACAAGAGAGCAAGTATTATACCAACTTGAAAGGGATAAACACATCAAGGAGATAATTGGTACAGGTCCCCAAATAACATTCAAGAAGACAAAATCTTTAGGGGATACTCTGACGTGCAGCTTCTGTGATCTCAACAAATGAAACAACTGGCTATCCAATAGGAATAATGGAATAATGAAATGCAGTTCCTGCATAACCTGTCAGTACAGACTGATTCAAAAGACTTACAAAATGTCTGAGGGCCGAACAATCACAATTCAGGACTACATAACATTTGACACTGAATGTAGTATATATTCTAAGGTGTGACTGCAATAAATTGTACATTGGGAGTAAGATTAACAGACTGAGGATCAGAATCCTGCAACTTATGCGGGCCATAAGGAATGGGTACACGAGTTACCCAATGGCTTGGCATTTTGAGAAGCATCACAATCGATCACTAACAGGGTTTAGGTTTTACTGAATAAAAGATGTGAAGATCAGTGGCCGACGGGGTGATTGGGAAAAGGAACTAAGGAGAGAAGAGTCCAGATTGATTATGGCATTGGAAACAGAACCATTCTTGGGCCACAATACGGACGCATAGCTTCATGTGACCTATGATCTGGCCCTGAGTGGTGGTGTGTTTTTATCCCCAATTTAGTGATCGTTAAACTGATGCAAAATGTCAGTATGCTATTACGTGGAATCTTGCCATTGTTTATAGCTTTATATTCCTGTTTGAACATAGCATATTCTAATTGACATGCCCTTTAAAAACCTTTTGAGGTCACGGGCCAAGTCCTGTACACAAATCTTGGTGGAATACTGTTTGGCTAGCAAATGTAAGTATAGGGGTTCCACTGTTATTGGATAAGTTCCTAAATCAGGGATAGAGCCACAATTGTATGAAAAGTTACTTAGGCAACGGCATGAAATGGGAGCATTACAGTATAAATACAAAAACCCAGATCATGAATGGCAATAGAATATTTCATTGATATAAAAAAGAGAGTAAAAAATCATCATAATTATGCATTTCAATATATGTATCAAACAAATGAATTTAAAAGGACTTTCATGTTTATATATGACGTAAAAACCCTATAATCCAGTCGTACTTATTCATTCCATCTTCAATATTGTTATACTGTTCATAGGATTCAGTATTACATGAACAAAACAATAAAATCACAGCTCTATTAAATGTTCTCATGGATTTCTCACATGGAGGATGTTTTCTTCTATACTAGTGGTAACAATGTTTTCTAATAAGATAGCAGATATTCTTGTGAACATATTGCTGTTTTTTCGTCAACTGTCAAATATATATCAGAGCTACGTTTTCATCTTCATCATGAAGTCCTTTCATGTTTACAAACAGCCCCTTTCTGATTGCGCGCGCACCGCATGCATCACGTTATAAGCGTGATGACGTCCATACCCGGAACTCATTCTGTCATCACACAGACGACCGGGAAAACGCTATCGAGCGAGTCTATCCTTCCAAACAGGTATGAACTTACTTTAAGACCCTTACCGACATCTTCAGCGATACTAGAGCCTCCGTTTAGCATTAAGACGCGCCTAAAGTAATACGTGCACTTGTATTGACAGGTACCTCCCTGTTTATCTTTTATTACATCGGCACTGACCGCAAGCCCTCATATAGGACTACCACGTAATCCCATGACAGTGGTAAGTCCTAGAACATGACGTTTTTGCTCTTTCTTGCCTATATCACAGTGAATGTGACATCACTAATACCTGTTTTGCCTTGCTTCTTGACAGTGCCCGGCTGGGTTCACTGTAAGTTGTTTCTATTATTTTATCACGCATGGGTTGTATTTAAAGACACCACGAGGTACATCTCTTGAAATGTAATTCATATACTTCCATCATTTAATGCGACTATACACATACTCATACACTTTTTCACTTCTCTCTGTAGATGTCCCTCACTGTCTAGTCCTGACGAGACCTTCATCTAATAGGTCGAAACGCCGTCGACGCCATAGGGAATGAACCCCTCAAAACACAGTGTTCTATGATTGTAGATAGTCACTGATTACAAATTGATTTATTGTTGCGTTTGGTCATTTCCCTTTTGTAAATATTCATAGCTGAAAAATTGTACAGATCACTTATTGTCTATGTGTTTGTTGTTTTCACTCACAATATCACTGGGGACACACTGCACTTTTTTGTATATATGTCGTTGATATAATTGTCTTATCTGAATTACAAAAGCATTTTTCAGAATTTGGTATGAGTGTGCTTTTTTCTTTGCCAAGCCCCTTTTCTATGATAATTTAAAAACGCTATTTAGCTGTTGTACTAAATATAAATTGTACAAGTTATTATGCCACAGGAACCATTGTTCTTTGGATAAACACGTTACCCTGGTTCCGTTGTGTGTAGGGTCTCCCTTGTTCTTCTTTTTCGCATATTATGGCATAGAGCATGTAACACTTTACCCATATTAATTGGCCGTAATAAACATCAATCACTGTATTTCGGGCATGCAGAACATATTCTGACATTGCCATTAGCAGGTGCCACTTGGCACTTAACCCTCCCAACAATATGGTTGCACATAGCACGTTATTATTATTATTATTATTATTATTATTATTATTATTATTATTATTATTATTATTATTATTATTATTATTATACTTGGCACTTAACCCTCCCAACAATATGGTTGCACATAGCACGTTATTATTATTATTATTATTATTATTATTATTATTATTTAAAAAATTTATAGAGCGCGTAGTCACCCGGGGGTATCCCAGCGCTAAAAAAATCCCAACACCAGTGGGGGGGGAGGGGGGGAAAAAGGGGGGTACAGCAATTTTAGACATAAGCAATTTAAACAGAGCAAAAAAGAAGTGGTTAAAAGCTGTTTTAAGGAAACAAGTGGGTTTTGAGTCGTTTTCTGAATCGTAAATAGTTTGATTCTTTCCTCAGGTCTCGAGGAAGGGCGTTCCATAGGCGCGCTGTGTGGATCGAGAAACGTCTTCCACCCGTGCGGGCTTTTTTGAATCTGGGCACGGTGATGAGGGACTCCCTGTCTGATCGGAGAGATCTAGGGGCTTTATAGGGTTGTATGAATTTCCTCAGAATGGGGGGGCCCTGATTCTGCACTAGCCTATGAGCCAGGCATAAGGCTTTGAATGTTATTCGTTCTCTCACTGGGAGCCAGTGAAGGAGCTTCAGAGCAGGTTTGGCTGAAGCTCTAGCAGGAGTATGTGTGAGGATCCGGGCGGCAGCATTTTGAATTTTCTGCAGTTTATTTAAGGTTGCTTCGGGTGCGCCCTGGTATATAGCATTGCTATAGTCAAGCCTGGACAGAATGAGGCCTTGGATGAGAAGTCTTTGCGATGTGGGTGGAAGGAGGGGCAGAATCTTTCTCATCGCTTTGAGTAGGCCGAAGCAGGTGCCTGCTACTCTTTTGGCCTGCGTAGTAAAAGAGAGATCTGTTTCAATCCATACTCCCAGGCTTTTTACTTCCTGTTTGGGAGCAGGTGGGGGGCCCAGACAGGGTGGCCAGGTGTTCAGAGGGAAGGTGCATCCTTTCTGACCCAGAAGGAGAATGTCAGTTTTAGAGCCATTCAGTTTTAAGGCTGAGTTATTCATCCACCCTTGGATCTGTGTTAAGCAGTTGAATAGATCCGCTGGCTGTTTACTAGGGTGGGAGAGGGAGACAACTAGCTGTGTGTCATCCGCATAGCTGACAATGCTCACTCCGAACGGGATGACGACCTCCTCCAATGGGGACATATAGATGTTGAACAATGTGGGGCTGAGGGAGGAGCCCTGAGGCACCCCACATTGGAGGGGAGTGTCGGAGGAGCGGGTGTTATTTTCCCAGATCTGGAAGGAACGTTGGGCCAGAAAGGAGGAAAGCCAGGATAGAGCGGTGCCTTCTACTCCTACCTTCTTAAGCCGTTTAATCAGGAGTTGGTGGTTGACGGTGTCGAAGGCCGCGCTCAGGTCGAGGAGGATCACTGCCACTGATCCTCCCTCGTCTAAGAGCGCTCTGGCCTCCTCCACTGCAGCCAGGAGGGCGATTTCAGTGCCTTGTCCTGGGCGAAAACCTGTCTGCGAGTTTTTTAGCAGATTATTAGATTCAAGAAACTGGGAGAGTTTCTTGTTCACCAGTTTCTCTGCAACCTTGCTGGTCCTGGGGAGGAGGGATATAGGTCGGTAGTTGGCCAGTTCTGCTGCGTCTAAGGAGGGTTTTTTTAGCAGTGCCTTAACGACTGCCGCTTTCCAACTAGGGGGGACGACTCCCTGTTGAAAAGAGGCGTTGATCAGCTGGGTGAGGGGGGGGATGATAATGGGAGCGACTTCTTTAAGGGTTCGTAGCGGGGCGGGGTCCCTAGGAGATCCGCTTTTGATGGATGTGAGCGTAGTCTCTACCTCTTCGTTGGTTATTTGTCCCCAGGAAGTTAGACGGGGGGTGATCAAAGTATCGGGGGGGTCGTCCGTTTCGCTCGAATTAGTCGGGGGGATGGAGTCCAGGATTTTTTGGATTTTTCCATGGAAAAAGCTGGCTAGCTGATTACATTTTTCCTGATCTGCCTTTGGATCTGGGGGGTTTCTGGGGGCTGTGTCGGGAACTTTAAGAAGTTCTTTGAGGATGGTATATGTTTCTTTACTTGAACAGGACGCTTTTTCAATTCGTTCCTGAAAGAATCGACTCTTTGTTTTGTCGATCATAGATTTGTAAGCTGATAAGGAGGTGGAGTAGGCGTCCTTATTAGCGTTGGATTTCTCCTTCCTCCATGACCGTTCAGCTCTCTTGCAGTTCTGTCGCAGCAGCTTGAGCTCTGGAGTATACCAGGGGGCTGAGGGTAGACATTTATTGTGTCTGAGGATGGAAGTTTTGGGGATAAGGGTGTCGAGGGAGGAGGTGATCCAAGAGCTAAACTGTTCATCGGCCGTTATGGCGTCGGAGGAGAACACTGGGGTAGTATTAGAGAGGATGTCCGACCATTCCGATGGGATGAGTTTGTGCCATCGTCTGTCACTAACTTTGATTTTCCCGGGCTGGGTGGTCACGATAGGGGCCTCCCATGAAATGGGGACTAAGAGATGATCAGTCCATGGAAGTGGCAAAGGTGGACTGGTGGTGATATTGGCATTGGTAAGGACGGGATCTAACAAGTGTCCCTTGTCGTGGGTGGGCTCCTTGTTGACTAACCTGATATTAAATGACAGAAGGTCCGCTAGTAGGTCCGAGGCAGACCGGTCAGTGGGATCTGTAAAGTGAAGGTTCAGGTCGCCTACGATGAGGAAGTTGGAAACGGAAGCGGCTAGTTGAGAAGCCGTTTCGGTGACTGCATTGAGAAATTTCCCAAGAGTACCTGGAGGCCGATAGATCAGGAGTCCCGAAAGGGAGTGCGTCGGGGAAGACTGAAGGGAAAAGTGGCAGCTTTCAGAATTATCAATTTGGGCGTCACTCGTTCTGCAGGTGAGATGTTCCCGGTAGATTATGGCCAGCCCACCTCCTCTGCCTCTTGGTCTATGGAGGGTTTGGATGAGGTAGCCTGGGGGAAGGGCGGATACAGCGTCCGCGTCGGAGCTGTGAGAAAGCCAAGTTTCTGTAAGAAATAGTGCATCCAAGCCTTGGTCTTGGATCAACTCGTTGATTTCGAGTGCGTGCTTGGGGAGGGAACGACAGTTGAGAAGACCTAGCTGTAATCTAGGGTTGGCTGTGGACTGGATGGTTGGATAACAGCGCGTACAGCTTGTGAAGGGTTTGTCTATGTTGTGAATATAACGGCAGCCTAGGTTTTTTTCGGGTCGGAGATTCAGAAGCGTGTCTGCTGTATACGTCAGGCGACTGAGGGGTAGATCTGGCAGAGTCTCTGGGCCTGGGTCCGTCCGGGCCCGGACGGGCACAGACGGGCTTGCCTTTGGCGCGCCTTTGGCGCGCAAACGGCGCTCCCGCTGCGCTCGTCCGCTGCGCTTCCTATGCAAGCACATTTCTAGGGGGAGTAGGCGTGGCCTCTAGTGGGCGTGGTCGGCGATCGCGCCAGGTGCAATGGCGGCCGCTTAGACGATGTGATAGCGCGACAGCGTCAACAGCGCTGTGAATTAAGAAAGAGGCTTTTTTTTTAACTGCTTGTGCCTAGAACAGTAATAAGGTGAAGCAAGTTAATAAGTGACACCACACGAATTAAAATACGATGCAAACCGAGTTTGTTTTAGTACCTCCAGCTCCCGGCTTCCGCCTCAGGACTGGGTCAGGAGTAGGAACGTTGCGCTGAAAGGTCAGCGTTTATATATGTTAAAAAGGGGGCGTGGCCTCTAGTGGGCGTGGTCGGCGATCGCGCCAGGTGCAATGGCGGCCGCTTAGACGATGTGATAGCGCGACAGCGTCAACAGCGCTGTGAATTAAGAAAGAGGCTTTTTTTAACTGCTTGTGCCTAGAACAGTAATAAGGTGAAGCAAGTTAATAAGTGACACCACACGAATTAAAATACGATGCAAACCGGGTTTGTTTTAGTACCTCCAGCTCCCGGCTTCCGCCTCAGGACTGGGTCAGGAGTAGGAACGTTGCGCTGAAAGGTCAGCGTTTATATATGTTAAAAAGGGGGCGTGGCCTCTAGTGGGCGTGGTCGGCGATCGCGCCAGGTGCAATTGCGGCCGCTTAGACGATGTGATAGCGCGACAGCGTCAACAGCGCTGTGAATTAAGAAAGAGGCTTTTTTTTTAACTGCTTGTGCCTAGAACAGTAATAAGGTGAAGCAAGTTAATAAGTGACACCACACGAATTAAAATACGATGCAAACCGAGTTTGTTTTAGTACCTCCAGCTCCCGGCTTCCGCCTCAGGACTGGGTCAGGAGTAGGAACGTTGCGCTGAAAGGTCAGCGTTTATATATGTTAAAAAGGGGGCGTGGCCTCTAGTGGGCGTGGTCGGCGATCGCGCCAGGTGCAATGGCGGCCGCTTAGACGATGTGATAGCGCGACAGCGTCAACAGCGCTGTGAATTAAGAAAGAGGCTTTTTTTAACTGCTTGTGCCTAGAACAGTAATAAGGTGAAGCAAGTTAATAAGTGACACCACACGAATTAAAATACGATGCAAACCGAGTTTGTTTTAGTACCTCCAGCTCCCGGCTTCCGCCTCAGGACTGGGTCAGGAGTAGGAACGTTGCGCTGAAAGGTCAGCGTTTATATATGTTAAAAAGGGGGCGTGGCCTCTAGTGGGCGTGGTCGGCGATCGCGCCAGGTGCAATGGCGGCCGCTTAGACGATGTGATAGCGCGACAGCGTCAACAGCGCTGTGAATTAAGAAAGATATTTACAACAAGGGGTGGTGAGGGACAGAGTCTCTGAATTAAACAGAATACTCTCACCCAGTCAAGAGATCAGGGCTAGATCCAACACCGTTTTTTAGCTCACTGCACCATCCCAGTTTCAGAACCTGGCTGTATGCAAATTAGTCTGTTCCTGTCCCAGTGCATGATGGGAACAGGGCAAACCAAACTACAAAAGCCAATTCTTACACTGGGAAGGAAACAAGCTACCGGGGACCGGTTTCTGGCATTTCAGCCTCTTCGGCCCGGCTTGCTTGAATCCTGATGGTGCAATGAGCAAGGGACTCACATCTGAGTATACCCTTCCACGCTTAGGGTGGACAAAAATATTTACAACAAGGGGTGGTGAGGGACAGAGTCTCTGAATTAAACAGAATACTCTCACCCAGTCAAGAGATCAGGGCTAGATCCAACACCGTTTTTTAGCTCACTGCACCATCCCAGTTTCAGAACCTGGCTGTATGCAAATTAGTCTGTTCCTGTCCCAGTGCATGATGGGAACAGGGCAAACCAAACTACAAAAGCCAATTCTTACACTGGGAAGGAAACAAGCTACCGGGGACCGGTTTCTGGCATTTCAGCCTCTTCGGCCCGGCTTGCTTGAATCCTGATGGTGCAATGAGCAAGGGACTCACATCTGAGTATACCCTTCCACGCTTAGGGTGGACAAAAATATTTACAACAAGGGGTGGTGAGGGACAGAGTCTCTGAATTAAACAGAATACTCTCACCCAGTCAAGAGATCAGGGCTAGATCCAACACCGTTTTTTAGCTCACTGCACCATCCCAGTTTCAGAACCTGGCTGTATGCAAATTAGTCTGTTCCTGTCCCAGTGCATGATGGGAACAGGGCAAACCAAACTACAAAAGCCAATTCTTACACTGGGAAGGAAACAAGCTACCGGGGACCGGTTTCTGGCATTTCAGCCTCTTCGGCCCGGCTTGCTTGAATCCTGATGGTGCAATGAGCAAGGGACTCACATCTGAGTATACCCTTCCACGCTTAGGGTGGACAAAAATATTTACAACAAGGGGTGGTGAGGGACAGAGTCTCTGAATTAAACAGAATACTCTCACCCAGTCAAGAGATCAGGGCTAGATCCAACACCGTTTTTTAGCTCACTGCACCATCCCAGTTTCAGAACCTGGCTGTATGCAAATTAGACTGTTCCTGTCCCAGTGCATGATGGGAACAGGGCAAACCAAACTACAAAAGCCAATTCTTACACTGGGAAGGAAACAAGCTACCGGGGACCGGTTTCTGGCATTTCAGCCTCTTCGGCCCGGCTTGCTTGAATCCTGATGGTGCAATGAGCAAGGGACTCACATCTGAGTATACCCTTCCACGCTTAGGGTGGACAAAAATATTTACAACAAGGGGTGGTGAGGGACAGAGTCTCTGAATTAAACAGAATACTCTCACCCAGTCAAGAGATCAGGGCTAGATCCAACACCGTTTTTTAGCTCACTGCACCATCCCAGTTTCAGAACCTGGCTGTATGCAAATTAGTCTGTTCCTGTCCCAGTGCATGATGGGAACAGGGCAAACCAAACTACAAAAGCCAATTCTTACACTGGGAAGGAAACAAGCTACCGGGGACCGGTTTCTGGCATTTCAGCCTCTTCGGCCCGGCTTGCTTGAATCCTGATGGTGCAATGAGCAAGGGACTCACATCTGAGTATACCCTTCCACGCTTAGGGTGGACAAAAATATTTACAACAAGGGGTGGTGAGGGACAGAGTCTCTGAATTAAACAGAATACTCTCACCCAGTCAAGAGATCAGGGCTAGATCCAACACCGTTTTTTAGCTCACTGCACCATCCCAGCTTCAGAACCTGGCTGTATGCAAATTAGTCTGTTCCTGTCCCAGTGCATGATGGGAACAGGGCAAACCAAACTACAAAAGCCAATTCTTACACTGGGAAGGAAACAAGCTACCGGGGACCGGTTTCTGGCATTTCAGCCTCTTCGGCCCGGCTTGCTTGAATCCTGATGGTGCAATGAGCAAGGGACTCACATCTGAGTATACCCTTCCACGCTTAGGGTGGACAAAAATATTTACAACAAGGGGTGGTGAGGGACAGAGTCTCTGAATTAAACAGAATACTCTCACCCAGTCAAGAGATCAGGGCTAGATCCAACACCGTTTTTTAGCTCACTGCACCATCCCAGTTTCAGAACCTGGCTGTATGCAAATTAGTCTGTTCCTGTCCCAGTGCATGATGGGAACAGGGCAAACCAAACTACAAAAGCCAATTCTTACACTGGGAAGGAAACAAGCTACCGGGGACCGGTTTCTGGCATTTCAGCCTCTTCGGCCCGGCTTGCTTGAATCCTGATGGTGCAATGAGCAAGGGACTCACATCTGAGTATACCCTTCCACGCTTAGGGTGGACAAAAATATTTACAACAAGGGGTGGTGAGGGACAGAGTCTCTGAATTAAACAGAATACTCTCACCCAGTCAAGAGATCAGGGCTAGATCCAACACCGTTTTTTAGCTCACTGCACCATCCCAGCTTCAGAACCTGGCTGTATGCAAATTAGTCTGTTCCTGTCCCAGTGCATGATGGGAACAGGGCAAACCAAACTACAAAAGCCAATTCTTACACTGGGAAGGAAACAAGCTACCGGGGACCGGTTTCTGGCATTTCAGCCTCTTCGGCCCGGCTTGCTTGAATCCTGATGGTGCAATGAGCAAGGGACTCACATCTGAGTATACCCTTCCACGCTTAGGGTGGACAAAAATATTTACAACAAGGGGTGGTGAGGGACAGAGTCTCTGAATTAAACAGAATACTCTCACCCAGTCAAGAGATCAGGGCTAGATCCAACACCGTTTTTTAGCTCACTGCACCATCCCAGTTTCAGAACCTGGCTGTATGCAAATTAGTCTGTTCCTGTCCCAGTGCATGATGGGAACAGGGCAAACCAAACTACAAAAGCCAATTCTTACACTGGGAAGGAAACAAGCTACCGGGGACCGGTTTCTGGCATTTCAGCCTCTTCGGCCCGGCTTGCTTGAATCCTGATGGTGCAATGAGCAAGGGACTCACATCTGAGTATACCCTTCCACGCTTAGGGTGGACAAAAATATTTACAACAAGGGGTGGTGAGGGACAGAGTCTCTGAATTAAACAGAATACTCTCACCCAGTCAAGAGATCAGGGCTAGATCCAACACCGTTTTTTAGCTCACTGCACCATCCCAGTTTCAGAACCTGGCTGTATGCAAATTAGTCTGTTCCTGTCCCAGTGCATGATGGGAACAGGACAAAGCAAACTACAGAAGCCAATTCTTACACTGGGAAGGAAACAAGCTCCCGGGGACCGGTTTCTGGCATTACAGCCGTCTTCGGCCCGGTTTGCTTGAATCCTGATGGTGCAATGAGCAAGGGTCTCACATCTGAGAATACCCTTCCACGCTTAGGGTGGACAAAAATATTTACAAAAAGGGGTGGTGAGGGACAGAGTCTCTGAATTAAGCAGAAAGCTCTCACCCAGTCAAAAGATCAGGGCTAGATCCAACACCGTTTTTTAGCTCACCACCCCCTTTTCTGAATCGTTTTTGGCCACTATAGGTGTGGCAGGGTATACTCAGACATGAGTCCCTTTCTCACTGCTCCATCAGGATTCAAGCAAGCCGGGCCGAAGACGGCTGAAATGCCAGATACCGGTCCCCGGTAGCTTGTCTCCTTTCTGGTGAAGAATTGGCTTGGTAGTTTAGTCTGCCCTGTTCCCATGATGCACTGGGCCAGGGACAGACTGATTTGCATATAGCCAGGTTCTGAGCTGGGATGGGGCAGTGAGATAAATAACGGTGATGGATCAAGCCCTGATCCTTGGACTGGGTAAGAGTGGTCTGCTTAATTCAGACACTCTGTTCATCACCACCCCCTTTTCTGAATCGTTTTTGGCCACTATAGGTGTGGCAGGGTATACTCAGACATGAGTCCCTTTCTCACTGCTCCATCAGGATTCAAGCAAGCCGGGCCGAAGACGGCTGAAATGCCAGATACCGGTCCCCGGTAGCTTGTCTCCTTTCTGGTGAAGAATTGGCTTGGTAGTTTAGTCTGCCCTGTTCCCATGATGCACTGGGCCAGGGACAGACTGATTTGCATATAGCCAGGTTCTGAGCTGGGATGGGGCAGTGAGATAAATAACGGTGATGGATCAAGCCCTGATCCTTGGACTGGGTAAGAGTGGTCTGCTTAATTCAGACACTCTGTTCATCACCACCCCCTTTTCTGAATCGTTTTTGGCCACTATAGGTGTGGCAGGGTATACTCAGACATGAGTCCCTTTCTCACTGCTCCATCAGGATTCAAGCAAGCCGGGCCGAAGACGGCTGAAATGCCAGAAACCGGTCCCCGGTAGCTTGTCTCCTTTCTGGTGAAGAATTGGCTTGGTAGTTTAGTCTGCCCTGTTCCCATGATGCACTGGGCCAGGGACAGACTGATTTGCATATAGCCAGGTTCTGAGCTGGGATGGGGCAGTGAGATAAATAACGGTGATGGATCAAGCCCTGATCTTTGGACTGGGTAAGAGTGGTCTGCTTAATTCAGACACCCTGTTCATCACCACCCCCTTTCTGTATCGTTTTTGGCCACTATAGGTGTGGCAGGGTATACTCAGACATGACTCCCTTTCTCACTGCTCCATCAGGATTCAAGCAAGCCGGGCCGAAGAGGCTGAAATGCCAGAAACCGGTCCCCGGTAGCTTGTCTCCTTTCTGGTGAAGAATTGGCTTGGTAGTTTGGTCTGCCCTGTTCCCATGATGCACTGGGCCAGGGACAGACTAATTTGCATATAGCCAGGTTCTGAGCTGGGATGGGGCAGTGAGATAAATAACGGTGATGGATCAAGACCTGATCTTTGGACTGGGTAAGAGTGGTCTGCTTAATTCAGACACCCTGTTCATCACCACCCCCTTTCTGTATCGTTTTTGGCCACTATAGGTGTGGCAGGGTATACTCAGACATGAGTCCCTTTCTCACTGCTCCATCAGGATTCAAGCAAGCCGGGCCGAAGAGGCTGAAATGCCAGAAACCGGTCCCGGGTAGCTTGTCTCCTTTCTGGTGAAGAATTGGCTTGGTAGTTTGGTCTGCCCTGTTCCCATGATGCACTGGGCCAGGGACAGACTAATTTGCATATAGCCAGGTTCTGAGCTGGGATGGGGCAGTGAGATAAATAACGGTGATGGATCAAGCCCTGATCTTTGGACTGGGTAAGAGTGGTCTGCTTAATTCAGACACCCTGTTCATCACCACCCCCTTTCTGTATCGTTTTTGGCCACTATAGGTGTGGCAGGGTATACTCAGACATGAGTCCCTTTCTCACTGCTCCATCAGGATTCAAGCAAGCCGGGCCGAAGAGGCTGAAATGCCAGAAACCGGTCCCCGGTAGCTTGTCTCCTTTCTGGTGAAGAATTGGCTTGGTAGTTTGGTCTGCCCTGTTCCCATGATGCACTGGGCCAGGGACAGACTAATTTGCATATAGCCAGGTTCTGAGCTGGGATGGGGCAGTGAGATAAATAACGGTGATGGATCAAGCCCTGATCTTTGGACTGGGTAAGAGTGGTCTGCTTAATTCAGACACCCTGTTCATCACCACCCCCTTTCTGTATCGTTTTTGGCCACTATAGGTGTGGCAGGGTATACTCAGACATGAGTCCCTTTCTCACTGCTCCATCAGGATTCAAGCAAGCCGGGCCGAAGAGGCTGAAATGCCAGAAACCGGTCCCCGGTAGCTTGTCTCCTTTCTGGTGAAGAATTGGCTTGGTAGTTTGGTCTGCCCTGTTCCCATGATGCACTGGGCCAGGGACAGACTAATTTGCATATAGCCAGGTTCTGAGCTGGGATGGGGCAGTGAGATAAATAACGGTGATGGATCAAGCCCTGATCTTTGGACTGGGTAAGAGTGGTCTGCTTAATTCAGACACCCTGTTCATCACCACCCCCTTTCTGTATCGTTTTTGGCCACTATAGGTGTGGCAGGGTATACTCAGACATGAGTCCCTTTCTCACTGCTCCATCAGGATTCAAGCAAGCCGGGCCGAAGAGGCTGAAATGCCAGAAACCAGTCCCCGGTAGCTTGTCTCCTTTCTGGTGAAGAATTGGCTTGGTAGTTTGGTCTGCCCTGTTCCCATGATGCACTGGGCCAGGGACAGACTAATTTGCATATAGCCAGGTTCTGAGCTGGGATGGGGCAGTGAGATAAATAACGGTGATGGATCAAGCCCTGATCTTTGGACTGGGTAAGAGTGGTCTGCTTAATTCAGACACCCTGTTCATCACCACCCCCTTTCTGTATCGTTTTTGGCCACTATAGGTGTGCAGGGTATACTCAGACATGAGTCCCTTTCTCACTGCTCCATCAGGATTCAAGCAAGCCGGGCAGAAGAGGCTGAAATGCCAGAAACCGGTCCCCGGTAGCTTGTCTCCTTTCTGGTGAAGAATTGGCTTGGTAGTTTGGTCTGCCCTGTTCCCATGATGCACTGGGCCAGGGACAGACTAATTTGCATATAGCCAGGTTCTGAGCTGGGATGGGGCAGTGAGATAAATAACGGTGATGGATCAAGCCCTGATCTTTGGACTGGGTAAGAGTGGTCTGCTTAATTCAGACACCCTGTTCATCACCACCCCCTTTCTGTATCGTGAATTAAGAAAGAGGCTTTTTTTAACTGCTTGTGCCTAGAACAGTAATAAGGTGAAGCAAGTTAATAAGTGACACCACACGAATTAAAATACGATGCAAACCGAGTTTGTTTTAGTACCTCCAGCTCCCGGCTTCCGCCTCAGGACTGGACTGGGCACTTCAAATTGACCAATTGGTCTAAATATGTGGATATAACTATATATTCCTATGTTGCCTTTCTAAATGTGTATTATGGGTTCAGCCTTTGCAACCAAGATAGCATGGATCATTTTAATTTGAGCCCTTTAACATAGCCTACTTCATGTTTGGACTACGGATTTAATTCTCACTAGCATGTGTCACTTTACCTCTGAGCTCATTTGCACATAATATACGCACGCTCATACACTGTAATAGAGGTTTAGCTTCTGCAACCAAGTCAGCACGCACTACTTTAATTCGAGCTCCCTAAATGCTCATACAATATGATTTATATCACAGAAAGGAGTTATTTATCCCTCTTGGAGTTCGAACCAGCAGGATATCTATCGCACATTTCTGTAAATCTTAACGCCTTTAAAAAGCATATGCCACACCGATAAGCTATAATTAATTGCATTTCTGATATGATGAATGACACTTTCATGGGAAAGGAATGACACAAGGGGGGGGTATATTCCTCACTTACATGATGGGGACACGATTGCAGAACATGCAAAAGAGCAAGTATATATGACAACAAGACAGGATGTATGATATGTCATAAATGCAGTATAGTATAATTTTATTTTGCATGCTCTGATTGAGTTATTAAATGGATTGACAATTGCTTATGACATCTTACAAAGAGACACTGTGATAAAAAATGTAACATGACTTCACAGCATGTGAAAAAGTGGGAAAGTGGAGGGTAGGAGCACTGTAACCTCTGTTGGGTGTTTAGGGTGTGCTATAGAGGGCATGTGAAGCAAAGTATTCACACCTACCGGTGTGAAAAGGCTGGGCTATGGAAATTAAGTGAGGTATTGCCTAGAGTGTGATGCTACTAAGGTGAGCTGGTGCGGGACTCAGGGATTAAAGCGTGAGCCCAAACTGTGTGTCTTGTGCTGTGAAGTCATGTGCCCTGGCCACTGTGGTACAGCTGTGGAAGTAGTGTCAGCATGTGTGTATATCTACTAGGATGAACTACTGACCCTTACTGGTCTAAAAGTCCTGTGGTACGCAAAATATGTGAGGTATTGTCTAGCTTCTCATGGAACTAGGAAGTGTTGGCTGCCATTTTGTAATTCCGTTGAAGTGGGTAAGGGGAAAAAAGAGTGAAAAATGTAGCAAAGAGGAGGGTAGGAGCACTGTAATCTCTGTGGTGTGTTTAGGGTGTGCTGTATAGGGGGTGGGAAGCAAACTACTCATACCTACCGGTCTGAAAGTGCTGGGCTATGGAAATTAAGTGAGGTATTGCCTAGAGTGTGATGCTGCTAAGGTGAGCTGGTGCGGGACTCAGGGATTAAAGCGTGAGCGCAAATTGTGTGTGTTATGCTGTGAAGTCATGTGCAGTGGCCGCTGCAGTACATCTGTGGAAGTAGTGTCAGCATGTGTTTATATCTAGTCGGATGAACTACTGACTCGTACTGGTCTGAAAGCCATGAGGTATGCAATATATGTGAGGTCCTGTCTAGAGTCTAATGCTGCTAAGCTGAGCTGCTGGCAGACTCTGGGATGAAAGCATGAGCCCAAACTGTGAAGCTCTGAAGCTCTGAAGTCATGTGCTTTAGGCATTGTGCCATACCTGTCCAAGTAGTGTGAACATGTAGTTATAGCTACTTGGATAAACTTCTGTTTCAAACATTGTAGCTCGTGTAGGGTGCTTAGGGGGTGTTATAGAGGGGGTGTTATAGAGGGAGTGCGAACGTTAATTCACGTGTGTCAAATCAATTTGGTATTTGTGAAGTGCTAACTACTCACTCCTATGGGTCATTTGGCGCTGGGGGAATAAGCCGAGCTGCTGACGGACTCGGGGTAAAGCTGTTGAGCTACTGACCCCTACCGGTCTGAAAGTGCGGGGTATGGAAATTAAGTGAGCTATTGCCTAGAGTGTCATGTTGTTAAATTGACTGTTTCTGGACTCGGGGATGAAACCGTGAGCCTAAACTGTGTGTGCTATGCTGTGAAGTAATGTGCTCTGGGCGCTGTGCCACACCTGTCCAACTTGTATATGATGCTTAGGTGGTGTTGTATAGGGAGTGCGAACGTAAATCAATACAGTATTCCTAAAGGGCAAACTACTCATTCCTATGGGTGAGTAGAGCCGGGGATCAAAGCGAGAGCTCTGTGTGCAAAGTGAGATGGTCTGGCTGCTGCACAACAGCGGTGTGGAGAATACATTTTGGCGAGGGTGTGGGAGTTGCCGTTATCTGGCCCTAAAATAGCGTGCCTAAGTTGTAAGTTATAGGGTGGCTCTTAAAAGAGCCCTTGTGTTCATTAGTTGGAGCTACATATAAGTGCGGATGCACAGCTTCAAGTTATTCAGAAAAACTCTGTTTTCCTGATCTGTGAAGTGTACTCCATCACTTCTGTAGATATCCACCATATCAAAACGTATGTTGTTGTTGGAGATAGACCCCATTTTGTGGTCTCTGAGGTATGCAGCTTTGTTGACTTTCTTCTGAGATTTTTTTTAATCTGAGGACAAAATTGTTTGGACCATTTCCACTTCTTTCTTTGACATATATTGGAATAGACAAAGATAGTTTGAGGCAAAATTAACATCAATTCTCCAAAGGTGTCCTTCATAAGCATTCCCAAACCTACCCCAGTCAATGTGCCTAGATCGTTTCCACCACAGTGCATAATCACGAGGACAGGGTGTTGGAGATGCAAACAGGTTTTAACCAAAGGCAGCAATTGGTGCCACTTCAATCCTCTCTGTCCAAACCATTTAATGTCCACATTTTGTAAACTGAGGTCTTAGTCAATACGTCTCTGTTCTGCAAATCTCTTCCCCCAGAAAACATAGCTATGTCCTACGATTCACACTAGCATTTTGAAGGTATGGCTGAAAGGTATGGAAAGATGTCTGTAACTCATGCAGTTCTTTCGTAGAATAAGAGATATGTTCCTTGTTATTGGTTAAGAAAAAGCAGTTTGAACGTGGAGTACATAGTATAGGATATAATTTGATCAACTCAACCACACCTGCGACTTGCATTTGGAATGCAATGTTCGAACCTAAAACAATCGTGAACTTTTACCCCACACATGCCGTTAAATGTTCAAGAAAATTTTGCAAAAAAATATTGTTACTTTTAAAAAAATTGATGAACTTTTAACCTCAACGGGTTATAGAATGTTCTAGAAAGTGTGTGTTTTCTCCGAGTTAATTTCTATAGGAAACTTTAGACAAGGCTACAGGTCGAACGGAATTACCCCAAATTTGGCAGGGACAAGGGTTTTGGTCAAGAAAACACGCTTTTGTTTATTTGGTGTAAATCAGTTCAGTAGTTTTTGAGAAATATAGAAATTTACAGATATCAATGTTTGGGAATTCTGCCATCTGATAGGCTGAGGCGTTATGAGCACGAGCTTGCTGCTTATTGGCTGCGCGGGCTGCGAGCGGTTGCACTTAAAAAGCATTTTCCGCCATTTTATGATTCCTTTGAAACGAGTAAGGGGAAAAAAGGGTGAAAAAAGTTGAAAAGGAGGGTAGGAGCACTGTAACCTCTGTCTGAAAGTGCGGTGTTGCTCAGAGTGACATGGTGCTGATATAGTATGGTGCTACACTCGGGTATGAAATCGAGCGCCTAAACCATGAGGTCATTGCTGTGAAGTGATGTGGTCTGGTCTTTGTAGCATACGTATGCAAGCAGTGTTAGAAGGCATTTATACCATACAGGGAGTGGGAAGCGAATTACTGACCACTATCATGCATTTCTTCTATACCAGAAGCGGGAAGCGAAGTACTCACGCATACCGGTGTGAAGATTTGGGGATAAAACCGAGGTGATTGCTGTAAAGGGATGGGCTCTGGGTGCTGTAGTAAACACGTGCGAGTAGTGTTAGTAGGCTTTTATACCATACAGGGAGTGGGAAGCGAACTACTGACCGCTACTGTGTGTTGATAGTATACAGGACGCGGGAAGCTAAGTATTCACGCCTACCGATGTGAAGACTTGGGGATGAAACTGAGGTAATTGCTGTAAAGGGATGGGCTCTGGGCACTGTAGTATACATGTGCAAGTAGTGTTAGTAGGAGTTTAAACCATACAGGGAGTGGGAAGCGAACTACTGACCAGTACCGTGCGTTTATACTATAATGGAAGTGGGAAGCGAAGAACTCACGCCTACCAGTGTGAAGAGTCGGGGGTCAAACCGAGCTGATTGGTGTTAATTGATGAGCTCTGGGCGCTGTAGGATACAAGCCGCTATAGTATAAGTGTGTAAGTAGTGTTAGTATGCGTTTATAGTTTATAGGGAGTGGGAAGCAAACTACTCACCCCTACTGGTGTGAAGACTCGTGGATGAAACCATGAGCTCATTGCTGTAAAGTCCTGTGCTCTGTGTAGTATTCCAATGTAAGTCATAGTAGAATGTTAGTATGCAATTCTACTAGAATCTAAGTATGTAATGTTAGAATGTAGGGCTGACATGAGGGGAACCTTGCCAAGTTTGTACACGGTGCTGGAGAAGACAGTTGCCTTACTGTCTGCTCCTGTTGGTGGCTGCTTCATGAGTCTTGTTTTCCAGTATTAAATCTAATTATGGGTCCCACTGTTGTCTGTCTCTTCACTACAAAATTTGTCGGCGAGCGGGAGAAGGTAAAAAGAAGGCAGCACTCACCAATATTTCAAAATTGCTTGCGTTGTGCTGAAGACCCGTTTTCTTCATGAAGCTGTTTCTACTCATGCCAGGGTTGTTGTAAGCAAACCTCAGCTAGGCCTACTTAGTGCAAGGGTTCGCCCTTCTCTGCACAGAGTCCTCAGACCTTAGGAAGAAGTTGGCAATGAAACTGGAAATACAAAACCAAGTTTATTAAACCTTTAAAGGTGGTACTACAGCCCACACAACACCCTTGGGTATTGTATCAAGTAGCACAAGGAACTGAAGCCATTGGCCCCTTTTTATACACAATGAGGGGGCTCAAGAAAAGGCGGTACAAAAGACAAGAGCAGATTTATGACCATTCAAGGACATTTTAGATGCCACAATCGATAGGTGGGCGGAGTTAACAGTCTCCGATCACATTCCTGTCTGGAACCAATTAAGTAACGGTCACTGATCCCACTGCGCCTGTCTGGACATGTTGGAAGCGAAGACTACTAAAAATAGCCTGTTGCTGGGCAGACTCCAGGCGCAATGAACAAGGAGGTAGGACTAAGTGCATGGCGAGCACATGGCAATGTATGGCACACAAAATGACCGCTACAAATTCAATATGGAGTTGGCACATTTTTTACGAAAATGGTTAAACGAAACAGGTCTTCTGCTAATGCTTAACCTAATCGCTATTGATTTACAACAGGGTTGTCAGCTCAATAAACTATGTCATCTGACTTCTGGTAGGATTTATATTTTTAGATTTTGCCCTTCCTCTGCTTCTTCACTATATTCTGGTCGCTGTGCAACACATGTGTAAGTATTCTTATTATACCGTTATACTAACAAATGCATCATGGTCCTAGGGAGGGCGACTTCTCAGGTGCAGCTCATACAATGTCCCTTGGTGTGCATTTGCAGGACATTTGTGTTTGCTATTAGAGGACGGGGGCATGACTTTCACCCTGCTTATAGCAAATCCTTGTTGGACTACTTGAAGTGAGAGGAGAAAAACCTTGTATTTCCTTAATAGAGAGGATGCAGATGGTAAAAATGGAGAAAAAAAAACAAAAACAAAAAAACTGGGAGCTCTCACCTGTTCATTTCAATGAGGCCCCTGGTGGGTAATGTTCCGTGGCCAATCCAATTATTATATTGCGGGGTCTCATGTCACATGTAAATTAGGCGCTGAAGGGCACAGAGACGTTCTGCAGCCTAGTGGACTGCCACCTTCCCGGGTATTGTTTACTAATTGATAGGGGGGATCGAGGCCAACTAAAGTCCGGGGATCGCCACACTCCGGGGCTTTACTTAAATATGCAGGGTGGGCCTCGGCAGTCCCTGAAGCCTCAGTGGTCCTAGGCGGTGCCATATTGGTTCTGTCATCACACGGGCAGTACTCATGGTGTTATAAAGTGATACACTCATAGAACTCTTGCAGTTGTAGAATTACCCAGGCTTCATTTGTGTAATAGTCAGTTAGATTATGTTTGGTAGGTGCACTGTAATATTACAAAGGTTTGACATCATAATCTCCTATAAACAGATGATTTTCACAATAAACTATAGACAAGTGTTGTCAGAAAAAGAAGACCTATACACTCAGTTTTTTATTCGAAAAAAAAAAACCTTTAATAAAACACAAATACATAGAAACGTAAGTTTAATAGAACAAACAGTATAATATAAAAAACGTGGGTTGGACTCCAGTGCAAGCAGCGTAGTAAACCTGCAAGGCAAAAATGAAACATAAGTATGTGTGCTATGTGGAAGAGGTAAAGAAAGGTAGTCCGAATAAACGGACGATAGTGAGAATGGGAGGGAGGGGGAGTGGGTGGAAGGCAGAAGGGGAGGAAGAGTCAAAAGAAGAGAGGGAGGAGGAGACAGAGCATCAGCCTACTGCACCCAGCCCTTAGTGTTTACCCTCCCATCACCCGTTTGTCTAGGATGCTGGGGTCCACCAGAAAGAGTGTGGTCCAGCAAGTCCTTAAAATGAAACATATGAGGCCAGAGATTAGGGGCCATATTATCAAGGAACAGCGATAACATTATCACCACTTTAGCGGCCGGAAACTAGACGTGTTAGTGCAAGCTGCGAGTCCGTGGTACATTTGTACGGTAGGAGAGTAGGTCTCTGGTCGGGGATGGTGTCTTGATACCACAATGGAAAGCGTCAGAATGCCCAGGGCATAATCGCGGGTTGTGCTCCCGCTCCGCCCATCTTGAGCCAATCAATTCAGTGTCTGAAAAGGGAGAAATAATTTAATGGTGGAAACATCTGGAGGTAAATTAAGGTTTATTTCAAGCTTGATAGAAAACAGGAGTTGATTGCATCCTTCGTTTTTAAAGTACGATCTACCAACTGTTAGTAGTAATCGTGGTTCAAAAAGGAGTTGGAGTGCACAAGGATTCACAAGGTTAAATAGTGATACGTTACACGAAGGTTCACATAGAAAGTAACAGAGCACATGGTAGAAGCATAATGTGTGTGTGTAATGCAATGGCGGTAGGCTGTGTGCATGTACACTTAGTAACAGGCTCACTACAGGGCCCTAAAAGCCAACGCCACTTGTCTGGTGGGCAGCACTGCCCGCTGGCTCAGGCCTACAGTATGGTCCAGCAGGTCCTTAAAATGAGACAGATGAGTGACTGAATGAGGTCAGAGATCACATCATTATGCACAGCAACATCGCTTATTCGCACGTGCACACTCAGACTGATGCACCCCACCCCATCCCGCAGCACCGCGCTCAACAAGTGTCTGTACGGCAGCGCTGCCCACTGGCTCAGGCCTACAGTACGCTCCAGCAGGTCTTCAAAGACTGAATCAGGTCAGAGATCACATCATTACGCACTGCAACACCGCTTGTTCGCACCTGCGCAGTCAGGCTGATGCACCCCACCCCTCCTCCTGCACCGCACTCAATTGTAGGCCCTCTGTACCCAGGCCGCTCTGCTCACCTGCTGTCATTGTACTATGAGCAAACACTACGGGCAGCAGTACTCACAATTCAGCTGGAGTGATGATTTCAGAATGGTGTACACCTCATGGATCCCTTTCAAAGACAACGGGCAGTATGGCTCACAATTTAGAGAAAGCGTTGATTGCCAGGATGGTGTACACCTCATGGATTTCTTTTTTTTATTGCGCATTGTGATATGCAAGGTGGACGCAGCCATTTCATTTCAGGCAGTGAGGAAGAAGAGGGACATGTGGCGCCATGGTTATCCTATTTGTGCGTACGGAAAGTGGGCTGGGCTTGCGTACGCCAGGTCAGCTTACAGGTGTGAATAAATATTCCGGGGACCAGGGCGTTGTTCAGTTCCTGCCTGGCCAGGAAGTGTACTTATGTGTGTTTCTTTTGTAGTTTTGACCTCGCAGAGTGTGCAATTTACATTAGTGTAGCATGTGTCTGGAGGGCGGCACTGTCGTTAATGAGATGGTGTTTGAAAAAAGATTGAATGGCAAACATCACACATCATTGTCAAGGTTGTAGATATGTGCAGACACGCATGTCAATGGTGCGCGGTATTATTGAAAGTGTTGCTATCGCGAAGCGTACACATGTGAATATGCTGGGATGGAGGGAGGATCAGCAGTGGGGCTACGTCATACACAGTGATAACACTCATTACAGTCAAGCAATGCATGTCAAATATGAATCTGAAAGTCTCACATTTAACACACTACTATAATGGTAAAGCCTGACAACAGAGCGTACAGCAAAAGAAATCTACATATTGCTATTTACTGTTTGTCACATGTGATCTAGGATGTGCACTCTGCCCGTGGCTCCTGATACTTCTTAGAGCCACGACTACCCAGGCTGAAAGGGAGCACAATAATGTGCACACACACACACCAGGGGCATCGTGTAACATACATTTGTTTTTTGTTGGAACGTTTAAGATGCATGGCAATCACACGTGGAAGGCAAATGTTAAGACCATGAATATTGATCAAGATGATCGTGGCTTGTTGTGTGTGGTATACAGGAAAACACTTTTCAAAACAGCTTTCTAAGCAGAAGAGGTGTCTCTTATCAGACGCTGTGGAGAGAATGAGTAAAATGGGTGGGGTCGTCCAACTGTTACAATAGGAAATGTCATGAAGCAATCAAATGGTTTTTTTTAAGGTCATATGGCAATCGGGCATCGAGCACACACGGAGGCCACGATTTTCACAAAATATATTTATCATAATATATGTTTATCACAGTTAACAATATATTAATGTTTAAAATATTTTAGATTATTGCTTGCTCTCATATACTGTTTAAAGTTATTTAGATATACTTTTGAGACAAAAAAAACGAGGGAATGGCATACCCGGCACGACTATATATGTCTGTGACGTAACACAGGGCCTGGCAGCGTGTACTCGTCACATATGCAACGCCCAGCCGGCGCGACCCCATATGTACAAGACGTAAGGCATGGCTTGGTCTTGCTTACCCGTCGGATAACAAAGTAGCAGCTGGAGTGACTTCATGCGTATATGATGTTACACAGGACACGGTGCCACAAAGTCGTTGGATACGAAATGCGCATGATTTACGAGTTTAGCATTATGGCGGATAGGATTCGCGTGGGTATGGAGCTTAGTCCGCTACCGGTATGGGAGTGCAGTTTTCTCCCCCCAAAAATAAATATATATACATTTTTTGGGGGAAAATATAAAACATTACATCGTTTTTAAAGTAAGAAAAAATGAGGTATAATAGAGTTCCAAAATATTTGAAAAAAAATATAGGTTTTAGAAGCATTAAAATATGAAATTAACATGTAAAAAACCTTAGAAATTCACTGAAAAACCCATAGGTTTCAGGCATGTTATCATTAGGAATTAGCATTTAAAAAACCTTAGAAATTCAATAAAAAAACATATGTTTCAGGGACATTATAGTTAGTTGAACATATGACTCATATAAAACCAGAGAAATTCGCCTGTTATACTTAGTTGAGCTAACTATAACTTGCGCGCCCGCAATGCACCTCTGATGATGTCACATATTACGTCACTCATAACATGGTCAGTGACATCACAGACGACATCACTGATGACATCTCAAATGACATCACTGATGACATCACTCATTACATCATTCAGTGAATGTGTGTTTCTGTAAAGATTAAATATGTTTTATATATATATGCCAAGGTGTATTGAAGAATGAATACATGTACAAGTGCCTAAAGAAATTATTTCATAGGTGCGTGACTGAATGTATAAGTGGGTGATTGAACATGTCCTACTGAATGCATGGGTTAGTGACTAAACTGTGTGAAAAACTGTATTAGTCTTTCCATTGGTATGTAAGCAACTGCATGAGTTGCTGAATAGCTATATGAGTATCTATATTGGTTATTGATTTGTTGTCTGTGTATCGGTATGGGTCCCTGAGTGTCTGTGTGGGTGGGTGGGTGTATGAGTCTGTGCATAGATGTCTGAGTGGGTGATTCGGTGGTTGCATGGATTCAAAAGTGCATCTGGGAAGGGATGTATTGGTTAGTTTGTCTATGGGTGTGTTGGTGAGTGAATAAATGTATCAGTGGTATATCGGTGACAAACTACATATGTTTTAAGACACTATACGTGAGTGTTGGAGTATATAAATGAGTATACGTCAGAGTAAGTTATTTAAAGAGTGGGTGTAGTGGGTGTATAAATAAGTGTCTGCTTCTATCAGTGATTGTATAAGACAGTAAATATGTGTTAGTATCTGTATAAATAAGGGATGTGGTATGTCTAAAAATAACGAAGTTGGTGTGTATAACTGTGCACATGATTAAATGGGTATGTGATTGACTCTATAAATTACTGACTAGGTATGGATGAGTGGCAGAATGTGACTGCATTTATAGATGTATGAGTGCATAATATAGTACTGTATTGATGACTAACTACATGTATAAGTGACTGGATGTGTGTGTAGACCTAGGAAATTGTGAGTGCTATGTAGCATATGGCATTCTTCAGTGTATGGTTTCAAAAATAGTAGTCAACATTTTATAATGGGTGTATCAAAGTTTATATTAGAGCATCAGTGTGTGCATCAGATTGTCACGTGGATGATGTCATGAGTGATGTCATGAGTGATTTCATTTGAGATGTCATCAGTGATGTCACTTACCATGTCATGAGTGATGTAATATGTGACATCATCAGCAGTGCATTGCGGGTGGGCGAGTTATAGTTAGCTCAACTAACTATAAAAGGCGAATTTCTCTGGTTTTATATGAGTCAAATGTTCAACTAACTATAACGTCCCTGAAACCTATGTTTTTTTTGGTGAATTTCTAAGGCTTTTTAAATGCTTCAAAACGATCTTGCAGAGGAAGTGGAACATACTTGAAAGGGATAAACACATCAAGGAGATCATTGGTACAGGTCCCCAAATAACATTCAAGAAGACAAAATCTTTAGGGGATACTCTGACGTGCAGCTTCTGTGATCCCAACAAATGAAACAACTGGCTATCCAATAGGAATAATGGAATAATGAAATGCAGTTCCTGCATAACCTGTCAGTATAGACTGATTCAGAAGACTTACAAAACGTCTGAGGGCTGAACAATCACAATTCAGGACTACATAACATGTGACACTGAATGTAGTATATATTCTAAGGTGTGACTGCAATAAATTGTACATTGGGAGTAAGATTAACAGACTGAGGATCAGAATCCTGCAACTTATGCGGGCCATAAGGAATGGGTACAGGAGTTACCCAATGGCTTGGCATTTTGAGAAGCATCACAATCGATCACTAACAGGGTTTAGGTTTTACTGAATAAAAGATGTGAAGATCAGTGGCCGACGGGGTGATTGGGAAAAGGAACTAAGGAGAGAAGAGTCCAGATTGATTATGGCATTGGAAACAGAACCATTCTTGGGCCACAATACGGACGCATAGCTTCATGTGACCTATGATCTGGCCCTGAGTGGTGGTGTGTTTTTATCCCCAATTTAGTGATCGTTAAACTGATGCAAAATGTCAGTATGCTATTACGTGGAATCTTGCCATTGTTTATAGCTTTATATTCCTGTTTGAACATAGCATATTCTAATTGACATGCCCTTTAAAAACCTTTTGAGGTCACGGGCCAAGTCCTGTACACAAATCTTGGTGGAATACTGTTTGGCTAGCAAATGTAAGTATAGGGGTTCCACTGTTATTGGATAAGTTCCTAAGTCAGGGATAGAGCTACAATTGTATGAAAAGTTACTTAGGCAACGGCATGAAATGGGGGCATTAAAGTATAAATACAAAAACCCAGATCATGAATGGCAATAGAATATTTCATTTATTCAGTTTAAGCTTTATTTCGATATAAAAACATATCATAAAAGCTGCACATCACATCAGTAAAAACATTATTGGCACAGGCAGTAAGATAACCAACATAATTAACAATATACATTATAAAAACAGTCAAAATAGTTTTCATTCATATAAAAAAGAGAGTACAAAATCATCATAATTATGCATTTCAATATATGTATCAAACAAATGAATTCAAAAGAACTTTCATGTTTATATATGACGTAAAAACCCTATAATCCAGTCGTACTTATTCATTCCATCTTCAATATTGTTATACTGTTCATAGGATTCAGTATTACATGAACAAAACAATAAAATCACAGGTCTAATAAATGTTCTCATGGATTTCTCACATAGAGGATGTTTTCTTCTATACTAGTGGTAACAATGTTTTCTAATAAGATAGCAGATATTCTTGTGAACATATTGCTGTTGTTTCGTCAACTGTCAAATATATATCAGAGCTACGTTTTCATCTTCATCATGGCTTATTTGTTCCCTCACACGTTTTCATCTACACCATGGCTTATTTGTTCCCTCACACGCTGGGGGCTACGTAACTAGTTAGCATAGTTAGCAGCACGTTTGTTATCAGAATTAACCAGACAAATCACTCCACCAACTAACAACAGCCATGCGCTGTTTGGCTAATACATGATGTATGAAATTCCATGTAACCCATCAAGATTGCTTCATGCAAACATATAACAATGATTCCTTTGGATGGCACGAGTATATGACAGTACACCTCAACCCGTGAGACCTTGTTCATCTTAGGATCCACACATTACAAGTGACTCTAATGTAGAGATGACTTGCTATCCAAGTTGTATAAACGTGAATCCATTAATCACAGTATGCCTAATTTAGGTTAATAAATAGTGTCTAGACATCATAACCTGTTAGAAAGACATAACCCATTTTAAAATCAGTTCAAGCACAGGTCACTTTACCTCGAGCCTAAATGCTCATCAACATATTATTTATTTATGGGATTTTTAATGCGCAGCTAATACCCTAGGGTGTCTAGGCGCAGTATGGCATAGAGCATGTAACACTTTACCCATATTAATTGGCCGTAATAAACATCAATCACTGTATTTCGGGCATGCAGAACATATTCTGACATTGCCATCAGCAGGTGCCACTTGGCACTAAACCCTCCCAACAATATGGTTGCACATAGCACGTGGCACTTCAAATTGACCAAGTGGTCTAAATATGCGGATATAACTATATATTCCTATGTTGCCTTTCTAAATGTGTATTATGGGTTCAGCCTTTGCAACCAAGATAGCATGGATCATTTTAATTTGAGCCTTTTAACATAGCCTACTTCATGTTTGGACTACGGATTTACTTCTCACCAGCATGTGTCACTTTACCTCTGAGCTCATTTGCACATAATATACGCATGCTCATACACTGTAATAGAGGTTTAGCTTCTGCAACCAAGTCAGCATGCACTACTTTAATTCGAGCTCCCTAAATGCTCATACAATATGATTTATATCACAGAAAGGAGTTATTTATCCCACTTGGAGTTCGAACCAGCAGGATATCTATCGCACATTTCTGTAAATCTTAACGCCTTTAAAAGAGCATATGCCACACCGATAAGCTATAATTAATTGCATTGATATGATGAATGACACTTTCATGGGAAAGGAATGACGCAAGGGGGGATATATTCCTCACTTACATGATGGGGACACGATTGCAGAACATGCAAAAGAGCAAGTACATATGACAACAAGACAGGATGTATGAAATGTCATAAATGCAGTATAGTATAATTTCATTTTGCATGATCTGATTGAGTTATTAAAAGGATTGACAATTTCTTATGACATCTTACAAAGAGACACTGTGATAAAAAATGTAACATGACTTCACAGCATGTTAAAAAGTGGGAAAGTGGAGGGTAGGAGCATTGTAACCTCTGTTGGGTGTTTAGGGTTTGCTATAGAGGGGGTGCGAAGCAAAGTATTCACACCTACCGGTGTGAAAAGGCTGGGCTATGGAAATTAAGTGAGGTATTGCCTAGAGTGTGATGCTACTAAGGTGAGCTGGTGCGGTACTCAGGGATTAAAGCGTGAGCCCAAACTGTGTGTCTTGTGCAGTGAAGTCAGGTGCCCTGGCCACTGCAGTACAGCTGTGGAAGTAGTGTCAGCATGTGTGTATATCTACTAGGATGAACCACTGACCCTTACTGGTCTAAAAGTCCTGTGGTACGGAAAATATGTGAGGTATTGTCTAGAGTCTCATGGAACTAGGAAGTGTTGACTGCCATTTTGTGATTCAGTTGAAGCGGGTAAGGGGAAAAAAGAGTGAAAAATGTAGCAAAGAGGGGGGTAGGAGCACTGTAATCTCTGTGGTGTGTTTAGGGTGTGCTGTATAAGGGGTGGGAAGCAAACTACTCATACCTACCGGTCTGAAAGTGCTGGGCTATCGAAATTAAGTGAGGTATTGCCTAGAGTGTGATGCTGCTAAGGTGAGCTGGTGCAGGACTTTGGGATTACAGCGTGAGCGCAAATTGTGTGTGTTATGCTATGAAGTCATGTGCAGTAGCCGCTGCAGTACATCTGTGGAAGTAGTGTCAGCATGTGTTTATATCTAGTCGGATGAACTACTAACTCGTACTGGTCTGAAAGTCATGAGGTATGCAATATATGTGAGGTCCTGTCTAGAGTCTGATGCTGCTAAGCTGAGCTGCTTGCAGACTCGGGGCTGAAAGCGTGAACCCAAACTGTGAAGCTGTGAAGCTGTGAAGTCATGTGCTCTAGGCATTGTGCCATACCTGTCCAAGTAGTGTGAACATGTAGTTATAGCTACTTGGATAAACTTCTGTTTCAAACATGGTAGCTTGTGTAGGGTGCTTAGGGGGTGTTATAGAGGGGGTGTTATAGAGGGAGTGCGAACGTAAATTCACGTGTGTCAAATCAATTCGGTAGTTGTGAAGTGCTAACTACTCACTCCTATGGGTCATTTGGCGCTGGGGGCATAAGCCGAGCTTCTGACGGACTCGGGGTAAAGCTGTTGAACTACTGACCCCTACCAGTCTGAAAGTGCGGGGTATGGAAATTAAGTGAGCAATTGCCTAGAGTGTCATGTTGTTAAATTGACTGCTTCTGGACTCGGGGATGAAACCGTGAGCCTAAACTGTGTGTGCTATGCTGTGAAGTAATGTGCTCTGTGGGCTGTGCCACACCTGTCCAACTTGTATATGATGCTTAGGTGGTGTTGTATAGGGAGTGTGAACGTAAATCAATACGGTATTCCTAAAGGGCAAACTACGCACTCCTATGGGTGAGTAGAGATAGGGATCAAAGCAAGAGCTCTGTGTGCAAAGTGAGATGGTCTGGCTGCTGCGCAACAGCTGTGTGGAGAATACATTTTGGCGAGGGTGTGGGAGTTGCCGTTATCTGGCCCTAAAATAGCGTGCCTAAGTTGTAAGTTACAGGGTGGCTCTAAAAAGAGCCCTTGTGTTCATTAGTTGGAGCTACATATAAGTGCGGATGCACAGCTTCAAGTTATTCAGAAAAACTCTGTTTTCCTGATCTGTGAAGTGTACTCCATCACTTCTGTAGATATCCACCATATCAAAACGTATGTTGTTGTTGGAGATGGACCCCATTTTGTGGTCTCTGAGGTATGCAGACACAGTTTGTTGACTTTCTTCTGAGATTTCTTTTAATCTGAGGACAAAATTGTTTGAACCATTTCCACTTCTTTCTTTGACATATATTGGAATAGACAAAGATAGTTTGAGGCAAAATTAACATCAATTCTCCAAAGGTGTCCTTCATAAGCATTCCCAAACTTACCCCAGTCAATGTGCCTAGGTCGTTTCCACCACAGTACATAATCACGAGGACAGGGTGTTGGAGATGCAAACAGGTTTTAACCAAAGGCAGCAATTGGTGCCACTTCAATCCTCTCTGTCCAAACCATTTAATGTCCACATTTTGTAAACTGAGGTCTTAGTCAATACGTCTCTGTTCTGCAAATCTCTTCCCCCAGAAAACATAGCTATGTCCTACGATTCACACTAGCATTTTGAAGGTATGGCTGGAAGGTATGGAAAGATGTCTGTAACTCATGCAGTTCCTTCATAGAATAAGAGATATGTTCTTTGTTATTGGTTAAGAAAAAGCAGTTTGAACGTGGAGTACATAGTATAGGATATAATTTGATCAACTCAACCACTCCTGCGACTTGCATTTGGAATGCAATGTTCGAACCTAAAACAATCGTGAACTTTTACCCCACACATGCCGTTAAATGTTCAAGAAAATTTTGCAAAAAAATATTGTTACGTTTAAAAAAATTTATGAACTTTTAACCTCCACGTGTTATAGAATGTTCTAGAAGTGTGTGTTTTCTCCGAGTTAATTTCTATAGGAAACTTTAGACAAGGCTACAGGTCGAACGGAATTACCCCAAATTTGGCAGGGAGAAGGGTTTTGGTCAAGAAAGCACGCTTTTGTTTATTTGGTGTAAATCTGTTCAGTAGTTTTTGAGAAATATAGACATTTACAGATATCAATGTTTGGGAATTCTGCCATCTGATAGGCTGAGGCGTTATTAGCACGAGCTTGCTGCTTATTGGCTGCGCGGGCTGCGAGCGGTTGCACTTAGGAAATGTTGTCTGCCATTTTATGATCCCTTTGAAACGAGTAAGGGGAAAAAAGGGTGAAAAAAGTTGAAAAGGAGGGTAGGAGCACTGTAACCTCTGTCTGAAAGTGCGGTGTTGCTCAGAGTGACATGGTGCTGATATAATATGGTGCTACACTCGGGTATGAAATCGAGAGCTTAAACCATGAGGTCATTGCTGTGAAGTGATGTGGTCTGGTCTTTGTAGCATATGTATGCAAGCAGTGTTAGAAGGCATTTATACCATACAGGGAGTGGGAAGCGAACTACTGACCACTATCATGCGTTTATTCTATACCAGAAGCGGGAAGCGAAGTACTCACGCATACCGGTGTGAAGATTTGGGGATAAAACCGAGGTGATTGCTGTAAAGGGATGGGCTCTGGGTGCTGTAGTTAACACGTGCGAGTAGTGTTAGTAGGCGTTTATACCATACAGGGAGTGGGAAGCGAACTACTGACCGCTACTGTGTGTTGATAGTATACGGGAAGCGGGAAGCGAAGTATGCACGCCTATAGATGTGAAGACTTGGGGATGAAACTGAGGTAATTGCTGTAAAGGGATTGGCTCTGGGCGCTGGAGTATACGTGTGCAAGTAGTGTTAGTAGGAGTTTATACCATACAGGGAGTGGGAAGCGAACTGCTGACCAGTACCGTGCGTTTATACTATAACGGAAGTGGGAAGCGAAGAACTCACGCCTACCAGTGTGAAGAGTCGGGGATCAAACCGAGCTGATTGGTGTTAATTGATGAGCTCTGGGCGCTGTAGGATACAAGCCGCTATAGTATAAGTGTGTAAGTAGTGTTAGTATGCGTTTATAGTTTATAGGGAGTGGGAAGCAAACTACTCACCCCTACTGGTGTGAAGACTCGTGGATGAAACCATGAGCGCATTGCTGTAAAGTCCTGTGCTCTGTGTAGTATTCCAATGTAAGTCATAGTAGAATGTTAGTATGTAATTCTACTAGAATCTAAGTATGTAATGTTAGAATGTAGGGCTGACATGAGGGGAACCTTGCCAAGTTTGAACACGGTGCTGGAGAAGACAGTTGCCTTACTGTCTGCTCCTGTTGGTGGCTGCTTCAGGTATCTTGTTTTCCTGTATTAAATCTACTTATGGGTCCCACTGTTGTCAGTCTCTTCACTACAAAATTTGTTTGCGAGCGGGAGAAGGTAAAAAGAAGCCAGCACTCATCAATATTTCAAAATTGCTTGCGTTGTACTGAAGACCCGTTTTCTTCATGAAGCTGTTTCTACTCATGCCAGGGTTGTTGTAAGCAAACCTCAGCTAGGCCTACTTAGTGCAAGGGTTCGCCCTTCTCTGCACAGAGTCCTCAGACCTTAGGAAGAAGTTGGCAATGAAACTGGAAATACAAAAACAAAATTTATTAAACCTTTAAAGGTGGTACTACAGCCCACACAACACCCTTGGGTATTGTATCAAGTAGCACAAGGAACTGAAGCCTTTGGCCCCTTTTTATACACAATGAGGGGGCTCAAGAAAAGGCGGTAAAAAAAACAAGAGCAGATTTATGACCATTCAAGGACATTTTAGACGCCACAATCAATAGGTGGGCGGAGTTAACAGTCTCCGATCACATTCCTCTCTGGAACCAATTAAGTAACGGTCACTGATCCCACTGCGCATGTCTGGACATGTTGGAAGCAGAGACTACTAAAAAGAGCCTGTTGCTGGGCAGACACCAGGCGCGTTGAACAAGGAGGTAGGACTAAGTGCATGGCGAGCACATGGCAATGTATGGCATACAAAATGACCGCTACAAATACAATATGGAGTCGGCACATTTGTTACGAAAATGGTTAAACGAAACAGGTCTTCTGCTAATGCTTAACCTAATCGCCATTGATTTACAACAGGGTTGTCAGCTCAATGAACTATGTCATCTGACTTCTGGTAGGATTTATATTTTTAGATTTTGCGCTTCCTCTGCTTCTTCACTATATTCTGGTCGCTGTACTACACATGTGTAAGTAGTCTTAGTATACCGTTATACTAACAAATGCATCATGGTCCTAGGGAGGGCGACTTCTCAGGTGCAGCTCATACAATGTCCCTTGGTGTGCATTTGCAGGACATTTGTGTTTGCTATTAGAGGACGGGGGCATGGCTTTCACCCTGCTTATAGCAAATCCTTGTTTGACTACTTGAAGCGAGAGGAGAAAAACCTTGTATTTCTTTAATAGAGAGGATGCAGATGGTAAAAATGGAGAGAAAAAAAAAACAAAAACAAAAAAACTGGAGTCTCACCTGTTCATTTCAATGAGGCCCCTGGTGGGTAATGTTCCGTGGCCAATCCAATTATTATATTGCGGGGTCTCATGTCACAAGTGAATTAGGCGCTGAAGGGCACAGAGACATTCCGCAGCCTAGTGGACTGCCACTTTCCCGGGTATTGTTTACTAATTGATAGGGGGGTTCGAGGCCAACTAAAGTCTGGGGATCGCCACACTCCGGGGCTTTACTTAAATATGCAGGGGTGGCCTCGGCAGTCCCTGAAGCCTCAGTGGTCCTAGGCGGTGCCATATTGGTTCTGTCATCACACGGGCAGTACTCATGGTGTTATAAAGTGATACACTCATAGAACTTTTGCAGTTGTAGAATTACCCAGGCTTCATTTGTGTAATAGTCAGTTAGATTATGTTTGGTAGGTGCACTGTAATATTACAAAGGTTTGACATCATAATCTCCGATAAACAGATGATTTTCACAATAAACTATAGACAAGTGTTGTCAGAAAAAGAAGACCTATACACTCAGTTTTTTATTCGAAAAAAAAGTAACCTTTAATAGAACACAAATAGCCCTTAGTGTTTACCCTCCCATCACCCGTTTGTCTAGGATGCTGGGTTCCACCAGAAAGAGTGTGGTCCAGCAAGTCCTTAAAATGAAACATATGAGGCCAGAGATTAGGGGCCATGTTATCAAGGAACAGCGATAACATTATCACCACTTTAGCGGCCAGAAACTAGACGTGTTGGTGCAAGCTGCGAGTCCGGGGTACATTTGTACGGTAGGAGAGCAGGTCTCCGGTCGGGGACGGAGTCTTGATACCACAATGGAAAGCGTCAGACCCAGGGCATAATCGCGGGTTGTGCTCCGGCTCCGCCCATCTTGAGCCAATCAATTCAGTGTCTGAAAAGGGAGAAATAATTTAATGGTGGAAACGTCTGGAGGTAAATGAAGGTTTATTTCAAGCTTGATAGAAAACAGGAGTTGATTGCATCCTTCATTTTTAAAGTACGATCTACCAACTGTTAGTACTAATCGTGGTTCAAAGAGGAGTTGGAGTGCACAAGGATTCACAAGGTTAAATAGTGATACGTTACACGAAGGTTCACATGGAAAGTAACAGAGCACATGGTAGAAGCATAATGTGTGCATGTAATGCAGTGGCGGAAGGCTGTGTGCATGTACACTTAGTAACAGGCTCACTACAGGGCCCTAAAAGCCAACGCCACATGTCTGGTGGGCAGCACTGCCCGCTGGCTCAGGCCTACAGTATGGTCCAGCAGGTCCTTAAAATGAGACAGATAAGTGACTGAATGAGGTCAGAGATCACATCATTATGCACAGCAACATCGCACACTCAGACTGATGCACCCCACCCCATCCCGCAGCACCGCGCTCAACAAGTGTCTGTACGTCAGCGCTGCCCGCTGGCTCAGGCCTACAGTACGCTCCAGCAGGTCTTCAAAGACTGAATCAGGTCAGAGATCACATCATTACGCACGGCAACACCGCTTATTCGCACCTGCGCATTCAGACTGATGCACCCCACCCCTCCTCCTGCACCGCACTCAATTGTAGGCCCTCTGTACCCAGGCCGCTCTGCTCACCTGCTGTCATTGTAGTATGAGCAAACACTACGGGCAGCAGTACTCACAATTCAGCTGGAGTGATGATTTCAGAATGGTGTACACCTCATGGATCCCTTTCAAAGACGACGGGCAGTAGGGCTCACAATTTAGAGAAAGCGTTGATTGCCAGGATGGTGTACACCTCATAGATCCCTTTTTTTTGCGCATTGTGATATGCAAGGTGGACGCAGCCATTTCATTTCAGGCAGTGAGAAAGAAGAGGGACATGTGGGGTCATGGTTATCCTATTTGTACGTATGGAAAGTGGGCTGGGCTTGCGTACGCGAGGTCAGCGTACGGGTGTGAATAATTATTCCGGGGACCTGGGCGTTGTTCAGTTCCTGCCTGGCCAGGAAGTGTACTTATGTGTGTTTCTTTTGTAGTTTTGACCTCGCAGATTGTGCAATTTACATTAGTGTAGCATGTGTCTGGAGGGCGGCAACTGTCGTTAATGAGATGGTGTTTGAAAAAAGATTGAATGGCTAACATCACACGTCATTGTCAAGGTTGTAGATATGTGCAGACACGCATGTCAATTGTGCGCGGTATTATTGAAAGTGTTGCTATCGCGAAGCGTACACATGTGAATATGCTGGGATGGAGGGAGGATCAGCAGTGGGGCTACGTCATACACAGTGATAACACTCATTACAGTCAAGCAATGCATGTCAAATGTGAATCTGAAAGTCTCACATTTAACACACTACTATAATGGTAAAGCCTGACAACAGAGCGTACAGCAAAAGAAATCTACATATTGCTATTTACTGTTTGTCACATGTGATCTAGGATGTGCACTCTGCCCGTGGCTCCTGATACTTCTTAGAGCCACGACTACCCAGGCTGAAAGGGAGCACAATAATGTGCACACACACACACCAGGGGCATCGTGTAACACTCATTTGTTTTTTGTTGGAACGTTTAAGATGCATGGCAATCACACGTGGAAGGCAAATGTAAAGACCTTGAATATTGATCAAGATGATCGTGGCTTGTTGTGTCTGGTATACAGGAAAACACTTTTCAAAACAGCTTTCTAAGCAGAAGAGGTGTCTCTTATCAAACGCTGTGGAGAGAATGAGTAAAATTGGTGGGGTCGTCCAACTGTTACAATAGGAAATGTTATGAAGCAATCAAATGTTTTTTTTTAAGGCCACATGGCAATTGTGCATCGAGCACGCACTGAGGCCACGATTTTCACAAAATATATTTATCATAATATAAGTTTATTACAGTTAACAATATATTAATGTTTAAAATATTTTAGATTATTGCTTGCTCTCATATACTGTTCAAAGTTATTTAGATATACTTTTGAGACAAAAAAAATGAGGGAATGGCATACCCGGCACGACTCTATATGTCTGTGACGTAACACAGGGCCTGGCAGCGTGTACTCATCACATATTGAACGCCCAGCGGGGGCGACCCCATACGTGCAAGAAGTAAGGCATGGCTTGGTCTTGCTTACCCGTCGGATACCAAAGTAGCAGCTGGAGTGACTTCATGCGTATATGATGTTACACTGGACACGGTGCCACGAAGTCGTTGGATACGAAATGCGCATGATTTACGAGTTTAGCATTATGGCGGATAGGATTCGCGTGGGTATGGAGCTTGGTCCACTACTGGTATGGGAGTGCAGTTTTCTCCCCCCAAAAATAAATATATATACTTTTTTTTGGGAAGATATAAAACATTACATCTTTTTTAAAGTAAGAAAAAATTAGGTATAATAGAGTTCCAAAATATTTAAAAAAATATAAGTTTTAGAAGCATTAAAATCTGAAACTAACATTTAAAAAACCTTAGAAATTCACTGAAAAAACCGTAGGTTTCAGGCATGTTATCGTTAGGAATTAGCATTTAAAAAACCTTAGAAATTCAATAAAAAAACATAGGTTTCAGGGACATTATAGTTAGTTGAACATTTGACTCATATAAAACCAGAGAAATTCGCCTGTTATACTTAGTTGAGCTAACTATAACTCGCGCGCCCGCAATGCACCTCTGCTGATGCCACATGTTACATCACTCATAACATGGTCAGTGACATCACAGACGACATCACTGATGACATCTCAAATGACATCACTGATGACATCACTCATTACATCATTCAGTGAATGTGTGTTTCTGTAAAGATGAAATATGTTTTATATATGTATGCCAAGGTTTATTGAAGAATGAATACATGTACAAGTGCCTAAAGGAATTATTTCATAGGTGCGTGACTGACTGTATAAGTGGGTGATTGAACATGTCCTACTGAATGCATGGGTTAGTGACTAAACTGTGTGAAAAACTGTATTAGTCTTTCCTTTGGTGTGTAAGCAACTGCATGAGTTGCTGAATAGCTATATGAGTGTCTATATCGGTTATTGATTTGTTGTCTGTGTATCGGTATGGGTCCCTGAGTGTCTTTGTGGGTGGGTGGGTGTATGAGTCTGTGCATAGATGTCTGAGTGGGTGATTTGGTGGTTGCATGGATTCAAAAGTGCATCTGGGAAGGGATGTATGGGTTAGTTTGTCTATGGGTGTGTTGGTGAGTGAATAAATGTATCAGTGGTATATCGGTGACAAACTACATATGTTTTAAGCCACTATACGTGAGTGTTGGAGTATATAAATGAGTACACGTCAGAGTAAGTTATTTAAAGAGTGGGTGTAGTGGGTGTATAAATAAGTGTCTGCTTTTATCAGTGATTGTATAAGACAGTAAATATGTGTTAGTATCAGTATAAATAAGGGATGTGGTATGTCTAAAAATAACGTAGTTGGTGTGTATAACTGTGCACATGAATAAATGGGTATGTGATTGATTCTTTGAATTACTGACTAGGTGTGTGAGTAACTCTATGGATGAGTGGCAGAGTGTGACTGCATTTATAGATGTATGAGTGCATATTATAGTACTGTATTGATTACTAACTACATGTATAAGTGACTGGATGTGTGTGTAGACCTAGGAAATTGTGAGTGCTATGTAGTATATGGCATTCTTCAGTGTATGGTTTCAAAAATAGTAGTCAACATTTTAGAATGGGTGTATCAAAGTTTATATTAGAGCATCAGTGTGTGCATCAGATTGTCACGTGGATGATGTCATGAGTGATGTCATGAGTGATTTCATTTGAGATGTCATCAGTGATGTCACTTACCATGCCATGAGTGATGTAATATGTGACATCATCAGCAGTGCATTGCAGGTGGGCGAGTTATAGTTAGCTCAACTAACTATAAAAAGCGAATTTCTCTGGTTTTATATGAGTCAAATGTTCAACTAACTATAACGTCCCTGAAACCTATGGTTTTTTTGGTGAATTTCTAAGGCTTTTTAAATGCTAATTCCGAACTATAAAGTGCCTGAAACCTATGGTTGTTTCAGTGAAAAAAAAAATATATATGGAATCTTTGGGTGGTCTGTCTCTTTCGTGATATATATAAATATATATATATATATATACATATATATTCACTGAAAAAACCATAGGTTATAGACCATATATAGTTAGGAATTAGCAATTACAAAACCTTAAAAATTCACTGAAAAACCCATAGGTTATAGACCATATATAGTTAGGGATTAGCATTTACAAAACCTTAATTTACTCGCACAAAACCATTGAAATTTGCATATATAGTTAGTTGCACTAACTATATATCGCGCACCCCCAATCCACTGCTGATGATGTCACATATTACATCATTCATGACATGGTCAGTGACATCACTGATGACAACACTGATGACATCTCAAATGACATCACTGATGACATCACTGATGACATCTCAAATGACATCACTGATGACATCTCATTTGACATTACTTATCACATCACTGATGATATCATTCATGTGATAATACGATGAACCTCTTCAGATTCTAATATAACCTTAGATACAATCAGTGTAAACAGACACTCACAGACTGTCACTCATCCATGGAGTTACTCACACACCTAGTCAGTCGTGCAAAAAATCAATCACACATCCATTTCCTCAACTATACAGTTATACACACCTTACTTTTTCAAACATATACTAACACATATTTACTCTCTTATACAATCCTTGATACAAGTTTACAATGATGCAAACAGCCTCTCACACATTCACTGGCTCTTATGCACAGTTATTTATATATGTCAACTCTCACATGTACTGTGTTTTACATATGTACTTACTTTGACATGTAGCACTAAGATATCAATTCACTCACCAATACACTCCTGCACACAGTCAACCGCCCATACAGCTAATTCCACATGCACTTTTGAACACATACATCTAGTGAATCAACTGTTCACACATCTATGCACAGAGTCACACACCTCCCAGCCACCCATACAAATACTTGGGCAACCAATCAATAACCCATATAGTTACTCATAGAGCTACTGATCAACACATGCAGCAGTTTACAGAACAACAGACATAATGATGTACAAATTAAGACAGTTTAGTCACTAACCCATGCACTCAGTGAGACACATTTAATCACTCACTCATACAATCAGTCATGCACCTACTAAATCCTTCATCCAGACACTTATACATCCACTCATTCTTCAATATGTAAGAGATATTTTAACTCTACAGAAACATACAGTCACTGGATGTTGTCATCAGTGATGTCATCAGTGATGTCACTGACCATGTCATGAATGATGTAATATGTGACATCATCAGCAGTGGATTGCGGGTGCGCAATATATAGTTAGTTCAACTAACTATATATGCGAATTTCAATGGTTTTGTGCGAGTAAATTAAGGTTTTGTAAATGCTAATCCCTAACTATATATGGTCTATAACCTATGGTTTTTTCAGTGAATTTTTAAGGTTTTGTAAATGCTAATTCCTAACTATATATGGTCTATAACCTATGTTTTTTTCAGTGAATTTTAATGGTTTTTTAATAGCAAATATCAAAAGCTGTAAAATGTATTCTTCTTTTAAATGACGCTTTTTCCCCAAACTGCCTTGGTATATTCCAATATATATCAAAGGCAAAAATGTAAGTGGTCAAATTAATTTTTTTCCACAATTTGAGAAAGCACAGAAACATGTGAATAAATCTGTTTCTGCTTACATGAGAGACTATGGAATGGGTTTAATATACAACAATAACTTGCGTTCCAACATTCAACACATCTACAGAAGAGATGGTGTACACTTCTCCGATGAAGGGAATAGAATATTCCTCCTTTATTTAAAAGTGTGCATTGGAACCTACTTGCAGGTACCTAAATCAGCCACAGAACACAATAGCTCTTTTCAAAGCTACCCTTCCTCTAATCATTCAAAACGTTTTTTTTTTTCTTCACCAAAGTCCGCTCCCCGGTTAGCTTACCGGTGCGCGTACCGGGCGCTCTCCCCGCGAAATTTTAAAAAATGTAATTTTTTTACTTTTGCATATATCAGCGTCCTAATCCCCCCTCAGAAAACCTAGAGGGTCACAAAGTGTCTACCGTGCCCCCTTCTACCCATTCCGTACATTCTTTGTCCTCCATCTTATGACTCAATTCTACCAATACAGAAAATGGAGGACTCCCGTAACGCTGCTGGTTCGCGTACCGGGAAGCACACCGGTAAGCGCTCGATAAAAAAAGGTGGGAAAGTAATTTACAGAAAAACTACTACAGACACTTTCATCAAATATAGAATAGGGCCTACTACTTAGCAGTCCGTACCATTTACCCAAATTTGATGGAATTCCATTGAGAAAATTATGCTGTAAGCCTGACTAAATATCCTGAGGTAAATTAAAAACACTTATGAAGTGTTAGAATTGACAACCAATCAAAATGCTACTTTCAATATCTTCCATTATTTTATGACATTTGATTGGTTATGTACCTGAATATATATAAAGAAAGAGAGAGAAACACAGCCATTTTGACTACTACTTCCTGAAGTACATATCAAGTGCATTTCAACTGAGAACTTAAACTTCTTTTTGATTGGTAAGATGATATTTTAAAAACTGAAGTATGTTCTGCACTTTAAGTTAAGTAGGAAACATTTTCTGATAGTTATATACTATCCCTCTGTAATAGTATAGAATAAGATAGACATCTCTGTTTTAGTTATGTATGGAGTTAGGCTTGTCTTGTATAATTAAGAATTAACTTAGGCTTTATCACATACATTTTTTTATATTTCTACTTCCAGTCTGATACCATACACTGCCCAAAGATAAAATCACTGTTTAAAAAAACAAACTTCCTGTCTGTACTTAAACCCAACAGTGCCCTATCTGTACTGATATATTTTTTAAAAATTCGTTTTACAGCAACAAAAATGGAAGGAGAGAACAAAACTAACTTGGAAATTGTTGCAAGAAGCAACACAGATACAGAAATTGACTCAGAATTCTATGATGAATCATGAGACTTTGAACTTCTGCAATGTGTGGAATCAGTAGATTTCCTAATTGAAAATGAAAAAAAATCTGACAATGAGTTATTAGAAGTTCTTTTTAATTTTGAAAACGAATCAGAATTTTTTTTTTTTATTTATTAATTCAAAAATTTGTTTGAGACATTATTCATTTGTATATGTATTTTGTAAACTAGTAGCAAATCGATTATAATGTAAAATCAGACTTTAAAAATACTCTGCAACTTTTTTGTGTTACATAATAAGTTTGTTCATAGTTACTTTCTTTCTCCCACTATATTATCTCCAATGTGTATTTAACATCTCTTTATCATCTCCTGCCTCCATGGTGTTTCTGCTTTCCTGACAGACTACGCTATGAATTCCATATACCACAATAACTTCTGAAACAACATGCAAGATATTTACAAAGAAAACAGTGTTTTTTTATTTTTAGACGCTGCATTGGTACCTACATCTTGGTACTTAAATAAAATAAAATAAAATAAAAAAAAGAACAATCACATACAATATTTGAACATTCTTTCATCCCATTTTCCCAGGTCCGCTTCTCGGTGCGCGTACCGAGCGCTCCCCCCGCAAAAAAAACGTTAATAATTTTTTTTTTCTTTGACCCGCGGGGGCCCTTTTAAAGCCCCTCATCAAACCTAGGGGGTCAGGGAGGATGTACTCTGCCCCCTTATGCTCATTTCCCACTTTGTTTTTTCCACCTCTTGTCTCTCGATCCTACCGATACAAGATGGCGGCCGTTCCGGACTGTTTAGAACGTTGACAGACACCGGAGAGCCAATCAGCTTCGCTTCGCGAAGTTCCGTTACGCGTCAGGTACGCGAACCGGAGCCCTAACCGGAGCGCTGTCACAGATATATCTGTTTTTAAAAACGTAATTTTTTTCAAAAACCACTGGAGCACATATATTGAGACATAGCAAAGGCACGTCGGGCAAACCATATCTACAATTTTGCCAAGTTTCGTGTAAAACCATTCAGCCGTTCGAGCTAAAAGTGATTCCAACCGCCCTATGGAAAACTCAATGTTAAAAACACATTTTGGGACCCCCCTTTTTTCTCGGCCTCCCCTTGACGAAACCCCCTCAAATTTTCAGGGTCTGCTCAGAAACATAATGTGCCATTTGTCCGGAAATTTCAGCCAATTACGTCCACAAACGCCAAAGTTATTTGACATAGAATTTTCAGAAATCCCATAGGAAAAAAATCCTAACTATATATACCTACTGGCGACCGCCAGTTTATATATATATATATATATATATATATATATATATATATATATATATATATATATATATATATATATATATATATATATATATATATATATATCAAACCACAACTGCTTCCGGAAGGAAAAGGCACAACACTCTCCAGAATCTTTAAAGGCTTTATTGTTGTTTAAAGTGCGCAGTGCTGGCAGTTCATGAAACGCAGGAGCATACGTGTTTCAGCCTTAAATGGCCTTCGTCAGTGCCGGTTTCACAGGCACCACGCTGTCTCAGGGAGTCAATGCAAGGTACAGCTGATGTATGTTCTGTTCCTGCTTAAGTGCTCTTAACGTCCCTCCTCCAAATAAAGGTGCACTCACATCATGCTGACACTCCCACAAGCAGATGCATGCTGGTAATTGCAGTCCGGGTGGGCGGCTGTACAGTGCCAGGAGCGCGCCAAACATGCAGTGATGTATATAGATATAGATATATATATATATAAATATATCAGCTCAAAACTTCCTCATAACCAAGAAAGACGCCACGCTCACAGGTGAAATTCTCTGTTGTTTTTTTATTAGCAAAAAGCGGGACACGTTTCGGCGTGAGCCTTCTTCGACAGCTATCAAAATAAAGTAAGGCTTCGCCATTTTAATTTAGTGTTGCGCTGCGTGTCATAACATTCCATCAAAAGAAACAAAGGACAAATAATTTTCCTCAGATCAAGCGTGAGCACCATTACTTAAAGTGCAGTGCAAGTGTTAAAGTATTTACATAATTTACAATTTCAAGATGTTTTCTTGGATAAACAATTAATACGCCCTGCATGAGCAAATTAATTGACAGTACATCTAAAAGTTCTTTCTTTCATAATCAAAATAAATTTCACAGTAAACAATAATTAACTATATCAAAATCAAGACATTATTTCGCATGATTTAAATAAAGAGGAAGAAAGACAAAAATAAAATTATTAACCCTGGATGGGCCAACTCAATTGAATTCATTTTTAAATAAGCAACCAATTTTATATATATCTTACAATCTAATCCTTCATATTAAAAGTAAGTAAGAAAGTATTTGGCATGATATTGTACCACAAATTAATATGTTGAACACCACATCATGTGAGACAGGGACAATGTTATATTTCCAATATTTCCAAAAAATGGATTGCTAGCTCTTCTTCTGTGTTCAGACCTCCCGGATTTTTTGTTTGAAGATCAATTATATACCTTGATTCGAGCTTTCTTAACCGAAGTTCTTGATTCCCTCTTCTCTCAGTGTATGGTATATGGTCAATGCAAAAGAATTTTAACAAATTCCTATTGCTTGAATGATGTTCCGCGAAATGCCTGGCAATAGGGTATGTTGGATCTTTCTTTTCAATTGCTAAGGCATGTTCGAGAATTCTCTTTTTTGTGGGATTGATCGCGCTGCCTATGTACCATAAATTACATGGGCATATCAGCATGTAGACACAAATGGCATGTTACAGGTAAGAAATTTGGTGATATTCCTTTCTATTTTTGAACCTGGCAGTGAATATGTTAGTCTCCTGCTGCTATGCTTACACGCCTTACATTTAGTGCAAGGAAAAAATACCATTAGATTACTGACCCGTGGATTCTTTTTCACTTGTTCCAAGTGACTGTGGGTTAGACTGTCTTTTAATGATCTACACCTCCTGTTAGTTATCTTAGGATAGTTAGACAAGTCTATTCCTATCACTGGGTCAGTTTGCAGAATGTGCCAGTTGTGTTTGACAATTTTGGCAATGTTATGTACCTCACTGGTATAGGTCATAATTAATCTTGTATCAGATATACTGGAATCTTTGGGTGGTCGGTCTCTTTCTTTCAGAAGACTGCTTCTTGGAATTTTTCCAACATGTTTAAGTGTTGAATCTAGTAGGTTGCTTGAGTACCCTCTTCTTTCAAATCATCCAATGGCCTCTGTAGCAGCTAGATTTAAAATCTATTTCTCTAGTGCAGTTTCTTTTCAGCCTTAGAAGTTCTACGTAGGGAATACTTCTTTTTAAGGGGACCGGGTGACTGCTATCAGCTTCCAAGATTGCATTTCCAGCTGTCGGTTTACGGAACAGGGAGGTGTAGATTCAACAAAGACTTTTAATCCAGAAAGTTAACTTCTTTGGAACTTATTTCTCCACTAAAATACAAGTTGACCTCATTATCATTAAGGACTTCAATGTATTTTGTTGCCTCTAATCTGGGACCTTTCCATAAAATGAAAAGGTCATCTATATAGCGATGCCACCCTACTATATTAGAAACCCATTTTTGGTTATTGTCAGCCCAGGCCACCTGCTACTCCCACCAGCCCACGAATACATTTGCGTAGCTGGGGGCAAAGCAGGTTCCCATCGCCGTCCCCTTGAGTTGTAAATATAACTTTTGTTGAAAGAGAAAAATATTGTTACAAAGACAAAATCTCAAAAATTCAAGGAGCATTTGGCTATGTTCTGCCAGTTTTAATGATCTGCCCTTTAAAAAGTATTCAACTGCTTTCAGTCCTTGTTCATGATCAATACTAGTATATAAACTAGTGATGTCCATTACTATCATCAACATGTCAGCTTCCCAATTGATATGCAATATTGTTCCAACGAAATCTGTTGTGTCACGAATATACGAGGACAAAGTCTTTACAAGGGGTGCCAGGAAAACATCAATGAATTGTGACATGTGTTCTGTTCATCTGCCAATTGAAGAACATGCCTGGTGGCCTGCTTGTATGTTTATGTACTTTTGGTAAGTGGTAAAATGTTGGTGTTGTTGGATCCGAGCAGGTGAGGAACTTAGTTTCTTCGTGATCTAGCATCCCTTTTCTGGACCACTTCTGAATAAGTTCTTGATGTTCCTCAATGCTCAAGTTATATCTTTCTTTTGTAATCTTGACATAGCTTATTGGATCCAAGAGTTGGCGGAGACCTTCCATTATATAGTAGTCTCCTGTTAGTAAAACAATTTTTCCCCCTTTGTCTGATGCTTTGCAAATTATGGAATTGTTTTGCCGCAGACTGGCAATGTGAAAGTGATCTGAGCACTCCTAGTTGAATATTATTAATGGTAGTTTTCTCCTTATCTTTAGATCTGTGTGCTGCACCTGAAAGAGTGTACCTAAACACTCATGAAACTAAAAATGAAAAAAGACTAGCTTGCAAATTTGCCTGCTAGAGTCAGGTGCACACTACTGTTCGAAGATTTACAATTCTCAGCAAAATAAACAATGTTTTTAGCACCTTAGTCGTTCAATTTATTTTTAACATGTATCTGCAATTACATTTTTCATTTTCAAGAACATTGTTTACACGTAAAGTGTGATATGCATCAAATAAAATATACAATGCATAACAGTAAATCGAAATACAATAACACTTTCAATTGTGGATGTTGATGGCCCAATGCATTTCGGGACATAGGCAAGGTCCCTTCGTCAGGGGAAAGAGTAAGGAAAACAAAAACAGGCACATAAGTCAGATTCCACTAGCAACAAATGTGTTTGGTTCATGTCAAAATGTCTTACTAAAAGACCAGAGAAAATGAGAAGTGATTCACATAAGCACAATATAGTAAAAGCCACCTCCGGCGCCTATACCCCAGTGTGAAACCGAACAAAAGATTTGTAACTCAGTCCAGTCAAAAAGAAAGAAAAGAATTACATCCCTCAGGGTATTGGAGCTGAATGATTAGAAGACTAAAGTCCTGAAAACAAAATATACCATCTTAGTTAAAAACGCCATCACCGTCAATAATAAGATATTGAGTGAGTCAGGAAGTTACTTACGTCCGAAACAAGTGGAGATTTGCACAATCTGTGAATATAATTAAGAGCGACATAAAGTTTACTCAATGAAAAGTAAATCCGTGTACCACCTCGCTGTCTCCTTACATACAGTGAACTCAGGTGAAAGGTTTTCAAATGAGATTTCCAATTCTTAAAACAATGCTGCCGATAGCTGATCCCTGAAATTAAAACAAGATCCAGCGGTCAGCTCACTGGTATTAATCTACACATTCAAACTCTCACGGCTTTTAAAAGACCGAGTAACGCTTACCGGAATCCAACACCAGACGTCTCCGTCTTTCATGCATTCGCGTCGTACTGAGTCACGTGATCGTAAGCTAACGTGTGCTTTTAACGTGTTAGCGTCATCCCGCAATACTCCCCGATTGGTCTAGCTGAACACAACGCATTCATTGTCATGGCAACCAGATAAACGTAACCGGAGTATCGTGAACAAAACTTTATGGATAACTCTAAACAGGCGCCAGTACAGCTACACCCTGTGTTCATGAATTGAAAAACATCCGAATATTAACAAGCTTGATTCCTCATCCAGAAATGTGGCCATTTTCTCTGATATCCAATCCATATCAAGTGCTTTATTGATCAGTTGTTGCAGTGTTCTTAGTATCTCTGTGGTGGGATCTTGTTCTAACAGTAAGTAGGTGTTAGTATCATCCACATGTGCATTCACCTTAGAGTAATAGAATTCATATTTCATATTCATATTTATAGCCTTTCTTTGATCAACCATCAAGTTGGGACTCAATTGATTTTCTGTAGTCCATTTTGATCTTTTCATTCTCAATTTTTGTAATTCTAGTTTGACTGCTTCTTCAAAAGCATCGATCTGGTCAAATAGTGTATTGGGGTAAATGTTGATTTAGTTTGCAAACCTGATTTCGCTCTCTTTTGTTGAAACCCATAGCTTTCTATGTTGGTTATTTCTTGTGATTCAGAGACTCTGTCTTCCTGCGCTATTGATCGCAAGAAATTGAAGTCTCCTCCAGTCAATCCTCCTCTCACTATCAGTGCTTCTCCACTATGCCGAAGAATTTGATCTTCCACTCCTGCAATCCCCCATGCCCGGGACTTCACAGGAACAAACGTGAGCCGACCCAAAAGTGCAGGTGAGTGATTTTTATTCAAATTGTCAGCAGCCTGCCCGCATTAGTATGCGTTTCAGCCTTCTAAGAGGCCTTGGTCATATAAATATGTCTATCTATCTCCTACTGGCAGTCGCCTATAGATAGTTCTAGTGAGGACCTAGTTTTAATAGGAAAAGCATTTTTTGGACTTGCGTATATCTTTGGCGCTGGGTGATGAATCTTCATAAAATCTTCCAAAGTCATTCGACAATCACTTCAGCTTGTGTCTGGAAAGTTTCAGGGTGGCATGTCAAGTGGAGGCAGAGAAAAAGGGGGGGTCCTAAAATGTGTTTTCCCCATGTTAATTCCGGTAGGACATTTGAATAATCATACAGTTCAAACTGCTAGACGGAATCACACTGAATTAGGCAGAAAGGTAGATTTTGGTACGCAGATGACGTTTTCACTTATTTGGTATAAGTCCATACAGTAGTTTTAGAGATATTAACTGGAAAACACCTTTGTATATATAGGTACCCAGATCCTCCGCGGATCCAACATTTCCCATATTAACATTTCTGATTGGCTGCCAGGAAGTTCAACTAGGGACTGTTGGTAGTCATTTTGAGACTCGCTTGAGCTGAGTCCCACATATAAAAAACAAACAAAGGGGGACATGGTAGAACTACCCTGACCCCCTAGAAATGAAGGTAGGGTTCCAAAGGGACCCGACAGGGGGTTTAAAGCATTTTTTTTATTTAGTTTTACTGCAAATCCACACGTTGATCTGTTGCAAAATTGAAGCCCCCTGGTGGGCCTTTCAAATCACAGCAAACACTCTGCTTTCAGCAAGTGAGAGCAGAGAAATGCATGTTTAGCAGCTCTCTCTATGTCAAAGCAATGCCAGCTCTCGCAGGATGAGGGGAGCCACCAGGGAATGCAGGGGCATTCATGCTCCCCACATGTCCCTAATAGAGATGCTGAACCCCAGGGCGGGATGGGGTACCTGGAAAAGGAATCAGCCCAGGGAGAGGAGCCGCATGCCCCCTCCTTCACAATGCCCAGGGATGGGGTCCTTGCCCCTTCTTCCATAATAAAAGGAAAAAAAGCCAGGCCGGTAAATTGCCAGAGACCCTACCCCCTTTCACCACCACTCTGCAAAAGCACCTAGTGGTACATTAGTAGTTGGGGGAGGAAGTCTGCTTGGCTTCTGAGAGTCCTTGGGGGCCAGCTACCCCTCCTGTTACCTACAGTGTGTCCCAAACAGCAGAATTGCTTACAGGTTATTGGAGGCCGTGCCCCGTTTCTCCACCACTCTGCACACTTTCCTCCTCCGGATGCACTACTAGGTGGGTAATGAAATCCCTTTGGCTGCTGAGGGTTTATAGAGCAACAAGCCCTCCTGTGACCTGCAGTAAGTTCTACACAGTGGAATTGCAGGGTGGTCTTTGGATGCCACGCCCCCTTTTTCCACCACCCGGCAAACGTGCTTCTGGTATCCTACTGGTTGGGGATGAAGCCCATGGATGTTGAAGGTCTTGTGGGGGCAGGAACCCCTCCTGTTACCTCCAGCACGACCCACATAGCAGAATTGCTAGTAGCCGGGCAGAGGACCCTTTCAGCAACACTCTGCAAATGCACCTCCTGGTGCAATACTGGTTGGAAGATGAAGCCCTCCTGATTACTGAGGGTCTTTGGGTGCCAAGAAGCCCTCCTATTACCTCCAGTAAGTCCGACACTGTGGGATTCCTAAGAGCTGGTCGGAGGCACCACCCTCTATCTCCCACACTATGCAAACGTGACTACTGGTTAAAAAAACATAGAAATTCACTGAAAAAAACAAAGGCTACAGGGATGTTATAGTTAGGAAATAGAATGTAAAAACTTTGGAAATTCTTTTGCAATGTCATGAGTCATGTCATTAACCATGCCATTGTAATATGTGAGGTCATAAGGATCCCAGTTCAGGCACAGCTATATGCAAAATAGTCTTGACCCTGTGCCTCATACCCTGCCAACTTAGGTCAAACAAGTAAACACAAAAAGATGGAGTGCCGAAACTTTTCAGACACTCAACCCCAGTCACAGATCTGGGTTCAATCCATTATCGTCTGGGCAGTCCGGAGTAACTCTGAAAACGGAAAATAGGTTTTAGTGATGGTTGTTCTAGAAATACTCTAGAAAAATATGAGTTAGAAGTGTACAGTAATAAACCCCTAGTGTATAAAATACTGTAATATGTGTGCATATATATGTTTCCACTTAATGGTTAAGATGCGAGCGTCCCAGTTAACAACATCATTGCTAGATCCCGGATAACCGCGGAAACAGAAAATAGGTCAGAAAGACTGTTTTTATAGAAACTTAGTAGGAAAATATGACTTTAAATATGCTTTGAAAGAAGTATATTTTTAGTAATATGTGTAGGGCAATGGATTTTTTACATACTTTTTTGGGATGTGTTGGTAGTCATTGAATATCTGCTTTTGTTTTCCGTTCTCGTGATGTCACCTTGGGTATCGCAACATCGTCGTGAATATAAAAAAATGTAAAGAAAAAAACAACGCTTATTAATACACTGAAGAAAATATAAGCTTAAAAAAACACCACTTACAGAGCCATTTTTAGATAGAAAATACAATTTCAAAAACCTTAAAAATTCAATAAAACAAGCATTGGAAATGGAATCGGTCTCGCAATTGCTTGAGTTAGAGCTATTGGCATTGTAAATGGCAATGTCTTTTACCTATGTGTTATGAAGTGTATGTGTGCAGTGTGTAGTCAAATTATGTGTGTTGGACTGGAATTGTTATTTGTGAAATTGTGTGGCGTGGTATTGTCTGGTATGTAGTAGATTTGTGTAGTGGAATTATGGGGCATGGTATGCAGGGGAATTATGTGGATAATAATTATGTGGTATTGAGTGTACTGGAATTATGGGGATTGGGATTGCGTACTATGGAGTTTAATTATATGGATTGGGTTGAGTGGTCTGGATTGGAGTGAGGTGGATTATATTGTTCTGGGGTGGACTGGGGCGGATTGGTGTTGGGTGAGGTGAAGTGGATGGATTTGGATAGGAGTGCATCAGATGGACACCAACAGAACCACACAGGAAAGGAAAACTATTATTAATATAGTTAGTGGTTAAAGTAAGAGGTGGAGAAATATGATAGAAAATATAATTTGTGTGCAGGCAAATTTACAAACAAAACAAGGTTATGTTATTGTTGTCTATAAAGCACCTTTATGCTAATCTGATGGAGAAAACTGTTAAATAATTAAATGGTATTTCTAGGAAAAAAAAGACTAGCATTTTAGCGCAGCCAGAGAAACTAAATGATGTATCAGTTACTGAGATATTGTTATTACCTACTGGCGGTCACCAGTAGGTAGTTATAGTTAGGACCTATTATCCATAGGAAAACCGCAACATTCTATTTGGAATAACTTTGTCGTTGATTGATGAATCTTTTTGAAATTTTCCAAACTTTTGGCCAGCTCAGTTCCGCTCCTTCCCTGAAAGCTTGGGGGTGATTGGTGAAGCGGGGGCTGAGAAAAAAGGGGGTCCCAAAACATGTTTACCCCTTGCAATTTCCCATAGGATCTTTAGTCACAGCTACAGCCCGAACGGCTGAACGGAATTACACCAGATTTGACAGAGAAGTAGTCCCTAGTTCCGAATTGTGCCTTTTGCTTATCTGGTGTCAATGTGTTCAGTAGTTTCAGAGAAAATTACGGTTAATGTCATTTATATATCTATGGGCGCGGTGGATCGGCATTGTAGCATAAGCGCACCGTCCCGATCACGTGCTCAATTCTGATTGGCTGCCAAGCGGTTGTAAACATTCGAAACAAGGAACTGTTGGCAGCCATTTTGTGCCTCGGTAGAAGCGAGGCTGGGGAAATCATTGAAATATGGGTGTAAAACGTGAACAGGGTTAGTGTAGAAACACCCTGAACCCTTAGGCCTGCTTAGGGGGTCTCATTAGGACCCATAGGGCAAAAAAAGTAAGGACATTTTTTTTTTACAAAAAAAGTCGCGGGATACGTGTATTTCGCCGCTGAAAAAACGAAGCATGGTGGATAAGATGCTTTATTGAAAAACAGAAAATAAATGATTGGTTGTTTGACAAGATTCGATACTGAAAACTAGGGTGCATGCTTCTGTTTATTAAAAGCATGATTCTTATTGGTAATCAGAACGTGATTGAAAATAACATCACGTAGGATAAGGTAGTATATTGAGAAGTCGAGTACAATTGCTATTTTTTTTTAGCAACATTGTGTGATGAACGCTTGCGTTCTTCGGCAGCCAGTATTGCTTTTTTGCACGGGTAGATGCTTATTTGTATATGGAAATGCAATCTGCTTTGGATTTTGAAAGTGAGAACATATGTGCGGGCGGTCGAGAGAAGCCCGCTCTGTCAAAGCAAACAGCAGAATACCGGTACACTGCAGGAGCCAGTCGTAGTATTTTCCAGGGCCCTCGAGGGCACCAGGCGGAGGCCTACGCAGTCTGCCTTCCGTAATACACAAATTCCCGTGGGTGGTGATTCCCGGAGCTTGAGTGGGGTCGTTGAGGCCCACATAGTTGTAATTTTGTAGGGTAGGGTTGGATGCGAAAGTGGTGCAAGGGGGTTGTAAATCTGGTTCACAGTGTTTTGTTTTACTTTGCTTTCCTTTTTGTCATGTAGAGGATCCAGGGTAAATATAACGGTTTCTGTACAGCCAGTAACTTTTAACCCTACCCCCAAATGGCTTTCTGCCTGTTACCATAGTAACAGTTCATGGAACATTTACGTGTGCACAGAGGTTAGAAGTTCATCACACTATGTTGCTAATGGTGTTGTACTTTTTAAACTTTTGAATTGGAACCGTAAGTTGTAGCTATACACTCTGGTAAGGATCTGGTGAAGAGTAAGCCTCAGAATTATATTTCAAATTATAAATATCATTTCTATTGAGGACTGCTAGCCCACAAAAAAAAAGACATGTACTTTTTTAATTAACTTTTATTAAAACAATAAATAACTGGAAATATAACTCAATGATAACAATACAATAAATAACTAGAACCATAACTTTAACAAAAGAATATAACAAACAACTTATGATATGGACTCCAATAGAAGTACTGTAGTTAATCTGCAAAACAAAAAAGAAAATTAGCGTTTAAAATTAGATCGATGTGACTAAATGAGGACAAACTTTACAAGTCAAAGTAACACTTGACGATATTTACTATTTTTTTAATGTGTGCAGTCTACCTGATAGATTTCACTTATCTTATAGGCTTGCATTCAAACGGTGTCTGTATAGAAGTGCCTACTGCATCATATTTATATTACAGATAAACAGGTCTTTAAAATTATTCAGAGATGATACAGAATAAGGTGAGAGATCAAGTCATTTTGCAGGACAATATTTTTTATGGCTTATTTACAAAAGTCTTGCGCACTTTTGTGTTACTTTTCTCACTTTGAAAGTGATGCAAAAGTGGCACAAGGGGTTTGTAAATAAGCTCTTCTATTTCTAATGCATTTAATTAGAGGTATTGTATATCTAGGCCGCTCTGCTTACCTTGTGTAAACACTGTGACCAACAGAGTTCACAACTTGAACTTCGCTTTGGTTGGTTACTTTCCAGATATGCAAGACTACTTTCAAGAGGAGAGCCCAATAAAAAGTACTAGTGTGGAACTGCAAGTATGCAGAAGCACTTGCAGACTAAGAATCCGGTCAACTTTGGAAGGGAAGAGTTAAGGAGATTGAGTGTGGCTCCTTCTGCTTCATGAGAAAGCCCAAGTACCAGTGAAGCAACACCATCAACCTCTACTGCGCAGCCTAATATTCGTCCCCAATTTGGAACCATTTAGGAGAAAAAGTAAGAAGGTTGGGAGCTTTGTATGCCATCCTAATACCTAATCATCCATTAGTTATACAGAGATCCACCCTGTATCAGATCCATCCGTACAAGTGTGAATTGGACATTATCTGCCACCAAACACCCCTCAAGGCCTTATATCTGTTACTTTTTAACTTCGTCAACTACTCATATTGAGAGTATTTACCTTAATGTTATCCATTAAAAATGTGTGAATCTCTGTGGCTTCAGACAACCAGTTCATGCCATATTTGGGACATCAGTGTAATCAGATGGAACAAGAGGATATACTTTCTTCAACCTCAGCAATTTGCTGCTGACATGTAACATTCTTCAAACTGAAAAAAGAGTTAAAAAATGTATATGTTATACATATGTCCAAGATTAATTTTAATGTACATAAAAACATTTGTTCTCAGTGGGATTGGGGTTGAAAAGCAATCATCAGAGGTTATATTTGGCAAGCAAAATAGGAAATAGGATTGCATTATACAAATGTTAGGCCGAGATTGGTAACTCACTTCATTTACAAACTCCTGGCCTTGATCTGAACCCTTTTTGGACTTCCATGAGATAGAAATTGAGAAATAAACATGAAGAAAAATTGAAAGACACATCTTCAAATAAAAAATTCAAAACAACATTTTCACTTTGTATTTGAAGCGCAGGCTGAAACTCATACATTGTTCAATTTGAAATGACATATTTGGCCAATAAAATCGGCAGGACTTGCTTATTTTTTTGTTTTGTCAATATCAGAATGACAACGAATTCTATCAAAATATGACAGCAGCACAGTTATCTGTCTGCAAACACATGAAATTCACAAATGCTTATCTAATAATGCTTTTCTATCATGAAATGTTGAAGTCAAACCTGATAACTCCAGTAGGTCCATTGCAATTTTCGGCTGATTGCATATGGAGAGCAGTCAGTGGATCTGGTATGTCTAGTGGTTGGCCACCATATGGTATAATGCATTGGCAGGAATAAACAGCTTGTGATTAACAGAATGTCCCATGGTTGATATATCTGTATAATGAGATAGAACAGGGCACAAATCAAGTTTAACGTTATTAAAAAACTTGGAGAGCGTGCCAAAATACAACATTGGCCAATCGATTACATGTGCAATGCATGGGGAGGAAGCAGCACGTGGCGCACTACTTAAAAAAATTAAAGGCGGCATGATTAAGTGAATTGTCCAGCGACATTGCCAACCAAGGCAAGATATTGGAGGTATAAGAGCTGGAAACTGTGCTAAAATACACTATTGCCGAAAACATTATTTTTGCAAACCATGGGACATGTGACGCACTATTTACACGATAAAAACTACATCGCATTAACTTGAACAGCACGTAGCACACTGGTGCGGGTACGGCCACGTGGCGCTTGCCAAATTAAAGAAACACAGCAGGATTAAGTTATTTGCCCAGTAACAAAAGTTACAAATTCAAATTTAACGATATAAAAAAGCAGGAACGCGCGCTTAAAACCAACATTGTCAAATCGCAGAAAATGTGCCTTTACGCGGCATTTAAAGATTGTTAAGATTAATTAATGTAATTACTCTTTAAAAAAATGCTCACCTACGAAGAAGGGATACAAACACTATCAATGTCTGTGACTGCGGAATAGGAAAAGATCAAGAAGGTTGGCAGGTTATAAATGCTTCGCCGAAGGATGATTGGTTGAGCATGATGTCACTGGGTGTGAGAGCTGTGATTGGGCATGTTGTAATTGAGCATGCGCAAATAAAATGAAATACGGTAGGGGTACATAGCCAGATGGTGGGAGGTAACATTAACACGCATGCACTACCACAAACATGCAAAAAACCTTATATCTACATTTTGCTTCTGTGAAATTCGACAACATGTGCAGTATGTTTTCACAGGTGCAATGCCTGAGCCAATTATTGTTTTTGATTACTTCACTATTTATAGACTGTTCAATCAATCAATCAATCAATCACGGCATTTGTAAAGCGCGCTACTCACCCGGGAGGGTCTCAAGGCGCTGGGGGAGAGGGGTATGTTACTGCTCGAACAGTCAGGTCTTGAGCTGCTTCCTGAAGGAGAGATGGTCTTGGGTTTGCCGAAGGTGGATGGGGAGGGAGTTCCAAGTCTTGGCTGCCAGGTAGGAGAAGGATCTTCCTCCGTCGGTGGCTCTGCGGATGCATGGTACGGTGGCGAGGGCGTGGCTGGTCAATCGTAGCTGGCGGTGGGAGTGTAGAAGGTCATGCGGTCATTGAGGTACTTGGGGCCCAGGTCATGGAGAGCCTTGTGTGCGTGGGTGAGGAGTCTGAACGTGATTCTCTTGCTGACGGGGAGCCAGTGCAGGTCTCTCAGGTGTCCGGTGATGTGGCTGTGTCAGGGGATGTCCAGGATGAGTCGTGCGGAGGCGTTCTGGATGCGTTGGAGTCTTTTTTGAAGTTTGGCTGTGGTTCCGGCGTAGAGGGTGTCCCCGTAGTCCAGTCGGCTGGTGACGAGTGCCTGGGTCACGGTCTTCCTGGTTTCAGTGGGGATCCATCTGAAGATCTTGCGGAGCATGCGCAGGGTGTTGAAGCAGGAAGATGAGACGGCGTTGACTTGTCTGGTCATTGACAGGGAGGAGTCCAGGATGAAGCCCTGGTTGCGTGCGTGGTCCGTTGGTTTGGGTGCGGTGCCCAGGGCCGGGGGCCACCAGGAGTCAACCCAGGCGGAGGGTGATGGTCCCAGGATGAGGACTTCCGTCTTGTCTGAGTTCAGTTTAAGGCGGCTGTTCCTCATCCAGTCGGCGACGTCTTTCATCCCTTCGTGTAGGTTGGCTCTGGCGGTGGTGGGGTCGTTGGTGAGGGAGAGGATCACCTGGGTGTCGTCGGCGTAGGAGATGATGTTGAGGTTGTGTTGGCGTGCGATGGCTGCGAGGGGGCTCATGTAGACGTTGAAGAGGGTTGGACTGAGTGAAGATCCTTGTGGTACGCTGCAGATGACTTCGGTGGCCTCAGATCTGAACGGAGGGAGGCGGACTCCCTGGGTTCTTCCGGCGAGGAACGAGATGATCCACTCCAGTGCTTTCTCTCGGATTCCCATGTTGCTGAGGCGCTTCACTAGGGTGCGGTGGCAGACAGTGTCGAACGCCGCAGAGAGGTCCAGGAGGATGAGGGCCACTGTTTCCCTGTTGTTGATCAGGGTTCTGATGTCGTCGGTGGCTGCGATTAGGGTAGTCTCGGTGCTGTGGTTGGCACGGAACCCGGACTGCGAGGGGTCGAGGGATCCATTCGTCTCGAGGAAGGCGGCAAGCTGTCTGTTGACGGTCTTCTCGATGACTTTGGCCGGAAAAGGAAGGAGCGAGATGGTACGGTAGTTCTTGAGGTCGGTGGGGTCTGCCGTTGGTTTCTTCAGGAGGGCGGTCAGCTCGGCGTGCTTCCAGCTCTCCGGGAAGGTGGCAGTGTGGAAGGAGGAGTTGATGATGTCTCGGAGATGGAGTGCGATGATGGTGTTGGCTTTGTTGAAGACGTGGTGTGGGCATGGGTCGGTTGGTGATCCGGCCTTGGTGGAGTTCATCGTGCGGGTGGTGTCTTCGGTGCATATCGGGGTCCAGTGGCAGAGGGTGGTGGTGGCGGGCGTTGGTTCGGTGGTAGGGTGCGTGGTCTGTGCGTCAAAGCTGTTGTGTATGTCGGTGATCTTGCGGTGGAAGAACGAAGCGAGTGAGTTGCAGAGGTCTTGCGAGGGAGTGATGTTGTTGTTTCCGGCGCTGGGGTTGGAGAACTCGTTGACGATGCTGAAGAGTTCCTTGCTGTCGTGGGCGTTGTTGTCCAGTCGTTCTTTGAGTGCCGTGTTCTTGGTGGCGCGGATCAGCTGATTGTGTTTGCGGGTGGCGTGCTTGAGGGTGGTCCTGTTGTCTGTGGTCTGGTCGAGCCGCCAGGCTTTCTCGAGGGTGTGGCAGTTCTTCTTGGATTCCTTGAGTTTGTCGGTGAACTAGGGGGTTTTCTTACTGCCGGGTCTGCTGGAAGTGTTCTTTAGTGGTGCGGGGTCATCGGCGCAGGCGGTCAGCCACTTGGTGAGGTTGCTGGCTGCTTCGTTGGGGTCCGTTGTGCTGGTGGGAGTGTTCTGGCTGGGGGAGGCGGTGAGCTGCTCGGCGGTGATCTTGCTCCAGCTTCGGTGGGGAACCTGTAGCGGGTGGCGGGTCATAGTTCTTCTGAAGCTGAAGTGGACGCAGCTGTGGTCGGTCTAGTGGAGTCCGGTGGCGTGGCTGAAGGAGATGTGGTTGCTGGATGAGAAGACGGGGTCAAGCGTGTTGCCGGCGTAGTGGGTGGGGGTGTTCACCAGTTGCTTGAGTCCAAGGTTGGCGAGGTTGTCCAGCAGGGCGGTGATGTTTCTGTCGTTGTTGTTCTCCAGGTGGAAGTTGAGGTCCCCTAGGAGAATGTAGTCGGCGGAGGGAAGGGCGTGCGGGCTGATGAAGTCTGCGATGTCTTCGCTGAATTGTGTGCGTGGTCCCGGTGGTCGGTAGATGAGGGTGCCTCGGAGGGTGGTCTTGGGGTCAGTGTGTATCTGGAAGTGCAGGTGTTCGGCGGCGGTGAAGGTTTCGTCGGAGTTAGTCGAGATGCGGATGGTGTTCTTGTGTACGATGGCGATGCCTCCTCCCGTCTGGTTGATGCGGTCCTTCCGGGTGATCTTGTATCCGTCCGGGATGGCTATGGCGATGTCGGGCGCTGAGTAGGCGTTCATCTAGGTTTCGGTGAGGAAGGCGACGTCCGGTGCTGTCGCATCGAGCAGGTCCCATAGTTTCACAGCGTGCCTGTGGACGGAGCGGGTGTTGAGCAGGATGCACTTCAGGTGGTTGCTGCTGGTGCTCGACTTGGCGGGGGTGGTGCAGGTCCGGTAGCAGGTGAATCGGCAGGCTTGGCAGGCGAAGGGTCCATGGGTGCGTCTCGGGGTTGCTCTGTAGCAGGCAGGGTTCCGGCTGGCATTGAGTGCATTGAGAGTGGCCGCGTCGTAGGTCTGTCGGGTAGTCTTGCATCGGCGGCGGGGGCCAGGGGTTCTGGCGCTGGGCGCGGTCCAGGCGCGGATGGGCGCAAACGGGCTTGCCTTTGGCGCACAATCGGCACGCCCGCTGCGCGTGGACACTGCCCGCACGCGCGGACACTGCCATAAATGGAGAGTGGGGGGCGGAGCGAGGGAGGAGCAGCTGGGAGGCGGGAGCGGGGGAGCGAATGGGGATCAGGGCAGAGGAAGAGGGCGGGCCGCAAGGGGAGCAGTGGTGGGGGTCTGGAAGGCAGGAAAGAGCACGGAGGAAGAGCAATAAGCGGCGGCAGCAAGCAGGAGCAGTGGTGGAGGCCAGCACACGGGGGCCATGCGGTAGGTGGAGCAACCTGTTGGGTTTGTGGCATGTCATGTGAACAAGACAGACTAGTTCTGTCGAAACGTGACATGCTGGGGCACTGGCCAGAACTGACTGGTAGTCATATTGATTAAATAAAGCACTTTCATCATCGATAGCGTCCCTTGTGTGGTCCGTACCTGTTTTGTGTGCAGTGGATGATAGATAGATAGATAGATAGATAGATAGATAGATAGATAGATAGATAGATAGATAGATAGATAGATAGATAGATAGATAGATAGATAGATAGATAGATAGATAGAATATAATGGGCAAGTAACATCAGGCCATATGTCACTAATGCTGTGAGAAATTCAAAGCATTGCACCAAACGTTTCTCTCCTTCATCTGTTGCAGAATTTGAGGGCGCATCTATATAGGTAGTTCAGGACAGCAGCTTCAGCAAATCTCTTTACCTCATTTTTAGGTCTGGCCTCTGTGACATCCTTAGTTTTCTCGCCACAGTAGCCAGACTAGTGTTTTTAAAAAAAGAAAAAATTATACATTCCTATATATATAGTGGCCTTTGGACAGAAGACTTCATCCATTAGTCTGTTAAATTGTCTAAAATAGTTTTCCTCCCACTATAGTGGATCATGGAACAGTGAGTCACCTCCCTTTCCCCACTGGCTCACCTTACTACAAGTGATAGCGTGCCCATAGGGCTAAAACACGTAACATGCATTAGAATTAAAGAGCTTTCCTGTAGTCCAGTACCTTTCAAGGGCAAGCAGTGTGGACACATCTAGGAATACAGTGCCTGCTGGCGTAGACAATCATTTAGGCAGTACCAGCATTGCACTCAGGTCTCGTGATAGTAACATCCAACCCATGGCATGTTTTTTTTCCAAGGACAAAGGCTGTTTCCGGGTTGCGCTTAAAAGCAGGTTTCTCTGAAGCGAAAGCAGTGCTGATAAAATGATCAAATAGACCTCTCCCCTCGCTGTTTCCAGCGAATCACTCTCTTTCTCTTCTTACACTGATCCAATTGGTGACATAAAGCCCGGTGAGCATGGAACAGACAGGGGCCGCCACCAAGCTTTGGAAACCGGCCTCCTGTGTCTCCAGAGAACCCCCCTGCTCCCGCAAAGCAAACTAGAGAATTTTCAAGGAATGTGACTCCTTTTCGTGTAAATGTCACCTCTGAAATTACCCTCAATAGGCACAGCTAGCAGGTTCGTGACAGCATCCTAAAATGTTGCTAAGTAAGGCACAACAAGTGAGACAAGTAAAGCGACATGCGCTCCAGTGAAACGTACCTAGCACGCACCCTAACACTACTCAAAGCTTTCAGTTGCACAGGATATTTTAAATATTGTGTCAGCATAAAAGACAGGTTGTGCAGTACTCATGCAGTAAAATATGTTCCCTAGTACTAGGCATGAGGAATGTGGGTTGGGTGCTGTAAGAACGAGGAAATACAAGTGAAACTGTAAGCACTGTGCAATAGTAAAGAAAAACTAGTGTACACAAACACACTGCCTCCCGTGTGCAGCTGTGGAATGGAATAAAATAGTGCTTACCCACTAATTATAAGACACTGTCTACCACCGCACGTAAAAGATTCAGTCCAAGTAGGTGTGCCAAAAGTGGACAGGGCGGTAACAAGGACGTACTAAGAAACCTCCTCTTCAATCAGAAGCCAGCGTTTAGCATGGAGGATGAAGCTACCCAATCAAAAAGATAGGCGGGCTTCAAGTCCCCTTCGGAAGGCACTTTGATTACAAAAAAACGCTCTCAGAGTGAGGAGCGCATGCGCGCTCCAGTGCTAGGTCTGCGAGACCTAAAAATCAGAGGTTACATGGATGTTATAGTTGAGAAATAGAATTTGAAAAACCTTAGAAATTCGCTGAAAAAAAGATTACAGGGATGTTACAGTGAGGATTTAGCATGTAAAAAAAACCTTAGAAATTCACTGAAAAAAACAATACTTACAGGGGTGTTATAGATAGGAAATAAAATTAAATAAACCCTAGAAATTCAGTGAAAAAAACTATTTTTACAGGGACATTAAAGGTAGGCTGATATTGCACTCATACAAAACCAAAGAAATTCAGCAGTTATAGTTAGCTCAGATAACTATAACTCAAGCCCCGAGGTGCACTGATTATGACCTCACATATTACATCACTCATGACATGGTCAGTGACATCACTGATGACATCTTAAATAACATCACTGAAAACATCATCCAGTAACTGTGAGTGTTTTTAAAATGTTTATGAGTGTTAAATATATATAACAAGGTGTATTGATGAATCAGTGGCTGTATGCGTGCATGTATGGATGATTCAGTGGGTGTGTGACTGACTGTATAAGGGTGTGATTAGGTGTCTCACTGAATGTATGGGCGAGCACTAGCTTTTGAGAATTATTGTATCAGTCTTTCAGAGGGTGTCTAAGTGGCTGTATGGGTTGATGAGTGGAAATGTGAGTGGCTGCATGGGTGATTGATTGAGTGCCTTAGTACCTGAATGGGTGTCTGGGTGGGAGGGTGTGTGATTGGCTGCATGGAAGAGTGAGTGGAAGAGTCAGTGTCTGTATGGGTTAGTGAGTGTGTAAGTGAGGGGCTATATAGGTGGCTAAGTGTGTGTATGGGTGTGTTATTGAGTGAATGAATGGTATATGGGTGAATACCTGGATATGTGAACGGCAGTATAGATGAGTGTTGGGGTATAAGAGTGACTATGGGTGAGTGAGGGAATGTGATAGTGTCTGTATGGGTGAGTGTATACATGTATGAGTGACTGCATAGGTGAGTGAGTATGTGTTAGTATCTGTATGAATATCTGTGAGTGTCTCTATATGACTTCCTTGTAACTCAGTTCCCTCTCACCCCCCCTATGTCCTCTGGATGCTACCTCAATACCACCCTTCCCCCTGACCCCACCCCCTACCTCTTCCCTACACCTTCCTTCATCTACCCCTCCTGAACCCTACCTCACCAACCCACTGCTTAAACATAATGCCTCCTGGAAGAATTTTCACTCCTTTTTCGATTTGGAAGTATTTAACGTCTTATCCAAACTAAAACCGTCCTCTCATACAAAAGACCCACTCCCATCTGCCCTTGTACAAGATCTAGAGCACGTCATTGTCCCTTATTGGACCACTATCATTAACACCTCCTTCTCTACGGGGTACGTTCCTATCTCCCTCCAACTCGGACAAATCACTCCCATCCCTAAAAACCCCAAGGCCGATCCTAACGACCCTAACAACCTCTGCCCTGTCTCCAACTACCCCCTCCTCTCCAAAGCCCTTGAAAAATGCGCTCTTCTTCAATTGGATAAACACATTGACACTTACAACATGCTCGACCCCCTACAATCCGGCTTCTGCAAAGGCTGCAGCACTGAAACTGCACTGCTTAACATAGTCGATGACATCCACCTCACCCTGGATCAGGCTGAGACATGCCTGCTCATTCTTCTTGACATCACTGTTGCATTTGACACAGTTAACCATTCAACCTTACTTAATGCACTCAAAGATCGTTTCAGCCTTAATGGCACTGTCCTAAACTGGTTCACCTCCTACTTCCAACACAGAACCCAACAAATTAAAATTCAAAACTGCCTCTCTTTCCCCACACCTGTCTCTCTCGGTGTCCCCCAAGGATCTATCCTCTTTCCTGCTTTCTTCAACCTCTTTATGGAACCCCTTACCCTCATGCTTAAAGTAGCCGGTATTAAATATCAACTGTATGCTGATGACACCCAACTGGCCTATAATATTAAATCCCACTCCAATATCTTACACATCAACACTGCCCTAACCAAGATTCAAACCTGGTTCTACACCAACCATCTCAAACTCAATTCTAACAAAACTGAAATCATTCTCTTCTCGCCTAAAAACTACCCTCTCCCCCTTCAAACATGGATTGCTGACCTTAATGCCCTTAACGGTTCTCTCTCCCTCGCCGAATCAGTTAAATCTCTTGGCATCACCATCAATAGTAAGCTAACGCTCAATGCCCATATAAAAAACTTGGCAAAAGGAGCACTCTTCACACTCTAGCATCTCAAAAAAATCCAACCTTTCAGTCCTGCAGAAGATTTCAAATCAGTTATCCAATCTCTAGTCCTTCCGAAAATTGACTACCGCAACGCTTTACTCGCCGAAACTCCCAAAGTTCACCTTGCCCCCCTCAAATCTGTCGGCAACCTTTCTGCCAGGCTAACAACTGACTGTAAATGTTTCAACCACATCTCACCTGCCCTCAAGGACCTCAAATGGATTCCCATTGAAGTCAGATCCTCCTAAAAAATTTCGAGCATTACACACAAAACCCTTCATCAAAAGACACCTCTCTACCTCTCAGCGTCCACTGAGAAGCACCAACTCTCTTCTCCTCGTTCTCCCCCTGTTAAAAAAAAGCCTCTCAATCCCACTCCTCTGGCAAGGCCCGCAGCATCTGGAATGCCCTCCCTAAAGATCTACGATGTAACTCTTATGTTTGTTTAAAAAAAGACCTTAAAATACACCCGCTTAACAAATATTGGTGTACTTAATCCCTCTCTTACTGTACTTGCTATACTCTACCGCCACCTTAAAGCACTACCATCTCCCTCTCTCACCCACACACCCCCTTCCTCACCCCTCTCCACCCAGCTTCCTTCCATTCCCATCCTAACATTTACCCTCCCACCCTTATCACGCACCCAACCCCTCCCGCGTTATTCTGACCACATATTACTGTGTTCTGTATTATAATTTGCAACAATATATTTATTTTACTCTTTTCTTAACTACCCTCTATTTCCCTTTCTCAACACTTACTCTATATTAATCAATATACTCTTGTAGTCCACCATGTATGAATGCTTCATTCATTACAACTGCTCTGTAGTCCCTGAACATTATTTTTCAAATGTAAAGCGCTCTGATACCCCCGGGTGGAGCTAGCGCTATATAAAACTTCTTAAATAAAAAATAAATAAATAAAATATGAGTGACTGTATGGGTGTATGAGTGGATATATCAGTGGATGTATTAGTTAGCCAGTTGGTGTATGACTGGCTTTATGGTTGACTGAGTGGATGTATGTGTAGACCTATGAATCAGAAAATGGGTGTTTAAGTACTGGTATGGGTATGTCAATGGTAGTGTGGAAGTTGGAGTGGGTGAATGAATGGTTATATGGGGGTCATGAGTAGGTGCGCCAGAGATTCTGTAGATGAAGCCATCAGTGATGTCACTCACAATGTCATGAGTGATGTAGTATATGAGGTCATAAGCAGTGCATTACAGGTGCGCAAGTTATGATGTTAGGATTTTCATTAGGATAAATCCTGACTTTTCTTCGGCGAAAGCAGGCGGGTTAGGCTCCTGTTAATAATTCCCAACACCTTGCTCGATTATCATAAGCCTCAGATCCTGGCAGAGCAGGTCAGTGTTACAGGAATAGAGCTTTCCATAAATACATCCAAACACAACCCTTCTCTCCTGGAAAGAGATACACTGACTCCTGCTGAAAGTATTTTCAAGTGCTTTATTGCATAAAGAGTTACGCTCAGGTAGAAAATGTACCAAAGCATTTCTGCTCTGAACGAGCCTTGATCACGTGTAAGTGTCTCTGCATTTCAAATGACTGCATGGTTTTAAAGACGCTTGTCGAATGATCTCACAGAGTGTGCAATCGAAAACAGAAGTGTAACTATCTCATTTACAGAAAGCAGCATGTTTTCACTTTAAAATCCAATGTCACAAATGCTGCTGTCCCTATATATCAATTCATACTGTTCAATGCACTGTCTCAGTTTGCAAACCTGTTTTGTCATGCTTTTGCATCTCCCATTTGCGTTATAAATACTTTCAGCCAGCAAGTGGAAATCCTCTGCCTCACTTCCCTTCCTGGCTTTGACAGCAATTTTCATTAGGATAAATCCTGTCTTTTACTCAGTGAAAGCCGGCAGGTCGGGCTCCTGTAAATAATTCTAAACACCTTGCTCCATGAACACTAGCCTCAGGCCTTTGCAGGGTGTGTTTTTAGTCTATTTACTATCTATAAAGTCCTTAACCTTTGTTTGTTTTTCAGTGAATTTCTAAGGTTTTTTTAAATGCTAATTCCTAACTATGAAGCCACTATAACCTTTTTTAGCGAATTTCCAAGGTTTTTTATTTAACAATCATGTTTGCAGAGTGGTCGCGAAAGGGGGCTGGGCCTCCGACCAGCTCTCATGAATTCCACAGTGTAGGACTTCCAGAAGGTACCAGGAGGACTTCTTTGCACCGAAGGGCCTGCTGGAGCCAAAGGGACTTTATCCCTCTACTAGTAGTGTGTCAGGAGGTGCGTTTTCAGAGTGGTGGAGAAACTACCCCTCCTGTTACCTCCAGCTAGTCCCACACAGAGGGTTTGCTGAGATGTTTTCAGTGGCTACTCCCTCTTTCTCCTTCACTCCACAAACGCACCTCCTGGTGCACTACTATTTGAGAGATGATGTCCCCTTATCTCTTGAGGGTCATTGGGGGCCAACCAGCCCTCCCGTGACCTCCAGTAAGGCCCTCAGCAGCCCAGGGTACTTCATCTCCGAATCAAGAGCGTGGCAGATTGTACATTTGCAGGGTAGTGGAAAAAGGGGATGGGATCTCCTGCAAGTTGTGGCTTTTTAAACTTTTTTAGGAAGAGGGCCATGTGGCCCCCCTTCCCTCGACCATTTTGGGCCCCAGGGACCCGATCCTCTGGAGCATAATCATTTATTTTTTTTCAGAAAAAACAGATCCCCTTCCTGTGCCGCTGTCGGCCCCCGGGACCCAATTACCCAGTGTCAGGCCATCATTTGATTTTTTAAATTGGGAGGGGAACCACGCTGCCCCCCTTCCGAGGCCAATTTTGGCCCCGGGACCCTATTGGCTGGGGCCGGGCCTTTGTAATTCATTTTTTTAAGGTAGGATGACCAGCATGGCCTTCCTCTCCTGGTTGTTATTGCCCCGGGGACCCCATCCCCCAGGGTATGGCCTCTTGTTGGGGATTACAGGGGGAGCTTCAACGCTCCTGCGGTCCCTGCGGGCTCCCTGCCTCAGGCAGGAGCGAGCATTGCTTTTGGACAGAGGGAGCAGCAAACATGCAGCTCTCTCTGTCCAAAAGCAATTATGCTCTGCTTCATGGAAGCAAGAGTATTTTCCTTGCTGCAAACTGCAATGTCCCAGGGGTGGGCACCAAGGGACATTGCTTGAGCCGGCCCTGGGGGAGGTAGAAGTCACCAGGCCCATTTATATAGGGGCTATGGAGAGTTGAGGGGCAATATTTCTGGGTCATGACAAGTGGGTGCTTGAAAAGGATTGTCGCACTAGGCGCCACCAGCGCTAAAGGCTGTGATGATCGGTATCTGGTGGGGTGAAATAATTCTGTGTTTTTTTGGGGTGTCTTTGGAGAGCCTGCTGATTTTGGGAAGAGGGCAAGGTAAGGTGACCTGCGTTATTTTCACTATTGTGCACATCACTCACACTCATTCGCCAACAATTTTAGAACAACCTATCGGCCTTGTACACAGAATAGTGTTTTACAGGAACGGATTTGGCGACTCAGTGGATGACTGCTTCTTAGACCCTAAATCTGGTGCTTGAGAACAGCTCTGAGGCAGGATCAGAGACTGAGACAGCAGATACTGTGACTGATTTGCATATGGCCATGTCTGAACTGGAATGGCGGAGTGAGCTAAAGAATGATGATGGATTAAACCCAGATCAGTTGACTGGGAGTGAGTGCTTGCAATGTTCAATACTCCGTCCACCATCCCTTTGGTTTTGCTTTGTTTGCCCAAAGTTGGCAGGGTATGCCCAGACGTGGGTCCCTTGCTCACTTTGCCACTAGATTCAAGCTAGCCTGGCTGATGACGGCTGATTAGCCAGAAACCGGTCCCAGGATGCTTGTTTCTGGTCCAGGGAAGACATGACTTGGCAGTTCGGGCTGGACTGTTCCCATGAGGCACAGGGTCAGACTGATTTGCATATGGCCATGTCTGAACTGGGGTGGCAGAGTGAGCTAAAGAATGATGATGGATTAAACCCAGATCAGTTGACTGGGAGTGAGTCCTTGCAATGTTCAATACTCCGTCCACCATTCCCTTTGGTTTTGCTTTGTTCGTCCATAGTTGGCAGGGTATGCCCAGACATGGGTCCCTTGCTCACTTTTCCACTAGATTCAAGCTAGCCTGGCTGATGACGGCTGATTAGCGAGAAAACGGTCCCAGGATGCTCCTTTCCAGTCCAGGGAAGACATGGCTTGGCAGTTCGGGCTGGACTGTTCCCATGAGGCACAGGGTCAGACTGATTTGCATATGGCCATGTCTGAACTGGAATGGCGGAGTGAGCTAAAGGAATGATGATGGGTTAAACCTAGATCAGTTGACTGGGGGTGAGTGCTTGCAATGTTCAACACTCCGTCCATCATCCACTTTGGTTTTGCTTTGTTCGCCCTAAGTATGCCCAGACGTGGGTCCCTTACTCACTTTGCCACTGGATTCATGCTAGCCTGGCTGATGACGGCTGATTAGCCAGAAACCGGTCCCAGGATGCTTGTTTCCGGTCCAGGGAAGACATGGCTTGGTAGTTCGGGCTGGACTGTTCCCATGAGGCGCAGGGTCAGACTGATTTGCATATGGCCATGTTTGAACTGGGGTGGCGGAGTGAGCTAAAGAATGATGATGGATTAAACCCAGATCAGTTGACTGGGGGTGAGTGTTTGCAATGTTCAACACTCCATCCATCAGCCCCTTTGGTTTTGCCTAGGACAAAGACATGAACGGGTAAGAAAAGCTTACAGTAGGGTACTTTCTATGGGGTACTGCATAACTAGAAGACAGATAGTAAAGGTAATACAAATACATATGCCATGAGTTCATCTTTACCAATGGTTTCAAATCCAATGGTGTCTCTCTCACCCAATAGTAACTTACTATAGCACATATGGATAACTGTTTGACCTGCTTGCCTTGTTCTTTCTCCTTCAGAACTTAGCAGATGTTCAGTTTGCTGTCTGATAAGTGCATTACAGTCACAGCACTGCACATAACAGTGGATGCAACATATGCTACTTTGTCATGGACTCCCTTTGTTTCAAATCTACTGTTCTTCAATTTATGATGTCCTCTTTAGGAGACCTTTGAAAATTCCTAGGCATTTTTGCCTTTGTTTCAAAGGTAGATATGCTCACTGGGTTCGAGGAATAGGGCTTGGAGCGTACTCGGACCCCCCCAACTTGCATCCACAAACTGAAAGAAGTGGGATTTAACACAGTGAGTGCACTAAAGGCGCATGAAAGACATGTCTTCCTAAGCCTCCTGTGACTGTAATGGGAACCATTAGTAATGGTTCACTAGGCATGCATTCGATAATTTTCGGAATGGTGGATGCAGTTACTTGACAGGTGGTGACATGCAGTCCAGCTGATTCCGTCCTATGGCATATGAATGCGATGGGCCCTTGCATGGTGGTGGTAAGTTGATGTGATTGCATTGATTGGTTGGGTTGGGGCCATGGCAGGCGGTATGAAAGTCTTTTGCTTGGTGTGTGAATGGCATGTGAATAGACCATAAAGCATATGGTGCCATAATGCCGCTTTATGGCTCACCTTCTGGAGTCTTGGTTTCAATATTCAGATAGTTTGATAAGTATTTGTGCTTTGAAGTCATCATTTGTGGAGTTGCTAAAACCAACCAGTGTAAGTGATGGATTACCTTTAAAAAATAAGTACCAGATTTATATCTGTGGCGGTAAGATGGCCCTTACTAAGAACTCCTTGTTTTTATTTTTTCATTATGAGTAGCTGTGGATTTGGGCCCTAGCTTAGCCTGTATTTAGGCAAACCTGCACATTTTGTAAAACTGGACAACAAGGAGATTCCAGGGGTATATGACTTGTGTGGCTCTTTGCAATTACTTTTACACCATGTTTTTTCTTACCCAGAATCCACTGCTAAGCTCAAACTTTGCCTAGAAAGTTTTTTTTCCTTGCATTTCTGTTCCATGAGGAAAGGTCCTGGGATCTGCAGGCAGCCGCAAATTTCCTACTACACAGCATTCTCACAGGTCTCCCAAGAAAAACAGTGGTCAACTTGTGTGGGTGAGCCGAGTGCCCGTGACAGGGAAGGGCCCAGACAATATTGTAGAGCCATCAAAATTATCAATCACAAAATGCCCTGTTTTTGCAATGGGGACACCTGCGTTTTTGGTATCTGCCTCAGCGTCCATCTAGGGAAAACCCAGACATTTCTGAAAGCTAGAAATGCTGGGAGTCCAGAAAGGTGTGGCTTTTTTTTTTTTTTTTTTTTTTTTAGTTCTCATACGCCACTTCCCACCTCTTCTTTTCTTGTACCGCCCTTAGGTGGATTTCAACTCAACTATGAGAGGTTGTTACCTACTGCTTAAACTGCAGGCTTAGAGCTTGAGGCAAATGGGAAGTAATGCAGCCTTGCCTAATGCAGCAAAGCATATAGACTACATTAACCTCCAAGAGCTTCAAAAGTGACTTAATCATTGGACCGTTCTTCTTCTCACATCGTATCTATCATATATTATTATTATTAGAGCTCCCCTTACCCTCACCCAAAGTGATTTAGAAATAAGGTCCAAAACTGGTGCTTCCTTTTATTTTGGCCGGCCATATCAGCTTAGCTATGCCTCTCATAGCTCTGATCCACATTAAGTCTGTCGGAGGCTCTGGCGATACCCATAATTTGCATATTTCTCTCCGAGCAATCAAAATGGCATAAAAAAACAACTTATATTTGTCATCAAGGCCCTTACCTTGTATGTCCAATCTGCCCGAGATGATCTGTTCAGGGCTTACCTTGATATTTAGCTCCATCATTTTTGATAGCTTTATACTTACAGCTACCCAAAACTCTTGAATCTCCGGGCATGTCACAAACATGTGAATATCGTCTTCATTTGGGCTTTTGCATTTAGGACATAACACCGTACCCCCATCCTTAAACTTAGCGAGCCTCTTTGGGGTCCAATATGCCCTGTGGAGAGTGAACAAGTGATTCCTCCTTAAATTTGCAGGTTTAACCACTTTATAAAGAATCAACATATCTACTTGCCATTGTTCTTCTGTAGCGATCCTCGGCAAGCACTCTCCCCACAGGACCTCTGGTAGTAGAAAAGGGCCATTCTCCATTTCGACTATTGCCCAATACCATGCCGCCACTTCTTTCTTTATCCGTGTGTTTAAAGCCAGCTTCTCTTCAAACTCATTGTAATGTCCAATTAACTTTTCTTTTCCTACCGCCCAGCTTTGTATCTGAAGATACTTAAATTTTGCAAAATTACGACCCCAAAGTTCCTCACAGACCGCCCACGGTAACAAGTCTCCTTCGCAGAACAACTCGCCCCAAACCTGTGGGCCTTCTGTTTTTAATACCCTTGCCAAAGCATCCTCCGTCCAACTTGGAGCCCCCGGAGCGTCCCAGATTGGCGCAGCCACACTGAAGTATGGGATTATTGTCGCACGCCTAATACGGTACCACACCGTAGATAAGTCTCTTAAGACCTTCAGTCTTACCTTTTTAAAGTACTTTGGGTCTGCAAACTTATACAAAAAACCCTGCGAGTGGGACTTTTCTACTTTCAACATGGCAGAAAAGAGGTCCCCTATCGCTAAATTATTGAGGATTCCGAGGAGCATTCTACAATTTTTAAGCAAGAAAGCCCAGGAGTAAATTTGAAAATCTGGAGCCGCTAGACCTCCTTTGGCATATTTTCTCCGAATTTTTTTCCAAGATATCCTTGACCCCTTGGAGCCCCAAATAAATGAACCGATTTCACTCTGTAACTTAACTAATCCCTCTTTCTCAAACATAAGAGGAATAGAGTCAAATAAAAAGGTCAACTTAGGAAGCACCATCATTTTAACTAAATTTACCCGGCCAATCATAGTTAATTGTATCGAACTCCAATGTCTCAAAATTGCGGAAATATCTTTCCTTGTTTTGGCTAGATTTACCGTTGCTAATTGTTTTATATCTTGGGTGACTTGTATCCCCAAGTATCTAATCTGTTTTTTTGAAATTCCAGGCTCCACAACCAAATTCCAAGCCATAATTTCCGTTTTGTCAGAGTTTAGTCGATATCCTGAAACTTCTCCAAACTTCTTTGTAATGTTTTCTATTTCGACCAGTGATTTTGTCAAGTTTGATGTTAAAATTACAATGTCATCCGCGTATAGACCTATCTTTCTTGACCAGCCCTGAAACGTAAAAGCGGGGATGTTCTCTGTCTCTCTTATTTTACAGGCCAATGGTTCGATATAAAGGTCGAATAAAAGCGGAGAAAGAGAGCATCCCTGCCTAGTTCCCCGCATGATCCTGATAGATTTTGTAAGAACTTCATTAACCAATACCTTGGAATTCAGTGTTTGATATAGTCGTGACACGATTTGCAAAAAGTTTCCTCCTACCTGAAGATGTTCTATTAAAATTTTCAAAAACTCCCAATTTACGCGGTCAAAAGCCTTAGCAGCGTCCAAAGCCACCACCGCCACAGGGAGCCTCTGATCGATAGCAACATCTATACTGCCTATCAGGGAAAACGTTAATTCATTTAAGTGTCTACCTTTTACAAAGCCTTTTTGGTCTTCGTGAATAAAATACGGAATCACTTTACCTAACCTATCAGCCAAAATCTTAGCAAACAACTTATAGTCACAGTTTAACAGTGAAATAGGTCTATATGAATCCATATATTTTGGAGACTTCCCAGGTTTGGGTATCACTATTATATTTGCCTGGTCCCATGATGCAGGAATCTCCATTCTTTCGGAAAACACCTGATTAAGCACCTTAGTTAGTAATGGTGCCAGCCCCTGCATTAAACTCTTTTATACTTCTACAGGAAGACCGTCAGGGCCAGGAGCTTTACATTTTTTTTGCCTGCCTGAAACCTTCTTGTACCTCATCCTGCCTGATCTCTCTATTCAAAGCTCTTCGGTGTTCTTCCGTAGAGGGCTTTAGAACTCTAACCCACTCCTCTATCCTCTGCCTATCCGGATGTAGGTCCTCGCTATAGACTTCCTCGAAATAGTTGTGAAATGCTGCCACTATCTCATTTGTATTTGAGGCTACTTTTTCTTCTGCACCAACCTTGATTTCTTTTATCATATTTCTAACCAAATCTTTCCTAACCTTCCAAGCTAGCAGTTTACCTGTATTTTCCCCGTATTCAAAGTGATCCTGTCTGGAGGCCTCCCATCTCTCCTTAACCCTTTTATTAATTACGGTAGTGAGTTGTTCCTTTAACTCTTCCAACTCTTTAATAATCTCCTCCTTAGGGGTTGCCCCTGAATTTACAATTATGGTTTCATACTTTCGAATTTCCTGTTCCAATCCCAGTACTTCCTGGTAATATATTCTCCTTCTGTTGGCCCCCAGAGTTCCCAATCGCCCCCGGAGAAAAGCCTTAGTATACTCCCATACAATGTCCAGTCTGGTTGATCCTATATTTTGTTCAATAAAGACCTCAAGCTCTTGTTGAAGGAGCTGCATTGCTTCCTGATCATACAGAACTGTACGATCCAATCTCCAAACCTAATCCAAATCACATCTCCCAACTTCCAGTTCTAGAAAGACCGCTGAGTGATCGGACAAGTGAGCCCCTACATGTACAACCTCTTTCACTTTATCCGTTATTCTTGCATCTAATAGAAAAAAATCTATTCTAGATCTATGACTATATTTTTTATTGTAATATGTATATCCAAGCCCAGTCCGAGCCAATTTCCTCCAAATGTCACATAATCCAAACTGTTCTATTAAATTTTTTACACTAGACGCCATTTTGCAATTTCCCAATACTCTACTATTCGCAGATCTATCAAGCTTGGCATCTAGTACTGTATTAAAGTCCCCTGCAAGAACAACGTAACCTGACAGCCCTGTCATCTCTTTTGTTAGTTCTAACAACGAGGTGTTATCATCCTGATTAGGGCCATAATATCCAATAATATTATATACTGATCTCGCTAACTTTAAAGTCACAATCAGCAACCTGCCTTTCTTGTCCGCTATACTACTCTCTACCAGGCAGTCCAGCCCATTTCTAATTATCACCAGTATTCCTCTAGTAACCCTTGTTTGTGGTGAACTATAAAAGTGTCTTATCCACCGAAGTCTACCCATATATTGTTTACACTCATCCTCTGTTAAGTGAGTCTCTTGAAGAATCATTACATTCGCTGAAGTATCTCTCAAATACTTCAAAATCCTGTCCCTTCTCGCTTTTACCCTTAAACCATTAACATTCCATGACATCCATTTCACCATCTGTGTTTTTCCCCTCATACTCTTAACCTCCATCATCATATGTTACTTTCAAACTTTTTAACCTCAAGGTGGTCAATGGCATATGAGAACATTTTTGTTTTTCACCCCCCCTCTACCTAACCCGCCCCACCCACACCTGTGCCCTAACTGTCCCCCCCTCCCCATCGTGCCCCCCCCCCCGGGAGAACCCTACCAGATTCCTAAGGCCCAAAGCCTAGGCCCTGTGAATGCCGGTCACCAGCGTGCGTGCTACCCAAACTTTTGAAAATAACCAATTTTTTTGTTTTGTTTTGTTTTTTATTTTTGTGTTTTTTTAAAATTTGTTTTATACTGATTATGCAGATTACGTGCAAGTTACGCTATCCGTGATTTCATCCTAGATCAATTAACTATACACCACCACCCTGACAGTACTCCAGGAAGCTATCCACGTCTTCAACAAATCTAAAAGAGTACATTTTATTATTCAACATGACTTTTAAGAAAGCTGGGAATTTTAGCTGCACCGTCGCTCCCAACTTCCTTAGAGGCTCGATTCGCTTCCCCAGCTCCCACTGCCTGTTTGCGGTGACTACCGACAAATCTGATCTGATCTCAATTTTAGCTTCCCCCACCGTTAGGGAGTCTTTCTTCAATGCCAAGGCAAGGATCTTTTCTTTTAAACTATAAGTAAGAAAATTAATCAAGATCCTTCTAGGTTTAGACCGCTTGCGTGGATCCCCCAACATTTTTATACCCAGAATCCCCTGCTAACCTCATATTTAGCTACAATAATCACATGTTCATCTTATTTTTATGTGGGGGATACCACACCAGCACAAATTTCCTACCACCCAGCATTCCCTTCTGTCTCCCAATAAAAATTATACCTCACTTTCTAGTTTTAAGAAATGTCTGGATTTTTAGGTTTCCCTAGATGAGAGTAGAGTCTAGGACCAAAAATGCAGGTGACTCCCCTTGCAAAACCAGGTTGTTTTGGGAAAGATAATTAAGATGACTCCACAAAATGTTTTGGGCCCTTCCCTGCTGGGGGCACTTGGCCCACCTGCACAAATGAGGTAGCATTTATATTGGGAGATCTGGGGGAAAGCTTGGGGGTAAGAAATTTGTGCTGGCCCGGTGTCCAACAACTTTTCCCACACATAAATGTGAGGAAACTGGTATTTTCTTAGATACATTTGTTTGCAGGGGATTCTGGATAAGAAAACATTGGGGGACCCACGATAGCCACATGTCTGTGGACCACCATGGGTGTCCAGTTTTCAGAAATGTCTAGGTTTGGTAGATTTTCCTAGTTGGCTGTCGCGTCCGGGAACAAAAACAGAGTTTACCCCTTGCAAAACCAGGTTGCTTTGTGTTACATCATTTTGATGTTTCAACAATAGGTTTTGGGACGTTTCCTGTCACGTGCACTAGACCAACCCACACAAGTGTAGTGGCATTTTCATTGGGAGACTGTTATATCCTTCCTTTATTTCTTGTCTCACTCTTCCTTCTCCCTCTCCTCTATTATATCATCTGGGCTCTGCCAGCCTTAGCATGCACTGTGTTTACTTTCCATTGACATTCCTGATTCTGCATGATTTGTGTTATACTGGAATCTTGTCTGTTGGCCAGTTGCATCTGGAGCTGTGGAGTGTTTCTTGTATCCAAGGAGAAAATTGTATTTTTATTCAAGTTCTTTGATATTACAATATTTATGTCAACTTTGGATCCTACTTCATTAAGAAGCTTGGTCATTTTATTTTACTTTAACAATACAAAATGTTTTTCTTGGCTCTTTATCACCTAATGTTCATGGTACAACTCCCTCTTCTAGATTATTATGGGCCATATGTATAAAGCCTTTTGTGAATCGCAAAGGCCGAAATTCGCCAAATGTCGGCCTTTGCGAATCGCAAAAGGCTATTTTGCATGATTTGATATGTATGAAACAATCGCATCTTAAGGAATCGCAAATACCTGCGATTCCTTAATTTGCCATAGCATTTAAGGAATAACAATTTTGCGATTCCTTAAATTCTATGTATGAAGCTTTTAAGAATTGCGATTTCAGGTTTAGAAATCGCAAATTACCACCAACTTGTAGTTGGTGGTAATTTGCGATTTCTTGTAAATATGCACAATTGTGCATATGTGAGGGTGGCATATGATGCACATACATGCCCATTGGGCATGTATGTGCGCCTTATGCACAAACATGTAATTTACAGGGGTGCAGCAGGGTGTCCTTGAGACGCCCCTGCACCCTTGCAACAATTCTCAAATTGCGATTAGCAAATTGCGAATTCGCAATTTGAGAATTATTTGGAAATCATTCCTATGGGCCTCCTGGCCCGTAGGAATGCATTGGAAATTATTCCTTAATTGGGAATTCGCAAAATGCGAATTCGCAATTAAGGAAGCTTAAGGAATCGCAAAAAAAAGCGATTATCTTCATACATACCGGTTTGCGATTCCTAAATAGCGATTCCTCAAAAATCGCTATTTAGGAATCGCAAAACGAAACTATGATACATATGGCCCTTGATCTCTTTATTGCATTAGCTTTTAAAGTAATTTTATCCTCATGGAAAGACAATTCAAATATTTAATTTCTGACTTGGTGGAATTTTATTTGTGATGAACATAGAATTGCTTCTGTTTCTTTTTTTTCTCTGTTTCAAAAGATTAAATCAGATCTACTTTGGCTTCCTTTCACTACTTACTTTTCTACACGTTCTCCTATGTATTAATCTTTTAATCTTTCATTCTTTCTTCTTTATTACTACTGCACAACATAAATCTCTTTCTCTTTCTCCTTCTCCTCTCTTGTGTCTTTCTTTCTCTCTATCTCTTTTTCTTTCTTTCTCCTCTCTATACTCCTTTTCTATCTTTCTTTTTTCATATCCCGTCCTTCTATTTGATTGTATTACTATTTTGTCTAATTTGTATATCTCAATTACATTTAATATGATTTCTATTTGGCTTTTCACCTTATATTTATTTTGCTGCTTTTCTATTGTTTGAAAACTTAATATAACAATTTACTAAACAAAAAAAAGAAGTTTCTTTTGGTGGCCAGGAATGGATAAATTCATAGATCGAGTAGTCTGGGAATGTCATGAGTGTGTGTTGAGTGAAAAAATGCTAAAACTACATGTTCCACCATTGAAAGTTGTGCAGTGGCCTGAAGTACTGTGGCAAAACATTAGCTTTTGACATATCAGGTCCCTTTAATAATTTACCAGAAGGTTCATGCTATGCATTGGTCATGATTGACTATCATTCTAAATGACCAGAGGTTAAATTTGTTTCTAAAGCCACAACAAGTGCAGTAATTGTGTTTTAAAGAAGTCTTTGCACGTGAAGGATGTCCGTCTATTTTAGTCACTGACAATGGTGTACAGCTAACTTCTGGGGAAATGGAAAGTTTTCTCAAGGAGTGTAGTATCAAACACAAATGCACATCATTATATAAACCACATGAAAATGGGCAAGTGGAACGCTTTAATAGAGTTCTAAAGACTTTTGTTACTGATTCATTAAAGTTTGGTGGAAATTGGATGACCTCTGTGTGAGAAAAGTTATCGGTATATCTCATTACACCTCATTCTACAACAGAAATCAGTCCTTTCAAGGTACTTAAAGGAAGAGATCTGGCGTCTTGTGTATGCCTGTTGTGGTTTAGAAACAAATGTCAGTCCAAAATTGTTGATAAGGAATGTGTACATGATTCTACAAAAAGAGTTGAATTCAAGCAGAGAAAAACAATGAGATGGTACAAAGATAGATGGAAAACCAAAATGCACAATCTACGAGTAGGTGACTAGGATAGAATTCTTAGGCCTGGTATTATGAATAAAGGTGCAAACAAACCTGGAAAACCTATTCAAATCAAAAAAGTGTTCAGTAATTGCTCAAGATGGTAAAGTTTGGAATGTTAAAAAAATAGCCAAATGTCCAAATAGTGATACTATTCAAAATAACAACTCTAGAATAATAAATCACTTTAATACCAGTGCATGTGATAATGAAACAATTGCTTCAAGAAGAGGATCAGGCCCACCAGAGCCCTTGCACGGAGGAAAATGCAGGAGTCGTAGAGATTAACGTAGCCCAAACACCGGGTATTACCAATACACCACAGCAATCAAACACTACGGACAAGATATACTCCTTGGCACAAGCGGATAACAGTCACAAGTGAAAGGCTAACCAAACAAACAGCATGGCACCTCTAAGCAAGCGAGAGAGAAAACGCCTGAGAAAGGCCAGAAAGGGAAAACATACAAGACAGGCCCAAAACGCAAACTACATGGCGTTAGAGCCAGAAGCAACACAATACGAAGCTAATGCTACAAACATAACCATAGAGAAAGCAAGCCCAGTGGCTCATCCGATCGCATCAACTCAAAAGCCCATCATCTTGAAAAATCTCAGTCAACCTACAACGGAAAATTGCCAGATTTCAAAAGTCTATAGCATATTTAAGCCTTTAGAAAAGGGAAAGAACCGGCTCTCAACAACTCAGGCCACACAACTTATAGGAACATTACCCCCACCAGGGCCTAGCACAATGGAATCTATTACTATCAGCATAAAACAAGTCAACCTGCCTAAGGAGGGGGAAAATGAGGAGGAGGAGAGTAACCTTGAACAAATAAACAGAAACCATCTGGGAAGTCGCCTGACATCACCGGCAAATGCCATGGACACGCATCCACTAAGAAATACACGTAACATACAGCAATTTTGTGGAACGTCCCTGAAGCATATTGTCGAGGTGAAACAAAGATAATTGAGCATACATTGCAAACAATGGCCGAACAAGGCCATTAATAACATTAAGCTGGAATTTATCCCCCACTATGTCTCGAGGGGAACTCAGGATATCCTTAACAAAGGCGTACTTTTAAAATTATTCAAGGCACTTCCTTCACTGAGTCATATAGACACCTGTAAATTGGAAAGTATAGAATTCAGAAACAACTCAGATTCAACGGGTCATGAAATCACTAGAGTAACTTTTTCCGACATTTCCATTGCTGAGCAGATTTGGCAGCAACAAGATGCCTTTGCCGAATGGGGCATAGAGATAAAAAAGCTCGCTCCGCTGCGTTACCCAACACCGTTACAATTACCAAATCTACAGAAGGGAATGCTGAGAGGCGCGAAAGGTCCGGATCAACCTAGCTCAAGCAATGACAAAGTTCATACCGGTAGGAAAATTACCATCACCATCGCTCACCCCGCAGCGGACAATCCCCCGGGACACGGGCAGAGGAATCAAACTGGAACCAGTTACGGCACGGCATGAATAAACCCATCCAAAGCACCAAAACCAGCTAACTACTGTAGCATCTGCTCTTGGAATGTGAATGGCCTAAGTGCAAAATTAGAAGACCCAGACTTCTTGGAATTCATAACTCAACATGACCTACTCATCGTCCAGGAGACTTGGCAGACAAATCCAACATCAATCGTGGGGCATAAAGAGTATCTCAACCCAGCAAATTGGGATTCCAAGTATGGCAGAGCAAAAGGAGGTCTTTCCATCTTCGTTTCGACCAACCTTTCTTGGGAAGTCTCCGTAGTAGATCTCGACACGACCTGGATGTCATGCATCAAATTAGTGGCTACATCTTCTCTTAGTATCATTATATTGAATATTTACATCCATCCCTCATTCAAACAAAAGATGTCAAGGATAGAGAAACTAACAGAAACAATAGCCACCCTTAAACTAGCGCATCCACATGCTAACATCATCCTGTCCGGAGACTTCAACATGAACCTTTTAAATGTCAGGAAAGGAAAATCAGCAGGCTACACACAACAAAGAAAATGAAGTAACACACACGGTGATAGATGTGCATTCCTGCTGAAAAAACTTTCATTGTGCGCGCTCAACGGTCAAGCTCCGCCAGAAGGCTCCCCAGCATACACCAGGGTTACTCAAAAATCAGGCTCAATCCTAGACTACGCATTTACAGATCAGGACATTCTTCCGTATATTGCAAACTATTTAATAAAAGAGAGAGCTGAAAGTGATCACTATCCCCAAACATTCATCCTGCTTATAAGCATGGCAAACCCCATAAGAGACAATGCAATGTCTTTACCAACGCAATGTTACAATCTAAAACGACTCACTTGGAACAAGGGGAAAATAGATGATATCATGGCTACATGCATTACTCTTCTCGAGAATTTCAAAACTGAACCATTGTGTCCAAAGGCTTGGGAATCCTTCACTCACGACCTAAATAACGAATTCTCAAGAAAAGGTGATGGACGCAAAGGTAGAACACCAGTAGGGGCAGCTTGGTTCACGAACAGCCTAGGGAAACAAAAAAGACTACTAAACAAATACTTAAGACAACTTCGACTCCGAGGCCCAGACCCCAATCGCGACATCTTTGCCCTAATCTCAAAAACAAGAAAAGGGCTAAAAAGAGACATCAAGGTGGCCAAGAATGGTCATAGTGAAAATCTCCGGGCGAAACTTCACTACGCCAGTAAGCAGAGAGATTCTAAGCTGTTCTGGGAAGTTATCAACCAGTTAACAAATGGCAAGAACCGGCACTTTAATTCAGACATAACGGAACATACCTGGAGAGACCATATTGATCAGACATATAACGCTACCCCACTCTTGGATGCTACAAAGCAGGAAGTTCCCACTTTAGAAACCACGTTTAAAACACAAAAGTTAGAATCTTCAGACCCTCGGTTACAGATTACACAAGACCGGGTTCTTAAAATTATAAAAAATGTAAGATCTGATGGAGCACCAGGTCCTAATGGCCTGCCAAATGCACTATTCCAGCACGACCCTCCATTTTGGACTTGCATTCTAACTCCATTGTTTACGTACGCATTAACAACCGGCTCGATCCCCGACTCATGGCGAGGAAGTATTTTAAATCCTATATACAAAATGGGTTCACATGCAGACCCTGCGAACTATAGGTTGATTGCACTGATCGATGTGGAGGCCAAGATATATGCTGCAAATCTCTTGGCAGATCTAGAGGGTAGGGTCAAACGCATAAACCTGATACCGAACACCCAAACTGGATTTCGGGCCGGAATGGGCACCCTTACCAATATCTCTGCTGTAACATTACTAGCTAATCAAGCCTACGCAAAATCTCGAACCTTGTATGCATGCTTTATCGACCTTAAAGCAGCGTTCGACAAGGTTCCAAGAAAGAAGCTGTGGGCCAAAATGCAAACCTGGGGGGCACCACCCAAGCTTTTGGAGGCAATAATCAATCTTTACTCAAATACGTGGGTGCAGATAAGGAAAGGAGATGGCGGCACCATAACAAACAAGATCACAACATCAAATGGTCTAAAAGAGGGGTGTGTGTTGGCCCCCTGTTTATTCAACATCTACACAGCTGATCTTGAGAAGTGCCTCCAACAAGTGCAAATCGACCCACCAAAATTAGGCAAAACACCGATCAGGAGCCTTCAATACGCAGATGATATTGTGCTCCTAGCACAAACACCAATAGGCCTGCAGCATTCATTGTCACAACTAGGATCTTATATCACCTCTGCTCAATTAATAATAAACCTTAAGAAAACAAAGGTATTATGCTTTAGCAATCACCACAAAAAAGGGTCAAAAGGAAAATTCATCTGGAAACTGGAGGAAAAACCAATATCCCAGGTGGACTCATACAAATACCTAGGGTTCCAACTTGACCACTCACTTAAATACAAGCTACATTTGGACCAAGGGAATACCAAAGCAAAACAACTCCTGTATGCCTTCAAAATTTTACAGAAGAAGCTAAAAGGTAGCCCAACAGGCCATTTGCTTAAGATAATCGCAGCCAAATTTTTACCCTCAATATCATATGGGTCGGAAATTATGAACACCAAAGATGCAGCCGCCTTAAATCTAGCCCAATCGAGTTTTTTCAAGCGCCTCTTTTTAATTCCTCGACACATTTCTCAGGCACAAGTTCGATTGGAATATGGGTTGAAAAAGCAGAAACCAGCAAGACAAGGGGCGATGGTAAAATATTATTGGCGGATGAGGCAAGCGGAAGACGACACTTTAGCCCACTGCTGTTGGGAAGAAATTGAAAAGCAGGCGAGGCAAAAAAATTCCATTGCATCAGTCCTAAAAGAATCACTCGCTGATTTACATCTTGTAGAGGCATGGCACACAACAACGTCATATTCCGAGTTAAAAAATATGGTGAACAGCGCAATAAAACGAACTTCGCTACTAACGGACAAAATTGCCTTCGCTAAGAAAAAACACGCATGGGCAGTGATTCAATCATACCAGTTTCTGAAACCCCAACCGTACTTGTCCGAACACTTCTCGCATCACAAAAAGCACTATTTGACGCTGTTGCGGTTGGGTTCGTTCCCTATAAAGAATTTAACCCCGAAATGGAAGCTTACATGGCCCACGAGAGAATGTCGCCTGTGTGATCAAGGAGAAGAGTCGTTATTACATCTTTTATGCATCTGCCCTGCGCTACTTGAACATCGTAAAACAATTCTTCGGGAGATTTTTAGGAAGCACCAATTGAGATTGTGCAGCTGCAGTGATACAATGCCTTGGTGGACTGTCAATTCAGCTGTGATGTCGAGCCATCACCTTTTGGAAAATAGCAGCCAAAGAACTGGACAAAACAGACAATAGTCCACATGGCAAAGGCATATGACTGACTGGTCACTGCCTTTCTGTACAGGTATCAAGTACTGCTCTTTTCACATCGAACTGCAATGAACTTCTTATATGGTTATCGTTTATACTGTCGCAGTGACCAAAGCTTACGAAAGGACATTGGTTTTACTCGTCTATATTTCATAGATTTTAACCTTAGCTAATTATTATGTAATATGTGTTTTTCTCATGCTTTTACGATTTTTAATGAAATCAAATAAAAGTAATACTTACAAAATTGCTTCAAGAGTCAAGTTAACTGATCATATGAGACTAAAACCAAAAAGGTTTAATGATTACCTTAAATGAAATTATACTTCTGTAATTGTGTTTATTATTAACTAGCAGCCCATCCCGACGTTGTCTGGGTATGAATTGCTGCTGGCCAGTAGTATATTGTTTTGCAGGATTTCGTTTTGATAGCATTTCTTATCTGTGACAGGCCTGTGAAATGCTCCGATTCACAGTGCACCGCTGATGCACCTAAGAGTGCGCGTTCAGTAGTGTGTGAACTCGAGTTTCCCTACTTTATTTTTCCTTGCAATATTATATAGCGTGAACTCGACAACATGGCATGAGCACAATTTACATTACAGAAGAACACATTCATTTGTGGTAGGCACGGGGAAACAAAGCGATTTGCCTGGAATCACAGGATGTTGAGCTGATGCTGAGATTCGAACGTAGCTCTCCAGCTCTACAGTTTGCAATTCTAGAACAAAGCCATCCATGGTATGGCGCCCGCATACATTAAAGATCGTCTGGCAGTGTATAGCCCAAAGAGAGTTCTTAGATCCTCAGACTCTCAACTATTGGTCTGCCCTCGGTACAAACTTGCCACCAAGGGCGGAAGAGCCTTTTCTGTGCTGGTTCCTCACCTATGGAACACATTACCTGAGCCACTACGTAAGGAAGGAAACCTCCTACGCTTTAGAAAGGGGTTGAAAACGTTGCTGTTTAGGAGAGCCCTGTGAGCCACTTAGGCTAGTGGATGCCTTCTGTATTGTCAAAGTTGTTGTGTTACCATCGATTCCCAAGCGCTTAGAGGCCTGTAGGTGATTGAGCGCGCTACAAATCAAAAATAACAATAACAATAACAACTTCTGGCGGGAGGTGTGTCTAAAAGTATATGTCGGTGCTGGCCATCAGTGAGAGAGACCTGTGCATTTTTCAAATGGGTGGTGAAAAAATATGAGTATGTTGCTGGAGATGTGGGCCGCCGTGCCACCAATGTACTTACGGGGGAGGGATAGTCCCTTTCTTGCTATTTCCGTGGAGTAGGGCCTTGTGTCCGGATGTGCGTGGCGCGAGGCCTGTGTGCAACAGAAGTGGAAAATCTCAAGTGTGCTCTTCAGGCGTCACCGGAAGTTAAGGCGAGATTACATTTCCTGCACAATGGCCCCTGTTTGCGCCCGTTCCGGCCCTTGGGAATAGTGCCATGCCTGACCTCCATACAGTAAAGCAGGTGCACATCACTGGGAGCGCAGGGCAAGCACGCTTGGAGCTGGAATGTACAGAACCTGGGAAGAAAAAACAATGAAATATTGGGCACAACACTCTCTTTTTTTTCCCGTAATCCTGCGCCCCGCACACGCCCACGCCCCCAGCACACGCCCAAAGCACAAGATATGAGACATGTCATGAAGGGCGGAACGTACCACATGCCCCCAGCGTTTGTCACGCCCCCAGCACACACCCACAGCACAACGCAGACACGCCCACAAGGGACTACTTTGCTGGCACGGTTCTTTTACCTTTTAAATGTATATGGTGGGCGTCTGCATAGCCTATGTCCTTCTGCTGCAACTGCCCTTTCCAACGCTGTATTGGGTGTTGTGATTGGTGCTGTGGTTTCTGAGATTACCCACCTCAAAGGTCTCTTTATTATATTAGTATAGATAAGGGGAATGTGTTATATCCTTCCTTTATTTTGTGTCTCTTTCTTCCTTCTCCCTCTCATCTATCACATCATCTGGGCTCTGCCAGCCCTAGCATGCACTGTGTTTACTTTCCATTGAGTTTCCAGATTCTGCATGATTTGTGTTATACTAGAATCTTGTCTGTTGCCCAGTTGCATCTGGAGCTGTTGATAGATTGACTTATATTGCTGTTCTGGAAATAAATCAACTTCAAAATCTATTGGATATTGAACTTTTATTTTACAGAGACTTATGTTTTTGAGGTTTGCAAAGGATGCTGGGTACAAAAACGTAGAGATAGCCACTCAAGTAACCCATCCTAGATTTCACTAGATGTCTAGTGTAACAAAACATGCAGGTTTGCTAGGTTTCCATAAATGTTGGCTAAGCTAAACCCCAAATTCTACAGCTAGGCACATTCCAAAAAAGGGTCCATTTTCAGTGGAAAAATGTGATGTGTCCATATTGCGTTTTGGGCCGTTTATTGTTGTAGGCACTAGGCCTACCCACACAAGTGAAGTATCTTTTTTATCAGGAGACTTAGAGAAATGCTGGGTGAGTGAAAGTTTGTGGCTCCCCATATGTTTCAGAACTTTCCATCACAGAAATATGAGACACATATTGAGGCTTGCTAGAGATTCTGGGTTAAAAACATGGAGAATGTCATGCAAGTTAGCCCATCCTGGATTCCCCTGGGTGTCTAGTTTTTTAAAAATGTAAAGCTTTGCTAGGTTTCCCTAGATGTCGGCTGAGTTAGAGCACAAAATCCACAGCTAGGCACATTGCAAAAAAAGGCTCCGTTTTCAGTGAAAAAATGTGATGTGTCCACATTGTTTTTTGGGCTGTTTCCTATCATGGGTGCTCGGTCTATCCTCACAAGTGTGGTACCATTTTTATTGGGAGACATTGAGGAATGACAGGTGGGAAGACATTTGTAGCTTCTTGCAGATTCTAGAACTTTCCATCACAGAAATGTGAGGAAAATGTGTTTTTTAGACAATCTTTCTGGGTAATAGAACCTGGTGAAATCCACACAAGGTACCCCCATCCTTAATTCCTCTGTGTTTCTAGTTTTCAAAAAAAGAACATGATTCAATGCGTCCATGTTGCGTTTAGGGCCCATTCCTGCTGCGGCTACCAGGCCTACCCACAGAAGTGAGGTACCATTTTTATCGGGATACTTAGGGAAACGCCAGGTAGATAGAGTTTTGTGTCTCCTCTCATATTCCCGAACTTTCTATTACAGAAGTGTGAGGTATAGAGTATTATTTTAGTCAAAGTTTGAGGTTACAAGGAAATCTGGGAAAAATGATGTGGTGAGAGTCACGCAAGTCAGCCCACCCTTGCTTTCCCTGAGTGTTTGGTTTTCAAAAATGACAGGTTGGCTAGATTTCCCAAGGTGACAACTGAGCTAGAGTCCAAAACCTAGAGCAACCCAAATTGGTTTCGGTGGCAAAATGATTTGCCTCAATGTTGTGTTTTGGGCAGTTTTCTGTCACAGGCAGTCGGCCTACCCACACAAGTGAGATACCATTTTTATTGAGAGACTTGTGGGAGCATATAAAGGTAGAACATTTGTTATTACCAATTTGATTTAGCTGCATTTGTTCCTTTCAAATGTAAGCCAGTGATAAAAAGCATGACTTTCAGAAAAATACCATCTAAATCCTACGCTAGTACAGGAACCCACAGATTCAGAGATGTACAAATAACCACTGCTCCTAAACTCCATATCTTGTGCCCATTTCAGAAATACATAGGTTTCATATTACCCATTTTGTCACTCTGCTATTTCCGCATATGAATTGTTCTATACTCAATGCAAAACCAGTGTACAGTGCAGCTCAGTTGTTGTCTCTGAGTACCTTGGGTTCTTGGAGGACCTACAAACCCTATATATACCCACAAGCAGAATGGTCTAGCAGACGAAATGGTAAATGGCTTTTGCAAATTGGCCATCGTGACAAAAAGAGACAGATGAGAATGTTGTCGCAAATGCCTGTTTTTCCCTACTCATTTTCAACATTTATTTATTTCAACAGTTATTGTCCTTGGGAAAGCCATGAGGGATCTACACATATGAGCCCTTGCTAGATTTGGAATTTAGCTACTTTTCAGATATCTATAGCTTTTCTGGATCACCCATGGGGTTCACACTGGTTCATCACAAGCTGGAAGTAGGTTGAGAGCACACAAAATAGGGAAAAAAGGCTACTTCTTAAAAAATGCCAAAACTGTGGTACAAAATTAGGTTTTCTGATTCAGCTCTGGGTGTTCCTGAAAGCTGGGAAAATGGTGACTTTAGTACAGTAAACTGTTTGTGGATGCCATTTTTAGGAAAAAACAAGACACTTTAATCTGAAGCACTTTTTCCATATGTTTTTCCCAAAACTCTCAATTTGCAATATTTTGCCCTATTTCTCGGTCCCCTCCAGGGTAATCCACAATAGCTGGCTACCTTTAGAGTCCATAGGACCGTGGCAAAATAGGAAGCAGATTAGGTGTTGATACCTCATTTGGAAGAGAAGTTATGGAGCCCTAAGCGTGAACTACCCCCAAAAAGGGCTCAGCACTAGGGGGGTGGGGGGGGGGGGGCAGCAGTTAAAGTGTTAAGACATTTCCTCAAGCTGCTTAAACATATCTGAATAGAGACAAAGAGGCACAGTATTATTCTCTGTTGCACAAGATAGTAAGAAAAGTGGATGACAGAGCAATCTGGGGTTTAGATGTTCAAAGAGTAGTGGAGGGATCGAGGGGAGACAAACAATAAAATCGAACAAGAACTAATAAAACCAAAAGATCGCATCTTGGAAGATTTGCATTGTTTTTCTTTATTTTAGTTTTTTACAAATTTGCACATTTCAATAAAAGTACAACAATTATTTAAAAACAATTCTGAAGGTGGTGTGAATATGTTTGCAGACAAAGAAATGTAAAAACCAACAATTGCAAAAATAAAAAATAACTGCAATCAAAGCAGAGATTGTCCCACCAGCACTAAAACAAAAGTGAGCTTCATTTAAGGTAGATGGCCATAGCATTGAGCCAGTGAAAGGGGCCATTGGCTGAAATTAGCTGCCCCGTTTCAGGCAAGGTATTGTTAGCTAGCCTACTAAAGCTTCAGGCTGGACATGCATAACTTTTCAAATAATACTTTCTCTGTATATTTGTAAAAATAATATCCAACTTCATCGTTTATATGGATTAAAAAAATATATTAAGTTTGAGGTTGAATGAACATTGCAGCTTGTTTAAGGGCATAAACAATGCAAACATAGTATTTAACTGTGCTTGCTTTTACCTTTCCAGTGGAACAAGCCACAACCCTACACAGTGATGATGCTTTTTTGTGCTAGTCCCTGTAAGAACATGCCAACCCTCATTTTTTTACATACTCCACTTTTAAATGTGATGCAGCCTACTCATGCAGACCTGAAGCCATATTTTTCTTGCCAACCGACTGAATGGCATAATATGTGCTACAGTCCACAGGTCACATTTAACTTCCAGGCCATTGGTGTATTTTCTGCATTAAATATGCCATTTGAGTATTAGCCAATTTTATCATGTTGAGTGGGGCAGAGCACATGCAATGAGGACTCAGCAGCAGTGTCTAAGTGCACAGAGATAAAAAAAAACTGCAATGTGTCCATCACAAATGTGGTGATCACATGGAATTTTTTTACAATGTGGCTATATTTCTGAATTTTCTATAATTATGTTTTTGAAAACATGAGATATGTGCAATATTTAAAGCTGTTTTTATGCTGATCTAAAAAGAGACACAAAGAATAAAGACAGAAGAAAAATAGACAGATGCAGAAAAAGAGTGACAGAGAGAGAGTAAAAAGAAGAAAGAGCGTATGAAAGAGATAGTATTATATAGAGAGAGTGACATGATGGAGAGACAGTGAGAATGAGAGAAAGAAAGAGTGATAGGTCAACAGAGTAACACAATAGAGAGAAGAGGTGAGAAACAGAAAGCCTTGTCTTTTAGTGCTGGGCGTTGACTCTGAGGTCTCTATGATGTGCCCTTGCAGTCTATGCTGCAATGTAATAATGTCCCAAATTAGTTCAACAAAATAGATGCTTGTGGAACTCTTTATTTATGCACCCCATCAAACTTCCCTAAGTTCCACATAGCAACTTGAATCATATCACTGTAATACACCAAATAAACATCTAAGGCTGCACAGGGAACCTTAAGTATAGAAATACTAACATGTCAACATATCAGATTTGCATATAATAAGATGCCCTTGTTGCCATTTAAAACCCTTGGAGGCAAATCAGTATTTAACTGATAGTGGTCTGATTTATCTAGGAGACAGAGGGAAGCAAAAAGTATATTCATCTTTAACACTCATGTTGTCTATTGGTTTTTAAGGCCATATGTTTAAAACCATTTTGAAATTGCGAACCCTGTAATTTGCAAAAACACAGTGGGGGGCAGATTTACAAGCCCCGTACGCCACATTTGCGGCGCCGTTGCGTCACTTTTGTGACGCAGTGGAGGCGCAAAGCCAGCGCCATGCGGCGCATCAATGGCGATGCATGGTTTGTTTGGCGTGTCGCAGCTGTTCTGGCGCATCCCTGCTGATTATCAGAAATGCACGAGAAGTTGTGGATCTGCCCCAGGGTTTGCAACCGAAAAATTGTGTTTTGCATGTGCAATTCGGAAGAGCCTTTCCAAATCATAAAATGAGTATAGTGACTTACGCAGAATCAAAATTAGGAAGGGAAATGACAGTCCCCTCCCTTCCCCTCATTATTACAAATTGCAATGAGATATATCAGTGGTTTGTGACCATAATTCTGGTAGCAAACCACTGAAACTTATTGACTCCTCAAAGCCGTTGTTAGCTATTTGTAATGGGGAAGCTGTCCTGCAAAGGGGAAGCTCTCCTTGTTGGACCCACTCTCATGTGGGAATTGTGTTGTCTAGGGGACAACTGCCTGCTCCCCCAATGTCATCCCAAAAGAGAAACAATTCCAATTTGGGAAAATGGAATGTTTTAAAAATATTTCATTTGAGAATGAAAACACATGAATGGTGATCTGCTGTTCCTTGCAGGCCACCATCCTAGTGTTGGCTGTCAACCTCAGGAGCTCTGAAATTATAACCTTGGTTAATTATATTGTTTTGCATCACTACACAATTAGAGATTTTGTGACATGACATATTAGTACATAGGTTGCATTGCCGAATTACAGCAAGATCACAAAACATTTTAGCACAGTTTGCAACCACTATTTGCAAACAGTATATTTGTACTTCGGACCATAAATGTTTTGAAAGTTCATGGTTGTCTTTCTGATTGCATGTCACAAGAGCATCTGTGTTGTACAAGTTCCACTGATCACTAGGAACTGTTTGTTTGTTGGACAACATAAATGTTGGGATGGTGCCATACTGATTCCTTACACCCCCTCAGGATATCTTGGCCTGCTAGCTCACAGTGCCACCATAAGTACCCCTAAACCTGGCAAGGTAACAAATGGTTTGGGCAACCTCCAAACATGACAATCCTGGTCCCCAAGGAGATATACTTGAAATACACAAAGGGGCATTTTAATATTTATTGAACCATTGTGATTCTTGTATAAAATATATGTGCTGCAGTGATCAATAAACAGAGGCAGATGAAAGTGATTAGCAATATAAAGACAGTGAAAAGAAGGAACAATTCCACCATCATGCTAAAACAGTATATATATAATGGCATTTAAGTACTGTGTATAGTGTATTCCTGCTATGCATTCCCTAATCTAGTCGCCTGTGTGGATTTTCTGCCAAGAATCTTTTACTGGATGGTCTAAATCCCCATTACCTGAAGGCCAGGTATGTAGATCCCAATCTTGGTCTTGAACATCCCTTCTTGCAGAGTTTAAACAGGAATCTGCTGTGCTGAAATGCTGACAATACGGATGACCTTGTAATGACAGCAGAGTGCTCTTCTAATTAGAGTATGGAAATGCACATGTATTTATAACAACAGCATTCATGCATCCGTGTCGAGGCATCAGCGAGCTGACATTGTCTATTGTCTCTGTGATAGTGCTGTCGCCTTATGGATGAAAAATGTAATGACAAAATTTGCACAATTTATGGCCAGGCCTTGTACCAAATGTTAGAGGTGTCGTAATAGTGTATTCATGAAGTGGAATTGTAAGCTATGTGGATTCAGAGAAACTAATATTGCACTGTCACATAAGCAGATGTTTGTCAAAAGCCATCATGTGGAAAAACAAGACAACTTTAGAAACGCATACATGTAAAATGACAGTGTTTCTTCCTGGGCCTAACCTATTCGCGTGACATTGTAGCTCTTTAGCTTTTCTGTAACAACTATAGGGAAGACTCTAGAAGTTAGTCCTTTCTCCTTTGCAGCATTTTTCAACTTCTATATTTTTATCAGTTTGTTTACCTACTTATTTTTTGGCAACGCATTTGACTGCATAGTGGGTGAAAGCCAGAAAATATGTTTTCATTGGCAAATGTGGTTAAGCCGAATGCATCTGTGCCAGCTGCAATTACTCTGATGTTTGGCAGTTTATGAAGGTTTCTGTTGCTGTTTATGTGTCTAACACCTTAGCTTCTGGCACTGCCTTGCCACCTGTGGCTTGCCCTTTGAAGCCCTCTCCAGTTGAATCACCTGGAAATCCACATAGGTGTTGATGTCAAGTTATATTAGGGCAGTAAATAGTTAAATCCCTATATATATCGGTTGGTACCCTATTGGACTGATATCTGATCGGGTGATGGCCTTAGTATCCAGGCCAACCATGACAAGCATAGATATACCTGTTTTATAAAACTTGAGTAATCATAAAGTATAAAACTGTCCAGTAACTTATGGTTGGTAACCGCAGCATTGGTAGAAAGTCTTATTGAGGTCTGTTTCTTGATTTCCAATGTACTCTGTATACTAAACAGGATGCTGCACAATGAGTAAGTAGTTTTACATCTTGAAAATGTTCAGGCACAACATGCATAGGGGCCTGACACATATGATTGGGTACTTCACAGTACATTAAGTAAAATGTGAAAAAAATACTTAAAAAGTACAACTAGTTATTAGAAGCATGGATATGTATATCTTTTAGTAATACACAAAGGTACAAACGGTAATCAAATCAAATCAAATCAATCTTTATTCGTTTTTTTATCACAAGAAAAAACCATAAAAGCAGTTATTGCAAATACAATTCATTTTGTAAATATACATCTAAAAAAGATAATAAGTATACATGATAAAAAAAACCTTAAAAGACAGTATGTACTAGTTCATGTATCCCAAAAGGAATTAAATGTACAATACAACTTAGTGCAACAATTTAACAATCATAATTTCAGTTAGTGAATGGCACACATTCAGTGTTAAAAACAAAATAAACCCTATGAGTTTCAAACTTCGTTACAAATTGGAGCGATGTCGGAAAATACATTTCAGAAATCTAGCAATGTGCCTCGATATCCCCTCCTCTTCAAAAAACTGTAAATAGAGCAGGGCCAGGGCGACATCTTCTAATGCCCATGAATTGTAATATCGGCATCAGCCAAATCTTTCTGTGTTCCGTATAAAATTTACAGAAAAATAGGGTGTGAATTGTTGCCTGCACCGAAATATCATCACATGGTCATGGTGGTAATTCCAAGGCCCATTTTTTGGTCTGCAGAAAGGCAACCAGATGATGGAAGACATTGAGCCTAAAATCTAACCATTAGAAATCTTTCAAACACAGAAAAGTTGTAGGTTAGGTATGGCTGAATGGAAAATGTGGTTTGGATGGCTATGGACTGTTGCACAGATGGTTTGATAATCTCTTTAGCCAATCTTAATTCATCTAAGTGCGCTAGGCACAAAACCTTCAATGTCTTCCTTTGTAGGGAACGGATAGAGGAGGGCACAAGATAATGTTTTTCCAAGCCTTGGTCAGTTAAAAAACGTTTTACATATATCAACCATCCAATTTTATAGCAATGATCAAGAGACATACAATCTAGGATGATCCCCTGCGTGAGAACGTTTTTATCCGTTGACCAAATACGATGCCACAGGAGGAGTGGTTCAATTTTTACTAGATCAGTCAAGTAGGGAATGCCCAACTCAATATGGCAGGAATAAGTAGAAGTGGTCTTTGGAGCAACCAAAAGGAACTCCAGGAAAGCATTTTCCACAGATTGTAGGGCATTATTTTTTGCGTACTCCCAAAGACCTGCCCCGTACAATGCAACTGATTGACATTTTGCCTTGTATATCTGGAGAAGTTCTAACGGGGGTCTTTTACCCAGTTTTTTCGAGAAATTTACCAGGGCCATTGTTGCTCTCATTAAGAGAAGTTTTCTTGACTCAATAGCAGGTCTCCAATTGAGTCTGTTGTCCATAATAATGCCCAAATATGGGTATGATCTGTGGTATCTAGTTTCTCCTTTCCTAAGTGTGTATTGGTTTGCCTTTTTTTCCCAGGACCTACCGTCATAACAAAGGTTTTTTAAATATTTATGCGTAGGTCCAGGTTGCTCATAAAACGTGCATATCTATTTAGTGCCTTCTGCAGTTCAAGGGGTGTTCTGGCGAGTATCACCGCATCGCCGGCATAGAGAAGAGCAGGAATCGGTTGGTTATTTACTAAATGGAGGTCCTGACTCCCAGTAATCATATCCCTCTCCAGCCCGTTGGCATAAAGCGTGAAGAGGAATGGGGTCAGGACACATCCTTGTCTCACTCCTCTCTCTATTCCAAAAGATGCTGTTAACTCGCCCTGTGTCCCGAACCTCACCCTTGCGGATGCGTTCGAATACAGTTCACGCAAAAAATTCAGCAATGGTTCTTCGACACCCATTTCCGCTAGGATAGCCCAAAGTTTATTATGGGCTACGCAGTCGAAGGCTGCTGATAGGTCTACATAGACCATGTAGACCGAGCCTCCCTTTGCACTAACATATTTGCCTAGGAGCAATGCTAGATTTAGGGCTTGTTCTATCGTCCCTAGCCCTTCCCGAAACCCAAATTGAAGGTCCGAGAGGATCGCGCCATCTTCCGCCCACTGCTGGAGGCGTTCAAATATGTCTCTACCCGCCACCTTTCCCAGGGAATCCAGCAGTGAGATCAGACGATAGCAAGATACCTCCTGACCGTCCCCCTTTTCTAAAATGGGAACCATAATTGACTTGGACCATGAGTCCAGTAGCCCCACCTCACAGGATGCCTTAAATACTCTTGTCACCACTGGGCCCCATAGATCTAAGTTAGACTTAAAAAAGTCTATTGGGACCCCATCGGGTCCCGGTGACTTCCTGTTTTTACTGGATGTGAAAGCCAATAGAACCTCTTCAATTGTAATATCTAGGGGAATAGGGTAGGGAGATACGGATTGTACTTGACCTAAACCTGCTTGTTGTCTCAGATTGTCTGGCCCTTTTGCAAAGATCTTTGAAAAGTAATCCACCCAGGTAGATTCATCAATGGCGACATCGATACTTGGTGCCGATTTGTTATCAATAAAATATGGTGACTTAACCACTGCCCAAAATACAGAACTATGTTTTTGTCTGCAACTATCGTGCAATTGGTCCCATAAAGCCTGTTTTAATTCTTTTTTTCTATCCTTTATTGCTACATTATATTCCCTCCTGAGCTTTACTATATCTTGAGGCACCCTGTTTGATTTATTAAGTGCTTTTGTCAATGTGGAGTGGGCAACAGTGCATCTGTGGTTAAACCACCCATATTTTTTCTGTTCATTAATTTTCAGATTTACAGAAAGCTCCTTTTTTATAGCCTTTAGGATCACCCTAAAATTAATGAGTACATCCTCATCTTGGGTGGACAGATCTAAACATTTAGAGGTAGCAGAGGAAGCTATGTTAAAAACTCTCTTAGTAATTTCCAAGGGGTACATTTTCTCCCATTTTAATGAGAACCCATTTGTTTTATCCAGGGTCAAGGTGTTTTGCTTCAAAGCGCTAGTTAAACTATGCGTCCTAAAGTTATGAGGCGGTCAGAGTGAAATACTAAGGGTGGTCACTCAGTGCAGTTGTATGGATCTCAAACTTTGTTACCCGCTGTTCTAATGTAGTAGATATAAGGATAAAATCTATCATACTTTGCCTGCCACCGCCAAGAAAGGTCGGTTCATAGAGAAGGGAAAAAGGATCTCTTGTTTTAACAATGACAAGGCCCAGATCAAATAATATGTCATTTAGGGAACTTCCAACTCTAGAATAGGAGAAGTGGGCAATCAAATCATCCTTTTCATCCGTTAACCCACACAAAATGGGGCTGATAGATTGACATAGATATTGATTGAAATCGCCCCCAAGAGGATTGTGGCCAGCCCTACGGAGCCCCTTATGAGGGTGGACAGATCAGCAGGCAACTGGGACAATGTGGTCAATAACTCTCCCTTTGGCAGATCGTTGTAAAAATTTACCAGAATTACTGTTTCTCCCTTATCCCGATAGCATTGTGCAAACGTGGATCAAGGGACCCCAGTCCTTGGTACGATGAATCCCTGCGGGCGCTCAAAAGCACGTGTAGACGTGCTGAGCGAGAATGGCGGAAAACTTACGACAGTAACAAAAAAGTCCTGTACCTGGCCACTGTTAAACTTTATCATCGAGCTGTCTGCAGAGATTGCGCTGCATTTTACGCCCTTGAATTCCGCAACAGCACAAATCCATCTAAAACCATTTTTAAGGCTCTTAAAGATCTGGTGGAAAAAAAGGCTTCAGCGAACGAATACTGTTCCATCTCACACTGCGAAATCTTGGTGGCCTTTTTTCTTGAAAAGGTCCAAGCCATCTACAGAGCCTTTCCTACGGTTTTGCCCTCTGTTGCAGACCCTGTAACCTCCCAGTGCAGGATGTTTTACATTCTCTTCCTAGCCTAACACCTGAAAGTTTTAAGAAACTGGCTCAGCAGATCTAGACTGGGTCCCCGGCTGATCCATTAAGGCCAGCTTTGTTTAGAGACCTGGCATCTTACGACCTCTCGCCGGTCTGCTCTTTGATCAATACCTCGCTGACATCTGGTTCAGTTCCTGCAAAGTGGAAACAGGCAGTGGTCATGCCCATCCTAAAGAAGCCGTCATTGGACGCCAGCAAACCCGAGAACTACCGCCCGATTTTGCTCCTTCCTTGGCCGGCCAAGGTAGCAGAGGCACATGTAAATTCTGCCCTTTCAGATCATCTCTCACGGACCAATATCCTAGACATCACGCAGAATGGATTTCGAGCTGGGCACAGCACAGAGACTGCCCTCCTTTTTATGGTGGAACATCTGCGCTCCGTGCTGGATGCGGGTCAACCGGCGGCGCTTGTGTTATTAGATCTTAGCGCCGCCTTTGACACCGTTTCGCTCAAGATCCTTCTGCAGCGCCTGGAGGAAGCAGGCGTCGTTGGCCCGGCGCTCAGTGGTTCCGTTCCTTTCTTGCTGACCGGTCTTTTTGCATGGCCGTTCCGCCCATCAGTCCAAATTCTATCCTCTGGATCTTGGGGTCCCGCAGGGTTCCTCGCTGAGCCCCACGTTATTTAATCTTTACGTGAGACCGCTGGCTGAGGTCGTCAAGCATTGGGGTATAAATATGGTGTCATACGCTGACGACACTCAGCTAGCGGTCACGCTCAGTGGGGACTCTGATGTGGATGCCCCTAGATTCCAGAATGGACTTCGGGCAGTCGCCAGCTGGATGACTTCCAACTGTCTCCAGTTGAATGCAAAAAAGACGGTAATTATGATCTTCGGCAAGCAAACGGAACTCTGGGGCGATATGTGGTGGCCTTCGGAATTGGGTCCCACGCCGATGTTGGAGATAAAAAATCTCGGGGTGTGGCTAGACCCTACCCTCAGCTTTGTCTGCCACACAAAGCGCATTGCGGCCTGTTGTTTTGGCATTCTGCGCGGTCTTAAACCGGTGCTAAAATTCTTTGATGCATCTACCAGGCAACTTGTAGTGTAAGCGACGGTGATCTCCCGGCTTGATTATGCCAGTTCCCTATTGGTGGGGCTAAATCAGGCCGAAATCACCTGCCTTCAACGCGTGCAGAATGCGGCTGCCAGAGCAGTCGTGGGTCTTCCCAGGTTCTGTTCTGGTGTTAACACCTTGCGTTCTCTCCATTGGCTGCCGATTAAGCACAGGATCCAATTTAAAGTACTCTGTGTGTCCCACAAGATCCTCAAGGGCTCTCCTGCCCTGATTCTTCTGAATCTTTTGTCTCCCTACACTCCAGTCCGCTCTTTAAGATCTTCTGACCTTGAACTCGAGTAGTCCCACGTTTCAAGCGTAGCCGTGCTGGCGGCCGCTCATTTCGTGTACGCGCTGCGGCCTTGTGGAACTCTCTTCCCCCAGAGATACGTGCCCTTGGTGATCTGCTCTCTTTTCGTAGGGCTGTTAAGACCTTTCTGTTTTCTTAAGCCTGTTTCTTTTTCATACCTTCTTTAAGTTGTGTTGTGTTGGTACCTTGTCGGGCGCCAGGACGCTCCTTTGCTGGAGCATCTGTGCGCATAATAAATGACCATAACATAACAAAGCAGAGAGTAAGTATCTGGAAGTTCACTTCTAATTTTACGGGAGATACTTCCATGACCCCTAGGGTATTAGAAATATAAATAATTAAACCTCCTTTAGCTCTACCGGAGGCTGCCGCTGGGGCCGGGGAAAAGTATGTTTTAAAACCCACAAGATGAATTACAGTGGTGGAACAGGTCTCCTGGAGGCAGATTATGCCAAAATTCAGGACGAAATCCAACTGATACTATTCTCCACCTTATGTCGTAGTCCTGCTGAATTCCAGGATAATATCCTGATTGCCAATTTATCCGGGGCTTGGTTAATATCCAATGACCTAGTATCAGCCCTCACTCGAGGGACCCCTCTCGGCGGCGTTGTGGCAACCTGTTCCTTATGTGCACAAGAGTACGCGATTTTTGTTTGCCTAATCTGCCCATTCCCAACATCGAGATCTTCTCCCCCAGGGTCTGTAGATTTGGATCCCTCAGATATTTGTTCAGGTACCGTTATCTTAACCAAATCACCTAGAGGGTCATAATGAGTAACTTGCCTTTGCACTGATTTTATAGGTGAATGCTGGTTCCTGAGTGGGTTATTTAGGAGTCAATCTACTCCATCTAAACCAGAAAGTGTGGTAAAGCGATTGAATGTGGGAATTTTAAAATTCAGGTCAGGACCTTGGGAAGCACGTTCTCTTGTCGTATTCAATATTAGGGACTGGGGGTAGAAATAGGTAAGGTCACGTGTATGAATTTCCTCCCTGCCTCTCTCCATGTACCAGTCCCCAATATAACTGGTGGCCCTATGATCTCTAAAATTAATAATGATTATGTCCCCCCTTATATCCTTTGGCCTATGCCCTACCAGTCCAATCTTCTAACATGAAGAATGTTGCCGTTAATATTTGGTGGTAGTGTCTATTATTCCTCAACCAATATAAAACTTTATTTTTTAAGGCCTGGTAATGTTCAATTTTTCCAGGTTCCAGTTTCGGGACCCCTGTTAGTACCACGACATACGGTGCCGCTTCAGGAGGCAGATCAACTTTGGGAAGGGCAACTCTTACTTTCTTCGGGGAGGAAATTTTCCTAGTAGGAATATCTTGAGGGCAATCTAATTTACTACGGGCTCCACTCACTCCGGATACCTTGGGGACTGCCAAGACCTTATTGGGGGGCATTAAAGGCGGAGTATTCACTACACAGGTAGTCGGGGGATTCGCGTTGGTTGGCGCATTCGTCGTTGTAATCCCTAGAGAGGATGGGGGATGTATGGTTTGACTCTGTCTAGGGATTGATCATTCTTTCAATAAGTAGGTGTTAGCAGTAATTGCATTTTGTATTAATCCCAGATGATCTGACAATCTTTTGACCATCTCCACTAGGGGTAATAGAAGTGATTTGAATAATTGTTCAATGCCCCCCAGAAGTACTTGGGTCTCGGTAGGATTTTGGGAAGTGTGGTCCTGCATAATCTTCTCTGAGACAGATCCAGAGTTGTGTGTGGCAGTCTTTGGTGTTTTAGCGAGTCTACCATTATGGGTATTTCCCCTGCGCTTTCTTTTCTTCAATAGCGGCCCTAAGCTACTCTGTATATTTGCTGCTTCCTTACTTGGGGGCTGTGTTAGAGGAATTACCTGAGAACCTTCGTCAGATTTTTCCGATGATGAGTTAATGGTCGCAGGTTTTGTTGAAGTATCCCTAATTAGTTCTATAGAAGCAGTTATATCTTGTTGTAAAAAAAGGATACTAGAGACCCCATTAGTATCATTTTGCGAGTTAACTAACGATTGGGTTGATGCATGGCGAATAGGACCCAGAGACGAACGTCTATTATGTATTAATTCCGAGGACAAGCGCCGTTCCGTGATTGCTATTTCACGTTCCAGCCTTGATGTTTCCCTGGTAATATAATTGCCCAATGTCCCTCTAGTCAGCCCAACCCCCCCGGGATTTCTTGCCGGTGTTAGTCCGCATAGTCATTGATCTAATGAGATTAAGCTAAATGTTATGAACAACAGGACTACAACAGCAAGTCAAACACGTTTTACCCAAATAGCAATACAGTCAGGACGTTAGTAGCATTAAACAAAACCCACGGTCATAACAGTATAATCCTAGCAGATACAATATCTCCATAAGTCCCACAGTCTTACTTTACAAGTCTGTCCTCAGATGTAAGAGGGGGGGCCCAGCCCAGCCTCGTTCTGCCATAGACGGCCTCAGACGGCCCGCCCTTTGCCCGGGCTTCGCCCGGCGCATGCCCGCGCGCGTCCCGCTTGCGCGGACAAAGGAAGGCCTAAATAGGAGGAGGTGGGAGCGGGAAGAGGACCAGCTGCGGCAGATCAGGAGCCGCACAGCACGCTGGTCCTCACAGTCTTGCAAGCAGCCAGTAGATCCGACTCCTGCCCAAAGATCGGCAAAGTTCCCGGTGAGTATGTAATAGATCCAGCAGAACCAATAGCAGCAAAGTGTCCACAGACTCTCAACACGAGCCGCTCCCGCAGAGCGGGGGCTGCGAGAAGTTCTTATGCTGAGGGGAGATGAGGCGGGAAGAGGACCAGCTGTTGCAGATCAGGAGCCGCACAGCACGCTGGTCCTCGCAGTCCCGCAAGCAGCCAATAGATCCGACTCCTGCCTAAAGATCGGCAAAGTTCCCGGTGAGTATGTAATAGATCCAGCAGTCACCAATAGCAGCAAAGCGTCCATGGACTCCCAAAACGAGCAGCACCCACAAACGGTAATCTATAAAAGAACATTAGTTGCTCACCTTAAATGATTTTTGGCGTAGATGTGTTTCTACATGACTTGTAGTTGTGCATATGCTCACAGCAGCATATATATTGCTCAGCCAGACCTTTTAATATAGCTCTAGTTTTAATGAAATACGTACTTACATACCTTGAATTTTTACCCAGAACTTAGGGTATTTTTTTTATTTTTCATAGTTCATCTGTACATTATTGAGATGGTACTTTTTTCTTCTGGCCTGTATATAGAATGTTGCAGAAGCCCATTCTGCCTCTCTTCCCATTCCTTACTATTTATCATGTGTAGAAACTAATTTGCACTGATGTTTTTTCAGTGTACCTGGTATAACGTTGTGACATGATTTTGCAAATGTGCTGCTTTTGTGGCACAGTATCCACTAATTGTGCCGTTTGAGGAGTTATGAATTTGTGCCTTGTTGCTATCAGCTTTATTCTGTATTCCCAATCAATGCGCTTGTCATTCAATCAGAAAAAGCGGATTCTGCCCTGAGTGTTGGGACTCCACCCGATTCGTAACTTTACTACACTTGAGTTGGCTTCGTGAATTGGGCCCTCACTTTTTTTTATCAGGAGAAATAGTTTTTGCGGCAGGATAATGGATATTTTACCATCCCAAAGAGTTTTTGCATTAATTTACTCTAGTGCAGTAGTTCTTAACATTTTGACCTCTGTGGACTCCTACTTAATCACTCCTGGAACCTAGGGACCCTCACTGAATCATTATTGGAAGCAGTGACCTCCATTAGGTCGTTACTGGATGCCACAGATCACGGCATAAGCATTTTCGATGATTTGAACTGCAAAACAATACAATTAAAAAAAATACGGAAACACACATTCTTCAAAGAAATACACAAAATATTAAATGCTTTGTTTAATTCACAAATATTAAATGATCCAAATTATAATTTTAATGGGAAGGTTGGAGCTTTTTTAAATTCAATTGTGGCCACTCATCATCCATATTGTATCTTGTATGATGCACTTGCACACGTCTCACAAATCTGAGGATACTAACTTCATTTGTAGCCTCTAATTTTACATTTGCTTCTTTATTTATGTACATTTTATTGGTCTGTGCTGTAGCACTAGGCCAATCTTACCATTTACCCTGCAATCATTCTTTCTAGGTGCCTCCGAGCAGAAGAGGTAAGAGGAGTTAGCATCAATTTACAGTGTAGCCATTAAGGACCAGGAATTGGTCAATAAAGTTAACTGAGGTTTATTACAAATTAAGAGTCAAACTGAACTATATGAATACCAAAACCATATTGTAAATGTATAAAATTGCCACAGGATATCCAAAGCATCTAATGAAATGAAATCAATCCAGCATAAGACATACAAGAACTTCAGTGACAGCACTACAAAGAGTAGGATACAAAATCTGATGATCAGTATATGGGTTTCAATCCTCCAATGTATGCATCAGTAAATCTAAAATCCCTTATTTAGTCTGTTAGAAATGGGTCTCTAGTTGACAGTGGTCCAAGTAGGGAGAGTCACTCTAGTCTGGTTCAGGGTGTCACACAGCTAAGATAACCACTTCTGACCCCCTTTTCAGCTTGGCACAAGCCATCAGTCTAATCTCAGAGGCAATGTGTAAAAAATGTGTACCCACACACACAGAAACGCAGTGAAAACACTACAAAACGAGTCCACAACAGTTTAGAAAAACAGCCAATATTTATCTCAATAGAAAAAAGACCAAAATGACAAAATCCCAAGAAACACAAGTCAAATTATCACTCTTAAAAGATTGAGCAAGTTTAGTTCATAGAAATCAATGGATTTATTTGTTTAAGCACAAAGTACTTTAGATGGGTCAAACAATAAAGCAGATGCAAGTTGCAGGGGAGGTGCTGGACAAACGAAGTGATGCATCGGTTCCTTACTACACATGGGAAGTGTCGGTTTCATACTGGTAGGGAAGGTGATGCGTCAGTTCCTTACAGGTGGCGCGTCTGTTCCTTACTCATACAGGAGGGTGATGCTTCAGTTTCTGACTGCAGGGAAGGTGATGAGGTGAGGTTTCCGGACATGTGGCCTTGGGTCCGTACTGCGGTGTTGATGAAGAGCCGGCATCGAGGGACGATGCATTGAAAATCCAGATGCACTGCGTCAATGTGGCAGCTGCGAATCAGGCGCTGCATCCATTTTGCAGCCGAGAGGCAAGTGCTGCGTCAATTCTTCCGCCACGAGCAGGTGATGTGTCAAAGCAGGAGCCATGGACATCAGTGACATGGTGTCCGATACTCAAGCTGCAGCATTCTTTTCCGACGTGCTGCAATGACAAGCTAAGGTAAAAGCTGTGGTCAATGCTTCCAGGAGGACCCATATGTGGTTCAGACATCGGCGGTGTGTCAATCTTTTGCAGCGATGTGTCGAGAAAACCGGCCCTGAGAGCTGATGCATGGATTTTCTCCTTAAGATGACCAAGTTACACTTCCAAGGCCTAGGAACTGGATTTGGCACCATGTGATTCTCAGCAGAAGAGCCCAGACACTGACAGCTCTTAGACTTTTTAACAGGAGGCAAGCACGCACATGCCCTTGGAGAACCTTGGAAGCAGGATGTAGAAAGCAAAGTCCCATCTTTTCACTCCCAGGGCAGAAGCAGCAAGGACCAGGCCAGTACAACAAAGCAACAGGCAGAGTGTCAGTCCCACCTACAGGCATCCAGCTCTTCTTCCTGGCAAAGAGTGATCAGTCCAGAAGTGTTCTGCTTTTGGGGTGTCATGGGTTCAATACTTAAACCCCTTTCTGCCTTTGAAGTAGGCAAACCTCAAAGGAAAGTCTTTGCAGTACACAAGGCCTCCGCTGACCTGGCTCCAGACACACTACAGGGGGTGAAGGCAGCTTTATGTGAGGACAGGCACAGTCCTATTCAGGTGTCAGTGACAACACCTCCAATCACTCTAGCTCAGGAAGGCCCATCAGTCTGGTGGTGGCCCATCAGGATATGCAAGGCACACCTTAGCTCCCTTTGTTTGACTGTCTGGAGTGAATGCACAAGAGCCCAACTAGCAGCTAACCCAGACTTGCATTCTACAGACTGGAAGACGCAAAAAACTGTCAAGCAAGAAAATGCCCACTATCTAAAAGTGGCATTTTCAAACACACAATTTAAAAACCACCTTTAAGAAAAGATGTTTTTAAATTGTGAGTTTACAGACCCCAAACTCCAAATCTACATATTTTCCAAATGGAAAATTACACTTAAAAGATATTTCACCCTAGGAAAGAGATAGTCCTTGAAATAGTGAAATAGAAATTAGCAGAATTGCACCATTAGGACATGTAAAACACACCAGTGCATGTCCTACAATTTAAATACACTTTAACCTGCCCATAAGGATGCCTTGGGCTTACCATATGGGTGACTTACATGTAGTTAAAGGGAAGCTTTGGACCTGGCAAGTGGGTGCACTTGTCTGGTCAAAATGGCAGTTTAAAACTGCACTCACACAGACATTGCAGTAGCAGGTCTGATACAAGTTGGTAGGGCTACTCATGTGGGTGGCACAATTAGTGCTGCAGACCTATTAGTAGCATTTGTTGCACCTGTTGCTCTTTACTAGGGACTTACTAGCAAATCAAATATGCCAATCATGGATAGAACCAATCACCAATGCATTTTAGACAGAAAGCATATGCACTTTAGCACTGGTTACCAGTGGTAAAGTGCCCAGAGTCCTAAAACCAACAAAAACAGGACAGAGAAAAATAGGAGGAAGAAGGAAAAATGATTAGGGAAACCCCTGTAAAACACACCAGGTCCAACATAGTCCTAAGCTTAGGTTGGGTAGTTGGGAACCTAGTTAAATCAAGAAGGTGCCAGTATTGAGGAGACTTCAGTAGAAGTGATCTGGATCAGTAAATTGCATAGCATGAAGCTACAAAATAAGAGCATTGTAGAAAGGTCTATATCCTCCATAGTCTCTAGGCAATCTGGTCTAACGACTAAAGTGTGAACACAAGTTAAACCCACAAAATATTTGAGAGTTTCAATTGATAACATTCTGTAACTTTTCACTTACGAACAGTAGGAATTGGCATTCTCTCTCGAACCTCTTTGTTCCACAGTAAAAACATCAGGATGTTCTTGACTGTCTCCCGTCTCCAGATGGTACATGAGTAGATGTCCTACCTTAAGGTTTATTAGTGCCTCTTATCCTTGCCCATAGTTCTCCTCCGGAGCTTCTCTATCTCCAACACAGTACGCCTTTCACATGGCTAATTTGCACCTGCAAAAAAAAAACATTGCTATCCAAAGAAATTTCAAGTTGAAGGTTAATCATTGAAAACCGAGGGGCATATTAACAAGGGCATTATCTCTGCTTTTTTGTCTTTAAAAGCCAAAAAAGCGGAGACAATCTTTTCGTCCTATTTACAAGTGGGTGCTAACATGCATTAGCGCATGCTAGCACACTTTTACCCAACGCCTCCCTTTGCCTCTCTAATGAGATGCAAAGTGGGCGTCACGGGGCAGTACAACCTTGCAAATATCGCTGATGTGCACATCGCAATATTTACAAGGCTGCACCAGCATTTAAGCAGACATTAGTTTTTGGAGAAAACCGCTGTTTTCACCAAAATCTAATGTCTGCAGACATTTCCTATCTAATGTTAACAATGCCTGATTTCCTGCTAATAGTTGTTGAATTTCCTATTCAACCCATCTATGTTACTTTTGAATCTTCTTATCAGATACAGATTTAGATTCCATTTCTCCCCTCCTATCCTCTACCAAAGTAATACATTTCTTTTCAACCTCTGTCAAAAGGCAGGCCAAATTATGTCTGTGAGCATAAGCAGTGTCTAGTGCCTTAGTGGGTCTAAACAATGTCTCAATTGTATTGCCCTCTTTGGGCTCAAAATGATGGCTGCAATGTTTAAGTATGGATATCTCTGAAAGGGCCACATCAAACTTTAAAAAGAAATATTGGAAATAATCTTATCAATTGAAAAGTCGAAACACTAAACTGTACGTAACACTATAAGTCAAAGAAATAGGATTATACATAATGCCTTCTACAGTTGATGCAGGCAATTACGTACAAACGAAGCAATCTCTTGCCTCCATGGTATCCAAATATTCATAAAGCAATCTATAATAAGCATTCGAAATATCCTCTCTTGATGAATCTACATACAACTCTCTAATATCACATGAATACAAACTACTATCTTCAGGATGAGAAGATTTATGGTTGGATTCCACTGAACTCGATGTAGATAAATATAATCCTACAAGCAAAGCAAGTAGTGCAAATACAACTATAAATGTACCTGCTACTATGTACCTACATCTACTAATATTCGTGTTGGTTTTCATTACTTCTCTAAAATCAGACCTTTGGGTGGAATGTAGCAGCTGCAGAATCTTCTCTGACAATTTTCACTTATGCTAATTGGAAAACCAAAACTCAAAGGAAAATGATATGCAGTAGAACAATGTACAAAGGCCTTAATAAATCGTCCTTAGCCCTACTCAATATTCTTCTAAGGGACAACCTTATGGACCTTCAACTGCCAAGGGCCTCTGTACTCGTCTTTCTTCTACTCCAAAGTCTATATAAATGTCACCAATAGATACGCAGTTAAACTTGGCAAATGATCCCATGAGGATGAAATGTCTCACTCTGTTTGGTGATAAAGCAAATTCAAATTCAATTCAAACAGAAACTTTCAGTTTAAGGAGGTTCTATTGAATTTGCACCGTTATCCCAAAATTCCCAGAACTCTCTCTGTCTCTCGGTCATTTGTAGCAAAATATTTCCAGTCAGGAGGTTAATACCTCCGACAGGGCACTCTAACTAATTTTGATCTCCTTAGAGCAAGTCCTTCACCATCTCAATCACTTAGTTCAGAATCCTCAGTAAACTCTGGAATGGTTTGGATACCGTATTTATCCGGTGTATTCAGTTTCCCACTCTCTTGCCTCCCCGGCCACCGTTCTCCAACTGCCACTCACGGTTCCACAGTACTAGTCGCATTCATCAGGGTCGGAATCTGGCTCGGTCACCACCACAGGGCATGTTATGTTATGTTATGTTATGTTAAGGGGTGCTTATAAAGCGCACTGTCACCGTGAGTTTCCTGGCGCTGATAGGATGCTGAAAGGAACAGAGGGACTTTAGCTAGATTGTGGAAAAAGCCAGGTTTTTAGTGATTTACGGAATTGGATGAGAGTGTGAGAAATCCTGACAGGGGGAGGAAGGGAGTTACAAAATTTGGGGCCAAGGTAGGCGAATCTCCGACCACCAGATCTACAGAGTTTAATGGAGGGGACAACCAAGAGGTGTAAGTGTGATGATCTGAGGTTGCGTGAAGGACAGTAGGGCCGGATGAGGGATTTCAGAAAAGCGGGGCAGGAACCAGAAAGAGACTTGAAAATAAGGCAGCCAAGCTTGAAGGCTGCCCTTAGGCTGACAGGAAGCCAGTGCAATTTGATGAGAAGGGGTTTGGCAGACTGCCATTTCGGTATCCCGAGGGCCAATCTCGCCGCCTGGTTTTGAATCATTTGCAGCCTATAGATGGAACATTTAGGCAAACCATGATAGATGGAATTCGAAAAATCCAGGCGGGAGAGGACGAGGGCCATGATGACTTGCAACAGAGCATCGGGGGTGAGGAGGTAAGCCACCTTCCTAATCCTGCGCAGCTGGAACATGCAGGAGGAGACCACCGTCCCCACCTGGGGCCCGAGAGATAGCCCAGCGTCAATGGTGACCCCGAGGCTTTTCACCGAGGCCACCGGGATAGGAGGAGGGCCAAGCTCTGCCGGCCAGAACATAAGTGTTCATAAGTGAAATTGCGGGGCTTACCTTGGGCATTAGCGTGATAGCTGATACTACCGGCTGGGTTCACTGTGAGTATATTTCCCTCCTTTACACACATGGTTGACACGCCACACACAAATGAATGAGCCTTTTTGAATTGCAGGTAATTGCCTATCTCTAGCTGTCCACACCGTTCCTATCCAATAGTTGGTCCAATCCTTACATTGCCCGTTTTGTTTACATCTTTCAGATGTCCTTCATTTTGTTGGTCCTGATGAGACCCCTTATTCAAAGTCGGGTCAAAACGCCGTCGACGCTTTATGGAAGCGAACCACGTAAACAGCACCTATGATTGTATAGAGTCGATATAACATCCTATTGTTATCATTTATTGGCCGCTTTCATCATGAATATGCATTCTTTGGAAACCTTGTAAATATTTCTCACTTAATGCCACTCAACTGCTCTGTTTTTTGGTTCTTTTGAATACACTTGGGACATGTCGCACTAATTGTAACCTATTCTTTACAATTTATATGTTATTTACTCCTTTTTGTAAACAATACAAATTCAATTATGATATGAATACTGGTGTCACAAGCTTTTTCTCTCTCTCTGGCATCCCCCCAACCCTCAGCTGATATCATTATAATGCCTTGTATTTACTAAAGAAAATACATGTATTATTCCCCTGGAACCATTGTTTTCATTATATAGTATCCCTACCTACATAAGCAGGATCGTGATAGTGCCTAGCCATTGGCGGCAAAAGAATATTCAGCAGCACAGGTCTTCCATCTCCTCGATTTGAAAGTTAAGGTTTCTTTCCTGGGTATGATGTCAGGAGGCAACGCTTCTCATAGTGGTAGCTCCCAGCCCCAACGGGTCCCAGAGAATGCTTCCTGAAGCCTGATAAGTAGCTATTGAGCGCTATGCTTCACCTCAAATATACCATTATCTCCACTATGTACCGCATGCTATGTTGTGTAGCAAAATCTGTAATTATATTTTTGCATCAAAAACCCAATAAAAAGTTTTTCTTTAAAAGAAACAAGTCTTCCAGCTCCTGAAACCCAAATGTAATTAGTTCTCTTGACACAGCTGGCTCTGAACCAACTTTGCTGTTCTGCCTATGACACCTCTTCCTGAAGCCTCTTAACCTCCTCCCATGCGTCTGCCATTGTTGAAAAAAGGCTGTCATTGGTCTCATCTGTTCCTTCATTCGTATATTCAACATTGATTGTGCAAGTATTATGACCACAGTGTTTTGCAACTTCGTCGACATACCTGTTGCCAACTGCCATGTAATCAATCCCACTATAGTGTGCAGAACACTACACAACAACACCTTGGGCAGGTATTTGTAATGCTTCAAGAGGCTTCCTCGCTTCTTCACCATTGGGGATGGGGGAACCTGCAGAAGTCATAAACCCGCTCTGTGACCATAACTGGCTGACGTCATGGACAACACCAAAGCATTACTGACTATCAGTAAAGTTTGTTACGTTCAGCTTGTCTGAAGCCGTGAACCTTCAACAATACCCTAAACTAAAAGTTTATCCAAGGTCTCGCAAACACCAGTCATCAATGTAAAATCCGATTCAGGCAGTGGCTCATCTTGAAGTTAATATTGTAAGCCGCAAGTAGGATCTGCTCATACTTTATGAGGCAGCTGTTGGTCAAGTGCTGTGTTTGGGCTCTAGTCAGCAATATTTCAAAAGAATGGGGCACATACACAGTTAAAGGATGTGCCAAAACAATACTTTCACACCTTTCAATACTGACACTCTCAGTAGCTACAGACTTAAGACATCCGGGCAGCGCTGCAGCTACCTGGTCATGGGTAGCAGGGAATTACACAACAGGTTTTGGAGCACCTCCATGAAGTTATGTGAGCACTGAGAGAGTGCAACCCTCCCTCTCAATGTAGAAGAGTGCAAAAGCTTTCTTGTAATCAGGCATTCCCAGTGCTGGGGCATGACAGAGGGTTTCTATCAGCTCTAGGAAGGCAACCAAGCAATCATTGTCCCAGGGTACCGAATCTGATACATCCTTGCGTCAGCCTCTGTAAAGGCTTGGCCATTATGGAAAGTTTGGGTATCCACTGGTGACGTTCTGACTACTATCTGCGATGTTGGCAGATTCATTTGCACAATTGGTAAGATTCTTTTCTGTGACACCTTTCTTGCTCACATCTCAATATGATGTCAGAGATACCGGACTTCCTTTTAGCAATACTGTAACTTACTCAGAGACACTTTATGTCCATTCTCAGTCAAGTATTTCAACAGGGAAATTGTGTCAAATTTACAAGCTTTTTGTGTGTTTGACTCCATCAACAGGTTGTCAATATATTGGGCCATGACTGAATTGCAGGACATAGCCAAGGACTCAAGATTCTTTTTGTGGATCTGGTTAAAAATTAGGCCCAGGAGTAAATCTCTGCTCATGGAATTTGTGAAATTCCGGCACTTCGTGCTCTGTGGAGGAATGCAGTGTTCCTGAATTCCGCCTTACAGGCGGAAAACTGAGTATTTTTTCCGTTCATGTGCTTGAGTTTTGTTTTGGCACTCACTCACGAGCACTAAGATACTCTTGGGCTGCATGTAGTCACGCACGAGACTTCTCGCACCACTAGCGAGCTCCCGGGACAGTTTTCGCTCACTCGCACAGCTTCCAGCCGCAACCGCTCCAATATAGTGCTGATCGCAAAAGGAGCACCCAAGCCGCTTTTGTGCTTGAGATACAGCGGAGAGGCTTTTGGAGTGGATTTTCTTCTCCAACTGGCAGCAGAAGTTTTATTTTTGTGTGAGAAGCCTTCTTTAAAACTTTGTTTTCCAACAGGAAGGAAGTGCCCCAGAGAGTACAACTTCCTGTTTCTGTCCAGCAGGCTCCTACCAGTGCTTTGTCATGCTCCTAGTCACTTTTCATTGGGATTTGGAGCTGAAAGCATAACTCACCTTGACTGCTGCATATATACCATTAGATTTCACAAGTAAGTTGAAAAACCTTTTGTATTAGGGTGTTGTTTGTTTGATTGGGGCACACACCAGTATTTATTTTTACTTTTATTCTTCTTTTTAAATGTATTGTGTTGGATGGCCTACAGTTTTGGTAGTGGCAGAGTTCTTTTTTTGCATTTGTTTTTTCTTCTTTTGTAAAGGAAAAATATTGCGCAGTTAAGTAAATTTCTCTAGGTTTTAATAAACTTGTAATATTCATTTAACTTAACTCTGCTCCCAGCGCAGCAGATTAAGTGCTGACGCTGCGGGAGAGAGTGTTTTCAGCTGCCATATTGGGGGAGAAAAGGGTTGCGCTCCAGCTGCTGGCCGCCTACCGCCCTCCCAGGTTATTTAACCACCACCAGAGCGTGAGCGCGCTGACTTCAGTTGTGTCTCACCCCTGAGGCGGAAGCCAGGGGCTTAGCTCGTTAGCTTTTTAAAAATGTGCATTTTATGTTGTTTTGTGGCATTTGATTTCACATTCTGGGAATTTTAAAAAATACAAAGCCTCACAGTCGGACAACGCCGCAACTTAACTCTGCTGCCAGCGCAGCAGATTAAGTGCTGACGCTGCGGGAGAGAGTATTTTCAGCCGCCATATTGGGGGGAGGAAAGGGTTGCGCTCCAGCTGCTGGCCGCTTCCCACCCTCCTCTACATTGGATGAAAGGGCAGCAGGCGCGCCGGCGGTGCGCCGAAGGCAAGCCTGTCTGCGCCCGTCCGCGCCAGGACCGGGCCGAGGGCCACGACCCCTGGTCCAGGCAAGACGACGGATCTGACTACGTATTCACACGCCGATCTCACTCAGCTCAGGTCAGTCCACTGTAGTACTTGCCCTCAGTATGATCCTGAGTTCATTCCACGCACTATAATCACTAGCTGTCCAAGCTGCAAATCCATCTTACCCTTCATTAACAACAAAGCCAGTCCTAGAAACGGCACTAACAACAAAACCAAGAAAATTATAACAGCACTCATTAATGCCCGATCATTGGGCAGGCACAGACAGGACATAGTTGATCTGATCCAAGATAGGAACATAGATATACTATTTATTATGGGGACATGGATGGACGGAGCGTCAGATCCAGATTTAGTGGTGGCGGTACCGTAGGGATACAATGTATACCGACTGGATAGGCAGGGAAAGAAAGGAGGGGGCCTGGCAATAATCACCCGAAATATCTTTTCGGTTAGAACATTTCCTATACCCTCTACAACATGCGAAGCTTTCCAATTCGCTATCATGCTGACCCCCTCGTACAATCTCAAAGGAGCACTTATATACAGACCGCCTGGTCCCCGCTCTGAATGTCTGTCCAATCTCAACTCACTGATTGAATCTCTGGCAATCGAAGATTCCTTCATGGTCCTGGGTGACCTAAATTTCCATCTATAAAAAATGGACGATATCGAAACTTAAACTCTAATGGTTGACCTGGAAACCCTGGGGCTTGTTCAACTGGTAAAAGCACCCACACATGAGGCCGGTCACACCTTGGATGGCATTTTTTCTAACATAAAAGGGATAACTATACAAGACATCCTCCCCCTTACCTGGTCCGATCATCATGCTATTCTATGTGCCATCTCCATCAGTGACTTTCCCATAACCAGATAGGTTCCCTTAAGTCAAGAGCCTTTTAAAGTCTGGAAGGACATAGATAACGCAGCACTTAGAGCGCTGTTGGTCAGTACCCGCCCAACTATCTCCGCAGACGCTAACATAGCTGCAAAACAATTCTCAGTTTGGATAGGCAGTGCCATGGACATACTGTGCCATCTAAGACCATATCGAGAAATAGGTCGGTGCCCTCTGCACCCTGGTTCACGGAAGATCTAAGAAAACAAAAGTAAGTTTGTAGCAAGCACGAAAGATACTGGCGAAGGTCCTATGACCTGGACAGTAAATTGCGATATAAGGAGACATTGGTCAGCTACAAAAAGATGATTAATGAAGCGAAAAAGAAGTTCTTTGGGGAACAAATTGACAATGCAAAGAACTCCAGTAAACAACTGTACGATGTAGTGAAACAACTGGCTGGGAAATCTCCAGATATGGTTCCTTCTCCCTCTCAGGCCTTCTGTGACTCCTTGGCCAACTTCTTTTTTTCTAAAGTAAATGATATCTACTCAGAGTTCTCAGCCAAGGACGAGCTCGATACTCACATTACTTACATCACACCCCCTGATTGCACATTACTTCAATTTAAAGAAATGGAGGAAGATCAAATAACAGACATTATGAAACTCATAAAAACGGGGTCGGTGTTGGACCCTTGTCCTCCGAAAGTTATTCCTCCTGTAATGGATTCTATAAGCAAAGTCATTACACAAGTTTGTAATGTGATGTTCAAGTCAGGGATCTATCCGGACATGTTAAAGAACACCCTTCTAAAACCACTTCTCAAAAAACCTTGTCTAGATAAAGACATGCTTAAGAATTATAGACCAATAGCCAGCTTGCCGTTTCTAGCCAAGGTGGTCGAGAGAGCAATGAATGGTCAACTGTCCGAATACATCGAACAAAACAACCTGCTAGATGACTCACAGTTTGGGTTTTGCAAACTTCACGGCACGGAGACAGCCCTTATTAAAGCCGCCAATGATATCAGAGTCATCAGAGACCAGGGGGGGACAGCAGTGCTCATACTGCTGGACTTATCTGCGGCATTCGACACGGTCAATCATTCCATTTTGATTGACCGTGTCGGAAATTTGGGCATTCAATCCACAGCAAAGGACCTGCTTGCTTCCTTTCTATCTGGCAGAACACAGGCTGTAACGCTAGGACCATTTAAGTCGGCTGAACTGGATTTACCCTGTGGGGTCCCCCAAGGCTCATCCCTAAGTCCGACACTTTTTAACATATATGTGTCGGACTTAGCAAGAGTTATTAAAACCTACCGGATGAGCCTTACCACCTATGCTGATGACACCCAGTTGGTGCTCGCCATCAACAATGATGGAGAAGAGGTAGCTGCATGCTTCCAAGAAGGCATGCTAGCGATCAAAGATTGGATGGCCTGTAATTGCCTTAGGCTCAATTCCGAGAAGACAGAGGTGGTCATTTCCCCGTTATGGTCGTCAGTCTGGTGGCCTCCACCACTAGGAGCTTTACCAAGTCCCGTCCCAAGGGTCAGGAACTTGGGAGTCATCTTTGATGAAAAGCTGAATTTTGTCGCCCATGCAAACCAAACAGCGTCCACTGCATTTCATAAGCTTAGGCTTGTAAGAAAAATAATCCCGTTCCTTACAGAAAGTGCTGGAAAAACTGTGGTGAGCTCATTGGTACTCTCGTCACTGGATTATTGTAATGGCTTATTTGCCAATGCCCAAGCCCGGGTGGTCACCAAACTACAAACGATTCAGAATGCGGCGGCAAGACTGCTTTCCAGGACCCCCAAATTTAAACTGATTAGGCAAATAATTAGGAACTATCACTGGTTGACGATTAAAAATCGGATTAAATTTAAAACTCTATGCCTAACATTCAAAGCGCTTCACAAACAATGGCCGGAGTTTCTTAAAGAGCAGCTCATTGCTTACTGTCCTACTAGACACTAAGATCCACCACACAGCATCAACTAGTGGTACCGCGTACAAGAACTGTCACCTGGGGAGACAGACGTTTCACGGTTACAGCACCCAGACTCTGGAACTCCCTTCCGCTAACGATTAGATCAACTCACTCTCTTCTCCAATTCAGGAAATTGCTGAAGACCTGGTTGTTCGACCAGTAACTCGTCTGCTCCTAACCACCACTGACAGAATCTTCCTTCTTTTTCTTCTGAGACATTAACTGAACTTATAGCGCCAAGACGCCCACGGGCAATCGCTGCGCTTTATAAATTGTAATAAAAAATAAATAAATAAATAAATATTAATGAGGTAGATCGCAATTTGTGACCTCCTAGGAATCGCAAAAATGCCAGGGATGGTGGCCTTCTGAGGTCAGCAGACCACCATGTCTGTGATTGTTTTAAATAAAACAATCTTTTTTTGTGAAGCAGCCCGTTTTCCCTAAAGGAAAATAGGATTTTTTCCAAAAAGAAAAATAAAAAGTTTTCCTTTAATTTTTTTAGAGCAGGCAGTGGTCCGTACAACCACTGCCTGCTCTTACAAAATGCTTTTACAAACATTCATAACAAATGGGTTACCAACTAATTGAAGTAGGTGGTAAAATGCTAATGTTTAGCGACCACATTTTGGTCGAAAAAAAACATTCATACATACTGATGCGATTCGGTATTAGGAAGGAATGCCCTGAACACTCCCCTTCCTAAATTTGAATTAGGCATAGGATTAAATTAGAAATGTGTTTTTTTGGTGGGTTTCATGTTTTTTTCTGCAAACAGTATTTACAAGGGGTGATTATATTTGATGCCTTTGGAGGAAGTGTGTTGTTGTAAAATTTCTTAGGCCAATTAATTTTCATTTTTGGCATTGCTGAATTAATGCTCTTTTTTCTGTGTTACTAATCCAGCCTTTGTCTGGCAAGTGTGTGAGTGTGTTTGCCATAGACCATTATTTCTCTTTGTTTCCCATGCCATGTGGCCAAGGCCCATTTTGTACAGTCAGTGCTCATTTAGCCCGCATATGTTCTTTGTTTGTGGCCATGCCTCCTTGCTTACTTTTTGACCATGTGGTCGGGGGCCATTTAGTGTAGGCAGCCAGTGTGCTTTTGTCATAGGCCTGTATGTCTCCTTTGCTCCCCATGTATTCTTGCTTGTTGTTATTTTTGAGCATGTGTTTGGTAGACATTTTGTGTTGGCAGTCAGTGTGCTTTTGCCATAGGCCTGCATGCCTTCTTTGTGGTGGCCATGCCTCCTTGCTGGCTGTTCTTCACCATGTGGCTGGCTGCCAGTGTACTTATGCCATAGGCTTGCATGTATTCTTTGTTGTGGCCATCTCTCCTTGCTGGTTAGTGTTGTTCACCATTTGGCTGGTGACCATTTTGTGTAGGCAGCCAGTGTGCTTTTGCCATAGGCTTGCAAGCCTTCTTTGTTCCCCACGCCTTCTTGCTCAGTGTTGTTGTTGACCATTTGGCACTGGCTTGCAGCCATTTTGTGAGTTCAGCCAGTGTGCCCCTTTGCCATAGGCTTGCATGGATGGTTGAGATAACAGCTTAATAAATGATATGCTTGATGATAATCTCACTTATTTATATATTTTTGTATTTCAATATTAGGTTTTTTAGGTTGCCCCACACTGAATAGGGAACGTCAGTGCATTCTTCGCCTGATTTGTATTGTCAATAGGGCAAAGACCTGCAGAGAGCCCGCAGCTTTTTCTCCAAATCAAAGACAATGAATTTAGCAAGATTGGGGAAATGTACACATCTGATCAGGATCGCCCTAAAGGAGTCAAAGGAAAGCAACCCTGTAACTGACATGCCAAATCATGCTGGAGGAAGCAGGGTGGTCCCCGATAGGCACTAAGGGGTGCCATCTTTTCATTCTGAATTATTAAGTATGAGTATTTTAAAGCTTTGTATCAATTGTTTTTCAGTATAAATGAAATACAAGTAACACTAGGGACTGCACAATGCACCTAAAGGTAAACGGTGGCGCACAAAGCCAGGGTATTGATGGGTAGGGTGAGATGCAGGGGGCAGGAGGGAGGAGTTGCCTAATCTATACAATTTTTTTTACTGTAATGATTTTAATTAATTGAACAGTCAATTAAATTCACTAAATTCAACAACATACATTGTCTAAGAATTATTCCATTGTCACCTGCACCTCCTTGAGTACCACATGCTAACTTGATGCACATAAAGCGAACAGTTATTGTTAATTATTTAGAATAACTTAAGTATTCACACTAAATTATATTGTTTCTAATACTAATTGAACTGCAACAATGGCCCGTTTCTTGCTTGTTTGATTTTAGGTGCACAAAAGAGACATTGCCCACAGTACTGCCAGACAGTAGGCTGTGCACGACGTGACGCATGACTGACTATGCAACACAGACATCTCTTCAACTGATGAAGCTAAGTGTCACTGCCAATTGAAAGCTTTGAGTTGGTCCCAAAGAAAGGCGCTGCCAAGAAAGTGGCCAGAGGGGAGGAGAAGAAGCAGATTTCCTCCACTGGGGTGCCTACATGAGCCTTTTTCAGCAAACTTGTGCCTTCCGCACTGGACGCCAGTGACCAAGCTGAGAGCATCACTCCTACATCAACAGCCCCGCCCCTATCTGAGCCCAGGACCATGTCTGTAACTGAGGCAGCCACTGTAATCATGTTGATGCCGATAAGTAGTGATGTTCAATTGGATTTGTCCCTTTCACAAATAGATCAAACCCGTTTCAGGAAATTGAGCAAAGTGGACGGAAGCCACAGCCAGCCATAGTACATTAGCCTGATTTTGGAGCATAACAGGCAGTTGAGCTTCCTTCGGAGCAAGAACCTCCTCTTTTAGAATCATTGGCTCCCAGCAAGGAAAAGGAAGGGTTCTCCTCCACCACTTTCTCCAAGCACCACTTCTGCTGATGATGATAGGGTCATGGAGTCGACTCTGGCAGAGAGGAGTCTGACATTGCTATTCAACCTGCTCCAAGAAACATGGGAAAGGTAGCACCGCCACCATCTCCCATATTTGCAAAGCCCCATCTTAGACCTGCCCCAACCCCTACCTCAGGAGAAGCAGTGAGGCAATCAATGACAAACCCACCTACCTCCAGTTCTTCTTCAGGCATTGACAGTGGCACAGTAACAAAGTACTCCTCTCCAGTGTGGGACTTTTTTAGTGTTAGCAAAGAGGGGGACCACATTGAAGTATTCACAATTTGCCACATACATATTCGTTGCAGTAAGCCTGGCACACACTATGGTACTGGAAGCCAAACGATCCATTGGAAAAACCACCATACATTTAAGTAGGTGGAGCACCTGAAAAAAATGCTGAACATGGTCATGGTGGTGGGTAGAGCTAGGAAGCATCAGCTATAAGTCACATCATGGTGGAAGGTGATGATGAGGAAGTAGAGGGTGGCAACTTCACACAAAGCAGCCCTGTCCCCAGCAGTGCTCCAGCAGATTCACCCACCTCTGTGACTTCACAATGCCAGAAGATTTGGGATGAGATGGAGACACCACGGCATAAAGTGACTGTCCCACCACAACGTACATTGAGTCTACCACCACCATCTACTTCTCGAAAGAGGTCTGTATCAATCGTCCCGGAAAAGAAGAAAATCCAGTCTACTACTATGGGCTTGTTTAGGCAGAAGGGGCCCTACCTGATACTGTGTTTTGCTGTACCTGGGCTATCTTCTCCACAATTGGTCTCCCCATATTGGCACATTATATTTTAAGCACTGAGATTTTGTTTAAAAATGACATGACTCGACAATGACCTGTGTGCATTGCTATTGTAGTAATGACTCATCACTGGGTAATATCTTCTAATTATAGGTCCCATGACAGCCCACAAGCATTTATGGCTTGCACCTGGAGAATGTGTTCATGTCTTTCAGAGAAAGCATTGGTGAAAATATTTGAAGGGGGAATGGTTGATGGTAGAGATCAGATTGTTTGGTGCATGGCATAAACAGGAAAACATTTAATTACAGCTCAAACAAGTGTTGCCTTTCCAAATTCGAAATCTTGGATTTTACTATATATATTTAACAGTTATTTTATATAAATTTGAGATTATGATAGTATCAATGGTTATAAATGGCCTGGTATTGTTCATATGATTCTAAATTTGAAGAGGAAGGATTGAAGAAACCTAACCTGTTATTCCTTCAATAGTTTTGTTTTAAAGTTAAGGGTTTAAGATAATGGTTCGTAGCTCTATGCAATTACTGAAAACCATACTCACAGTCTCTCCTATCCAACACAGGTCTAGTAGTTTTCTCTCTGGGCACATAAACTTAATAAAAATGTGTCTCTGTATTTTCATAAAATATGACTGTCTTGTAGTTCTACATCATTTTACAGCCTTGAAGAAGTCACTGTGTGATGAAACACGTGTTGGCTGTTATTTAGTAACAAATGTACAGAAGATTACAGAATCTTGTTTCTCTGTCTGTTATTCAGTAACAAATGTGTAGAAGATTACAGAACCGTGTTTGTCTCTGCAATAAACTACACAATTGAAAAATATATGTGAATCCTTACTTTATGGGCTGACTATATTTATCGGACTTCCTTCTGAGTGCTGTGATATCTTCTATGGTTCAATATACACAGTGGATATTGTGGTCTAGTTTGTGGTAGCGCCCCAGGTAGTAGGGTGTTGGGTATCGACATAGCACCAACCCCAAATAATTTGATGTGATTCGAAATAATATTATGTCCACATAGGTCCGATTGTGGACCACTACTACCATTCGACACTTGACTAGCCCTTTTACCTTCAGCTGCTTGCCTCATAAATCTTCCTAATCCTCGAGTGCCATCACTACATACATGAAAGCCTGGCAAGTTTGGAGTTGGTGTGTGTGTTGAAAGGAATCACCATCTCATTTTAACAAATGCCCCTTGATTTGAGAATTTCCTAGCCTCTTTGGTATCTCAAGGCAAGTCTTGTATGACTATTTATGGCTACAGATCAGTTATTCTTCTGGGCCTGAGATTTTTTTGGGACAAACAGATAGGGGTACATCATTTAGTTTATAAATCGATACATTGATGATGGATATCAGACGTTCAATCCTCTAAACTGAGTTATTCTCCAACATGTAATGCTAAGCTAATTCTGTAATTGTTCCAAACATGGCCTGATAAAAACTCCTGTTATAGCAAAACTACCCTCACTAATGTTCTTTATTTTTTATTTTATTTTGAAGGTCTCAAATGATAGGGCTCAATGTGCTTCTACAAGGCATTATTCTCCTTCAGTTGAGTTATTTTTTGTTGTCAGATCACTAAAGAATGCCTCCACTAGTGCTGAGTATGCTTATTGTTCTTCTTTTGCAAAGATATGTACAATAAGGCCTTACAAAATGGGATATAAAGTCCGATTAATGATCCTGTATTTTCCACTACTTTTTCCGGATGGGTTACGACTATGTATTTTTGTAGGGAAAAAATACACAAAACGTTTTGGCTCCTTCCTCTATTGGAGATAGTGCCTCCAGGGTCTTTTGCCTGAAACAAAGCTAGAGGAAATCCTAGTTCGGCTGATTGGTCGAGAGTATTAACATTCAGGACATGTTCCTGCAAACCAGTCGTTCATTCCAATTTTGTAGTAGTGAATGGGCTTTAAGCAAGCAAAATATATACCTCAGGTCTTGTAATCGAATGGGGATTGCCAGCTGGAATACTGAATGAAAATCCTGATTTTATTAAAGACATGGAGACAATTATTATCCCTCCGCTGTCTATCTTGTAAAATGTTTGTTCCCCTGCAATAAAATTTCTATACAACAAATGTTCTCGAGTCTTTCTTTCAGTTCAATTCCTAAAACTCCTTGCTCTTCCAATCCCCGTCATCTCAACAGGACACATATCAAGCATCCAAGCGCCTGGATATTCCTGACAAGTCGTCTGGAGATGCAGGAGAAGTTGCTGTAACATTTTTTGGGGGGTTTATTCTGCAGTTCTTCCATTTCATTCATGGAGTTTACTATGTCACATCAAGAAAAGACCGCTATATCTAAACTAAGCTCGTGGCTGATTTGGTGGTTTCACTTTCCTACCATTTGTAATTTATTACCCAGGGTTTGCTGGAACGTGTGTGTTTTTTTGTAACTAATGACTGCTATACCAAAAGTAGGAAGTAAAGAACATCTAACATCCCTCCCTGTCTTTAATAAAACCGGGACTTTTTTGCACTGGTGAAGCATCCCTGCAAGTGATCCATTTTGCACCTGTGTAAATTGAAATGAAGGAAACACATCTTGTCTCAGTTCGTTTTACAGGAGGTTTTTTTTAACTGGGCCAAAAACTGAGCGAATGGAAAGAATTTCCACATAGAGTGCACCTTAATTCGTGTACTTCGCTAGCGTGTGTCATAGAGATGTTAGAAAAGCAATCCTAGTTCCCATAAAATATTTTTGAAGAAGATTATAAAGCAAACTACATCATTTTCACATTTGGAAAATGGACACAATTTATTTATTTACATTTCCCATTATAAGAAGCAGCACAAACATGGAGAAATCTCTTTAGCCATATTTTACCATAGTCCGAATTCAGTGTGCCCAATCTCATCATGCACAAATATAAAAAAAATGTTTTAAAAATACATTTGCAAAGTTTCCTGAGACTTGTACTTTGCTGAGATGCAAAATAGATCTTCTGCTTTCCTGAGACGAACACAGATTCTGGCACTGCGGTATTTTAAATATATTGTATTTCTTGCAGGAACCCTTTGTTTCTGTAATTTATGTTCCCCTGCGGATGCGAAACTCATTGTCTTTTCACTGTGATGGATGGTCGCTCCTAATCAAATTCATGTCTGTTGCGAGACATCTTTCAACGCCACACCATATTACATTGCATTATAATTGTTGCCTGCGAATAGAATGCTTATCACCCGGAAGCAATGTTCAACGCAAATGACGTTGCTTTCGCAAGTGATGGATTTGCCTAACCTAATCAACAGGAACTCTTGGATCTAATGTGAAAGACACACAAAAAGCCTATTTTAACCCCCCACCTAGTTATTGGTTTTCCATTTTACATTTCTGATGGAATATTGTGAAAGCAAATCTGTTTTTTTATCCGAACCACCACCACCAGCTACAAGTTTGAATCCTTTTCAGCTCGTTTTTCTTCTTTTGGCAAAGATGTGAGCAAGATTCTGCAACACTGAATAATTAGTCAAAGGACCTGCCTTAACTTGGCAGCGTCGGGATTTAAAGCTCGAAGCAATGCCACTGCAATTGTATGATTCTGCTACCACAGTGTTTGTCTCGTACCGCAGTTACCACATAACCTGTCACCACATAATTTGCATTTCTGCAACTAATGAATCTATGTTTAGCTTAAACACCATTGTAAACCCTATGCAATGGTTGATGGACAACGTGTAGTAGTGTTATAGTGGTACTAATGAAGTATAGTTTTTGCCCCGATAGTATTATTGTGTTTTGCTATGGTGACTGAGTAGGGAATGTCATTATACCTTAATATCGTAGCAATAATATTGAGGACAAACATATTGACAGCTAACTATGTGTAGATTTTCTATACCTAACGTCACATATATGTACCTTAGCAATATACATATCTTCAAGCTACCTGGATGTGGAGTCAAGAATAGCAAAGCTATGCCTTTCGGTGCGAACTTACTTTTCACTCTTTTCGTCTTCAATATTTTGACTACAATATTAAGGTATAATGATATTCCCTACTCAATATTCTAGACTGCAACTTAACATGACCAAACAGTTAAATAATGCTGCCACAGGAAGCAGGATATTATGCCCTATAAAATACGTTTTCTTGTTGTATAATGTACTCAGTCTTGCTGCATAATGTGGCACTTTAGTGCTACATAAGTTCAGTATCTGTATATATAAATTACTTCAAATGATTCAAAGCACCATGCTCCCGATCTATACATCATTTGTGCTCTTTTTCCAAGACACACTTTGATTCTATGAAATATTTACAGTTTTTTGCAGGTGCAAAACAATTGAACATAGAAGGGCGACTCGCTATTAGGAAAGGACGCCAATGGCACGCCCCTTCCTAATAGCGAGTCGTAATAGGTTACAGACTCGCAAAATAAGTATTGTACATTACACAGACCTATTTAGTGATCCTAAGCCGATTTCCCATTTGCGACTGCTAAAAAAAGTCATACATCTGGCCCTAAGTGTTTTGGTGTTCCATCTTTTTGTCAGGCATCTTAAACACCTGCTTTCCATAACATTACCTAAAAGAGTTTACCACACATCATAATCTAGGTGCAGCCAGTGCTTAATTTGAGCCGTTTTTTTCCAGTGCTTAGCACCAGCACTTATTTACCATGGCCGGGGCTACACTGCCACTACCCACTCACATCAACAGCAGGACTGCACTCACTGCACGTCATATCATACATGTCAAAGTAAAAAAAATTGGCTCACTCTACCGTCTCCTGAGTCTCCTGGTAAATACAAGTGTTGCTGTGCTGGGAAAGGCCATAATAAATCTCTATCCCTGCAAATGTGTTTTCAATCCTATGTTGCCGGTGGGCGGGCCACTGATTGGCTGTATTTGGCTCTGTGTGAGGTAGGGGCTACGGCACACACGCACCGCATGCGTCACCGCCAGTAGATCAGGACGTAGAGGCGGGCACTATCATTCGAACTTGAAGCAGCACCAGCAGCAGGCCCCTTCATAAAGGCAGTGCCATCAGTAAACCTGTAAGTATCAAACCAATGCTGCTTTTTCTTTAGCGTGGTGACGGTCACCGTGGGGCAGTAAAACACACTTGGTATGAACAGAGTCGGAGTCCCGAGCACTCATGCCACCTGCGCCGGGCGGGTGTAATGTTTGAAGACCGCATGTACGCGGTCTAGTGGTTACGCACGTAGCAGTGCGCTAGCGCGACCGTGACGTGTCACGGCCGCGCGTATTATGAATAAAGGAAGATGTGGTCACGGAACTAGTCCGGACCACGCGGAGACCAAGAGTGTGTCCTGGGGTCCGTCATTACCGCACTGCGACTGGGGGTGCTGCGTGGTGCGCAAGAGACCCTGACAATGGCGACGAGGGCCTAGAGAGCCCATGGTGTGCCCTGAAGCACTACCTGCCCCGCCCCTCAACTGATCGGCGATGTCCTGTGCCTGGCTGGGCCCCGCTGGCGGTACCACGTGGGGTCTGATGCCCCATGGCGAGTGGATGACGGCGCGCGCATAACTTCTCAGCTGCCAGAAGGTCAGAGGGGTGCTCAGCCTTTTACAAGGCCCCCGAGGTGCCCAGGCCCAAGCAGAGAATCCTGCACTGCTGTCCTACGCGCTCCCCGCACCACCAGTGGCACAGGAGGACAGTAAAGCACACCCATGAACAGTGTCCTGAGGGGGCCCTATTAAGGACGGCCCAGCGTCACGCTCCCTGCAGGAATATCCCGGCGGCCCAGTCGGTGTGGAACATCGGCCCTGCGGCTACTTGCCCCGTGTGCCCGAGGCAGTGAGAGACAGCACCTTCCCCCACCATGGCGTCCATTCCGCCAATGGAGCCCTTCTCCGTCGACGGCGCGCCAGCTGCCCTTGCCCCAAGATGGAAGGACTGGGTTGAAAGGCTAGAATTCTACTTCGAAGGCGCAGGTACGGCGAGGGAGAGACGTAGGGCGCTCCTACTACATCTTGGTGGGAAGGACATTTATCGGATCTACAAGACTCTGACGGAAGCTACTCCACACACATATGTCACACTCCTTAACGCGCTCAATGCCCATTTTGAGCCGATGCAAAGTAAGGACTACGAGCGATACATATTCCGGCAAGCGCGACAGGAAGCGGAAGAATCCCTCGACGCTTTCCATAGCCACCTGAAGGAGCTCGCGAGCACGTGCGTATTCCGCGACGAGCAAGAAGAAATTCGCGGACAAATCATCCAAAGCTGTTACTCCTCCGACCTGAGGGTGAAAATCCTCCAAGAGGATTGCAAACCACTAGTGGAGATCCTAAAGCTGGGCCGCTCTAAAGAATTATCCCAGGCAAGGGCGTCTCATATGGAAGCAGCCCTCCACAGACCAATTAAAACAGAACAGGTGCACGTAGCAGAACACGTCAATGTGGTGCCGCCTAAACAAAGCCCGGCGGGGAGAGGAAGGCCGCTAGAACGCCGCAAAGACTGTGGATACTGCGGTGGTGCGCCACACAGAGCACAAGACTGCCCAGCCCGAGGAAGAAAGTGCGGGTCATGCGGGCACATGAATCACTTCGCATCTGTATGCAGGTCGTCCAAGCCCAAACCCGAAGCTGCTCACGCCATACGGGAAGACCCCGAGAGCGAAGACATGGATGACGACACACACAGCTACCCGGTACACTATGTGTTTGCCATAGATCAGCCGCTGAGGAAAAAACGGCGACTCCTGAAGTGCAGAATAATGATACAGAACCAAGAGGTGAGAGCAACCATCGACACAGGTGCATCCATCGAACTTATGGTGGCAAACGTTTATGCTCAACTGCGAGACAAACCGAGTCTAAAACCAGCGAAGATCTGAGTTTTTGCTTACGGCCAAAAGACACCCATACCGCTAATCGGGTGTTTCCAAACGGAAGTACAACACCAGGACAAGAGAGCACCATCTACCATCTATGTCACCAAAGAAGGTAGTGGAATGCTACTCAGCGGCCAAACAGCCGAAGAACTGCATCTAATATCTTTCGCAATGGCAGTACTAGAGAAAGAACTCGAAACGATCATTGAAGAATTCAAAGACGTCTTCAAAGGCATCGGATGTCTCCGTGGAAAGGAAGTATCCTTACACATCGACCGGTCCATTCAGCCGTTGGCCCTGCGTCATCGACGGATAGCATTCCATCTAAGAAAGAAGGTGGAACAGGAGCTGGAGAACCTCGAAAAGCAGGGAATAATCGAGAAAGTCAGTGGACCCACCCCCTGGGTATCGCCAATCGTGGTGGCGTGAAAACCCAAGCAACCAGGGCAAGTGCGCATCTGCGTCGACATGCGCCTGCCCAACGCTGCAGTAAGAAGAGAAAGACATCTGACGCCCACGATAGATGACATTCTGGGAGAGTTAAATGGAGCGAAGTGGTTTTCCAAAGTGGACCTGAGGTCAGGATATCACCAACTGCCACTGCACCCGGACTCAAGATATATCACCACTTTCTCCACTCACGTCGGACTCCGGCGCTATCGTAGGCTCAACTTTGGGATATCAAGTGCAGCGGAAGTATTCCAAAACACAATTCGAGAGGTACTGAGCGGAATAACAGGAGTCCTCAATGTCAGCGACGACCTGCTGATATACGCCGACACCGTGGAAGAGCACCACCGGAGGCTCAGGAGTGTACTACAAAGGATCAGAGACTCAGGCCTTACGCTACACAGAGAGAAGTGTCAGTTCCTACAGAACACCATCAGCTTCTTCGGATACACCTTCTCCGACAAGGGAGTAGCGCCAGACCCTGAAAAAGTGAGAGACGTGCAAGCAGCCCCCGCCCGACCAACACGTCAGAAGTGCAGAGTTTCCTCGGAATGGTGAATTTCTGCGGGCGGTTCATCCCTGACCTCTCCAACCTCACAAGACCACTAAGGGAGCTTACGAAATCCACCACCCCGTGGCACTGGGGAAAAGAGCAAGAGCTGGCGTTCCAGAACACCAAAGCCGCCCTGTCCGCCAACACCACTCTGTCAAACTTCGACCCCACCAAAACAACCAACATCGCTGTTGACGCCAGCCCGTATGGACTGGGGGCGGTACTGACACAGAGCCAAAACGGAGAGGACTGGGTGCCTATAGCCTATGCGAGCCGCTCCCTAACGGAGACCGAACAGCGATATTCTCAAATTGAAAGGGAGGCCATCGCAATCCACTGGGCCTGCAGGCACTTCCACGTGTATGTCTATGGACATCCCTTCACCGTATCCACCGATCGTAAGCCTCTACTTCCCCTCTTCCGTGGATCAGTCTCCAAGCCTCCCCCTAGAATCGAGAAGTGGATCCTACAGCTCCAAGAGTATGACTACAAGCTGGAGTTCAAGCCTGGCGCAAACAACCCGGCCGACTACCTCTCCCGGCATCCCCGAGCGGCTACCACACAGGAACAGGAAGATGAGGAAGAAACGGAAGAGTACGTACGGATCATCCTGGAGCGCTCACCACCCCTACCTATGGGCATCGACCTGATTGTGGAAGCGACCCGCAGTGACGAGGTCCTCCAGCTAGCAATAGAAGCGTCACGAAACAGCGACTGGAAGTCACTCCAGAATTTTTTGGGTCAGCAAACTCCCGAGGCAAAGACGGCCCTAGAGGCGATCCTCAGAGTGAAGGATGAACTGTCGGTGGACGCCGAAGGGTGCCTTCTCCGCGGACCACGAATTGTAATGCCAGCGAGTCTAACACAACAGGCCGTCAAGCTGGCCCATCGCGGCCACCAAGGGATCGTGAAAACAAAAAGCAGGCAAGAGCAAAAGTTTGGTTCCCCGAGATGGGCGATAAGGTCGAACAGCTGGTAAAAGGATGCCACTGGTGCCAAGCGGCAGGTCCACCCGAGCCTCCGGCCGCGGTAATCACTGAGGATGATCCGACGAGGCCCTGGGAACGAGTAAGCACCGACTTTGAACACCTTCCAGACGGCCGCTACATGCTCGTCGTCATCGACGACTTGACGAGATATCCCGAAGTAGAAATAATAACATCTTTGACCTCCAGGGAAGTGACTGCCAAACTGGAAAAGATAATCGCCACACATGGCATTTTTGAACAAATGAAGACTGACAACGGGCCACCGTTCCAAAGCCAAGAGTTCGCCGACTACCTCCAGGAATGGGGGATTCAACACAGGAATATCACTCCCAGATGGCCCCAAGCCAATGGCGAGGTGGAGCGGTTCATGAGGACCCTCAACAAAGTCATCAGGATCGCTCAGGCAGAAGGGACACCAGTCGAGAGGGCCCTGTACACGTTCCTGAGGGAATACAGGCTAACGCCTCATCGCACAACTACTACCGCCCCGGGACCCTCCGTTATGGGCTGAATTGTCCGAGACACCATTCCTCATCACCGCACCTGGACCCCAAATGAGGCAGACCCCCAGCAAACACTGCGAAACAGAAGACGCTCGAATGAGTATGCCGGTTTGAGACGCCGGGACAGACAATCACCCATAGAGGAAAGAGACTGGGTCTACGTTGAGGGACCGTTTTCCCGGGAGCAAGTTCAGGCTCCCGTTTGAGCGCCGTCCATGGACAGTCACTCGCCAGTCGGGCATGATGGTAACTGCCCAGCGCGACGGCGAGAGCGTCACACGCAACGTATCATTTTTCAAGCGAGCAGTCATCCCGTCTGGGGAACAACAAAATCGGGACCAGGACAGAACCACCTCAAGCCCCATGGCGTCCGGCATCAACCCCCCAGGGAGTGTGCAAGAAAGCCCTGAGGAAAGAACTGTGGCGAACTCTCAGGATTCCTGGAGGTCAGATGCAGATAGCCTCCACCCCTCCGGCGACGGGCTATCACCAACCCCAGCCCGACAAGACACTCCTCGAAGGGTCCTGTTCTGAGGGGAAGCTGCTGGCTATGGGTTGAGAAGAAACCCCGCGCCCTCTTCGCAGCTGGCAGACTTTGCCGTGGGCTAAGACTGTGGTACCTGCTCATCAGACTGGTAACAGGCCTGCCGGCCATTTTGATTTATCACCTGTCCCTGGTTAACCCAGTGACTCTGAGACAGACTACTGTTGTGGTTTTTTCCTTTTTCTCTTTTGATTTAATAAAGGTTGAAAGGAGTGTAATGTTTTAAGACCGCATGTACGCGGTCTAGTGGTTACGCACGTAGCAGTGCGCTAGCGCGACCGTGACGTGTCACGGCCGCGCGTACTATAAATAAAGGAAGGCGTGGTCACGGAACTAGTCCCGACCACGTGGAGACCAAGAGTGTGTCCTGGGGTCCGTCATTACCGCGCTGCGACTGGGGGCGCTGCGTGGTGCGCACGAGACCCTGACAGCGGGCACTGTGTTCAGGAGCACAAGTCAGGTCAGGAGGCTGGAAGGGCAGCAGGGTCTTGGCCTTTAACCCCTTTCTGTCCGTGATTTACTTTTACTTGTGTCAATTTAAATGAAACTCTATTTTTCCGTGCATTTCATCTCTTTCGGAATCTGACTATTTCTAAGCCTCGTGGCTCAGTTTGTTTGTGCATGCAGTGGTGATTCCTGTTGAGGGGTAGGGCCCAGTTGGGCTACTGCATCTGTTTGCTGCATGGCCTCTTTAGTTAGTTTGCAGAAGATGTTTGGCTGCATCATGCGTTAGTTTAACTTCAACTTAATTTCCATTGCTAGCCTTGCTTGTGCACATTCAGCTTCAGTGGTGTTTTTTCTCGCTGTTGGGGCTCTTTCGACGTTTGTCTGATGAAAGTCCCAAGGCCCCGGAGCCCCCGCTCTGTGCAGAGCTAGCAGTGTGTGGTGACCTTCATATACTTTAATATCTGCGGTGCTGTGGACCTTGGAGGCGCGCAAGAGTTGTTGATGTGCACTTTGCGTAGCAAGGGATGAATGAAGTCAGTAACTGGCTACCAAGTTCCGACCCAAGTGAGTAAATGCCCCAAAAGCATACCAAGTGACTTGAGAGAAAAATGCATCTAATGTTACACATATTGTTGATATGCAGTGCATACAGTACCTCATGTTCGAGACGCTCCTGCCACAGCACAAATCAATAGTTAATCAGCCCACTCCATCTTGTAATTTGGTCAATGCTCCATAAGGTACCAGCACTTCTCTTCAATGAATCAAAACTGTTAGTGGGACAGCACCAGCACTGCTCAGTAGGGCTATTCATAGGACAACATGGGCACCCCTCTGAGAGTTAATAGGCCATACGTACGACCATCAGTGTTTGTGACATTCTATTTGCAATTTAGAATGAGTCACAAATTACGAGTCGCACATACTGATGTACAACAGTGTCTGCCACACTGTTTGTGATTCCCACATGGGTCGCAAAGGACCTGGTTCATAAATATTCATGAGGAAGGTCACATTTTGCGATCCATTGGGAATGGTCAGAACTCACAGGACTGGTGGCCTGCTGGGGTCAGCGGACCACCATGTCTGTGACTGCTTTTTCAACAATAAAGTTTTTTGATGGCTGAAACGGTGTATAAAATTCCTTTTCCATGATGCCCAAAATACCCATAATCCTGTGCGGGACTTCGTGCAGCGGGTTAGTTCGGCTGGGGCTCTTTACGCCAAACAGAAGATCGTGCAGCAGACTCACCTGCTTTACAAGGTTTGTGTGGTTGTAGTTTTCGTTTGGGCTCTTAACATACGCATCGGGCAATGCATCTGTTCATGTAAAGTTTGTGACTTACGCTTGGGTGAGTTGCCGTCCGTAGTTTAAATGAGAGGTGAATTCAGGGATGTTTAGGTTTACAACTGCGCCCACTAAAGGATTGAGTCACTCATTACAAGAAGGGCTCTACGCTGGGTGCCCCTTTGATCTTAGCTTTATTTCCTTTACTTTTTCAGATTGATGCCATAAGCTTGGGAAGTGTTGAGGTGCACATAAAACAACTGGCCGCCACATATTGGAGATCTTTGGATTTTCGTCCAACTGGTAGGTTTGGTGATATCTAAATGAGAGATTTGACTACATCGACGGCATAATACAGTCTGGCTAATAGAGATTCAACCTGCTTGCCTCATAGATCGACAGAAGTCGTTGGAACTCACATATTATTTGCCTCAAGAATATTGTTGAAGTTACAAGGATTATGGATGACACCACAATGTAAGCCCATTCTTCCATTTATATAGGGCTTGTAAATTTTTACGTAGATCTGCCATTTTCTAGGTCCACACTTTTGCCTTATGAGTTTCTTTTGATTATTTTCAGATTTTCAGACACACTGACGATTGATAAAAATTAGAACAGTCTCTCACTCATGAGTAAGGTAAGAAGCTGAGGCACCGGATGGGTGCTGTCATGCCGTTGTTTTACATTAAATGATCAGAGTATTAAGAGTATGTGTTTCTCTTTCTTTTGTAGATTGTGATGGTCCTGAGGAAAACCCTGCTAGTCAAAGGGTTTGAAACGCGGCGACCTTGCCATTTTCTAGTTAAACAAACATATTTAAAATTAAGTTGTTGTTTGTAATGCACTTTATTCCTTGTTAACTCTGTTGATCTTTTGGTGCATTGCTTTGCTTAAATTGGTGGTAAAATTTGTTGTTGTTTGGCTGTGTGAGTACTGTTCCTTTTTGGGTTTAGCCTTTTCAAAAAACTGCGAGTGAATCTGGCTTAACCCTTAGGTGAACTTGGTGAGTGTGTGGAGTTGGTTATGTGTCAGGAATGAATGTTGAATGGATGAAAGAGAGTATTGAGTGGTTGTGGTGTCTCTTTATAAGTTGTGCAATTGGAAAGGAATGTTTTTTTGTATCTGTTTCATTGATCATTCATTTGTATTTGTATGTATTTATTGAAAAATAGGTTAAAGATTTAAATTTTAAAAGTTTTGTTGAAATTGAGTATTCATGGAACCTGTGACAGACTTGCATTGGTACCAGTGATATAGTTATTGTCAAATAGTGTTCAGTGCTGGCACTTGTTTTGGTTTGTTCTACATTGACTCAGCCTTACTGAGTAGAGTCAAGGCCCTTGGTTGTTCCTTGCTTTTTCAACAAAGCAGCTTTTTGTTTTGAAATGCAGCCCATATTCCTTAAAATAAAATGGGATGAGTTTAAAAAATATAAATGAAATGTTTCAGTTACATTTTTTTAAGAGCAGGCAGTGGTACGTGGGACCACAACCTGCTCTTAAAAAACACATCCGCTTCCAACCACTAAGGGGAAGGGGTCCCTGGGGACTCCTTCCCATTTGCGACTGGCTTACCACCAATTTGAAATTGGCGGTAAATACGAATGTTTTGCGACTGTATTTGTTGTCACAAAACAATCTTACATCTCTCTGCAAATCGCTATTAGGAAGGGATGCCCTTGGCACCCACCTTCCTAATAGCGACAGGTTACCAAGCTGCAAAATAGGTTAGGTACATTCAACAACATTTTTTAGAGGTTGCAAACAAGCATTTTTTCTGTTTGTGACCACTAAAAACGGTTGTACATCTGGCCCGATATTCTGTTTATGGGACAGTATCAGCATTCCAGAGTGTGGCCATTCTATTTGTGGAACAGTATCGGCAGTTCTCTGAACGCCGCTTTTGTATTTGTAAGAGAATATCAGCATTCCTGTGACAACCATGAATCTATTTGTGGGACAGTGCCTTGAGACCCTCACGGGTGAGTAGTCATGCTATATATTGGGGAGAGGATGTGGCCTTACAGTTAGAGTGGTTGACCTTGAAGCTGGGGAACCGGGTTTGTGTCTCGGCAACCACGCTCAACATCCTGTGATTGAAACATGAGTTAATGAGGGTTAACTGGTGGGTGTAAAAGATTGTCCAAAAAGATGTGTTGAGCTAGAGGAGCTCCAGATGGATAGGGGGAGCCATCCAAGGAATGGTCTTAGATGCCTGGAGATGCTAATAAAGGTGTAGGTGAGGTCAGGTTTTAGAGTTCCATGCTGAAGTGGCAGGCCCAGAGAATGGTTATTTGTGGTCCAGTAGCTCTCACACTACAGGGAGGAGCTTGACTCTACTTCTCAGTCCTCTTTAATAGCTGTAGATTGTCAGAACATTAGCTAAGGAATGCGTACTCTAATCACGGATGGCCTTTTTGACTATGCAGCATACATTGAATGGATGTTGATGATATCATTGTACGGTTTCATGTTACATTGCAGTAAGAGCTGCAGTCATATTGCTCTGAATTTTTGGAACAGAGGAGCATATTATCAAGGGCGATATCGCCACTTTAGTGGGACTTTTCCTGTGAAAGCTGCAATATTTTTATCGCCCCATTAGCAAGCTGTCACTAACAGAAGTTAGCGACAGCTTGTAGGCGATAGCTACAGGTTTGGGGCCCGCTTTGCATGTCAGCGATATTTATCGCTAATGACATGCAAAGTGGGCGTACCCAACCTGTTAGCGACTAAAAGCAGTCGCTAACATAGCTATCGCCTATTAGCAAGACAGGTGAAGCTATAAAAAAAATTGCGCTAAGCGCGAATATCGCTAGAAACTAACACCTGCTCAGATCACTTCTTGACCTGTATATCCATATATGGGAGGTGGATATTCAGGTTAAGTCCCCATTAGCGATAATGCCTGAATATTGCTGGATTTCCAGCGATATTCACGCATTGAGCCGCTATCGCCGGATATTTTATCGCTTTGGAGATAAACGTTGCTAATAGCGCTAAGCGCATTTAGCAATAATTATCGCTACTCCTTGCTAATATGCCCCAGAGTTCTACATTACAGCAAGCATTGTCAACATCAGCATCTTTCTCACAGGCAATTGCAGCAATTTGGGAAATATAGGGTCATCCTTCTAAAAAAGTAACCTTGAAAAAATCCACAAATAGTTTAGTATTAGTAGCCTTACAAGATCAAATGAGGAAGTTTACAAGTTTTTGGATTCGACAATGGAACCATACTGGACCAAATATCCAACTGCGGTACTGCTCCTTGAAAAATTATTGACTGTACATAATTTTGACATTGCTTTGCTTTTCAATCAACAAAAAGGAAACAGTGATGCCTTTGACTGTTACACAAGTTTGGCAATTTCTTAGAAACTCTTCATCTGTTTGAGCAAAATCACATTTTCGGTGTTAAAATCTGCACATTTTACAGCATGTGGTGGAACAGTCTGATGATACTGATAAGATTCAATATTAAATACAACGATTCTGGGCCAGATGCGCATACAACTGATTGCAATATACTGGTCAAAACTTACGACTAGTATTTTTGCGAGGTATGCTGTAATTTGTGAAGTGCCCTATGAATTTATAGGTTGGTTTGCAAATTGCTGATTCGTAGTGGGTCTCAATTCACCCTACCTCATAAATGTTAAAGAGGTAGGTCACAAGTTGCGTTGTTGATTGAGTGGGGTGAAACGAAAAAAGTCACAAAATTAACCTTCTGGTATCTTGGCACAAAAGCAGTCAGGCTTAACTTAGAGGCAACGTGTAAAGTATTTATGCAGTACACTAACAGTAATAAAGTGAACACATACAAGAAATCACACACCAATTTAGAAAAATAAGGTAACATTTAATAAATTATTTGCCACTAAAACAATACAAATTAAATCAGTAGAACCAGAGATGTGCAATTTCAAATGTTTATGTACGTATAGCGCCTAAAAGCACAAAGCACCACTACCCGTTATCTGGTCCTGTGAGACCAAGTTAACATCACAAGTGCAGGCCAACCACGATGGGTCAGATACAAAAACCAGGTTAGTCCTGCTGAAAAAGTTACCTTTTCAAAGTCTGGAGCGGAGAGGAGAAAGAGGAGGAGGCAGCAAGGAGAGCATTGTGGATAGTCATCCCTGCAGCAAGAAGAGCAGTCTTGGCGTCCCTGACAGGCATCCTTGTAGCGCAAAGTTCCTATTGGGCATCGCTGATCGGCATTGCCGGAGTTTCACGTTAGCAGTCACTGCTGGCTGTCGATGCTGTAGCGTAAAGTGCAGACCTCGCACTGCAGTTTGTCACTGGCAATCGCTGTAGCATGAAAAATCATATTCAATGGAGCTTCGTGCTAGTGGTTGGTCCGGGGGGCAAGATCTTGGTGCAAACCAGCCCGTTTGTGGACCCAAAGAGCCCAAAACCACAAGATTATGCCTTTTCTTGTAGGAGGAGCTAACTAGCCCTCAGGTAGCCTGAAATGAAGAAGAGTATTCCAGTCTTCTTTCTCAGACATCTGCTCAGGCCTCAAGCAGTACGGCAGTCCTCTGGCAGCAGGGCAGTCCTTCTGTAGTGCCCACAGGTCCAAGTGTGTACTGAAGAGTTGGTCAGAGAGTCCTAATTGTATGCATGGTGCCAGCTTTAAAGTGAAAGAAGCTTCTGAAGATTTCCCTGCCAAAATTCTCTCGAATTTCCTGCCTCCAGGCCTTGGTCCCAAGATGTCAATGGGCACAATAGGTTAGTCTGAAGTTCTTTGGGCATGTGCTTGCTGGGGCAGTTCCTTTGAAGTACAAGTGTGACAGATAATTGTTCCGCCCCTCCCATGATTGTCAATCCTGACAAAATCTAGTCCCTCTGTTGTGTGGCTGTCTAGGAGGAATACACTAAGGCTAGTTAGGACAAGAAAATACCAACTTTCTAAAAGTAACATTTTCTGAATTGTGACTTAAAATCTAACTGTACCATTAAAGAGAATTTTAAATTACAATCCCTAAGACACCAACCATGACTTGTCTACTTGCCACTTCTTAAAGGTAATAAGGTAGTCCAAGGCTATCATATGAGAGAGGTAGCCCCTGAAATAGTAAAAACAATTAAATGTGAGATTTGTTCACTACCAGGACATGTAAAACTCAAAAGTAATCGTCCTGCTATTTAACTGCAATGCTCCCTTCCCTAATGGCTATTTAGGACCTACCCTACTGACTTATATGCATTAAAGCGGAAGGTTTAGCTGTGGCAAAGGTTTTTTTTTGCCAGTTGAAATAGCAGTTTAAAACTGCACACACAGGGTGCAGGGACAGGCCTGAGACATGTTTATTTATTTATTTTACTTTATTTATTTAAAAGGTTTTATATAGCGCTGGCTAGACCCGGAGGTATCAGAGCGTTTACATGGGTATCAGACAATAAATTGCAGGTTACAGCTTTGCAAAGGTTACACAGTTATTAGAGCATGGCAATTTTAGTTACAAGTAAGGTTGAAACAAACAAAAAGGAACATATAGGTAGGGGAAAAGCTGGCAAGGGGAGATATTCCGTGGAGTGGGAGGGGGGGTGGTAAGAGCAGGGGAAGTAGACAGAGAGTGGAGGAGGGAAAGGCGAGGGGAGGATTAGAGATACGGCAAGGCAAGAGGAGGGGGAGGGTGACAGGGACACAAATCGGTAGGCGAGTCAAAGCTGCGCCCAAAGTCCAGTAAGCTGTGAACCCAGGGGGAGTGGTATCATTTCCCCATATCTGTTGCGAAAGGCTCCCTAAGAGTAGTGGACTCTCTCAGAGGGGTCTCTGAAACTCCTAAGCCTACTTTACTGGATCCTTCCCCAAAAAGGGGAGAGGGAGTGCTTTGGCAAGGGGTGCCATACAATACCTCAATTGTGACTGGCTCCCTCTGCGCTGTGGACTCTATCAGCCGGTATGCTGAGACTCCAGCATATATATCTTGGATCTTCCCCAAAAAGGGGAAAAGGAGTGCTTAGTCAAAGGGCTCAAAAGGACAGGGGGCTATCAAGGGCTGCTTAAGTGGGTGGCACAAAATGTGCAGCAGACCCACTAGTAGCATTTCATTACAGGCTCAGGGTACCTCTAGTGCCATTTTACTAGGGACTCATGAGTAAACTAAATGTGCCAAACTAGGGTAAGCCATTTTTACCATGTTTAGAGGATAGAGCATAAGCACTTCAGAAACAGTGATAAAGTGTGTAGAGTTATAAAGCGAACGAAAACAAATTCAGCAAAGCAAGAGGGATAAAGGCAAAATGTTTCTGTAGAGAGGGCCTGGTCGAGCAGCCAGGTTTAAGACCATGTAATAATTATTCCACATTACAATGTATGACAGTCACAGGTGTGTCTGCACCCTATTACGTTATTCAATGAGCTCTATTGAAGAAAAAATAATCACTTAGTATTTGTATCTGGAGCTTGAAGCTATGAGAAGCTTTGTGACACAAATCCCTGAGAATTTAAGGTTTAGCTGCCAATATTTTTCATTTGCACTAAGACCTTCACTCTAGACTATTGTGCCTACAGACAGACTAGGTGGGACCAGGGCAGGGAGGCAGAAAATTCAAGACACTTTTGTGGGGGGAAGTCTCCAGAAATTTCTCCCACTTCAAAGTGGGCACCAGGTATAAAAAGGGAACCCTCAGTCCCACTCTTCAGTTCACTTTCTGGACCTGCTGAAGGACTTTAAATCAGTCAATCAATAAATCAATCAATCAAACAGCATTTGTGAAGCGCAACATTGTCACCCCTAGGGGTATCTGGGCGCTGTGTCTCAGTCGAAGAGCCAGGTCTTGAGTCTCTTTTTAAAGTCTGCCAGCCAGGAGGCTGTGCAAGCTGGCAGGTCATTCCAGGTCTTGGCAGCGAAGTAGGAGAAGGAGCGGTCACCCCTGCAGCTATGATGGATATGGGGTGTGTGCCCAAGGGCGAGTGTAGAGGGGCGCAGGTGTTTGGAGAGTTGGTGGAAGTTCAGTGGATGGTTGATGTAGGCAGGTCTGAGGTGAGGAGGGCTTTGCAGGCGTGTGCCTGAAGATCTTGTACTGGCATTGCTTCTGGATGGGGAGCCAGTGGAGGCCTCAGGTGGGGGGTGGGTTCATTTTGGGAGGTCCAGGATGAGTCTGGTTGCATCATTCTGTATGGTCTGGAGTCTTCCGAGGATCTGACAAGCTGAGGGGAGATGCCGGCGTAGATGGTGTTGCCATAGTCGAGGCTTCTGGTAACGAGGGCCTGAGTGACGGTCTTCTGGTGTTGCTTAGGATCCATCTGACGACTCTGCAGAGCATGCAAAGTGTGTGGAAGCAGGAGGCGGCAACTGCAATGACTTGTCGCTTCATGGTCAGTTGGCTGTCGGTAATGATGCAGAGGTTGCATGCATGGTGGATTGGTGTGGATGTAGGTCCAAGTTCTGCAGGCCACTAGATGTGGTCCCATGTGGAGGTGCTTTTCCCAAAGATCAGTACTTCATTCTTATTGGAGTTGAGTTGGAGGCAGTTGTCTCTCATCCATTTGGCTACATTGATCATGGAATTGCAGAAGTTGGTTTTGGTGCTAGAGGGTTCTTCAGTGGGTGAGAGGATCAGTTGTGTGTCATCTACGTCGGAGCTTATTTTGAGTCTGTGGGATCTGACGATGTCTGCAATGGGGTCATGTAGATGTTGAACAGGGTGGGTTGGAGGGATGATCTTTGTGGAACACCACATCAGAGGACTGTCTGCTGCTGTGGACTGAGGAGTCCTTCAAAATACTTCCTTGCTGCACCAAGAAAGACTGCTGTGCTGCCTGAAGCCTGTTCGATGCCCCAGAGGTCTGCCTTGCTACTTGAGCCCTGCTCTTCTACTTGAACCTAGAACTTCCAGAGTGACTCTAAGGACTAGTTGGCTGGTCTCCTGATCAGAGCCCCAGGGACAGAAAAGGTGGCAACCATCTTAAACCCACAAACCTGGACCCTGCCTGAGTGAGTCCTGACCCTCCAAATGGTGTCTCTCCAGTGGAAGTGGTGCTTAAGGTGCCCAGAAAGCTAACATCCAACACTCAGGACTTAGAATTTTTTTTCTCCCAAAAAGTGCACTGAGAATGGAGAGTAGACCAGGACCTACCTGCACATCGGTCTGCCCAAGGAACATCACCGATCAGCCTGACTTTGAGGCAGCTCTTGCTACATTTTTCTCTGCAGCAGCAAATCTTGTTCATCGGTTCCTCGCAGTATGGGTATCTGTCCACATGGAGCCCCCGTGGGCTACATCCCGTAGCTTGATCCCACTGGAGATTTTCGAGTTCCAAAAAATAACCTAAGTCTTAATGTTGGAGTATTTACCACAACTTAGTCCAGTGGCTCACGGACGCCTTCTTGACACCGTCGACTGTCTTTCCCTACTGAACTTCACCATCTCAGTTATTTTTCTCCACCATTTCTTCTGAGTCCGAAGGTAAGCGGAGACCAGGTCCAATCTACCTTGTGTAACTGGCTCGTGCTCCATTGCTGTCACCCATAACTTTTGCGGTCTCTATGTTGACTGGATATCTGCGTTAGTGCTTTGATCTTTTAGGCAATATTTTCCACTTTAAACATTAAAATTCATAACTTCTGTTTTACGTATTGGATTTTCATTGTTTGATTGTCAAATAATTTAATAACATTTACACTATTTTGCTAAATTGTTTTGGGATTTTTCTTGTGTTGTATTTTCACTTTATTACTGTTTGTGTGCTGAAGAAATACTTTAAACATTGCCCTCAAGTTAAGCCTGACTGCTAAGTGCCAAGCTATCAGAGGGTTAACCACATGTTAATCTAGCGATTTTTGTCATTCACCCTGACAAGAATTGTGATTGTTGCTTGAGTAGCGTTTTCACCCACTTCAACCAATAATCCAATTTCTTACAACTGCTTTTCACTAAATACAGTAAATCTTTCTAATCCACAGCAATTGCCATTTTTTGTTAGCTACAGTAGGCAAATTGAAAACAGCTATATGGGCACACTTGGGGTTGCCATCTCTGATGTCTGAAGAGGCTCAAAGATGCTGAGGATGCTGAGCCAGTGTTAAGGGTCTTCCTGTGACCATCCTCTGGCCCTGGAGCTTGTGGGGTGGTGTTGGCCTCAAGGGTCACCATCCCATGAAGTCTGGGTGATGTCAGCACAAGACCAGTTGCTATGGTCTAATGGGTTCAGGTTGCAGCAAAACCAGCAGTTTCCTTTACTTGGCATCTCTCTTGGGTCCAGCAGACTCAGGTGCAACTTGAGACTCAGGACTTTGTCCCCAAGGCTACACCTCAACGTCCAGCAGAGGTCAGGCTTCGTGGAGCGGAGCTCACAAGGGCAGGGTGTGTGCCTTTTGGCTGTAACAGGGAGTCAGTCAACTGACTTTTGTAGACACATCTGTGACTTTTCCACACGTTAGGCACCGCAGGTACAGTCCTCTCTTTGCTAGTCCACAGGTGGAGTAAGTGCAGTTTGATGATGATGACTTCCAGGCAGTGTGGCAACTGGCTGTCCTAAAATACACTATTCTACCACTCCCAGCAAAGCACATCCCTCCTCTCCGTATGTGGAGCTCCCTAGCTCCCTAGCCCAACCCAGAGTTGTGGTTACCTGGGGGTTACACTCCTTGAAAAACTAGTTTGACAATGGCTTTTTTATCTTTGCTTGAGATGCCAGCCTATCTGCCTAACCAAAAGAGCAGCCCCTTCTTAGTGGGACTACCATCTGCCCTTTAAAGGCGGCTTCCCCTTTGTAGATCACCTTTTGGGTTCACACCCACCCTAGCCAGCAGTAGGTTGCACCTCTTTCCTCAGCAGGTCTGTTGCTCCTTTTCCTGATCGTCATTCACACTTTTCCCCAGGACCTGCAACTGTGAATAGCTACTGGACACTATTGGCAAATAATTGGCAAATTTCTAAGATCGCAATTTGCAAAATAGTTTCAATAAATTTGACTTGAGCAACAAGTCAGGTTTAATGCAAAGATTTGTTTAATCTCATGAAGCATCATATTTAGTAGTCCTATTTGGAAGTTAGCACTGCTGAGTTATCAGCATCTAACTCCATATATTACTCTCCAATGGGGCTACTAGCCTTTCTAGAGTAAAAACGACAATGGGGAGGTTATACTGTTAGAACATGTAAAGTTAACAATGCACATGTCCTTCTTTTTAATATAATGCACACTGCCTTTAGGGGTTAGTAGGCCTGCTCTAAGGGTGATTAATGAATATTTAAAATGTCAAAGTCGAGTTAGCAGTTTAAAAACTCCTTAAGTCTACAATGGTGGACTGGGAGCCATGTTTTGCTTTGGCACACTTGTGGTGGCACAATATGTTATGCAGTCCATGAGAGACACTTAACCTCTAGGCCCCAAGTACCCTTTTTCCCATATTCTAGGGACTTATATGCAAGTTAGCAAGTTAGCTCATGCCAATTGTGTGTATACAAATTGGACATATAACTTTTTGTATCAGAGGACTAGCACGGAGGCCTGATTGACAGGACTCATAGCACTTTTAAAGCCGAAAACCATAATTCCAAAGGTTTTGGGATCAAAAGAGCATTTCCTTACACTCCTAAAGATAGACACAGTGCTGTGTCTGCTTGTAAGGAATCATGTAGACCAGTGACTACTGGAAATATTCATCCAGCGCAATGTGAAATGTTTTGTCTGTGTCTATATAGTTGACAAAGCCCACTATTCGGAAGGAGTTGATTCTGTTGCAAAGAAGATCCATGGGCATATTACATCTGGACCTCATGTTGTGCATGCCTCTGCATGCATAGGTATAATAGAACATAGTTGCATTCTTGGGAGATGGAACTTTTTTTTAAAAATATTTCAGAGACGGCAGGGGTCAGGTCATATAACAGCTTCTTGTGATATCAGGAACTGCACAGCAGAGCGTTTACTCAATCATCAGGTACGCCCTCTAATTTGCATAAGTAGCGATTTAAGCCGGATGCACAAAATCCCACAGATGAAGAACCCACAGGTCCGAAATCAATTGGGGCTAATATGAACTTTTGTGGCATATAAAACCTGATTCATGTTTATCCAGCTATGATTTATCAACTTTGCACTGGAAAACATTTATCATGATAGTACAACAAACAGTGAAATGCCTTTATTGTTAGTGGAGTGTGAAGTCATCTGCTTTTGTGTAATTATACAAAATTTCAGCAAATCTGTCATTTTGGGCCAGATATAGGTAATTCCCATTTACTGGTTCTAAAATACCGAATTTTACTGATTCGGTATTTCAGAATCGGTAAATGGGATGTAGATAAAGATTCGGTACATTTTACCGAATCGGTAATATTCTGTATTACCGATTCGGTAAATACCGAATCAGTATTTACCAATTCGGTATTTACAGAATCGGTAATTCCTAGTCATTCCTATGGGTCTGGAGGCCCATAGGAATGGCCAAATAATTGCTTTTTTAAAGGTATTTGGAATTTACCACCAACTTGTGGTTGGTGGTAAATAACAAATCCTTAAATGACAAATGCACTCACTTGAGTGCTCCCTACATTAGGGATTCGGTAATTTACCGAATTGGTATTTTAAGAATTCTGTAATTTACGGATTCCTTAAATTACCGATTCGTTAAATTACTGAATCCTTAATATGGCCCCTACATCTCAGATGCCTAATACCGGTTGGTAACGGCCGAAATTCAGTAATTTCGGCCGTTACCGACTGGTATTGGGCTACCTACATCTGACCCTAAGTGCTATATTTTAGTATGAAATGCATCCAGAAATCCCTTTTTGACACATTGATGTATTTCACACAAAAAATAGTGCAAATCAAAACCACCTCAAACAACAGCTGCGTTCTGTTGTTTTTTTGCGTTTGTAGTAAATTGTTACAGTGAATGCTGTGTTTATGGTAAATTTCTACTGTAAATGTCTCATATTTACATGAAATGGTGTAATGGTATAAATTCAGGAATACGGCGTAACAAGTGTAATGTGAAATTCCCGAATTTACATGAATTTATATTGCAGCATAATTCTAATTTTGCCCAGGTCTATTAATCGGGTAAATAGTAAATGTAAATAAAGAACTGTGCCTAAGACTCAAATAAGTGTGGATACATTTTAGCATTATTGTGGTGTGCTGAAGGACTCATACAATCCATCAGGAGTTTGAATAAAGCAGCCCCTCACCAGTGAGCATCTCAAGGCGCTGAGGGTGTGGGGGGGACTGCTGATTGGTCTGGGTGTGGAGGTTCAGTTGAAGAGCCGGGTCTTGAGATCCTTTCTGAGTTGGGACAGCAACAGGAATTGCCTGAGGTGGGCAGGTAGGGTCTTACAGTTCATGGCGGCAAGGTAGGAGAAGGATCATCCTGCGGCTCTGTTCTTGTGAATCCATGGGATGGTGGCAAGTTGGGCAGAGCAAAGTTGTCTCTAAACACTGGTGTAGCACAACATGAAAAATCAAGAACACAAGCAGGCCTTATTGCCATGCTCTGTGGACAAAAATTGCCTGTGATAACAAGACAGGAGAGCAGATGTGCTCAGACAGACTTCATGGGTGTATGATTCTCCTGAGGCAGGGAAGTTAAGCTATTTTAAGAGCCACTTGGTGTGAGGCTACGCATCTGAGACATGCACTATGTGAGAAAAAGTGATTTAATTATGTGTAAAACTGCCCATTTTCACATGGTCACCCCTATTTTTGCTGAAATGTATTGCTGGTTCATAGTCTGGACAATGAGGTGCTGTCGTCTAGATTACAGAGTATGTGCTAAAACATGTAAAAATTGTCTATTCATTGATTTATATATTCTTTTTTTTTTTTGAGGACAGGTACTTCTATTGTTACATACATAGGTATTGCAATACACAAATATGAATTCCTTAAGGAGGGAATAAAGGAGAAAAGAAAGAAAACATATTAGCATCAAAACTCAATGCACTCTTAATCATACATTTCCTTCTGTAATGATTTAATGAGACACAATTTAGTATTATCAAAAAGGTTGGATTGCGTTATTTGATGATTAAAGAATTTAGCATTTATCAAAGGCTTTTCCAATTCCTGTATTCAGTGCGCCTGAATCCAATCTAGCAGAGGTGCCCATATTTTCATGCCTCTCTTCGGAATATTACGCCCCTTTTGTTTATAAATGGCGACCTCGAGACTGCATGTCGCGAGTAATCTAGCCTTCCATTGAGGAAAGGATGGTGGAGTGGGATCTAGCCAGGCTGATGCGACACACAGTCGAAAGATAGCCATTGCCACGAAAATCAACCCTTGCACCTTTCTAGGACGTTCTTTACTAGAAATGCCCAGCATAACCTCTTCAGTTGTTATGTTAACCCTAGCATGGGTAATGTCCGAAAGAAACCCAGATATTTCATTTATAACATTTGTTAGGATATTACATGTGGCGAACATATGAACACTGTCTGCAGGGCCGGACTGGGAACCAGAACCGGCCCTGGCAAAGTGCTCGGCTGGCCCCCCTCCCCCTCTCCGGGAGGAGGGGTGGGGGGGGCGGGGTGCGACCGTGGTCTGTGCCAGGGCCGGTTTTCGGCCGTTTTTCTTACAGGGCCGTTTTTGCAGCATAGCCTGTAACATAAAACGGCCCCCAGGGGCCCAAAACCAGCCCCCAACCATGCGGCCCACCGGGGGATTGCCCGGTGCCCGCAACGGCCAGTCCGGGCCTGACTGTCTGCAGCGGGGAGCGCACATCGTGGGCAAGTAGTGCCTTTACCAGTCCCCCATTTAGCAATATTATATGGTGTATAATATAATGAAAAATATGTTTTGTAAAACTGCGCCTGTAGTTTTATGGACATTAAGTAAGTAAGTGACAAATCATATGCAATAAGGGGGATACTGGGTGGAACTTCAAGTTTAATTTGCCATGCCGCCCCATGTTTGTCCATATCATCTGGGAGTAAGGCGTTAAAACTTTCATAGATCTCACCAATTCTTGGGGCTGTGTTGCTGCGTATATTTTCTATGATTTGGCATATTTGAAATTTAATACGACCACCCCCCTTTTATAGTAGGAAATCTCTCACCTGGAGATATTAAAAAAAATCCCTGTTGGGGATGTTATAGTCTTTTTTTAGTTCATCATATGTTTTAATTCCCTGAGTAGAAAAAAAACAACCGAGTTGCCCTATCCCTAATGCACACCAGCTCCGTACATAGGAGTCATGAAATATTTCTGGGAGATCTGTATTCTGAAACACCGGTGTGTAATGTGAAAATCGGCCAAGACCAAGTAGTTTTTTAACCTTTCCCCAGACTTTGACAACACTAGTGATGGTTTTGAATTTCACTTTTTTAAGGTGATCATCATTAACGTGTCGCCAGAGACAGCCTGTGCTCCCATTCCCCAGGATGAGTTCTTGAGGTGTGGGAATGCTCAGATCGTCTGGGTTAGAGTTTAGTAATCTTATGCTGTAATTCATTACCGAAGCCCAGTAATAAAGCATGAAGTTAGGTAAAGCCCACCCCCCACGCTCTCTAGGTAATGTAATCCATTTGAGTGCTCTCCGTGGCTTACTATAACCCCATAAAAACCGTGAAAACATTGAATCTATATTCCTAAATGCATGTGGTGGGAATTCTAAACATATCGCCCTAAAAAAATACAAAAACTTAGGAAAAAAAACCATCTTCACTAAATTAGTTCTACCTCCAATAGATAGGTGCAAGTTATCTAAACGTGACAATTCTCTCTTAGTGTGCAACATAAGTGGCTCCAGATTATTATTTACAATGTTCCCAACATCAGCACTAATGCTGACACCCAGGTATGTCGCCTTATCAGTTACTCTCGGATCTCTCATCACAATCTTAGTATTAAGCACGACCTGTGTCTAAGCATGAGCGGATTTTGCGGATTGGCAATCCGCGAATTTGCGGATTTGCAAACTCGCAATCCGCAAAATCCGCGAATTCCCGCGAATTTGCGGATTTTTTTTTTTTTTGTGTTCGCCCGTGTTTCTGCCAGTTCGCGAGGGTTTTTACAATTTCGCAATTTGCGAACTTACCTGTCGGGTCGCAAGTTTTGCGAACTTGTTGTTTCTACGTGTCCAACCTGTTTGGGACACTCTTCTTCATCACTGCCACTCTCTGTCACCACTGCCACTCTCTGACTACTCATGCCACCCTCTGGCCCACCCATGCCACCCTCTGTTTCATCACCACACCCTCTGGTTGTCCAGTGTACATTATTTTTGGCAAAGCAAAGCACACCTTCCCTGCCTCAAGTGACCTGAATTAATTTGGGGCTGATTAATGTGTCACAGAATATTTTTTTAGCTGGCACCTGCTTCCTTAGTGCGCCCTGATTAGTGATCTTTTGCACTTGCTAAGTGCTTTCATTGTTGCAAAATTAGTTACAACACCTGCCCTGCCCCAACTGACAATAATGAATTAGGGGCTGATTAATGGATTTTAACTTCCAGCCTGGCTCCTGCTTGTCTCCCTTAGCTGTAATTCAGGACCTTTGTGGCATATGTGTAACTATTCTGAGGTTCAGAGCAGGGTCACATAATAGTTGCAACTGGCAACTGAACTCTGGAGGGGCCCCTCAGGAAGCACTACAGGAAATGGCTACTAATGATGAGCCTGAACTTTTGAACCTGGTAAGTAGTTACTTTCAGTTTTGCTAAAATCGTATTTCTGCAATTTCGCACTTATTCGCGGGGCGCGAACTCACGCGAACAGTGCGAGCAAAATCCGCTGCTCGCGGATTTGCGGATTTTTCAGGAAATTCGCAAATCTCGCGGATTGCGGATTTCCCGAAAATCCGCAAAATCCGCGAGCGGAACGGATTTTCCGCCCATGCCTACCTGTGTCTTACTGGAGTTTAGCTTGTACCCCGAAACTCTACCGAAGTTCTGTGCTTCGTTTTCAATCCAATTCATAGCATTTGTAGGATCCCCTGTGACAATGGCAATATCGTCAGCGTATGCTAAGCATTTTGTTTCTAGACCACGCACACATATAGGGGAAATTAACACGTTTTTGCCTGTGTTTTAACCCGTCAATATAAATGGCAAAAAGGAGGGGCCGTGTCCCCCTGTTGATTTTAAAATTGTCGGATAAATCCCCATTGATCAGTACCCTGGCACTGGGATTAACATATAGCTGTTGGATCGCTGTAATATATTTCTTACCTATGCCACAGTTTAGCATGGCGGCCCAAAGGAACTTCCAGGAGACCCTATCAAACGCCTTCTCTGCGTCAAGCAGTATAAGCGCCATAGGGTCTCCTGTCGTTCCTGTGTAGTCAAAAAGGGATATAGCTCTTTGCACATGGTCAGTCGTAGATCTACCTGGTATAAACCTGTGTTGTCTTTCAGAGACTATATTATGGATCCGAGGTGCTAGCCGTGTTGCTAATAATTTAGAATATACTTTGGAATCCCCATTAATCAATGTAATTGGTCGGTACGACCCCATTTCCTGGGGATCTTTGTTTTTCTTGGAGAAAACAATTATTTTGGCAAGTGACCAGGATTTCGGTGGATTCCCACCTTGAAAGATGTATTGAAAAAGTTCAGTCATGATAGACCTGAGCTGTGGTGCACATTTGATATAGAATTCAGTTGGAATCCCATCCAGGCCTGCAGCTTTTCCAATGGCTAAGGAGTTCATAGATAGTAGAATTTCCTGCCAACATAGTGCGCTATCTAAGATCTCCTGGTCTTCTAATCCCAAACCCTCTGTAACTGATGGATCTATATAACTCAAGGGATCCTCGCATTCATTCTCATCCTCATAGTACAACTTCTGATAAAATACTTGGAAGGCTTTTCTAATATCTGCCGGATCCGCCTTCAAGCCAAGCGCAGGCTCATTAATTGCTTTAATTAAAGTACTGGATGTCTCTTTCCGAGTTCTAACCGCCAAATGATGACCCACTTTCTCGCTCAATTCATATATAGTCTCCCTACGGGTAGTTGCTCTGACAACTGCTTTCTCAATTAAAATTTCCGATATATAGTTTTTAGCAATTGCCACCTTGTTCAACTCCCTGTCTGCCACCTTGCAATCCTGTACTGCCTTGATCAGACCTTCTTCCGCTCTCCGCAAATTTTGTTCCAAGGACATCATTTTTTGTCTTTCTATAGTGTTACGTCGGAATGAAAATCGCATAGTTTCACCCCTGACACATGCCTTCATAGTATCCCAAACAGTTTCTATTGAGGTGCACCCCAGATTATCCTCCAGAAAGGCAGGAATCCAGTTCCTCATATGCATGCAATATTCTTCGTTATTCATTAACGCTCTTTCAAACGTCCAACTAGTAACTGTTGGTCTATCAGCCCCCACTGTGATGGTAAATTCAAGTGGGTTGTGATCCGAGAGAATTCACTGGAGTTTTTTTATTTGGCAAATTGATTTTAGAGTACAGGACATGAGCATGTAGTCCAGTCTTAGATGCCTAGAGTGAGGGTGCGAATAATAAGTATATCCAGGATCTCCCGGGTATATCTCTGACCACCCATCTATTAATCCATGGAGCACACACAAATCTTTCAGAGATTGATATACTTTTCGTTTCCTACCATGATATCCAAAGCCTGGGTCAGATAGCCAATCGCCAGGTAGATGAATGTTAAGATCTCCACAGACAATAACAGGGAGGGGCCAATGTACCAGTTTGTTGGAGATCTTGTTCAACACTTCCGGATCATCACTAATATTGCCATAAACAGTGCATAATGTCAATTTGCTTTTCCCTTTATTATAACAGCACTCAGTTATCACATATCGCCCAAATTTATCCGCGATTGAACGGGAGAACTGGATCCCCCCTCCTTTTGCCAAAATAGCTACCCCTTTTGTACGTGACCCCTGAGATGTAGCAGAGATAAGTCTATATCCAAGTGTTTTCAATAGGTATTGCATTGACCCCTCAATGTGAGTCTCCCGGAGACATATAATATCTGCAGCAGATAGCTTAAACCCTTCTGCCACTTTCTGCCTTTTCTTAATATCATTCAGGCCGCATATATTCAATGAAAGTATTTTTAATTTAGTCATCCATATCTTTCAGAGTTACCAGATAGATCAAATGCGAGCCCTGAACACAGCCTTTCCTCCTTAGCCTCCATTCCCATCTCCCCCTGTATACACCTTGTACCCCTTGTGAAAGTTCTGGTCCCTGTCCCTGTCCCCCCCTCCCCTCTCCCCCTAAAACACCTCTGGATTCCCCCCCCTGTCCCTACACCCCCGCCCCTCCACCATCTAGTGAGACTACCTGGTTCCCCTGGAACCAGGTTGTGGGCATCGAGTGATTCGCTGGCAGCTGGTGTCTCCGCGTCCTAACCCCTGTTGCTAAGGGAGTGGGGGGATTTTGTTCTTTAGTCGTTATATTTTCTTAGATTCATTGTACACAAACATAACATCTGTCTATGTAACATAAGATACCCCCTCCCTCTCGCTTTCTCAAAGTGTCTTATTCCCTATGCTGCGAGTGCCTTGTTGATAAGTATTTAGTTACGACCTATTTTTGGGGATTTTTCCCCTCCTTTTTTAGGTTTTTCTTTGCCGTCTCTGTTTTTTGTAATCTCTTTGAGATAGGTTTGCGCTTGAAGTTCTCTTGTGAAACTTCTGGTGACTCCGTTATAGATAATTTTCAGTCTGGCAGGATTCTGTAGAAATACAATGGCTCCCAGCTGTTCAAAAGGAGCAAAGAGTTGCCGCAGTCGCCATCTTCTTTCCACAGTCGTGTGGGCAAAATCGGGTCTACTAAAAAAAGTATACCCTTTGTGTTCTCTTTTATGGGTTGGGCGTGCCAGGTCAAAAATGGCTTCACGTAGGAGAAAGTTGCCAAAATAGACCAACATTGCTCTTGGGTATTTCTCTGATGAATGCGACCGTTTGTTGAGGATTAGCGGAAAGCGATGGGCCCGCTGGATTTTTTTGTCCCAGTCCCAAGTGGTGAGTTCCGGAAAAGATTCTTTAAAGAGGGATATCGTATAGCCCCTGGAGTTGTTCCCCTCGACTCCCTCTGGTATTCCCAAGAGACGTAAGTTATTTCTCCGGGCCCTGTTTTCCTGATCCTCCATTTTCATCATCAGGTCTCGCACAATTCCTTCGTGTTCTTTTCCCTTTTTCTGGAGAACGGATACATCCTTTTTGAGGTTCTCTGTCCGTAGCTCGACCGATGCCATTCTATCTGATATTTCTAGACAGGTTTGCCCCACCTTATTGATTGCTCCTTGAAGTTTCTTGTTATCAAGTTTCACGACTTCTTGGAATTTCATAATTGAATTAAATACATCACCCAGGGAAGGTTCAATTTGGCCTCCCATCTCATGGGATGTTTTATGTTCAGTTATATTTGCATCTCTTAGCGAGTTGTATTTTGGATCGGACGTTGATGTACCTTGTGTAGATGGATTCCTATGGCGATGATCAATCCGATCGGTGTTACTGCCTTGATCAGTGGTAACTTCATCAATACATTTATTATGTCTCCTTAGTCTTCTTTTCTTTTTATCTTGCTTTTTCTTTGTGCTATTGTCTTTAGGAGAGTCATCCATCTTTTTGGAGTTGGGTGAGGAATTGGAGTCAGAAGTTTCTAAGTTTTCAGATTGTATCTGTTCGTGGCTCAATCTATGTGGCTCGCTGGATGTAGACATCCCCGTCTCATACACTTCAGACTCCGAAAGTGACTCTGACTCAATTTCAGATCCAGCCCTGTCTGGGAATAGAGATATATAGCCGGGGTTTCCATCAAGGCTGCGAGACGGATCAGTCTTTTCCAACTCTGCACAACTCGAGCTAAGAGGCATTGGTAAGAAGGCAGTTGGAGCAGTGAGGTTCTTTGTCTGTACACATTCTTCAGATGGTGGTGCTATCAAATCTGCAGTTGGTCCTTTGAGTTCGACTGATGTAGCACTGTACATCTCTGTCGCTAGTCCAGTCGTGGTTCCTTGGTTTATATATTCAATGCTCTTGTGAGGCCTTTGTACATGGTGTAGAAACTAAGGGACATATTTATGATCCGGTTTGTGTGGCTGCAACGTGGTGCAAGAGAGATGCAAACCATAAGTCCGATTTTTGAAGACACGCAATGCCACTTTGCTTGACTTTGAGAAGCTCCAAAAATATGGAGTAATGCAACACAGCGCAAATCGCTGCACTGTGCTACTCTGCCCTGAGTAGACTTTCAGTGGGTGTTGCGTGGGTGTTCCTATGCAAATCCAATGGATTTTGACGCATTCCCAGATGTCGCAAAGTCATCCTGTGCCCTGGGCACCCCCTTTTCCTTTGTTTACTGGTACTGGTGGGAACTGACTCTAACTGTCCCTGGGTTCTGCCTAACCAGCCCCAGGGCCAGTGCTTTGGTGAAAACACACACACACATTAGGGTACACTATGTGTTAGGGCACCCCTATGATTGGCATGACCTACCCTATAAGTGCCTAGTACATAATGGGGCAGGGAGATTAAAACTACCTTTACGTCCCTGGCATATAATAGGGCATGGCAGTTTAGAGACCAGCAGCCCTTTCTTCAATTGCATGGGAGCACTGCTGGGAGCCTGAGGTCATTTTAAAAGCAGCCCTGAATTGCAGCACTGCTTTTCAATGTAAATTGTGCCTAAACTCGACTTTGGTGGTAGGGGCACTTAAAAAGTGAGGAACTACAATATTTTACCAATGTGTAGCACCCCCTGACTAGGAGAATGTCCACTTGGGCACCAAGCTGTTCCTTAGATAAGGACTTCAAATAGTTTATTGATCCGTTTGGTGAAAATGACAGTAATCCACTTTTGTCATTCGTTAATTTGATGTATTGATAGTAATTTCTCACATAGTAAATTCATTCATGAGGCATAATCTTGGTGGTAAATCAGCAAACGATATCCAGAATGCATTACAATTGAGTGTTTAATTAATCACATAGATTTGTTTTCTTTTTAACATCCTCGGTTTTCTCAATGCATTTCTGGCAATATTTTGGCATATTAGGTACACCCACGGTCTCCCCTAGGTGTCCCAGGGGTGGGGGTCAGGTACATATAAGTAGGACCCTTACTTATTAAAGAGGTCTTATATGCCCTGGGGATAGAGAAATCGCCCATTTAACTTCCGCAATTGTAGGAAAGTGCTTCCCAAAATTGACTTTTGTGCTAGGAGCACAGTGGAGTGAGGATCCACATTATTTTGAGCATATTAACGGACCCCTGAAGTCTCCCCTAGGTGTCCAAGGGGTGGATGGGGGGATCATGTAGCTATAAGCAAGATCCTCATAAAAGATGTTTTATATGTCCTGGTGTTGGAAAAACTTGCACATATCATTTTCCCCATTTTAGTTCCCCAGCCACATAGGTTAACAGGGCAATAGTTTATTAATGAATAACTATTGCTAGGAATTTGCAAAAATATCATTTAAACACTTAGGACAATGGTATTGACAAATTCAACAATATTCTATTGCTTAATTTATCTATAGATATACAGAATACATTTATAAGACCTTTTTGTCTGTAAGTCCAAATTCAGCCTTCCTGCCATCTTCCCTGATTGGTCAGACTTAACAGGATTAGCCAGGGTTCTTTGATGAAGTGATAAGTGGCACCCAGGGAGAGAGGCTATATGGTAGGAGAGCTTTCTGTGATACAAGAATGCCAGAGCAGATAGAGGCTCAAAGGGGGGTAGGAAAGGCAGGGAATGCCATGCCCATCTACCCACTAGCTCCCCTGACCCAGGCAGGCTCATGGAAGGAATTTACAGATGTCAGGGGGAGAAGAGCTATGGAGATGAGCCATATTGGAGGTTGGTTTAACTAGTTCTTGCTCCTCTGCTGAGACTTCAGCCATATTGAATTTTGGAGGAATAGTGTTTTCTGGGAGACCATTATGCCACACTTTGGAGGAAATAGTCTTGCTTTGGGGTGTTGCCATGCACCTCATTGGACATGAGTGCCCTATTGTTTGACCTCAGAGAACACTGAATAAGTATCTGAGAGGAGCAGAGCCTCTCGGATCTACGACTTGAAACTACAAGATGAAGAAGGGGCCATGCTGGAAGTTTGATTTGCACCAACCAAGCCCTGCACTCTGACTGACTGCACCTGCTGCACAAGCTAGAACTACAGTCCTGTGGACCTATTTGGCTTCAAGAGGAATAAATAGTAGGCTCCCTGTCAACTACAGGTTAACAGAGCTCACCTGCATCATCACCATCAAAAATCCACAACCTGGAGTGCATCCAATAGATTTGTAAGTGTTTTATCCAAGTGAGGGACCCCAGCAGAAAAGGCTGCAGAAATGTTTCTTAGTCCGAAGATAAATCTTTGGCCAAGGCCTACTGCAAGGGGTAGCCACGCAGGGCTCCATTGTGGTTGGCCTGAAAGTTTGACCTTGTCCTGGTCTAGCGTGACCAGATGTCCAAATAGGTGCCACAGGTTTCTATGTGCTATACAGTCCTAAATATTTAACAATTCTTATCTCCAGTTCTCTCAATTGGATTGTTTTCGGTGTCATTTTAAACATAAAAATATTTCCTATTTTTATATCAAAGTCAAAGTCAAAAAGGTTTATTGGATAATTAATTAAAATTATTACAATTTTCACATTATAAATAATAATACAAAGTGTAAATATGTTTGGTAAAATTAAGTCTCCTCCCTTGTAAAAATAATGTGGGACGATGTTTTAAAAGTTTCTTCCGGAGATGCTCCCACTGTCTTTGAAAAATGTTTTTGCTTGTTTATACAAACTTTACCAATCGTTAAAATCAAGGCAGCCTTGGTGTCCTGCTTCTTAACCTTCTCCTCGTTCTACTTGGCTCAAACTTTTTTTCACTTCTGCCAAGAATTTTGTTCCCCGGCAAGCCATAATGATAGAACTCCCTCCCAACCAACAAGTTACTGCTTGTCTGCAGGTGCGGATGTTTAGCTCATTGCAAATACCTTTTAACAGTCGTTGCCGTTGTGCCATAAGTGCAGGACAGACACACAAAAAATGAGCTAGTGATTCTGTTTTATAACCGCATAGTCTGCATTGCGCAGTCTGGTGGTTACCTTTCCAGGATGGTAATAGATCCTTCGAGATGTGCTTGCCCATCCTATAATCTGTAAAAGCTCTTTTTAAATGCACGTTGAAGTGAGAGGTTAAGTAAGCATGTGGTAATCCTGCTTTGAAGGAATTGATAATGGTCCCGCCGTGTCGCCGTTTTAGTAGTGTCCCTTTATCTTCTTGAAAGGATTTCTTCCTTGCTGCCTTGTTGGCCAATCTACTTATGCTTGCTTTATCCATCGCGGATTCCCATGCAGCTTCCAACTCCAGCTCTTTTACGCAGATTTTCAGGTAGTTTCCCCAGGAGCACGGGGTTCCGGTCTCCCCTTGATTTTTTATTACTTCCCAGTTTAGCCAGTCCATGGATTCCGGGTCTGCAGATCTAAGTTTATAGCACAGTTTTACAAAGCCGCTCATGCTCCTGTATTTCTGGTTTTGCAGACCAAATTCAAGCCTAACTTGCGCGGCTGAGGCACATCTTGGAAGATTAAAAACTGCTTTGTAGATTTTAGTTTGGAGATCATTTAGTAAGTCTGTTTCCTTGCCACACCAGGTGACTAGACCGTAAGACAGAGAGGGTAAAATTTGTGCCGACATGACCTTCAACCCTTCAACAGATGTTTGTGATTTGGACAGTCCATCTTTGTTTTTAGTAGACGGTAAGCGAAAATTAGGGTTTGGGCTTTTGCGCATATTGCAGTTTTATGCTCCGTTTGTTTTGCGCCCTGAGATATTGTGATTCCGAGGTACTTGTACGACTCTTGTTCTTTCACCTTTGTCCCGTTCACCATCCATGTATATCTTAGTTTCTTTGGGTCTACCAGACGGACCACTTTTGTTTTTTCTTTGCTTAGGTCCAGACCCTCTTGCTTTTAAGTATTTTGCTAGTAGGTTAAGAGCTCTTTGTAGACCAATTGGAGTTTTACTCAGCAGTACTATATCATCTGCATATTGCAGGCAAGGAATTCGATGATTTGCCAATGATGGAGGGTGAACTTCGTCCGTCTCCAGCACTTTTGCGAGGTCGGAAAGGAAAAGATTAAAAAGGGTGGGTGCTAAGACGCAGCCTTGTTTTAGGCCCTGGTACGTTGGTATATTCCTCGTAGTATAGGTTCCATTTCCCAATTTCACCTTTGCCCATGTGTTTTGGTATAGAACTTTTATTGCCTTTAACAGTTTGGTCGGCATCCCCCAACACTGTAGTTTACCCCATAAACGCTCTCGGTTAACTCTGTCAAAGGCCGATTTGATATCGACGAAGCAGGCGTACAACCGTGCGCCCTTTGCTGCCATTCTATCCGTTAGTAATAACAGGCAAGTGAGGTTGGTGATTGTTCCCATTTTCCGCCTAAAGCCTGTCTGGAACCAAGGAATTCTGTTTGATTCTTCAATCCATTCTTGCAGCTTTAAAAGGATGCAGGAGGCGTAAAGCTTTGCTTCTACATCTATCAAAGATATAAGCCTATAGTTTGTTGGAATACGATGGTCACCGTGTTTAAATATTGGGTGAATGACGTTACCATTCCAAGACGCGGGAACCTGGGCATCATTATAAATATGATTGAAAAGTGGCGTTAGGGTATATTTTTATATATTGGTGTTAGATTTTAATTGTGTGTTGTGCCTTAATTATTTACTGAATTGGTGTTTAAATGCTTTACATACCTGTCTCCTAAGTTAAGCCTGACTGCTCATAGCCAAGCTACCAAGGGTTGAGAATGGGAATAATTCATTGAGACCTGTACTGAGCGCTTGACTGTGTTAGTGGCCTTTTGCCAATGGTAGATGATCATTTACTGCAACTAATAATAACCCAGTTACCAACATCAAATTTACAAGACCTTGTAAACCTGGGAATGTGCCAAAAAGATATGCCTTCCCTGGAGAGGTGCAACAAGGAAAACAGAAAGGAGTGGGCCTTGTGTTGTAAGCAAGACAAAGAGGTGGACTCCAAAAGGAAGTTCACCGACCTGCTGTTCTGCGATATGGACACAACAAGCTGCAAGAGGACTTTTTCCTGAAGTGCCCTGCTGACCAGCAGCCATTTGATCTGGACTGGACCCTGCTGGTGGCCTATACAGGAGTGAGCCTTGGCCCTTTGTTGCTGTCCCTGAGGTCCTAGCAGCCTTAAAAGTGCTCAAAAGAAACTGCTTCAAGAAGTTATTGGGCTTACCAGAACGTCAGCAAGATCTTGCAGCAAAGGTGTCAGATTTAAATGCTGCTTTTTGGATACAGCTGCAGTTTTGGCGCCCTGGAGGATTCTGAGCTTGATAAAAAAACAACTAAGGGCATGATATAGATCTTGGAGATCTTACCGCTGTCCCTATGTGGCAGCGGTCACAAGTACTCCGTCAAGCTGACAGCAGTCCGCCTGGGGTATGTTGATATATGCAGACTGACTCTCCATCTGTGTCGACAGAGTCTTTACCGCAGTGTACATGGCTCACACCTGTCACTGCCAGGATGGCGGGATTGCGCCGAATCTATTTAGATTTCACAGTTGCTGAATGTGCAGGGGACTAATGTGAGCGCCAATGGGTGCAGAAAGTGTTATGTGTTCACTTTACTGGGCTCACTATCAGATTTAGATGACGCCTGAATGTAAAAGGTTGCATGAGATGAACTTAAATGTTGTTTTGTTGTTGTGATGATGGCAATGGCAAGAAATGCAAGGATCTTTGGTTGCATATTGAGAGGGATGTGAAAAAATACACTCTACTGTATTCTTAGATTGTTACAGGAAAACAAGACTGCTGTAGCGTACATAATCAAAAAACTAAAGATGAAAATGCCTTTGTCTACCAAGTGTTCAACGTAACTGGTATAGATGTGAAATATACCCTTGAGAGTAGGCTGGTCGACACATTTAGTGACTTTAGCACTGCAGCATATTCCATGTTAGAATGATTGCCACTTGGTAAGCAAGGACATGTTGAAGAGCAATTCAGGAAATTGTATTTTACAATGCAGGTAGAAATGAGTTGCAATGATGCATAAACATGTTCCTTCAACAACCAATGCATCTGAAGTCAATAAAGCCTCCCCGTGGTACTTTGCACAAGTTCTAGGTCCCGTCCATAAAGGGAAATTTGCTCCGGACTTTCAAAAGTACTGCATAATTGTTAACCGCTTTAAGAACTCTGAGGGCATATGCTCCCAGTTCATCGCATATTTTGCAGAACCTGTTCCAGAGAATCACAATCTTTAGGTGCACCAGTATTGGCATGGAAAGCTATGTCAGTGCCCAGAGTTAGCAAATTGTGTACTAGCTGTTTTGGCGTTACCCGTCTAAAGTACCAATGTTGAAAGGGCCTTTTCACAGATAAAGGTTTACATGGGAAGGAAAGAGCGAGCAAACATGACCAAAGACTCACTGAAGAAGTACTGTATGGTGTACTACAATAAGTTTGCTTCGTGAAAATGTATTTGGACCTCATATACACTGTACGTACACTCTCTGTTCAGAAACAAGTAAGCAAAAATGTCCATAAAAAACAGAAAAACACTTTTCCTGTTGTTTTTAGTGGTGCAAAAATGTGCAATAACTGATATCCACTTTATTTTAAGGTATTGAAAACACTGAATATACCAAAAATAGAAACTGAAAACATGAAAGCCTAATTATATTTGATGAACAATCATTGGATGTGTAATCCACACTTTTACAAATTATTTTTTTTTCTACATTCATTATAGGTCCAACAACCAGAGCATGTGGGCAAACATCTGCGTCTCAGGAAACCTTAACTCCAGCCTAGGAGCAAGCCTCAAGGGAGGACTCCATTACTGAAAGTCTGGATGAAGACAGTTCAAGTGAGTCTACCTCAGCCCACACCTACACCTCTCACCCCAGCTGTTACAACAACCCGCAGTTCAGCCAGGACCCAAGTAGGGGGTAGGGGCCATGGGAGGGATCCTGTGGGCCACCACATTGAGGCCACTGGGGTCACTGTTACCCAGGCCACCATCAACTAAGTCTTGGGAGCTCTCCATCAGTCCCAGAACATGATGGGCCAGGTGCTTACATAAATCCAGGACATAAAACAATTACAGAGGGAGCACACTGTTCAGATAGAGAATCTGAACTCCAATTTGGTCTCCTTGACTGGGGTGCTGCAGGACATTTTCACTGAAATGTGCAGGTATTTTTCTGCACCATCTTCCCCTTTCTGTGGTCCAACTGCACCTGGACCACTACATCTGCCTCAGCCATAGAAAGGAAGGCCCTGTCACAACAGGACACACATGCACCCACCTCATTCTCTGTAACTGTGGATCCAACAGCCCCCATAGGAGCACACGTTCATCCAGACCACAAGGAGAGGATGGCAAGACCACCACCAAGAGACGCCGAAGATAATTTCCTCCAGCGTGTGACTATCATTCATTCTGTGGACTATATCCTGGATACACTGACCTTTCTGAGGCTAGTAGTATTTTAGGCATTAAACTTCAAATAATTTTGTCTCAACAATTGCGGTTTCATTCACAATGATTGACTTTTTATTATTATGGTTGTTTTTTTACCTAAATCCACTTTTACTTTATTTGCTTTTTTTAATAAAACCAAAACAAAAGAAGGTCGAAGACTGGTGTTGTAGTTATTTTCTGCATTTATTCAATTATTTTTCCTATAATCATATATTTAAAAAAGTTAAAAAAAAAACTAGGGATTGTGTATTCATAAATGAATTGCAAGTAGGTAATGTTCCTCAATAGATTTTTCCATGACAACAAAATATGAATACCAAAACCTCATGAACTAGTATTCCATTTAATTTGAAACACATTGTTCTGTCAAAGTTGTATTCAACATAACAAACCATACATAGTACAAATGCTAAGTGCCCTTTTTACTTTTTTAGTTCAACAATTTGCCACCATGGAAGAAGGGGATATAATGAAAAGAATCAGAATAAAGTATATTATTGGTTTATGTCATCAGCTACAGCCAGATCTTTGCCTCACAATAGGAATAGGAATCAACATATTGATACAATTAACAATGTATTTGTATTTGGTAAAGACTATGCTTTTGGTGGACCACCAATGTGGTGACAGCAAATCAACCAGCACATATTAGCTTGATTCCAACAATCAACAGAAAACAAGTCAAATGCAACCTTAACAACTTCCATTCAATCACTGTGCAAGTTGTATCAGTACAAGATATTTACACACAATGGGTATGTGTCTCTTCCACAGGAACAGCCGATGGCCCCTTTGTAGTTTGAAGCAGTACCATTTAACTGCACGTGTCACAACTTTAACATGTCCAAATGAAGATGGCATGGTGAAAAAAACAAAAACAGATTAAAACAAAAAGATGAGTAATGAAACATAATAAAATTGACACATTACAAAGTAATCTTTTTGAGGACACATTTTCTAATACTCAATCGAGGATAAACAATCAAAATTAACACAAAAGTAGGGGGGCGTGGCCAGCAGCATAACCGAGTGAGCCCTGCTTTCGCCGAACTCCGACAGAAAGCTTTATCCGACCATTAATCCAGTGACCCGCGGGCCTGGAGAACATTTGTTTTTACTCCCCGGGGGCTGCGAAGTGCTCCCTAGTGGACAGGAGTAGACACGGAGTCGCCGGCTGACGTTCCCAAGCTGTACAGTGGCCTGAACTGGAGAACCTCCTGGCAACCTAAGATGGCCCGGAGCGCCGGTGAAGCCTAAGCCCCCTCCCCCACCTTCCGGGGATGCATCTGCGGACTGTTGGGGCACGAAGGCCAGGAACCTGCGAAAAGGGCGCTTACAGTTGGTGGACTGCACTCGATGACACTCAGTTGCCTGGAGGCAAGAGTAGTGCCAGTGGTCCTGAGGGGGCTGACCTTGGAGAGGAGGTGACTTGTCTGCTAGGCAGGTGCGGCTCCCCTGAGGTGCGGTGAAGACTTCAGAGCCCCGTAGCGTGGAGCTGGCCTGCTGAATGACTTTGGGGTTGTGTGGACCTCCGTGGCATATCCTCTGCTGTGCGCTAGTAAGGGGTTGGAGCGGATGCCCTGATGATTTGAAGGTGCTCTGAAGCCTGGAGGACTGTGCTGGAGCCTTGGATCTCTTGCCCCCCTCCCCCTCCTCTTCTCCTCAGCGACTGTCAGAGACCTTGGACCATCGGTACATGGTGTGGAGTGTCTGCAGTGGGACCGGCGCCCATGGCCTCTGTGTGATCTTGATCCGAATCTGGGCCTGCTCCGGCCTTCTGCGGAGTGGACTCTGGGGTGATGGAGGCATGAGGGCGAGTTTGGACTGAGCGGGGCACAAGTAGACACACATCCGCTGCAAAGTGCCCCGAGAGCAGCCTTTGAAGATCGTGAGGTGCCACCTCCCTCCCCCCTCCCTCCCGCTAAATCAGCTGAAGACTCGTGGCCATCAGGGGGTATGGGAGGCTTCTGCCAGATCTGAGCCCTCCTGTCTGGATGAGCCACGCGCAACCCCAGGGGTATTCTGCTACTTAGAGAGATTCCTACATACCCGTACCCAGCAAATAACAACCATGGGGAAAGATAAAAACCCAAAACCACCAAGACAGGGCAAGATAGACCGCTATACAAAGGTCATCAACCCCCCCGGAGGAATGACCGGGCACCCGCTAGTACACAGACACCCTCCTCCAGGCGATCCACACCTCCAGAGCGATACTCGAGGGGAAAATTGGCGCAGTAGGCATGGAAGTGACGCTCCTGCGCCAGGATGCGGGAACCTAAGGGAGGGGTCACTGAGTCGGAGACTAGGTTGGGAGAGGCAGAAGATACACTAAAAGATCTGCACCACGGCATGACGGAGCTACAATTGTCATATAAAGACCTACAGTGGCGAGTGAACAACCTCCGCTTTGTGGGCTTTAGAGAAGGTATTGAGGGAACGAACATGTCTGAGTTACTCCATTCTTGGCTTCTACACAACTTCCCAAAAGACACATTTTCCACCTGTTTTGTTATAGAGAGAGCTGATGGCCCAGCCGCCTGTAGGAGCGCAGCCACGACCAGTAATAGCTCGCTTTTTTAACTTTCTGGATGGAGACATGATTCTCTGAGAAGCCAAGAAGCTAGGGGAGATCCGACACAAAAATACCTGCATAATGAACTCACCTGTCTTCAATAGAGAAGTACAGAAACATAGGCGCACTTTCGTCTCTGTGAAGGCCAAACTGCAAGAGCGTAAGATCCAATATATGCTCCTTTTCCCCTGCAAATCTGAAAGTAATGTTTTTGGGCAAATCACACTTCTTCCAGAACCCGGAGGAGGGGTTGCACTGGCTGGAGAAACGACCTACACTGAACTGCCGTAGATACCGCTGCATCGCAATAGGTCATTGGCGGGTCCACAAAGAACGCCGAGACCCCGACAGAACCACACAGAACGACTTCTGGAAGCAACCCCCTACGCACCAAAAGACACGGTCAGACCTCGAAGGCGCAGTGGCCACTCACTGGATTCTCGCATCTCGGCAGGCTCCCGCACTCATCATCTTCCCAACCATCATGACCCGGAAACAGAGGCTAAGGACAGGGACACTACCTCCGGTGAGGAAGAGGTTGCAAACCCCTCCCGAAACCCCTTGGCAGCTGAAATAATGGTACTGGAACAAGATGCAGTACCAGACGCTCTGGCCTCACAGGGAGAACCACTGGACTCACATTCGTAAATAGAGGCCTGCGAGGTTGTCCGTGGACACAGACTGAAATTCCGGAGCATGCAAGCTGGAACCCCCCCCTTGTTTCTTCTTTTTCTTTCCTTTTATTCACCTGCTCTGCCTGCCGGAACCTGCAAAGTATTCTTGGATATCCATCAAATCGTGGGCGAGAGGCTCTTTGTAGCCCCTTTTTTCTGTCATTTTTCACACGCTATTGGTTTCTTTTTCTATTCTGTTTATTCTTCTGCCTCTGTTTTGCTTTAGAGTCTCCTTTTACATTCATTTTTATTGTCAGACGGGATTCACTTATCTGGGGATTGATTTAACCACAGATAAAAACATTTCGTATCAAAAAAATATCCAGTGGGTCATATTTAATTTTGCACCTGATGCACTGCGGTGGAAAGCATTACCCCTTACAATCCTTGGCCATGCTACAATGTTCAAAATGCCCCGCTTCTTATATGCCCTTCAAAATGAGCACTTTCCCCTCCCTAGATAGATATTCCGGGTGATTGATGCAGAAGTATGCTCCCTGCTGTGGCTTGGGAAGCAACCAAGGATTGCCGTAAGTACGTTGCAGCGGAACCAGTATAATGGAGAGATATCCTTGCCAGATATCAAAGCCTACTATTGGGCGGATCATCAGACGCCAGTAAATGAATGGATCCATGTCCCTGCTGATCATCCCTCCTATAGGCTAGAGAGGACCACCATGGCGCATTGTTCATGCTTATACTTTCTATATGGAGGGCGTGGTAGGGGACGCCTACTCCTGGCCACACAAATAACATTGGATCTCTGGGACAGGGTGACCAGGGTAATGGGCTGAGCTTGAAAACCAACTAAAGAAACTTCGATCTGGCATTGCACCTGGTTGAGGGAACTCCACAAACTAAGGGGCTTTGGATGCCATTGACATTTCAAATTTAGGCGACGTGATGGTGAAAGGGGGACTTTTAGGACACTTGCAACGGAGTTTGGACTACACATTACCCAAATGTTTAAGTACGCGCAACTGTGACATGCCTGGACAGCCAAGAACTCGCTTTCCCATCCTCTGCCAGAATATGCACCGCTGGAGGGACGACTGTTACAGGAGCAGATACCCAACAAGGCAGTCTCCCTAGCATACAAGGCTCTGAATAATGATATGCCTGACAGTCTGGGGAAACTTAGGGAGACCTGGGAGCAGAATCTGGGCACGCTAGAAACAGTGGAATGGGAGGCAGCCCTGATGCACCACAGGGAAGTAGCGATGAAATCCCGCCTTCGACTCATTCAATACAAAATATTGCACAGGGTGTATTTTGACAAGGTACGCCTTCACCGCATGGGTAGGGCTAGCGAACTGCATTGCCTGTGCTGCAGACAGCCACATGGGGACTTCTATCATACTATCTGGGAGTGTCCCATCATACACACATACTGGATGCACATACTGGTAGAACTGAGCAAGGTGCGGGATGAGACATTATCTTTAGATCTTAAATTTGTACTGCTAGGCGTACCCAGAGAAGTTGCCTTGGGACGTCCGCAGCTTATTTTTGCTTTACTGGCATTGGTGGTAGCGAAGCGAGATGTGGCCCATACATGGGTTGCATCGCTACCTCCCCAATTAGGAGAATGGATTAGGGGGATGTATATGTATATGACTGCGGAGAGGGTTACAAACAAAGCAAGAGGGTGTCCGAGGAAGTTCCGTAAGTGTGGGGGAAATGGAGAAAATATCATGGATTAGGTGACGGGTTGGGAATTAATTAGCATGATACGATTTTTAGGTCTAACTGGGCTATGGATGAGGGGATTATCGGGTCTATGTCTTCGAATCCTGGCGGAGACGACAGTGAAGGTTTGGATACTGTTGGATGAGAGATTGGCAAGAAGACCGTCTGTCGCCCTGTTCCATAGAATGAGGGGGATGAGGTGTCTTTTAATGTAGACTATATGGGGATGCTATGACACGATTGTGATTAAATGTGACACCCTGGAAGTTTTGTATTGGTTGAAAATGCAAATAAAAACATTTATAAAAAATAAAAAAAATGAACACAAAAGTCAACGTGTCAGAACTTTGATCATCAAAGACCTGTGCCCTGGATTTACCTGAACAAGCTTTTCCTGAAAATGTCCAGCACATACTTTTTTGCTCATTACATCAAAAGTTGGCTTAACAGTTAATGTGATAACATGTAAAGAGATACTTGGACTTATGTGAAGAAGTCAATGTCACCCTGGTATAACTCAACTCCTTCCTCCTCACCACTATCATCTTCATTTGACATTTCAGGATCCTCATCTGGTGGCTCTCTATGGTCTCCATTCTATACAATTTAAGGGATGCTCCATAGCAGGGCTGTGTTGTGCAGCATCCACAGTCCATGGTGATTTGGCACACCTTATCAGGTGAGTGGAGGAGGGCTTCACAAGTCTTGTCCAGACAGCGAAATCTGGCCTTTAGGAGTCCAATATCCCACTCAACTGGCCTCCCTATTCTTCCCTGGGCCTCATTGAAGCAGTCATCCTCTAGTGTTGTTGGATTCCTCAGCAGAGCCAAAAACCATGGTCGGCTGGAATAAGCTGAGTCTCCTGAATGGAACAAAAAGAGAAGAGCCAAGATATGTTATACCATTTCAGATGATTCACCTTGAAATTATCCAAACTATATTATGTCAGATTGTGCTTACCAACAAGGGCACAGGGTCAAGACTGATTTGCAAATGGCTGGGTCTAAACTGGGGTGGTGTAGTGGGCAAAAGAACAAGGGATTTAACCCAGATTTTTTGACTGGCGGAGAATGTTAGCATTGTCAGCATTCCATCCATCATTTGTTTGCTGTACCAACAAGCCAGGTACTCTCATGTCCAAGTTGTGACATTTGCAAGGGTATGCTGCTGTTCTATAGTACAAAGTATTCATGGGCTGAACCGGGAAAATGCACACAGGGGCTTATGATGTAAACTGTTATATAGACAAGCGCTGGCTAGTTACCATTTGGACCTAAAAGCAGTGAAACGTAGTTTTATTCTTAAACAAATTGAACAGTCGGGTAACTCCTCGAAGACTCTATTTAGCATTGTCAAAGACTTTACCTCACCCAAGGCCTGTAGTCAGGCCCTTAATGAATCTCAGGACTTATGTGACTCTATAGCCATGTTTTTTCAGGATAAGATATCCAGCATCTATGATAATTTTCCCCAGAAAGCCCCTTCAGTCTCTGATACGTTGCCAGAACTGGAGGAGTAGTGGAAGATACCAAATTGCTCCTTTGAAAGCTTCAATTTAGTAAACATCAAGGACGTCCAAAAAGGCTTAGCCTTGGGAAAATCAGGGTCTCCCAATGATCCTTGCCCCCCCTAGAATCATGGCCCTCCTAGCCCAGTTGGCTAGGGCTCTTGCTTGAGTCCTACCCTTTTTAACATATATATGGCCCCTCTAGCTCAGATAGTGAAACAGCTGGGCTTTGAAATCATCTCATATGTACATGACACGCAGCTCATGTTCACTATCGAGAAATGTCCAGAGCTAGAAAAAACGGGCTTCACTAATCGTTTGAAGCTGATTTCAGACTGGATGATTATGAATTATCTTCAACTAAATCCAGGTAAGACCGAGATCATGTTAATGGGAAAAGCCCCGGGTATCTGGTCAGATGACTGGTGGCCTGACCAACTGGGTGTCGCCCCTACTCCTAAATTATCTGTAAAGAACTTAGGAATAAAAATTGACCGCTCTTTGTCCATGAAAGATCACATTGCAACAACTACTGGTATATGCTTTTATAGCCTCCGGCTTCTTCAGAAAATATTTCCATTTATACCCACCGCACACCGCAGGACCCTTGTTCATGCGCTGGTAAGAAGTCGCTTGGACTATGGTAATGCCCTGCTGGCAGAGGTGGGGGCAACTCTCTTGTCCAAGTTTTAAATTGTCCAGAATACGGCTGCACAAATGATTTTGAATCGTCCGGCGGGCTCTCCATCTGTTCCATAGCTTAGAGAATAGCATTGGCGTAATGTAAAAAATAAGATCCTTTTTCAAAATCTGCTGCCTAACTCATAATGCCCTTAATGATAAAGGCCCTCACTATTTACAATGTAAATTGATTCAATACGGCCCTAGTAGGAGGCTTAGATCCACCACACTAGGCCTATTACAAGTTCCCCGAATTCGTCTGACTCGGACTGGTGGGAGAGCGTTCTCCTACTTAGCCTCTAGGTACTGGAACCAGCTCTCAGAGGCCCTGCGACATATCTCGAAAATTGTACCTTCAGGAAACAGCTGAAAACATTCCTCTTTTAACGACTGGGTTTTGCCCGGTTCCCGTTAGCTGTAGACTAATTTGCTAGTCAGCGCCGAGATGCCCTAGGGTGATTTGAGCACTCAACAAATCTTTAATCTAATCTAATCTAATCTAATCATGTACAAATCAGCTAAGCAGACAACTCGCACATCGATTGGATGGAAGTGCTTCAGATTCCGTTAGACTTGTTCCCTTGCATGTGGCACTAAGGCAATACATGTGCCATCAAATTCTCCAACCACATGTGCTAGGTGACCCAAAGCATAGAAATCTCCCTTCATATTTGCAAAATCCTTATACCGTGGAAACTGAAGGAAGCTATTGATGTTTTTTCATCATTGACGAAAGAATTTCTTGTAGCACACCACTGGAGGTGGGTTGTGACATTCCATCAGATACTACCACAGTGTATTGGAATTATCCTGGGCCACAAAATGAAGTACTGCCATGAGTTTGACAATTGGTGTAATAGATGTGGGATTTCTGTTGTGAGGCAGAAGATCTGGCTCCAGCTGATGACATAAATACAGTATAGCTTACCTATTCAATCTGATGTTTTTGATAATATCTCGTTCTTCCATGATGGCAAGTTCTCAAAATGGGCTGTCTTCTCCTCACTCTCCCAGGGCTCAAATGTCTGGATTGGAAGAAGTGTGAACACTTTAAAACATTTTACACATAAATTAATTTCTATTTTCAACACAAATTTAATGGAGTGTTAAAAATATATATATTGTTTACCAACATAATTATATTTTATTTATTATGGTTGGTAATTTGTCTTCACAAATGTCTTTTCGTAGCTGACAATATTTGAAATATCAAAGATTGTGTAAAGATTAGATTTTTAATGTCTTTTTTGCACAATTTTGTTTTTTTTATTTTTGTAAAACAAAATACAGTCACTGGTGGTATAAGCAACACTGCACAACTATCGCATGTTACCACAGTAACGCACTACATAAAATGTTATAAAATATGAGTGTCCTTCAAAGATTGAATATTTAAAGAAAGTAGCCACCATTTTGAGTGGTGGTGGTACCCGTAACAGTCACAAACACACTCTTTGCCCTTCTAAAATGACGGCTGCCTAATTTCGCCATAAGGATATTTGCAATCAGATGTCCAAGGTGGAAGTTGACCGTGTAGTGGGTGTTCAATTACACAATGGATACAGCCATATGCTAACATGTGTGAAAGCAACATACAAAGGCCAATGGTGATGTGCTTGAAATCGCATATGAGGTGTGCATGTATGCGGCGGTTCGAAAAAAGCTCACTCACCTCCTAACACTGCAGCCATCAAGACCTCCTTCACTTTTGCTACTGTTACTGATCTCTGGGAGCAGCAATGGCAGGTCCAAAAAGTGAGAGGGCCCCTGCCTTCTTGCAAGAGGAGCTAGAGTTGCACATGAGGTCCTCTCCCTATATGGCCAGGTCTATGGCTCACCAAAGCAAAAGGTACATGTCTGAAATGTGTATGTAAATCTGTCTAACTGTTTCTTTCCATTAACACATGCTCCAATGTCCCTTTGAGTTCCTGAGTGAAGTGTAGTTAGTGATCTGAAGTGTTATATATTTTTTTTTACATAGGACAATGATGTTGGGGACTGCCGAGCACTTTACAATGTTAAAAACCAGAACATTAATATGGGTTGTGTATTTAAAGCCCTATATTCTAATTGGTGTCTATTAAGAGATATATCTATGGATATTTTTTAATTACATGTGAAACATAGAAATATCACATCATGTTAATTGAAAAACACAATATCTTGTCTTCACAACTGTATATATGCATGTTTCCTGTACAAACCAAATGACAATAATGTTTGCCATGTGCATCGACCCACAAATCTCTCAGCCTAGATCAGTTGATTGGGAGCTACCAGTAGCTCCCAGACCCCGTTTCAGAGTAGCACACAACCTTGAGGTCAGTTATTACATGGGCACGAGGTAATTTTTTCCATATAAATGTTAAGGGAAAGCTTTGTTCACTTAACATCATGATAATCAGGCTGCAAATGGCAGGGCAAGTTGTTTAGCCTTCAGTAATTCACAATGTTTTGTACTGATCGGAAGTAGCTTACATCACAGAAAATTTAGGAGAACCCTGGTCTAGATGATGTCATTGGCCAGGATTAGTGAGTGTAATACATGACGAGGGATGAGGGTAGTCAACAGGTATTCATAAAGGTGTGTATTAATATATTTTTTTACTCAGCATGTGAAAATACACGTCCTATGGTAACATATGAGTAGGGGTGGGCGAAATTGGCGGAATCGCGTTACGCAAATCTCTGCGAAACGGTAAAAAATCTCCACGATCACGCAGAAATTCTGCGAACATGCGGAATTGCTTGTTCGCGATGTTTTTTACTGTTCGCAATCGCTGTTTGCGTGCTCGGGGGAAAATATCTTGTGAACATGCATTTTGAGAACATGGACAAGCAAAAAATTTCGCAAAGTCGCGGAAAGCAGAATTTGGGCAATTTCACTTTCTCTGCGGAACGCGAAATTACCCAAATTCCGCAAATTTCACGAGCGGAACGGAATTTACCACCCAGGCCTACCTACGAGTCATGCTTGTGATAGATGTAGTAAAATTGTGTTACATCAATACAGACAAACAAAAAGTCCCCAAACCATTTTTTTTCTTAAATTTCTTGTATCCATACAGATCAACGCCCGTCAGAAGCTGGGCATCTGGAAGCTATCACCAGGAAGGTGCAGACACTGGGGGACTTCAAGCGGCGCAGTGTCCATTTGTCAGGACTTAACAGGTTTTTTTTTTAGTTTTTTTGTAATTGTCAAAAACCTTAATTAAGGAATATCAACATGGCAGACACAATACACCGTGCAGAACCACAGCGCGTGGTAGCAAGATCATTTACAATACAGACATTGAGTTGCAATTGGGTTACGTTTACAGCAATTCAGTAAAACCAGGAATGTTAGTCACAGCTCCACAGTCCAGAGCTGCAGCCTTCTAAGGGGAAGCAGGCATAGAAGCACAATAACAGATGAAAGTCTAAAGCAGCAGGGTCACTGATGGGAAATAGGGGAGGTGGGAGCATTTACTAACCAACATCGGCGGCCACCACGGACCCAGGGCCGGCGGGGAGCGCAGGAAAGGTAGCACCGCTGGGGTCAGAGCAGGAAAGGAGATAGGCAACCAGGGGGGCCCAAATGTCGACAGGGGGGGGCCTGGCAGGCATTAAATCCCAAAACTCAAAGAGGAGGGTCTGGCATCAAGAGGCATCCTCCAACCAACTCTCGACCCTAGGAGCAGGCCGACGACCCCAACACATGGCCACCCTACGTCTGGCGAGGACCAATAGCATCGAAATCAGGTGGCGGGAAGCATCAGGGCAAAACTCAACAAAGCCAAGAAGGCACAGGGGAGGGTCTGGGCGCACTGCAGCACTGGTGATGTCAGAGACGATGGTGCACACTGCCTGCCAGAACTCAGAGACCTTGGGGCAGAGCCACGCTAAATAAGCAAAGTCCGCGGCGGGAGCAGCACAACGCATACAAGTATCTCAAGGGGTGAGCCCAAGCCGGTGAAGCTGCACTGGGGTGCTGTACAGCCTATGCAAGTACTTTAAATGGATCAGGCGGACCCGGTAATTTGGGGACAACTTTTTGGTTTGATTACAGCAATACAACCAGTCGGTCTCCGCAATGTCAATTCCAAGGTCCCGCACCACGCCCCCCGCACACGATCCGGTGAGCTGGGGGCAGACACCAAGGACAAAGCGTGACTAACTTGTGCAGTGACGTGAAAGTATACATGAAGTCCAGAGCCGGGAGAGTGGGCGAGGGAATGTGGAGTGCAGTTTCCGGCAAGTAGCACGTAACTGATAAAATAGAAGCGTGTCCTGCAACCCCCAGAGACTCTGGAAGAGAGTAAAAGGAATTCTCCGGGTAAAGATCCGCCACCGTTCTAAGGCCCAAACGCGCCGCGCGTCGGGACATGCTGAAAGACTGGAGTGAGGGGAAATCTGGGTGGTTTACAATTGGCATGGCGTTGGCAGAGAGTAGAGAGAGACCAGAGATCTGGCGCAGGAAAGACCATGCTCATCGCAACGTTCGACCGTGTCAACCTCCGCCCGGCGACGCACCACAGGCGTGAACAGAGCAGTGGACAAGTGGAGGCCACATCAGTCTTGACTGCGTCGTGATGCTGATATGGGGTGAGGTGAGTCCAGAAATGCAAGAAGATGGCCTGGGCACATAAGGCGTAGATCCAAACGCCAGGAGCACCCATACCACCGGCAGACATAGGGAGGGTGGGGATATCGTAGGCCACCCTGGGTTGTTTACCTGCCCAAACAAGCGAAATGACTAGAGAGCGCAGTTTGCGAAAGAAATGAGAGGTGAGGGGGATAGGTATGTTCAAGAAGAGATAGAGGAATTTAGGCAGGACCACCATTTTGCTATAGTCAAAGTCAAAGTCAAAGTCAAATAATTTATATAGCGCGCTACATACCCAGAGGGTCTCAAGGCGCTAGAGGAAGGGAGGGGAATTACTTATCGAATATCCAAGTTTTAAGTTGCTTTCTGAATGCTGGGTGGTTCTGAGTGAGGCGAAGGTGAGTGGGAAGTGAGTTCCAGGTTTTAGCTGCCAGGTAGGAGAAGGATCTTCCTCCCATGGTGGTTTTGTTGATGCGAGGTACGTCAGCAAGGGCTTGGTTGGAGGAGCGAAGTTGACGGGAGGGGGTATAGAAGGAAAGTCGTGTGTTGAGGCAATCAGGTCCAAGTTCGTAGAGTGCTTTGTGTGCGTGGGTTAGGAGGCGGAATGTTATCCTCTTATTGACAGGGAGCCAGTGGAGGTTTTTCAAGTGACTCGAAATGTGGTCGTTACGTGGGATGTCTAGTATGAGTCTGGCTGATGCGTTCTGGATGCGTTGGAGTTTTTTCTGAAGTTTTGCGGTGGTACCGGCGTATAGGGTGTTACCGTAGTCCAGGCGGCTCGTGACCAGTGCGTGGGTGACCGTTTTTCTAGTTTCGGTGGGGAGCCAGCGAAATATTTTTTTGAGCATGCGAAGAATATTGAAGCAGGATGATGAGACGGCGTTGACTTGTCTGTTCATCGAGAGTGAGAAGTCCAGGATGACGCCCAGGTTCCGTGCGTGGTCCGTCGGGATGGGTGCTCTTCCGAGGGCCTCTGGCCACCAGGAGTCATCCCAGGCGGAGGGGGAGGTACCTAGGATAAGGACTCCTGTTTTGTCTGAGTTCAGTTTCAGACGGCTGTGCTTCGTCCACTCGGCTACTTCTTTCATTCCTTCATGTAGGTTGGTTTTGGCGGTGTTAGGGTCTTTGGTGAGTGAGAGGATCAGTTGAGTGTCATCAGCGTAGGAGATGATGTTGAGGTTGTGTTGGCGTGCGATGGTCGCGAGGGGGCTCATGTATACGTTGAAGAGGGTGGGGCTGATTGAAGATCCTTGTGGCACGCCGCAAATGACTTCAGTGGCTTCAGACTTGAATGGTGGAAGGCGGACTCTCTGAGTTCTTCCGGTAAGGAAGGAGGTGATCCATTCCAGTGCTTTTCCTTGGATTCCGATGTTTCTGAGGCGTTGTAGGAGGGTGCTATGGCAGACTGTGTCGAAGGCTGCGGAGAGGTCGAGGAGGATGAGGGCGACTGTGTCTCCATTGTCCAGTAGAGTTCGAATGTCGTCTGTTGCTGCGATGAGGGCGGTCTCAGTGCTGTGTTTGGCTCGGAAGCCGGACTGTGAGGAGTCGAGGGATTTGTTGGTTTCGAGGAAGGCGGCGAGCTGGTTGTTGACAGCTTTCTCGATGACTTTGGCCGGATATGGAAGGAGCGAGATGGGGCGGTAGTTTTTGAGTTCGGTGGGGTCAGCTGTGGGTTTTTTCAGAAGGGCGCTGAGTTCGGCGTGTTTCCAGCTTTCCGGGAAGGTGGCGGAGTTGAGGGAGCAGTTGATGACGTCTCGGAGGTGTGGTGCTATGATGGAGTCTGCTTTGTTGAAGATATGGTGAGGGCATGGGTCTGTAGGGGATCCTGAGTGAATGGAGTTCATCAAGCGGATGGTGTCTTCAGTGGAGATTGGGTTCCATTCGTTAAGGATATTCAAAGGGGGTGAGGGTACGGCAGAAGGATGAGAGGGTAGGTCTCCAGGTTGGTTGTCGAAGCTGTTGTGGATGTCTGCTATTTTGTTGTGGAAGAACAAGGCTAGGGAGTCGCAAAGGGTTTGGGAGGGGGTGATGTCGTTGGAGTTAGCTGAGGGTTTGGTAAATTCTTTGACGATGTTGAATAATTCCTTGCTGTTGTGAGCGTTGTTGTCTAGTCGGTCTTTAAGTGCAGTTTTTTTGGCAGTCCGGATCAGTTGGTGGTGTGTGCGGGTAGCATTTTTGAAGGCGTCCTTGGTGCTGGTGTTTGGGTCTTTTTTCCAGGCCTTTTCAAGGGAGCGACAGAGTTTCTTGGATTTCTTAAGGTCATCGTTGAACCAGGAAGCGTTTTTGCTGCCTGGTTTGAGTTGCCGTTTTTTCAAAGGTGCTAGGTTGTCGGCACTGTTGGTTAGCCATTGATTGAGGTTAGTGGCTGCTTGGTTGGGGTTCGAAGAGTGGCTATACGGCCAGCCAAGGATAGCAGCAGTGGGCTCCACAAAGGGATTCTGGCCAATCAACAGCCCGCCCGAAGTTTGACCTCCACAATTCATCCAAATCCCTACCTAACCAGATGCCCAAATAGCGCGTGGGGCCGGATGCCCACACAAATGGAAAGTCTGGTGTGAAGGGAACATCAGTCAGGGGAAATAGGACCGACTTACTTCAGTTCACCTGGATGCCCGAAAGCCCACCAAACGTATGATTTCACGAACCAGGGGGCTAAGGTTTTCCTGGGAGTGGCGGACATATAGGGTGACGTCATCCCCATACAGTGAGACCAAGAGAGAGCGGGACCAGAAACCAACGCCCCTGTGTGTATGGTGCTGCCCTAGCCTGGCAGCCAGGGGCTCTATGACGATGGCAAAAAGCATGGGCGATAGCGGACAACCCTGGCGAGTGCCAAGGGCAATGTTGATGGGGTCGGATACCTGACCATTAATGCGGGACGTGCGGAGGGACTGGTGTAAAGGAGTTTGATATTACGCAGAAAGGGAGCACTGAAACCCATATGCGGTAGAACAGGAACGGCCACTTCAACGTATCGAACGCCTTGGTGGCGTCGAGTAGGGTGGCCACGGCCGGGTTAATTTGATGCAGGACAGAGAAAATGGTGCGAAGATTATGTGAGGTTGCCCTGTCAGGTATGAAGCCAGATTGATCAGGGAAGGTGATGGTGGGCATTAGGAGAAGAAGACGGGAAGCTATCAATTTGGCAAAGATTTTATTATCTATGTTTATTAGGGAAAGAAGACAGTAGGAGTCACGACGGTCGGCAGGCTTGTCAGGTTTAAGGAGCAAAGTTATCAATGCTTCGCGCAAGGATGGCGGAAATAGCCCGGTGTCGAAAGATTCGTTATACACGGCCACCAGATGTGGTTCCAGGATGTCAGCGAACGATTTGTAGAATGAGGCAGGCAGGCCATCTAGGCCAGGGGCCTTGTCGCTAGGTAAGCTGTTGATGGCTGCCAAAATTTCTTTCCTGAAGAATGGCTCATCAAGAAATTTTCGATGGTAGTCTTCGAGCCAGACGTGGGCGATGGACTCAAAATATTGGTCGAACTCCTCAAGTGGCAAGGGAGTGCCGGCAGAATAGAGGTGAGAGTAAAAGTCAAGAAAACAGGATTTAATATCTTCCGGAGAGGGGGTCCTCTCCGGGCCGCCATCACTGAGAGCAGTTATATAGGAGGCAGCGCGGGGTGGACGTAGGAGTTTAGCAAGGGTACGCCCCGGGCAGTCCCCCTCCCCAAAGCGGTGCGCCTGACCCTCTCTACCAAGGAAGGACAGTTCACGGCCGGCTTCATCCGAGAATGGGGTATGCTTTTGGCATAGCAGTGCCAGCGTCTCAAGGCCAGGGCACGTCGCCTGGGCGGCATCAAGGTCCTTAATTTCCCCCTCAAGCCGGGCCAGAGTGGAGCGAATGGAACGGAGAACGCCAGCCTGTTTGGAAATGCACTCGCCCTGAACGACAACCTTGAAACCTTCCCATAGGGTGGGGGCAGAGTCGACAGAACCTGCGTTGAGATCGAAATAGTTGGTGATCGCTTTATGGATTTCAGCGCAGAATACGTCCCAGAGGGCGTTGGGAGAAAGACGCCAGATAAAGGCACGTCGCTGGGAATGGGGAGGCCTAAGACGGATCTGGACCGGCGCGTGATCGGAGAAGGTGCGAACCATATGCTCAGTATCAGCGGGACAGGACAGGACATCCAGCGTAGTCAGCCAGAAATCAATTTGCGACCAGCAGCCCCGCACGCCCGGTTACGCAGGTGCCTTCATGGGCATCGGGATGGAGGTGGCACCAGGCATCATACAGTGCATTGTCAATAAAGATAGATGTAAGAGCTGCTGCTGTGTGGGAATGAGACTTGCAAGAGCCAGAACGATCTAGGGTCACCGAGAGAGTAACATTAAAATCTCCACCGCAAACTATTGCCGCTGAGCCACAGGAGGAGATGAGGTGCCAAACATGATTAAAAATGCTGGGTCTTCAGAATTGAGGTCGTATACCGAGGCAATTGTGACAGGCTGGGCCAGTAGTAGACTATGGAGGATTACATACCTACCCTCCGGATCGAGAAGAACCCGGGAGGTCTGCCAAGGGAGGCCACGCCACAGCAAGATGGAGACTCCCCTGGTGTACGAATAGTATTTAGAGGAGTGGGATTTCCCCCAGTCGCGAGAGTGAAGTCTGGAGAAGGAGTGCGGGATTAGGGGCGTCTCCCCTGGTGTACAAGTAGTATGTAGAGGAGTGGGATTTCCCCCAGTAGCGAGAGTGAAGTCTGGAGAAGGAGTGCGGGAATAGGGGCGTCTCCTATAAGAGGCAAATATCCACCTTGTGGCGCTGTAGATGGGAGTGTATCAGATGGGCCTTACGGTAGTCATTCAGGCCACGGACATTCCAAGTCCAGCAAACAATGTAAGCCATATAGGGGCAGGGAAGGGTGCAGTATCTTGCGTCGCGGACAGCAGACAGCGCAGCTTGTCACAGCGCACATGTGGAGTAAGGGAGTCAGGTGGAAGCAAGGGGAAACGCTAATGGGGAGTAGCGCATATATAATCAAAACGTAGACCCCTACCAAAATAACTACAGCAATGGTGACCTGAGTTTCAATGCCTGCAATTAGATACTGATGAGAAATAGAAAGGGGTACGAAGACAGCACACGAAGGGTGCCACCTACAGAGCAGCTGGGGCAAAGCGCATGAGCGTCAGACTGGCAAGTGTGGCTGAGAGGGCACCGCCTAGGGAGCAAAGGAGGAACCAGGGGAGCAGCGTATGGAACCGTAATACTTAACCCATGAGTACAATCAAGGAGAATCATAGGACATTGCACAATGTAAAACTCCAGCCAAAACAGAGTACAGACTGAGGTTGACTTGCAACGGTGCTGTGCAGGAAACACGATGCTGTGTCAAGAACCAAACAGGAATAAACCCACAATGCCAACCAGCCACCACCCCAAAACATCCCCACCGACCCAATTGGAAAGAAACCCAACCACCCCACACCCACTCCAACCCCCCAATCAGGCTGAGAAAACCACCCGCTCCGCCCCAGGGACACACAACTTGGAGGGGACAGCATAGCATCATTAGTGGGAATCTTCCTGGTGGGAGCATGGCAGGACTCAGCGAACACCTCTGCAATAGAGAAGGGTGGCCAAGCCTGAGATAGGTAGCGGCATCAATAAACAGATACCATGCTGATCAAGAAACATTGCCCGCACAGTCAATCATTGTCAATGAGGCGACTAGCACTCCCAAGTGGGGACTTCAGAGGGGAGGATCGAGATTATTTTTCCAGTCTCTTGCTGAAAGCCAGGGTCTCCCTCGGGTCAGGAAAAATAAGTGTCTTAGAACCCTGTCGGACCCTCAACTTTGCCGGGCAGGCCAGGGAATATGAAACCTCATGCTTCTGGAGGATGCGCTAGTCCGGCAAAAACTCTCTCGTGGCAGCTCAAACGGTCAAGGTATAGTCCGGGTAGAAGGAGGGGGTGTTTTCCTGGTGTGTGATGGTGCCCTTGTCACGAGCCGCCCGAAGGATAGCTTCGTGATCTCGGAAGTTCAGGATCTTCACCACAGTGGGGTGGAGTGGCAGACCAGGACCAAGGCGCGGGCCGAGAGAGTGGTGGACAGAAACGTTCACGAAGAGCTCCTTGATCAGCTGCTCAACAAAGTCTTCCATTTTGGAAATGTTGGTGGACTCCAGAAGGCCCGAGATGCGGCGGTTAGTCCGACGAGAGCGAGCCTTCAAATCTTCATTTTTCTCTCGAATCACGGCCAGGATCTTATCCATTTGGAGTAGCTTCTGCCTGTCTTAGGTGGCCGCGTCTTCGGCGTCCGAAATCCTGGATTCAACATGGAGCAGTCTGTTATCATGGGAGTCAACACGAGCCTTCACTGAGTCAAGGCGAGCCGAAAGCTGATCAAGCTGGGATACGATACCGGTGACGGTAGATTTTACTTCAAGCATGATTGCCTTAAGGTCATCGTCTCGGCTCGGAGGGGGGTCCATCGTTGCCGTCCTGACGTGAGGACCTCCTAAGTTCGAAGGCGATCTTGGGCTGCCTAGGGTCAGATTTCTCCATAGCGATGGGCACTCAAAGTGGGCACCTAGCAACCAGTGTGGGAGGAGAGCAAGAGATGGGGAGATATACTCAAGCGATCAGTAACCAACAACACAGGGTCCTGCAAGAAGCAAGGTCCGGGCACCCGAAGAGTGGAGGTTCTAGCAGGCTTGGAGAGACATCCCTGGCAACACAGCACAGCCATCAGCAGACAATCCAAGGTAGAGGGTGGGGGCCTGCGATGCAGACCGTTGACCAGCCGCCACCAGCCGGTAATGTGGGAGGAGGGTCAGAAGCACAACAAGGTGTGGGGTGCCCCAGACAAGAATGGCGAGCAGGGGGCTCCGTGCCCGGGGGGGGTCCTCCTACCAGTAAGCCCAGCCAGGTGTGAATGAAGGACAGGCAGCCCCGGGGAACAGGGAATGTTCAAGTAGCACACTATAGTAGGAGCCACGCCAATTCACGAGTCTAGCGCGGGGCACCTGGCCGGTCCCAGGCGGCCATGGCAAGAAGGTCCGAGGAAGGGCCAGAAGTGTAGATTGGAAGCTGAAACAGAGTCTTCAACTCAGCAGCCTCCAGCGATAGGCTGGCATGCCCAAATATAGTTTCAAAGTGCAATCAGCGCGGCGATGTGGGCTGGGAGGCAGCAAGAGATAATCCCAAGATGCATCAAGACACCTGGACACCCAAGCAAACCAGGAAACAGCAGGGGAAGCTGGGGGCCTCTGCAAATGACCCAGGATCAGGAGTGCAGTGCAATGCGGAGAACCAGGCAGGTGAAGAGAGAGCACAGCAGGAGACCTGGGGAGGAGCAGCAGTAGGAGATCCCCACAGGAGCGCCACAGTCAGAGGCTCATATATAATCTGGGGGGGGGGGAGGCCCCAACACCTAGACCACAGGATCCCACGATGCAAAGTCAGGCCCCCTCACAATGCGGAAGATAGCAGGTGCAGAAGGAGGGGATCCCGCAGCTCCAGGATCCGGCAGCAGACTCCACAGGGCCCAACCAAAGAGTATTGTATTGTATTGTATTGTAAGGGGTGCTTGTAGAGCGCACTGACACCATGGGTTTCCTGGCGCTGGTTGGAAGTAGAGGGGACAGAGGGACTAACCAGATTGGGGGAAAAGCCAGGTTTTTAAGGACTTACGAAAGAGGGTCAAAGAGTTAGAGGTTTTAAGAGGAAGAGGAAAAGAGTTCCAGAGCTTGGGGGCCAGGTATGCAAATCTCCGGCCTCCAGATCTACAGAGCTTATAAGAGGGGACAGTCAAGAAGTGGAGATGAGAGGATCTCAGGTTCCGGGATGGGCAGTAGGGTCTGATGAGAGATTTCACGAAGGCGGGACAGGGCCCAGCTAATGACTTGAAGATGAGGCAGCCGGTCTTAAAGGCTGCCCTTGAGATGACAGGGAGCCAGTGGAGTTTGGCAAGGAGGGGCCTGGCGGATTGCCACTTCGGGATCCCTAGGGCCAGTCTCGCCGCCTGATTTTGAACCGCTTGCAGTCTGGCCACCGATGTTTTAGGCAGACCGTGGTAGATCGTGTTAGAGAAATCTAAGCGGGAGAGGACGAGGGCCATGATGACCTGCAGGAGGGCATCAGGTGTAAGGAGGTATGCCACTTTCCTGATCCTGCGCAGCTGGTAGATACAGGACGAGACCACCGTCCCCACCTGCGGCCCTAGGGATAGAGCGGAGTCAATTGTGACCCCCAGGCTCTTCACCGCGGCCACGGGAGTGGGAGAGGGGCCAAGTTCCGCCGGCCAGAATTGTGGCCCCCAGAAGGTGGCGCTCCTGCCGGGAAGGAGGAGCTCCGTCTTACCGGGGTTCAACTTTAGCTGGTTGTGGCCCATTCACTGGAGAATGTGGGACATAACTGCCTGAAAGTTGGGAATAGCAGAGGGGGAATTGAGAGAAAAGATGAGTTGCAGGTCGTCCGCGTAGTTAAACACGGTGACGTCCCACTGCCTCAAAGAAAAAAGAAGGGGGCGAAGATAAAGATTGAAAAGAAAAGGGGATAAAGAAGAACCCTGGGGGACCCCGCAAAGCGAGCGCTCCCTAGGAGCGCAGCGTTGGGAAAGCTGCAGGCCAGTAAGCAGCGAAGGCCCACCCCGCCACACACCCAGCAGCAGGCCGCATGCCCAGTGAGCGTGCCGGGGAGGCAACAGGCCGAGGACAGCAGGCCAGAAACGGCAGCAGGTATATGGGCTTGCTGTTAAACGGGGAAGGCCCGCCCGCCACACACCCGGCAGCAGGCCGCCGAGTCAGTGAAGGGAGGCTCCCAGGCCACAGGCCCGGGCCAATGAAGCAGGCAGCACCTCCCCAGGACCGCAGAGGTGGGCACACAGTGGGGGCTCAATCGGGCGGAGGCAGCGCTGGCCACAGGAGGAGGGCACCCCCAAGCAGGGAGAGCGCCAAAGAGGGAGGCACGGGGAGTCCGCCGCTCACCCGGCTAGGCCCAGGCGTCCCGGCACTTGTGTAAGAGAAAGTGGCGAAGAAAGAGCACACCAAGGCCTCGACACCACGGAGCTCAGCCACAAAGCAAATGGCTCCCACCCCCGCCAACCACCCAAAGAGGAAGTGCCACTCACCGAGCACCAGCAGCCACAGCGACGGGCGAGGCAGCAGTCCAGACAGGGCACCCAGGGCCCACACGGCACCAGCAGCAGCAGGGAAGGCACTTCAGGGGCCAAGACGGAATCACAGCGCTGTCCCCGAGATTCGTAACTCCGCCGTAGGACCAGGTAGGAGAGGGGGAGTTGGAGCAGGTGATGCACGGAGTCACAGGCTATCAGAAATACCAACTTTCATCAGGAGAGCAGTGAGGATGCAACAGGATTATGGCGGATAAAGAAGCTTGGCTGTCAGAGCCCACTCAGAGATCTTGCAGCTGGCCAAGCTACGCCCCCAGGACCTAACAGGTTAGTGAATCTATTACTTATTGTGGACTACAACACACCCCAATGAAGAATTTACTTTCTTACAAATTAGAACAGACTACAAATCCCAAGGTGCTGCACAACTCTACCTAGACTTACAATGGTGGCTGTCATCTTGAATTTGTGAAGCATAAGTTCCTTGTGTTTCAAAGCATTCCTTGCTAATCAATAAATATACCAAGGCACTGTAGAGAGATTCTTGTTGCCAAAGTTGGAAAACACAATCACTATGCCTGGTGCTATAAACCACTTTCCTAATCAGAAAAACATACTGGAATAATATTGTGTTCAAGGATTTGAACATTGTTGCAGGGAGTCATCCTTCCCAAAGCACTGCTGCCCTGCACTATATTCTCAACAAGAGATGCAAGAAGGATCTTCATTTGTACAGATTTGTTTAAATTAGTTTCAATTTGGTATTAGGGAATGAACACTGCAGGGCATGTGATTGCTTATTGTCATAAAAAAGGTTCAGTTCGAACGTGTATTGCTTATGTTACGTATGATGAACTTGTCACATAAGAATCATTCATGGGCATTCATTTCCTAAAAATACAAGGTAGTTATCGATAAAGAAATAAGTGGTTTTTTTAAGTATTTACTTGCATCTATATTAGAGATTCAATTCACACCTAAACTCTAGTAAATCCAAGAGCCTCAATCTCCTACAGGGAGCCAGAGATACAGAGATTGTTACAATGTATATTATATGTCATATTAGAATTACTAAATCGGAATTGAAAAGGCAGAATACTTGCAGGATTCATTTTTGTTTTGATATTAAAGCTTTTCAAGAGCAGTTTATGCTCAGCTGTAAGAACAAGCAGATAGAAGATATCCCTAATCTGTGTTTCTCTCTCTTGACCCACTCCTTTTCCTGGCCTGCTGCTTACCACTATAGTACACCCTACATGGTTTTCAGTTAGTTTAGGGAAATAGGAGACTGTCATCGGCCCTATTAAAATCAGATTGTCAGATTAGTACAGTTAAAGAGTTAGGTGATAAACAGTGGCAAAAAAAGTATTAGAAGTATCATATATGCAGATGATTGATGGCACAGCCATGGATATTAGTCTGTGTGTTATGGAGCAAGTGAGGAAGGTGTGGAGAAGAGCAGTCAGGATGGTATTAAAATGTGTCTACTTTCTATGAGCATACCACTGTGGAGCATCCAACTTTTTAAACAAAATCTCTCAAGATACGTCAAGTAGGCGCTGGCACATTGCCATACACTGGTTAAGCCCATGAAAACCAGAACAAAAGAAGTGGATCAGAGATTTACATGAGGGAAGATATATAAAATGCATGGGATGTGACAATAGACTGACAAAAAACCTGGAATACTGGTCCTCAATGATGCAGCTGGTTTCTGATCCTCCAGATACCTGACCACCATAACACATTTGGCTGCACTTTGGAAGTAGAAACCCTGGGGCAATATGTCAAAAAGCATTTGATAAGAATACAAGTTATGGTTATCATGGACCCTTAAAAAAGAAAGTGGGGGTGGGTGGAGGGTAGGAGAAAAATTGGTGATGAAAGATAGTGAGGAGAAAAAACAATGGTTGGGGATTGTACAGTATTGGGGGTATTGATTGATAAGTTATTGGGAAATGTTCTCGGTTTTACATTTACTATGGAAAATGTTTGGGAAAAATGTAGCAATTTGTGTTCTTTCTATCGTAACAAATGCAATGAAATGGATATCTGTTTTTGACTGTCTTAAATAAAAATTGACCTTTTTGCTATAAATATCTGGTGTGGATTGTTCCATTGAACCATTTGTAACTGGTGAATCTGAATTTTTTTGAGAGACAATACCTAATTCTCTCTTCCCACACCGGGAAGAAGCACAGATGCTGCTGATGGCAAAAACTATACTTATTTACATTGAAGAAAATGCTTTCATAGGCATAATTAAATTGAACTCATCCAGTAATTTAGCCAGAACTCATTGTAGTATTCATGAAAATAGTTGAGAAGTGTATTGGGCTTCTGAAAAATTCAAGGCAACTTTCCAAGCAACATATAGGCCAAATGTTGAGCACTTTCAAAGCCTTTCTCTACACCTCTTTCAGATCTGCAGTCTACATTAGGAAAACGATTGTAATTGTGCGGGTAAGTGAAGCTTTGTTGTGCTTCCATCAGAAATACACTCAGAATGAAATGCTTATATTTTATATTGTGAATGGCAGTTTTATGCTTCCTATTCAATTTAACATAAAAAGGTAAACAAAAACTAACACAAAAAAGAAAAACTCTTTCTTGAAATGCTGTCAGCTAGAAATTGTAAGCAGGCCTATAAGTCTGCCATGGCCTTGAAACAATCCCTGTATCTGCTCCTGCCACCTGCGCTTGGCGATCCCTCAAAAATCTTTTTTTTCCAGATTTAGACATAAGCTGAAAAGAGCCTTATTTCTATTGCCATGCGCCTTTCAGTTTGGCTGCAGCAGGACGCCACAGCTGCTAATCAGGAGTGCGCCCACCCCGGAAGATAAGTCTATTTGGCAGGAAGCTGGGGCGTGACCGCCGTTTTGGTTGCGCCTCAGCACGCAGGAAGTGCCTAGTGATTGGCTCTGTAGAGCCTGTCTCATTTGATTCCTCAGTATTCCAAAGAATTATCCTTTGCACTTCAGCAAGCCTCCTTTATAACATTTTCATTTACTTTCGCCTGCTCTTAGGTTTCCTACTAAATTTGCATTTCAATTTCCATTGAAGTGTACATGCCGGTTGTAAGCAGAGCGATACATTGCTTTCAGAGCATTGGGATTCATGCAACACTGCCAACCCCAGCTGCTGAATATGCTGATCACAGTAAGTGTAGCATATTTGCATAATATGTCCTTTTTATTTTCTGCCCTGGGGGCATAACTTTTCTCTGGACTGATCGAAAAATGGGCGACTTCCACTAGACTATATAGGATAAAGTCAGTCTTTGCAAATTGAAGTGCAGCTTCAGCCACAAACAATTTCATGAACCAGGTGATGTCACAGAAACTGAGAGAGCATCGCCTCTGAAGTGACAAACTGCCGATAACAGGGGATGGAAAGAGGAGGAAGAAGGGGAGGTGCTTAGGGGAGGAGTAATAGGGTGATACAAAGAATTTAAACTGAGCCTTCTCAGATGAGGAGAGTATACACTCATGTCACACAGCAGAATGAAAACGCAGATTAATTTTTATGGTGTATTAAAGTATATAAGGGAAGAATGATGACAGGGACTTCAAATTTAATTCATGTTCAGTGAAGGGAAGATAGAAGTTTTCATTTATCATTTTAACAGAACTGTTTGGAAGCAATGTTCCCTCTAATTTTTTTCCTCTGTGTGCGGCAGTGTAGGTGTTCCGTGCACTGCAGCCATGGCTATGTGCGCCAGGAACCAAGCTGCATTTCTGGGTACAGCGCTAAATATCACTCCAAACTTTTGCATAAAAAAATGAAAAGACTGTACATTTCCACACATACAGCACCACGTTAAGTGTCTTAAGACAGGTTTGTAATTTGGATACATATGCCATGACATGAATTGGTTACACAGGCGAGTACACTTCGGGTTTAAAAAAGCATGAGACTCCAATGGTGGTACCATCATAAGATTTTACTGCTATAGGTGTAATGGTACTTGTTGTATTATATATCTGGATGCAGAGACAGAAAGAAGCAGCAAAATATCAGCTGGGCGGCACACTAGGCTAAGCATAGATTTCTAATTTATGTGTTACTTAAGAAATGCAGAACGTCCAAAAGCACAATGTGTAAGGCGTGATGGTGCTGAAACTTGTCCAGGCCGCCCGCTCTGTCAGGTGGCACAGGAGCTAAGTTATTGGCCACGCCAGCAAATTATTTCTAAGCAGCCCGGGACTGTCGACTGGAGTCCACTGGGCGAGGGAGAGTGCACTGCTGCATCATGCAGTTAGGAGACAGCAGTGAGATGGCCAGTCGTCACCTTTTGAGATTCACGCTGCAGCGGGGAAGAAGAAGAGGAACCACAGAACGAACACAGTAAGTATAACCACCAGTCACCGCCAGTCACAGTATACCAGTCACAATCAAATTGATTTAATTTTAGGAAAACACATGATATGCTTTCTCTGGAAGTTCCCGCCTGCCTTTTGAGGAATGTCAAAGCAGTAAGCCATACACAAGGTATGGTAGTACGCCCTACTTGCTATCGCCGCTGTAAACTTTAGAACACGAGTTGATGAATTACCTGGTTTGTATTCTAGCACCAAATCGTAACATTTAGCCGAATACACCCGCCTTTGAGAGAATTACTGAATAGCGTCAACCACAGTAAATACTGAAATACAACTATGAATTAAGTGTTGGGGAAATAACACATTGTTTTTCTTATTGTGGTGCTGGCTGCAGGCACAGTGGCAATGTACGTGCTTACAGGACTTCACAATGTCAGCGTCGGTGACTGAGACTATGCAGGATGTTTTCATTTTACTAGCATCACCATAGAAGGCATTGAGCTGCTTGGTCTGGTGGCTGGGCCCCCATAAAACAGCATGCAAGGAGACCCGTAAGAAGCAAAAACTGCTGTGAGCCAGAGCGCGAAACTCCTGAGGAGAACTGCCTGTGGCTCTCCATGCGCTCTCACACATCTTTAAATTGGAGCTATAGACGGTTTCCTTCCTCCCCGGCTGAAGCAACAAAACACACCGCAGCTCAAGACTTGAAAGCAAAGCTGCTCTCAGACACTGGTGGGAAGCAACAGTCAGGTAACTCACCCTAGGGTTGATACCTTTTCCAGTGAAAAATTGGCCATTAGTTGTTATTCAAAGAATCTGCAAAGGCCTGGATCTGATACTAAATAGGACTGAATACAAAATTGAATTTATTAATTGGAATGTGCCTTTTCAGTATGTGTTTACTTTAAGTGTTAGTCACTCATAGATCACCCCCAGAACACTTTTAAAACTGCTTTCTATTTATATTTGTTCTTCGTAGTATGTACAGATAAAATGTAAAAATTGCAGCTTTAAGTGATTTTGCTTATTTGTGTACTGTCTGCAACATCAAAATACCTTCCCGTTGTTCATTTGATTTCAGCATGATGTGCTTAGCTGTATTATGGTGCAACAAAGTGCAAAGGCATGGGGGTATGCGATGTTTTAGGATTATTTCTTTACTTTTATATCTTCTGGGCATACAACTCATCAGTATCCCAACTTTCCATTTCAGGGGGTTTGAAGCAGTTTCAAAATATTGTAGGTCTTATTGATCAAAAGGGTGTAACTGTTAATGAAAGGGTCTGGCAACGATGCATTTGAGGAGTTTCTCTTAACAAATGTCGTTAGTCACTTTTCAGATCTTTAAAACCAATATCTAGGATACAATCATTAAAGTTTAATTTTGTACAGCAGTAAACACTACATTTCTGCCATTTATAAGGTATGAAAATAGTAGTTGTTACAATTACATAGTTTAGGGTACTCACATCGAAAAGATGTGAGGATAAGTCTGCTTTACCCAGTTTTAAATTCCAAAACATCGAACTAGCCAGCGACAAGCATTCAGCACACCCAGCCACCTTCCCGGCCTATTTATGATAACATTTTTCATAAAAACAGAATCTATATTAATAATACTTGGCAAAATTATTCTAATACTTGTAGCAATTAGGCACATTCATACATTTGTACCCTGTGGTTTAAAAGAAAATAATAAGTGTGAGGGACAACTTGAAAAAAGTGAAGCTTCATACACTTTTGTTCTTTTTTTTAGTTTTATGTACGCAAACTCCACCCGGAGGGGTCAGAGCACTTTACATGAGCACCAGTTACGTTATAGACTTACACATTCATTTTTTTTTTGTTAAGTGATTTGCCCAGAAATGTAAAACTTACATGTTAAAAACTGATTACGCTGACCGCTATGGTTGCAGGGCTGGGCAGCACTGACTAGGACTGGTGAAACGTTAAAAACTCTTCCTCTGGGTACTGGCGGGGCCAGAGTTATGAGAGGCCTCATGCACCAAATAAGCTTCGGAAGCCATGTTCAGCCCAGACTCATGTGGCATTCCCATATCAGGCAGCAGGCACCACCAGCTGAGACTGTCCAGCAGCTTCAGTGGCGGCACTCACTGGAGTGCCAAATACATAGCTGCCAAGGTTTCAGATTGTTATGTGTGACTTTTCCATAATTGCAGTGTAATTATGAGTGACATTTCAACGACTGAGTGTCCCTTTCTCGCAAGCAAATTATAGCCATGGAGATGAGGGAAACCTTGAACTATCAGAAATTACACCCATTTGAGCGACAAGAAACTCTAAGAAGATCTTAAAACTACTGTAAAGCACCAGAACTCAGGAGAGCGTGGCATGCATTACAGCCTGCCGGTATGCTGTATTAGACTTCACTATAGCACTGCTTCTTCAACCCTAACAATAATGATTACCGGGCCCTGCTGAGCGGTGCCTGCCCCGGTCGGTACACTGCTACATGCTGCACCAGAACACACCAGCAGGCTGTGGACTTCACAGAGCCACTACAAGCACCAGGCTCATAACTAAGTGGCGCCAGTTGGACCGGCACCTATTTGGTCACTAGTGCTGTAGTTATGGTCTGCTCGGACTATGGCTGCCTGATGCTGATGAAAGATGTGTTGAAGTTCTTTAATTTTTTATGTTACAGTGACCCGGAGAGGTAGGAATTTTACTTATAAGATTGTTGCTGTGTGGGCGTTTTAGCTTACAAATTAATACTTTTTGTATCTTACAACTGACTCACTAATACCGGATCTTAGCAAAAGGAAAACAAAGAGTGAGCAATGTTCATTGGAACAATGCTTTTCGTAATAAACTCCCTGATTCTGACACATGTTTACGAGCATTCAGGCTGGAGGTCAGAGAACGAAGCTTCAAAGGTGAAAGTATCGTAAACAGCGCCATCGACTTGGGGATATATTAACATCCAGCTACGTAGGAAGAGAATCGAGGCTACTGACCCAGCGCTTTTTTTGTTAACTGCAGAAGAAAATTACCATTACCAAGTTTTTGGTTCTCTTTCATGTCGCATTTCTGTTTTTGCAATAAGAGAGCACGTCTGAGGGCTGATTGTGGGCCATTGTGAAAATATTCCTGTTAATTTCAGCACAGTAGGGTGCTGCAATTAACGGGAATACTTTCACAAGTGCCCACAATCGACCCTCAGCCGAGCTCCATTAAGAAAAGAAATGCAACAGGCCCAAAAGCACGACGTGCACTTTACACGTCGTGCTTTTTAACTTGATGCGGCTTTTCTTAATGGAGCTGGGCTGAGGGTTGATTGTGGGCACTTGTGAAAGTATTCCCGTTAATTGCAGCACCCTACTGTGCTGCAATTAACAGGAATATTTTCACAATGGCCCACAATCAGCCCGCTGCTGTGGCCCATTAGAAAATAAATGTAGCAAGTGCAAGAGCCACTTGCTATGGGAAAGTGTACCTGAAAATTACCGATTTTCGCGCCGCTCGCGTTTTAAAAGCGGCGGCGCGATTGTTCTCTCGGTATGTGCGCGCTTCACTAAGACCAGTGCGCGCTCGGAGTCACTGAAGTGGGCGGCCGCGCACGCGCGCAGGATGCAGGGAACACTGTTTGGAAGTGATTCTTATTTGGCCAAAGAATGCACCAATGATGGAGCAAGGTTTCACAAAAAGAAATCTGCTCAAATTAATACCCCCATATTAGGTACTAAGAGTAAATAGTAATAGAAAACGAACATACACCCAACATAACCACAGGGGAAATTGCATTGGTTTGAAAGAAACGAGAAATGTTGCATGACTAGGCCGCATGTGCATCAGTAGTTGCATGTTGCATCCTGCTTTGAAATAATAAATAATGCTGCTTTTTGCACGAAGCTTATGCTAGGTAACATTAATGGGGAATAATATCATGGTGGGTGGTAAACAGTGAAGGTTTCATTATCACATAATTAATAAATGTTCATATTTCATTTGCTTTAGTGTGCTGGAAAAGGCGCAATCTTCATTAAGTTGGCTAAGGTGAGAGGGGCGAGCTGAGGAGTGTATCTGCTCTGTCAGCGGCAAGACAGACGCGCTGTGCACCGCAGAAAAAATGTACGAGTTGAAGGACAATATGATGACCGACTGCCAAATGATGACCAAGTTGTGGGACCGGAAACACGTTCTGCGGTTGATGTTACATTTATGAATAAAAGACTGTCTGAATGTAACATGTCTAGAAATCGTAAAAACAAGCTAAGAACCAAACCCTGGGAAAGAATGTAGAATAATAAATTATCTGAATTGTAGGTGAAGTCACAGTGATGTGACAACACGACCTCCCAAGCCCACCAATTCACTTGCAAGTTCTGTGAAGTTTACAACAAATATGGGATGGACATGTCAACTTTAGGGTATAATTGGGGTGCCTTTAGGGGTGTGGTTTACGCTTAGGTTGGCTGGAGAAAAAGAGGAGAGGTGCGTCGCTGTCTGTCGGTTTGCAGAGAGGCCTAGCTGTTACTGACATGTCCTGTTTTTATCTTTGTTTCCTCATTCTATTTCGGGAACCCCACGCCATCTCCTATGCCGAGGGGGTGGTTTTCTACAGACCGTTAGGTTTGTATTTAGTCTAACTCGTTCTTGAAAATCTACTTACAAATGTATTTTGTCTCTGAAACTTCTGTCTCTTCACCTATCCACTCCATCTTTGATATTGAAAGGTATTATTTAGATTAAACTATTGTCTCTTCATCTATCCTCCCTGTTAAGTGTATTATGTTTCGCATATAATTTTGCTGAAACTTTTGTCTTTTCATCTGTCCAATCTTTTATTGCATAAAGTCATTGCTTATTGGATGAGTTTGTATTCATTTGAGTTTGCAAATGTAATCTCTCCCTTCGTGAAATTCATTGTTTGTATTTTGTGAGCATATGCCGTTGAGCATCATCCTTATATTGGATATAAAATCATTTTTCATTTTCCAGAGAGTCTGTGATGATTTAAATGACTGAATTGTTGGTTAGTTAGTGTTATCATTGCCATCAACTGTTCAACTAATTGGTCCATCGAGCAAATGGAAGGAAAGTTGACCTAAAAGTTAGTTATTATGTCTCATTTGAATCTATGAAAAGAAATAATTGAGTGTACAAATAAATTGACTCCAGAGCATCATGGATTCTGTATGAATGTGTATGGGCCGTTGTAGTATGATGATATTGAGTATTGATCCCTGATCAATTATTGGTGCAGTGCTGGATCAGTTTCTTGGTAGCAGAGGATGGTTTAATTATTGATGAGTTTGGCAATTATTATTGATTACATGTTCTTAACACGAAAAGATAGTGTAATGTTCTATGTTGTCTAGAAGTACAGGTAAGGAAATACCAGAGGAATCCCGGGAATGGAATTTAGCCTGAAGTAGGCAGAAGAAGAGTCTAGTGAAGAAATCACACTGCAGAAGTATTTTGTCTGTTGTAATAATACCGAAAAACTACGGAGGGCTGTAGGTGTTATATTAGGGAATTTTCATATGTAAGTAGAGTGTCTGAATAGCGATGGGCCCACTTCCGAAACTCTAGTCTTATCCCCAGGAGAGTAACAAGACCTCTTTTCACACCAAAAAGTCCTCTTGTGAAATGTTTGCCCTATCTCTAGAGGACCTCTCGACGCTTGTTAGAGAAGTGAAATAACGCTTGTCGTTATTATTGCTTGCAGAGTAAGGAAATCTCTTTGAAAAGGTGAAGACTGACTCTTTATTTAGTGGAGCATACAAGGTAGCATTGTTTTGTGTTGTTACTAACTGCATTTTGATTTAAGAAAACTTAGAAAAATATTGCCCGAATATTTTGTGATGAGAGGGTCAGCAGAAGGAGTAATACTCACGTCAGGAAAAGCTGCGCTGGCATTGGTCAGACAGTGTGTGTGCACTGAGCCGTGATTGGTTGGTTGGAGTGAGCCACGCTGGCATTGGTTGAGATAACAGACACGTAGCGTGCTGTGATTGGACAGTTGGTGTGAGTAGCGCTAGTATAGGACAAGAGTTGACCAATAGAATGAGTAGAATTGCCAAAAGGTTGTTTGTTTATATATGATAAGACCCATTAGCATAAGGAGTCAAAAAATGAAGTTGATGCAGAAAATAAAGGATTACTTTAAAAAGGCTAAACCAATTGTTACTAGAGAGGGAATTCTGATTCCACCTCCAAAGATGCCTACTTCTTTTATGATGTTGGAACGAGGATATGATACGTGAATGTGGTTAGAAAACTGGATGGAATATACAAAGGATGATGGTGTTATAGGATTCCCTCAACATGGTACATTTAATTTAAGATTATTGCAGAATTTGAGACACTCAATGAATTCATTGTAACCAAATCCTAGTTTGACGCAGTACGAAGCCTTGGAAGAATGGGAAGTTGAGGCATTTGAGATAGAAAAATGCAGAATTGGTAACAGAGGTTACAGGAGTATGATGTTTAGATACCCATTTGAGAGTAGGGAAGAAAAGCTGAAGAGATGAAGGAGAGCTGTGGTATAGGAAGGGTTGTACCCAATTTTAACTGTTGATGAACAGACTGGAGGTATGTTGTTCAGTGGTCATTTCTAACCTGGAAGTAGTAGCGTTGCCATGTTTGGTATGTTTGGAATAGTGGTGATATATCCTGCCTTTTGCTGAAGGTGGATTTTTCATTACTATTTTAGAAATGCTACTCAAGTGGGCATTTCTATGTGCTTAAGACTTTATGTACTTTGCAGCCTGAATCTAGTCCACATCTAGGGTAGAGTGACAGCTGGGCATGTGCATAATTTCTAGACTCACAGCACACAGGAAGGGCTGGGTGTAACAGGGTTGCAACTGCATTAATTGGCATAATAAATGGTCTTCCCGGGCTGGGAGAGAGAGGGCCGTTGACACTTTACATTTGTATAGGTTGCATCCTGCCCTCACACACAAGGCTCATTTACCCCCTACTGATGTCTGGAGCCAGAGCTGGGATTGACTGGAGGTGTTGTGCACTTATAAAGTTTGTTTGACTTTACCTCCACATCAAAGATATTTTGAATATAAGTACAGGGGCTCTGACCCCATGTTTTTAGACACTGTGAGGGATTTGTAACCAGATGCTCCTTGCTCTACAGACTGCACCTTCCCAGAAGGAACTGTTATGCTGCCAGGAGGAACCACCATTGGACTCCCTTGATTGTTGTACTGCCCTGTGGCCTGCTGGGCTGCAAGAAGGACTGCCGGTTTGCCTACAAGGACTCTGTGTGCTGGCCTGCTGCCTACATTCCTGCTTGTTTGCCACCAGTGATCTCCTGGGGCCAGTTGGCCTGCTCCCTGGTTGTTTGTAACTCCAGAGTCATCAGTAGTGATATCAGTGTACCTCTGCCGTTGGGCTCTTGTGGTCTGCGAGTCCTGCAGCAGTGGGAATTACATTGTGAGCCATACTGGAGGGCTCCCGATCTTGACACACGATTTCTGTTGCCAGCCCATGTTGAGCGCTGTTGGGTTGTCTTCCACCAGTTAACCCGGGTACAGAAGCAAGTGGGTATCGGCGTACTCCTACTTCTTTCTTCTACTTCATCGCCTGATGAGGATGGGCGCCCCATGAGGCCATACTCCGTCAAGAAGAAGGGTCCTCCTGCAGTACCTTCTGTTTTCCCTGCCAGCTCACGAGCGAGAGAGCCTTCGCAGCACAGGGGAAAGACTAGAAGAAGGTGTGAGAATGGAGCAGAGGAGCCCACCTTCGCGTGTATGTCAGTGTGACCTGGCAAAGGCATGCTCATCTTGCCTAAACTGGGGCCTCGAGGGACTAAGCCTTGGTCCGCAGGGCTAAAAAACTCCACTCGCCAGCTCGCATTTGCAAGCCAGATTTAATTGGGATGAGCTATTTTTAGGTCCTACTCGCCCTTCCTGGTGAGTAGGAGGACAAACGTTTTTTTTTACCTCGTAAGGCGTAAGTTACTAGACCAGCAGGTCTAGTAACAATTTTATGATTTTGCAAGCCCTGCTCCGGTAGTGAGCCGCCGGCCTCCTTGAAGCTCGAAAGGAAGTATGGGTGTTCAGGGGGAGATCATGCTGCACACCGGAAGCTGAGGAGCCCTCTACTGCATGTGGGGCTGGCCCTGATCAAGGAGTCCCTGGAAGCTTAATCCTGTGCCCCTGAGGTGTGCAGCGAGGCTCGGGAAGGTCCCTGAGGTGCTTAGGGAAGTATGTTGTGACTGATGATGCTGGGTGGTTGCTGCACTCTGAGTTGAGAATCTGAACTTACAGCATAAAACTTAATTGGAGTTCAGGAGCGATGTGTTCTATAGCCTGATGATGAGGTTGTTGGTATTAATATGTATATCAGTGCTCAGATCGGAAGAGTGAGTCAAGCCAAAGAGGGAGACACATCACACTTCGGATTACATCATTAAACAAGAAAATAAACAAAAGACTTCTAACCCTCAATTTAAAAAGAAAAAGGTAGCCAGGATTAAAATTAGAATCAACCAGTCTATTGAGGACTCTGCTTCTGAACAGGCAATGGGCAGTGACGATGCTGAACAGCACAGCAGAATTCACAATAGCTTATGGATTATCTGGGGGTAGTAGCGCTGAATGAGCACATCACGGTGGAAACACCTGATATAAGGGTAAGTGTCCCACATTGTTGATACAAAATAATGCTCGAAATGTATTGTAGTAAATAGGGGGCAGCCCTGCATTTCAAAAGTGGCAGAGCACAGCGTTGAGCCAAAAAGGCTAAAAACGGGCTCCGTCACTTTTCTTGAAAATATGTCCTCTTGTTTCCAATCTCAAACTGGCATACTTATACACATCTGATATGACCTCTCTTTGTATATTAACAGCTACAGGAAGATATTTAAAGCACTCTTGTCACTGCTTACTGAATAGTTAATTAACATAAGGCTATATAATAAAAAATAATCAAGGTGCATTCTATGGTAGGTAGGCCTTACTCTAATAACAAACATGGTGGGTAATCCCTGCTGGAGAAACATCCATGATTGTACTGGTTGGGTTTTTCCCAGAAGGCAGATTTGAGATGAGAAACAGTATGTATTTACTCATAGAGTGAGTTTACATTTCTGTTTGCAAGAATGTGTTTCCTTCATACTTTTGTTTTATTGTCACCCATTCACCATCAAAGAATGAGGAAAGACCATGAAAAACATGTCTGCTGTGATGGTAGGTAAGTCTACTCATGATGCAGCAGGCTAGAAGTTCAATGGTGCTATGTTGCTTGTTGAATAATAGATGTGATGGATAGTTTTCAAAGAGGTGTTCCACTCCATCCAGTCTGTCTTTGATGTAAGTTCTGCATCCTTTTTTTTCTCTATTTCAAAAGCCTGGAATTTAGTGATAGCCACACTCTACTATTTCATATCAGTGTAGCTGCTGGAATGCCTCATCAACCATCTGAACAAGTATAGGTGAAGGCTGTTTGTAAAGAATGATGAAGATGATGATATTGATGATATCAAATTGGATTTATTGAAGACTGATTATGATGAGGACAGTTAATGTATTTAGGCTCTGATTACGAGTTGGACGGCACTAGATACACACTGAGCATGCATATTGGCATGCATATGTACTGTCATTCTGCGGTACATCCACCACACAGTTATGAAACAACCCCCCTTTTTTGGGCAAATACCATATAGGAACAATTTTCTGGCCTCAAAACCACAATTGAATTCCCAATTCCATGGATTCAGTGCAATTATTTACCACCTGCTCTTAGTGGTTGTTCAATGTGTATGTGAACCTCTGAACGTGGTGCATGCGAGGGAAGGGTATCTTGGTGGTGTATGTTGAGGGTAGGAAAAGATAATTTCAGGCAGGGGGAAATATTGTATGCTTTCCTATCAGAAAAAAGAAAACCAGGAATTTGGCTTAGCGCTGCCAAAATCTGATGTGAGTGTTTCCTACCCACAAAATCAGGTATCTTTTTGCCACATCCGTAAAAACATTGTTTAGAAAATAATTACTCGTTAGGGAGGGATAATATAGAGAATACACTCAGTCCCCAATGAATAGTATAAACAACGAAAGAGTGTGATTACTGTAAACTCAAAAGAGTTACCCCGGGGGTCCGTTTTCTGAGGAATACACGCAAGTACCAAGCGGGTGCCTGGCGACGCGGGTGGTGTGCCACTTTCACCATCACCCCCTCACGAGACCCATGGTGTGAGGATTTCTCACATCGAAAGTGCAACAGGTTCCTCTAAATCAGTGGTTGACCATCCATTTTTTCCAACTAGCACTTTTTACACTTATTTTTCACTTTCATCCCCTCAGGTTAGGGGGTGCCTTAGCGCGGCAATACCGCTGAGGTTCAATCTTCATGGTCCTGACGAATGCCAGGTAATTTACACCATAATGGCAGAAACATGTTGACCCCACTTGAGAGGAAGTAGCCGGACAATTTATTTGGCTCCCTTCCCACACCTTGTTTTTAATATGTCTGATTGGCCACCTAATAAAAAACTTTTGTGACACAATCTAGACATTTTTAAGAAAATCACACTGTCACCCTCTCACCTTTCAAAACACAAAAAAAACAGCTCTGCAGTAACTCTGGCTTCGAAGCACACCAGGGAGGCACTCGGCCTCTCCGGGTGGGGCCCAATGATGAAGCTTGTCACCAACCAGGTTGGTGAGGGAGGGCATTCTATATAAATCCAAACAGATTTATATACCTAACCCCATGCTCCCTCTTTTGAGGTTTCAGTAATCACACTCTTTTGTTGTGTATACTACTTAGAAAATAATTAGATAGATCTGAATTCTATGAGTTAATTCCACTCCATCTGACTTGTAATCACAGCCTTAATGATTATCAATGATGTTGATACAGGAGGAGGAGGGAGGCCTAGAAGTTGGGGGCTGTAATAGCAGCAAAGCTCATTGAAAAATCCTAGGATTTAGTGCAGAACCACAGTCAGATGGAACGGCATCATCATCATTGACAGCAATGACATCACCAGCATGCAGAGAGTCAGCCACACCTCAGAATGTATTGTGGAGAAGTTACTTCACTCTCCCACTGAGCATTTAGTTTTTGGAGTTTCCAATTGTGATCTGTAAACTGTGCATCTTGTCTGTTTATATGAGGCTATACAGCAAGAAGTACTCTACAGACATTTGGTACTCATTAGCCACATTCATTTTCAGTTCCTCGGGATTCCATCTACAATATGAATATTAGGAGGAAACTCAGGTGGAAAGATGCACTTTAAGACCCTTCGTCTGGCTCCCCTCCTCTCCTTTTCTTCCTGCTGCTGTCCCCTCTTTTCCCATCCTCTTTCTCCCCTATATGTTTACAAGAAGCACTTGTGAGAGAGGTGTCTTACTAATTTACATATACAATGGTATCATTGGATGTTGGAGTTGCCACACTCATTGGGATGTCATTCAACAGGGTTGCCCTAATGATGTTAGGGAAATTAGGAAATTAGCTTTGGTGGACGTTTTAGCTATGGATAGGGTGAAGATCGCAGAAAAAGAGACTGCACAAGGGGCCTCTGCTTAATAGTGTGACATAATTCAGCAGGAATGTAGGAGAAGATGCTATGGTGGGAGTTAATCTGTGGACAATTTTGTGAGCAAGTGTATATATTGTGACCTTTGCCTTAGATGACATTGCTCCACAAGAGATTAAAGGGACACCTTCCTGCACATAAACAATTATTCCCTCAACACAAGCACCCTTGCACTATGGTGCAAGGGTGTCTGCATTGGCACTAGACAGCTGAATTTAGAGTACAGCGCTGGGAGAAATGCAGGGGTTTACCGTATTATTGTAAACATGGTGCATCCCTGCATTTCTAAAGTGACGGAGTGCGGCATTAGCTATTTCGAAACTAATCCGCACTCTGCCGCACAATTTGTGGTAAATATGCCTCTGAGCATTCTGTGGCATATAATTCCAGGGTTGTACTTGCAATGCGTAATGAGGTAAGAGTTAGTATCATGGCAGTGTGTTTTACAGTTTTAAAGAGTGTTGAGAAGGTTAAGGGTGTGCTTGAGACCTGCAGGAGGGATGAATAAATACACTTACACACACACAAATATATATAAATGAAGATAGATAGAAGGTAGTTAATTAGATAGATTTTACACTGGATATGGATAATATTGTTTTGTTTTCTTAATAACGTTGTGGCTGTTTGACTTATGTGCATGGAAATTTACAAAAATAAGTTCATCCACTTTGGCTCCTTTATGAGTCATCAAGAAGGGCCAAGAAAGAGGGAAAGTCCCTAAAGAGTTTCTTAGTATTTTAAATCTCATAGGTATGTTTGCTCACCAATACAGAAAAAATGGCTGAACGGAATGACTTACTCAGAAAGATTTTCTAATTTGTGTTGAACCGTTCAGTTGTTTTTGTTAGAAGTTATTGTGACTGTACTATGTTGTATATAGGAAGTACTGTTTGTATGTTGAAAAAAAGAATTCTAGAACATATACGAGCAGTTAAGAACAAAGACCTAACATATGCAACAGCAAAGCACCTCCTAACATGTCAAAATGGGAATTGGCTGAATATGAGTTACTTTGCAATAGACACAGTCGAAACTAACGAAAGACTAGGAGATCAAAAGAAAAAATTACGTCAACTGGAATCAAAATAAATCATTAGAATGAGAACAAAACAACCTAAAGGGATGAACTTCGATGAGGAACTTTATTTTCACTAGGAATAAATCCAACTGTGTTAAGAACTGGCAAATTCTGAACCCTGCCCTTTCTTTCATATATGGATATGATCTTATGCAATGGGTGTATTTTGCAAGTCTGACCTGCCGATTCTTTTTTCTTTTGTTGAAACAACAGTTATCTCTTAAGTAGGGTACTATACCCTGAATCTGAGTAACAAATTCACCAAACCAAGCAAAATGGGTTAAAGAACTGGAACTTTCCACAGATAATGTTCTTCTAAAATACTGACTTGTAAATAATGCCATTTTATTACTGGTTGTTAAAAACTTAAAAAGGGATAAAGTATTGTGACACTTTGACAAACAAAGGTTTTCAAATGCACTTTCAATCATATACATTTATTTGCGATGTCTGCATTGTGAAAAAACTGTGTGTATATCAAAAAACTACATGTCCCAGAATTCATGTGCATGCTGTAAAACAGGAAATGACATAAAACGGTTGCGAAAGTATTACCACCTACCGTGAGCAAGGGCGCAAGGCTGAAACGCGTCGGTGTGCAGACTAGGCTCTGTTTGAATAAACCTTGAAAAATCTAAAAGTTACTGAGTGAGGCGTTTCTTTGATCTAAAATTGACGTTCCTGGCTGCTGGCTGAGCCGAACACCCGCACCCGCTGTTTGAGCTGCTCCGGTGAAGTCAGCCACATTGGTGGAAAATATATTTATATCTATATATGTATATATATATATATATATTTCTTTCAGCAATCTTTTATATATCAAAAAGATACTCGGACACCTTCCTTCTGTGAAAAACGATTTAATGCGGCAAACAAACAACGCGTTTCAGCGGTTAAGCCTTGATCACGTTCAAGAGCCTAAGTGCACGTAAGCAATTTAAATCAAATGGTGTACAGAAATACCAACATAAACATAGGACTCAGAAGACTGGGTAAACCACTTTTCAGGGGTTTTTGGGGAGGTTAGGACTGAAGACTCAATTTCTCAAGACCTTCTTCCGCCGGTCCAATACCCGATTGAGATACAATTTACACTCAAAGAAACAATCAATGCTATAAAATCTGCAAAAAATGGTAAAGCGCCGGGACCAGACTCTATCCCTATGGATCTCTACAAAATCCTACCTGATTTATGGGCCCCTCTTCTGACCAAAGTGCTTAACGCAGCAAAAGACACTGGCTTTCCTGATTCTTGGTCAACTTCGATCCTGGTCCCCATATTTAAAAAAGGCAACAGAGACAGTCCAACCTGCTACCGCCCCATATCCCTCCTGGATTCAACTGGAAAGATGCTAGGCCGCATACTTCTAAATCGACTCCAGGAGTGGTCAAAAGAGCAAGGGGTACTCTCAGACCTCCAATACGGCTTCAGGGCCGGCCTAAGCACCGTGGATCAAGTCCTAAACTTAACATTACTTGTAGGGAAATATGTAACAGCAAAGAAATCCTCCCTACATATGGTGTACGTCGACCTTACAGCAGCCTTCGACTGCATGGAACACTCGAAGCTCTGGGCAATCATGTTACAAATGGGGATAGAACCACCTATAGTGGACATCCTTCGTGAGCTATATTCTGGCGCAACTGGAAAGGTCAGATATGGAATAACAGGACAAATAACTGATAGCTTTCAAATTCAGAAAGGGGTCAGACAAGGCTGCGTGTTGGCCCCTTTCCTATTCACACTTTATACGAATGGCCTAGAGGTCGCGCTGCTAAATGGCGTTAAAGATCTGCCGGAAGCCGGTCGTCGACAGATTCCAGCGTTGCTATACGCCGACGACGCGGTAATCCTGGCAAGAACACCCGTCCAGCTTCAGAAGGCCCTAAACAACTATTGTTCCTTCATGACCAGTCTCAATTTAAAAGTGAACATAAGGAAAACCTATGTAATGCACGTCGGTAATAGAGGAAAAAAAGAGAAAAAAATCTTTGTCGACAACCTGCCTCTAGAAAGAGCTAACATCTATCCTTATCTTGGTATAACTATCGATGAGGCGTTTAATTGGAGAGAGGCAATTAATTCCAGAAACTTAGCCCTCACAAGAACAGTTGGCGCCTTAAAAGCATTCTCACTTCGCTTGGGAAAAAGACCACTTAACGAAATGATTAAGATATATAACGCAAAATCCATCAGCACCGCCACGTTTGGAGCAGGAGTCTGGGGTACAACGAATGTAGAGCAACTCCAAAAGACTGAAAACTCCTTTTTAAAGTTTCTCCTGGCGGTTCCTAACAGCACTACCACATTTGGGTGTCACCTTGAACTCGGAGTACACTATATATCGGACATAATTAAGATCCAGCCTATCATGCTATGGCGTAGAATATGGGCCACGGAAGAATGCCACCTCACGAGAACAATAATAGAGGATTGCATGAAACTAGACCATATGAAAAAGATAAAATGGCTGGCATATGTAAAATCATTTCTTACTGATATTGGCCGTCCGAGTTTCTTTGAAGACCCATTATCCGTAACAGACATTTCAAAAAAAGACCTAAAAACACTGTGCCTGTCACATTTATCTGAAATCCGAATGTTATGTGAAATAGGTAAACCCTCAGTGCAACAATGTTTAATGATACAGTTGGTTCCAACTATGCAACCTTATTTACAATACGATTTATCGCAATATGAAAAGTTACTCCTTACTCGTTTTCGGCTTAACATATACCATATTCTGGTTTTATTTCCCATTCAGAATGTATGGACTCACAACACTGCAGTGTGTCCGTGTGACTCTACGTCCTCACAGTCCACAATCCATGTCATATTTTTTTGCAAATTTTATATGCAATTACGCAGGAGGTGGATATTACCACTACTAAAAGTCATGAACATCCGTAGATGTCGCCCTGCCTATTTAGCTCTGCAACTTTTGGAAAATTCGTTGATGACAAAATCTGTGGCACAATATCTAAAACTTTGTATTAGGCACCGTACGAACCTGTAAATGATGTGTAATAGTTTTTAATAACTTTTTTACAATGAATGAGAAATGTTTTTTAATATTTTATATCGTTTTTATGTACTTTTATGGTTTTCACATATGGAACCCGAATAAAGATATTTTGATTTGATTTGACATAGGACTCACACAAGGTGCTGTACTAGGCAAGGTAAACGTATCGGCCATTTTGGAAGGATAACATATTCATGAGAACAGGTACTACCAGCGTTAAAGCATTATTTCTCTGTACCAATTCATCGGTATACATTGCACATAATTAATTGTCTTATGCGTAAAAAGACTGTGATTACGATAACTAATCATCATGCTTTACAAGTTTTTCACTCGTATTGTTCCACAAATAAATGTACTAAACATCATGCAAAGAAAAGGATTCTTGAACACCGCCGAGCTATTGTGAACAACAACAAACTGTATCCAATAGCTAGACACTTTGGCTCACACCACTACCAAGATGCAAATGGATTATGCATGGTGGTAATTGATTCTGTGGATCTGGGTGTCAGGGGGGGAGATCAAGAATTGTCCTTACGAAAACTGGAATCACTGTATATTATTGAATTTAACAGTATTGTTCCTTATGGTTTGAATGTAACAGAGGAATTAGCAGTACATCTCTACTAAGAAGAACGTTATGAGCTATTTTTGAAACACTATCCCAGTCAGCAACTCCACTAATTTAAATTTTTTACTCTTATAGGTGCTGTAGTGAGTATAACAGTATGGCCAGATATCGTGTAAATGGAAGGTGCTGCCCCATGATGCATATCATGTATCCACTATCAACTATGCTTTTCAGCAAACATCTTTGATCTAGCCCACATGGGCGGGACTATCGCATACACATAATGATGTCAGCTTGCTCCAAGTCATGAAGCATTGGCCACACAGACCCAGTGTGGCAATAGTGGTAGAATAATGTATACAATATTTCACGTATATCGAGCCCACTAGGGCAGAATAATTGTTGGAGTACCACGTTGTTACCATCTTTTGGATGACTCAATATGAATCTGATAGAATGAATGAACTAGACTGACACAAATAGAAAACGGGATAACTGTGCACAATGGGCGCACTCATTTATTTGTGGAACAATACGAGTGAAAAAACTTGTAAAGCATGATGATTAGTTATCGTAATCACAGTCTTTTTACGCATAAGACAATTAATTATGTGCAATGTAAACCGATGAATTGGTACAGAGAAATAATGCTTTAACGCTGGTATTACCTGTTCTCATGAATATGTTATCCTTCCAAAATGGCCGATACGTTTACCTTGCCTAGTACAGCACCTTGTGTGAGTCCTATGTTTATGTTGGTATTTGTGTACACCATTTGATTTAAATTGTTTATGTGCACTTAGGCTCTTGAACGTGATCAAGGCTTAACCGCTGAAACGCGTTGTTTGTTTGCCGCATTAAATCGTTTTTCACAGAAGGAAGGTGTCCGAGTATCTTTTTGATATATAAAAGATCGCTGAAAGAATTGTTTGGACTCTCGGTTTCCAAACTCGGACCGCCCGAAGACAGCTTTCTAAACTTGACCGGGGATCGAGGAGTGAAAATATATATATATATATATATATATATATATATATATATATATATATATATATATATATATATATATATATATATATATTAAAAAAATTAAACTTAAAATCATCTCCTACCAAAAACAAAAACCCCTAAAAAATGATTACATTCTTAAATGAAATAAATACGTAGACATATTAACATACATAACACAATGTAAATAATTATAATTTAAATTAACTGCCACCTTATTTCCCTACAAATCCAACAACCCACTACTAAAATATAAATTTCTACAAAAAATTATACAAAACAATCAATTAAACAATTGACGTAAATAATATTCAGCGAAAAAAATTTACACTAACAATTAATTAAAATTATATACTTATATTTTATTAACTTCCCACCATTCCACCTACATGTTAAACTACTAAATAATGCTTTTTAAATTACCCTTTTAAAATGCAAACTATATTTAAAAACAATAACAATACTTTTATTTTGTAAAATGTTTAATTGGTTTGTTTACATTTTATAGTGGATACATTTTTATAAGAGGCCATTATACCAGTAGACCATATTGCATGCTATCTAGGTTGTTTGTGCTCTCATTGCGTAAATTTAGGAGAACAACAATCATCAGTATAAAGTGAGACCAGGCTATTGTACTTGGCTCCCAAGGTTCGGTTGGGGCTGGGGTCTCTCTTTTCCGAGCCTATTTTGATAGAACGGGGGACTCGTCAGAGGAGTCCCCTCTCCCCCTTGATCTACGCCCTGGTGATTGAACCGTTCACGATGGCACTACACACCTCATCGCCGGAATGGGGGATATGCCTTGTGGATGGCATACATGCCATTTCTTTTTATGCATATGACATTTTGTTGTATGTGCATGATGTCCTGGGGATCCCACAAGTCATCCCCGCTACGTTGAAATCTTTTGCATCATTGTCAGGGCCAGGGATGCACTAGGGAAAACCTTGTCTGCACCCTTTTAATCCTAATATGGAGGACCCAGGTCTGAGGGTGGACCGGACGGTAGTGCAAAGGCAACCGGTGGCGTTCAGATATTTGGGTGTCCGTTTCTACCATAACACTCAAGATCTTATGGATGGCAATATCACGATGGCCTTTACAGCGCTAAAGTCTCAAATTGCATTTTGGAAGATGTTTCACCTTTCGGTCATAGGTAGGGTGGAGTTCATCAAAATGGTCATTTTGCCACCTCTCCTTTATTATTTTGCTACTTTACCGCTCTACCTAACTGTGTCTTTCTTCCGCTCTCTGGAGAGGATTGTTCATGATTTAATCTGGAACAATTTGTGGTGCCGGGTAGCATTGACGGAGTTACATCTCCCTTGCTCAACGGGGGGCTGCCTCTGCCAAACTTTGAACACTATTACCTGGCATCTCAAATCGTATGGGTGGCGAAATGGGTGGAGAAACTACACTTATCGTATTTAGCAGAGCATGACCCTCGGTATTCTCTAGACAGGATCCTTTATCTATTCCGTCCCTGTAACAAACTGAATGAACCTCTCCCTTGTAAATGTATAGGCATTTATATAGCGCACTACTTACCCGTAGGGTCCCAAGGCGCTTCGACCGCTGCGAAACCCTTCCTGGCTTCCCTGAGAGATGGTCCCTTAATGGGTATCTCCAGGGTGAGACCAGGCATCCCCGGCGGTCTGGTGGGGCCGTTAGTGAAGATGAGGCAAGCTAATGCCCAGAGTTGCCGAGTGTGATCGCTGATCAGAGTGGGCACCGAGGCGAGAGAATTATCGAGTCCGCTGACCCTGGTCCAGAAACCTGCCGCTCCGGGAATCGAACCCTGGTCCCGGGCCGTCCTCTGCTCTCGGGTCTGCCGCCTCTAACCAGTGAGCCACACTACTTTTACTGGTATCAATAGCATAGAAGTGTTTCCGCAGGGCACTTCGTCTTACCAGACGTGTCATACCATACGCGCATGGTGTGCCCATATATGTATGCCGACCATGCGGGAAGCGTTCGGAGTACGGACCTCACTTTTTAGGTGGAGGCGGGTGTAACCACCCTAGGAGACTTATACAGGGAAGGAGCACTGCAGCCATTTCTCAATATCATAAACAAAGATGGTGTGCCCCCGAGCCAATTTCTGAATCATGCCTCCTGGACAGCCGCAATGATACATTGGTGGGAAGACGTAACGCAGGAACCTCCGACGCATCTCCTAGTGCACTACGTGCTCGTTTTGGGCACAGGCTGCCACCTGGTGAAGTGGTTTGCGGAATCGATCAGGGAACATACCCTAACAGATCTAACACAGTTGCAAGTTAAGTAGGATGCTGATCGGAGGAGGCCTTGCTCGGACAAGGAAATCCCCATGCAAGGTCCCAGAAATGCCAGTATAAGGTTAATTCAACTTTACATTGTCCATAGGGCTTATCTTTCCCCGGACAAAATCAACTGATACTTTCATAGACAGGATGAGTGCTGCCTGCCTTGCAAGATGGCAAATGCAGATATTTTACACATGCTCTGGTCGCGCCCAGCTCTGCAGACTTATTGGGAGGGGGTGCTGGTGGCTTTAGCCACCTGCACAGATAGGGAGGTGCCGAGGACATGGGAAATGTGCATTACGGGCGTGTTTCCCAGGAAACAAAAATAGAAAGGATCCACCCGGTTTCTTGATCTGGACTTTATTGTGGCCAAGCGATGGATTACCCATTGGTGGAAGTCGGAGGAGTCCCCTCCAACAAAAGCTTGGCTTCTCTCCATGCTGCATTGGGTGAAGGCTGAAGCGGTCTCTCTGGTACGAGAGGGTACATTTGGTTTTGCGTAAATTCACAATCTCCACTGAATGGAATACTATGCTGAGATTGCGGTACAAGGGTTCTTGGTGCCGGATGATCCATTGGATGTTCCCTTTCATGATAGCTAGTGAGGTCGACCTGGATAGACCCATGTCCCAGATTATGAATTGATATGTGGACTGGGACCTCTGCTCTCTCCATTGGATAATCATTTCTCCATGCAGTCTGATTGTGCACCCATAGGGTAGTCGACAGGACCTTGTTTAATGATGCTGGGTCCTTTGTTTCCCTCCCTCCCTTACTGCGGCTCTTGCTCCTCTTCCCATCCCCATTCCCGATAGATTTTGCCATGTTTGGTGTTTTTATAAAAATGTTTGACTCTACACACAGATTCATGTGAAATGGTGGAGTGAAGCCATAAGAAACATGATTATGTAATTTGTTGCATGTTGCATAGTTTCAGTTATGATGCACCATAACATAATTGTACAGCTATTTTGACAGCGGGAGGAGATAATATGGCCAAATTGGTATGCTTAAAGGTATTACCGGTCTTGTTTATACTCACTGATGTAATCATGCTGCTATGTGGTTGATTTATTATCTGGACTTTATGACTACCTATTGGCTCTGTATGGGGCTTTTACTGATGATGTACTGCTCTGTATTCATGTTTGAAAAACAAAAAATATTTAGTAAACAGATCAAACAAAAATAATCAGTATAAAGTGAGACACAAGTACCAAATGATAAGTAACCATTAGCAAAGGACCACACAACTGGTTCTGTATAGTGGGGAAGCAGATGCAGAATGATAAATTCTAACAAAGTGTAGCACTTGGATTGAAAGTGGCTTGTGTACATTTATGGCATCATTTGTAAGATCACAAAGTTCCCTGAGGGAAGTACTGGCAACACATCAGTCATCGGGGGAAGCCTGGGATCAAATCAAGTAGTACAATGACTCTGTCAGTCCTGGAAGGCTCCGTATATGACCTCAACCCTAACCCATCTCTGGTCAGCCAACAAACATTGCTTGATATCCAGAAAATGATTAGCCTTTCAAGACATTACTATGGCCTGCTTAGCCAGCGAAAGACCTAAATTGAGAAACCTGATGCTCTGCCTATTTGACAGTGAGTGAGGCATGAGTCCTAACATACCACAGGTGGAGGGAAGTTCAGCGGAGCACCATGGGTTGTCCCCAGGGCCACATGCAGAGGTACACCCAGGAATTGGGCCCAGGTCACTTCATGCATGCAGCCCTCTGGTCTGTGGGAGGGTGAGATTGAGCCATTTACATGCAACACTTTTCACACTATTCTCACCCAAGCAAAAGAGCAGAAGGCCATCGCCCAACTAAGGGCCATATTACGATGTCAGTTGGAGGTGCCTCCGACTGACATTGCTGAAGATTGGGAACGACCGACCTCAGTCGGCGGTTCCAACCACAGTATTTAGAACTAACTGCATATGGTGTGTTCGCAATCTTCCCTTTTTCAATGGGCAAACCACCCACAGTTCAAGCTTCCAATGAAAAATTTTAGTTTTTTAACATCCCAACACCGTGTGGCAGGCAGTCTGCAGAATTGACCAGATTTGCAGAGTTACCACAGATTTTATAATTCCAATGCACCCACAAATGCCCAATACAGACCACATTGCAACTAAAACAGCGGCAGTTTATCATGGACCTTGCACTACAAAAAAGGACTATTCATGGAGGCCTAAGTAAGTACAGAAATGAATAGATACTCGCACAATACAATATAAATAATTATAAAATCGGGAATATAAATACATGCAGTCAGACTGATATTTCTAGTTGAACTATTTATCTGCTCCGTTTTTAAATACCATTTATTAGGAAGATGATTATATTCCCACCATGACTTTTCATGTTGTTAAAGTTTTACAAAAATAGAGCCATCTGGCATTTACCTAAATAATATTAATATCACCAGCCTCCTTTACATTTAATTTGAGTCACATTTGTGTTACTCACCTAAAATACAGATTTGATATGCCTAAAATTGAAACTCTGATGCATGCTGTGATGTTCCAAAACAACTTAACTTGGGGGGAAATGACTTAATGAAATAAGAACTCTGGTATATTCTCCAGCATTCAGTTACTAACTGCTGGGAGTGCCCAGACCCCACACACTTAGGTCTTCTAATTCAGAAAGTGATCTTGTGTGCTACTGTAAGGTTAAGTGGAGAGCTCAGGAGCAGTATGGAGCATCACCAATAGCATATTAAAATGTGACATGTACAGCAGATATTTAGTTACTCATTCGACCTGATTGTATTTTATATTATTGTAGATGAATTAATATGGGAATTCATACCCCTTGTGAGATGCCAAAGAGCATTTGTCGATGGGTAACATGCTACTCCATAGTAGTGCTATGTCCTACATGGACCTATGAGAACATTTGAAGAGAAAAAGAATGTGAAATGTGATGCTTAGGTATTAGATACTAGTGTATGGTTGGATAAAACCTGCGTGCACTGTAAACCTATTTGGGAAGAGTTTTGGTGGGGTTCAGGTATAGTATAAAATACTGTAGCTGTGGCAAAGCTAGGATGTAGCTGCAAGTATTGGTGTGTGAAGAACTGTAAACCAAAGGGCCAGATGTACCGATTATTTTACCAGTCGCAAACGGCCCATCAGTAAAATGCATTTTGCCATGTACATAAGGCAAAATGCGTCTCAGGTAACTTGTTACCAAAACAAGGCCATAAATGTTCTCCAGCCAACCCTATTTCCTCAATTCAAGGATCTGCCATCCAAATTAAAACACTAGATTTCATTAAAGCTTGCTTGAACCATATTCACAAGCCCTTGCCCAACTGTACACTTATCTCCTAGAACTGTTTAGTGGCTCTTTCAACTGAGCATTTTTACATATGTTAACACTTGTTAACTTTCGCTTTCATATCTAGATCACTCACACAAAATGTTGTTAAAGACAGACGAACAAGCATTTTGCCAGAGAATGTAATATGGAACACTCAACACACTTGATAACTACAAACAGTACTTCAATGCCCATATGTCTGCACTTAGAATAACTAAATAGGCTTAATCTGAGGGAATCAATTTCTTCCCTTAATCCCAATCCTCACTGTCTATTACTACAAACAACTATAACTTGCTGTTTCTTAAAAGAAAAATCCACTCCCTAGAAACACACTTTCACCACCACACCCACCGACAATCTAACATCCACCACCCTTCTCCACCTCCTTCATTGCACTCTAAAACCCACATGGGAAATGCCAATTTGGTTTGGACATGCAGTTCTTCCTTGGCTAAAACCAAGCATTTAACTCTTTAGACCTCTGAAGTCTCCTCAAAAGTCTACTTGCTTCCACAATTCAGTTATTGCTGCAATCAATCCTCAATGTTTCAAATTGGCAGCAGTCATTTCGCTATTGAAGAACCTAGAGCCCAGCCACCCTTTTCACTCCATTTTTGTCTGGGTGTCACAAGTCCCATTATTCCTACTAAAATACTTGCCTAACAAATTCCAGCTTGACAATCTAAATGTCTCCTACGTCTCTCAAGCGACATCTTTATCATCCTCCCATCTGATTTTAGGTGTTCCACTTCGCAGAGTCACCAGGTGGCATTCATAAAATGTTAGGACTTCTGTCCTTCTCCCACTCGCATTGTTCTCTCTCATCAACTTCAACCTTTAGGAGTCCATGGGGTAATAATGCTCAGTGCTCACAATGGTACCCTAATTCTGTAGTGGGAGCCTGGCACATCCCTGCAGCTCCCTCTTTAACTGCAGATCAGGTGGGCCAGGGATAAGGCTATTGTTGGCTCCAGGTTTATTCCCGAAAAGTAATCTTCAAGTTGCGGGCTATATGGAAAAGAGTGTTCTTTTGGCACAGAGACAACACAGCAGGTTGGTGAAAGCATGGGATTAAAGCACTAATTCCCCCAAAATGGGATTATCTTTTTTTTAAAAAAATCAATAACTCCCTTGTCACTGGAGCTTTCTACCATGGTGTAGGGGGCATTTTAAAGTTTTCAATGCCCCTTGCTACCAAATGTTTCATGGTGGCAAAGGCAGAGAAAACTGACCATGTGTCCCCCCAATATAAATACATGGACTGCCCTTACTTCGTCCCAACGTCGGAGGTGTGTGCCAGAGGTGGTGATGGAGTAGTCTCTGCCATTTAAAAACAGAAGGTTTGCTCAGCTCCAAACGAGTCGAGCGGACCTTCAGTTTGGTGGGAAGGGTACTCTGTCGCTGTTGCAATGGAGTACCCTTATCGCTAGCTTCTAAATCCGACCACAAGACTTACTTTTGTTTGCAAGATTCAGTTCTGATTATTGTTTTATTTTCTGTTGATTCTGCTCCAGCCTCTAAATGTTTACACACCAGTACATATGGCTATTTACCGAACACCACTGAGGCCTTTCAGGATTTTCCCTTGACTCTCTCTTGACACCCTTAATATATTCTTTCCTGGTCTGATTCTCCGAATGTTATCCACTATTATATATTTCCTATGGACTGGACTGGATAAAGGACAGCAGACTGAAGCTGAACTCAGACAAGACGGAGGTCCTCATCCTCGTACCCACCCCATCAGCCTGGGATGATTCTTGGTGGCCCACATCGCTAGGCACAGCCCCGGAACCCACAGACCACGCACTTAACCTGGGGGTCATCCTCGACTCCACCCTCTCCATGACCAGGCAAGTCAACGCCGTCTCCGAAACCTGCTTCAACACCCTTTGCACGCTCCGCAGGATCTTCAAATGGATCCCTCCCGACACGAGGAAGACCATCACCCAGGCCCTCATCACCAGCAGACTCGACTACGGGAACGCCCTCTAATCAGGAACAAAAACCAAGATCCTGAGACGACTACAACGAATCCACAACGCCTCAGCACGACTGATCCTCAACGTCCCCCGACGCAGCCACATCACACCCCACCTGAGAGGCCTGCACTGGTTCCCCGACAACAAGAGGATCACCTTCAAACTCCTCATCCACGCACACAAAGCCCTACACAACACCGGACCTACATACCTCAGCAACCGACTCAGCTTCCACACCCCCACCCGAAGCCTCCGCTCAGCCAACCTCGCCCTCGCCACAGTTCCTTGTATCCAGAAAACCACCGCCGGCAGCAGATCCTTCTCCTACCGCGCCGCCAAGACCTGGAACGCTCTCCCCACCAGCCTACGGCAGACTCAGGACCTGCTGGCCTTCCGAAAACTCCTCAAGACCTGGCACTTCAATCAGTAGCAGCCCCCCTACCCCCTAGCGCCTTGAGACCGTCACGGGTATGTAGCACGCTTTATAAATTGATTGATTGATTGATTGGTAGAATGGACTCCTACTTGATTACTGAGACTGTATACTCCATTCCTACATTTTACTCTTACTTTATCCTCAAGCAGGCAGTAGAACCCGATATTCACAGACCCTAGAAGAAATTTCCCATGGGAATCAGAAGCTTGATGTTGAACCATCGCAGGTACATTACCATAGACTAGGTCATTCGGAATGGGGGGGGGTCAAACAAAGGGCAGCCTACCTTTGTGGTATCCCGGGTATCCATTGTTTTACTAGTTTCTTTGCTGATGGTGTTGTAGTTTGCATCCATGTCCTGTAGGGGGCCTACTACCTTTCTGTTCGGTGTTCCTGGAGCAAGGGTCCCATACTATGCTAGAAAAGCACTTCTTCACATTCGTCCTCAGGGTCCAGGCTTTCTCTCTCTCATTCAGACATTAGGGCTGCTATTTTCTTTCAACCCCCCACTTGCTGTGGTGCCATCTTTTACCCCTTAGATTATTCATACCATCTTCACACAGGTAGCACACTAATAATACCCACCTATTGTACACACCTCAAGGATCACATTACTAATTACTTTTTGTCACTTGTTTGCTCTACCCTCTCTTGTTGAAATGTTTTAAAACTAAGTTCACTACCAGTCTCCACTGAATCCCACCCACGCTACCTCCAGTGCTCTTCCTGAGTCACCTCAAATTATTCTGTGTCATATTAAAAAAGAAAAGGAACAGCACAACTGTAAATGTACGATTTTAGAGAAATCACAATTATATTGGTAAGTCTTGGAAGATATGCCAGTTGTACTTTTTTTGTTGTACTGCTGTAAATGTCATACAACAGCTGCTGTTTCTCCAATGTGGAGTTTTATGTAGGCTAAAACACCACTGTTAGGCCTTAGGGTGGTCTTCCACCCACTTTTCTTCCTCCCCCCTCTATTTTTTCTAACCTTGTTTTTGCTGGCCTTCGGACTGCCAGTGCTAAAGTGCCTGTACTCTCTCCTCTACACCTGGAAATATTGACTCATAACCAATTGGTATATTTAATTTACATTTAAGTCACTAGTAAAGTGGTACTATAAATGCCCAGGGACTGTAAATTAAATGCTGCAGACAGTGGGCCTGCAGCACTAATAGTGCCCCGCACTTGAATAGCCCATTAAACATGTCTTGGGCCTGCCATTGCAGATCCTGTGGTTCAGTTTAAACTGCCATTTTGACTTAGCGAAATAAACCTTTTGCCGTGCCCAAACCTTCCGTTTTAATACATATGTCACCCCTTTGATAGACATTGGCCAGCCCAGAGGGCAGAGTGCATTGTATTTAAAAAGCACGACTTGTACTTTTAAGTTTTACATGTCCTTGTAGCAAAAGACCTTACATTTGTTTTTCACTACTGCAAGGCCTATAGCTCCCAGGATAACATCAGGATTACCTTATTCCATTTCAGAAGTGTAATTTTCAAATGGCAAGATATAACTGGTTCAATTTTGGTGTCTGGAATCCTTTTTTATTTTTAATCTTAATTTATCGTGCAGTCAGATTTTATATTACAGTTCTGAAAATGCCACTTAGAAAGTTGGCATTTTCTTGCCTTAGCTATTTTCTGCTTGAAACCTGTCTGGTCACATGACTGGGTGTACTTGACAGTTGGACTTTGTGTATTCCTCCTAGACAGCTAAATAAAGTGGGAACTTAGGTATGACTGATTGAGCCATCACTGGCAGGATGGGAGGAAGGAGCTGGGCCCAGCCTAACTTGTACCTGAATAGGCTGTGTTCTGTATCCACAAAAAGATGCTACATACCCCTCTAGATAGTCTGGAGCCAGAGCAGGGTACACAGGGCATCTGTGCACTTTAAAGGCCACACTGTGTATAAATTAAGGCCCTCAAACACCACCACTTCATTACACTCTGTGGACTCCTGCTCTGCTGTGCTGACCTGCTGACCTCTTGCCTGGGTGAAAAGGACTGGACCTGCTTCTCTTGAACTCACACCCCATAGTGACTCCAAAGGCTAGTTGGCTGGCCTCCTGATCTGAAGCCTCAGGGACATAACAGTCTTCCAACCTCTTGCAACTGGACTCTACCATCTGCGAGTCTACCATGTCATGTGGTACCACCCAAGTTGGCTTGAGATGCTTGCCAGTGGAACCAGCGCATCTTCTCTGCTGAGCGTTGCATCACGAAGCAGTACCAATGCATCTCCTCGGCTGAATTGTTCATTCCCGAGCAGAACCGTTGCAATTTGCTGCTGCATGGATTGGACCGGTCGCAAAGACTTGCATCACCCACCACAGTAATTGGGTCCAACACATTGCTCCGGTGGTGGGGCACGGTGCATCCACAGGGCAGGTCCTTGAATCCCTCGTCGTCAGCAACCTCGACAATGATGTCAGATTCTGCCCCGAAGGTCCTTGGAACTGATGCATCGCCAGCTGCATTCTGCATCTTCAACACCGGAGTCCACATCGCAAGACACGTTGACGGGATCCTCGGTGGCAATGAAGCAGATCTATACACCACAACCTTGTTACATCTCAGATCCAATGCATCACTTCAGTTGCTCAACGCATCTTCGACCCGGATCCATGTAATGCTCCACAATCCAGGATTGAAGGTACTCTGTTCTGCAGGCCTAACTGAGTCCCTCTAGCCAGCGTTCACTCCATCATGGGCGGCATGGCCTTGTGACTTTGCCCCGGCCCAGTGCGACTAGATATCCCCAATCGGCGCTCTGCTGTGCTATTTTTACTACAAACTTTAAAATTCAATATCTCCAGTTCTATTAATTGGATTGTTGTTGTTTTTGTCTTGTTTTATTTATTAAAACATCCTCTATTGTTCTAAATATGTTGTGGGTACCTTCTGTGGTGTATTTGTACTGTTTTACTGTTTGAAGTGTTGCACAAATACTCTCTAAGTTAAACCTGACTGCTCTGTGCCAAGCTGCCATGGCGGTGAGCACAGGTTAATTTAGGGTTTGATTGTGCCTTCCCCTGACAAGGATTATGATTTCTGCTAGACCAGGGCTTATAGCCCAGTTAACCAACAACCCAAGTTCTTTAACTGCATTGAGCAAATATAGCTCACTGTGCAATAGCCCTTGTTTTTCTTGTTTTCCTTCACGGGGAAAACTTTCCAATCATTTACACTCCCACCCTGGGAGGGTAGTTACAGCAGTTTTTTGCTAAAGTGCATTTCTTACAATTTCTATGGTGGGACAGGAACTCTTGAGAGTCACAAACTCTCAAGTCATACCTTGCAAAAATCGTGTTGTACGCACCTGTGAACTTACACATAAGGAGTAGGAAAACCATATAGGCCTGCAGGTTACACTTTTGTTTATTTATGACAGGCTTAGATCCATAAATAGGTTTGTGCATCTAGGGCCCTAACAGGCGCACAAGACACTAGTAGGCAGAACAACCCACCATCAGTTTTCCTGTTTGCTCTGAAAGCCCTGTTCCCACATAATGAGGCCCAACATGACTGCCATAGTACAGTAATAACCCCATCACAGGGCCTGCCTCCTTAGCACCACTTATCTACTTAGGGCCAGATGTAGGTGGCTAAATACCGGTTGGTAACGTAGAAATTCAGTAACTTTCTGCATTACCGACCGGTATTTAGCCATTCCTAATGTAGGTAAGGAATCGGTAAATAAGGAATCGGTAAAAATTGATTCATTATTGCTCTTGCAGTTAAGGAATCTGTTATACTGATTTCTTAAATGCAATGTAGGAAGCACATTAAAGAGTCCTTTTGAGCCTTAAGAAATCCGTAATTACCACCAACTCCAAGTTGGTGGTAATTACTGATTTCCTTAAAAAAACAACTTTTTTGTTTTTTGTTAAGTGCCATGTGGCACACATTCATGCCGTTAGGGCATGTATGTGTGCCACATGTGCACACATGCACATTTTAGGGGTGCAACAGGGTGTCCTTTTGACACCCTGGCACCCTTGAAAGTTCTCCCGCTATTAGCGATTCAGCAATACCGAATCGCTAATAGTGAATGTCTTCACATTCGTTCCTAGGGGCCTCCAAGCCCATAGAAATGAATGGGTAGGTATTCCTTATTACCGAATCTCAATTACCGATTCGGTAATAAGGAATATTAAGGATTCTGTATTTTTTACCAAATCTTTACCTACATAGGAAATACCGATTTCTTAATAGCGTATCAGTAAAATTCGATATTAAGAAATCGTTATTTCAGATTTACCTACTTCTGGCCCCTAGTTACTTACTTATTCCTACTAACGCTCTTGTTGTATATGCCATCAACCAGGACTATCCAGCCATCTTTATCCATGGATTTTCTGTCAATCTGAGTCCAGGTGTAACCCATCCCCTTGCAGTCAGCCTTGAGGCCCCCACGCTAGGTGTTTCTTGGCTTTCCTCTTTTCCTTTTCCCTTGAAGTTTTCAGGTGAGGGCTTGCCTGGTGGCTGATGCAGGTTTGAGGATGGTGTGATTTATCCATCCTGTTAGACCTGTCTGGTTTTTTTGGCGAAGTCCCTCCTAATTTTTATTTATTTTGTCCCCTTTTTGCCCCTCATACCCTTGTTAATTTTTGTGTCTACTGACTTTTTGTAGGTGTTGATCAGGGGGATAGGTGTTTTCTTCCCCCCTCATAATCTTTTACCTCAGGCCCAGAGGCCTGTTCTGACAGGAAAGTTGGCACCACCTAAAATGGTGGCCACTAACTGCCCCAACTGTCACCAACAGAACCTGGCCATAGCCCAACATAGGGCATTCCAGAACCTTCTGGTCCATTCTGGACCACTGAAGGGCAGCCTATATAAGGCGGAATGCGGGGCAGCCATTTTGTCTACCTGTGGAAGTCAGCTGGAGGACAGGTGGTAGCTAAGGGTGGGAAAAGGTTAGACTTAGGGTTGACCTCCTGAACTGGGAAGCTGCCTATTTGGTCCAACCCCCAACTCCCCTTTTAGTTATTTGTCTTGGCCCCGCTGTGGGAAGTTACTGGAGACCCTGGGCGCCTGTGTGACCCCTAGTCTAGAACCGAGGGGTGAGAACAGGAGAAGGAGACTGCGGAGTAGTGAGCGCAGTCCTCTGCCCAGTGTGAGGATCTGAACTGAAGAAGACTCCTGAGCCTGTCATCTGCCCAGTAAGGTGGGCTGGGGTTCCAGTGCCTTAAAAGTGCACAGTGACTGTCTACTGAGAAAGCCCCCCTTGATTCCCTCCTCCCTTCTGAGGATAGGAAGAAAGCTGGTGACCGGGGTAGCGCTGTACACCCCTTACCTGTGGCAGGACTGTTAGTGAGCCGATCCCCCTTTGAACGCTAAGGTGGTGAAGTGTGCAGGAAAGTCCCATCCCATCTGAGGAGTCCCGAGCGCTTCTGCCGAGATTGGGACCCCGGGGGCACCTTCCGCGCTGTAATTACGTGTGGGGAAGTGACCCGGCTGTCAGGGAAGAGCCAGAGCGAGACGCGGTAAAACGGCGCCTTCGCGCATGCCCCAAAGCAGATTCACTGTCTCGTCAGGAAGGACCTAGGGTCGGGCAGGTCCGTGAGTAGCGTCTTCCTTCCGAGGGCGGGTGCGAGCGCTTCCGCGCATGAGGAGGAGATCAAAGCCCCGCCGGACGTTGTGAGGAGAAGCCTCCGGGCAAGCGCTTCTGCGCATGCCCGCGGAAGCAGTGACTCGCCGAGCAACGTGAGGAGCCGGCTGCGGCTAGAGTGAGTGTCTCCCTACTCCCCTGCTCGCGCGCCACGCAGAGGAGCTGGCCGAGTAGGGAGAGGGAGCTGAGAGTCTTGGATGTTGTTGGGGGCAGTAAGTCATCGGCCCTGTTCTCCGCTCGAGCGCCCAGCAGAGGAGCTGGCCCGAGTGAGGAGAGCGCAGGGGAGCTACAAGGGAGCCTTCGCCCCAATTAAGGGATTGACCGCCTCGGTGGTGTGCTCAGCCCCCCCCCCCCCCCCCCTTCGTTTTGTTCATCTTGCTGCTGAACACAGAGAAGAACACAACCACGCTGTGGAAACAAGTAAGGAGTGGAAATACAGGGGGAGTGGCGCTAGTGCCTACAGAGCAGTAAAGTAGATACTGGTCAGTCAATCCCTGCTAACCTCAGGTTGGGGAGTAACATAAGGAAACCAGATCTAGCCATTGTGGTGAACTGATTAACTGAACTGTGTTTCAAGTAAATGAGAGTGAGGCTCTGGCCTAATTTAAGTAAGCTGGGTACAGTCATTACCTAATCGAACCTTCTTAGTTCAACTGTAAGAAACTGCATTGTGATTCTCTTTGAAACTGGTTTAATGACAAATGAACTGTAATGTTGAACCTGACTGACTAAATTGCTTAGCAGTTTAAATGTTATGACTGTAATGATATTTGCTCTTGCTTATAGTGAGGTGTAGTTTTCTCCCAAGATTCTAGCGGAGTATATCTAGCCTAATTGATTCTAAGGTACAGTTATCCTAATGCTGAAGTGTGATAAGAATTTGGAAATACAGTGACTGCTGGTAATTTAAAAAGTGATAATCTGCTAATAGTTTAAAAAGTGTAATTGCTGTTACAGAAGTGACCTGCAATGTTCTAAGCTATGCATATCTAAATTGATCTGAAGTGTTCTAAAACGATTTATATTTTGAGAACCAGAGAATATATTATTTTTACATAAAGCAGTACGTATTTTCATATAATTTTGGTGTAGTGTTTTCTTTTTGAGTGCTATTGCGTGAAATTACTTTTGGGTGGTCTGCAACCTTTTCACTGTGCCTCTGAATGTTAGTCTTGCCCTAGGCCAGGCTACCTAATTCCAACATATTGGTGCCTAGCGGTGGGATTGCGGACTTGGTTGCAGCTACTTACTAGTAATTTGACGTGATACACCCAACCTACACCAGGAGTTTTCTCCTTGCGGCCCTCCCAATTAGTCTTTTTGTTTTTTCTAAATTTATTCCTGGAGGTGGGTGGAGTTGGTTTAAGGTTACCCTTGCCCCTCTGAAATTTCGGGTGTGCATCCAGGTTTGCCAGACTCACAATGGAGTTTGCGGTGGAAAACCTGGAAGTCTATTCCGTGCCCCAATTGAGAATGTTCTGCCAACAAATGGGGGTCTTTTTCAAACATGGTGCTAGGAAGGGGGAGCTCCAGACTAGCCTTAGGGCCTGGGTGGAGGCACACCAAGAGACAAAGGAGGAGGATGAAGAGGTTGACCAGGGCACAGAAGGGGAGGTGGAGGAGTTATTCCGCCATGAGGGGGAAAACTTGCTCACTGGACCAGTGTCCTATTCCAGAAAGGGCAGTAGCATTTCTGGGAAAAGCCTAACAGAAGCCGAGCTCACCGATAGGAGGGAGAAAAGACAGCTAAAGTGGGAGTTGGCTAAGTTGGAGCAGGAGAAAGAGGAGAGGAGGATGGTCCACGAGTTTAGACTGAAGGAACTGGAGCTCCAAAGTCTGCAACGGGGGTCCTCTCCTGTTAGGAATGGTGGCAGCGAACCGAAAGAGTCAGCCAGGGAGACCAAACCCTATATCCCCAAGGACCTGATAGCGAGCTTCAGTCAGGGGGATGATGTAGCTAAGTGGCTGGCCGCTTATGAGGTTTCTTTGAAGGTTCATGGAGTGCAGGAGAAGCACTGGGGGGGTAGTTTGTACAAGTACATGCCTCCTGCTGGTCGGGACACCTTGCTGGCCCTGGATCCAGAGGAACAGACAAACTACCCCACCATGAAGCTGGCGTTATTGAGGAAGTTCGGGCTCACCCCAGAAAGGTACCGACAGAAGTTTAGGGGGAGCCACAAGATGGGCACTCAGAACTGGGTGGACTTCCTTGACTACGCCAGAAAGGCCTTAGAGGGTTGGGTCAAGGGCAGTGAGGTAAAAGATTATGAGGGGCTGTACGATCTGTTTTTGAGAGAACACCTCCTCGAGAAATGTTTTCCCGAGCTGCGCCAACACCTGGTAGACAGCAAGCTGACCAATCCCAGGAAGCTTGCAGAGGAGGCGGACATCTGGACAAGTACCCGGGTGTCCTCCAAGGGGACTGGAGGGGAATCTCAAAAAGCCGGACAGGGCGCCCCCCAGAAGAAGGAGGGGGGGGAGAAAAAGAAAGAGTTCTCTAAAGGTCCCCAAAATAACTTCCAAGGGAAGGGAGCAGGTTTCACCCCTAGGGCAAACCCTCCCCGGAACCCTCATCCTGGCCAGAGCCAGCAGCCCAGGGTTCTCCACTGTTTTGAATGCGTTGGCGTTGGACATTATAAGGGAGATGTCAGATGCCCAAAGAGACCACCCCCTCCCACCGGAGGAAAGTCACCGGGAGTAGCTAGTGTAGCGCTTGGGGAGGAGTTGCCCTTAGATAAGGGGGGTGAGTGGGCGGGTGTCACCTTAGTGTCCCTGGGAGAGCGGGAGATGGTGCCAAAGATCCAGGTGCCCCCGAATACTACAAAGTATGGGCAATGGGTTACCATCAATGGCCAGAGAGGGGAGGCTCTGAGGGATACAGGAGCCAGCATGACTATGGTGAGAAGTCAGCTGGTGTCCCCAGAGCAGGTTGTTCCTAATGTACTCCACCCCGCCGCGATGGCTGACGGCAGAATGGGCCACTATCCAGTGGCTGAGGTTCCCTTTGAGTGGGAGGGGGTTGCAGGTTCACTTCGAGTTGCCGTAAGCCCTGCCGTGCCAGTCGATTGTCTGTTGGGGAATGACATGGAACACAACACTTGGAGAGAGGTGGAATACCGGACGCATTCTGCGATGCTGGGTACACCTGACTGGGCCTGTGTCAGCACACGGTCTGCGACTGCCCGGAGAGGGAGTTCGCCTGGGTTGGAGCCTGGAACAATGGCCCAACCCGCTGCTAAGAAGGGACAGACCCGGAGACAGAGAGAGCCTGCTCCGGCTTCCACACCCCATGAGACAGATCGGCCACCTGCGGTGGTGGACCAGGAGTCCGTGGAGGGGGAAGTAGACTCTCTGGAGGATTTGCCCATCCCTGCGGAGTGGCATGTGGAGGGAGGTCCTACCAGAGAAGAATTCTGTAAGGGGCAGAGGGAGTGCCCCACCCTTGAGGGACTGAGGCGACAGGCTGAAGCCCAAGCAGCAGGTGATGTTACGGGACATTACCATATTTACTGGGAGGATGGACTCCTCTACAGTGAACCCAAGGTACCCTCGCCTGGTTCATCGAGGGCCTTGGTAGTCCCGCAACAGTACAGAGCCTTTCTTTTGGAATTGGCTCATGCCATACCCCTGGCAGGACACTTAGGCCAGGACAAGACCTTTGCGCGGCTTGTCCTCCACTTTTACTGGCCTCAGATGAAAGTGGCGTCCAACACATACTGTAGGACATGTGTAACCTGCCAGGCCAGTGGGAAAACAGGGGTGAAGCTAAAAGCTCCCCTGGAACCACTTCCAGTCGTTAGCACCCCCTTTGAGAGGGTGGGCATCGACATTGTAGGGCCTTTGGATCCACCAACAGCAGCTGGTCACAGGTTTATCCTGGTACTGGTGGATCATGCCACACGGTACCCAGAGGCAATACCTCTGAGGACAGTCACTGCACCTGTAGTGGCAAGAGCCCTAATGGGAATCTTTACCCGAGTGGGATTTCCCAAGGAAGTTGTGTCCGACAGGGGGACCAACTTCCTGTCAGCTTACATGCGGGCTATGTGGAAGGAGTGTGGAGTGACCTACCGGTTCACCACTCCTTATCACCCCCAGTCGAATGGACTGGTTGAGAGGTTCAATAAGACCTTGAAGGGCATGATCAGAAGTCTGCCCGAGAGCCTGCGGAGGAAATGGGATGTCCTCCTACCCTGTTTACTCTTTTCCTACAGGGAAGTGCCCCAGAAGGGAGTGGGCTTCAGCCCCTTTGAGCTTCTGTATGGGCACCCTGTACGCGGTCCTCTCAGCCTGGTGAAGGATGGTTGGGAGAAATCTCCCAGGAAACCCCCCCAGGATGTGGTGAGCTACATGCTGGCCTTCAGGAGCCAAATGGCGAAGTTGTGGAAGCAAGCTTCTGACAACTTGGAGGCCAGCCAGGCAGTCATGAAGGAGTGGTACGACCACAACGCTCACCAGGTGGAACTGGAGCCTGGACAGAAAGTGTGGGTGATGGAGCCTGGAGAGCTTAGCGCCCTCCAGGATCGCTGGACAGGCCCCTTTGAGGTGTTGGAAAAGAAGGGTAAGGCCACATACCTGGTGGACCTTAAGACCCCTCGACAGCCCCTACGGGTGCTACATGCCAACCGACTCAAGCCCCACCATGAGAGGCCTGAAGTCATGCTGATGATGGTGACTGACGGGGGAGAGGAAGCGGAAAGCGAACCTCTCCCAGATCTCTTTTCGTCCCAAGAGAAGGATGGGTCAGTGGAGGGAGTGATTCTCTCTCCCACTCTCACTCCTGAGCAACGGGAAGACTGCCGCCAGATACTGGAGCAGTACTCTTCGTTGTTCTCCCTTGTCCCGGGAAGGACCCACCTGTGTACCCATGATGTGGACACAGGAGACAGCCCACCAGTGAAGTCCAAGACCTACCGGCTGTCTGACAAGGTGAAGGCTAGCATACATGGAGAAGTTGCCAAGATGGTAGAGCTGGGAGTAATTGAACCTTCCAACAGCCCTTGGTCCAGTCCGGTGGTGCTCGTGCCAAAAGCCGCACCACCAGGCACCACACCTGAACTGAGGTTATGTGTGGATTACCGAGGACTGAATTCAGTGACAAGGACTGATGCTCATCCGATCCCTAGGGCGGATGAATTGATTGACCGGCTAGGAGCTGCCCAATATCTGAGTACCTTTGACCTCACTTCAGGGTACTGGCAGATCTCCTTGACAGATGGAGCAAGGGAAAGGTCAGCCTTCTCCACGCCTGAGGGACACTACCAGTTCTGTGTGATGCCCTTTGGGCTCAAGAACGCCCCTGCCACATTTCAGCGGCTGGTGAACCAGGTCCTCTCTGGAATGGAGAGTTTCTCTGCTGCCTACTTGGATGACATTGCTGTCTTCAGTAGCAGTTGGGAGGACCATCTGCAGCATTTGCAGGCCGTTCTCCAGGCCCTGAGACAAGCTGGATTGACCATCAAAGCCAGCAAATGCCAGATTGGGCAGGGGTCGGTTGTGTACCTTGGACACTTGGTGGGTGGGGGGACTGTGCAGCCCCTGCAGGCGAAGATTGAGGCAATCATGGCCTGGGAACCCCCCAAGACACAGACCGAGGTCCGAGCTTTCCTGGGCCTCACAGGATACTACCGTCGCTTTGTGAAGGGGTATGGCACTATTGTAGCGCCCCTCACAGAGCTCACCTCCAAGAAACAACCTCGACGGGTAGTTTGGACAAAGGCATGTCAGCAAGCCTTTGAAAAGTTGAAACAGGCAATGTGTGCGGCACCGGTCCTGAGGGCCCCAGACTTCTCCAAGGAGTTCATTGTCCAAACGGATGCATCAGAACATGGCATTGGGGCAGTGTTATCGCAACTCAATGAAGAGGGCCTGGATCAACCTGTAGTCTTCTTATCCAGGAGGCTGCTTCCCCGGGAACAGAAGTGGAGTGCCATTGAGAGGGAAGCTTTTGCGGTGGTGTGGGCTCTGAAGAAGCTGCGGCCATACCTCTTTGGCTCGCACTTCCTGGTTCAGACCGACCACCGACCCCTTCGTTGGCTGATGCAAATGAAGGGGGAAAATCCCAAGTTGTTGAGGTGGTCCATCTCCCTACAGGGAATGGACTTCCGGGTGGAACATCGGCCTGGAGTGGACCACGCCAATGCAGACGGTCTCTCCAGGTATTTCCGCCTTAGTGATGAGGACTCCCAAGGGGTTGGGTAGTTCTCCCCACTTTCAGCTGGGGGGGACGCGTGTTAGACCTGTCTGGTTTTTTTGGCGAAGTCCCTCCTAATTTTTATTTATTTTGTCCCCTTTTTGCCCCTCATACCCTTGTTACTAACTGCCCCAACTGTCACCAACAGAACCTGGCCATAGCCCAACATAGGGCATTCCAGAACCTTCTGGTCCATTCTGGACCACTGAAGGGCAGCCTATATAAGGCGGAATGCGGGGCAGCCATTTTGTCTACCTGTGGAAGTCAGCTGGAGGACAGGTGGTAGCTAAGGGTGGGAAAAGGTTAGACTTAGGGTTGACCTCCTGAACTGGGAAGCTGCCTATTTGGTCCAACCCCCAACTCCCCTTTTAGTTATTTGTCTTGGCCCCGCTGTGGGAAGTTACTGGAGACCCTGGGCGCCTGTGTGACCCCTAGTCTAGAACCGAGGGGTGAGAACAGGAGAAGGAGACTGCGGAGTAGTGAGCGCAGTCCTCTGCCCAGTGTGAGGATCTGAACTGAAGAAGACTCCTGAGCCTGTCATCTGCCCAGTAAGGTGGGCTGGGGTTCCAGTGCCTTAAAAGTGCACAGTGACTGTCTACTGAGAAAGCCCCCCTTGATTCCCTCCTCCCTTCTGAGGATAGGAAGAAAGCTGGTGACCGGGGTAGCGCTGTACACCCCTTACCTGTGGCAGGACTGTTAGTGAGCCGATCCCCCTTTGAACGCTAAGGTGGTGAAGTGTGCAGGAAAGTCCCATCCCATCTGAGGAGTCCCGAGCGCTTCTGCCGAGATTGGGACCCCGGGGGCACCTTCCGCGCTGTAATTACGTGTGGGGAAGTGACCCGGCTGTCAGGGAAGAGCCAGAGCGAGACGCGGTAAAACGGCGCCTTCGCGCATGCCCCAAAGCAGATTCACTGTCTCGTCAGGAAGGACCTAGGGTCGGGCAGGTCCGTGAGTAGCGTCTTCCTTCCGAGGGCGGGTGCGAGCGCTTCCGCGCATGAGGAGGAGATCAGAGCCCCGCCGGACGTTGTGAGGAGAAGCCTCCGGGCAAGCGCTTCTGCGCATGCCCGCGGAAGCAGTGACTCGCCGAGCAACGTGAGGAGCCGGCTGCGGCTAGAGTGAGTGTCTCCCTACTCCCCTGCTCGCGCGCCACGCAGAGGAGCTGGCCGAGTAGGGAGAGGGAGCTGAGAGTCTTGGCTGTTGTTGGGGGCAGTAAGTCATCGGCCCTGTTCTCCGCTCGAGCGCCCAGCAGAGGAGCTGGCCCGAGTGAGGAGAGCGCAGGGGAGCTACAAGGGAGCCTTCGCCCCAATTAAGGGATTGACCGCCTCGGTGGTGTGCTCAGCCCTCCCCCCCTTCGTTTTGTTCATCTTGCTGCTGAACACAGAGAAGAACACAACCACGCTGTGGAAACAAGTAAGGAGTGGAAATACAGGGGGAGTGGCGCTAGTGCCTACAGAGCAGTAAAGTAGATACTGGTCAGTCAATCCCTGCTAACCTCAGGTTGGGGAGTAACATAAGGAAACCAGATCTAGCCATTGTGGTGAACTGATTAACTGAACTGTGTTTCAAGTAAATGAAAGTGAGGCTCTGGCCTAATTTAAGTAAGCTGGGTACAGTCATTACCTAATCGAACCTTCTTAGTTCAACTGTAAGAAACTGCATTGTGATTCTCTTTGAAACTGGTTTAATGACAAATGAACTGTAATGTTGAACCTGACTGACTAAATTGCTTAGCAGTTTAAATGTTATGACTGTAATGATATTTGCTCTTGCTTATAGTGAGGTGTAGTTTTCTCCCAAGATTCTAGCGGAGTATATCTAGCCTAATTGATTCTAAGGTACAGTTATCCTAATGCTGAAGTGTGATAAGAATTTGGAAATACAGTGACTGCTGGTAATTTAAAAAGTGATAATCTGCTAATAGTTTAAAAAGTGTAATTGCTGTTACAGAAGTGACCTGCAATGTTCTAAGCTATGCATATCTAAATTGATCTGAAGTGTTCTAAAACGATTTATATTTTGAGAACCAGAGAATATATTATTTTTACATAAAGCAGTACGTATTTTCATATAATTTTGGTGTAGTGTTTTCTTTTTGAGTGCTATTGCGTGAAATTACTTTTGGGTGGTCTGCAACCTTTTCACTGTGCCTCTGAATGTTAGTCTTGCCCTAGGCCAGGCTACCTAATTCCAACACATCCCTATTGTCTTTTCATGATTTCTTCATGAGCAGGGAGTTGGAAAGTCTGGTGCTACAGCTTGGTGTTTGGCCAGCAGATTTGGAGGATTTTCCTTAGACAGGTGCTGGTGGTGGTCTTAGTTGTACTCCAAGTTTCTGCTCCATACAGAAGGACCGATTTTACGTTGCCATTAATAGGACTGATCTTGGTTTACAGTATTATGTTCTTGGAGCTCCAGATCTTCTTTAGCTGAATGAAGGCAGCCCTTGCTTTGCTTTTTCTTGCCTTGACATTGATGTGCGTGCTACCCTGCTTGTTTACGACGCTGCCCAGGTTGGCAAAGGCCTCAACCTCTTCCAGTGCATCACCAGCAAGAGTGACTGCAGTTGCGCAGGCTGTGTTATCCTTCAGGATCTTGTTTCTTTTCCTATGGATGCTGAGACCAAGTTGTGCTGGAGTGGCTGCCACTTTGTCGGTCTTCTCTTGCATCTGCAGATAGTTATAGGAGAGTGGGACCCGGTTGGCTGAAATGTTTAGGTCGTCGAGCTGCATCCAAGGTGTTCACTGGATCGCATTTCTTTTCCTTCATGTGGATATCTTCATGATCCAGTCTATGGCCAGCAGGAACAGAAAGGGCAAGAGCAAACAACGCAGGTGGACTCAAGTCATCACTTCGAAGGATCCTGTGAGCCTTCTCCTCCTTGGATTTCATGGAGTTCAACATTGACAATAAACAATTGGTGTTTTCTTTTAAAGAACACTCAATGGAGGCGTTTTACAACTTCAAGGCTTGCCTATAAGACATCTCAGTCTGGATGCAAGAAAACTGCCTGGAATTAAAGGCGGATAAAATGGAGGTTGTGTTTTTTAGCCAAGGAACTCTACCTCCTCCCAGGTTGTGCTGGTTGTCCAAACTGAATTCACACCACACCCTTCAGAATCGACCAGGAATCTGGGAATTAGGCTAGACAAATAGCTCTCCTCTGCCCAGATACAACATATCTCGTCCACTTGTTTCGGGAAGGTGAGAGCTATTAGGAATATTAGGAAATTCCTACGCTTTCTGATGGAGAAACATCGAAGACAGTAGTCCATGCATTAGTCATGTTTCAAATGGACTATGCAAACAGCCTATACCTGGGGTTACCTGCATATTTATTGAACTCCGCAGCAAGGCTTATTAGGCGGGTACCCAGGCACCACCACATCTCTCCGCATTTAAAGCAACTTCACTGACTTCCGATTATCAGGAGGACTGAATTTAAAGCATTGATCCTTGTATTTAGGGCCACCAGATGCTTGGGACCAAGTCCCTTAAAAACATTGCAGCTATACCAGCCAACTCGAGTTCTGAGATCCAACAACTTGCAACTCGTGAAAGTCCCTCGATACAGGAAAGCGCGATTGGGTGACAGATCCTTCGACTTGCAGTCTCCTAAAGTTTGGAATTGCCTCCTATAACATCTTTGCATGTAGGAATCAGGAACAGAATTCTGGAGAGCAGTAAAGACCTGGCTCTTCAGGCAGTAACTGCCCACCCACCCAATCCTCCGCTCGTGATTCTACCGCTTGCGCCGGGACACCTTCACTGAGGTAGCTGCGCACTTTAGGAACTCTTCATTCATTCATTCAAGCCATCATAAGAGTTTCTGATGAGTGTTAAAAGTTTATATGGCACACCGTACTGATGGAGGAGTTTTTAAAGGGTCTTCTTGTCCATGCTGTCGAATGTCTTCTCAAAGTCAATGAAGTTGACATAGAGGGAAGAGTTCCATTCTATCAACTGCTTAATGATAATGATGATGTGCGGTGTTGCAATCTGGTCTGTGCAAGGATTATCTTTGCAAAAGCCAGCTTTCGCATCTCGTAACTGAGCCTCAACTTGTTTTTTTGTTTAATTTAGGATGACTCTGTTGAACACTGGGTTTGAAAAAGAGTTATCTCTCTGTCACCAATCAACATTTAGCCCTTATTAAATGTAATAAGGCAACTCAGTGTTATCCTATGAGGCAGGTAGGCCTCATAGTGAAAAACGACTTTGGGGTTTTTTCACTACAAGGACATGCAAAACTTAAAAGTGCATGTCTAACCTTTTAATTACAATGCTCTCTGTCCTATGGACTACCTAGGGCATACCTTAGGAGTAACATATATGTAATAGTTTAAGGCTTGGCAAGGGGGATATTTTGCCAAGTCGAACTGGCAGTTTAACTCCATGCGCGCGGCGGGTTTTCCCGCTGTGCGCTGACTTTTTAAAAAACCCACGGTTCATGACGAGCTCAGTTCGGCATGAGCGTACGAGAGCCATAACTCATGACAAGCTGAGCTCGTCATGAGCGTCGAAGGGGTTAAAACTGCATTCAGGCTGCAATGGCAGGCCTGGGACATGTTTAGAGAGGCTACTTAAGTTGCTGGCACATAAGTGCTGAATTGCTGCTGGGCCACTAGTAGCATGTAATTTACAGGCCCTGGGTATTGAGTTACAGCTCTACAAGTGACTTATAAGTGACTTATAAGTATATTAAACATGCCAATCAGGTGTAAACTGATCTTACCATGATTAGAGGTGAGAGCTTAAGCACTTTAGACCTGGTTAGCAGTGGTAAACTGCAGAGTCCTAGGGCCTACAAAAACAAATTTCAGCAACATTAGGAGGGGTGAAGGCAAAATGATTGTCAATTACCTTGCAGAGAGGGCAGGTCCACCAGTATGGCACCATTACTGGTTACCTTAGGTAATGTTAGTTTTACCCAACCTAATGATTCTATTACTATCAGTTTTCAGGTAGATTATTCAGGATTCAAACATGATTCACAGAACCAGCAAATATCATCCCCAACCATTAACTAATTGAAGCATCTTACCAACAATTATGAGTAAAGTTCTATCTTCATGCCGAATTATATATAATTCTGTTGATCTATTTATGCTATAAAGCAAATCAACAATTCTTTAAAATGTAAATACAACAACTTTGGATATCTCCAAATTTATGTATTTTTTTTATTTTATTTTGAAAGTTTTATATAGCGCGAACAAGACCCTTGCGGGTATCAGAGCGCTTTACAATAAATGTGCATATGTATAACAAATCAATAGAAATAAGCAAGACCATTTGAACAAAATCAAGAAGCTAAATAAAAGAACAAGGCACAGAACAAACATTGTGAATAAAGCAGAGCGCATTACAATAAATGTGTATAGGCATATACATTATTTTTTAAAAGCAGGACCGTAAGAGTAAAGTCAAAATGCTTAATACAAGAACATAGGATAGATCAAACATTATGGATAAAGAGGACAATATTGATTGGCGGCAAAGGCAAACATAGTTAGAAGGGACAGTCGAATAGGGGTACTTCACAGAAAAGTAAAGCAATGTTTATGTAAATTTTGCCATAAGGATGCCTTTTACTTCCAGTTTGAAGGAAGTGGTGGAAGGGTTCTGTCTAATTTCTGGTGGCAGGGCATTCCATATCCTGGGTGCCACTCCTGAAAAGGAACGATTATAAGTTTTTTTCATCTTGAATTTTTGTGGTTTCAAAAGGACGTTTTCCTCACTTCTTGTTGATCTTGGTCCTCCAGATATTGTGAGTTTTTGTGTGAGATAGCTTGGAGCGCTGTGATGTAGGGCCTTGTGCGTCATGCAAGCAATTTTCCGGTGGATTCTGGCTTCAAATGGCAGCCAGTTTAAAGCTTTTAGATCCGGGGAGATGTGGGCCCTTTTTTTCGAGCGAGTGATGAGTCTTGCTGCGGCTTTGGTGGAGGCTCTAAGGGGAGCTGTGGCGGATTTGCCATAGTCCAGCCGCGGTTGCAGTAAGGCCTGCACCGCTAACTTAAAGTCATTTTGCGGTAGGAAGGGCTTACGCTTCCTTAGTGTGTTGATCTGAAAGTTTGCTCCCTTCGCTGCATTGCTAATATGCTTCTGCATATTGAGGTTACAATCCAAGGTTATACCCAGCGATATCGCCGAGTCCACAATGGTTGGTTGAACATCTAGTGCTGTAAGGTGTTTTATCAAATTTTGCATAGTGGGGACTTTGGCGGGGGGAGCAATGAGGAGGAATTCAGTTGTTGAGGCATTCAGTTTGAGGTGATTCACTGCAAGCCAGGTTTGGGTGCCCACTATGAAGTGGCAGAAGCTTCTAGAACCCTCTTCATAGAGAGGTGTCTGGAATTTTCTGTCACATTGCCCTGGCCTTAGCTTGCCTGGGGCACAGAAGGCTAGTTGTGAAACCCATTGTGAGTGTGCTAAGACAGAGTCTTTGTGATGTGCAAGTATGTTAGGTGACAGCTACACCGCCTATCAAGTAAGAGGTAGCCCATTCTGCCAACACCTATTTCTCCTTTGTCTCACTGTCTATGAGCAATACATAAAGACCAACTGCCAGCTAAACCTAGTCATGTGATCCAGGATACAGCCTGCTGGTACCAAATGGTTGGGAGAATAAAATGCCAACTTTCTTAAAAGTTACATTTTCAGAACTGTGGCTTAAAATTCAATTGTACCATTAAAGGGAGTTTTAAATTATAATTCTTTAGAAACCAAACTCAGCATTCCTGCCTGCTCCCAATTGAAAGATTTCACTTATTAAATGCAACAAGGTAACACAATGTTATTGTATTCGAGACGAAGGCTTTGCAAGAGTAAAAAATGTATTTAAGAGTTTTTCGCTCCAGGACATGAAAAAGTTAAAAGTTTGTTTTAAATACCCTATGAACTGTTTAGTGCCCACCCAAGGAGTGTCGTATACGTATTAAAAAGGAAGGTTTAGGCCCTGTAAAAAGGTTTATTTTACCAGGTTGATATGGCAGTTTAAACCTGCACATACAGGCTGTAATGTCAGGCCTGAGATATGATTAAAAGGGTAACATAATTGGGTGGCACAAGAAGTGATGAAGGCCCACTAGTAGCATTTAATGTATGGGCCCAACGTACATTTACTGCTACTTGGCACTTACAAGTAAATTAGATGTGTCAATTGGGTGTAAGCCAATTTTGCCATGTTAAAAGGAGTATTTTAGCACTGGCTGGCAGTAGTAAAGTGCATGGAGTCCTAAGGCTAACAAAAATGAACTCATCGAAAACAGGTGAAGGCAAAGAAATTAGGGATGACCCTGCAGAGAGAGCCAGGTCCAACACTCTTCTATTTGCACTGTGTAATGGGTCATAAAACGCCCTTTAAAAGTCGGAAAGACATTTATGATTCCTGAAAGGATTTTGTACCCAACAAATAATAATTTTTGTTTTCAAATCCGTTTTTTGAGAATCGAAGGCTTTGCAACCTCAAATGAGTTTTATACAAAAAATACTCTAAATATTTATTGTGCATCTCTTATAATAGGGAATCTGCATCCTATGGAATTTGAATGTTCACAGAGATTGGCCAGGTGTGTGTATCAGAGTGCAATTGGGCCCCTGAATAACTCGAGATAGTTTTCCCAGGTCTAGCAGCTGTGTAACATCACGCCATACATTTTGCATCCAAGTTTATACTTATCAAATCTGTATTTCAGGTAAATGAGGGTGACATTTTAATTAACACAAATGTGACTCAAATTAAATGTAATAGCTGCTAATGTTATTAATATTTATTCAAATTCACCCAGGTGGTTCTATTTCTATACACCCTTAAAAGCATGAAGAACTGTGGCATGAGTTTACTTAGTGTTGCTTGAATATGGTTTTACCTTGAAAAAACAAAAGACAAGAAGCGTTTGACAAAACAAGAATAGTTGGTTTAATTAGACACTTTGGCCGGTAGCACAGTTACAGAAGCGGTTCTGAAGACTGTCTCAAAGTACAATCAATCTGAGCGAGTTTTTATACAGTTTTTGGGTATCATACAAATACTTCCTGTGATCCTTATTTGGTAAAAGAATGCAGGCCTTTTGTCTGTTGAGTTATAAATAAGACCCCTGATCAGGTGGGCCTCGACCGTGCATGGGCACAATGGGGGCCAGTGAGTAATGTGTCCCAATGTCTAGCATGAGGATGATCACTGCCTGTATAGTGTGTGCTGTGTCCTGATTGGCTATGTGTTCCTAACTTTGTGTGGCATCCGACTTTATGATGTTTGGGGTATGCAGCAATGTTTGTTTCATTAGGACCACACTCCCTGGAACATTGTGCTTATCCAGGAGAGGGATCTGAGTTTCCTGTTCGTGCATTTGCTGGCCGGCTGCGTGTCATTCAGTAACCTCAGGCCTATGTTGCAAAACCTGCCTGACCACATAATTCTCATTGGAGATGACGGAGAGTTTGTGACAGGGGAGTTTCTTTACCCCTTCAATGCTCGTGATGGAACCCAGCCGTCATGAGCCAAGGGTGGCCTGTGCGCATGACGGCTGGGTTCCGTCACGACCACACCCGCAATTGTATTTGTAATGTCCAGCACCGGGCTGGAATTCAGGCCACAGGCAAAGTGTTAATAGTGATACGATTTTTGTCGTATATGTGAGTGAACATTGGCATCGATGTTATCAATTGTAACATTAGTTCCCTAATACATTGTATTTCAAAACAGAATAAGAGAAATATTTACTACAAGTGGAAGCATTTCCTACTAATTCATCTGCATGTAAATATATCTCTGCTTTTGTAATTATTAATGTTCAGAACAAGATTTTAGTAGTATTGTTAAATGTACAGACAATTGTGCAAGAGGCCATTGTTGTTGTGATGTTGATACACTGTGTGAATGTGTGTATGAGTTCCCATATGGTATTCATGGCCTCACTGGTATTGTCAATGTGAATCTTCTCTACATAATGTAGGCCAGCGTGATATACTACCAAGGAAGGCAGTAGAAATAGTGCCTAAAAAGTGTAGCATTTTTCTCTTTCATGACTCATAGTTTGAGTACTCTGATCAGGTGATCCGAGATTATCCCAGAGATTTACAAAAAATTGTGTCAGTGTGCTTACACCATTTTGTTGTTCTTGCAGTTTGCTGTTAATTATGGCAGACTGGCTATGCCTCAAAGCCCAGGTAATGGCTGGCTGTGCAGGAAACAACTGATAGCAGTGAATTGTGGCTCAAATTTAAATAAGTATGCTGCAGCCATTCAGTTATCCTCACTCACTTGATCTGGACCCGTCACTACAAGAATTATCTATTCTCGGGTGATGGATCTTGGACACCGTATTTTGATCAAAAGAGCTATTACATAATCACAAACAAATAACAACTGCAATTCCACATATTAGTCAATAATAAAAGTTGTAAGTAGTTTTAAAGAGTTTTATTTTCTAATTAATTGTTTAGGAATTCTGAGTCTTTATTCATTAGTCAAATATCAATCAGGTTACAGAATTGATAATAGAAAAATAGGGTTAGAACAGATCATATCAAAATAATGCATTCAGAGTGTTCCACAAAGAAAAGAATTACCTATTGTACGAAGGGGGCGCATATAGTGCAGGTCAGAACCTATGAAGAGTTCAAAGCAAGAATGAGAATAGCATGAAGCTCAAAATCATAGAGCAAATGAGCCTCAGTAAAAGCCAATTAGTTAAAGCATAAAGTTTGGGTAATGTCAAAAGGGCACAGCATGACTTCTCTCCTCTCCTGTCTCCACTGCTCTGTGATGCTCTGAGCTCCCTCTGCTCTGCTCTGCATACTAAACTGCTCTCATCTGTCATCTCCTGAGCTCTGATCTCCTAATCTAAGAACGCGTTTATGAAGACAGTACTTCATGTTGCAAAACATATGTCATGTTCTCTAGTCTGCAACCAATGCGATTTTAGCATTCTCCAATATTCACATTTCTCCTCGATCCCATGTATTTTGTCATCCAGCAGAATGTCTCTTGTATGTTGTAACAATAAATCTCTGGAGTCTTTTTTCCATGGCTTCATTTCTCTAAACATCTAATAAAGCAAATTGCATTTTAGCTAAACAAATGATCTGTGTAAAACATTGCATTCGAGGCAAGAAAAAGATTATTAAGCAGGACATTCATTACATCAAACATGAAATGGTTAAACGAAGTACATGTGTTTTCTGCTTCACTTCAGCAAATAAAATACAGCTTTTAGCAGCAACAATTTATAAAAGCGTCTTTATGATTATCTAAGGCTAAGCTGAACTCCTCTTTTTCAGGTGTTCACATCCTTGTATTTTCTCTAATCAAGCCATTATTTTAGTAAGCTGTCTAAACCCTTGAAGATTTTTATTTACAAGTACCGCATCTTCTGCACTTTTAAATGCAGTGTTATTTTAAAACAAAGACGTATAATTATTGTAAGTTTAATAAAAGGTCAAACTATCAAATATCTGGGCATGTTTCAGCATCTCCTAATGAACACTATTTATGAAAAGAAAATTCTAGTTAAGCCTGGCATTGCAAAAAATGAAAGCATCCTGTTTTCAGCATCAATTATCTGCGTGTCATTTTAAAAGTGCACTTTTCATGTTTAAACCCAAGGCAGATTAGCATTAGTAGTGATTAATTTTTAAAGGAAATTGTCTGCTCTAACACATACAAAGGTACTCAGAACAATTCCTCTGGAACCCTTTGAGCTCGGTGCCCCAGATTTTATAGTCATGCCTTTGTTATACTGGGAGGTGTTGGAGGGCTTTCTGCATAGATGTACTATGATCACACTTTCCCAGATTACAAACATAGCTTCAATGCTCTGTTTTGTATCTGGGATTTTATAATCTGGTTTGTGGCAAGTGTACCATAGTACAGTGTAGTTTGTTTTTTATCAATACCAGGGAGGGAATTACACTGTGCCCTGACGAAGGCCCTGGACCATTTTTGGCCTCCCATTTTGGCCTCCCATTTTGGGCTGAAAAATGTTGGCAGTCTTTTAGGGTCTTAGGACCATAACCTCCAATAAGACCTCTTTTATATCTTTTTTTAACATCCACTTCATCCTCACTAAAAAAGGGATACCTGGAGGTGTAGAAGGATTTTTATATTTTAGTCCCCCTGGCCAACATCTCCTAAGAGCTCCCTGAAATATGGTTGAGCACACCCAGACCATTAGGAGTCTGGGTGAACCCGATGATGAAGCATGACACCAATAGGGTGTATGAGAGTTAAATAACAAAAGGACATTTTTCCTTCCCGCTGTTGCGGTTTTTGTCACCTAACGAGTTAATGAGGCTTTAGGAGCCATTTCTGGGTCTACATACACTTATTGTGAATGGAGTTTGAGCTTGTGAGGTATCCTCACCCTTCACCTCTCTAACCCCTTAGTGAGGATAGTGGGGTATTCTCCACTGCCAAATAAAAATGATGCCAACTAAACCAAACCCAAGGACATCATAATTGTAATTTAACGAGATAAAGGGATTTATCTAATTGATGCCTGTCACTGTCATAGCTGAAATGGCTGCAGTTCCTAAATCTACGTTTAAAATAGACTGACTTGAGAAGGTAGCTCATGGCGTACTGCTCGTATTGTGGTGTTTGTTGGATGACTTGGGACATGAGTCAATGATCAAAATGCAGAGTAGAATGCTTTTAAGCTATCCTCTAAATATCTTATTTTGGGGATTATTGGAAGGTAGATTATTAGTAGGGGCAAATGTATATCTGCCACTAGCAATAAGGCCACTAACACAGTATAGGGCTCAGAATAGGTCTTAGAAAATTATTCCTATGCTCAACCCTTGGAAGCGTGGCTGCAAGCAGGCAGGCTTAACTTCAAAGACAGGTATGTAATGCATTTAAAAACACCAATCCAGTAAATAATTAAGACAGCATGCACAATAAAACTCCAACACCAATTTATACAAATAGGAAATATTTTTATCTTTAATCTGACACCAACATGTAGGAAAACAGAGATATGAATTTTTTAAGATTTAGCTCTATATAGCACATACAAACCTATAGCGCAATATCGGGACATCTGGTCGACCGCAATGGAGCCTACCTCTCATGGTAGGTCTCGGTCAAAGTTTTTACCTTCTGACTTAGAAACTTTTCTGAAGCTTTTCTTCCCGGGTCTCTCGAAGCTCTCAGCCACTCCAGATTCGGTGAGGGTTTGCCGTATTGCCTTGCAAGAAGCTCCTGGTCAAACTTATGGAAGTCCAGAAGTCCTACCTCCAGAGCGTTCCAGCAGGACGAACCAAGGATATAGGCTGACTCGAGGTTAAAGGCAGGCGGCTTGGCTCTCACAATTTCTCCCGGTCAACTTTTTCTTGCGGGGTCCCTCAATGCTCTTCACTTGGCCGAATTTAGTGAGGGTTCACCTGCCTTGGATTATGCCTACTCCAGGTCAAACTCTGGGAGTCAGACCTACATAGCTTTCCAGCTGGACGAACCTGGATGGCAGGCCAGCTCGCGGTTGAAGGCAGGCGGCTTGGCTCTCCAGGTTGAGTCGGTCCCCTTATGGAGCTTTTTCCAAAAGTTGCTCCAAACTTCTCCAGACTCCTGGTACTTCTTCTTGAAGTTCCCCAAAGGGTTCCAAAGTGTCTCAAACTCACTTCAATTGTCTGGAATTCCAAGATGATCCTTGAAAGTTGAGGACTTCAGTTCCCACAATCCACCTGGACAAAACCCTTACAAATCCACTGGTAGTGTTCGAGGTTGAGGATTCTTGGTGGTGATGTTCCAGGTGAGCTCTGTTAACCTGTAGCTTACAGGAAGTCCACTCTTTAGTCATTTTACAGCAAGGTAGTCCACAGGGCTATAATCCCAGATGATGCAGTAGACGCAATCTTTAGAGTGCAGGCTAATTTCTCTGGATCAAGCAGGAGAGGCCACTCCTGTCCAATGGTGGGCAGAGCACCACCCAAAGGTATCACAACTTCCTTCCAAGTGTGGCACTATTTTGTCCCAGAGTGCACCAATTCTTCCAAAATCATAATGGCTGATTTCCAGCAGGGAGAGAAGAGCTAGTTAAACACCCCCCTAGGATGGCTAATCTCCATAGTCTCGCCCCCTTGCATCTGCTCATTCCTTCCTCAAGATTACCATCTGGAGGGGTTCAAAAGAGTAGAGTTGTAAATGACACTGGTGTCTTCCCCTTCCCTTGAAGTCCATTGTTTAAGACTCCGCCCCCTGCTCTGGCATTCCTGTGTAATAGGGTTATAGTATCTCCGTGCACTCACTAGATTATTCTAATTCAATTGGTTTGGGCGCGTTTCCTTGTCGCACTATGCCAGGTAGTGCCTTAAATCATGCATACAAAATGTGATGAAGGAGTCACTGCAAGGCGCGCATTTTCACATGAAACTGGTGGGTTTCTTCAAAAGTTTATGTAAAAGAATGCAAACCAAACTTGCTTGAATGCTTAGTTGCGAATTTATTTCATTCCAATAAGAGGATCATTCATCAAATTATTCTTGAAATGTATCCAACATAAATCAATCTTCATATTACTTGATGCTTGCCCAATGCATTTCGGGTTAATAGGTGTAACCCTTCGTCAGGGGCCTAAAATGAAAACATACAAGACCTTAACTTTCAGGAAAGAGAACCATGAGGTCATAATGACCAAACGCATAAATGACATTGATATCAATGCTATGGTTGTACATGTAACCTATTAAACATTTTCAAGCCTCAAAACAGCGATGTACATAAAAAGAAACTGACAACGTAGTCCTTTCTGTGTGCGCTAGTAAGGTGCGTGGTGAGAGCAAGTAGTGTACTCTGAGCGTATGGTATTAGGGAAAAGTATAGATGCGGGGAGGAATGGGATGGCAGCCTAACCGTATGGCGGACAGAGTCGAAAGTTGTGGAGCTTACCGCAGTAGTAACGTGTAGTCGTCTTAGTGTTCCGAACGCGGAACCGGTCCGATAAGCGAAGGACCAATGGGAAGGTTAGTTATAGGTATGTAGGTGGGTCACGTGGTGAGTGTTCGGAAAAATAAGTATAACAAAACGAGAAAGGAAACCAGAACTTTAATGAGGAAGGGAATCAGGATGAGATGATGAACAATAACATAAAATGACGGCAGAAAATTAAAGGGAATTCGCAAGCTTAGACGCGCGGAATAGCGTGGCTGTTATGTGTATTCTCATTGGTGCGCTCAGGGTCACGTGATACGGCGACTAAAAGTAAACAAAGGCTCATACAGTATTACTTGTTTGGAGTGGAAAATACAAAGAAAAAAAAACATACGAATCAGGAGATAGGGATATGGAGTGTGTGGTAATGAAAATAGAGTCATAAGCTATGGCAAAATTGAAGTAAAATAGATTTTGACACATTACGTGAAAATCAGTGATTGTTAGAGTACCAACATGCAAATTCAATGAATATTGATGAAAATGTACTAGCTCAACAGCTAGGGTGCGTCAGGATTACATGAAGAAGATAGAAACTGCATTAGAAAAATAGGAGTAACAATTTCAAAGTAGTCAAATTGGTTCATCCATAGAGGAGCGAGAGGTCGCTCATATAGCCGTATGGAGTGTCACAGATTACAGGAAACATGAAAATTCAATTCTATCATTGATCCCTGCTGGTTGGAGGGAATTCAGTTTCTTGATCCAGTAAAATTCTGCTTGTAGTCGTTGTTTCGTGGGATCAATGTCTTGGCGTTGCGGGAGTATCTCCAGTATGGTGAATTTGAGTTGAGTGATTTGATGATTGTTTTCAAGCCAGTGCGTGGCTATTGCTGATTACATGTTTTTTGTCCGAATATTACTTTTGTGCTCTGATATTCTCGTCTTAATCTTTCTTTCTGTCTGTCCGACATATATTTTGCCACATGGGCATTTGATTGCGTAAATCACATTTTTGGTATCACAAGTTCCTGTATATTGTAAATCAATTTTGTGACCTTTGGTGGGATGCATGAAAGTATTTCCAGGTATTATATTATTGCAATGTATGCAATTGAGGCATTTGAGCATACCTTTAGGTGAGGTTTTAGTGACTTTTTTGGCGCTGAGTGTCTCTTTGAGGTTTTTGGATCTTTTAAAGGCAAAAGTCAAATGATCACTGTAGAGGTTGGTTAGGTCTGGTTCTGTTCTGATCAGGTTCCAATGATGCTTAATAATTCTCTTGATTTGTGCAGATGCTGTTGAATATTTTAAGACACATACTGTCTTGTTTTCTTTGGATTGGGGTTTAGATGTTAATAGTTGATCTCTAGTAAGATTCGTTACTTTTTTGATGGATTCATCTAGGACATCTTGTGGATATCCACGTTTTTGGTATTGTTGTAGTTGATCTGTGAGGGTTTCTTCCAATCTATGAGGGTCCGAGGTGATTCTTTTGAGACGAATGAATTGGGACGTGGGTAAGTGTTTTTTCAAAGTTTCCGGATGAAAGCTTTGGTACAACAAGCTAGAATTTCGATCTGTGGGTTTTTTGTACACTTGAGTGTGTAGTTTTTGGTTGATGATGGTTATCTGTACATCTAGAAAAGAAATGGTTTCTTTTTGGATGGTGTGTGTGAATTTGATTCTGGGATTTAGTTGATTTATTTCCATGATGTTGGTCAAAAGTTGTTCTTTGTCACCTTTCCAAATTAAAAATAGATCGTCTATGTATCTTTTGAATGTCACTAAGTGATCAGTCCAGTTGGTGTTGTTCAATATATTCTCATGTTCAAATTTAGACATGAACAGGTTAGCATACGAGGGGGCCCCCCCGAAACCCATTGAGGTTCCATTACACTGGTTATAGAACTTGTTGTCCCATTCAAAATAGCTATGATATAGCGCAAAGTGCATGAGTTCCATTAGAAAGATTTTATTGGCTTCACATTCATCATCTCTTAGGAGATTCCATTCGAAAGCTTCAAGACCTTCATTGTGTGGTATGGAAGTGTATAGTGACACTACATCAATTGTGCTAAGCCAATATTCTGTGTTGGGTTCCAACTCTATGGTTTTGAGCAAATTGAGAAAAGATGTAGTATCCTTAATGTAAGTTTGACCTCTTTGTACGATCGGCTGTAGAAAACAGTCTAGGTATTTGCCAATACTGTCAGATATAGACCCGCAAGCAGACACTATGGGTCTGAAGGGTGGTTTTTTCAAGTCTTTGTGAATTTTTGGCAACATATAAAGTTTTGGCCTCCTCGGGTATTTGGTTACCAAAAATTTGTATGTTCTTTCGTCGATCCATTTTTGTTCTAAAGCATGATCCAGAATTACTGTGAGGATTTTTTGGTATTCTTCAGTGGGGTCAATATCCAAAGGAATGTATGTATTTTCATCATGTACATGTTGGTTGACACTAGAATGATAAAAGATGGTATCCATGACGATGAGGGCTCCCCCTTTGTCTGCTTTTTGGAAAGTGATTTCAGTATCATTTGACAACTGCATGATGGTACTAAGTTCATTCTTAGACATGTTGTTTTTGGTGTTTTTATTGAAGTTGATTTTTTGAATGTCAGTTAGTATCATTCTTTCCACAGTCTCTATGGTTTTGTGCGTATATGGTGCACAAAATGTGCTCTTGGGTTTGAAGACCGTGATGTCGGTAGTAGATGGAGGTATCGCATCTTTGAAGAAGTATTTCAGTTTGAGGTTTCTGAAGAATTTAAATAGCGCTATCTCAGTTTCCGCCAAGTTGGTCTTATATGTAGGTACAAATGTAGTTCCTTTATTTAATACCGCCATCTGGGCTGGTGAGAGAGGTTTAGATGAGATATTGATAACTAAGTCGTTTTTGTTGACTTCTGACTCCTTGTTCGTTTGGCTATTTCTTCGGGAGTTTCTTCTCCCCCTCCTGATACGATTATAGGTGGTGCGTTGGCTGCAGGACTGATGTCTAAAAAAGGCTGCTTTTTAGTGGATGTGCTGGGTTGTTGGGTTTTCTCAATAGGTTGTCTTGTCTGTGAAATGTCAGATTCAGATACTAAACTTTCTTGTGACGAATTCGTTGATGGTTTGGTTTTGGGTTATTGCCATTTCTTTTGGTTATAGATTTCTGCCCAGGTGTACACTTCGTCATATTTATAATCAATTGTGTCTCTTTTGTATTTCCTGACTTTCCGGTCATTTACTTCTTTGGCATATTTGTCTAATCTTTTGTTCACATCCTCCAGCATTGTTTGTAAATCTGGAAATTTTTCAAGCTCCTTTTTCATATTGTTTAGATCAACTTCAATTTCTTTTAAGACTTTGGAAAGTTCTTGTATAATTAATAGAATTAAATCCAGCGAGCATTTGTTCAGGATTTGATACCACTTTTCAACAAAATTTTTACTGTTCTTACACAACATCGGTTTTAGAGCGATTCTCAACCCTCTAGGGATTCTCCTATTCTTATGATAATGTATCAATGTAGTCGCATGTAATCTTTGGTTAATTTCTTTTTTACTTAGAAATTCAAATTGCCGGATTAATTGCGCTGTAGTTGAAATGTTTGGACTGAAAGCTCTGGTCTCTTGTATGAGTCCATATATTTCTTCAGCTGCTTCAGGAGTGAAGGCTAGCAACTCGGCTTGATTGGTAGTTAATTGGGCTATTTCTTCGAACTGCATTTTTCAAACTGTTTGTTGGTGCGCTGGGAGATGAGGTAGGCGAAAGTCTGTCAAATTGGGTTATAGTATCTCCATGCACTCACTAGATTATTCCAATTCAATTGGTTTGGGCGCGTTTCCTTGTCGCACTATGCCAGGTAGTGCCTTAAATCATGCATACAAAATGTGATGAAGGAATCACTGCAAGGCGCGCATTTTCACATGAAACTGGTGAGTTTCTTCAAAAGTTTATGTAAAAGAATGCAAACCAAACTTGCTTGAATGCTTAGTTGCGAATTTATTTCATTCCAATAAGAGGATCATTCATCAAATTATTCTTGAAATGTATCCAACATAAATCAATCTTCACATTACTTGATGCTTGCCCAATGCATTTCGGGTTAATAGGTGTAACCCTTCGTCAGGGGCCTAAGATGAAAACATACAAGACCTTAACTTTCAGGAAAGAGAACCATGAGGTCATAATGACCAAACGCATAAATGACATTGATATCAATGCTATGGTTGTACATGTAACCTATTAAACATTTTCAAGCCTCGAAACAGCGATGTACATAAAAAGAAACTGACAACGTAGTCCTTTCTGTGTGCGCTAGTAAGGTGCGTGGTGAGAGCAAGTAGTGTACTCTGAGCGTATGGATTGATTTATGTTGGATACATTTCAAGAATAATTTGATGAATGATCCTCTTATTGGAATGAAATTTGCATTGAAACAGAGCTTTGCCTTACCAGAGACGCTGTGGGGAAAGAAGGCCTCAAACAGCCAAGTAGCCGTTTATCCTGCCCGCCTCCCGCCGCTCGCTGGTCAAGCCGAGCCGCCGAGTGGAGCGCGGGGCAGGAGACTACAAGCCCCATCAGCCCAAGCGGGCTGCAACGCACCAACCCGCGCCAGGAGGCGCATAAAGGCAGCCTACGCCCTGACAAGCGCGGATTTGCATTGAAACAGAGCTTTGCCTTACCAAAGACGCTGTGGGGAAAGAAGGCCTCAAACAGCCAAGTAGCCGTTTATCCTGCCCGCCTCCCGCCGCTCGCTGGTCAAGCCGAGCCGCCGAGTGGAGCGCGGGGCAGGAGACTACAAGCCCCATCAGCCCAAGCGGGCTGCAACGCACCAACATGCGCCAGGAGGCGCATAAAGGCAGCCTATGCCCTGACAAGCGCGGATTTGCATTGAAACAGAGCTTTGCCTTACCAGAGACGCTGTGGGGAAAGAAGGCCTCAAACAGCCAAGTAGCCGTTTATCCTGCCCGCCTCCCGCCGCTCGCTGGTCAAGCCGAGCCGCTGAGTGGAGCGCGGGGCAGGAGACTACAAGCCCCATCAGCCCAAGCGGGCTGCAACGCACCAACCCGCGCCAGGAGGCGCATAAAGGCAGCCTACGCCCTGACAAGTGCGGATTTGCATTGAAACAGAGCTTTGCCTTACCAGAGACGCTGTGGGGAAAGAAGGCCTCAAACAGCCAAGTAGCCGTTTATCCTGCCCGCCTCCCGCCGCTCGCTGGTCAAGCCGAGCCGCCGAGTGGAGCGCGGGGCAGGAGACTACAAGCCCCATCAGCCCAAGCGGGCTGCAACGCACCAACCCGCGCCAGGAGGCGCATAAAGGCAGCCTACGCCCTGACAAGCGCGGATTTGCATTGAAACAGAGCTTTGCCTTACCAGAGACGCTGTGGGGAAAGAAGGCCTCAAACAGCCAAGTAGCCGTTTATCCTGCCCGCCTCCCGCCGCTCGCTGGTCAAGCCGAGCCGCCGAGTGGAGCGCGGGGCAGGAGACTACAAGCCCCATCAGCCCAAGCGGGCTGCAACGCACCAACCCGCGCCAGGAGGCGCATAAAGGCAGCCTACGCCCTGACAAGCGCGGATTTGCATTGAAACAGAGCTTTGCCTTACCAGAGACGCTGTGGGGAAAGAAGGCCTCAAACAGCCAAGTAGCCGTTTATCCTGCCCGCCTCCCGCCGCTCGCTGGTCAAGCCGAGCCGCCGAGTGGAGCGCGGGGCAGGAGACTACAAGCCCCATCAGCCCAAGCGGGCTGCAACGCACCAACCCGCGCCAGGAGGCGCATAAAGGCAGCCTACGCCCCGCCTCGCGGGACGCGAGCGGGACGCCGGGCGAAGCCCGGGCCAAGGGCGGGCCCGTTTCAGCCCGTTCCAGACTGTGTGAGACTGGACTGGGCTACGGTATTTGTGTTTTACTATTCATTCTTAGACTTGTTCTGATAATAACTGCGGGGACTTACATCCATATCTTTGTCAATAGTGAGACCAGTCTGTTTTGCTCTATCATTATTGCGTAGTCTGAGACGCATAGCGTCCGATCATGAATAGAGCCACTAGAAGGAAAAAGACAGATAAAACTACTGACATAACTGGACCCATTGACTTATTTTTAAACAAGGCCAATGCAGTTATCGATAATACCATCCAATTGATAGAACGACGGGTGTCACATGAATTGGAGATTGCTAGAAGAAGATCGTCAATGGGCCCGTTGCTCTAGCACAAACTCCAATTCATAAGGGTCCGATCATTCCCTTGTTGAATCAAGCAAGTGCACTAGTTCACACAGTTCCAAATACTGTGGACTTGTCAGCAACACAATTGTCATTAGGGTCTGATTCTGTGGAGGACTTGGAAAAAACACCGGACTTACAACTCCTACACAACCAAGACATGGCATTAGAACCTAACTCCACGGGTGAAAGGGAGGGTGCCATATCTAAGAGGTCAAGTAAGGGGTTGATTACACAGGAGATTACATCTGCTCCACCTAACTGCGTGAATCCTTGCAACCTGAATAAGAATAGTAACATTATTGTAGTACAGCAAACCCCCCCATCCACCAATAGAGTGGTCTCTAACATGCCCCCACAGAACATTGAGCCACTGGGGAACCTAGATGCAATAGGTGCTGCAGGTGGTATACACAAACCATGCACCACATGTGTGACACTACATGATTTTCTTACAAACAGCATGGGGGAATTGTTAAAATACCATCTGCAACCCTTGGAAAAAAGCATAAGGATAATTGAAAAACAACTTGCAAAATTAAATACTCCTGCATTTATTCAGAAGTCACTGGGCACCCTAGATACGGGGGAGGGGAAAACCAAAGAGCCAAGTAAACCGGCTCAACCGCTTACCTTACCAGCGGCGTGTCCAAAGCCCCTTGTACAAGATAAAGAAGCAAACACCCAGACTAATAAGAGTGCCAGACCAAACTCACAAAATACCCCTAAACCCCTAATTGTAGAGGGGAAGGGCCAATCCGATATCACCAGTGATAATGCGCAACCCACCCCAGCCCTTGTGGCTTTAAATACCCAGCTAGCTAATCTAAAGGAGACTTTACACACATCACAAAAAACCCAGTCTCTCCAATCTCAGGGAAAACAGAGGAAGGGCACTAGGTTCAGGCGGCCGTTTCATCTGCCACCTGAGGCTACCCCGTACACTGTCGTCCTAACAGGGGTGTCAGAATTGCCAGATGGTTCGGACGAGCCCCCGTGGTCACTGAGGAACAAAGTTTTGCAATGGTTAAGTCAAAACAGACCTTTACAGTCATTGCATCACAGCAGAATAAATTCTGTGAGAAGAGTGTACTGGATTGGGGATACGAAAAAAAGCTTACAGGGTGACTGTGTTATAGTCAACTGCGACGATCCTGCCATGGTTGACTATATTTCTTCTTGGCCAGCGCTCGAAAAAAGGGGGGGGTTGACGTACAGCGTCTTTCCTTCTTCTGTCCACCTTTAAACATCCCCAATTATGGTGATACAACTGGTTGGGATGAAGTCCAAGACTGGCCTTGGACGCAGGTGGGGTACACCAATAGAAGTAGAAACAGGAACAGCAATAATTACTGGAACAGAGGCTGGGATTCTCGCCCCTGGTACCATAGCAGAGGAAACCCAAATCCTGACTATTGGAGGGGGGCTCCTACAAGGAACAGATACGACTGCTTAGATATGGTCGATTGACCAACAAAGGTCACTACAGGGGTATCAGTAACCTTAGCCCCCCCATTTAAGATCCATGACGTCTTTCCCCAGGTAGAAAGCACTAATCCCGTGGTGACAGAGAGTACATCAGATTATGATACAGGTGGTGTAAATTTGTCAGGCCAGCATTTAGCAGAACAACCTAGTAAGCCATTGAAGGAGAGTGGACTTGAGTCCACAGCTGAAACCACCTGTATGCATTTACACCTGAGCACAGTAGATAAGATTAAGAGTCAAATTCATAATGAGATTGGAGTGCTGCCCATGGGCATTGTCCCACTAACTAGTCAGGAAGAATCCAGTCCACGCAATGAGGGGAAATGTTCGTTAAAAATAACATCATGGAATATTGCTGGGCTGGCTAAAAAAGTGCGGGACCAGTTATTCCTAACTTTTATGGAAAGGCAGGACATAATCTGCCTTCAGGAGTGCTGGGACTTAGATGAGACCCACATCGAGGGTTTTAGCACTTTTTATATTCCCTCGATTCAGGGCAACCGAGGCAGAGGCTCTGCGGGACTGTGTATCTTCACCTCTAACCTCTGTAATATAGAACAGAGTATGTATGAGGCAAGCGGACCGAAAGCAGGTGCAGGGAGCTTATTACAAGGTCTGTTTATTAAATCAAACGGGCGCTCCTTTTTCCTGATCAACATCTATAACAACGCGCCAAAAGTTGAGGTCAAAACCTTAATAGCGGAGTTGGACTCACTGCTAAAGAGAGGTGGGCAGGCGGCAGACTGCTTACTTATAGCAGGGGATTTTAATTGTCACTTATGCCCCTATAGTCAAACAAAAAATTGTGGCATTTTTGACTTAAGAGGGGATCCTACTACGCACTTCGAACATTCCATAGGGGGCAACCTGCTAAATCAACTCATGCATGAGTGGGATTTGGCCTTCGCCAATGAACTTTGTGAGCCACCCGTAGCGTTTCAGACAACTTTCTTTGGCCGTGGGGCAGGCACTGTAATTGACTTTATTTTAGTCTCTAACAGGAATCAAGGCTGGGTGGGGGTTTTGATACAGAGGATCTAGCAATAAGCGACCATTTTCCTATCAGCACTTCCCTTAGTCTAGGGAAATCGGGGACCCAAAAAATAAGTACTATGAATATACTTCATGGTCGCTCAGTGGCGCTGGCCAGAAAAAATGGCTACGCCATTAAATGGGCAAAAATTGAACCCACAAACTTTCTGAAAGACCTGGTACGGAAAGAAACTAGACAATTTGCCACCTGTTTGGAACCAAGTACCAACCCCGAGCTAATAATACAGGCGTATGAAGGGATCAAAGCCACAATAAACGCCAAGTTAATTAAAAAACAAAAGTTAGGGGAAGACATAAGATTACATGGCTGGTTCAATCGAGCCTGTACTAAAGCACACAAAGCCCTTTTACAGGCCTTAAAGACCGTCCCTAGGGATAGCGGCCGAGTTAAGGAGGCTAGACAAGCTTATAAGCAGACCCTACGAACTAGACAGAAAGAACTCAAAAACGCAGCCTGGGAAGCCCTGATAAAGGCAAGCGCTCTAAGGGACAACACGTCGTTCTGGAAAGAAATTAATGCCCCCTTCTTTTCGGATAGGAAGGTAGACTCCTTGGAAATAGGCATATCAGAAGATGTTTGGGTTAATTATTTTACCTCCCTCTATAAGAAAGAATCACTTGCTTCGATCCCACAAGATGAGATGGATGCGGGGCGAGGGGTTCTTCCACCGTTCCAGGGAAATTTCCCACTAAAAGTAATGTTTACCCCTGTAGACGTGGAACAAGCGATTTGCCAGAGCGCTAGTTTAAAGGCCCCTGGACCTGATGGAGTCCCCATTGACTTGTTTAAAGGGAACGTAGATCTTTGGGCCCCCTTACTAGCAAATGTATTGAATGCGTACACTAAACTAGGTTTTCCCAATACATGGAATGAAGCAATAGTCATCCCAATATTTAAAAAAGGGGACAGACAAGACCCAAAATGTTACCGCCCCATCTCCCTGCTAGATAACCTAATGAAAGTAGCAGGCAGGGTGTTGTTAACCAAATTACAAACCTGGTCTAAGAGCAATGGGATACTCTCAAAATTCCAATATGGTTTTAAGTCGGGTTTGGGAACCATAGAGCAGGGTCTAAACCTGTCCCTCATAATGAACAAATATATTGGAACAAAAAAAGGGAATCTGTTCCTAACATTCGTTGATCTAACTTCGGCGTTTGATTGTTTGGATCATGGAATGCTGTGGAAAACCCTGACCACAATGGGGATAGATAAAAATATCTTAAGTTTTATCCAGGAGTTGTATATAGATGCAGGCGCCACGGTGAGATTTGGCAAAAATGGCGAGCAAACTAGAAAATTTCCCATAGCAAAGGGTGTTCGCCAAGGCTGCATACTTGCGCCATTTCTATTCAACTTGTATATCAACGAGGTAGCAGTTTTTTTGAATGATCTGGAGGTGGACTACCCTAAGATAAATGGTCTCGCAGTCCCACTATTGTTATACGCCGATGATGCGGTGATCATGGCCCGCACACAGCGGGGACTCCAAAAGGCACTAATGGGTTTTGCAACCTTTATGAGCTCTAGAGGCCTAAAAATAAATGTGGGGAAAACTTTTACGATGTCATGTACCACCAGTAAAAAAGTTCCTGACTGCAAAACCTTTGTCAATGATTCAAAAATAGCTATGTCTAAAACGTTTTCTTATCTGGGTATTATTTTTAACAATAGGGGGACATGGTCCTCAGCGGTCACCTCCCGGAACTTGGCCTTTGCCCGCTCAATAGGGGCGGTCAAGCAATTTGCTAAAAGACTCGGCGGGAAACCGGTAGACACACTACTTAAGATTTATGCAGCAAAATGTGTGTCTACAGCTGTTTATGGGGCTGGGATCTGGGGACTTGCAGATAGCTCTCAAATTCAAAGGGTGGAAAATGCTTTCCTGAGGTATCTTCTAGGAGTCCCGCGTTCCACATCTACTACCATATGCCACAATGAACTTGACAGATCCCATATTAGTGATCTGATAAAGATAGCGCCAGTCATGCTGTGGTACAAGATTTGGACATGCGAGGACACGACCTTCAATAGGGAAGTAATTTATGATTGCCTGCAGCAAGCCGAGGGCTCTAAGCAGCCATGGCTGGCCTATGTTAAGAAATTTTTGAATTCCATCGGCCAACCAGAATTCTTTTCAAACCCAACCTCATGTGCCCAAATGTCAAAAAAAGCATTAAAAGAGACATGCCTTGGTCTATTGGAGGAGAAGAGATATTATCTAGATGGGAATAAGTCTACCATCGTAGCCCATCGCCAGATCCTCCATGATCATGGCCTTCATCCTTATCTGGCGCCAAATTTTTCATGTTATCACAGAATGCTTTTAGCACGAATGAGGACGGAATCTTTTTTTAGGCTAATAACGTTCCCTGTTCCAAATGACCGGTCTGGGAAGTTGATAAAATGCCCGTGTGATGGAGTAGCCACCCAGTCTAATATACATTGTATCCTTTTTTGCCAGTATTATCAGTGGGGGAGGAAAAAACACCTGCTACCACTATTAAAGTTGTGGGGTTTGAGAAGTTGTAAACCTGCCCTCCATAGATTGTATTTGCTCCAAGATGAGCTTACTATTGTAGTGGTGATAAAATTTTTGTCGTTCATCATAAAATGTAGAGGAACCATGAGAAATGATTAGAAGGGTGAGGGTTTGTATGAGTATTATCTTGTGCCTAATAACACCATATAATACATAAATATGTTATATTTACCTCAACCGTTTTATTAACCTAATGAATTTATCTTCCTACCAAACGAATTTTATGAAAAGATTTTATGGTTTTTAAGATTAGATTAACTGATTGATAAGTGTAATGAAGTGTATTCGTTGCAGTGATTTTTTAATCATCAAGTTTTTAATGTTGCGTTTTTGACTGTATTTTGTATTGTTTGCTTTTATGGTGTTTGTTAAATACCGAATAAAGCTATCTTTGAATCTTGAATCTTGGATAGTCTTTGAATGCTATTTTCTATCATTATCCTAGCAGGATCTATTAGTTAATTACTTCTTGCCATTTTAACCTATGTGGGAGGAGATTTGCAAAGGGAACACATGATTTGGGCCATTTTTCCAGCACCAGGACTTAAAAGAACATATTTTATAAGTACTCTGCCTATATATCCATGACCCCCAGCTTTGGAAAACCTAGAAGAGTCTTTAGGGGTTTTGAATATGTAAAAATATTGCAGAGCCTCCCTCCACAGAGCTCCTAGCACAAAAATTGGATTTTGGTCAGCACTTTATCACAATGTGGGGAGTGAAATGTGCAATTTCACTTAACCCAGGGCATATAAAAGTCATTTTATAAGGGTCTTCCTTATAAATACCTGGCCCCCACCCCTGGGACACCTAGGGAAGACCCGGGGGGTACCTGATATGCCCAAACATTGTAGGTTATCCATTTTTAAGTGCTCCAAACACCAAAGTCGAGTTTGGGTACAATTTACTTTTTAAAAGCAGTTCTGCCTCCTTCTCCACTGTTCATATTTTTCTAGGTTCTCTTTCTCCTATTTTTACCGGTTCACCCCACAAACATAAATTACTTGACCTCTTGATAGCCATTGCCTTACACCATATTACGTCGCATTGGAAAGAGGCTAAAGATGTTTCCTTTAATGCTTGGTGGAATGCAGTCTGTTTTAATCATCGTCTAGACACTAATATTGTTTCCCCCATTTCTCTAGCAATCAAACGTGATCTTTTATGGCTTCCCCTTACCGAGTATTTATCCAGAATTGTCAGAATCCCACCCACTTCTCCAGTACGTAATGTTGAAGTCCAAAAACCACCGTGATTGCATTTTCTTAATTGCATGTAATGTTCTTTCATATCACTTATGTGTTTTATTATTCAGGTTGTACCTCAATTCCCCTATGTTCATGAGCATTATTGTATACCCTATTCTTCTGTATAGATATTTTAATCAGTTCTATCATTTTGTAAGAGAGATTTCTTGTTTTCCATAACTTATGACTGTTTCTTCATTTTCTGTCTTTGCTTCTTTATACTTTAATAAACTTCAAACTTAAAAAAAAAGCAGTTCTGCAACACAGAGCCACTTTTAAACTGACCTCAGGCTTCAGCAGTGCACACATGCCTCTAAACTGACCTGCCCTATTACATGGACTGAGAGGTAGTTTCAATCTCCTTTTCCTATTGTGTACTAGGGTTTATAGGCTAGGTCATGCCAATCACCGGGGTACCCCAACTCATAGTGTATCCTAGTGAATGTAGGTGTTTTCACTGTGTTCCACGTGTCTGTTTCAGCATAGCACTGGCCCTGGGCCTGGTTAGGCAGAACCCAGGGTCAGTCAGAGTCAGTTACCACCAGTACCAGTCAGCAAAAATTTGGGGTGTGTCCATGGCACATGGTGACTTAGCAACAGGGAGACATGAACTAGAGCGCCTGTATCAGAAGATATTTATGGCATTAGCTCACTACAAGGGGTCCAATGAGGCAACATTTAGTGATTCCTCTTTATAAAGCATGCACATCCAGTTAAGTAGCCTCTAGGAAATACCTTGATACACTTTCTCTGTTTATGTCATAATTATGTTATCTTACCACTCTTGTGAGAAATTGGTTTGCTGGTTGAGGTGGGTGAAACCCTCAAGCAACAACTAAAATCTTTGTCACCACAAAAAGTCACTTAATTACCCTGCGCTTAACCCTGCAGTAGCTTGGTACAAATGCAGGTATAACTTAGAGGCCATGTGTAAAGTATTTATGCAGCACTTAAACAGAAAGTAAAAAGACAGATAAAATCCCAAAACAGTTTAGAACAATTGAGTTAATTTTAAGAAATCAGTTGACACCAAAACCCCAAAAAATACAATTAGTTGAACTGGAGTTATGAATTTTTAAAGATTAAAGTGAAAAATAGTGCCAACCTCGGAAATCTAGTAGTACGAGACTGGGGCAAAGTCAGAAGGTATGGCCAACCATGAAAGAGCGCGGTTCAGAAACACAAAGTGGATTGGGCCCTATCTCCACTACCTACTTTATGGAAATCCGAAAATATAGTTCCTCTTAAGAAATAAGGTGCACACAAAGATCCAGCTAACAATCTCACAATCTCCCTGTTAGATGGCGCTCGGAAGGTCTATGGAAAAGTCCTACTCACTAGACTGAAAACCTTGGCAGAGGAAAAGAGGAAACTGTCACCCGTTTAGGCAGAAGTCAGAAAAGCCCATAGTTTGATCGATCAAGCGATGAGGCTATAGAACATATGTCTAACATATTTGCATGTTAAAAATATGACTTTGTACATGGCTTTTATCAACCTTAAAACTGCTTTTGTCTTAGTCAATTTATAGATATATCTTGTGGCTAACCCTCCTCGACCTGAGCCTACCATCCCAACTTGTGACTACTGTGCAACAACTACATAACAACAAAACAGCAGCCATCAGATATGGCTTAAAGGGGGAACAGGTGACTAGCTTTGACATAAAGAGCAGTGTAAGGCATCCTTGCGTGCTTGAACCCCTTCTATTAAACATCTTTATAAATAGTGTTGCCAATACCATCTTGACCTTGAATTTAAACTTTCTTCTCATTGGAGATAGAATCCTGATATTGCTTTTCACTGACGATGCAGTTCTCCTTTCCTGCACAGAGCTGTCCATACAAGCACAAGTTGCTCAATGGTTTTGAGAACTACTGCACAAATAGGAACATTTTGATAAACGTGTCAACAAACAATTTCTTGATAGGGAATCATAGGAAACCTTTGAAGTCCATCTTCAAAATGTATGGCGAGGCTGTCAGCAGAGTCCACTCCTGTGATGACCTGGGGATCTGTTTTGAAGAAAAGCTGACCTGCGATGCCCAACGATTTCAAAATTAAGGGACTTTGCTCCACTACAGCAAAGCAGTGCTTAGATCTTTTTCATAAGTGTGGCCACAGACTTGTCTCAATGGCACCTCGCGCCTACCAAATTAAAGCTGTAGCAGCAAGCACATATGGTGCAGAACTCTGGGGGTTTAAAAACGTGAAGGGCTTTGGGAAGACAGAAAATAGATTTCTGCACAGCCTTCTGTGCCTGGAATGAGGGTCAAAAATGGCTGCTCTTAGGCTGGAACTGGGCATTAGGCCCATTACATCATTTTTAGCCCTTAAACCAGTGTTATATTGGGCGAAATATGGACAAAACCCAATCTGGTTATCTACTGAAAAGCCATGCACACAGTCTGGTCTAGCGACAGAGGGAGAAGCCTCCCATGGTTCAACCACATCTCAAGAACCCTTCTGCCACTAGGCTGCGAAGCTTTCCAGAACACCCCAGAGGAAATGACACCTTCAACCCGGCAGCAACTTAAGGGCACGTTCAGGGTGTGCGTGAGATCCGGAGGCGGAGTCTCACTGATGACTGAGTTCCTGACGGTCAAGCCAATGACATCCTTTTCTATGTATATGGATAGTCAGTCTCTTTCTGGCTGCGAAAAGGTCACTGTTCAATGCATTCAGACTGGGCATTCTACGAGCTAAAACCTTCATCAAAAACTGGCAAAGAAATAGTGAAGCATCGGCCTCCAAACAAGGCATTGATAAATCCATGCTCCACTTCATGCTACTCTGCACAAAGTCCTTAGCAGTCAGAAACAAGTATGTCAAACCTTTACTCATCAAGCACAACATAAGGCCCTGCAATGCGGCTTTGTCGTTTTGTTTCCATGTTGACTCTGAGATTCTTTATAGGCCAGTAGCTTCATAATGTATCTACATGGAGAATAATATGGGACACTGATTAGAAGGTTATCTTCCCTATCTGAGCCAGAGGTAGCCATTTGTGACATTTGTGTCTCTTGTGTATGTACTATACATTACGATAACTTGTATACCTTGTCCAGAGCTTTCAAGTACCAATGATTTTTAGCTAGACCCTAATATTTGACTTATTTATTCATGCCCCCTGGGAAGAAGTTTAAAGCATTATCTTGGACTTGTTTAATTTTAGCTTTGCTATTGCGATTTTGCACATATATTAAAGAAAATGTATTCTTCCAGGCTTTTAATTCGCGTTTTGCACATATACCATGGAATCACACACTTCCCTTCCCCCATTTTTTAATTTGTCCTTCTAGGTTAGTGTTGTACGGTGCGTTGGTACTCTTGCAATTTTGTAAACAACAACTCTGTATTAGTTCTACATTTTTGAAGCATGACTGTTAATAAATCCTTATAACAAGTTTGCCGTGCAACACTCTATGGGCCTCATTAGGATAGCGGGCGGAAAATCACCCTGACTGCCATGGAGGCAGAAAACAACGGCCCGCCAGGACCGCGGATAAACAGGCGGGCCAAATTAGGATGAACCGCCACAAAAGACCGACCGCGGCGGTAGCAGCACTACCAAAACCGCCCAACGCGGGCGGTGAGGTCTAAAATGCCGACTGCGGTGGTTGGAAAAGCAGAGGAAAAGCAACAACCCGCCGCAAGGAAAGCGGAGACACCGCACGTGAAATTAGGATATCCCCGAGGGTCCCGCGGTCGGAACCTCTGTTCCCGACCGCCGTGGTCGCACACAGGAGTGAATAGGAGAGATAGCGGAAGAACGGCAGCATAGCCACCGCAGCGGACTGAACATGAAAAACATGGCGGACGATTCCAAAACACCGCAGTGATGCCAAACATTGCACAAATCAAAGTAGCCATGCCCCCCCCAAAAAGACACATACAAATAAAAATAAACAATGCAAATAAAAATATAAAAGCACAGGACTAGTCCCACAACACACCTGACAGCCAAATTCCACTTGGACACACCCACACAGCTGAGTATAAAGCCACCACCTTCACTGACCACAATCCTTTGCAACACTCCAGAACAGAAGGCCATACGCCACATCTGACAGGAGAGGCAAAAGAGCACAGTACACACACACATCCACCACCACTATCACTAGCACCATCACACCAGCACCAACAATCGCCCAGCACACAACACACCTCACACACCAACACCACAACCCCCACCCAACAACTGCACCCACAAACACTTCAACCACCACACACCATGACATCACAGAAAATGCCCAAATTCACAGAGAGTGAGTTGACAGTCAAGGTCAATGAGATAGTGAGAGTAGAGGCACAACTGTTTGGTAGCCTGGTCCAACAGACACCATTAGCCACAAGGACACAAAAATGGGAAAGGATAGTACAAAGGGTCTATGCTGTAGGGACCACCCCAAGATCCAAGAAGGAGATCATGAAGCGGTGGCATGATCCCAAGAGGGTGGTCAAATAGAAGAGGAGCAAGAACTGGCATCTGGCGAACGTGACTGGCAGTGGCCCTCACATCCCACCGAAAACAAACACACCATGGGAGGAGAAGGTGCTTGCCATACTGCATCCTGAGAGTCTCACAGGAGTAGCCGGAGGAACAGAGGCCAGTAAGTACAAACAAATGGCAACCAACACACTCAGAAGTACTCCCTTGCACAACCCAGACCCCATTACACTGTCTACCCTCACCCAACAGGTAGCTAGCCATCTTGCATAGGAGGCCTGCATGGGGAGGGAGGTCTGTACAACAACTCACACCATACCCCCTCTACCACAGTCTACCAAGATGTATAACCCCAACACCACCCAGAAGCATGTGGCAGCCATTGCACTGTTCAACAAACAGACTTACAGGTAGGTAGCTATCTCGTATTGAAGGACTGTTTAGGGGTGGGAGGCCTGTATCACTACTCCCAGCATGCCCCCTGTCCCATACTCCAGCAGCATGGAGGCCTCCCCCACCAGGGAGCATGTGTCAGCCATCGCACTGTTCTCCCTCAGCTAACAGGTAGGTAGCCATCTTGTATTGGAGCACTGTTTGGGGGTGGGAGGCCTGTATCACCACTCCCAGCATTCCCCCTGTCCCACACTCCAGCAGAATGGAGGACTCCCCCACCCAGGAGCATGTGTCAGCCATTGCACTGTTCAACAAACAGACTTACAGGTATGTAGCCATCTTGTATTAGAGCACTGTTTGGGGGTAGGAGGCCTGTATCACAACTCCCAGCATGCCCCCTGTCCCACACTCCAGCAGCATGGAGGCCTCCCCCACCCATGAGCATGTGTCAGCCAGTGCACTGCTCAACAAACAGACTTACAGGTAGGTAGCCATCTTGTATTGGAGCACTGTTTGGGGGTGGGAAGCCAGTATCACCACTCCTAGCATGTCCCCTGTCCCACACTCCAGGAGCATGGAGGCCTCCCCCACCGAGGAGCATGTGTCAGCCATTGCACTGTTCAACAAACAGACTTACAGGTAGGTAGCCATCTTGTATAAGAGCATTGTTTGGGGGTGGTAGGCCTGTATCACTACTCCCAGCATGCCCCCTGTCCCACACTCCAGCAGCATGGAGGCCTCCCCCACCCAGGAGCATGTGTCAGCCATTGCACTGTTCAACAAACAGACTTACAGGTAGGTAGCCATCTTGTATAAGAGCATTGTTTGGGGGTGGGAGGCCTGTATCACTACTCCCAGCATGCCCCCTGTCCCACACTCCAGCAGCATGGAGGCCTCCTCCATCCAGGAGCATGTGTCAGCCATTGCACCGTTCAACAAACAGACTTACAGGTAGGTAACCATCTTGTATTGGAGCACTGTTTGGGGGTGGGAGGCCTGTATCACTACTCCCAGCATGCCCCCTGTCCCACACTCCAGCAGCATGGAGGCCTCCCCCACCCAGGACCATGTGTCAGCCATCCCACTGTTCTCCCTCAGCTAAGAGGTAGGTAGCCATCTTCTATTGGAGCACTGTTTGGGGGTGGGACGCCTGTATCACCACTCCCAGCATGCCCCCTGTCCCACACTCCAGCAGCATAGAGGCCTCCCCCACCCAGGAGCATGTGTCAGCCATTGCACTGTTCAACAAACAGACTTACAGGTAGGTAGCCATTTTGTATTGGAGCACTGTTTGGGGGTGGGAGGCCTGTATCACTACTCCCAGCATGCCCCCTGCCCCACACTCCAGCAACATGGAGGTTCTCCCTCACCCAGGAGCATGTGTCAGCCATCGCACTATTCAACAAACAGACTTACAGGTAGGTAGCCATCTTGTATTGGAGCACTGTTTGGGGGTGGGAGGCCTGTATCACTACTCCCAGCATGCCCCCTGTCCCACACTCCAGCAGCATGGAGGCCTCCTCCAGCCAGGAGCATGTGTCAGCCATTGCACTGTTCTCCCTCAGCTAACAGGTATGTAGCCATCTTGTATTGGAGCACTGTTTGGGGATGGGAGGCCTGTATCACCACTCCCAGCATGCCCCCTGTCCCACACTCCAGCAGCATGGAGGCCTCCCCCACCCAGGAGCATGTGTCAGTCATTGCACTGGTCAACAAACAGACTTACAGGTAGGTAGCCATCTTGTACTGCCGCACTGTTTGGGGGTAGGAAGCCTGTATCACTACTCTCAGAATGCCCCCTTTCCCACACTTCAGCAGCATGGAGGCCTCTCCCACCAAGGAGCATGTGTCAGCCATCGCCCTATTCTCCCTCAGCTAACAGGTAGGTAGCCATCTTGTATTTGAGCACTGTTTGGGGTGGGAGGCCTGTATCACTGCTCCAAGCATGCCCCCTGTCCCACACTCCAGCAGCATGGAGGCCTCCCCACCCAGGAGCATGCGTCAGCCATCGCACTGTTCAACAAACAGACTTACAGGTAGGTAGTCATCTTGTATTGGAGGACTGTTTGGGGTGGGAGGCCTGTATCACTACTCCCAGCATGCCCCCTGTCCCACACTCCAGCAGCATGGAGGCCTCCCCCACCCAGGAGCAAGTGCCAGCCATCGCACTGTTCTCCCTCAGGTAACAGGTAGGTATCCATCTTAACTCTTCCTGATGTGTGTGTGTGAGACCTGCATCCCTACACAAAGCAACAATTTCATGCACTGCATCAACACCTGACATGTATGAGTAAATTATGTTCCTCTGCACTATGAAATTACACACAGTATTGCCATCATTAATACTAGTGGAGACTTCATAATTGTGTTGTGTACAGACAGTCAATGAAACGCAGATGATACAATACTTTCACAGTGCACAACACTGACCATTCCCCATCTATTTCACAGGTGATAAAGAACTCACTGCTGAGGACCAGAACATCGACCAGCAGAGCCAGTCTCCACCCCCGGTACATGGACTCTCAGATGTTGACTCCCAGGACAGTTTGGACGATGAGCTCCAGACCGGCCCATTTGGTGTGCCACAGACCCGGAGGTCCCAGGACCCCATCCTCCCCACCACCACGTCTGCTGCACCAACAACAGCACAGCAGACCCCTGCACTCACGGCCTCTGCCTCCACCACCGCCACCACTACCACCACCACCAGTAACACCAGTACCACCTGCAGCACCCCTCTGTCCCACAGGATGACCAGGCCACACCAGCAACTGTGGAGGGCAGGGAGAGTGTGTGTGGACCCAGAGTGGCGAGGCAACAGATCCGTGGCAGCAGGGCAGGTGGGAGGGCCAGGGTCACCACCAGACCTCGGGAGGAGTGGAAACCATACCTGGATCACTTCACCAAAGTTGTGGAGGCATACAAAGAGGTCCAGGGACAAATCTGATGAACTATTAAGGGAGCTCAATCTGCTGATGAGGTCAGTCGACAACCGCCTTGGACAGATGGTGGACCTCATGGGCCAGCAAGTGGCATTGCAGAGGGACAGGCCTGTGTCCCAAACAACACCACAGACCCCTCCTGTTGTGCCGCAGGATGACAGTGCACCATCCTCCCCTGTACCAACAGAGAGGGATGGGTCCCCTGATGCCGTTGGCCAGTCAGCGGACCCCCACCGCCAAAAATATCAAGGGGGCGTCCAAAGAAGAGCCTGGGAGTCTCCGGAGGCAAAGCACCTGCCACACGCCAGTCACGGAGCCAGCCCTGATGGCAGCCCTCTTCCCCACTGCATTGACTATTTGGACTGTCTTTCCCCATATTTCCTTGGCAATGGCACTTGTCTGTTGGACTGGGTCACCACTATGGGCGAATTTTCCCGCGAAATCACTGATTTCTTTTGCGATTTTGCACCATACTTAACTGGAGTACTTTCTACTGGCTAATCAGTAAGTGCTACCTCGTTCGGTAAATGTATAGTGCTTTTCCTGCACTACAGCTGCGTAAGGCCAGAAGTGTTGCCTCCAGTGACCATGTGTGTGTAACTTTGCCATTGCACCGAAGGGCGCCGGGGGCCGTCGAGTGAGCTGTCCATCATAGTGGGTAAAGGGCGGGAAGACGGTGCACACCGCTCGTGTGTGTGGGGGGGGCAAACGGGGGGGCTTCTTTACGAGTTCACATGCCTCTTGTGTGTATAAAAGGTCAGTCACCGATCAGAGCAGCAGACGGAGAGAAAGAAGCTACTGGTTACAGGAACTGCATGGGGATTGCACTTGTGAAAGTCAAGGATGCAAAGGCCTCATCAAGCATCATAGCTAATTTTCGACTGTAGATATGGGGAGAAAGCACACCTGCCCAGCCTCGACAAAGTGCACGATTTTTTGGGGCTGATTAACTTTGCCATCGTGCCGAAGTGCGCCGGGGTCCCTCGAGTGAATTGTGCATCATAGTGGGTAAAGGGCGGGATGACAGTGCACACCGCTAGTGTGTGGGGGGGGCAAACGGGGGGGCTTCTATGCGAGTTCACATGCCTCTTGTGTGTATAAAAGGTCAGGGACCGATCAGAGCAGCAGATGGGGAGAAAGAAGCTCCTGGTCACAGGAACTGCACGGCGATTGCACTCGTGAAAGTCAAGGATGCAAAGGCCTCCATCAAGCATCATAGCTAATTTCCAACTGTAGATATGGGGAGAAAGCAAACCTGCCCAGCCTCGACAAAGCGCACAATTTTTTGGGGCTGATTAACTTTGCCATCGAGCCAAAGGGCGCCGGGGTCCCTCGAGTGAGCTGTCCATCATAGTGGGTAAAGGGCGGGAAGACAGTGCACACCGCTAGTGTGTGGGGGGGGGCAAACGGGGGGGCTTCTTTGCAAGTTCACATGCCTCTTGTGAGTATAAAAGGTCAGGCACCGATCAGAGCAGCAGATAGGGAGAAAGAAGCTCCTGGTCACAGGAACTTCACGGGGATTGCACTCGTGAAAGTCAAGGATGCAAAGGCCTCCATCAAGCATCATCGCTAATTTTCGACAGTAGATATGGGGAGAAAGCACACCTGCCCAGCCACGACAAAGCACACAATTTTTTGGGGCTGATTAAGGAGTTACTGAATTTGACCTTCAACTCGGGCAACTGCTTTATCTATATCTGTAAGTGCTTCCTGTTCACGGAGCCTCGTTGTCTACTTGTAACTATTCTCAGACCCTGCTTTGAGGGTCAGAGCAGGGGCAGAGAATAGTTGCAAGTAGGCAACGAGACGCCGCTCAGGAAGCATTTACTGGGTTACAGCAGGTGCCCAAGTTGAAGTTAATTTCTTTGTAACCATTTTGTAAATGGTTACAAAGAAATTAGCTTCAACTTGGGCACCTACTGTAACCCTGTAAGTGCTTCCTGAGCAAATTTTGTCCCGCTCGCGAATTCGTGGATTTTGCCGCTATTTCGCGCGATTCGCGAAATCGTGGAAAATCCGCAAATTCCGCGAGCGAATGAATTTTCCGCCCATACTTAGTCATCACATCCATGTGGTGTCTACTCTTGCATCTCATCGACTATGACTGTCAACTCACTGCTCATTCCCCACCTTCATGTGAATATTCACGCAAAAATCACATGTCCACTTTACTTATAAAATACCTGACGCACCAGATTTTGTGCAGTATCTTTTTTAGTACAACATTTTCAGTGCTGACAATGTCCATGATGTGTCCTGATGATGTACTGTATGTAGGGCAGGATTATTCTGAAGTAAGGGTGGGCGTAGTTCGCGAAGTAGCGCTTCGCGAAGCTACGCGAAGTGCACTTCGCACTACGCGTACTTCACGTAGCACTACGCGAGCTGCGTAGTAGCATGTTCGCACTGTGCAAGATGTGTTTTCAATGATTGCACAGTGCAATAATTGAAAACGGCATCTTGCACAGTGCGAGCTGTAGTTTTCTGCTGCTCGAGTAGATTATTACTCGAGCTGCAGCTTTCTCAAAGCGAACTGGTAGTTTCTCATTGAGAGCGGTCACGAGCATGCGCAACCACTCACAATGAGAAACCTTACCTCCCCGCGTTGAGAATCTCACCGGGATGTCATTTTGCTTGCTCGCGGTCGCGAACATGACGTTCAGGACCGCGAACAAGCAAAAAATGAGCACTGCATTACACTACGATGCACTACGCGTGTTCGCACTGTGCTACGTGCAGCTCGCGTAGTGCGAAGTTGCGCAAACTTCGCAAACTCCGCAAGCGCAGCGTAGTGCTTCGCCCAGGGTTATTCTGAAGCACCTAGGGAGAAACAACAGAACCACAGTCACTGGTGTCATTGTGGCAACACAGACAGAACACTACGCAAAACATACACAAGACACTACTGGCATACAAGACAATGGGCTGCAGGTGTGAACAAATAGAGACCAGCATACGTCCCCATATGGAACTTCAATGTCACATAAACCACACACAGGTGACTGTACGTGTGTCTGTCTGTTACATCTGCGCATAGCCATTCACTACAACATCAACCACACCAGATAAAGTACACGTCGTACGTCATCACCCACCTTCAAGTGAAGTAGCAGTCTATGAGCTGTTGGCACAGGTCAACTCCTTCCCCCTCTCCACTGTCCTCATTACTGGACTCAGGTTCTTGAGCAGGTGGTGGCCTTGGTTCCTCACCATCGTCCAGGAGAAGGGGGAACCTCTTGTGGAGGGCCAGGTTGTGCAGCATACAGCATGCCGCAACGATCTTGCATACCTTCCCAGGCGATTATGCCACTGCACCTCCTGTCCTGTCAAGGGAGCGGAATCTTGACTTCAGCACACCAAAAGTCCGCTCAATTACACGTCGGGTCCTACCATGGGCCTCATTGTACCGGATGTCAGCCGTGTTCCTGGGATTCCTTAGCGGGCTCAACAGCCATGGCCTACTGGGATATGCAGAGTCACCTGTGAATGACAAACACCCATTGCAATGTGGCACAGCCAGAGTGTAGCGGGTAACACACAGCATGAAACAATAGTAGACATACTCACCCACAATCCAAGCACGCTCGGGATGCAGATTTTCCATCATCCGGGGCACCATGCTGTTCCTCATGACGTACAAATCATGTGCAGAGCCAGGAAATCTTGCACACACATTGGAAATGGTCATGTCCACAAGGCACACCACCTGCACATTGATAGAATGATAATGTTTACGGTTTCTATAAATGTGCTTTGTTGCCTGTGGTGGCACCAGACCTACATGGGTGCAATCAATGGCACCAACAACATGTGGGATGCGCCCAAGGGGATAGAAGTCACCCTTCAAACTAGCCAATTCTGCTCCCCTAGGAAAATTGAATGTAGCGATTCCTATGGAGCATCATGGCTGCAAGAACATCCCTTAGCACCTGGCTGAACATGGGCTGCGACATCCCTCCAGCGCTAGCCACGGTCTCCTGGAAGGAACCAGTTGCAAAAAAGTGGAGGGCTGCCATCACCTTGTATGTGGGTGTGAATGCAGTTGGATAGTGACAGCGAGGCAGCAGGTGGGGCTCCAAAAGATCACACAGGATCTTCAGTGTTGGGCTGTCCAGGCGGAATTTCTGAATTATTGCAACATTCTCCATGTCCTCCAGCACTGTCAGGTGATGTAGGAGATTTGGCCTCCTCCTAGTTGAGATGTAAATTAGAAAAGGTCAGTGACAACCATCATGAGATGGCCACAGCACATACCATCAACGATGTCATGGAAATACAAAGACTGCTTGAGAGATGCATAGCACACCAGGTTACATGGGTGGCCTTTTGATACGCATAGAGGGCACACCTCTCCACTAACAATACACGAGTGCCACATGCAGAGGTCTAGCCCGGGACCAGGGTTCAATTCCCCGCCTCGGCGGGTCTTGGGCTCAAAATTCCACGGACCTGATAATTCTCGTCTCGGTGCCTATTCCAATCATGGAGTCCCACTCTGCAACTCTGGGCAATAGCTTGCTTAATCTCCACAATGGCCCCCACAACGCTAAGGATGCCTGGCCTCCACCTTGGGGGTGCCCAGGAGTGGACGCCTCACAGGGAAAGCAAGGATGGGTTCCACAGCGGTATTCGTACAAGCGCCGTGAGACCCTTGCAGGTGAGTAGTGTGCTATACTATTATCAATTTACATTTTTACATTTACAATGTGAAGGCACCCATACTGAATCACACATGTCACTTGTTCACGCCAGGTGCTGTGACATCCGCTAATGTGTCTGAAACTACCATGACTGTTTCATACCCATCTGCTGTACCTGTCACACCTCAATGCATCATGTAAAGTCTGCACACATCCATCCACACATTCATCACAGTAGCAGGAAAACTTTCAGTTGTGTGCATGAGCTGATGTCAAAAGCAAGAGTCTGGTACGAAACCATACTGTGACACAAGCCTTGTCAAGGTCAGCACTGACCCACAACACATTGATTTCTTCAACATCATTGACGCCAGCTCAAGAGTGTCAAGCATCATCAACCATCAAATGCATAACTAACATGGCAGGGACCACAGACCAAAGTGTGTCACACAGAACGTGCGTCCACCTGTGGATGACATGGAAGAATGGCATTGTGTGTACAAGGATGTGCCCTTCACAATGTTGCTGCTGGGTACTGATACAGTGTTCACGATGGACATAGCCATTTAATGTTACGAAAATGGCGGTACCTACCACCTGGTCCCGGCAGTGCGACACCAGCACCACCCCCTTCACAAGTGCGGTAGCCATTGGCATGGAGATATGTGTAGATGGCGGTGGGCATGCTCCGCAACATGAATCTCGGTAGCTACCACCTGGCCCCAGCGGAGTGGCATCAGCACCACCCCCTTCACAAGTGCGGTAGCCATTGGCATGGAGACATGTGTAGATGGCAGTGGGCATGCTCCGCCGCATGAATCGCGGTAGCTACCGCCTGGCCCCAGTGGTGTGACACCAGCACCACCCTCTTCACAAGTGCGGTAGCCATTGGTATGGAGACATGTGTAGATGGCGGTGGGCATGCTCCACCACCGCGGAGGTGGTCATTGGATACATTTGAATGATGCACCATCGTGGTAGCGCACCCCGGGCACCCGCGGTGCGTCACCACCATGGAGCATTGCCTACAGCCAATGGCAGCGATGATCGCGGTGGCATGATTCAGATTTGAAATTCGCGGAAGGTGTGCACCGCCACCGCTGAGGCGGTCTTGTATGCTTTTGAAAGGGGCAGACCTGGACAACCAATTGTAGCAGCTTTTCAGCTTCCAAACAACCCCAGGGGGCTATAAATCTGTGGTAGTGAGCCTCACATTTCCACTGCTCACAGAGCCTGCTGCCTGGGACCCTCTCCTGCTGCTGCCTGAAGAAACTGCTGCCTGGGACCCCCAGAATATGACACCCTTGTGTAAAAAGCTCCTAAAGTCCATTTACTGATCTTATGTCAATGGTGAGCTACATAGTTCATCCATTGGCACATTGACTCAGAAATTTGTGATTGTAAAGGATAATGCTGTATTTGAACCATTCATGGACGAGATAGGACCACCATTAGCAAAAACGTTATACCTGCAATTTAGATATGGGGTGCTCCGGACGAATGCTAATACATGCAGATGGGGGGGTAAAAATGATAATGGTCTTTGTACCCTCTGCTCTTTAAAGGTAAAGGAGGACGATGTCCATTTATTGTTTTTTTGCTCGGTCTATAAGTTACCTAGGAACCGTTGGATTAGACCCCTCTGCAGAAATATGGGCGTTAGGTCATACAAAGAGGCAGAGCGTATTATTAAGTCTAATACCTCACAACTGGTAGTGTTTTGCACAAGTAGGTTTTTATTTAACGTCTACCTCATTAGGAAATGGCTTGGCTACAAGCTGTAACGTAATGTTGGAGTCCGTAGTCTTCTCCACCAAGCATAAGTTAGTATCGATTGCACTGAGTTCACTTTAAATGTGGTTTTTAAAGGTTTTAAACTCTGGTTTTTAATCTGGCTTCTAAATCATGGAAAATAACTTTTTATTTTATTTAAATTATAAGGTGAGATCTAGATTTTAACACAGTATTGTAAAATTCTTGTTATGGATCAATTGTCTGTTTACCCCTTTCTGTTAATTGTAAATCTGTTCATGTGATTATTTGTCGGTATAGGGCACTGTATATATTTGTCTATAAATGTTTTTTTTGTACTTCCTGCTTTTATGGCTATATTAGCCGAAATAAAGTTGAAACTGAACTGAACACTGGCCCTGTTGCTCTGCTGTGCTGTACTCTCCTCTGTGCAGCCTCTCATGTACTTGCTGGCTCACCTGCCATGGACACTGGCCCTGTTGCTCTGCTGTGTTGGCCTCTCACTTGCCATGGACACTGGCCCTGTTGCTCTGCTGTGTTGACCTCTCACCTGCCATGGACACTGGCCCTGTTGCTCTGCTGTGCCTGTACTCTCCCGTGTGCAGCCTCCCATGTACTTGCTGGCTCACCTGCCATGGACACTGGCCCTGTTGCTCTGCTGTGTTGGCTTCTCACCTGCCATGGACACTGGCCCTGTTGCTGTGCTGTGTTGGCCTCTCACCTGCCATGGACACTGGCCCTATTGCTCTGCTGTGCTGTACTCTGCCCTGTGCAGCCTCTCATGAACTTGTTGGATCACCTGCCATGGACACTGGCCCTGTTGCTCTGCTGTGTTGGCCTCTCACCTGCCATGGACACTGGCCCTGTTGCTCTGCTGTGTTGGCCTCTCACTTGCCATGGACACTGGCCCTGTTGCTCTGCTGTGTTGGCCTCTCACAAGCCATAGACGGTAAACAGTCAAAATATCGAGTAAAAAATATCGAATGGACATAATATCGAGTTTAAAATATAGAATGGACAAAATATCGAATGGACAGAATATAGACATCAAAAATGTCGTTTTGAGGTAAGTAATGTAATATTGAATGTTAAAAATATAGAAAGTTAAAATATCGAAGTATATAATATAGGTTAATAGAATTATCGAATTTTTAATAATATCGAATTTTTTATAGTGTTTTTTATGTTATTATATGTGTGAAAAGTGTGTATTTATGTTATAATTTATTTTAATTAATTTGTTTTTTTTTATTATTATAAAAAAATATACAATATTATTACCATAGCATGGCAAGAGTGTTAAAATTACTATTCCCACTCCAATGAGTGCAACAGTAGGGAAAGCGTTGGATAGCGTAGCGGTAAAAATTACTATTCCCACTCCAAAGGGTGCAACTGTAGGGAAAGAGTTGGATAGCGTAGGGATAAAAATTACTATTCCCACTCCAAAGAGTGCAACAGTAGGGAAAGCGTTGGATAGCGTAGGGGTAAAAATTACTATTCCCACTCCACTGAGTGCAACAGTAGGGAAAGCGTTGGATAGCGTAGGGGTAAAAATTACTATTCCCACTCCAGAGAGTGCAACAGTAGGGTAAGCGTTGGCTAGCGTAAGGGTAAAAATTACTATTCGATATTAAATTACTTTCCTTCAATTCGATATTTTTCATCACTATATTCTGTCCGTTCGATATTTTGTCCATTGTACATTTTGACTTCGATATTTTGGTAATTCTATATTTTTAATTCGATATTTTGTCTTGTTACCAAATAAAACATGGGACACAGATTTGTTAGCAGTATTACAAACTGGGCATAATGAAGATGAAGATTCTGAGGGCACCCATCCGCATGTAAAAACTTTAAGGAATAGTAAGCCCGTAAATTAGAAGTAAAACTTTCTATCCATCGGAACACTAATAAGACCCCAATGTTGCTCAAACTTAAAATCTACATATTCCCTAGTCAATGTACCTCTGGTTGCATTATGGACCTCATTCAACATTGTTGTCCATGACCAATATTGTGTTTTTAGGAACTCTGTGAAGCAGGTTCTCCCATGGCTCTGTCATACCCAAAGAAATCTGCAGCTTTTTAATTTTCGAAATCCAGGAGATTTCATTAAATCTGTCCACTTTGATCACTTCCTGTAAAGCTACTGCATAACGGATAGGCTCGGGAGAGGACATTTTCTCCTCCAGAACACGAGTGGGAGCGGCCTAGCTCTGTTTGCAACCACTTTCCTGCCTACATTAAGTATAAGGGGATGTACTGGAGTGCTGGATGGAAGTAAGGCTATATTTCTTGGAAATGCATCCTCATTACCATTAGAAAAAACCCAAAGTTGCACTCCATAAATGAGGGAATCTACAGCTGTTGCTTCATAGATCTGTAGAGCAGGTGCAATGGGTTTGCTAAATGATGCGGGATACTCTTTAGGTATAAGACCTAAAATGTATTTATGTTTTTCAGACATTTTGTTGACTTGAGGCGCCCATGTTCCCCTGGTCCTCTCCTTTCGTTGTTATGTTGCAAACTTTCTTCCGGCTCTTCAGAGGGCGCCAGGCCTAGTATCTCTGCTGCTTCGATATATGTAGTAAGTACAGTGGTGCTGTTTATTGCGTGGGGAGAAGGCGATGCCAAATAGGTAGGTCCACCTATATTGTATTTTATCTTGCCTCCGTTTTTCTGTAATTGGACGAAGCATACGCCGCTGGTGAGACATCTTGATAGAGATCACATTTGAAGCCTTGGGAATAGACCACCTCTTTTGATCCAGCCGCCATGAGAATAGCCTCCCTCATCTTGTGAGAGTGTAATGTTGCCAGAACATCTCTTGGACGCTTCTGTACTCCGGTTGGTGGTGGACGCACCCAACACCTCTCCGAAACATTCCTACAATGAAGGCTTCCAGATCCGGTCCCTCTGCCGCTTCTTCTAGATTCCTTAAGTGAACATTATCCCTCCATGCTCTGTCCTTAAGATCATCACATTTAAGGCTATTCACTTGCAGCTGGTCATGGAGTCCTTTTGTCTCGTTTTCCAATGCCGCCATTTTAAGTTCCAGCTCCTTCACCTTTGTTTCCACTTCAAGAGAACAGGTACCCACTGAATCAACATCTTATTGTCTCCGTGGTTGCCCTGTCCCCCTTTGTGGTTGTAGTCCCCTTTGTCTTATGAAACATTTCCTATAAAAATGATTTACACACTTGATTGATTGATTGATTGATTGACTTACTATTCATTGTCTTTGTATGTGTGTGTGATGTAAAATTCTCCAACCCCCTACACTGGTATGAGCAGCTCTATAAAACAAATGATTTACATGTGAGAGAAGGGCTATTGAAAATTGAGAGGCACTGTGGGGGTGAGGAGGGTGATCGTGAGGGAATCATTGAAAAGCCCCCTTACAGATTGCCATAACCTGGTGCACTGTAAGGTCATCATTTACTATGCTTTAAAAACGAATACAATTGAATATATAATGAAAAATGTGTTGTAAAAAGCACCTTTTCTGCCATTATTTCCCACATTTTCTATGGGTGACAACACCCCAAAACCTCAATTCGATGGTCAGGCTTGCTTGCCATGCACTCTATGGGGGGTGATGGTGTTACTTATCTCAAAATTCAAAATTATATCCAGCTCATGAAATCAGTGTCACGTGAGAAGATAAAAGCACCATATCTGACTTTTTCTGATATTCCTGCCATGACTCCTGCCTGGACTCCCCTCCCTGATAAGTGAAACTCAGGACAGTGTTACAGCCGCCATCTTGTGCTCTCAGTCAGCCATGCTTTGCAGGTCAAAAGTGTTTATTTCCGTAAGGTTTAGCACTAGTGCAGATTTAGAGAGCTGAGCGGATGCTAACAGTGAGAGGAAATTGTTTCAATGTGGAAAGATGCATACAGAGTAGGCACAAAAATCATTTGCATATGTTAGGCACAGATGTTTACTGTTTTTAAAACGCGGGATATTACTCGACACAAGTGAGATGTAGCCCAGATGTTTACTCCTGATTTTGCTACAGGCCGGAAGTGACATTCCGGCCTTCATTTTGTGTTTTACGGTATTTCCGCACCAGAGGAATTACAAGCAGTGCATGCAATAAGAATTTCTGGATGCAAAAGCATTGTAGTATTGCAGCTTTTGCCCTATGGAATGAGGCATTATCGGGAAAATTGTTGTTACCGTACTGATTTCCACAGGTAATTCCTTAATTGCAGACAGGATTCCAGGGACAAGTTCCACCTGGTTTCATCGGTCAAAATGTGAACTCAAGAAACTAGGATGTGGTAATATAATATGTAGAATTACCGTATTATTTGTAATATTGATTCGGGCAGAAACAATAACGTTCGCCCTAATCAAAGGAAATTGGAAATTAGATTCTTATTCTTCTTGATCTGCTCTTAGTGGGCATTGTCTAGAAATAATTTGGCTTGCAATACGTTTTCTAAATACAGAATTTTTTCATATAGATCGTGAACGTGAAGAGTCTATTAGTGTTGGAGAATTCGTACTTGAGGTTAGGTAAATATAGAAATCACTGCTAAAAGTCTCATAGGGCCAGATGTAGGTAAAATCAAATTTGCGAGTCCTTAATAGTGAATATTACCGATTCGCAATTAAGGACTCGCAAAATTGAATGTAGGTAGGAATCGCTAAAATATTAGTGATTCCTTAATATTCCGTAATAACGAATCGCAAATTGAGATTTGCTAATAAGGAATACCTGCCCATTCAATCCGCTGGGCTAGGAGGTCCATAGGAATGAATGGGAAGATATTCACTGTTTGCGATTCGCTAATAAACAATCACAAATAGCGGGAGGACACCCTGTTGCACCCCTGAAATGTGCATGTGTGCACATGTGGCACACATACATGCCCTAAGGGCATGAATGTGTGCCACATGGCACGTTAAAAAAAGCAGAAAAGTGATTTTTTAAAGAAAATCGCTAATTACCACCAACTTGAAGTTGGTGGTAATTAGCGACTCCTTAAGGCTAAAGTGCACTTTCTTTTGTGCTACTTACATTGCAATTAGGAAATCGCAATTTGCCATTCCTTAAATGCAAGAGCAAAATAAGGAATCGCAATTTTGCGATTCTTTATTTTGCTAGTAGGTTTAAACACACCTACTTTGCTCTCAGACAAATAGTGATCGCAAACGCTGAAATTCTGCGAATTTCAGCGTTAACCCTCGCTATTTGGCCACCTACATCTGGCCCATAGTTTTTTATTCTACAGGGTTTTCATTTTCTAAACACTGTAAAGATCTTCTTACATTGACCCACCGTCTTCATGTTCTTTGTATTACCATCCAGGGGCATAACAAATGCCACCGCCGCCCCCGCTGTTCGGGAGGCCACTCTCTTCAGTAAATGAAGGGGGCCCCGGCCTCCTCAGCTCTTCAGTGAGAGCTGTGAGAGAGGCTTGCGCTAAAGCAGAGGGGAGAAGGGTGCAAGGCAGAGGGGAGAAGGGTGCAAGGTAGAGAGAAGTGTGCAAGGCAGAGGGGAGAATGGTGCAAGACAGAGGCGAAAAGGGTGCAAGGCAGAGAAGGGTGCAAGGCGGAGGGGAGAAGGGTGCAAGGCAGAGGAAAGAAGGGTGCAAGGCAGAGAGGAAAAGGGTGCTAGGTGGAGAGGAAAAGGGTGCAAGGCAGAGGGGAGAAGGGTGCAAGGCAGAGGGGAGAAGGGTGCAAGGCAGAGGGGGAGAAGGGTGCAAGGGAGAGAGCAGAAGGGTGCAAGGTAGAGAAGGATGCAAGGTAGAGAGGGAAAGGGTGCAAGGCAGAGGGGAGAAGGGTGCAAGGCAGAGAAGGTTGCAAGGCGGAGGGGAGAAGGGTGCAAGGCAGAGGAAAGAAGGGTGCACTGCAGAGAGGAGAAGGGTGCAAGGTAGAGAGAAGGGTGCAAGGCAGAGGGGAGAATGGTGCAACGGGAGGGGGAGAAGGATGGACGGTGGAGGGGAGAAGTGTGGAAGGTGGAGAGGAGAAGGGTGCAAGGCAGAGGGGAGAATGGTGCAACGGGGAGGGGGAGAAGGGTTCAAGGCAGAGGGGAGGAGGGTGCAAGTCAGAGAAGGGTGTAAGGCAGAAGGGAGAAGGGTGCAAGGTAGAGGGTGTTGCAGGGATTCTGCTCCCACACAGAACTGTGCATAGAGACTTGGAACCTCAGTGAATTAGGGTGTGCCAAAATTCACCTTAGTAGCCAAAATCGCCAACCAGAATAGCAATCAGTGTCTCATTGGTTCTTCCATACTCCCAATAATTAGACAACCCAGAACATTAACTTAGAACAGCTCAGGTAACGTGGAACACATGAACACTCTTTTGTTATGCTAACATACCAGTTCAAAATGAGGAGTAAATGAAGACACGTGCAAGTTTGAAATATTTATTTCTAATGCTGTGTTCTCACACGCAGTATCTTAGCTAATACAAGCAAACATATTATAAGCAACAAGGTTAACAGCATAGTTACTATTACATAAAAAACAAAGGGTGAAAGTGTTGTGAACGTATCTAGGACCCTAATTAAATATCCCCAAATTCTGCCCTTATGTGGTTATAACAAACCATATCCTTATAAATGCATAAGAATCATATCCATATTTAGTAATAGCCAATGCTGTCCAAATATGGCAAGTCTACTTCCTTAGACTCCTAGAAAGTACAACAAGTTCTTTAAACAAACCAAACCTCCAGAAACCTGGGAATTCCCCATACTTTTGTTTTGATTTGTCCTAGAACTCCTGCGAGTCTGAAAGAACTGCCAGTTCCTAGTGACGGTTCTTATTGACATCTTATGTCCAACCTTACGTCAAACACGGCACCTTCCAGGTATAAATATACCAGCATTTGCCTCAAGCAACACACGGTGGTTTGGAGCAGAGCGGCTATCTACTTACCCAAAGCCCAGCTGATGCGAGTGCCGAAGGAAGCCGACCCTCCCATTTGACGCACTGACAAAGACGCTGTCTTTTCTCCTGCTGAGAAAATCCAGCTCCAGTGTTTCTAGTCACCCTTGCGGGTTACTGGGAGATCGAGTCCTGAGAACGAGATACAAAACCTCCTTCATTCTAAAACCAAGGTACGGAGCTGATTAGACCCTTAGAGAATTCGTGATTCAGATTCTTGGCAAAACTAACTTAACTTAAACTGCGACTCCCTTACTCCTTCCCACGTACTAGGCTTAGGTTAGGTACACTGGGGTAGGCGTATTTAGAAGCACAAGTTGAGTACGTTTAGTCAACTTTTATCATTGTATGTAATTGTATATATTTTATCCATTTTATGTATCATATGGCTCAGAAACCATATCAATGCTTTTACAGTATTATTTCGTAATACTCCTTTTACTGTACGCACTTTAGTTTATGACAAGCATTGCAATTGTTGCAATTCACTTCTCTTGCATGAGAAAGAGGACTGCTCAATAAATAACACCTTTTATTGAAAACGCCCTGTCTCTCTGTTTCTCTGCACTCTAGTGAAACTAAGTATGCACGATTGACTGAGCGTAATAGCTATCTATTGTTTTCACACGACTCTGGAGATATGCTCCTTATTCTGGAGGGAGCAAAGTTGTCATGTTTATGCGGTTGTCAGAAGCGAATCCCTTCTTGTCTAATCAGGGAAGTTAACTCCTCCCTGTTCATTCGAGAACGTTTCTAGTGACCTCTGAGCTAGCTGGCATACCTAATTAAGTCTAACATATTCAGTAGAGACCTAGTCAACCTCAGTCCTACGTCTAAACTGCCGTTTATGTTATTCCAATGCGCAGAGCCTATTGGGAATATAGGAACTACACTACATGGCGCCCAACGTTTAGTGAGGCGATAATCTAACGCAAGATACTAGAGTAACTCAATTGTGCTTTTTCACACAGACCCCTTTTACCCGTAAAAACTCCAATAGACGTCTGGAGTGGGTGAAAGGTTAATATCCGCCAGAACTTAGTAGGAAGAGATTCCTATGCATTCGTTTTTGGTTTAGTCAACGTTGAAGGATACAGTGTACCAAAATATTGTGCACCTAATCTTTGTTTCCTCAACACTTGCTCTGCAAACTTTCTGTCAGTAAAAATGTCAGACAGTGAGGACGAAAGGGAGAGAGCTATACTAGCAGCTCAACTCGTAGCGGACGACACACTTGTCCAAAATAACAACCCGGATGCAATAATCATCCCGGTCAAAATAAGAAAAACCATAACTATAAAACTTATAGAAAATGGAGTAAAATCAAGAGGTGGTACAGTCGTATTTGTGGTAGAGGCACATGAATTTTGACAAACAGAAGTATTCTATTCTTGTATAAACTTTCCAGCAGCACATCCTGTAACACATGAGTTCCACTACTACAAAATAGCGGAAGCTCCAGAGGAATACTCTCCTTTCATGGAAGTTGAAATTCCACTAACATACCAAGAGCACCTGCTCTGGTTTAATGGTGCCCTAAAACATCAAAATCACATTACCAGGCTCGGTCCACTAGGTAGACCAGGAGCCACATGGCCGGTTCTAGCAAGCTACACACTACACCCCGACATTGAAACAATGTCGGACAGAGAACTTTTAGTTCAGTTAAAACAACTAATTAAAATACATAGATAATTGGTCCAATATGTCATGCGGACTTCAACAGTCCAACCTGCAATTAAAATTCCACAAAACACCCCTCACCAGGGGAACACAATAAAATTACACCACAAAATATACAATCATGTCTTGGTAAAACACCCGCAAACGGGAACAAATTCCATTCTGGTTATCTCAAAAAATCCCTCAGATAGAGGCAGTATTTCCTGATACTACCCCTCACGAAAAACACAGAATTCTGACTATCTGTCTCCCAATGGGGATCGCAACACATGTGGAGGACTGTGACACTTGGGGCACAGTTTTTGCTTCTATCTATACAAAAACACACGGTGTTTCCGTCTATGGCGGTTATACCAGATGTAGTAAGACAGATTCAAAATGAATACAGTCCAGAACCTGCTTTAACTCGGGTTATGAAATTACTGAAAGACTTTAAGCAGGTCTTGGCTATATTATCAGCCAACATAAAAGGAGATCCTGCCAAAAATTGAAAGAGACGGATATAGCAGACCAACCTTTTGAACTTGCTAAAATAATTGAAAAATCCTATGAAGAATTAGGTAGAGATAGCGTGGGTGGTAAACCAGTAAAACCCCAACTAATTGAAAATCCTGAAAAGACTTTCAATTAAAAATAATCTCAATTCTCAAAAGAATAAGTGGGAGGGTAATAAACAAACCTCTCAGAGAGAAAAACAGTTTCAGTCCAGAGGAAGGTCTCCCCAACAAAGAAATAGATCTCCAGAAGGGGGGGGCAAGTCTCCACAACGGGAGCCCTCTGAAAAAAGATACAACCTTAGAAATAGGGATCATTTATCAAGATATTGATACACGTCCCTCTCAATCTTTTCAGACTTCCTCAAAGAAATCAGAAAGAAGAGGATGGTCAGAACACAAAGAAGAGCACGTCAAGTCCAAAGACAAGGAACCTGCTCATCAAAGTAAAAAATTACAATTTCCCAGAAAAAAGGTAGCCAGTATTAAAATAAAACATACCGAGAATCCTGAGGACACAACTGAAAAACGGAGAATGGGCCCAGACAATGCTAGACAGCAGAAGTGACCATAGCTCACAATATCCCGATGAATCTTCTGGAGACAGTGTACACGAATGAATACATTCAAGTGGAAACTGCAGACACCCGAGTGAGCGTGCCACATAAACTATATGAAATAACATTACGTATAGAGGGAGATAAAACTAGGAAAATAAAAGGTCTCTTTTGGGAGAATCTATCTAAAGGCTATGATATCCTTCTAGCAGAAAGGGACTGGCCACCAGAGTTTGTCAGGGAATGCCCACATGGCGAAGAAATGATTATGCCTGCCTTTTCAAATCACATTCCAATTCATAAAAAATACACATTTGCAAGAAAATGGGCAGTGGCCCCGGCTCCTGCATTATATAAAAATCATGTAGGGTGGGATGAGGATTCTCCTCACCATAAAATCCAGTTAAAAAATCAACCTACTGCACAGAGGCAGTATCCTGTTAAGCAAGAAGCTAAAAAATAAGTAAGAGAAATTTTAGATCAACTTGAATATCAGGGGGTAATTGAAACATGAACCTCACAAATGAACAATCCTTTGTTTCTTGTCTCCAAGCCAGGCAATTCATATCGTCTAGTTTTGGACTACAGACACTTAAACTCTTGCTGTAAAACGTTTGCAGTACAAAACTCACACAGTGCAGCACTTATGAATAACATTGTGCACAAGAAATATAAAACGACATTAGATATTTCAAATGGTTTCTTTTGTCAAAACATAGAACCTGAAAGCAGATATTTGACCACTTTCTCCAGCATGGGGACCCAAAAACTATTTTGTCGTCTCCCACATGGATTCAAGAACAGCCCAGGATTATTTTCAGCCAGGGTAACAGAGTTACTACAAATTTATGATGATGAGGCATTATCTTATGTCGATGACATCTATCTTACAGACGATGACCTGGAGACTCACTTGAAAAGAGTGAACACCATAATACTTGAGTTCGCAGCTGAAGGGTACAAATTCAACTTTAAAAAATCACGAATCGCCCATCTAACTGTCCTATTTTTAAGATATGAATTATCAAGTGAAGGCAAAAGCCTAGCAGACAACTTCTAAGAGAAGTGTGCAGTACTCCAAGCTCCAAAAATGCTGAAAAACTTACAATCTATTCTAGGTTTCCTGAATTTCGGAAGAACATACATTCTAAATTATGCAGAGAGGGTTAAACCTCTATACGAACTAATAAAACATGATTTCAAACCAATTAATTGGACTCAAAAATACACAGAAATTTTAAGATCATTACAGACAGACATGTTAACTAAAACAAAACTGCAAACACGCGCAAACGAACGCAACCTTGTAGTCCGAGTCATCCCAGGAAGCGCGATTGTTATAGGTCGTTGGCACGAAGGAAAATTTAAACCTGTGGTCACTAAAACTCAATCACTCGGAGACTGTACAGCTCAGCGAGCTGAACTACAGGCTTTTAAGATGGCACTTGAAAATTCTGATCGCGAATTCCCCACACTAATAGTGTGCGATTCATATTACTGTGTCCAGTCTTACAATGAATACTTGCAGAACTGGGTTCAAAACAACTTCAAAGATGCAAAAGGTGGCACAATCAAGCACAAAATGCTTTGGGAACAAGTGGTTCTTTTCCAGAAAGAACTACAAAAGACTCACGTGATTCATACACTGAGTCAAAAACGTGATGGCGTGCACGTTGCGGGGAATTCATTGGCTGATGAGGCCGCGAAGGCAGCTGTACAAACGGCTTACGTAGCTGCCATTACTCGGTCAAAAACAAAAATAGACAGCGAGATAATGCAAGCTGTCAGTGCTTCAGTAAAAGACAGTGGTAAGACACTCTCGAAAGGCTTTCCAGTAAAGTACTTATACAAAACTGATGCAAACAACATTCCGTTTGCTCAAATCCCTGGAGTGGGGGATAGAGCAATTCCAAACACGGAACACAGGTTAGGACTCATTTTAGCGGCACCCAAAGGGCTCGCTTCTGCACATGCTGGTGTTTCCGCCACAGTATAATTATTAAAACAGAGATATTGGTGGCCACGCATGAGAAAACAGACTAAGAACTATGTTCTAGAATATGAAGTATGCCAAAAAATGAAAGTATCAACAGTGAAATGACCAGCACAGACGCCCCTTCTAATCTCAGACAAACCATTAGCATGTGTTTACCTGGACCACTGTGGTCCCTTACAAAGGGATGGCAACTATAAATATATCATGGTCGCAGTAGATTCCTGCACGAGATTGATTTGGATGTGGTTCCAGTGCTCAGCTGATGCCAGAACTGTTATAAAAGATTTGCAAGTCTTTATCGGCACATACGCAATCGGCGTGCTACATTCTGACCAGGGTCCTGCGTTTAGCTCTCGGGCTTACAAGGAGGCCATGGCCAGCATGGGCATTGCATTGCGGTATTCTAGTCCATTCCATCCCGAGGGAAATGCGGTAGTGGAGAGAAAAAACCGTGACATAAAGCAATCTATAACAGCCAGGGTATTAGGTCCGGGTGACGAGTGGGTCAAACATCTAATAAGTGTCCAACATAGTATTAATAACATACCAAGAAATTCTCTAGGAGGTATCAGTCGATACAAACTTTTATTTGGTACTAGAATGATCACCCAGGATTTGGATTGTCAGACTTCAGTGGTGAAACAAAAAAACTTTGATATCAAAGATCGTTTGGCTGTTTTAAAGTACTTAAATGAAACAAGAAAAAGTCTGAGTAATGAAAATCTAAAGCCAACATCCACTGAAGAAAAGCCACCTGTCCCAGCAAGACCTGTCTGGATTCCAAAGATTGGGGATCTGGTCAGAGAAAAGATCGCGGTGAAGAAGGAATTTAGGCCTTCTTACAGAAAAGCAGTACCTGTCTTAGCTGTCAGCGGAACAAGATCAGTAGTACTACCGCCACTTGCTGGAAAAAAGGAGAACCGAGTTGTATAAGTCGACCTGGTGAAACCGCAACCATGTGGCCAATAATAAGTAGTAGGCCCAGTGGACTCCCAAGAAATAGCAGAAGACCAAATCTTGCTACAATCCAAGAGGTTTAAACTGAGAAACTAATCACATTTGACAAACCTTCAGTGAATAATAAAGGACTATGCTACAAAGCCATGGAACTTGTGCCTCTTGAAACCCAAATCACAACAGTTCGTCAAGAAACATCTGTCTACAACGTTGTAGCCTCGGACTATACAAATGTAACAAAAGAAAATCCAAAGATCAATGGAAATCCGTAAGCAATTCCACCTATTGACAGAACTGCATCTGGCTACTTTATCAACTTTGATGACTTTTCCAATGATTCAAGTGAACTTGGAGACCCACCAGCAACAAAAACATTCAGAGTTCTGTGAAAAAATCACAGAACTCTTTCATCAACTCAGAGAAACATATCTAACTTCACCATGGATTAAATTATGGATTGTGTTAGGGGTACTTTTTCTCCTTCTGTGGCTCATCTTGGTTTTAAGTTTGGGTAGATTTATTGATGGAAATGTTAGTACAATGGACACAGCAAGTCAGAACATCTTCTTGGTCCTGAAACCACAGATCCTCTCACATCGAAAAAAGAGAACTATCATCAGTAAACATCACAGCCATCCCTATACCTGGTGGTATAGTATAGGACAAAACTGATTATGAAATATATGGCCCGGTTGAACTCTTGAAATATCCACACCACTTTAAGATCTCCTTAAGTGACTTTGTATCACCTAGTTCTTTCTCTGATGATTGGGACTTTGAAAATATTAATAACATGATGTCAGATTTAGAAATGTCAGCAAAATTTACAGAACGTGAATATTTACAGGGTTCGTCGAATTATGAGGAAATGTATTGTTACAATCACTTTGGGCATCACTATCTGCATAAATCTGCAAATCCTAGAAATGTTTTCAGTTATAATCAGTGAGAACATTGTCCAACCCTGCCAAAAGGCAGTTCAAAAACATTTTATGAGAAATTTCCATACTTCTCAGGGTTTAATTACACTAATCCAGAAACGTTTTATTTAAAAATGTTAAGTAAGACAGGAGTGAAGACCCTGTTGACAAATACTAAACTGATTTATTCCGAGAAATGTTATGAAAAAATGTCTACATTTGGTTTTGAATTTTGGAAAAACAACATTGAGACAAAAACCATCTGGGGTACAAAAGAATGGCAGGTACAAGGTCTAGAATCATTGTTTAGAGCCTGTATGATCCCAGAACAAACATTGTTCCTGAATGAAACCGTTCAACAAACAACATGTCTTGGTTTAGCCAAGACAAAAGATTTAAACAACCCGTCTATACCAAAGCCTATGCCTGATAGAAACACCACTACAGATGAGGGGTTAGACGTGTCCTATATTTTGAAACAAAATAGAACAATTCCTGATTGGAACACATGGTTGATCTGGCCCACAGACACTAATAACTGTCAAGATAGATTCCTGAACAAAATACAGGCGTTCAAACAGAACAGGACAGACCCAAGATATTCCCAGAGACAACATCCAGGGATAGTTACAACATACAGTGTAGGAAAACTATGCCTCGATTGGCTACAGAGATCCACACTTCCCGAAATTAAGCAACACTTAACTTTACTTAAAGAAGGTGCTGACTTGCGAGATTTCTTACTGGGACCTCGCAAACAGCGTCAAAAACGTTTCATATACGCCGGTATATACGCAGCTTACAAAGTAACACAAATTGAAACTGCAGAAAAAATACGAGAAATTGATCGTATTAATTTGGAAAAATCCCTTTCTGTGGTGGACAATGGGTTAACGACTCTGTCCTCCAGAATTTATTCACTGGACAGCATTGTATCATCTGCTATTGATATATTAGAACAGGATATGCTAATGTTACAACATGGTCAATCCCAATTGCGTTCTATTGTACAGCTAGGCTGGACGTTCCAAAACCTTCGTTCAGGCCACGTGCCATGGTGCCTAATCAACATAACGTCATTATTTTCTATCTTTAACCTTACTGACAGACAAATATCGTTGGCACAAAAAGGAGCAGATTATACGGTGCTGAGCATTGAAAAACTAGAAAGATTACTATTGACAATGTCAGAAAGACCTGCCATTGAATGGATAATACATGGCACCATTACAATCCCGATAACAACTTTTCAGTTTCAATACTGCCAAAAATATATACCAGCAGGCCTGTATGAATGGTTGGGTAAAGGATACATCAAATCAACCTAGAATTTACCTTTTACACATAAATGTCATAATGAAGGGAAAAAAGAGGTATTTCTTAGTGGTAACAATTGTAAAAAATCACTAAGCGGTACACTTCTGTGTCAAGGTATTAACTTGCATGGAGCCTGCGAAGGTTCATCAAACAACCTTTCATGTCATCTTCACGGCACCCCCGCTACACAGATAGAGCCTTTTTTCAGACAACTTTCCAATGGTAGCTATGTTATATTAAGTGAACACAGCTGTTGTGGCATCATGACAGGAAAACCCTATCTCGTGAGCGTCACTTCCAGGGTCATTTGTTGTATGCAAGTATTGTATCCAAACAGCAATCCAGACATATGGCCTTCTGTGAATATCTCTTCTATTCAAATTGATACTTTAAGCAGAATGAAGTCTATTCTTTTACAAACAGCTGTGCCTTTAACCTCGTTCAAAGAAACGTATGACCTGCAAGTTGCAAGGACAGCAGCAGAGATACATACCCTATTATCGACAAATTGCCCCGTGCATTTCGTAGAAATGTTAAGCCAAATCTTAAACATGTCAGATACCAGTGGCAACGCACATGTATTTAAGACAATTTTTTCGGGACTGTTAGCACCCTTTGAAACAGTTCTGGGCATCTTCCTGAATTTTGTGCATTCTCTTTTCGGTGGCCTGCCTCTTATTTTGGGACTCGTAGCAGGAATTTTATTTTTGTTCCTTCTGCTCCGATATGGCAAGCCAAGTCACAGACAAAACACAGGCTACGATGGAAGAAACGATCCGAGCAATACGATACCGAGACCGTATCTCTAAGGTCCTCGTATTGGCCCGGCTAGGAGATCTGAATACTACCTGGTTTCTTTTGTTCAGACCAATTTGACAAAATTGCATCTTACCTGTGCTTCGATGTCTGCTATGCGGAGAAGAATGCGTGTTGGACGTCTCTCTTACACTACCATCAGCAGTACCAATGGATATCAATGCTTTGCTTTGTCCGGTAACGACTCATGCAATGTGTTGTCCCCAACAGCTACTGATTCTGATGACGGCATTCGTTGAGACTTCGCCATTACGATTAGGTGGCGGTGAAGTACGAGATGAAAGCGGCACCACACAGGTACAACCTTGCGTGACCATTGCTGATCTAGACCGCGATGATGGCAATGCATCGCATATATGCACTATTTCAACTTTTTCGGAGTTGGCCCAACTTTCACCTACTGTGATAGACACGTTTTTTGCTGGCCTATCTGAGGTAATGTTCTCTCCTAACATCGAGAATAATATTTGAAATAGCGAGCACACAGCGTTCCCTGAACTCTGAATTCGGCCTTCAGTTTTTATAAACGACACTACTGCAAACATTTGGAACTATTTTTTTCCTTGAAAGCAAAATTATTTTTTCCAATTTTCCAAAATATTTACCTTTTTTTGGCACAAGGTACTCTGCATAAAGTAGAACTATTCTTAGAGAACAGAACTTCTATTCTTATAGACTCTAGAGACAATATTTTGAATCAGCCTCTAGCACATGTACAATCTTGTATAAATATGTGATGAAATGGTCTCAACCTTTTTTTCTGTATTAAGAGCCATTTCATGAATGTAATTTTCGTGATTCATTCAGTCAACATTCTATATGAACAAAATGTTATATGAATGATACCACTGCTTGAAAGCGTACAGTACAATACTCATTTTGTGTATCTATACCATTTCAAATGCATTTGATTTATTTTGGGGTGGGCTGGAAAACACATGCATACTTATATGTTTATATATTACTTAGTATTTAGTAATCATGGACATTATACGTGAAGCGGGTGTTCTGAACGTATTTAGGACCCTAATTAAATATCCCCGATTTATGCCCTTATGTGGTTATAACAAATCGTATCCTTATAAAGGCATAAGAATCATATCCATATTTAGTAATGGACAATTCAGTCCAAATACGGCAAGGCTACTTCCTTAGACTCCTAGAAAGTACAACGAGTTCTTTAAACAAACCAAACCTCCAGCAACCTGGGAATTCCCCATACTTTTGTTTTGATTTGTCCTAGAACTCCTGCGAGTCTGAAAGAACTGCCAGTTCCTAGTGACGGTTCTTATTGACGTCTTATGTCCAACCTTACGTCAAACACGGCACCCTCCAGGTATAAATATACCAGAATTTGCCTTAAGCAACACACGGTGGTTTGGAGCAGAGCGGCTATCTACTTACCCAAAGCCCAGCTGATGCGAGTACCGAAGGAAGCCGACCCTCCCATTTGACGTACTGAGAAAGACGCTGTCTTTTCTCCTGCTGAGAAAACCCAGCTCCAGTGTTTCCAGTCACCCTTGCGGGTTACTGGGAGATCGAGTCCTGAGAACAAGATACAAGACCTCCTTCATTCTAAAACCAAGGTACGGAGCTGATTAGACCCTTAGAGAATTCTTGATTCAGATTCTTGGCAAAACTAACTTAACTTAAACTGTGACTCCCTTACTCCTTCCCACGTACTAGGCTTAGGTTAGGTACACTGGGGTAGGCGTATTTAGAAGCACCAGTTGAGTACCTTTAGTCAACTTTCATCATTGTATGTAATTGTATATATTTTATCCATTTTAAGTATCATATGGCTCAGAAACCATATCAATGCTTTTACAGTATTATTTCATAATACTCCTTTTACTGTACGCACTTTACTTTATGACATGTATTGCAATTGTGGCAATTCACTTCTCTTGCATGAGAAAGTGGACTGCTCAATAAATAACACCTTTTATTGAAAACGCCCCGTCTCTCTATTTCTCTGCACTCTGGTGAAACTAAGTATGCACGATTGACTGAGCGAAATAGCTATCTATTGTTTTCACACAACTCTGGAGATATACTCCTTATTCTGGAGGGAGCAAAGTTGTCATGTTTATGCGGTTGTCAGAAGCTAATCCCTTCTTGTCTAATCAGGGAAGTTAACTCCTCCCTGTTCATTTGAGAAAGTTTCTAGTGACCTCTGAGCTAGCTGGCATACCTAATTAAGTCTAACATATTCAGTAGAGACCCAGTCGACCTCAGTCCTACGTCTAAACTGCCGATCATGTTATTCCAATGCGCAGAGCCTACTGGGAATATAGAAACTACACTACAAAAGCATGTTAAAATGCTAAAGGGAAGAAGTCTAAATAGCACCTCAGTCTTACCCTCCCTTGCTAGTATATTATATTATATCTACAGAAGGTCTCTTTGGGTTTTAGAAGGGTGACCCCATACCTCTGGTCCTAGTAGAAAAGTATCACATCATCTTCTACACCAGCTCTCTGCATGCGAATGCTCTTCAAGTGTGTTTGCATGCTCTGCACAGTGCATTATTAAATGCGCCAAAACCAGAGTTGGCCACAGCTGCATATGTGTTATGTCTAGGACGTGTGCTGATCATGTCGAACAACAACCACTGTGTTGAAATAACCTTGAAGGCTTGCCAATCTCTGTTCAGACATAACTTAACCTGCAAAGCTGATACAATAGGAAAACATATTATTCTCATGTGAAGCAAAATATTCTACTAAACTCTAAACAATTATATTAATATGTGCTGTGTGCAAAAGCAGCAGAAAGGTAAAATGGTATTCAAACTTCAAATAAGCTCATGCTAACTTAACACAGTGTGAAGGCAAAACCCACCTCCATGACACCCTCCCTTGATCCGAGCACGGATAAGATAAGATAAGATAAGATAAGATAAGATAAGATAAGATAAGGGGCACATTTTTGGAATGCAGAGTTCAAGAACAATAGTCAGAACCAGTCTCAAAATGGTCCACGGGGAGGATTTTTTTTTTATCAGAACATAAGCCTTGTAGTCCGATAATAGTTCAACTTGAAAAAAATGTAGCCATTGGACATAGTAAAGTCAATAGGTCTGGGCCTAAAAAAAAAAATCGATAAAAAAGAAAAAAAAAATTTCAATGTCTAATAAGTGTCGTTGGTCATGGAAGAAAGAGTCGAAGACATATCTCGTCCTACCAATGAATATGCAGCAACATCCTCCAACAGGAAGTCACTGTTATCATCTGAAAATAATTCGTCCATCCAAATTAACAAAGGGAAAGAACACACATGTTCCTCAAGTACCGGAGCCTCTAGCACCATCAGAGGACAACTCGGTGGGTTTTCAATGAAGCGTGCCAAGAAATCTTGCGCCGCTGTGAACACATTCCAACCACCCAGAACTCCATGCATCGCTAAAAAGGCCATAATCCCTCCATCAGAACAAAGCAATTCATGAGCAACTAAGGGGCTCATATGCTGATTATAATCCGCATTGGGAGACACCGTATTGCAGAGACACAAATCCAGGGCCCAGTCGAAATCACAGCTCAGGTAATGAAAGACAGGCTGGACGCATATAAAGTAGGAAAATCTAAATGATAATCTTTAAGCTGCACTCAAAGTAGCAAGAGGCAGCGCTCCGGAGTACTCAAGCATTCGGATGCGGAGAAGCCCAGCTGTGACAGCTCTTCTTGCAACACAGGTTGTGCATCCATTTTGAAACAAGCAAAATAGTAATAGCACACCTGCAGCTAGAGCCAGCAGTAAAGGAAATCCACCAAACAGGCTGGAAAAAATAGAATGTAAAAATGCTGGGAAAACACCAAATATAGTCTGAAAAGAAGTCACAAGGCCACTGCTTACAACTTTAAAAAAGTGAGCCAGCCCCGGGGTGGAGGATGCATTAAAGATAGTGTGAATTAACTCACCGAAAGGCAAGGACAAATCAATATTCATTAAAGCGTGCACCTCTGTGCGGGTGTTTGCCACGTGAAGGACGAATGTTTCACGAGCAGATGTGAGGGCAACTTCTTTCTGGGACAATAGAGCTCTTATGTGACTCATCTTGTTGAACTCTGCTTTCAAGGTCGGAATCTTGGGCCAGATGGAAACATCAAGCTTCCCATGCGGAGGACGATACATTACATTCTTACAGCAAACCACACGCTCACTGATGGTAACGACATAAGCAATTCCCGCTAATAACCCACAACAATCTTCACTATTCAAAAGTAAATAACTCCTGTTTGCCAGTAATATGAATGTGGGTACAATAGCAGACACAGATTTACCTTTCAAAATACAGGCTAAATTCGTCTCAATCTGATTACACAAGCCATGTAATTGGATATGTCTACACATCAATGAATGATCTGGTGTTTCAGTGCAGTCTTCACCATTCAAATAAACTTCATTTCTGTCCCTAAGGCATCTATAGGTAAATGGAAGCCACCATGCTTCATGGAGATAAGCACTGCCAAGAGGCTCATATCTACCAATGGCAAAGTACTTCATACACGCCTCGAACTTGAATAGAGGAAAAGGGAGAGTTATTAACCCATGGATAAGCCACGTTGCTGAATTGGCCTCCGCCACCGAAAAAGGTTCCAACCTTTCAATGTGTAACATAGAAAAGGATGCATCTTTTATTGAAAGTAAACGTTGCTTGTCAGTCAAATTAAACGGGGCAAACAATGATGACGTGTTCATGCAATGCCAGGGCACTTTTCCAGCTTTCAAGGTCTGCAAGGTCCATGCAAACTGCATAATAGAACACAATTGATTTTGACCATGGTACAACACAGACACTTCATCCTGCACAATGTCAACAACAGATGATACAATATTGTCAAATGTGTAAATGCAGGAAAAGAGCGTGTTCATGCTATTATCTACAACAGCTAGCACCTTGTCTAAATTAGCTTGATCTATAGCTCTAATGCGGGTAACCGCCTCAATCTGGGACGCTTCCCAGACTTCGTTGTAAATAGCATATATCCATCTTTTAGATCTGCCGTTAATAGGGCCTTTTATACAATCATTCAGATCAACATCGTCAGTCAGTTTAGATAAATGCATTTTAACTGACGCAAAGGTACAATGTTTGAGCCAATTTTGACATAATTTGCCTACAGAATGGGTAGTCACAGAATGGCCACTTTCAAACGGGGATCTACCCTGACCTGTGTACAGCCATGAGCCAAACCCAGAAAACGATGCTTGCAAGAGTCAGCACTTCTGTGCCAAAGCAACCAGCCTTTGGGATCCAAACTGGAAGAATTTAGCAACAGAGGGGCATATTATCAAGGGATTTATCTTTGCTTTTTTGGCTTTAAAAGCAAAGAAAGAGGAGATAAAATTATCTCCCTATCAGCAACAGGGTGCTAACACGCAAATTTGCATGTTAGCACCCTTTTTCTCTAGGCTTCCCTTTGCATCTCTAATGAGATGCAAAGTGGGCGTTCCAGAGCAAAATAATAGTAGAAATGTCGCTAAGCGACATTTCTCCTATTATCAAGCTTCACACTAACCCTGTTGGAGACAAAAAAGCAGTGCTAACCACGGTTAGTGCTGCTTTTTTTACACCTGGTATTTTTCTGACTTAGCCATGATATCCCATGGAAGGTGGATATCATGACTAAGTTTGTGAGCCCCTATCATCAAGCTAACGCCAAACTTTGAGAGATTATCGTTGGTTTTCCAGCGATAATCTCTCATTTGGCAGTTAGCGTGAGGATTTTTATCACTTCTGAGATAAACGTTGCTAATAGCAAGTTATCTCAGCGATAATTTCCGGCGATGCTTAGCGATAAAAAAATCGTTGCAAAGCCCAGTTAGCGATAAATATCGCTACTCGTTGGTAATATTCCCCAGAGTTTGTAAATCTCGGATCGAAAATTTAGTGGCACTACTCCAACCGGAATATTCTTCTAATTTAGGAAAAGAAGGAGCATTCAATTTTTTAGTAGTAGCCAATCCAAAGAAAGTTGTCTGTGAAATTGTAGAATTAAAAACCAACATATGGTTCGGGATGAGGCATGCACGGTGCAAAGCCTCGGTGCCTTGCACTTGCCAGCTGTTAGAACCCCAGACAGATTTAAGGTCAATGGTATCCTTCCACAACTCGTAGCCCCCAGAAGCTAACTGGTCTAGAAAGGACTTCGAATACAATAATTTGGTATCGGTAAGTCTAACTTTGGATGTGGACTTTTCAGTCATTTTAAAATAAAATGCATTGGGATTTGACTGATACAAATCGGTAAAGTGAGTGAACCTTTTCAAAATGGAAGCAGAATTGCATTGTATAGGAGCTGGACAATGTTCCTATTGCGTATAATTGACAGTGTTCCTCCTGGTATTAGCTTTATGGAGGTACTGATTGCCAAAATGTTGGTAACAATATAAATCACCGTAATTAGCAGATACTAAATACAAATCTTCAGCATCAAAGGCAGCATAACATTTCAAATCAGAAAACAAAGCTTCTACGGCCTGAACATCTCAATCATCAGAATGTATATTTTGTTTAATTACATCCCCCATAGAAACTCTAAGCACATTAGAGACATTTATACCCTCAGTGGGCCCATGGATTTGAAATCGAACAGCATCCCATACAATCCCAAATAAGACAGGCCAAGCAGTGATATTAAAAAAAGCCAGGTCCCTCTTCAATCTGTGTGATGAGGAATGGGGAGCCAATGTTCCATTGATATGTTGAGTGCATGTTCTCTCCTCGACATAGTGTCCAATGGCAAGTCTAAAAAAATACACCACAAAGCCAATTGACATAAAAAGGTAAATCAAAAAAGCACCAATCAAATATAGGTCCAAGGGGGAATCAAAAAATGTTTTTTAAACAGTTTTGCCAAAACAGTAATTTTTGAAGGTTTCTTCGATGTGTGTGAATCAGTGTCAAATGAAAATCTGGATTCTGTAGCCAAACGAGTTTGCAAATCAGGCATTGATAAGTCAGTTGGGTAAGTGTAGTCAGTTTCATCAATTTGAGTACCAGGCAGTGTACTCAATAAAGGACTAGAAATTGCAGGCATCTCGAGGACAACATTAGGCATTGGATTAGAAGCCGGGGCCAAAACAGAATTTTTCAAAATCAAAGGACATGAGACTGCCGGTGTCATACTAAGAAGAATCGTCCACTCTGTGTATTTTGACATTGTCAATGGAGATATACCTGTTTTCCTTAAGACCTGGAAGTGGAGGTAAAATTACTGTTCTCGTGCTTTTCACGCCAAGCACCAGAACAGGAGCTCAATAAGAGGGACCAAATTATTTCTTGTTTTCGATCTTCTCTCGAACCAGTTCCCCAACTTTAGGTAGCCAGCCAACTACCGGGATCTGCAACGCATCATCCGAGGTTGAGGGCAAGTGTTCCTTTGCAAGACTGTCTTTCATCTTTTGTAGATCCTGTAAAACATTGCAATGTTCATCTACGTCAAAGGTGGCAGCAACAGCCGCCTGGTCTAGACCGTCAAGGTCCGGTACGAACATCTTGATACCAAAGAGCATTTTCAATGGGGTCCTCCCACCCAGAGACCTTCTAGGGATATTATTAAGAGCATGCTGCACGCTATTGAGGTGGGCCAGCCAGTTCCTGCCAGTGCCTATAACTCTAACTGTCAAAGACTGCTTTAAATCTTGGTTCATTCGTTCCACAACACTATTACCCTCAGGTCTGTATGGAGACGACTTGGACCCCCAACGAAGTCATGGCATCCTTATACGCCTTAGAGGCGAAAGCCGGACCCTGTTCCGAATGGAAGGTACCACAGGCAAAAATCCCTACAAAGATACGCTAGTCTCTTATGACAGTTCGGGAATCAGCACTGCGGTGTGGCCACACCCACACAAATCGTGTGCATGAATCAGCTGCAACTAAGATGTACTTATACGCAGTATCAGAGGAAAAAGGACCGCAGTGATCCAAATAAACACATCCAAGTGGTTTATTAGAAATGTACAACTGTGTCTGGGGCGGACGCGTAGCAGTGGAAGGCTTAATCTGCTGGCAAATGTCACATTGAAGGACATAATCACGCGTCTGTTTGTACAGTCCCCGCCACCAGAAACGTTGTTGTAACTGAGATACAGTAGCCGAAACTCCCACATGCGCAGACGCAACACCTTCATGGGCAGCTGTAATCAGCGTTGGCCTGCGGGCCGCGTTGGGAATTAACCTTTCACCAAAGTCAGGTATTTTCACATAAGGAACTTTATCATGACTTAAGTGGTATGAATACTTCGAAGGGAATCCCTTAGGATATTTACTTCCCTTCTCAGTCGCAGCAACGGCTGCCAAGATGTCATCATCAATCTTACTTTTGGAACGTGTAACTGCTGCAACCAAATATGCCGATACTGCTGATTTCGCGGCCTTATCGGCCAAAGAATTGCCAACAGCGTGGACTCCTACGGCAGATGACCGAGAGTGTGAATTACATAAACGAGTGGCAACTGCTCTTTAAGCTCAGCCACTCGGACCCAGATAATTTTATGTTTTATTGTGCTACCCTTGGAATCACGAAAATCATTCTGAATCCAAAAGAACAGGTTTTCGTTGTAAGACTGGACACAGTAGTAAGAATCACTCACAATAAGAGTAGTCACACTAGGATCAGCCTACTCCAATGCAAGCATCAGAGCATGACTTGCGAGATTTCTTACTGGGACCTCGCAAACAGCGTCAAAAACGTTTCATATACGCCGGTATATACGCAGCTTACAAAGTAACACAAATTGAAACTACAGAAAAAATACGAGAAATTGATCATATTAATTTGGAAAAATCCCTTTCTGTGGTGGACAATGGGTTAACGACTCTGTCCTCCAGAATTTATTCACTGGACAGCATTGTATCATCTGCTATTGATATATTAGAACAGGATATGCTAATGTTACAACATGGTCAATCCCAATTGCGTTCTATTGTACAGCTAGGCTGGACGTTCCAAAACCTTCGTTCAGGCCACGTGCCATGGTGCCTAATCAACATAACGTCATTATTTTCTATCTTTAACCTTACTGACAGACAAATATCGTTGGCACAAAAAGGAGCAGATTATACGGTGCTGAGCATTGAAAAACTAGAAAGATTACCATTGACAATGTCAGAAAGACCTGTCATTGAATGGATAATACATGGCACCATTACAATCCCGATAACAACTTTTCAGTTTCAATACTGCCAAAAATATATACCAGCAGGCCTGTATGAATGGTTGGGTAAAGGATACATCAAATCAACCTGGAATTTACCTTTTACACATAAATGTCATAATGAAGGGAAAAAAGAGGTATTTCTTAGTGGTAACAATTGTAAAAAATCACTAAGCGGTACACTTCTGTGTCAAGGTATTAACTTGCATGGAGCCTGCGAAGGTTCATCAAACAACCTTTCATGTCATCTTCACGGCACCCCCGCTACACAGATAGAGCCTTTTTTCAGACAACTTTCCAATGGTAGCTATGTTATATTAAGTGAACAGAGCTGTTGTGGCATCATGACAGGAAAACCCTATCTCGTGAGCGTCACTTCCAGGGTCATTTGTTGTATGCAAGTATTGTATCCAAACAGCAATCCAGACATATGGCCTTCTGTGAATATCTCTTCTATTCAAATTGATACTTTAAGCAGAATGAAGTCTATTCTTTTACAAACAGCTGTGCCTTTAACCTCGTTCAAAGAAACGTATGACCTGCAAGTTGCAAGGACAGCAGCAGAGATACATACCCTATTATCGACAAATTGCCCCGTGCATTTCGTAGAAATGTTAAGCCAAATCTTAAACATGTCAGATACCAGTGGCAACGCACATGTATTTAAGACAATTTTTTCGGGACTGTTAGCACCCTTTGAAACAGTTCTAGGCATCTTCCTGAATTTTGTGCATTCTCTTTTCGGTGGCCTGCCTCTTATTTTGGGACTCGTAGCAGGAATTTTATTTTTGTTCCTTCTGCTCCGATATGGCAAGCTAAGTCACAGACAAAACACAGGCTACGATGGAAGAAACGATCCAAGCAATACGATACCGAGACCGTATCTCTAAGGTCCTCGGATTGGCCCGGCTAGGAGATCTGAATACTACCTGGTTTCTTTTGTTCAGACCAATTTGACAAAATTGCATCTTACCTGTGCTTCGATGTCTGCTATGCGGAGAAGAATGCGTGTTGGACGTCTCTCTTACACTACCATCAGCAGTACCAATGGATATCAATGCTTTGCTTTGTCCAGTAACGACTCATGCAATGTGTTGTCCCCAACAGCTACTGATTCTGATGACGGCATTCGTTGAGACTTCACCATTACGATTAGGTGGCGGTGAAGTACGAGATGAAAGCGGCACCACACAGGTACAACCTTGCGTGACCATTGCTGATCTAGACACCGATGATGGCAATGCATCGCATATATGCACTATTTCAACTTTTTCGGAGTTGGCCCAACTTTCACCTACTGTGATAGACACGTTTTTTGCTGGCCTATCTGAGGTAATGTTCTCTCCTAACATTGAGAATAATATTTGAAATAGCGAGCACACAGCGTTCCCTGAACTCTGAATTCGGCCTTCAGTTTTTATAAACGACACTACTGCAAACATTTGGAACTATTTTTTCCCTTGAAAGCAAAATTATTTTTTCCCAATTTTCCAAAATATTTACCTTTTTTTGGCACAAGGTACTCTGCATAAAGTAGAACTATTCTTAGAGAACAGAACTTCTATTCTTATAGACTCTAGAGACAATATTTTGAATCAGCCTCTAGCACATGTACAATCTTGTATAAATATGTGATGAAATGGTCTCAACCTTTTTTTCTGTATTAAGAGCCATTTCATGAATGTAATTTTCGTGATTCATTCAGTCAACATTCTATATGAACAAAATGTTATATGAATGATACCACTGCTTGAAAGCGTACAGTACAATACTCATTTTGTGTATCTATACCATTTCAAATGCATTTGATTTATTTTGGGGTGGGCTGGAAAACACATGCATACTTATATGTTTATATATTGCTTAGTATTTAGTAATGATGGACATTATACGTGGAGCGGGTGTTCTGAACGTATTTAGGACCCTAATTAAATATCCCCGATTTATGCCCTTATGTGGTTATAACAAATCATATCCTTATAAAGGCATAAGAATCATATCCATATTTAGTAATGGACAATTCAGTCCAAATACGGCAAGGCTACTTCCTTAGACTCCTAGAAAGTACAACGAGTTCTTTAAACAAACCAAACCTCCAGCAACCTGGGAATTCCCCATACTTTTGTTTTGATTTGTCCTAGAACTCCTGCGAGTCTGAACGAACTGCCAGTTCCTAGTGACGGTTCTTATTGACGTCTTATGTCCAATCTTACGTCAAACACGGCACCTTCCAGGTAAAAATATACCAGAATTTGCCTTAAGCAACACACGGTGGTTTGGAGCAGAGCGGCTATCTACTTACCCAAAGCCCAGCTGATGCGAGTACCGAAGGAAGCCGACCCTCCCATTTGACGTACTGAGAAAGACGCTGTCTTTTCTCCTGCTGAGAAAACCCAGCTCCAGTGTTTCCAGTCACCCTTGCGGGTTACTGGGAGATCGAGTCCTGAGAACAAGATACAAGACCTCCTTCATTCTAAAACCAAGGTACGGAGCTGATTAGACCCTTAGAGAATTCTTGATTCAGATTCTTGGCAAAACTAACTTAACTTAAACTGCGACTCCCTTACTCCTTCCCACGTACTAGGCTTAGGTTAGGTACACTGGGGTAGGCGTATTTAGAAGCACCAGTTGAGTACCTTTAGTCAACTTTCATCATTGTATGTAATTGTATATATTTTATCCATTTTAAGTATCATATGGCTCAGAAACCATATCAATGCTTTTACAGTATTATTTCATAATACTCCTTTTACTGTACGCACTTTACTTTATGACATGTATTGCAATTGTGGCAATTCACTTCTCTTGCATGAGAAAGAGGACTGCCCAATAAATAACACCTTTTATTGAAAACGCCCCGTCTCTCTATTTCTCTGCACTCTGGTGAAACTAAGTATGCACGATTGACTGAGCGAAATAGCTATCTATTGTTTTCACACAACTCTGGAGATATACTCCTTATTCTGGAGGGAGCAAAGTTGTCATGTTTATGTGGTTGTCAGAAGCTAATCCCTTCTTGTCTAATCAGGAAAGTTAACTCCTCCCTGTTCATTTGAGAAAGTTTCTAGTGACCTCTGAGCTAGCTGGCATACCTAATTAAGTCTAACATATTCAGTAGAGACCCAGTCGACCTCAGTCCTACGTCTAAACTGCCGTTTATGTTATTCCAATGCGCAGAGCCTACTGGGAATATAGAAACTACACTACAAAAGCATGTTAAAATGCTAAAGGGAAGAAGTCTAAATAGCACCTCAGTCTTACCCTCCCTTGCTAGTATATTATATTATATCTACAGAAGGTCTCTTTTGGTTTTATAAGGGTGACCCCATACCTCTGGTCCTAGTAGAAAAGTATCACATCATCTTCTACACCAGCTCTCTGCATGCGAATGCTTTTCAAGTGTGTTTGCATGCTCTGTGCAGTGCATTATTAAATGCGCCAAAACCAGAGTTGGCCACAGCTGCATATGTGTTATGTCTAGGACGTGCGCTGATCATGTCGAACAACAACCACTGTGTTGAAATAACCTTGAAGGCTTGGCACTCTCTGTTCAGACATAACTTAACCTGCAAAGCTGATACAATAGGAAAACATATTATTCTCATGTGAAGCAAAATATTCTACTAAACTCTAAACAATTGTATTAATATATGCTGTGTGCAAAAGCAGCAGAAAGGTAAAATGGTATTTAAACTTCAAATAAGCTCATGCTAACTTAACACAGTGTGAAGGATAAACCCACCTCCATGACACCCTCCCTTGATCCGAGCACGGATAAGATAAGATAAGATAAGATAAGGGGCACATTTTTGGAATGCAGAGTTCAAGAACAATAGTCAGAACCAGTCTCAAAATGGTCCACGGGGAGGAATTTTTTTTATCAGAACATAAGCCTTGTAGTCCGATAATAGTTCAACTTGAAAAAAATGTAGCCATTGGACATAGTGAAGTCAATAGGTCTGGGCCTAAAAAAAAAAATCGATAAAAAAGAAAAAAAAATGTTTTCGATGTCTAATAAGTGTCGTTGGTCATGGAAGAAAGAGTCGAAGACATATCTCGTCCTACCAATGAATATGCAGCAACATCCTCCAACAGGAAGTCACTGTTATCATCTGAAAATAATTCGTCCATCCAAATTAACAAAGGGAAAGAACACACATGTTCCTCAAGTACCGGAGCCTTTAGCACCATCAGAGGACAACTCGGTGGGTTTTCAATGAAGCGTGCCAAGAAATCTTGCGCCGCTGTGAACACATTCCAACCACCCAGAACTCCATGCATCGCTGAAAAGGCCATAATCCCTCCATCAGAACAAAGCAATTCATGAGCAACTAAGGGGCTCATATGCTGATTATAATCCGCATTGGGAGACACCGTATTGCAGAGACACAAATCCAGGGCCCAGTCGAAATCACAGCTCAGGTAATGAAAGACAGGCTGGACGCATATAAAGTAGGAAAATCTAAATGATAATCTTTAAGCTGCACTCAAAGTAGCAAGAGGCAGCGCTCCGGAGTACTCAAGCATTCGGATGCGGAGAAGCCCAGCTGTGACAACTCTTCTTGCAACACAGGTTGTGCATCCATTTTGAAACAAGCAAAATAGTAATAGCACGCCTGCAGCTAGAGCCAGCAGTAAAGGAAATCCACCAAACAGGCTGGAAAAAATAGAATGTAAAAATGCTGGGAAAACACCAAATATAGTCTGAAAAGAAGTCACAAGGCCACTGCTTACAACTTTAAAAAAGTGAGCCAGCCCCGGGGTGGAGGATGCATTAAAGATAGTGTGAATTAACTCACCGAAAGGCAAGGACAAATCAATATTCATTAAAGCGTGCACCTCTGTGCGGGTGTTTGCCACGTGAAGGACGAATGTTTCACGAGCAGATGTGAGGGCAACTTCTTTCTGGGACAATAGAGCTCTTATGTGACTCATCTTGTTGAACTCTGCTTTCAAGGTCGGAATCTTGGGCCAGATGGAAACATCAAGCTTCCCATGCGGAGGACGATACATTACATTCTTACAGCAAACCACACGCTCACTGATGGTAACGACATAAGCAATTCCCGCTAATAACCCACAACAATCTTCACTATTCAAAAGTAAATAACTCCTGTTTGCCAGTAATGTGAATGTGGGTACGATAGCAGACACAGATTTACCTTTCAAAATACAGGCTAAATTCGTCTCAATCTGATTACACAAGCCATGTAATTGGATATGTCTACACATCAATGAATGATCTGGTGTTTCAGTGCAGTCTTCACCATTCAAATAAACTTCATTTCTGTCCCTAAGGCATCTATAGGTAAATGGAAGCCACCATGCTTCATGGAGATAAGCACTGCCAAGAGGCTCATATCTACCAATGGCAAAGTACTTCATACACGCCTCAAACTTGAATAGAGGAAACGGGAGAGTTATTAACCCGTGGATAAGCCACGTTGCTGAATTGGCCTCCGCCACCGAAAAAGGTTCCAACCTTTCAATGTGTAACATAGAAAAGGATGCATCTTTTATTGAAAGTAAACGTTGCTTGTCAGTCAAATTAAACGGGGCAAACAATGATGACGTGTTCATGCAATGCCAGGGCACTTTTCCAGCTTTCAAGGTCTGCAAGGTCCATGCAAACTGCATAATAGAACACAATTGATTTTGACCATGGTACAACACAAACACTTCATCCTGCACAATGTCAACAACAGATGATACAATATTGTCAAATGTGTAAATGCAGGAAAAGAGCGTGTTTATGCTATTATCTACAACAGCTAGCACCTTGTCTAAATTAGCTTGATCTATAGCTCTAATGCGGGTAACCGCCTCAATCTGGGACGTTTCCCAGACTTCGTTGTAAATAGCATATATCCATCTTTTAGATCTGCCGTTAGTAGGGCCTTTTATACAATCATTCAGATCAACATCGTCAGTCAGTTTAGATAAATGCATTTTAACTGACGCCAAGGTACAATGTTTGAGCCAATTTTGACATAATTTGCCTACAGAATGGGTAGTCACAGAATGGCCACTTTCAAACGGGGATCTACCCTGACCTGAGTACAGCCATGAGCCAAACCCAGAAAACGATGCTTGCAAGAGTCAGCACTTCTGTGCCAAAGCAACCAGCCTTTGGGATCCAAACTGGAAGAATTTAGCAACAGAGGGGCATATTATCAAGGGATTTATCTTTGCTTTTTTGGCTTTAAAAGCCAAGAAAGAGGAGATAAAATTATCTCCCTATCAGCAACAGGGTGCTAACATGCAAATTTGCATGTTAGCACCCTTTTTCTCTAGGCTTCCCTTTGCATCTCTAATGAGATGCAAAGTGGGCATTCCAGAGCAAAATAATAGTAGAAATGTCGCTAAGCGACATTTCTCCTATTATCAATGTTCACACTAACCCTGTTGGAGACAAAAAAAGCAGTGCTAACCACGGTTAGTGCTGCTTTTTTTACACCTGGTATTTTTCTGACTTAGCCATGATATCCCATGGAAGGTGGATATCCTGACTAAGTTTGTGAGCCCCTCTCATCAAGCTAACGCCAAACTTTGAGAGATTATCGTTGGTTTTCCAGCGATAATCTCTCATTTGGCAGTTAGCGTGAGGATTTTTATCACTTCTGAGATTAACGTTGCTAATAGCAAGTTATCTCAGCGATAATTTCCGGCGATGCTTAGCGATAAAAAAATCGCTGCAAAGCCCAGTTAGCGATAAATATCGCTACTCGTTGGTAATATTCCCCAGAGTTTGTAAATCTCGGATCGAAAAGTTAGTGGCACTACTCCAACCGGAATATTCTTCTAATTTAGGAAAAGAAGGAGCATTCAATTTTTTAGTAGTAGCCAATCCAAAGAAAGTTGTCTGTGAAATTGTAGAATTAAAAACCAACATATGGTTCGGGATGAGGCATGCACGGTGCAAAGCCTCAGTGCCTTGACCTTGCCAGCTGTTAGAACCCCAGACAGATTTAAGGTCAATGGTATCCTTCCACAACTCGTAGCCCCCAGAAGCTAACTGGTCTAGAAAGGACTTCGAATACAATAATTTGGTATCGGTAAGTCTAACTTTGGATGTGGACTTTTCAGTCATTTTAAAATAAAATGCATTGGGATTCGACTGATACAAATCGGTAAAGTGAGTGAACCTTTTCAAAATGGAAGCAGAATTGCATTGTATAGGAGCTGGACAATGTTCCTATTGCGTATAAATGACAGTTTTCCTCCTGGTATTAGCTTTATGGAGGTACTGATTGCCAAAATGTTGGTAACAATATAAATCACCGTAATTAGCAGATACTAAATACAAATCTTCAGCATCAAAGGCAGCATAACATTTCAAATCAGAAAACAAAGCTTCTACGCCCTGAACATCCCAATCATCAGAACGTATATTTTGTTTAATTACATCCCCCATAGAAACTCTAAGCACATTAGAGACATTTATACCCTCAGTGGGCCCATGGATTTGAAATCGAACAGCATCCCATACAATCCCAAATAAGACAGGCCAAGCAGTGATATTAAAAAAAGCCAGGTCCCTCTTCAATCTGTGTGATGAGGAATGGGGAGCCAATGTTCCATTGATATGTTGAGTGCATGTTCTCTCCTCAACATAGTGTCCAATGACAAGCCTAAAAAAATACACCACAAAGCCAATTGACATAAAAAGGTAAATCAAAAAAGCACCAATCAAATATAGGTCTAAGGGGGAATCAAAAAATGTTTTTTAAACAGTTTTGCCAAAACAGTAATTTTTGAAGGTTTCTTTGATGTGTGTGAATCAGTGTCAAATGAAAATCTGGATTCTGTAGCCAAACGAGTTTGCAAATCAGGCATTGATAAGTCAGTTGGGTAAGTGTAGTCAGTTTCATCAATTTGAGTACCAAGCAGTGTACTCAATAAAGGACTAGAAATTGCAGGCATCTCGAGGACAATATTAGGCATTGGATTAGAAGCCAGGGCCAAAACAGAATTTTTCAAAATCAAAGGACATGAGACTGCCGGTGTCATACTAAGAAGAATCGTCCACTCTGTGTATTTTGACATTGTCAATGGAGATATACCTGTTTTCCTTAATACCTGGAAGTGGAGGTAAAATTGCTGTTCTCGTGCCCTTCACGCCAAGCACCAGAACAGGAGCTAGATAAGAGGGACCAAATTCTTTCTTGTTTTCGATCTTCTCTCGAACCAGTTCCCCAACTTTAGGTAGCCAGCCAACTACCGGGATCTGCAACGCATCATTCGAGGTTGAGGGCAAGTGTTCCTTTGCAAGACTGTCTCTCATCTTTTGTAGATCCTGTAAAACATTGCAATGTTCATCTACGTCAAAGGTGGCAGCAACAGCCGCCTGGTCTAGACCGTCAAGGTCCGGTACGAACATCTTGATACCAAAGAGCATTTTCAATGGGGTCCTCCCACCCAGAGACCTTCTAGGGATATTATTAAGAGCACGCTGCACGCTATTGAGGTGGGCCAGCCAGTTCCTGCCAGTGCCTATAACTCTAACTGTCAAAGACTGCTTTAAATCTTGGTTCATTCGTTCCACAACACTATTACCCTCAGGTCTGTATGGAGACGACTTGGACCCCCAACGAAGTCATGGCATCCTTATACGCCTTAGAGGCGAAAGCCGGACCCTGATCCGAATGGAAGGTACCACAGGCAAAAATCCCTACAAAGATACGCAAGTCTCTTATGACAGTTCGGGAATCAGCACTGCGGTGTGGCCACACCCACACAAATCGTGTGCATGAATCAGAGTATCAGAGGAAAAAGGACCGCAGTGATCCAAATAAACACATCCAAGTGGTTTATTAGAAATGTACAACTGTGTCTGGGGCGGACGCGTAGCAATGGAAGGCTTAATCTGCTGGCAAATGTCACATTGAAGGACATAATCACGCGTCTGTTTGTTCAGTCCCCGCCACCAGAAACGTTGTTGTAACTGAGATACAGTAGCTGAAACGCCCACATGCGCAGACGCAACACCTTCATGGGCAGCTGTAATCAGCGTTGGCCTGCGGGCCGCGTTGGGAATTAACCTTTTACCAAAGTCAGGTATTTTCACATAAGGAACTTTATCAGGACTTAAGTGGTATGAATACTTCGAAGGGAATCCCTTAGGATATTTACTTCCCTTCTCAGTCGCAGCAACGGCTGCCAAGATGTCATCATCAATCTTACTTTTGGAACGTGTAACTGCTGCAACCAAATATGCCGATACTGCTGATTTCGCGGCCTCATCGGCCAAAGAATTGCCAACAGCGTGGACTCCTACGGCAGATGACCGAGAGTGTGAATTACATAAACGAGTGGCAACTGCTCTTTAAGCTCAGCCACTCGGACCCAGATCATTTTATGTTTTATTGTGCTACCCTTGGAATCACGAAAATCATTCTGAATCCAAAAGAACAGATTTTCGTTGTAAGACTGGACACAGTAGTAAGAATCACTCACAATAAGAGTAGTCACACTAGGATCAGCCTACTCCAATGCAAGCATCAGAGCATGAATCTCTGCCAATTGTGCGGTGCAGTCCCCTAAAGTCTTTGTGTGCCTTACCCTGGACTTGAATTCATCATTCACCATGGCACCTACAACAATGGCGCAAGCTGAAACGTATGCGTGCTTAGACCCCTACGCAACTTGCGCTGAAACATCAGTCTATATGATGCAATGGAAATCCTCTAAAGGCAGCATAGTCAAAGGCGCAGGATGAACAAATTCCTACTGCAAAAACTCCTGCGACTGTAAGGAAGCATCAAAAACAAACGTAACGTTCCAGAGATGTCAATGATGCTGCCAATTGTATCCACCGTGGGTGCAAAGCCTTAGAATTCGTTACACTGGCCTTCGTCACTGCCTCTAGTGCAGGATACGGGGTAACAACCAACATGAGTTTTTCCTGCGACAGTGTTCGTTCCTTCAGAATCGCCATTTGCACTGCTGTCAAAAATTTTCCACAGTGGAAAACCGCATTTCAGCCGAAGTGTACAAGTGTGACTTGTAAGCAATAGGTACTGTGTCTCCCTCGTTAAAAGTAAGGTAAGTCAAAGCGACACAGATGCGCCCAAAGCTCGCCGTCTGTGAGATATATGTCATCCACATACGAACACGCATCTGTGTCTACTCTTTCCAAGAGAGAGATAATACGGGCAGCAAACACGCCTGGACTATTCTTATAGCCCATCGCCAGGCATTTAAATTGGTGCTGTTTGCCGCCACAGGTAAAACTGGTCCATTGGGAACTAAGACCATCCAAATTGTGGGCAAAAAAACTGTTGGAAATGTCAAGTGTGGTTTTAAACCGTTTTCGCACAAGACCATTCACTAGAGCAGACCCGTGGGTATTCTGTACTGCACAGGTTCCGGCAATGCGAGTTCATATGCCGGTAATCCAATACCAAATGGTACAAACCGTCAGGCTTGGTCACAGTAAAAAGTGGGTTATTCATCGGTGACACACAAGTTTCGATTACACCTTGATATTCCAATTGTTCAAGGATTTCCGCAACGGAAGCCTTAGCTTCACGACGGATGGGATATTGAGGTTGAGGCTGTGGCATTGACCGTAAGGGAATCTCGTGGTGTGAGGACCATTTATCCCAACCACAGTGCGTACGGTACAGAGCCGGCAAAATGGCCTTAGCCCACTCTTCTGCAAAATTCAGCACATGCTCCTTTGAGACTGTGTGCGCGAAACTAGGGAGGATAACCTCCTCCCCTCTCGGAGCCGGGAGAACAAAATATGGGGGCCAGTGCGCCTCCGCTAACAAAATGCAATAGATTGTTGTAAGATTTTCCCAAAATACCCCTTTTATGGTATGTTGTATGTCACCTTCAATTAAAATGACTATGTTATAAAGTCTATCAGGGAGAGCTACTCTGGTATCAGCTGTCTCCACAACAACATATCAGTCAGTCGCTGTCACCTTCAGTAGTGGACGCAGGGCCTCTCGCACTATGGTAATCTCCGCCGGGCTGTCCAACAACGTCAGCGCCCATGTCAGATTATGAAGCTGCGTTCCCAATATCTGTGGCATATCTCGCTGCTAAAGCGGCAACTTTCTTCTTCTGAAACTGGGGTCTTTTCGGTGTTGAATCGTCCTGCTTGCCTTTACCGTCCTTCGGGCGGGGCTGGTCGCGTCCCTGCTGGCCAGCCCGACCTCTGCCGCCACCTCCACCACCGGTCTATGAGGCCGATGAGTCCTGAAAAGAACGAGGAGAGCTTTGTTCAGAAACCTGAAAACGAACAGGTGATTTTATCGTCGCGCGATCACGCAAGTCATGAACACGTTCTGTAGGTGCAGGCACTGGAGATACAGGACGTAACCCCTGTTTTTGCTGCTGTTGTTTACCCTGTTTTTTGTTCTTAGGCCAATTTTGCTTCTTAGCCTTGGGCTTTCCGTCTGTTTCTGACTTCTGCTCTTGGGGTTGCTTTTCCTCCTTTGTAAAGAAAGGCTTGACACCCAAACTATTACGGCCCATGGTCTTATAAGCTGCCGTAATAATTCTCGGTAACTGTCTGGGTTTATCGGCATCGGGAACAGCCTGCAAAGCATTAGACACTTGAAAGCTTACAGCATCTCTCTTGAAATTCGCAAGTACGAGATCAGAAACTACGTCAAAACTGCCGCACAGCCGCATACCCAATTCAACCGCGGCCTCAGGTCGGTGCTCATCCTGAACACGCTTAATGACCGACGGAAGGACAGTCATTGATGGAGTGCCGAAGCACCTCGTATACACAGCCACAAAAATCTTACCCCAAGACTCACAGTCACCAGCCTCTGGTATCAAGTCTTTAGGCAAACTAATTGTCAGAATCCTGTGTTTTTCAACAGGAGTCGTGTTAGGAAATACTGCTTCCAGCTGGTCAAATTTCTCGTCAAGCCAGAAAGGCATATCATCCTTATCCTGGGGGCGCGTGCCCATCACTGCATTACCCATGACAGGACTAAGCTTCATTCCGCTTGGACCGGCTCAAAGAGCCGCAACACCTGGGGCCCTGCCCAGGAGATTGTGTGTAATGTATTGTACCAACGACCTAATTTCACTAATCGTGACAGTATGAAGCTGCCATAGATCTGCAACGGGATCCGCTCCTGCTCAAGGATGCGGTGTAAATCCAGCCAAAACAGGCCATGTAGCACCTGGAATGGACAAAGGACCTAACCTTGTTATTAACAAAGTGTGTGGTAGGATGCCATTAAACCAAACCCGGTGCTGCCAAGCATTAATCAGAACTTCCTGTGTTCTATACGGAACATACTCCTGCGGCACGGCAGTGGGAGCATAATTGTCGAACACAGCAGTATTTACGTTAACAGCTGGGAAGGTCACCCACGAGTAGAACATCTCGAAAGGGTAAGCTACTTCCACACTCATTACCATAATAACTGCCATGCCCTCTAATCCGACGTTATAAGCCTGCAAATGATTGTGAACCGCAATTCAATTATGCTGCGGTATGTCAACGTCAGCCATAACGACACAGTAAGAAAGAGGTACAATAAAAACCTACGTAGCACAACTGGGTAACAATTCAAAAGGAAACCTTTTGAAAATAATCAAGCTGAAAAGACCTATGTAACTATAGGTAGGTTTGTCCGACACCACTGTCTTCCGGAAACAATAGGGAAGGGGTTAAGGAAGCGTCATGTAATAAAACCACCAACGGTTGGGCGCCATGTCGCAGGGATTCTGCTCCTACACAGAACTGTGCATAGAGACTTGGAACCTCAGTGAATTAGGGTGTACTAAAACTCACCTAAGTAGCCAAAATCCCCTACCAGACTAGCAATCAGTGTCTCATTGGTTTTTCCATACTTCCAATGATTAGACAACCCAAAACATGAACTTAGAACACCTCAGGTAACGTGGAACACATGAACACTCTTTCGTTATACTAACATACCAGTTCAAAATAAGGAGTAAATGAAGACACATGCAAGTTTGAAATATTTATTTCTAATGCTGTGTTCTCAGGCGCAGTATCTAAGCTAATACAAGCAAACATATTATAAGCAACAAGGTTATCAGTATAGTTACTATTCCATACAATACAAAGGGTGAAAGCATGTTAAAATGCTAAAGGGAAGAAGTCTAAATAGCACCTCAGTCTTACCCTCCCTTGCTAGTATATTATATTATATCTACAGAAGCTCTCTTTGGGATTTAGAAGGGCGACCCAATACCTCTGGCCCTAGTAGAAAGTATCACATCTTCTACACCAGCTCTCTGCGTGCAAATGTTCTTCAAGTGTGTTTGCATGCTCTGCGCAGTGCATTATTAAACGCGCCAAAACCAGAGTTGGCCACAGCTGCATGTGCATTATGTCTAGGACATGCGCTGATCATACCGAACAACAACCACTGTGTTGAAATAAACTTGAAGGCTTCGGCACTCACTGTTCATACATAGCTTACCAAGCAAAGCTGATACAATAGGAACACATTTTTTTAACGTGTGAAGCAAAATATTCTACTAGACTCTAAACAATTATAACAATATGTACCATGTGGAAAAGCAGCAGAAGAGTAAAATGGCGTTCAAACTTCTATTAAGCTCATGCTAACTTAATACAGTGAGAAGGCAAAGCCCATCTCCATGACAAGGGGAGAAGGGTGCAAGGAAGAGGGGAGAAGGGTGCAAGGTTGAAAAGGGTACAAGGCGGAGGTAGAGTAGGGTACAAGGGGGAGGGGGAGAAGGGTGCAAGGGGGATAGGGAGAAGGGTATAAGGGGAGGGCGAGAAGGGTGCAAGGGGGATGGTGACGAGGTTAAACATTTGCCCCCCAGAAACATTTCTGCGGACGCCCATGGAATGCACACTACTTTGTGAGAGAGAGTGGGAGAGAGTGGAGAGAGAGTGGAGAGAGAGAGAGGAGAGTTTGGAGAGAGAGAGAGAGAGAGAGCGAGAGTAGAGAGAGAGAGAGAGAGTAGAGAGAGAGAGAGAGAGTAGAGATAGAGGGAGAGAGAGAGAGAGTAGAGAGAGAGAGTGGAGAGAGAGAGTGTAGAGAGAGAGTGGAGAGAGAGAGTGGAGAGTGGAGAGAGAGAGTGAGTAAAGCGAGTGAGAGAAAGTGTGGAGAGAGAGAGTGAGTGGACAAATAGAGAGAGTGGAGAGAGAGAGAGTGGAGAGAGAGAGAGAGAGAGAGAGAGAGAGAGAGAGAGAGAGAAAGAAAGAGAGAGAGAATGGAGAGAGAGAAAGTGGAGAGAGAGAGAGAGAGAGAGAGAGGAGAGAGAGAGTAGAGAGAGAGAGAGAGAGAGAGTGGAGAGAGAGTGGAGAGAGAGAGTGGAGAGAGAGAGTAGAGAGAGAGTGGAGAGAGAGAGTGGAGAGAGAGAGTGGAAAGGGAGAGAGTGGAGAGAGAGAGAGAGAGAGATAGAGAGAGTGGCGAGCGAGAGAGTAGAGAGAGAGTGGAGAGAGGAGGAGAGAGAGAGATTAGAGAGAGAGTGGAGAGAGAGAGAGTGTGGAGAGAGAGAGCAGAGAGAGAGAGTAGAGAGAGATAGAGAGTAGAGAGAAAGAGAGTAGAGAGAGAGAGAGAGAGAGTAGACAGAGGGAGTAGAGACTAGAGAGAGAGAGAGAGAAGGGATAGAGGGTGGAGAGAGAGTGGAGAGAGACAGTGGGGGGAGACAATGGAGAGAGAGAGAGAGAGAGAGTAGAGAGAGAGAGAGTAGAGAGAGAGAGAGAGAGTGGAGAGAAAGTAGATAGGAGAGAGAAAATAGAGAGAGAGGGGAGAGAGAGAGAGAGAGTGGCGAGACAGATGGTAGAGAGAGAGTGGAGAGGGAGGGAGAGAGAGAGAGTGGAGAGCAAAAGAGAGTGGAGAGAGAGAGAGTGGAGAGAGTGAGTAGAGAGTAGAGAGAGAGAGTTAAGAGAGTAGAGAGAGAGAGTAGAGAGAGATAGAGAATAGAGAGAGAGAGGGGAGAGAGAGAGAGGGAGTAGAGACTAGAGAGAGAGAGATAAGGGATAGAGGTTGGAGAGAGAGAGTGGAGAGAGAGAGAGTGGCGAGAGGGAGGGTAGAGGAGAGTGGAGAGAGAGGGAGAGAGAGAGAGTGGAGGGAGAGAGAGAGAGAGTGGAGAGAGAGAGTAGAGAGAGAGAGTAGAGAGCGAGTAGAGAGAGAGAGAGAGAGCGAGAGAGAGAGAGTAGAGAGAGATAGGGAGTAGAGAGAGAGAGAGTAGAGAGAGAGAGGAGATAGAGAGTGGAGAGAGAGAGTAGAGAGAGAGTAGAGAATAAAGAGAGAGAAGGGATAGAGGGTTGAGAGAGAGTGGAGAGAGAGAGTAGAGAGAGAGTGGAGGGAGACAGTGGAGGGAGTCAGTGGAGGGAGACAATGGAGATAGAGAGAGAGAGAGAGAGAGAGTAGAGAGAGAGAGAGATGGAGAGCAAGTAGAGAGTAGAGAGAGAATAAAGAGAGAGTAGAGAGAGAGTACAGATAGAATGGAGAGAGAGTGGAGAGTAGAGAGAGTAGAGAGAGAGGAGAGAGAGAGAGAAGGGAAAGAGGGTGGAGAGAGAGAGAGTGGAGAGAGTGTGGAGAGAGAGTAGAAATGAGAGTGGAGGGAGACAGTGGAGGGAGACAATGGAGAGAGAGTGGAGAAAGAGAGAGAGAGAATGACTGGGAGAGAGTGGAGAGAGAGAGAGACTGACTGGGAGAGAGAGAGACTGACTGGGAGAGAGAGAGAGACTGACTGACAGAGAGACAAACTGACTGACAGAGAGAGAAAGTAACAGAGAGAGAGAGAGAGACAGACTGACAGAGACTGACAGACTGACAGAGAAAGAGAAACTGACCGACAGAGAGAGAGACTGACAGAGAGATTCACTGACTGAGAGAGAGAGACTGACTCAGAGAGAGAAACTCGCAGAGAGATACTGACTGACAGAGAGAGAGAGAGACTGCCTGACAGAGAGTGAGACTGACAGAGAGAGTCACTGACTGAGAGAGAGAGAGACTGGCTGAGAGAGACTGGCTGGCTGCGAGAGAGAGAGAATGACTGACTGAGAGAGACTGACAGAGGAAGAGAGAGACTGTCTGGAACACTGACTGACTGAGAGAGAGAGACTGGGAAAGATAGGTTGAGAGAGAGAGAGACTGACAGAGACTGACAGAGAGGGACTGACAGGGAGAGAGACTGACTGAGAAAGAGACTGAGAGAGGGACTGGGAGAGAGAGGGACTGACAGAGAGAGGAACTGACAGAGAGAGGGACTGACAGAGAGAGGGACGGACAGACTAGGAGAGAGAGACTGACTGACTAAGAGAGAGACTGACTGATTGAGAGAGAGACTGACTGATTGAGAGAGAGACTGACTGATTGAGAGACTGACGGAGAGAGACTGACAGAGTGAGACTGACAGAGAGAGAGAGACTGGGACTCTGACAGAGAGAGAGACTGACTGACAGAGAGAGAGACTGACTGACAGAGAGAGAGACTGACTGAGAGAGAGAGAGAATAGGAGAGAGAGAGACTGACTGACAGAGAGAGACTGACTTACAGACAGAGAGAGAGAGACTGACAGAGAGAGACTGACTGACAGAGAGAGAGATAGATAGAGAGACAGAGAGAGAGAGAGAGTGACTGAGTGAGAGACTGGCTGATAGAGAGAGAGACTGACTGACTAAGAGAAACTGACAAAGAGAGACTGTGAGAGACTGACTGACAGAAAGGGAGAGACTGACTGACAGAACGAAAGAGAGAGACTTACTGAGAGAGAGACTGACTGACTGAGAGAGACTGACAGAAAGAGAGAGATAGAGAGACTGACAGAGAGAGAGAGACTGAGAGAGAGACTGACAGACAGAGAGACTGACAGGGAGAGACTGACTGACAGAGAGAGAGATAGATAGAGAGAGAGAGAGAGAGAGAGAGAGAGAGAGACTGAGTGAGAGACTGGCTGATAGAGAGAGAGACTGACTGACTAAGAGAAACTGACAGAGAGAGACTGTGAGAGACTGACTGACAGAAAGGGAGAGACTGACTGACAGAACGAAAGAGAGAGACTTACTGAGAGAGAGACTGACTGACTGAGAGAGACTGACAGAAAGAGAGAGATAGAGAGACTGACAGAGAGAGAGAGACTGAGAGAGAGACTGACAGACAGAGAGACTGACAGGGAGAGCGACTGACAGAGAGAGAGAGAGAGACCGACTGACTGACAGACTGACAGAGAGAGAGACTGACTGACTAACAGACTGACTGACTGAGAGAGACTGAATGACAGAGAGAGATAGACTGACTGACTGAGAGAGAGAGTCTGACTGACTGAAAGAGAGAGACTGACTGACTGAGAGACGGAGAGAGAGAGACTGTGATGGAATTGGGGTCAAAGTGTGTATGAAGCTATGCAATGCCTCTTAAGATTGCTTTTGTCTACTAATAAAAATGTATTATCAAAATGTGCTCTTTGTAGTTACATCTGCTTTTGAAATACTGCATTGTCGCATTGTCTAATGTTTTAAAACGGAAACGAGAAGGAGCAGTGGATGCACTTTTGTCAAAACTTAACGATGAGTGGGCCCGATGTTGAAACCCACCTAAAATTGGGCAAACTTCCCAGGCCTACTGATGGCAGGGACCCTTTAATGAATGGACCACCACCTATGAAAGCCTGTTGGCAGACTAAGCCCAAACTTCACCATCCAGTGTTACTTATAACGGCTGTATTGGTGACAGTGGCGTACGAATAGCCCCGCTCCCCCTGCAGTATGGCGGGTCGCTGGCCTGAGAGCTCTAGACTGGCATGGAGAATGGGGGGGCCTCCATGTTGTTTGCAGGGGGCCCCCCTCAAGTTTCGTTACGCCACTGTTACCATCAGAAGTTTTCCCAGGGCTCGGCCTTGGTCTGCTGATCACCGCTTGTATAGGATCTAACATTCAACTCGCTGAGCCGTTCTCATTCGCACTAAAAAGCCGCTACTCCAAACTTATTACCCAGTTCTGACATACACCGCCTCCCCAGCCTCTAATCTGGAAACATAAATTCAATTCATAAAAATGGAAATACCAAGAACCATCTTTATCTCCTTTTCTCAAGCGCTTGAGAGAAATTCATTTCACAGGATCAATAAAGCGCTCCCAGCCTGTTCTTTGTTACAGCGCGAGTGCTGTCACTTTCCAGACATCTGAGGGTTTCCCACCTCTGCCTTTGTAGCAAAGGTGTAATGAGCTCTACAGAAAAAACCTGCTCTTTTGCTAAATTAGCAATCATATTGTGCACTGCACTAAAAACTTAAATGATAGCGGCTTAGCGGGCCTCAAGTTAAACAGCGTCGCTAAGCTCTGATAACGTTTTTTTGCTGCAGAAGTGTGTACAGAGAGGCTGGTCACGGTTAACCAGCAGGAAATGTTACAGGCCTGCAAGAATGGACAAAGGCTCTGTACAACACTTTCTCCAAGGCCCCCTGTTTTACTGCATGCAATCTGTCGAGGTAATTTTCTGGTCGAAGGGGGCCATTTTAACACGACTATATAAAACATTTAGCTAGAGAGCCTTTGCAAGCAATGATTTTTAAAGTGCACAGCTGAAAAAAGAACTAGTCAGTAATTGAGAAAACTCATTGTCAAAGACGATTTTGCAGTATCACAGCACCTGCAATAAACAGGAGGAAGTGAGAGAGAGGAGGGCGGAGGAGAAAACACGAATGGAAGACATTATATCATTTTCTCCAGTGTAATTGAAAAGAAAAAAATGTCACAGTAAGGAGATTTCCCAGGAAAACCAATTTAAGGCATTGATATAGTATTTATTTATTTATTTATTTATTTATTTATTTATTTAGAGTTTTGTATAGCGCGAACAAGACCCGTGGGTATCAGAGCGCTTAACATCGAGGAAGGTTATACATTTCCAATTCGGTATCAATATACAACAGATAAATAAGATATAACAGAGACTATGACTATAGAGAATGTCTAACTATATATATTCCAAACACCTGTGCAATTGGTAAAAAGAAGTGATAGAGACCATGATCAGTCGCTAAGTTGAGGTAGAGGTTATATAGATTATATAGTTTGGCGGATATAGCCGAGGCTTGTGTGTGGGGTCAGTCTCCTGTCAGCGATAATGTTCATGTGGAGGCCACCCTTCCGTTAATGAAACAGTTCATACCAACGATCTATCGGCTTCCCTATGCGAGGTATTTACTCATCATTAGGCTTTTCATTTCACGTTTAAAATGTACAATATTTTGAATCTTCCTAATGCTAGGGGGGAGTGAATTCCAGACTCTGGGGGCAGCTCCAGAGAATGCTCGGTCATAAGTCTTTTTCTTTCGGAAGAAGGCTGGTCTCAGCAGCAGTTCCTTGGCGCTTCTCCCTGGTCTGTTTCCTCCCGATAGCTTAATTTTCTTGGCTAGGTATCCTGGGGTGTTATGGTGCACCGCTTTGTGAGTAATACATGCTATCTTCATTTGAACTCTAGCCTCATAAGGAGGCCAGTTTAGTGCTTTTAGGTGAGGCGATATATGATCAAATTTCCTAGATCCAGTGATGAGTCTTGCCGCAGCGTTGAGACAGGCTTTTAGTGGTGCTGTGGAAGTTTTAGGTAGGCCAGTTAAGGTAGAGCATCCATATTCGATCCTGGATATTACTAGGGATTGTATAGCTAGTTTTAGATCTGCTTCTGAGATGAAAGGTTTTAGTTTTCTTAGGTAGTTCAGATGGAAGCGGGCACTTTTTGCCATTGAATTAATGTGGGCTTTCATGTCGAGTTTCTCATCTAATGTGATTCCTAGTGATTTGGCAGAGTTGACTAGGGTAGGTGTGCAGTTTAGCGCAGTCACCAATTTGGTCCATTCCTTTATTTCTGGGTGGCTCCTTGGAGGTGAGATTAGCAAGAATTCGGTTTTCTGGGCATTTAATTTCAGATGATTCGAAGTTAACCATTGTACAGTCATCCTTAGTGTTTCATTGATTAGATCTATGTCTTCAAGGGAGGCGATCTTTAGGTATATTTGCGTGTCATCGGCATACATGTGGTAGGATATCTTTGAATTACGAAGAATGTCTGTGAGGGGTTCGACATACAGGTTGAATAGATCTGGGGATAGTGTTGAGCCTTGTGGGACCCCAATTGCGTTGGGACATGGGGCGGAGATTGCTTGGTTAACCATGAATCGTTGAGATCTGTTACTTAGGAAAGAGTTGAACCAACTCAGGACGTTTCCGGATAATCCCATCCTGTCCTGTAGCCTGATCAGAAGTGCCTCATGATTTACCGTGTCGAACGCAGAAGACAGGTCAAGGAGAATCAATAGGCAAGCTTGATTTTGGTCTAGTGCTTGTAGTGCGTCATCAGCAATGTGCAGGATCGCTGTTTCTGTGCTGTGTCCTGTTCTGAATCCTGATTGGCATTCGTCTAGTAGGGAGAACTTAGTGATGTGTTGCTTCAATTGGTTCTGCACGCATTTCTCAATTAGTTTGGCCAGTAGAGGGATGTTAGTTACTGGTCTATAGTTATTGGGATCTGATGCATTCGCTGTCGGTTTTTTGATTATTGGAACTACTTGTCCTGTTTTTAGGCAATCAGGGAGGATCCCTTGTGTAAGTGAAGCGTTTATTATTTTGGTCCAGATTGGAACCACTATGTGGCTTATTTCTCTTACACATTTTGAAGGCAAAGGGTCATGATAGTGGTTATTCGGTCTGATTTCGGACAGCGTTTTTGCGATCTTGTCATGGTCATATAGTTCAAATGTGTCCCAGTTTGCTCTATTTTTTGACTCACTTTTTGCCTTACTCTCTGTTATCATGCCGGTCTCGCTCGTCGGTCGATGTTGGGTCGGGAGGATACTTGCGGCCATTGCGAGCTCTACCTCTAGCGCTTTGGTCTTCTCTAAGAAAAATATAGAGAATTCCTCGCAGCTTAGTGGAGTTTTTGCGTTCTCTTGTGTCGATTTGGCTTGTTTATCGGATTGCTGCTTTAGGATCTCGAAAAGTTTTCTTGGTCTGTTTTTGGCATTGTCAAGTTCTGCTCTTATAAATTCTTTTTTGGAATTGATTACCTTTTTGTTATAATCCTTTCTGATTTTTCTGAGGGCTTTGAGCTCTGGTGATGAAGGGTGTTGTCTCCATTTTCTTTCGGCAGTTCTCAACTTGCGCCTGTCTTCATTCAGAGACTCACTGAACCACGGATTCTTTGGCTTATCTGTGGTCCTTTTCAATTTTAGTGGCATAGTTTCATTAACGATATTTCCAATTGAGGTTAAGTAGTGATCAGTCAGTTCGCTTACATTCTGCAAGTCACTGGGTGGCTTGAGGCCTCTCTCGCATCTTTCAGCCAATAGCTCAATGTTCACTTCTCTTGTATCTCGGATCAATTTTTTGGTCCTGTGGGGTTGCACCGTCCTACCCTTTTTCACTGAGGGGATCACGAAAGTTATGGCGTGGTGGTCAGACCAATCACAAGGGTCTATAGCACGGATTGATGACTCTTTGTTTCTTGAAATAATCCAATCTAAGGTCGCTCCTTGCACGTGGGTAGGTTGGGTGCATGCTTGTGTGAGGTTTAGTTCGGAGAGGAACTCTTTAACCAAATTGACCAGTTTGTCCTTGCCGTCGTCCCAGTGTAAATTAAAGTCTCCCAGGAATATGTTGTTGACTTCTGGATTGGAATTGGCCGTTATGATCTCTATTAGTTCCTCTGTGAACTTGGCGTTCTCTCCTGGTGGGTGGTAAAATGCATGCAAGTTGCATTTTTGATTGTTTGAAGATTTTATATTCAGACCCAGATATTCACATGATTCTAAGGGGTCGGCTTGTATCACGTTGACGTCTATCTCTGATCGGTGAATGCAGGCTATACCTCCTCCTATTTTTCTTAGCCTATCTAATCTCACAATGTTATAGTGGGGTGGTACTAGGAGATCAATAGCAGGAGCGGATGATTCCTTTAGCCATGTTTCCGTAAGTATTGCCAGGTCGATATCCTTACTGATGATGAGGGCTGCTATATCTGATGCATGTTTAGTTGCTGAACGACAGTTGAGTAGAAGGCATTTCAGTGGATTATCCGAGTTAAGGAGGTTCCTAGTTTCGGATTCAGTTGCTGTTAACTGGATATGTTGTAGATTGAGGTGGATTGCTTTCCTGTCATTCTTTCTGGAAGCTCTATTAGAATCAATTGGTACAGTTTTAATTCTCTCCTCCCTTTCCCTGGCTGGTTGATCATAGGTTCGGAGTAAGGCCAAGGTTTCTTCATTTGATGAGGGGTTTATCCTGTCTGGTCTGTTGAGCCTATTTTTTTGCGACAAAGCCATCTCGTCATTCTTTTTTTGTGCGGAGATTACTAGATCCTGGATATGCGAGACCTTAGAGTGCGTGCTTACCGTCAGCTCCCACATCTTTTCGATTGCATGTGAGATTTTCCTCGAGCCTTGTGCCAAGTTGCCTACTATTTTCTGAAGCTCCTTAATTTCTTTCTGATTTCGGGATGATTTCTTGGTATGGATAGATCTGCCAGTTCGGGTAGTGCATTTTGTTCTTCTCCGTGACTGATCTGTTCTCATTCTCACATTTCCATCATTTGTATCTTTGGTATGGATGTTGTTCTCGCTTCTATTTGAGGTGTCCTGCGAGTTATCTATGTTGAGTGGTCTAAGTAATACCTTTGTGGGTGGGGATAAATTCGGCTCTGATATCATATTTGAGCGAGGTAACGAGTCCTGTAGTGACTCGCTCGGAACTGAGGTGTCTTCATCAGGTAGATTTACACCACCTGGTGGCGGCATCCTCTCTTCTCTTTGGACCTGGCCCTGCTCTTCATTTGTCCGTTTGGAAGACCTCTGTGTTCTTTCTGTATTATTCTCATGGGTTGCATTTACACTTTCATTTATATCTCAAAAGCTGGAAGTTTGAGTCTTGTGGTCCCCGGGTCGGTTGACGTCTCTAGTTGAATTATCACTGTTGTCACATGTGACTTCACGTGGGGTCAAGGGTGGTTGATATCTTGGTTTCTCCAGCGTTTCTTTTATTGTTAGGAAAATCTTTTCGAATTCCTCAAGGCCCCTGTTGGCAGCTTGTATCAGCACTATTCCCGTTTTGTATAAAGTGATGCATAGTTCAGCATTGCAGCTTCTTGATTGAGTGGTCATTATTTTTGTGCCATGTGGGATGTTTTTCATACTTCTTATGATCAGCATTTCTGTGATGGCATTGCGCCATTTCGCTGTTTTATTTGTGTGGAAAATCAAGTCATTCGTTATGGTGCCTTTGACTATATCGAAGTATGGGTCAGCGAACAGTGTGTCCGGGTTTTTTCTTAATGTGTTGTGTTTAAACTTTTTGGCAGCATTTTTGGATAGGGTAGAAGGATATTTTATGTTCTGCGCTTTAGGGCCAGTCGTCCCTTGGTACCTTTCATCCATTTTCACTTCCTGTTGTCGGTTTTATGAGGATTTAATCTGAGTTGGTGCCTTGTCGGTGTACAGTGATGGTCACTGTCTTGGTCTCAGTATTGGAGAATATATCCGAGGATAAATCAGGTACCAGTGGTAAGTGTTGTTTCATCTGATAAATTCCAATTATACCATTATATATTAGTTACCGTGCCATAGGTATTACGTTAACTCTCCAAATTAATGAGTTAGGAGAAGTCTGGGGTGGAGCTAGCCATTCCAAGATGTCCGCCGTTTCTGTTTCTGTTGATATTGCTATTCTATGGGGGAGTGCACTTTCTAACTATCCACTTCTGTAGTTAGTTCCTTTTTGCTTTCTTATGTAAGAGGTCCTCTTTCCGTGTCTATGCCCTGCGTTAATGCTATTGGTGGTTTTGAGTCCACAGTCCCCTTTCAGTGTCTATGGCCCAGTTCTTTGCTGGTGATGTGGTGACTGGATCATTTCCTTCACCTTCACTTTCTCCGTTCTTATAATAGGACTGTTCATCACATCCTCCGTATGCTCTCATCCCCTTCGCTGTTCTCTCTTGTTCGTTACAATTGTGTGCATTGCCGGGGAGATCGTGATGTTAGGGAGTGTCTTCAGCGGCCGCCATTTTAAAGTCAGGCGTGCCGCTTTCTCCGTTCGCCCTCTGCTCCCCCGAGTAGATACACGCAAACTGCATTCAGGGGGCGCCGCGCCGCGCGATGGGGCAGGGGCGCTCGCACCTTGTCTGTCGTTCTCAGAGGTTGTTCCGCTCCTCCCAATTGTCGTGATCGGATCTTGTCCTCCGTCGTCGGAGGCGCAGGCTCAGGCTCCCTGCATTACCCAGCGTGGAAGCCTCCTATTTCGACCACCGAACAGCCCAGCAGATGTCGGGTGGCTCTCAATGCACTCGCCGCGGATCCGCCCTCCTTCCGAGTGTCCAGCCGCAGTGCTAGTCCTCCAATGTCCGCCGTCTTTGGAGTCCGGTAAGCAGGGTCTGCCTTGTTGTTTACTGACCCCGTTTGTTGTCTCACGTGATTGTATGGCACATAACCTAGGAGTAAAAGCTCATCTTTGCACATCAAATGTATGCCAAGGGTTATCCACATTTTTGTTCGCGAACAGGTATATAAGCATTCCCACCCAGTTTGCATGTATTTCTTCTGCCTTTTCCACTTTTGGAAGGACCAGTTTCCATCAGAGGTTATGTTACATAATAGTATGTTATGACGATTTGTATGGCACACTAATCACCCATGAGGGTATTCAGATGCTTGAGCAGGTGTGGAGGTAGGGGGTCCCTGTAGGTAATGTGCCCCTTTTTGACATGGTCACCCTACTTTTTGCCTGAAACCTGATGCAATTTTGACAGAAGTGCACTGGGTTCCTGCTAACTAGGTACCCAGTGCCAGATTCTTTCCCTAAAACTGTACAGTTGTTTCCCCAAATTAGCAATATCTTTAGCACCCTGTGAAAGTCCCTAGTAAATGGTACCCCTAGTACCCAGGGCAAGGAGACGAAAGACCATCCCTAAGGCCTGCAGCATGTATTGTGCACCACAAGGGACCTCTCAGCACCAACATACAAAATGCTGTTGTAGGTTGAATGCCACAGTGCAGAGAAAAGTAAAGACACAACACAAAACTTCTGTGTGCTGTGCCTACACACACGACATGCAATATAGTTAGGCCACCTACACAGCTTGCCGTTGAAGGACTGGGCTATTCTAAGGCCCAGCGGTGCCAGGGGACAACACCTGAAACCTTCGTGGGTTACCTGTTCCGGCGTACAAATTACAGAGACACAGGACACTTCCTTCGGCGTCAAAGATCGAGGTTTATTTACTGCAGGGAACACAGAAGTCACAAGAAGTACAACGCATGTAGGTTCTAGGAGACTGCTTCAAATTGCAACTGTGGATCGCTCCTTTTATACATATTTCTGTCATAGCGCAACATGGCGAACAAAAGGTTACAACTCAGTTCCCACAGTAAACTTCAAAAGGGTCGCTTTCATGTATTCAGGGTCCCGGAACATAATTACAGTAGCATCGCCGGTTCCAAACTGTAAAAGTACGTTTCTCATCATCAAGTACATTCCATTCCGGCTGTAAACGAGTTTAAGGAAGAAACAGAAACAGGTGCAAGGAAGACAGACAACAGATTGAAAAGAGTGTAGGGGGTGATATCGGAAACACGATTGCAGGATCAAAGGAGACGTGCCTAATGAATGCACGGCTGAAACAATAGACCAGCACGGCAAGATGAGCCTCGAGCGGGGCCATCTGCCTTTGCAGTGTCATCCCCCTCATCATAAAGACACCCTCAAAGGAACACGTGTCTTCCGCAAGAGCTTGGGAATCCCAGGGTCACAAAGCGGACAGTGTCCGTTCGCTGGTTACTTGAGGGCAAGAGACAAAATGGCCGCTGTATCTAAAATGGAACCCGTGGGTTCAGTTGAAGAAACCCACGAATATGACAAACGGTTCAGGCCAGCGTAGCGAAAACGCGTACACCCACTAAACTCGTCATTTGCGGTTCATAGATACCAAACTCGTCCATATTCGAACGAGTCGAAAACACCACTATAATTGTCACAGAACCTCAGACGCTCCTTTTGCCCTCATGTAGGCAAGCACTAGTCGATATCAGAATCGATCTCGATATTCATCAGATCATTCAGATGTTGCTGCAACATCATTCTATCCATCAATGCTTCCTTGGTAACAGATGGCCGTCTTATACACGTCGTAGCACAGAGGCCACATAAGGCAGGACCACACGGTACACAAAGACAACACGTGAACAGAAATGCTACAACAACCCCGATGATCATCAGAATCTTCCAACCCCACGTCGACATCAGGCCCCAAAACCATCCTAGTAGCGTCCAATCACCTACGTCCACGTGTATGGACTCGGAGATCTTATGCAACTTCGAGATGGCTTGATAGACAGTTGGAGCGTTATCAGGGATGAAAATGCAGCAACTCGAATGGATCACCTTACATACACCACCTCTATCTGCAAGAACAATGTCTAAAACCATACGGTTTTGCAACGTCATAAGCCTGTCCGCCTGAAGCTCTGCTGTCAGATTGCCAAGAGCACTTGCAGTTATATTAGCAGTCGATTCCACCACTCGAGTCAACTGTCTCAGGTTCCTACTATTGATCATAGGTCCCCAAAACGGCAAGAAACCCTTAAAGAAGTCTCCTGCTTCTTGACCGGCAGTGTCTTCTTCGCTAATAACGCCTCTCACAACTCTAGTCTTGTGATAGTCCGAGGCGACTGTGAAAGTCGGTGGCAACAGATTCGCAATATACCAGGTGCCCGAAAAGTCACGGGGCAACCATGTATATGCGCGGTCGTAACATACAAAGTATGTACCCTTGGCAGTCAACGGAACAGGGGAAGAGGACGTTGGTAAAACATACGTTTCAGTGCAAGAACTCCTCCCAAGCTGAGCTTGTGGGCTTCGGCCAAGGCCTTTCAGGCAGAAATTACCAAGATGGGGTACGATCCAGATCGGAGACGAGCTTTTAAGCTGTCTATCACCCACTGACATGCTATACTCAGCCTCACTCAGATCCTTGTATGCTCGCACCTCTTCCTCTGGGATGAGCGATGCGTCAAAAATATCTCTATCTAAGTCAGCAATCGCTCTGGCCAAAGGTTTGTGGTACCGGCCGGGACCATGATCTGCAGTGCGTGGCTCTCGATGGGGGTAGGAATCTAGTGCGCTACGAAACATAGTTTGGAATACTCGAGCTGACCCCTGGGAACTATAAGGAAGAACCAAATACGGAATTCCCCTATCCATGGTATGTGGCATTAACCCACACACCCAACAGTTGGTAGTATTCATCACCAACTGATGTTGATGAAGAAGTTGAACAAAGGAGTTATTCATGAATTCCGCACGTCTAACCTGTTCGTGTTGAGGCAAAGGATGAAAGGAATGTGGAGAAACAGTGGGAGTAGATTTTGGTCCAGAAGAAGAAGTAGGTAGAGCAGAAGGCAATAACGATTGTATTCCGAAATACACTCCACCCACCAATAACATGGAAACAGTCAAGAACAGCAGGAACACCTGAAACAGAAAGCATTTTGTTCGTACAACCCTGTGTAGTGTAGATCTTTGAGCTAAAGTCTTCTCCACTTCCGACAACTTTGAGAATTCCATCCTCTAAAAACCGTCCGCAACGTTCTTGACGCACTTCGTTCTGAGTAGCGATTATCAACTCCCATGAGTTCCCAGGAATCGACAAAAGTACCGACCTAGTGTCAGGAACCTGCTAAACAGAAGGAAGTACCCGCACGGCCCTACGGTCAACCCGGATGTAAGGTTCTTTAATCAAGCATTCAAGTTTAATACAAAATCTCCTAGCTGTGGAAGAGAACATACATACGTGGAAAAGACTCAAAAATTAAGAGAGGATGCAATTGTTCATAATGTTCAAAGTGACAGTAGGGGTAATATGAATTCAAAAAGGGAAAAAAAGGCAAAAAGTGTTTTATTAGTCTTTGTTGTGAGAACGAAGAAAATATCTGCTTCTCCCAAGACGAGTCTGCTCTTCGAATAATTGTTCAGGTTGCGGAACAGAGTCCTGTCGATCAGATGAAAGTTCAAGTCTCGAGTTCTCCAATGACAAAGGTTCAACAAGTGTATCTGACTGCAATGAAGTATCCTCTACAAGCTGAGCATCACTGAACGGCACAAATTTTACTGGAGTTTCTGTTTCCGTTGCGGCGATTCCTGTCCTCACCCACGAATCTGCTGGTAAAGGAATAGGCACCTTCTTGGTGTGGGTGGCGTGCACCCAGTTTTTCCGGCCTTCCAGACGAACTGCAGTTCTTGTGGCAAGGAGGACCTGAAATGGGCCCACGAATCTCGGCTCCAAATTGCGCTTCCTGCCGAAATTACGGGTGACCACCCAGTCACCCGGTTGGAGCCGATGTCCAGGACCCTCAGTCTGTGCCGGTAGTGCTTCAAAGACCTGTTGGTGAATTAACCTCAGTTTAGCAGTCAGATCATGAAGATAATCAATTAACATTGGGTATTCGAGACTATCAAAGGCCTTAGGCCTAGGGACTCCCCAGACATTCGCAGGACGGCCGAACACAATCTCATATGGGCTAAGCCCTACTCGAGAGTGTACAGTCGCCCTGGTCGACAAGAGAGCCAGAGGCAAGGCATTAGGCCATGACAAACCAGTCGTAGCTTGGATCTTAGCAAGTTTCAGTTTCAGAGTACCATTGTACCCTTCAACTTAACCTGCTGACTGGGGATGATTGGCACTGTGGAATTTTTGTCGAATTCCAAGGCCCTTACACACACTCTTCATCACACTCCCCACAAACTCACTTCCGTTATCTGACCATACAATCCGTGGCATTCCATACCGAGGAAAGTATTCCTTCAGTAGGACTTTCGCAGTGGACAGGGCAGTATTGTCTTTGAGAGGATACGCCTCGATCCATCTGGAGAACGCGCAAACCACGACTAAAACGTACTTCAGATTATTGCATCTCTCCATATGGATGAAGTCCAGTTGTATAACCTCAAAGGGACATATAGGAGGAGCAAAATGGCCAGGTGGTGTGGGGGTGCCCTTGCCGAGATTGTACATCATGCATACCATACAATTCTTAACCACTCTCTCAGCACACTTAGCGATACCATCATTCTTCAATACAGGGGACAGCAACTTGCATATACCTTTCGCGCTAATTTGTGACAAACCGTGTGCCATAGTCACAACGGCTAGCACATATGCATCCGGCAACATCCACTTCTGACTTTCCGACAAATCAATCCAACATCCGTGCGCATCTAACTTTCCTGTGCTTTCTTTCCACTTAGTCTTTTCAGTTTCGGTGGCCTCATTCTGAATCGCTTTCACGCTCTCAACAGTGTCCTCACACATACCAGTCTCTGCAGGCCACCTCACTGAACTCGTAACGTACATTCGAGTTGCAAGGTTTCTAGCTGTCTCTTTAGCAATCTCATCCGCAAACGCGTTACCACGACCAACATCATCCGTAACTTTTCGGTGCGCGCTGCATTTAATAATTGCCACCTGCTTAGGCAATGTAAGTGCGTCTAAAAGATTGTTCACGAGCTGTCCGTGTTGGATCTTCGTGCCATGCGATGTCATAAATCCTCTTTCTCTCCACAATCGACCAAAGCTTTGTGCAACGCCAAATGCGTACTGGCTATCTGTAAACACATTCACTCGCTTTCCCTTCGACAAAACACACGCTCTCGTCAACGCAATCAACTCCGCCGCCTGCGCAGAATTCTGACTTAATCTCGCAGTTTCCACAACCGTACTCAACGTCACCACAGCATACGCAGTTGTCACATCACCATTCGGCAACTTAAAACACGAACCATCAACATACAAAGTACCATCGGGATCTGCCAATGGAGTGTTTTTTAGGTCAACACGACCCTTCGTTTCTTCCTCAGTTCGCAAATAGCAATCATGTGGTGGTACATCATCTGATTCCATATTAGTCGGCAACAACGTCGCCGGGTTTAGTACATTACAGCGTTTTATTTGTATATGACTTGCCAAAAGCGTCAACTCGTAACCGGACAACCTTGCACTCGTCAAGTGTTGAGTTTTTGTACGATTTAAGAGAGTGTCGACTGCATGCGGAACCATCACCGTAAGCATATTATCCATGACCAATCCTGCAGATTGTCGAATAGACACCGCAGCCACCGCTGTCGCTCTTAGACAACTCGGCAATGCTCTAGCTACTGGGTCCAAGGTCGAGGAAAAATATGCACAGGGACGCTGCTTACCACCGAATTGTTGCGTCAAAACACTCAACGCACAACCCTCTCTCTCGTGAACGTATAGTGTAAACGGCTTACTGTAGTCAGGAGTACCTAACACTGGGGCCGAACACAACGCATCACGCAATTCAGAAAAACTTTTCTGACACTCTTCAGTCCATGGCAAAGGAGTCAGAACATCCTTACACGTGAGGGCTACCAATGGCTTCGCTAGCAATGAAAAATTTGGAATCCATTGCCTGCAGTATGACGTGATACCTAGAAAGGCACGCACATCTCTCTGAGATGTTGGCACAGTCATTCGAGCAATCGCTGCAATTCTCTCTGGGGTCAACCTTCTTCCCTCCTTTGACAATAAGTGACCTAGATAGGTTACTTCTTGGCAACAATATTGCAGTTTAGAAGGTGACACCTTGTGATGTAAGTCACAGAGATGCTGTAACAGCGATACCGTAGCAGTTTTGCAGATTTCTTTAGTGTCAGCAGCCACAAGCAAGTCATCAACGTATTGGATCAAGGCCGCACCAGCCGGTAACACAAACGCATCAAGTTGACTCTTCAAGGCTTGGCTGTATATCGATGGACTCTCACAGTAGCCCTGAGGAGCGCGTTTAAACCTAAAGCTGCGACCACCTAATGAGAAACCGAATAGATCTCTGCTTTCCTCAGCAATCGGAATGCTAAAGAAAACATTCTTCAGATCGATCACTGAGAACCAAGAAGCAGAAGCTGGAATCAGAGTCAGTAAAGCCGTAATGTCAGGCACCACAGGAAATTGTGGAATCACAATTTTGTTCACCTCCCGTAAATCAATAACAAAACGGTAAACAGGAGGCTTGGATGGATCAGTGCGTTTCAAGATTGGTAACACAGGACTATAACACACGTTTCCCCGAGTTTCCTCGATAACATCTTTCTCTATCAAGTCATAGATGATTGCTAACAACGCTCGTTCACCATCAAGGGAGATACAATACTGGGGAATACGTGGTAATCGCACATTTGATTTCAATTGTACAACATAGGGTGAGATGTCAAGCAGGCCCACGTCATTGGGACCTGTTGCCCACAAAGATTTAGGAAGAGAACTCAATTCCGGTGGGAGCTTTTCAGTTGACAAGTACATAGGAGAGATCACTCTCTGACCCAAATTAAGCTCCACTCCTGCAGGAGAACAATACAAGGTCGCATATAACCGTTTCAGCAAATCCAGGCCCAAAAGATTTTCACCACAACCAGTAGTCAAAATCAAAGGAGCTTTCAGCTCACGAGGCCCAATTGCGAGAGGCAAAGGGCTAGAAACCGGATTGCTAACGGGGGGACCAGAGAATCCAACAGAAACATCGTTAAGCCAGACAAAGGTGCGCCAGGGAGTTTCGAATGCATGATGGAACTTTTCGCTGCACCAGTGTCCAACAGAAAAGGCTCAACTACGCCCGATGTGGCAACTGCGACGTAAGGCCCTCTCTGATCAACCGGAACTGATACTACTCCCTCTCTGTGTCTGTGGCTGTCCTAGTAGTTACCATCATCAATATCATGCTCGATGTAACAGTCATCCACATGATACTGTGCAGATCTACCTGACGATGAACCTCGCTGATCAAAGCAATTGTTTGAATCTGATGAAGTATTAGAACGCTCATTCTGATTCTGAGTAACACCACGACCTCTACCACGTGAAGCCTGTTGAGGACCAGTACGACCTCCCCGAGCCGAACCACCACTATTGCGGTCGCGCAAAACCGGACAATCAAACTTTAAATGGCCCTCACCTCTACAATATGCACATTGGTTATATCCGAGCATAGATCTCGGCGTGGAGGAGTCATTACGCGACTGCGACCTAGATGATTGTGGTTGCGATCTATTTCGCTGCTGAGAGTCATTTTGATTTGAGCGCGGAGGATACGCTTGCTGTAACAGAACTTTGGTTTTGAGATCCTTTGTTTTCCTATCCGCACAATCATTTTCCTCCTTCTCCCTATTTTCGTAATATTGAGCCGTGGCTAATATCTGAGCAGAGGTAGAAACAGCCCACGAACTTTCAGAATTTTTCAACTTGTTGCTAAGGTCAGGCAACAAATTCGATACAAATTTATCTACGAACAACCGCTGACCTCCCTCAGTGCTCATATCCTGGCCACTGAATGCCTCCTCAAATCTCGTAAAGAAATCGGAGACACTCTCGTCCTTCTTTTGCTAGCACGCAGACAATTTATCCCAATTAACTCTCATTGCTGGCATAAGTGTCTTCATTAGCGTAATAATCCTCTGGGGCAGATTCTCAATAAGCTGTTCAGGCTTAGCCCCACCAACTTGTCGACCGTCGGCCGCCGCAAGAGCAGCCCAATCACCGCCCAACTCGGCTATGTGATTCTCTTGACGGATTTTTGCCCAAATTGGTTGAGGTACTACGTTGCCGAACAACATGTCAATATCGGCAAGATTCATGATAGTGGCATCCACTAATTGGGACAACTCTTTGTAATAACCAGCAGGATTTTTACGGGGGTCAGGCAAAGTTTGTTTCACCTGCAAGATTTCCGACCGCTTCCATGGGAGGTGTATCCAAACTCTCTGGATATGTGGTGGAATAATAGGAACGGCAGTAGCATCACCTGGCATCCACACTGGGGGGACTTCCCGCACGGGATACTGACCGGGTGTTGCCATCCACTCCTCAGTTTCATCTTTAAACAATGCTCGAGGTATTACAGTAGGCCGAAAAGATAGAAGATGTTCTACAGCACGTCGAACATTACTACCCACAATCATACCACTCGAAAACTGATACTGAAGTTCAGTCACTTCGGGCGGCACATTATCTACCTCATCATTATCCATCACTTCTCATAAACATTTACACATTTCCTCAAACACAAATCTCTGCGTGGGCTCATTAAATTGAGAGAACGTCTCAAAAATTATGCGCAGGGTATTTTTAACGGGATACCTAATCCAATTTCGCGCCATTTTAATTAACGTATCACTCTCCCTACCACCAGGAATCTGACTTCGTCGTTGAGGGACATCGGAAACATCGGACCCAAGGATCGGTCCAAAAGGGGAGTAAAGGTTAGCGACAGCATTAGGAATGCGACTACGGACAGACGGAGAAGAGGAGAGAAGTACAGGAGCAACAACATGGGGACTAAACACAGGAGCAGTAGGAGCAGTAGGAGTAGCTAAAAGAGCAGAAGTAGCGGGAACAACAGACTGAGAAGGTATAGGCAGTGGAGCAGTAGGAAGAAGGGCAGGTAAAGGAACAGGAACGACTTGAGGAACAAGGGGATTCGGAAGAACGGGAATCGCGACAGGCTGACCAGCAGCTGCCGAAACGACAGGTTGAGGAACAGGAGGAACCACAGGAGCTGTAGTATCCTGTGCATATGGAGGTGGTGACTTCAGTAGGTAGGACAGCAAAGGGTCCTCTACCGTTTCCTCTCCCTTTTTATCAGTACTCGATGGTAAAACGGGATAGCATTTATCCACCGCCATATGTTGTAATCTATCAAAAACTTCCTTTTCCTTCTCTTCTTTGTCTCGCTGAAACTGCTCTGCATTTCTCATCGTTGTAACGATACCTTCCCTCTTATTTCTCTTAAGCTGTTTGATTTCTTTTTGCTTGGCCTCCTTACGCCATAACCGAAAGGAATCAAACATGGCCGGCCTAGATTTCTTTTTGAACAATTTTGCTTCGAGATTATCCAAAATTGCTGTTTCGAAACTACCATGAGGTGGCCAACTAAGGACACCGTCATCTTTAGTATAGCGGATCCAATAATCATTATATGCGATAGGACCCACTCCATGGCGACTATATAGCTCATAGACCTGAGTTCCAACTGGAGGTATCGGACATGAGTCCTCCAATCGGGAATCCGCACCGCAACATTTATAGCAACTAAACAAAGTACTACGGCCAGGCATTGTGCACACTAACCGAGTTTCACAAACTTCAAGGGTTATCGATTACGATATCCTCGCAAAAATGCAAGACCCTCGGTTTTTGGCAATTGCAATCATCAAATAAAACCCAACAACTAAGAACCAACAACTAAGAACCACAAATGCAATGGAACCATGCAAACAACCAAGTTTCAACAACAACCAAGGACTCTGGGAGCGACCCACAAATACTTAACTGAAAGAGCAATGGCGTCATCAGGAAGGCCCGTCACTCGTCTCGCAGTACAAAGGACTACGCCAGGCGCCAAAACAGGTCGACAGTCAGGGCATCAGTCCGTCGCAGCCGTCAGGAGGCGGGGATCTTCGCGGAAAAAGTCTTCGGACCACTTATTTCGACAACAGGATCGATGAAGCGGGGTGCACCTTCCCTCGGAGATTTCACACGAAGTTCCTCACGATCGTCGGGCTTTGGACCGGTACCGCTGATGTCGCCCCACGTTGGGCGTGAACTGAAGCACTGGGCTATTCTAAGACCCAGCGGTGCCAGGGGACAACACCTGAAACCTTCGTGGGTTACCTGTTCCGGCATACAAATTACAGAGACACGGGACACTTCCTTCGGCGTCAAAGATCGAGGTTTATTTACTGCAGGGAACACAGAAGTCACAAGAAGTACAACGAATGTAGGTTCTAGGAGACTGCTTCAAATTGCAACTGTGGATCGCTCCTTTTATACATATTTCTGTCATAGCACAACATGGCGAACAAAAGGTTACAACTAAGGGTGGGCGGGCGGCTACGCTCCGTGCACGGAGTGTGTGTAGTGCCGGCTTCTACGCATTTTGCGTAGCAGGCGTAGAATACGGCACTACGCACGCTCCGCAGACGGAGCGTAGCTGGCCGCCACCCGCCTCCCTCCCGCCCTCCCTAAATACTTTAAATTAGGAGTGTAAAAGAATTAAAAGGCACTTACCTTGTCCGCCGCTGCCCGCCGCGTCCCCGGGGCTCGCTATCTCCATTCTGCTGTCTTGTGTACTAATGCGCATGCGCGGGCGGCCGCGCATGCGCATTTCTCACGAAAAAATGCGCATGCGCGGCCGCCCGCGCATGCGCATTAGTATACAAGACGGCAGCAATGAAGATAGCGAGCCCCGGGGACGCGGCGGGCAGCGGCGGGCAGCGGCGGGCAAGGTAAGTGCCTTTTAATTCTTTTACACTCCTAATTTAAAGTATTTAGGGAGGGCGGGAGGGAGGCCTGCGGTGCGTAGTGGGGCTACGGGGAGTGCGGAGGTGGGCGTAGTTTCTCGCCCACTTCACGTAGCTCCGCGAAGCCCCACTACGCCCACTACGCCCAGGGTTAGTTACAACTCAGTTCCCACAGTAAACTTCAAAAGGGTCGCTTTCATGTATTCAGGGTCCCGGAACATAATTACAGTAGCATCGCCGGTTCCCAACTGTAAAAGTACGTTTCTCATCATCAAGTACATTCCATTCCGGCTGTAAACGAGTTTAAGGAAGAAACAGAAACAGGTGCAAGGAAGACAGACAACAGATTGAAAACAGTGTAGGGGGTGATATCGGAAACACGATTGCAGGATCAAAGGAGACGTGCCTAATGATTGCTAGGCTGAAACAATAGACCAGCACGGCAAGATGAGCCTCGAGCGGGGCCATCTGCCTTTGCAGTGTCATCCCCCTCATCATAAAGACACCCTCAAAAGAACACGTGTCTTCCGCAAGAGCTTGGGAATCCCAGGGTCACGAAGCGGACAGTGTCCGTTCGCTGGCTACTTGAGGGCAAGAGACAAAATGGCCGCTGTATCTAAAATGGAACCCGTGGGTTCAGATGAAGAAACCCACGAATATGACGAACGGTTCAGGCCAACGTAGCGAAAACGCGTACACCCACTAAACTTGTCATTTGCGGTTCATAGATACCAAACTCGTCCATATTCGAACGAGTCAAAAACACCACTATAATTGTCACGGAACCTCACCGTACAGCCCTAAGGTAGGTTGCACTATACTACATGTGCGGACATATGTGCCTGAGCAGATATGCCCCTGTGATATCTAAGTCGATTTTTGGATATTACAAGTGAGCAAGGAAGCCATTTTTAGAACATGTGCTGGATAATGGTGTTTACAAGTTTCCCAGCTACATGATGGATTCACTGAAGCTGGAGATGTTTGGTATCAAACATCTCATATTAATTAGATGTTTGATACCAAACATCTCAAACCAACTTATTCCAGTTATTGATTTCTTAATAAATGCACCCAGAGGGTGCCTTAGAGATGTCATTTGAAAACCTACTGACTACTATTGTGCTGGCTGACTGGTGTAGAAAAGCCTGTTACCACAGACAGGTTTCTGACTTCCTGCAGGTGAGAGCTCACACTCTCTGAGGGCAGAAACAATGCCTTTTCCAAGCAGGATGGCTAAGTAATCTACATCTCAAGGCAGGAGGATTTAAAGGCCTCTACCGCCATTGATATGCAACCCTAGGCTTCCCCAGAAAGGGGAAATGCCACCCTCTGCCGATTTGACACCAGGACAGGGGGGAAATTAGCAAGTCCGGAGGCGTGTCCCCTTTCAGGCCAGTACCACCACTAAGGTGGGCTACCTGGAGTGGAAACGACTTTTAGAATCCCACCATCTTAGTATTGGTGAAATTAGGCTTTATTGGTCAGGGTAATGCCAACTTCCCATGGGAAGTGGTCATATAGAGGATGTAGACAACCTAAGTCTAAGTAGCCCAATAGCTACTGCCTAGTCTCTCCCTGTAACATCCCTGAGTATTTTGGTGGCACCCCTGACACCAGGAACTGAGGTTTGAAAGATTAAGAAGAATAGATCACTGACAGCTGCAAGAAAGAGCAAGAACTGAAGACTGCTGTGAACTTTTGGCATTAAATCCTGCCTGCCCACACCAAGGGGCCCATTAGGATGTCGGGCGGATCGCCACCGCCATGTGGGCGGTGGCGATCCGCCCGGGATCCTTGCCCGCTTGCCACCCATTTTCCCCCGCCATATTACTATGGCTGGGGGGACCTCGGAGGACGGAAAGACCGTCCGCCGCTAAGGCGACCGGGGCGGAAAAGGTTTAATATGGTGGCGGTGTCTATCAGACAACGCCAGCCATATTAGTATGGGCTAAAACAAATGCCTTTCCGTGGCGGCAATGATGCCACGGAAAGGCAGGCAGTCTTCAGGGGCCCCCATGGTGAAGGCGAGGTGGGGGGTGCACATGGGGGGGTACCTGTGGTACCCCCTGCATTTGCATACGCATTGCGGCAGGCACTGCGCGGTGCCTGCCGCTTTGTGTATGCAAATGCATACATGCATTTTTAGCATTGTGGTGGGCGGTGCTGAGAGCACCGCCCACCACAATGTTAAAAAATGCAGGATGCGCCCGCCACTGTGGCAGTCCCATTATCCGATAGGATGGCAGGCGGACTAAGTCCGCCCGTCATCCTAATTACTCCCCAAGTCTCAACAATTGTGACCATTGACTCGTTCTGCAGCTGAACAGCTTCGAAGAACTGTGGGAGACTGCCAGCCTTCGCAAATAACCAAGTATTCTCCCTTGGAGTAGAGGAGCTACTCCACTGCAGTACGCAGGCACCGACAAGCAAAGTCTGGTTCACCGAGTTGCAGCTCATCGGCCAGCCCGACGCTGCAGCTCCCCAGGAAGAGGCACCTGTATTCCTGCAGGTGAGGTCTGTCCAATCACCAAGTGAGAGGATATCAAGACCAAGCGGAGCCACATGGGACTAATGCATGGGGTACTGGAACCCTTGCAGCAAGCCATGAGCGTGAGACTCCAATCTGGACTCCAACAACACTGAGCCACCATCAAGGGACATCAGCACCACATAAACCCTCTTCAAGAGTAGCCCTGCTATCCTGATTTTGCACCCTCAACCAGTGAGACCAATGACCCCAATGCCCCTGGATGCACAGAGCTGAGCCTACCTCATTGCTCTGCACCCGAGCTACCCAGTCATCGAACTGACAAATTGACTGTGGCCCCATGTGAGCCAGATCCTTGGGACCCAAGCTCCACTTTGAGAGCTCCTGAACTTGTCAACGAGCCCCCATCTGCACCCTGTTTCTAGTTGAATCCTCTTCTTGTTACCGGCGTAGTGCGCTCGCCTACCAATGCGACCAGCATCACTGCACCCAGACGCCCCAGGACAGATAACGGTAAACTACTAGGACAATAGCCCCCTACAATGCCAAGAACTGAAGGAGACCCCCAGAAGACAACCGTAAATACCTTTATGCTATCTATGCATTTTCTCCCAATCAATCAGAGGGACTTGTAGAGCGCAGCTTGTCACCCTGAGGGGTACCTAGACACTCAGATTCTGTGAGCCTTGGTCAGAGGGTGGTGGCGGTTGAAGAGCCAGGTCTTGAGCTGTTTCCAGAAGTCCTGAAGAGATAGGGAAGTGCGCAGGTGGGGGGAGGTTGTTCCAGGACTTGTCGGCGAGGTAGGAGAAGTATCGACCTCCACAATGGCTACGATGGATGCAGGGCATATGGGCCAAGGCGAGGGAGGAGGATCGGAGCACTTTGATTGATTTGTGGAATGTCGGGCGATTGTTGATGTAGGTGGGTCTGGACTTGTAGAGGCCTCTGTAGGCGTGTGTGAGGAGTTTGAAGAGGCATCTTTCCTAGCAGGTCAGCTAGTGGAGGGCTCTGAGCTGCGGGATGATGCTGGTTCTTTTGGTGAGGTTGAGGATGAGTCTTGTTGCCGAGTTCTGGACTGTCTGGAATCGGTTCAGGAGCTAATTGGTGGTACTCGTGTAGAGGGCATTGCCATAGTCGAGTCAGCTGGTGATGAGGGCCTGGTTGACTGTCTTTCTGTTGAGGTAAGCATCCATCAGTATATCTTGTGTAGCATGCAGAGGGTGTGGAAACAGCAGAGGAGATGGTGTTGATGTGCTGCTTCAAGGTTAGCTGGGTGTCCAAAATTATTCTGAGGTTGCGTACGTGGTTCGAGGGGGTGGGTGTGGGGCCGAGGGTGGACCACCACTAAGTGTCATCCCATAGGGAGTGCTTCCCATAGGAAAGCATAGTACGTAAAGGCGCATATAAGTAATTTTATTACTTACTTAAAAATTTACGTACCTGCTACTGAAGTGCTTGGTATCGAAATCTTTATAAAAATACAACTTACTTTTTTAAAATTGTTCTCATATTTATTCTTCAGTGCGTGTGTCATTTATTGCCTTCTTGTGTGTCAACAAATGCTTGGCCCTACTCTCTGATGCTCCTTCCCTGCTTGCCCACACTACCACAAAAAGAGAGCATTTGAAATATCATTTGTGCCTCTGTAACCCAATTAAAGTTTGCCTGAACTCTAAGCTCTACCTCATTTTTGTCCACTATATAAAGAGTCAGCTTCCTACAGTGCCCGCAGCTGAATTAGAAAAACCAGGATTTCAGCCTCTTGCAGAACTCAAGAGGTTCTGATGTATTGAGTGTGAGTGAGTGCGAGGCAGAGTGTAGGTGTCTGGCAGACTGGTGAAAACGTATGCTGTTTTTCAGTTATGCTGGCCCAGTGTTGTGTAAGGCTTTGAATGTGTGTGTGAGGAGTTTGAATTTGCTGTGCTTTTAAATGGGGAGTCAGAGAAGCTCCTTCTAGGTGTGGTACAATGTAGGTATGGCTTAGGAAGCCGAGTATGGCTATCCGAGCTGGTAAAGTGCACAAGTGTACAAATGTGCCTCTGAAATTAGCTGCATGTGTGGCACTAGTCAGTAGCTTAATGTGAAATGATGGGTCCCTTTGCAGAATGATATGAGGGGCCCCCGAATCTCCCATATCTCACAGATATTCATTGGTCTAGGGCTGAATCCAGAGGGGCTGCAGGGGCCTTTGTTATGCCCCTGGCACTAGTTGTGAAACTTGCACAGATTAAAATATTCTTTGCCTCTGTGTTGATACAGTCACCATGGTATAAATCAGACCTTCAGTTGGTGAGCGGGGAATGGAAATGTAGGAGCTTCTTGCCAGACAGCTCATAAGCTATGGATGTTTAACCATACAAAAAAGAACAACCCAGAACGTCCCCCTAATCACTGCACAGGCTACCAAGTTAAATTAACCAGAGTGCTAGTCATAGCAGCCTTTCAATAGTAGACAGCATTTCGATCGATCTCCTAAAGCAAAGATGCAAAAGGAATCACTGACAAAATATCAACTACCACAATATCGAGAAACAAAATATTGTGACAAAAATATCGAAGTCAATAATATCGACATCCTATCTACATCATGGTAAGTACAAAAATATCAAGAAAAAACATATTGTCAAAAATATCGTTGTTAAGAATATCGTATTTTTAATGCTAAATAATAATGTAAAATAAAGTAAATAATACGTATAATTAAAAGAAACATAGTTAAAAATATTTTAAAATGTTTAAAAATGATAACTAATGCATATAATGTAAAAATAAATTAAACACATAAATATAAAATATAATATATACTTAATATTATTCATAAATAATTATTGTAATAACTTATAAATTGTTAAAAACATTTTATAAATTATATATATATATATATATATATATATATATATATATATATATATATATATATATATATATATATATATATATATATATATATAGCGAAACTTGTCACTCGGAACACAGGATGCCCGGATATTTAGTAACAAAGAGCCGACCCAAAAGTGCTGGTGAACGGTGATTTATTTCATAAAAGCCAGCGCTGCCGCCATGACGCGTTTCGCCTCCGGGAGGCTTGATCACATGACAAACAGCGAGAATCAAGCAGGACTTTTAAAGTTACAGTGCATTGGATCGTGTCATAGAAATGAAGAAAATACTCCATATCGTATTTGCTGCACATATATAAATCGGAGAAACAATAGTGCTCAAGTGGGCCACCACGATTTTAGTTTAAGCAATTTACACATTTCAATAAAATCACATTCATGGATTTTTAGAGAGAAATAAAGCATGTAAAAATTGCATAAATCGATAAATGGAAAAAACACTCATAAGTATGTACATTATACGTAAATTCATCTATGTACATTACAATGTGTTGAAAACCGACATGTTCTATTATGGACAATAGTGCAAGTATTGAGTATCCAATAGCAGCAAAAATATGACACAATAAGTATGTGTGGCCAGAATAGAGCCCAAGTGGGCCAGTCACAATATCTGTCATAGGCATATAAAGTGCATAATGTGAAAGTGCAAAGTTAGCAAAGTGCAAAACAGTAATAGTCAATAATTCCAAGATTAAAATCAGAATCAGTTATATACTGAGGATAAAAAAGAAATTCATCATATGTACAAGAGGAAACTTTATATAGGGAACAAATAATTACTGACATATCCGGACAGGTCTTAGTTGGCATATGAATTGATCCTAAAGACAGGTATAGAGATCTTCCCTGTCATTGAGGCCATTAGGATTTTTGGTGTTAAGTTCCAGGATGTATCGGGTCTCAAGGAGACGGAGTTTGGCCTCGCGCTCACCTCCTCTCCTTGAAGCCTCGACACAATCGATCAAAAAGAATAGAAGTTGATCAGGAACACCTAAATATTTATCCTGGAAGTGCCTGGCAACCGGATAGTTCTGATCATGCCCAGAAATTGCCCGTATGTGTTGGAGTATCCGTTTGTGGGCGGGCAGCTTAGTGCTGCCCACATACTGGAGCCCACAGGGACACTCCAACACATATATGGCATATTCTGTTTTGCATGTGAGCCACTTCGAGATGGCAGTAGGATGCTCATGGAAAGGACTTTTAAAATGAGTCCTATTGCTGCCAAAGCGGCAGGCTTTGCATTGGGGGCAAGTCCTAAAACCCTTCTTTAGAGCTGACCAGGTGGTAGAAATCTTTGGTTCCAAAGTATTGCTAACTAGAGCCTTTGACATTGAGGGGGATCTTCTGAAAGTAAGAATTGGTTTGGTATCCACTATGTGACCAATCACAGGGTCACTGCGAACCAAATTCCAATTTTTATTGATAATTTTTCGAAGAGCCCCATGTTGTCGGTTAAATGTCAAAATAGCTCTTGAGGAACTGGTTTGAGCATCCTTGGTCACAGTATTATTCAGTTGTGTATTTCTCGTTTTAGGTATCAATGCCTCCTACCTGCTAACTGAATTAGAACGTCTGATGGCCTTGGTCAAAATTTCTGTGGAGTAGCCCCTGGCCAGGAAGCGTAACCTGCATGCCTCCTGCGCAGCCGCGCATTCGGCATCTGTACTGCAGATTCTTCTTATTCTGAGCATTTCCCCAAAGGGAATGCTCCAAATTAAGTGTGCTGGATGTTGGCTACTGCAGTGCAGGATGGTGTTGCCCGCACTAGGCTTCCTGTACAGTCTGGTATTGAGAACAGTGCCCTCCACAAACACCTCGACATCTAAGAAACAGATTGACTCAGAGCTAAAGTTTGCAGTAAAATTAAGATTAACAGTGTTCAAATTAATTAAATCAACAAACTTCCTGGCATCCTCCTCGCTACCCCTCCAAATCAAAAAAATGTCATCAATGTAACGCAAATATAAAACAATATTGTTGGAAATGAAATCATGGTGCTGACCGACTAGGACCTGCTCCTCCCATAGCCCAACGTGAAGACACACGTAGCTAGGTGAGAAGCAGGCCCCCATCGCCACACCTCTAACCTGATGGTAAATTGCGCCATTGAAGATAAAGAAATTCTGTTCTAGGCACATTCTGGTCATGTCTACCTGCATTTTGTTATGTGCCGTTGGAAGAGGTAGGTCTTTGTTCAGGTAATAGTCCAAGGCCCTGAGTCCGTCCTCATGTCTAATCGAGGTATAAAGGGATGAAACATCCAAAGTCATGAGTACCATGTTATCCTCCCAGATGAAATGTTCAATCTTTCCAAGAAAGTCAAAAGAATCCTTAACATAAGAATGGAGATTTTTAACATGGTTTTGCAGAAAGAAGTCTATGTACTTTGAAACATGTTCCAAAGAGCTGTCTATGGCCGAAATGATGGGACGGCCAGGGGGTACATGAATGTCTTTATGAATTTTAGGGAGTAAATAAAATGAGGGGATAACTGGATGGTCTTTCTTGAGGTATTTAAATTCCTCATGTGAGAGTAGCCCCGCACTTCTCCACACCTGGAGTTTTTGGTGTTGTTCAATCCATGTATTTTTGACAATCTGTATGTTACTTCTGCGGTAACATGATGAGTCGTTCAGTTGTAAATCCGCCTGTTGTAGATACATATCTCTGGGCCACAGGACCACGTTTCCGCCCTTATTGGCCTGCTTAACGATGACATTATGGTCCTTCTTGAGTTTCACTATTAGTTGTTTATAACATTGATTTTGTTTGGAAATGTGAAACTTCTTTTTATTGATGGTAGTGTATAGATGTTTAATGTCGCGGACCACACTCTCCTGAAATGTATCCAGATTGTCATGTACCATGATTGGTTGGAAAGTGGATTTGGGCTTGAAAGGTGTAATTCGCTGTTCATTTGGTTCCAAAGGAACATCCCTCATGTTCCCCAAAGAGGACTGATTTTGTAGATCCCAAATTGTGTCGAAGGTGGCCTGGCTTTGGCTGCTGGAGAAAGTGGGACTGGATAATGTTTCAGGTTCAATATTCTTTTTTGGATGTTGTTCAAAGAATTTTTTAAGTTTGAGTTTTCTTGTGAACCTGTATATATCCATGCGAGTGTCAGCATAATTCATATTGCATGGAGGGCAGTGTGAGAGTCCCAAGTTAAGTACAGCAGTCTCAGCTGAAGTAAGTTCTATATTCGAGAGATTGACTACTGATTTTGTTTTGGCTTCCGCGTTTTCCTTTGGTTGCGTTTCCAATGCCCTGATTTGCCTGGATTGTTGTCGTTTGAGCTTCCGGGCACGGCATTTTCGACGTTGCCAGCGTTTGTTGTTTGGACGCTGTTTTTTGATATGCAGGGTTTGTGTGATCTTAGGGTTTCGCGACGATCTTGGCACAGACAATCGACCTCCTGTGCCAAGGTGAGCTTGGTAAACCCCAAAGTTGTTTCCCGATATATATATATATATTATCCACCAATTCATTCACTCGGAAGTGCACTCTTTGCACGGTTGGTGCTGGACAGTAGGGATGAGCGTCCCCCTACTATAAATTATCCACCAAAAGAAAATAATGTCCGCACTCACTCAATTCGATAAATTGGGTTTATTCAACAGAGACTTCAATACAGCCCCCTTCACCTACGCGTTTTGACCGCTGGTCTTGTTCACAGTGTTGCCACTAGTCCATTGTCTCTTTCTAACTTATATACCTTCTAATCCATTTAGCACATAATGGTGCATTCTGGGTGAGGTAGTTTTTCAATCACTTTTGAAAACTTTAACGTTTGTTTTGCAGTGAGTCCTATAGCAGTTTTAAGTTCTTAAGGTCACTTAGTTTTTTTTGATACCTTCCAATTGGTTTATAAGGTTATCTCATGACATTATTTGTCGCTTTTCACAATAGGATCATCCCATCATACCTTTGTACGATGGGCTGAGAATCACAAGATGGATTGCCTGTCAATCGTCTGTCGCTGTAAACCCCTACAAAGGTATGATGGGATGATCCTATTGTGAAAAGCGACAAATAATGGCATGAGATAACCTTATAAACCAATTGGAAGGTGTAAAAAAAACCTAAGTGACCTTAAGAACTTTAAACTGTTATAGGACTCACTGCAAAACAAACGTTAAAGTTTTCAAAAGTGATTTAAAAACCACCTCACCAGAATGCACCATTATGTGCTAAATGGACTAGAAGGTATATAAGTGGCAACACTGTGAACAAGACCTGCGGTCGAAACGCGTAGGTGAAGGGGGCTGTATTGAAGTCTCTGTTGAATAAACCCAATTTATCGAATTGAGTGCGGACATCATTTTCTTTTGTTGGATAATACCTATATATATATTCACGGAAAAAACCATAGGTTTCATACCAGTTATAGTTAGGAATTAGCATTTAAAAAACCTATTAAATTCACTGAAAAAACCATAGGTTTCACACCAGTTATAGTTAGCTGGAAATTTTACTGACATAAAACCAATGAAATTCCCACGTTATAGTTAGTTGGACTCACTATAACTTGCGCGTGTAATGCCCTGCTTATGACATCACATATTACATCACTCATGACATGGTCAGTGACATCACTCATGACATCACTGAACAAAAAAAATAAAAAAAATAATAATGAAGGAGTGAGCATGAGGAATGGGGACAAAGATAGTGGTGTAAAGAGAAAGAGAGCTAGAGGGAGAAACACAGAGGGACTGTGTAATAGATAGTAAAACAGAGAAAAGGTATAAGAGGAAGTAACTGAGAAAAGGAAAATGAATAAGGGAGCAAAAGAAGAGAAGAAAGAGGAAGAAAACTAAAGCAGATGTTCTGGGAGTATGTGAATGGGTGATGAGAGTAAAAGGAAGGAGAGTAAAGGATGAGGAATGAAAGTTAGTGACGGAACCAGAGAAAAGGAACAGTGGTGACAGAGGGAAAGAAAATAGCAGTGAGTGTAAGTAAAGAGGAGTGAAAGAGGGTGGATAAAAGTGAATAAAGGTAAGACATGGGGAGTGACAGAGAGAAAGAACAGAGAGAGTAAAGGAAGGAGTGTCAGAAAGAGACTAAGTGAAGCAGAAAAAAAAGGAAAGAGAGGGAGTGTGGGTGAGCAGGGGCACTGAAAGAAGTTGAATGTGGTAGGAAAGTAAGGAAAAGAGAAGTAAATATGGAGGATAAGAATAAGTGAGGGAAGCAGAGTAAGAAAACAGGGGTGAGGTAGGGTGAGAGAAAAGTAGTGAGGTTAAAACAAAGGGTGATGATAAACTAAATTTTGTAGTCACACTTACCATATAATTAATGAAAACATACTTGCATCTTTAAACTACACTTTGTATCTGTGAAAGACAAAAGAAAAAACAAGTTATAATTAGTAAAATATATATTTTAAAATAGAAGAAACAGGTCAAGAGGTAAAAAATCAAAAAAAGTGTACTAAGAAATAAAGCAATAGTGAAGGATACAAAAACAGAAATAAAGTAATGTAGAAAGAGAAAAAAGAGGGAAAAAGAAATAGAAAGAGAACAAATTAGTGAAGATAAGTAAGATACTAAAAGAATGCGAGATACCAAAACGAAATCAGGAAAGAGAAGAAAGTAAAAGGAAAATGAGTGAAAAGGAGAGGAGTCTAAATGAGGAACTATTAATAAGAAAGTGGAATGGAAGATGACTGAGAGTAAGTGAAGGGGAGTCACAGAGTGAAGGGATGAAAGGAATGGGGTTAATATAGAACGATAGAGGAAAAAGGAGTGAGAGAGTAAGTACACAGAAAGACAAAAGGAAGGACTGAGTGAAATGCAGTACAATGAGTGAGAAAGGAAAAAGAGTAAAGGAGCAAAAGAAGGAAAGAGAGGGGAAGAGAACTAAAGCAGTGGTACTGAGAGAATGTGAGAAAGATGAAAAGTGGTGGAAGGGAGAGAGCAAATGCAGACAGTTGAAATTGGATTGAGGAGTTGTGAATGAAGTGGAGTAAAGGAACAACGATGGAACAAAGTGAAAAAAGGCAGTGTAAGTGAGTAAAGAGAGCTAAATAGGGTGGAAAAAGGAAAATGAGTGACTGCGCAGAACCTATGTACAACCACTCAATATCACTTTTGAAACCTCACTGTTTCACAAAATACAAATCCCCTATCTTGCAAATGTTCATAGCAAGCATTTCCCAAAAACATGCCACAAACCAATAAAAAAGAATCTCAATCTGCTTCCAAATCTGAGGTAATGCAAGTGACATCATTCTAAAAGGTTCAAATATATTTATTTAATGAGGCAAACACTATTAATTACTTCTCCAAAAAATAAAAGCCATTCTTTTACCCCAAAATCGTTTTTTAAATAACTTTTTACAAACACAGCACAAGTCCTATATACAAGCAATCAATTTCACTACTGAAACTTCACTATCTGCTTCCAAATATTCTCCATAGAGCAAACAAGTCTCTATTTAAATTAAATGAATCATTACTTACCTTTACAAATGCTTTGGGAGATTGAGAACAGTGTCAGACACACACGCCAATTTTTCTTTAGCAGAGCAAAAGGTGTGCACTCAATACACTGAAACCAAGACTGGCATAAAAAATCTCTAATTCTATACACATATGCCTTCTTTCAACCAATCAAAAGTCTTCCCTCATTATTTTCAAACCAACACCCTTCACCCTCTCAGACCTTTCTATCTGTTACCATAGCAACTCCCTCCTACCTGAACTCTCAGGTTCAAAAGTTTATTCTACAATGTTGCAAATTAAGTCAGCAAGGATGTTTGACCTCTCAATACATCAGCTTATCCAGGGCATTATTGCTTTTAGTGACTTTTTCTTAACCATTCAAATTGCTTCTTTCACACAATACAACCATATACCCTAACTTTCAGTTTTCTACTATCTGAATCCACCAATCATTGCTTGTGATTCAACAGCAGGGAAACTCCACAATTTTTTTTTTGTAAACTCCTACTGTTCCAACTGCCATTTCATTTCCACACTTCATCTGACTGCACCAGAACCTTCTCACCTCACGTATTCTGTATGGATTATTGGACATAGCTACATCCACTGGGCTCAAAGGTATGCAGCAAGCAGAAATTATCACAACCTTGATTTATCAAATGTGGAAATCAAGTGGATTGGCCAGAGAGGATTGAGATGTCACTAATTGATACCATTGGTGAAAACCTTTTTGCATCTGCCAAACCCTGACCTCTTAATAGTGCACTGTGGTGGAAATGATTTGGGCACTATGACTGGGGTTGGTCTGGAAATGCTTTTAAAGGACACCTTTGATCAATTGATGACACTTTTTCCACAAACTGCCTTGGTATATTCCAATATATGCCAAAGACAGAAATGGAACTGGTCCAACCAATTTTGTCCACAATTTGGGAAAGCACAGAAACATGTGAATAAATCTGTTTCTGCTTACATGAGAGACTATGGAATGGGTTCAATATACAACAACAACTTGCGTTACAACTTGCAAGACATCTACAGAGGAGATGGTGTGCACTTCTCAGATGAGGGGAATAGAATATTCCTCCTGAATTTAAGACTGTGCATTGGAACCTACTTGTAGGTACTTAAATCAGCCACAGAACACAAAAGCTCTTTTCAGAGCTACCCTACCTCTGATCACTCATATTGATTTTCTTTTTCAAACTTTTTTCACTATTTTTCACAAAAGTACGCTCCTCGGTACGCTCACCGGTGCGCGTACCGGGCGCTCCCCACGCAAAAAATGTAAAAATGTTTTTTTTGGGGGGGGGACATAAATGAGCCTTCTAAACCCCCTCAGAAAACCTAGAGGGTCAGGAAGTGTCTACCGTGCCCCCTTCTACCCATTCCCAATGTTGTTTGTCCTCCATCTTGTGTCTCAATTCTACCGAAACACAAAATGGAGGACTCCCGTAACGCTGCTGGTGCGCGTACCGGGGCGCGCACCGGTAAGCGCTCCCAAAAAAAAGGTGGGAAAGTAATTTACAGAAAAACCACTGGAGACACTTAAACCAAATATAGAATGCGCCCTACTACATAGCAGTCCCTACCATTTACCCAATTTTGGTGGTAATCCATTGAGCCAATTGGGCTGTAGCCCTGTCTAAATATCCTGAGGTAAATTACATGACAAAAACACATATGAAACTGTTTGAATTTTCAACCAATTAAAATGTTACTTACATTTTGTACTTTTATGTGCTGACATTTGATTGGTTAAGTACATGAATATATATGAAAAATGAGAGGGAAACACAGCCATTTTGACTAACACTACCTAAGGTACATTTGGAAACATTTTTGACAGAAAACTTCAACTACTTTGAAGAAGGTTAGTTGTTAATTTGAAAGGAGAACTATGTTATGCACTTTAAGTTAATTTGGGAAAACGTTTTTAGATAGTTATATACTGTCCCTCTGTAAGAGTTAGACATTGAGATAGGCTTGTCTATTATAATTATGGATTGAGTTAGGCTTCTCTGGTATAATTATGAATTTACTTAGGCTTCATCACAGGCACTTTTTAATACTTCTACTTCCTGCCTGAAACCATACACTGCCCAAAGATAACTTCACTGTTAAAAACTCACAAGTACCTGTCTGAACATAAACCCAACAGTGCCCTATATCTACTGATATATTTATTTTTTATGCAATTTACAGCAAGAAAATGGAAGGACAACAAAATGAAATTAATATTTCATTTGAAATTAATATGGAAAACAATCCTAAGGAAGACAAAGATGAAATAGACTTTTTGGATCACTCTCTGGACCAAGACTTAATTAATTGTGTAGACGAAATTGAATCATGGAATGAAAAGGAGGACATACCTGATGAATTAATGTTGCAAATTCTTTTAGATTTTGAAAAATCACAACAATAAATTTTTATTTAAAAATTAAAAATAGTTTGAGACATTATTCTTTTTTATATGTAAATTATGAAATAGTACCAAAATAGATATAATATAAAGTGAGACTTAAAATATACTATGCAACTTTTTTGTGTTGCATAGTAAGTTTGCTCATAGTTACTTCCTTTCTCCCACTATATTATCTCCAATGTGTATTTAACATCTCTTTATCATCTCCTGCCTCCATATTGTTTCTGCTTTCCTGACAGACTATGGTATGAATTCCATATACCACAATAACTTCTGTAACAACATGCAAGATATCTACAAAGGAGACGGTGTATATTACATTTTAGACTCTGCATTGGTACCTACATGTTGATACTTAAATAAAAAAAACAACAAAAAGAACAATTAATATACATACAATTTTTAAAAGTCTGTCATTCTTTTTTCCCCATAGTACGCTCCCCGGTCCGCTCCCCGGTGCGCGTACCGGGCGCTCCGCCCGCAAAAATGGAAAAAAAAATTACTTTATTTTTTTGCGCCGCGGGGCCCTTTTAAAGCCCCCACATCAAACCTAGGGGGTCAGGGAGGGTCTACTCTGCCCCCTTATGGTCAATTCCCCCTTTGTTTTGGCCACCTCTTGAGTCTCGATCCTACTGAGACACAATATGGCGGCCGCTCCGGACTGTTTAGAATGTTTACAGACACCCGACAGCCAATCAGCTTTCCGTGCGCAAGTCGCGTGGCGCGCCCGGTACGCGCCCTGGTGCGCGTACCGGGGCGCTGCTATAGATATATATATTTTTTTGAACCTAAATTACTCAAAATCCACTGGAGCACATATCTTGAGACATAGCAAAGGCACATCGGGCTACCAGTCCCTACAATTTTGCCAAGTTTGGTGGAAATCCATTCAGCCGTTCGGGCTTAAAGTGAGGTCGACCGCCCTATGGAAATTAACATGGGGAAAGTGCGTTTTGGGACCCCCCTTTTATCTCGGCCCCCGCTTGACAGATCCCCCCCAAACTTTCAGGGAAGGACCGGGGCGCCGCGAGGCCATTTTGAGGAAATTTTCAGGCAGATTCGTCAACCGGCGCCAAAGTTATCCCAAATAGAATTTTGAGATTTAACATTGAAAAAAATCCTAACTATAACTACCTACTGGCGACCGCCAGTAGGTAATATATATATATATATATATATATATATATATATATATATATATATATATATATATATATATATATATATATATTTTTTTTTTGGTTCAATGTGGTCTTGTAGCAGGATCGCTCTTCAGCGGGTGCCAGTGTTGGGCCAGACCAATGGCCAGAAAACAATTTTTAATACAAAGGACGCCGCACACAGCAACTTCTGTTCACAGATTTATTTCAGTGCCCAGTCTAACACCAACGCGTACATATATACATATATAAATATATATAGACATTCAACAATAATATAAATAACAATATATATATATATATATATCTATATATATATATATATATATAGATATATATATATATATATATCAAACTAAAAAATTACAATGATTTTAATCTTTTTCAAATAAATTATACACTACATTAACTAAAACAGAGTGGAACATTAGAGTAAGTGATGTATAGCATAAAGGTTAAAATTACTGTTCCCACTCCAAACAGTGCAACAGTAGGGAATGGCATAGGGGTAAAAATGACTATTTCCACTCCAGTTAGTGCAACAGTATGGAAATTGTTGGATAGCATAGTTGTTAAAATTACTATTCCCACTGCAGAGACTGCAACAGTAGGGAAATTGTTGGATAGCGTAGGGGTTAAAATTACTATTGTAACTCCAGAGAGTGCAGCAGTAGGGAAAGTGTTGGAGAGCAAAGTGGTAAAAATTACTGTTCCCACTTCAGTGAGTGCAACCGTAGGGAAAGTGTTGAATAGCATAGGGGTAAAAATTACTATACCCACTCCAGGGAGTGCAACAGTAGGGAATTGTTAGATACCATAGGGGTAAAAATTACTATTCCCGCTCCAGAGAGTATAACTGTAGGGAAAGTGCTGGATAGCAGCGGGATTAAAACAAAAATCCTTTTCAATTAAACACTTGTTTTAATTAATTAAATAACAAATGAATAATTAATTAACAAAAAGATTATTATGAATACCAATAAATTAAAATTAATATTTACTTTAATAAAATTACATTACTTTCAACCCTATTCCCCTATAAACCCACACCCCACTCCTAAAATAAATTAACACAAGTAATATAATAAACAATTAATCAATTAATAAACATTACTTTCCAATTATTAGTTAATTAACAATAAAATAACGATGAATACCAATAAATAAAAATTACTTAATTATAATAAATTACTTTACACTCTATTCCCCTGTAAAAACACGACCTGCGCTTAAACTAAATTAACACAGTTAATATATTTATCATTTAATCAATTAATAAAAACAAATTTCCAATTAATAAATAATAAACAATAAAATAATTACCAATACCCCCAAAATATATTTATTATAAATAATTTACTTTCCACCATATTCCCCTATAAAGCCACAACCTACTCCGATTTTTTACCACAATTATTATAATTATCAATTGATAAATTAATAAAAATGTATTAACAAATAATAATTAATTACCAATAAATTAATTATCAATACCAATAAATAAAAAATATTATTCATTAATTATAATAAATTACTTCCTACGGTATCCCCCTATAAACCCACAACCAGCTCCTAAACTAGATTAACACAATTAATATAATTATCTTTTATTCAATTAATAAAAATTAATTACCAGTTAACACTTAATTAACAATTAATTTATTATCAATACCAACAGAAATATATATGTTATTATAATTAAATTATTTTCCACCCTATTCCCCTATAATCCCACAACCCACTATGGAACTAAAAGGCAAAATTTCATTAAAAATAATTAATCATTTCTAAAAATTATTATTTATTTACTATAATTAAATTACTTCCCACCCTATTCCCCATATAAACCCACACCCCACTCCTAAAATAAATTGACACAATTAATATAATAACAATTATTACAAATTAATTACAGTGATTAATTATTTAACAATAAATTAATAATGAATATCAATACATAAGAATTAATTAAGTATAATAAATTACTTTACACTCTATTCCCCTATAAACACAAAACCTGCTCCTAAACTAAATTAACACAATTAATATATTTAGCAAGTAATCAATTAATTAAAATTAATTACCAATTAATAAACAAAATAATTTTTGAATACCAAACAAATTAAAATAAGATATTTCCCTATATCATTATCAATTAATAAATTAATAAAAATGAATTAACAATTAATAATTATTTAACAATACATTGATTATCAATACCAATAAATAAAAAATAAGAATTAGTTAATTATAATAAATTACTTCCCACCCTATTCCCCTATAAAACCTCAATAAATTAACACAATTAATCAATTAAATAAAGTAATTAGCCAATTAACAATTAATTAACAATAAATTATTTATCAATTCCAAAAAAAAAAAAAGACTTTATTATAATTAAATTACTTCTCGTACTATTCCCCTATAAACCCACAACCCGCTACGGAACTAAAACCCAAAATTTCATTAAAAATAATTAATAATGTCTAAAAATTATTATTGTATTTACTATAATTAAATTACTTCCCACCTTAAGTCCCTATAAACCCACTACCTGCTACAGTAATAAAAAGAAAAAATTACTTGAAAAAAATTACTATCTTCAAAAAATGTAACACACATATTTAAAAAAAATACAAAACATGACACAAAGGAGTCGATTCGGATTCGGGAAACAAATCCGTACGATGATTCAAATTCGTAGCCCTTTCCGTACAAATCTTTGCAAACCGTACGAAAAGCAAGGGAAAATCCGTATGATACGGACCCTGAAAATGAACCGTACGAATCGTAAACATGCTGTACGGCCCGACAAGTACGATCGAGACCGGGGAATCAGAATGCGATTTGTACGGAAAATGTCGCGTACGAGCTGCGATTTGTACGAGACGAACCCACACTGAACGAAGCGCACTTGAAACCCATAAAAACATCGCGTATGAGTGAGCCACAAAATTAAATACGTGACGAATACACATTGAACGAAGCGCACGCGCACCCCTTAAAAACGTTGCATATGAGCAAGCCACAAAATCAAATACTTTATCAAGAAAACAGTGGTTCCTGTGGTTAGTAAATGTACGGTAATGGATCAGTACATAGCATAATAGCAATCACAGTAGTAGAGGGATATAAGAAGGGATGTCAGAAGGAGAAGCAAGGCTCATAATACCAAGTTTTTATACCATCATAGTCTTTGTATTTCAAAAGAAGGAATTTTATCATTTATATACATTGCACACACCTAGGGCCCCATTAGGATGACGGGTGGACTTTGTCCGCCCGCCATCCTGTCGGAAATCGGGACCGCCCGCCATAAGGGCGGGGTCCCGTGGGGGGTATTAGGATGCGCCCGCCACAATGGCAGGTGCATCCCGCATTTATAACATTGTGGCGGGCGGTGATCTCTGCAGCGCCCGCCACAATGCTATAAATGCGTGTATGCAAATGGCGGGTGCATCCTGCATTTATAACATTGTGGCGGGCGGTGATCTCTGCAGCACCCGCCACAATGCTATAAATACATGTATGCATTTGCATACACAAAGCCGCCGGCACCGCGCGGTGCATGCTGCATTGTATATGAAAATGCAGGGGGGTACCACAGGTACCCCCCCCCCGTGTGCACTCCCACCCCTCCTTCAATTTGGGGGCCCGCAGGGGGCCCCCAAAGGGAAGACTGCATGCCTTTCTGTGGCGGCATCGCCGCCATGGAAAGGCATCTATTGCAGCCCATCGTAATATGGCTGGCTGTGTCTGATAGACACCACCACCATATTAATCCTTTTCGCCCCGGCCGACGGCAACCGGGGCAGAAAAGCAGAGGACGGTCTTTCTGCCTGGCGAGGTCCCCCCGCCATACTAATATGGCAGGGGGGAATACCAATGCGGAGGTCGGGCGGATTGCCCCCGCCAGGCTAATGGGCCCCCTAGCATTCAGGAAAAGTGCAAAGGGTCCCATGTGTTTTGTGAGAACCAAAGAGCAGTTCAGTGACAGTAAGTGAATGTATATCGGTTTCTACTTGGGATATTTACAAGGAAAAAGGAAAGTGACCATGAACAACAATATAAACAATAAAAAGACAGTGGCTATCTACAATCATAGGCACTGTTTGTATGGTTCATTTCCATGTGGCGTCGACGGCGTTTTGACCCGGAAGGTGAGGGGTCTCGTCAGGACCAATCATTGTGGGACATCTAAGGGAATGGAAACAGTCAGTGAGGGCATGTTACTATGTGTTTGGGATTACAGGTAGAAGCGGACCGCTTGGATTACTGAATTACCTTAAGGTGTGCTTGATGTTCAAGAAATACAACCCATGCGTGAATTAGGAGCGGTAAAGTTGCTTCCAGTAGACTCGGCCAGGTACTGTTGCATGGTGGAGGGAGAGAAAGGGAGGAGGTAAGAACGTGATACATTGCACGTGGTACAGACTTGCAACCATAATGCCTGGCTAATACTGGTACTTACCACTGTGGGTGGTAATCTGAAGGATAGAGAGCGGTTGTGGGTCTCAGCCCGCAGGGGGCTATTTCAATTTATGGTGACCGATCTCACCGGTATGGTTATTCGAGCCGAGAGGTGTTCTGCCAGGAAAATGCCTGGTAATGGAAAAGGCTGTTTAGGTAAGGGTAGTGGTAAAGCCAGCACTGTTAGGGTTGTGAAGGGAGCCACAAGGGGCATCATACCTGTGATTCTGAACAGCAGCGCGCAATCGCGTCTCTCAGTCTGTCTTGGTCCTTCTGAGAACTTGGTGCAGCACGTGGGCCAACGTCCTCGCGGTTATACGTATTGCGCGTAGTGCATGCGCAGGCCTGACAAGGAGAGCGTGGTGCTCAATCCTCGTCAGTTATCGGTAGATAGGGAATTGTGGTCTCTGTGGGGCCTCGATGTGTAAGGTGAATACTTATGAGCCTACAGGAGCCTATGGTACGTTAGTGTAGACATTAAGGGTCATTGATTAGAGCACGTTATGCATATGGTGACAGTCATGGTACGATGGTGTAAACAGGATAAAAAGCGGGCAACATGGTTAATAACATTAAAATTACCACATTACATTTTGACATGTCACACTGACAACATGGTTAATAATAATGCAATTAATTGCCGGAAACAGCTTCATCGAGTGAAAAATAGGACGATATATGTGGACATTGTTTCGTTCATACATGGCATCATGCACGCATATACATAGATTTTTAGTACGCATAGGTGGTGTACATGGTGCCGTATTTAATGACAGAGGATGTTAATTTAACCATTATTAAGCAGAGGAATACAAATACAAGATATGTAGGTTAGAGTGACCGCCTCATTGATGTTGCATATTGGACAGAGTTTGCCTCCTCATTAGTGTGTGTGTAGGGGCATGTTGTGCGTAGGGCATGGTCAAAGGTATGGCTATATGTATCTCGCTTTAGTTGGCAAGGGTAGACACAAAGCCTCTCCATTCTTCAGTAGAGTTGAGACCCTCGCTGATCGAATTGATTCTGTCAATCCAGTGACATTTGCGACATTGTAGTATCTGTGCAATGTCACCGCCTCTTTCTGGTATTTTGGCAATATCAATAATTTGCCATTTAATCTCGTCAGCTGAGTGATTTTTTTTTTGTAGTGTGTCACTAGAGGTGCGGTCATGACTGACTTTCTAATGCAGCTAGGGTGTTGCCCTATCCTGGCTTTGACAGGTTGTTGTATCTGTCCGATGTATGGAAGCCCACAGGGACACCAAATGCAGTATACGACGTTGCGCGTATTGCAATTGGAAAAAAATTCAAGTGTGTGTTCGCAATTACCATGTTTGAAGGTGGTGGTCTTTTCTGTAAGGGGACATATCACACAGTTTCCACATGGGTGGTGCCCCAGGATTGGTGGAAGGCCCCAAGTGGATTCTAATGTGCCACTTTTCCTTTTGGATGTTTCTGTGGATGATCTCACTAAATGATCTTGTAGATTTTTTGCCCTTTTGTAAGCAAAAAGAGCCATTTCCATTAGGGGATCAATGCTTTTTATGATGTGCCAATGCTTAGTAATTATGCTCCGGATCTTGTTGGTGTGTGTACCAAACGTGGTCACACATACAATTTTGTGCATCTCTTTCTTTGGTCTGGTGACAAGGAGTTCTTCTCTAGGGCATTACCACGCCCATTTTTCACTATTTTGTTTGGATAACCTCTTATTAGTAGTTTCTTTTTCAAGATTTCTGCCTCTCTTATGTAGTCCTCCTTTCGGGCACAATTACGACGAATGCGCAAAAACTGCCAAAAAGTTAGGCCGTCTCTGAGCGACTTTGGGTGTTGACTTCTCTTTGACAGTAATGTCTCTGTGGGTTTTCTATTGAGTGATGTAAACAGTTTGTCCTCTTCGTTTTGGATATTTAAATCCAGAAACGCGTTGGTGGATTTGTGTAGTGTGGATGTGAAGGTAAGGTGTGTTTGGACTTGATTCAGATAAGTAACAAATGTGTTGAAATCTGCTTCATTGCCAAATACGCGATGAACCCACTCTGAACGAAGCGCACACGAACCCCGTAAAACAGCACAAGGAGTTTGAAAACGACCCTTACTGTGAGAACGTCGCAAACAGAGGGCCTAACTCAGAACCACCCCTATAACACACCCACCAAAAATTCAAACTAATCCCCACCCACAAATGGACCAATAAAAAGGTTCCACAAACACAAACCATGATCCTTTGCAACAGACCCAATTTGCAAGATACACTGACAACACACCAACAACTGCACACATCCACCTTCACACATACCCCCAATCACATTCAGACCCACACACCCCCCATTCACATTCAGACCCACACACCCACATCCATACACACCGTCACCCCACACCATGTCCGCACAGAAGAATCCAAAGTTCACAAAGGAGGAGATGAAGATCCTTGTAGATGAAGTCATCAGAGTTGAGCCACAGCTGTTTGGCGCATTGGTCAGACGGACCAGCATAGCTGAGAAAACACACCTGTGGGAGAGGATAGTCAATAGGGTGAATGCTGTTGCACCCATCAGATGCACAAGGAAGGAGTGCCAGGCCAGGTGGTACGATCTGCTGAAGATGATCAAGCGGAAAATGGACGAGGAGTACCTACAGAGCCAGCACACTGGAGGTGGTGGTCCCCGCAGACCAGTACAGTACCAGCCCTGGGAGGAGAAGGTGATGGCAATGCTACCACCGGTGGGAGTACATGGAATTGAAGGAGTCGTAGAGCCTGGTGAGTACACGAACAACTCATGTAACATGGGGGTGATGGCATCCACACCCCAAGTACAAAAAATGCCTGCACCAACCCCCAAGCGCCCACTGCCCACATCTACATCCAAAAACAACGCTAATGCCACAAACATGTGTATGCCCCATTGAGAAAGCAAGGCCATGCTATGTCCCATGCTACAGGAAGCACAGACCCAAAAATGGATGTCCGGTATGCTGGGAGAGTGGGTGTAACAAAATGCATTGTGGCACTCCAAATCAGACCCAATAGCATGCACGTCTGCAGGAGGGGTAAGGGGGGCTCTTGCTCTCCCCTGGATCGCCAGTGCGTCTGGTGTGGGCCCAGTCAGGGCCGGACCTAATCCCTCATGCTTTTCGAATGGTGACATTGTTCCAGGTGGCAGCCCCCTCCATTGGGTGAGAAGGGTACAAGGGGGTGTCCGAGAAGGGTGCAAGGCAGAGGGCGAGAAGGGTGCAAGGGGGAGGGGAGAAGTGTGCAAGGCAGAGGGGAGAAGGGTGCAAGGTAGAAAAGGGTGCAAGGCGGAGGTGGAGCAGGATACAAGGAGGAGGGGGAGTTAAAAATGTTAAAAATGTGCCCACCCCTATAAACATATCTGTGGACTCCCATGCCCAATTTCCCTCATCCCATATGGCCCAGATACACACCCATGCACCATGCTCAATGCACAGAGAGTGGGAAAGTACTGACAAGATAGCTGACACTGGGCCCTGGTGTAGGCAGCACAAGGCCCTCCTGTGACCAGTGTATACACAAATACCAGGACAACAAGGTCAGATATCTTGGACAGGAACTCACATCCACCGTCATGGCAGCATGCTCCATGGGGGGACAGTCACACCACGAGGGAGGCCCAGTTCAAAATCAAACTCCAACTACCAGCACGACCTTTCACACACACCCCTTACACAAACATAGCCTCCTGGGACAGGCAATGGAGTGCCCCACTGTCACAATGGCCATGTAACACAACAAAACCAATACAGATCGGCTGAAGTATCCAAGCAAAAAATTCACGGTGCAGATTCACAAGCCCCTTGCGCTTCTTTCATGCCGCCGCTGCGTCACCTTTGTGACGCAGCGGCCGCACAAAAGTGGCGCCATGTTGCTAGGCATTTACAAGGTGACGCTTCTGGGAGATGTGTCATGTTCTAAAGCCCTGTGCCAGAAGTAGGTGTTCTGGCGCAGGGTGGGGGGCGTTCCGGCACAGCAACGCCTCCCAAAAGTAGCTGAGTGAAATCTACAAGATTTCAGTCAGTCACTTTTAAGCACATGCTGCGTCAAAACCCTGTGCATGCTTGAAGCAGGCTTAAAGATTGACACAGCATTGTGCAGATAGGGCCCCACAGAGCCTTGCTGGAGCTGCGTTGCGCTGGTGACGCAACTCCAGCAATGCGCCACTTCTACGGCACAGATGCGTGACACAGCTGTGCCGTCTTTCCCCCATGGTGCTCCGCATTGTAAATGTGTCGCATCCATGCTGGCATAGCTGTGGTGCATAATGACTGGAGAATCCCTGCCGATATGCAGGGCTGTGCCAGCGATTGTAAATATGCCCCCACATGTCAATGACTCCTGAGCACAGATCAATCTGACCTCACAACATACCCATCCACAAGTGAACATTGAGGACAATCCAAAGCATAGACAACTACCAGGTGGAACAGTGCCAACTACAATGTGTATGAAAAATGGATGTTGCATTAAATGACATTAGCATTGTCTGTCTCTCACACCCACAGGGCAACGTGCGGAATCAACCCCCAACAATGGGGGAGATGAATCACAGTCCCAGGCTACGCAGGACCCTGATCCCACCGACAGCGACGCCTCTCACCGCTCCACGGATGACCCCGACCAACCTGGCACATCCGTGCAGCAGCTGGATCAGGAACATCTGTGCCAACCACCACCACCATTCCTGCGACATCCCAGCAGACATCTGGGAGCCCTGCCCACAGTCAACAACTGAGCCAGTAAGACAATGAGGGACAAGGTTCGCCGGGGACCCAGGAGGTGGCAGACAACACCACCACTGCCATCCCTCAGGGGTCCCGTCGACCCGATGTGCCCACAATGGCAGGCCAGGCTCGTGTGGGCAGGGGTGGTGGGAGTGGCGGCAGGCGGGGTCGAGAACCTGACCAGCCAGCTGTAGGGCCTGGTAAGTCGCAACTACGCAACATCATGGAGGCATACCGGCGGGACACCAGGGAGATCAGCCAGATAGTGGGGACCCTCACAGAGATCAAAAACCTGCAGGCCGAGCATCGCGCCAGTCAAGAAGAACACCAAGGACGGATGGAGGCAATACTGGCTGAGCTCCTGGCGGTGCAAAGGGACATAAGCCATTCACTCCGTCGGATCGCTGACAACATGGAGCACCCTCCCTGTGTCACCAGGCAAGACACTTCTAGGCGAAGAACGCCACCAGGCACAGGGAGGGAGGAGGAGGTGGAATGGTCCGATGGAGCATCACATACATCGTCAAAGGCCTGCATATGAGGGTCCCCCAAGGAAGGTGGGTCGTCCATGGAAAAGACAGTGAGAGGCAGCGGGCCATGTGTATCTCCCAGGTCACCTGGTCTGGCACCTGGACTTTGTGTGCAACAGCATCACCTCATTGACGACTGTCCTACTCTGCCACATGGACTTGCTGGTTGCAGTCTGAACAATAATGCCAAGCGCTGTGGTCTGGACTCGGGTGACTCCAACTGCAAGGCATCACATCTCCCTCTGTGAACTTTGGATTCCCGGCATTTTTGTACAGCACCTATCACTTACTCATGATTCACGCATCTGACAGATAAATAAACAAAACAATCACAAGAAAAATTGATGTTACAGTCATTTTGCATGAGTCAACAACATACGTGTGGGGACATGTCAAAGTATGCCTGAGTGTGGAACAAACTCAAGCCATCCATACACTGGGATCTGAGTCCGGTCAAGGACACGCATAGGTCACATTGTATCATTAAATACATACATGGAGCCCAAAACTCACCATTGATGGTTTCAAGCTGCTGAGGGGGGGGTGAGGGGGGGGTGGGGGGTGGGGGGGGGGGCTTGTCATACTTCTCGGACAGACAGGCTTTGAAGAGTATCATGAAAGCGTAGAGGTCATGGGTCATGTAGAAGTGCCCGGGGAGGGAGTCCCAGGTCTGTTTGGTGAGGTGGGAGAACTATCTCCCGCATGCAGCTGTTCTGTGGATGTGATGAATGGTGGCCAGGGCAACGTTGGCTGGACGGAGTTGGGGCAATGGGGTGTGGGATGAGAGACGTCATTGGTCGTTTTTGGGTTTGGGGTTGTGGAGTGCCTCCTGAGTGTGGCTGAGGAGTCTGAAGGTGATCCTGCTGCAGTTGACAATGAGCCTATTGTAGGTATCTCAGGTGGACGGTCATGTGGCTGTTGCAGGGGATGTTGAGGATGAGGTGTGCGGATGCAGCCTAGATGGGTACAAGTCCTCCTGGAGTCTGGCTGTTGTTCCTGCCTAGAGGGCGCTGCCATCGTTGACCCAGCTGGTGTCGTGGACCTGGGTGACTGTCCGTCTTGCCTAGGAATGGATCTATCTGAGGATCATTTGCAGCATGCGGAGGGTGTTGCAGCATGAGGTAGAGATGGTGTTGAGTTGCATAGCAATTGTGAGTGAGGAATCTACGATGAACACCAGCTTACGTGCTTGGCCACTGGGTGCTGGTGCGCTGCCCATGCCGGTGGGACTCAAGGAGTTGTCCCAACTGTAAGGAGACAATCCTCAGATGATGACCTCAGTTTTGTCCAATTCCAGCCTCAGGTGGCTGATGTTCATCCATTTGTCAACTGACCTCATGCCTTCTTGAAGGTTAGATCTGGGAGTGGCTGGGTGTTTGCTGAGGGTGAGGAGCAGCTGGGTGTCAATGGCATAGGACATGATGATGAGGTTGTGTGCGCATGTGATGGTGGAGAGGGGGGTCATGGAGACATTGAAGATCATCACGCTGAGAGATGAGCCCTGGGGCATGGGCCAGATGACCCCAGTGCACTACGTGCTGAAGGGGGGAGGTGGACTCCCTGGGCCTTCCTGGTGAGGTACTTGGCGATTAAATCCTGGGCCCTCCTCTGGATCCCAGTGTTGGAGATGTGTGATTTGACAGTGTGGTAGCACATGGTGTAGAATGCCGTTGAGAGGTCGAGGGGGTGAGGGTGGTGGCTTCACGATTGTTGAGCAGGGTCCAAAATGTCGTTGGTGGTGGCAATGAGGCCAGTTTCAGTGGTCTGATTACTGTGGAAGATGGACGGGGGCGGGTTGCCTGGAGGTGTTTGCTTGGAGGGAGTTGGTCAGTTGCTCATTGGCTGTCTTCGAGATTACATTTGCCGGGTAGGGGAGCAGGGTGATGTTCCAGGAGATCCTGCGGTATTGCTGTCCATTGTTTAAGAAGGGCCCGTGTCTCTGCATACCTCCAGCTACCATGGAATGTGGCATACTCAAAGGAGACATTCATGACGTGCCGGTGGTGGGCTTCAAGGATGGGGTATGCTGTAATTGAGATGTTGTGCGGGAAGGGATCTGATGGAGAACCGGAGTGGATGGTGTACTTGAGCTGGGTGGTGTCTTTGCTGCTTACGGGAGTCCAGGACCTGAGGGGAGGGGGGGTATGTCCCGTAGATAATAGTGCTGTCTGCCTCTGTGTGGTGAGGCTGTTGTGTATGTCCACGAGCTTGTAGTGGTAGAATGTTGCGAGGGATTCCCCAGTCTTGCAAGGGTGGGTTGTCTTTTGGATAGAGAGTTCGGGTTAGATAGTTCGCTCATGATGCTGATGAGCTCCTTGATGTTGTTTGTGTTGGTACCTATTCCCCACCTGAAGGATGTCCTCTTGTCCGTGCTGATGATATGGTGATGTCTGTATGTGGCGGGTTTCAGGGCTGAAAGGTAACTGATGGTTGATTGCTTCACAAGGTATGCACGAGAGTCCGGCTACATCTGTATGAGTTCAGTATGTCTGCCTTGTCCCAGGTGGCTTAACTGTTGCTGTGCTTCACAGGAAAGTCTGCCAATGTGGCAAGAGTTTTGGATCAGTCACTGATCCAGTGTGTGAGGTTGCAGGGAGTGGCGGTGGCGTTGGTTGGAGTGTCCTGGGCAAGGGTGCCACATAGCTTGTCTGTGGTGACTTAGATCAAGCATCTTTGTGGGATCTGTAGCCTGGAGTGTGGGGCAGTGTGTTGCTTGTCGGAGAACTGGATGCAAATGTTGATGTACCAAGAAAGGATGGTCGTGTGGTTGTCCTTCAGCCAGAATTTGCTGTCCCCCAGCCACATGTAGTCTGTGGAGGTGAGGGCCTGCGTGCTGAAGTATCTGTTGATGGCTTAGCGAAATTGTGAGTGGAGGCCTGGAGATCTGTAGATGACTGTTAGTCTGAGGGTGGTCAGGGTGTTGATCTGAAACCTGAATTGCAGGTGCTTGACAATGCTGAGTGTGTCCTTGGTGTTGTATGTGACTCTGAGGGTGTACTTCTGAATGAATTGCAATTCATCCTCCTGGATTGATGGCACGGTCCCTGCAGGTGATCTTGTATCCGTCTGTGATGGAAATGTTGAAGTTGTGTGCTGAGGATGTGTTCAACCAGGTTACTATAATGAAGGCGATGGTGAGGAGGTAACAGAGTCCATTGGTGTGCTGGTGGACGGAGCTGGTGTGGAGAAGGAGGCACATGACCTGGTTGTACGGACATGGTCTGGTAGGCGGGGCAGCATTGTGTAGGCAGTAGGAGTTGCACACCCAGCATGCAAAGCTTTTGTGTGTGAGCTATGGGGTTGCCTGATAGCAGGTGGTTGATTGTCTGGTGTTCATTCTTCAAGGGTGGCTGGAGCTGAGTCTGTTTTGTTACATGGGGCATGCAAGCACCAGAGGGTCTTGCACTGTGCACGTTTCAGGTGATGACGGGTGCTGACGGGCGCTGACGTCCTGCCTTTATCATGGGAGGCATGTGTGTTGCAGAATCGGGGCCCTCTGTGGGGCGGTGCCGCAGGGGAGGCATCAGCAAGAATGCGTGAACACCTGATGGCGGCAGGGGTGAGAAACTAGGCAAAACCAAGCAAACAAAGACAAGGAGGTTAGAAAGCCACAGTGTAACAGGTGTATGGAAAGGAAGGAGTGTCTGGTTACTCATGGGTCACTCAAAGAAAAAGGATGAACAATAACCAAAAATGACGGGCACAGGATCAGGCTCTAAAAGGCCAAGCTGCGCACAGGACACACAGTGTCAGCAGGTGTTGCCTGCCTGTTGTATATAGCAAGCAGCACAAATACATACACAACCAAGTACTTCTTGCACAATAGGGATCATTTGCCATGAAGAACTGCATGCATGTTGCCAAAGTACACATACTCCCATATGCACTATCTTTGACAGTTATGCCATAGATGACGCATGCAAAGTGGCAAGAGATCTTCTGTGACAGAGATAAGGCACATTGTACTGTGGTGAACACATTTACTACACCAACAGATCAAGTATGTGTTTTTGGCCATGCTGCATGAGCCAATGTCCATGGCCAGTGCCATTGGTCTGCGGAAATTAACAGTCATGTAATGAGTCTACCTGTACTGCTGGTGATCCAATGTGCACAGGACTGCCTGTGACTGTCAGGGCCTTGAATCGTCGGAAACCTGCGATGCTCAAAGGGGTCCATCTCCTGATAGCCCCTTGGTCTGAGTAGAAATGACAGGCTCAAAAGGGTGATCAGGCGAAGGAAGGAAAGGAAGGGAACAGCAGGGAGGGAGATCTGAAACAAATGTAAACAAGCATATTCTACACTTCTTCTCACTGAATCACAGAATACCTCAGGACCTATAGAGTAACAGTAATACCTGTAAAGGAAAAACACTGTCACTAGTTGGGATCACAGTAATGAAAGCGCTAGTGGATTCGGAGGATTGAACAAGGCCATCACTACACACTTACAAAGAAGGCAGTTCCATACGTTTCCATGTATTTATCCAGCAGTTAGCAACATACCCAAAAATGTCTTAAGTGCCACGTACCTGGGGAATTGGAGCATTCTTCCGGACAAGCTCTACAAGCCCCTGCTGTGAAAACAGAGATGAATAATCCACATGAATTCATAGCACATTTAAAGTTGATGAAACACCATAACACATCAAAGATAAAAAAGAAATGGCCAATAGTATGATCCTGTTCCAAGGAATGTGCAACTAGCACAGGGATCACAGGAGAAACGTAAAAGGTAGCAGAGTATTGCAGCCATATGAGGGGGTATAACGCTCTGCAGGCTACTTCAACAAAATTAAATGCAAAACACGGGGTGACAAATGCAAAAACCACAGTTGATGGACAGAATGCAGAACAATGTCATACATTCACCCCAGTACAGAGATCTGGGCCTAAATCCATCGTTTTTTTGCACTCCACACCACCCCAGTTCAGACATGGCCATATGCAAATCAGTCTGGCCCTGTGCCTCATGGGGACAGTCCAGCCCGAACTGCCAAGCCATGCCTTCCCTGGACCGGAAACAAGCTTCCGAGGACCGGTTTCTGGCATTCCAGCCGTCTTCAGCCCGGCTTACTTGAATCTAGTGGTGTGGAGTGCATGGGACTCACGTCTGAGCATACCCATCCCACTCGGGGTGACAAATGCAAAAACCACAGTTGATGGACAGAATGCAGAACAATGTCATACATTCACCCCAGTACAGAGATCTGGGCCTAAATCCATAAATTAAAGGCATGCGGTAATCCAGAAATTCACAGTGTATGAATAAAGTCCAATTAACAGAAATTCAAATGTGCTGCTGCGCATCTCACACAAAGCCAACAATCCATAGTTCCCCCAGGAATCAGTGAGGGTCAAAAAAGGAAATTACAAAGCCCCCGCAAGAGCCTTAAGAAGCTTGTCCAATGAGGGAGGGAATTAGGTAAACACAAGGAAGCCCCACAAGAGCCAGTCATCGCCTCGTCCAACTGGGCTTTGAAATGCCAAACATAACAAGCTGCTGGGCCGGAACTCAACAGAGAGTAATGAGGAGGGATGGCCCAAATGCACCCCTACCGTGACCAGGATATGCAGCACGCCACAAGAGAATCCTGGAATTAACGGCACCCGACTGGTGCCACGGAAGAGTTTACATTCGCTTTCGCGCAACGTTGTGACATCATCAGCGCCAAGTTTTTGGCTTCATGGGAAATGACATTTCTCATCCACTTACGGAGAAGGCTTGTACCGCAGTGTTCTCCACCGACCCTGACGAAGCGACGTGGGAGTGACATGACATACTGGCACAAAGGGAAATGCACCCATACGAACAGACTCACAGGACAGTTGACAGAACATGTGGGACATGCGCTGGCCCCCAACTTCACAACATGGATGTTGGAGATCCAATTGTACTGGTGCACAAGATTAAGTGGATGAGCCAAACACATCCTGCTGCACACAGAGAGGCTGCAATTCCCCATAGAGCCTGTTGTTGTGATGTCACACACAATCTCAACCCGTGGCATCTGCAATGTGTCACCGGCAAGGTTTACTCACATTTATGCCTTCACCAGAGTCCACACTCCAATACAGATGACTGTCACGAAGGGTGATTGTCATGTCATGGGAGTGGTGCAACATGTAATTTAATCCATGGTGATGAAACATGTATGTATGGTAAAACAACATGCACAGAAACAGTTTTCACACATTCCCAAAGCGTATCAACACCAAAAAGCCTGTTTGGATCTCTTACCCGAACTGACATTTACACATGTCCGTGCATGGAACGCTGATTCAGCCCACATTGCAATCATCATGAGGAATAGTAGGAGGACAAAGCTGACACAAGCAGACAACAGTCACAGCAACCTGGGAATGACAGACACCGGTAAAAATCTTTGCAATAGACATGGGCAGTTACAAAACATGAACAATGTAGGACACATGCAAATTTCAAAGAAAGTCATTGCGCATTACTGTGTGGCCTGACATCAGCACTCGAGTGACACATCAGAACACACATCAGAGTAACTTTGCATACAGTCAGCTGGACACACACATTGCAACACATGCCTACAAGCTTGCTCACTCATACCCAGTGACTCACAATTAGAGAAGAAGTTGCGTATGAGCTGACTCCGGATATCATCCTCCTCCTCCTCATCATTTGCATTGTGACCAAGCCCTTGATCCTCAACGGGTGGATGTTTCTGCTCCTCAGGATCCAGGATGAGGGGCACTGACTTCTCAACTGCCATGTTGTGAAGCATGCAGCACACAATGAAGATCTTACATACCTTGTCCGGTGCATATGGGAGGGATCTGCCGGTCTTATCGAGGCACTGGAATCGGCTCTTCAGGAGTCCAAACGTCTTCTCTATCACTCGCCTGGTCTTCCCGTGTGCATTATTGAACCGCTGATCTGCAGCTGTTCTTAGGTTGCGGAGAGGTGTCATTAGCCATGGCATGTTGGGATATCCCGAGTCCCCTACATAGATACATCATGTAAATAGGTGGGTCAGGAGATGCCGTAAGTGCAAAGGATACCGAAACACACAGGACAAACAGAGTTTACCCACCAACAAGACATGCCCGCTCGTTGCGCAGCTGCACCGTCATTTGTGGCATCCTGCTACGCCTCATGATGAATGCATTGTGTGCTGATCCTGGAAAACGTGCACAAACGTGGGAAATCAGCATGTTAGCAAGACACACCACAAGGGCATTTGTTGAATGAATATGTTTATGGTTGCGGTAAGCCTGCTCCTGTGCCTTTGGTGGCACCAAAGCCACATGTGTCCCATCAATGGATCCAATGACATGTGGCATCCCTCCCAGGGCATAGAAATCACCCTTGACATCTCTCAACTCTTCAGGAGTCGGAAATTTGATGAATTCATCAATGTGCTCCAACATGGCTGCCAAAACATCACGCAGGACACGACTGAACATCGTCTTTGACATTCCACCAACATTAGCTATGGTTAATTGAAACGTACCTGTTGCAAAAAAATGTAGGGATGCCATCACCTTTATCTTGGGGGTCAGCACAGTAGGATGAATGTGTTGCGGTTGGATATGTGGTGCCAGCTTGTTTGTCAACTCCTGAATCAACTGTTGAGTGAATCTGTAATGTCAGATGCAGGCACATTCCCTCATGGTCGCCAAGTCTGGGAATGGCCTTGGTAGAGGCGGTGCCCTGCAGAACATATTTGGGAATAATGGAGATTGACAGTCAGCCAACATCAATGGCAATGTACATAGCACATGCAAAACTGCTACTAGACATCAGGTCACTATGGAGTCTGGCGGGTGCACTACATCCAGGACACATATGCCAGCCTGCCGGCACTCCTACGAAAAGTCAGATACACCTTCTGATTGACAACTCAACATGACATGCCCTGAAATGAGCTGCTGGGCCAGTCTGAGTGAACAGCCCGACATATCACCGGAGTGACACACGTCACAATACCTGCAGTGGAAGGTTGTCATCGCATACAGACAGCTGACTGCAAGGCACACGCATAGGTCACATGGAATGTCAAATGTACATATCAAACACATTGCGATTAAGGTGTACACGTGACAACAAAACAACACAGCCATTGACACGACGCAGACATGTATGCCTGGGGAAATATGATGTCTGATGCACACAGACCCAACAGCTGTGGGAATCCACATGTGGCATGGTGTGCGTGGATGTGAAACCATTCCAATCTCAACACAGACCCATGTTAGATGCACCAACAGCAGATGCAGTTTACGGAACACAAACAGCAAGCTCAATATAACACATGACACACACCTGACATAGTCACATAGGGTCATGCTGAGCGTGACATGTCAGTTGACAAAGTGCCCCAGTCCCTGCCATCATGACACAGGTGCCGATAGTGATGATTGTGCCATCCCAGTATTGCTGTGCATGACAAAATCGGACTAATGATACACATGTGACAAGTGTCAGGGTGATGTGTGCCACTTAGTGCCCCATCACACATGACATGTGTCCACAGGTCATCACACATCGATTGTGCAACAAGATTAGATGCCCTGTGCTATGTCACTGTCTGCAACACCTAGGGGCTGCACATAAAAGTATGCAATGACAAGTACTTGATAGACATTCTTGTGCGAACCGTACCCATGCATTCGCATCAGCGTGTGAAACGCACCATGTGAAACGCACCGTACCCCTGCATTCGCATCAGCTAGTGAAACGTACCATGTGAAACGCACCGTACCCCTACATTCGCATCAGCGTGTGAAAAGCACTGTGTGAAATGCACCGTACCCCTGCGTGTGAAAGGCACCATGTGAAATGCACCGTACCCCTGCATTCACATCAGCGTGTGAAAAGCACTGTGTGAAACGCACCGTACCGCTGCGTGTGAAACACACCATGTGAAACGCACCGTACCCCTGCATTCGCATCAGCGTGTGAAAAGTACTGTGTGAAACGCAGGTACCCCTGCGTGTGAAACGCACCATGTGAAACGCACCGTACCCCTGTATTTGCATCAGCATGTGAAAAGCACCATGTGAAACACACCGTACCCCTGCGTGTGAAATGCACCAAGTGAAATGCACCGTAACCCTGTATTTGCATCAGCGTGTGTAATGCACCATGTGAAACACACCGTACCCCTGCATTCGCATCATTTTGTGAAACGTACCATGTGAAACACACCATACCCCTGCATTCGTATCAGCGTGTGAAATGCACCGTAACCCTGCATTCACATCAGCTAGTGAAACGCATCGTACCCCTACTTTACGGGCCTGTGTGCTTATCGTATCACTATTGTAATGGTGCCATACGCGAGCGCGTGAAACACACCGTACAAGTGTGTGGATCTCAAAATTACTTAGGGGACACATAGGGGATGAGTAGTAGGCCTGAAAGCATCCTGGGTGTCATGGAGACTGAGTTTTGAGTAGCTATGTGTCCAACAGGTGTCCTGCAAAAGTCAATTGGCCCAAAAAAATACAATGTTGCAAAATGATTGGTGAGCTGAAGCTCAAATTTTAAACGATGCAAATGCGTGTCAGAGCCATATGTTTAAAGGGATTGGAGGAAACCTACGATGCAAACTAATCTGACCTATCACTCTGTACTCCTCGCACTGAAATCCCCTCAGCAGCACTGATTTAAGGTAGCATGAACCCCTGAGAGGGCACATGCCTGCACAAAATTGGAGTGGACCACAGTGCTGCTGTCTCTGCATCCTCTGGCATATCATGGCACGTACTATGGAGAGGGCCCCAGCCTTCACAGAGGAGGAGAATGAGGCCCCCGGAGTAACAGATGACTGTACTCACAGATGTTTATGACTTGAGTGGACTTGTGCTGAGATTGTCCAAATGATGTGTACAACCTCATGCACATTGATGAGTGTGAATGTGCCTTGTCATGTAGGTGAGTGTGTATGTGATGTGTTGCACCACTGCTGCATGGTGTATGCAGAAGCTCTACCCATCTGATGTGACAAGTAAGCAGTGCTCTGTGCCTGACTTCCAAAGCTGGCACGACACCTGTGACATCCCAGTCGCAAGTGGCACATGTGCAAAGTGAGGGTTGTATCCGCTGTTGTCAGTGACAGGCGAGTGATATGTGCCAGGGTTTTTCTGTGTCGTCTGCTGAGGGTTCTTTAGTGGAGTGGGATATGTGACTGCTTGGCATGTATTGTCCCACACCCTGCAGTTGCATGTGTTGCCCAGTGTGTGCCATGATCAGTGAGTGTGTTGCGCCCGTTACGCCATCTGTTGGCTTTCAATGCCATGTAGTGCATTGGGGCTTGCACACAGGCCAAATTTACATGGACAATGATGCAAGTCCTGTCAGCATCCTATGCCCTGTTCACATTATCAAAGATGTGTACGTGTGTGTCTCTGGGACATGGAGCAGGTGTAGTGATGTTGTATCACTGTGTTTTCCTTACAGGTAACTGCCTATTTGAAGGGGGAAATCTGGCAGGACATCGTCAGGGCCGTCAGGTGTGCGGGGGGCCCTCACCGGTGCCTGAGGAACGTACAGAAACAGTGGCAGGACATTCGGTGCTGGACCCGGCGTATCACCTGGGCCCAGCTGAAGTTGTCACCTCCACTCCTTCACAATGGATGCCGTCGCCTGACCCCCCACATGCTCCGTGTCCTGGCGGTGGTGTTCCCAGACCTTGATGAGCAGTTGCAGGAGAGACAGCAGCAAGGAGGGGGTAGGTACATGGCTGTTTGTTGTGTTGTCTGTCACCTGCTTTTTGAAGTGCTCTGGAGCCAGAATATACTGCCAAAGTTGGGTGTCAGCTCACACAGGTTATATGTGCAGTGCCTTTTCAGCTCCCCTGGTGCTCATTTTCATACCTTTCCCTCCTTAACATGTGTCCCCTGGTCTGTGTGTAATCACACTTGCACATGTTCATCTAGGGTGCAAGAAAATCAGACTGCACATTGATTTCTGCATCATGTGGGAGGGTGGTCTGTGACATGTGTTGGGACCTTGCCTGTGCCATGACCTGTGCACTGAGTTGGGGCTCCATATATGTTGGCACTGATGATGACTCTCAACATAGGAGTGTAAGGTTTCAACTGCACACCCTTGCAGCATGCACCCTTTGTAGTTTCCTCAGACATGATGTACATCAGTGGGAGATGTGCATAGTGCCATGACGGTTGCTCATGGTACAGTCAGCCCATTCCAGACCCACGGATCAGTGTGCCCACTACAGTCCCCTGAGATACCCTGGACTCCTAGTCATGTGTGTCATCCAACACTGTGCCCATTCTATGTGGGTTCAGCATGGGTCTGCCTCTGTGTCATTGGTCCCTAGCATAGTTTGTATTTTTCCTGTGTCTGCTACATGTGCCCACTGGACAGGGATACAAAATTTGGCTTGTGCGTACTCACACTGGGCAGTGCCTGTGTGCCTATTCACAACAATCTGTTGATGGTTGTTTGTCACAAATATGTATTGCCAGCCCGCTAGGTGATGTTGGGTTACTTTCGGAATTGTTGCTGCACAGTTTTTGTAACCCCGATTCAAAGGTCTCACTTCTTGAGCTGTTTCAATCACATTGACTGAGGTATGGGGGTGTTGTACGGGAGAGGTCTACATGGGCCTGCCTGATTTAGCCTTGCGAGATCTGACCTGTGGGAGAGAGTTGGCTGAACAATGATTAACCATTCACTGCCCCTGTGATGGTGGCCAGTGATTTCATTTGGAGCTTTGCAGCCTATGTTGTTTTGTTCCAGACATGATTCAGACTCTTACATTTTTGCCACATGTATGTAGTTCAGATGCAACACTGTTTTGTCTTTGTGTGCAGACATCTGAGTCCATATTTTGCCTGGGGATAAGGGTGTGTTCACAATGCAGCAATGATTTTGTTCATCACAATTGCAGGCCCATTAGCTTAAGCATTGTCATGATTTGGGACATGTGTGCCACTACACATGACAGCCAGTATGTTTTATGTGCAAGCAACTGTGTTATCAGGGAATGGATGCCCATGTGAAGACTGACATATTTGAAGTTGTGTCACATGAATGACTATACCTTGGCACTCACAACACTTGTTAAAAGTTGTTCATATTTAGAATGTGTTAATATGATGAATTGTGTAAATAACAGTTATGTGCCTGCATGATAGATGTCTCACAATGTAGTACACACAATACGAGATTTCCACTTTCATGTAAGAAGCTGGCACCTTTTCAAAGAGGCCAGTGTTAGTGATAAATGGTGTGCCTTGATCTCCATATACATGTTTCCACAGTGGTCTTGGGGTCATGAAAGTCCTTTGTTGTCGATTATACAAACTAAGGAGTCTCAAGACATCAAGACCTCCGTTGGCCCATGTATATGGACAATCGCAACGCCATTTGTTTCTAACAGTGTTTTATTTTGAAGGGTGCCAGCTTTTTCAATGAATGTGGAAATGTTTTTTAGTGTGCATTTCCTTGTGAGACATCTTTCATGCAGGCACATAAGTGTTCTTTTCACAAAATGGTGAATTACCACATTCAATATATGTTGATTGTGTAACGTTTTGTGAGTCCCAAGGTACCAACATTTATTTCAATTTAATTTTTGACCAATGTACTTACAGGGCTCTGAGTGTGGTGACACCTTTGGGAGTGAGGTTGTTTAGTTTGCCCTGAGGGGCACCACAACTGTTTCTTTATTGGTGAACAAGAGGTGGCATCACTTAATTGTATTGATCTGCTCTCCTGTAAACAAACACTAGCTTCTCTGTGTATTTCACATTCAAGTTGTGGCCTGGTGTGTTCTTTGGATCCTTGTGTTCAAGTAGCATTGTATCTATACCAACTGGGCAGTACAAGGCTCAAATATGTGCAGAGTTATCTGGCTGTAACTCATAATGCATGGCATGAATTGCAGTGTGACCTATTGATTTTGTGCTCATGTGTCAGATGTGTACAGGTAACTGATGCATTTCTTTTTCTTCTCCTTGCCCACAGGATCATCACCCGAAGCTGGAGGAGACAGCTGCACGGACCAGGATGAGGAACCCAGCCACAGTGCCACCAGCGTGGAGAAGTCAGAGGGAGCCAGTGGCATGGAGGGTGAAGGGAGTCAATATGCGGACCTGTTGGAAGGTGACACATCTTACCACACCGATGGATCGGATTCAGACCCCCAGGAGGAAAGGGAAATTTGCAGCAACACCGGCAGCAGCACCGAGTCTGTCCCTGCTCCCTCCAGCACCATCTCCAACCTCCCAGTACCTCCCGTCCCTTCTGTCCGTGCAGCCCCCATGTCTCCTTCAGCCCCGGCACTGCAGCCCCTACCCCTGTCACCCCTGTTGCCCTCAGTGCAGAGTCTGTGGACTTACTCCGCCAGTTACAGGTTGGTCAGACATCGATGCTGAATGTCCTCCATGCCCAAACACAAATCCTGGCACAGTTTTTGTCTTTCATGGAGGGCATGTCAGCAATGATGTCTGACCAACGTCGGATTATGCAGTCCATGGACTCATCACTTACGGCAGCCGTTTCCCTCATACATCGGTCTGTCCCCCCCTCCTTCGGACCCATCCACACTCCCCTCTCCCATACCTGTCCCACGCATACACAGGAAGACACCATCACGCACCCCAAAAGACACAGGCAGCACACCCCCACAAAAGGCTAAGCGCACACCTCCTGGCATGCACACACAGGGGGCTGCAGGCACACCCACAGGGACTAGGGTTAGACCGCATACACACAGCCAGAGTCACAGTCCGCAACCCTCACAGCCCTCTCCCTCCACTCCCATAATGTCCTCGGGTGCAGGGGTTGGTCTGGGCGAACTGGCAGCAGTGTGCAATGCAGAGTATCTGTCCACCTTTGGCGCTGCACAAGCCACTGAGGAGGAAATGTCCACCCCTGCACCCACCACACCTATCCTTCCAACTCCTGTCCCTGCGGTGCCTGGTCCTGCCCCTGATGATGCCCCCCAAGGGTCAACATCCCATTAGCTACTCCATGTGCAGGCAAGTTAGGGGTAGACTGCCTTATTTGAGAACGGACTCATTTTTGCATATCTTATTTTTTCCAGCTGAATGAAGCCATTTATTTTACGTTCAATACTATTTCATTTGAGGTACTTGATGTTGGTGATGAGGGTCCTGGAGTTGGTGTCATGGTAATGTTGTGGGGTTCTGAAAGATGTTTTTTGTTAATGGCCATGAGGTGGATCTTGGTATCTGTGTGCCATCACAATGTCTCTGCCATTAATCATTGGTTGTGTGTGTTCAGTTTGGCTATAGACATTGTCCCAAGGAGTGTTCCTTCATCTGTGGCACCTGACATCTTCACTGAAGGCAGTTGCACAATTGTTGTGCTGACATGTGTGCACATTTCCTTTTTTGGTGACGGTTCCCTTCAACAATGGCCATGCCTGCTCACAGATGTCTACTGCTCATTCATCTGTGCCATGCTTGCAACTCACTGTACTTGTGTTTTGAGTATGTACAAATGCCTTCATGGACACATTCACCCTTTTCAACACTATGCATGTGTGTAATCACAGCCTAGCCCTATGTTGGGAATTGTTATGCAGGGTATTTGGGCACATGACTCACAATTTGTTATGCATTGTATCTAAGGGGTTTCAACCCTATTTCTTCCATGAGAGGCTACATCTTGGTGGTCTGACCACCACCTGAACATTCATATCAGTCCTGGGATGTGCGTGACAGTGTATGTTCCCTTTTGCTCTCTTTGTTTGGTAGGCTGTTGCATCACTATACACTGTCATGATGGTGGGGTGTGTATTTCGCCTGCAGACTCCATGGGTGGGTATGCATGTGGAATTTGACATCACACCCACACGTGGTGTGTCACGCAGTGTGTGAAAGTAATCCATCATCCAGGGAGTGGGACACTGCTGTAAGTGATGTGTTGCTATGGCACTATCATTATAGTCACAAGTTAGGGATGTGCACATACCCCCATGTAGTTGTGGAATGCTGATGATGATGTACACCCATATATCTGAGCACTGGTGGTAGTCATATCCACCCACTCCTCATATGTCTGGCCTCTGCTGGGAGTCCTCTGCACCCACCCCCATACTGTTTGCCACTGCTGGGAGTCCTCTTCAACCCCCATACTGTTGGCCACTGCTGGGAGTCATAACCACCCACCCCCATACTGTTGGCCACTGCTGGGAGTCATATCCACCCACAACCATACTGTTGGCCACTGCTGGGAGTCATATCCACCCACCCCTCATATGTCTGGCCTCTGCTGGGAGTCCTCTGCACCCACCCCCATACTGTTGGCCACTGCTGGGAGTCATATCCACCCACCCCTCATATGTCTGGGCACTGCTGGGAGTCATATCCACCCACCCCTCATATGTCTGGCCCCTGCTGGGAGTCCTCTGCACCCACCCCATACTGTTGGCCACTGCTGGGAGTCCTATCCACCCACCCCTCTTATGTCTGGGCACTGCTGGGAGTCCTCTGCCCCCACCCCCATGCTGTTGGCCACTGCTGGGAGTAATATCTACCCACCCCTCATATGTCTGGGCACTGCTGGGAGTCATATCCACCCATCCTACATATGTCTAGCCTCTGCTAGGAGTCCTCTGCACCCACCCCCATACTGTTGGTCACTGCTGGGAGTCATATCCACCCACCCCTCATATGTCTGGGCACTGCTGGGAATCATATCCATCCACCTCTCATATGTCTGGCCTCTGCTGGGAGTCCTCTGCACCCACCCCCATACTGTTGGCCACTGCTGGGAGTCAAATCCACCCACCTGTCATATGTCTGGGCACTGCTGGGAGTCATATCCACCCACCCCTCATATGTCTGGCCTCTGCTGGGAGTCCTCTGTACCCACCGCCATACTGTTGGCCACTGCTGGGAGTCATATCGACCCACCCCTCAAATGTCTGGGCACTGCTTGGGAGCCTATCCACCCACCCCTTATATGTCTGGGCACTGCTGGGAGTCATATCCACCCACCTTTCATATGTATGGGCACTGCTGTGAGTCATATCCACCCAACCCTCATATGTCTGGGTACTGCTGGGAGTCATATCCACCCACCCCTCATATGTCTGGCCTCTGCTGGGAGTCTTCTGCACCCACCCCCATACTGTTGGCCACTGCTGGGAGTCATATCCACCCACCCCTCATATGTCTGGGCACTTTTGGGAGTCATTTCCACCCACCCCTCATATGTCTGGGCACAGCTGGGAGTCACATCCACTCACCCCTCATATGTCTGGCCTCTGCTGGGAGTCATATCCACCCGTCCCTCATATCTATGGGCACTGCTGGGAGTCATATCCACCCACTCCTCATATGTCTGGGCACTGCTGGGAGTCATATCCACCCACCCCTCATATGTCTGGCCCCTGCTGGGAGTCCTCTGCACCCACCCCATACTGTTGGCCACTGCTGGGAGTCCTATCCACCCACCCCTCTTATGTCTGGGCACTGCTGGGAGTCCTCTGCCCCCACCCCCATGCTGTTGGCCACTGCTGGGAGTAATATCTACCCACCCCTCATATGTCTGGGCACTGCTGGGAGTCATATCCACCCATCCTACATATGTCTAGCCTCTGCGAGGAGTCCTCTGCACCCACCCCCATACAGTTGGTCACTGCTGGGAGTCATATCCACCCACCCCTCATATGTCTGGGCACTGCTGGGAATCATATCCACCCACCTCTCATATGTCTGGCCTCTGCTGGGAGTCCTCTGCACCCACCCCCATACTGTTGGCCACTGCTGGGAGTCAAATCCACCCACCTGTCATATGTCTGGGCACTGCTGGGAGTCATATCCACCCACCCCTCATATGTCTGGCCTCTGCTGGGAGTCCTCTGTACCCACCGCCATACTGTTGGCCACTGCTGGGAGTCATATCGACCCACCCCTCAAATGTCTGGGTACTGCTTGGGAGCCTATCCACCCACCCCTTATATGTCTGGGCACTGCTGGGAGTCATATCCACCCACCTCTCATATGTATGGGCACTGCTGTGAGTCATATCCACCCAACCCTCATATGTCTGGGTACTGCTGGGAGTCATATCCACCCACCCCTCATATGTCTGGCCTCTGCTGGGAGTCTTCTGCACCCACCCCCATACTGTTGGCCACTGCTGGGAGTCATATCCACCCACCCCTCATATGTCTGGGCACTTTTGGGAGTAATTTCCACCCACCCCTCATATGTCTGGGCACAGCTGGGAGTCATATCCACTCACCCCTCATATGTCTGGCCTCTGCTGGGAGTCATATCCACCCGTCCCTCATATCTATGGGCACTGCTGGGAGTCATATCCACCCACTCCTCATATGTCTGGCCTCTGCTGGGAGTCCTCTGCACCCACCCCCATACTGTTGGCCACTGCTGGAAGTCATATCCACCCACCCCTCATATGTCTGGGTACTGCTGGGAGTCATATCCTCCCACACCTCATATGTCTGGCCTCTGCTGGGAGTCATATCCACCCACCCCTCATATGTCTGGCCTCTGCTGGGAGTCATATCCACCCACCCCTCATATGTCTGGGCACTGCTGGGAGTCATATCCACCCACCCCTCATATGTCTGGCCTCTGCTGGGAGTCCTCTGCACCCACCCTTATACTGTTGGCCACTGCTGGGAGTCATATCCACCCACCCCCATACTGTTGGCCACTGCTGGGAGTCATATCCACCCACCCCCATACTGTTGGCCACTGCTGGGAGTCATATCCATCCACCCCTCATATGTCTGGCCTCTGCTTGGAGTACTCTGCACCCACCCCCATACTGTTGACCACATGAGGTTGATAGCGTGTGTGTGCCTCGTATCATGGTGCCATACTCGAGCACGTGAAACGCACCGTACCCCAACATTCATGGCATGTGTGCGCAGCGTATCACTATTGCAATGGTGCCATAGGCGTGCGCGGAAACCGCACCGTACCCCAACATTCATGACGTGTGTGTGCGTCTTGTATTACTATTGCAATGGTGCTATACGCGAGCGTGTAAGACGCACCGTACAAATACACTTCCGTTGATGCGGTACGTTGTTCTCACGGTATGCGCCGTCGTCGGTTTCTGTGCACCAGGTTGTAGGCGTACAGGACTGGGATGACACGGACGATTGTGTTCATGGCGTGTATGTCGCGTACCGGGGATACGGTTCGGGTTGGACTCTGCGTTTACGGATGATTTGAGCTCCCATTGAAAAAGGGTCATACGGAGTATCGCAGAGACAAATCGTACTTGCTGGGCCGGAAACTGCTGCTTGTTTACATACGGACATCACATAATGCATGTTCCAGATGCAAATCCCACGTATTTTTTTGTCGTACGGTGTTTAGTACGGTTCGTACGGAGATCTGCTTTGGATACGAATCGTACTTCATCATACGTAGGGAAACGTTTACGGGTACGATTTGTACGGGAAATATGCTCGGTACGGCTATTTGTATGGGATTTTACCGAATTGGAATCGGCCCCAAAATGTTGAGCACATACATATAAAATACATACTAAAATACATAAGAATAATATAAACATCGATATTATTAACAACAATTTTTTTGCAAATGATATTACTAACTTCGATATTAAGAAAACAATATTTCTTAACTTCTAGTTGATATTCTAGTCACCAATATTATTGATGTTGATATTCTTGGCCTCTCATATTTAAAACTCTATATTTCTGTAGGTCGGAAATAAAACCTCGATATTATGTGTGTGCGCCCATCAAAACGCTGATAAAGGCTTAGGAACTCAGATATGGCCTCCCTAGCTGGCGTTGCAGGCAAGGATTAAATTCCCTATCCTCTACACTGCAAGAGCTTATTGGGAAAAGAGCCCTGCATGCCAATAGGAGCTTGGAGTCACTTCAACCTGAAAAGGTTTCAACTTTTCTTTACAGCCACCTGATCACACAGATATCCAACTGGAGCACAGAGGGAAGATCTTGGGAAAGAAGGCAGGGCCCATGGCTGTGAAATGTTCTGCGCCCAAGAATGAGGTTAGAACCAAACTATATGCACTTCAGGAAAAACCTAAAGGCAGAAAATTTCCAGATCACCTAACATTAAACAAAACTCTCATGAGGGGTGCATGCTTGGGCTCTCCCTCACTAAGTGGACTTTAACTTCCTTTCACAACACTGGATCCTCTATTTCTACTTATGTTGAACTCTGAAGAAATAGTAAGCCTGCACACCTTGGGCTACAAAACTACACAAATGAGTAAATATGGTTGTGTTCTCTTATCGACAACTCAGCATAGCCAACAAGAAGGACAAATTAAAGGATATGTGTTCTGCTCCTTGATAGCTAAGCATTGCCATAGACGAATGAAGTATTTAGGATGCGTGGTCTGCTCTGTGGTCAGTCATTGCTGAAGTAAGGGCGTGAGGTATGCCCTATGATAGTTCAGCATAGCCGTAGGTGTAAGAAGAGTAAAGGATGCATGATATGTGCTGTGGCCTGCGAGCTGAAGTAAGAGGATGAGTTATACCCTGTGATAGTTCAACATAGACGTAGGTGCAGGATGAGTAAAGGATGCATATGTGGAGTGGTGTGGCTCACTGGTTAGAGGCGGCAGACCCGGGAGCAGAAGTCGGCCCGGGACCAGGGTTCAATGCCCGACGCTGCAGGGTCGTGGACCAGGCTCGGTGCCTACTCTAACCAGGGGTCCCACTCGGCAACTCTGGGCATTAGCTTGCCTAATCTCCACAACGGCCCCATCAACACCGGGGATGCCTGGCTCCACCTTGGGGGCTCCCAGTAGGGACCATCCCACAGGGAAAGCCAGGACGGGTTCCCCAGCGGTATACAGCGCCAGGATGCCGACAGGCAACAGTGCACTCTACAAGTAAACATTACATTACATATGTGCTGTAGCGTGCCATAGCTGAAGTAAGGGCATGGGTTATACCCTGTGATAGTTCAGCATTGCCGTAGGTGCAAGAAGAGTAAAGGAGGCATGGCCTGTGCTGTGGTCACTGTATAAAGATACAGACAGCGGCCTATAAGCAGTGTGCACTGTTCCTTGGAAAACTATATTCCACTATTTCTTGAATTTACTTAAATAATAATAAACTCTATTGTTTGTTTTTGTACATACGTTTATCTCAAATATTCCAATTTTTCATATGAGTCAACCAATTACATCATTGTGACTTTAGATGTCATGCGTGTCTGTCAACATTTCTCTAGTCATGTGAGATCACCATGAAGTTTATGTAAGAGTACATTTATGTGGTCACCCATAGCTGAAGTAAGGGTAAGTGGCATTTACCCTGTTACAGTTCAGTATAGACATAGGTGCAGGAAGTGTAAAGGCTTCATGGTCTGTGCTGTGGTCACCCATAGCTGAAGTAGGGGCATGAGGTAAACCCTGATTAGTTCAGCATAGCCATAGAATCAGGCACAGTAGTGTATGTGTGGTCTGTGCTGTGGTCTCAGCGATAGTTGAAGTAAGGACTTGGAGGCGCAGGAAGAGTAAAGGATGCATGGTCTGTGCTGTGCTCTGCTACAGTCATATGGTATACCCTGTGAAAGTTCAGCATAGCTGTAGGTGCAGGAAGATTAAAAGATGCATGATCTGTGCTGTGGGCAGCCACTGCAGAAGTAAGGTCATGAGGTATATTACCCTGTGATAGCTCAGCATAGCCAGAGGTGCAGGAAGGGTAGAGGGCATGTGGTTTGTTCTGTGACAGCTCAGTATAGCCTTTGATGCAGAAAGAGTACAGGGCATGTGGTTTGTCAATACATGGAGGATCTGTTTCTAGAAAGTGCATTATGTCTAGAAAGTGGAAGACTAATGAATATTAATACCCATCGATAATAGGTTTATCTCAAGGCTGCGATCAATTGTCTTGGCATTTTGCTTTAAAATGTGGCAGGACTATACAGTATTTTATAAATTAACTCAACAGTAAACTTAATGAACATTTTCTTACATTTCCATAATTTCCGAGCTAAATCTTCATCCTGACTCAATTACATAAATCAGTAAAAGCTTTCCTGGTCCAACGTAATACAATGTTTTATTAAAATCCATTAAGCAGTTCTTTTTGTAACAATGTTATTCCGTCGAGAAGGGAAACAACCTTTATAACGCAACTTTTACACCGCACTACCATTACAACGAAACTTTTACAACGCAACATCCATTACAACGCATGCATTTACAACGCAACCATTACAACGCATGACACTACAACGCACACCACTACAACGCATGCCATTACAACGCAGTCATTACAACGCATACCATTACAACGCATAGCATTACAACACATAGTACACTTACACTATGCAACACTTACCCTACTGTTGCACCCCCTGGAGTTAAAATAGTAATTTTAACCCCTACACTATCCAATACTTACCTTACATGCAATGTAATGTTATGCGTTGTAATGGTATGCATTGTAAATGTAGTATGCGTCGTAGTGGAATGCATTGTAAAGGTAGTTTTAAAGAATTCGTTGTAATGGCATGCGATGTAATGGTATGCGTCGTAATGGATGTTGTGGTGTAAAAATTGTGTTGTAAAGGTAGGCGTTGTAAAGGTATGTGTTGTAACGTCATACATCCGTCGAGAAAGATCAGACACAAAGTATATGCACTTTGCTTTTGATTGGCTAATCTATTCCTTCAGTTGATCTATGTTTCAGTGCTGTTTCTGAAACAGCATCGAGTTATTTGTGCTGCCACAAAACGATTTCGCAGCAAATGATATATTTAATTGCAAAGTCAAGATGTGTATCATGTTGGGTAAAGGGGAAATGGGATTGCAAATAAGCCACATTGACAGCCACTGGACAGATACTGCAGTAAGCAAAAAAGTGAATGGTAGAATGCTTGAATTAATCTCTGCCACTGGTAATTACTCATGGCTGCGGGAAACAACCGTTACAACGCAACTTTCACGATGCACTACCATTACAACAAAACTTTTACAACGCAAGATCCATTACACGCATGCCATTACAACACAGATGCTATTACAACACATGCCATTACAACATAAGTATGGGTGAGTATTTAATTTAAAAATATTAATTTAATTTTAATTTAATTTTGTTAAATTTATTTAATTATTTTAATTTTTTTTAATTGCAATTAAAATTAATTTTAATTTAATTTATTTTAATTAAACCCACTGGAATTAGAATTGTAATCTTAACCCCTACTCTATCCAACACTTACCCTACTATTACAGCCCCCTGGAGTTGGTAATTTTAACTCCTACACTATCCAACACTTACCCTACTATTACACCCCCCTGGAGTTAGAATACTATTTTTAACCCCTACACTATCCAACACTTACCCTACTATTACACCCCCCTGGAGTTAGAATAGTAAATTGAAATATATAAAAAAAAAAATTACAAACAAATAATAAACATTTTTGTAACTAAATTAAAATTAAGTTAATATTAATACAATTAAATACTTACCTATACTTACGTTGTAATGCCATGCGTTGTAACAGCATCTGCGTTGTGATGGCATGCGTTGTAATAGCATGCGTTGTAATGGATCTTGCATTGTAAAAGTTGCGTTGTGATGGTTTACGTTGTGAATGTATGCGTTTTAACGTCATACATTCCATGGCTGCATCCCAGTGTTGCACCATGCCACCTTAGATTAGACCTATCCTGTATCTAACTCAGTCTTGGTCCTGCTCCAATAGGAACTGCCAGGCAGTGTGGGAAAAAGTGTGATGGACTCTAATGCAGCCCAAATAATAACCAGTTGCTGAGATTAATTCAAGAATTGCGCCCATTAGTTTTTTGTTTCCTTCGATGCAGTGCGTTCAGTGCGACAGGTATGTCCAGATGTGGCTCCTGCACACACTGTGCCCCTGGAATCAACCTGCAGCAACTGAACAGTTCCAGCTAGGGCAAAACTGGTCTTAGGTTGCTTGTGGTCTGGCTCAGAGAGGGCCTGTCTTGGCAGTTTGAGCTGCACTGTTCCTATTAGAGAAGGATCAAAACTTATTTGTATGTGTCTGGGTCTAAACTCGGGTGATAACTTAGGCAAAACAAATGTGGTCTGAGATGCAGCATTGTGTAATGAACAGTTGCTGAGATTAATTCAAGCAATCCATTTATCACTTTTGTTTTTACTTGATGTCCACAATTTATGTCATCAGTTACATAACTGCAATCAGTCATGAATTATGAAGTAATACAGGCAAATTAAAGCAAATACATCAACATTTTTATCTGGTTATGTAGACATTCTAACACATACAGTTATTAATGCAAAATGGGATCTTTGTCTTTTAGAAAATACATAGATTTCTCTTTTTTTTTATATTTCTTTATTAAGGTAGAGATCACGAATTCAAAATACAGCATATATCTTATCATCACGCTGTTGTGGGGTTACAAGAGCAGTGTACTAGATTTTCTTTTCAAAAGAGAAAACGTCAAAGAAACAGTAAGAATTAAAACAGAAAGAAAAGAAAAAGGCATGTACATAAACTAGGTCTGGCCATTAATCGACAACCAAACAGACTTTCAATAAATCGGGTATTTTGTACATTATAAAGTGGAACAGATACTGCAGCATTTCAAAACAGTCCGCTAAGGAAAACATTTGTGGATATTAAACGAGACAAAAAGAATGTCAGGATTAATCAGTCTTCTGCCTGCATATATGCTCTGACCGGTCCCCATATTTGCTGCCCCAGTGCCTTTTTCCGCCTTCTCTTAATAGCATACAAATTATATTCGATGTTATAAGTAAATTAAAGCAGAGTTCGCCATGCTTCAAATGAGGGGGGGTCAGTTTGTAACCAACAAGAGGCAATGCAGAGTCTTAGAACCGCAGTTGACACAAATATCAAATAGCCTATGTTATCCATGGGGTCGGCTCGAACACCCCTGATGTCTATACCCAGCAAAATCTGCATTAATGACAGCTGGAAAGGAGTACTCAGAATCTCAGATAAGAACTTATTTACATGTCCAAACAACTCCGCTAATTTTACACACGTGCCAAAGATATGCATTACGTCCGCCTGACGGGCACCGCATCTGAAGCATTTTCCTTCTGGGTCTCCACCCCACTTTGAAATTTTGTCTGGAGTACGATACAGATAAAACACAGTTTTATAATGTTGCGTTACAAGGTTAGCAGACATAAGTATTCGTCCAGCTAGTTCAATTGACCTATCAAGCGGCATTACTTGACTTCCTAACCTACTCTCCCATTTGCTCACTTGTGCATCTAAGTCATTAGGCATAGCCTTTATCATTAAATTATAGAGTACTCCGATACGAGCACCTTTCTTATTAGCCTCAATAAGAGGGTTAAGTACCGTGCTTATATTAGTTTTCATTAGGTACTCACGGATTTGCAAATATTTAAAAAAATGTGTAGTTGGGAGTTGATATTGCTCCTTTAACTGACTGAATGACTTTAAGCCCTCCCCTGTATACAGATCCCCAACTGTGATTAAGCCTCTTGTTCGCCAACTTACCACTATCCTATCCCAGCATATTATGGGGTGGAAAATCGGGCCAGTCAATGGGGCATATAAGGAGGTCTTTTCAATTTTATAGTAATTTTTAATTGCCTTCCAGACTTTAAAGGCGGCAGCCACCACCTTAAATCTGGTGCGTTTGTAATAGTTCCAGTCGTATTAAGAAAAAGACGATTCCTGGCCTCCAAACCCATTAACAGGCCATATATTGATGGCTGCAGTGCTCGCTCCATAGGTCCTACCCCTGTAAGCAAGATATTCATATGAGAGAGCATGCAGGCATAATATTATAAAAGAAAGTCAGGTACCGACCAACCTCCGACAGCCCTTGGCAATACCATATATTTTTTTCCGCACCGCTCCTTTACCAGAGCCCCTAAAAATTTCATGCAGATCGCCTGGAGTTGTGTGATATATGCCAGGGGGATCTCCAATGGCATACATCGATAGAAGTATAAAATCTTAGGTAATACCATAATTTTTAAAGTGTTGCACCTGCCTACAAGCGTTAAGTGAAGGCATTCGAATTGATCCAGTTGTGTGGAGTAGTGGGGCTTACTGGTTAGAGGGGACAGACCCAGAAGCAGGGGTTGGCCCGGGACCAGGGTTCAATTCCCGATGCGGCAGGGTGTTGGGCCAATGTCAGCGGGCTTGATAAATCTCGCCTCGGTGCCACTTTAACCATAGGTCCCACTCAGCAATTCTGGGCAATAGCTTGCTTAATCTCCAAAAACAGCCCCATCAACGTCAGGGATGCCTGGCTTCACCTTTGGGGTGCCCAGCAGGGACCATCTCACAGGGAAAGCCAGGACGGGTTCACCAGCGTTATACAGCGCCAGGAAACCTACGGGTAGCAGTGCGCTTTACAAGCTCAAATACACATTATGGATCCCACTTAGTAGTTTCTGCCAGTTAGATTCTACCGTAGCCACAGGCGAGGCATTGATCTGCACCCCTAGATATGTAACCTCTGTTAGAACCCGGGTATATGATAATTTACGCATAATATCTGGGTCTTGGCAGTGTTTAATTTATACCCGGATACCGAGCCATATAACACTGCCAAATGTTCAATCCCAGGCATTGCTAAAGCCGGCCTTGGAGAGAGCACGGCAACATCATCAGCATACGCTAGTACCCGATACTGTTGTTGTTGTATCCTAACTGGAGGTATCCGAGGGTTCTTCTCTATCTTTTTTAAGAACGGATCTATGTAAAGGTCGAATAACAATAGGGAACAAGGGCATCCGTGCCTTGTCCCCCTTTGTATTTGAACTATTGCTGTTTCCAGCCCCATTACAGAGATCCGTGCGCTGGGTTGTTGGTACAGCGTCTGTATTGATTTTATATATTTTGATCCAAACTCTCAAGCCTTCATCAGGTCCCATAAGAAGGCCCACGACACTTGGTCAAAAGCCTTCTCGGCATCCAACAATATAAGACTCAACGGGACTCCCAAGCCGTTTGCTTGGTCTATTAAGGCAATCACCCGATTGACATGGTCGGTTGTACCGCGTTTGGGAATAAACCCGTGCTGATATACAGAGACCATGGAAGATATCGCATCTGAAAGCCTTGTCGCCAATATTTTCGAATGGATTTTCCCGTCGGGGTTCAACAGCGAAATAGGCTGGAATGAGGCTGGTTGATCTGCGGGTTTGCCCTTCTTTCTAAAGACCACTATGCTGGCCTACTCCCACGTTTTAGGGTACTTTCCAGTCTGCGCAAGCCTAAATGTGGCTAGCATATCATGCTTTAAGACTTGAAAGAATGTTTTGTAAATCTCTAGCAGAAGCTTGTCAGGTCCCGCTGCCTTGCCTGCTGAAAGTGCATTTATTGCTGTTTCAAATTCAGACATCACTATTGGAGCCTCTAATTTAGTTACTGTCTCACTGTCCAGATTTTGCGCAGAGAGTTGCCCTAGCAAATCTGCGGCTTTACTACTGTCATAATCTTCTCTGGCATATAACCGAGTATAGAATTGTCTGAAAGCTTCTACGATTTCCATCTCGGTTTCTACTGTTTGCCTGGCCGCGTTTTTAATGCATTTAAGCCGCTGCGCGACTTCCCTAGTTCTCATTCTCTGCACCAGGCACCTGCCACTTGCCTCTCCATACTCATATAAGAACTGATGCTTAGTGGCATAAGTTTTTGCCACCTCCTTACTCCAGTGGTAGTTTAGTTTTGCCTTACATCGGGCCACCTCTGCTGCTGAGTTCTGAATGTCTCTACTTAAGCATATATCCTGGATCAATCGCTCTTCGGCCTTTACTAACTCATTGTATAGCTCCTGCAGCTTGGCATGTGAATGTTTTTGCGCATATAACCCAAAGCTAAGGACCTCCCCTCTAAAAGCCGCCTTAAACGTATCCCAGAATATCTCCCCCTCGGTACTCCCCCTATTATGATAAAAAAACTCTGCAATCCATTCACTCATATACTCTTGAAACTTTGTATCTAACAGTAGCTTGCGGTCAAACGTGAATTCCCGGGGCTTTCTAGGAGGACAGATTGTCTGGATGGAGAGGACTACAGGGCCGTGATCAGACGTGGCACGAGGATATACTTGCATTTTTGCACCATAAAGTAAACTTTGAGGCACAAAAAAATTGTCCAAGCGCACCATTTTCTGGCGGGGTGCCGAGAAGAAAGTATAACCCGGGTTACCACTCCTAAGATAAGGCCAGGCATCAATCAATCCATGTGAGGTAAGGAGCGCCTGCAATGATCTATACTTTAGGTTTCCTGCCTACATACAGGTATTCATCATTGCCTAATGAATCTGGTTGGACATTGATATTTAAATCCCCACAAACTATTACTGGGGGGGACGAGGTTGCTAATTCAGCATTAGGATGCTCTAGGACAGCTGACTCATCAAAATTAGATCCATAAAGGGAACACAGCGTGCATTTGAAGGTGTCAATGGTGCATCCTGTAATTACCCATCTGCCACCACTGTCCTCCAAGACTCGCCCAGAGCCAATAACATGCTTTCTGGCTAATATAGCGACCCCGCGGGTCGTAGTAGTTTGCTTAGTGCATACTAAAACCTTGTAACCAAGTTCCGTCAAAACATACCCTTCCTCCACTGCCCTGCCCACCACACATACACAGTAAACATAAAAATGTACTTGTGATCTCCTTTTATGTTTAACCCGACCCCTCCCTAGATGACCCCAACCAAACCCCCCCCTCTCCAGCAACCCACTACCGGGCATAATGACATAGTCCTTGGTGATGCGAATGTGCAGTGTTCACCCCCACAGGAAGCACGCAGGCCGTCACCCTTGAAGAACTTTTTCCCACTATCATTTGCCACAAAAATAACACAGAAAGAACAACAGAGCAGATTATCTCTAACCAACCGAGATTATCAGTTGACCAAGGTTACCTGAAGGTACCAAATAAAAAACATCTCTATAACATCTCTGTGGCATTTAACATTTGTGTCTTTTAATCAAAAACCCAAAACCCAAAACAGCATATTTCTGATTATAAATGTCCCATTAATCTGCTCAGAAACCGCCATAAAGTTATATAGTAGACTTAATTTATGCTACTGATGTAGGCTAAAGTTGGCGGGGTTCTTTACTAAACCAAATTCACACCCTGTGAGTTAATTTACAAGGATCTTTGATTTCCAACTCAGGTTTAAAGTACTCAAGTGCTAGTGTCTATTGTCTTCAGGTATGCTTGCGCCTGAGATTCCGCTGTGAAATATTTAGATTGCCCCTTATAAATCACCTTGAGCTTTGCTGGATTTAGAAGGAATACTTGTGCTCCTTTAGTTTGAAATGGCGCGATCAACTGTCTAAATTGCCATCATAGTGTAACAGTTGAGGGGCAAAAGTCCGGGCGAACAAAGAATTCGCACCCACAACCAGTGCGGCGCTTGTCCAGGCGGGCTAAATCATATAATGCTTCCCTCAATATGAAATTATTTAGGGAAATCAATATTGCACATGGCAATGCTTTAGATCCCGCTGCTGAGTTTGAGGCTCCCTGAGGTTTGCGCTGAATAAATGGGTACCGGTGTGCCCTAAAAATCTCATTCTCCCATTGCCAGTCACTTAGCTCTGAAAAGGCTTCTGTAAAAGTCTCAATAATGAATTTACGCACATCTTTCCCCTCTCTCGTTCAGGTATGCCTAAAACTCGTAGATTATTGTGCTTTGTGCAGTTTTCTAAGTCTGTCAGCTTCCATTCCACGTCAGCTCATGTCGCCTGTAAAGTTTCTATGGCCGTTTGTTGTTTTGACAGTGAGTCCTCGGCAATGGAGATATGTTCCTCCGTTTCTGTAACTCGCGTGGTGAGCTCATTAAAAGATTTAACCATTTGGCGAATGGTGTTTTGAAGTTTCCGGACTGCTCCCTGAGTGCGGTTACTTTCGGCTTTAGTCTCTGCTCTGTGCGCCATTATACTCTTGTAGATTATATCCAAAGTGTCCCCACTTGCTTCCTCCTCCATTAGCCCTTGCTTCAGGTCTTGTACTTGCTCTTGCTGTTCGCTATCCTCACCTTCCAAGGTGGGCTGCACAAGGGGAGTCATTGCTTGTGTTTGGCCCTCTGCCTCAAAATTCTGTCTTACAGTATCTTGCTAGTCAACCAAGCCTTTAACCTGTGTAGGTGACTGCACTGTGCCGTCCACTTCCTCGTCTTCCCCTATAAGTGCCTCCTCTTCTCGCCATTCACCTGGCAAGCTACTACATTCGTCATCAGAGACAACTGAAAGATCTGGCATAGAGTAAAACTTGCCCTGTCAGATTGCAGATTCTGAGTTAGCCAAATCTTCATTTACAGCCCATTGCTCTTTATTTATTTCATCCCCTGCATTGATATAACACTCAGGGGGAGCCAAACCATCCATATTGCCAGAATTACCTGCATTACCGTTTGATGCTATCACAGTGGCAGACTTTACGTTGACCGTGGCGCTATTCTTCAAGAAGATTGCATGCACCACAGGCGTCTTAGAGCCCTTTCCAGTTCCCTTCACATTTGTATTTATGTTTGCTTTAGGCCCACCTTAGATAGGCTTGTTGGGCGCTGCGGGCACTGCAGATCCTGTTGCAGCTCCGGTACTATCTCCAGATAAGCCAGGCATGCGGTCGGGGGGATTCAGAGCTTCAGCAGTACTTTTGCCATTAACATTCCCGGCTCCGACAGCGCTGGCATTGGTCCCGTTTTTTTTCGTGCCTCTGCCTTTCGGAGCCATACTCGACTGGCAAGAAATCAAGATAGCGGTCAAATGTCCGGCAACAAAATATCAAAAAGTATCCAGGGAAGGTCCGAGAAAGGTCCAGGAGAAGTGCCGTTTTAATCTCCAGACGCTGTGATTACACACGCTATCGCTCACACAAACCACGAGCCTCAAGCCGTCCTGCCTTTGAACTTAGCCGTCAGGCTCCACAACAGCCGCCGACCTGAAGGGCTGGAGAGCCCGCCCCAAGCTCCGGAGCACGCTGCCGTAATTCAGCAGGGAAACAAACACCGGGTCACGACCCACACCGCCGTGCTGCTATTCTCTGCACGAGGGAGTCGGAGCTCAAAGGATCAAAAGACCCGTCTGGTTCCAGCGGCGTTCCGACGGTGTTCAGCCTGCATACAAAGAAAAAGGTGACCGGTTCGCTGGCGTCTTCACTGTGCGGGTGAGGAGCGCACACTCACACGGCTATCCACGCGGCCACCATCTTGACCATAGATTTCTCAACAAAGAGTGTTATCCAAATGGTGTTCCCATCAAATATTGATTTTTGTCTTGCATACAAATACAAAAGCACACTGTATTTAAAAGAATCTGTCCTCTTTAGCTCTACGAGCAAGCTAGTTCGTAATTAACATGTTAGGCTCAGAAGAAAACAATGCACTTCTTGTAATAAAGCTGCACCTCTTTTAATCTGCCCTTTCTGCACATGAATAACAAACATGCCTCAAGATGCCACCTTCCAGACCACAGATGTAATTCTCAGAGAATTACATCTGTGGTCACCTAGCACTGGCGTCATGGATTGTCCCCATTTAGTACTACAGAAACACTCCTTTAAGTCTGAAGATCATTTATTTCATAAGATTGAAGGTAACTCCATGTGGAACCCATGTGATCCTAGCTCAGTGAATGTATAATACATGTATCAGTTAAAAAATGAAAATATTAGTACTGTAACTAACCCTTACCACACACATACTAAGTTGTAGAAGAACTAAATTAATAATTGATAGACCTGGCATCCTTGTCTGGTTTCCCCCTAATATTTTGCCTTCAGACCTACTGTTTTTCTGGTTTCATTTTTGCTGGCATTTGGACTCTACACACTTTACCACTGCAAATTAGTGCTAAAGTGTTTGAGCTCACCCTTAGAACATGGTAAGACTGGCATACACCCAGTTGGCTTCTCTAATGTAACTGTTGAGTTTCTAGTAAAGTGTCATTACCTGTTCCTAGGGCCTGTAACGTAAATGCTACTCGTGGGCCTGCAGCATTAAATGTGTCACCCTCCTATGTAGCCCTTTAAGCATGTCTCAGGCATGCCTTTGCAGCCTGCGTGTGCAGTTTTAAGCTTCGATTTTGACCTGGCAAAGTAAACCTTTTGTAGGCCTAAACCTTACTTTTTAATACATATAAGTCAGCTCAAAGGCAGGCCATAAACAGCCCACAGCTCAGGGTGCAATCTATCTAAAACGTGGACATGTACTTTTGAGTTTTACGTGTCCTGGTAGTGAAAAACTCTTAAATTAATTTCTCACTACTGCAAAGCCTACTTCACCCACAGAATAACATTGGAGTTACCTTATTACATTCAATAAGCTGTAATTTCTAAATGGGAACAGGCAACTAGTTCATGTTTGGTGTCGTTGGAATTGTAATTCTTATGGTGAAGTCGGTTTTTAAGTAAAAATTTTGAAAATGGCACTTTTAAAAAGTTGCCATTTTCCTGCCTTAGCCATTTAGTGCCTGCAGCCTGTCTTTGGGTCAAAGGACTGGGTGTAGTTCACAGTTGGGCTTTGTGTATTCCTCCTAGACAGCCACACACAATGGAGAGCTTAGGTGCACCTCGATGGGCCATCACTGGCAGTATGGGAGGGAATAGCTTTTCCTAACCCCACGTACATTTTAATTGGCTGTGTCCTGCCTCGACACAAGGGACTGCAGAGCCCCTGTAGTTAGTCTGGAGTCAGAGCCAGGAAGGCAGGGCACCTGTGCACTTCAAGGCATGCCTCTAGAAGCTTCTCTTCACTTCAAAGGCACAGCTGGGTATACAAATTGGATCTCAGATACCAACTCTTCACTACACTTCTGATCCTGTGGATACTCTTCTGGGAAGAAGGACAACTGTGCTGCATAAAGAACTGCCACTTTGCAGGACTGCTGCTCTGCTGATTTGCTACCCTCATGCCTGGGGGAGAAGGACTGGACCTACATCTCTGGAACCATAACCCCAGAGTGACTCCAAAGGCTAGTTGTCTGACCCCCTGATCTAAAGCCTCAGAGACACAACAAGCGTCCAGCAACCTTGTACCTACACTTGAACATCTATGAGTCTACACTGCCAAGTGGTGTCACCCCAGTCCTGGACTCTTGCAGGTGTGACTAAGGTGCTTTGACAGCCTCTGCAGACCCCTCGGAACCCACACATTTCCTCTATGGCGCAAACCAGAGTAAAATTGATGCATTGCTGTTGCTGTGTGGATCAAGCCCATCGCAAGGACTGCATCACAGCCTGCAGCCTCTTCAGAACCGCTACTTTGCAATGCATCCTCGGGACAGGCCCAGGCAATCCTGGTCAATGGCTGCCTCAAGGACAACATCGTATTCCGCATTGCAGCCTTGCAGCTCCTTGGAACCAACACAATGCCCTGACTGAACAATGCATTCTTGATGCAGCAGGTCACAGTGCAAACCCTTGCCAACTGGATTCTCAATGATAAGGCAGGACCTCGCATAGCTGCCTTGCTTCATCTCAGAACCAACGCATCGCTTCGGCTGTGAGGTGCATCTCCAACACAGATCCCCGCAGCTCTCCGCAAACCCGGATTTAAGGTACTGTGTTCAGCTGGCCAACTGGGTCACTGTAACCACTGATGCCCCATCATGGTCGGCCTGAACTTGTGACTTTGTCCCGGTCCAGCACAACCAGATATCCACAGTTGTCGCTTTGTGCTTTTTTGGTGCTATTTTGACTAAAAAATTTAACACTGACTATCTCGGATTCTACTGATTGGATTTATGTTGTTTACAGTGTTATTTATAAAAAAAATGACTGTATTTTTTACCTGGTCTGGGATCCTCTTTGCGTGGTGTTTTCCACTTTATTACTGTTTGAAGTGTTGCGAAAATACTTACATATTGCCTCTGAATTAGGCTTGACTGCTCTGTGCCAAACTACTATCGGGTTGAGCTCAGGTTAATTTAGGGTTTGCAAGTATGTCAGCTTGACAAGGATGTTGGTTACTTCTTGATCAGGCCTCACACGCCAGTCAACCCACACCTCAATTTCTTACAATTATATTCTCATTGTGCAGTAAGTGATAAAAGAGAAATTTAAGAATTCACAACATTGATATGCAGTAAATTTTCCACGTATATTTCACCTGCTGTATGTGCAAAACCAGTATATCTTTCTTCAACTTAAAAATGATTGCCTGGAATGGAAAACTATACGTACCTGTCTACAACAACTTGGCAAATATGGATTTGCTTTTCAGATTTGAAAGCTACCATCAAAGAGCATCAAAAGCCAATCTATGCTTTGGGTAATACATACAGATCAGAAGAACCTGGTCTAAATTTGCTGATTGCTAAACAGTATCCAATAAAATTACAAAATGTTAAAAATGGTAAAGGAATATCAACACAGAAGGCCGCCTAGAAACGCATCACAAAGAAAGAATCCGAAAGATGGCCTTACAACATATTCTCCCATATCAAACCAAATGAAAAAAATGATCAATCGGCATACAGATATTTTGAAAACTGGCAAGAACAACCTCGAAAAAGCAATGTTTGCATTCAGATAAGGGAAATCATCAGGGTCCATTCAAGGATCATGCACATGCGGGGGCGGGATTTTGATCGCTATCTTATCACCTTTGATCTAAACCCCGTTCTGGTCGACTGAACCTTTGTTGCCTGTCTTTGAGGAAAGAAGGTGCATCTCTTACCAGGTTAGTTCAATCAATAATGGACTCAGCTCGGAAGGACCACAAACAACTTCTAGCTTTCAAGGATTTATTATAAAGTTAGGGTAAGTTGTAAGTACAAGCATCTCAGCATGATATTCACCAGATACATGGGTACGATTACATACATGTGCTCTCGGAAAACCCTCAGACGAGCAAAGAAAACTACCAAAACTAGCTCCAATATTAATAGAGCTGCAAGCATCGACACGTATTGTGATCTCTCAATCATTTACAGGCGGAGTAAAAGGGTCAGGTTAGGCTGTCCCTACCCTGCTCTGGATGGTATCCCTACTTAACAGAATCCCAACCTACCAAAAGGTGTCAGCGGTGAATGACTCCCTAGGGAGATCACCCACTCTTAGTCTCTAGATGAAAACCTATAATCGCCGGTCATGACCCCTCTCTGCCTACCCATCCGCTCTCTAAAGGGTCCTCAGGCATCTGCTCTAACTCCCTCCCAGGGGTGCTGTCCCTAATACAAAAACACAATCACATTTGAGACGCCCCTCGAGAGACGCCCCTCACGTGGTGTTGCTCCTGGCTTCTTCCATGATGATCCGCATTGGGGCCTCGTGCGTTAGAGTTGACCTTGCTTCTCAGACTCTTCTCCGGCCCGCCGATACCCCCCAACATTCCTAAACCCTCCTCCGTGTCTGTTTCCTTCTCCTGAACAGAACGCTATTCATCCAACCTTTAATTGGGTCCCTCCTCACATTCGCAGACAGACATTTGCAGCTAGGATCCCAATTCTCATAAACTTCTAACAGAAGTTTGCAACATTTCGTCTCGGTGCAACTTGGCTCATACTAATACGTGTAAATCAAGCATGGTTACACAATTCAGGCCTATAACATTTCTCATAATGATTATATTCTTCTACTTCTTTCATTAATCAATATCTCGTATCAATACTCTACTTTAGGATTATATAACACATCTATAAAATATAAACCTATGGCAAACATAACTACTAAATGTTATTTAGTGCAATCCACGTCGTGCAAATGAATACCTTTCCCAATCCTTTCAGCTCTGGCCCTGAGGCCTACTCCGTTCTGTGCTTACAACATGTCATTCCTTCATTTTAGCAGCTACACGACATGGATTCAGGATTAACCACGTCTAATAAGGTTATACATGTGCATACATTTCTGCATTAGTTCCACTTCTACGTAAATCTCTGGATTAACTACACATTTCGGAATATAAGTGAATATAACGTTAGCACTCATGGCATTTCTCTTCATGATAGTGCGTACTACGTGTAAGTGTGATGTACTGCTACAATTCGTTCAGTTTGCGCTCTCTCAGTTCCCCCCTTTGATGACCTCTAGGGGTCATCACTAACATTTAAACTGAACTAATTGCTAATGTTCCTCGCTTCTGTGTTTCCAGAGCCCTCAGGCTCCTATACTGATTGTCTTGTATTGCAGCTAATCTCTGTAGCTGTTCTCTCTGGGCTCTCTCCATTCTCTTGGATCTATACCATTTGTATGCCCTCACCAATCCCCACAACATGATCACACAGATCAATATTATGATGATAGGTTTCAGCACATACCATACGAAGCTCTTTCCCAAGTTGGTGAACCAACCTCCAACGTCACCCATTCCATGGCCCACTTTTTCCCAGACATTTTCTCTACTCAGGTCTTCGATCTCCTTGTGGATATTAGTTATGTTCATGATAACTTTCTCCAGGGGCTTTGAATTGTCTGGAATGTAAGTACAACATTCCTGGACCTTCAAAGCCTTACAGACTCCGCCCTCCTTTGCTAGCAGGACGTCTAATGCAAGACGATTTTGGAGCACCATGGCCCTTATCGATTGCATCTCCCCTTCCACCAGCATTAAGGACTGAGCAGTGCTGGCAGACAACCTGTCTACGACCGTTGCCAGTCGCCTAATTTTGACATCATTAAGGATCAGTCCTAAAAGAGGAAATACGGCTCCAAATACATCTCCAACCATTTCTGCATCTCCCAGGTCTCTTCTCCCCCTTACTGAAGCCTTGCCCTCGATGATCTCTAAGTCTTGGGCATGATATCTTTTGGGGAAGATAATTGCCAAATAACATGAGCCATACCAGTTGTCAGGCAGTCTCACGTAAGCATTTCTTCCACACACAAAATACACATTTGGAATTACTTGCATTCCTTTCAAGAAATCCTTTGTATAATATTCTAAATTGAAAGCATGTTCACAACTGACTTCTCCTACGTATACATTTTCATAATACGTTTTGGCTCTGTGAAGACATAACTTTCCTCTCTGCGCTTTATCCAAAGCTATTGGACCACTACTACCCTTTCTCTTGTGTGCCTTCTCTTCCTCGGTCCAATCTGTCTTCCATTGTCCTGATTTTTTCAAAATCTTCTGCCTTCTGTATCGATCATCCACCTGCCCTATGAACTTCTTCTCTACTTCTGATACTTTACAGGTCAAGTTATTTCTGCGGGCATGTGAAGTATCTAAGGTAATCCAAGGAATGAAGAACTTGGCCAATCTGTCTTCACTCTTCCAGTAGTCCCATTTATTCATTTGTTTGTAATTTGGGACTTCTGGTAACACTGAATCATAATTGGAGAAATAGTATTCAAAACTATCTCTCCCATAAAATATACTAAGCAATAAGCTACATGTAATGCCATATGTCAGCGGGAGGTGATGGTATCTAATGCCTTCATCTACAGACGCCGGCAACTGCATGCAAACATAGCAGTCCTTAACCTCCATGGCATCCACGTATTCATACAAAAGTTTAGCATAAGCGTTGGACCTAAAGTCACCTTGGGACTCATCCATATGCAATCTGCGGGCTTCTGCTGCTAATAACGCCTTTTCCTGTATATTTTCTCCTTTCACACCAGCAACAGTGGGTTTTGGTGTCACTACAGACTTCTCATCTGATACCCTTGCCTCGCTCTCATGTCCCACTACGTATGAAACTGTGACGACTAAAGCTATCAGAAATATCACTCCTGCTATTAGTGTGCCTATTATACATTTGGCCCTACAATTCGAGGTGCCTGCCTCCTTTCGTCAGACTGTAGGATTCTCTTCTTTATTTCAACGCAAAGCTCTTTTCTTCTCGTCCCTTTACAGTCTCTTTTTGTTCCTTCAGTCTTTAAAACCCCACAACTGGAAGCTGGCAACTCCTTGGCAAAAGTCTTTTAAAGCTTCAACACAGACAACCCTAGCCCTTCTCCGTCAACTTATGGGAAGGTCCCTAAGAATTTCTGCTTCCTAGGCGCTAGGTAATCTTCTTCTTCTTATTATTTACAAAAGTCTTTAAGCATCCACAATCAGGCTTGGGCCTGCGGCTTGAACGGCATAGTTCAGTATTTCCAGGCGAAGAGTGTGCTCTTCATGGCTTGTAATCTTTGTTCCAAAGTCAGGGAATTGCAATTCTGTGAAAAACATGTGCTTTAACTTGCTGAGGCGGGGAGGGCTGGGGAGTGTGAAAGTTAGTGACCCTTCGGCTTCGACTCCGGGTACTAACAGCTGTACTTCCACTGTGATGATGGGCTCAGAACTGGACACCACCACCGCTTGTATCCTCCCTGTTTCCCGTTCCAAAGACATTTGTCGCCAGATATGTCCACTCGGGAGTGGCGTATCTTCTGCTAGGCACACGTACTCTTCTTGATCTTCTTAGATCTGGTGCTTCAGAGCCCTGCGCACCTTCTTCCGGGTCTGAGTCTTCCGATATCGGAGCAAGGGTTCTCTCTGGAGTTGACCTCAGGCTAGAACTCCGTCTTTGTGGCCAAGTAGCTTCTCCACGTACCCTTCTGCTCCTTCTCCTTCTGGTCTGTTCACGCTCCCTTTCAGACTGGTCGGTCTCTGATTCGTTCTCCCAGCTACTTTCTCCTTCAGTAGCGTCGTCTGTTCCGCTGTTGTACTGACCGTCCTCAGCTTGGTCAGACTCGTTCCCTGCTTCTTCAGGCACCTCTACAGCTTGGCTAGCCCCCTCTATGGCTTCTCGGTCCACAGCTGGACTTCTATCCGAGAGAGGAGCTGTTTCTTCCAGAGGTGCTGGAACCCTCCGCGTATGCGACGCGTGGATCCAATTGGGCAGGCCTCCCACCTTCACTGCGGTGTTCGTGATCAGGATGATCTGGTAGGGTCCTCGCCAGCGAACATCCAGGCAGCTTCTTCTCACGTGCTTTCGTACAAGCACCCAGTCTCCAGGGCACAGGTCATGGCACGGCTCCTGGCACGACGGAACTTCGGCAGCCTGCACCTGAAGGGACACAGAATGAATGGCGTCAGACAGCCCCTTACAATAGTCCAGGATCATATCATCTGTGATGTTTAACAATGCAGCAGTTGGTACAGATGGCAGCCTCATTGCTCTCCCCATTAACACCTCGTGAGGCGACAATCCCGTTCTTCTGTCTGGGGTACTACGGAGGCTCATAAGGACCAATGGCAGAGCATCAGGCCAACTCAGGGACGTTGATGAACACATCTTAGCAATTCGAGCTTTAATGGTGCTATTTATCTGCTCCACGATTCCTGATGCTTCTGGTCGGTAACTACAATGCAATTTCTGGTCTATATTCAGGGCTGCACAAATCATCTTCACAAGCTCGCTGTTGAAATGCGTCCCCCTATCTGATTCCAAAGAGGCCGGCACCCCGAATCTTGGGATGAGTTCCCTGAGCAGTAACTTGGCTACTGTGAGGGTGTCACACCTACGTGTAGGGTATGCCTCGACCCATCTGGAAAATACGCAAACAACCACCAAAACATAACGTAGGCGGTTGCACCTTGGCAATTCAATAAAATCTAACTGCATTCGATTGAATGGACCTCCAGACCTCCCTATGTGGCTCAATGCAACTGGTGTTTTTTTCCCTACATTCAGCTGCTGACAGGTCACACAACGTTGGCACACTGCTTCGGCTGCTACTCTAAACTTAGGGTTATACCAGGTCTGCCTGAATACCCTCAGCATAGCGTCTCTCCCTAGGTGTACTGGACCATGGATTTGTCTAGCCATTGGGCTCACCAGCTCATTGGGTAACACTGCCCTTCCATCTGCCGAGACCCAGAAGTGAGCCTCACCCATCACACATCCTGCCTTTTCCCATGTTTGCTTTTCAAAATCGGGTGCGTTATCTTGCATGCACTTCAGCTCGTCCCAAGTGTCGACAGTTTCCAATATCATGGCTAATTCAGTTCTTACATTTATTCCACCCACTTCCACCTCTGTGAAAGAGTATCCTTGCTCCGCGCAGTACCTCGCAACTTCGTCGGCATATCTATTGCCTTGTGACACCTAGTCCATATTTCGAGTATGAGCGGTGCACTTCACGACTGCAATCCCTGCTGGACATTGCAAAGCCTCTAACAGTAGACGCACAAACTCTCCATTTCGGATGGGAGAGCCTGAAGACGTCATGTAACCTCTCTGAGACCATAACTGCCCGTAATCATGAACTACCCCGTAACCGTATTGGCTGTCAGTGTATATGGTGACTCGAATTTGGTTGCTTGCCAGGCAGGCACGCGTTAATGCAATAATCTCGGCTACCTGAGCGGAGTGTACTCCTTCCAGGCATCCAGATTCCACAATTCCAGAAATGGTACAAACAGCATAAGCTGCTCTCAACTGCCCAACTTCGTCTCTTACACATGAGCCATCGACAAAGAATATTTCATCGGGGTCGGTCAGTGGCTCATCCACGATGTCGGGTCTCGGTTTGGTGCATAGTTCAGTCACATCGAGGCAATCATGGTCTGTACATTCATCGTCATCGATATCACTTGGGAGTGGCATCAAAGTAGCAGGGTTCAAAACAGAGCATCTCTTGAGGGTCACGTTTTCTGCAGCAAGAATGACTTGCTCATAGCGCGTGAGCCTGCTACTGGTCAGATGCTGTGTTTTGGTCCTGGTCATCAACAGTTCAACAGAATGGGGCACGTACACCTCTAACGGATGCCCCATCACGATGTTCTCGCACCTCTCGATACTGACACCTGGTGCAGCAACGGATTTGAGACATCCGGGCAACGCTGCGGCTACTGGGTCTAAAGTAGCCGAGAAGTAAGCAACTGGTCTACGGGCATTCCCATGAATTTGGACCAACACAGACAGCGCACACCCTTCTCTCTCACAACAGTAAAGCAAAAATGGTTTATCGTAATCAGGCATTCCCAGAGCAGGAGCACGACACAGGTCCTCTCTCAGCTGCAGGAACGCCATCAAACAGTCTTTGTCCCATGGTACCGGATCACTCACCTCCTTGTGCGTTAGTTTTTGTAAGGGTTTTGCTTTCAGTGAAAAGTTCGCGATCCACTGTCGGCAATAACCCACCATCCCTAGAAACATCCTGACTTCTCTCTGCGTTTTTGGCGCATTCATTTTCATGATCGCCTCTATTCTGTCTGGTGACACTTTTCGTTTACCCTTCTCTATTCTGTGCCCCAAGTACTGCACTTCTGTCAGACAGTACTGCAATTTCCCCGGGGACACCTTGTGCCCGTTTACAGCTAGGTGATTTAGCAAAGCAATGGAATCCTCCCTGCAAGCTTCTTCAGTCTCTGACGCCACAAGGAGGTCGTCTATGTACTGGACCAGAACTGACTTCTGGGGCAGTACTAGACTTTCAAGATTCTTCTTCAATAGCTGGTTAAAGATCGATGGGCTTTCTGTATACCCCTGGGGGATACGACACCATGTTAATACGCGATTTTCCAGCTTAAAAGCGAAAAGGAAATGGCTATCCTCATCCAATGGGATCGAAAAGAAAACCTGGCAAAGATCAATCACAGTGAACCATTCGGCTTGGAACGGTATCTGAAACAGTATCACTGATGGATTCGGTACCACTGGACAACATGAGACAACTATGTTATTAATCTTTCGGAGGTCCTGCACTATTCGGAATTTCCCATTTGGTTTCTGCAAGCCCATAATCGGGGAGTTACATGGACTACCCACGATTTCCTTCAGTATTCCCTGCTTAATCATGGACTCGATCACGGGCTTTATACCTGCAATCGTTTCTGGGGTCAATTTATACTGGGGTGTTCTTGGAAACTCAGCATGTGGTTTCACTACAATTTTCACTGGGTCTACTCCCTTGACCAATCCAATCTCTTCCCCAGTGAAATCCCACACTTCCGGTGCCACAGTCTCTCTCAGATCCCATGGGAGCTCATCCACGGTCAAAGTGGGATACAGCTCCACACATATTCTTGAATTTGCGACTTTGAAGTCCGCATCGTCATCATTGGTCAACACCTCCACTCCTTGAGGTGTACAATATATTGTGCAATTTAATTTACACAAAAGGTCTCTTCCTAACAGACATACAGGACTAGAATCGCAAACCACAAACTGATGCTCATCGCTGTATTTCCCTATTTTCACCTGCACTGGTCCTGTCAATTGGCTAGTCATTCTCCTGTTCGCGACCCCCACCACTTGTATAGTCTCTCCAGACATGGGCAGGCCTGGAACTGCGGCTGATCTTATCGTGGATCGAGTGGCTCCTGTGTCCACTAGGAAGGTCGTGGGGCACCCTGCCACTTCTGCCTCAACGTAGGGTCCCCTTTGGTCCACATCTAAGGCTGCCCCGAGGGTACAGTCTTCTCTTTCTACTCTCTGTCCTGTTAGCGGATCGATGTAATAGCATTCCTCTCCTCCTACAAACAGCGGCATCTGTCTATATGTCTTACCCATGGTCCCTACTCTGGGTGGCTGGGGGAACTGGGCTCGCGGAGGTGGAGTCCCCCCTTTGAGCACCTTTCCTTGGTAGGGTATAACCCCTCTCGCTGGAGTTCTCTGAACCTCTTCCTCCTCTATCTCCTGTTCTCCAATTTCAACGTTGTAGGGACACTCGCGTTTCCAATGCCCCACCTCGTTACACTGGTGGCACCGAGTCGTTTTCTTTAATGAGGCTATATCCACCCTTGGTCTAAAGGTGGAGTTCTCCTCATTGCCCTTGTTCTGGCTATACTGTTTCTTACCCCCAGTTCCTGTTCCCTGCTGCTGTTGCTGCTGTCCACCCTTACCCGCTGCCTGCATCTGCACCACCATCAGTTTCTCTTTTAACTTCTTTGCCTTGGAGTCTATCTCATCACAGCAGTACCTGGCATATCTCAGGATTTCATCTAAAGGTTTATTTTGCCAACAAATCAAGTGTTGCTGAATCATTAAACTAATATCCGGTCTTAAACCCAAGACGAATTTAGACACGAACTGCCCAATGTCTTTCGGGTCCATTACATCCAACCCACTATATTGTTTAAACGCTTTCAGCAATCTCTCGTAAAATTCATGAACAGTCTCCTTGGGTTCCTGTCTAGTTCGATCTATTTTGACCCAATCTATGTCCTGCATTGGCACCTTGTCTTTCAGCCAAGTCATCACTCTCTCGTATTTTACCATTACTGTCTCGGACGGCCCATTAGTCTTTGCATCCCTTTCTGGTTCTGCTGTGGGCCACTCGGCGCTAACCTTACATGCGGTCCACAGATCTCCCGGTACCACTATATCAAATAGTGTATTCAGATCTATCCACAGTACCTTGGAGATTTTTACGAACCTCTCCACTTGCTTATACCACTCAACGGGGTTCTCCCTTAATTTTGGGAAGGAGTTAGTAAAGGCTGCTAAGTCTCCCCTACTCCATGGCACATGTACATAGTTCCCATTTGCAACCTCACGCAAAGGGTATGCCTCTACTCTCTGTAGTCCTCCTGGTGTCATGCCAAGCATGCTTCTCCTGACGGTTCCCTTCTTGGACCACCTTTCTTCCCATTTATCCAGTGCCCTCCACGTCCTTATTCCCGTGATCAGTTCCCTTATGTGTGTTTTCAACCCTATTGTCCTTCTCTCATCTAGGTCTCGATCTGAATAATGTAGCCTGTGGTTACCCTGTAACGCTTTGGTCCGTGACAGGTCCACCATATATTTGCCTGCTAGTTCAACTAATTTCTCATGGATTGTTCTCGCCTTCCGGGTGATGTCCTTTGCCATGAACAGTATTTCATCCTGCTCATACATCTCCATTCTTTCCAGAGGCAAGGTACCATCTACCATGTCATCCAAATCTGACCTTAAGCTGGCGACATCGAGTCTCTTGGCTTTTATCTCAGCTCGCAGTATGTCTTTCGAAGGGGGTTCACTGGCCTCTCTACCATCCGAACTCCGAGCCCTACGCTTGGGCTCGGAAGAGTTCAGGAGAGTCCTTCCTTCCTCCCATCTCTCTAGGTCCCACGCTCGGCCATCTTGCCTGGGGAGGTGATGAAACACAGGCCTGTTTCCCCCTATCCCATTTCGTCCATTCTCCTTGGCTCCCCTTCCTTCAGGGCAAGGTTCTCCGTGGTTCTCTACCCTGTCCTCATTCCCTCGTAGTCTAGTGTCACTCAGTATCTGGTAAGATCCTTCCCGGTTCCCCATATCCCCTGGACTGCGTTCCTGTCCGTAATCACAGGGGTCCTGGCGAGACCTCTCGCAACTCCCGTTCTGTCCACTATTCCCAGACACATAGTGGGTGCACTTAAAACTGTTTCTATACTCCTGCGTTTTCCGGTCTCCTTCACTGTGTATTGGGCGAGACACCCCCCCACACTCGGGGCCCCTCTCTTCCAGGTCTGACCTCCCTCTCCTCCTGATAGGGTAAGTGTCCCCTCTTTTGTCCTGTTCCTTCCCGTCCCACTCTGAACTGCTTTCGCCAGCCCCACAGTGAGTCCGGGTCCTGCTATCCTGGCTTTCCCTTCCTGCTTCCGCGGCAATGATGTTCTTGTGAGCCTCCACTGCCTCGTCCCATTTCTTCATGTACTCACTTAGCTCCTGAAAGGATTTACGTCCTGATCCCCTCAGATCCTCCAGCCATCTAGGGCCCCCCGGATCCCCTATCGGGTCTGCTGCTGTATTTACTGGGGTGCTCCAATCTCTCGGTCTTGGCAACTGGCTTGGGGAGTTGATCGTATCGTTCCTCCTTGCCATCTCTGCTCTTTCCCTGTCCCTCCGTACCTGTTCCTCCCCTCTAGCTCTTTCTGGGTCATAAATCGATACTATAGGACCTATAGTAACAGGTACTTGCAGGGCATCTGGTAGTGCGTAAGATGTGGCACACTCCGTTTCCGGCACTCTTTGTACCACAAACCTCCTGACCACCTGCTGCACCTGGCTAGATTGGGACAGTTCTTTCTTTGCAGTGGGATCCCAATCTGAAATGGGAAGCGGTCCATGTTCCCCTATGCTGGCCCACCCCTCTCCTTTGGTCTCCACACTTCCTGGCTCTTTGTTATACAGAGGTGGCCTATCTGTCAGTAACCTATTTATCAGGCTGTCCTCTGTCTCGCTCTCTTCATCTTCTTCAAACGGACTTTTGTTCCCTGGCATTTCTAACACTGGGTACAGTTTATTTACTTCAATGTTATGCGCTCTCCATCTTTTAGCATCCGCATCCCATTTGGCATCCTGCACTGCTCTTACCGATCGTTTCACCCTTTCTTGTCGTCTATTCAGGTTCCTCTCGTGCGCTGCCCTAATCCATGCATTGAGAGCTTCAAACTGGGTTGGTCTAGGCATGGGTCTCATTGAGGTCATAACTGCTTTCAATCTGTGTAGCACCTCTAATCTGAACGTCCCGTACTTCGGAAACGTCAGTTCCTCATTTCCCTCTGTAATCTTACTCCACTCTGAAATCCACAATATTGTGTGCAGCCCAACATTTGCCGCCATATAACGAGCCGGCGTACCCTCCGGCGGGGCTTCTTCCCCTTCATAAGATCCTCGCCTCTCTTTTTTAAAAGCCGCTCTTAACCATTTAAAACACTTCATAATTATATGCACAATTTCCAGCCTCAATACTCTGTTTACTTCCTGATGACAATCCACCAATCCTAGCGCGGCTTTGCTCGCTGGCCTATCACAGCGCGGTCTTGCTCCGGCCGGCCAATCCCAGCGCGGCACCTTCTGACGTCACTCGTCTCCGCTTCGCAGCAGCACCCCTCCTTTCTCAACTCGTCTCCCGGTCATGCATGCGTCCCATTCATACACCGAAAAATGACTACTTCCGACCAAGCCGTCACTTCTCTTGACTGTACGTCCACAGTCTCTCTGTAATTGTCCTACCAATTTGACGAAACGTCCTCCGTCTCTCTGATAGGTTGCTTACACACAGTAACTTCCGACCAGCGTCCGTTACTCACACACTCACCCTTACGTTCCCCCTATCTCGGTCCTGTGGGCGATCAATGGTACCTCAAGACCCCCTTCACTCTGGTTGACAATTACTCTGGATGTCCGATACACCCGAACCACTTAAGCTCTCCTTGAACTTAAGATTTTCACCGGTTGCGCGCGCTCACAACCTGTTCCACAGTCACTCTACAGGCATTCAACTCTGCCAGACATTACAACATAGATACAGCACAAAAACACCGCAATCTAACACGCATGACCCTTTATACTCACTCTCGACCGATACTGCTGCTTTTTCTGTCTCACGTCATCCGGACCTTCTTCGGCAGGCGGCTCTTCCGAACATCGATCTCTAGGGGCCTTGGGGTAATCTAACCTGGCCTAAGTCACCTTCCTCAAGAAGGCAACCATCCTCTATAGCTACCAACTGCGGGGGCGGGATTTTGATCGCTATCTTATCACATTTGATCTAAACCCCGTTCTGGTCGACTGAACCTTTGTTGCCTGTCTTTGAGGAAAGAAGGTGCATCTCTTACCAGGTTAGTTCAATCAATAATGGACTCAGCTCGGAAGGACCACAAACAACTTCTAGCTTTCAAGGATTTATTATAAAGTTAGGGTAAGTTGTAAGTACAAGCATCTCAGCATGATATTCACCAGATACATGGGTACGATTACATACATGTGCTCTCGGAAAACCCTCAGACGAGCAAAGAAAACTACCAAAACTAGCTCCATTATTAATAGAGCTGCAAGCATCGACACGTATTGTGATCTCTCAATCATTTACAGGCGGAGTAAAAGGGTCAGGTTAGGCTGTCCCTACCCTGCTCTGGATGGTATCCCTACTTAACAGAATCCCAACCTACCAAAAGGTGTCAGCGGTGAATGACTCCCTAGGGAGATCACCCACTCTTAGTCTCTAGATGAAGACCTATAATCGCCGGTCATGACCCCTCTCTGCCTACCCATCCGCTCTCTAAAGGGTCCTCAGGCATCTGCTCTAACTCCCTCCCAGGGGTGCTGTCCCTAATACAAAAACACAATCACATTTGAGACGCCCCTCGAGAGACGCCCCTCACGTGGTGTTGCTCCTGGCTTCTTCCATGATGATCCGCATTGGGGCCTCGTGCGTTAGAGTTGACCTTGCTTCTCAGACTCTTCTCCGGCCCGCCGATACCCCCCAACATTCCTAAACCCTCCTCCGTGTCTGTTTCCTTCTCCTGAACAGAACCCTATTCATCCAACCTTTAATTGGGTCCCTCCTCACATTCGCAGACAGACATTTGCAGCTAGGATCCCAATTCTCATAAACTTCTAACAGAAGTTTGCAACATTTCGTCTCGGTGCAACTTGGCTCATACTAATACGTGTAAATCAAGCATGGTTAAACAATTCAGGCCTATAACATTTCTCATAATGATTATATTCTTCTACTTCTTTCATTAATCAATATCTCGTATCAATACTCTACTTTAGGATTATATAACACATCTATAAAATATAAACCTATGGCAAACATAACTACTAAATGTTATTTAGTGCAATCCACGTCGTGCAAATGAATACCTTTCCCAATCCTTTCAGCTCTGGCCCTGAGGCCTACTCCGTTCTGTGCTTACAACATGTCATTCCTTCATTTTAGCAGCTACACGACATGGATTCAGGATTAACCACGTCTAATAAGGTTATACATGTGCATACATTTCTGCATTAGTTCCACTTCTACGTAAATCTCTGGATTAACTACACATTTCGGAATATAAGTGAATATAACGTTAGCACTCATGGCATTTCTCTTCATGATAGTGCGTACTACGTGTAAGTGTGATGTACTGCTACAATTCGTTCAGTTTGCGCTCTCTCACACAGTATGCAGGAGGACAACAATATCCAAAACAATTGACATAGAGCTACAAGGCATCAAAGCAAATAAACAAACGGCAAAAGTGAAAATATTCTCTGCATAGTAACATGCCTTTTGTGAAAACCTAATTATGTATTTGTATTGTGTTAGACTCTTGTTCCTAAACATTACAGTAGTGTTATTTTTACATATAAAAAAAGCATTTTCCAATACTTTATATTCAAATATGGATGTTACTTTTCATTGATTCGAAAAATAGCTTCGAGTATGCTTGCTAATGTTCTGTTTCTACTATTCCCACAAGATATGTTATTCAAGATTGTACATTTGCACATTTCTGAGAGGCATAAACTCAGTTTCACAGGTTATTTAGATATCTTCGCCTCGAGGACGTCTTACACTTCCTTGAGGAGAGGATCCTGCCACCTGCTCAATAGTTATGTTTTTGCTGATAGTAATAAATAGGTTTCTGTCACAGGACTAGATTCCAGAGACTTGTATTGACAGAAAACATATCTGTGCTGGCCTTAATTGTATGTATTTTGGAATTATACTGCAACTGATATTTTCCTAAGGAGAGCCCAGGTCAGGTGAAACGACAGTTCTCCTTTAATTATTTTGCTTTTGCTATTGTGCATGAAATGCTTGTTAGACTTTGGACATCGCAATGTGTTGTATCTTATTCGTAACACTGCGTGGCCCTAGATCAATGGGAATATCCCGTAGAAAGATCAAAACTAGAATAATTGATCACAAAAGTAGCATAACATGTGAAAAGTGAGCCAAAAGGCTGCTCCAGCATTTTTAGCTGAACAACATCGCAAAGAAGTGTAGATAGGACAATTATTGAAATGATAAATAGCAGTCAGCACAATGTGGCCCAATATTTATTGAAAACAGGACAAACATTGTTTTTTTGTTCAAATACTCAAAAAATAGTCTGAAATATCACATCCCTAAGGAACAAATATCTTACAGGTATATAGGTATAATCAAGTGTGATGATTCCTGAAGAAGCAATTAATTCAGTTAGTAATTTCCGTTTTTGGCCCACTTTGGTTCTCCCTTATTTTAGTGTATTACATGTTTTAGACTGCCTTTGCTTTTCACAGCTACACATAACACATTTAATCTATGCCATGATAATATTTTAGAAATATGCTGCACATGTTATTGTTATTCAGTTTTTCTTCTCGGGATTCAGTTAGAACATTTTGTACAAGGTCGAACAGCATGGTGTACTATTTTTCCTGTGCTTGGTCAGCAACATCTTCTAATGTTTTAGACACAACCTGTGTTTCATTGAGTGTGCTATCCCTTTCAATGGGCACTGGATATTTGACTAGCTCTTCAAATGGCAGTTCCTGTGGACATAAACCTGTTGATGAGTTTTCAGAGTTGTCCCATGGGCTTATGGCTGCTTCAGGATTCATGGTCTGAGCCACTCCCTCTGGGGGAAATGGGTACATCAGCACCAGGAATACCAGCTCCTGGGCTGAACAGGCCATAGCCGGCACAGGGCATTTCCCCGGTAGGCTGCTAGGGTGGAGGCTGGTTTTGGGCCCCTGGGGCCTGTTTTTGCTACCGGGGGTTGGCAGTAGTGGCCCCCTGTAACAAATCGGCCGAAACCCACCCTCGCAAACTGCTCAGCTGCACTCCCTCTCACCCCACGGGGGGTAGCTGATCAGTTTGCCAGGGCCGGTTTCTGTTCCCAGTCCGGCCCTGGCTCTAATAACACAGATGCAGGACAGCAGGCTACTTCCTCGGCCACGGTTGTTAACTAGGATCATGTCTGTTCCTTAGAGCTCTTAAATTGGGCAATTGTGTAATCCTCGTTTGCGGAGACGGATCTGTTCTGGATTCACTAATCATTGAAATTATGGAGGAAACCCTGGGTGCCTCGTCCTCACCCTAATTTTGCGACACCTTTCCAAAATGACATGTTATGTTTTATATTATGATTATATTTGTTTGTATGCCATGCTTATTAGCAAAGCATTGAGTTTGCTTGGCTTGTACCTTATGTTATTTAGTTAGTTGCTAAGTTACTTTCCCGACCAAAAAGGGTGTGTAGTAAGTTAACTTTTGGGCACACTTTGGGTCTTCCTTATTTTAGTGTATTACACATTTTAGACTGCCTTTGCTTTGCGCATGTTATGGTTATTCAGTTTTTCTTCTCAAGATTCAGCCTGAAGATTTCGTACAATGTTAAACAACATGATGTAATGTTTTTCCTGTGCTCGGTCTGCAACACTTCCTAATGTTTGAGACACAACAATATGGATAAACTGCTGTTTTCCAACACTGTAGTATTTATCACATCAACCTTTAACTGCCCCTTGGAAAACAGAGAGAGGAATTCCAGCAGAGGGAGAAGGTCATGGAACGGGATTACCTGTTTTACTTAAACTGAGTTTATACCTATGATGAGGACCACCTAACTACAAATACCAGGTAGAGGGTCCGGTGCTAATCTCAGATATTTCTGATATTTCCCTGTTCTCACAAAGTGAGGGTAGATCTAGACAGATATATAATTTGCCATGGTAGAGTTTTTCATTGTATACAGTTTGCTTGTAGTGTTGATTACTTTGCTTAGTTGTTTACGTTTTCTAATCGCAGCACAATTGCTTCATAATAGACTATGACAGTTTCAATAAATATTTTGAACTTTCCTTGTGTGTTTCTTTTGTTTGCTATGTACATGCATGAGTGAGAAACGAAAGGTGATGGTCTATTTCCATGGTTCCCCTGGGGACCAGAGAGTCATTTTCTAGGTTGCCAATTCACCTGTTTCTTTGGGATGGTGAAGCACAGTGAGCTAGTCAGATTTTGGGCCCATAGGCACTGATGTGGTAAGGAGACTCAGTCTCTACATTCTGACATCCTGTGGACCCAAGGCACTGTTCTGTTTCCAACCAGAATCCCTGCAAGAGCCATAAAGATCACTTAGTACTATTGCAGATATTTCTGTAACTGATACTAGAATAAACTACACACAAGACCTTCCAAGTGATAAGAGCATATTCACGGCATAAATATCATTCCTAATTTGATTTTTTACTTACACCAGATAACACACTAGTATGCAGCAAGACTACAATAAAAATATAAATATGTTCATCAATATATTTGACCGCAAATCTATAGCAAAACCACATCTCACAGAATTCACTAGCATTGTCACACTAAAAGACTTTAGATGAGGCTTATGGAGACCAGCTACACAGCACCACCAAGCTAACCACAGTCTTCAGTAGAATTAGATGATAACAGGTCAATGTAGTGATATTCTGTGCTTTAAATGAGCATGTACTGTCTAGTACTGAGCACCTGCACATATTCAAAAGAGAGTGTACCTGCACTTCTCAGTGTTGCGGCAGTACATTTAATAGAAAAGTACAGGCACATCTCAGGAGCACACATATACTCTGAATAGTGAGTACCTGCACTTCACTATTTCCAATGACAGGACTGGTGATGTCATTGCAGTAAAAAGTTTCCTGAGTTATGGAGGTGGGTATAACAAGGGACCACAACCATGTTAGCACTGAATAAAAAATATGAGTGAGTAAACAGGACATTGAGAATGGTATGGGTGGTTAAGGCCAAGAATAGACAGCCGATGGATAAAAGATTATGTGCGAGTTCTAGCACATCACTACCTAGGAGGCAGAAAAATACATTAGGCTCAGAATTGTAGGCTGCATTTTGCATGACCTTTAAAAACAACAGGTAATTAGCAATATGTAAATAAATAGCAACACGGCCTGGTGTGATAAAAACACAGAATTTAGAATTTGCTCGTTTAGTGTTATAGTGAATCATAGGCACAAGCACTGTGGTAGTTGTATATGCTAAGTGAATTTTTCGAAAGTCAAATAAAATGAGATTTGATTCTGGTTTGAAAGGAATGGTAATTCCCCGCAAAAATTGACATGTTAAAGAATATAATTACTGTATGTGTACTTTTATATTTCACGTAATCAAGCCAAAACAGGGTGACAACACCTGATAGCTATTAGGCCTGGGGGGTTTCACAGAATTCTGCCATGCGGAACTCCACGAAGTGACCAAAAAACTCTTTCGACCTACGTAGAGTTCCACAATCGGCAAAGTGTGTTGGGTTGCACCCTTTGCGATGACTTTTAGCGCTGGGTGTTTGTCCTGCGCTGAAAAAACAGCTTGAACTGCACCACGTGCAGCAAAAGAGTGCGCTGCTGCTTTCTGCTGCTCAAGTAGATCTTTTACTTTAGTGGCAGCTTCCTCAATGCGAATGGAAAGTTTCTCGACAACAGCTGCATGGAGCAACGTTTTTCAGAACTTGGGACACTACGCGAAAAAGCGGGGTGGGAAAAACACTGCAAACTCTGTGAAAATAGAGAAATTTGATGCCCCGGCCTAACTGGTATCAGTAGCAGTAGACCTTATGCCTGCAAAAACACGAAGCAGGACTGAAGAAATCCACTCCTAAACATACAGTAGGGTAGGGCTGAAAAAGCCATAGATCTTCTACAGACCTGAATGGCTGAAACATGCTATATAGCTTAACTGATAAATAGTGCCCTGAAACCCCCTGTAGTTTTTTATTTTTTGTAATCTTAAAAAAAGTGGAGATGATAGTGGTCCTGCAACCTTCATCCTAAAAAATGTTTTTTTTTCCCAACCAGCATCATAAAGCCACCAGTAGGATTGGTGCATGACATCTTCAAGCCATCCTTCAGCCAAATACTGAATATAGACACTGCTGCAAGTGATGGGCAAACTATAGAATTCCTCATGGACCCCACTGAAGCAAAATCCTATTTAAAAAAAAATGAGATTTCTATTTTACTTTAGTCTATTGATTGTACTTATGTACTATTGTGGGCCCAACGTAAAGAAGTTTACTGCAACTATTAATTGTAGCACCATCATTGTGCAAGTGGAGGGTGATGCTGGCCCTTGTACAGTGACCAGCTGTGCTAGATTTTCTGGTTGAACCATGATGCCATGATCCTGCAAGTGAGCAACATTGGTTATATCTAGAGACACATCACCCTCATCGTACATGGTTGCTTGATGAGTAGCTGACAAATCAACCTTTCTTTATCAACATTACACTGCATTTTGATTGTTAAAATCCAAATCCCAACATGTCAGTATCACCTTTAAAGAGTTGGTTGCGTACCTTTCCTGCCGAGGCGACACAGGCCCCGAACCTCTATGCGTCGTACATCACAAGCACTGTGATGAAAATCTGGGACCGAGTGGCGGTGCGGAGTGAACTTACCTCATTCCCCTCCCCGCTAACACTCATTTTTGGGAACCCCGATTTTACGCCCGGCCTGGATCCGCAGGCGTATACAGCGTGGAGAGCCACCCCCTGTAGAGAGGTGGGGCATATGTTCAACCTGGAGGGTGTCCTCTCCTTCCAGAAAGTGAGGGACGATTACGGGATACAGGAAGCGGATCGGCTTCCCTACCTGCAGATTCGACACTGGGTCCTACACCCAACTGTTCGTCCAGGTGCGCAACGGTTCCTCACGCCCTATGAAAAATGGCTTCTCACTCGCACGTCAGAGAAGAAACTGCTTTCCGACCTGTACCAACACCTACTTCTTCCACACATCCACACCTATCATCCAGGGAGGACAAGATGGGAGGAGGACCTTGGGAGGCAACTTACACGGAAGGAATGGGAAGGAATCTATCATAGAGCCAGACACTCGGCGTACCATACTGGCCTCACTGAGACCCTAACGAAAGTAGCCATGTAGTGGTACCACACCCCGGCGTGCATACACAGGTGGGACCCCAAGATAAGCGATCGCTGTTGGAGGGGTTGCGGGGAGCAGGGCACACTTGAACACCTACTCTGGAGTTGTGAGAAGCTGCACCAATACTGGTCCACCATCCTAGATCTCATAGACGCACATTTGGACACGCAGCTCCCCCGTTTCCCTGCTTATGTGTTACTGGGCCTGCCAAACACACTGATGTACCCCCTGAAATCCATGAGAGGAAGGTTGATTGCTATAGCTCTGGGTGCTGCCATACAAAACATAGTGGCTCGCTGGAGGGACCCACAACCTCCCGCTCATCTTGGCTGGCTTCACAGGCTTTGGATGGTGCTGGGGATAGAGAAGCTGTCCCTGACTGCAGCGGGGCGGGGAGAGGAGTTTGCAGACATCTGGTGGCCATTTCTGACGCTGCTCACTGGGGAATTCAGGGAATTGAGCTGCCCTCGGTACTTACGCCTATTACATTTTGCGGATACTCCTATCCCGGAACGTCAGACTACAACTTGGGGGCACGCGATTCAGGGCAGGAGAGCGCGGGTGCTACCTCACTAGACGAACTGTACTGGAAGGGGTCAGGCCAGCATACCTAAGCGGACAAGAAGGGGGGGAGGGCGAGAGGGGGGGTTGTTAGGGTTTGTTGGGGTTTTCCGTTTTGCACAGCCTGATACAGCTTCCGACTCATACTCCATTAGCCTGACGCGGCCGGCCCGGCAGGGTTGTAGGTGGCCTGCTGTGTTACTTTATACCGTACGCAACTGATGCTACCCAAGAATTTTTTTTCACAAACTGTGACTGTGTGACCGAGGCCTTAGCCTACTTGAGTCGGAATTGTCTTGTTGCTCTGAATAAAAACATTTAATACTAACGAGTTGGTTGCCCTTTATGGAAGCATATATACGATATAATCTGAATATGTGCACCAAATTACATAAGCTACTCTTCACATTGATGACAATTCTCGACCACGTCAACTTTGTAACAATTACTTTTATCTCCATTGCATTGTCTGTTATAGTAGATGTATACTAATATTCCAGTAATTACTTGCCCTACTCACGCCCATGTGTCCTCCCCTACTGGCGCTGCCTTGGCTGATAACATCCAATACCAAAACCCAGCAATGTCTTTGAGGAAGCATATAGCCAAGCCCACAGTTGACCAGTGTTCTTAGCCGAACAGGCATTTTATTCCACCGGGAATTTTTTGAGCGGGCTGGGGCCCTTGGAAGCTGGTTCTGAAAGCCCAGGGGCTCACTTGGTGCCTTTTTCACTTTCCCCAGCTCCCTGAGGTTAATTAAAGCAGACAGAGAGTCTTCAAGCGCTTCCAACTTTGGAGCTGGGGAACCAAGTTGGATTCTTAAGTCGACTAAACATCCAGTAATTCTGGCCAAATACCTCTATCTCCTCGTGACTACCAAAAATGAATGAGTCTTCGCGTAATGTAACTGGTGCTCAAGTAAAGCACTCTGATACGTTTGGGTCAAGTTTGCGCTATATAAAACTGCAAAACAAAAGTGAAGGTAGAGAGAAAGCAATCAGAGGAGAAGAGACAGATGAGGGAGTGCGGATGGATGAATGTTAGAGAGATATGACCCGAGGAGATGAAGGGAGCAGGTTTGTTTGAGCATTTTTGCCAAGGCCGTTTTTGGTTCCCTAGTCCAGCACTGCTAGAGAAACAACTAAGTGTGCCCCTTGGCCCCAAAAGGGGAGGTTTAGATTCCTGGGCCATACTGGAGGTGCACCGCAGTGCACACCTGATAAGACTGCTACACCGTTGTGGTAGGTGTTATGCTTCAGAATATTGCCATCACACAACACATAATACACCCAGAGAACATTGAGGGTGGAGATGACAGCACAGAGAAATAGGATCCTTAACAACACCAACAAAAAGAGAGCCTGACGGGGAATGAAATCTTGGATGATATCATCTTGCACGTTTCTGACTTGCCACAAATGACAGCACTTTACACAAGCATGTTCTGAACAACACGTCACTAAAGAATGCACCTCAAGCTGTACTTATTGAATGTGCGGAGAAATCAAACCTTTTCTGCCCAGCAAGTTCCCTCATTTGCAGTAGGGTAACCTACTAAATGTGCTGGTGTGGGGGGTGGAGGTGCACACCTAGTTTGACTCCCTGGTTGCTCTTTAGGAGGAAGGTAAAGGGAGGTGTCAAGTTTCTCAGGGGAGCCCCACAGATTGTGTCTTAGTAGAGGCGCATGGAGCGGCCCTTTCAAACAGGAGGCAACTATGCCTTTTCCTATAAGATACTGCCAGTGTGGAAGGAGACGTGATCCAAGAATCTGCACCGGCCACCCCTCCGCCTGGCCCTTGACGTAGTCCTGAAGGGTGTATTTGAAAGAAAGAACGTTAGTTATAGATTCCTTACCTTATAATTACCCCCAGGCGTCAGACTGGATCTGGAAAGTTTTTCGTCAGCAGTACCTCTTCACGTCGGAAGGTGGCGTCGGTCAGCTCCCCGTCCGTCGTCGCTGTCGTGGTCGCCGGGATGATGTCGCAGTAGCTACTTAGACGCCGCTCTTGCGAGGTGACGTCAGTCCTTTCTTTTTCCGCACAAGCCAGCGCAGATCTGGGAAGAGTGGTTCCTCCAGTCAATATTTGACCGTCTTTTTTTTACTTTGTCAACTTCTTTTTTGAGGCTTCGACTCCTAAGGTGCACAAGGGATGCCCGGCTTCAAGCCATGCAGTGCCTATCATCGGATGATGTCGATGACGGATCCGCACCGCGTGTGTCTTTTTTGCCTGGAGCGCGACCCCAAGTCGTGCTCCGACTACCTGCTGATGGCGCTGAAGGCTTTGCAGGAGCGGTCCTGAAAGCTGCTTGAGCACCAGAAGTCAGCTCCGTGATGTTAGAGGTCCCGTTTGTGAGGCAGGTCGAGGGGCGTGTCGCGGACCCACCATCATTCGGGTTCCAAGTCTTTTAAGTCTTTGCACTCAGGGTCGGGTAAGTCGAAGCATAAGAAGAAGTCGAAGAAGCATCGTCGCCCTTCGACTTCTCCACGTTGGTCGGCTGACCCGACGATGAATTGTTATTGTTATTGTTAAGTAAATTTATTCAGCGCAACAGCTACCCGTAGGTTTCCCGGCACTATAGAACATCACAACAGAGAGGAAGAATGCCAGAGAAATAATCTGTTGATTAAAAAACCACGTCTTTAAGTCCTTGCGAAATTTATAATATTGTGGTTCTATACGCAGCAAGAGTGGCATGGAATTCCAGAGTACTGGGGCAAGATATGAAAAGGAGCGTCCTACCATTTTAGATTTCTTAATTCTAGGCACTGAGAAGTAGTGCTGACGAGCAGAGCAAAGGGATCGTGAAGGGTGGTATTGATGCACCAACGCTTGAAGATAGTGTGGTGCGACTCCAGCATTTAACCTATGCATAAAGCAGAGAGATTTAAACTCAATGCGGCTTTCCACCCTCAACCAATGAAGATCCCGAATTGCAGCCGAGACGGACATCCTTACAGGAAGATTGCAAAGCAGTTTAACGGCCGCATTCTGGACTATTTGTAATCTGTTCAACTCCTCCTTGCCCACTCCTAAATACAGCACATTGCCGTAATCAAGCCTAGAGGTGACAAGCGCCTGAATTACCGTTCTCTGAGTGGGCAAGGGAAGCATCCAGAGAATCTTTTTGAGCCATTTCAGTATGACAAAACAAACGGAAGCTACTTTACTTGCTTGTTATCTCATGGTGAGCTGGTCATCAACCACAAAGCCCAGATTACGGGCAGATTGAACCGGGGTTGGAAGAGGCCCCATTTGAGAGGGCCAATGTTGTGGGCCCCATAAGATTTTATCTTTGCCAAAGAGCAGTAGCTCCGTTTTATCCCAGTTTAGCTTCAGTTTGTTGTCATACATCCAGCTTGCAATGTTGGTCAGTCCTGTGTTTAATGAGGAGGTGTTATTATTAGACTTGGTGGAGAAAGAGTAGATAAGCTGGGTATCATCGGCGTAAGAATACACCGTGAGCCCTGCTTGTTCTGCTATAGATGCCAAGGGACTAACATAAATATTAAAAAGCAGCGGGCTCAAAATTGAGCCCTGGGGAACTCCATGCTGTGACCCATGTATCTCAGACTTAGAGAAGGTGGAAAAAACCAGAAAGGTACGATCCGTCAAAAAGCTCTCTAGCCACTTTAATGCATGGCCCGTGATGCCGCATGATTGAAGGGTTTGTAGAAGAACAGAGTGTGAGACCGTATCAAAAGCAGCGCTTAAATCCAGAAGGATAAGCGCCACAGTTTCACTGTTATCCACTAGGCGGCGGATGTTATCAGTAACGCCCAGCAGTGTTGACTCAGTGGAGAAACCTGCACGAAACCCTGACTGGGAGCCGTGCAGTAGATGATGTGTCTCAATATGTTGAACCAACTGGGTGTTAATGTGTTTTTCCAGAATTTTGGAAAAAATGGGTAAGAGTGAAATAGGACAGAAGTTAGATAATACTTCTGGGTCAGTGCTTTTTTTAGAAGGGGCATGACCATAGCGTGTTTCCATGCTGGTGGCACAGCGGCTTCTTTTAGAGAGACATTTAGTAATTGCATAATTAAGTTAGTTGTTGGGAAACTGAGAGACTGTAGGATTGACGGGGGAAACAGGTCCTCTGGGGAGCCAGACTTAACTCTATTCAAGATTTTATAAATGGAGGTAACGTCCAGTTTATCCCATTGAGTTAGAAAAGCCTGATTAGGATTAGAAATATCTGTCTTCATGGGAAAAGGCTTTTCTAAAAGGACGGATGTTCCTAAATTCTGCATTCCAAAATCTTTATAGATGGTTTCAATCTTGGAGACAAAAAAGACCGCAAGATCATTGCAGCGTTTGGCATCCAAACAAGGAGGCTTGGGCTGACATGTGGCTCCAGAAAGCTCTCATACTACTTTAAAAGGGGTTTTGGGCAGTTTTGAGCTTCTTGGATGGAACGTTTTGTATGCTCAGCTTTGGCGTTGCGGCAAAATATGTGATAGCTGCTCAGAGCTAGTTTATATTGTGTTTTTGTTTTAGGGTCATACAGCTTCTGCCATTTCCTCTCTAGATTTTTACACTTAGTTTTTTCCTTTTTTAAGGTCTCTGAGAACCAGGGGGCAGGGGCATGGTGGTAAGTGTTCACTTTCTTATTAGAGACAGGGAGACATATGTCGATGACTGATTTAAGCCAGAAATGCATGACCACTTCCTCTTCCAAGGAAGAGATTGAATCAGCTGGTTTTGTATTTTCGAGAAGCAGATTAAGTTTTATAGTATCCAAATTCTTCCAATTTCTGCCCTTGGACCGATCGGACTGTAAGTTGAATGCGGGTGGTGTCCCATCAGTGGCTCCGCACGCGGAGCCCAAAGAGTCAACTCCACGTTTCACTCCCTTTCCAGGACCGGGAGTGACTCCCCCCAGTTTCATAGGTTATATGAGGCAATGCAGGCTATTTTTGGGCGGCCCAAATCCGCCGGCGCACCTTCGGGCCCCACAGACTCAGTTGGGGGCCTAGGCCTTCTCTGCTGGTAGCTCTGGTCCAGGTCTGCAGGCTCCCCTCGGATCCAGGTCTGGATCCTGATTTGGGCCGGTTCACCTGGTTACGCCTCCACCGGTGCCGCTTCCTCCAAAACTACTACCGCGTTCGACGCCGGTCAGAACTCCGGCTAGTGTGGACCCCGGCCTCCAGCCCGACGTGGAACCGGACCGGCATTGTCCGACGCCGGATCTGGCGCTGAGAGGGGTTTTCATGCCCCTGTTCACTCCTGAGGCCCCTTTTCTACCAGAATTGCACTCAGATGCTAACGAGGAGGACTGGGAGGGATCAGGTGACCCTCTAGCTGACCAGGACAGTGAATAGACTGGAGAGAGGAACTGGGGGATGTCCGTGGTTTGGACACCTCACCTGACCATGGCATGTTGTCTCCTCCTACTGTGCTTATGGAGGAGGGATTGTCATACGCAGTTGTGTTGCGTAGGGCGGATGAGTCTCTCAACCTCGAGATTCCTACGGTGGCGGTCAGGACTAACATCCTGACAGAGGAGCTTCAACCGTCTGCAAGCTCTTCGGAGCCCTTGCTACCATTTATGAGGCCCTCACCAACATCCTTTTGAGCACATGTTCAGGCCCAACACGGGAGCTCCCATGGACAGGATGGTTGCCCGATGCCCCCGCCAGGCTCCGGGTGACCCCACTTTCTTATCCCAACACCCCACTCCGGAGAGCTTGGTGGTGGAAACCTCCACTTCCAAAAGCATCTTCCCTACTGCTCCACCGGAAAGGGAATCCAAGAAGCTGGACCATCTTGGAAAGAAAATGTTCTCTTCCGCCAGCTCAGGACTGTGGGCTGTAAACACTGCATGTCTCTTGGACTGTTATTCCCACTCGCTGTGGGATACGGTGGGGCAGGTGTTGCCTCAGGGTCCGGAGGATGCCCGGGCAGTGCCCTCCCAGGCTGTTGCAGCCGGGAGAGATGCAGCGAAGTTTGCGAAACGTTGTGGGCTGTACACCGCCGATTCTCTGGGCAGGACCATTTCAACGTTGGTAGCGCTTCGGCGCTATGCCTGGATGAGGTTGACTGGTTTTTCAGGGGATGTCTAAAACACCTTGATGGATATGCCCTTTGATGGTGTTGCCTTTTTGGCGACAAAGCAGACATTGCTCTAGAGCGTTTTAAGGACTCACGGGCTACGGCCAAGTCCTTGGGCCTCTAATCTCCCCCTGTGCAGTCTGCTTTTCAAACCTTTCATTGCTACTGAAGGGGTGCCTTGCTTTGTCCTGCCCAGAGCCACAGGCAGCAGCAAGTTACACAACCTTCACATGGACGTGGGAAAACCGTTGTGGTTCTGGGGGCCAGCAGGCGGGCCAGTCCACCAACCCCCCCTCTGCAGCAGCCTCCAAACACTCCTGGTGCGACATTTCAGGCCCATCAAACACTAGTGGGCTGCAGGATTCGCCATCACCTCCCCCACTGGCGCAACTTCGCGTTGGACAGGTGGGTTTTGCAAGTAGTCTGAAGTGGCTACTCCCGCCCCTTCGAGACTACCCCTCTAGCCTTGCCACCTAGATAACACCGCATGTCGGAAGATCATCTAGCCCTTCTCCGGCGGGAAGTTACAGCTCTCTTAGACAAGGGAGCCATCAAGCCCATTTCTGTCCCAGAAGTAGTTTGTGGTTATTACTCCCACTACTTTCTGGTCCCCAGGAAGGACAAGGGCCTGCGTCCTATCTTGGATCTCAGGGACGTCAATCACTTCCTCTGGAAGGAGAAGTTCAAGATGTTGATGCTTGCTCAGGTCTTGTCTGCCCTCTACCCGGAAGACTGGATGGTAGCGTTGGACTTGCAGGATGCTTATTTTCACATCCAGTCCTGCCTGCCCACCGGTAGGCCACCAGCATTTTCAGTTCACCATGCTCCCCTTTAGCCTTCCCAGCACCCCTCGGTGTTCACCAAAGTGATGGCGGTGGTCACAGCTCATCTGTGCAGATCAAGTGTTTCCGTCTTCCACTATCTCGATGACTGGCTGTTGAAGGCAGGCTAGCCCCAGGCAGTCGTCTCCCAACTCCAGGCTACGGCCAACAATTCACACCTGATTCCCTGTCAGAAGCTCCTGTTTATAGGAGCGTTTCTGGACACCACACGGTTTTGGGTCTATCCTCCAAAACAGCGAGTCTGGGATATTCGGGCAATGATTCCGATCTTTCAGCCTCTAACCCCGGTTTCAGTCAGAATGACCCTGAGGCTTCTGGGCCTCATGGCCTCCTGCGTCCTGCTGGTCGATCATGCCAGGTGGCATATGCAGGCTCTGCAGTGGGACCTGAAATTCCAGTGGACGAAGCATCAGGGGAATCTGTTCTATTGCATCCAGATCTCGGAAGGCACTGCACGCCAACTGCAGTGGTAGCTCCAGGATTAGGACAATGGCAGATCCCTCTCCCTTCCCCAGTCAGACCACACTGTGGTGACAGGCGCGTACCTTATGGGATGAGGCAGCCACACGGGAGAGGAGGAGATCAGAGACCTCTCGTCCCTGGCGGAGTCAGGGCTCCACATCATCTTTCTGGAGTTCCGGGCGATTTGTCTTGCACTGAAGGCATTCCTTCCCTCTGTCTGGGGAAGAGTCGTGCAGTTGTTAAGGGACAACACCACTGTCATGTGATACTGCAATAAACAGGGCAGGGTGGGGTCGTGGACCCTATGTCAAGTGGCCCACTCCCTCTAGGCCTGGCTGGAACATCAGGGCATATCCCTGGTTGTTCAACACCTGTCAGGTTCTCTGAACACCAGGGCGGATGAACTCACCCACAGGTGCATGATGGATCACGAATGGCATCTTCACTTGGAGGTGGTGCATGGCCTCTTCCAACAGTGGGGAGTGCCCATTCTGCACGTTGGAATTTCCAAGGCAGCACTCGCTAGGCGAAGCTTTTCTTTGCGAGTGGAGTTGCTGACTGTTGTATGCCTTTCCACCTATACCACTTCTGCCCAGAGTGCTGAAGAAGATCAGGCGCAATCCGGCCCAAGTCATTATTGTGGCTCCTGTTTGGGTATGAAGGGTCTGTTATCCCAAGCTGCTCAACATGGCTATCGATCCTTCGATCAGACTGCCTCTTCAGGAGGAACTTCTGTTGCAGGAGCTGGGGACGGTCCTCCATCCAAACTTGTCCTGCCTCCACCTCCTTGCATGGAGATTGAGTGGCAGCAGTTGACGTCTTTCGATCTGCCTCCTGAAGTCTGTGATGTAATCTAGGCAGCCAGGAGTCCCTCCACTAAGATGGTATACGCCTGCCGGTGGAACACGTTTGTGGCATGGTGCACAGCAAAGGCTGTGGATCCCCTTTCTGCCCCTCTTTCGAAGGTTCTCTTGTTTCTTCTTTCTCTCACCCAGCAGGGCTCTGCTCTGGGCACTATCAAGGGATACAAGAAACACAAAGGTAACAGTTATACAGGAGCGCACTATCAAGGGATATCTTTCGGCCATCTCTGCCTTCCTTCGGCTTCCAGATCAGCCTTCCCTTTTCAAGTCCCCATTGTAAGTTGCTTCTTAAAAGGCATAACTTATCTCTTTCCTCTTATTCCCTTCGTTATGCCTCAGTGGGACTTGAACCTGGTTTTAACTTATTTAATATGCGCTCCCTTTGAGTCACTTCCCAACTGTCCTTTAAGGCTCTTGACTCTCAAAACTGCGTTCCTAGTGACCATCACATCTTCCAGACGAGTGAGTGAGCTCCAGGCGCTTTCTTCAAAACCTCCTTTTCTCTCTATACATCTGGACAAAGTTGTCCTTAGGCCTCGTCCATCCTTCCTGCCCAAGGTTGTCACTGCCCTCCACATCGGGCAGCCCATCACCTTGCACTCCTTCTTTCCGCCTCTGCATCCTTCAAAAGAGGAAGAGCAGCTCCACCGCCTGGAACTGAAACATGCACTTTCTTTTAATCTGGATCACACAAAACAGTTCTAGGTGGATGACCAACTCTTTGTTGGCTATATGGGTGCCAAGAAAGGTTGGGCCATACACAAGCGAACCATTACTCGATGGGTCGTTTTGTGTATAAAAGCATGCTATTCTCTAGCTAAAAAGGAGCCTCCAGTTGGGCTACACACCCATTCCATCAGGGCAACGGCAGCTACTACTGCCTTGGAAAGAGGAGTTCCTCTGAATGTCATCTGTCAGGCAGCTACGTGGGCATCATTGCACACGTTTACAAAACACTACTGCATGGACAAACAAGTCCGGAGAGACGGCTCAGCTGGCAGTTCTGTTCTCCAGGACTTTCTGGTGTGATCTTGGTTCGCAGACCCACCACCGGGGTTGGTATTGCTGAGGTATCTATTCTAAGTATTTGAGATAATAGCCGTGCAAGGCACTTTGGTTTATCCTAGGATTAAGGCGTGGGTCGTGCTCCTATGTGTACCCCCGCTCGGGAATACGAAATAAACTAAGGATTGCGCTGGCACTCAACAATGCCAGTGTCACATAGGGCACAGACTGTTGTGTGCTGAACTTGTCAGCAAGGCTTTGAACAATAAAGTTTTCAACAAACGCTGTTTTTTGGTTCAACACTCTTTAGTATTTTATTCATACTTGTTGAAAGTTGTTGTTTGCCAGTTTCATAAATTTTTTCAATCAGTCGGTATATTTACTCAACAATTGTATTTGTATCCAACTTATATTTCAAAAGAATACATTCCGTCTATTCCAATGCATTTCGGCCTGGTGGGCCTTCATCGGGGAAGTCTGTGAAACAAAGATAGTATCTATCAACATCTATAACACGATACGGGTATTTACATATACAATATACAAAACGATACAACTCCGTTAATCACATTTTTAGAACATAATGCATTAAATGCAGTGTCCAAACAGCATTTACAGGAACTTGAATGAATGAATGAATGAAATTATTTGTAAAGCGCGCGATGGCCAAAACGGCTTCCTGGCGCTGGGAGCTCTAAAGAACCGGACAGACAGGGCCAGGAGGTTTAGCGGGGGTAGGCCAGGGCAAACAGGAAAGTTTTTAGCGCTTTACGAAAGTGTGAAAAGATAGGGATCGAGCGCATAGAAAGAGGAAGGGAGTTCCAGAACCGGGGAGCAAGAACAGAAAAACGGGTTCCACCAGTGCGAGATTTGTGAAAGCGGGGAACAGTGAGGAGGGCAGAAGATGATGAACGGAGAGTGCGGGCAGGGGTGTGAAGGGAAATCAGAGAATTGATGAAAGCCGGTCCAGAGTGATCAAGGGCCCGATAAACAAGGCACCCTAATTTGAACAGGGATCTCTGCAAAATGGGCAACCAGTGAAGGGATTTTAGGACGGGAGTGATGTGATGGGTTTTGGGCAAGTGAAAGATGAGACGGGCAGCCTGATTCTGGATAGCTTGTAAGCGGCGGGTTTCATAGGCAGGAATGCCAGCGAACAAGCTATTGCCATAATCAAGGCGGGAAGTGATAAGGGCAGAAATAATGATTTTAAGGGAGTCAAGAGAAAAGAAACGAGAGATTTTCCGGATCATCCGGAGGGAGAGAAAACAGGAGGACACCACGGCACTGACCTGGCCGTGCATGGACAGGTCCTGTCTAACCTTGATGCCCAGAGTTTTAACGGAGGGAACGGGGGTGGGAGAGGGGCCAAGAATGGGAGGCCAGAAAGCAGGGGACCAGGGGCTGGATGAGCCGCCAATCAGAACAAGCTCAGTCTTATCTGGATTGAGCTTGAGGTGGTTGGCGCTCATCCACCCAGAAATAAAAACCATGGTGGAGTGAAAAAAGGATGGAGAGTGAGAAGAAGAGGAAAGATCAAAGACGAGCTGGAGGTCGTCAGCGTAGTTATACACAGAGACCCCCAGCTCTAGAAGGGAAGAGATAAGAGGGTGAATGTAGAGATTGAAAAGAAGGGGAGAAAGGGAGGAACCTTGGGGGACCCCACAGGGCACCGGGAGGGGAGAAGCAGAAAAGCCGGGAAGGTGAACGGCTTGAGAACGACCTGTCAAAAAGGAGGTGATCCAGGAGAGGACAGAGCCTCGTATGCCCGCTGCGCTGACACGGTCCAGAAGAATGTTATGGTCGACCGTGTCAAACGCAGCGGACAAGTCGAGGAGGATCAAAGCTTGGGGAGAGTTGACGTCGGCCTTGGCTTTAAGCTCGTCAAGGACGGCTAACACCACGGTTTCGGTCGAATGACCTGAACGGAAACCGGCTTGGTGAGAGGCCAGGAGCTGGTTCTGTTCAACATAAGCAGAGAGACAGGAAGTAACATAAGATTCGAGAATTTTAGCAAGATAAGGAAGAAGAGAGATAGGTCTAAAGTTAGAGGGAAGGGAAGAATCGAGACCAGGTTTTTTAAGGATGGGAGAAACAATAGCAGATTTAAATGAAGAAGGGACCAATCCAGTGGAGAGAGAGGCATTGAGAAGAGAGAGAACTTGTTTTATGACGCCTGATGGATTGATACCCCTGAGTTTTACGCGCTAAGCTTGTTGGTGTGTTACTATACTCTACTAGATTTCTCATCCCAAAAATGCTATCAACATCATATTCACATGCCCACAGTTATCACATGTCCCGGAGGGTTTGTAACAGATCTTAAAGAACTGGGTTCGGGTAGTTATAAGCGTTTTAAAACGCTTATTTAAGTAAGTATTTTACGCGCAGTTGTAGGTCTTACCGGGAATGTTAAAATAACTGGATCGCAAGCTACACAGGAGGCAACTGCTCTCTTCGCAGAAAAGTTGGCGTGTGACGTGTATGGGTGGGGCTTCATTTATACTGATGCGCGCGCTTTGGTTAAAGGGCCAGGCTATGGGTTATCGGGGTATGACAACGTATCACAATGTAAAATGGTAACAGATCTTATAAACATGCAGCACTATAATTACATGATTTGCAAATCACAAATAGCAACTAAATTCTGTCCGTTCATTAATGCCTAGTGGGCGTAAAGTCTGTAAATAGAATATCCAATGATTTTCACGTTTTAACAAGGCTTTTCTGTTGTCTGTTTCTTCATTCTTTTCAACAACTTCCAAAATGCATGCTTTGATTTGGTTGATCTGGTGGTTGTGCTCGATGAAATGTGTAGCGACGGCTGACTTTAGCATTTTTGTCCTTATATAACGGAGTTGTATCGTTTTGTATATTGTATATGTAAATACCCGTATCGTATAGTGATAGATACTATTTGTTTCACAGACTTCCCCGATGAAGGCCCACCAGGCCGAAATGCATTGGAATAGACGGAATGTATTCTTTTGAAATATAAGTTGGATAGAAATACAATTGTTGAGTAAATATACCGACTGATTGAAAAAATTCATGAAACTGGCAAACAACAACTTTCAACAAGTATGAATAAAATACTAAAGAGTGTTGAACCAAAAAACAGCGTTTGTTGAAAACTTTATTGTTCAAAGCCTTGCTGACAAGTTCAGCACACAACAGTCTGTGCCCTATGTGACACTGGCATTGTTGAGTGCCAGCGCAATCCTTAGTTTATTTCGTACTCCCGAGCGGGGGGTACACATAGGAGCACGACCTACGCCTTAATCCTAGGATAAACCAAAGTGCCGTGCACGGCTATTATCTCAAATAGTTGAACTCAAATCCTGCTCCGTAGCTGTAGCACGCAAAGCAAGAAACATGCAATACGATGAGATCACGAAACTTACGGAAACCAAAGCAGATACATTTGCATACTCCAGTGAAGAATCTTCCAAAATATATTCACTTATTCAAGAAGAAACCATTGAATATACTACCACTAAATCAAAAGATCAACAAGTGAAACAACTTTTGTATCTATCACGAAAAATCATCAACCAACGGCTACATGCCAGCACTATGATTCGATACCACAAAGCGTCTAGGATTCCAAGGGGACTGAGAATAATATTAAAACCATCCTTGTGTAAAAATTCACTGATAAATGGTACGCAATTTTAAATAAATGTTCTTTAGACCTCATCCTGATGATAATCGAGGAATTGGCCCAAATACTAGAAGAATTAGAGAAAGACATAACCATCGTGAAAGAAGATCTAAGTAAAATGATGACAGCTGAAGAATTGAATAAAGTATTAGAGGATACCAAAACTCAATTGGCAAAACACTCAGAAGAAGTTAACGAAAGGAAATTACGTAAATACCGTCGAGATACCATCGATTATAAATTGGGTGAAGTATATAATTGGGCTGAAGTATACGCCAAAAAAAGACAAAATCGCCCATATACACAACAGACGGATACATCCTCTTCAGACACAGATGCCGCATCAGACGCTCCTAGAAATAGACCTCCAAGACCAACAACCACAGCCACTGCTAGTACATCTGCTCAGCCTTTTTTAGGAGTAAGTCCCAATGAAGAAGAAGACCCAGGAGGTCTAGTAGAAGATCAAGGATCAGTGAAGGAGAAAGATCCTCCTCAAACCCGGAATGCAACGACCAAGAAAGACAAGAAGAAGAACAGATAGATAACCTAGTAATCAACATCTCAGACGTCAATCTCACTAAGTTACAGATCACAACTCTTCAGAAGGGAACATCATTTGTACCAACAGCTCATACCAATCATTTAGAAGTCAACATCAGCTTATTCAAACTTATGGGAAAGCTTAGACTTAGACACTTCTTTTCGAACATCGTCACTGAGCAGCAGGGTAACCAAGACAATAAGGAAGACTCCTTGAAAGGTCTAACCACTACAAGTACCTATATGGCTCCCATTAGCCACAAGACGCTGGATCTATTTGAACAACTAGTCAAAGAAGACTTAAGTAAAATCAATTACCGAAAAAAAAACCTAAACCAGGAATCTCACTCAAAAAGAATATGCTATCCTTAAAAACATTACAAAAACAATTTGATGGACAGAATGTAGATCAATGTCTTACATTCACCCCAGTACAAGGATCTGGGCCTAAATCCATCGTTTTTTGCACTCCACACCACCCTGGGTCAGATAATGGCTTTATGCAAATCAGCTCTGACCCTGTGCCCCATGGGAACAGTCCAGTCCGATCTACAACAGCCATATCTTTCCCAGACCGGAATCAAGCATCCGAGGACCGGACCGGTTTCGAGGTAACACCTCTCATCAGCCCGGCTAGCTTGACTCCAGTGGTGTGGAGTGCCTGGGACCCACGTCTGAGCATCCCCAGCGCACTTAGGGCGGAATTTGCAAAGAAAACAGGTGATGGACAGAATGTGGATCAATGTCACACATTCACCCCAGTCCAAGGATCTGGGCCCATATCCATCGTTTTTTTGCACTCCACACCACCCTGGGTTAGACAATGGCGATATGCAAATCAGCTCTGATCCTGTGCCCCATGGGAACAGTCCAGTCCGAACTACAACAGCCATATCTTTCCCAGACCGGAATCAAGCATCCGAGGACCGGACCGGTTTCGAGGTAACACCTCTCATCAGCCCGGCTAGCTTGACTCCAGTGGTGTGGAGGCTCTGGGACCCACGTCTGAGCTACCCCAGTACACTCAGGGAGAAAATTACAAAAAACAATTTGATGGACAGAATGTAGATCAATGTCTTACATTCACCCCAGTACAAGGATCTGGGCCTAAATCCATCGTTTTTTGCACTCCACACCACCCTGGGTCAGATAATGGCTTTATGCAAATCAGCTCTGACCCTGTGCCCCATGGGAACAGTCCAGTCCGAACTACAACAGCCATATCTTTCCCAGACCGGAATCAAGCATCCGAGGACCGGACCGGTTTCGAGGTAACACCTCTCATCAGCCCGGCTAGCTTGACTCCAGTGGTGTGGAGGCTCTGGGACCCACGTCTGAGCTACCCCAGTACACTCAGGGAGAAAATTACAAAAAACAATTTGATGGACAGAATGTAGATCAATGTCTTACATTCACCCCAGTACAAGGATCTGGGCCTAAATCCATCGTTTTTTGCACTCCACACCACCCTGGGTCAGATAATGGCTTTATGCAAATCAGCTCTGACCCTGTGCCCCATGGGAACAGTCCAGTCCGAACTACAACAGCCATATCTTTCCCAGACCGGAATCAAGCATCCGAGGACCGGACCGGTTTCGAGGTAACACCTCTCATCAGCCCGGCTAGCTTGACTCCAGTGGTGTGGAGGCTCTGGGATCCACGTCTGAGCTACCCCAGTACACTCAGGGAGAAAATTACAAAAAACAATTTGATGGACAGAATGTAGATCAATGTCTTACATTCACCCCAGTACAAGGATCTGGGCCTAACTCCATCGTTTTTTGCACTCCACACCACCCTGGGTCAGATAATGGCTTTATGCAAATCAGCTCTGACCCTGTGCCCCATGGGAACAGTCCAGTCCGAACTACAACAGCCATATCTTTCCCAGACCGGAATCAAGCATCCGAGGACCGGACCGGTTTCGAGGTAACACCTCTCATCAGCCCGGCTAGCTTGACTCCAGTGGTGTGGAGGCTCTGGGACCCACGTCTGAGCTACCCCAGTACACTCAGGGAGAAAATTACAAAAAACAATTTGATGGACAGAATGTAGATCAATGTCTCACATTCACCCCAGTACAAGGATCTGGGCCTAAATCCATAGTTGTTTGCACTCCACACCACCCTGGGTCAGATAATGGCTTTATGCAAATCAGCTCTGACCCTGTGCCCCATGGGAACAGTCCAGTCCGAACTACAACGGCCATATCTTTCCCAGACCGGAATCAAGCATCCGAGGACCAGACCGGTTTCGAGGTAACACCTCTCATCAGCCCGGCTAGCTTGACTCCAGTGGTGTGGAGGCTCTGGGACCCACGTCTGAGCTACCCCAGTACACTCAGGGAGAAAATTACAAAAAACAATTTGATGGACAGAATGTAGATCAATGTCTTACATTCACCCCAGTACAAGAATCTGGGCCTAAATCCATCGTTTTTTGCACTCCACACCACCCTGGGTCAGATAATGGCTTTATGAAAATCAGCTCTGACCCTGTGCCCCATGGGAACAGTCCAGTCCGAACTACAACAGCCATATCTTTCCCAGACCGGAATCAAGCATCCGAGGACCGGACCGGTTTCGAGGTAACACCTCTCATCAGCCCGGCTAGCTTGACTCCAGTGGTGTGGAGGCTCTGGGACCCACGTCTGAGCTACCCCAGTACACTCAGGGAGAAAATTACAAAAAACAATTTGATGGACAGAATGTAGATCAATGTCTTACATTCACCCCAGTACAAGGATCTGGGCCAAAATCCATCGTTTTTTGCACTCCACACCACCCTGGGTCAGATAATGGCTTTATGCAAATCAGCTCTGACCCTGTGCCCCATGGGAACAGTCCAGTCCGAACTACAACAGCCATATCTTTCCCAGACCGGAATCAAGCATCCGAGGACCGGACCGGTTTCGAGGTAACACCTCTCATCAGCCCGGCTAGCTTGACTCCAGTGGTGTGGAGGCTCTGGGACCCACGTCTGAGCTACCCCAGTACACTCAGGGAGAAAATTACAAAAAACAATTTGATGGACAGAATGTAGATCAATGTCTTACATTCACCCCAGTACAAGGATCTGGGCCTAAATTCATCGTTTTTTGCACTCCACACCACCCTGGGTCAGATAATGGCTTTATGCAAATCAGCTCTGACCCTGTGCCCCATGGGAACAGTCCAGTCCGAACTACAACAGCCATATCTTTCCCAGACCGCAATCAAGCATCCGAGGACCGGACCGGTTTCGAGGTAACACCTCTCATCAGCCCGGCTAGCTTGACTCCAGTGGTGTGGAGGCTCTGGGACCCACGTCTGAGCTACCCCAGTACACTCAGGGAGAAAATTACAAAAAACAATTTGATGGACAGAATGTAGATCAATGTCTTACATTCACCCCAGTACAAGGATCTGGGCCTAAATCCATCGTTTTTTGCACTCCACACCACCCTGGGTCAGATAATGGCTTTATGCAAATCAGCTCTGACCCTGTGCCCCATGGGAACAGTCCAGTCCGAACTACAACAGCCATATCTTTCCCAGACCGGAATCAAGCATCCGAGGACCGGACCGGTTTCGAGGTAACACCTCTCATCAGCCCGGCTAGCTTGACTCCAGTGGTGTGGAGGCTCTGGGACCCACGTCTGAGCTACCCCAGTACACTCAGGGAGAAAATTACAAAAAACAATTTGATGGACAGAATGTAGATCAATGTCTTACATTCACCCCAGTACAAGGATCTGGGCCTAAATCCATCGTTTTTTTGCACTCCACACCACCCTGGGTCAGATAATGGCTTTATGCAAATCAGCTCTGACCCTGTGCCCCATGGGAACAGTCCAGTCCGAACTACAACAGCCATATCTTTCCCAGACCGGAATCAAGCATCCGAGGACCGGACCGTTTCGAGGTAACACCTCTCATCAGCCCGGCTAGCTTGACTCCAGTGGTGTGGAGGCTCTGGGACCCACGTCTGAGCTACCCCAGTACACTCAGGGAGAAAATTACAAAAAACAATTTGATGGACAGAATGTAGATCAATGTCTTACATTCACCCCAGTACAAGGATCTGGGCCTAAATCCATCGTTTTTTGCACTCCACACCACCCTGGGTCAGATAATGGCTTCATGCAAATCAGCTCTGACCCTGTGCCCCATGGGAACAGTCCAGTCCGAACTACAACAGCCATATCTTTCCCAGACCGGAATCAAGCATCCGAGGATTGTTTGCAAATTCCGCCATAAGTGCGCTGGGGATGCTCAGACGTGGGTCCCCGGCACTCCACACCACTGGAGTCAAGCTAGCCGGGCTGATGAGAGGTGTTACCTCGAAACCGGTCCGGTCCTCGGATGCTTGATTCCGTTCTGGGAAGGACATGGCTTTTGTAGTTCGGACTGGACTGTTCCCATGGTGCACAGGGTCAGAGCTGATTTGCATATCGCCATTGTCTAACCCAGGGTGGTGTGGAGTGCAAAAAAACGATGGATATGGGCCCAGATCCTTGGACTGGGGTGAATGTGTGACATTGATCCACATTCTGTCCATCACCTGTTTTGTTTGCAAATTCCGCCATAAGTGCGCTGGGGATGCTCAGACGTGGGTCCCAGGCACTCCACACCACTGGAGTCAAGCTAGCCGGGCTGATAAGAGGTGTTACCTCGAAACCGGTCCGGTCCTCGGATGCTTGATTCCGTTCTGGGAAGGACATGGCTTTTGTAGTTCGGACTGGACTGTTCCCATGGGGCACAGGGTCAGAGCTGATTTGCATATTGCCATTGTCTAACCCAGGGTGGTGTGGAGTGCAAAAAAACGATGGATATGGGCCCAGATCCTTGGACTGGGGTGAATGTGTGACATTGATATACATTCTGTCCATCACCTGTTTTGTTTGCAAATTCCGCCATAAGTGCGCTGGGGATGCTCAGACGTGGGTCCCAGGCACTCCACACCACTGGAGTCAAGCTAGCCGGGCTGATGAGAGGTGTTACCTCGAAACCGGTCCGGTCCTCGGATGCTTGATTCCGTTCTGGGAAGGACATGGCTTTTGTAGTTCGGACTGGACTGTTCCCATGGGGCACAGGGTCAGAGCTGATTTGCATATCGCCATTGTCTAACCCAGGGTGGTGTGGAGTGCAAAAAAACGATGGATATGGGCCCAGATCCTTGGACTGGGGTGAATGTGTGACATTGATCCACATTCTGTCCATCACCTGTTTTGTTTGCATCCTTAAAAACATAGCAGATGACCCCAAAATCATTTGTCAGAGAGCGGATAAGGGTGGCGCTCTGGTCATCATGAATAAGGATTACTACAACTCACAAGCCTTATTGCACCTCCAAGATGAAAACACGTACATGGAACTCAATTCCAACCCCACTAAGGAAATTCAGGCGGTCCTTGAAACCATAATATCAGAGGGCATCAAGAAAGGATGTGTAGACGACCGAATGAAAAAATACCTCTTCACGGATCACCCCAAAACACCAAAGTTTTACCTAACACCAAAAATCCACAAAGACTCCAGTCAACCTCCTTGTCGCCCCATAGTATCCACCTGTGGGAGCATCCAAGAACCAGTGGGTAAACTGATTGACAAATACCTCCAACCTTATGTCATCACTATGAACTCTTACATAAAAGACACCACTGACTTTTTGACAAGGCAAGATCACATCAAACTGGACCCTAATGAAGAACTACTTATGTGTACCATCGACGTTCAAGCACTGTACACCTCTATACCCCATTTACTGGGGTTAGAGGCAGTAGAAGAGGCTCTTTTGCACATGGAATATGAGGAAAACATGAAAGTATTTCTTCTGGAATTACTCAATTTCACTTTGATGCATAGTTATTTCAAATGGGAGGACAAATGGTTCTTACAAAAGTCGGGAACTGCCATGGGAAATCCGGCAGCCCCAGCATACGCAAACATCTTCATGCATCAATATGAGAACAACCACATTTTACAAAAAGATCAATGGCAACTGGGGCTATGCCTATACCTACGTTACATTGACGACATCTTCATTTTGTGGAAAGACACTAGAGAACGCTTGATCACTAACATTCAACAACTCAATTGCATTGACCAAAGAATACAAATCACCTATGCAATTCATGAGAATCAAATCAATTACCTGGATGTAACAGTTCACAAAAAAGGAGATAAATTTGAAACCACGCTCTACACTAAGTCTACAGACCGCAATAATCTTTTGGCCTACCAGAGCTTCTACCCAACCCCCCTCAAACAACACCTCCCGTACTCACAACTCCTCCGGGTGAAAAGAATTGTCTCAGACCCTGAAGAATCAAAGACTCAAATGCAAATTATGTTGAACAAATTCAAAAAAAGAGGATATCCTAACGAGGTACTACAAGGAGCCTTAGAAAGAGCAACACCGAAAGATAGAAAAACTTTACTTTCTTCTCAAAAAACCAAAAAAACTGACAGAATCACATGCGTAAGCAAATATTCCACAGCCAGTCCCCAATTCAAGAAAACCATCAAAAAACATTGGCGGATGTTACAAACTGAACCTGACTTTAACAACATATTCGGTGAAGAACCATTGTTTGCATTTTCAAGAGCAAAAAACATAGGAGAAATCATCAAAAAACCCAAGGCCATGAAACCGCCAACAACATTCAAAGGAACCACCCCATGCAGGAATTGCAGTAATTGCAAAAACATTATGGAGGGTAACACCATCACCCACCCCATGAGGGGTAACAAGATCAAACTAAATGTTAATGGTACTTGTGATACAAAGAACATTATATACATGTTGAAATGCCCATGTGGCAAGGCCTATGTTGGACAAACTGAGCGCAAACTTAAGACCAGGTTAACCGAACACAAAAGTAATATAAGGACAAAAATGCTAAAGTCAGCCGTCGCTACACATTTCATCGAGCAAAACCACCAGATCAACCAAATCAAAGCATGCATTTTGGAAGTTGTTGAAAAGAATGAAGAAACAGACAACAGAAAAGCCTTGTTAAAACGTGAAAATCATTGGATATTCTATTTACAGACTTTACGCCCACTAGGCATTAATGAACGGACAGAATTTAGTTGCTATTTGTGATTTGCAAATCATGTAATTATAGTGCTGCATGTTTATAAGATCTGTTACCATTTTACATTGTGATACGTTGTCATACCCCGATAACCCATAGCCTGGCCCTTTAACCAAAGCGCGCGCATCAGTATAAATGAAGCCCCACCCATACACGTCACACGCCAACTTTTCTGCGAAGAGAGCAGTTGCCTCCTGTGTAGCTTGCGATCCAGTTATTTGAACATTCCCGGTAAGACCTACAACTGCGCGTAAAATACTTACTTAATTAAGCGTTTTAAAACGCTTATAACTACCCGAACCCAGTTCTTTAAGATCTGTTACAAACCCTCCGGGACATGTGATAACTGTGGGCATGTGAATATGATGTTGATAGCATTTTTGGGATGAGAAATCTAGTAGAGTATAGTAACACACCAACAAGCTTAGCGCGTAAAACTCAGGGGTATCAATCCATCAGGCGTCATAAAACAAGTTCCTGTAAATGCTGTTTGGACACTGCATTTAATGCATTATGTTCTAAAAATTTGATTAACGGAGTTGTATCGTTTTGTATATTGTATATGTAAATACCCGTATCGTATAGTGATAGATACTATCTTTGTTTCACAGACTTCCCCGATGAAGGCCCACCAGGCCGAAATGCATTGGAATAGACGGAATGTATTCTTTTGAAATATAAGTTGGATACAAATACAATTGTTGAGTACATATACCGACTGATTGAAAAAATTTATGAAACTGGCAAACAACAACTTTCAACAAGTATGAATAAAATACTAAAGAGTGTTGAACCAAAAAACAGCGTTTGTTGAAAACTTTATTGTTCAAAGCCTTGCTGACAAGTTCAGCACACAACAGTCTGTGCCCTATGTGACACTGGCATTGTTGAGTGCCAGCGCAATCCTTAGTATCTATTCTAAGGTAAGAAATCTATAACTAACGTGTTTCTTTCAGATGAACAAGTTACTTACCGTCATTAAAGATATTTTTGTAAGAAAGATTAGTTAGTTATAGATTCCTTACGGCCCCACCCATTCTGCACTGATTTCTAGGGTTAAGGACATCCTTTCAGGGCCCTAGTTTTGTGCACCAGTTGTCAGTGTTTTGCATGGCTCTGCGTTTCTGGCGCGGAAAGTCGTGCCCAGAACTGGCGTCAGTGCGTGAGGGTGGCGTCTAAGTAGTACCGCAACATCATCCTGGCAAATACGACGCCGGACGGGGGGGCCGACCGACGCCAACTTTGGACACGCAGAGGTACTGCTGATGAAAAAACTTTCTGGATTTAGTCTGACACCTGGGGTTTAATTCTAAGGTAAGGAATCTATAACTAACTAATGCTTCTCACAGATATATCGTTACTGAAGTTAAGTAATTTGTTCAACGCGGATGGGTACGTTCTGTGACGTCACACGTCATAAAAATGGCCTTTAAGGCTCCCCTCAAAGACTGATGGAACTATTGTTATGTTATATTATGGTATGGTATGGTATGGTATGTTGTGCTATGTCATGCCATGCCATGCCATGCCATGCCATGCCATGCCATGTCATGTCATGTTATCACTAAGGATCAGTAGCATTAAAATTGCAATCTAAAAAAGAGATAAGGTGTGAATATACTTTGTAATGTGCTGACGGTGCACCAGAAATCCAGGTGATCCTCTGTCACTCTAAGATGCTTAGGAATGGTGGATCATGCATCAGCATCCAGAACTGAGAAACAGAACGATCTGGCCCTGCCTAGTTCCCTTCTTGGCTCCACTACGGTGTTTCCACCCAAGTACTGAAGATTGCTGGCTGGATGGAGGGAAGGTAGATCTTTGTGTATGTAGAGTGGCTCTTAAAGTGAATGACTCATCAGTTATGGCACAGGGAGTCAGTGGAGAGAGTGGAGTGTTAAGTGCTGCTTGGTCTCGCTATTGCAAGTTCATCATACAACTGGCTGTCCATTCGTACCTCTCTGTATATTGTTCCTTAAGTATTTTAGAATACTGAGATAGGCGCTACAAGCACAGTCCATCCTTGATGCGTCCAAGCTTGCCTGCTCTCTTCCAGAGAGGGCTCTTCAGACAGAACGAAACACCTTTATATTTAATTGCTATTACAGGAAAAGGCTTGCTACTGCTGTGTCCAGGGAGACAACTTCAGGGATATATTTTTGAAAAAACTGTTTTAGCACATTTAGCACAACTGAGAGAGGATCATGTCACAGAGGCAGGTTACTCACAACATTAGAAGTGTGAGCAAATTCATTTTGATGATACAAACATGCACAAATTCCTTGAAGGTGGTGAAGGTTAATTTTTCATTCCATCCTTGATATAGTGCAATACTCACCAGTCCCTTGGATGCTTTAGGTTCCCAAGTGCAGAAACATCTAAGATTGAAAGTCTGTCTGATGGAGTATCTTCCTGGGGGTAGAGACACTCAACTCTCCTGTGAATCAAGTACGTGGGCATGTGGTGCACTACAAGACTTTTTCCTAAGGTGATGTTTCTTATGGCCAATGGATTTGTCTGACACTGAGGTTTATGTGATGGTTTATCTCTATTTGATTCTGTGTGAAGGGGATCTTTAGGCCTATCACCTAATATGCGTGTCGGCTATCGCAGTGTCGTGGCGTAGGTGTGAAGAATCCTGCGCCCCTTCCAAACAACTTATGTTGTGTGACATAATCTTTCTAGTGTGTAGTAGAGCAAAATTAAAGACTATCATTAAAATATTAAGATTATGAATTATAATATCACTATTGTAATTGAGATTATAACTACTATCGCATTAATATAAATATTACTATTACTAATATATATGAGATAAAGCACCCAATGCAATACATTATAAAGATATTGCCAGCCACCAAGGAGTTCTATAACCATCTAGAGGAAGAAGGCTGAAGGTTATGTAACTCTGAGATTACTTGCTATAGCCTTATTATGTACGGCAGGGATACTTTATTCCTTATAATTCATAGTCAGACCATCACCTTGAAATCCTTGGGGCTTAACTCATTCATATGAAAGCGAAAGGATGTTTTGCAAACATGAAGAAAAAAATAAAATCACAAGTGCAAAATTAAACATATCAAAAGTGCTGTTAGATACTTGTTGAAAAAATATTATAATCAGCTTCATACAAGTCAGCTCTTTCAAAAAAAGGTGCTGTAGTTCGGCACAGTAGTTTGAAACATGCAGAAAAATGCTAACTCTAAAAAATTGGGTTATTAGTTGAGAAGGATGGCAGTCCCTCTCAAATAATAAACACAATCCTTGTCAAGGTGAACCACTGAAGTCATATATTAAACTGGTGCCTAACACTTTGGTAGCTTTGCACAAAAGCAGTCAGGTTTAACTTAGAGACAACAAATAAAGTATTCATGAAGCACTCAAACAGTAATAAAGTTAAAACATAATACAAAAAATCCTTAACCAATTTATGAGACTAGAGTAAAGCTTAATAAATACAATGACACCAAAAAGACAAAATTCCAATCAGTAGAACCGGAGTTATGAACTATTACATTTTTATGTAAAGTAGCTCTAAAACTCACAAAGTGCCTCTTTTGGTTTTCTAATGATGCTGGACTGGGGCAAAGTCACAAGCTTAGGCTGGCCGAGATTGAGCACTGGATAGATATAGGGACCAGGTTTGTTCCTGAGTAAGAGGTGCCTCCTCAAGTCCACATGAGGAGCTGCCGTTTCTGGTACTGAGCATCACAAGGAAGAAGGAAGTCGTCAGTGCGAGGAGCATGGCAGGCAGTGTGATCATCTGTGTGTAGGCGTGAAGAATACTGCACCCTTCCAAAAAGCTACTGTTGTGCAACAGAATATTTGTAGTGTGGAACTGTGTGATAGAGCAAAATGAAAGAGTATCATTGGGGTACACTCCCAATTCCTTTTGATGGATCTAGCTAATGAGAAAACCGCCTCTCAATGAAACATTCCTTTCCCAGACGTGAACCACCCCCCAAACTCGATCTCATCAACAAAATAGCCTAAATGTTGAATAGGTTCACCTCCATTACCCGAGGTTTTAAATATGGCTTAAAAAGTCTGATCTTTTCTTTTATTTCACTATCATAAAACATTTGAGATATGAGAGTGATTTTTGCCACAGAATCGAAAACACTTTTTACCATACCACCCTCTGCATGCCCTTAATCCATGGGACCATCCTCACATTTGGCTCGAACTTTCAAAATAATAATGTAACAGCCATCCACACTCAACTGCTCTCACTCTCCCCTTGTCTCCATACAACTTAAAACTTGTCGCAAAGAAGCCTTTTCTACCACATTTTATTGACCAAATGGGATGTGCTATGAAAATGAATTCCTTAAACAGAATGCTGTCTAGCTGTGTAAGATTCCATGCAGATGCAGGAATCCCACACCAGTATACCACAAAACCTTTCTGTCAAACTCTAAATCAGGCCCTAAATCCCAGTTTAGAGCCTCCGACCAGGGTTGAACCTTGTTGTGGAATCCGACCGTGCTTCATTGCAGTTGGCTCCATATTGCACCTAAGGTTTTGTTCACCAACCAGTTGACCTACATTGGGGCTCAGTGCTTTTTGCTGCTATTTTTACATAAAACTTCTCCAGTGCCCCTTTTTGGATTTCTGCCATTTTGGTGTAAAGTTGTTCACTTAATTATTACCTATTTTTCTAAATTGGAGTGGGATTTTGATTGTTTGTGTTTTTGACTTTTTAACTGTTTAGGTACTTATAAATGCTTTACACATTTTCTTAAATTAAGACTGCTCTGTTCCACAGCTACCGGGGGCTGAACTCAGGTTTAATCATTGGAACCTTTAACTCAATTTAGCAAGATACTGACATTATTACTTGTGGTAGAGTACCACTTATAAATGAATAACGCTTGAATATTGAAATTTTATTACCATTTAAGTTGTTATGGAGCACATGAAGTAGTCTTACAGGAGTACCACCCAACCTTCTCCTAACTGTCTCTGTGATTCGGCCTCACTTAAGTATTTATCATTTAAGCTCTATATTTACCCTTTCTGGTTCAAAGGTGCATACTTTAGTTCAACAGTGTTCATTAATTGAAAGCACAGGCACAAAGAAAAAACTCAAACGTAGGTGGAAAGGTCACTGTGTGCCGCATTAAAGTCAGAGATCAAAATACATACATTTTCAAGGTTGATACTCTCTTAAAAGTGCCCAAGGTTAGCAACAATTGCAGCGGTGAAAATATGTAGTGTAATTGGTATTCACGCCGTTTTCAATACCTAAAACGAAATTATAATTCAGACACTCAACATTACACTTTACTTCTCTTAGAATTAAACTTACGTTCTCTCTCTCTACATTTATTGATCGGATTCTCTTTATTCGCTCTGCAGCGTGTTAAGATTTATTTTCGTGGAACCCTCCTTGGCATCTTCATTTTCCAAGCAATTACATTAACTGTCAGCCCCTGGCCATATTTGTCTGTACAAATGTGCTCTAATTGATTTCCAGTAGAGATTGGCAGAGTGGCAGGCAGTGTGTCCTGTCCATCTTTCTACTCAACACAAAAGTAATTAGGAATTGAACTTGTGTTCCTTGGTGTCCTCGCTTGCTTACCTGCTGGCAGTGTAATAAAAAACTGAGTGACTCATTTCATCTGAGCCTTGCTGTTCACTGCAATGTTGTTCTCCATAGGCGTTACCCTTCAGCTTTCTATAGCTCTGAGAAATACGTAAAAATGCTCTTTGCACTTGGTCTAACTATTGAATCCCAATCTGTCTATTCGATATATTTGCTCGACCTTTCCTTTCACATAACAAGCATGACATGACATTTTCTAAATTATGTGCACTACCCTAGTGTAATTAAAATTTCTCCCTGGCTTTACTGTAAGCACCTATTTGTAAGAATCATTTTGCTAAAAATATATTAGGGCCAGATTCATCAAATGGTTTTGCTCATTCTGTGTCTCTGGGACAATGTGTTCATGCATATGGCCCTTAGTCTCAACCCATAGATACTTCTCATCAAAGTTAATTATTTTGCCAATCATGCAGTCTAGACACACAATAACCATTTCATGACCACAAGCAATTATAGTAAAACTAGCATCTACATCTAAAAAAACAGCTATTATGATTGATAAGCAATATTTGTTATTAAAATGTGGTATACAGCCAAAAGGACAACAATGGTGAAGGCTATGTCAACAAGGTGCACAGATACTTGTCTACATGCAGAGATTGCAGAGAAGACAAATTAGGAATAGAGATCCGAACATAAAACGTTGTGAAAATTGAAATACGACTGTCCCAATGCAAGCTATTTAAGGAATCCACATTTTGTAAAGATATAAAATCAGTTGTGCATATCAGTGACAGGTGAACCTCTTAATACAGTAGGAGACCACAGTGTACTCTTTAACAGCACATTTGGCGGCCTCTTGTTTTTTAGAGACATTATGGTCAGACACAGGCATAAGGTACGCTAAGGGCCCTATTTTGATATCAGTAGAAGGTTATATACTCTGTCAAATCCCATTCTCCTTGTTTTAGGTGTGATAGGCTATAATGTAGTTTTAATTGATGGGGCATCCACCACACTTATGACAGAGTATCCCACCTACAAAACTCGAAATAAATCCTTAAAATTACCAGATAACATATAGCAAATAACATCAAAACTGAGTTATAAGCTCGGTAACACAATGCATGTGTCAAGTTTGTTAATAAAACTCATGTACACTGGCATAACACCATAACTGAGAGGAAGTGTAACACAAACCAAATCCACACCATTCTACCATTGGTAATACAGCTTGCACTACAGATTTCTCCACAACTAATAACTGCCCCAGCATGTGACAGGATGATATCACCTAGGAAGGATTAACAAGTTAAAATCAAGAGTATTAGAATAATATTGTCTTTAAATGTGTTATTAATAGCAACATTTGTACAAGGTAACCTCAACTGCAGTATCAAGTAACTTGTCATCATGTACGGTAATGATGTATTTGTTGTTTTTGAAAATATAATTGTCAAAATTCAAACACATTATTCATCTCAATAGTATTTTAAAAACACAAAACAAACCACATTCAGAAATTCCCTTTTTTTGCTTAGTATTTACTAATGTCAAACGATGATATGTCCATATCCATGAAAACCAAATGACACATTGATTAGAATCAATTGTCATCAAGCAAATATGTTTTAATGAGTTCATGACTGAGGTCACTGATTTCATGCCCATCACTGACATCACCCTGAGTTTCTGTTGCATATAGGTTCCACCCATTTACTCCCTCTGCATTTTCCACTTTTTCTAAACCCGGGTTTTGGATTTTTACTGTGAGTGAGTCTCCCTACCTGTGCTGCATTCATGGTAAATTAATGCTAAATGGATTGGGAGTTCACTGCTAAATGCCAGTGTCTGCCTTTTAATATAAGGCTGCTGCTAGGGTAGGAGGCCTTACATTGATTACACATCAATGAAAAAGATTAAGCATATTGTAACTACGCACCGCATGCGCTCAGACTGATCGGAAGATTTCCTTTAACTCTGCTGCTATTGTTGCGCTTTGCACATGGTGATATTTGTTTTTACAGCATTTTTAGAAATTACTAGTTTAAAGTGTAAAACCTTTTTTTTAAATTGTAGGTACCGATCCTCTTACCCGCACTATAATCGTTTTTCACCCTGTGGCTTTGCAGGCATTAGGGCGAGCCAATCTGCTCCATGGACGCCATATTGGGGGTAGGTTGGGACACTATTGGGGCCATCTTCAGGGACGCTCTAGTGGCCAGACAGCACTGCCTATTTAGATCGCGGCATGCAGGCACGTAGACAATAAAGATTAAGAATATTGTAACTACGCACCGCATGCGCTCAGACTGATCGGAAGATTTCCTTTAACTCTGCTGCTATTGTTGCGCTTTGCACATGGTGATATTTGTTTTTACAGCATTTTTAGAAATTACTAGTTTAAAGTGTAAAACCTTTTTAAAAAATTGTATGTACCGATCCTCTTACCCGCACTATAATCGTTTTTCACCCTGCGGCTTTGCAGGCATTAGGGCGAGCCAATCTGCTCCTTGGTCGCCATATAGGGGGTAGGTTGGGACACTATTGGGCGCCATCTCCAGGGACGCTCTAGTGGCCAGACAGCACTGCCCATTTAGATTATGGCATGCAGGCGCGCAGTGCTCGCGCGCAGCGTGTGCACTGGTATTGCGCTGGAGGAGCGCCAGAGGAAAGCCTGTCTGCCCCCGTCCGCGCACCGGCTGCGCTCAGCGCCAGCCATGCTGCCGTTTTAATCCCAGAGGCTAATAGACGTGTCTACTCGAGGGAACAACTGTGCGAGATCGGTAAGGGCCTGAAGGCCAATCATGACCCCAATCTGGGACATTCTCATATCTATTGTACAAAAAACCCTGTGGCAGAGGAGGCAAGGTGTGGCTTGATCAATTGTAGATCTATGGTAAAACATCACCAAGAGGTGGCCAACTTGATGGATGATATGAAATTAGATTTTCTCTTTCAATCAATCAATCAATCAAAGCATTTATATAGCGCACTACTCACCCAGAGGGTCTCAAGGCGCTAGGGGGGGGGTCCACTACTGCTCGAACAGCCAGGTCTTGAGTTGCTTCCTGAAGGCGAGGTGGCCTTGGGTCAGGCGGAGGTGGGTCGGGAGGGAGTTCCATGTCTTGGCGGCGAGGTAGGAGAAGGACCGTCCCCCTGTGGTGGCTCTTCGGATGTGGGGGACGGCGGCGAGGGCGTGGCCGGTCGATCGAAGCTTGCGTTTGGGAGCGTAGAAGTTGAGGCGGCTGTTGAGGTATCCTGGGCCTTGGTTGTGTAGGGCTTTGTGTGAGGAGTTCTGGATCCGCTGGAGTCTCTTCTGGAGTTTGGCGGTGGTTCCGGCGTAGAGGGAGTTGCCGTAGTCCAGTCGGCTGGTGACGAGGGCCTGGGTGACCGTCTTCCTGGTCTCGGTGGGGATCCACCGGAAGATCTTACGTAGCATGTGCAGGATGTTGAAGCACGACGAGGAGACGGCGTTGACTTGTCTGGTCATGGAGAGGGAGGAGTCCAGGATGAAGCCTAGGTTGCGTGCGTGGTCTGTTAGTTTGGGTGCGCTGCCTAGGGCGGGGGGCCACCAGGAGTCGTCCCAGGCGGAGGGTGAGGATCCCAGGATGAGGACTTCCGTCTTGTCCGAGTTCAGTTTCAGGCGGCTGTTCTTCATCCATTCGGCTACCTCTTTCATCCCTTCGTGAAGGTTGGCTCTGGCGGTGGCGGGGTCGTTGGTGAGGGAGAGGATCAGCTGGGTGTCGTCGTCGTAGGAGATGATGTTGAGGTTGTGCTGGCGTGCGATGTCTGCGAGGGGGCTCATGTAGACGTTGAAGAGGGTTGGACTGAGCGAGGAGCCTTGAGGAACGCCGCAGATGACTTTGGTGGCTTCAGATCTGAACGGAGGGAGGCGGACTCTCTGTGTCCTTCCGGCGAGGAAGGAGATGATCCACTCCAGTGCCTTCTCCTGGACTCCGACGTTGCTGAGGCTCTGTACTAGGGTACGGTGGCGGACAGTGTCGAAGGCCGCGGAGAGGTCTAGGAGGATGAGGGCCGCTGTTTCTCCGTTGTCGAGCAGAGCTCGGATGTCATCGGTGGCTGCGATCAGGGCGGTCTCGGTGCTGTGGTTGGCCAGGAAGCCAGACTGCGAGGGGTCGAGGGATCCGTTCGTCTCGAGGAAGGCGGCCAGCTGCTTGTTGACGGTCTTCTCGATGACTTTTGCAGGAAACGGGAGCAGCGAGATGGGGCGGTAGTTCTTGAGGTCGGTGGGGTCGGCTGATGGCTTCTTGAGTAGGGCCCTGAGTTCGGCGTGCTTCCAGCTCTCCGGGAAGGTCGCGGTGTCGAAGGAGGTGTTGATGATGTCCCGCAGGTGGGGTGCGATGACAGCGTCGGCCTTGTTGAAGACGTGGTGAGGGCAGGGGTCGGTCGGAGATCCGGAGTGGATGGATTCATCGTGCGGACGGTGTCACAGAGACGTGGTCAAGTGCACATTCCACTGCAAATATAGGCCTCGCATGTCCAGAAGGATATAAAATAATACAGAAGCCTAGGAATAATGGACAAGGAGAGGGGCACGGGGTAATATATAAAGATAACTGGAACTTGCGTCATCTGCAGGTCTAGGAGGTGGCAGGAATTGAATTGTTGGGTCTCTCAGTCCATGAGCCCAGAGGTACTCTTTTCTTATGCCTTTTGTGTTATAGACCCCCCAGGCTCGGACACCCAGTACCATGAGCGGCTAAATACCATCACAAATCTGACCCTCTCTCACTCCAGAGTGCTGATCCTGGGAAATTTCAATCTCTGGGATAATGGGTGCCTGGCCGGCCGTCTGAGAGATCTGACCCGGCTATGTGACAGTCTCTATTTGAGACAACTAGTGCAATCTCCCACTCATGAGGGGGGGCCATATTCTTGACCTCCTATATGCTAATCAGGCAGAAACAAGAGTGATAGACATTCTGCCACAATACTGGACAGATCACTGACTCGTACTCTTTCACACAGTGGTGCCTAGTTCTAGCATGATTGGGAGGCAGGCGTCAACGTGCCGGAAAGATAAAGACTGGTCTAAACTGAAACAAGACAAGATAACCCAGACATTTTCTAGGGCAAATCGTTTCGACCCTTCCATCTCGGTAGAGAGTAACTACCAACAATATTATGGTCTAGTAACCAAGACGTTAGACTCTCTAGCCCCAGTGAAACAACGTAAAGGGAAGAAGAGACCTTTGGCTCCTTGGTATAGCGAGGATCTGAGGTTGCTTCACTTGAAATGTAGGAGGGCGGAACGGATTTGGAGGAAGCGCTATTCCGACACTCCTCGGCATTGAGAACGAGTATCCTGTGCACACGCGAGTCCTATCTCGACTTGCGCCCCATCCCTACATCGATTGTGTCACGAGTGGCCGGCCATCGAGCCCCACTCAAATAACTCTGTATTCCGCTTGCTCAATCAAGAATCAAGGCTTTTTTACATTCAGGCAAATCTAATTCTAAGTCCTGATGATGATCCCAGTTATTTAATTGAGCAATAGGGATTGAAACGTCGACACCCATGAGTGGACATACATTTAATAAATTGTAAATGAGATTGTGTATGTTCTACTCCAGGCGACACTGTCACTACTCTCTAACTTGCTCACAGTGCCCTGTTTTGCTCCTTTCTCTTGCCTGAAAACACCTCTTTCACTCTGTTCTATTTTTCTTTCTCCCTTGGTACGGCACAGGCTTTCAGTGTGTCAGCAGCCCGGCTCTGGAATGAGCTACCACTTCGAATTAGACAGTCGACACGTGGACCTCGTTCAGGAAAAGCTTAAAAACCTGGCTGTTCCCTAGAGGCAGTTAGTTCCAGCTCCTTCCCTTTCCCTCTAACCATGCTACTGCAAGGGGGCCTTGTGCAATAATCTGAGCGCCAAGATACCCGAGAGGGTGAAAGGTTGCGCTACATAAGAAATAAATACATACATACATACACATGAGCAAATGAGCACAGGCACGTGCACACGTAGGCGGGCTGCCCGAGAATGACGTTTTTTCCAGGCTGACAGTTACACACAGGAAGCCTGTCATTGAAGGGGCCCTTCAGGAATGGATGCTGATCTGTAGGCCTTAAAATGAGAGTGGGTTTTTAAAGTATAGGCCTTTAGTTTTTACTGAAGGCCTATAGTGCTTAAACTGTATTACAATTTATAGGCTAATCTGCATTAACACCATCGCTGCTTGAGATGTTCTTCTTCTGTGCTGAGCGTCAATATAAATCGATGTGGTCATGACGAGCTCAGCTCGTCATGAGCACAGAATGGGTTAAAGTACAACTTTGCTCCATTAAAGCCTATAGGGGCTTGTCAGATGTCAATCTATAGGTAAATATAAATCCCAAGCATCAGATGTACATCTGTTTACACTATTTATGATATTTTCTGAATTTTCACATTTCCCTGTCTCCATTCATAATGAGATTACATGCCTTTGTCAATCCTTCTGGCCCAAATAAGTTACTGTGCTGCCCATCAGGAGGATCAAAGGCCTCCCCACACAATTGGACTTCTAACATTGCCTATTCCAGTTCCTGTGAAAGGAAGGGGTAGGGTGGAAAACTGCTTCTGTGTCACCACAGAGTGTCTTGGATGGGACAGCCCAGGTCCACAGAAACAAAGAAGGAGAGCCAGGCCTATGGAGACAAACACAGGAAGGATTGGAAGGGATAAGGCAGCTGTTACAGCTGGGGATGGAACTGAGGCTCTCATGGAAGCTCTTTCTACAGTCAACTTGAATTCACCATTAAGGTTTGTTTTGTATTTTAAAATACCCATTGATTGTTCTGGAATGCTGTGTAGGAGAGCTGGGACATGAGTGGAGTGATGGGATGAGGTAGCATCCAAACAGATTTCACCCCATTTAAAAAAACCCTACAAAAGGAAGAGATAGATTAAGGAGACACAAGACCTGGGAGAAACGGATCACCGACAGTATATAGTTTAGCAATATATCGACCTGACAAAATATTGAGGAAAAAATATAGAATGCCAAAATATCGAATTCCTATCTACAAACAGGTAAGTACAATAATATCAAATCCAAATTGAATTTTTTTAAATGTCTTAAAAGTAATGTAAAACCCTAACCTCTGAGGCAGAAGCCGGAGGAGAAACTTGCTAATTTTTAAAATTGTCGATCCTCTGTGTCTGCGTATTTTAATACTTGTATTCTTACCTGTGCTCTCTTCTGGGCTAAAGCGCCTAGCAGGCTCTTCACAATTCAGCGGAATTAGCGCTGTTTGGGACATTGTTGATTCAGGGACGCCATCGCTGCACACGCGAGGCCACGCCCACATAACAGGCCACGCCCACACCCCCACCTATAACAACAGCGCTGACCACTAGCGCGTTCAGTTGAACCCTAACCTCTGAGGCGGAAGCCGGAGGAGAAACTTACTAATTTTTAAAATTGTCGATCCTCTGTGTCTGCGTATTTTAATACTTGTATTCTTACCTGTGCTCTCTTCTGGGCTAAAGTGCCTAGCAGGCTCTTCACAATTCAGTGGAATTAGCGCTGTTTGGGACATTGTTGATTCAGGTACGCCATCGCTGCACACGCGAGGCCACGCCCACATAACAGGCCACGCCCACACCCCCTGCCTATAACAACAGCGCTGACCACTAGCGCGATCAGTTGAACCCTAACCTCTGAGGCGGAAGCCGGAGGAGAAACTTGCTAATTTTTAAAATTGTCGATCCTCTGTGTCTGTGTATTTTAATACTTGTATTCTTACCTGTGCTCTCTTCTGGGCTAAAGCGCCTAGCAGGCTCTTCACAATTCAGCGGAATTAGCGCTGTTTGGGACATTGTTGATTCAGGGACGCCATCGCTGCACACGTGAGGCCACGCCCACATAACAGGCCACGCCCACACCCCCCGCCTATAACAACAGCGCTGACCACTAGCGCGTTCAGTTGAACCCTAACCTCTGAGGCGGAAGCCGGAGGAGAAACTTGCTAATTTTTAAAATTGTCGATCCTCTGTGTCTGCGTATTTTAATACTTGTATTCTTACCTGTGCTCTCTTCTGGGCTAAAGTGCCTAGCAGGCTCTTCACAATTCAGCGGAATTAGCGCTGTTTGGGACATTGTTGATTCAGGCACGCCATCGCTGCACACGCGAGGCCACGCCCACATAACAGGCCACGCCTACACCCTCTCACTCCAAATGTGCCTCTTACGCAAGCGCAGCGGACGAGCGCAGCGGGAGCGCCGTTCGCGCGCCGAAGGCGCGCCTAAGGCAAGCCCGTCTGGGCCCATCCGGGCCCGGACGGACCCAGGCCCAGGGATTCTGCCAGATTTACCCCCCAGCCGCCTGACGTATTCAGCAGACATGCTTCGGGACCTTCGACCTGTAAAAAGCCAAGGTTGTCTCTACATTCACGATGTAGGTAGACCCTTTACAAACTGCACGCGATGTGACACAGCCACTCAGACCCCAGCCAATTCCAGGCTACAACTCGGTCTTCTTAACTGTCGCTCCCTCCCCAAGCACGCACTCGAAATCAATGGGCTGATCCAGGACCAAGGCTTAGATGCTGTTTCTAACAGAAACTTGGCTCTCTGACAATACTGACGCGGACATTGTCATCGCCCTTCCCCCAGGCTATCTTATCCAAACCCGCCATAGACCCAGAGGAAGAGGAGGTGGGTTGGCCATAATCTACCGCGATCACCTCAGCTGTAGAATCAATGACGCCAAGATCGAAGACGCAGAAAGCTGCCACTTCTCCCTCCTAACCTCCCCGACACATTCCATCTCGGGACTGCTTATTTACCGTCCCCCGGGCACTCTTGGGAAATTCTTTAACGCAGTGACCGAAACGACGGCTCAATTGGCCGCCTCTGTTTCCAACTTTCTTATTGTAGGTGACCTTAATCTTCATTTTACAGATCCCGCTGACCGGTCCGCCTCCGACCTACTAGTGGACCTTCTGTCATTTAACATTCGATTGGTGAATAATGAGCCCACCCACGATAAGGGACACCTCTTAGATCCCGTCCTTACGAACGACATCAATATCACCACGAGTCCTTCTTTGCCATTGCCATGGACCGACCATTTTTTCGTCCCCATTTCCTGGAAGTCACCCACTTGCATCACCCAGTCCGCGAAAATCGAAGTCACCGACAGACGCTGGCATAAACTCATACCATCAGAGTGGTCCGCCATTCTTGCTGATTCCATCCCATCATTTTCCCCTGACGCTATCACTGCCAACAAACAGTTTAGCTCCTGGATCACATCCTCTTTGGATACACTCCTCCCCAAAACCGCCACTTTCAAACACATCAAACGAATACCACCGGCCCCGTGGTATACTCCAGAGCTCAAGTCGCTTCAGCAGAACTGCAAAAGAGCTGAACGTTCTTGGCGGATGGAGAAGTCCAATACTAATAAGGATGCCTATCTTACCTCTTTATCAGTATACAAATCTTCCATCAACAAAACAAAAAGTCTATTCTTTCAGGAAAGAATTGAAAAAGCCGCCTGCTCTAGTAAAGAAACCTATACCATCCTGAAGGACCTTCTCAACGTCCCCGCTCCCACCCCGAGAAACCCCCCAGACCCCAAAGCAGATCAGAAAAAATGCCCCCAGCTAGCCAGCTTTTTCCAAGAAAAAATTCAAAAAATCCTGAACTCCATCCCTCCATCTAATCCGAGCGACATGGGCGATCCACTCGACACTTTGACCTCCCCTAAACTTACTTCTTGGGGGCAAATATCTATCGAAGAAGTCGAGAACACGCTAAAAACCATCAAAAGCGGATCCCCTAGGGACCCCGCACCGCTACGGATCCTCAAGGAAGTAGCTCCCATTATCATCCCCCCCCTCACCCATTTGATCAACGCGTCTTTTCAACAGGGATTCGTCCCCCCTAGCTGGAAAGCGGCAGTTGTAAAAGCGCTCCTAAAGAAACCCTCCCTGGACCCAGCGGAATTGGCTAATTACAGACCAATATCCCTCCTCCCTGGGACCAGCAAGATCGGCGAGAAACTGGTGAACAAGAAACTTTCCCAGTTTCTGGAATCAAATAATCTGCTAAAAAATTCGCAGACTGGTTTTCGACCAGGACAGGGCACTGACATCGCCCTCCTGGCGGCGGTGGAGGAGGCCAGGGCACTCTTAGACGAAGGAGGATCAGTGGCAGTGATCCTCCTCGACTTAAGTGCGGCCTTCGACACCGTCAATCACCAACTCCTGATCAAACGGCTCAAAAAGGTAGGAGTAGAAGGTACTGCTCTATCCTGGCTTTCCTCCTTTCTGGCCCAACGCTCCTTTCAGATTTGGGAGAATAACACCTGCTCCTCCGAAACACCCCTCCAATGTGGAGTACCCCAGGGCTCCTCCCTGAGCCCCACATTGTTTAACATATACATGGCTCCATTGGAGGAGGTCGTCACCCCGTTCGGAGTGAGCATCGTCAGTTATGCGGACGACACACAACTTGTCGTCTCCCTATCCCACCCTAGTAAACAACTGGCGGACTTATTCAACTGCTTGACGCTGGTACAAGGGTGGATGAATAATTCAGATTTAAAGCTGAATGGATCAAAGACGGAAATCCTCCTCCTGGGGCAGAAAGGACTCACCTTCCCCCTGGACACCTGGCCACCCTGTCTGGGTCCTCCCCCAGACCCAAAACAGGAAGTAAAAAGCCTGGGAGTATGGATTGAAACTGATCTTTCATTCATCACGCAGGCAAAAAAAGTAGCCGGTACCTGCTTCGGACTACTGAAATCTATAAGAAAGATCCTGCCCCTACTTCCACCCATATCACAAAGACTTCTTATTCAAGGCCTCATACTTTCCAGGCTCGACTACAGTAATGCAGTCTACCTGGGCGCACCTGAAGCAACCTTAAATAAACTTCAGAAAATCCAGAATGCGGCGGCCCGGATCCTTACCAACACCCCGGCCAGAGCTTCAGCCAAACCTGCTCTGAAGCTCCTCCACTGGCTCTCAGTGAGGGAACGTGTGATTTTCAAAGTCCTCTGCTTAGCGCATAAGCTACTGCAGAATCAAGGCCCTCCTATTCTTAGGAAATTTATAAAACCTTATAAAGCCCCTAGATCCCTCCGATCAGACAATGAGTCCCTTATCATCCTGCCCAGATTCAAGAAAGCCCGCTCGGGTGGAAGACGCTTCTCGGTCCATACCGCACGCCTCTGGAATTCTCTTCCCCGAGACTTGAGAAAAGAATCCAACTACTTACGATTCAGGAAACGGCTCAAAGCTCATCTGTTTCCTTAATTTTAACCTTCCCCTTCTGAAATTTGTCCTCCCCCCTTCTCTGATGCCGAACCCACAGAAGTAGGGATCTTCAGCGCTGGGATACCTTAGGGTGACTACGCGCTCTATAAATTTTTTTAATAATAATAATAATGAATAATAATAAAATTAATGAAATCATAAATATAATTAACTAAAACAAAGTTAAAAATACTTAAATACCATTAAAAGTAATAAATAATTGATGTAAGTTAAAAAAATAAATATACATTTTCATTTTTTAATACATATATAAATTAACCTAATATTAATAAAAAAATATTCAATATTTTAGCGTAGGACAGCAGGAGGGTGACATTTATTATTACCACTCCAGTGAGTGCAACAGGAGGGAAAGCGGTAGATATCGTAGGGGTAAAAAATACTATTCCCACTCCAGTGAGTGCAACAGTAGGGAAAGCGTTGGATAGTGGGAGGGTAAAAATTACTATTCCCACTCCAGAGTGTGCAACAGTAGGGAAAGCGTTGGATAGCGTGGTGGTAAATATTACTATTCCCACTCCAGTGAGTGCAACAGTAGGAAAATTGTTGGATAGCATAGGGGTGAAAATTACTATTCCCACTCCAGTGAGTGCAACAGTAGGGAAAGCGTTGGATAGCGTAGCGGTATAAATTACTGTTCCCACTCCAGTGAGTGCAGCAGTAGGGAAAGCGTTGGATAGCGGAAGGTTAAACATTACTATTCCTACTCTAGTGAGTGCAACGGTAGGGAAAGCGTTGTATAGCTTAGGGTAAACATTACTATTCCCACTCCAGTGAGTGCAGCAGTGGGGAAAGTAATGATTTAATATTTTAATAAAAATAAATTAATGATCAATACCAATAAAAAATGATTATTAATTACCAATCACATAATATTTAATACTTAATTAATCATAAATGCAAATAAATTTGATTTATAAACAATGAATTACCTATTAATAATTAATTAACAACCAATTAATCTTCAATACCAAAATGTCATCAATAATAAAAATAAAATATCAATTGGTAAATAATTAACAGTAAATTAATTATCAATACGCAAAAATAATTTCAATAATTAATTATTTACAATTAAATTACTTCCCACCCTATTCCCCTATAAACCCACAACCTGCTATGAATAATAAATTAATACAATTAACATAATTATCAATTAATCAATTAATAAAAACTTAATTAACAATAAATTATCAATACCAATAAGTAAAAAAATATTTACTTAATTACAATTAAATTACTTCACAACCTATTCCCCTATAAACCCACAACACGCTACAGAACTAAAATGCAAAATTAAATTAAAAATAATTAATAATTCCTAAAAATTAATATTTGATTTACTATAATTAAATTACTTTCCACCCTTGTCCCCTATAAACCCACAACCCGCTACGAAATTAAATTATGCAAAAATTAAATAACATAAAATTCATTACTTTAAAAAAATTAAACATACATTACAAAAATATCATGCACTTTTAACACACATACTAACATAAAAAACACTTATAAAAATTCGATATAAAAAATGTGATATATTTTAATGCCTGTATTATGTACTTCGATATTTTGACAGTCGATATTACTTGCCTGCATTTTGATATTATTAACAATTATATTATGTCCTTTCGATATTATGTTCATTCTATATTTTGGATTCAAATTATGTCCATTCGATATTTATTTTTCGATCTTGTGTCTAGTTACCGGGAGAAACAATGGCAAAAGAGTACCTTCCTGGAAGAAGCCTCCTGATGCAACTGCAAGTATGGAATTATAGACTACAATTCCAGCTGACCCTCAGGAATAAGATGGGTCTTTCCAGGGCAAGTGGTGCCCTCTAAGGAATAGTTGGGGAGACGGACCTGGTGGGGGGCCCCATAGGGTTCTCGTGGGGCTTCTGTGGACTGGCAATTAACTCTTCTGCTGACACACAGGAGGCCAAAGGGCCTGGGGAGTGTGGCAGAAAAAGTGTTTTGCATGCTGGCTGTGGAGGATCATTGGAAAATGCCGCAAAGCAGGAGAGATCTCAGGAGAGCAGGTAAAGGACACTGAAATCAAATTCCCCATGAAAAACACCTTTCTAGATCATTGAAGCCTGAAGATTCTCATGGGTAGGGATGGACAAAAGTAGCAGAAAGAGCTCATAGCCATGAAGGTCAGCGCTATGGGGCCAGATGTATGACGTTTATGAAGTTTTAAAACTATGCAAACACACCACCGAGAATTGGGACCTCATCTCTTCCCTCACATCTGATGTCCTCTTCCTCACTGAGACCTGGCTCAACACCATTTTCGCATCTGACATTGCCACTATAAAACCCGAAGGATACAAAATGACTAATCCTGACCGCATCAACCTGCCTGGTGGAGCGATCACAATCATACACAAGGAATCCAACCAATGCAACACCACAAATAATGAGATCACTCCAGCCACGGAATACCTCAGCTTAAGACTCCAAACAGAGGGCAAAAGCACCCTCAGGGGTATCCTCGCCTACTGTCCTGTAGGACCATGTCCAGCCTTCTGCAACTTCATTGCCAACTTCATTGCCCACCCCGCCATAGTCTGCAAAAACAAAAATGTTCTCATCAACCTTAACTTCTATCTTGACGACCACAATGACATCAACACTACCAACCTCCTTGAGAGCATGAACTATGTCAAATCCACCCAACTTGTCCACGACCACACCCATACCACAAGCCACACAGTACACCCCATCTTCACCTCCAGTAACTGCATCAGGTACAGGCATACCACGGAACTCACCTGGATCGACCACTCAATTGTCTCCAGCTCAGGTACCTTTACCCCCAGTATGCCCAATCCCCCCATCGCCTCTGCAGCAAAGCCTCATAAGACACATAGATCAATGCCCTTAACACCACCCACCCTATCTTTTCCAACAACTTAGACTAGAACGTAAGAAACTTTAACAATCGGATTACCAACTACACCAACAGCGTTGTTTATATCGATAGCAACACACACAAAAGTCCACCAAGCAGGCTAATAGGTACATTGAAGACCTCAAAACTGCTAAGCAACACTGTAAACTACTGGAAAGGAGACAGTGCACCAACAAGATCATAACCGACAAGATCACCTTCAAGACTGCCCTCAACCTCTACCACAGACAGTTGAGAGAATCAAGAAAAAAGGCCTTAGCCTCACGCATCGAATCAAACCCCACTAACAGCAAAGACTCCTTCAACATCATCAAAGAATTCTCCAACCCCTAAGCTCCAATAAACAACATTAGCCCCTCACAGTAACTCTGTGTCAACCTTTCAACCTACTTCCACAACAAGATCCCCAACAGCTATAGAAACTTCAAACCCCAGCCCAAGGCCACCTGCTTCTCTATATAACACAGTGACCTCACTACCACCACAGACATTCGGCTAACTGAATGGAGCCAGCTCGCCTCACGGGACGCAGCCTCCTTCATAAACTCGGTCCACTCAGGTGCCCCAACCAATCTATGACATCATCACATCTTAAACTTAGGTGAAGCCAGAATCGTCTAAATACCACCTTGTTCAACACCTCAATTGCCATGGCCATATTCCTTGAGGACTGGAAACACACAGAAGTCAATGCACTACTAAAGAAACCATCAGCAAACTCCAGCAAACTCAGTGACTACTGAACGATCTCCCTGCTCCCGTTCCCTGCCAAAGTATCAGAAAAAGGCATCAAGCACAAACTCTCCTCACAACTGTAAAAGAACTCTCCTCACAACTGTAAAACAACCTCCTTCTCGGCCCTCCCAATCCTGATTCTGCAGCAATCACCACACTAAGACAGCCCTTGTCACGGACGGCTACCAATGACATCCGAGCACTACTCAACTGAGGAGAAACTTTGATTCTGATCCTTCTAGACCTCTCAGCAGCCATCAAAATGGTCTCCCACCCATCTTATTCTTATCTCTCTGATGTAAAAGCCCAGGTATCTCCTTTGCTTCAATTTTCCTGTCACTTGGGCCATTTCTCTAAGGTCCCTAGTAACACTGTCACAGCAAATATTCAATTGCCCCCAAATACTAGAAAGGAAGGATAGTAAAACAGTTGTAATTCTACAGTACCAATGATATCTACAGCTCTCCGAAGATGTAGATATTCTCAGGATATACTAGCACCATAAACAACTGGTACTGGGCTTGGTCCTATGCAGAGTATTTACCTGAATAGTTCCAGTGGTTGGGTTAAAGGTTCGGTTAGGTGCTGCCATAAGTGGCATTATGCAGATATCACTTATTGAAACTGAAAGGTTTTCAGCTTCTTCTGAAAATTGGGTTCAGAGATAGACATTTTCACTTCAGCAGATAACTTATTCCAGAGTTTTTCTGCCAAATATAACAACCATTTGCAATGCAATCGGTCCCGCCTTTGGGACCTTATATGTATTTAGCTATGCAACACATTAGCCTGGGTGTTGTATATAAAAGCAGGGCCTTTGGTGGTTCTATATCTGAAAATACAGGATTTGAAAAAAATATTATTTTCTACGGGTGCTTGAGGAAGACAATTTCTATGGATTGGAATCTAAAGAATGCTAAAGTGATTCTGGTATTTTACTGACCTCTGCTGGTCGTTTTCTATCAAGAAAGTTAATTAGAGGCAGTTGCCACAAAAAAAAAAAGTCCCTCAGCAGAAAGCAATTCTGGTATTTTACTGACCACTACTGGTCGTTTTCTATCAAGACAGTTAAATAGAGGCAGTTAAACAAAAAAAGTCCCTAAGCGGAAGCAGACAAGTCTAGGGTTGATCTCTAGAGCCCACAAAGTGCATACACATTTAAGTATATACTAAAGTATATACTAAAGGTATACAAAAGGTCTTGCATGCTAGACCTAAAAATGAGCGGCTGCTTTTTCTACCTCTATGAATTCTAAGGATTATAAGAACACCCTGGTTTGCTGAACGAAGAGATCTTGTTGCCACATAAAATAAAAGCTTATCCCTAAGCCCTTTTTGTCAGTTGCTGTATACGCGATCTCAGGGCCTTAAACTGGAATTGCTTTCCAAAGGGAGCCAATGCAGTTGTTTTCAGAGTAGAGATGGGATGCTATCTCATTTTTGCCCCTGTATTAGGAGCTCAGATCTCCCAAGGTGCTAATATGTGACATATTTGTGTGATATTTTGTTTTGATGTGTTGTATCAGTTTTTGAGCTGCTGTGCTTCTGTGCTGAATTATTGAAATGTGATATTATTATGTTGTACTGTGTTGCTGTCCCATTGTTTTACGACTGTTTTGTTGATTTGTGCCTTGTTATGTTTTAATGGTTAAATTATGTCAGTTTGAATATGTTATTGTGTTATTTCTGATGTTTAATTTAGAGATGTGGACAAATATTATGATAAGTATACTGCCAAATACAGCACATACTTTTCATGAACCATTTTCCATTGTGGTGTTCCTGCTGTTCATCAATGTAATAATCCTAAGGAGATAGGCCTATATGCACGTGGTTCAGGCTGGGCCTTATTTGAAATACAACACACAACTTGCCTGGACCACACTTACTTGAAGGAAAAAACCTTATTAAGGAATGGAAAAATATGTATTCAATCCAAACCAGGCAACTTTTATTTATTGCCAATTCTTTTGTTATTTTTAAACATTGCTTATCCTCTAAATGACAGAAAAAAACACTGTACATTGCTAAATTTTTTACAATTTTGTACATAGAAAAACACACAATATCAATAAATCAACACCAAAAAGCAGCTTTTTGGTGGAATAACAATTCATTAATAAAGATAATCAGGACCTATCAGTCCAGATACAATTGAATCACTGCCATTCATTTGGTATTATTCCCCATGCATTAGATTGTTCTCAGTTATTAACTTCCTATGTATTTATGTTTCTAGTTTTATGTATTCATTAATTTTTTGTATGATGTTTGATGTTGATTTATTGACATTGTGTGTTTTTCTATGTACAAAATTGTAAAAAATTTAGCAATGTACAGTGTTTCTTTCTGTCATTTAGAGTGTAAGCAATGTTTAAAAATAACAAAATAATTGGCAATAAATAAAAGTTTTTCCATTCCTTAATACGTTTTTTTTGTTCAAGTAAGTGTGGTCCAGGCAAGTTGTGTGTTGTAGTTCACCAATGTAAGGCACAAGTCAACCAAGACTGTGGGAGGAACCTATCTTAAATTCGCTCTTCCAGGGATTCCCTGCTTAAAGTGAGCACTGCAAGTGCTAATGCATTACACAGTCTCTGCCACTGTTTTGGACTTACTGGAGTCTTAAATAGTTGACGAAAAGAAGCTGTGCTATTGTCATAACAGCGCCAGCTTGTCAAGGCACCCACCACTGGGAAAAGCGTTGATGCTCCCCCATAGTCCCCTCTCCACAAGCAACTTCGGGGTGTGGCAGCAAAAGTGCATATGCTACCACACACTCCCCCTTTACATCCCCCAGTGCGATGATGACATCAGCATATGTACAGCACACCAACATCATCATAAGGAGCAAGGATGTGCCGCAAGCTATTTGCTAACACCGTTTTGTGGGTCCAGGACCTTCTGAAGGTAGGCAGCTTGCTGTGGGAGGGATTGGGGTGGAAGAGGCACAAAGTTCCCTCTTCAGTGCATTCCTGCTGCAGGATTGCATCAGGGACTCTAATGGTGCATGAGGAATGAACCCACTAGACATCAGGGATGTTGGTTTGGTGTGAGGAGCGGCCCCATGAGCAAGTGTCACTCCCCATTTCTGGCACAAATATTCTGGCTGCTTTTAGCCCATCCTCTGGACAAATCAGGCATTTTGTAGGCTGATCTACATCCAAAGGGGCAGAAAACCACTAAACCGTCAGGGATTCTATTTATGTATGTTTGGCACAAAATTGTTTGATGTTTTCCACTTTCCCCGGGGGTAGACCAGCCACTTTTTTTTAGCCGATCTACCCCCAAGGGAAGTGGAAAATCACTAGACCCCTCAGGATTTTATTTTTGGATGTTGCCGAGTGGCCAGAATTGCTCACCATTTTTAAAATGGCATCTTCATTTCCCATAGCTATATTTGAGCAATTTTCCCGACCCCCCCCCCCCCCCCCCCTCCAGGGGAATCAACAAACCCTGGGTACATTTAGAATCCCCAGGATGCTTGAAAAAAGAACACACATTTGTCATGGATACCTTATGTAGAAAACAAACTTATAGAATCCTAAGTACAAGCTGCCCTAAATAGCCAAAGGAGCTTAGCAAAAGGGCTAAGCCAAAGGGATTTGTATTCTAGGGGGAAATACCTAGCAGCAAAAGGATTAAAGAAATGTGCTGCTTTTGGCTGGAACTGTAGTAGCATTGGTTGACATATCTGAAGTAAACAACAGGACATAACTCAGTAACATACACACAGAAACCTAACAATATAATTAAAACGTAACAAGGCACAACACAGCAAATCTGTCTAAGAAGAGCACAGAATAGCAGCCACATTACAATACATCACCACCATATTGCAGTAATACATCACAAAAATCTGTTGCACAAAGATAACAACACATTGCCCCAGCACAAAATTCCATACAACAAATATGCATGAACATTATTATCACATACATATTATCACCTGCAGAAACCTGATTTCATTATCCTGTGATAAAAAGTGTTTTAACCAAGTATTGTCTTGGAGATGTGACCGAATGGCCAGAACTACTGACTTTGATAATGGGGATCCAGGTTCAGCACAATCACAATCACTTGCTACAATGTGCACTACTGCAAATGCAAATGCTAACACTCTTAATTCTTTATACTCAAAATGATTAGTATTTAATTCAAATGTTCTCACTTCAAATCCTCATAAAACATATACACATACACAGATTTTATATTAATTTCAAAGTGTTGATTAATACATATGTTCATTCTATTCACATCACAGAATTATGCCTTTCAATTATTTATGTACATATATTCTGTTCTTCCATGCCCAATGCATTTCGGGACACACATCCCTTCAACAGGGCCAAAATCTGTGAACAAGAAAAATAAATATCAAATGACAATGCGCAGGGTGTAGCATTCATCTGCCTCATAGCTAAAACTCGACTATTTGTTATTATAGAACAACTGAATATCATGCATGGTGGTGATAATGATACTGTCATGTGGTATCGTTTTGAGTCTTTTAGTGCAATTCCCAGGCTGCGATACTTCAGTCATTAGTCTACATGTGATGCACTTTGTGCGTTTCAAAATTGGTGAGCTAAATGGGTGCATGAGTTTAAATATCATCTCTCCACATACTGTGCCTGTAAATTTGTTAGTCACACACAACTAACTCAATGTAGAAACCGACACTGCACTCCAATTCAAGATGCGATCAACAAGATCTATAAATAAATAAAATGCACTTCTTGACTGACCTGAAAGAAGAGTAAACCTCCATATCTGTGACAAATATTCAAAGAGTTGGTGCTTGTTTCTGTAATATCAGAAAAATACACCCGTCACCTCCCATGGTGAAACAAATAGCGTCCTCTTTGTCAAATACTCAATAGACAAAGACATTACAAAATGCTCTGTCGCTTACCTAAACCACTGAGTTTGAAGATTCAGACAACCCTCGGATATTCCGACCGTTCGTATGACCCAACACTAACAATCACTTTTCAAACAGTCCGAATGAGATGTCAACAATGGACTGCTGCGTATCAGTGCATAATGTCTGAAACTATAACCGCCATCTTGAACAGGCGTCTGAAACGTAACCAAATATAATACCACAAACTCAGAAGCGCTCTGACTCATGTACCTTGTTTGAATGCCCCCATCACAATTACTTACCAAAATTCTATAACTATGCAGTACTATGTTCATCCTAAGAGATTATACTCAACATATCAGAAGCCTAGGTTATATGCACATCTACAACAAGCCAGTGAGTATTGTGTCAATGATTCTGAGCTCTATGAAACCTAATAAACTAATGACCAGATGCTGTCCAAACACTATCCTGTATAACACTCAGAATATTGACATATCAAAACTTTATGGAAGTGTCGCAAACAACATTCTCTCCAATGTAGTCACTGTGACTTGGTTGAGGTTAGTAATTGTTCCAGCATGCAGACTATTCGAGTGTTTGTCACATCAACATGGTCACCTAATATTACTGATGGAATGGTGATGGATATGCCCTGATGTCCACACTTACTTCACATATGGTTACAAAAAGCAACTCATGTCAATTTTTTCATTAAACTCCCTTGGCTGCTGTGTATCCAATTGCTTGATCCAAAAGATCTCTCTTTGTAATAAAGATCTAGTTAAATCTTTCCTCCGAGTAGGTTATATGGTTTCTATTACCTAAAAGCGTAATTGGGATATAGTGTGCCTTTCTGTAAACCAGTGTACCGCTAAGCTATAGGTTTTGTTATCTGTGCGTATGGTACTTTTATGCTCTGAAATACGTGTCTTGATTTTTCGCTCTGTGTTACCAACATAAAGTAGCCAGCATGGACATTTAAAGCTGTAAATCAGGCTTTTTGAATTATAATCTGTGGTCTAGGCTAATTCAATAGTTTCTCCAGTTCTTGGATGTTAGATTTTGGTACCACTTATAACATTGTTGCAATGTACTCAGTTTTGACATTTCTTCGTTCCCTGTGATGTTGCTGGCTTGTCATGTTTCGATATCTTTAAAAATTTCTTGAGATTCTTGGATCCCCTGTGCGCATGTTTTGCTTTTTCTTTGAATACATTTTTTAAATCTGGTTCGTTCTGTAGTAAATCCCATCTTGTGTTGACTATTTTCCTTATTTTTGCTGAACTTGGTGAATATTTGAAAACAAAAACTTGTCTTTGAGATGTTTTGTCAAGATTGTGTTTCTATCTTTTTGCTTCATCCTATGTAGTGCTCCGTCCAGAATACTCTTGGGCTACCCCCTTTCAATGTATTTGTGTTGCAGTGTTTCCACATTTACATCTAGTGTGTTTGATTCTGAACAAATCCTCTTCATCCGCAAAAGCTGGGAGTATGGTAGATTGCGTATGAGATTATTAGGATGGAAACTAGTATACAAAAGTGCATTGTTTTTATCTGTTTCTTTTCTATAAACTTGGGTTTGGAGTCGTAACTCTGTCTTGACTATGAGTACATCCAAAAATGCAATAGAAGTATCACTCATTGTATGTATAAATTGGATACGATAATCATATGTATGATATTGTTCAATCTTTTGTTCAAGTTTCTCTTATGAGTTTGTCCACATAGGGAATGTGTTAGCAATAAATCTACAATATAATTGTCAATTATCTGTCCATTCTGAATCCCCATATACATGGTCTTCCTCAAATATAGCCATGAAGGTATTTGCATAGGCTGGGGCTCTCGCAAAGCCCATTGATGTACTGATCAGCTGTAATTAAAACCGATTTTACGACTCAAAATAACTGTGGTGGAGACAAAAATGTAATAGCACCAATAGAAATACTTTGTCTGCTCTGATCTTTGGTTGTTCTAACAGTGCCCACTCTACAGCTTCCATTCCTTTCATATGTGGTATTAAGTATAAAGCGATTTGAAATCAATGGTACATAATGTACAATCCTCTCTTTTTATTACTTGCTGTAATTTCAGTAAAAAATCTGTCGTATCTTTCACATACGATGCCCATCTTTGCACAAACGGTTGTAAAAAGCAATCAAGATATTTACCTAATGGTTCAAACAATGTTCTAAATCCTGTCACAATGGGTCTAAATGGTGGATCTTGATTGTTTTTGTGAATTTTCGCCAACATATAAAGATGTGGTCTTTGGGGATTTGAGACTGTTAAAAAGGACTTCGTAGTGGTACTGATCCAACCCATTTCAAAGGTTCTATTAAATATCTCTTCCAGTGGTTTGATCAATTTGTTAGTAGGATTTTGATTCAATAAAAGGTACGTTGATTCATCCGAAACATGTTGGTTAACGTTTAGTTGGTATATTCCTTGTCCATAATCACTAAGGCGCCTCCCTTGCGAAATCCATCCCTTTATTCAAGATGTTCTCCTGCTGCAGTGTGAGGTTTGTACAAGAAATATTTACCACTAGTCCTTGTTTTGGCTTCTTAATTTTGTGCATACTTTTTCTCTTGCTTCTCCGGGTCTTCCTGTAGATGAACTTGTTTTTATACTGTTTTGTCCTGGTGGTTGACTTATGTCTGTGCCCTGGGATAACAAAGGTTTTGGTGTTGAGCATTGAGATGTTTCCTCACTGCCTGTTTCTCTCTGTGAGTGTTCATTACTCAACACTGTTTGGGCCCCTGGTGCTCGGTTGATGTCTGCTTTGTGTTATTTAACTAGGATCTCTTCTAAGTAAGTGGTTGTGTTTTTTTTTAAATGTGTACGTTGTTGGGCATACACCTCGGCCCAAGTATAGACTACATTCAGTTTGTAATCCAAGGTGTCGCGCTTGAATTTATGTAGTTTGCCCTCTTGTAGTTCTTTGTTGTATGTATCCAATTTCTGATTAATTCCTTCCAATTACATTTTCCAAGTGTCAGGCTCCATTCATCATTCAAGACCTGTTTGATGACGCATGTCCCGAAATGCATTGGCCATGGAAGAACAGAATATATGTCCAAATCAAATGTAGGACAGGACACTTGTAACTACGTTATACAGGTTTTGTAGATAACCCTCATAAAAGCTATGTCAGTTTTGCTGCGGTTTATATTGTTTTTCCGCCCCACATACGCGTTGTGGCATTTATCATTGGGTTATCTAACGTGCTATATGCCTGCCTCAAGCCTGAGGTAACCTCTGGTGTTGTGCAGTAGTGTCCAGAGATGTGCACAGATACCCCCAATGTGAAGGTTTAGATAAAAACAAACCTACATCCAAACAACTCCTTTAATTAAACAGGGTGCGAATTGTTGGTAAAATAACTAGGTATGTACTCAGATCAAGTTACTGGATCCTTGCATATCACTTTACTCACACAGTCAACATGTTTTTGCTCCCTTTTGCCCAGCCGGGTCTACGGAGCATTCGTCAGGACAAAACAAAACACAATAAAATTACTCACACCTTTTGTGCAGTATTCAGTGGTCTATTTTTGTTACCCACTTTGTTTCAAAAAGTTCGATTCACCTGTAATATAAATTAAATACAAAACATTTTTTATTTATTTTTGAGGGTATATATTGGCATGTTTTAGCTTCCGATTTAGAAGACAGTGCATTCATTTGTGCATGTATTATTCGCATTCTAAGTCACTATGTGGACCATCATGGCGAGTCACAGAGGGAGATGGCAGACAAGCAAGGTCTAATACTTTAAATAGTAAACAAGTAGAGAAACAGGTGGTCTAATATTCTCTTTTGTTATACATAATACAGGATTCTTTTCTCACCATATGCGTTTTTACAATATTCTGTATTGTGTGTTATAAACACGTTGTCTATTATATAGTCCCTACTCTCTTTAGGTATGTACGATATGAACCTCTTTCAGAGCGACAATGGTGTTGGTCAAAATACCTCATAATTAATGAAGTGCACGAGTTTATATTCCTAAGTTATTAGTCGTCCCCTATTGTTGTTCTAAGCATGTTAGTTACTACTATCGTTTAGCACATAGAGATAAATATCAAGTCATACAATGTTTTTTGAGCAAGTGTATATTGCTTCGTACTTCATATCCACTACATTTTTTAACCTGGATTCCATGAATTATTTTCGTCTTCAGGGGAACTGGACTCAAGGTCCCAGGCTGTGGGGAGGGAGGGAAAGGGTATTAATGTTACCGTATAGGCGCCGTGTTTGCCGCGTGTTTTTTATTCCGCCATTCTTACCCGCAAGGAAGGCGAATTCCACGTCTAGTGCTGGCTCTGCCCCTGGACGCGGAATCGTCGTCATCACCCTGCTTATCACTCTGCGTGGTATTAGTGATAGAAAGAGGACAGATTACGTCTGTTTCTATTCTCGATGTCGATCCTATTACCTTCTCTGGGGTGTCTTTGATTTAAACTATGGTTTAAACGTTATTATTATTGGTGATCTTCTCGATATTTCTTTTATGTCAAGATGACGTAAATTTTATAAATTTATATGTTTTTTGTTACTCTTGGGGCTGATTATAACCACTCCATAATGTTTTATAAACACAGTTTTAGCTTTAATCCAGATTCTTTATATGATTAACGGTCATGAACATCGAGATAAGACTAGGAGTATTCTATTTCTCCAAATTCAGACGTGATGAGTGACAAACATCAAGGTAGTCTGGCAACATAAGAGACAGATATAGGGCCGACTACGTCTGTTTTTTAGATGTTAATGTCGATCTTATTACTTATGCAACTGTGTCTAAGGTTCTAGATAAACATTGTTATTATAGTATTTACCAATATTTTCTTTATGTCAAGATGACGAACTATGCATAGATTTGTGGGGCTGTTTGTTTTATTGCAGAACTCTCTACAGTGTTGATAAAACATAATTACAGCGTTAATCCTAGATTTCTATATGATTAACTTATTTCCAACATAGATTTATCAGTATCGAGGTAGGACTAGGGGTATTCTATGTCTCCATAGATGTAATAAGCATAAATGTTCTTTCTGCATATCATGGACGATGGACATTTTCATGAAAACTGATGCCATGGAATATTGTCGTTAAGACCAAATTGATGGGTTTTAAGTCTGTCCACCCATCTTTGTTCCTTCTCATACAGGATTTTTTCTGCATTACCGGTTTTGTCTTTCAGCATCTCTATTACTGTCCATTTGAGTTCTTCAGCATTATGGCCAGATTCGAAAAAATGGGTACAAAGTTTTGTTGTATTCTTCTTCAATTTGATATTGCTTTTGTGTTCCCCTATTCTTAATTTTACCTTTCTGCAGGTAATTCCTATGTATTTTTTCTCACAGGGACATGTTATCATATAGATAACGTGTGTCGAATTGCAGTTTGTATGCTGCCTTTGGGTCCAGGTTAAATTTTCTGTCAGTTGTAAGGTCTTGGTCATAGTTGTTAATTTACAAACAAGGCAAGTCCCACATGGGTAGTGTCCTGTCACTGGGGACATCCCTGTATCCCTTACTTGTCCACTTATATGATGTTTTTTTGGGCTTGTATGCACAAGGATATCTCTCAGATTCTTCGTTCGTCTATTTGCGCATCTGGGTTTTGGCCAGTTGAAATTTCCAGTAGCTAATATTTGCCAATTCTTATTTATTAGCTTCTGTACATTGTATGTTGCTGGGCAATATGTTGTGACACATGTTACTAGGTCTGCTACGGGTTCTTTCACATTTGTATCAAGGAGGCATTCCCTCGGTTGATTTTTTGCCATCTTGCGACATTTTGATATTGTAGACCTTTTGTAATCCCGACTTTCAAGCTTTTTACTTAACTCTTGTGCTTGTTTCCTGTAATCACATTCCTGGCTGCAATTTCTTTTTAGCCAAAAAAATTGGCTATAGGGCAAATTGTCCCTAAGAGGTTTGGGGTGAAAGCTCTATATGACAAGAGGCAGTTTTTTGACGTTGGTTTATAGAACGTTTTTGTTTCAACCTGTCCTTTCCTGATAAAAATTGTTAGGTCCAAAAAATCTATACTGGTGTCGTCCATTGTGAAGGTAAACTTCAGCCATTTGTCTCTTGTGTTCAACCAGTCAATAAATAGATTTAAGTCATTGTCATTCTTCCAAACCATCAGGATATCATCTATATATCGTTTCCAGTATAATATACTGGAAACAAAAGGGTTTGTGTCAGTAAGTATGTTGTTGGTTTCGAAATTACTAACATAGAGTCTGCTACTGAAGGGGCAAAAGCACTCCCCATGGAAGTGCCATGGCTTTGTAAGAAGAGACTCCCATCAAATTCGAAAAAAATTTCAGTCAAAGCTAGCCAACAGCACTCAAGTATGAAATGCTGTGGTGTCCGGTAATTCCATTCTTCCATGAATAATACATCCTCTAGCATTTGTAATGTTTCTTTTTGTGGTAAACTCATGTAGAGTGACTCTACATCTAAACCAACCAGTACCATTGTCTCTTGATCAAAAGGCATCTCCGATATTTGGTTAAGGAGATCACGTGTGTCCTTCAAGTAAGTTGGTGTTTTTTGGACCAAAGGTTTTAAGAACTGATCTGGGAACTTTGACAAAGGTTCTAAAATTGAACCAATTCCTGAGACTATTGGGCGTCCCGGTGGTGGGGATCTGTTCTTATGTGTTTTTGGTAAAGAATAGAAACACGGAGTCTTTGGGTCTTTTATGATTAGGTACTCTGCTTCCTTTTTTGAAATCCAAGCATTTGTTTCTGCTTCGTAAACCATCAAGGCTATGGAATTCTGTAATCTCGTGTAGGGTCAGAGATAACTCTTTTGTAAAACTTTTCATCAGCAAGGAGGTTTAGGCACTGTTGTTTGTATCCTTCCTTGCTTAGGATCACTACACCCCCACCCTTGTCCGCGGGCTTGATTACGATTTGATCATGTTTTTGCAATTCTTCTAGGGCTCTTCGTTTCTTCTTTGTTAGATTTTGGAATGGTAGTTTTACTTCATTGCGCATCTCATCTATGCCCTTCATCAGAGCTTGTTCAAATGTCTGGATTTCAATTGGAACCGAACTGTTTGGTGGATTAAAGGTCGATTTCCTTCTTAAAACAGTATCTCCTTTGTTCTCCATCGGTTCTGAGCCATTAAAGCATGCTTTGAGTTTCAATGTTCGAAAAAATTCGGCCAATTCACATTTGAGCTTAAATGTATCCAAAGTCGGGGTGGGCACAAATCCAAGTCCTTTGTTTAGGATTTTAATTTGATCTTCGGACAGAACAATATCAGTTAGATTTACAATCAGTGATTGTTCTTGCTGGTACCTGGTTTTTCGGAGGTCATACTGCGGGTCAGCATGTTCCTTTGTTGGTCTTGCAAAGTTAAAGTTTTTCGACGTCCTCATTGTTGTTGGCCTCTCGCTAAAAAAGGCTGTTGATTTTGGTTTTCTACTCCAGGCATTGATAGACCCATCATGTGAGGTATTTGTTGTATCCCCTGATTATAAGGATTATAAGGATTCATCCATCCTCCGTATGGTGACATATACGACTGGAAGAATGGTACTTGGTGTCCCATGAAATTTTGTCTTTGCCACCTTATTTCACTTTTTTGACGCTGATATCGAAAGTTATTTCTCCCTCTTCTTGGGGCTGAATCATCCGAACCCCTATCCGAACCATCTGAAGAGTTCCATCCCCCTGATTCGATATCAGAGCCTAGGTCAGGTAATGTGAATTCTTCCTTCGAATAAGGATGCATTTTCTCTTGGCTAAATCTTTCTAAATCCTTGCCCAATTTTTGAAGTTTACTTCTAAAATTTCATCTAATCGCTTTTTATATACTCGGAAGTCCAATCCCTTTTTCAGTTCATTTTCACATACTTGAATTTGAGCAAGTAATGCTTCTAATAGTCTCTTTGCTGTTTTGACTATTAGTACTAAATAATCCAGCGTACAGAATATATGTACATAAATAATTGAAAGGCATAATTATGTAATGTGAACAGAATAAAAATATGTAATAATGTACACTTTGAAATTAAAAAACTCTGTGCATTTGTATATGTTTTATGAGGATTTGAAGTGAAAACATTTGCACTAAATACTAATCATTTTGAGTATAAAGAATTAAGAGTGTTAGCATTTATATTTGCAATAGTGCCCATTGAAACAAGTACTAGTACTTGAAATATAATTTTGATGTTTATATAGGCATGCTAGACAGCATGCCTACCAATGTAGCACGCTAAGGTTACAAGGATTATTTTCATTAAGAAGGTTCAGAGTAGGAGTGCTCCACTATCATACATTGGATCCAGCTTCAACATTCTGTGAATCTAGGTACATCACTTAATACTTCCCAATTACAGATCTGAACAAGATTTTTAGTTCACCAGGCATTTCTCCAGTGGTCTGGGAACCTTGGTTGCAGGTTTTAAAATCTAAGGGCCTCTGCTGGTAACTCTGTCACTATTCCCTCCTCCGGAAAGCTAACTCCAGCTGGCTCAGAGAGGCTTCAAGAGAGACGGAGAAAGAGAGAAGGGGAGGTGAAATGTAGAGAGAAAATAATAAGGGAATAGAGAGTCAGGATATTATAGTGCTCTTTACAAATACATAACAGAGAAGGGGAGAGAGAATGTGTCGATGAAAGGAAGAGATAGCACAAGGAGACAAAGAGAGTGAGTCTGGTTTGATCATATTTTCCAGGGCAGGTTTTGGTTCCCTAGTCCCGGACTGTCTCATTGCCAAATTAACAAATCTGGCATTGTGTAATGTAATTTAGTTCTCATGTAAAGCACTCTATAGGACTTGGGCCAGGTTTGCGCTATATAAAACTGCAAAAAATAGCAAAATAGAGACTTAGGAGCAAGGGCTTTCTTTCTTTCTTTCTTTGAAAGAATTTATATAGCACTCGTACACCAACGGTTTCTTGGCGCTAGGGTAAGGAGGCGTAAACAGAGGAAAGGGGGTGCGAGTTATTGGTCATAGGCCTGGGAAAATAGCCAAGTTTTAAGAGATTTCCTGAACATGGGGTAAGACTCAGTTTGGCTTAATGTCGATGGTAGGGAATTCCAGAACTGGGGAGCGATGGACGCAAATCTCAGCCCCCGAGTTTCTTGCGCTTGAAGGCAAGGGGAGTCAACAGATTCGCGTTGGCAGAGAGGAGGGTCCGGCAGGGGATGTAACGTTGGATTCTATTTGCGATAAAGCTTGGTCCATGGGAGGAAAGAGCTCTGCGGGTTAAGCAACCGATCTTAAATAGACAGCGTTGCGCCACGGGGAGCCAGTGGAGGCACCTTAAGGAGAGGTTTGGCTTGGTGTGACGTGGGTAGGCCGTGAACAAGTCTGTCCGCCTGGTTCTGGACCAGCTGAAGCCTCTGTAGCTGATAAGCCGGGATCCCGGCGTACAGAGAGTTAGAATAGTCAGTATGTGACATTACTAAGGCCAAGGTGACCTGAACCAGGGCCTCAAAGGAAAGGAATTTACTGATTTTTCGAATCCTGCGCAAGTGAAAGAAGCAGGAAGAGACTACGGAGTTAACTTGGGTCTTAAGGGTGAGGTCGCTACTAATAAGAGCTCCGAGGCTTTTGACTGCTCCGGCAGGAATTGGTGGGGGACCGAGAGTAGGTGGCCAGAAGTTAGGGTTCCAGGGGTTGGATGTGGGCCTGGTGAGAACTAGCTCAGTCTTATCTGGGTTTAGTTTGAGTTGATTTGTGTTCATCCATGAGCGAATGAATGTTAGGGTGTACTGAAAAGATTCAATTACGAGGGGAGAGGTGTCGATGGTGAAGACGAGCTGAATGTCATCAGCATAATTGAAGATGGCTACATCCCTCTTCCGTAGATCTGATATTAGTGGACAGATGTAGAGGTTAAAAAGAAGCGGGGAAAGGGAGGAGCCTTATGGGACCCCACAGGTGAGTTCTTTCCTTTCGGACGTAAAGTCGGATAGGCGAACAGCTTGGTGACGATTACAAAGAAAGGAGGCTATCCATTTGAGAGGGGTACCCGGAATGCCGGCGCTTTCAACACGTTTGACCAAATGTTTATGGTCGACCGTGTCGAAAGCAGCCGACAGATCCAGGAGGACAAGTGCCTGCGAGATGTTATGGTCCGCGCCTAGTCTCAGCTCATCGTGGACGGCTAGCAGGATGTTATGTTATGTTATGTTATGTTATCCTGATTTATTGAGCGCACAGCTGCCCCAGCAAAGGGGCGTCCTGGCGCTAGAGCAGAACAAAAACCGGACAGGAGGTGGGAAACACAACACAACGGCAACAGAACTAAGGGGCGATGGGGAAAAGAAAAGTTTTAACCGCCTTCCTAAAAGTAAGGAGCTCATCGATGGCACGGATGTGGACGGGCAAGGAATTCCACAGTTTGGCGGCAAGGACTCGAAAGGAGCGGCCGCCAATCCTGGATCTCTTGAAACGGGGAACAGTGGCAAGGTGGAGAACAGAAGACCGCAGAGAACGAGCTGGAACATAAGGAGAAATGAGTTGCTGCAGAATCTGAGGAGAAGAAAGCTTAAGGATTTTGAATGTCAAAATCAAAGATTTAAACTTTATTCTCTGTGCCACCGGGAGCCAATGGAGATTAAAGATGGTTCTCCTAGCTGAACAGAACTTAGGCAGACCAACCAGAGCCCTGGCGGCAGCGTTCTGGACGCGTTGGAGACGGTTGAGCTCAGCCTGATTGACTCCAAGAAAAAGAGAGCTGGCATAGTCTAATTTGGACAGAATCAGAGCTTGCACAATGAGTTGACGTGTAGGAGCGTCAAAGTATTTGAAGGTGGACCGAAGCTGACGCAAGATTCCAAAGCAAGATGCCGCGGTCTTTTTAGTGTGAGTGGAAAAGCTCAGTTGGGAGTCAAACCACACCCCAAGGTTTTTGACTTCAGTGACAGGGGTAGGGGTAGGACCGAGCTCGCGTGGCCACCAGCTGTCACCCCACAGATGAACTTGTTTCCCCACAATGAGCACCTCGGTTTTTTTAGCATTCAATTGTAGGAAATTATCATTCATCCAGTGGGCCACAGATATGAGTCCCTCACGGAACTTGGCTGCCTCGAGATCGGAAGCCCCACTAATCGCAACCGCAAGCTGCGTGTCGTCTGCGTAGGACACGATGGAGAGGTTCCCACGCATGGCGACATCAGCCAGCGGCTGGACATAAAGGTTAAAAAGAGTGGGGCTTAAGGCCGATCCCTGGGGGACGCCCTGGGCAACCGCATGAGGTTTGGATTCAAAGGGGGGAGTGATGACCCTGAAGGAGCGATCAGATAGAAAAGATCTGAACCATTCAAGGGCCAGCTTATCCACCCCTGCCTCAACCAGACGTTGGAGTAGAGTGTCATGGGAGACAGTGTCGAAGGCGGCACTTAGATCGAGAAGCACAAGTGCCGCCGTGTGACCTGAATCCTCTAACATGCGGAGATGTTCGGCCATATACAGGAGCGCCGTCTCGGTGCTATGGCCGGGCCTGAACCCATTCTGCGAGGGATCTAAAATATTCGCAGAATGGAGATGTTTTGCTAGAATAGTATTAACATGGGCCTCAGTCAGCTTAGCAGCCCACGGGAGGAGAGAGATGGGGCGATAGTGTTCAGCTTTTTTAGGGTCCAAAGCAGGTTTTTTCAGGATAGGAATTACCTGCGCCTGTTTCCAGGCAGCTGGTACAGAGCCCGAGGACAGAGATAGATTAATAAGTTTACAGAGCGGAGGAAGGCAAGCGGAGGATTCTCTAAATTGTGAGGGCCGCAAGGGATCTTTCGGGGAACCTGATTTCACCCTAATCGCGAGTTTGTCAAACTCCTCCGTAGAAAGCTCCGGAAGATAAGATAGTGAGAGAGTAGTTTTAGAAGTGGCTGTGATGCGCTGTCGGGGACCTGTAGAGCTGGGAAAGGCTCGATAAATTCCTTCCACTTTATTGATAAAAAAAGCGGCCAAATCCTCACAGTGGGAGGCAGAGCAGATCTCAGCATTAGAGGCTCTACAGGCAGTAAGATCTTTCAGTGCTTTAAAGATAAGTTTGCTAGGGTTGGAACTAGCACTGAATTCACGTGAGAAGTAGGCGGCCCTGGCCCTGCAGATGGCTCTATGATAGGTCTTGATGGTGGCGAGGTACAAAGCTTTCCTAGCCGGGTCATAAGACTTGCGCCAGGCTCTTTCGGCTTGTTTGCAAGATTTTTTTAAAAGTCGAAGAGCATCATCATACCAAGGACTGGGATGGCTGCGCTGTTGTTTAGTCAAGGCATGAGGAATAAGCTTGTCCAACGCATTAGTGAGCCAGCGGCAGTATAGATTATAGCCGGACTCCACATCCGTGAAAGGAGCCAGAGGGGCTTCAGCTAAAAGCAGATGGAAATCATTGAGTTTCAACTTTTTCCACGGGCGCCTGGAAATAATAGGAGCAGATTCTGTGGAGTGCTCAGGTCTAAAACCTGCCTGGTGGGGGTCCAGGTAGTGTGAGTTTTCCACAAATGTGCTAAGGCAACTTGTAACGTAGGCCTCGAGGATCTTTCCCAGAAACGGTAGGAGTAAGATGTGCCGGAAATTGCTGGGCACGGAAGGGTCCGCTCCTGGTTTTTTCAAAATGGGTCGTACTTCTGCCATTTTGAAGCAGTTAGGAACAATGCCTGACGACAGAGAGTTATTAAGAAGGGCATGCAAAAGCGGTGTTCAGAAAGGGTGTGTGCCCTCAGTGCACACTTGGGGACAGAATTACAAAAAATCCTTTTCGGGATTACAAACCAACAAAAGATTATTTTGCATTGGTTTGTAAGAAAAAGTTATGCAAACTAGTGCAACGCACTGCTTTGCATTACTCTATGTCAACTGGGCGTTCCATGGGTGGTGCATGGGCACTCCTGTGTAACCACCCAAGGTGTTTGACGCGCTGCCATATCCACTAACAAGAGTAGACAGGCTTTTCCACCAAAAATGTTGCGCCTTTTGCAAGCAAGTGCTGTAAAGGGGAAATACTTTTATTTCTCCAAACGTTTTGCCCTTTGCTTGTGTGCTGCATTGTACACCACATATCCAAAATAGAAAACGTTTTAAAATGAGTCTATGCATAGTATTTTGCACTGGAAGTGTTTCTTTCCAGTACAAAACCTTTGCTAGACACACGCAGACACCTTTGCACTATGTTGCAAGGCCTAGGCAGCAACATTCTGTGCAAGCACTGGGGAGAAGGCAGGGCAGTGCCATACTAGGCTTTCCTGCTCTCACCCTGCCACACAACCCAGCGCTGTGCAATCACTGGGGAGAAAGCAGGGCAGTGCCATATTAGGCTTTCCCGCCTCAGCGCAGTTGTGTGACAGGTTCGTAAATCTGGGCCTCCGTGCTTTAGCAGTGGATAGGTGACGTGAGCTCGTTGCTGAGCACTGCAGATGTTTTGCAAAGCCTGCATTTGCCTCCTTAAGCATTGATCCCGCCATAATTGCTTCTGTAAGAATATTTCATTCCAGGAAAAAATACATGTCAAATAAAGAACTCTGGTAATCCGTCTGGTTCCGCTGTACTCACGCGCCACTCCTCCTCCTCGTCTCCAGTGGCAAAAGGTCAACATTAGTTTCTTTCATGCAAGCAACCGAGTGATTAACGCCATGGACGCAAAATAAATGCACAAACTCAAAAACAGAAAATGCAGCCCACGGCTGCTGGTCTGTTTGATTGTTTGCGTCACCAAGACTAAGCATTACGTTACCTCTTGACTAACGTCTTAAATCAACAAAACCACAGATCTCCAGAATGCGTGATAAAATGTGTTGCATGAAAAGATGCAGTAAATAAACGCCTCTATATCAGGCATTTCTTAAATCGGAAGTACAGTAGGCATGTTTTAGTTAAGGAAGTCATCAGCTCTAAGGGGCCGATTCACAGAACTAACTTAAGACAAAATCCTAAACTTACTCTTTTTGGTATTCACAGAAGTTAGGATTTTGTCTTAAGACAAACTTAAGACAGACTTAAGACAACATCCTAACTTAAGTCTGTCTTAAGTCTGTCTTAAGTTTGTCTTGTTTTCATTCACCTTGCACTCACTTCTCTCACCTTACTTTCACACAGGCACATCACTCATCCTGCACTTACATAAGCACTTCAGTTACTCACACAGCTCACCCTTTCCTCACATGGGCACACCACTAACCTTGCACACACAACACTCAAACAGACTCAACACTCACCCTGGACTCACATCAATCACCCTGCACTCCCTTCTCTCACCCTGCACTAACACAGGGACAAGGCTCAGACTGCATTCACACAGGCACTGCATTCACACATGACACATGCAGCTCATTCTTCTTGCACACAGGCACAATAGTCTGCCAGAACTCACAAGGACACACCACTCACCCTACACTAACTTCTCTCACCATGCGCTCACTATCACAGCTCACCCTTCACTCTTGCCGCTCACCCTGTACTCACACAGGCACACTGGTCCCCCAGTACACACACAAGCACACCACTCACTGTGCATTTACACCACTCACACCACCCACCCTGCACTCTCACTCTGTATCCACTCCTCTCACTTGGCACTCACATGGGCCCTTCTCTCACCTTGCACTCTTGTAGCTCACCTTGCACTCACATCAGCACACCTTTCACCCTACACTTGCAAAACTCAAGCTGCATTCACTTACACTGTTCACAATCACCCAACATTTACATGAGCTCACCTCTTATGCTGCACACAAAAAAAGCATAGGCAAAGCCCTGAGTAATATAACATATTTCTTGCAAGCTACAGTGCATGCGCAAGCAGCACATACTCTTCCACTGGAAAGGCCTAAAAATTACCCAACTGTAATAAATATACACATTTCTACAAGGCATCTGCAAAATATCATTTTTTTCCACAAAATTAGAGGCCTCATTTACAAAAAAATGGTGCTGTGCCGCAAGCCATTTTACTGCGCTGAGCTGCATCATTGTAAAAGAACAGGGATACGTTGTATTAACAACATTTTGATGTATCTGAGTGCTTTCCACTGCACTGGCACCCCAATTGGCTGCCATGTGCCAGTGCAGGCACACTTGCGTCTTGTTGCAACGGTACCTGTGTTGTGGGGAGGATTGTTTTTGTGCAGGAAGGGACACCTTCATGCACAGAAACAATCACAGCTGGCATTTTCTTGGTTCAATGCGTGCTGTAGTAGAAAGAGGAAAACATTTGTAGAAATAAAAGTATTTCTCCTGGTTGTGCCATTCCTACGCCTCCCCTGGGGAGGTGTAGGATTCTTACACATTCCCCGCTTTAAAAAACTTTGTTAATCTGGGAATGTGTCAAGTTCCATTGATGTTGTGTGAGAATACCCACAGCAACACCAATGCAATGCCCCTTTCACGCAGAGTTATGTGTGAAAGGGGCCCATATTTACGAGACCATGAAAAGTCACGCAGGGTGAAAATCACACTGCGCCACTAATGCGGCACAAAAAATGGCGTATTGGTAGCGCAATGGCCTTGTAAATGAGGCCCTAGATACCTAGTCAGTCCCATCTGTAACTAAGTGGCCGGCGCAAGTGGGGAGAGTGATAGCAAAAGGAAGAAAATCAAGCTGAGGCTTTGATGGATGGTTAGGGACTGGGGATCAATCTGAGGCTGTGGGGACAAGCTGTGAGCATGTGTTTATTTGGTACAGGAGGTAAAAGCAGGCAAATGCTGCAGAAGGGAGAAGTAGGCACAAGAGGCGAAGGATGAAGAAATATGAGAGAGGCTGTGAGCCGATGATGGAATAGAGTGGGGACTTAGGTCATTGGTGCATTGCAGGTGGTGAAGCAGCGCTGGCTCCAGAGTTCATTTTGAATCCTTCACCTGAGCTCCCTTGGCCTGCAGAGGGAGCTTTTGTTTTCACTGTTGCTGAAGTCACGGCATAGATCAGTTTTTGGGCCTGTTGGCCTGCTTGATGGCTGTGCTCTGTGGTTGCAGTTACCACCGTGGAGACCTGCCTAAGGCTGTGTCACCAGCACCAGCTTCTTTGGGACACTTGGTCTCACGTTTCAACAATATTTCAGCAGAGTGGCCGGAGCTTGCGAAAGCACATTAAAGCTTCGGCTCTGCATGGGAACACAGGTACCAGCATTGATGTTTTCTGTTTATCTCAGTTCAGACATGTTCAGTTGCTGTTATTACACAGTGTGACCAAAAGGTTGCAAGTGATGCTATTGCATTTGTCCAATAGGCCCTTGGACCTTTCACTGTGGTGGGCAGTCCATTGTTTAGTAAGCTTCAGTATTTTAGAGTAGTTTAAATCTATGACATGTATCCCTTGAATTATAACATCTGCACATGCCATGTAATCTTTTGATTGGTTAAAAGAAATGTGACCGAAAACCACAATAGTTCATAGTGGAGTGTGTGTTTTGTATGCTTTTTTACATTGCGTGTTAGGTCTGAAAATCCCAAGATGCAAAGTGTTACTGGATTAAAAAAACATGTTTGTCAAAGCAGGTAAGCATTTCATAAGATCGATAAGATGCTGTAATATTAATATTTTTTTAAAAGCATACCACAGCACTATAAAATTATCCTAACTTTTCTAGACTACTGCATGGAGTTATGTCAAGGTTGCCATGACACAACTCATTATTCAGAAGCAGTGCAGTGGTTTTTTAACCCTCTCAGTTTTATTTAAAATTGTAGTTTCCATTTCTTACCTGTCATGCATTTATTGCCACTAATCGTACACAGTTCCTATATGCACCCATTGTGCGTTGGACTCTCATCGAAATCTTAGTAAGTGAATAATAGTGACTTCATGGTAAGGGTGGGTGGAAAGCTCCGCTCCGCCCGCGGAGTGTGCGTAGTTTTGCCCGCTCCGCGAAGTAGGCGGAGCAGGTAAAACTCTGCATACTTTGCGGTGAGGCTAGGTTGACCAGCCCCTGAGCCTCCCACCCGCCCCATTACCAATTTTTTACAAGCCTTAAAAGCATGATAGAAAGTAGTAAAATGCCGTACCTGAGCTGCGGCGTCCCCTGGCTGCCCTCTTCCTCCATCTTGACTTCTTGATAACAACTGTGAGAAATGCGTATGCGAGAGCTCCCACAAAGTAGTCCGAAATCCATAAAATCTTAGAGGCCAGAGCTCAAAGTTTTGATCAGATTCCTGTGCCCGGCAATTTAAAATGTCAGGAAAGCTGACTACCAATACTACCAAGGCTTGATTCTACTGTGTGTCACTTTCACCTACCAACAGGCACTCCCTGCCCCCTTATCTCACTCTTGCACGTACTTTTCAATTTTTTCTTTCTCGTTTTGTCCACATTTTTCCATCTTTCTCTTTTGCCATTCTCCCTTGTGTGTTTTTCTCTCTCTTGTTTGGAGCAAAGTCTTAAGAGGAAAAATTATTGCAGCTCCCCAAAAATTAGTGAAAGTTGGCTCCACCTGAAACCACTGTCTCAAATTAGGCACTGCCACTAAGACTAATATTTTGAGACCTGTACGTAAGGGCAGCCTCACCCATTAATATTTGGCAACATTCAATTGGGTAAACTAAATTATGCCTCCAGTCGTTTATGGGGTAGGAGCATATTTCTGGACTTGCAATTATAAATATCGCACAAGCACATTGTCCCGCACAGAAGGAATGAGGGAATTATCAAAAAGGGTGTTTTCTTGAAATTTCTTTGTGAAAACATGTCTTATGTGCTTTATAGAAGCTGTTTTTAATTGTCAGTGCACTCAATCTGTTTTTCAAATATCACTTTGAGTAGCCTAGGAACAGTGTCAAATCCACAAAAGCATGCGTGCTATAATATCAAGTTTGTCCAATATGTTTAAATTGCAAAGTGTATTACTTGTTATGCTCATATTGGCAATGAGGATAGCTCGGACCCCTCTTATGGAAATTCTTGTACTGCCCCATTGCTGGACGTATTAACCGGCCCCCCTCAAATTTGACTCTAGTTGCGCCCCTGGTCATAGGTAGACCTCCTCATCCCTTAACATCACATTTTTGGCCACTACCCAGCAATCCGACTTCTGAAGCATTTTTGGCGGTGCAGACACATAGACACATATCTCCCTCTCAAGTAAACAAGCTTTCTGTTTTCATCTAAGGCGACTCCTCCACAAAGTTCTGCCATTCTTCCATGGCAAGCCCCATCCACTGGATGTCCAGTCACTTATTATGGCCCTGGATGAATTGCATTGACTACAAGTGCTCAAAAGAGTCAAGTTTAAGACCCTGCTTGTAGTTGATAAATCTACGAATTCGGTCAGGGCTAGCTTTCGGCAATCCAGATTTACCCATTACAATCATTTCCTGTACCAGAATTGGTCATTACCCATTCTTTGTGCAGGCCACACAGCTATGGAATTCTCTTCCCCTTTGATGTGCAAGGCCAGCAATCTACCATCCCTTCAGGAACTTACTTAAACCAGACTAGAAACTCTTCAGGAGTTTTCTTTTGGTAGCTCGTTCTTCCTTTAAATCATCCACATGGTTATTGAAGCCAGGGTACCTTTTGATTATAGTTGTGATTTACAAATTGAAATAATAATTATAATAATAATAATCATATTAAAGGTCACATTAGATGCCATCATCGAACATGCACCTTTACTATAATTTTATTTCACACAGAAACTACAAATATTTAGTAAATAATGAGACATGTGTAAAGATGGGTACAGCAGCTGGTCACTGTTATTACATTAGGCCTGGTAGTAACATTTTTCTTGTGGTCAGAAAACAATATCTCATACTCGGGCTTGCCTTGGATTGTGACCTTTAGGCAGATGTTTGATTTGTAAATTCTTCCAATAGACAAATATTTTTTAAGAACATAAAGAAGAAGAGCCCTATAATGTGCTATTATTTGAAGTTCCAGTCCATGATATTTAGTAGGGGATCACTGACAGAATACTGGAAACAAATACATTGTGTAGAAAGAATATTGTGTAAAAGAAAACGAGGACCAAAATATTGAGAAGGTAACTGCAAAAAGGTAAGAATAGATTTACTGTCCGTAACTCCACATCTATGCACCTTGAACATGTGAGATATCGTTAAGGTGCAGATAATTGTCGTTTTGTTTACCTATAGAAACATATCTCACAATATTTGTGTCCTCAATATTCTTGACACAATATCTTGTCCTAAGATTTTTTTTGTTTCCCATATTCTGTCTAAACACCTTTAGTAGGAGTGCTCCCAACATGGATTCTTCTTTAATGACCGGGTGGCATAAGAGTGGTACCAACCGGATGTTGATTGGTTCATGGAATCGTTCACACTTAACCACATTAATTAGTGCTCTAAATGTGTTTATTCATTAATGCAGTGTATAACCTACTTGGAAATCCTAGTGCCAGTTCTGGAGATGGTTTATAAGGTAGCATACAACACTGGCCACCTACCGGATTCCACCATGCAAGCGCTGGTTACATCTATTCCTAAACCTGGCCGAGACGTGCTAGAAATGAACAACTATAGACCTCTCTCTATGCTCTCAACCGAATATAAGATTCTTAGTTAAGCTCTTGCCAATCATATACAATCCCATCTTCCTGCACTCATACACCAGGATCAATGTGGATTCCTCCCAGGTCACAGCAGGTCGCTGAATACTCGTAGACTAAACTCTATAATGATGGCTACTCCACGCGAGTTTCCCCGAGCAGGTTGTACAGCGCTCAACCTTAAACAAGCATTTGATTACTTATCCTGGGTATTTATGTTTAGGTCCTTGAAGCGATTTGGCTTCCCAGATAACTTTCTGAAGTGGGTTTGTTTACTATATACATTTCCCACAACCAGGGCTCGCACTGGCCCCCAACATGGATTCTTCTTTAATGACCGGGTGGCATAAGAGTGGTACCAACCGGATGTTGATTGGTTCATGGAATCGTTCACACTTAACCACATTAATTAGTGCTCTAAATGTGTTTATTCATTAATGCAGTGTATAACCTACTTGGAAATCCTAGTGCCAGTTCTGGAGATGGTTTATAAGGTAGCATACAACACTGGCCACCTACCGGATTCCACCATGCAAGCGCTGGTTACATCTATTCCTAAACCTGGCCGAGACGTGCTAGAAATGAACAACTATAGACCTCTCTCTATGCTCTCAACCGAATATAAGATTCTTAGTTAAGCTCTTGCCAATCATATACAATCCCATCTTCCTGCACTCATACACCAGGATCAATGTGGATTCCTCCCAGGTCACAGCAGGTCGCTGAATACTCGTAGACTAAACTCTATAATGATGGCTACTCCACGCGAGTTTCCCCGAGCAGGTTGTACAGCGCTCAACCTTAAACAAGCATTTGATTACTTATCCTGGGTATTTATGTTTAGGTCCTTGAAGCGATTTGGCTTCCCAGATAACTTTCTGAAGTGGGTTTGTTTACTATATACATTTCCCACAACCAGGGCTCGCACTGGCCGATATATCTCAGAACGTTACATGGTGCACAGAGGTACGAGGCAGGGTTGCCCCTTGTCCCCATTATTTCTTCTGTTGGCTCTTGAACCCCTCACCCTGGCCCTCCGTAGCACAGCGGGTTGCATGGGTATCGCTCTATACGGGACACAACATCTGATATCTGTCTACGCGGATGATATCTTATTGTATCTATGTGATTTGACAGCGGATCACACGTCGCTCTTCACCATGTTTGATAAGTTCGAGCTTCTCTCAGGTCTAGCAATAAACCCTGCAAAGTCGGTTAGCTTCTTCTTGCGGGAGGCTCCACATCTTACCCACATTCAGTTTGGCACATACCCAATTCCACTAGCCCCTACCACCTTTAAATACTTGGGTATACAGGTGTATAGAACACCAGAGGTCCAGATAGACGGTAATATCCAATATGCCCTAACACAACTCTGAAGTAGTGTAGGGCTCTGGATCTCTCTCCCCTGTCAGTAATGGGCAGAATTACTATCTCGAAAATCGTTATGCTACCTCGCCTTCTATATTATTTTGTGAACTTACCGGTGATCCTTCCACAAACCATATTTAATACGCTGAACACTATCTTGATCAACCTTATCTGGGGAACTGGCCGGAGACAGATTAGTCTCCGGAAACTTCAACTTGGGACGATGTCGGGTGATTTTGGGGTCCCTGATTTCCGGGGATACTACTACGCCAGCCAACTCCAGTGGCTTTCTTATTGGACTGTAGGTAGGAACTCACATGAGATCGGCTTCACTACAGAGCGACTTGACCGTGGGGAACTCCACTGCTGCCTAAGGCCCGAATACCCCTGGACTATCCCTCCTTACTACGAACAGCCTTACTTTGTTAGAGGAAAACCCTTTCTTATACTTCTGCAGTGCCGCCTACGCAGCAAACATTCCTTTATTAGGCATCCCTACACCACACTAGTAGACTCACGCGACATAGGCTCCGAAACTGGGCGGAAAATGGGATAGAGGATGTGGGAGCTATTTTTGGAGACAAGGCCTTGCTTGACCACGAATCCTTCATGCAGATTACTGGTGCTCCTCCACGCCTTTATCTGTTACATGCTACAGTAACACATCAATCAATCAAATCAAAATTAACTTTATTCGATTTTCATTTTTTGCAAAACCATAAAAGTACAGTATGATTAAAATTCCATACATCGTTACAGAGAAAGAAATTTCATGATTTTTAAAAGAACGTTAATTGGATAAAATGTTTCATTAAAAAATTCTGTATAAATATTAAGAAGAGGGGAGTTAAAAAGACACAAGTTAGTTGATAACAGTACAGTACACTTATTTGTTTTCCCGGACAATTGGATGTTTACTGTGCGGTTGGTTTTGTATCCTAAGCAGGTGAGTTGTACTCTATTCCAAGTTTAGTCTGTGTCGTACAGTGAATTTTAAATATTTAATTACAATCATTATTACCCACTCCTCCTCCAGAAACAGTAAGAATAACATTGCAGGTCGGCATCTCCTGAATCATATATGTTTTAATACTGGAATGATCCAGGTCTTTCTCGGTTCATTATAAAATTTGCTAAATAAAATGGTGTGTATAGTGGTTTGGGTGGAATGGCCATCGCATGGACAAGGTGGTAGGACTGTTGACCAGTCATTTCTTTTCGGGAAAGTGACCAGTCGATGGAAAAAGTAAAGGGCCATATGTATCATTGAAATTCGCATTCGCAAAGGTCGAAATTCGCAGAATTCTGGCCTTTGCGAATGCGAATTCTCAATATGGGATGTATTAGGCAAATGTGGTTCAAAATAAGGAATCGCACAATTTGCGATTCCTTATTTTGCGATTGCATTTAAGGAATCGCACGATTTGCGATTCCTTAAATGCAATTTATCATGCAAAAAAATATTGCTAATTATCCCTAAGGAATCGCAAATTACCACCAACTTCAAGTTGGTGGTAAGTTGCAAATTCCTTTCAAAAAGCAATGTAAAAAAAACCAAAAGGTGCCATGTGACGCTCATACATGCCCTTAGGGCATGTATGTGCGCCATATGCGCACACATGTCATTTTCAGGGGTGCAGCAGGGTGTCCTTTGGACACCCCTGCACCCTTGAAAATATTCTCAATTTGCGATTAGCTAATTGCTAATCGCACTTTTCCCCTTCATTCCTATGGGCCTCCTGGCCCATAGAAATGAATGCGAAATTATTCCTTAATTGCAATTAGCAATTTGCTAATCGCAATTAAGGAATTTTAAGAAATCGCTAAAAAGAAGCTGATTTCTACATACATACCATTTTGCGAATTCTAAATAGCGATTCCTTAAAAATCGCTATTTAGAAATCGCAAAACGGTACTATGATACATATGGCCCTTAGTCTGAACCGGATCAGCAAAAATCTTTCACAGCTGGTGGTATTGATGGTTATTGATGGTTAAGTAGGGTTGGATTAAAAAAGTGGTGTGAATGGCCAAACTGTGCGCAGTTGATGGTTTAATAGCTTCTTTGGCCAGCCGCAGGTCAGCTAGGTGTGTTAGACACTGCGTCTGGAATGCTTTTCTTGATGACTCACAAATTAGGGTCGGAGTGTTGTAGTATTTCTCCAGCCCGATATTGTCATATGGTTACTGCGTTTCTATATATTGTGTTAAGTTAGCATGAGTTTATTAAATGTTTAAACAACATATTTTCCTTCGGCTTCAGTTTGCACACGACACCTAATTGTTATTGTAGCTTTCAACCTAGACGAAAGATGTGATTTATTTGAGAATAATATGTTATTGCTCTGATATCAGTCGTGCTTGGTACAACTGTCTGCACACTGAGAACTGCACCCTCTAAGAATAACCTAACACAAGGTTGCTGAAAGCCTGATCCTCGCACCACATTAGACATAACACAAATAATGTTGCTGCCAACATTGGGCTCTACGCGGGTTTAAGATAGAGTTACAGGGAATGAATGAACACACTTGATGCTTCGCATGCAGAGAGCTGGTAGCTGTTGATGTGATCTGCTCCTACTGACCATTAGAGGTATGGGCCCGCCCCGCTAAAAACCCAAATGAGGCCTTCTTAGATATAATATAATATGCTAAATAGGGTGCGCGAAATATAGGTGATACAAACTTTATATAGATTTTGCATTATAATATGCTATCACCGTTCTCTTACTATGGACTAGTGACTATGCTGTTAACTCTAGTTTTTATAATATGTATGTTGATATTATATAAGATACTGCGTTTGAGAACCTTGCATTGAGAAATAAATATTTCAAACTTGCACGTGTGTTCTTTGACTCCCAGTTTTTGTTTGAAATGATTATATAGCGAAAGAGTGTTCATGTCTTCCACGATACCTGAGGTACCCTAAGTTCATGTTCTGGATTGTCTAAGTCATTGGGAAGTTGTTAGTACCAATGAGACACTGTAGCTAGCTTGGTAAGGGGATTTCTGATACCAAAGTGAGTTTTGGGACACCCTAACTCACCCAGGTTCTAGATCTCTGTGCACAGTTCTGTGGGAGAACGGAAACCCTGCTACATGGCGCCCATACGTTGTTGGCCTTATATCATGACACTCGAGTAGTATATCATTCAAACCTTAACCCCTTCATTCCCGTTTCCGGAAAACGGTGGTGTCGGAAAAACCTACCTATTTTTGAAATAGGTCTTTTCAAGCTTGAATTTTTCTAAAACGGTTTCTTTGAATTACTACCCACTTGTGCTACAAAGTAATCTTTGTTTTTTCGACTTCCTGTGCTAACATGGCACAAGCCGTGGACATCCTGCAGCATAGTCGCATTGCGGTGCGTGACCACTTGCGGGCTTTTAATGTCCCTGTGGAAGGCTTGGCTGTGGTTCTGGTGGTGAGTGCGGAACATGCTTACCCGTATGAACTATTTTATTCGTGGGTGACGTTTCCGCCGGTGAACGCTAATTCTGGTGTTTTCCATTCATACACTGCTACGGCTGTACCGGCTGCGTATGCTCCGTACAGGGCACTGGAGGTTCCTATTGATGCTTGGCAGCATGGAGTTTGGTTTGGTGGCGCCCTACCACACACTTTAACCGCTCCGAGGTTGGGTCCTTTGTCAATTCCGGGCACTAATTGGCCCGCTTTGGCTGGATTCACTCCTCACCCTAATCGCGCCACTTGTAACGTGGCTGATCTGCGGCAACTTCATGAGGTCGCAGTGTCTGTGATTAGAGCGCTTGTTCATTACACTAGCCGTAATGTTCAGGATGCAGCCCCTAGGGGTGCACAGCTTCGAGCAGAACAGGCTGTTTGAAAATCCATCCTGTCATGTTGAATTCCGTGATGGGCAAAAAGCCCCAGGACAAGGATGATTTTCCGTTCTGGCTTGCAGAGAAATTCGGCCAGCTGGAAGCTGTGTTTCCTAATACGAATCCTGGTGACAAACACCGGATTCTAGCGCTTAGTTTACCGAAAGATTTGGCACCTGAACTTGTTGACTGTGAGACCTGGGGTAAGACTTTTGCAGCAGTCTATTCGAGGTGCTATGGCACCCCGTCTGTGACCAATCTGGGTGCGGTCCTTAAACGTGTTCAAGATGACCATGGACCGGAATCGGCGGTTGAGTTGGGTATGCGCCTGTGTGGCACCTTTGATGTAGTTTGCGATCTGATCCTTGCGAATGTCAAGGGGGATGCAGTGAACTTTCAGGTTGCTAACGCTTTGGCGTTAATTCCCGAAGCCGAGAAACCCCGTCAGTTGGCAAGGATCTTTGTGGCGGCTTATAAAACGGTTGGCCGCAATGCAAAGGGTCTTAAGGCTTTTCCTGATAAAGAGAAAAAGCAGCCCCAGGGTCAGTCTTCGGAAACTAGTGGTCAACAAAAGTCCAAGAAACAAAATTGGCCAAAAAAGCAGATTCAGGGTAAGCAACAACAACAACAACAACAACAAACACAGGTTTCTGCTCCTATGTCTCCGTTGCCTGCGCAGTCGGATCGAGTTTATGATTTGCGCAATCGCGCGATGATTAAATCACCTGAAAGGTTTCAGGCTTCTAACCAATGCTCAGCTCGTTCCTTTCAGGACTCATCGGCTCCGTCAACCGGTGGTAAAGGGGGCGACAGGGGTCTGGGTGGCCAGCAAGGACGTGGTCAGCCCCGCCCTCGTAACAGTGGAGACCAGCAGGAAGGCGCTACGCCCAAGAGACCACAGTTTGCCACGAAGAAAGTCGCCGCCCTGACAGCGCATCGTTATGCCCCAGATAGTGAGAACGCGGCTTCGGAATCTGACGTGGGCTCTGACCTTGCTGGACAGTGCGGCAGAGATTACCATAGTGAGAGAGGCTCTCCGTCCACTGTTGAAGGTGACAGCGACTGACACTTATGTTGTAATTGAAACTGCTGATACGCATGTTGCTCCCCCTGAACGCCTTTTTTGAAATTGTCCTGTTAATCGAAGGTGACATGCAGCGAACTGTAAAAGGGGTATTTTGGGAAAATCTTTCGTCTACGTATGACATTTTGCTTTCGGAGGCTGACTGGCCCCCACCTTTTGTTCTCGCAGCTCCGCGAGGGGAGGAGGTGATCCTCCCCAGTTTCGCGCACACTGTATCGAGAGTGGAGGCGCTGCATTTTGCAGAAGAGTGGGCTCTGGCGCTTGCGCCGGCTGTGTACCGCAATCAGTGTGGCTGGGATAAATTGTCTCCAAGCCACAAGATTCCTTTACGGTCTCAGCCGCAGCCTCAACCTCAATGTCCCATACGGCGTGAAGCCAAAGCTTCAGTCGCGGCTATCCTTGAACAATTGGAATATCAAGGTGTAATTGAAACGTGTGTGTCACCGATAAATAACCTCTTTTTTACTCTAAACAAGCCAGACGGCTCATATCGTTTGGTTTTGGATTATAGGCATTTAAACTCGCATTGCCGTAACTGCGCAGTACAGAATACTCATGGCTCTGCTTTAGTGAATAGTCTTGAGCGTAAACGGTTCAAAACCACGCTTGACATTTCCAATGGTTTTTATGCCCATAGATTAGACGGTCTAAGTTCCCAATGGACCAGCTTTACATGCGGTGGTGTGCAAAAAATGTATCGGCGTCTCCCAATGGGCTATAAGAATAGTCCTGGAGTATTCTCCGCCCGCATAGTCTCTCTTTTGGAGGGCTTCGACCCAGTTGCTTGTTCGTATGTGGATGACATTTATCTCACAGACGACGATCTTTGGGAGCATCTGTGTCGAATAAATAGCATAATTTGTAACTTTGCAGACATAGGTTACAAGTTTAACTTTGCAAAGTCGCACATTGCAGAGTACGCAGTGTTGTTTCTCGGCTACGAGCTTAACAACGAAGGAAAGGGGCTGGCACCTCACTTCCTGGAGAAATGCGCACTGTTGCGCTCTCCGACAACACTGAAAAAATTACAATCTTTGCTAGGTTTTTTGAATTTCGGGAGGACTTACATTCCGGAATATGCCCAGCGTATCAAGCCTTTGTATGCTTTGATACAACCATCTTTTTCCAAATCATGCTGGCTGCCTGAGCATTCAGCCATTCTGCAGTCTTTGCAGGCTGATTTGCTCGCTTCTGAATATTTACAGACTCGTGATAACCAGACCAACCTGGTGATAAGAATTATCCCTGGGGCGGTGGGTTTCACGTACCTGACTTTTAATGAAGGAGATACAGTCACACTTGTACACTTCTGCTGAACTGCGTTTTTCCACAGTGCAGAAAGTTTTAACGGCGGTACAGATGGCAATTCTTAAAGAACGTGCCCTGTGGCAAGGAAAACGCATATTGGTTGTTACCCCGTGTCCTGCCTTGGAGGCAGTTACGAAAGCCAGTGTACCAAATTCCAAAGCTTTGCTCTCTAGGTGGATTAAGTGGGCTGCATCCTTGACATCCCAGGATGTCACGTTTATTTTTGACGCCACTTTACGGTCGCAGGAGTATTTACAGTATGAATTTGTTCATGCTGCTCCTTTAGCAATGCGGCCGTTGGAGGATTTCCATTGCATCATTTACACTGATGGTTCGGCGCAGGTTGCGCATGGCTCTAAACATGCCTACGTTTCCGCATGCGCCATTGTGGTCGGTGCCATGGTGAACGATGAGTTCAAGTCCAGTGTCATGCACACGCAGACGCTTGGGGACTGCACCGCACAATTAGCAGAGCTTTGTGCTCTGATGCTTGCATTGGAGTACGCAGATCCTAGTGTGACGACTTTGATCGTAAGTGACTCTTACTACTGTGTCCAGTCTTACAATGAAAACTTGTTCTTTTGGATTCAGAATGAATTTCGTGATTCCAAAGGTAGCACAATAAAACATAAAATGATCTGGGTCCGAGTGGCGGAACTTAAAGAGAAGTTGCCACTCGTGTTTGTGATTCATACTCTCGACCATCAGCGCGTGGGGGTCCACGCTGTTGGTAATTCGCTTGCTGATGAAGCAGCGAAATCAGCGGTATCGAAATACTTAGTTGCAGCAGTCACGAGGTCCAAAAGCAAAATAGATGATGACATCTTGGCAGCTGTTGCTGCAACCGAGAAGGAAGGTAAATATCCTGCGGGGTTCCCTTCTAAATACACATACCACTTAAGTCCCGATAAGGTTCCTTATGTGAAAATTCCTGATGTTGGCGAACGTCTAGTTCCCAACTCGGATCGCAGGGCTGCTTTGATTACAGCGGCTCATGAAGGTGTGGCGTCTGCGCATGCGGGCGTCTCAGCCACTGTAACTCAGCTACAACAAAGGTTCTGGTGGCGGGGACTGTACAAACAGATGCGCGATTATGTCCTTCAATGTGACATTTGCCAGCAGATTAAACCTTCAACTGCTGCGCGTCCGCCTCAGACACAGTTGTACATCTCTAATAAACCGATTGGATGCGTTTATTTGGATCACTGCGGTCCATTTTCTTCTGATACTGCATACAAGTACATCTTAGTAGCAGTTGATTCATGCACACGCTTTGTGTGGGTATGGCCACATCGAAGCGCTGATTCACGAACTGTCATCAAGGATTTGCGAGTCTTTATAGGGATTTTTGCCTGTGGTACCTTCCATTCGGATCAGGGTCCGGCTTTCGCCTCTAAGGCGTATAAGGATGCTATGGTTTCGTTGGGGGTCCAAGTCAAATTTTCGAGTCCGTACAGACCCGAGGGTAACAGTGTAGTGGAACGAATGAACCGTGACTTAAAGCAATCTTTGACAGCTCGAGTTATAGGCACTGGCAGAAACTGGTTAGCCCATCTCAATGGTGTGCAGCGTGCGCTTAATAATCTCCCTAGAAGGTCTCTGGGTGGGCGGACCCCGTACGAAATGCTCTTTGGTATCAAGATGTACGTCCCTGACCTCGACGGTCTAGACTGCAAGGCCCAGGCCACGGCCTTTGACGTAGATGAACATTGCAATGTTTTACAGGATCTACAAAAGACCAGAGACAGTCTAGCAAAGGAACATTTGCCCTCCACATCGGATGATGCGTTGCAGATCCCGGTAGTTGGCTGGCTACCCCAAGTTGGAGAACTGGTTCGAGAGAATATCGATAACAAGAAAGAGTTTGGTCCCTCATATCGAGCACCGGTTCGAGTTCTTGGAGTGAAGGGCACAAGAACAGTCATTTTACCACCACTTCCAGGTCATAAGGAAAACAGATTTATTTCTATTGACAATGTCAAGACACACAGGGTGGCCGATTCTTCATAGCATGACACCGGCTGTTTCCTGTCCTACCATGGTGAGGCATTCTGTGCTGGCAATCACTTCTGGTGCAGAACAGGAGGTGTCCCTCGAGATGCCTGCCATATCCAGTCCTTTATTAAATACTATTCCTGTTACTAACATTGATGAGCTGAATTACACCTATCCTGCTGACTTATCGATGCCAGATTTGCAGACTCGTTTGGCCGACCAGTCCAGATTCTCTTTTGACTCTGTTTCGGAACTTTCAAAGAAACCCTCAACTATAGCAAAATATGCCACCTTATTTAAAAAACATTTTTTAATTCCCCCTTGGACATACATTTGGTTGATTCTATTTTCATTTTACCTTTTTATGTCAATTGGTTTTGTGTTTTATTTTTTCCGCCTGATCGATGGTCACTATGTTAAAGAAAGAACAGGAATTCGGTACCTTAATGGAACATTGGCCCCTCTTTCCTCTTCACATTCAGCACACAGACTGAAACGAAACTTGAATACAGTCAACATTACAGCTTGGCCTGTCCTTGATGGGATTGTGTGGGATGCGGTTAGATTTCAAATACATGGGCCCACTGAAGTGATTAACGTTCCGAATGTGCTTAGAGTAAACATGGGGGATGTGATTAAACAAAATATACGTTCTGATGATTGGGATATTCAGGCCGTAGAAGCATTATTCTCTGATTTGAAATACTATGCTGCCTTTGATGCTGAGGATCTGTATTTAGATTCTATTAATTATGGTGATTTGTTTTGTTTTCAACATCATGGTAATCATTTTTTGCATAAGACAAATTCCAGGAGGGTTGCTGTAAATTATACACAGTGGAAACATTGCCCTGCTCCATTGGGAGGCAGCTCCAATACGTTTCTGAAAAAATACACTTATTTCACAGATTTTAATCAATCAAATCCTGAGTCATTTTATTTCAAAATGACACAAAAGTGCATGTCCAAAGTTAGACTTACCGATACAAAATTGCTGTATTCGAAGTCCTTTCTAGACAGATTAGCTGTAGATGGCTACGAGTTTTGGAAAGGAACAATTGACCTTAAATCGGTTTGGGGTACCAAAGATTGGCAGGTACAAGGCACTGAGGCTTTGCACCGTGCATGTCTCATCCCGAATCACATGTTGTTTCTAAATTCATCCATTTTCCAAACAACATGCTTTGGATTGGCTACTTCGAAAAAATTAAATACACCAATCATCCCCGATTTAGAGGAATATTCAGGTTGGGGTAATTATACTGAATTGTCCATTCATGAGTTACAAGCTCTATTGCACAATTCATCCTTTAACGTTTCCAGTTTGGATTCCAAGGGTTGGCTGATGTGGCATAGGAGTGCTGATTCTTGCCAACGTCATTTTCTGGGTATGGCTGAAGGGTTCACAGAAGTCAGACCTGATCCACGTTTTGAAGATGGTTATACTGTCACAACTTATTCTGTGGGGAAACTGTGTCAGAATTGGTTACAACATTCCACATTAGCTGCAGTTAAACTACATCTGTCTCAATTAACTGAAAATGTGGATTTAAACGATTTTATAAAAGGCCCAGCTAAAGGTAGATCTAAACGATGGATTTATGCGGTTTAAAATGAAATTTGGAAAGTTTCTCAAATTGAGGCTGCTAAGCGCCTAAGGGCAATTGATCAAGCAAATTTAGAAAAAGTGCTTGCAGTTGTCGATAACAGTATTAACACGCTTTCTTCCCAGATTTACACATTGAACAATATTGTGTCTTCTGTTGTTGACATTGTGCATCATGAAGTGTCCGTATTGTATCATGATCAAAATCAATTGCGTTCTGTCATGCAGTTTGATTGGACACTACAGACTCTGAAGGCTGGTCGAGTGCCTTGGAGTTATATGAACGTCTCAACACTATTTGCCCCATTTAATTTGACTGACAAGCAGCGCATGCTTTCCATGCGAGATGCATCATTTTCTATGTTACACATTGAAAAATTAGAATCTTTACCCTTTTCTGTAGCTGAGGACATGGCTTATCCATGGTATTATTACTTTACCATTTGCTCTGTATAAATTTACAAATTGTATGCAATATATTGCTATAGGGCGATATGAACCATTAGGCAGTGCTTTCCTCCATGAGACATGGTCTTTACCATACACATACAGATGTCTAAAGGAGGGGAAGGAAGTGAATCTGAATGGTGAAGAATGCACACAGTCGCCTGACCGCTCACTAATATGCAGACACATCCAGTTGCATGGTTCTTGTAATCAGTACAGGCCTAATTTATCCTGTGTTTTAAAAGGCACACCGGTTCCTGCAATAGTTCCCACCTTCACTTTATTGTCTAACGGTAGTTATTTACTTTTGAATAACGAAATGTGTTGTGGGTTATTGGTCGGTATCGCCTATGTGGTTACTGTATCAGAACGTGTGGTGTGTTGCAAGAATGTGTTACATCCACCCACGCATGGGAATTCAGATGTTTCCATTTGGCCGCGAATCCCAACCTTGAGAGCGGAGTTCAACGGTTTGAGCCACATAAGGGCTCTTTTGTCTCAGAAAGAAGTGGCCCTGAGCTCGGCCCGTGAAACTTATGTCCTTCACATAGCTAACACACGCACTGAGGTGCAGGCACTTTTAAATACTGACTTGCCGTTTCATTTCTGCGAGCTGGTTCATCAGATCTTTAATGCCTCCTCCACGTCTGGAATCGTACATTTTTTTAAAGTGGTTAGCAGTGGTCTCGTGACTACGTTTGAAAAAGTATTTGGTATTATCCCTGCGTTTTTTCATTCTATATTCGCAAGTTTGTTTGGCGGATTCCCTGTTTTGCTGGCTTTAGCTGCAGGCGTTTTGGTGATATTTTGCTTTATAAAACATGGATGCCCATCCTGCACAAGGAGCCGCTCAGCCCCTTCTAACATTGTTTCGCAACCGGATGCTTGAATACTATGGCACCTTACCGCTTGCGACTTTGAGCACGGCTTTTGGATTGTCGTTTCGATTTTCCTATTTCACATGTGTCCAGCCTGTGTTTCATTGCCTGAGCTTTGATTTCGACTGGGCCATTGATTTGTGTCTCCTGACGTCGATTTTGATCAGCTGATGAGCCCCGTAGTTGCTCACGAGTTGGTTTGTTCTGGCGAAAGGGTTATGGCCGTGGCAGCGATGCATGGACTAATGGGTCAGTGGGACATATCCGCAGCGGCGCATGACTTTCTGGCACATAGCGTTCTCGAGAACCCACTGAGTTGTCCTCTGATGTTGCAGGAGGATTCGGTGCTGGAGGAGCACGTATGTTCTTTCCCATTGCTTAATTGGATGGCTGAACTGTTTTCGGATGATGACAGTGATTTCATGTTGGAAGCTGTGGCTACCTATTTTGCATATTCTATCGACCCATGAGTGGCTTTGGAGACTTTCATTATTATGGCACGTGACTTTTTAGTAATTCTGAATGGTGCATTTTTTATTACGAACATTCGACTTTTATATGTTCTAGGCCTATGATCTCGTAGTTGGCCTTAAAGTTCGAATTTTTTATATTTTTGTGTGGCCACTATAGGCATTCATACATATTTTTGTTATTAAAAACTTATATACATTTACATACATTTAGCTTGAACTCTGCTTTCATGGTTTGCCTCTCATATAGTATTGGCTTATATTTTTTCCCTTATTTAACCGTCCTCGGATCATTGGGGGGGGGGGTCATATGGTTACTGCGTTTCTATATATTGTGTTAAGTTAGCATGAGTTTATTAAATGTTTAAACAACATATTTTCCTTCGGCTTCAGTTTGCACACGACACCTAATTGTTATTGTAGCTTTCAACCTAGACGAAAGATGTGATTTATTTGAGAATAATATGTTATTGCTCTGATATCAGTCGTGCTTGGTACAACTGTCTGCACACTGAGAACTGCACCCTCTAAGAATAACCTAACACAAGGTTGCTGAAAGCCTGATCCTCGCACCACATTAGACATAACACAAATAATGTTGCTGCCAACATTGGGCTCTACGCGGGTTTAAGATAGAGTTACAGGGAATGAATGAACACACTTGATGCTTCGCATGCAGAGAGCTGGTAGCTGTTGATGTGATCTGCTCCTACTGACCATTAGAGGTATGGGCCCGCCCTGCTAAAAACCCAAATGAGACCTTCTTAGATATAATATAATATGCTAAATAGGGTGCGCGAAATATAGGTGATACAAACTTTATATAGATTTTGCATTATAATATGCTATCACCGTTCGCTTACTATGGACTAGTGACTATGCTGTTAACTCTAGTTTTTATAATATGTATGTTGATATTATATAAGATACTGCGTTTGAGAACCTTGCATTGAGAAATAAATATTTCAAACTTGCACGTGTGTTCTTTGACTCCCAGTTTTTGTTTGAAATGATTATATAGCGAAAGAGTGTTCATGTGTTCCACGATACCTGAGGTACCCTAAGTTCATGTTCTGGATTGTCTGAGTCATTGGGAAGTTGTTAGTACAAATGAGACACTGTAGCTAGCTTGGTAAGGGGATTTCTGATACCAAAGTGAGTTTTGGGACACCCTAACTCACCCATGCTCTAGATCTCTGTGCACAGTTCTGTGGGAGAACGGAAACCCTGCTACAATATCATACAAGAAGGCTTTGATATAGCGCAACCAACCTATATTTTTTGCATGTTCCAGCGAGATACAGTCCATAATGAACCCCTGGGAGAATGTAGCTCGATCAGAGGTCCATATGCGATGCCACAATAAGAGTGGTTGTATTTTTATAACGTCTTCCATATAGGATAGGCCTAATTCATAGTGGAATGAGAGTTGGACTACTCCGAGGAAGGGTCAAAAGATACTTCAGGAATCCGTTCTCAACTAGTTGTAGGGCAGCAGTATTTTCATAGCCCCACACACCAGCCCCGTATGTCAACACAGTTATCTGCATCGTTGCGGCGGCTTTTCCCACTGTGTGCGGCAATTTTCAAAAAGCCGCGTTACATGACGAGCTCAGCTTGTCATCAGCATAGCAGCGCCGTAGCTGATGACGAGCTGAGCTCGTCATCAGCAGCGAAGAGGTTATACATTTGGCTTTATATATTGTTATTAATCCAACAGGTTGCCTTCTACCCAAGCTTCTGGCAAAATATACCAGTGCGGAAGTGGCTCTCATACAGAGAAGCTTTCTAGACTCTTTGGCTGGTTTTATGGTCAATAATGATCCCTAAATATGGATATTTTTCTTTATGGTCGGAAATTTTAATTTTTCAGGAAGATACCTTTTATTCAGTTTCAGTTTTTAACGTCTTTATTTCGAATATTCTTCATAAAAGACAAAATATTTACATACATATGAATAATAACAATATTACATAATCAATGACATTATATGAAAATTAAGCGTAAAGAACAATAGAACAAAAAAGAATTAAGAATTGATTAAAACCTCAATTAAATATGTGCATAAAGACGACAAGAGAAGATTATTATTGAACAAATGCATATAAAAAGACACAACATCAATACTGGTCGGAGACACAATCTAGTAAAGTAACGTACTATATGGGTTTTTCATGACGGTATGTTACAAACTGTCTTAGACCTTAATAACCAAGCCCATCCAAGGAATTTGGCCAATCCAATGGAAAGACATTCAGAGGTGTTAGTTCTTAGAATGAGCAAGGCTTCACTGCTCGACCGGGTCTTTAATCTATAGCATATAGGCTTTAGCCATTTGTGGCGTGGTTCACGGTAAGCATTACAAACAAACAAGAAATGACCTATTGTTTCTTTATGGTCAGTACAACATGGACAAAGTGAAGTCGCCGGCTTCTGCCAACCACTGGTGAAGGCCCGTAATGGCAATGTACCTAGACGGAACTGAAAGTAAAGTTTCCTATCTAAGGTTTTGACAATTACATCCCAAAAGCACTCGGTATGAGGGACTATTTTATGTAGCAGAAACAGACCGGTCCGGTTCGGTTTCTCTGAAAGAGCAACGTGTTCATCTTTAACCATAGACCAGAAGAGAGATTTAAAATCTTTCTTAGAGGGAAAGATGTGAGAGCCCGGCTCAAACCACAACTGGGGGAGGCCCATTCCGATAAGAGTGTTTCTAATTGACTTAAACCATGGAATTTCACCTGCCCCCTGTTGTGATCTAAAATCCTGAAGCTCTTGGGCACACATGGCAAGTTCCGGTGTGGACCATATGCGTCTCCATAACGCCACCATCCTGTACTGGGCTTGATGTTTAATTGAATGGAACCCCATATCCATCAATAGTGGTAGAGCGGGTGTCGATGGAGGAAGACTGACTAGGTTTCGGAAAAATTTGTTCTGTATCCTATCAAGGACAGCCAGGTCCACACAACCCCATATATCAGCCCCGTATAATATGGCAGATCTGATTTTTGCACTATATATTTTAAGAGCAGGCAATACCCTTTTGGTCAGAGAACTCCGCTGCTCCTTCACCAGACAACCGGACAGACGCGTAAATTTCAAGCTAAGCGCCGCTATTTGCTCTTTCCAGCGTAATCTATAGTCCATTGTCACACCAAGATAGGTCATAACTTCAACCTGTTCCAGACTAGACCCGTTCATCGTAACATTGCCCCTCTGTGGTTTTTTCTTTGTGAAGACCATAAATTTGGTTTTGTTGATGTTATTTTCTAAATCGTTCTCATTGCAGAAATCCACAAATTTGTCTATAGCTACCTGCAGACCCTTCTGTGTTTTAGCCAATATGAGCGTGTCATCAGCAAAAATTAAAAGGGGGAATTTAGTCCCACCCAGTGATGGGGCATCGGTAGGGGTTTCTGAGAGAAACTTAACCACTTGATTAATAAAAAGTATGAAAAGGGTAGGGGCCAGGACGCAGCCCTGTCTCACTCCACGAGTCACGGGGAAGGGTTCTGTGACCTGGCCCTGGCGGCCCCACCTAACTCTAGCACAATTTCCCTCGTGCATCCTGATGGTAAATTCTAGGAGCGCAGAAGGAACTCCCATCTTTCTTAATGCAGCCCACATCTTTCCTCTGGGGACCAAATCAAACGCTGATTTGAGGTCCACAAATGCAGCGTATATCGTGCCACCTCTCAAAAACACAGTTTTCCAGTAGATCATAACAAATCTTAAGATCTGATCTACAGTACTAATGTGAGCCCTAAAGCCAGCTTGTAATGGAGAGAGAATGTTAGCTTCGGTCATCCAGGTGTCGATTTTTCCTAAAAGCATTCTAGCCACTATCTTTTGTAGGGCATCAATAAGACTGATGGGTCGGTAGTTTCCTGCATCAGTTTTGTCCCCTTTTTTATACACGGGCAGGATCTCTGCCCCTTTCCACGAATTTGGGATCCTGGTCCCTCTAGCTATCGCATTTGCTAGGGTAGTTATGTACGGAACCCAATGCTCCTGGTCATACTTAAAAAGGTCCGCTGGGACACAGTCCATACCGGGGGCCTTACCCTTCTGGACTTGTTTAAGAGCAACTACAGTTTCTGTTTCTGTGAAGACAATGTGGTCAAGTATGGGCACCGCAGTCTGTACACTGGCATCTTCCCAAGTGTGGGAGATCCGTTCCGTGTTACTAAACTGCGTCGCGTAGTGCTTGACCCATTGTTCTGCAGGCACATGGTTAACAGGGACTTTCGAGTCCCCAGACCCACCCCACCTCACAACCTCCCAGAATTTTTGTTGGTTAGATGAGGTGCTTGCTTGGTATAAATCTAACCAGCGCTGTTCGTCCCAGTTGGTTTTTGCCTCTTTAAGTACTTTCTTGTAATTAACCCTAGCTAGCCTAATATCATTGGCTGACTTGGATTTAATAGCAGCTATTAGGGTGCTATGGGCAAGACGACAAGATTTATCATACCATTTGGTCCTAGTTGGTACTGGACCATTATTCCTTCCTTTTGTGGGTTCATTAAAAAAAGTTTTAATCTTATTAAACAGAGACTCATGGATCGACCCTATTTCTTCCAGGGAAGTGCCTTCATTAACTATGGGAAACTGCAAACAAAACAGGTGATGGACAGAATGTGGATCAATGTCACACATTCACCCCAGTCCAAAGATCTGGGCCCAAATCCATCGTTTTTTTGCACTCCACACCACCCTGGGTTAGGCAATGGCGATATGCAAATCAGCTCTGACCCTGTGCCCCATGGGAACAGTCCAGTCCGAACTACAAAAGCCATGTCCTTTCCAGAACGGAATCAAGCATCCGAGGACCGGACCGGTTTCGAGGTAACACCTCTCATCAGCCCGGCTAGCTTGACTCCAGTGGTGTGGAGTGCCTGGGACCCACGTCTGAGCATCCCCAGCGCACTTATGGCGGGAATTGCAAACAAAACAGGTGATGGACAGAATGTGGATCAATGTCACACATTCACCCCAGTCCAAAGATCCGGTCCTCGGATGCTTGATTCCGTTCTGGGAAGGACATGGCTTTTGTAGTTCGGACTGGACTGTTCCCATGGGGCACAGGGTCAGAGCTGATTTGCATATCGCCATTGTCTAACCCAGGGTGGTGTGGAGTGCAAAAAAACGATGGATTTGGGCCCAGATCTTTTGACTGGGGTGAATGTGTGACATTGATCCACATTCGGTCCATCACCTGTTTTGTTTGCAATACCGCCCTAGGTGCGCTGGGGATGCTCAGACGTGGGTCCCAGGCACTCCACACCACTGGAGTCAAGCTAGCCGGGCTGATGAGAGGTGTTACCTCGAAACCGGTCCGGTCCTCGGATGCTTGATTCCGTTCTGGGAAGGACATGGCTTTTGTAGTTCGGACTGGACTGTTCCCATGGGGCACAGGGTCAGAGCTGATTTGCATATCGCCATTGTCTAACCCAGGGTGGTGTGGAGTGCAAAAAAACGATGGATTTGGGCCCAGATCTTTTGACTGGGGTGAATGTGTGACATTGATCCACATTCGGTCCATCACCTGTTTTGTTTGCAATACCGCCCTAGGTGCGCTGGGGATGCTCAGACGTGGGTCCCAGGCACTCCACACCACTGGAGTCAAGCTAGCCGGGCTGATGAGAGGTGTTACCTCGAAACCGGTCCGGTCCTCGGATGCTTGATTCCGTTCTGGGAAGGACATGGCTTTTGTAGTTCGGACTGGACTGTTCCCATGGGGCACAGGGTCAGAGCTGATTTGCATATCGCCATTGTCTAACCCAGGGTGGTGTGGAGTGCAAAAAAACGATGGATTTGGGCCCAGATCTTTTGACTGGGGTGAATGTGTGACATTGATCCACATTCGGTCCATCACCTGTTTTGTTTTCATTAACTATGGGTACCATCGAATTGGTGGCTGCTGAGACCTCCACCGCAACCCTTTCTAATACGGTAGGGTTGTCTATAAGCCTAGTCCAGCGTACCCTTCTACAGTCATTCGTGAGAACAGCCTCGGCTGTAACGGTTGTGGATGCAGAATCCAATCTGAGACCCTCATTCAGTAGTAATTTAATTGCCAGGGGATTATGGTCACTTTCAGGTCTTTGGACTACTTCCATATCCTCCAGGATTTTCCAAAACTCTATCTTTATTAAGAAGTAGTCAATACGGCTCGAATGCTGGGAATTGTCAAAAGTGACCTTTCCCATCGAATCTGATTTAGTTCTACCGTTAGCGGCGCGCAGATCCCATTCAAGGCAGAGGCCTAACCACTGCATTGCGGCCTCGGTAACTTTTTTAATTGGAGGGATGGATAATGGTGGAATATTCCAAATTTTATCGATTTCCCCATATCCTTCTTTGTCAAGACTAGGAAAAGGTTCAAAAGAACAATTAAAATCACCTGCTACCATTATACATTTGTCGCTAGTAATATTGTTTAATAGGGAATCTAAATCGCTAGCTGCTCTCGCAGGCTTCCCACCAGGTTGCCCTCTTGCATATATGTTAATCAGAAAAAAGTCCTCGTTATTTTTACCAGACAATTTCAAGGCAAGAATATCACTACTTAAGGTAGGAATGTCTATAATTTTAAAGGCTAGGGATTGTCTGATCCAAATAACCAGACCACCTGAAGGACGACCTTTAGGTCCTTTACAGGCTGGTTTATAGTAGTTAAGATAGCCAACCCGAAAGATGGCATCAGTTGACCAGCTTTCCTGTAAAATGATAACATCAAAAGAGTCCACATAAGAGCCCCAGTCATCCTCAGACATTTTCCCTTTTAATCCCGCTATATTCCAAGACAAGACTGTGAGGGTATTACTTGTTTCTTTCGGCAAGTTGTTAAATGGATTCACAGTCTCCTCAGGGACCAGGGGTCTATATGTGGGATTTGGAAGTTTTACCCTTTCTACCTCCCCTTGGGAATTACCACTCAGCCCTGTTACAATCTCAGCCCTGGGAGATGGAGTAGGGTTAGGGGAACTCAGTACAACTTCACTCGGCCCGGGAATCGGTAGTAGATTGTCAAGTCAATCCACACCTTCCAAGCCGAATAGCGGAGCAAACCGGTTTGTGAGGTGCGGGTGAAACAAAGGGTAGACTGGGGTATCAAAGTGAAATCTCCCTCTTGGCCTGTCTCTTCTAGAATGTTGAAATGGGGTGTGGGGTCTACTTGTATATAAAGCAGGATAGAAATAATTCAACAATAATGTTTGCACATCCCCAACTCTTCCGAATCTAGGTTCCCTGCTGATAAATTCAGCCACCCATGGCTCTCTGAAACTTATCACCACACAGTCCCCCTCAAGATCTTTCTTACCATAACCTATCCAATCCACCCTTCTTACATTAAGAATTTCAGGATTCATGTTGGGTGGGAGCGGGCGATTTTTATTAAGCCAGAATGTTACTTTATTGTAGAGGTCCTTGTGTGTTTCTCTTTTACCATCTACTAAAGGAGCCACGCCAGTTAAGATGATGGTGTAAGGCTGTGACTCTGGGGGGAGATTAACACATTGTTTCCTCGGGATAGGTTTGATATAGGGCCGGATGTTTTGGTCGTGACTACTAAGAGTTTTCTTGGCCTGGGGTTGCTCTGCGGCCTTCTGTCTAGGTGCGCCCTCAGAGCTAACTGTTTTCTTGGGGGCCGATACAGTTGTTGGCTGCGGGGCTTTTAACGTAGTGGGTCCCGCTTTTGAACTTGAGGCCCCTGCTTTGTTATTCACCAGAGTAGACTTCGATGATGACAGGGCAGTGGGGGGCAAGCCTTTGGGGGCTAAACTGGCAAGAGTTCTGTTTGTAGATGCTATATTATCTTTAACCAACCTATCCAAGGAATCCATTTTTGTATTCAATAGTCTTGTCCTTTCGAATAGTGGTAAGAGCAGGGATTTCATTAGTAACTCTATCTTAGCCAGAAGTATGCCTTCTGCAATACTAACTGTGGTGTTATGGTCTTCAAGTTGAACCACCACATTAGTATTAGGCAACTGTATAGGTGAATCAATAGTACTTCCCGCCCCCTCAATATGTTCATCTAAGTCGGGAGAGTCTAACCTTTTACGTTTCCCAGGGTTCTGTGAGGGTAGAAGTTGTGAAAGGGGAGGGGAATTCACTTGCTCCTTACTGATATTAAGATTAGGTGAGTCCGAGAGACCTGATTTCTCTCCAGGCTGGTCTAAAAAAATAGTAGTCCCTCCATTTAGCATATTATCATGTGCAGTGGTATATGAGCTATCTTGACCCGTCCCCGCTAACTCCACAGTTTGGGTCTCAGGAACAGTTACAAGCACTAAATCTGTATTAACATCATTGCTATCAGTGTCTAAAAGGGAAAGCGGAATGGGGGAGACTGCCTCATTAATTTTCCCAAGAGAGGATCGTTTGCCTGTAATTATATCTAGTGAAAGACGTTTTTCAACTAGAGCGATTTCTTTCTCCAGTATGGCAGTAGAGCGTTTAAAAAACTGGTCAATTGTACCCGTAAAAGTGCCATTAGAGGTGGAGACCTGGACTTGCCTCTCTTTGCCAGATCTTAGGGTCATCTTTAGATATACAAGTAACCAAATTAACACCAACCTCAGACCTCAAATTATGTACAATAATGGGCAAAGTTAGGTCAAAGCGGTTATACTAACAATGAGGACACAAGCCTGGTTATGGTCAGATGCAATGTTTACAAAATAAACATTTAAAACGTCTGTTAGGTGATACCATGAGATGTTATAAATATTGAGTGGTAAATGTTAGGAAGGTGGCCCGGCCCGGCCTCACTCGGCCCCTGACGGCCACAGACGGTCCCGCCCTTGTCCCGGGCTTCTCCCGGCGAGCTCCCGCGCGCTCCCGCGCAGCGGTATTCACACGTTAATATATGGCTCTTACGGTGATCACCCGGTCGTTGGGGGCGGGGCGGGGAGGGAGAGCAGCCCAGGTGGAACGGGCGGGGTTACTGGGACTCCTGGGAAATGTAGTCCCAGCCCTCTTGCTCGCAGCCCTCAGCCCCTGTCTTACCCCAGCAGCAGCTAACAGCCCACGAAGGAGAGCGCCCCTCTGCGAAGCGGGACCCGCGCAGCGGGTTCCACGAGGCGTTGGTGGAGATGCAAGGAATCCACGGGCAATCCAAACAGCAAGGCAGGTTTGTCAAGGTGTCCCACGAAGTGCAGGGCAAGCCGGTATTTGATCACCCGGTCGTTGGGGGTGGGGCGGGGAGGGAGAGCAGCCCAGGTGGAACGGGCGGGGTTACTGGGACTCCTGGGAAATGTAGTCCCAGCCCTCTTGCTCGCAGCCCTCAGCCCCTGTCTTACCCCAGCAGCAGCTAACAGCCCACGAAGGAGCGCGCCCCTCTGCGAAGCGGGACCCACGCAGCGGGTTCTGCGAGGCGTTGGTGGAGATGCAAGGAATCCACGGGCAATCCAAACAGCAAGGCAGGTTTGTCAAGGTGTCCCACGAAGTGCAGGGCAAGCCGGTATTTGATCACCCGGTCGTTGGGGGCGGGGCGGGGAGGGAGAGCAGCCCAGGTGGAACGGGCGGGGTTACTGGGACTCCTGGGAAATGTAGTCCCAGCCCTCTTGCTCGCAGCCCTCAGCCCCTGTCTTACCCCAGCAGCAGCTAACAGCGCACGAAGGAGAGCGCCCCTCTGCGAAGCGGGACCCGCGCAGCGGGTTCCGCGAGGCGTTGGTGGAGATGCAAGGAATCCACGGGCAATCCAAACAGCAAGGCAGGTTTGTCAAGGTGTACCTTTTATTCCTTTCTTTCTAGTTCCCGAGGACATGACAAAAGTCTTTTTGATATTGATGTTTAGATTCAAGTTGGCCATAAAAGAGGCCTATCTGTCAAGGGCTCTTTGCAATTCTATGGGGGTGCTGGCGAGTATCACTGCATCGTCCACGTAGAGCAGGGTCGGGATCATGCGGCCGTTGATGTGCGGAAGGTCCCGGCACCCTTTGACCATGGCCCGCTCTAAGCCATTGGTATAGAGTGTAAAGAGGAAGGGTGCCAGGACACAGCCCTGTCTCACCCACCGCTCCACGCTGAAAGGTGCGGTAATCTCGCCATTTGTCCCGTACTGCACTCTAGCTGTGGCATTAGAGTATAGTTCACGCAAGAAATTTACAAGCCTCTGCTCTACCCCGTTTCTGCAAGGACTAACAGAGTTTGGCATGACTCACACAATCAAAGGCAGCAGACAGGTCAACGTATACCATGTAAAGTGCCCCGCCTTTTGCGCTAAAATATTTGCCTATCAGCAGGGTAAGGTTAAGTGCCTGTTCATTAGTCCCTAGCCCCTCTTGAAAACCAAACTGTAAGTCAGATAAGGTCCTGCCATCGTCCGCCCACTGCTGGAGGTGTTCGAGAATAACTTGACCCACAACTTTACCTAAGGAGTCCAGCAGCTAGATTGAGCGATAGCACGATGTTTGTTGACGAACCCCTTTTTTTAAAAATGGGTACTAGGATCGACTTTGACCATGATTCCAGGAGCCCTTCGGAACAAGAGGCCTGGAGGACCCTAGTTAATATTGGAGCCCAAAGATCTAAATTGGATTTAAAGAAGTCGATTGGTACCCTGTCCGGGCCTGGGGCCTTCCTGTTTTTACTGGCTTTTAAAGCCCGGACTACTTCGTTGTGTGTAATATCTAGTAGTATTGGATATACACACGTATGTTTCTCGGAAAGGGTTTCTCCCTGACCATGCCCTGAGACCTTGTCCTTTGCAAATGTCTTACTAAAATACTCAACCCAGGCTTTTTCATCTATGGCTATGTCAATTTTAAGGGAGTCTTTCTCGTCGATGAGGAAGGGCGATTTAACGATGGCCAAAAAGGCAGCACTGTTTTTTAGGGTGCTACTTTTACGGAGTTGATTCCAAAGATCCCGTTTGAGTTCTATTTTTCTGTCCTTTATGGCCAGGTGATATTCCTTTCTAGCTATTTTAATTTCTTGAAGGTCTATTACTGGCTTTTGTAGTGCCTTTTTAAGAGTTGAATGACTCCTTCTACATCTTTTGTTGAACCAGCATTTCTTATTTGACCTAGATTTATTAAATTTGATAAAAAAGTGATTCCTTTATTGATTTTGTGATCACTGTGAAGTTTTTTAGGACTTCCACATTAGGTAAGGCTAAGTCAAGGCACTTTTCTATGGCCGAGTGAGCTGTTTTTACTACTATTGAAGTTATGGCTAGTGGATCGGCTTTCTCCCATTTAAGTGCATAGCCATTTGTTCTGTCCAGGGTTAACCTGTTTTTGTCTAAAATACTCTCTGTGATTTGATTAGAGTATTTCTGGAGTAGAGTCAAGGTGATACCATTTGGCTAATGATCACTTATTGCGATGTCATGCGTTGCCGAATTGATAATGCGTTTTCAGCTGTGCAGGAGATAAAAATAAAATCTATTGTACTTAAACTTCCTCTCCCATTTAAAGTGGGGGGGATAGGGGTTAAGGGATTTTTCATTTTGTATGCCAGGCCAGGTCTAACTCAAAAAGAGCATTATTTAGGGCAATCCCTATTGCTGAGTGGGATAAATGGTTTATCGGGAGATCGTTTTCATCTAGTATGCCACAGATATTTTGGTCGCTATGTTTACATAGACGTTGGTTGAAGTTGCCACCGCATATTGATGTGACCTCTACTGGTGCACGCTGTATTAAAAGATGAATCTCTCGTATTGTGGCCAGAAGTTCTCCCTGGGGGATATTATTATAAAAATGTACTATGAGGAGTGTGTCAGCCTTATTCAAGCGAAGACTTAGTATTTGGTAGTTGCATTCGGATCTTATAATGCTAATTTCAGATGTCACTATCAAATTGGAAACGTAAATAGATAACACACCTTTAGCTCTACCAGAGGGCAAAGGTTAAGCAGGAGAGAAGTAGGTTTTATACCCTTCTGTGTGGGTTTTTATGGTATTCTAAGTCTCCTGGAAACATAGGACATTGAAATTTTGAATAAAATCAAACCAGATGTCGTTGTTTGCCTTCGAAGACAGTCCGGCGATGTTCCAATTAAGTATGGCTATTCTTGATTTATATTTGGCTACTTGTAAGGGGGTTAATTGGGTGGTGATATGTATTTGTTCATTAAGTTTCGAGATACCCATGGGGTTAGGCATCCCACCATACTTTCCCGGTGAATTCAATGGGGAGCTTTCTTGATAGGCCGGAGGCGACTGTGAATCACGGCCACTAGCATTTGGAGTTATAGGTTGTTCTATGGGGATAATGGGGGGTTCACCCAGGATGAACTGAGTGAGTCAAACGAGTTCGTCTAGACCCAAAAAAAATCTCAAATCTGTTCCTTATAGGAATGCTGGGTGGATAGTATTGGTTTAAGGGTACTCTAGTCTTCCCCAATACTCCCATGACCCCCTTTACCGGCGGGTAGAAAAAACCTAGTGGGAGAATGTTTATTTCATCACTAGAAATAACCCTTGTTCCACTCTGTTGCAACACTCTATTTACCAGGTGGGGGGAACGGAAGGTCAAGACAATTGAGTCACCTGTGAATGTGCCTCCTCGAGAACTCACGCTTTTTACCTTTCTGGCCATTTTGAATTCTCTGAACAGATGGCCTGTTATGCCCGTTTTCTTACCTAGCCAATCTAGGGATTTATTTCTCAAAGTTTCCCATCCTTCCCTTGCCAAGGGTTCTATCTTTTGAACGTTTGCCAGTACTATTATATGTGGTGTAGCTGCTGGGGGGATATCAAGATGTTCATTTGGGGCCAAGATTGTCCTACCCACAGTGGCATTTTTATCAGAATATTTCGCCGGGTTGGGGGGTAAGTTACGTAAGGTCAAAGCTACTGAGTCTGTGAAACTTATTGTGGGTAACAAATCACCTCTTCTGGATAAGCGATTTTCATGAACGGCAGTAGGCGGGTTAGGAACACATCTATTCTTCTTATTTGGTACGTGGTTGGAGATCTGAGGGGGGTTGGGAGAGTTTATTTCGAGTGTGTGTGTTAGTGATGAAGCTGTGGTTAGTTGATTTCTAACCTTGCCTAGATGTACTTCAATAGATATCAATGTTTGATCCATCTGGTCTAGCCTGACTCTTAGGTATAGGTCGAGCCTCTCTATTAGTAGTACTAAGTTCTTTGGTTCAGTAAGCTGTGTATCAGATGGTTTTCTGGCCCTTGTCCTCTCTTTTATATGGGTTTTTATTGGCCCTCTTTTTTTCTTGGTGTTATATAAATTGATACTATGTTATACTGTGCTATGGGTGAGGTTGGTTTTCAATGGGGAGGTTTCCGGACAAATTATGACTTCAGTATGTGACGCGTTTATATCAGTGACAGATTTTGTGAGGATATAGGGGGCCCTTCTTTCTTTCGAAGGGACTGGGATGGTTGGTCAGACTCGATTGGATCGATGTTATCATTACTGTCTTGGACACACCCGTTAGCTGACTTTTTTGGTGTGGAGATCTGTCCTAAAACGGAAGAGGCCTCCAAGTGAGTCACATCTTCATTGGATCTGGATGAGGTTGCCTCTAGGGATTCCACTACAGAGCTTATTTGCTTATCTATCGCTCCCATTGCTCCAGTTAAATAGCTTAGCAATGTTTGTTGGGTCTCAATTTGGAGCCTTTTTCCACTGCTTGGGTTTGGACTTGGTAGTTTTCTCTTCCCCATCCCAACTTCAAATGATAGTAGTATTTGGGAAAATTGATGCAAGTATTTGAATCAATCAATAATAACAAAGAGAACTCACTTAGCAGTAAAGTTGGCAGTAATTAACCGTTTTTTATAGGTATATCTCTCCTTTCCCCCGCGGCAATTCTAGGTGAGGGCGATGCAATGGACCTTTGGGTGGTGCTCTCCTAACCCCCCAGGTCTTCCTCACAGCAATCAGCAGTCAGCAAAAATTCTCAACAGTGTAGCGGACCCACGCAGTGGGTGCCGCGAGGAGTTATGTACGTCTGTGGGCGGGCCTCGTACACTGGTGGGGCAGGCACAGGATCTTGGGACTTGAAGTCCTGTGGCAGCGTTCTCCTTTCCCCAGCCGCAATTCCAGGTGAGGGCGATGCAATGGACCTTCAGGTGGTGCTCTCTTAACCCCCCAGGTCTTCCTCTCAGCAATCAGCAGTCAGCAAAAATTCTCAACAGCGAAGCACGTAACACATTATATTAGGACCACATGGGCACCACAAAGGCTCAAACCCACTCAACACGAACTTTACACTTATTATATTATATGGGACCTTGTGGACACCTTGTGCAGTGGTTGTACACTGGGATACAGGCACATGCAGCAATTCCACTCATGACCCTTAGAATGCGTTGGGCAGAGGACTCCGGCACTGAACTGACGGACAAGGCATGGAAGACCATACTAGAGCATCCCAAAAGGGTGTCACGCAATGCTAGGTTCAAATTCATCCAAGCAATGGTGCTCCATAGATCATATCTCACCCCTAAGAAAATACATTGTATGTTTCCGAACTCCCCCCATTGCTGCCCTCATTGCAGAGGGGACGAAGCGGACTTCATACACATGCTGTGGTCTTGCCCACAACTGCAGAATTACTGGACCGAGATTTGCCGAGTGCATACTACTGTGACACAGTTGCCGGTCCCTGACGAAGCCCTACCTTGCCTTGTAGGATTACGTAAACGGTCAAGGAAACAAAAAGTCAAGCTGAAATTTCTGGATCCTGGGCTCATTTTAGCAATCAGGGTAATTACGATAAGATGGAAATCCCCCAGGTCCCCTGAAGTGGTTAACTGGCAGACAGATTTGATACAGTGGGGACAGACGGAAGGAGCGGCCCTCCAGAGGGAGGAGGAGAGAGGACTACAGAAACAGCCCATAGCACTGGAGTGGGAAGCCATGTTGATCGATCTAGAAATGCTAGCGGAATCCCAATAACATGCACAAACCTACAGGTCCTAATCGGTGTAAGGCCCTTTTAGCGAAAAGTAGTTAGATGGTCTCTGTTTCATATACAATATAGCCTGATGGCCCCCGGTGCCTCTCCAGGAGTAGTGGAATCATTAGTATGGGAATGACCTGGAGTGGGTGGGATGGGTTAGGGAGGGATTGAGTTGGGGGGTTTCCTTCGATATAAAATAGAGTGAGTTACGGCAAGATAGCCGCTGACACTCCCTAGCGCTCAGTCGCAGGTCTCCCGTCTCCCCCTCCTGTAGCTGCATGATGGCCTAGGAGAAATGCTCTGGCCTCACACAGTTCGTGATTTTGGCGTTTTCAGAAAGAAGCAGAACGGTGCTAGAATACGGTGGCTGTCGCACTCGGCAGCTCTTTTACTATCGATAGCCTGGTATGGCTTTTCAAGGGTTGCAGCGCTTCTGTCCAGACCCAGATCGAGCAACAAGAGAATGGCACCATGGGGACCGAACCCAGTAAAAGACTCTAAGGAGCCAAAAAGTCTGGTGGCCCTCATGGACGATGAAGCAAGGGACTGCCAGAAGGGGATTACATCCTTGCAAATAAGCGGTACGGGGCTCCGCTCCGCTGGGGGAGCTAGACTGCCCCCGGTCACATTGGTGAAGAAACCGGCAGATTCCCAGGTAGGCAGCAGTGGTGAGAAGCCAGACAGCAAAATGACGGTTAGAAAAGGTACTGTAGATCGCACACAGAAAGCTGTCACCCAGAATGGTGCAAAAGAACCCCCCAAGAACAGGGATGCCACCCTCTGCCAACCTACCCTAGACAAAGCTTTTGTGCTGAAGCCGCAGGAGTCGGCACCATCAACGAGGACTCCGGAGGACGATGAGAATGTGTGGAATGCGGAAGGCAGCAGCGCTCGAGCCTGCAGTGAGGACGCCGAGCAGTCTGTTCCCAGGCAACGCCACGATACGCCGAAGCAGCTACAGACGCAGCCCAGGGAGGCAGCCAGGAGCACCGAGGTGGCCTCCGGAGTGCTATCGCAGGGAGGCCAGGAGAATAGCAGGAGGAGCACCTGAGAGAGCAATCCAATAGTACAGAGGCCTGCTCGGCGCAGGTGCTGGGAAACCAAAGCTGCTCTCAAGGGGGGGCAGAAGGAACCGCAAGTACTGCACAAAGTGAATCAATGCTGCCTGATTTGACTGATTTGACTAAGCCAACGCGAGAGAAAGGAGGGCCGGGCTCACCAGATGGAGACTGTTTTTTTTCGCTAAATGAGGACTCAGAGTCAGTATTTACTTGTGGGGGTAGCTCATTGGAAGAGTCTGATTCAGGTTCGGCAAGTACATCTTCTGCCCAAAACAACACGCAACAAAAAAAAGGAGATCTAAAACAAGGGCAATAGAGAAGCCTGCTAGCACGGCGAGAAGGTTAGTTTGGGATTACTCAGCCACATCGCAGCTGTATCAAGATGGGTACACTGAGAGCAAGCAAGATGGTCAAGCTGATCCTTCTCCTAAGGTCCTACCCCAGGCGGTCTCATTAGACCTGCTGTTTTCTACTCTAAAGCAGATGCAAGGAGAAGCAAGGGTGGAGAGCAGTAGGGCTAGCCAGGCAACGACCAAAATTCAAACCTCCCTCAGGAAAATAAATAAACTGTATGAGGATTTAGCGGATAGAGTGGCCCATGTCGAGGAAAGGACTGGGAGGCTCGAGGACGACGTGAGCAAATGGCAGTCCTTCAAACAGGCTAAGGAGAAGGTGACCGACGACGTCCAGTGGAAGCTGGAGAATTTTGAAAATCGACAAAAGACGGAACAATATAAGACTCCTAGGGTTGGCTGAAGGTGCTGAGGGGCAGGATATTAGAACATTTGTGATTGATCTACTCAAAGGAGCATTTCCCGAGCTGATCTCTTGGAACTGCGAGACCGAGGTGCAGAGGGCTCACCGATACCCACTAACTCTAAGGAGAAACTACAGTGCATCACAGACAGACAAACCAAGGGCAATCCTGGTGTATGTGGGCAACTTCCTCTAAGGACGTTATGGACAAGGTGGAGCCAGATGCAAAGCATTCATTCAATCAAATCAAGTTTTTTTGCCCGCCTTGACTTCTGCCATGCTACCATTGAGAGGAGATGGAGGCTAAGGCAGCTGATGGCTCCATTTCAGGGTCTGGGGTCCGAGGCATATTTGTTTTATTCTGCCAGGCTGAAAGTGATCACCAAGGGCCAGGTCAAAATGTTTTTTTCCGAGGTGAAAGCGCAACAATATTTGGAAGAGCTGCAAGGCCAGGGAAGGGTATGAGGTATGAATGATATAAGCATAGAAAAGGGTAAGAGTTAGGAGATATGATTATTTGAGCCGGATATTGTATAGGTACTACCTGGGTGCCTGAATCATTGATTAACTATGGACGGACAAACATCCAATCTGGTTACTGGATTAACTTACAAGGTCTGAGGTGTGGGGTACACAACACGGTTACAGATTTGGCGCAGGGCACATCCTGGCATCGGGGGGAGGAGGCTGCGACAGCTGCGGGCTCAGTGGCCACACATAGGTCATGACTGACCTATTTGCCTGTAAGGGAGGTCTCTGAGGGGAGTGTTCGATTTGCATCAATTAACGTTTGCCATCTCAACGATCAAGTTAAAAGGCAGCAGGTCGCTAGTTTGGTAAAGGCACTGACCTGGTATGCTTACAGGAGACCCACATAGAAAGGACAAAGGGCTACTGACTGGAGCAGTTAGGGTTTTCACTGTTGGCGCATACCAGGCAAGGCACTAAGACTAGGGGGGTTGCAGTATTAGCTAAAAGAGGTGATATTAAAGTAATTAGGAAAATGGAAGATCAATGGGGTAGGTGGGTTATCCTCGAGTGTACCATGCATAGAGAGGTATTTACCATAGCCTCGGTGTATGGGTCAACTGATGATGATCCTGGCATCTTTGAATTTTTGGACACAGAGCTAGCCCTGTGGCCCGAAGCAATATTCTGCAGTAGGGACTTTAATGTTAACGGCCTGACTGGATTAGGGATTGAGGGAGGAGAGGCTTATACGGGCCGCAAGAAAAGGACAATTGGTGCAATCGTTAACATGGCCCACCAAAACTCTCTAGTAGATGTCTGGGCACGCTTGAATCCCTTAGGCACTGGAAGCACTTACTATTCAGCACCCCACAAGATCTGCGTAAGGTTAGATTACTTCTTAGCATCTAACTCTTAAATGGGAAACATTCAGATAGAGAAACATCCTCGGATTATCTCCGACCATAACCCGCTAGTTATCACCCTCAAGCTGGATAGGTTAGTTAGTAGAGAGAGCTCATGGTCGTTTGATAGAGCATTATTAAAAGATGATCAGTATATAGAGCATATGAGTAGCTGGATTAATGCCTTTTGGGATATCAATAGGAGGAGTGCTTCCTCAGGGATGGTATGGGACGCATTCAAGGTGGCTATAAGAGGCGAGACTTTGTGCTATAGCCTACACAAGCAAAAACAGGAAGGTATAATTGTGAAATATCTCTTTAAGGTGGTAGCAGCAGCAGAAGAGGAATTAATCTTAGCATTACGGCAAGGGATATCACTAGAAAAAAATACTTTAAAAAATGTTAGCGGCCAGAGCAGAGGCAGTTGAGAACATCGCTAGAAGGGCAGCAACTAGCTATTTACTGAGAGAAGAGCTAGGTCATGAGTTAAGCGAGAGGGTGGGACACACATTGGCGATACGTACGAGACACAATGCTGCAGCTGGAGATATTTTGGATAGTAGTGGTGCTATCATAACAGATCCTAGTGGGATTTGTGAGGTCTTTAGGGTATTTTATGCTGAGCTATATAAAGGAGACCAATCAAGGGGTGCAAGCGCTAGCGAGGCCTACCTTGGAGAACTATCAGCTACTGGCCTTTCTGAAGACGAGAAGGCAGCACTGGAGCTCCCTATATCTTCTGAAGAACTGCTAGCAGCATTGAAGAACCTCCCTTCAGGCAAGGCTGCGGGTCCCGATCTAGTGCCTCTAGAATTCTATAAAGTCTTTCAAGCAAGTTTAGGAGAGGATATGAGGAATATTATGCTGCGGGCACAAACGGGGGAAGTTGCACCGAACTCTTGGGCAAGGGCAAAGATAGTGGTAATATTGAAAAAGGATAAACCATCATTACAGCCAGGATCCTATAGACCCATAACTCTTATGAATGCAGACGCCAAAATCTATTCTAAGATATTAGCCTTAAGGTTAGCCAGAATTATGGAGGGATTTGTAAGTCCCACGCAACATGGTTTTATACTAGGAAAGGATACTGCGCACCATGTAAGACAGGTTATCACTCTCTTTAATGCGGGGGAGGTCTCAGGGGACCCTATGGCGGTCTTACTCTTAGATGCGGAGAAGGCTTTCAATAGGGTCTCCTGGGACTACGTCTGGGCAATTATGCAGTGGAACGGCATCGGAGAAGGATTTGAAGATTTGTCAAAGCCATTCAAACACTATACAGGGGTCCTACAGCACGACTTACAGCACCCTTGTCGATCAAACGTGGGACTCGCCAAGGGTGTCCATGCTCGCCACTCTTTTTTGCTCTCTATATGGACCTACTGCTACATAGATTGGAATTAAATGATAGGATTGTAGCATTAAAAATGAAGGGGCTAGATTTTAAAACATTTGCATATGCCGACGATGTCGCAATTGTAACCCCAACTCCAGAGAGGGCTGTGGCAGAGGTCCAGAGGGAGGCTCAGGCCTATGGACAGGTTTCAGGTTATGCCCTTAACAGGGCCAAAACCCAAATAATCAAGAACAGCAGGGCAGTATGTGAGGATGAGAGGGTGATTGACTCTGCCGTCTACCTGGGGGTCAAAATATTGGCAGACCTAGATAAAGTAGTGGAAATGAACGTCGAACCCATGATAGCTAAAACCAAGTGCGATCTCGAAAGAATGCATAACCTGCAGTTGTAGGACGCGCAAATGTCATTAAAATGATCTTCCTGCCTAAATTCCTGTACCTATTTAGGACGTTTCCACTCTTTTTTGAGCTTAAATGGTTTGAGTCACTAGAACGAATGCTCAATAGGTTTATATGGGCCCAAGGCAAGACAAGGAGAGCACTGCAGTATATGACTCTTCCTAGGGATAGAGGGGGCTATGCGATTCCGGATTTTAAAATGTATTATTGGGCGGCGGCCCTCCAATACATGCAGGGGCTGTTAGGAGGACCAGCAGGGAACACAAGAACAAAGGTTGGCTCTATAGAAGTATATGCTGTGCTTTTGGGCGAGGAAGCTGAAAACTGCTTTCTTAAATGCGCCGATTATAGCTACTACAAAAGAACAAGATTCAAAACGGTTCAGTCGGTTGGTAAAATATGGACAGCATTATGTAAAAAGTTTGGATTAGGCAGATTTACTTATTATACACGTATGTTTAGTAATGTGTCCCTCCCAGGAGAAATATTTGCCGATACAGAAATGGCTGATTGGGGAAGGAGGGGAATCTTGAAGCTGGGAGATATCATTGGGACTGATGGAATCCTCCAATTTACTGAGCTGCAGGAGACCTATGGGATCGATAGAAGGTCCTTTTTTTAAATACCTGCAGGTTCGGAGTTTCTTTTGGATTAAACTGGGAGGACCGGCAGGGTTTTCCAAGAATAAAATTCTCGAGGTTATAGAGAGGGGGGCGGACTGTTCCATTCATAGGTTTTACTCAGAGCTCATGGACGCAAAAGCGGATGATCTGGGAAAATACAGTGTTAAGTGGGCAGACAAGCTGGGGGTAGAGCAGGAATGTTTCTAGGAATCGTTCTATTTAGGCCAGACCAAACTGTGCTCAGCTTGGTTGCAGGCTCAACATTACAAGACAATATATTCTCTATATCATACACCGGCAAGATAGCCCAATGGGGGGGAACCATGGGGATTACCTGCCCGCGGTGCGACTCCATGGAAGCAGATATTGTCCACATATTCGCAGACTGTCCCCAGCTCTATACGCTCTGACGTGGAACACTTCCTACTGAGATCCTTGGAAATCAAGATTACACTCACGGCAGTCGGGATTATCCTGGGGGTCAGTGGGGATTCTGGGCAGGCGCCTGACGCTTATTTTCTATTTATGGCAATGGCATTTTTGCGGATGTGCATAGCAAGGGCCCGGCGGGACAGAGCTCCACCAACCTTACATCAGTGTTTGGCTTGCCTACTCGCTACATACAACCAGGAAAAGGGAATATACGCTAAAAAATGCAAAAGAGGGAGACTGCTAGGGAGACGAATTTGTGAGCCTATTCAGAAATGGAAAGAACAAGTTAAAAACTCCCGGTAGGCCGTGGCCATGAATGGCCATAAAGGTTATGAATGTTGTTTTTTGACCCGCCCTCCACCTCCCCCTCTCTCCCTTTACTTTCCTTCTTGCCCTCTGCCCTCCCTTCTCTCTTCTAGGTAATTACTGTCTTTTTCTATTCCTTTTTTTTCTTTTTCCCTCATTTATGATTAAGTAATGTTGTTTGTTTATGTTAGTAACATGATCAAGAATGTACTGTGATTAATGGAAATCTGAATATGGCTGTGCTGTAAAACCCAAAAACTTTCAATAAAATATAAAAAAAATAGACGTTATAACATCCTTACTCTAACTGTATTGACACACCCTTCAAACAATATGTAATGTCACGCCTATGGTGCTCCGTTTACCATTCAACAAGTTTCCTTTTATTGCACATGAGATATGAATATGATTGCTGTGAAATGGGGGAGGATATAAATCAAAAAGACTGTTTATAGTACATGTACCTAATAATATATTTGTCGAATTTGCAGTCGATAATAAAAAGTGTAAAAAGAAAATCCATTAACGCAGTGTATATTGAGACTCCTACTTCAGATGTTTGAATAAACCGCAATATCTTTTGTATATGCGCTTGGTCACATATCTGTGTGATGACGCAGTGACCGTACAGATTGGGACATGTAACAAACAAGTAACAATTATCCTATGAATTTTTTGTGAGGGAACTAGGAATACAATTTTTAAACCATGAATCATCTGTGGTATTAGTTCATCAGCAGCCATTATTTTCTCAGTCATACAATGTATAAAACAACTTTCAGAAGGAATTTTCTAATTTTATGTGATAATAATTGGGAAACCGATAAGCAACGGATAAGCAGACATATTAAGCAATGTGGGAGATGCTGCAGAATTAGAAACGCATCCGAATAATTTTCATAATATTCAATACATTTTGGAATGCACTTAATTCATTTAAACTAAGGGAGTGGGTTTGTAAACAAACAATACAAAATACCATCAGCAGTGCGCAAAAGTTCTTTAATGTCATGGACTAACTACCCTTTTTGCAAAGATTGAACAGCAATTCCACCATGGTTGCAGTTTTAATAAGCTATCTTAGATCTATAGTTGATAAATGTCTCTTTGGGTACATAATTATAAAAGGGGACGATTCACACTGACATGCCATATCCATGATGATTTTCTTTAGTGCTGCAATGATAATCAATCAATCTGAGCTTGTAAAAAGCTTGGCATGGAATTGCTGCAGATTGGTGAACAGTACACCAGAGGGACCAAAGCAATCATGGCTCATTAAAAAACATAATAATTAATCGGTTTTGTTAAAAACTTGCAAAATGCACTGCAATGTTTCAATGATCAAAGTACAAACTCCAGATTTTGTTGTGGTGCAAATATTTTTTGTTGTGACATGGTCTAGTTGATTTTTGTTGCAATGCACACACGACACCATAAAATCCATTCAATCTTATTTTTGACTTTCATTCATCCATTTCCAAACATTCTTTGGTTCATGTCAAATAAATCATAAAAACATCACAGCAATACATAATAAAATTATATAAATACCATCAATCTCACAATAGAGCATCATTTAAACTAAATTACCTATACATACCGAAGCAACAAAATTGTTAAAATAAATCTGATAAAACACATCAATATACATTATGGATGCAAGGCTCCACAATACATTTATTGGGAACTTAGGCTAATTCATTTGATTTCCCAAATCACTCAATGAGTCTCTGAAACAGAGCACCTTGGAAAGGAACATAGAAATCCTGGAACAAAGTGTCACACCACCTAGGTCATGCAGGTACTCAAACGCCTTGCGATGGTAAATAATTATTTCTTTTAAAAGGAGAGGTTTAAGATAAGTTTCATGGGAGTTAAGTAGAACCTAAAGAAAAATCATTTGTGCTGAGTTGACTTCTCCAACCTGCTGTTGCAGGTGCATTTCCGAGTAATGGTTCCCCACGCTTTTTTCCTTGAGAATGCAGTTATACAATAAAAGATAAGAAGGCGAAAGCCAGATAAAAGGTACTTGTGAAATGTATTGTGGGTTAAGATAAGGTACAATTTAGAACCAAGCTGATCATTCAGTGCAGTTTAATGGCCCACTGACACCTTATGGAGATCTGTCTGTGCTCATTTCTCTCAACAGACCCTAAGTACATGCTCCTTAAATCCCTTTTAGAGTAGCCAGTAATGTCCTCTGGGTATGCCAAGAGGTCCCTCTCTGTCTGCCCCAAGCTCAACAATGACTGTTTTATATGCCATAGCCAAGGAATTTCCTTAGCCTGGTCTAGGTCCATACAGTCCTTAATGATCGATCTGGTGAAATGGATTTCTAATTTCGACCATACAGATCACCATATTAAAAGTGGTCTGCTTTCTAGGGTATCTGACAGAAAGTCAGCTCCCTAGTCCCAATGAACAATAGATTTCAGGGTTGAGTGGGATCCAGCTAACAATCTCCTAAAAAAACGAGGGCCTGATTCACAAAGGTAAACTGAGACAAAAGTCTACCTTTATGACTTTCAGTATAGTTTAACTGAGACCAAAAGTAGACTACTTTTGGTCTCAGTTAAAATTAAGACCAAAACTTAAGTAGTCTGCTAGTGTTGCAGCACAATACACACAGTTCCTAGTCCGGATCGCAGATGATCCTGAAGTCTTTGCTGTTCCTGAAACGTCTTGAACAGGGGGCGAGCTCTACCTCAAGCCCTTGGAGAAACTCAGGAAAATAAGTTGTAGAAAGTCCAGTCCAGTCCTTTTACTGTCCTAGATAGAAGCAACCACTGTAGGGCAACACAGCAACTAATGCAGCAAAGTGCTGTCAATGGAACAATGAAAAGATCACATCCCACGATGCGACCATGTGTAATTAAAATTGAAAGAAATGCACATTTCTCAGAACAATAATATTCAACTGTACACTCATTTAAATTTAAAAAAGCAGTTGCTTTTCTTGCAAACCATTTCTTACTGTGCCAACATGTTTCATTGCCATGTAATTTTAAGGCAATTTCTTCAGGGCAAACAAAGTCGCCTGGGCACTAGTACCGGACACACAATTCACTTTTTCCGTGGACTGCCAAAACTAAAAACAAAGAAAGGGCACTCCTCAATAACTCTCAAAACGTTAGTATAAAAGAGCCTTTTAATACACTTATCTCAAGATTTTGTATTTACCGTAAAAGAGCTACTGTTCCACGTACCAGCTCTATTTGTTAAGGTCACACACGAGGCTCCACCTGTGAGTCCTCACGATAGATTGAACATTCAGCTGTAATGTCAATCTGTAAAACAATGCACGTATGAATTAAAAACCAAGAATCAGGTGTTCAGGTATATCACACAACATCACGCAATGTCCACTGTCTATCCAAGATCTTTGTAATTGCACATGGATAGCCAGTTAGCATTTCTCAAACCGAGCCTCTCACGCTCATCATTACTTTTTCTGAAAAAAGGATACTATTTCCTTGTCATTTGTCCTGATGGTATTGCAAAAACTCATCATTATATTTACTGCATTTCACCGCTTAACAGAGTGCTGTAATGACCTGATAATTCTACCAATCACCAGGGCACAAGACCTTATCCCTTCTTGGGACCCAAAAGGACACAATACTTCACTATACTTACCCAAGAAAGGAATAATACTAACAACTAACTAAAGATATATGGCTACAGCCGAGGAGCTTGAGAATAACAATGCCAACTGGCGACAACAACGCAAGAAACAATACCAGTGACAACAATAACAACAACCCAGGAAAACAACGTCACTCGGTAAAACAACGCAAGAAACCAGGGGCCACAAGGTAACAACGTACCCAAGGGTACGAAAACACAAGACAATACCAAGGGCCACAGGGTAACAACAATGCGAAGCAATGCAAAACAAAGCCCACCCTGGTGGAACTAAAACAACGCGCACTCCTCCTAACAAAGCCTCGGGGTAGGATACTTACCACTTTAGGCTTCCCTGGATGAGAGTGGGACTTCCCTCTCTTAACAATTGCTTGCAGTAAGGGAAACTTACCATTCTTCCGGTGCTACAACATTTGGGTCAGAAGGGCCCTGACTTCCGATCCCAAGGAACACAGACAAATAATTATATGCTCTGGGGTTTCTTTATTACACAATGATACAAGGACAAAAGGAAGAAATCACTACTATGTCACGATAGGCCGTCTATATTACTTACAGCACCAACATCAAACTACCAATTATATGATCCCTAAATGCAATCAGAATAACATATATATAGAACTTATATGTATACAAATAATTGGAACCTGAAAATAGGAGGAAGATAGTTACATAAGATCAGCTAGAAAATAAGAGTTAGTGGAACACCTCACCAAGTTTCTACACATCCCATTTCCACTTTGCCAGAGGGGAGTACGTTTCTCCAGCCAAAACAGGATTCTCGGCTCCACCGTTACAGCTACACGTCTGTACTTTGTTGAACTACCAGAGATTAGGTCTCAGACAGCTCCTTTAGTAGAAGTGGAAATGTAGCCTCACCCTCTCTCTCTCTCATCGGATTCCGTATCACTTCTCTGCCAAGGCCGCAGCATCGGTTGATCAGGCCTTTGCTATGACTTCCAGACAGAGCCTGTACAGTCCTCTGATAAGAACCGGTTTCTACCAGCATGCAAAGTGCAGAAAACAAGTGAAAGCAAAACATAACTTCTCACCTAGAAAGGCTCAGAAGATGGAAACAGCGGAGTCGCTTAAACATAGGCCCCTACTTCTGCAAAGAGCCAAAATTGGTGAAAACAAACATAACGAAACCCCCCCTTAGCCCTACCCATATTTTATTTTATTTTTGTTGGAGTTTTATATAGTGCAAACTTGACCCAGTATTGGATATCAGAGCGCTTTACATAGTACCAGTTTTGTTACATGAGGACACATTCATTTTTGTTAGGCATGGGGAGATTAAGTGATTTGTCCAGAATCACAGGATGTTCAGCTTCATTGCCAAGACTCTAACCTGGTTCCCCAGATTCGAGGTTGACCGCCCGAGCCGTAAGGACAACTCCTCTCCCCATATTAGTGGGATTGCAACAGAATTAAAAGAAGCACTTCCATCCACATCTATTGGGTTAGACACACAGGTTTCGGGTATACAGACTAAGGGGCCGATTAGGATTGCGGTTTTTCCGCATCCTCGGGGCCGGCGGAAGCCACCGCCGGCCCAGAGGATGCGGAAAAACCGCAGCGGACTGACCAAGGACCCACCGCCACATTAGGATGGCTGGTGGGTCCTGGTTTCCGTCCGCAGCTTTTCCGCCGCGGTCGGCTTACAACCGCGGCGGAAAAGCTCTGATATGGTGACGGTGTCTCTCAGACACCATCCGCCATATCAGGATGGGCTTTAAAAAGTGCTTTTCCGCGGCGGGTTTTCCGCCGTGGAAAAGCATACGGATCTTCACTGCGGGGGCCCGTTGCGGGCCCCCTAGGTGAAGGGGGGTGGTGAGGGGTGCACATGGGGGGTACCTGTGGTACCCCCCTGCATTTGCATGCAGAAATCGGCAGGCACCGCGCGGTGCCTGCCTCTTTCTGCATGCAAATGCAATGCGTGCATTTTTAACATTGCCGCGGGTGCAGCTTGAAGCTGCACCCGCGGCAATGTTAAAAATAGAGGATGTGACCGCCAGGGTGGCGGTCACATCCTAATTGCACAGGAGGGAACTCCGCATGCCATGCGGAGGTTCCCTCCTGCTCTGGGGTCGCGGACGGACGCAAGTCCGTCCGCGATCCTAATCGACCCCAATGTGTGTGGTTTTAACATATTTTACCTAATCCTCTGTATCTGTTTTGTTGGCAAGTTCAGCAATGTTCCAAGAAGTAACAATTGTCCCACTGTTTTTATTTATTGTGGCTAGTTGGGATATTTCCATTGTGTTGCAACAATCTGCAAGCAGAATTGACTGGAGGGGGGGATCCGATCAGAAAGTCTATCCAGGTAATCCAGTTGCGTAAGAGGGAAAACTGTTTGAAGTGGGCACCGGCTAAAAGGAGTGCGGAGGGGCAAGATACCCTTGCCTCTGAGGTCTACAGAAGAAGCCTTGCGGAAATGCTTCTATTAATGAGGGTGGCTGCCCCGAAAAGTGGATCCTTGTCAGGATATTCTTTGTGACTGCCTTGTTTTTGTAGATCATGACAATGCAATCACTATTATCCAATTTCACAGAATGGCCCACCCAATCAATCCTCCCAATTATATTAATCTGCTCATACAGCAGCGTTTGACCCTGAATGCTGCCATTTATCCAGTGCACTGCTTTGTTCAGTAGCTGGTCCTGATCTTTTTTTGAGTACTGCCTCAAGGGGGGAACACCCTTTAGCACCAAAGCGAGTAGCTTGTGTTGAAAGTTGCAGCGCTGGGAGCGCCTGGTGCTCTGAGGAGTGATTGAGCATGTTATATGATGGGGCACAAAGTTCCTGTGTGTGTAGGCCTCAGGGCCGGTCTAGCCCTTTAATGGTCTTTGGGACAGATTGGGTGTGAGTGCTCTGTGCTCTATCTATGTGGTGGGTTGTCCTCCCAGAGGCATAGTTAACAGCCCCCCGAGAGGTTGTGACTCCCTTGATTGTGACAGTGTTGTGGCCTGTTCCCCCCCTAGGGGGCTCCCCTTTAGGATATATCCTCCTTGAAAGGGCAAGTAAAGAACATTTCCAAACCTCTCCATATTCAGCTGGCCCACATGCCTTACCTTCCCAAGCAAAAAGTTCAATTTTGAAAAGGGAATCTTCAATTTTTGTTAAGCGTGCTAATATGGGACTCGCGCAGTGAGGAGCGATGTAAGAACACACTTAGATATCTCTTCAACCAAGAGGGGATGGTGCTCTCCACCAGGCTGTATGTTGACCATATCTGAGTTTTGTCCTGGGCTGTGCTCACATTAAGGTAAGTGAGAGCATGATATTTTAGATTTTGATCCTCCCTCTGCTCTTGTCTTGTTCCTTTTGCGTAGAACTTGATCCAAGGATTGTATTCCTTCCCCTTTGTCACCAATGGCCAACATGAGAGTGGTATCTGGATCTACTAGTGTAGACACAGCGTCCTGGGTTTCTCCAGTTGGGCTATTATTACACACCAAATCATCACTTGAGTAAATTGAGGCACATGTAGCGGGGGGGGATGACAAGGATAACAATTTTTTAGCCAATTCAATTTCTTTGCTATTAGTGCTCACTGCTCACTGTAGAAAGCTGTCCATAGTTGTTCCACATGTGGGGGCCGGGGATTTGCTTTAGATTCGATTAGATGAGAAGTTTATAAAGCTCCTCGTTACTCCAAACGGAGTGTACCTGCGCTAAGAATTATTCCTCATCATCATGATTAAGTGGTCAAGGATTGCATCAAAAACCACGTTTTTAACTTCCTACGGAACAGCACTTCAGAGGGCTGCATCCTAAGATCAAGTGACAGTCAATTCCAAATTTTTGCAGCAAGAAAACTAAAAGATCTTCCTCCCAAACGTGCTCTTTGAACTTTTGGAATGGTCAACCTCGCAGTTCCAGAAGACCTAAAACTCCTATTCGGCCTATAAGATTTAATCAAAAGGGCACAGGTATCTAGGGCATTTCTCATTTATGATTCTATGGCAGAAACATAGGGCTTTAAAAGTCACCTTGTCCTGTACAGGGAGCCAATGTAGTTTTAAAGGGGAGCTTCTCAGAATGTTAAGTAACAGACGGGCCACGGTAGTCTGTACCCTCTGCAACATTCTCATTATGCCTTTGATGGCTCCAAGATACAGAACATTGCAGTAATCCAAGAGGGAAACAATCATCGCCTGGATGATGTTTTTTTTAGCTGCCCGTGGTAGCAAATACAGGATTTTACGCAGCTTCTTCAAGATGCCGAAGCAAGTGCCAGCCAGGGATGGAATTTGTCCATCAAAAGACTGTGTATAGTATCAAACCACACCCCTGGGTTTTTTATCCTAGGTTTAGGGCTGGGATCAGCCTTAATTCAGGGGGCCACTAAGCATGGGACCAGATAGAAGGTTCCCTGGCTACCACCAAAATGTCAGTCTTTCCTGCATTTAGTTGCAAACAGCGACATTTCATCCAGTTAGCCAGGTCTACCAAACATGCTCTGAGCTTAGTAGCAGCCTCAGTTTCATTCTGTTCCAGAGTGATGATCAGCTGAGGATCATCCACATATGATAGTAACTTCACCCCATGGCTTGCGGCTGCATCCGCTGGTGGCTGCATATAAACAGTAAACATTAAACAGGATCAGGCTTAATGCCACGCCCTGTGGAGCCCCTTGCAACAGCGAATGGGATCTCGGATTTGAAGGGCTGTTGAATAACTTGAATGGGCTGGTCTTGGAGAAAATCATTATTCCAGGTTAAAGTGCTAATACTCACTCTTTTGTCCTACAGGCGTGCCAGGAGGCTGCTGTTGGAGACCGTATCGAAAGTGACACTAAGGTCCAGCAGGATCAAGCTGCTTTCTTACCCTCATCTGCCACAATTTTCAGAGATTTGGAAGCCAAGAGCAAAGCAAAGCAGATTCAGTGCTATAAAAAGGTCTGAAACCGGATTGGGTCTCATGTAGCACATTCTTTTGTTGAATAAACTTAGTCAGTTGGAGATCAAGACATTTTTCAGCTACTTTTGTGAAGAAAGGAAGCAGGGAGACAGGTCTCAAAGTTTCTGGAAGCGCAGGATCCAGTGAATGTTTCTTTACAGGAGGAACCACCATCGCCAGTTACCAGTCCGTTTGGACTAGCCCTGAAATAAAGGAGATTCATAAGTGTTGAGAGCACAGGAGCAGTGGCTTCCTCCCCTCGTAACAGCATGTTCTGGGATAATATCTGCTGAGAGAAGCTGGAGTGTGTCCACCCCAATAGGCACTTGGAAATTAAACAGCCCTTCATGCGGTAGTTTATCATTCGGGTGAATAAACTTGAGATTTCTACTGGCTTCCAGAAAAGTCGCATAGATCTTATTGATTTTTCCGGCAAAGTAACAGGCCACTTGGTGCAGTGTTCTATAGAAGAAGGCATAGACACCAACATGCTCAAGAGAAAAGAGATTTTTAACAATTCGAAAGATCTCTTTGGCTGAGCCACTAGAAGATTCAATTTTGTGCGAGTAAAATTCCAGTCATTAATATTCTACTAATCTGTTTGCGATACTTTTTGTAATGCTTCTCAATATACTATCTTGTCCTCGGCCTGATAGGCTTTACTTTTTACCATGACGAATCTGCTGACATTTCCCCCTAATAAATGTACAACTATTTGTCTTAAAACCTAAATGTTAGGGAGGTTGCCCAGCCTCTGGGATCTGACGGGAGCAGATGGGCCTGCCCTTAGTCCAGTCTTCGCCCGGATGCGTCCGGTGCTGCAGGACTGCTGAGGGCGCATTACAGCACGTCAGAGGAGGCCCTGCCCCTTCCTTCCTGCGTCCATGCATCTGAGCCTCCTGGCGCTGAGGCTGGTGGACCATGAAGTGCCCTGTGGTCACTGGAGTCAGTGGGGTCCAGAACCACCTTGCTGACAACAAATGTGTGACTTATATGTGCAAAGCAGTAGCCTCAGGATAAAGACCATAAAATGGATGTCTCCTTGAAAGAAATACATACCTATCTTTATCATTGTCAGTAAGCAGTAATTGAAGTTTTATAGAAATATGTCGCTCCCTGTACTGCTAGGAGAATGAAGTTTATCTTTTGGTGTCAAATATCATCCTTTAATTAAGGCAAACTGAATTTTTGACAGACAATTATATAATCTTGCTTATTTTTAGATATCAAGAATATAAGCACTAATTATTATTAACCTTTCCTGGGTTTATTATTGATTGCATTTTTTGAAACATTACTTCGCCAAAGCATAATCATTCGATGTAAGAACATCTTTTTTCAGTTGTCAATGCTACACCACTCTTATCAACCACTTTTCTTATTATTAGTTAGAAAAGCTGTTTCCTCAAATGCAGTAGTTCCTAATAAAAGAAAGATGAGACAAATTCTAAATCCTTGCCACAAATACAGCACATTCCTTTTTCTTTAGTGTGTGCATTGCAGTGCAGGCCCCTTCCCTTCTCAACGCTGAACCCCGCTTGAAAAAAAGCCTCATAATCTCTAGGTGGTCCTAATATCCTTGTAGTTATATGGTATACTACTCAATATCACTGTATTGGGCTCAATCTGTATTGATGTTTTTTTCACTTTATCAGTACTTCAGCGGTGAGTTGGTTGAAGGTTTTGTTGGTAGCAAGTTTTTTTTTCGTTATGCAGAGGTTTTCTTCTCAGGAGGTCCACTAATGTCCTGCCTATTGGTGATGTTGTTAATGTAGCTTGTTTGGCAGGGTTAACATTTGACTGGTCCTTTAAAATATATGGTCCACTGAATGCAACATTGAGGGAGTTGGTGGTACTGCATTTTCACAGCAGTTGTTTCAGATTAAAATCCATAAGGGCCAACAATTCCCAATTCTGAAGTCAAATGTCACTGTGAAACAACTATACCTTTACCATAATCATTGTAGGCCAGTATGGTTTAACTATATAGTGCTAACAAAATTAAATACACTTATTACTTTCAGAGGAACACATGGACAAGCAATCATTTTTCCTAATGATACTTAATTTTAGAATTTTAAAACCTTACAAACATATCAGCACATTCACAGTTTCATTACCATTTCGTCATTTTATTACAGACATTTGAAAATTGAATTCACCAAAATGCAAATATTCACTTTAAGAATATGCATTTAATATGTAATTTCTACATCCATTGGAATTCCTCAATTACATTCCAGGCTTCTACCATTTCTAGTACTTTAATCTGTGTAAAACAGTATAGCATAAATGGTCGGTGGTCCTTATGTTATTTTATGTTATAAGTGCTTATAGAGTGTGACAAATACCCATAGGTATTAAGGTGCTAACTCATGGTAAGATCCGCTACAGTACCTGTTGATTAATTAACTGGCAAAAAGACATGTTTTTAAAGCCTTCCTGTTGGACTTGGCCCTTTTTGCAGGGTCATCCCTGAACTTTTTGCTTCCCTCCTAGCCTTTTTTATGACATGTGTTGGTGGTTCTAGGGCTCTGGGCACTTTAGCACTGCTGTCCAGTGTAAAGTTTGTGTGCTCTCTGTGGTAAACTTGGTAAAGATTGGTCTACACCTGTTTGGCATATTTAATGTACCTGTCAGTCCCGTGTAAAGTGGTATCTCAGATACCCGGGCCGGTAAATTAAATGCTACTGGTGGGCTTGCAGTGCTGATTGCGCCACCCACCAAAGTAGCATTTCAAACCTGTCCCAGGCCTCTGCCATTGCAGGGCCTGTGCGTGCAGTGTTACTGCTGCTGTGACGTGGCACCTAAAGTGGGTGCCATGTCTGGGACCCCCGTTTTACTGCATGTCAGTCACCCCTAAGGTAGGCCCTAGCTAGCTCCTTGGGCAGGGTGCATTGTAGATAAAAGGTAGGACATGTAACTTAAGTGAGTGACATGTCCTGGTAGTGACAAACAGCAATTTTGATTTCTCACTGCTGTGAGGCTGCCCTCTCATAGGAATGTATTGGTGATTCCCTGATAAGTGTTTCAGTGGTAATTCCTGATATGAGAGTAGCAGCGTGGTCATGTCTGCTGTGTTTGGAATGGTAATAATAAATGCCGTGCAATGGTGTGCACAGCTTTATTTTCACTATTTTACAAATGCCATTTTTTGAAGTTGGCCTCTCTGTGTGCTATGTGTCTGCCTGCCTGATGTGTATTGCATGTCTGGCTCTGGAGTGACAGGGGCTGGTGAGGTGTGTGTGGCTCCAGGGAGGGCACGGTGAGTCAGCGCTAGGCTGAATAGGGGATCTGCATTTAGAGAAGTGGGTGGAGTAGTCCCCTGACCCTGAATAGGTCTGTGCCTGCCTGGGTGAATGCTGCCTCCACCCCCCCTATGGTGGTCTGCTGACCACTTCCCCACGTGCCAATGGGGAAGCGGAGCCCTGTAAACAGAGTTCTCCAAAATCCCCCAGAACCAGTTCAGGCTGGTTCCCCAACTCCTGTGCCAAGGGCAGACCAAAGAGAAATGCTGTATACATTTGGGACTGTAACCCCATGTAGGTGTGCTTTCTTGGGGTTGGGGACTTGCTGCTGCAGGGTCCCAGGAGGAACCACCACAAGGGAATGCCTCCCTGCTGGAGGGCCCTGTGAGCTGGCCTTCCTGGGCCCAGCCTTGTGTCCCTGAATCTTTGTTCTCTGAAGCTCTGGCTCCTGGAGCCTTGTGAAGCGATGCATCCTGATTCTCCCAGGATGTGGAGAGTGCTGGTGCCTTGCAGTGCGGGGCTACCTTCCGGGTGAACCCCGGCGTGGGGATTCCCTTGTGCTACTGGTGGTGGGCCAGGAGCCCACCCTGCATTTGTATATATTTCCACTGCAGTTACCAAACTGGAAGAGCGGGAGCCCACCCCGCTGTTGTGTGCCCTTCTCAACGGGAGCCCACTCCGCATCAATGCTTACTGAAAGGTGGTAGCCTACCCCGCACTTCTGGCCAAAAGAGAGGAGCCGTTCAGGATCGGCAAAAGCAGGAAGCCAGGCGCCAGTGCCTGACTGTGAGCGGGGCCTGCTCAGTTGGCCGAGAGGAGCCTTGCAGGCTCCCTTTCTGTCTTCCTTCTGCCGCCGACCGGAGTGAAGAGAAGCGGCCTGTGCAGGAGAGAAGTTACACGTAGGCAGGAGAGAGGCAGGTTCTCCGAGAGACGCAGCTGAGCTTTCCCTGTGTTAGAGGACCTAAGGTGTGAGGGCAGTGGAAGCCAGGTGGAGGTGCAGCCTGGTTGAGGGTAGGGCTCCCTTGTCCATGAGGAGCCCCGCGAGTCCGCTGGAGAGCAATACCAGCCTGCCCTTTTCTGGAGAGCGAAGTTGAAGAAGCCAAGCAAGAACACTGTAGTTGGCAGCGGTGCCCCAAGACCTAGGAGTCCTCAGTCAGAGGAACCATGCCAAGTGGAGAGGCAGAGATGTTGCTCTCTGCCGTTCTGCCCCAGAGGCTCCTGACCGGTGAACAACGACTGCTAAGACCTACGCTTAGCCCCCGAGGAGTGGTGAGTGGGGCTGAGTCTCTTTTCGTTTCCACCTGGGCTGCGGGGGTGATGGGCCCTGCAAGTTTAGTATTGCACAACTTGCTGCTTGACCGCAGGCAGCTGCCTGCATGCCAAAGTGTAAGGTAGCATTGCTCTTGCTGCAACTGCATACCAGGGGCATTGAGTTGGTAGAGCTCTCACTTTTTAAGGGGCGTTGTGGGGCGAGCCCAGGAGAGGGCCCCCGCTCAAGAGTGTCCTAATTTGGGGACGATGGTACTGGGTGGTAATATGCCTGCTGAGGCCCCTGATGAGAGTGCAGTAATGATGACACGGATGCACTTAGAATATGTGGTACTTGTGTCCTACTGTGAATGTGTTGCCTCGTGTGTGCCCTGAAGAGTGGAAGAGTGAGTGCCCTGTTGCTAATTAGGGTTTATGCTTATGAGGATGCCCAGTGTTTAGGCACAATGTGTTTATGCTTATGAGGATGCCCAGTGTTTAGGCCTAATTTAATGCCTATGCCTAATGTGTTTATGCTTAAGGTGAGGTAGGCACCTAGGGAGTGTTACTACTCTGCCCTAAATGTGATTTATGCATAATGTGTTTATGTTGCTAACGCTAAGCTGAGTACAGTTTTTCACTAGTAGTTGCTGGTAGTGTTTTATTTTTACTACTTGTGCTTGTGATAGTTCTGACAGTGGTTCCATTGGCCCTGTCTTGTATATAATCCCTGTGAATATTGCCTAGTGCCAGTTGGCACAGTGTATATTGTGTGATTATGATCTAATGTGTTTTGGATAATACAAAGGCTATTTTTTTATATAACCTTGTGTGGAGTTTCTTTTGTGGTGTGCCTAGTGTGTTGCTGTTGTATGTGTGTGTGTTGTGCAAACACTTTACACATTGCCTTTGGGATAAGCCTGACTGCTCGTGCCAAGCTACCAAGGGGGTAAGCAGGGTTTAGTTTCAGCGTCTAACAACCCTTGTCCTGACTAGAGTGGTGGTTTCTGCCTGGCTTCGGTGCAAGCCTTAGCCAATCAGAAATCCAATTTTTAACATTTCCTGAACACATTTTATATGGGTCTGATATGGGAGGGAAGTGGATTCCACTCTTTTGTTGTTGATGTCACAAAGATTCTTACACCCCAGTTTGTAAGTCTGAATCTGTAGACCTCAAGTTTCTGTGCACACATAGATTGGATATTTCTCTTTGGTCTCTATCCTTTGAAAGAATGCTGAAGAAAAACAGGACCAGTGCATTGAGGGCCTTGTGGGCTAGGCACAAGGCCTTAAATTTCACATGCTGGCTGACCGGCAGTCAGAGAAGTTTAATGATAGCCTGAGAGAGGGACTGATGTTTAGGCATGTGGATCAACATTCGAGATGATGCATTCTGTAATACCTGAAGCTTATTCAAATGTTGATGCTGCATATTCAGGTAAGGGGCATTACAGTAATCCAATTTGGCTAACACTAAGGATAACATTATAGTTTTTTGAGAGTGTACATGGATGAAGGAAAACAATTCTTAAAGCATCTTAAGAATTAAGACAGCAGAGGATGTAACTGCATTGACCTGTAATCCAAAAGTTAGTTTATTATCCATACCACACTCCTAGGCTTTTAGCTTTCTTCACAGTATCAGGAAGCGGGCCCATTTCCTCTTGCCACCAAGATTGGGACCACAGGGAGGGCTTATCCACTGGCAGTTTAGTTTGCGCCTGCATCACTCTATGTTAGAGGTAATGGTGCAACGACTATTGACGGTTTAATGTGTTCTTCTACTTTATGGGTAGATTGGTGTTGTTTTAGTTGGTGTTGAAAGAGTATGGTGTGCTTTTGAGTTGCAGTAGGTGACCACTGTATGTTTCAGGATGCTCTCTGCAATTCATTGTGTGTTTATGCAGCATGTTTAGCAATTGTACAGTTAGGGCTGTAGGACATTCTAATTACTCTGGAATAATTAGATTAAATTTGATAACTCTGCATTATTCTTGTGATGAAATTACAGGATTATGCCTGCTTGAGTAATTAGGAGTAATTTGGGGCAAAAATCGTACAGCACGAGGACAGGAAAGATAAACTTAGAGAGCATGAGCGGCTGCTGCTGTTCATTCCCTCTTACATTTAGCAATGTTGTCTTAGCATAAAATGCATACTCCGGTCTATTTTGGACACAAGGCAACATTTTGTGCTAAGAAAATAGTGCTAAATGCTGGATTATTCCCCTCGTGTAATTATGTGTAAGTTTGTGGTAATTACGCTTGAGACAATTATACACGCTATGCCTACCCCTTGTAGAATTTGATTGCGCAAAGACGCAAATGCTTGATTTTCATTGGGATCAATTTTAAATAGAATGGGGTGAAGCACATGCTTCTGTGCTGCATGTCAATTTAACCTACTACTGGTGATCCAATACTAGTTGTAGTGTTGTGTGAGTTTGTTATGACTGAAAGCTTGTGACACCTAATGCACTCCGTAGAACCGTGACATAAGCGTTAGTGCATAGTGAAGTAAATGCAGCTTTATAATGTTGAGTTCGCAGTTACACGCAAAAGATTAGACGTGTTATACTAGGCTCTGTGTGTGGTGTAGAAATTGGTGAGTACGCGGGCTGGGAGGATGCTACAACTGGCAACGAGATAGGGAGTAAGTAACCCGAAGATCAACAGTGCACTCCCAGAGAGCTTGCTGTGGTCCAGCAAACAGCTTGTGCTTGCCATATGTGCCTCATTTGAAGTGCGGAATCGACATTTGGGGTATGTCAAGTCAAAGCGCAGCCCCAGTTCCGTGTAAAGTAGGTGAAGATAATGAAAGCTCTACTAAGATGTTTACACATTGATGGCTGAAAATCTGCTGGGAAGGCTGCAAAGTGAGGTACTGCACTACTACGCAATAAAAGCTGTACATCAGATGGAGTGATAACGCTATAGGAAGATGAAACCAGGTTTTGAAAGAGCTGCAAATTGCAAGATAACACTATGAACAGATCAACCAGGTGTCAAACAGTAAATATAAAGGCGCCTAAAGACAGTGATACAAGAAAGAGTCATCTGCTTACCAGTACTGATTAAAGAAAGTCATCATGCCCTATCACTGGAGGTAGTGACCCCAGAGAAAGCACCTGGGGCTGTGCTTGCATAGCTGTTCATACCCGAAGCGACACACCATCAAAGCTACTGGGTGGTGGCTCAGAACAACTCCTAGGGTATCCTGAAAGCAGAGGGCTCCCATGAACACCAAGAGGGAGGTCAAGGTTCCATGGACTGTCCAGGATGACCCAGAGGCCAGCACAGTACAGGACCTTCGAGATGGTATGGATGAAGGAGGTCCTAACATACAGCAGATGGGATCAGCGAGAACTCCACTCTCACACTCAGCCAATCTAGCACATGGTTATAATGTAGGCATTTGATACTGCCAAAAAGCTGAATATTGGGGATAGAAGAACTGCATGGATAGAGACATTTGATGATTTAGTTGATTTGATGGAAGAAGCAGACAACAAGATGATTGTCAAGTACCTTAGTAATCTTTGCTGGTGATGGTGTAAAAGACGTTACATAGAAAATGCAGAGAGCTGACAAAATTACATACAGTCAAATCAAAGCAGCCTTAAATCTCAAGTAAAATCCACGCTGAATGTAGATTACAAAAGGTAAATCTTCAGTCAAGAAAAACAGTAATCTGGTGAGACCATCAATTAATTTGTTGAGAGACTGGAGACACTCATCAAACATTGTAAGTTCAATTAGTTTAATAATAAGGAAGCTTTACGCCTCAGAGTGATTGACGGATATTTGTTAGACTTGTTCAGACAATGAATGCCGAGAGACACTCTTAGTCTAGAGTGAGTTCCCATGGCTGCCAGGGCTAAACACCATGCTGATCAGCAAGCTGATGACATGGAGGTTGGAGGTCCCCAGAGTGAGTCAGTTTTGAATGTGAAAAGTTGACTAAAGCACAAGGCTGGGGGGCCCAGAGTGATTTCTCCACAGAAGCAAAAGTTGTGCTTCAGGTGTGGATTTTTGTTTCCATACGACAGTAAATGTCCCACCATTGGGCAAATTTGCAAAAGCTCTGGAAAAGAGAACCATTTTGTAATGTTATGCAAGGCAAAGGAATAAGTGAGTGCATCACGGCATGAAGACAATATGGTCACCCGAACGTTCCAGAAGCGACATTCAACGCACGCCCATAAGGCCACGGGACCACATCAGCTGAGGCAAATCGACACAAAACAAAGTTGATTGACATCTAAAAATTCTTCAAACCATTTTTCAGTCTCAATGTCAAGTGAAAGTAAAGAAGATGTTTGAGGCATGTCGATGTTTACCTCAGTTTACCTCAGAGAATTGTGCGCATGTTGGATTGTCAACCTGTGAGTAAAAATAGCGGTCCAAGAAAAGTCAACACGACGAAGCACCAAAGTAATTTAAACTTTGTCCAAAACATCACACTAAAGGTCAACTGGTGTTCCATACCATTCATTATTGATGGTGGCGCATCAATAAATATTATGGCTTGGGAGAAATATAAAGAACTGTCTCCAGTGCCCCAACTTAGGCCATCAAAAATTCAAGTGTATATGTGGTCTGCATCAACACCAGTAAATAGTCAAGGTTCATTTGTAGCAACGATTAAACACAAGGAAACAAAAGTACAAGCACCTTTCATACACTTCAAGTTATGGTGTCAAGGACCTGTTTACGCACTAGAACATGAATGCTCATCACAAAATAGTCAGTCGATTCCCTTTGTTGTTTCATGGGTTGGGTAAAGTCAAGACTATGAAAGTCCAAATACCCTTTATTGAGGACGTCAGTCCTATTTCTCATAGACACAAACAAAACTCTTTTCACTTACAGGAAGCAGTTGAGAAAAACTTTAATCCTTACTCAAACACGATATCATTGAGCGTTCCATTCACCAGCTCCATGGGTTTTTCCCATAGTGGTAGTAACCAAAATGGCCAGCGAAGGAGCTGTCTCATTTGTGTGGATTCGCATCAAGTGAACAAGGCAATCGAAAGAGAGCGACTTCCAGGTCTGCACATTGCTGACATAACACAATTGAATGGTTCAAATGTATTCTCGCGCCTTGATCTGAATAAAGGATGTCATCAGTTGGAACTTGAGGAGAATTGCAGGTACATTATAACTTTTTCTACTCATATTGGTCTGTTCCATTTCAAAAGACTATGTTTTGGTGTGCCATCAGCTGCAGAGCTATTTCAAGATGTAGTACAACATATCATTCAGCCTGTCATGAAAGTTTTCAATTATAGTGATTACATATTAGTTTTCTGATCTACCCAAAAAAGAGCACAACAAATCTCTCACGCAAGTGTGTCATTTGCTGTCTGATGCAGGTTTAAATTTGAATGCCAAGAAATATGAGTTCCATAACACAAAGTTAAAATTCTTTGCCCATATCTTTTCTGATGGGACATGCAACCCGATCCAGCTAAAGTGCAAGCGCCAGTCCCCCACAAGATGTTTCCATGTTAAGTTCATTCCTTGGCATGGCCAGCCATTGCTCTAGATACATCCGAGACTTTGCGACTGTCAGTGCACCATTAAGAGACTTGACAAAAAAGAATATTTCCTTTCTGCGGTCATGTGAACGCAAGAAAAGCTTCCAGAAAATAAAACAAGCTATGGAGAACATTACTGAAATGGCATATTTCGATCCCAAGCTTCATACTGAGGTTGTTATTGACACTAGCCCTGTCAGGTTAGAAACCATCCTTGTACAGCAGCCACCCAAATGCTGGAAGACATATTGTGGCTTATGCAAGTCGAAGTTTGTCCCAAACTGAATGTGCTTATCACAACGCAAAAAAGAAAGCTTAGCAGTGGTATGTACTTGTGAAGATTTATATGTATTTTTGTTTGGGAAGAACCTTCATGTTGTGACAGATCATCGCGTTTTGTTCACTATCTTTGGCAATCCAAAGGCGAAAATGCCTCCTCAAATTGAATGTAGGGGTCTGCTATTGCAAGAATACAACTACACCATCATGCATTATCCAGGGAAGATCATAACCCTACTGACTACTTCTCATGTGTGCCTCTACTGTGCCGTGGCACACATTCTAAAATGGATGAAGCCTACATAAATTTCTTAGTGAAATCAAGCACACCAGCTGCCATTTACTTTAAACAAATTGTCACTGCCATGAGTCAAGATACTGACATGCTAAAACTGAAAGGTATTATTGCACATCAGTCTTGGTACCAGCAACCTCGACCCCTTACCAGTGACAGTAAATAGCAAAAATTTAAAAATGTCAAAGATGAACTGGTACTCATGAAGATATTACTCTAAGAGGTTCAAGAACTGTCATTTCAATTCAATTCAATTCAATAAATCTTTATTCGGATCCATTTGTCGAATCCATAAAAGCACAAGTCCAATCCATCAATTTACAATACATTTTTAAAAACTTTGAAATACATAAAAATACAGTTTAAGATAAAAAGATAAAAAGAAAACGAATGGCATGTGGATTATACACAAAATATTTATTGTTTGCTTAGGACCATGTTTTAAGCAGTAAGTACTGAGATTCAACCTTCATTCATCATACATGGTAGAACGTGCCCGGACAGCTGCTTCGAAAAAGAGCATACTCGAATGACCAGAACATCTTCTTCCAAGCTGAGAATTTTGGTATAAGTTATTTTATGGTCAATAAACAAAGTTTCCTTAACCCCTCCCCTGCTGGTGATGGAACCGCTCCGTCATCAGCTGCGGTCGCGCTGTGCTGATGATGGAGCAGTTCCGTCAAGGCCTGCTCGGCATGCCTGCGCGGCTCAGATTCCGTGCCTTCGCTGAGCGTTCCATTAAGCGGGCGGGGCCGTGACGGAACCACTCCGTCATGAGCACAGCGCGACCGCGGCTGGTGACGGAGCGGTTCCGTCACCAGCATGGGCGCGCCGCACGGCACCCGCGCCCCCTTATCGCTACAGCGGCTATTCCGGGGTTAAAAAACAGGATTATAAACGATTTAGTGTACATTTGATAAAAATTACAAAAGAATAAGAAATGTACCATGGTTTGTTTGCTACGCCTGTCACATGGGCACATCATTTGCTGAAGTTTAATAGTGTACCCGAGTGGAAAACAAAGCATATATTTCATGGTATCTGCTCTTAGCCGAAACAGTAATCATCTCTCCCAGCGACTGATGTTCTTCAGAAGGTATCCTGATGGTAAAATAGATGAAATATTTTCTATCAACATGTACCTTCCCACTGACTGTTTGACCATTTCTGCTGCTTTTCTTAACATGTTATACTTTTTATATAGCATCCCCTGTAGTGATTTTTTGTTCACACTGCCCAGATTATTAGGGTTTAAAAAGAGATGCTCAAGATTTACACTCAATAGGCTTTCTTGCACGGCTGAGAGCCATGGTATTTCCAACCCCTTATCAGAACTAAGGCAGTCACAAATGATACTTTGTGTTAATGCTGCCGCAGGATTCTGCCATACTTTGAGCCAAACGATGGGAGGCCGGGCTCTAGAAAATTCTCTATATATGTTAAATTCAGCTCCCCGTGACAAATATATTTAGATGCAGTAATCTGAGAGTCTACAACAACAGATAATTGAAGTAGGCTATGAAGGACATTGTGAAATTGTTGTCACCAAACAAACTCTCCGAGACCGAGTCCGGTTTCCAAATTTTGACAAGAGAGTAGAAAGAAAATTTGAAGGCCTGTCATCTATGTAACTTCCTGTTGTCGAAAACCACTCAACACCTTAAACATGTCAGTGTTGTCAACGCATGCATGGAAAAGAATTGATGCTGACTTCTTTGGTTCTCTTGACAACGGACATAACCTGATGGTGATCATTGATGAATACTCCCGTTTTCCCTTGATAGAAGATCGCTCATTCATCACTCAAGAAAGAGTCCTCGAGATATCATTATGTCTTTTGCGATATGGGGTGTTCCTGCAGTCTTAGAATTGGGCAACAGCCCACCATTCATAAGCCGAGAATTCAGATACATTCCCTCTCATCTTCAATGTGAAGCATCAGAAGTGCACACCTCTTTGACCACAGGCTAATGGCTTTGTCAAACATTTCTTGAGTATTCTTAAGAAAGCTGTTCACCGTGTTGTAATAGAAAAGCTTGACCTTAAAACTGTTTCAAATTCAAAACTTCTCGCAAAGGGGTCGATTCCGATTCGGGAAAGAAAACCGTCCAACAATTCGTATTCGTAGCCGTTTCGGTACGATTCGTACAAAGCCGTCCGAATTGCGTAGTACGATCCGTTTTCAAAGAATCCGTCCGAATGTTTACGAACCGTACGTAAAACAAGCGAAGAACCGCACGAAACGGACTCGGCTAGTGATCTGTACGATTTGTAAACATGCCGTACGACCCGCCAAGTACGATCCGGACCGGGGACAATGAACGCGATGCGTACGGGAAAACTCTGTCGCGTATGAACTGCGATTTTTACGGTAAACATCACGTGTGAGCGAGCCGCACAATAAAATAAAAAGCGAACCCCCAACAAAGTGCATGTGTACCCCATAAATACGTCGCGTATGAGAGAGCAGACCAGTACAGTACCAGCCCTGGGAGGAGAAGGTCATGGCCCTGCTACCACCAGTGGGAGTACATGGAATTCCAGGAGTCGTGGAGCCTGGTGAGTATACAAACAACTCATGTCACATGGGTGGACCACCATCAGTGCCCAGATACATGAGGGGTGGGTGGATATGACTCCCAGCACTAGCCAGACATAGGAGTGATGGGTGGATATGACTCCCAGCATAGGCGAACAGTATGGGGGTAGGTGCACAGGACTCCCAGAAATGCCCAGACATAGGAGGGGTGTGTGGATATGACTCCCAGCAGTGCCCAGCTATCGGAGGGGTGGGTGCACAGGACTCCTAGCAGTACCCAGACATCGGAAGGGTGTGTGGATATGACTCCCAGCAGTGCCCAGACATAGAAGGGGTGGGTGCACAGGACTCCCAGCAGTGCCCAGACATAGGAGGGGTGGCTGGATATGACTTCCAGCACTAGCCAGATGTTGCAGAGGTGGGTGCACAGGACTCCCAGCAGTGCCCAGACATAGGAGGGGTGGGTGCACAGGCCTCCCAGCAGTACCCAGACATAGGAGGGGTGGGTGCACAGGACTCCCTGCAGTGCCAAGTCATAGGAGGGGTGGGTGGATAGGACTCCTAACAGTGAGCAACAGTATGGGGGTGGGTGCAAGACTCAGGGCCAGAAGGCTGCAAGGGGGATGGTAGGAGGGTGCAAGGGGGATGGTGAAGAAGCTAAAACTTTGGCCATCCCTATCACCAATACTGTGTATGCACAAGCCCAATTGCACTCATCCCATATGGTCCAGGTACACACCCATGGACCATGCACAATGTACAAAAAGTGAGAAAGTACTGACAAGATACCTGACACTGGGCCCTGGTGTATGCAGCACAAGGACCTCCTGTGACCATGCAAACACTAACATCAGGACAACAAGGTCATATATCTTGCACAGGAATTCACAACCATGGTCATGGCAGCATGCTCCATGGGGGGACAGCCACACCATGATTGAGGCCCAGTTACAACTCACACGCCAACTACTAGCACAGCCTGTCACACACACCCCTTACATAAACATAGCTAGCTGGGACAGGCAATGTAGTGCCCCACTGTCACAATCGTCATGTAACACAACAAATACCGATCTAATGAAGACTTTAATCAAAAAATTCACAGGGATGAGTCACAAGTCACTTGCACATATACCACAATGCCATAGCTACACCTTACTGACGCAGTGGACGCACACATATTACTGCAATGGTGCTGGGTATTGACAAGGTGATGCACCATGGAGATGTGCCACATTCTAAAGCCCTGCGCCAGAAGTAGGTGGACTGGTCATGGTGTGGTCATGGTGTGGTGTGCGGTGGCTGCCCGTCACGGCGTAGCAACACCTCCCAATAGTGGATGAGTGAATCCTGAGACATTTCCCTCTGTCACTTTTATGCGCATGCTGCCTCAAAAACCTTGTGCATGCCTGAAGCAGACGTAAGGATTGACACAGCATTGTGCAGATAGGGCCACACAGAGCTTTGCTGGATCTGCGTTGCACCAGCGACATAACTATAGCAATATGCCACTTTCATGGCACAGATGTGGGACGCAGCTGTACTGTTATCACACTGTGGTGATCCACTGTGTTAATGTGTTGCATCCATGCTGGCATAGCTGTGGTGCACAATGTCTGACAAATCCCTGCTGATAAGGCTGGCTGTGCCATTCATTGGAAATAGACCCTCACATTAAAATGTGTCCTGAAAACAGATCAATCTGACACCACTAAGCATGGGCGGAAAATCCGTTCCGCTCGCGGATTTTGCGGATTTTCGGTAAATTCGCAATCCGCGAACGCTCGCGAATTTACCGAAAATCCGCAAATTCGCACGCAGCAGATTTTTTTTTCTTGGTGATACAATTTTGCGGCGTGCGGCGTTCACTTACCGTCATTCAGCGTTTGCCGAGTTGTTTTTCTCGATATTGTGCGAGTGCTGCACCATTTTGGATCTTGCTGCGGGATCCCGCGGGAGTTTGGCGACGCATCGCGAGAGTTCGCAATTGCGAACATGTAGGTGCGGCGGGCAGCAACAATCTCGCACTCGCGAAATTACAAAATTTGCAATTCTGCACAAGAAATCCACTAGCAAGCAGCATAGACCTTCTGAAAATAATGATTTTTATCAGAATAACTCCTCAGGTTGACATTTGCCTGCACTTTTTTGGATTTGAGGCATTTTGACTTTCTTTGGATCACTTTTGGATTAGAAATCAACTTTCACAAGTAAGTTTGTTTGGGGCATTACAGTTGCTGTTCTGCAGAAAAACGAGTTTTGCTAAACTGAAAGCACTCAGCAGGTGCAAAAGTTCAAATTCATCATTAGTAACCATTCCCTGTAGTGCTTCCTGACTGGGGCCCCTCCAGAGTTCAGTTGCTAGTTGCAACAATTGTATGACCCTGCTCTGACCCTCACAGCCGGATCATAGAATAGCTACAAGTAGGACACAAAGGTCCTGGAAAAAAAAATTGCACTGCAACAGAAAGCAAATTACAGATAAGGAAGCAGGTGCCAGACTGGAATTTTAAAACAGTGACACATTAATAAATCAACCCCAAATTAATTCATGTCAGTTGAAGCAGGGCAGGTGTGCTTGCTTTTCCCCCCCATAATCTACAGTGATGATGATGAACCTGTCCATCACCACCCCCTTTTCTGAATCGATGAACCAGAGGGTGGCATTGATGTACCACAGGGTGGCATGGGTGAAACAGAGGGTGGCAGTGTTGAAACAGAGGGTGCTGTGAACCTGTGATGATGAACCAGATGTAGAAACAACATAGTCGCGACCGTTGCGTGCCGACAAGTAATTTCGCAATTGCGAACTGGTACAAAATCCTCGCGAACTGGCAGAAACCCTTGCGAACACTATAAAACAAAAAAATCCACAAATTCGCGAGAATTTGCGGATTTTGTGGATTGCGAGTTCGCAAATACGCAAATTCGCGAACGCCAGATTCGCAAATTTGCCCATGCTTACTCCCAGTGCTTTCTTCATGTGCTGGTCACTTTCATTCGGATCTTGACCTGGAAGGATTACTTTTTGTGGATGCTGCTGGATATTTGGATTTGAGGCCATTTTGACTTTCTTTGGATCACTTTTGGATTAGAAATTTCACAAGTAAGTTTGTTTGGGGCATTACAGTTGCTGCAACTACAATTTTGGAATTTTCGATTTTTGGGCTGGTGTTGGGGCCTTTTGAGCAGGGGTAGTGAGGGGTGCATGGGCCTAGTCTTTCTGTGGGGTGTCTTGAATTTAAACATCATGGAGGGCATAGATGGCATGGGATTGTGCTGATTTTTCTGTGTTTTTCGATTTTTGGGCTGTTGTTGTGGCCTTTTGACCAGGGGTACTGAGTGGTGCATGGGCCTAGTCTTTCTGTGGGGTGTCTTGAATTTAAACATCTTTGAGGGCATGGATGGCATGGGATTGTGCTGATTTTTCTGTGTTTTTCGATTTTTTGGGGTGTTCATTAGGACAGGCCATGTGGGTGGGGGCCATTTTGAGTGCTGGTACAGACAGGCCCTGGCCATGTGCTGGGAGGCAAGTGGCCATTTTGAATGCAGGCAGTGTTCTTAGGCCTGCAACCATTTTGCCTAGCTTTCAACCATTATGCCCAGGGGTAGAGAGTGGTGCATGGGCCTAGACATTCTGTGGGGTGTCTTGAATTTAAACATCATGGAGGGCATGGATGGCATGGGATTGTGCTGATTTTCTGTGTTTTTCGATTTTTTGGGCTGTTGTGGCCTTTTGACCAGGGGTAGTGAGTAGTGCATGGGCCTAGTCTTTCTGTGGGGTGTCTTGAATTTAAACATCATGGAGGGCATGGATGGCATGGGATTGTGCTGATTTTTCTGTGGTTTTCAATTTTTTGGGCTGTTGTTGTGGCCTTTTGACCAGGGGTAGTGAGTGGTGCATGGGCCTAGTCTTTCTGTGGGGTGTCTTGAATTTAAACATCATGGAGGGCATGGATGGCATGGGATTGTGCTGATTTTTCTGTGTTTTTCGATTTTTTGGGGTGTTCATGGGGACAGGCCATGTGGGTGGGGGCCATTTCGAGTGCTGGTACAGGCAGGCCCTGACCATGTGCTGGGAGGCAAGTGGCCATTTTGAATGCAGGCTGTGTTCTTAGGCCTGCAACCATTTTGCCTAGTTTTCAACTATTATGCCCAGGGGTAGTGAGTGGTGCATGGGCCTAGTCTTTCTGTGGGGTGTCTTGAATTTAAACATCTTTGAGGGCATGGATGGCATGGGATTGTGCTGATTTTTCTGTGTTTTTTGATTTTTTGGGCTGTTGTTGTGGCCTTTTGACCAGGGGTAGTGAGTGGTGCTTGGGCCTAGTCTTTCTGTGGGGTGTCTTGAATTTAAACATCATGGAGGGCATGGATGGCATGGGATTGTGCTGATTTTTCTGTGTTTTTCGATTTTTGGGCTGTTGTTGTGGCCTTTTGACCAGGGGTAGTGAGTGGTGCATGGGCCTAGTCTTTCTGTGGGGTGTCTTGAAATTAAACATCATGGAGGGCATGGATGGCATGGGATTGCGCTGATTTTTCTGTGTTTTTCGATTTTTTGGGGTGTTCATGGGGACAGGCCATGTGGGTGGGGGCCATTTTGAGTGCTGGTACAGGCAGGCCCTGGCCATGTGCTGGGAGGCAAGTGGCCATTTTGAATGCAGGCAGTGTTCCTAGGCCTGCAACCATTTTGCCTAGCTTTCAACCATTATGCCCAGGGGTAGTGAGTGGTACATGGGCCTAGTCTTTCTGTGGGGTGTCTTGAATTTAAACATCATGGAGGGCATGGATGGCATGGGATTGTGCTGATTTTCTGTGTTTTTCGATTTTTTGGGCTGTTGTGGCCTTTTGACCAGGGGTAGTGAGTAGTGCATGGGCCTAGTCTTTCTGTGGGGTGTCTTGAATTTAAACATCATGGAGGGCATCTTCATGTGCTGGTCACTTTCATTCGGATCTTGACCTGGAAGGATTACTTTTTGTGGATGCTGCTGGATATTTGGATTTGAGGCCATTTTGACTTTCTTTGGATCACTTTTGGATTAGAAATTTCACAAGTAAGTTTGTTTGGGGCATTACAGTTGCTGCAACTACAATTTTGGAATTTTCGATTTTTGGGCTGGTGTTGGGGCCTTTTGAGCAGGGGTAGTGAGGGGTGCATGGGCCTAGTCTTTCTGTGGGGTGTCTTGAATTTAAACATCATGGAGGGCATAGATGGCATGGGATTGTGCTGATTTTTCTGTGTTTTTCGATTTTTGGGCTGTTGTTGTGGCCTTTTGACCAGGGGTACTGAGTGGTGCATGGGCCTAGTCTTTCTGTGGGGTGTCTTGAATTTAAACATCTTTGAGGGCATGGATGGCATGGGATTGTGCTGATTTTTCTGTGTTTTTCGATTTTTTGGGGTGTTGTTGTGGCCTTTTGACCAGGGGTAGTGAGTGGTGCTTGGGCCTAGTCTTTCTGTGGGGTGTCTTGAATTTAAACATCATGGAGGGCATGGATGGCATGGGATTGTGCTGATTTTTCTGTGTTTTTCGATTTTTGGGCTGTTGTTGTGGCCTTTTGACCAGGGGTACTGAGTGGTGCATGGGCCTAGTCTTTCTGTGGGGTGTCTTGAATTTAAACATCTTTGAGGGCATGGATGGCATGGGATTGTGCTGATTTTTCTGTGTTTTTCGATTTTTTGGGGTGTTCATTAGGACAGGCCATGTGGGTGGGGGCCATTTTGAGTGCTGGTACAGACAGGCCCTGGCCATGTGCTGGGAGGCAAGTGGCCATTTTGAATGCAGGCAGTGTTCTTAGGCCTGCAACCATTTTGCCTAGCTTTCAACCATTATGCCCAGGGGTAGAGAGTGGTGCATGGGCCTAGACATTCTGTGGGGTGTCTTGAATTTAAACATCATGGAGGGCATGGATGGCATGGGATTGTGCTGATTTTCTGTGTTTTTCGATTTTTTGGGCTGTTGTGGCCTTTTGACCAGGGGTAGTGAGTAGTGCATGGGCCTAGTCTTTCTGTGGGGTGTCTTGAATTTAAACATCATGGAGGGCATGGATGGCATGGGATTGTGCTGATTTTTCTGTGGTTTTCAATTTTTTGGGCTGTTGTTGTGGCCTTTTGACCAGGGGTAGTGAGTGGTGCATGGGCCTAGTCTTTCTGTGGGGTGTCTTGAATTTAAACATCATGGAGGGCATGGATGGCATGGGATTGTGCTGATTTTTCTGTGTTTTTCGATTTTTTGGGGTGTTCATGGGGACAGGCCATGTGGGTGGGGGCCATTTCGAGTGCTGGTACAGGCAGGCCCTGACCATGTGCTGGGAGGCAAGTGGCCATTTTGAATGCAGGCTGTGTTCTTAGGCCTGCAACCATTTTGCCTAGTTTTCAACTATTATGCCCAGGGGTAGTGAGTGGTGCATGGGCCTAGTCTTTCTGTGGGGTGTCTTGAATTTAAACATCATGGAGGGCATGGATGGCATGGGATTGTGCTGATTTTTCTGTGTTTTTCGATTTTTTGGGCTGTTGTTGTGGCCTTTTGACCAGGGGTAGTGAGTGGTGCTTGGGCCTAGTCTTTCTGTGGGGTGTCTTGAATTTAAACATCATGGAGGGCATGGATGGCATGGGATTGTGCTGATTTTTCTGTGTTTTTCGATTTTTGGGCTGTTGTTGTGGCCTTTTGACCAGGGGTAGTGAGTGGTGCATGGGACTAGTCTTTCTGTGGGGTGTCTTGAAATTAAACATCATGGAGGGCATGGATGGCATGGGATTGCGCTGATTTTTCTGTGTTTTTCGATTTTTTGGGGTGTTCATGGGGACAGGCCATGTGGGTGGGGGCCATTTTGAGTGCTGGTACAGGCAGGCCCTGGCCATGTGCTGGGAGGCAAGTGGCCATTTTGAATGCAGGCAGTGTTCCTAGGCCTGCAACCATTTTGCCTAGCTTTCAACCATTATGCCCAGGGGTAGTGAGTGGTACATGGGCCTAGTCTTTCTGTGGGGTGTCTTGAATTTAAACATCATGGAGGGCATGGATGGCATGGGATTGTGCTGATTTTTCTGTGTTTTTCGATATTTTGGGCTGTTGTTGTGGCCTTTTGACCAGGGGTAGTGAGTGGTGCATGGGCCTAGTCTTTCTGTGGGGTGTCTTGAATTTAAACATCATGGAGGGCATGGATGGCATGGGATTGTGCTGATTTTTCTGTGTTTTTCGATTTTTGGGCTGTTGTTGTGGCCTTTTGACCAGGGGTACTGAGTGGTGCATGGGCCTAGTCTTTCTGTGGGGTGTCTTGAATTTAAACATCTTTGAGGGCATGGATGGCATGGGATTGTGTTGATTTTTGTGTGGTTTTCGAGTTTTTGGGGTGTATAACTGAACTGATGCTCCTCTGTCTTCCATTCCTTTTAGGTGCACAAGACTCAAGAGAACCACCAGTGCCAGGAAGAAGTCCTGCAGCGGTGTGTGTGTGTGCAGCATAATGTCACGCGATGTCACGTCTGGCCACAGACAACTCTGCAACTCGTGCAACTGCGGCCTGCTGTTCTGACCTCTGAAGAAGATGGCCCCAAAAAAAGTTCCTCGTAGCTCCTATAGCAAGAAAGTTGCCAGTAAGGAGCAGAAGAAGCAAGTTACCAAGGAGACTGGTGTGCCGCCCGCCACATTTTTTGGGAGTAAAAAAAAAAGTACGCCTGCAGCAGCAGCTGGATCTGCTGGGGACCAAGCTGGGAGCAGCACCCCCGCTCCATTGGGCTCAGTGCCACCACCACCACGCCAACTTAAGTCCAAGCCCTTGAGTGCTGCAGAGGCACTTAGTCTAGTTGTTCAATCACCATCGACCAGTGATGATGGCTCATCGCAAGAAAGTAGCAGCAATGTCCCTCAATCAACACAGGTTGTTGTAACTCATCTGACGAATGTTGAACAACCACAGCCGCAACAACAACCACATGTGCAAGTACAAGCCCAAGTACAAGTGGAAGGAGAGGCAGCGCAAGGAGATGCGCAAGCAGAGGTGCATGGAGGGTCACAAGTGCCCACAATAGTTGTTCCTCCCGAAGTAGGGGCACATCAGGAAATCGACAATCAAGCCGAGGTATCATTTGAGGAAGCCACTCCTCCTGATGATCATTCATTGTCTTCCACATCCCTAGCAAGGAAGAGATCAAGGGTGGTGTCTACATCTTCTTCAAGCACACCTCCTTCTGATGATACGGAACAAAATTGGGAACCAGCACCACTGCCGTCTGAGAGTGAGGCACACCATGATCTGACAAAGGTAGTTAAGCGTAAAAGGAAGCTCGTCCAAAGTCTCATAGTTATGGAGTGTGATGAAGCTCAACAAGAAGTGGCGGATACTCCTGCTGATGAAGACTCTCACGACGACGACACAGTCATCATAAAGGACACTGCAGCCCCAGCGGGCATGCAGCAAACAGACATTTTGACCCTAGCCCGAGAAGCTGCTGATCGTGATGATGTTGTCGACGAGGAGGCAATGGAAATACCATAATCATTGGAGTTAACTAGTACACCAACACCTACCGCTTCCATATTTCTTCCTCGCCAGAAGGGACCTCCATCCACCTCGACCTCAATTAGGGGTGGTGAAAGTGCACAACGTAGTAAAGTTCGGCAATCCACATCCTCCACTGCATCTGGCATTAGAAGCATGACCACCACCAGTATCGCCGCCTCCTCCGGCCCCCACAGACATTTCAAGTCCGCAGTTTGGGACTTCTTTAGGGTTTGCCCAAAAAAGGAAAACTTCGCCATTTGTAGCATTTGTAAGCTTGCAGTTAGTCGTGGTAAGTTTGGTACCAACTATGGAACCGGAGGCCAGAGAGGTCATCTTATCTTAAGAGACAGCACGCTGTCCAATGGTTTGCGCACCTAAAGGAGATCAAGGAAGCCCGAATTGCAAGTCAAGAAAATGTTGATGTTTCATCTGATGATGACGAGGAGGAAGAAGACGTGTCAAACACTTCACTTACATCCAGTACCCCTGTCAGCAGCACACCCCATGTGAGCCACACTAAGAGTGTGGGAGAGAGTGAGACACCAATGCGAAAAAGTTCATCAGCGAGCCTAACTGGGTCGAAGAAGTCATCATCATCATCATCCCATAAATGCATGGTCCAGGGCAACATTAGAACCATGTTGTTTTCAGACGCGCCATGTGATCGCAACCACCCACTGACGCGTCTGTATAACACTAAGCTGGCTAAAATGCTAGCTCTGGACCTTCTCCCTTTTTCTTTTGTAGAAGGGATTGGTTTTCTAGAATTAGTGGCAGCGCTCTGCCCTAAATGGAAGGTTCCTAGCAGGTTCTATTTTGCCAGAGTTGCTGTTCCAGCACTACATGAAGATGTGCTGGAGGTGATTGGGGCAGCTTTGCAGAAGAGTGCTGTTCACACTATACATCTGACAACAGACATGTGGACCAGTGGCGCAGGTGCTGATTACATGTGCATCACTGCAAACTGGGTCTCTTTTTCAGGGGTGAAAGCAAAGCTAAATGCAGGTGTTGACCCGGATCAAGTTTTTAAAGCTGCTTGGAAACATGCAACACTAGCCATGTTTGGCTTGGAGAAACGTCATACAGCAGAAAACATTTTGAATGAGTTTAACACAAAGGTCTTTCACTGGCTGTCCCCCAAAAAACTCCAGATTGGTTATGTTTCCACAGATAATGGCACCAATGTAGTTAAGGCCATGGATCTGGGTCACTATTTCAGAGTGCCGTGTTTGGCGCACTGTATAAACCTGGTTGTTAAAAAATTCTTGAGTGAAGACAGTCCAGCGTGCGAGTTAGTGGCCACCTGCCGAAGAATGTGCAACCATTTCAGCCATTCTTTTAAGGCCCGGAAGCATCTGAGGAGCCTGCTACATGAACGTCGAATGCCAGTGAAAGCACTCATCCAGGAGGTGCCAACACGTTGGAACTCAACCTTCTACATGCTTGAGCGTCTGTATGAGCAGTATTCGGTACTCGATCACTATTTCTTAACACTGGGTACAGCTCAGAAGGACCTGAGGCTAGATGCGGCGCAATGGAAGCTAGTTAAAAGCCTGACAGACATGCTTCGTCCTTTTGAGGTCTTCACGCGTGCAGTCAGCAGGGAGGACTGTAATTTGGGAAAAGCTATCCCGTTGTTGCGCATGCTGGAGCACCAACTGAAGGCGGTGTCTTCTATGTTTCAAAAAGATGAAGAAGAGAAAGACGCTTTTGTTTTGGCGGAGAAATTATTAGAGCGCCTACTTGGCGATGAACGTCTTAAAATGATTCACTCAGAACAGCATTACATTTGTGCTACTATTCTGGATCCACGCTACAAAAAGGCGCTGGCAGGCCGAGCATTCTTTCCTTTTGATGATGAAGATGTTACAAAGAACAAACGTTGGCTAGCCTTGTCAGCCATGAAGTTTGAAAGAGAATGGCAGCAAATTGAAGGAAAAGGCAGTACATCAGCATCAGCAGGCCATCCCCACTCAAAAAAAGAATCCACTTCTGCACCTGTGGCTGTGGCACAAGTGACCTCTCAGCCGTTAAAGACACCGGCAACTGGATCATCTGCACCAGACACAACAGTAACATTGGGTGAAGAAGAGGATTGGCTAACTTTGCTTGGGTTTGGTTCTCAAAAGGTCCCAGCAAAAAGTAAGCAAAGTGGAGGAACTTTGGAGAACATTGAGTCGATGGTGCAGGACTATCTGAATGACTTAACAGAGGTCTATGTTAATGCTGACCCATTGGCGTATTGGCATGGGAAAAAAGAATTGTGGGCACAGCTCTCCAACCTGGCTATAAACTACTTGTCTTGCCCACTCGCAAGCGTGTCTTCTGAACGTGTTTTCAGTGCTACTGGTGGCATTGTAACTTCCAAACGGAGCCGCCTCTCGCCCAAAAATGTGGAGAGGTTAACAATGATCAAGATGAATCAGCACCTCATACCACCAGATTACAAAGTACGAGAACACACTCCGGATGAAGACGAGGAGGACAGCAACGTAGATGAGGGAATTTCTTCTCTGTTAGGTGACACTGGCCTACTCCTGCCTGAATTCGCAGAGTATGAGGACGAACTCTTATTGTTATTCCCTGACACCGAGCCCTGAAAATGATACAATGAATCAATAAATTTCTTTTTCGTCCTTTTTCACTTTTATTCCTGTGTGTCTGTATTTCTTTGTTTAGCACAGTTAATATAATTAAAACTTTATTCACCCAATCACAAAAACAAACCCATCAGCAGAACTGTCTTCACTTGTTTGCTTATTGATTTGAAGGTGCCGCAGTCTGCATTCCTCAGGTTCACAAGTTCACAAGAACATGCTCCTCTATCCTCCTCCTCCAGACTCCTATTTCCCTCAAAGCAGAGGGCTGGATTACGCCCAATGAAGAAAGACTCTGCACTTGTGGGGGTGTTCTACTTCTTTGCGGGTGAGTTGATGGCTCTGGGGCCATTGCTGGGAAGCTCTAATACCGGATAAAAGTGGTTTGGACCAAATCGGAGGCAAATTTTTTTTTGCGTTTTTGCTGACTTGCTTGCCTTTGAGGTGCTCTTTGGGGGGGGTTCTGGGTGTTTGTGGGTGGGTTTTGGGGTCTGGGAGCACTGCTGGGACAGTCTAATTTTGATTGCATTTGATTTTCAGGAAATCCGTGGTGGAAAACGGGAGTTATGACCTAGCTGCACAGCGCGTTTGGACCCAAGGCCTATAAATATTTAAGTATGGGATTTTCCTTTTTGGTTGTTTGAGGGTGTTGTGCTTTTTTGCTGGTGGGTTGGCGGGTCTTGGGGCATTGCTGGGAAGGTCTAATACCGGATAGAAGTGGTTTGGACAAAATCCATGATGAATTTTTTTTTGCTATTTCTGACATTTCGCTCAATGTAGCGTTTTCGGGGGCCTGTTTGGGGGTCTTCCTGATGTTTGTGGGTGGGTTTCGGGGTCTGGGAGCACTGCTGGCTATTGATACTATTGATTGCAAGAGGTTTGAAGCAAATCCATGGTGGCAGAGGGGAGTTAGGGCCTAGCTGCAGAGCGCGCGCGGAGTGATTTTGGAAATTGCCATGAAAATGACTAGGTCCTCATTTTTGTACTTTTGCTTTTTGGCTGTTTGGGGGTCTTCTACTAGTTTTCGCCTGGGTTGACGGCTCTGGGGCCATTGGTGGGAAGCTCTAATACCGGATAAAAGTGGTTTGGACCAAATCGGAGGCAAATTTTTTGTGTGTTTTTGCTGACTTGCTTGCCTTTGAGGTGCTCTTTGGGGGGGTTCTGGGTGTTTGTGGGTGGGTTTTGGGGTCTGGGAGCACTGCTGGGACAGTCTAATTTTGATTGCATTTGATTTTCAGGAAATCCGTGGTGGAAAACGGGAGTTATGACCTAGCTGCACAGCGCATTTGGACCCAAGGCCTATAAATATTGTAAGTATGAGATTTTCCTTTTTGGCTGTTTGGGGGTGTTGTGCTTTTTTGCGGGTGGGTTGGCGGGTCTTGGGGCATTGCTGGGAAGGTCTAATACCAGATAAAACTGGTTTGGAGAAAATCCATGCGGAAAAGCCTTTTGGCACTTTTTGTAACTTAGGGTTCGTTAGGGTTAGCCCTAGCAGCAGGATTGCATGTGTTTCGGGGTGTTCTGGATTTTTGCAACTGAGTTCTGGGGTCTTAACGCACTCGTGGGAATGTGTAATTTTGGTTGCAAGTGATTTGAAGAAAATCCATGGTGGGAAAGGGGGGATTTGGTATATTTAAAGAAAGCGTTTGTCACTATTCTTAACTTAGGGCTCGTTAGGGTTAGCAGTATTTGTATTGAATGTGTTTGAGTGGGGGGCTGTTTGTGGGGGTGTTTGCGAGTCTTGGAGCGATGCTGGGTATGGATACTTTTGCTTGCTTGCAAGTGGTTTGAATACAATCCACGGTGGATAAGGGGGGATTTGGGCCTACTTTTACTTTCAAAGTACGTTTTGTCACCAGTTTTCTACTAGGCCTCGTTTTTTGAGATACTCAAAGTGTGACTTTTTGCACTACACAGCGTACATACCTTATATTTATTTGTCAGTGATGTTCTAATATCATTTCCTGTTTTTCCATCAATAATTACAGGCCGGGTTTCAGTCTGTGCAATGGGAAAAAAAGGATGAAGTCAGTCTTCACATTAGCGAGCCGCAATTCAGCATCCGCCAGGCAGGCAGTGGACAGGGTGTCTTCTGGTCACCAACATTGCTGGACGGAGCGTCAGCTGGAATGGAGGAGTGCCGCTAATAAGAGGAATGGTTTGATGCGTGCAACTTACTTACCAAATTCAACAGGACAACTACAGATACAGAATCCATTCTTTTCTAATGTTTTTTTAAGTAATGTTATTGCTGTGAACTTCTATGAGTGTGACTCTGCATTTCTTGGATCTCTCTCTGCTTCTAAATTGATCCCTACAGCCATTCTATAGGTTTTTCTTCGGCTATTTTTTAAACCTAATTTAATGTAAGAAGTGTTTCTCTGAGTGCAGAGATAGGCAAGTGAAAACGCTGCAGCCCTGTACTGTCGCATTCTGTCATTCACGGTTGTCGAAAGTACTACTTACTTTTCAGTAACAATGCATGCAGTAGTGCATGCACTTCCTATATAATTAAACAACAGGGGGTGGTGATGTACAGAGTTTCTGAATTAAGCAGAATACTCTCACCCAGTCAAGAGATCAGGGCTTAATCCAACACCGTTTTTTAGCTCACTGCACCATCCCAGCTCAGAACCTGGCTATATGCAAATTAGTCTGTCCCTGGCCCAGTGTATCATGGGAACAGGGCAAACCAAACTACCAAGCCAATTCTTTCACTGGGAAGGAAACAAGCTTCCGGGGACCGGTTTCTGGCATTTCAACCGTCTTCGGCCCGGCTTGCTTAAATCCTGATGGTGCAATGAACTAGGGACTCATGTCTGAGTATACCCTTCCACGCTTATGGTGGACAAAATAATTAAACAACAGGGGGTGGTGATGGACAGAGTTTCTGAATTAAGCAGAATACTCTCACCCAGTCAAGAGATCAGGGCTTAATCCAACACCGTTTTTTAGCTCACTGCACCACCCCCTGTTGTTTAATTATTTTGTCCACCATAAGCGCGGAAGGGTATACTCAGACGTGAGTCCCTAGCTCATTGCACCATCAGGATTCAAGCAAGCCGGGCCGAAGACGGCTGAAATGCCAGAAACCGGTCCCCGGTAGCTTGTTTCCTTCTCAGTGAAAGAATTGGCTTGGGAGTTTGGTTTGCCCTGTTCCCATGATACACTGGGCCAGGGACAGACTAATTTGCATATAGCCAGGTTCTGAGCTCGGATGGTGCAGTGAGCTAAAAAACGGTGTTGGATTAAGCCCTGATCTCTTGACTGGGTGAGAGTATTCTGCTTAATTCAGAAACTCTATCCATCACCACCCCCTGTTGTTTAATTATTTTGTCCACCATAAGCGTGGAAGGGTATACTCAGACGTGAGTCCCTAGCTCATTGCACCATCAGGATTCAAGCAAGCCGGGCCGAAGACGGCTGAAATGCCAGAAACCGGTCCCCGGTAGCTTGTTTCCTTCCCAGTGAAAGAATTGGCTTGGTAGTTTGGTTTGCCCTGTTCCCATGATACACTGGGCCAGGGACAGACTAATTCGCATATAGCCAGGTTCTGAGCTGGGATGGTGCAGTGAGCTAAAAAACGGTGTTGGATTAAGCCCTGATCTCTTGACTGGGTGAGAGTATTCTGCTTAATTCAGAAACTCTGTCCATCACCACCCCCTGTTGTTTAATTATTTTGTCCACCATAAGCGTGGAAGGGTATACTCAGACGTGAGTCCCTAGCTCATTGCACCATCAGGATTCAAGCAAGCAGGGCTGAAGACGGCTGAAGTGCCAGAAACCGGTCCCGGGTAGCTTGTTTCCTTCCCAGTGAAAGAATTGGCTTGGTAGTTTGGTTTGCCCTGTTCCCATGATACACTGGGCCAGGGACAGACTAATTTGCATAGAGCCAGGTTCTGAGCTGGGATGGTGCAGTGAGCTAAAAAACGGTGTTGGATTAAGCCCTGATCTCTTGACTGGGTGGGAGTATTCTGCTTAATTCAGAAACTCTGTCCATCACCACCCCCTGCTGTTTAAATATTTTGTCCGCCATAAGCGTGGAAGGGTATACTCAGACGTGAGTCCCTAGCTCATTGCACCATCAGGATTCAAGCAAGCTGGGCCGAAGACGGCTGAAATGCCAGAAACCGGTCCCCGGTAGCTTGTTTCCTTCCCAGTGAAAGAGTTGGCTTGGTAGTTTGGTTTGCCCTGTTCCCATGATACACTGGGCCAGGGACAGACTAATTTGCATATAGCCAGGTTCTGAGCTGGGATGGTGCAGTGAGCTAAAAAACGGTGTTGGATTAAGCCCTGATCTCTTGACTGGGTGAGAGTATTCTGCTTAATTCAGAAACTCTGTCCATCACCACCCCCTGTTGTTTAATTATTTTGTCCACCATAAGCGTGGAAGGGTATACTCAGATGTGAGTCCCTAGCTCATTGCACCATCAGGATTCAAGCAAGCCGGGCCGAAGACGTCTGAAATGCCAGAAACCGGTCCCCGGTAGCTTGTTTCCTTCCCAGTGAAAGAATTGGCTTGGTAGTTTGGTTTGCCCTGTTCCCATGATACACTGGGCCAGGGACAGACTAATTTGCATATAGCCAGGTTCTGAGCTGGGATGGTGCAGTGAGCTAAAAAACGGTGTTGGATTAAGCCCTGATCTCTTGACTGGGTGAGAGTATTCGGCTTAATTCAGACACTCTGTCCATCACCACCCCCTGTTGTTTAATTGCACTTCCTTTATGTCACTTAAAAGATTTATGGTTAGCTTTGTACCCAAAGATTTCTTTATCTTCAATTATTGTTTGTCCATGCTGTGCTTTTTTTTCTTCTCTCAACAAAACTTACCCAAAAAGAAACCCCCATTCCCATCCATTTTCCAAACCCTAACCCTCTTCCCCCGGGCTGTGTGGTTTTGATTGATGACAGCAATAATTCCACTCACTTGCTGAGGAGGATAAGGCCATAGCAACAGGCTGGTGAAGGAATCCGAGGATATATTCTAGACTTACTCAGCTTCAGTACTATTTCTTGTAGTAGTAGCCAATGTCAAAGAAATTCAACGCAAGTACTAGTTATACTTTCAATACATTACCATTTGTTAGGCTACATTGTGGCACTGTTCTAGTGTACTGTCACCTACTATATTCTCTATCGTACCGTTGTAATGCTCCAGTAAGGACAAAGCATTTTCTTTTTTTCCATAGGCATGCAACTGCCACTGTGTCACACTACTAGTACCACCGCAATGAGGACATTTCATCTGCCCAGGATTGCCAACCTTAATCGCCATTTCCCGTGGAGCCAGCCCTGGGCCTAGCCCTACTTTCAAACACAAATACAGGCAAGATAAGCGTTTGGTGGGAGGTAGTATAATGGAGTATTAGGAGAGACGTGAGATTGACGGTACTACTACTAAAGTCCTTGGACTCTTGAATTCACTTACTCTGTGAGAGGCACTTAGTGTTGAAAACATTTAGCCATTTACACTTAAAGGAAGAAAATGACACAGACTTAAGTTTCAGGATAACAAACTTACTGTTAAACCCCCACCCACCATACTCAAAAGCAGTAAAAAACAGGTATGCTCAGATAAAGTTTCAAAAAGAATATTTGTGTAGCCCTAACAAAATAATCTCCTTCAAGACCCTCCCTAACCCCAATGATTGTCCTTCAAAAGTCCCAAAAACAACCCAACTCCCAATTCCCACCCCCCAAAAGTCTCTAAAAAGGGGCAAGGGACACTACGGCAGGATGCTGTTCACTTTAGCGGCCAGGGCATCATACTCCTTGCGCAGGGTGGCATGGTCGGAGCGGAGGCCCTCCACCAAGGTCTTATATGTTAGGACCTCCTGCTCCAGGTAGGACACTCTGAGGCATAAGCGGTGCTGGCGTGCCTTGCAACTCCTTTGGGGGGCAGCTGCTGTGTTTGCTGCTTGGCGGTAGCGGTTGGCTTTGGTAGCCCGGCTCTGTACCGCTGGAGCACTGCACTGGCTGGCAGCCCATGGGGGCACGGAGGAGGATGCAGCTGTCCCAGTGGATGTACCAGTAGACTGAGTGTCCTCCTCCTCCAGGGCCACCAGCCGCCGATATTCGGCAACAGTGGCATCCAGCCTCCGTTGCCGGGCCATTTGAGCCAGCTCCTTCCTTGTTGGTTTGTTTGATTTGGAAGGAGCAACTATATGAAGAAAGAAAGACATAGTCTGTAACCAATGCTCCTTAAGATTAACACAAAATGATTGAGCAGAAAGTTGTGTCACAGTACAACTAGCAACTTGAAAGCACAGTACATAACTATTGAGGACAGTATCTATCTAACCTCCCACTTCTTCATCCTTGCTCTAACCTTAGTGGGAGTTTAAGGAACAAATTCTACGAGCACTATGGACTTCCATTACAGTCGACTATGACAGTACACCAGTCTTAATCTTCATCTTCTCTCTTGTTTAGGAAAATTGGTACGTTATCTTATGCAAGCTGGCATAATGCCAGCGCAGTGAACTTGCACCCGAGAAAAACAGACGCACACCATGATGAGTGAGACAGACTTGCGTTACTGTACCGGTCCAGTACATGCATGTGGTGAAGGTCTTACTTTTCTATTACGGGTGGCACTGAGAATACTCTGTTAAAAGGGCTACTGCTTAATTAATTTAACTTTCACCCTACAGTGCAAATGAGTACTAGAAAAGGAAAATGAAGAAGCTAAATAATCTGATTATCTATCACTTCACATGGGATGTATTTGATTACATATGGGATGATTTTAGGTGCTTTGCTTTTTATTGAGTGAACAGTGATACACCCACACATGAATGACGCACTACTACTAAACTAAACTTATTAAGAGAGGTAGGGAGTGTCCACCATAATAACCGGATATATGCTGTGCTTGCAGTTGCAATACAAACTACTGCTACTATTCATGGTAGTATTTGGACAAAATTACAACTTCTTTTGCTTGCCTTTCCTACACTGGAACGGACGTGCGGGGGCGGTGTTACATGCTCTTCAAAGTAACACTTAGTTCATACAGTGACCGTCTACTCTCTCTAGATACACATATGCTATCTAAGAGTCAGATAGTACCATGATCCTGGCATCCATGCATTCAAAGTATATGCACACATACAGTTTCTGTTTCACCCACCCAGGCTGTTCTCCTTCCACCCATCCTTGCTTCATCATTCACCCAGCCATGCACCATACCATATTCTTTCCTTCCCAGCCAACTTGGGGACCAAGCAAACACATATCATTCTTCTTTGCCAGTCATCATTAAATTTCTTGTCCTTCCACACTTACTTACACCCTTCTTTCGCTTTTGGTTCATCCCATCCATCAAGTTCATCTCAGATCTGATTGGGATTCTTCTCGCCAAAAACTTCACAGCTAAGTCGAAGTACATTTAGAGGAGGCTACTACCTGGTTGATTTATAATACACCCGTGCAGAAAGCACACTCTGCAGTCTTCAATGTCAATAAGTAAGGAATATATAGCTTACCTCTGCCCGCCACCACCGTGTGAACCCTCACAGGCACATTGGTGTCGTCCGGCACTTGCACCGCCTCCTCCCCAGAACTTTCCTCCTCCACCTCCGCGCTGGGCCAGCACCAGATGTTCCACCTACAAAGTACATATAAGAATGTTAGAATACACCACTCACTACTATATAATATTTGGTCTAGGAATAAAGAAATGTGAAAAAACAGAAAACAATGTAATAATTTGTGACTGTCTACTCTAAAGTAAAAATGTCCCTTTTTCCAGGGAAGGCTATTGTCTTGCTGCACTTTTTGGCACAACTGATGAATGCTTGCTTTTTATTTTTAACACGCACCACTTTTTCTCCTAACAGACAGAAGCTTGACTTCTAAGAACACGAGCAAGATCAAGTTCAAACCAGGTGAGAGCTCGGCTCCACCACAAGAAATGTGTTCAATTAATCGTCAGCACTAAGCACTTTTCCATTTTCAGTTAAACGTTTAGTTTTATGACAAACTTGATTTTAATAAATGTGTTTACTTTTGATAAAGCTTTTAAACTTAAATAGACTCTGTGGTTTTTGGTCCTCCAGACTAGAGTGGCTGAGCTAAAGGTTTTGCAATTTTTGCAAGCACGAGTCCGTGCCTCTGACACTTCTTGACTCTGACTCTGTACTCTTGTCCTGCGTTGGATAATCATCATTGGGGATCAATCATTGGTGACTTTGGGAGCTAAATTACTCTGCCACACTATCTAGTCAGTAAGGAGATTGGGGGTTCAACTACAAAGTCTGTTATCACTGTGGTATGTGGAAAGTCTAAGCGCCTATTATAATTGTAAGCTAAGCAATGCATTATTTAGTGTCCATAGTTCTGTTTGTGCAGATTTGTCCCTGCAACAGTAGTAGAATGGATTGTCCTCCTCTCCAAACCAAAAGTAAAGTAGTATCCTATTCTTTCTTGGTGGTCATTCACCTTTTTATTGTTGGCAATTGTCAAAGCATAAACATTTAGAAGACTTGAAAAGACATTATGGACAATCCCAGAGGACAGCACTCAGTGCATAGAGCTATTGCTGACTAGAATGGGAGTCCAATGGAATTGCCAAATGTGCAATCTTAGTTAGCTACACAGACAGACTAATAAGAATAGTCTAGTAATACCACAGGGAGTCATAGTCGAGGCAGGATAAGAATTTAGATACAGTCTACAAGAAGATCAAAGACGATTTGGAAAAAATCGAATAAGGAACGCTAGGAAAAAATAGGTACTCTATATTAAAATTAAAACTTACCGGGGCCATCAAAGGAGCCCTCGCCTGCCCCATCCTGGCCTGCATCCTGTAGAACAGCAGCCTCCTCCTCCTGTGTCCTCTTGCCCCTGGGGGGAGCTGATGTACAACATGAAAGAAAGAAAGACCAGAAAACATGGATGATATTTGTCAACCAAATCAAACATTTCAAAAGAACAATAACAAAATATTTTGGCGAAATAGCAAATAGACAACTATTCCACGGGATATATTGACCGATCTCATGTCGTCTACTACGTTATTAGTATTGCTTGATTTGCGGACCGTCGACTTGGAAAGTTCTTATGTAACTCACTAAACAAACTACTAAAAAGGTTCGCCTAGGACTGGCAGGCAGCAGTCCGCAGCACGCGAAGTGACAGACAAAGTCCATCGTGATTGCAGATCAGCGACAACACTAAAAAGTTTCCTACTACATTAACCAGTCATTAAAATACTCAAACTATCAATCCACCACCACTATTTCTTCTTATCGCCATGTGTACAAAGGAAGGACTGGACTTGAGTCTGTAGGGGCTAATTTAGAAGCCCCTTGCGGCTCTTTTGCTCCATTGTTGCGTGACTTTTGTGACGCAGCGGCAGAACAAAAGAGGCGCCATGGTGCGGCGTATATTAACAACGTGATGCATATGGGAGATGCATCACGTTGTAAAGCCCTGCGCCATCAGGCGGCGTTCCGGCACAAGGGAGGGCGTTCCTGCGCAGGAACACATCCTAAAAGTGGCTGAGGGAAATCTGCAAGATTTCAATCAGTCACTTTGAGGACAATGATGCGTGACTCAAACCCTGCGCCTGCTTGAAGCAGACGTACGGCTTGACGCAGCATTGGGGAGATAGGGCACCCCAGAGCATTGCTGGAGCTGCGCCATCGTTGCGACGCAACTCCAGCAATGCGCCGCCTTTAATGGCACAGATGCGTAATGCTTTGGTGACGTTTTGGGCCCATGGTGCGCCGCATTGTAAATACGGCGCACCATAGATGGTGGTGGCGTGGCGCACAATTACTGGCGCCGCCCTGCTACTTTGCAGGGATGCGCCGGTAATTAAAAATCTGACCCTTAGTGTCTAGCATTACGCAGTTCTTTAAACTACACTCATACATAATTTCACAAGCCAATGAAATGAACACAAAATCGAAAACAAATAAGCATAGTAGCAACGCTACTGAGAAGGAGAGCAGTGCACCTGAAATGCACAGAACATTTTGAAATATAATTTACCTACAATGTAATCAGCAGCATTAATGCTCTTGGTAAAAAACAAAAATTTGCAATATAATAACACACAGAGCAGGAGAAAACAGAGTAGTAAAGAAATAGCTACTACTACTCACCAAGCCCGGGGATCTCAAGGCCGAGCAGGTCGAGCAGATCGCGTTCCCAGTCCAGGACATCCGTCCAACGGTGGGTGGCCTGGTTGTAGGTGCGCCGGACCCGAGAGTGTTGGTACATGGCCTGGCACACCTTCTCCCACCGCTTCCGGCGCTCCTGGATCCCGTACCCGCGAGCGATCCTGCCGCCTGCCATGATGGTCCTGGGGAGGCGGCGCTGAACATAAAAAATTAGTGTGGCCACCTCCTCCGGGCTGAAGATCTCCAGAGGTGCGACCTGCTCCCCCCTCAAACGCCCGCACGGGAGCCGGGCACGGGGTGCGGGACCCTTCCCCTTCTCGGGATTCTTCCCGGCTCCCTTTACCATGGTCTTGCAGAAAGGAAGCTAAATAATAAAGAAGAAATAGAATAGGGAAGAAGAAAAGAAAAAAGTTTTAAAAAGTAGTTTAAAATTAACCAAAAGTAGCAGAAAACACAAAAATATAGAGCTAGAAAAATAGAGGGATAGATAATAAGTAAAATAGCTAAAAAAAAACTTCAAACAAGCAAAGGATGGCAGAGATTCAGAGAGGATACAAAAAGCATGCCCAGAACCATAGCAATGAATGAGAAACAAGATGGCCGCGCCCGTTCACGACCGCGTGGGTAAGTTTGCGCGAGATTTTCCTCGCGAACACACACAAAATTGTACTAGCGAGCCGCACACTTTGCGAGATTACACATCGCGCCCGGAAACGGAAATACGTCATGCAAACAAGATGGCCGCGCCCGTGAACGACCGTCAGGGTAATTTCGCACCGTTGCGCTATAAGCTGCTCGCTAAAACGCACAAAACCTTGCAAACTAACACGCCGCAAAAAAACTAATCGCATATTCGCACGAATTTGCGGCTTCCGAATTCGATCTCGCGCAAGTTCACGCCCTGCGAATACCGCGAAATTGCAGAAAAACGAGTTTTGCAAAACTGAAAGCACTCAGCAGGTGCAAAAGTTCAAACTCATCATTAGTAACCATTCCCTGTAGTGCTTCCTGACTGGGGCCCCTCCAGAGTTCAGTTGCTAGTTGCAACAATTGTATGACCCTGCTCTGACCCTCACAGCAGGCTCATAGAATAGCTACAAGTAGGCCACAAAGGTTCTGGAAAAAAAAATTGCACTGCAACAGAAAGCAAATTACAGATAAGGAAGCAGGTGCCAGACTGGAATTTTAAAACAGTGACACATTAATAAATCAACCCCAAATTAATTCATGTCAGTTGAAGCAGGGCAGGTGTGCTTGCTTTCCCCCCCCATAATCTACAGTGATGAAAGAGAGGGTGGCATTGATGTGCCAGAGGGTGGCATGGGTGAAACAGGGTGGCAGTGTTGAAACAGAGGGTGGTGTGAACCTGTGATGATGAACCAGACGTAGAAACAACATAGTCGCGACCGTTGCGTGCCGACAAGTAAGTTCGCAATTGCGAACTGGTACAAAACCCTCGCGAACTGGCAGAAACCCTTGCGAACACAAAAAACCCCCCAAAAATCTTCAAATTCGCGAGAATTCGTGGATTTTGCGGATTGCGAGTTCGCAAATACGCAAATTCGCGAACGCCAGATTCGCAAACTTTGCCCATGCTTAGACACCACAAGTGAACAGTGTGAAGAAACCAAAGCAGGTGTAACAGTGATAACAACAATGTTATGAAAATTAGATTTTACATTAAATGGCATTAACATCCTCTGTCTCTCACACCCACAGGGTAACGTGCACAATCTACCCCCAACCAGGGGGGAGATGGATCACAGTCCCAGGCTCCACAGGACCCTGATCCCACCAACAGTGACGCCTCTCACCGCTCCATGGATGACCCCGACCAATCTGGCACCTCTGGATCCCAAACCCGTGCAGCAGCTGGATAAGGGGCATCTGTGCCAACTATCACACCCATTCCTGCCACATCCCAGCAGACAGCTTGGAGCCCTGCCCACAATCCACAACTGAGCCAGTCTGACAATGAGGGACAAGGTTCGCCGGGCACCCAGGAGGTGGAAGACAACACCACCACTGTCAACCCTCAGGGGTCCCGTCGACCCGATGTACCCACAACAGCAGGCCAGGCACGTGTGGGCAGGGGTGGTGGGAGTGGCACAAGGTGGAGGCGAGAACCTGACCAGCAAGCAAGGGGAATACCGGTGGGACACCAGGGAGTTCAGCCAGGGAGTGGGGGCCCTCCTTAATTAAGAAAACCAGCAGGCTGAGCAACACGCCAGTCAACGACGACACCAAGGACGGATGGAGGCAAGACTGGCTGAGCTCTTGGCGATGCAGAGGGACATAACCCACTCACTCCGTCTGATTGCTGACAACATGCAGCACCCTCTCTGTGTCACCAGGCCAGAAACATCCAGGCAAAGACTGCCAACAGGCACAGGGAGGGAGGAAGAGGTGGAATCATCCGACGGAGAGCCCCAGGCATCGTCAAGGCCTGCATATGAGGGTCCCCCAATCAAGGTGGGTCATCAACGGAGAAGACGTTGAGAGGCAGAGGGCCATGCTCATCTCCCAGGTAACCTGGTCTGGCATCTTGCCTTTGTGTGCAACAGCATCACCTTATTGACTGTCTGACTCTCCCACATCGACTTGCTGGTCGCAGTGTCACCAATGATGCCAAACACTGTGGTCTGTACTCTGTTGACTAAAACTGCAAGGCATCACATCTCCCTCTGTGAACTTTGGATTCCCCGCATTTTTGTACAGCACATAACACCTACTCACATTTCACTCACAAGAAGGAGAAATAAAAATAACAAACACAATATGTATTGATGTTGAAGTAGTTTTTTGCCTGAGTCAACAACATACGTGTCGGGATATGTCAAAGTATGCCAGAGTGTAGATCAAACTCAAGCCATCCATACACTGGGATCTGAGTCTGGTTGTGGACACACATAGGTCACAATGTATGATCAACTACATCCATGGAGGGAAATACTCACAAGTGATGGTTACTATCTGCTGAGGGGGCGGCTGGCTTGCCATATTGTTCTGACAGACAATTACAGAAGAGTCTCATGAAGGTGTACAGGTCATGGGTAATGTGTCAGTGTCCAGTTGATGTTGGAGAACTATCACCCTCATGCAGTTGTACTGTGGAAGTGTTGAATGTTGCCCAGGGCAAGGGTGGCTAGACAGACTACAGCCAACGGGGTGTTGTATGGGAGTCGTCCATATTAGTTGTTTGGGCTGTGGTTGTGGAGTGCCACTGAGTGTGGCTGAGGAGTATGAAGGGGACCCTGCAATTGACAGTGGGACTCTCAATCAATCAATCAATCAGCAAATTTGTAATGCGTGCTACATACCTGTGAGGGTTTCAATGGCTGAGGGGAGGGGAGGCGTCTGCTTTTGATAGAAGAGCCTGGTCTTGAGGAGTTTTCTGAAGGCCAACAGGTCCTGGGTCTGACGTAGGTTGGTCAGGAGAGTGTCCCAGGTCTTGGCTGCAAGGTGGGAGAATGATCTGCCGCCAGTGGTGTTTTACCGGATGCGTGGACCTGTGGCAAGGTTAGCAGAGCGGAGGCTGCAGGTGGGGGTGCAGAAGCTGAGTCGGTTGTTGAGGTATGCTGGTCCTGCAATGTGTAGGGCTTTGTGTGCGTGGATGAGAAGTGTGAAGGTGATCCTCTTGTTGACGGTGAGCCAATGCAGGCCTCTCAGGTGTGGTGTGATGGGCCTGCGTCGGGGGGCGTTTAGGATCAGTCGTGCGGAGGCATTCTGGATGCCTTGCTGCCGTCTCAGGAGCTTGGTTGTTGTTCCCAGGTAGAGGGCGTTCCCGTACTCCAGTCTGCTGGTGACGAGGGCCTGGGTGACGGTTTTTCTTGTGTCGGAGGGGATCCATTTGAAGATCCAGCGGAGCATTTGGAGGTTGTTGAAGCATGACGTGGAGACGGCGTTGACTTGCTTGTTCATGGAGAGGGGGAGTCGAGGATGACCCCCAGGTTGCTTGTGTGGTCAGTGGGTGCTGGGGCTGTACCTAGCGATGTTGTTCACCAGGAGTTCTCCCAGGCTGATAGGGTGGTGCCGAGGATGAGGACCTCCGTCTTGTCTGAAATCAGCTGCAGCCTGCTGTCCTTCATCCATTCTGCGATGGCCTTCATTCCCCTGTGGAGGTTGCCTTTCGTGGTGTGGGGATTGTAAAAACAACAATTGATGGACAGAATGCAGAACAATGTCATACATTCACCCCAGTACAGAGAGCTGGGCCTAAATCTATCGTTTTTTGGCACTCCACACCACCTCAGTTCAGACATGGCCATATGCCAATCAGCCTTGACCTTGTGCCTCATGGGAACAGTCCAGCCCGAACTGCCAAGCCATGTCTTTCCTGGACAGGAATCAAGCATCCTAGGACCTGTTTCTGGCTATCAGCTGTCTTCAGCCAGGATAGCTTGACTCCAGTGGTGTGGAGAGCATTAGGAAAGTTTGAGCTATTGGTCTTGTAAATGACATTTTTTTTTATTTACGTGTTAGTTTTGAAAATAGCGAAATTAATAGCTTTGTCATTTACAATGCCAATAGTTATATCATTTGCAAATGTGACACATATAGCATTTGTAATGCAATATGTGGTGTGTTTACGTGACTTAAATGTATTGATATTACAAATAACAGTGGCTTTTAATTTTTTTAAATAATTAATACTTAAATAAAAGGTATTGTAATTTATAATGGCAATAGCTTAAACTTTTGTAAATAACTTTTGTGAAGATTATGTTCAGTGTATTTTATTGTGACGAAAATCCAAGAACAGAAGTGAAATATTAACATCTTTTTGTGAAATTTGTAATAAATCTTGAAACATTGAGAGAACATATTTGAACCAGTTGTTGAATGGTTGCACAGATTGCTGCTGTGATAGCGCAGAGTGATGTTGTGGTGGCGACGAGTGATGCAGTTGCATTCAGTGATGCTGTGATAGCACATAGTGATGTTGTGGTACCCCTGAGTGATGCTGTGGTGGCCCTGAGTGATGCTGTGGGGACCCTGGGTGATGCTGTGGAGGCCCTGAGTGATGCTGTGGTGGCGGATAATAATGCTGTGATAGCGCATAGTGATGCTTTGGTGTTCCAGAGTGATGCTGTAGTGTTCCAGAATGATGCTGTGGTGGTTCTGAGTGATAATGTGGTGGTGCTGAGTGATGCTGTGGTGGTGCTGAGTGATGCTGGGGTGGCGCTGAGTGATGCTGTGGTCGTGCTGAATGGTGCTGTGGTGGTGCTGAATGGTGCTGTAGTGGTGCTGAGTGATGCTGTGGTGCTGCTGAGTGGTGCTGGGGTAGCGCTGAGTGATGATGTGGTGATGCTGAGTGGTGCTGTGGTAGTGCTGAGTGATGCTGGGGTGGTGCAATATCCAGTGCCACTTTTTATATCACTTTCTGCTACACTGTACTTGGCTGCAAATTAGATGTGAAAGAGTTTGTTTGTTTCCTTACCTACTCAAAAGGCAGTTTATTCCGAAAATGCAAAATTTTGGAATAAAAAGCATAGATCCGAAGTCCAGACAACTCAAAATTAGAGCCTTGTAAGAGAAGTAGTACAGAGGCAAAGGGATGTTTTTATTGTAACTAAAGTTGCAAACCTGAAGAGCACACTTAATAAATGCAATTAAAGGACATTCATTCCTAAAATTAACTACTGTGCAGCATATTTAGAACAATGTGAAACGAGTGATAAGAAAAAACACAACCAGGTACGGATGAAAGCAGTAGCCTTACCAGAAGTATGTCTCAGAAAGACAGCACAAAAACTATTTTTGTACATACGCTGATTTTACTTTCTTAATTACTTATAATGACGAGCATTCGCCTAAAGCACAATTCTTTGGCTCTGGGACAAGATCTATTGTGTTTTTGCAGATAAATAAAGATTTAAAGGGCTTGAACATTGGCCTAGATTGACGCAACTATTGCTGAATATCACACTCACTGGGCAACTTAACGAGCCCCCGCCTAAGGAAAAAAAAACACTTTCACACCGGCCCATTGTATCTCAGGTGTAAATATAGCATACACCCAAATTGGGGCAAATTATACAATAACAGAGTTACTTGATGAATAAAAGTCGCACACCTTTTATTGCACAGTAAATCAAATATGGACTTGTAAATCACAAATCAGTTCAGCAGGATCGGAAAGCGGGTGACACGGATCAAACAAGGAGCGTGCAAATCGGAGCTAAGAAAGGGAAGTCTTTTTTTTTAGTTCTTATATTTTTGGCGACGCTATCCCTTTAAATAGGCGTTGTAAATACCTCTACCATCTCTTGATTCACGACCTGCCATACCAAAGGCTCCGGAATGCTGTCTTTTCAGAATTAAACAGCAATCTTGATGGCGCAAAGCTAGTTTGTGGTTTGTAAACTACAGACGAGCTTCCCCCAGACACAAGCCACTGGTATGCACAAGCTGCATTCATGTGCAAATGGCTTCACAGGAACATTTTGTACTAGCACTGAGCGTGTGTGTGAGGGGCAGGGCTGTGGGGGGTGGATGCATGTTTGCATTATCCTAGAATGAGAAATGTGGGTTCTGGAGTGGAGTCTGGAGTGGTGTGAAACGCTGCTATAGTGGCTAAATGTGTGTGAATGGGAGCCTGCAGTGGGACAATAAAGCCAATCTCGCCTCCTTATAAAGATCGTTATCACAGGTAGCAGATGCTAATGTGGCTTCCATGCAAATGCACACATGGTTGCTTTGAAACCCATAAATCTGAAAGTTTTTCCCGGAGGTAGAAAGGCTCGATAAACTTTTTAGTTTTTTGCTAAGCACTGGTGCCCTATGCGGTCTAAAATGTACTGAGGACATTGTGAAAGCCATGTCAAAAGTAGAAAGCACCCTTGAAATAAGCTTCAGTGTGGAGCCTGCAGATCGTAGACCTGGTGACTCGAAAAAGCAAGAAATGTTTTTTTAAAAAAAGATTGTGAGCAGTAGGGAGGCGGGAGGTCATTTGTGAGCGGGGCCGGGTCAGTTAGGTAGGTGGACGTCCCCGAGTAAAGTAAGTATTATCCCGGGGCCTGGCCCATGAGATTGTGAGCAGGAGGGAGGTGGAAGGGGAGCGAAGGGATGCGGGAGGGGAGACGGAGACAGGGAAGGTGTGTGCATCTGTAAATGGCCTCCGGGCTGGGACAGGGTCAGTTAGGTGGTTTTAAATGCCTGGAGAGAGCACGGCACATATAACACCTGTACCGGTAAACAGCACACGGAGCTGGGGCAGCGTCAGTTGCTTTCCATTTGGGGTGGCTTCTGCTGTGCAGAGTTTTGCAGCCAGAGGTTTGTTTGTTTTGTGTGCAAAAAGCTTAAAAGTGCTCAACAAAATAGACGCTTGTCTGTAAAAGGCCTTCAGGCTGGGGCTGTGTCAGTTACTTAGGTTCACGTTCCGGAGTAAAGTAAATATTATCGCATGTGCCTGGGCTATGAGATTGTGAACAGGAGGGAGGTGGAAGGAGAGCGAGGGAGGCGGGAGGGGTGTTGGGGCAGCATCCATCACTTGTAATTTGGGGTGGCTTCTGCTGTGCAGAGTTTTGCTGCCTGATGTTTGTTTGTTTTGTGTGCAAAAAACATAAGCGTGTTCAAAATAATGGACGCTCATCTGTAAAGGTCCTTCAGGCTGGGGCTGTGTCAGTTAGTTAGGAAGTTAAAGGATGTACGGAGAGAGAGGGACAGAGAGGAGGAAAGGTGGGAGGGAACACGGCCTGGGGGAAGCTGGCTGGGGAGGGGGAGGAGAAATCCGAGTAAGGCTATGTGCGGGGAGAGAGAGGGTTGGTGCTGGAGCTGGGGAACAGATGGCCGTGAAGCAGGGGGCGGGGCAGCGGAACCCTTTGATGTGGCCTGGCGGCCGTGAAAGGAGAAATGCTGCTGCCAGGGGGAAGGCTCGTGTATGAGTGCAGGTCACGTGATTGTGATTCACGTGAACTGTCCAAAATCCGCTGGAGGAGAGCCCTTGGCCTGAAGTAGTGGTTCAGCGGCATTAGACTCGCAATTCATTCCTTGCGGAATAGAATAGGCGAGACCTAACGAGTACAATCAGGGAAGCAGAAGGCAAGAAAACTAGGGCAATCAGGGGAGCAGAAGGCAAGACAAGTAGCAGGGCGCCAAAAAACACAACTTATGCGGATTGTGATGAAAGCCCACGGGAGAGAAACTACTGTCCCTGGAGCCACTGCACCATGCTGGGGTAAAGGCTAGGGATGGGAAACGGCTATGTAGAAATAAAACAATAATCTGGGATGAATGGGTTTGTGTAGGTAGGACACTGTGCACGGCACCTGCTGCCCAAATGGAAGATACGGTCTAGTAAGTGCAGTGTAGGACCGGGGATGAAGGATAGTGTTAGTGGTGCCTGGGAATTGAAGAACGATGACAGGTAGTGGAGGTGTAACTACAGCGCTGGTAGCACACTTAACAATGGAGCCAAGTACACAATGTGTGGAAGTGCGTAGTGGAGTGGACAGTGTACAATGCCTTCAGTGCAAGGAAGGAACAGGCTCCTTGGTTCCTGCTTATCATTTAAAATGAAGCAATAGTCTGTGTTTAATATGTGCCTGATTCCTCAGTTTCCTGATGCCACTGCACATGCTGCATGAATAAAAAAAGTGTTCCTCTGGAAGTGTGGGCGTAAAGGATATGGATAGAAGATGGAGGGGCATGCAGGGTGCTCCTAAATGAGTAATAGTGGAGAGTAGTTCTTGCTACAGAAGCACATATATGTGTAATTTGTAGGTTAAAATCCAAGCAGGCACAACATATTTTAACAATCAGGGACAACTGCCATGAGGCTGAGTGACGTCCGACAAGTAAGGGGAAGGAGGTGAGCCTGTGAAAGGCGAGAGGTGTCGTGGGGCTGTGTCGAGCAGTGAAGAGAGCCTAACGTGGGAGGACAGGGAGAGGAGTAGCAGCCCACTCTCCCGCAAGGAAAATGAACTCAGCCCGGATTGGAGCCAGCAGTCTCCGGCTCCAGCTCCAGCCCCCACGCAGTGTGAGTGAAATGAGAGACAGCGTGAAGCCAGCTGCCGGTCAGAACAGCTCTAGAGAAGTGCCCAAAAGGGGAAAGAGGCAACCACCTAAGGCACAAGTGACAGCAGAAGCTAGAATGATCCCATCGGAGTGAGCAGACATGGGGTGGAGTGCCGCCTGTGCGGCGGTAAAGCTAACGTGAGTGAGAGGGTTGCTGGGCAGCGAGGCAGTAAGGGTCTCATTTACAATAAAAGACTAGGCATGTGTATTCACCATCCAGGCCTCCAAAACCATTTGGATAGTGTGCAAGGTCACAGAACAGAAGTAACAGGAACAAATCTCGAAAGCCTCCCAACTCCTTGCTTTACTTCTGGTTGCATGATTTGAAAATTACAATACTCATTATTTAACCACCTAGAAACAATTCAGTTTGTGATATGCACTATATCAACAAGCAGTGTTATTCACTCACCTAATCTAAATACATTACTGTGCCCATACATGTGATGTGGAAGGTTCACAAGGAATGTTATTTCATCTGATAACTCGGTGGGCGAGTCGAGTGTCAGCTAAAAGCATGCACAATCGAATGGCTCCTGGGTTGATTTCCATTAGGACTGACGCAGCCTCTCAAAATTCATAAGTTGATATAATTATTGTTGCTAGTTCAGGTAATAGCACGCCTGCTATTTACAGCGCTACGAAGCCACAAATCTGCAGCACGTTTTAGAGAATAACATTGATACCTGGGCTGTGCAAAGCACTTAAAATATAAATTCATACAAAAGACTGTGGGCCGACTTCCATAGTTAAACGCACAAAAGCAAACACCAAACAACTCTATTGTAGCAACTGTTTTTCAACTAATGTGCCAATATGCTCGATTTAAAAAGTAAGAAACCATTGTAAAATAACCCTGTACTTTATTTCACTGCACAAAAGCAGCCTTAAAGAAATGTTTGAAATAATGTAGCGCACATGTAAGCAAATGAAAGTTTTTTTAAAAAAACATGCTGCCTTTTATCTCTGAGCGAAACATGAATTCATACAAAAGACTGCATGACGACTTCTATTCTACACAAATGCACTGAAGTAGTGCAATACATTTCTATAAGGCATTGAAGCTCGTAAACACAAACACTTACTATAAGAACAAGAAGGAACAACAATGAGTGAAATACTACTGCTGTTGTGTGCGACGGCGGACCAGGAGAAACCCAGGGGCGTAGCTAGAGCTTGTGGCGCCCGGGGCTATCCCTCAAATTGCCACCCCCGGGATGGGTGGGGGGGGGGGGGTGCTGGGAAAAAAGGACGGCGAGCACTTGAAACAGGTCAGAGAGACACGTAGTATCGCTGCTAATAGTTACTCGATCATGCAAGTTACATGCACATACATGACACGGTCCAAGGCTACACAGTTGAATACACTATATAAAGGCTACAGTATGAATTAGCTTCCAGTGTAGTAGCGTGATGTTTAAAATAAATGTCCTCTACTCAATTTGTTTGACACCAGTGTTATATTAATGTAGAGCGGCACAATTGGCCAGGCATTATCTTTGTCACTGCTTGGACCATTTTGTTTCCCAATCTTGCAGCAAAATCAAAGACTGCTGACGAGGACCTTAAGAGCAGATTTTTTTTTTATATTAAAAGCGGAGACCATGAACCACAGTAGTCTCCTAATTCATAGCGGAGATCGCCGTATATATTAATCAACTTAGAAACCTAGACAGAGCACAACACAAAATTAAGTAAACAGCTGATTGATCCCAACCAGCGAAATTATTTTAATACAAAATTCATGGAGTAAATTCTGTTCAGCAAACAATCTTCATGATAGTTGTCCTGTGGTTACAACATTAATTCTGCTACAGACGACACATGTTTTGTCGCCATTCGCAACTTTTTCAAGGCTGTTAACAAGATCATATAGAATATTAATTTGTTTTAATTTAGCAGGTTAGATGGAGAGAATGCTGAATTTGTATTACACAATTCAATTTAAAATGTTTAAATTTAGAGTACCCCTAATGTGCTTAATCAAAAGGTTCTTCTCCCTCGTGTTAGAGTGTTCATGCAAAAGAAGTAATCAAGACGAGAAATCTTTTTACAAATTAATTTGTGACTCCACTCAGTCCAAGAAGTGAAATAATCAAGGACAGTGTGTCAAATGAAAAATTGGTAAAAAGAGAAAGTGAAAAAAAATTATAAAGAAAAAAGAGTGGAGAGAGAAAGAATACGGTGAGAGTGCCCATAAGAACACCCAAATCAATGAATCCAGTGAGCAATATTAGAAACAAAAAAATATAAATACCTTCTAGAAAAAGCAAAGAAGGATCAAATATTGCATCCAAAATAGATTAATCAAAGCACAAAAGAGTCTGAATACGATAGTCCAGAACCATGAATATAGGCTTGTAATGTAAATCACGTCCACACGTCGGTTTCCTTTGCAGATACGAAAAACATTGAATCAAAAAATAAGAACCAGAAACTAATGTTGGCCAGAGTATTACAAAATAATTACTTTTCTAAAGCAGTCATAGTGGGCTCTGCTAAATGGTAAAAAGTAAATAGCTTCCATTACATATACAGGTTTTAGCCAATTCAAATGTAAGACCTATTCAAAAACCAGTCTCCAAACACCTGAGAATTTACCTGATCATAAACGTCAACTGTCCCTACTCATGTATTCTATGAGATCCCAATCATCAGTCCTACCAAGTATCACACATCAGGCGTGACACTACCACATTTCAGTGTGGTGCTCCGCATCACCGCACTGAAATGCATTGTCACGCATGATGCAGTAGTCTCAGCTATCACAGAAAGCATGCTGCAAACAACAGCGTGTGGCAGCGCGCTCCAGTGCCTGCACAGGCTGCTTCCGTAAGCTTGGGTCACTTTTAGCAGCCGAGCAAGCTCACTCAGCCTCATAGTGGTGACCAGTCAGTGCTGCTACAATGTGTCCAAAGTGTGATTTCCGCGGCACCGCAGGGCTGAGTAGGACAGTCTCAAACGGCCCGTAGCGCCACAGGGTGACGTGAAGTCACGTCCTGCTAACAGCGCGGGGACAGGAAGTTAAGTTACTCCTGAGGGGGCGGGGCTGCGGTGCGAGGAGCCGGCAGTTATGAATTATTTCTTTAGTTTGAGCTGCTGCCACTGCTCGCAACGCTGTCTGTGTCCAATTGGTCCCTGTGCCTCATCATGCCACTGCTCTGCGATCTGACTCATAGCTGCCAAGGTTTCAAATTACGTATGTGTGACATTTTCAGAATTTCAATGTAATTATGAGTGACATTTAACGACTACGAGTGACAATTTCTTATTAGCAAAATCAAGCAACAGAGACGAGTGAAACACATTTATATCAGAAATTACACCCATTTGAGCAATGACAAACTTTAAGATTATCTTAACACAGCTGCAAAGTACCAGAAATGGAAGGGCAGTGTTCCTCAACAGATGCCAAAAGCAATACCACATCCTTCTTCTGCTTTCTCCCATACACATACTGCTTAAAAACACAAACTCTCTTCTTCAAAAACGGTCTCATACACTTGCATAATCTCCTCTCACCTTACACCTGCTTGCACCGCTTCTCTGCAGTGTAAAATAGAAATTCCATGCTACAAAACCTTACCAGAGTGATCTTTAAATCCAAACTTCTTTCTGTAAACTATTGCTTTAACCAGGCAGATAATGTCCAGTACGGAGTACCTGCACTACTTTAATTTAGAATGTAGAGTATCTGAACGTCTCAGCAATGCAGTAATACATTTATTGGGAGAACAGTAGCACTTCTCTGTTTCCATTTAAAGTGCTGCCTATAACATTTCACCCCTCCAACCACATATATCACTCTATCAGCACTCATTGCTTGCCCTTCTGGACAGGCCACTTACCAACTATCTGGACTACAAAGTTGTTTAGTTGGCAATCCCTGGTGTTGCGCCGATAGCAGCAGGCGCAGGGCCTCTCTGAATTAAGTGCTGTATTAAAGAGTTGACAGTTTGCAGAATACTCTCAGTCACAGCTGCCAGTTCAGGTAATCGACAAGTTGCATGCTTTGGCCTGTGCCTTTTAAAGCTAGTGCAGCACAGAGCTCGTCTGGCCAGACACAGGTGCCCCACACATGGTGCAAGGGCAGAGGAAGAATGATTTACAGCAAAAGCCCGCCCAGGCGGAATCTCTTCCCTGGGGCCGGGGCTGGTGAGACAGCAGGGGGGCACAGGAGGACTTAAAAACACTCCTGCGTTTGCCCGTGTGAGCGCAACCTCCTTTGCAGCAGAACAACTCTGACAAGTCGTGGACATGGACTGGAGGCCCTCAGTTAGGACTAGAAATGATGTTCAAAATCTAGTCAGTGTTATAAATCAATTCAGAGACACCTGGATTGAGCCTACCCTGGGCGGCACCACCCGGACCATGAAAAAGCTGTGAGCATAGCTAGAGGGCCGGTGTTTGTCAGGCTGTTAAATTCAAAACGATTAATTCGTTAGTGAGCCAGGCAGCAGCCTCTCCGTGATGACAATCTGTATTGCAAATTTGAAACCTTGGCAGCTATGAATCATTAATTGACAATCGTCAGCAATAAGTATTAAAATCATCATCGATAATCTTTGTTTTACTTACTTCGTTTTTTTTTTAATTCAATAACCAGAGGTCCGCATCACTGCGGGTAGAAGTCCCCGCACCCATCATGCCAGTCAAGCACAGTACATGCAGCCGCCTCGCCCGTCGCAATCAACCTTGCAGAAGTTAATTCTGCGTGCGAAGGGCCTATTCTAGGTGGTGGCATGGCGTGGCGTGCGTGCTTACGTGCGCTGCACGCACACGGCAGGAAGCAGTTTGCACTTTAAACGGCCCGTTGCGGTGGCCTTTATAATTTATTTGGAGACACTACTGGAAAGTAGTTGTGTCCACAAATAAATTATAAAGGCCACCGCAACGGGCCGCCGGTGACTCGCGGCCGCCGCCGCCGCCCCCAAAATGGTGCCGCCTGGGGCGGACCGCCCCCCTCGCCCCCCCCTAGCTACGCGGCTGGAGAAACCGTGAACGCTTTGAGGTGGCCAACAAAACCTGCCACCCAGCCGAGGCCCCCTGCCTGGGTGGGAATGGGTAATCAGTGGCAGGATGAAGCCTCGAGCCTGCTTAGAGGAGAAACGCGAGACACGGCCTGGCAGCCGTGAATAATTAGGGGGGTAGAGAAATGCGAAGCCAGGCCGTGTCAAGAAATGCCTGAGGCCGAGCACACGCTGGGAGGAGGCTTTGTAAATCACATGGATTTCCTGAGTAAATATTACGATAAGAAAGTGGCACACGAAGCTCGAGAGCCTCCTTAATAAAATGCAGAAATGGAGATCAGTCTGAGCATGAGATGGTTAACAGAGCATCACCACTGCTTAGAAGTACCAGTTCTGTATCAATAGATGTATTAAATAAACCCTTTCAGTCCAGAAAAAAGCAAAAAAATAGCCTCGCTGAGAAGAGCTGAAGTGCTGGTACCGTGCCGGTGAACTTGTAAGAGCTCTTCTTAGAAGTGCATACTATGCTATAAAAGACATCGCAGCTCTGTTGAGAAGTGCCGGTACTGTCACACAGAGTGAAGAAGTGCCGGTACTGTCACACAGAGTGTAGAAGTGCCGGTACTGTCACACAGAGTGTAGCAGGCCGCTCGGCAGTACTGATACTGTCCCTCCTACGTTATGTTTTTACTGGGGAGCGGCGGCAACTTAAATCCTCTTGACCCCTCCATAGGGGCCTCAGGTGAACCCCCCTGATTGGGGGGTTCAAACAAAGCCATGGTGACCATTGGCCGCTCTTTGGGGCGCCCGGGTCACGGGTCACTTCCGGTCGGAGTGGCTGGTGCGCACTCCGCTTCCGCTGGTTCCTGGGCGCCTTCAGGCGCCCAGACCAGTTTACCCCACTGGTGGGCACCGCGTGGGTTATGACGCCGGCCTTTAAGCCTCCCCCCCTGCGGGGGGGTGCGGCGGCCTCTGCAATAACCCCGCACGTGCCTATTCCGCGGGTACCCAACCGCAACTCAACTCCCCGGCTTGCTTCTCCCTCCCCTCAGAATGCCCGCATGCCATTCCTCAAAATAATGTCAGCCAACAATAACGGTTATTAGTGATGGTCGTTGTTGGCCGCAGTTTTATTAATATTAAAAACACATACTGGTTATGCAATCTTCCATTTGCGAACTGTACCCATCAATCATACATTTCATATACAATCCATGACACCATCTTGTGATAACAGGTGTCAGTCTTTTGTGTACTCCTCAGTTCGTAAATGGCACTTGTACAAAACCAGTTCCTTGTCAGTCTATTGGTGTTCCAGTGGTTGGTTGCCCACGCCTTCTGCGTGTCGTGGAGGGGAGATTTTCTGTCTGGAGTTAGGTCCCCAGCTCGCTACCATTTGCCCCCTGCCGTCCGGCCGGGTCTGGGCCGCGAGTGCCGTCTCCTCCTGTTACTCCCCTCCTTGGTGCGGCCACGTCACCCTGCCGTGTGGCATTCAAAAGTGAGTGGCCCTCCTCCTACACACCGCCCGCCGGTGTGTTTCCTTAGCCAACCATTGTAGGATTTCCGCCACGACGCAGGGAGGCTCACGTCTTTCTGCGGCTCCCCCTCCTGCCCCTGGTTCGTGGCTCCCCCCTTTTTTTTTTCTTTTTTTTTTAATCTACAACCTGCGAGCGCCATTGCACCCCACAGGTTATCCCAGAAGACCTTCATCCCCTTGTAAGAGAGGTGTACCCCGTCCTGGCCATAAAGCTCCGGGCGACCCGGGTGGATGAGGCCGTGCCTGCTTGATTCCAGGCCATTGGTGGAGCAAAACTTGTGCATTGCAATGTTCAATTTTGTCTTTGCATTATCCACCGCCTTGTTGGAGTCAGCACCTCTCCAGTGCCTCCTGCTGATCATTTCAGACCAGACCACCGTCTTGGGGCCCAGCCATGTCGTCGCCTTGGTGAGGTCCCTTTGGATGGCCTGCCCCACCGCCTTGCGCCCTAGTCGCGTAAGGTCGTTGCACCCGAGGTGAATGATCAGGACGTCAGGCAGCCATGCCGAGTCTGCCATGAAGCTGTCCAGCGTTGGCAGTAGTTGCTCCCATCTCATACCCGGTTGTCCTATCCAGCGGATGCACGTCGCTTTGGGCCTGCTCGCTTTGTGCCCCGTCCGCCGCCACCAAGACTCCATCCTGGACACGAATGAATGTCCCACCACCCAGATCAGCCGCGGGCGTCCCCCTGCCAAGAGAAAGAATTCTGTTAAGTTGGCCTGCTGCGCACCGGGTTTGGCCGAGAGACAAGAAATCGGTTGTAGTGGCGGGCTGCGCACCTGGTTTGTTGTTGGTAGTGTTGGGGCATTTAGTAGGAGGGTGACCCCACCAGCACCCTGCCGCGCGGCATCCCAAGTGACTGCCCCTCCTTTTCTTCTTATTTGCTTTTTTTTTTTTTATACCAGGTGTGGGCGTACGTAGGCCCTGGATCGCCATCTGCCCATGGCTTGGATCCTGTCCTCAGGCATGCCGTGCTGCGATGCCGAGGTTGCTGCGCCGATCCTGAAAGAGTGAGGGGCAAAAGACGCCGAGTGAAACCCGGCTTTTACAAGACCCTGGCGCATCATTGCCGTGAATTGAAACTTGCTCAGGTTCCTTCCATCCTGATGTTTAAAGAGGGGGCCCTCGCCAGCCGGGCGGGCCACCATGTACTTGAATAGCCAGCATACCGCACAAAGCCCAGCCTCTGGAATGCAATGGAGACGTATCGTCACCCCCTTTCGTGCCCTGTCCGTCTTGTACTGCCTCAGTGTGAGCTCCACGGCCCTTGCCATCGGTTTGATGTCCCTAGCCTGCAGGCATCATTGCGCTGGGCCTGTCTTGCTGGGCGCGACTATCTCGCTGATGCGAAACGCGCCGAAGAAGGCCGTGGTGAATGCCGCCCTAAATAGTAGTAGCTCATACTTATCTGAAATGATTCCCATTAAAGCGCCCAGGAGCTGGCCCAGTTTGTCGAAGTCAATGGGGCGCCTGCTGTCCTTCTTTGCCCCTTCAACCTTCCTCCAGCCCTTCAAGGCTGTCTTTAGATATGGGGAGGCCATGGGATCCTCCCCTTTGTGGAGCCTGGCAAAAATGAGCAATGGCGGACAAGTGTGCCTGTGCCCATGATCTTGTTTTCTTGGCGTTGAATGCCCATTGCACGAACTTCTCTACTGCTGTACGTGTCCCTTCTTTGTCTTCGAGTGATTTTATGCCCCGACTCTCATTACAGTGCTTGCGCATTTTTTGTATCTCCTGGTTGCTTCCGGGGTGAGTGAGTGCCCTTTCAGTCTGGACAGGTCTACCCCCCCAGGTCCCAAAGGTACGCTGGAAAAGGGGTCATCTCCCTGTCTGCCCCGGGGACCAACTCTCTGAACCGCTTCATTTGGGACCGGGATAGTGCATCCGCCGCCGTGTTCTCTGCCCCTGGCGAGCCTTCAGCTCCAGGTTCCCTTCCAGCTGTAATTTAATTAACTGCCGCATTAGCCTCAACATGTCAGGGCATCTCGATGCGCCTCTGTTAATGGCCTGCACTACTCCCTTATTATCTGACCATAGGGTGAGTTTAAGGTTTTTTATTTCCTTTTTCCAGATGGTCAGCGCCACTATTATTGGAAATAGCTCAAGGAATGTGATGTTCTTGGTGAGCCCCTGCGCATGCCACCTGTCTGGCCACTGGCTCGCACACCTTCTTTTCCCCAGGATTGCACCGAAACCCAGGCTCCCGGCTGCATCCGTGAAGAGGGCTATCTGCTTGGCCGTCACCCATCCCTCTCTCCAGATCAGAACCCCATTGAAATCCTGAAGGAACTCATCCCACAAACGCAGGTCCTGTTTAACACCCGCACTCAACCGGATGTGGTGATGTCTGTGGGTGACGCCTGCTGTCAGCCCTGTCAGACGCCTGGAGAATACCCTGGCGATGGGGATCACCCTGGCTGCAAAGTTCAGCCTTCCTATCACTCCTTGGATGTCACGGAGGGTGGCTTTGTTCCGGCCCCGCAACTTGGCCACCTCCTCCCTGTATTCTTTCACTTTGTCTGCGGGCAGCCTGGCAGTCCCTGCAATGGAGTCTAGTTCTATGCCCAGGACAGTGAGCCTCGTGGTTGGGCCTGTAGTTTTTTCTGTTGCCAGGGGGACCCCAAGGGTCCTAGCCAAAACCTAAAAAGCTGCCAGCGTACTAGCGCACATAGGGAATCCTGCTGGGCCTGTGAACAGGAAATCATCCAGGTAATGCAATTTGCCGCCTTCCTGGTGACCGTCATGAAGAGCCCATTCCAAGAAGGTAGCAAACTGCTCGAAATAGGCACACGATATGGCGCAGCCCATGGGCATGGCCTTATCGACAAACATGTCTCCCTCCCACTGGAAGCCCAGTAAATGGAAACTGGAGGGGTGGATGGGCAGCAGGCGGAAAGCGGATTCGATGCCCGCTTTGGCCATGAGGGATCCCTTTCCTGACGCTTTAACTAGGTCAATTGCGTCCTCCACAGATGCATAACCCACTGAGCAGGCTTCGGGATCGATTCCATCATTCACGGACGATCCTTCGGGAAATGAGAGGTGATGTATTAATCGAAATTGACCCTGCTCCTTCTTGGGGACCACCCCCAAGGGAGAGACCACTATGCCTCTGTGTAGTTCCTTTGGGAGGGGGCCCTCGATTCTGCCCAAGCTCTTTTCCTTTGCTATTTTGGCGCTTACCACTTCCGGGTGCTGCATCGCTCATTTTAAGTTGTTCGCCCCCTCTAGTGGTAATGGGCCCTGGAATGGGATGACAAAGCCCTCCTCAAATCCTTCCACCAGCACCCTGGCGTCCACTCTGTTCGGATATTTGTTTGCCACTCTGCGCTGCTGTTGCGTATTAATAGGGGATCTGGCAATCTCGAATGTCTACCAGGTCACCCCCTTTACCTGCCTTGGGGCTAATGCTTCCTGTTCTTCTCTTTCTTGTCACCCTTTGACTCGCGTTTGCCCCCCTTGCATGCTGCCGCGGCGTGCCTGCCTCCACAGCTGGAGCATGCGTGTTGGAATTTACAAGAAGAGCCCCATGAGCAATCCCCTGCATCATATCTCCAACAGATCGCTTTGGCTTTGGTTGGTGAGTAAGATCTCCCCGTGGTCTGCCTCTGATAAGTTCTGCTCCTACCTTTTTGGTAAGGACTCCGAAAGGACTGGTCGTTTCTACCTGCCCAAGATCTCACTTCTTTGGCTGCGAGCATTTTGTGGATGAACCCCGAGACGTCCTCCTCATTCCACTCTATCTCAGGATGTCTCTGCATCTTCAGTCTAAAATCTTTATCGTATTCCAGCCATGCCTCCCCAGGGAACTGCCTCTGTGCTAAATGGATATTAGCCTCGTATAACCATAAATCAGCAGCGCAGTGGGGAAATTTCTCTACTATAATACAGGCCATAATTCTGAATGCATCTAACCAATTTTCAAAATTACACTCCTTTATGGCACCGCACCTTTCTTTCCTGTCCTCTTCTTTCCTGTCACACGTGGTGAGGTCGAGGCCCTCAAGTTGTATCTCTAGTAGTGAAAATATATCTATGAATTCCTTGCGCCATATCCTTTCCTTCACAGCAAAGGGGATGAGGCATGCTAGGCCAGTGGCTTTTGTTGTCAAGGACGCCGGGCCGGGAGATGGTGACTATCCCACCCAGCGCTGGGCTCCCTGACGTGGGACCATACCCCCAACCGGATACCGGGGAAATTTGCTCGCCCTGTGCTGACAGACCCACCTGCTCCTGCACCCTTGCCTGGCGCGCCCACCCTGGGTCGACCATATGCCACGCTATGCCTGCTGTTTCTTCTGCGCGCTGCTCCATAGGCCCCGCTACCCCCTGCCCTGTGCCATTAAGCAATGCTGGCGCCAGAGACTTTAAGCACTCTTTTACGATGTTACTGATATGCTCACCATTCACTGCGCTGCCAATCGCTTTGTTTTGGTCCCCGTCGTCCAGCCTTGGCGGAAGGGCTTTCTGGCGCTCTTTCTTTGGGGGGTTCTTCTTGGCTGCCTTCTTCAGCGGCGTGCCTTTGCGCTTCTTGGGTGCTGAAGGGCATGGTTCCTCCCCTGCCTGGTCCTCCGGTCTGTTCTCCTTCCCCATGTCCAAATGAGGCTGCACCCAGTCGTTTCCGTGGATGGCAGATACCTCGCGGATCCTCATCAGCAGCTCTGCAACTTCTTCGGGCTGACCCTCTGCCATGGCTCCTTCGTGTAGCTGCAGTCACCTCTTGCCGTCCGTTCTGCCTCTGTTGTGGCTGCCTCTGATGTCCCAATGCGCCTGCGTCAGGCCGTTTGCTGTGGCACCGCACGATGCGTGAGCCTCCACAGGGCTCTGAGCGTCCCGCTCCCTTTATGGGAATGCTCCGCCTGATGCGTGGGCTCCGGTCGAGAGGCGGGGGTTATGCGCTCTTATTCCGCGCTCCGATCCCCACGTGGTCAGAGGGGGGGGTGTGCCCGGGAGTGCGGAGTCTCTGCGGGCTATTCCTGCGCCGCCGGCCGATCACCGGCTCAATGTGGACGCCCTGGCCCAGGACTGCGGGGGAAAGGTATGCTCTCTGCCCGCCTCCTTTTAGGTGAAGCCACCGAGGCGGGAAGGGAAACACTGCACCTTCCGCTGCAGCCGGAGAGCGGGGCGTGCTGGCAACCGCTCTGAGGCCCACCCTGATTCCGCCGCTCGCAGAGCTCTCCCTTCCTCGTAGCGGCCCAATGCGCGCTAGGTCCGAGGGGGGAGACAGAGGAAAGGACAGGTTGCCTACTCTGTAATGGGGTTGGCTGGTGTTGCCGAGCTCGCTCTTGCGTCGCCTCCTGCGATTCTCACCCACTGTAAATTCTTCTGCCCTTGCCTCGAGGAGATGAGGATAGGTTTGGCGCTCTGTACTGCTGTTGGGTCCTCTTTTGATTCCGCGACCTGGAGTTCGCCAACAGGGCCTCGCCTTCCTTCTGCTTCGGTTCTTCAATCGTCGTTGTTGTTGCGCCGCTCCCCCAGCTCCTCAAAGACGTTATGTTTTTGCTGGGGAGCGGCGGCGACTTAAATCCTCTTGACCCCTCCATAGGGGCCTCAGGTGAACCCCCCTGATTGGGGGTTTGAAACAAAGCCATGGTGACCATTGGCCGCCCTTTGGGGGCGCCCAGGTCACGGGTCACTTCCGGTCGGAGTGGCTGGTGCGCACTCCGCTTCCGCTGGTACCTGGGTGCTTTCAGGCGCCCAGAACCAGTTTTCCCCACCGGTGGGCACCGCGTGGGTTATGGCGCCGGCCTTTAAGCCTCCCCCCCCCCCTGCCGGGGGGTGCGGCGGCCTCTGCAAAACTCGAGAGCCTCCTTAATAAAATGCAGAAATGGAGATCAGTCTGAGCATGAGATGGTTAACAGAGCATCACCACTGCTTAGAAGTACCGGTTCTGTATCAATAGATGTATTATATAAACCCTTTCAGTCCAGAAAAAAGCAAAAAAATAGCCTCGCTGAGAAGAGCTGAAGTGCTGGTACCGTGCCGGTGAACTTGTAAGAGCTATTCTTAGAAGTGCATACTATGCTATAAAAGACATCGCAGCTCTGTTGAGAAGTGCCGGTACTGTCACACAGAGTGTAGAAGTGCCAGTACTGTCACACAGAGTGTAGCAGGCCCCTCAGCGGTACTGATACTGTCCCTCCTACTTACAGCATGTCAGTCTCTGTTGAAAAGGGTTGTCCCACTGGAGATATAGAAAGCAGCCAGCTGAGATCAGCCCATACTTCCCCCTCCCAGAGTAACCCCAGTAATCAATCCCCGTACTAGCCCAATAAAGACAAAGTAGCTCCGTTAAGCAGTGCCAGTACTCTCTTATTTAAAGATATAGCAGCCTGCTGATATGTGCCAGAAGTGCCTTATGTGAAGTGCAACCTCCCAGCTGAGGAATGTTTCATTAAAAATATGACATTAAATAATAGAGGCCATGTTAGCATGCTCCTCTGTTAACAGTACCATTAAAAGCACACCACTGAGAAGCGTGAGTACAGTCCTATTACAAATAAAGTATATGCTAATAAAATTGAAACATTAAAACAACCCCGCTGAAAGGACAGTACTATTAAAAGTGTATAAGCTGGCACCGTCCAGTTAAACACACAACAGCCTTCTGATATAACTGGATGTGTCCCTTTTAATGAATAGAAGCTCTTATGGGAAGTGCTGCTGTTGTCCCATTACAGAACAACATCCCAGGTGAGAAATGATGGGCAGTCCCAGTAATAGCAGTAAAAGCTCCACTCAGGAGTGTTGGCATTGTTCAAGACAAGCTCTTGGCATTGCTGTGGGGAGGGGGGGGGAGGAACAGAGGGTCACAGAAAGAAAGTAGGGCAAGGAATATGGGACAGGGTATTCGAGCAGGGAAAGCAAGCAGGAGTGAGAAAGCTGGAGCAGGCAAAGTAAGCAGCGACAGGGCAAACAGGGCGTGCTGGCAACCGCTCTGAGGCCCACCCTGATTCCGCCGCTCGCAGAGCTCTCCCTTCCTCGTAGCGGCCCAATGCGCGCTAGGTCCGAGGGGGGAGACAGAGGAAAGGACAGGTTGCCTACTCTGTAATGGGGTTGGCTGGTGTTGCCGAGCTCGCTCTTGCGTCGCCTCCTGCGATTCTCACCCACTGTAAATTCTTCTGCCCTTGCCTCGAGGAGATGAGGATAGGTTCGGCGCTCTGTACTGCTGTTGGGTCCTCTTTTGATTCCGCGACCTGGAGTTCGCCAACAGGGCCTCGCCTTCCTTCTGCTTCGGTTCTTCAATCGTCGTTGTTGTTGCGCCGCTCCCCCAGCTCCTCAAAGACGTTATGTTTTTGCTGGGGAGCGGCGGCGACTTAAATCCTCTTGACCCCTCCATAGGGGCCTCAGGTGAACCCCCCTGATTGGGGGTTTGAAACAAAGCCATGGTGACCATTGGCCGCCCTTTGGGGGCGCCCAGGTCACGGGTCACTTCCGGTCGGAGTGGCTGGTGCGCACTCCGCTTCCGCTGGTACCTGGGTGCTTTCAGGCGCCCAGAACCAGTTTTCCCCACCGGTGGGCACCGCGTGGGTTATGGCGCCGGCCTTTAAGCCTCCCCCCCCCCTGCCGGGGGGTGCGGCGGCCTCTGCAAAACTCGAGAGCCTCCTTAATAAAATGCAGAAATGGAGATCAGTCTGAGCATGAGATGGTTAACAGAGCATCACCACTGCTTAGAAGTACCGGTTCTGTATCAATAGATGTATTATATAAACCCTTTCAGTCCAGAAAAAAGCAAAAAAATAGCCTCGCTGAGAAGAGCTGAAGTGCTGGTACCGTGCCGGTGAACTTGTAAGAGCTATTCTTAGAAGTGCATACTATGCTATAAAAGACATCGCAGCTCTGTTGAGAAGTGCCGGTACTGTCACACAGAGTGTAGAAGTGCCAGTACTGTCACACAGAGTGTAGCAGGCCCCTCAGCGGTACTGATACTGTCCCTCCTACTTACAGCATGTCAGTCTCTGTTGAAAAGGGTTGTCCCACTGGAGATATAGAAAGCAGCCAGCTGAGATCAGCCCATACTTCCCCCTCCCAGAGTAACCCCAGTAATCAATCCCCGTACTAGCCCAATAAAGACAAAGTAGCTCCGTTAAGCAGTGCCAGTACTCTCTTATTTAAAGATATAGCAGCCTGCTGATATGTGCCAGAAGTGCCTTATGTGAAGTGCAACCTCCCAGCTGAGGAATGTTTCATTAAAAATATGACATTAAATAATAGAGGCCATGTTAGCATGCTCCTCTGTTAACAGTACCATTAAAAGCACACCACTGAGAAGCGTGAGTACAGTCCTATTACAAATAAAGTATATGCTAATAAAATTGAAACATTAAAACAACCCCGCTGAAAGGACAGTACTATTAAAAGTGTATAAGCTGGCACCGTCCAGTTAAACACACAACAGCCTTCTGATATAACTGGATGTGTCCCTTTTAATGAATAGAAGCTCTTATGGGAAGTGCTGCTGTTGTCCCATTACAGAACAACATCCCAGGTGAGAAATGATGGGCAGTCCCAGTAATAGCAGTAAAAGCTCCACTCAGGAGTGTTGGCATTGTTCAAGACAAGCTCTTGGCATTGCTGTGGGGAGGGGGGGGGGGAGGAACAGAGGGTCACAGAAAGAAAGTAGGGCAAGGAATATGGGACAGGGTATTCGAGCAGGGAAAGCAAGCAGGAGTGAGAAAGCTGGAGCAGGCAAAGTAAGCAGCGACAGGGCAAACATGTTGGGACAAAACAAGCAAGCTGGGAGACGGACCATAGGATTAAAAACTAGCACCTGCACTCGCTGACTTTTTAGCTATCTAAAATTGGCCAATGGTGGTACTCACTCTCTCCGGCTCTGCCACATCAGGTTACTCATCGGGCCGGCCACTGATGTCTATGCATGGCTATCTAAGCTTCCAGTCCGCTGTCAGCTTGCACCATGTGCTTAGACACTGCCGGTACCTGTAAGAAGCACTAGTGTGCAGGTGGCCACTGTGCTGTTTACTGCATATGCTCACGGCAAAAGATTCTAAGCAGCTCACATGCACACAGACACTACGCATGTACACGTAGACCTATTAGTGCACCTGCACACATAAAAATAGTAGTAGATGGAATGTGATGTGTACATTTTGGCTAAGGGGTATAGAGTGTATAGTATATAGCTTGGTAGGGGAGCCTGTACACTAGCTAAGTCAGAATTGTCCCTGTGTCAGGGGCAGTCACAGGAACAGAGAAGTGTAGAAGTAACATCCGTGTCAAGCTTGCTTTCCTGCTGCAGAACTGATGGCACACTCTGCCTAACCGAGGCCCAAACACCCTATTCCCGGACATATCAAAAACGACCAGCTGCCCAAACAACATAAGTTAAAATGAGAAAATAGAACAAAATATAGTGGCAAGAAATACAGTTGTTATAGGGTAATTGACCAGGCAACGAGTGGGGAGAGCTCCTGTATACGTGTTTGTAAATACCTAAATGCATTCCTCTTTTGTTCCGTTTTAGGCGTGAGAATACAAACAAATGAGCATTAAATGTGCAGTAAACAGAAGGATAACGTGAAAGGGATGAGGAGGAGGGCAGCTTAGAGGGGACAGGCAGTGGGTCAGAATAGAAGGGCTGATATGAGGACTGGCAAAAGGATAGAAGGAGTGGGGAAAGGACATTCGGGAGGAGGAAGGAAAGAGGCAGACAGGAGGACATAGGAAAGGGAGGAGACAGTAGGCAAATGGCCAGACAAGAAGATAAGAGGAAATGGCCAGACATCCGGACAAAGGCAAAGGGACTGAAAGAGGAGAAAAAAAAGAAGACAAACGGAAGATGAGAAACGTTGCACAATGGAAAGAGACAGAAAGTACAGTACAGAGGGGACAGGTACAGTTTTCTCTTTGTGCAGGGTGGGTGTGGTGTATGGAAGAGGTGGAAAAAAGCACTTCGCAGGAGCAGCTGAAGGGCACTCAAAGCTCCTCAGTGTCAGTCGTAGATGCTGATGTCAGATTAGCTGCCAGGGCAGTGCCGATGCTATCAGCAGCCTCAGCCAGCCACATTCAGGGGCATATTATCAAGCAATAGCGATAATTATCGCTATTGCTTGGTTAGCGTGTAAAAATTATCGCCGAGCTGCGCTGATTTTTATCGCAGATAAACCTTGGTATTACCAAGGTTTATCGCAAATGCGATAAAAATTGGCTGCAATGCATGGATATCGCTGAAAAGTCAGCAATATTTATGCATTAGCGAGCTAATGATCTTAGCCATGTTATCCACCTCCCATTGGATAACATAGCTAAGAACTGCTCAGGGCAGGTGTTAGCTTTTGGATATATTCACGCTTAGCGAGAATATCTCCAAAAGTTGGTAATAGGAGATAGCGATGTTAGCGACTGTTTCCAGTCGCTTACATCTTGGCACGCCCACTTTGCATGTCATTAGTGATAAATATCACTGACATGCAAAGTGGGACCCAAGATGGTCGCTATCTCCTGCTAGCTGTCGCTAACTGGTGTTAGCGACAGCTAGGTAATAGGGAGATAACTTTATCTCCGCTTTCCTGGCTTTTAAAGCCAACAAAGCGTAGATAAACCCCCTTGATAATATGCGCGTCAATGCCTTTAATTAACAACAAGGGAGGAAGGGTGACGAGACGCATGGGGAGCAGCAGCCTTTGATGTGCCGGCCGGCCGGCATTCCTTCCATTTTCTTTCCTTACATTCTGAAAATGTTTGAGTTTCGAGGAGCTGTTGGGGTGAACCCTTCTGTTCACCAAGCATAATTCAGGCTTAGCCTGAAAGTCTGTCCTGCGTGAAGCACACTTTGCTCATAGTCATTCACAGACACACAACCTACACATTCCACGTGTGTGTAATGTGTTCAATGCGAGCATACATTGCACTGACGTAAAATGAGGGTGTATTTGTAAAGGTGGGCAGCTCTGCGAGGGTAAGGACAAGTCCAGTGCGGGGTAGATTTACTCTCACACAAAAGTAACAAGTGTTCAGTCTCCAACCTCTGACACTTATAAGCACCACTATCTTGCACCAATATCGATCTGGTGTGACTGGAGTAAAAGTGCAAGAACGTGCAAAGTATATGAAAACTATTGTCGGAGGAACAGCAGTACAGTAAAATCAATAAAATACTCCACAGTTTTGCTCTTATTCATAAATTGTTTTCTATGGCTATTTGTGGCTTCCTCCTATGTTATAAGAGATTTACTCCTGAATGTTCATAGCTGATTCCCGAGGAATGTTTATGAATAATTGTTCTTTAATTACATCCCATTTAAGCCGGAGTAAGACAACTCTTCCAGTAGAAAAAGCTTTGAAGTTTGCGCCGCATGAGCCTTAATGCACGTGTAATTTACAGGATGCATCCATGGTTTGTTTGATTAGGAAAGCAGGTGTAAAGTACGAATGAACGTGATGTCATCGACTGCATGAATGCAAATGCATATATAATTTGAACATTAGGACGTTATAAACATTTCAGACTAGGAGAAACAGTTTAAATACCATACATGGGATATTACACACTCCAAAAGCCTTAATTGCTCATTTAATGCGGGCATTGTGTGCATTATACAAGTACACTCTGTGGTTGGCCAAGAAGGACTAAAGCTCCTACACCTGACTCCAAGCACAATACAGTGCCTGCATCTCGGTGATGGTGTAAAATACACCAACCATGCTTTACACACACGTAGCATACGGTAAGGACTAGAGCATGTGTAAATCACCAGTGTACTGCAATACTGCACCAGGAGCAGCTGGAAGGAGGCAGGAAGTTCTCAGGAAATACCAATGCACCACAATACACGCACAGGAAGAGGTGAGGAAAGCTTGTAACTCACTGGTGAACCACAACAGCGCACACCGCGTGAGTGCTCACTGCAAGGTAAATGATAGAGTTTTACAATGCACACTTCCCAATGCATACATTAAACCGATATATACGTTTAGGATAAAAGTTGAGAATTAGCAACGTGCATATATGCCATACACTGCGTGGATCGCAATGTGTGAGGTTTTTAAAAGTAAAATGTATTGCACGGGCAGGTGTGACGAGCAAACCCGCCGTAAAGCAGCAATGACTTTGGAGACGACTAAGAGGAGCTTTAAATATTGAGTGGTGAATAAAGGCGCCATCTGTTGCGGCTGTAAAGCCGTCATGTGCCGGGAGACAGAGAGAGAGGGGAGATGCTAGAGCTGGGGAGCAGATGGCCGTGAAGCAGTGGGCGGGGCAGCGGAACCCTGTGATGTGGCCTGGCTGCCGTGAAAGGAGAAATGCTGCTGCCAGGGGGAAGGCTCGTGCATGAGAGCAGGTCACGTGATTGTGATTCACGTGAACTGTCCAAAATCCTCTGGAGGAGAGCCCTTGGCCTGAAGAGTGGTTTAGTTGCATTAGGGCTCTTTTTCCTATTCCTGCGGAATAGGAAAGGGGCGATCCCTAAAAAACAGTTGATGGACAGAATGCAGAACAATGTCAATGAAGCTGTCGTGGAGGACGGTGATCTTGTGGTCAAAGAAGGTGGCCAGTGAATCGCACAGGTCTTGTTATGGTGGAATGTCATTGGTGTTGGAGCTGGGGTTGGAGAGGTCTTTCACGATGTTGAAGAGTTCTTTGGTGTTGTTTGTGTTGTTGTGTGGGTGATCCTTGAAGCCGGTCCTCTTGGTAGTCCTGATGAGTTGGTGGTGTTTGCTTGTGGCGTTCTTGTGGGCTGTGTAGCTGTCTGTTGTTCAATTGCGGAGCCAGTGCTGCTCCAGTTTCCGACAGGTGCGTTTGGAGGCCCGGAAGTCTTCGGTGAACCAAGTGGCTTTCTTTCTTTTTTTTTTTTTAGTCCTCATTGTGCAACATTTATAGTAAGGAGATCTCGGGGTCCATTTTCCTTAATCCAATCTTTACCTTTGCTGCCATAAAAGGTGGATCCTGGCAGAAACATCCAAGGAAATTCGGAAAAGAAGGAACCCCTTACTTCCATTTACTTTAAGAGAAGGTTACTTTTCGGAGGGGGGTAAGCTAGCCATTATGGCTACTCTTTTTGGCCTTCATCTATTTTAAGTTGCTCGCACTTAATCATTGGACTTGGTGACAAAAATAAGGAGTACTTGTATTTAATAGCTAGAGACCTTGTAATTCGATATTGTTAACCCATTTGATGATTTTCCCATATCTCCCAGAATCTATACTTCTTAGAAAAGGGTTTCTTTTTTTATCCTGATTATAAACTTTTAACACTGAAGATAACCATTCTCTGTGAAGTGGAGGAGTTGGACTAATCCACTTTACACACACCTCTCTCCTTGCCAGATTTTCCTCAGTTTTCGTTAACTTTTCCACCAGACTTAAGCCCGTCACCCCAAAATTAACTAAATCAATACTCACAGTTAGATGTCTTCCCACTACCTCTTCTAGAGTCTTACCCACATCCTTCCATAAACCATTGAGATGGGGGCACTGCCGGAACATATGCAAGTCATCGGCCCTCTCATTTCGGACAGCTCTTCACTGTAGACCCGCTGAATTTTGATAGCTTTACCGGTGTCCAAAACGCTCTATGAGTGGTATATAAGTGGTTTCTTTTTAGTGCAGCAGATGTCACGATTGACCAGCATTTGCTCATTGATACTTGCCATAGGTTATTTGTATCCATCGTTGGCAGATCTTTCCCCCATATTCTCTCTGGAATCTGGAAGTCTTCCTCCCCTGATGAGATTAGGGCCCAATACCAGTAAGATATTTCTTTCTTAAAAAGTTTCTTTTCCAGCATCTTTACTTCTAACGGTTGGTTTCCTTTTCTGGCTTCTTTTAGTGACTTTGCCCAACTTAGGAGTTGAAAGTATTTAAATTTTGATAATAGGGAGTTTGTATTTTCAGATAATATCTCCCAGTCCAGTATCTTCTTCTGAAAAAAAAATTGCTCCCACTCTAATATTCCAGCTGATTTTAAGGGAGTCGCAAGGCAGTCTTTGTGGCACTCTGGGGTGCTCGGTGAATCCCATATCGGGGCTTTGTCACTGTAAAGAGGGATATCCAACGTAGATCCAACGTACAATACTACAACTTAGCGGCTGACTTCAAAATCTTCAGTTTAACTTTTTTGAAAAATTTCAGATGACCGAATTTAAATAGGAAATGGCTAGTGCTATTTATCATATTCTGTAAATACGTTGGGTAGTCTTCGTATGGGCCTAACAATGTCCTGCTAGATTTTATTTGGAACGCTCTACAATATTCTAGAAGGTCAGGGCTAGCTAGCCCTCCCTGTTTCTTTCTTCTCCTTATTTTGCTCCAGGCGATTCTTGGTTTTTTTGAAGACCAAATAAAGCTCAAAAGATCTCCCTGGATTGTCTTTATGGTTTCACTTTTAAACTCCAGCGGGATAGTACCAAAAACAAAAGTAAATTTCGGCAGGACTGACATTTTAACAATATTTGATTTACCCAAAATCGATAATGGTAGGCCACTCCAGACTTTCAACAACTTTTTCCCCTCAACCTCTATTCTGTGGATGTTAATATGGGCTACCTTATCTAGGCCTTTGACGAAGTCAATACCCAAGTATCTAATTTTCTCCTTATTGCAAGGGCCTGTGAATTCCTCGTTCCAGGTCATGCTTTCTGTTTTATATTTGTTTATTTTGTAGCTGGAGATTTTTCCGAAATTGATTAGGGTCTCATCTGTTGCATTTAGGGCCTACTTCGGATCGCAAGTTAAGATCATAAGATCATCAGCATAAAGGGCCACTTTTTTTGCCAGCCTTGATAACAAAAGGGAGCAATTAATGGTTGGTTCCTAAGACTTTCAGCCACTGGCTCGATGAAAAAGTTAAATAGCAACAGGGGAGAGAGGACACCCCTGACGTGTTCCCCTCTTTATCTGGATATTTTCAGTTAGGTCAACATTAATTAGTATTTTTGCTTTAGGGGAATTATAAATATTTTCCACCATGTTCAATATATTTACCCCTAAATCAACTTTCTTTAATACCTCACTGAGGTAAATCCAGTTCACTCTATCAAACGCTTTAGCAGCGTCAATTGTGATTATCGATAGAGGTAACTTCTCACAAGTGGCAATATCAATTGCTCCGATCAGCTCATGTGTCAAGTCTTGTAGATGTCTTCCTGCGATGAAGCCTTTTTGGTTGGAGTTTATCAAGGACCCTACAATTTTCCCTAGTCTTTTCGCCATGATTTGTGTGAAAATCTTGAAGTCACAATTTAAAATAGATATTTGGTGATAAGACTCGCATTTTTTGTTGTTTATGCCTGGTTTTAAGAGGATGGAAATTGTTGCGTCGTTCCAGGACTCCTGGAGTTTACCATTTTCCAGAAAGATTTTGTTAAAAAGGGCCGTTAGGGGGATGACCAATGTATCTTTTAGTTTCATATAAAACTCGTTTGGGAGGGCATCAGGACCTGCAGCCTTGCCTCTTTTTAGATTTTTTATAATGCCTTCTACCTCTTGAGTTGTTATTTCTGCGTTTAACTTAACTTTCTCCTCTGGTGCGAGACTAGGGGTGTTTTGTGCATCTAGGAAATTATTTATTTCCTCTACCGTAGGGTTGCAATCCTCAGAATAAAGATCTGCAAAGAAGGCTGTAAATTCCTTTTTTATTACAGCCTCCTCAGAACCATTATGGGATGAATTATGTGGATCTATAGTGCCAATTTTATTTCTAGACCTGTCAGTTTTTGTTTTCCAGGCTAACAATTTTCCGCAGCCTTGCCCGTATTCATAATGGGCCAATTTGCTGCACTCCCACCTCTCTCTGATTCTGTCTTCCAATATTTCTGATAGAGTTTCCTTTTGCTTTAGTCTCTCGGTTTCTAGCTCCAGCCCCCCTGGATCCACAAATATTTGCCGATCTAGTGTTTGAATGTTACCCTCTAGCTTCTGAATCTCATTTTTAAGCCCCCTAGATTTATAAGTTGCTAAACTTAGGATCGTCCCCCTTATCACCACCTTGTATGCGTCCCATGCCGTCTGACTTGAGACGCCCTCGTTGTTAATCTCAAAATATAGGTCTATCTCTTGTTTAAGTTGGTCTCTGATTTGGGGGTCCAAAAGGATTGTATGATCCATCGTCCATCTAGGAACCTTCATATCATCTTTTAATTGAATTGTAATCTGTACTGCTGAATGGTCTGAAAGGTGAGCTGTGAGGTGGATCACTTTTGGTATCTTTTCTAATAGCCCTTGGTCTATTAGGAAGAAGTCGATTCTGGATTGTATTCCTAATTTCTTGTTTTTAAAAGTGTAGTTATCTTGCTTGTCTCCCTTCTCTCTCCAGATGTCAATTAAGCTTAGATCCCTTTTATACATTCCTAACCATTCTCTCATTTTTGGGAGATTTGCCTGTTTCCCCCGAGGATACCGATCCACTTTCGGACCTAGAATAATATTAAAATCTCCACCTAGAATCAGTGGGCCTGAAGCTGAAATCAAATGAATATATAAGGATTGGAGAGGGGTAGGGTCATCTAAATTTGGGCCATAGTAGCCAGCCACCGAAAAAACTTCGCTGAGTATTCTAATATTGGCTATTGCCCACCTTCCCTTTGGGTCCGTTTCTGCTGATTCTACTCTCGCTTTCAGAGATTTTTTTAAAAGAATGGCTACCCCCTTTATAACACACTCTTGATTCGTGCATATATACAAGTAAACCCAATTTAGAGTTTTCATTATTTCCTCCCATTCTTTTTTTAATAAGTGAGTTTCCTGTAAAATTATTATTTCGCTATCAATTGATTTCATATACTCGAAGAGCCTCCTTCGCCTGCTCTTAGTTCGTAGCCCATTCACGTTCCAGGAAGTTATTTTTATATATTTTAAGTTCTTCCTCATCTCTTCCTGAATAGCCAGCCCCCCAATTTCTCCTTTGTTAGAAACGGGATCCCTGGCTGGCTAGGGCTCACGCCAAAGTCAGTCAGAGACCACCACTCCCAAGTCAGGGCAAGGGAGTTACACGCCAAGATAACCCCTGCTCACCCTCTAGGTAACGTGGCGCGAGCAGCAAGGCTAAACTTGGAGGCGGTATGAGTTAAGTATTTGCGCACGCACCCCAGCAACAACACCCAAGGCCCAACACAAAGGAAACTCCACACAAGGATATATAAAAAATAGCCTTTGTATTATAATAAAAAACACATTAGATAACACACAAACTTTACAATGTGCCAGAGGCACGGGCAGAATTTACAAGGGAATTATGTACAGGACAGGGCCACATGGACCACTGTCAGGGGTAGGCACTTGTTAGAAATAATACTTGTAGGTATACACTTAGCACCTAAACATATAATGACTAGCACCAAAATAGTACATGTAGCACACAACCAGTAATCACTGGTAAAGAGTAAATACCTCCTACGCAACCCTAAAACACTGTAGGAAAATCACGCAGGGAACTAGGACCTTATCATCAGGACCTAAGGAAGGAAAACCATCACCTAAGCAGGACACTCTTAGCAAAGGGAAGGAAACCTAAACAATCACCTAAGAAGGTCACTCTTAGCAAAGGGGATAAACATAAAATGGGACATCAACAATTGCACATGAGGCATTAAACACATTCAGAGGTGCAGGTTAGAACATTTGCGCAAGAATCACATACATCAGTAAATTACAATGCGCAGGGTGCACATAGCACAACACTAGAACTTGTCCCTCAGGCCAACTGGCCTCGCAAGGGCTGAATGCCCTGAGTCTCAATGGCAGGGGGTTCCGCCCAGGCAGCACAGAACACAAGCCTGAACGTAGCAACTGTCCACTAAGTGCTGGACAGTTGTAAATCAGAACTGGGCAAACGTTGGAGCCAGGTGGGCTCAAGAACAAAGGTGACTGGCACCTAAGAGCTTCAGCGCTCTAAACAAATGAAATGCCCCCAGAGCCTCTCTCAGGGCTCTAAATCGATGTGGCCAAGGAGCCTCGTGGGCTCAAAGAATAGATGTGGCCAAGGAGCCTCTCAGGGCTCATAAACCAACTGCCCCCTCGAGCCTCGGGGCTCGTGAATACAATTGCGCTGTGAGCCTCACAAGGCTCGAAGTAAGGAATGCCCTGAGCCACTGGGGCTCGAAATATACAAATTGGCCCCAGGAGCCTCAGGGCTCCTAATCACAATTCTGGGCTTCTGTGGAGTCCCTCACGGGGGACTCAGAACACGGCCAAATGCAAAATGCCCAGGAGAGCCTCAACCGGCTCTCCACAAAGGACTGCTGCGCACGTTGAAGCGGCCCTCTCCCGGGGCCGCTCGACGAACAAAGGACCCTGTCCCCGCACTCACCGGTACCTCGCTGGTGCTGCGGGGGCAGGAATACTGCCAGCTCTCCTCGCGCTGCTCCTCTCTCCTCACGGGGAGCCTCGGGCACGGCCGGCTGCCTCTCTTCCTTGCTGCTCGGCTCCGGGGGCGGGACGTCCGGTTCGCCTCTCCTGGGCCGCACAGCAATTGGCTGGGCACACGAGCACTTCCGGGTCGTCGCAGGCAGCGCGGCGGCCCGGCAGGGGCAACATACACTCTTGGGCTGCGGCGGTGATCTCGGGGCAATGCCGGGTGGGCACCGGCTTTGAAATAAATAAACACAACGGGGCAATGCCGGGTGGGCTCCGGCCTTCGAATAAAAGGCAATGCGAGGTGGGCACTCGCTCTGCCGAAAATCGGCAAAACAGAACGGGCAGATGCCGGGTGGGCACCGGCAACACACAGAGCGCTCCTAAGCTCTGGCAATGAAGGACAGGCACCACAGGACAAAAATAAAGCGCTCACAGCGCTAGGAGCCGAATAAAGAGCTCTCAAGCGCTAGGCAGGGGATTCCAGCGCTCCCCAGCGCTGAAGGGCAGAGAGCAGCGCTCTCTCAGCACAAAGTCAAGCACAAAGTCTCGTTTAGGCAGGCAGGGGGGGCAAGGCAGGGCCAGAGCCAGCTCACTGGGTCTCCAGGCAGGGAGACAATCCAAGTGGCGGTCCTCCTGGCCCCAGCAGCAGCAGCAGCCCCCTCTGGCAAGGATCCACAAGAAGAACCAAGGACCAATTGTATGGGGACACAGCCCCTTTTTATACAGTAAATTCCCTTTGTCTCATGGGTGCAGGGTGGGGGAAAACCAGTCGCAGCTGGTTTTGAAGTACTCTGTTTACCTCAACCACCCTCTCTATTCACTGGCAGGGCTAGGGACATCAGTCGCACTACAGGGGGTGGAGCCAGCATTGTCTGGGGAAAGTCCAGGCCCATCAGGGACCAGGTGCACTCCTCCCAAGCCATCAACATGCTAATCTCACACTTACCACCGGGCAGACCCATCCAGCCTTCCTGGAGCCAGGCTCACCAGCCAGCTCCAGCCAATCACACGGCAGGCATATTTTACATTAATATGCCAAGTCCTAGAAATGGCATTTCTACACATGACACACACATGCCACATACACCATTGCGAAGCATTCATTCCCACAAGCTCGCACATACCAAATTCGAGCATGCACTCCCCACGCCTCAGGAACTACCAGGGACACAGACATTCCGCATGCATCCCTATGGGAGACCAGGCCAGCCTAACTACATGCACGCACTTTACTGTGGGACACAGGGAAAAAGTGCGCACAGACCAGAAATCATCCACACAGATCTAAAGCAAAAAGATTAGGGGTGAACCTGCCTTAAGGGCCAAGTCCAACACAACATCCTTCCAGCCAAAACGCAGGGCAGACCAATCACCACCGTGATGGGCTTCCCTGCTTGGGGCGATAAAACACAGACGCGGGCCCGCAACTGCAGGGACACCCTCCTGTTTTACGCCACCGTGAACCCCTGGGGTTCTCTCTAAAACTATGGTAGGGACTAACTGGACTACCCCACTGGTACTCTCCAGCTGCCCTCGGCCAGGACCAGGCCCTAGGCCACCCAGGTGCCACTGGTTCCTGCCTACTCACAAATTGGGGGGTAGTAACCCCTGGCACATAATAGCCATTTTCCACTCTTCCTGTCTGCAAGACAGGGCTAGACTGCCACTGGTTCTCCAGCCTAGGGTCTACAACCTTAGGTGGACCAGGAGTCTCAGGGAAGGCTCTCCTCCCCTTACCTCTTCTCCTAGGGTCCCTCCTCCTCCTGCGAGGGGTACCCTCTAAACACCATTCTCCCAACCTAGAGTTTAACCCCTCAGGTGGTACCGGGGTCAGACGTGGGCTCTCCCACCCTCTGCACCCCCTTCCAGAGTCCTGCTCCCTCCCAACCGGGGCGGTACCTCTGGAGAAAGAACTGGTCAGGACACTGATTACAGTATTCCCACCCTTCAGGTCAGGCAAACCCTGAACCTGGACCTCCAACCTCCGGTCTAGAACCTTCGGTGGAATCACTGCCTGGCACTCCAGGACATCTGGGGACTCACATCCTATCCCCCAATCACTCCTTTCACTGGACTTCTGTACTCCCCCTACTGGAGCAGTACTGCCAGACTCTACAACCATAGAAGCTCCGCTTACAGATGCTCCAGGTCCTCCACACACTAGGAGATCTCCCTCAAGTGGACTAACAGGTAAGCATAGGTCCCCACCCTGGTGTTCCCTAAAGAAACCATCCAGGCTCTGAGGTAGGGCTTCGGGCATCTGGGGACTTTCGGCCTCACACTCACTTCCGCTCCACTGAGACAGACAGCAAGCCCCTACACCCTCCTCACTATACTGAGTCCTAGCTGGGCTACTCTCACCTCCTCCACCACGCTGGGTTGGAGAAAACCTGACCCACTATTATTGGAATCGCTCACTAGCGGGGCTAAGGAACCTCTTGCACCTTCCCATCGGTCTGCTTCCGCTGCAAGCTCACATGCAATAAACGATCCAAACTTAAACAGGTGCTGGCGCAACTCTGGCACACAATAACTGAGCAGGTGCTCTGTGACAACCATGCTAAACAATCCGCCAGACTTGTCATTCACGTGAGCCTTTTCCCAATCAAACAGTGCTCCACAACACTCATCTTCAAAGTCTTCCCAAGACTGATGAGGCAGGTTCCTAAGTCTCCTGAACTTCAACCCGAACTCCTCTGCGGGGGAACCAGGTGCCATACTCGGGGAACTGGGAGTGGGACTGTCTACACTGACACTTAAAAAGCTGCCACCACTGGACTCCACCCTCCCTGGGGAATCCAGACAATTACAATGGTACTCAGGGGGTAACCTACTCTCTTGGGCTACCTTCTCCCTGAACAAGGCCCACTCAGCCTCTAGCTTGGCAAGCTCCAACCTGAGCTGTTCCATCGCTAGCTGATACTCCCTCTCTTCCTTCCCATCCAACCACTTCTCTGGGGACAGGGAAAGGGATGGGGCGCTGGTACTGACACTGGACCCAGCAAGGGACTCCCTATCTATGGGGTCATCACTACCTGCTGACATCCATCCACTGTCATCACCATCCAACTCACATTCTTCATCAGAATCTTCAGGGCTCCCCACAGACTCACCACCCTCATGGCGTGCGGCCCGGGCCCTATATCTCTCACTGTGCTCAAGATCCCACTGACCCTTTTGCCACTGGATCAGGCTGTCCCTAAGCTGGGACTGAGTAACCAACTCACTCACCTCTATGCCTCCCTTTTCACAGAATCTGACCAGCTCTAACCTACTGTATCTAAAAAGACCACAGAGATCAAAAACTGGCTCCATTTTGGCGGACGTTCTCAAGAAAAGTTTGACACAGGGAACCTGGGGGTCTGAGCTAAACAGGAGAATACAATTAACAAAATTCAGCAAGATTCCTATCTCAGAGAACTTGCACTCCACTGTCCAGGTAAACACACACTCATTCACACACAACCCTCACCTCGGACTGGTAAGGCAGTTTCTACCACCCCTGATTTTCTCAACCTGACCACAAGCGACACAGGTACCAAACTCTGGGAGCAGGGCGGGGAACAAGGTACTGGACATAATACAAAATGACACCTTTCAGGAGAAGCAATACTGAACTTCCCTAAAAAACAATAATCCCCAAAAATGTGGTTATCTAAAAATGTAGAGCTTTGTAGTGTGGCCTGTCGCTACTGTGGTACAGCGAAAACACAAATCCTTATCCTCACCGCTTGCCGCCAATGTTAGAAACGGGATCCCTGGCTGGCCAGGGCTCACGCCAAAGTCAGTCAGAGACCACCACTCCCAAGTCAGGGCAAGGGAGTTACACGCCAAGATAACCCCTGCTCACCCTCTAGGTAATGTAGCGCGAGCAGCAAGGCTAAACTTGGAGGCGGTATGAGTTAAGTATTTGCGCACGCACCCCAGCAACAACACCCAAGGCCCACCACAAAGGAAACTCCACACAAGGATATATAAAAATAGCCTTTGTATTATAATAAAAAAAACATTAGATAACACACAAACTTTACAATGTGCCAGAGGCACGGGCATGATTTACAAGGGAATTATGTGCAGGACAGGGCCACATGGACCACTGTCAGGGGTAGGCACTTGTTAGAAATAATACTTGTAGGTATACACTTAGCACCTAAACATATAATGACTAGCACCAAAATAGTATATGTATCACACAACCAGTAATCACTGGTAAAGAGTAAATACCTCCTACGCAACCCTAAAACACTGTAGGAAAATCACGCAGGGAACTAGGACCTTATCTTCAGGACCTAAGGAAGGAATACCATCACCTAAGCAGGACACTCTTAGCAAAGGGAAGGAAACCTAAACAATCACCTAAGCAGGTCACTCTTAGCAAAGGGGATAAACATAAAATGGGACATCAACAATTGCAGATGAGGCATTAAACACATTCAGAGGTGCAGGTTAGAACATTTGCGCAAGAATCACATACATCAGTAAATTACAATGCGCAGGGTGCACATAGTACAACACTAGAACTTGTCCCTCAGGCCAACTGGCCTCGCAAGGGCTGAATACCCTGAGTCTCAATGTCAGGGGGTCTGCGCAGGCAGCACAGAACACAAGTCTAAACATAGCAACTGTCCACTAAGTGCTGGACAGTTGTAAATCAGAACTGGGCAAACGTTGGAGCCAGGTGGGCTCAAGAACAAAGGTGACTGGCACCTAAGAGCTTCAGCGCTCTAAACAAATGAAATCTCTCTCAGGGCTCTCTCAGGGCTCTAAATCGATGTGGCCAAGGAGCCTCGTGGGCTCAAAGAATAGATGTGGCCAAGGAGCCTCTCAGGGCTCGTAAACCAACTGCCCCCTCGAGCCTCGGGGCTCGTGAATACAATTGCGCTGTGAGCCTCGCAAGGCTCTAAGTAAGGAATGCCCTGAGCCACTCGGGCTCGAAATATACAAATTGGCCCCAGGAGCCTCGGGGCTCCTAATCACAATTCTGGGCTTCGGTGGAGTCCCTCACGGGGGACTCAGAACACGGGCAAATGCAAAATACCCAGGAGAGCCTCAACCAGCTCTCCACAAAGGACTGCTGCGCACGTTGGAGCGGCCCTCTCCCAACGGGGCCGCTCGACGAACAAAGGACCCTGTCCCTGCACTCACCGGTACCTCGCTGGTGCTGCGGGGGCAGGAACACTGCCGGCTCTCCTCGCGCTGCTCCTCTCTCCTCATGGGGAGCCTCGGGCACGGCCGGCTGCCTCTCTTCCTTGCTGCTCGGCTCCGGGGGCGGAACTTCCGGTTCGCCTCTCCCGGGCCGCACAGCAATTGGCTGGGCACACAAGCACTTCCGGGTCGTCGCAGGCAGAGCGGCGGCCCGGCAGGGGCAACACACACTCCTGGGCTGCGGCGGTGATCTCGGGGCAATGCCGGGTGGGCACCGGATTCGAAATAAATAAACACAACGGGGCAATGCCGGGTGGGCTCCGGCCTTCGAATAAAAGGCAATGCGAGGTGGGCACTCGCTCTGCCGAAAATCGGCAAAACAGAACGGGCAGATGCCGGGTGGGCACCGGCGACACACAAAGCACTCCTAAGCTCTGGCAATGAAGGACAGGCACTCCCCAGCGCCACAGGACAAAAATAAAGCGCTCACAGCGCTAGGAGTCGAATAAAGCGCTCTCAAGCGCTAGGCAGGGGATTCCAGCGCTCCCAGTGCTGAAGGGCAAAGAGCAGCGCTCTCTCAGCACAAAGTCAACGACAAAGTCTCTTAGGCAGGCAGGGGGGGCAAGGCAGGGCCAGAGCCAGCTCACTGGGTCTCCAGGCAGGGAGACAATCCAAGTGGCGGTCCTCCTGGCCCCAGCAGCAGCAGCAGCCCCCTCTGGCAAGGATCCACAAGAAGAACCAAGGACCAATTGTATGGGGACACAGCCCCTTTTTATACAGTAAATTCCCTTTGTCTCATGGGTGCAGGGTGGGGGAAAACCAGTCGCAGCTGGTTTTGAAGTACTCTGTTTACCTCAACCACCCTCTCTATTCACTGGCAGGGCTAGGGACATCAGTCGCACTACAGGGGGTGGAGCCAGCATTGTCTGGGGAAAGTCCAGGCCCATCAGGGACCAGGTGCACTCCTCCCAAGCCATCAACATGCTAATCTCACACTCACCACCGGGCAGACCCATCCAGCCTTCCTGGAGCCAGGCTCACCTGCCAGCTCCAGCCAATCACACGGCAGGCATATTTTACATTAATATGCCAAGTCCTAGAAATGGCATTTCTACACATGACACACACATGCCACATACACCATTGCGAAGCATTCATTCCCACGAGCTCGCACATACCAAATTCGGGCATGCACTCATCATGCCTCAGGAACTACCAGGGACACAGAAATTCCCCATGCATCCCTATGGGAGAGCAGGCCAGCCTAACTACATGCACGCACTTTACTCTGGGACACAGGGAAAAAGTGCGCACAGACCAGAAATCATCCACACAGATCACAGATCTAAAGCAAAAAGATTAGGGGTGAACCTGCCTTAAGGGCCAAGTCCAACATCCTTCATTTCATATCTTGCATTTTGCTGAGGACATTTTTTTGATTTTTTCCTCCTAACTTGCTCCCATCTCCTGTGCATTTTCACTTTTTTTTCCTTTTCTTATTTTTCAAAAATATAAATTTAAGCAAATGTGAAAAAGCAACACCCTCCCTCCTTGGAGAAGCCTCCCTTTTTCTTATTTGGGCTTTATTACTAGCCCACTTTGAGCTCCATGCCTCTATTTATAAATTTCTGAGAGTGCGCTGCTGCTTTCTTCAGTGGCTAAAATTATTTTTGTGCTTGTGTTAATGATTGAATCTTTATCTGATCACGCATTTGGTCGAGGAACGTCTCAACTTCCTTGGGGTCTCTGATGTTATACATCTTATTCTTCCACATAATCCTGAGTGAGGCAGGGAATTTCATTTGGACAGTTGCACCAAGGGACTTCAATTCAGGCATTAACTGTCCCAGCTCCCACTGCCTGTCCTGTGTTACTTTTGCAATGTCTGATCGGATTTTAAAGGACCTTTCTATATAAGGTCTTTGCTATATGACCCGCCTTTCAGAACCTCGCTTAGAATTCTCTCTTTGATAGTGTATGTCTTAAAGTTTATTAGAATCTTCCTTGCATTTTTTCTCTCCTTAAGTTTACCAAAGGGGTCCCGGTGTACCCGCTGAATATCATCTTCAAGCCCAAGAGATTTACTCCAAGGAAAGTGCTCTTCCAGGAGCGATATAACACATTTCTTTATTTCTGAACCTTCTCGCCCTTCTGGGACATTAAGAAGTCTGAGGTTACATCTTCTAGACTGATTTTCCAAAGCCTCTAGCTTTTTGTCGATGCTTTTGTCCTTGGCCTTTAGGGTTCTAATTTATTTCTTAGTTGTTTCTACTTTTTTGCTTAATACATCAATTTCTGCTAACACTGTAGTAACTCTCTCACTTAATGCCCCCCGCTCTCTCCGTTCCATCCACCAACATCTTCTTCAGGTTGGGAGGGCGAAGAAGGCAAGAACGGGTGGCAGAAGGTTCTCGATAAAGGTGGCCACCCTGTGGAATTCTCTTCCCCTACAACTACGTTCGGAAGCCAGTCTTCTTCGGTTCCGTAAACTTTTAAAAACTTTTTTGTTCTCTGCTTAACCCCTGCATTATTCTGGTAGTGCTATTCTCTGGTGAGCGCGTGGATGCCTATTGGTAACCAGGCGCTATACAAAACTCAGAATAATAATAATAATAATAAAAAATGCTTTTAGTTTAACATCTAGCATCTCAAATTTTTCATGGATCTTATTTTGATTCCCCTCGGATATCTCAAACCTTGACCTAATCTCATCTAGCATCTTCTCCAGAAAGATGTCCGTACAGCTTCGAGTTTTGTCTGGGTTCTTAGCTGGGCTTTTAGGTGGACTTTTAGATGTGTTTGTAGCTGGACTCTGGACCGGACTTCGGATTGGGCTGGTAACCAAACTGGGGACCTGATTTTGAATCGGGCCGGGCTTTGCGCCGGGGTCTGACTGGGATCATGGTTCTGTCCTGTTGTCTCCCCTTCTGAGCCGTCTATTGTACCATCTATTAGAACTGAAGCTGTACATTTTTCCATTTCAACTCTAGAATTGTTTAGTTTCCTTAGCTCCTGGTTTCTTTCCCGGCTCTGACCCCCCTCTTGTATTTTAAAATATGACCTTAAAGATGGAGTGATCTTTATTTTGGGGGCTCTGACCCCCTCACCTAGTTCCAAGTTATCTCCTAGTTGCCCCTGTTGCCCTTTCTTGTTATTCGTTTTATTTGCTTGAAGTTTCAAGGCTTTTCGGGTAATTCTTTTAGTAACTCTTGGAATAACAGGCTGTTTTGCCACCGGGGGGAGGCTTGACTTAAGAAATTGCATGTTCCTTAAACAATAGGAGGATCTCCCCCTCACGTCAAGACTTACAAGAACTGTGCCTGCGTCTTTCTTTACAACAGTAGTCTCTACAGTGGTGCCCAGGTCTGCTTTTAGAACTTTTCCCCCCTCTTCTCGGGAGTGGGTTAAGCCTAGCTGTGGCTCTTTCTCTTTATTTGGAACAACCAGCCCCTTGAATGTAGTAGGATCAGTTAAATTTACTGTTGAAATATCCGCCTTATCTGTGTTTGATTTTACCCCCTCCACCTTTGCTGCAAAAAGCCTGCTTACCTTTTTTTTTTCATTGACTAGGCGGGAGACAGAGCTCCTCTGGTGCATTTATTGATGAGGAGATCAAGTTGAGCCCGTCACCAACTCCCAACCTTGATGTGGATTATGGCTGATGTGGGAGGCACAGGCTCCTGAGGCTCCAAAGACACCAGAGTGCAGAGCAAAACAGTCCCGCATTGCTGCCCTTCTTGCTTTTCCTCAAAGGAAGACCGAAATCCGGCCCACTGCTCTCCTGCAGTTCCGCTGAGCCTGTGACGGCCCCTCCCACCAGCCGGCGCTAGCTTGGAACGCCAAGCCGTGGAGCCCCGCAGCACAGAACGTACACTCTCTCCCGGCTGCTCCGCAGGGACACACGCAGAGTCACACGCAGAATCGGAGACGGCAAACTGAAACACCATGCCCAAAATCCCGCTTTTGTTAGGTAAGGTAAGTTTATTTGTACAGGAAAAAATATTGAATTCGAGAGCACAAGACCGTAACTCCCCCCTACCGCATCTCACAGTCAGAGAGGGGAGCACGTACTCTGGGCAAACATGCACAGGCGCAGGCGGGGTTTTCGCCGTTGAATCCTCGCTTTAGTCCCCAATATGTTCCTCAATGTGTTTTTTCATGCGTTCTTCAGTAGCAGTGGAGGCACCTCCTCCTCTCAGAGCCATTCCGTCCGCATTCACTGAGCCAGGGCACGGAGCTCCCGACTGGGCTTAATGACCGGCCGCCATCTTCCACCAAGTCGCTTTGTTGTTGGTGTGATTGGTTGCGGATGTCTTGAGTGGGGCGAGGGTGTCAGCCCAGTTGTTGATCCACTGTTTGAGGTTGATGGCGGCAGCGTCGGGGTTGGTGGGGTCAGTGGGTGGTCCCAGGGTGAGGCTGGTGGACAGTTGGTATTGGTGACTTTGCCCCAGCAGCAGCATGTCAACTGTTGGGTGTGGTGGTGTTTGGTGGGCTTCCTGAAGGTGAAGTGGACGCATCTGGGGACAGTCCAGCAAGGTCTGCTGTTGTGGTTGAAGTAGACATGGGGACTTGCAGAGAACATGGGGTCCAGTGTTTGTCCAGCGTCGTGGGTGGGTGTCGTCACAAGCTGTTTGAGTCCGAGGTTGGCGAGATTGGCGATCAGGGCGGTGGAGTTGGCGTTGCTGTTGTTTTCAAGGTGGAAGTTCAGGTCCCCGAGGCGGATGTAGTCCGTGGAGGCAAGGGCATGTGTGCTGATGAGCTGGGCAATGGTGTTGCTGAACTGTGGTCGGGGTCCAGGTGGCCTGCAGACGACAGTTACTCTGAGGGTGGTGTTGGGGTCGGTGTGGATCTGGAAGTGCATATGTTCGGCGGTGGTGAGGGTGTTGTTGGTGTTGGTTGTGACTCTGAGGGAGTCCTTGCGGATGATGACGATTCCCCCTCCCACTCTGTTGGTTCGGTGTCTGCGTTAGATTTTGTAGCCCTCTGGGATGGCAATGGTGATGTCTGGTGGCGAGGTGACGTTAAGCCAGGTCTCCGTCAGGAAGGTGACATTGGGGTTGTTTGAGTCTAGCAGGTCCCAAAGTTCCATGGCATGCTTGCAAGCCGACCAGGTTTTGAGGAGGATGCATCGGAGGTGATGGGTTCTCTGGTTGATGTTTTTGCGGCCCGGATGCTGTTGATGCTGCAGTTCTGGCAGGTGAAGGGCCCTTGGGTGTGCTTTGGGGTAGCCTGGGAGCAGGAGTGATCGCGTCCGGGGTTTAATGGGTGGAGGGTGCTGGAGTCGTAGTGCAGTCTGGTGTTGTGGTGGATTCGTGGGCCAGGGGTTCTGGTGCTGGGTGCGGTCCATGCGCCGACGGGCACAGACAGGCTTGCCTATTGCGGGTCAACAGCGCACCAGCGGTGCGCCTGCTGCGCACGTCCGCTGTGCGGCCGCACAGCGGCTGCCATATTAAAGCGTGGAGGGAGGGAGGAGCAGCTCGGAGGCGGAAGCGTGGCAGTGAGGGGGCGTGGCCGCAGGGGCAGCAGCAGCAAGGGGTGCGCAGAAGCAAGGGACCGGATGGGGGATAAAAATGCACACACAAGACTTAGTGCCTACAATGGAAAACAGAGCACAGCGTACACGGATGAGAAAGAAAATACAAGTCACAAATCACGTGGGAAAGTGCAGTAGGCAACCGCAAATGCACAGTGGAAGGGCGGGCACAGCAGGCGCAAACTCGCGCTTCACCTAATAGCGGGCGGGAAACAGGTGGAGCTGTTTGGTGGCAGGGGGGCGATCTGGCCTGCAAGCAGGGTCAAGGGTCACTCTTGACTCTAGTAGGTATCTCAGGTGTACGGTCATGTGGCTGTGGAGAGCATGTGCACATGTCCTCCTGGAGTCTGGCTCTTCTTCCTGTGTAGAGGTTGTTGCCGTAGATAAGCTGGCTGATGTTGTGGATCTGGGTGGCTGTCCGTCTTGACTAGGAGTGGATCTATTTGAAGGTCATTTCCAGCATGTGGATGGACTTGCAGCATGAGGCAGCGATGGTGTGGATTTGGTGAACTAGATGCAAACATTGATGTATCAATGCAGGATGGTGGTGTGTTTGTCCTCCAGCCAGGAGTTGCTCTACCCCTAACCCATTTATCCTGTGTAGGTGTGGGCCTGCGTGCTGAAGTAGTACTCCAATGTCTGAGGAGCAATCAGTGAAGTGGTGTACAAGCTCAGTGGTCTCAGATATTGACACAAATTATGTGGAAGCCTCTCAGCTTGATTAGAATATGTAAATACACTTCCGCTACTGACCCCCTGCCCACAAAGCAATACAAGATCCTTTCAAAGATTCACTATCAACACTTAAACATCATGTGGAACCCTTATCTCAGATTGGTCTCCAACCCGGATGTGTGGAGACACAAGTTACCCCTGCACATCTTAAGTAAAGGCAACACAGATCCTGTATAAGTTTCTACTCACACACCAAAATCTATCTATCAGTCCTGGCGAACATTTCTGTGAAATTGTCCTGGCAGAAACTGATGCACTTTGTTGAAGATAATAGCCTCCTTACTCGCTATCCAGCTTCGATACCACCCATAGTACACAGTTGGCCCTCATACAAATGGCAGACTCTATTCGCTGGGAGGTAGACGGAGGTTCCAAGGCGGCATTGGTGATGTCAGACATGTCTACACCATTTGACACCGTAGACCATCCCATCCTTCAGAACTGCATGAATACCATAGGTTTGAGCTACTCATTGCTGAACTGGATATTGTCCTAACTATCTGACTGCACACATCAGCTCTGCACCTACACATTCTACTCCATAGTCAAACCACAGAAGTGGGGTATGCCGCTGGGCTATGCTCAGAACCCGCAGACTTTAGTAATATTTACTTTACCCCTCTGGCAGAATCGATTGCCATGTCTGAAGTCTAAATGAGATCATATGCTGAGGATCTTGTGCTTCTAATCACCTACAATCCAGTCAGAGCTGCAATTTTTGAGCATCACCAAAATAGGTCCTTGGTGTTGTATGTCACTCTGGGGGTCTACCTCATAAAGTATTAACAATCAGACACCTGGAATGTTGGTGTCGTCCTTGCGGGTGGTCTAGTGTCCCATCTGTGATGGCAATGTAGAAGTAGTGTGCAGGGCTTACGTACAACCAGGTCACAGTAATTAAGGCTATGTGTTGTGCTGTTGTGTTGATGAGGTAACAGGGTCCAATTATGGGCTGGTGTAAGTAGCGTGTGTGCAGAATGATGCACATGACCTGCTTGTACGGACATGCACTGTTATGTGTGGCACTGCGGTGTTGGCAGTATGAGTTGCACATACAGCCTGTGAAGCTGTCATGTGTGTGCTTAGGGGTTGCCTGATATCAGGTGCATATTTGGCTGGTGTTCACTCTGTGGAGGGGGGCAGTAGCATGAGTCTGTAGTGTAACCTGTGTAATTCAATGCCTAGCACTGTGCATGTTGCAGGCGCTGACGGTCCTGCCTTTGTCATGGAGGTGGTGCAACTGTGGCACTGACAAGCTGCGGCCTGCCTTCAGAATGGATAGATGGATGGAGGAGCATATTGGAGGCGTGTGTGTCACAGAATCTGGGCCCTGGGTGTTGTGTTGTCACTGGGTATGCGGCATCATGAATGTGTGAACACATGATGGCAGAAGGTGTGAGACACCATGGAAAAGTAGCACACAAAGACAAGGATATTTGCAAAGCACCATGTTACACGTGTATGGAAAGGAAGGAGTGTCTGGTTACTCATGTGTCGCTGCTAGGAAATGGGTGAACAATCAACAAATATGACGACCACAGGATCAGGCACCAAAAGGCCAAGCGGGGCAGAGGACAAACAGCGTCAGCATGTGTTGCATGACTGTTGTGGGTATTAAGCTAAAACAATACATACACAATCATGTATGTCAAACACATTATGGACCATGACCTATAACACCATGAATGTTGACCCAGTACACATAACCACATATGCACAATCAATGTAAAGTATGCCATAGATGACGCATGCAGACTGGAAAGAAATCTGAGGTGACAGTAATGGGGCACAATGTACACTTGGGAATATTCTACTACAGAAATGGTTCAAGATTGTTCTGAGGCCATGCTGCTTTAGCCAATGTACATCGCCAGTGGCATTGCTCAGAAGGAAATAACTGTCATGCAATGAGTGTACCTGTAATGCTGGTGAAAGCATCTCCACACAACTGCCTGGGACTGTCGGTACCTTTGATCCTTCAGATTTGCGCGATGCTGATAGGGGTCCATTTCCAGATAGCCCCTTGATCTGAGTATGAATAACAGACTCAAAAGGGTGATCAGGCAAGGGAAGGAGAGGATGGGAACAGCACGGAGGGAGATCTGAAAAAAGGTAAACAAGCACAACAAATCAAGACTTCTTTGCACTTAACCACATTATACTCATGACGTATACTGTAACAGTCACACCTGTGTACTTTGACCACAGCTACTGTATCCAATTTGTCAGCAAAGGTTTGGAAAGGATACTACATCTGAGGTTTCAACAAGGACACATAAAAGGAAGCAGAGTTTGTCACCTAAATGAAGGGCGTCTAATGCTCACCAGGCTGCTTTAATGAAATTAGATCCATGCGCTCACCAAGTTACTCAGAGTGTTTGAATGATTAAAAAAAAATACAGTGAATTGAATGTGTAGCAGTGCTACTCACACAAAGCAAAACAACTGTAGACATCCCTGGGAATCAGTGAAGGTCATGAATGTAAGATACACATCACCCACAAGAGCCGTACTAAACTAATGCAACGAGGAAGGGGATTATTGAAACATAAGGAAGCCTAGCAAGAGCCAGTCATTGGCTCTTCCAACTGTGCCTTGCAATGCCAAACATGACAAGCAGGTGTGACCAAACTCTACAGAGAGTAACAAGGAACAAAGGTCCAGATGTATGAAGCTCAAATGGGTTTGCAAACGCCGAAATTCGCATTCTCATTTTGCATTTGTCACCCCGAGTGAGACGGGTATGCTCAGACGTGAGTCCCGTGCTCTCCATGCCACTGGAATCAAGCTATCCAGGCTGATGAGGGCTGAAAGCCCGAAACCGGTCCTTGGATGCTTGTTTCCAGTCCAGGGAGGACCTGGCTTGCCAGATCGGGCTGGACTGTTCCCATGGGGCACAGGGTCAAGACTGATTTGCATATGGTTGGGTTCAAACTGGAATGGCATGGTGAGCAAAAAAACGATGGATTTAGGCCCAGATCTCTGTACTGGGGTGAATGTATGACATTGTTCTGCATTCTGTCCATCACCTGTTGTTTTTTGCATTTGTCACCCCGAGTGAGACGGGTATGCTCAGACATGAGTCCCGTGCTCTCCATGCCACTGGAATCAAGCTATGCAGGCTGATGAGGGCTGAAAGCCCGAAACCGGTCCTTGGATGCTTGTTTCCAGTCCAGGGAGGACCTGGCTTGGCAGTTCGGGCTGGACTGTTCCCATGGGGCACAGGGTCAAGGCTGATTTGCATATGGTTGGGTTCAAACTGGAATGGCATGGTGAGCAAAAAAACGATGGATTTAGGCCCAGATCTCTGTACTGGGGTGAATGTATGACATTGTTCTGCATTCTGTCCATCACCTGTTGTTTTTTGCATTTGGCACCTGCACAACATGGCAGTTGAGAAGGCCGTGCCACTCATCCTGGATCATCCTGGATCCTGATGAGCTGGAACATCTACCCGTTGAGGATGAAGGGCTTGGGCACGATGAAAGTGAAGAGGAGGAGTATGATATCCGGAGTCAGCTAATACGCAACTTCTTCTCTTAATGGTAAGTCACTGGGAATTTGTGTGCAAGCTTGTGGCATAGAGTGGCATGTGTTGCATACTGTGTGTCACTGTCCAGCTGACTGTATGCAAAGTCACTTTTATGTTTGTTGTGATGTGTCACACAAGTGATGATGTCATGACACACGCATATGTGCAATGAGTGAATGCGGAATGTACATGTGTACTACATTGTGATGTTTTTTCACATGACCCTGTCTGTATGGAAATCCAATTGATGTGTCCCCTTGTGTGCCTGTCTTTCCCAGGTTGCTCTGCCTGTTGTCTGTTCGTGTCATCTTGGTACTCCTGCTATTCATCCCGATGAATGCAACATGTGTCGAATCAGCGTTCCATGCACAGACATGTGGAAATGTCAGTTTGGGTAAGAACTCTAAACAGGCTTTTTTGGTTTGGTATGCTTTGGGAATGTGTGGGAACTGTTTCTATGCATGTTGTAGAAGCATACATACATGTGTCATTAACATGGATCAAGATGCCTGTTGCAACACTCCCATGACTGGACAGTCACCCTTCTTGTCAGTCATCTGTTGTTGATTGTTGACTCTGGTGAATGCATCAATGTGTGTAAACCTTGGGCCAGATACATTGTGGATGTCACTGGTTGACCTTGTGTGTGACATCACACCCACAGGCTCTGTGTGTAATTGTAACCTCACTGTGTGCATCAGAATGTGTCTGGCTCATCACATTAATGTTGTGTGCCAGTACAGTTTTGTTTACCTAATGACATGTTGTGAAGGTGTGGGCCAGTGTATGTCTCACATGTTTTGACAACTGTCCAGTGAGTCTGTTCGTATGGATGCACTGTCACTTCGCTACATCAGTGCCGGTTGAGAACACTGCTTTGCAAGCCTCCTTGGTAACTTTATGTTAAATTTCTATTCCCATGATTCCAGGAATGTTGCACTGATGATGTACCAATGGTGTGGCAAAAACACTTCCATTACACCAGTCGGTTGACGTTAATCCCAGCTATCTCTTGTGCCGTGCTGAATATCCTGGTCACGGTAGGGGTGGTTTAGTGACATAGGGCCAAATGTATCAAGATACACTTTTGAGATTCTCAAATATAAGGAATCGCTATTTGAGAATTTCAAAATGGTATGTATGTAGAAGTTCGCTATTTTTTAGCGATTTCTTAAAATTCCTTACTTGCGATTAGCAAATTGCTAATCACAATTAAGGAATAATCTCACATTCATTTCTATGGGCCAGGAGGCCCATAGTAGTGAACATGGGTCAGACTGAACTGGGGTGGCAGAGTGGGCTAAAGAACGGTGATGGATTAAACCCAGATCTTTTGCCTGGGTGTGAGTGTTTGATTGATTCAGATGCTCCGTCCATCACCACCCCCTTTTGTACCGATGTTGTGCAGGTGCAGCACACGATGAAGAAGTTACACACCTTCACGGGGGCGTATGGGAGGGATCCCCAGGTATTATCAAGGCACTGGCATCGGCTCTTCAGGAGTCCAAACGTTCGCTCAATCACTCGCCTGGTCAGACCGTGTGCATCGTTGTGCCGCTGGTCTGCAGCTGTCCTTGGGTTGCGGAGCGGTGTCATGAGCCACGGCATGTTGAGATATCCCGCGTCTCCTACAAATATACATCGGGTCATAAATTGGGTAATGCCATTCCGGCAGAGCAAACAAAAAATTCAACATACAGGACTAACAGAGTATACCCACCAACAAGACATGCCCGATCGTTGCGCATCTGCAGCATCATCTGTGGTACCCTGCTACGCCTCATGTTAAATGCATCATGGCATGATCCTGGAAAACGTGCACAAACATGGGAAATCAGCATGTTAGCAAGCCACACCACCAGGGCATTTATTGAGTGGTAATGTTTCCTATTGCGGTAGGCCTGCTCCTGAGCCTGTGGTGGGACCAAAGCCACATGTTTACCATCAATGGACCCAATGACATGTGGCATCCCTCCCAGGGCATAGAATTCACCCTTTACATCTGTTAACTCTTCCGGAGTTGGAAATTTGATGAATTCATCAATGTGCTCCAACCTGGCAGCTGACACATGACGTAGGACACGGCTGAACATGGTTTGGGACATACCCCCTACATCTGCAATGGTTTAATGGGAAGGTACCTGTGGCAAAGAAATGGAGGGCTGCCATCACCTTCATCTTTGGTGTCAGAGCAGTTGGATACCTGTGTTGCGGTTGGAGATGTGGTTCCAGCCTGTCCGTCAAGTTCTGAATCAAAACGCGAGTGAATCTGTAACGTCGGATGCAATCACGTTCCCTCATGGTCTCCAAGTTGGGAAAAGGCCTTGGTAGAGGCCGTGCCCTGCAGGACATATTTGGGAAGAATGGAGAACAACTGTAAGCCAACAACTATTCTAATGTACATAGCACATGCAACACTACTACTACACATCAATGTACTATGGGGTCAGGCGTAGGCACTACATCCTGGACACATATGCCAGCTTCCGGGCACTCCAAAAAATGCCCTGATACATCTGTTTTTTTTAAACAAAACATTACATGCACACAAAAGAGCTGCTGGGCTGTTCGGAGGGGGCAGAGCAAGGTATCACTGGAGTGACACACGTCACCAGACCTGCATTAGAAGGTTGTCATCCCATACAGACAGCTGACTGCAAGGCACAGACCCAGGTCACATGGAATATCTATTGGACATATCATACAACTTGCTAATTAGGTGTGTATGTGACAACGCAACACCACAGCAATTGTCATGATGCAAATCTGTATGCATGGGGATCAATGATGTATGATGCCATCAGACCCAAAAGACATGGGAAAAGCACATTTGGCATGGTGTGCGTACATGCCAAACCATTTCAGTTACAACACAGACCCATTATAGATGTAACATTTTACAGAACCCAAACAGCAAATTAAATCTTTACCATGACACACACATTACATTGTTACATAGGGACCTGATGAGCGTCAAATTGTCAAGTGAGAAAGTGCCGCGGTCCCTGGCATCATGAGACAGGTGCCCGTAGTGATGACTGTGCCATCCCCGTGTTGATGTGCATGACAACATGTGCATGATGATACCAATGTGACAAGTGGAAAGGTGATGTGTACCACATACTGCCCCATCACACATCAAGTATGCAATGAGTAGAACTTGCTAGATATCCTTGTGTTAACTGTACAGCTACATCCCTGCCATGTGTGTGCCTCGTATCACTATTGTAATGCGGCCATACGTGAGCGTATACAACGTACCATCCCCCTGCTTTGACTCCAGCGTGTGAAATGCACTGTATTACACGCACCGTACCCCTGTATTCACATCAGCATGTGAAACGCACTGTATTACACGCACCGTACCCCTGCATTCACATCAGCGTGTGAAATGCACTGTATTACATGCACCGTACCCCTGCATTCACATCAGCTTGTGAAACGCACTGTATTATATGTACCGTACCCCTGCATTCACATCAGCATGTGAAACGCACGGTATTACATGCAGCGTACCCCTGCATTCACATCAGCGCGTGAAACGCACTGTGTAATACACATTGTACCCCGACAATGCATGCGTGTGTGCGCATTGTTTCACTATTATAATGGTGCAATACGTGGGCGAACTGTCCCCGACAATGCGTGCGTGTGTGCAATTCGCTTCACTATTATGATGGTGCCATACGTGAGCAAACCGTCCCCCGACAATGCGTGCGTGTGTGCCCTTCGTTTCACTATTATAATGGTGCCATACGCGAGCGAACCGTCCCCCGACAATGCGTGCGTGTGTGCGCATCGTTTCGCTATTATAATGGTGCCATACGCGAGCGAACAGTCCTCCGACAATGCGTGCGTGTGTGCACTTCGTTTCACTATTGCAATGGTGTCATACGCGAGCAAACCGTCCCCCGACAATGCGTGTGTGTGTGCGCATCGTTTCACTATTATAATGGTGCCATACGCGAGCGAACCGACCCCCGACAATGCGTGTGTGTGTGTGAGCTTCGTTTCACTATTGTAAGGGTGCCATACGCAAGCGAACCGTCCCCTGACAATGCGTGCGTGTGTGTGCATCGTTTCACTATTGTAATGGTGCCAATCGCAAGCGAACCATCCCCCGACAACGCGTGCATGCGCGTGCATCGTTTCACTATTGTAATGGTGTCATACGTGAGCGAACCGTCCCCCGACAATGTGTGCGTGTGTGCGCATCGTTTCACTATATACAATGTGGCATACATGACATGAAACGCACCGTACTTGTGTGTGGATCCCAAAATTACATAGGGGACACCTAGGGTACGAGTAGTAGGCCCAGAATGCAGGCTGGTTGTCATGGATACTGAGATTTGAGTGTGTGCTACAGGTGTCCTGCAAAGGTCAGTTGTGCAAAACTATACAATGCTGCAATATTGCTGTGGAGCTTAAGCTCAAGTTTTGAACCATGCAAATGTGTGCCAGGGCCTTATATTGAATGTGATTGGATGAAACTTTGGATGCTAAGTTATCTGGCCTTTCACACTGTACTCCTGATACTAAAAGACCCTCAGCAGCACTGATTTAAGGCTGCATCTGGCAGTGAGAGGGCACTTGCCTGCACAACATTGGAGTGGAGTGGACCACACTGCTGCTGTCTCTGCATTCCCTGAACTCTGATTTTGCTGACCATAGAGAGGGCACCTGCATTCAGTGAGGAGGAGAACCAGGCCCTGCTGGATGCCCTCCTACCAAACTACAGCAAGCTGTATTGGAGACCAGGGGAGCAGGTGAGTGCTGACTGCAGTACCTTTGACTGTGCACCTGTTGTGTGAGTGTCCCCACAGCCATTGTGTATTTGTGGAACAGACATGCAATGTGGTTTGGCAGTGAGTGTCGGATGTGTACATTGCGGTGTCTCCCATGCAGAGCATGTTGTACTTAAAGTGTGTTTACTCCTTACTTGCATTATGCTAACTGTGACATTCAAAGCATACTGATTAGCACATTCTGCTGTGCCACACCTGTTATGTTTTTTGGCATGATTTACTGAGCTGCAATAGTGTTCACCCCAGTGACAGCTGAATGTACTCCCTGATGTTTTTGTTTTTTGATGACCTTTGGTGATGTTGTACAAATGCTGTGTTTGAACTCATGGACATTGAAGAGTGTGGATGTTCCTTGTCACCTGGCTGAGTGTGTATGTGATGTTTTGCACCACAGCTGCATGGCGTATGTAGCAGCTGTAGCAATCTGATGTGAAAAGTATGCAGTGTAGTGTGCATGACTTGCACAGTTAGCCCTACACCTGTGGCACCTCTTTTTCACGTGTGACATGTGCAAAGTGAGTGTTGTATACAATGTTGGGACTGACAGGCAAGTGATCTGTGCCAGGGTGTGTATGAGTATTCTGCTGAGGGTTCGTAGGTGTAGTGGGATATATGACAGCATGTCACATGCTGTCCAACACCCTGCAGTTGCATGTGTTGTACAGTGTGTCATGATCATTGAGTGTGTTGCACCCCTTATGCCAAGCCTGGGAACACTCCCACAGTTCGGGTGTCTGGTCAGACAGGCTATTTGCGCATTGTAGTTTCAACTCCCCATATTCCCTTCCCCTCATCCACATGTGTCCCCTGGTTTATGTGTTTAACATTTTGCACATGTACTTCTAGGGTGTGAGGTCCTTAGACTGCACATTGATCTGCGCATCATGTGTGAGGGAGGTCTGTGACATGTGTTGGTATCTTGCCTGTGCCACGACTTGTGCACTGTGTTTTGCATTCATATTTCTTTGCAGTGATCATGAGTATCAAAAAGGAGTGTAATGTTTAAAATGCACACCCTACCAGCATGCATGACCCATGTTGCGTACTCATACATGATGTACATAATTTGCAAGATATGCATAGTGATAAGACGGTTATTCATGAGACAGTCAGCAATTTCTAGACCCACGGAGCTGTGTGCCCACTACAGTGCCCTGCAACACCCTGGCCTCCTAATCATGTGTATCATCCAACACTGTGCCCATTTTATGTGTGTTCAGCATGGGTGTGCCTCAGTGGCATTGGTCCCTGCCATACTTTGTATTTATGATGTGTTAGCTACATGTGCACACTGTCCATGGATACAAGATTTGGCTAGTGTATACTCACACTGGGCAGTGCCTGTGTGCCTATTCACAATTATCTGTTGCTGGTTGTTTGTGAGTAAAATGGATTGCCTGCCACATGAGGTGACCTTGGTTTACTTTTTCAAAAGTTGCAGCACAGTTTTTGATACCCTGATTCAGATTTTTAACTTTTTGAGCTGTATCAATCACATTAATGGAGTGATGGGGTGTTGTGCAGGAGAGGTGTGATGGGCCTGCCTGTTTGGCCTTGTCAGTTGTGAGCTGTGGATGTAATTTGTGAGGTAGAGTTATCACAATGCACTTCCCCTGTGATGCTGGACATTGCTTTCATTGGGGGCTTTACAGGCTATGTTGTTTGCTTACAGAGAAGATTGTGTGTCAAATGATTTTGCTACATGTATGTAGTTGTGGTGCTACGCTGTTTTGTCTTAGTGCGCACACTTCAGTGCTCACATTTCCCATGTGGTTAAGGGTGTGCCTACAATGCAGCAATGATTTTGATCTTCACAATTGCAGGCACATTAGCTTAAGCATTGTCCTGATTTGGGACATGTGGGCCACTTCACATTCCAGCCAGTGTGTGTTATGTGCTAGCAGCTGTATGATCTGATGATAGATGCCCCTGTGAGGAGTGATACATTTGAACTGATATCACACTTGTTGAGAGTTGTTAATGTTTTGAATGTGTTCATATGACAAATTGTGTACGTTACACTTATGTGTCTGCATTATAGTTGTCTCACAAGGTGGTGCACACCACACAACATGTGCAATGTTTTTGGATAAGCAGGCAGATTTTGAATGAGGCTAGTGTTAGTGGTTAATGGTGTGCCTTAGTCTACATAGACATGTCCCTGCAGTGGTCTTGAGTGCTTGAGACTCCTTTGCTGTCAACTGTACAGACTAATGTGTGTCAATCCATCTAGACCTCCGTTGGACCTTGTATATAGTATATGGTTCACGCCATTTGTTTCTAACAGTGTTTCATCTTGAAGTCTGCAAGCTGTCTCAATAAATGTGTAAATGTTGTTTGTGTGCATTTCCTTGTGAGAGAACTTTAATGCAGGCACATACGTGTTATGTTCACAAGATGGATGATTTACAGATGCAATACAAGTAGAATATGTGAAGTATGCAGAAGTCCCAGATGCCGAGATTTTATGACATTACTTTTCACCAAACAGTACTTCCTGTGCTCTGGGTGTGGTGTAACCTTGGGGAGGGAGGTGTGTTACTTAGCCCTGAGGGGCAACACAACAGTTTATTGATTTCTGAACTTGAGGTGGCATAACTTCATTGTATAGGTCAGCTCTCATGTTAACAAACAGAATCTCATCAGTGTGACTGTCACTCAAGTTGTGGCCTGGTCTGTTATTTGGATCCTTGTGTCCAAGTAGCATTGTGTCTATACCAACTGTGCTGTACTAGTCTTAGATATGTTCAGAGTAATGTGGCTGTTAATCATGATGTATGCCATGATTTGCAATGTGCCAAAATATTTTTGTGGTCATGTGTCAGATGTGTACAGGTGACTGATGCATATTTTTTTACTCTCCTTGCCAACAGCATCATCAACTGAAACTGGAGGAGACATGTGCACAGACCAGGAGGAGGGGCCCAGCAGCACTGCCACCAACTTGGACACGTTGGAGGTAGCCAGTGGCATGGAGGGTGAGGGGAGTCATGCGGCCGGACCTTTGGAAGGGGACACTTCTTATCATGCGGACGGCTTGGCTTTTGACTCCCAGGAGGAGGGGGAATACGCGGCGACAGCATCTTCCACCTCTGTATCTGTCCCTACCTCCTCCAGACCCATCACCACCCTCCCATTTGCTAGGGTCCCTTCTGTCCATGCTGCCCCCATGTCTCCTTCGTCACCGGCACCGCAGCCCCTGCTTCTGTCTCCCCTGCTGCCCTCAGTGCCGAGTCTGTGGGCCTACTCTGGCAGATTCATGTTGGCCAGACATCAATGCTGACTGTCCTCCATGGTCAAACCCAGATACTGACACAGTTGTTGTCATTCATGGAGGGCATGTCAGATAACATGTCTGACCAATGTCGGAGTCTATTGTCCATAGACTCCTCACTGACGGCAGCAGTTGCCCTCCTGCAGCGGCAAGTCCTGCCCACTCCTTCAGACCCATCCACATCCCCCTCTCCCATACATGTCCATGGAACACGCAGACACACAAGATCACGCATACCAACAGAGCCACCCAGCACACCACCACGGAAGTCTAGGCACAGATCTCCAGACACCCAATCTCAGGGGGATGCAGGCACACCCACAGGGACTGGGGTCAGACAGCATGCACGCAGCTACAGACTCAGTCCGCAAGTCACAGGGCCCTCTACCTCCACTCCCATTGTGTCCCCTGGTGCATGTGGTGGTCTGGCGGACCTGACAGCAGTGTGCAGCGCTGAGTACATTTCCACATATGGCACTGCACATGCCACTGAGGAGGATTCTTCTTTCCCTGCGATGCCAGTCACTGACCCAGATGATGCCCCCCATGGGTCCACATTCCTTTAACTCCATCATGTGCAGGCAAGTTTGGGGGTGACAACCTCCACAACGTACCCCCCAAAACAAACATTCTTGTGGACTGGCCATTGGCCTTCTTTGAGCCGGGACTCATTTATGAACTCATTTTCCTTTTGGAGCTGAATAAAGCATATTTTGTTTCTTTCTAAGCTGTTGCATTTCAGGTACTTGCTTTAGGTGCTGTGTGCCTAGGATAGGAGTTGGTGTCATGGTAATGTTTTGGTATTGTGAAAGATGTCAATTTTCTGATGGTAAGGAGGTGTACCATGGTATCTATGTGCCATCACAATGTTGCGGAAAATTATCTTGATTTGTGTGTGTTCAGTTTGCCTACAGACATTGTCCAAAAGGGTGTCCCTTCCTTAATGACACATGAGATCTTCACTACAGACAGTTGCACAATTGTTGTGGTGACTTTTTTGCAGATTTCCAATCTTTTTTTGACATTGCCTTCAGCAATGACCAAGTATGCTCACAAATGAGTTCTGCTCATTAGACTGTGCCATCCATGTTACTCACTGTACTTGTGTTTGTAGTATGTAGTAATGCCTTCATGGAGACCATCAGCCTTCATCTCACTATGCAGACGTATGATCACAGCCTTACCCTTATGTTTGGATTTTTGTATGAAGGGTATTTGTGCACACGACTCACAATTTAGTGCTTTGTATCTAAGGGGTTTCAAACCTGTACCTTCCATGAGAGAGTACATGTTTCACCACGTGGACATTCATATCAGGCCCAGGATGTACATGACAGTGTGTTTTGCCTTTTTGCTCTATTTGTTTGGTGGGCTGTTACATGACTATACACTGTTGAGTCATGATGTGAGGGTGTGTAGGGTGCCTGCAAAGTCCATGGGTGGATTTGCATGTTGAATCTGATATCACACCCACATGTGGTGTGTCACGCAGTGTGTGACATAAATCCATCCTCCGTGTAGTGGGACACTGCTGTGAGTGATGTATTGGCATGTATTGGCATGCAACTATCAGGACTGTCACAGGTTAGGGATGTAAACATACACCCATGTACTTGTTGTATGATGCTAATAATGCCCACCTCTATAACTGGGCACTGCTGGGAGTCATATCAACACATCCCTCCTATGTATGGGCACTGCTGGGAGTCCTGTGCACCCACACCTCCCATGTCTGGGCACTGCAGGGAGTCATATACAGCCACCCCTCCTATGTCTGGGCACTACTGGGAGTCATATCCACACACCACTCCTATGTCTAGGCACTGCTGGGAGTCCTGTGCACATACCCCTCCTATGTCTGGGCACTGCTGGGAATCCTGTGCACCCACCATCCTATGTCTGGGCACTGCTGGGAGACCTGTGCACACACCCCTCCTATGTCTGGGCACTGCTGGGAGTCATATCCACTCAACCCCTCCTATGTCTGGGCTCTGCTGGGAGTCATATCCAGCCACCCCTCCTATGTCTGGGCACTGCTGGGAGTCATATCCACTCACCCCTCCTATGTCTGGGCACTGCCGGGAGTCATATCCAGCCACCCCTCCTATGTCTGGGCACTGCTGGGAGTCATATCCACACACCCCTCCTATGTCTGGGCACTGCTGGGGGTCCTGTGCACCCACCCCTCCGATGTCTGGGCACTGCTGGGAGTCATGTGCACCTACCCCTCCTATGTCTGGGTACTGCTGGGAGTCATATCCACACACCCCTCCTATGTCTGGGCAATGTTGGGAGTCATATCCACACACCCCTCCTATATCTGGGCACTGCTGGGAGTCATATGCACCCACCCCTCCTATGTCTAGGCACTGCTGGGAGTCATATCCACACACCCCTCCTATGTCTGGGCACTGCTGGGAGTCCTGTGCACCCACCATCCTATGTCTGGGCACTGCTGGGAGACCTGTGCACACACCCCTCCTATGTCTGGGCACTGCTGGGAGTCATATCCACTCAACCCCTCCTATGTCTGGGCTCTGCTGGGAGTCATATCCAGCCACCCCTCCTATGTCTGGGCACTGCTGGGAGTCATATCCACTCACCCCTCCTATGTCTGGGCACTGCTGGGAGTCATATCCACACACCCCTCCTATGTCTGGGCACTGCTGGGGGTCCTGTGCACCCACCCCTCCTATGTCTGGGCACTGCTGGGAGTCATGTGCACCTACCCCTCCTATGTCTGGGTACTGCTGGGAGTCATATCCACACACCCCTCCTATGTCGGGGCAATGTTGGGAGTCATATCCACACACCCCTCCTATATCTGGGCACTGCTGTGAGTCATATGCACCCACCCCTCCTATGTCTGGGTACTGCTGGGAGTCATATCCACACACCCCTCCTATGTCTGGGCACTGCTGGGAGTCCTGTCCACACACCCCTCCTATGTATGGGCACTGCTGGGAGTCATATCCACACACCCCTCCTATATCTGGGTCATAGGCGTACAGGACTGGGATGACACGGTCGATGGGGTTCATGGCGTGTCTGTCGCATACCGGGGTGCGGGTCGGGCCGGACTCTCGTTTTACGGGAGTTTTCTGCTCCCGTAGCAATAGGGTCGTACAGAGGGTCGCTGAGACAAATTGGACTTGTTGGGCTGGAAACTGCTGCCTGTTTACGTACGAATGGCGCGTACAGCGTGACCCGGATATGAATTGTATGTATTTTTTGTTCATATGGTGTTTGGTACGATTCGTATGTAAATATGCTTTGGGTTAGGATCGTACTTCATTGCATGTACGGGTACATGACAGGTGTACGAATCGTACGGGAAAAACGCTCCATACAGCGAATCGCGGGGGATTTTAACGAATCGGAATCGACCCCTTAGTGTTCGACCCCTCACTCAACCACAGGTGAAATTCCTGCAACCTTGATATTCGGCAGAGCCATGACGACCAAGCTACCTCAATGGACCAACAAAAGATCAAATACTCAGGGAGAAACCAGCTTGAAAGGCTTGGATCATAAAAGGAAAATTAAAGCCTATGCAGATAAACATAGACATGCAAATACGTTATGTTCACTGGAAGAGATCGAGTGCGTGTTCATCAGCAGAGAAATAGAAATTCCGACGCTCGCTTCGATGTTGAATCATTTCATTTTGTGACTGCCCAACGACCTGGGAAGTCCATTACGTGAGATTCCTCACATTTACGATATGTAGCTCAGGCACTAATGTCACTGTAGAGATTGGGTCTGAAAGGGCACGTGAAGAACTTCTGACTGCTGCTGCTTCTACAACACCAATGCTGTTTATGGGAACTTCTACTCGCCAGACCCCAGTTTTCGAAGACACGATCGGTACATGTGTTAAAAGAGCCACGCAGACTCACTGAAGAGTTATGATTATGTACATGTTTGTAAAAAAATATAATTATTTATTTAAACACAGGGGAGTTTGTAATGACAGAACCCTTGTGGCTGCTGATAAACTCCTTAGAACTGTGATGTAAGTGTTAGAACATAGTGAAGTAAATGCGGCATGTGTGGCGTGGTCATTCGCGAGTACCCGGGCTTGGGAGGAAGCTACACTAGCATAGGGTGAGTAGTTTTGAGTATACCATTTCGTTTTTGCTGTGCATTTAGAGTTGTATTTGGTCAATTGTTTATAATCACTGAGATTCAGAACTTCTATCTGCGGTCTTCCAGCAGACACTAAGGGGTGCATCTAATAATTTTCTTTTGTGAAATAATGCCATATTTTGAGAAAATTGCAAAAGGTTAGGCACAATGGTGTGAGATGCAAAACCGGTCTGTGGCACTATTTTTGGTGCTAAAAAATAGCGTGAAAAACAGAAGCGCAACAAACAGTAGCTGCTTGTATTCTGCTCACTCAGGTTGTGTTTGTGTGCGAATATTTGTTGTAGACAGCATGTAATTATGTGACTTGCCATTACAGAGTAATAAGCATAATGTGAAATTACTAACATTAAGTGAGATTACCCCTGTGTCATGCAAATTTCGATCGGGCATAATTCCACTAGTTATTTTCTGCTTTTTTCCCTTTCTTTTGTCTGATTATTGATCTCCTTTGATTGGGATCTGAAGCCCATATACTTGTCACGCCAACAATAAGCATTTAACACTTTCCTCATGAGCGCATGCCATTATACAGAAGGGAATGGTCTAACCAAATATGTGCTATTGTTGCACCCATATTTAGTCATACATTTATAATACTTATATGATCCTGTGCCATGGTGTGTTACTTTTAAAATTAAAAGGGAGAAGTATTGATTGCTCTCCATACTTCATTTGTTTAGGACTGGATTTTACTACATGAGATATACATTAGGGTATGCATTCAAAACTACCTGTTGGAAGTGAAAAATAAAAGGTGCATTTGATTTATGGTGAAAAAAGCTAAATTAATATTTGGTCTTTTTGGCAACTATACATTTGTAAACCTTTATTTGTCTTTATGATGACCACATTTTTATTGTTTTAATGTGAACACCTAAAACCCCTCCACAACAAAACTTCCAGGTCACAACCTCAACCCCTGATCCACTGCATCATACAGATCACAATTCAATCAGGTACCCATTGTAGTCCATAATAGTCCCATCATCTGCCCCAGATCCATTGGTGCTTTTGGGGACAGCCATCGACCTCATAAATAGGCAATTTTTGTTGGGTGCACCAGCCCACTCCAATTCGCCACTCCACCAGCAGTAGGGGTGTGTGGAGACGTCCATTTCTGCAAATCTGTATTTCTCTTTTGAATGCTTATTTTTTAATTTATTTTTGCAATTTTATACAGAGCAGACATGGTACAAAGGCATCGGAGTGCTTTCCAGCAGTATCATGATACAAGAGAACAGCAAGTGCGTTACAATAATTATGTTGAGACATATTGACTCAGTAGCTGCGATCAGGACAAGTTCAGCCATTGGACAAGGGACGTACACAGTTCAAGCATTGAATAATATGATGGGAACACACAATGAAGGTACTATACCTCATGAATAAAATACTTAGGTATGGTCGAGGGTGATTAACCCAGGTGTCTGTCAAATAGGAAGAGCTTGATGTCCTTTTTGAAGGTGGCTATGCAGGTTTTTTGGCAAAGGGAGGGAGGTAAGGAGTTCCAGATTCCTGTGGAACTACCAGATAATGACTGGCTCATGTACCATCCTCGGATGAAGATGGAGGGTTCCAGGAGCCGGGATTGGGTATTTCTGGAACTCCTATTTGCTCCAGAGATTTTCCGTTTTTTACTTAGATCGAAGAGTGAGGAGTCCAGCTCTCTGTAGGTAATGCAGTTGGTTTTGAATTTGGCCCGAGCTTCAATGTAAAGCCATTAGAGGATTAGCAGGGCTAGGGAAATGTGGTCACATTTCTTGAGAACTAACACAAAGCGCAATGCTGCATGTAGAGTTGCTCATAGTGGGCATAGATGAACTATGGGATTGCCTGAGAGAAGGGCAATACCGTAATCTAGTCTAGAGAGGACAAGAGACTGCACCACTGTTTTGAGGTCTTTTTCCAGTCTCAGTTGTCTGACACTCCAAAGCTGGCTGAGTTGGTGTTGTGCGCTTTTGGCAATGGCTGTGATGTAGCTGTGGAGGTATAAATGATTGTCAAGGGTGGTACCTGGGCACCTAGCACTCTGGACAACCGTGGCAGCCATCCAGAGTAGGAAAGTTGGTTATCCATCCATTTACCAGGGTTTTTGCTTTCTGGGGTGAGATCAAAAGTAATTATGTTTAGTTAGGTTGAGTTTTAGATGACAAGTGGACACCTTGCACTGATCTAGACATCCCTTATGGAGATTTTAGTGGTCTTAGACAACCTTAGAAAGGACTCTAAGTGGTAGCTGTGGAGAGCAGCCTTCAGGCTTAGTCTAGAAGGAGTGTAAAGCAGCTTGTTTTAGCAGAACATAATCCTATAGTACAGATTAAATGAAAAAGAACCACACAATGTATTTATAAAAATATTAATTTTTTCTAAGACAATCACTAACACCTACAGATATATCCTAGCTGGAGATATACCCAATGCACACAATACTTGGTCATAGAAACAGGTAAGTACCACAGAATACACAGTGGTCCCCAGGGGGAGACCAAACCATATACTAAAATAGTGGTATGCGAACCACGACTCGAGTCAAGACAATACTCAGAGGACGTAGAAGTGCTGGGGACCCAAGGAACCACCCAAGGTAGCCATTCTGCCTCACTGGTCCAGGATCATCCAATATTCTCTCTTACAGTGGAGGATTCCCGACTGCCTTAAAATGGGGCAAGTCCCACCCATACCAAAGAAGCCCAATGCAGACCTTACAGATCCAAATAACTTCCGGCTTATCACCAACATCATGTCTGTAGCAAAATTGCTCTAGAAAGGGCAATGGGAGAAACCTGTAAGTTCTTCAGTTGACTCGAGCTACGAGTATCAGTGCGATCCACTTCCGCAAACACCCAGTTGCCAACCTTATAAGCAAAAGAATAGGACCCCAAAGAAGTATACAACTTAATTTCAAGTTCTGCTTGCTAAAAGTGACGGGTCTGAGTCAGACGGTGGTTTAGAAGAGAATAATTTCCCTTTGTCGGGTTGTGTGATTTTAACAGCTTGAGTAAGAGAAGCTATTTGGTCCTGGAGAGAACTCTACACTCATCAAGAAATGCGTAGATCAGTTATTTTCAGCCATAAGAAAGCACAACAAAGTTTGAATTGTGTATAGAAAGAATACAATGTGATGATATTGTGTACTATGGCGTTGTTGTGAATGAAGGACAAAAAAAGATTAGGCAAAATGAAATTCTAAATAGAAGGTGTCGGACGTGAATGCGGTTAATGAATGTGACAGCGTCTGAAAAGTTCGAATGAGTGATTGAATGGGAGAATCAGGAATATGAGCATGTGAAACATTTTGTGATGTGATATTGTCTGCAGTTGTGATTCCAAAAATTTAAATGTTGTGAAAATATGTAGATTTTGATAAGAAAAATAATTAAAAAGAAAAAGATGTATTCAAGACAGAACTAGAAGTCCATGTCACATGTTTTAATTGCAATATGCTCGCTCAAATGTAAGTATAAATAAAGTAGCAGTATTGGCATTTGCTCAGTTTCTTCAAGGCCCAGACCACAGCAAAGGCATCCCTCTCAAGGGCTGACCAACGTTTTTCCCTGGGGTCAACCTTCTGCTGATAAAAGCTACTGGTTGAGCCTGACCCTCTGCATTAAGTTGTGACAACACAGCCCCTACCCCTACCTCAGATGCATCTGTCTGGACAATGAACGTGTTGGAGTAGTCAGGGCAGTTTTCAGGATGGGAACAGTGCATATGGCCTGCTTTAAGTCATCAAATGCCTTTTGACGGCTTACTGCTCCCTGAAATTTCTTCGGCATTTTCTTTGATGACAAGTCATTCAGGGGAGTCACAACGGACCCATATCCCTTTACAAATCATCTGTAGTACTCAGTCAGGCCCAAGAAAGCTCTGACGTAAACATTTAATGTTGTGACCAGCAAAGGACACATAGTGACTGCCCAAAGTCCTGAGAAGTCAATTACGCGAGATTCTTTGCATTTCTGACATGTGGCTCATTGCTCATCAGCCACTGATGTCACTGTAGAGACTAGGTCTGAAAGATCACGTGAAGAACCCCTGACTGCTGCTGCTTCTATATCACCAATGGCGGTTATGAACAATGCCTGTCCCTAGTTTCCAAAGACATGGTCGGTATGTGTGTTCAAAGAGCCACAAAACTCACTGAAAAGCTATATGTACAAATTTGTAAAAAAATGTACTTTTTCATGTAACACAGGGGAAGACGTAGTGTTGTATGAGTTTGTAATGACGGAACCCTTGTGGCTGCTGATGAACTATGTAGAACTGTGCTGTAAGCGTTAGAGTGTAGTGAAGTGGATGCAGCATGTGCAGCATAGTCATTGGCGAGTACCTGGGCTGGGGAGGACCCTACACTAGTATAAGATGGGTAGTTTTGAGTGTGCCATTTTGTTTTGCTGTGCATTTAGAGTTTTCTTTGGTCAATTGTTTATAATCAATGAGATACAGAGATTAATATCTGTGGCCTTCAAGCAGACCCTAAGGGCTACATCTAATATTTTTCTTTTGTGTAATTATGCCATATTTTGAGAAAGTTGCAAAAGGTTAAGCACAATGACATGAGATGCAAAACCGGTTTGTAGCATTATTTTTAGTGCTAAAAAATAGGGTAAAAAACACGCGCCACAAACAGTAGCTGCTCGTATTCTGCTCACACATGGTTTTTCTGTGTGCTAATTTTTTAATTGTAGACAGTGTGTAATTATTAGACTTGTCATTACAGAGTAACAAGCATATTGTGAAATTACTAACATTAGGTGAGATTAACAGTGCTTCATGCAGATTTCTATCTGGCAAAACTCCACCAGTGTTTTCTGCTTTTTTTGTCCCTTTCTTCATTCTGATTATTGATCTCCATTCATTGAGATCTGAAGCCCATATACTTGTCAAACCAACAATAAGCGTTAAACTTTTTCCTCATGAGCACCTGCCATTACACAGAAGAGACTGGACTAACCAAATCTGTCATACTGTAGTACCCGTATTTATTTATACATTTATAATACTTATATGATCCTGCTCCACAGTGTGTTACTTTTCAAAATCAAATGGGAGAAGTTGTGATTTATCATCCAGCCTTCATTTGTTAAGGACTGAATTGTACTACATAAGATATTCATAAGATGAACATCTAAAAAACTGCCACAACAAAACTTCCAGGCAACAAAGTCAATCCCTGATCGAAAACATCATACAGATCACAATTCAATCAGGCTCCCATTGTTGTCTATAATAAGTCCACCATCCGCCCAAAATCTATTGGTGTTTTTATGGACAGCCATGGACCACATAAATAGGCAATACTTGTTGGGTGTTCCGGCCGACTCCCATTCACCTCTCCGCCCGAGGTAGGGGTGTGTGGAGACATCCATTTCTGTGCAACAGTATTTCTCTTTTAAATTTAAAAGGTTTTTTTTTTACAATTTTATATAGCACAGAAATGGTATGAAGGCATACGAGTGCTTTCCAGCAGTATCATGATACAAGGGTGTAGCAAGTTAGTTACAATATTTACGTTCGGATATAGTGACTCCGTAGCTGCGAACATGTCCTCATGTAACACAACTGGTGCTATGTAAAGCTCTCTGATAACCGATTTGGGGCAACTTCGATCAGGACAAATACAGCCATCGGACAATGGAAATACACAGTTCAAGCATTGATTAAGATGGTGGGAACATACAATCAAGGTTGTTTTGTCTCCTGAATAAAGTACTTAGGTATGGTGCGTGTGTTCAAAGAGCCACAAAATGTTTTTGAAGGTAGCTATGCAGGTTGTAAGGCAAAGGGAGGGAGGTAAGGAGTTCCAGATTTTTGTGCCACTACCAGAGAATGACTGGCTTGTGTACCTTCCACGACTGAAGATGGTGGTTTCCAGGAGCCGGAAGTGGGCATTTCTGGAACCTCTATACGCACCAGAGATTTTCAGTTTCTCATTTAGATAGGAGGGTGAGGAGGAGTGCAGTACACTGTGGGTAATGCAGCCGGTTTTGAATTTGTCCCAAGCTTCAATGGGAAGCCATTGAAGGTTTAGCAGGGCTGGGGAAATGTGGTCATGTTTCTTGAGACCTAACACAAAGCGTACTACTACATGTAGGGTTGCTCTCATTGGACCTAGATGAACTTTGATAATGACTAAGGAAGTGCAATATTGTAATCTAGTCTGTAGAGGACAAGAAGCTGCACCACGGTTTTGAGGTCTTGTTCCAGGTTCAGTTGTCTGACGCCCCACAGCTGCCTGAGTTGGTGTTGTGCGCTTTTAGCCATGGCTCTGATGTGGCTGTGGTAGTTTAGATGATTGTCAAGGGTGATACTCTGGACAATGGCGAGGCAGTTATCCACAGCAGGAAAGTTGTTTATCCATTCCTGTGCCGTGGTTTTTGCTTTCGGGGTGAAATTGAAAGAAATTCAGTTTTAGTTGGTTTGAGTTTTAGATGATGGTTAGACATCCAGTTTTGAAACTTTAGGAGCATGGTTGAAATGATGGTAAGGGCTTCATGTATAGTTGAGTTTTGTCAGCGTAGAGTTCGAAGAGAATCTCAGCCTTTCTGAGAATCCTACATAGTGGTTCTAGATACAGGTAAAAGAGGGTTGGTGAGAGGATTGAGCCTTGAGGGACCTCTTGATGTGCATTAAATTGTCTCTAGAAAGAGTGGCACGTTTTCACAATTTTGAAGCGGTTGGTCAGGTAAGAAGAGAACTAATCGAGGACTGTGCCTCTACAGCCCATTGGTTGTTCAAGAGTGCGAAGTAGGTCCAGATGGCTGACAGTGTCGAATGCAGCAGACAATTCCAGGAGGACCAGCAGGAGTTCCAAGAGTCGAGGAGTCTAAGGGAGTCATCAATTATTTGTAGGAACGCAGTTTCTGTACTGTAGCCCTGGCAGGAACCTGAATGGAGAGAGTCTAGGAGGTTATTTGTGCTAATGTGTGAAGTGAGCTGGGTTGCAATGCAACTTTCAATGACTTTGTCTAAAATTGGAAGTGTAGTTGTTCATGTTCTCTGGGTCAAGAGATTGGTTTTTCAAGAGAAGAGAGACTTGGAGCCAGATGTACGACCATTTTGCATGCGCAAATTGATTTTGCATGCAAAAATGGCCCTAAACAACGTACGAAATGCACGTGCAAAAAAAGAACAATTGCGCTGCGAATGAATACCGAGTCTCAGAAAATGTGACTGCTTTTTGCGTATACTAAATTGCGACTTGCAAATAGCGAGTCACAAAATAGTATGTACCCAGCAGTCTCAAATTGGGACTATGCTCAAAACGGGCCATTTGCGTATGCAATTTACCACTCACCTGAAACAGGTGGTAACCAGTCCCAAACTATCAAAACTGCCCCAGAATCCACTGTAACCTTTACAAAATGGCTGCCCTGTATGTGATAGCGAGGAGGATGCAGATAATTGCTGATCTGCAGAGGAGGGGGAGACAGAAAAGGATTTTCAAGTCATGCTGACACTGTTTGAGAAGACGGAGGAAGAAATATATGAACAGTTCAGGCACTTTCATCCTAGACCTCATAGACACCCTGAAGCCAGATTTGGAAAGCAGAACCCAGCGCAGCAATTCAATCCCAACACAGGTGTTGTGCTCCCTCTACCTATTGCCCACCGGTAGATACCAAGATGTAATTGTAGTGGCTGTAGTGGCGCTTTCACGTTTCTTCCACAATTTCCTAGATGCCATGCTACGCCACATCCATCAAGACATCTGCTAAGGAATGATTAGGAACTTGAAAATACCAAAATGCAATTTTATAGAAATGCAAGGTTTCCACAGGTCATAGGGTGCATAGATGAGACCCATGTGCCCATATGTATACCCTCATGCATTTAATATATATTCTGTAATAGGAAAAGCACACATTCACTCAACATCCGAGTTGTCTGTGATGCAAACCACTTCATCACAGACATTGTTGCCAAATTTCCAGGAAGCACCCATGACTCATATATCTTCAGACACAGTGGCATATACCAGAAATTAGAAAGAGGTGACTTTGTTGAAGGATACCTACTAGGTAATGAATCCTTACGCCCACAGTGAGATGTATTTGCACATAAATGTATGTCTGCATGTTGTCTCAACTTCTTTCATCTCCTCGCAAGTGACAGTGCGTATGCCCTGCGTACATGGATCCTCACACCATACCTGTCTCCCTCCAATGCACCTGAAAGGCGATACAATGGGCACATAGACACACCAGGTCAGTCATTGAGTGCACATTTGGCATCCTAAAATCATGCTTCGGTGGTACTCACAAGAGTGGCGGGGCCTTGCAGTATATTCCTGAGACAGTCTGCAAATTTGTGGCAAGTTGTGCCATACTCCACAACATCGCCTGCAGGAGGGGATTGCCCATGGAGGTGTCAGATTACAACTCGGGAGATGAAGAGCCTGCCCACCAGCCAAGTGAGGGAAACTCAGCAGCAGAGGGGAGAAGGTGCAGAGACCACATACTTCAAAACAATAGAGGAAGTGTAGAGGAATTGATAGAATCACCCTCCTTGTAGATCCGCATAAACCAAAAAGATTCTATCAAAAAAAGTGCAAGTGTTAAATTTTAGGATTTTTTCAGTTTCTTATTTAAGGGAGTGTAAACATGAGGCTCTTCATCAGACCAGTGGGATGAAGGCACTATGTGCTTTTAAAATACCCCTCACACACTAAGAATCCCTTAGTGTCATGCTTCATCATTGGGGTCTTCCTGTCCCTCTACGGGGCGGGGCGTGCTGCGACCTACGAGCTACGCAGGAGCACTATTTTTTGTGATGAAAGGCTATGTGTTAGTGCAGTGTCAGTGAGGTTGGTGAAGTGTAGGGACCTTGTGATGTGGATAAAAAAAATTAAAAATTCCCTGGCTAGTGGAAAAAATAATTTTATTCACTTCCCTGGCTGGGAATGTTAAAAAGGGGTTGTGAGGTAGGGCTGTTGGCACCTACCAGGTCGACATGTTTCACAGACAGTCCCCTACTGTCTGATCATCAGGACCTCTGATGGTCCCTACTAGAAGGTACTCAGTTCTAAGGTTTGCCTAGAGTCCTACAAACCGATAGCAAAAATAAGCTGTCAGTTTGTGCTTCAGGGCATGCGTTTGGCCCAGGGTGAAGCTCAAAAGGTTGAAAAAAGACGCCATGGTCTTTTCCCAGTTCTGATTGCGTGCCTCATGAGCCGGCAAAAATGAGGGGTTTTCAACGCGGTCAAGTAACCGCTGATAAGCACTGCTTTAGTCCTACCCCCTTGCCGCTCCTTGCCGCTCTGTACTACGCTGTACACTCCAGTACTCACCCCTGCCTCCCAGTCCACCCTGTCTTTCTGTCCATTCACTGTGACCACTGTCAAGCTCCCTAACCCACCTCTGGCTATACCCGTGGACACTGTTGTCTGAGGTTCTGCATTCTGCCTCAGAGGTGCTCTACTTCGCCGCGAAATTGGCAGCTGATTCCTCCCTTCACTGCTATCCTTTCATCATCACCTGTTGAGCTGGAACAACATTTATGGACACCACAGGGAAGTGCCTGCTAGATTTAGGGACCAGTTGTTGCTTTCATAGGTGTATGGTTTGATAGGATTTCTTCAGAAAGAACGTAATGCCACTGTATACATAATGCTGGAATATCCCATAAGCTGCTCTTAAAAGCTGCATGTTTGTAAAACACATGGCTCCAGGTGTAGCCAACATATTTATTTAATTAGTTGTGCATTAAATGCATTGTTTAACCTTATTTAAAAAGCGTGAATGGAAAGTTACTGAAACCTACCTAGAACAGTCAGATTAGCTCACTCAGTGCAACATGGGGCTGTCTTACATTCCACCTGCCTTCATTTAGGTCCCCATGGGCCCTCCCCTGATCCTGCTCACCCACCACCCTCCTTGTCCTTGTGAACATGCCACACAGCTATTGCATACGAGTGTGCGGTAGAAAGAATTTCCATGAAGCCAGTGGTCTGAAAGGAATGCAGGGATACTGGTGGTGTGACCAGCCTCGGTGACGTCAGCCCCTTGGGGCACAACGGCCAGACTCTGCTGTTCACTGGCCAGGGGGATGCACTGACCTCCTGCTTGCCTGCAGAACCCTCCCTATGTCAAGAACCCGTCCTTCCTGAGGAGGATAAAGAGCGCAGTGCCACTGCCACTGCAGAAACAGTGATAATCATAAATTGACAGAAGTGGGAACTAGGACGGCAAATCGCTGTCAGGGGGCGGGAAAGCGAACAGATTGCATGTGCCATAACTTTCCTGTGCCAGCTTGTGCTGGCAGGAGTGTGATTCAGAAATTGTCATTACGAGTCACTTGAGCCCGGGAACCCATTAGGGTAAATGGACCTGTGACACAGCTATAAATTACCCTCCTCTGCATAGTGCCTGTGAGGTTTGGAAGATATTGAGAGTGGAGTGCGCGGTGAGCACGCAGAGGGCTGCGATGGGAAGGTTACGGGGCAAAGAATGAAGTGGGGGCCATGGTCTCCTGCCTTTACCGTCAGCTTAGGCGCGCAGCTCCGATGCCGGAATCTGGTGCTCGGACGCGCTCGACTGCTGAACTGGCTACTGACATTACTGATGAGCAATGGCGCAATTGCTGTGCGCTCACCTCCCGCATTTCCGCCAGCAGCAGATTGAAAATCATACATTACAAATTCCTACAGCGGACATACTACACGCCGGTGAGAAAACGTAGATTTGGCCTGGCAGATGATGATCGTTGTGTGCGATGCCATGCCGAACATGCGGATATTCTGCATCTTGCATGGGAATGCCCTCAGATAGCGCGCTACTGGCAGCAGGTGACAGATGCCCTCGCGGAGATGACGGGGGAGGCTGTGCCCCTGGACCCCTTGGTGGCACTTCTCGGGTATACTCTGCAGCTCCCAAGATCTTGCTGGAAACTCGTTGATACCGCGCTCCTCTTGGCAAAGAGACGGGTTGCGAGCCGTTGGGGTCGAGGTAGGGCGCCCAAATTTAAGGACTGGCTAGCGGACTTGACCTATTGTCAAGACCAACATACTACATTCGCCGAGTTGCTGCCCATCTCGAGCCGGCCTAGTGATATTTGGGGTCCACTGGTGAGCTATTTACTCACGCGCTCAGATGACGCAGACGTGCCTACAGAAAACCATGCTGTTGCTTGACGCTATGACTTGACATTTAGCTCAAACCATTATTCCCACACATACGACCCTTTCTCATTCTGGACGGTCCTTAAAGGGACCTCTTATCCTCGAGCCTTGGCGAACCGGTCTGCCCTCCATGCTCTACACAATGCCTGGGGATTTGGACCTCCCTCCTGATGGCACCTCTTCCCCCCCCCCTTCCCCCGGCCCCCAGGTTGTTGAAGGCTCCCCTAAAACCCCTCCCGGCACGTGCTCTCATTTTATCTATCGCATACCATTCCGTGCCATCTCACATGTCGATCTTTATGGTACTGATGGGTGACTGTTGGGATTGGTGGGATGCGACTGCTGTGACGTGTGTGTATTTGCCTGACTGGGTTACCACATCTGCTAGATACCTTTTTCTTTCGGAGCGAGAATGGACTGCCTCTTAGTTTCTTCAATGTTGGGGAGTTTCTCCTACTGTTATGAAACTGTACAAAAAATTAAAAACGCTGTTCTGCTGCTGCTCATCCTTCAATGCCCCACAACACCGGCTGTGTCGCTATTCTCGTTCACAGATGGGCTGCGCCGCCGGGCCTCAGGGATGCCGGCCACTAGGCTGTGTTATGATTACCGCATTACGCTGCCGGCCTCCGTGTTGTAGGTGCAACGAGCTGTGTACTGTGTCTTACCTTGTGCAATAAAGCAGTGTTGAACTCCCAAAAAAAAAAAAAAAAAAAAGAATGGAGTGGGGACGGAGGATGTAGACTTATTTCAGGGAAAGGAGAAAGGAAGACAAGAGGCTGACAACAGATTCTACAGCGATGGAAAATAGCCAGAATAAAGCTAAAGGCTTTGCATAGGTGGAAATCCATACAAACAATCAGGCCATGATGCTAGCTTGCCATGCAATGCCCCCTCCCCCTCTCCTCCAAAGAGGGACCGTAGAGCCACGCGGGCTCGGTTGCTTACACTGGCCTCAGTGTGCAGGGTAGTGCCTGCAGACTTTCTTATCTTTAGGGGGGCCATCTGTTGCTAATTAGCATGGCCGAGCTAAGGCCAAGCTAATTAGAAACATATGCCCCCCCCTAAAAATAAGAAAGTGCTTCATGACAGCCGTGAAGCAGACTACCCAGTCCGGATGGGCCTTCCAAAAGGGAGAAAGGGCAGTGGCCCAAAAGCATCCTTTTCAATGGGAAGCCAGCGTATAGCATAAATGCTGATGCGACCCAATAAAAATGATGGGCGGAGCTTCAAGTCCCCTTCTGAAATCTCCTCTCTCACTTTAGGGCTTGCCAGGCGTGTAGCGCATGCGCTGCCACGCTTGTCGAGACCTAAAAAGCTCTGAACATTCCTTCATCGTGGAATGTCTGAAACCCACACATGAAATGGTATTTGCCTGAAGACAACTCTAAGCAGAGATAGGTGTAAAATTTGGTTTAGATCAGTTTACTAAAAGTGTGCTCTTAGCCTGGTGTAGACTGTGAAAAATACACAGATAGAGAGGCCTCTGCATTCCACTATAAGGTGCTTGGCTACATTTGCAATTAAAGGCTCCCTGAGTCAAGAGGAGGAAGCTTGTTCCTTCGTGCCAGACTTCCTGTTAGATGGTCTAAGTACCTGGAGTTCTGTGTGAGGCCAATAGTTGTGATACAGACTAATATGTCCGTTTACCTTCTCTTATGTCTAATGCGCAACATACACCAATAATTCATAGTTAAATGTGAACTACCCCCGTGTGGTCCGCACTGCATTCTCTCCACATTCTGAAACTGTGATTCTGCTTTTACTCCTGTACACTAAAGCCTTGACCGCACTTGAATGATGTACTGCATTATTTTTTTTTCAGCTTAATAGATTTTTATTAAGTTTAAACAGAACACAAGCAAAAACAATACAATAATGAAGATAAATATAATAAGTTAAAACAATATAATTAAGAAAGAATCCAAAAAAGTAAAGAAAAGAAGAAGAGGGGAGAAAGAGAGAGAGAGCAGAGGTGAAGGTAAGGGAGGGGGAAGAAGACAGAGAGTGTAGAAGGAAGATGAGAAAAAGAAGCAAGGGGAAGAAGAGAGTATGCGGATATAATATAGGTCAAAAACTTATGACGGATGGGTAGAAGAGAGGTAAGTAAGAAAAGGGAGCCATAGGAGATCAGATTTGATTTTTAAAGGAATAGAAGAAGAAGAGGCGGTAGAAATCCTATGTTCATCACATATGAAATTCCACCAAGTTGTGACAGAGAGTTTGGAATTATCTTTCCAACAAGATAAAATGACTTTAAAGGCAACAGCAATGAACAAATCAAGTAATCTAGCATGAGAAGAGACCATATCTAAATCATCTGATATGGAACCAAAAAATACATTTGCTAACATAAAAGGGCTAGAACAGTGAAACATACGCATGCATATATCCCATATAGATTTCCAAAATGAGAAGACAGAGGGGCATTCAAACAGTTGATGTTTAAGTGTACCTGTTTCGGAGGAACAAGACCAGCATACAGAAGGTGATGAAGGTGAAAACTTGGAAATACTTACAGGTGTAAAAACAACTCTATGATAAATGAAAAAAAGGGACTGCGTAATGCGTGTAGCAATAGAAGTCTTAAATAATTTGGACCATAAACGATCCCAAACATCAACTGGTAACGAGAAGTTCAAATCATCTTCCCAAGCAATCTCAACAAAGGACTTGGGGCGAACAGAAACATAAGATACCAATAATTTGTATACAAGGGCAGCTTTTGGTTGGTGTAAAGAGAACAATCGGTAAAGTGGGGACATAGGGGAGAAGGAGGGTAGAGCATCCGGTGGTGAAAGGGAAGCTAAGTGAGAATGAATAGCATTAGTTATGATCGTATACTCCTGTAAACATGAAGCGGGCAGTTGATAAATCTTCTGCAATTCAAGAAAAGGGAGAATTGAATTATTAAAAAAGAATTGATGTACAAAAGAAATACCCTTTTCTTTCCAATAATTGTAATAGAAAGACTTGCCCTTATATTTGAGAAATGTATTATACCACACAATGGACGATAAAAAGCATTGGAGGAGAGATAGGCCTTTAAAAAAAGTGTCACGTAACAGCGATTGTGAATATTTCAGTACTGGGTGTTTGGACAAAAAGGAACAATTGGACATAAAAACAATATGCTGAAACGAAAAGTTGTTCAATAAGGAGCGTTCAAACACCACCCATCTGGGTACCGGTGAAGTCAAAAAGTTATATGCTAATGAGAAGGATTGTTTAATAAGAAAAGCAGAGTGGTATAGTTTGAAATTAAGAAAACGAACACCTCCTTCACTTTTAGACCTAATGAGAGTTTGCATAGCAATGCAGGGGTGTTTGTTATTCCATAAAAATTTAGAACATATGGAATTCAGACATTCAAAATATGAGTAAGGGATTTTTATAGGGAGCATAGAGACAGTATAAAGAATATGTGGCGTAATCATCATTTTAATAGTGTCCAGCCTACCCCACCAGGAGACCAGGTTTGGAGAAGGGATTGGATTTTTTGGACAATGAAGTCAAAAGTAAACTTAAGTGTCTCAGCAAATGAGGAGGAAAACCAAATACCCAGGTATTTTATTTTGGATGGGCACCAAGCAAAGTCTGTAGAGTCAAACATGTAATGGTAACAAATGGAATTAAGGGGAAGGACTTCTGTTTTGGATAGATTAAGTTTGTACCCTGAGATGGATGAATATAGGCGAACTTCATCCAAAAAGTGTGGTAGTGATGAGACCGGGTCAGCCATGTATACTAGAATATCGTCTGCATATGCAGAGATTTTTGTTTCAACAGAGGATAATTTGAAGCCACGGATATTGGGGTTAGTTCGAATACGTTCCAGGAAAGGCTCAAGACATAAAATAAATAGTAAAGGGGAAAGAGGACAACCCTGTCTTGTGCCCCTAGACAAAGAAAAAAATCTAGAAAACTGGTTAATGACAAAAATACTAGCTCGGGGAGAGGAGTACAGGAGCTTAACCAAGGAAATAAAAAAGGGACCAAAACCAAAACATTGCAATGACCTAAACATAAATTGCCAATTAATCCGATCAAATGCTTTTTCTGCATCCAGGGATAGAGCTGCAAGGGGAGACTTGAAAGATTTACTATGTTGGCAATCATACAGGCATTATCAGAGGCTAATCTACCTTTTACAAAGCCAACCTGATCAGTTTTAATCAAACTGGAAGCAAGAATTTTAGCGAAGATTTTACAGTCATAATTAATCAAGGATATTGGGCGGAAATTCTTGCATTGGGAGTGATCCTTGTCAGGTTTGGGAATTATAATAATAAGCGCTTCCAAAAATGAGCCTGACGCTTTAGCAGAGGAAATGAATGAGTTAAAAAGTTGAAGTAACTTGGGTGCAAATATGGAGTGAAATGCAGAGTAAAACTCAATGGGGAATCCAACAGGACCTGGTGCTTTGGATGGCCTGAAGGACTTCTTGAAGGGAGATGTCTTTTTCTAAGTGGGCAAATTCATCGGGAAGTGAGGGAGGAGAGGGGCGACCTTCAAAGAAAGACGTTAAGTTAGAATCCGATGGATAAGTGTCATCTGTATAAAGATTGCGATAATAATTATGAAAAACCTCCGCAATGTCCTCATCCGAGGAAACTAATGTAGTAGTTAGGTCATTAAAAATGGGACCAATCAATTTACGCTCAGATTTGATTTTGAGATAGTTTGCCAACATTTTACCAGCTTTGTTTTGACCGCCATGATATTTGGATTTAATTTTTAGGAGGGTATTACAAGCCTCGACAGTAACTATTTTATTCAACTCGGATTTGGCTTTAATTAAATTCTGCAGAGCATCTTTGGATTTGGAGGAAAACTACGAGTGTTCAAGATTTTTAATATGCTTGAGTTATTTATTTATTTAACGATTTATAAAGCGCCTGGTGACCCGGAGGCATCCCCGCGCTGTCAGAGCTTGAGAAGGCCAAGAGAGGGGAGGAGCTTATTTGGGAAAAAGCAAAGTTTTAAGCTGTTTGCGGAAGCGTAAGTAGCAGGGTTCCAACCGCACACAGCGGGGGAGCGAATTCCAGCGTGTGGATGCTTTTACTGAAAAGCGCTGGCCTCCCGTGCTTACCCTCCTGAACTTAGGGACATTTGCCAATCGCTCATTGTCCGAGCGCAGGGATCTCGAGGCTTTGTACGGGGTAACCATATCTCCCAGAATAGAAGGGCCTTGTCCATTGAGGAGTTTGTGAGCGATGCACATTGCCTTAAACTCGATCCTCTCTCGCACTGGCAACCAGTGGAGAGTCTTAAGCGCTGGTCTGGCGGAGGCTCTAGAGGGAAGACTCATTAGCATCCGAGCAGCCGCATTTTGGGTTTGTTGTAGCTTGCCCAGCGTAGTTTCAGGGGCTCCTAAATAGACAGCATTGCTGTAGTCCAATCGTGCAAGGATCAGTCCTTGGACCAGGAGTTTCCTTGATTGGAGAGGGAGCAGCGGAAGGATCTTGCGGACTGATCGCATAAGTCCGAAACAGGTTCCCGCTGTTTTAGTTGCCTGGGTTTTCATAGACAAGTCCGGTTCGAGCCAAACCCCCAGACTCTTGATCTCCTTCTTGGGAGCGGGCACATCACCCATAGCATCGGGCCAAACAGATGATGGAATTGCTGACCATTTCTTGCCCATCAGCATAACTTCAGTTTTGGACCCGTTGAATTTGAGTGAGGACTCGCACATCCAGAGATGAATTTCCTGGAGGCAGTGCAAGAGATTGTCTGGGCATTGGTCAAGATGTGAGGGCGAGACGACCAATTGTGTGTCGTCCGCATAGCTCACAATCTTGATGCTGAAGGGGGCAACTACGTCCTCTAGTGGGGCCATATAGGCGTTAAAAAGAGTGGGACTAAGTGAGGAACCCTGGGGCACCCTACTAGTCAAAGGCAGAGAATCAGAGTGGGAGTTGCCATCCCAGACCTGGAACGAACGGCCCGACAGAAATGACTCTATCCAGGCCAACGCGGTGCCCCCAAGTCCCGCCCTGGCCAGCCGGTGGAGCAAGATTGTCATATTTGAGGCGATTAGTTTTCTTTTTTTTTGTAACATACAAAATAGTAAATGCTCTAAAAGCAGCTTTAAAAGCACCCCAATTATTAGGAATAGAGGTGTCGGAAGAGTCATTAAGGAGAAAAAACTCATTATTGAAAGCCGTAGCTTCCTTAACATAAACAGTATCAGACAATAAAAATGTATTGAATTTCCAACGACTGAATTTGGGGGAAGTCAAGGAAAGATCAACGGCAGCATGAACAGGGGCATGGTCAGACACGAAAATGGACCCAATATTGGACTTTTGAATGGACGGAAGGAGGGATTTACTAACCATAATGTAATCTATCCTGGAACGAGTATGATGTACATTAGAAAAAAAGGTATATTCAAGGGTGTCAGGATTACATATTTTCCAAACATCGTAAAGAGGACGCGAGGCAATGGCAGATTGGAAACATTTATGAGTCTTATCAGGATGAAATTTGTGAGAGGAGAGCCTATCAGAAAAAGGATCTAACCATTGATTAAAGTCACCAGCTATTACAATATTTGGACAATCAATAGTAGAAATAAGGATCTTAATATCATTCCAAAATTGTGGATCTGGTCTAACTGGGCCATAAATGTTTAATAGAACCAAAGTTGTATTTTGGATCACAACCTTTGCCATTACCCAGCGTCCCTCGTCATCATGCTGAGAGGATAAAATCTGAGCCGATAACCCTTTATGGAACAAAACCGCAACACCCCCTTTTTTGTTACCTGCAGGAGAGAAAACCAATTGGCCCACCCAATGCCTTTTTAATTTAGAAGATTCAACATCTGTACAATGAGTCTCTTGGAGAAAAACAACTTGAGAATTGATTTTAGATAAATGAGACAGTACCTTCTGACGCTTGACAGGATGACCAAGACCTCGTACATTCCACGTCACAAAATTACACATGATGGAAGGGAAGGCGGGGGCAATATACGTCGGGTGGACACACTTTAGGAGAACATCTACAAAATAGGACAGAGGAAGAAGAAACGTTACACCAGGAGAAAACGTCCAATACAAATATAGTAAGAAAATGCAATAAAACCAAAAGCACTGTGAATGGCACCAGAAACCAAAGAAGCCATAATACGAGAAACAGAGACAAACTAGGGAGAAAGAAGAGAGAAAGTACCCAAGTCAGAGGAAGAATGAATAGAAAGAGACAGCAAGAAAGGACTGAAAGAAAAAAGGGAGGAACAACAGGAAAGAAGCAAGAAAACAGATCAAGGCAAAAAAGCCAGGTCTGTGAGAACAGAAATAGCCAGTACATCAGGGGCTAAAACACGCCAAAGAAGACACAGGTCCCAATGAGCAGCAGAAAAGCAAGAACGGGTGGAAATAGGGAGAAATCTAGAAACCTCAAGAAGGAGGGAGACAAATAAAAGGAATCATGGCAGAACCAGAAGAAACAAATAACCACAACAGATTCAGGCGTGCAAGAGATAAATCAACCATTAGTGTCCATTTCAGATGAGGATACAGACTGTAGATACGCATGGAGCTTCTGAGGATCGTCGAAGGAGCGGGTACGACCATTATGTGTGATCTTGCAGAAACAGGGATGCAGGATACCATATTGAATGTTCAGCTGACGCATTTGAGGACGAAGATTAAAAAATTCCTTTCGTCGGGCATTGGTTGCATTAGAAAGGTCCTGTGAAAGAAAAATGTTATGACCTGACCATACAAGACGACGTTTGAGTCTGGCAGATTTGAGCACAGTCATTAGTTCGGTAAACTCAAGGAATAATATAATAATGCCACGAGGCTTAGAGGCATTGGACGTAAGACGTCCTAGGCGGTGAGCTCGCTGGATATTAAGTGGATGGGACGCAGGTTGGAGGTCTAAAAGTTCATGCAGGATTTTTCGAACAAATGACACCATGTCTGACCCCTCAATATTCTCCCGGACACCATATAAGCGCAGGTTATTCCTCCGATTACGATTTTCAAGGTCCTCTGTGTGGAGCTTAAACATTTTAATTTCTTTTTCCAATTGGGGAATTTTAGAAGTAACATCCTGCATAACACTGACATGCTGTTCTAAGTTCAGGACTTTACCCTCCATAACGACCCATCTCTCCTCAATTTGTTTAAGCTTCTCATTAGTAGCAGACATGAAAGGTTAAAGACCTCGTACCTCCTCCAGAATGGAATCCAAAATAGGATTAGAAGATGAGAGGATAGGAGAGGGGGGGTCATTTTTGGGTCTCTTTGGTTTTGTGAATGAAAGAGTAGATTTATTATTGTTTGCATCATGAGACATTGCGACAGATGAAGAGCACTACAAATAGTAGGGTTTCTGAAGAAAATGTCGTGAAAATCTCCAAAAAGGAAAAAAAAAACAAATAGAGGGTCACAGGAGCACAAAGTTGAAGTACACAACCGTATGGGAGCAAAAAATAAATGGCAACTGCAGCTCTCAACTACCTTGGATGCCCAGAGTAAGGTGAAAAAATACCCTCACCTGAAGGACAAAATGCTCTCTATGACAATGAATCTGCCATGGATTATGAGAGAAAAGAAAAAAAACAAGGTGGACAGCATTCAGATAAGGAAAATGCAGTCATGTTCGTAGGTGGCTCAGAAAATAATGACTGACAGTACTAGCACTAAAATGGCCGCCACAACCAAGAAGACTGAAGTGCTGAGGAGAGAAGCCACAAGAAGCTGTGCATGAAGAGAAACAGCTGTGCCATACCTTGAACCAGAACGTAGAGAGGCAGTCAGGATAGAGCATGCATGAGGAAGAAGGCTGCCATGACTTCTGGATGCAGCCAAGGAGCAGGAGAATGGACGCAGGCTCAGTGGCTCAAAATGGGGGCCGCCCGCGTCCCAATGCTGAAGAAAACTGTCGATGGAATTTTCAGGCGAAAAACGGCATAAAAGTCGCCTAATCTGCCCGCGTTAGTTTCAGGGCATATTCCGACACAGGTAGCTCGGCACGTCAGGCGCTCCTCGGCCGTTCAGTGGGGAAGAAAGAAATTATAGCCCGTAGCTCGGCGGAGCTCATGGGAGAGCCGTCCGTCTCCAACGGCGTGCAAAGCACGCCCCGATGTACTGTATTATTATCTTTATTTTGTTTTATAGTTAGGTTTATTTTACTTTCATTTGTAGTTTATTGTTGATGTTGTGCTAGATGCAAATCCACTTTGATATTCTGAACTGTAACCTATTTGGTCTTCACCCTATAATTTCTGCTTCTATTTGTTTTCCATTAAAACTAGGTAAAGCGCTCTGCAGGCCTTGGGCCTTCTTTTTGCTTTTTATATCTGGATAATGAAAGACACTTTTGAAGCGAAGACAAATATTGGTGCATCCTTGTCTTTGACTGACAGTTGGACTGCTGAGTGAAATAACTGTGCCTCGAGGTTACTGCCTGTATGCAAAACCACTGTTGTATAAGATCTCGAGTAGCATTTGCCACCACTGGATGGTAAAGAATAACTCTGAACGAACCTATTAAAAATCGTTACTTCCGGGGTAAAGTGACTGCATCGAACTGGTGAAGACACTGTTTCATCATCTTCTCCAACTCATCGAGGTCAATTCATTTGAAACCCCTTAACATTTTCTTTGATCCTCTTGTCTAAGCTTGGTTTCTTGATGAATTGACGTCCATAATGTCCCTTTTGAACACAAACGTCTCACTATGAGTATGCAAAATGCATACTCCCAGCCGACCACACCAACTGAGGAGGACAAAGGTCAGTAAAACCTGAAAAAGGCAGCAGCTAAAGCGAAGCTGCACAGAGCATCCAAACTTCTCACGTGGTGATCATGCGACATGTTAGACCATGTAAAGACATTTCACAGGTAGCATTATTTTTCTTGGACCCATGCCCTGGATAATGTGTTGCTTCAGAAAACTGATTAAGTTTAAGATAAATTACCCCGTATGACCATGTGCTATCCAGGGATATTTTGCGATGCACCAAAACCCCAACATTGAAAATCACCAAGGAGACACTCATTTTTTTTATCAGTTTTACATTTACCCATAGATTTGCATTAATTTTGATAAATTTACATGTAAACTGTTGCCCTCGTTGACTGCACTTAACACAGATACACCTAAATCTCTGTTATTTTGACAGCTGTAAAGGCATGAATGGTAAAGGATATGCTTTTCAAATGTAAGTATTAGGTAGGTATGGGTTTTGGTGTGGTATGGGTAATTTTAGGGTTAAGGGTGAGTATGGGTTTTGGGGTGGCAAGGGTAATATTAGGGTTTAGGTGGCTATGGGTTTTGGGGTGGCATGGGAAATTTTTGTTTTTAGAGTGGGTAAGGGTTTTGGTGTGGCATGGGTAATTTTATGGTTACAGTGGGTAGAGGTTTTGGGGTGGCATGGTCAATTTTATGGTTTAGGGCAGCTATGGGCTTTGGGGTGGCAAGGGTATTTTAGAGTTCAGTCTAGATATGGGTTTTGGTTGGCAAGTGTAATGTTAGGGTTTAGGGTGAGTATAGGTTTTGGGGTGGCAAGTGTAAATTTAGGGTTTAGGGTGGGTATATATTTTGGGGTGGCATGAGTGGTTTTAGGGTTTAGGGTGGGTAGGAACTTTGGGGTGGCAAGGGTAGTTTTAGGGTGGGTGGGGAATTTGGGGTGACAATGGTAGTTTTAGGGTTTAGGGTGGTTAGGGGCTTAGGGGTGGCAACTGCGTTGTAAAGGCAGATGATGTAATGGCATGTGTTGTGGAGACATATGTGGTGTTCCAACTTAGAATATTCTTAGGTGTGGAATGTTTATGTATTCTATGCTTGAGGGATTCTATGAGCCCCATACAACCATTTTTGTCTTCTACCAGCGATATAAATCAGGCCATTTTGTTGGTGATTTGTCTGAAGGCTGAAAAAGACAGGTTTTTATCCCACAAGGTGGTTTGGAGGGCTTTGTGTAGATATTTGTTTCGGGAGGATTTTTTTTATCTGTTTCAACATTTTTGGAAAAGTGCTTTACTGATTTGTGAGTTTTCTCAATTGAGTTTTATTTTGTACCAGCTTTTCACTGTTGAAAACATCCTTCCTAATGATTGGTTGGTTACTATAAATTCCAGCCGCACTTGTGTTGGAGATGCTCTTTTTAACACCTAGAAAGTTTGTTAATAGATCTGAACAAGCAATTTATTTACAATTGTGGAGTCTTTTCCATGTTGAGTGACACTACCTCCGGATAGTGTTGGCAGGAGCCTTGCTGCCATCACTGCTAGCAGATGTTTAAAAGATAGCCTTTCCAATTTTTTGCTAGAATGCTGAAGGCAAAAGTTAACACACCAGCCCTTTTTTCATGTAATTCTTCTGAGCTTGTTGGTTGAATCTGTTATCTAGGTAGACTCCTAGATATTTGTAGCTTGAAACTTCCTCCAGCATCTTACCATTCAACCAGATTGTGAGTTTACAGCTCGGTCTGTTTTGGGTCAGCATGGTTTTTGACTTGCATTTATTGATTTCCAGTTTGTTCATTCTTACATAGTCCTGTGTTTCTATTAGTGCCCTCTGGGGGCCGACTTGTGTTAGGCTCATTAGAACCACATCGCAGCATATGGGAGGTGCAACAGGGATAAAGCCCCAAGACGGAGGGAGGGGGAGTGTTGGGCCATCCAACATTTGTGCTAGGTCACTCATGAACAAATTGAATTGGGGGAGTGCCAGCACACATCCTTGTTTCAAGCCCGTGTTTGTTAGGATCTTCCTCTAGAACCTTGTACCATTGCCTACTTTGATTCTTACCCATGAATCAGAATACAGTTGTATTATTCCTCGAAGTATATTTCCTAGGATATTCCTGTCTTTTAGCTTGTTCCACTGCCTATGTCAGTCCACACAGTCAAAGACTGCCTTAATATCTGTAAAGCGAAGTTGTAATCTTTTTCTTTCCCTTCTACATTTGTCAGCTATTTGTGACACTGCTAGATGACCTCCAGCTTATCTTCTCCCTTTCTTCCTCCCCCCAGTCAATATCCAATTTCCACTCAGTTATGACGTTTATCCAAGACTGGATGAACCACAACCACCTGAAGCTAAACCCCGACAAAACGGAGTTGGTGCTGACGGGTGGTTGCGCCAGTCCCTGGTCCTCTCGCTTCTGGCCCTCCTCCCTTGGCTCCCCCCCTCCCCTTCTTCCTCTGTAAAAACCCTAGGTTTCAAACTCAATGACCACCTCTCTCTCCATTTTCAAATCAGTTCAGTTGTTTCCTCATCGTTCCTTTCCCTCCGCACCATCCGTAAAGTCTCTCGCTTTCGCTCTTTCTCCGCACTCAAATTCATAGTCCTGGCGATGGTTATTTCCCGCCTGGACTATGGAAATGCCCTTTATAGTGGCATGCCTGCGTACATCGCGAGACGCCTTCAGTTGGTTCAAAACCAGGCGGCTCGCCTGGTCTTCAATTTACCCAAATCTCACCACGTCACTCCTCTTCTTAAGTCCTTGCACTGGCTCCCTATACCGGAACGAGCCCTGTTCAAGCTAGGCTGCATTATTTTTAATACCCGATCTGGGTCGGCCCCCGCCTTTATCACATCCAAAATTCACCCATATGCCCCTTCCAGGGAGCTGAGCTCTTCTACCCAACAACTTTTCGTAGTTCCCCGTTTCAGAAGACAAAAATGGGGTGGCTCCAAATTTTCTACAATCGGTCCCACTTTTTGGAATTCCCTCCCGGATCCCTTGAGATCCTGTACCCAGTACTCTCTTTTTCGCAAGGCACTCAAAACCTTTCTCTTCACCAAAGCTTTCCCTTCCTAATTGCACCTTAGGCGCCCCCGTTTCTTCTGCCCCCCAGGATCTGTAGCACTTCTATAGTGCCATGAAACCGCTCGGTGTACGTGCGCTCAAGAAATATTTTAAACTCAAACTTAATATATTCATCGTAGTACCAGTTCCTTTTTCTGAATCTGGTTTAGTTGGATGGGATCAAGTTCTGCTTCTCCGACCACTCTGTAAACTCTGCCAGAATTTCCAATGCATAGTATTTAGCTTCAACATCGAGTAGTGCGATGAGACAGTAGTTTATTGGGTTTCTTCGGTCACCCCCTTTGTGAATTGGGGTTATTATGGAACTTTACAAGCTAGGTGGAATGCTGCCTAGTAGTTCTACTTAGGTGAATAGCTTTGTGAGATATGTCCCCCAGATTTGTGTTCCTCCATTGAAGATTGCTTGGGGGATGCTGTTAGGTCCCTGTGCGTTGTTACTTCTTCCTCATTTTATTATATCTATGGTGTCATCAATTTATATTTTTTGATCTGAGTATTTATCGTTGGGTGGCCCTGTTGTTGCGATTGTCGTTGTTCCTATAGGGTGTTGTTACATTGGCTGCAATAGAATCTTTCCTTCAAATATTTTTGCCAGGGACTCTGCCCTGTCCTCTTTTGTACATTTGAGTTGTTCAGGATTTTGATTGGCCTACTGAGGTTGTTTACTTGGTCCCAGAAATTACTCATGTTGGTTTGTTTTGAGTTAAATACTAGTTTGGTCCAGTTTGCCTTGCCCGTTGTTCTTTTTTCAGTAGTTTCTTGTCGTCCTTCCTAAGTTGGCATACCTTTTCCCATCCTTTTTGATCTGTGTCAGTGGCTTTGTTATTCCTGACTGCTTTCCAAAGTTCCAGTTTTAATGCTTTCAGTTTGTGTGAAGTGGCTTCTTTTTACTTCCCAGTTTTCTACCTGTGACTATCTGACCTTAGTGATGTCAGATTGGATGTAAAGTCTGTCCAGGAGCTTATAAAATGTATGGTTTTATTGCAACTGGTCATTACTTGGTTCATTATAGTGTGATTTAACTCTTGTAGGGATGTGTTTTTTCCACCTCAGGCTTTTTAAATGTGTTGTTTTTGTTGTACCATCTAGTACCTAATTGGTTTTGTGCCATCAAGGATGTACTCTGAAATGTATGCGTTGTTGGCTGTGATCACCCTGCATCATGAAGTTAATTGAGAACTGAACTAGTTGCATCAATAGTGATAGAAAGATGATTGTGTAGTCCAGTATTGATTGTGCACTTGCTCTGTGGAAAGTGAATTTCGGGGGGAATCCCCCGTTTTTCTTTCATTAATGCCTTGCATGCCAAGGAACTCTAGCATAGTCACGAGTTCCTGACCTGTGAGATTAGGGCGATATGTCGCCAACTGGAATTGTGTTGGCACATCCCAGTATGCGTTGTCAGATGTTAGTTTGTCGTCTTTGTCCAGTGTATGAATCAGATTGGAAATGAAGTAGCCTGTTATGATTATATCCCAGGGGGGTTGTGTGTTTCTTACATCTGCCACCTTTGTTAATAGTAACAAATGTAAAGCTTTTTTTTTGTTTGTGCTTGGATGCATGTATGTATTGATCAATAGCACTGTTCTGAATCCCAAATTCAGTATACAGACATAATATCGAGTACAAAAATATCGAGGTAGTGAAATATCGAGTTGTAAATATCGAGTAGACAAAATATCGATAAGACAAAATATAGACTACAAAAATATTGAATAGAAGGACAATAATATCGAATCAAAAATATAGAATGGACAGAATATTGAATGGACAGAATATAGACAACAGAAATATCGAGGGACAGAATATAGACAGCAAAAACATCGAGGGACAGAATATAGACAAAAAAAATATCGAGGGAAAGAATATAGACAACAAAAATATCGAATTTTAGTTAAGTAACTAAGTCAATTTATGGTATTTAATTTTTGCGTAATATAATTCTGGAGCGGGTTGTGAGTTTTTAAGGGAATAGGGTGGGAAGTAATTTAATTCTAATTAATTAAATATTTTAAATTATTGGTATTTATGTACAATTAATTGTTAATTAATTATTAATTGGCAATTAATTAAAATATAATTGGTAAATAATTTTTATTAATTGATTAATTGACAATTATGTGAATTTTATTTATTTATTTTCTGGAGCAGGTTGTGGGTTTATAGGGGAATAGGGTGGGAAGTAATTTAATTATAGTTAATTAAATATTTTAATTTATTGCTATTTATGTACAATTAATTGGCAATTAATTATTAATTGGCAATTAATTAAAATATAATTGGTAATTCATTTTTAATAATTGATTAATTGATAATTATGTGAATTTTATTTATTTATTTTCTGGAGCGGGTTGTGGGTTTATAGGGGAATAGGGTGGGAAGTGATTTAATTACAATTAATTAAATATTTAAAATTATTGGTATTCATGTACAAGTAATTGTTATTTAAATATTACTTGGCAATTAAAATATAATTGGTAAATAATTTTTAATAATTGATTAATTGACAATTATGTGAATTTTATTTATTCATTTTCTGGAGCGGGTTGTGGGTTTATCAGGGAATAGGGTGGGAAGTAATTTAATTATAAAGAATGTAATTTTTTTTATTGGTATTTATTTAGATTTAATTCCAATTTAATTTGTAATTGGTAATCATTTAGTTTTAATTGGTAATTAATTTATATTAATTGATTAATTGATAATTATGTTATTTTTGTAGTGGATAGGGGAATTGGGTGTAAAGTCATTTAATTGTAATTAATTACATTATTAATATATAAATTGTTTTTTAATTAATAGTTAATTATTTTTAAATGTTCTTATAATTTATTGTTATTTGTAAATATTTTGTATTAATAGGTAATTATTTTTTAGTAATTACATTAATTTTATTGTTTGAATTTGAATAAATATTATAATATCTTAAATTGAGAATTAATTTTTATTAATTAGAATTTGGTATTAATATTTAATTTATTTTCAAATGTTTACTTTCCCTACTGTTGCACTCACTGGAGTCAGAATAGTAATTTTTTCCCCTACACTATCCAACGCTTTCCCTACTGTTGCACTCCCTGGAGTGGGAATAGTAATTTTTACCCTCTCACTATCCAACGATTTCCCTACTGTTGCACTCTCTGGAGTGGGAATAGTATTTTATACCCCTACGATATCCACGTTTTCCCTACAGTTGCACTCACTGGAGTTTGAATATTAATTTTTACTCCTACGCTATCCAACGCTTTCCCTACTGTTGCTCTCACTGGAGTGGGAATAGTAATTTTTACCCCTACGCTATCCAATGCTTTCCCTACTGTTGCACTCTTTGGAGTGGGAATAGTAATTTTAACCCCTACGCTATCCAACATTTTCCCTACTGTTGCGCTCTCTGGAGTGGGAATAGTAATTTTTACTCTCCCACTATCCAACGCTTTCCCTACTGTTGCACTCTCTGGAGTTGGAATAGTAATTTTAACCCCTACGCTATCCAAAGTTTTCCCTACTGTTGCACTCACTGGAGTGGGAATAGTAATTTTTACACCTACGGTATTTAGCGCTTTCCCTACTGTTGCACTCACTGGAGTGGGAATAGTAATTTTTACCCCTATGCTATCCAACCCTTTTCCTACTGTTGTACTCTTTGGAGTGGGAATAGTAATTTTTACCCCTACGCTATCCAACACTTTACCTACTGTTGCGCTCTTTGGAGTTGGAATAGTAATTTTTATCTCTACGCTATCCAATGTTTTTCCTACTGTTGCGCTCACTGGAGTGGTTATATTAAATTTAAACCTCTCGCTGTCCTACGGTAAAAATATTGTGTATGTTTTGTTAATAATATGTGTATATATATATATATATATATATATATATATATATATATATATATATATATATATATGTATTAATGTAACTTTTTTTAGGGTATTTTAAAGTTACATTAATTATTTATTAATTGTAGATTAATTTAATTATTTTAAGTATGTTTACATTAATTATATTTATTATTATATTACGTTTTAATTATTTTAAGACATTTAAAAAATTCAATATTTTGACAGTCTATATTTTTTACAATCGATATTTTGGAGTCGATATTTTTGTACTTACCTGTTTGAAGATAGGCAGTCGATATTCTGGCATTTTATATTTTTAACTCGATATTTTTGTAGGTCGAAATTTTGTCTGTCGGTATTATGTCAGTGATCCCCAGATTCCTCCTTTGCGAGAGTTTGATTAAATGCTGGCTTGAGTTTGGAGATATGAGCTGTTCGGATTTAATGTTGAGTGATATGAACACAGAAATTGTCATTCCTTCTTCAGGGTTGCCATAGCACTCTGCTTTTTTTGCTTCTATTAAATAATGAGTGTGGCCTTCCAATGGCAGATTATCCAAGGCCCATGTCTCTTTAAGCGCTATTGTGTCGTATTCTTCCCAGTCTTGTGGTGGTATCCATTCCTCTAACTGTTTTTGAACTCTCACTATTTTCCATGATAGGAGATGTAATTGATCTTGTTTTATCTTTGTTGTTATCTTCTCCCCGGGTCTTATGTGCATGTAATGTTGTAGTGAGCCAGTGCCCCTGTGAGTTGTTGCGATAATTTTTGGTGTCTGAGTAGGTCATCTTAGGTGCTGGATTGGGGCTACTTCCTCGTGCATTCTGCAGGACAGAGTAAGCTAGAGTTTTTCTCGGTAGCTTAATGTTGAGTAGTGTTTTTTTTTAAATGTACACTTGCCATTGTGCTCAGGATAGTATTTCTTGGGTTGTCTTGTTGGTGTTTTGCCCCAGGTGCCAAAATGTTGTATATGATTCAGTATCAGTTGTACTGTGTCTTCTGACTGCCATGTGGTTAAAGTATGCTCATGGCTTTTGAGGTCCTTGTTGGGTTGGAATTCTGTCAATAGGAGGACTGTGGATTCTATGTTTTAGTCGTGGTATTTCAGCTGTCAGTTTTAGTATGTTGACCATGTGATGTGTATTATGGAGTAAAGATGATTTTTTGTGTGTCTTTGTCAGTTGGGGGAGGGGTTTTACCAGTCCAATAAGTGTGCAGCTTCTGGAGTGGTTTGTATTTCATCGGTTCGTAATATAACCCTGGAATTTGCTTATGAGCTAGGTTAAATTATTTGCATATTATGTGACTGCAAGCTCCTGTCCAGGGTGGAGTTGGGGCAGGCCTGATGGTATTCCATTTAGTTTTTTTCTTGAGTGCTGTGAGCAATTCCCATAGCACTGTTCATTGGGGGAGTTATTGTGTGGGCGCACTGGTTATGGCTCTCGTGCTTTTTTCCTGTGTTATTACGATTTGTATAATTGTCATGGGTGCAGCCAGACATTGTCCGGCACTGTTAAATAGACATCTGTGGTTGTTTGCACTGTTTTGTTGGTTATGAAGTGGCATTTTTGGGTTTATCTGTGCACCGCTACTAAGTTCCCTTTTGTTTTTTGTGAATCTTGTTTCTTTTGTTGCCACTTTGCGAACGTTATTAGTGTTATCTATTGCTGTACTTTTCTGTGCACTTCTTGACGGTAATTGTAGTGCAGGACTGCGTGCGCTTAGGACTTCTGTTTCTTCTGTGTCCCAATTGGTTGAACCTTCACCATCTAGTATGATATCCTCCTGAGTATCGGGCGAGCTAGGTTCTGACATGAGTTTTTTTTTTAAAGATGGGATATGGTCTGTTTCTCGACATGTTTTTTTCGTTGCTTTCCTGTCACTTTTTTTTTGTCTTTTTGATTGCCTTCGGTTTTCTGGTCATCTGTGTTTCCTCTTATTACTGTGTGGTCTTCATTTTATAGTTCCCTACTCAATGCTGTTTGTAGCTGTAAGCGCGTTATTCCTCCTGTGGGTATCTCGAGTCTGTCTGATGTCCCTGACCCTGTAGTACCGTCCTCACAAGTTTCGTGTAGTTTCATTTTCTGGTGTTCAATGTCAATGTTTACCTCTTTTACTTGGCTGTTTTTATTTGTTGTTGGAATGGTCGCTAAGTGTGCTTTTTTAATACTTATTATTTCTTCCAGAATTACCAGTAGATAGCTTATTCTGTCTGTGATTGGTCCACATTGGCATATTGCTTCTTTTAAATAGTGAGTGGCATGAACTAGGTCTGTGAACCTTTCTAGTTTGGTGTGGATCCCTGAGATTTGTGTGGCCACTACATTCATCTGGTCTATTTGTATGTCTAGTTTATCTGATTCCATTACCAATGTCCTTGTCGAGGCTTGTAAGGTATGTAGGAGCGTAATAAAGAGTCCGGCTGGCTGCAAGGATCTCCTGCTTGATGTTCTTTATCTTCTTTTATTTTGTTGTGTCAGTTCAGTCAATGTTTTGGACTGGCGCGCTAAGGTTGCGCCACTTATCGGGTGATTCCATGTCTGCTTTTGTTAGTGCTGTATCCTCTGTTGAGATAGTAATGATGCTTGCATTTTGTTTCCCTGTACTTTTAATTGCAAATTCCTGATTAATAATTTTTTCATCCATTACTTCGAGAAGTTTCCTGTTGCCTGAGAGGGAAAAAGATCTTAGCCAGGAATTTTCTCTTTCGTCCATTTGTGGCGTGGCATTTCTTTTTAGCACCTGATTGTTTTCCTGGTTTGTTATGGTTCTTGGCGTGGAGTGTGTGTTTTTTATCTTATGCAATTTGATCATTGTTATTAGGATTATAATGGGTCCTGTGTTTTTGGGTCTATTGTTTTTGGTTTGTTTGTCTGTTAGATCCTTTGTTTTTAGTTGTTCTTCTTCGTTGTTTTCAGTAGTAAAGTTGCTGATGAAGCGAGAGTGAAAACAAAAATTTTTGTACACCCCTCCCAAAGATTCCTCCCAATAACAGTAATATGTATTAATCGTGTGGTTTTGAAATTAACCAACATAAAATAGAATGCACACACACAAATACATGTGGGACACTAATTTGCTTGTGTTGCGAATCTTAATCTATTAATTAAGTGAAATCGTTATACTAATCTGGTACGCAAATGTTATAATCCAATGAAAATCCATGTGTATATGCTTTCTGTATGTCTTATTGTGGCAGAAATGATGGAGAATGGTAAGTAAACCATGCCTAATTGTTGCAAAACCGGCAGGTAATAACTAACTGGGTTACCTTAGAATGGGGGGAGGTAAACAGAAGGGCTATACTTCGAAATCTAACGTTTAATTGTGTTTGTTTCTATAATAGTTCCCATTGTGGCCCATGAGGCCTATTCCAAAATGGAAGTTTGCAAGACTCCGAAATTGTGGTGATCTACCCATGCGCAATTGTGTTCAAGAGAAATGCAAGCAGCCTGTGCATGTACAGCATGGGTCAAGGTCAGCATGGCCTGGGGATGTTGATGAGTGCCATATACGCATCGTGAGCATGGGAAACAAGCCTAAAGTGACAATTTAAAGGACACAAGTGGAAAAAAAATGTTAAGGAACAATCGAGACCTTATTTTTGATTATAACAATGACATGGCGGAAATATGGACAATGAGGAGATGAGGTTATGCTCATCCACCCCTTACAAGGACCAATGAGAGTGATTGAGGACCCTAAAAGTTTCAAATCTTAGATAGATAAGTTAGGGAAAAAGTGTATAAAAAAGGACGTCTGGAAGTAATAAAAAAGCTTGCTTTTGATTTTATTTTCGCACCACGACATGCTGTCGGACTGACTTTCCTATGGTGCAAAGACATTGAAATTTTTCTTAACTTTAACTTCTGATGAGTGCGGAGTCCGGATGGGAGGTGAACACCAAGAAAGAATAGAGAGCTGTTTTTTGGGAAAATCGCTATCCTACCCTTACCGAAGTGGAATACTACATTTAGTGGTTAACCTGTCTTTTTATAGCATTTGAAGACTATTTTATGCCAATTTTAGTATTCAGTAGTATTCTTTTTGTGAAGCTTAGTGTATGAATACTACTGGAATGTGAGTGATACTTCTTGAACACTAACAGAATACTTCTCAAATACTTATTTGCTAATCAAATAGTCTTCATTTACAATGCAGACAAATCAGTGAATATGAATACTACAGGACTGTAATGAATATTACCAGACTACTGATCACATTCTTCTATTCAAGTGTTGCATGCTGAATTGAATGATTTTGTATGCAGAGATTTGTATGAATATGAGCTATTATGTGCTTACTACTAACATATTAAAAAGATGTATGTGCAAAGAATTTTCGTCCAAACTTTGAAAGCTTAACTGAATGGTATGGCTAGGTTAATAATATTCTATCACAATACTAACAAACAAATATGCATGTGTGTGTATATATTTTCATTATTATTAGGATCAATTTAAATTATTAGAGCCTTAAATGTACTATTCTGAAAAAGATGTGCCATCTAACTAGTAATAAAGTTTACAAACTGTTTATGTTTTTTTCTCTAATCATTTTAGATACTCTTAAAAAACCCTAATATATGTGGCTGTTATAGTAAAGGAATACACAGTTCCACAATACTATTGTGACAGTTATAGTAAAAGAATAAGTGAAGTGTTGAAACAACTTTGTATTTCGAATCCCGAACTCTGTTCAACATCCCCTAATTAGTTCACTTACCCTCCCTGTTCCTAAAAAAAAATTGCAACATCTGGCTCTCAAGTGTAAAAATATCTTGTTCTCACATAAAGCGCCCTCTGATGTCTTTCGGCCAAGTTTGAGCTATATGAAACTCCACTAAAATGTTTTACTTTCAACACAAACTAAAATGCTTTCTGTGTCTCACCTGCCTATACAATAGTTGACTCAAACCCAAAAAAATAAAGGCTTCTAAAGATGGTGTGCACATCTGCAGAGAGGTTGTAAGTATAAGTTGGTGACAGGTTGTCTTTGCAAATTTTTGCTGACCGCCAAGTTAATTCTTGCACTGTGCACCTGGTGCCGCCCCTTTTCTGTTTCTTTTGTCTACTTGCATTGTATCGGAGAGGAAGTGGAAGCAAAGTGCCAGTGTGACTGAGAGCAAGGGGGATAGAGCTGTTGTGCCGAGCAGGTGGTGGATCTGGTGCCCTGCTCACTAGAGAGGGATAGAGCAAACATTCTTCCATTCAGTTATTTTTTTGGGGGAGGGTGGAAAGGAGGGAGAGGCAGGAAGTTAGAGCGGCGCTTTGTGTGAAAGGCAGGAGCACATGACTTAAATGCAGCCATTGATTGTTCTATTTCCCACGTCAAACATGATTACTTTAGAAGCCATCCTAGAATCATTGAATGACCCTTTGCTATTTATTATATTTGACTAATCTAACTTTTACAAAGTGATGAAAGCCCACATTTACTCAAGTGTTAATTTTAGTCTTAGCTGTAGAATCTTTTCTTTGGTGTATGTCATAAAAATGCATTTCTCTGCCGGACATGTGCCTCTTATAGGCCCGGGGTGCAGTTACACGAGTTACAGAGTTGTCTGTGGCCACACGTGACTTCATGTGACGTTGTGCTGCACACACCGCAGCAGGACTTCTTCCTGGCACTGATGATGAACGATGAGGCTGATAGGTGGTTCTCTTTGTGCACCTAAAACCAAATGAAGCCAGAGTACCATCAGTAAAATAAATGTTGCATATGTCGTGCTTCAATTAATAGTTAACACTCCCAAAAATGGAAAGACCAAAAATAAAAAATTGCAAATGTATTTCTAATAAAAAATGGATGTTTACATTAATAGAAGAGACACCACACAAAGAGAGTTGTTTCATGCACCACTGGGTCCCCCTGGCATAATGGATGAAAGCAAGGCATACTGGGTGCAGGCCTATTGTACAAGGCACACTGCCTGGCTTCAAAATGGACCCTTCCTTGACCCCCACCCACATGGCCAGGCCCCAACAACACCCCAAAAAAGCAAAAAACACACAAAAACCACAACAATCCAATGCCATCCATGCCATAAATGATGTATAAATTCAAGACACCCCACAGAAAGACTTGGTCCATGCACCACTGACTACCCTTGGGCATAATGGATGAAAGCAAGGCATACTGGGTATAGCAGACCTATGGCATAAAGCACACTGCCTGGCTTTAATATGGACCCTTCCTTGACCCCTACTTACATTGCCAGGCCCTGCCTGGACCAGGCCTCAAAATGGCCCCCACCACCATGGCCAGGCCCCAATAACACCCCAAAAAAGCACAAAACACACAAAAATCATCACAATCCAATGCCATCCATGCCATTGTGGTAAATATTTAATTTACTATCATAATTTCTATGCAGGTAAGTACTTAATCAATAATAACTCAATCGGAAAGAAGGAGGCAGAGTCCGTGGTGTTAGAGTTCTTAGGGGTTTTATTCCTTAAAAAGGAATGGTCATGACTTGGCTATCATGTTCCCGCAACCACACAGGGTTCAGGAAGGGATAGAAGAGTGCGCAACACATTTTATTGACAGTACATAGCTTATATACTTAATTCATTGTCATAGAAAAACATGTGGTAGGCGTAACAGCTGAGAGAAGACAAGATAACAGTATCCACGTGTTAGCAATACGTACTCAGAAGGCGTGAACTAGGCGTGAATTAGAGGTGTGTGCTAGAAACGTCACCAGATAGGTGTCACAGAAGGGGTGGCACTAACGGAAATGTTGCAATGTCAGCAGAAATCGGAAACTTGGATGCGCGCGCAGCTGCATGACGTGTGATTGACGTGAAACTGGAGGGTGCAGGAAACTTGACATTTACACTGACGGAAAGAGACAGAAGTCTGGCATGTCAGATCAACTTGTACTTCTATCATATCTGATATCTGATGTTTGGGAACCCTACTATCTGGAGGGAAAGGTCTCTGGGGCAGAAGCTATTCTATACTGACTGTGAGTGCGTGTATAAGCGCCTGAGTGTCTGCATGAGAAGCGTGGGGGCATGGGCCTTCCATGGGAGCATGGTAACAGAGGCTATGAATTACTTGCACGGAGACAGGTTGGCCCTTTGCTCTACAGATGAGGGAGATGTTTACTGAAGCTAGTAGGCAGGAATGTATTTTCGAGGAGCGGAACAGATAACTCGAAGGTTATAGTCAGTCTTGGCAAGCAGCAGGCTGAGCTGAGCACGGTGGGCCGCGCTAGAAGTAAGTCAGAGTTCACGGGTACAGAGGCAGCCTGGGCTGAGGTTTTCAGAGTCAGAAGCCAGAAAAATGGCTCAATGGCAGAAATTCAGGGCCTACTTTGCCAGAGCTGAAAAACGTGTAAGGTACACTACAAAAAGACGTTGGCATAGCATACTTAGGAACGGACTATTCAACCCATTCAGGGTGGGTCTGAAAGAGGACATGTTGACGTTGGACGCAAATGTATTTGCGTCTTCGTAGCTGGCACAGGAGGGAAGTTACATGCACTTTAAGCTGGTACATGGAGTCGGTGGGGTACACGCTAGGGAACACAATCTTGACCATAAATTTTATATTTCCTCATTCCCTCCTTGTTCCCTACGGACCCTTCATGATATATCGATCCTCATGAATCGATCAGTTTGTTCTTGTAACATCATTTGCTCTTCTTTCTTTCTTTCACGTTTTGAGAGTAAACTGGAATGTTCAATGCATAATGTGGCACACAGTCCACAAATCGCTGGCCCACACTGTAGGCACAGGCAGCAACTGAATACTAGGACTAGGCCAATGCCTAGGAAGGATAGGATCTTCCATCCCCAAGCCGTCAACGTTGTCCAGAACCAACCGGACCAAGTCCAGGTGCCTGGATTCTGATGTATCAGATTTGCAATTTTATGAAGACGTGTAATAGCTTGATATACAGATGGTGCGTTTTGGGGAATGAAAATACAGCAACTTGACCCGATGACCTTACAGGCTCCACCTCTATCTGCCAAGATGACGTCAATAACAAGACGATTCTGAAGAACAACAACCCGCATGGCGGACTGCTCTTCTGTTAAGTTACCTAAGGCGGAGGCAGTTTCATTCACTACTGCTTCAAGGGTTCTAGTTAATCTGCGTATTAGTTTACTATTTTGGACGGGACCTAAAAAGAAAAAGAATCCTTTATTAAAATCGGTGTATTGTTCCCATGCTGTTTCTGTATAGTCGACAAGTGAGATATCTCTTCTGAGTCTATTCTTTGCTAGATTTGTATTTCTGTGATAGTCAGGAGGAGCTAGAAAAACAGGTGGCAGAAGGAATGCAATGTAACAGGTACCATCCCAATCTGGAGGTAAGCGTATGTATGCGGTATGACCACAAACAAAATAGGAATGACGGGTAGCTCTAAAAGAAGACTTGCCTTGATCACTGAATTCGACCACAATAGTACATTTACTATGGCCTAAGTGTACTGAACCTTTCTTGCTGACACATAATTCACCAGTGACTGGTAGTACTGACATAGCGGGCAGGACTGGAGCAGGTTCGGATTCAACTGTAAGGATCATAAGGTTAATTGTGTAATTACCTAGTCCATAAACTTCGTTTTCTAGATCAGTTCCTATTCTAATGGGGAGTCCCTTCTTGTCAGGATGACAGGCATTAAGCAGAACTAAGTTCAAGTTTCCCCAAACCCAGCTCCCTTTGAAAACAGCAATATCAGGATCTACGGAATTTATTATTCTAAACCAGGCACCGCAGGAGCCATTGTGAGTGAACGGGTACGGAAAGAGGGGCAGAGCTCCCTTGTATTTCTGGTAGGGAGGGAGTCGGCCACATATCCAGCAATTTGTAGCATTGTTAGTCTGATGGGAATGATGTAACATACTAATGAATGTGTTGTTGCGCAGCGCAAGTCTGTAAGAAAGTTCATGTGGAGGTAGCTTACTAAAAGAATGTTCAGCAGAAACATTATAAGCAGATTGTTCACGCTTGAAAATAGGGTAATAGATGGGGAGCAATATGCTCGCAATGATTATCAGAACACTTAGAAAAAACATAATTAATAATGTCACCATACAGTGACTACGTAGTGATTTACAATATGTACGTTTCTTTAATTGTCTTTCTCTCTCTCTATCTCGATCTAGGGGATACATGTCAGAAACTATTTAACCGATTCACCTAGGGGAGGACTTAAACAATTAAACTGTCTGACTTGCTAGATCGGAGCTTAAGTTTGTACTCCTCTTGGGGAGTTTTCTCTCGTTCGGAAGTTTTAAAGTCACTAGTTTTGATACAGTCTTTGGTGGGGGTGGACGAGCCTGGATCTGGTTTCAGTTCATTGTATTTTTTGATATGGCTCGTGTGGACCCACCCCTTTCTGCCTTCCAGCTTCACTGCGGTCCTCGTTGTAAGAAGGACGGTCTTTGGCTCCTTCCAGCGGGGCTCCAGCGGACTCTTTCTGTCGAAGTTCCGTACTAAAACTGTATCACCAGGACGGACATCATGCGGCTTTACATCAGTGTTGTCGGGGAAAGCTGCGGCAACCTGTGAACGACATGATTGAAGTGCAGACATCAAGGAGGCAAGGTAATCTGTCAACATATTACAATCTACATCAGTGATCTTCTTCGGAATGGGCGTCCCCCACATATTCGGTGGTCTACCAAAGACCACTTCATACGGGGATAGTCCTGATCTCGAATGGGCAACCATCCTCATGTAGAACAGTGCCACGGGCAGGGCGACTATCCAGTCGACCCCTTTCTCTTTACATATTTTTGCAAGGCGTGTCTTTAATGTCTGGTTATGCCTCTCTACAAGGCCTGCGGCTTCGGGATGTCGGACACAATGGAATCTCCACTGGTATCCTAGCAATAGGGAAACCTGCTTCATTAATTCAGATGAGAATGGCTGACCGTTATCTGAGTACACGACACGAGGCAAGCCGTACCGTGGGAAAAATTCACGAACCAGCTGCCTGGCAGTGGTCGGAGCAGTATAATCTGGGACTGGGTATGCTTCGGTCCAACGGGACAGTGCACAAACAATTACGAGGACATATTTGAATCCTCGACAACGGTCCATCTGGATATAATCCATCTGGAGGACTTCAAAAGGGTGATCGGGAGGATGAAATCCACCTTGCTCTACAGGGACGCTTTTACCTGGATTGAACTGACAACAGATCATGCAAGTACGCACTTTCTGTTTTGCTGCTGCTCGTAAGTGTTTATTGCTCCAAAGATTTTGTAAACTGTCTAGCATTGCTTTTTCTCCTAGGTGTGCTGGACTATGTGCTGTATTAACCATGACTTGAACCATAGAATCAGGGAGAAACCATGTAGATTTTCCCTTCGTCATCCAACCTCGTTCTGTTTGAATCCCTCCTAGTTCAGTCCAATTCTTTATTTCATCTGGAGTAGCATGTGCCTGAATATCGATTACATCTAGTGTGGGATCCCTGACTGTCATACAATTTGTCGGTCCTATCGTCCTTGTCATGTCAGTTGTCTGAGTGTGAGTCAGTGCTGTATGTTTTGCTGTCTGGTCTGCCAGGTCGTTACCCTGGGAAACAGAATCTGTAACTTTAGTATGTGCTTTACACTTCATGACGGATATGCCTGAAGGCAGATGTATTGCTTCTAACAGTGCTTGAATGAGGGGACCATGTTGAATCTTGGCACCATGAGAGGTCAGAAAACCTCGTTCTTGCCATAACATACCGAAGTCATGTACAACTCCGAACGCATAACGGGAATCAGTGTATATGTTGACATTTCTGTTTCTGGCTAGAATACAGGCTCGGGTCAGAGCAATAAGCTCTGCTGCTTGAGCGGACAGTGTGTCAATACGATGTGTTTCTTTTACTTCGGTTTCAGTGGTCACTGCATAGGCGGCCACTAATTCTCCTGTACTTGTTCTCATACATGAACCATCCACATAAAGTGTCAGGTCTGGATTTGTCAGTGGAACATCTGTTAAGTCTCGCCGAGGCTTTGTAACTGCATTAATGATTTCTATACAATCATGAGGGGCTGGATCTGTCATAATTGTAGGTAACAGTGTTGCGGGGTTCAGAATGCTGCAGCGTCGGATTTCTATGTGAGGCTGGAATAGCGTCAATTCATAACCTGTCAGTCGTGCTATAGTCAAGTGTTGAGTCTGGGTTCTGTTTAAAAGAACCTCTACAGAATGTGGAACTTGTACTGTTAACTGATGCCCTAGGACAATTGAATCACTCTGTCTGATTGCTAATGCTGTTGCTGCTACAGACTTTAAGCACGCAGGGAGTGCCTGGGCTACTGAATCCAATGTACTTGAAAAATAAGCGCAAGGCTTATATGAACCTGCTTGATCCTGGGTGAGGACAGACAATGCTGTACCATCACGTTCTGTAACGAAAAGTGTAAACGGCTTGCTGTAACATGGTGTTGCTAAAACTGGTGCTTGGCATAATGCTTTCTTTAGTTCCTCAAAGGCTTGTGTATGTTCCTGAGTCCAAGGGAGGACAATCGAAGTTGCTGCCTCCTGTGTCGTTAACTGGATGAGTGGTTTAGCTAGAAATGCATATTGAGGAATCCATTGTCTGCAGTACGAGGTGAGGCCTATGAAGGCCCGCACTTCCTTTTGTGTCTGGGGTTGTGGCATATTTACAATTAACTGAATGCGATCGGGAGTGAGCTGTCTCCCCACTTTGGACAGCAAGTGACCCAAGTACACAACTTGCTGACCACAGAATTGTAGCTTCGAAGGAGACACCTTGTGTCCCCTGTCGGCCAGAAAATGTAAAACTGTCAGTGATGCTTGTTCACATTCGGGCTCACTTCGTGCGGTGATCAGCAGATCATCGACGTATTGCAGTAAAGCAGTGTTAACTGGCATTTGAATACAATCTAGTTGTCTTTTCAGTGCTTGACTATAGATGCTGGGGCTTTCTGTGAATCCTTGAGGTGCGCGGGAAAATTTGAAACTTCGTCCATTTAAACTGAATCCGAAGAGATATTGGCTCTCTGGATCAATAGGTACACTAAAGAAGGCGTTCTTGAGGTCAATTACAGTAAAGAACGTTGCCTCTGAATCAATAGCAGTCAATAGAGAAGAGATATCGGGGACCACAGGGTATTGTGGTACAATACATTTATTCAGCTCTCGAAGATCAATCACCAGCCGATATACTGGCGGTGCATTGGGATCAGTACGTTTAAGAATTGGAATGATAGGTGAATTACAGATATTGGAGTCGGTCTCTACGACCACTCCTTGGGCAATGAGCTCTTCAATGATTTTCAGTAAAGCCACTACAGCATCGGGTGGTAACTTGTATTGTCTGATTCGTGGTAGAACTACTCCTGTCTTGAGTGTAACACGGTATGGTGTAATATGCATACAACCTACATCAGTTGGGCCTGTTGCCCACAAGTGATCTGGTACATTTTTCAATCTGACATCGAATTCTCGCAAAACATAATGACCCTTGAAATCCCGCAGGAAAAGTCTAACTCCCTCCGGGGAACAGCATATTATAGCTCCTAGAGCTTTCAATGTTTTAATTCCTAACAGATTTTCTGGACATGATTTCGTAAGTAACAAGTCTGTAATACGTGATAATGGACCCACAGCCAGGGGAACTGGTTCTGATACTTCATTTATAATGGGCTGTCCTGAAAAACCAAGGGAAACATTCTGTGAGCCTGAGAGGGGTGCCCCTGGGACTTCGTCATGGCTGATTGTGGTGCGGCTTGCCCCTGTGTCAATTAAAAACTTTCTATCCTTTCCCAATACTTGACTGTGTACATAAGGACCTTCTTGATCTACAGGAATTTCAATAAGAGGCAAGCCAAATTCCCTCTCTAGGCTGTTTCATGTGTATCGCTGATAATCGGGGTAAGCAGATTGGGCATACTGGTACATTTGTTGGGAAACTTGTTGAGTCGCGGCAAGAGGCTGTGGCTGAGATACCGCTACTGTCTGTGCTGTATGGGATGAAGCATGCATAGGCTGTGTGTTCTGTGAGGTCTGTACATTCTGTGGAGTCTGTTGCTGAACCTGATCTTGTCTTGGTGGATGCGGTCTCTCTTTAGTTTTACCTGTTGCTATATTGTGTTTCAGAACCGGGCATTCATGTACGTAGTGACCTGGTTGCTTGCAATAATTGCACGTCCCTTTAACAGGACCTGCGGAATGATTTGTCTGATTCGTACCTTTCCTATTTCCGTCGGTATGTACCGACTGGGCTACTAACATTTTCATTTTTGTGTCTTTCATACGTTTCTGTTCCTGATCTTGTTCTTCTCTAATTCTATTCTGATGGTATTGTAACATTTGTAACATCTGTGATGGCGTATTTGCTTGCCATGTTTTCTCGACCTTGTATACACGGTTTTTAACTGCTAACAGGGAATTCTCGACTAGCTTTGATACAAAAAGATGCGGGTACGATTCGCTACTTGGTTTAAGACCACTATTGATAATAAAACATTTCTCGAATCTTGAATAAAAATCACTAGTATCTTCATCGGGTTTCTGTTTACATGCTGAGATTGCATCCCAGTCTTCTTTTCTAGTTGTTAGTAATCTTGGCAGAACCTGTACTATTAAACCTGGTAATGCTTTAGTTTTGTCCCCGAGGCCTACCCCTGGGACACGTTTGCTCTCTTCGTCTTCTATTTCTGCCCATGCAATCTTTTTGTCTCCCACCTCCCATTCCTTTTCCTTGAGTTTCTCGTATATGCCCGTAGGCAGCAGTACCTTTAACATTTTCATGATATCTTCATATGTGTAATCCCCCATCAGTAACATGTCCTTGAGCTCTCGGTGGAAACCTGCAGGGTCTTTATCATGGCTCGGTACTAGTTTCTTCATTTCTAACAGTTCTAACTTAGTCAGTGGCGTGTGTACATACACGCGTTTCAAGAGATGATCCGCACCCATAACTGGGTGTACTTCTCGTAAGGGGTTCTGACTTTCAATGCCACTCAGGCATTCCATACGATACATTTTTCTTTCTGGGGGTGGAGCGGGAGCGTATTCAGAGCTTGCAAAAGTGTCATATCTATGTCGCTGTTCTAGAATTATTTGTATTAACTTGGTACTTAGACCTCTCCATCTATCCATGAGTAGTGCTTCTAGAGTTTCGTGTAAGGGACCTGGATCGGAATGTTTATTTCTGTATTTCGTGAGGAGGTGCTGCATCATGTATACACCTGCTAATTTCTGCTCGTCTGGGGAGAGGTTCAGGAATGTCTGTGCTACGGTGTCATCATTATACATATCCGGATTTTCAGCCCATAATATGGCTGACCGGGCTAGTTCCTGTTCATCCATTGAATTCAGTATGTGGTACCCTACTCGGTCTCGGAGTCTTTTATCAGTCTCCTGGAACTGGTGTTCAGAAGAATTCGGGTTGGTTAAGGCAGAGAGAAAAACTTTCTTGCTTTCTGGACGGATACCTTTCCTAAGGTAAGTTCCCTTACCTACATACGCTATAGTATCTGTAGTCTTTTCTGTTTCTTCGAGTTCTTCCTCCTCCTCGGAGGAGGCCCTTTCATTCTCTTTTTCGTGCATTTCTATCACTGCTTTTCTTATTTTCTTGTACATACTGGCTATGCAAGCCCCCTTATCATGTTTTCCTTCAGATATATTTTGACCCCACTTGTTTAGTGCATCTAACTCGCTCTGATCTGTCCCAGGCCTATCTCTTTCTCTTATTAGGCAATTTATGAAAAAACGTAGTATCTGTGCTTGAATGTCAACTTTCTGGCGTTCCATGGCATCCTTAACACTGTCAGGGTCTTTACCAGTCTGAATGAACTGATATATTCTATCTAGGCGCTCCTTCATCCCTGCAAATAACAGCAGGGAATCAGTAGCAGATCTTAACCGTAGTGAGGCCATCATCATTCTGTCGTTTTTGCCGGGTACTGGATCATATCTGCAAACTGAAAGTTTTTCTTTGAGTATGTCAAGACGGGGTGACTTGAACGTGAGAGGACTCTGCATATCCCTAAGGTTTACTCTGTGTGTCAATGGCGGGGTGTGAAAACCCCCTGTCGCACCTCCTGAAGCGGAAGCTTGGGCATTATCTCTCTGAGGAGTCTGTATCTGAACTTGAATTTGTCCTTTGGTAACGTCAGGTAGACGTGGTTTCGGTAGATCTATTTTAACTGCGGGAAGTGGTGGAGGTGGAGGAATCTGTTGTGGAACTAGCGGAATATGATCTTGGGGCGGGTTACCACCCCCATCCCTGTCGTTAGGCAGGGTGCGGACAGGCAGATTGGTGTAAGCGGGTGCTACATCTTCTAGGTAGGAATTCAGGAATATGTCTTTAGTGGTCCTGTGATTTACTTTAGTTGGCACTAATGGTGGCGGCAGATTTTTCGGTATTTCTGAAATGGCCTCAGGCGAACCCTCGGCCGCGAGATACATACCGTTTACGAGGTTATTTCGTGCACGGTCTACTTGCTCTGTTTTTACTCGGATCCCTTCAGTAACTAATTCGTTTTCTTGAGCTTTATCTGATTCTCTAAGTCTGTCTTCTCTACGTAGTGCTTTTTCAGCACGCTTATGTGATTCCTTACGCCAAAACTCTATGGCGTCTTTCTGAGATTGTCTGGCTTTCTTTTTCCATAGTGCTTCCTCTACCTTCATGATGCACTCAGCATCCCATGTTCCAGTAACTGGCCATCTGTGTCTTTCGTCTAGATGTTTTGTATAATCGGCCCATAAATCTAGATACAATATGGCATCTAAGCCATGCTTGTGGTACATGAAATTACCTGGAGTGTCCCTAGGGGGAATAGGGATTTCTTCCTCCAGTATCCCTTTCCTAGTTTCTATCTGCTTTAACTTGTTGAAAAACGGCATCTTGTTTCTACTTAGTACTGAAAGCTCGATCTTACCTACTTAATACTGAATTCAGCTATTTATACAAGAACGCACAATAATGCACATTAAAAACAGTCACACTCACACCACGACATTAATCACATAAAAAAAACATTTAAAACATATATCACTACCCCTTTTTACTGAAGTACTGCTAAACAGCACAGATACACTGTCTAAAAACAGTGCAGACCGGACTTATGTACCCAAACCCGTCTTGATACGACCCAGCAATGGTACTCACCGGGAAGCACGGAAATCGGAAGGCCTCGGAAAACTCGACTGGACTGGACTCGGCTCAACTTCGGAAAACTTCGGAAAACTTCGGAAAACTTCGGAAAACTTCGGAAAACTTCGGAAAACTGGTGGGCCTCTTGACACCTCGGACCTTGCTTCTTTCGGCTAGGCTCTGGTCGGGATCCTCCGCACTCCTCACCGCCTCGTCTGGGTACTGATCGCAGTCTTCGTCACCTCCGTGGGCCAGAGGGAGATGCAGGAAATCCTGCCGGTACGCGTAGTTTCCGTCTAGCTGATGGCAGGGTACAGAGCTTGCAATGCACCAACCGGCGCGTGAGGTGGGGGAGGGGTCCCTATTCGGGCGCCAAAATGTGGTAAATATTTAATTTACTATCATAATTTCTATGCAGGTAAGTACTTAATCAATAATAACTCAATCGGAAAGAAGGAGGCAGAGTCTGTGGTGTTAGAGTTCTTAGGGGTTTTATTCCTTAAAAAGGAATGGTCATGACTTGGCTATCATGTTCCCGCAACCACACAGGGTTCAGGAAGGGATAGAAGAGTGCGCAACACATTTTATTGACAGTACATAGCTTATATACTTAATTAATTGTCATAGAAAAACATGTGGTAGGCGTAACAGCTGAGAGAAGACAAGATAACAGTATCCACGTGTTAGCAATACGTACTCAGAAGGCGTGAACTAGGCGTGAATTAGAGGTGTGTGCTAGAAACGTCACCAGATAGGTGTCACAGAAGGGGTGGCACTAACGGAAATGTTGCAATGTCAGCAGAAATCGGAAACTTGGATGCGCGCGCAGCTGCATGACGTGTGATTGACGTGAAACTGGAGGGTGCAGGAAACTTGACATTTACACTGACGGAAAGAGACAGAAGTCTGGCATGTCAGATCAACTTGTACTTCTATCATATCTGATATCTGATGTTTGGGAACCCTACTATCTGGAGGGAAAGGTCTCTGGGGCAGAAGCTATTCTATACTGACTGTGAGTGCGTGTATAAGCGCCTGAGTGTCTGCATGAGAAGCGTGGGGGCATGGGCCTTCCATGGGAGCATGGTAACAGAGGCTATGAATTACTTGCACGGAGACAGGTTGGCCCTTTGCTCTACAGATGAGGGAGATGTTTACTGAAGCTAGTAGGCAGGAATGTATTTTCGAGGAGCGGAACAGATAACTCGAAGGTTATAGTCAGTCTTGGCAAGCAGCAGGCTGAGCTGAGCACGGTGGGCCGCGCTAGAAGTAAGTCAGAGTTCACGGGTACAGAGGCAGCCTGGGCTGAGGTTTTCAGAGTCAGAAGCCAGAAAAATGGCTCAATGGCAGAAATTCAGGGCCTACTTTGCCAGAGCTGAAAAACGTGTAAGGTACACTACAAAAAGACGTTGGCATAGCATACTTAGGAACGGACTATTCAACCCATTCAGGGTGGGTCTGAAAGAGGACATGTTGACGTTGGACGCAAATGTATTTGCGTCTTCGTAGCTGGCACAGGAGGGAAGTTACATGCACTTTAAGCTGGTACATGGAGTCGGTGGGGTACACGCTAGGGAACACAATCTTGACCATAAATTTTATATTTCCTCACCATAAATGATGTATAAATTCAAGACACCCCACAGAAAGACTTGGTCCATGCACCACTGACTACACCTGGGCATAATGGATGAAAGCAAGGCATACTGGGTACAGCAGGCCTATGGCACAAAGCACACTGCCTGGCTTCAAAATGGTCCCTTGACCCCCCCACCCACATGGCCACGGCCTGCCTGGACCAGGCCTCAAAAAGGCCCCAGGAACACCCCAAAAAAAGCAAAAAACACACAATACATCACCACAATCCAATGCCATCCATGCCATATATGATGTTTAAATTCAAGACACCCCACAGAAAGACTTGGTCCATGCACCACTGACTATCCCTGGGCATAATTGATGAAAGCAAGGCATACCGGCTACTGCGAGGACGTGAGATACACATGTCCGATCTTCAGTATTGGTGTACGAAATAGAAGAATTTATGTTGAATGCCAGGATAGATCGTGATACTGCCCTATCCTTTTGTGGAGTTAAGCTAATACAGCTAATATGAACTTCCGGCGTGGTTGTCTGAGATATTGAAAGAAGACGTAGGATTGAAATTACATGGTACATCTATATTGAAGTGAACATGATGGTTAATAGTGTATTGGAATCTTGGAGTATTAGGAAATCAGCCCTGATGAAGTCAGTGTGCTATACTTCAGCACAACGTAACACGTGTTGGCTGCTGGAACTTTGGGAGTCTTTGAACAATAAACTGGTCTTGGAAACTCGATAAAGACTGCTGTTTGGATATATTTGCTAAGGCTGCATGAATTTGGAATCTTTCTTAGAGACATTTTGACGTAGGAAACACAAAGGTCTGATATAGAAGACTCATATATGGACGGTATACCTATGTGACTCTGCCAACTGATATTGGGACTTTTAATAATAATAATAATAATAAAAGCATCTTATATAGCGCCTGGTTACACTAGGAAACAGTGTGTCCCCGCGCTGTGTGAACATGGACTGTGCAGATAACAGGAGAATAGAAAGCAAAGAGGGGAACTCATAGCTTCGGGAACAGATAGGTTTTTAGTTTTTGGCGGAAGAACTTCTCTGAAGGCTCCATCCTGAGTTCAGTGGGTAAAGAGTTCCATTGTTTACTGGCCAGTTATTTAAAGGACCTACCGCCCATACGTGCCCGATAAATTCTGGGTACTTGCAGGAGCATACATACAGCCTAGAGATCTTAAATGGCGTTTGGGTTGATACTTGGTCAGTACTTTTTGGAGATATATTGTTTCTTTCGCTTGGACAATGCGGTGAGTCAGGCACATTGTTTTAAATGCAATGCGCTCTCGTATGGGCAGCCAATGAAGGGGGGCTAAGGCGTGTTTCCCTGAGGACTTTCTAGACAGGTTAAGTGCCAATCTAGCAGCTGCGTTCTGCACGCATTGTAGACGCTGAACACCTTTTTTGCTCAGACCCATATACAGTGAGTTACTGTAGTCCAGGTGGGGGGTTAGGAGGGCATGGATCAAAGCATCGGATGGATCAAAGTGTTCCTACTAGTTGCAGGGAGAGAGTCTAGAGTCTTATGTAGAGTTTTGAGGATGCCGTAGCATTTGCCTGCAATCCCTCTAGTGTGGTATTCAAAGGACAGAGTTGAGTCTAATCTGACCCCTAAGTTTTTCACCTGCTTTGAGGGCTTTGGAATGGCACCGAGTTGTAATGGCCACCATGCAGATGACCAGATGGATGGAGTCTTCCCCAACACGAGAAGCTCTGTTTTATTCGCATTGAGGCACAGACATTTGGTATTCATCCATCCAGCTAGATCACTAAGACATGCCGAAAAGCTAGCCGATGCTTCCTCGGGCGGACGAGAGAGTGTCACTATCAGCTGAGTGTCATCCGCGTATGACACTATCTCGACCCCATACGCCTCGACTATCTTGACCAGGGGTGCCATATAAAGGTTGAATAGCGTAGGGCTCAGGATTGAGCCCTGCGGTACCCCGTGCCTGAGTGATCGTACTTCTGATTTGAAAGGTGGTCAATGGACTTGAAATTGCCTATTTGCCAAGAGCGCGCGCATCCACTCGTGAGCCAGGCCCTTAATTCCAACCTCGCTAAGACGCGAGAGTAGCAGGGCGTGTGAGATGGTATCAAATGCTGTGCTCAGATCTAATAAAAGGAGCGCAGCTGTCGTCCCCTCATCTGCTTCACTTCTTAATAGCTCAGTGGAAAAGAGAAGAGCTGATTCGGTAGAGTGATAGGCTCTAAACCCTGCGAGGGGTGGGGATGATGACCCTCTTCTAAGTGTTTTATCAGCTGGGCATTAACTATCTTTTCTACCACCTTAGCACAGAAGGGCAGAAGCGATATAGGACGGTAGTTGTCCAGCTGAGTTACACTGAGGTTAGCCTTTTTCTTGATGGGGATAACCTGCGCTGTTTTCCAGTCTTGTGGTACGTGGCTCGTCTGAAAGGACAATTTAGCCATATGGCTTATATGATTTACAAGAAGTTCAGCCTGATTTCTGAAGATCTTGGGACGAGCTACGTCTTTAGGGGAGCCTGATTGGATACTACGAATGATTCTCAGCAGCTCAGCGCTATCTGGTACTGTAAAATGGTTGAGGTGACAAGTATTTGTCGGCTCAGCAGTAGTGGCATGGTCTGTGAATGAACCATCCGTGACCTCCGGAAAGGTTTTGTAGATATTTTCAACTTTTTGTACGAAGAAGTCCGCAATCGCTTCCCAAGTTGCTGTAGAGTGCATATCTGGGGCTATAGTCCTCTCCGATGAGGTGAGTTCCTTGTATATGACAAAGAGTTCCTTGGTAGAATTATCAGATGATTCAATTCTTTTATTTAGAAAGTTTCTTTTGGCTATTCTAATCCTCCTATGGTAATTTTAATGCTATTTTTATATTTGAGTTTGGCTGTTTCTTCATATTTACTGCGCCAGATGCGCTCCAGCTTTTTGTAATGTATTCTTGTAAAGCGCCTGAATCACCCCACATGGGGTATCTCCGCACTCTAGACCTCTGGGGAACCCGTCCTGGCTTTCCCTGTGATATGGTCCCTACTGGGTATCTCCAAGGTGAAACCAGGCATCCCCAGCGTATGTGGGGGGTGGTGTGGAGATGAGGCAAGCTAATGCCCAGAGTTGCTGAGTGTGATCCCTGGTTGGAATAGGCACCGAGGCGAGAATTATCAAGTCCGCTGACCCTGGTCCACGACCCTGCTGCATCGGGAATTGAACCCTGGTCCCGGGCCGTCCTCTGCTTCGGGGTCTGCCGCCTCTAACCAGTGAGCCACACCACTCCACTTTTGCACTTTGATTTGATAGCTTTTAAGTCAGCGTCAAACCATTGTGCCGATTTAGAGCATCTTACTGGCGCCTTGGTAGTCCATGGTGCAGCTGCGTCCAGCGCTCTTGTTAGCCAACTCTCATAATCCATCCAGTCTTCCTCTACGCTTTCTTTCAATGGGGGGCTCCCTGCCTTAAGGGCGAGCTCTAAATCAGCTTGCTTAAGTTTCCCCCATTGCCAGCGCTTAGATGATATTAGGCCTGTATTTAATCGTAAAAAAAGCGGCTTCACTATCCTTGATCGTAATGGCTTCCAGGGTGCATGTTAGATCAAGTTTATGAATAATGGCAATACCCCCTCCCCTTTGTTTGTCTCGGTCCAATTTTAGTAGAGCCTCTACAATATCTGGGGTGGACTCCTCATCTTGCCCCGTCTCAGTCAGGAAAAGATCTTCTGGTTGTTGTTCTATTAAAAGGTCAAATATTTCGAATTTGTGTTTCTTGTGAAGATTATATCTTACTCTTACACGAGAGTGCTCGAGGAGAACTGCTTCTGTTTTAGGACCCTTTCTTTGGATCTAGTGGGTGTGCTTAGTAACCACCCCCTCTCTTCTGGTAGCATCTTGATTATTTTGATATTTGTATTACTGTTTGCCCTTGCTGAGCGCCCATTTTGTTTGTTGGTTACCAATCCATGCATTTTGTAATATTGATAGACTGCAGATGTATATAGTGTTTACATTTTTAGAATGAAATAAGACACTCCACTAAAATTCAGCAGCTCTCCTCTTGTCTTCACTAATCCTGGGAGCAGGGTGATTTTGTTTGCATGAATGACTAACGGTGCTATGGGCCCCACTGACGAGTTAAGTGTGAATAGCTCCTAGGAAGAATAGTGATGGTTTGGAGGTTTTGTTGGGAGCCACGCTGGATCCATTTTTCTTGGTAGCAGGAGTATGGTTGCTATAGGTTAACTTGGATAAGAAATGTATAGAATAAGTAGGGCAATGTATATAGAATTTTGATGTACAGAATTTTATGACTAACACTATATGTTGAGTCAATATTGCGTTATATGTAGTCTGGAATTTGAGGCTTCTGGGAAGTGGGAAGCTGGTTACTCTGCCTAGGAAGAGGAACGTGTGGCATGTAAGTCACACAAGTGTAGCATGTAAGTCACACATCACATAGTCTGTTCCAAAGTGGTGACTTCGTCATATGTTACATGTTAGGGACATTTACGTGTAAAAGTGGTGAATGTACAGCGAAGACAACCTCTAAAATCTTGGGCTTAGGCACAGGAATCAATGTGTATTCTGAACTAAAACTTATCCCTGAGAGAGTAATAGAGTTTTCACCTAAGCCTGAGAGAAGTGTAAGGTGTAAGGTAGAGGGATGTGCTACTTTATCAGTGAAACTAAAATTCTGTGGTAGAGAAGAGGTAAGCGCTGTCTACTGGAAATACAGAATACTTGTGAGATTGAGGAAAGTATCACTTTGGTTTTAGTGAAACAAACGAATGGAGATGTTTTATGTGGTTACTAACTGATTTTAGTTTTATAAAGGTGTATATACAATGTGCCAATACATTTTGTAAAGGAGGGGTCAACTGGAGCTGCAAAAACCAGAGCACGTGATTAGAATGGAGTAAGCGCTGATTGGTGCGTTAGCAAAGGCTGTACAAGCATTGGTTGTGAGTGATTGAAACGTATCATGTTCTGATTGATGTGTTAGTGTGAACCGCGCTGTGATAGGTTGGTGCAGCGAAGCAGTTTGGGGAAGAGTCCGCAATTGTTTGAAAGTCAGGATACCGTCAGAGAAATTTAGTTTTATTATGGAGAGGAAAAAGAAAAACCTACATGGTTTAAGACATTAAAGAATGTGTTCAAAAAGGAATTCCTTCCTCCTCCTAAACTGCCTGCATCATTCATGATGACAAAATATGGCTACCAAACATGTATATGGTTAGAAAACTGGGCTAGATATACTAAGAATGATGGTGTATTAGCATTTCCAGAAGTAGGTTCTTTTAGCACTGCTGTACTGCAAAATCTGAGAGAGAATATGACTAAGCTTAAACCAAGACCTAGACTGACTCAATTTGAGGCATTGGTTGAGTGGGAAGATGAAATGCATGAATTAAAGCGAGAAAGGTTTGAAGAGTTCAGAGGACCTAGAGGCAGATTGCGAGGGTTATGGGGAACGAATCATGAGAGTAGAATGCGGAGATGGAGAAACGCTGATGTGTGTGTTGGAATGTATCCGGTGAGGACAGTTGATGAAATGGTAGGACAGAAATGTACAGAGGAGAGAAACCAGTTGAATGGTACCAACAAATGGATCGATTTGTAAAGGTTTCAAAGGTATTATGGGAAGATTTAGATGGGTTGTTTGACATAGTGCCAGCAGACCTATGGTCTGAGTGTAAAATTACAGTGGACTGGCCAAAAACTGAATATCCGAGAGACTCTAGAACAGGTGCTCCTGGACCTGAAGTAATGCGAAAGTATGAACAAGTAATAGTATTTTTGAAGAAATCCCACCAAAAGAGACAGATTGGGTAAAGATTGACAGGACATTGCAGGAACCTAAAGAATCAGTACATTTCATTTATGAGAGATTGCTGCTAGTGTTTAAGCAATGCAGTGGATAAGAGGAGTTGAGCGAAAAAAACATGAGTCATTTTGTATATTGTTTCATTTTTGGATTAAGGCCAGAGATAGGAGACATGATTAAGCAAAATTTGATGGGATGGCAGTCATGCTCGGTGGATGAAGTTTTGAGACATGCAAATTATTGCAGTGATGAGATTGAGGTTAAGCAAAGAAAGCTTAAAGAGAAAGCAATGTGGGCACAGGTAAAAGTGGCTGAACATCAAGTAGCTCAATTAGAAAATAAAAGCTCACAAAGAGGTCAGACAAGGATGAAAGGACATTTTAATAAAACAAAAGTAATGGGTAATTTGGATGAGGCCAAGAAAAAGTTTCCTTGTCACAATTGCGGCAGGTTAGGGCATTGGAAGAAAGAATGTAAGTATCCACCAAGAGTTAATCCCGAAAATACATCATTGAATCCGCAGGTGCAGAATGAGGTAATTCAACAGCCATCGCCACAGCAGCAGGTAATTACGCAACAGAGTCAGGTGCCACAGCCACCATTTCCACACAGTGTAAATCTACAGAAATACAGTGCAGAGACAAGATTCTGCAGAAGAGAACAGTTAACAAGATCACCTAGAGTGAATGTGAGTTCGCAGTATTGGTTGAAGGAAGATGGTAGTGAGTCGGATGACAGCTTCTGACTGTGCTTAAGAGAGGGTGAAGAGGACATTCTTGGCGCAACTCTAGAGGTAAATCTACCAGGTCCTTTTGTGAATGGAAAGGTGAATGATGTAATGTGACTTTCCTAGTGGACACAGGTGCTACCCGTTCTACTACTAGATCAGTAGAAGTTCAAAATCTTCCTCTCTCTTGAGACGGTATCCAAGTTGTAGGTGTAGCAAATAGACAGATCAAAACATCTCTGACAGAACCGGCTGAAGTGAAAATTAGAAATTTCAAAGATATGCATCGATTTGAAGTGTGTGACAGTAGTCCTGTTAACCTTCTTGGCAGGGGCATACTGTGTAAAATGAATTGTGTCATTTACTGTTCACCAGATGGCATCGAGCTTCAAACCCCAGATCAAGATAGTTTGTATAAAATGACTATGTCACTGATAGATTCAGAACGAAGTAGTATGTTTCCTGTATTTGACAGGGAGAAGATACCTGTTGAATTGAAAGAAGCAGTCAAAGAACAAGTGTGGGATTTTCCAGGAGAGGATATTGGACTAATGAAAGGTGTAGATCCTGTGAAAGTTTCTGTAAAAGAAGGAGTGAGTTACCCAAACATTCCCCAGTACAAAATGACAGCAGAAATAATTGAAGGAATAACTCCAGTCATAAACACAATGATTGAACAAGGAATTCTGAGAGAAATAGTAAGCAGTCCATGTAATTCACCTACAATGGAATTGAAAAAGCCTAATGGAACGTTTAGAATTGTACAGGATTTGAGAAGAATTAATTAAATTGTTGTCCCATGTTGTCCAATTTTACCAAATCCAGCAGTAATCCTGTACTCAATTTCACATAATGCAGAATGGTATACAGTCATTGATCTATGTAATGCGTTCTTTACAGTTCCATTACACCCAGATAGCCAACCAATATTTGCTTTCCGGTTTGGAGACTGTATTTTGGCATGGTGCCGAATTCCTCAGGGTATACTGAGAGTCCCACCATCTTTAATCAGTTGCTAAAGAAATCATTTGAGAGTTTGAATATGGCTGGAAATTCTGTACTGGTTCAATACATTGATGGCCTGTTAGTGGCATCGAGAACTAAGGATGCATGTGATACGATTGCATTATTGAATGATTTGGCAGACGGAGGACATAAGGTGTCCCCATCAAAATTACAGTTCTGTCAGAAAGAAGTACAATATCTAGGTCACAAAGTTGCTAAAGGAATTAGACAAGTCACTATGGAGAGAATCAGGATGATACAGGGACTGCAACCTCCTAAAACTCATAGACAAGAGAGAATGTTCCTAGGAATGGTAGGCTACTGTCGACAATGGATCAGTGGATATTCACTGATAGCAAAACCATTGCAGAGGCTGACAAGAGCAAATGTAAAAGATCCCATAGTGCTGAATAAAACTGAAATGGGGGCTTTTGATCGACTAAAAACCAGAATATGTGAAGCACCAGCATTAGGAATGCCTTATTATGAGAAAGAGTTTGAACTATATTGCAGTGAACGAGAAGGATGTGCATTATTAGTTCTAATTCAAAGACATGGAAAACTGAGAAAGCCAAATGCATATTTCTCAGCTGTTTTAGATCCAGTTGCAAAAGCATTGCCCGGATGCCTAAAAGCAGTAGCTGCTACAAGTGTGAATTCGGAACAAAGTGAAGGTATAGTGATGGGAGGGTATATGTACTAAGCATGGGCGGAAAATCCGTTTCGCTCGCGGATTTTGCGGATTTTCGGTAAATTCGCAATCCGCGAGATTTGCGAATCTCCCGCAAAATCCGCAAATCCGCGAGCAGCGGATTTTGCTCGCACTGTTCGCGTGAGTTCGCGGCTTCCCAGTACAACTTCGCGCCCCGCGAATAAGTGCAAAATTGCAGAAATACGATCTTAGCAAAACTGAAACTACTTACCAGGTTCAAAAGTTCAGGCTCATCATTAGTAGCCATTTCCTGTAGTGCTTCCTGAGAGGCCCCTCCAGAGTTCAGTTGCCAGTTGCAACTATTATGTGACCCTGCTCTGAACCTCAGAATAGTTACACATATGCCACAAAGGTCCTGAATTACAGCTAAGGGAGACAAGCAGGAGCCAGGCTGGAGGTTCAAATCCATTAATCAGCCCCTAATTCATTATTGTCAGTTGGGGCAGGGCAGGTGTTGTAACTAATTTTGCAACAATGAAAGCACTTAGCAAGTGCAAAAGATCACTAATCAGGAAGCACTAAGGAAGCAGGTGCCAGCTAAAAAAATATTCTGTGACACATTAATCAGCCCCAAATTAATTCAGGTCACTTGAGGCAGGGAAGGTGTGCTTGCGTTGCCACAATAATGTACACTGACTGGACAACCAGAGGGTGCTGTGATGAAACAGAGGGTGGCATGGGTGGGCCAGAGGGTGGCATGAGTAGTCAGAGAGTGGCAGTGGTGACAGAGAGTGGCAGTGATGAAGAAGAGTGTCCCAAACAGGCTGGACACGTAGAAACAACAAGTTCGCGAAACTTGCGACCCGACAGGTAAGTTCGCAATTTGCGACATTGTACAAAACCCTCGCGAACTGGCAGAAACCCGCGAAACACAAAAAAAAAAATACGCAAATTCGCGAGAATTCGCGGATTTTGCGGATTTGCGAGTTCGCAAATCCGCAAAATTCGCGAACGCGAGATTCGCAAAATTCGCCCATGCTTAATATGTACCTCATTCAGTGGAGATTCTCCTCACTAGAACAAAGACACAGTTCCTTACAATTTCACGATGTGTGAATGTAAATCCATCTACGTTGTTACCTGATGTCATGGATGTGGAAGTAAGAAATTAAGTTGATCATAAATGTTTTGATGTTCTTGAATACTGTACCAAACCAAGACCTGGCATTAAAGATTAACCATTTAATGAATCTGATTATGTAATGTTTGTAGATGGTTCATGTCTGAGAACAGATGAGAGTGCTCTAATTGCTGCATATGCTGTATGTACAGTGACAGATGTCCTGGAAGCATCTTGTCTGAAAGAAATTCGTTCTGCTCAAATAGCAGAATTGATTGCTTTAATTCGAGCATGTGTACTGGGAAAAGAGATAAGAGTCACCATAGTGACTGACAGTCAATATGGTTTTGGGGTTGTCCATGATTGTGGCCAACTGTGGTCCCTAAGAGGTTATTTAACTTTTGCAGGATCCCCCATCAGAAATGCTGAATTTGTGAAAACTGGATTGATGCAATCCAGTTACCTGGTAAAATTGCTGTTGTAAAATGTGCAGCTCACAAGAAAGGAGATGATCATGTAATCATTTTGTTGACTCAATTGCTAAATACTGTGCCAAGAATCTTGCATCTATAAATCGGGACAGGAAAGCTGAACATGTTTCAAGTCCTTTAATTCTTACAACAGTAGTTGAGACTTGCCAGGAAGTGAGGCAGATGCAGGAAGAGAAAGACATTTGATTAAAATCAGGATGTAGACAAAGAGAAGAGGATGAAAATTTGGGTATACAAAGATGAAAGGCCAGTAATGCCTGATAACATGATTTCAAATATGGCCCGAATGTAACATGATCAAGCCGATATTGGAAGGGATGCCACCCTGTAATCAAATTCTATATGTACTTGTGATCATTTGCCTATTTTCTCGGTGGGTGGAGGCTTTTCCTACCAGGAGGAATGATTGAGTGACTGTTGCAAAACTGTTGTTGAGAGAAATTATTCCTTGCTTCTGTTTCCCAGTAACAATTGAGACAGATCGTGGAACACATTTTCATAACGAGTTAATACAGATGATTTGTGAAGCACTGGATATTCATCAGAAATTGCATTGCGATTACAGACAAGAGGCTTCTGGGATAGTTGAGCAAGTGAATGGGACTATAAAGAACAGAGGGGCATATTATCAAGGACCGGTGTTAAAATTATCACTGTTTTATTGCAAGAAACTGCCGATAAAATGGCGATAATGCGCTTGATAATACGCCTTTGTTAATTTCCATAGAAGCCCATGTTCTGGTGTTAACATGGGCTTCTATGGGAATTTATTATCAAGGCCATTATCGCAGTTTTATTAGGAGTTTCCTGCTGATAAAACCGCAATCATTTTAACACTGGTCCTTGATAATATGCCCCAGAATTGCAAAAATGTGTTTGGCCACTGGACTGAAATGGCCTCATGCTTTGCCACTTGTTCTGATGACCCTAAGGAGCATAACTGATAAAAAAACAGGATTAAGTCCATATGAGATTCTGATGGGAAGAGTGATGAGACAAGCATTTGTGCCAGTTGATAAGTTATTGACTATTAATGATGCTATAATACTGGATTATTGCAAAAACCTGTCTGACGTGGTAACTTCTGTGTTCCATCAGGTGGGAACTGAGGCAAACTCGAAAGAAAAACACCCAGCTCATGATTTAGTCCCTGGAGATTGGGTTCGGATAAAGGTACACAGTAGAGGAAACTAATTAGTCCCTCATTGGCAGAAGCCCAGATAAGTCATTCTGGTTAGCACAACTGCAGTTAAATGTGCTGGAGTAAAGAGATGGGTGCATGCAAGCCACACCATCCATGTGCCTGAACCTGAAAATCCACAGGACGAGGGAGAAAGCACAACTGACTCAGATTCTGAAGGTGAACAAGATTAAGATCCAGATACTGAAGCTCGACCTGTGTGTCGACATCTGGAAATATCAGATGCAAGTTCTGCGTCCGAAGGAGAAAGTGAAGCTATTGAAGAACCAAATTCTGAAGATCGATCTGAAAGTCGAGATTTGGTAAGAACTGATACCAGTAAGGACTCTGAACAAAGTGAAGATAAAACTGGTAGTCAGGAAAATACTGAAGGACAGTCTGAAAGCTCTGAAAGCAGGAACCGGAATCTCGAAACTGGTGATAAGGAAATAACTCACGATGAGGATGAGCTTCCAAGTACCAGCTATGGGGAAGTTCCTAACAGTGTGAAAGAATTGAACAAAGATAAAACAGATTCAGTCAAGAAAACAGACATTATAAAGTTAACCATAAACGAAACTAATGAGAAATCTGAAACTGAGACTGATGACAGTGAAGATGAAACTCAATTGAGAAGCTCAAGAAATCAAGAGACCTCGTAAAGGAGATAATTGGCCCAAAGAAAATGATGGTCTGAAATTTAAACTGGTTAATAAAACAAAAATACAAGTGGATCGAGTAAATGAAATAACAGATCAAAAGGAATCATTGGGTCAAAAGAAATTGTGCAAAGGCCAAAAAGAATGAGAAGACCAAATCAGAAATACATGTCACCTGAGTGGACTTATATGATTTTGCCTCCAATAAGTGAAGTGAATAGCAGTCAAGAAAATTGGAGTTGCCAAAGTGAAGAAAAAGAAAGTGAGTGAACTGTAACTCAAAAGAAAGAAAAGAAGTACCTAAACTGAAAAATTGTATTAGAGAAAAGGTTAAGGAACAAGAATTGTTGACATTTTTTGTGGTAACTTACTGGTAAGGACACTTTAAGTGCAAAGAGAGATTTAAAAGAGACGATATAAGGACAGAAAAGATTGTGGAAAGCGCTGTGTAAAAAAGAAAAAAAACAGAACAAAATGGGTACTAATGATGTAACAAGATCGAAATGTACCATTTTTAGGAAATGGTGTTGGTATGGTTGATTTTAGCTATTAAAATTCCTTTTAGGCCAGATTTTGAAAAAGCAAAGGCAAATGAGAGTATGAAGAAAAGACCTATGAGTCAAAGGGTGAAATGTTGCATGTGTATAGACCTGAAGTACATCAAGATAACTCGATTAGTGATTTCTCCCGAAATACGTTTTCAAAATTATTGTCCGAATATGTGAGAACGATGGATGCGAGTGACTGTTATGTCTGTGTGAAATTATCATCATCTGTATCAGAGTGTGTGACGTACCATCACCTTCTATTAACCTATGGAGTTACATGTAGTGTATTAGCCAGTTTGTTTTATAGAACAGGTAAATTAGAGTATTATCGTACTAATACCGATGATGCTTTTGCAAAATTGAAAATTGTAGCTGAATTGAATCACATAAAAACCTGCAAAAGTTTTTGGGGAATATTTTCTGGAAACACAAGAATAGACCCATGATTATGCATTTAAACAAAATTTGACCTGTAAAATGAGAAATGAAGAGAAAGCCTTTCTGGAAATGGTCAAAGAAAGGAGGAATCAGTACAAAAGGAGGGAGAATGCAAAACGATCTAAATCTACAATGTGGACATTTGAGGATGATAATATAGAAGGACTTAGGGACACATTATGATGGAGGATTTTCCGCATCCTCCGGGCCGGCGGAAGCCACCGCCGGCCCGGCGGATGCGGAAAATCCTCTGCGGACTCACCAATGACCCACTGCCAAATTAGGATGGCTGGTGGATCCTGGTTTAGGTCCGCTGATTTTCCGACGCGGTTGGCTTACAACTGCGGCGGAAAAAGCCTAATATGGTGGCGGTGTCTCTCAGACACCGCCAGCCATATTAGGATGTCTGAATTTCAATACCTTTACACGGCGGCATGTCCGCCGTGCAAAGGCATACCGATTCTTGTTTGGGGGCCCGTTGCGGGCCCCCAGGGGTGAAGGGGGCCAGGGGGTGCACATGGGGGGTACCTATGGTACCCCCCTGCATTTGCGTGCACAGAGCGGCAGGCAACCCGCAGTGCCTGCCGCTTTGTGAATGCAAATGCACAGATTTCATTTTTAACATTGCGGCGGGTGCTGCTCTGACGGGAGCCGTTGGTGGAGGGTAATATATGCAAGCACGTGTCGTGGGGTGCCCTCGTCTCTGCCCGATTCCGGGCCCCGGTAAACCCTCGCAATCTCTTATGTTAAGGTCTGTAAGTGAGTCGCCAAATAGTAGCACTAAAGTCAGGCACTGCCATGCCCCCTTCATCCTTGGGCTGCAGTAGGGTGTCAAGCACTATCATACGTCTACTTGCACCCCATAACAATGCTATCACCAGTGATCTTAATGTCGGAAAATGGAGCTCGGTATCCACACCGGTAGTGTGCGGAAGTAGTAGAGCAACCGCGGAAGCGCTATCATCTTTAGGAGGGAGATACGGCCCGTCACCGAAAGCGGAAAAGTGGCCCAAAAGGCCATGCTTCCCTTCAGTGCATTAATACAGCGGACCACATTGCCGTCCAGCATGTCTGCTGCCGAGTGGTAAATATATACACCCAAATACTGCAAACAGCTAGGCTCCCACTTGAGTGTCCGGAGGTTGACTTGTTGCACCTCCCCTCTGCACACTGGAAATAAACAGGATTTGGCCCAGTTAACCTTCAGGCCCGACAATCTCCTGAAAATTCCGAGGAGCCGCTCTGCTCCTGCCAATTCCTCTTCCACATTCGCTAAAAACAACAAGAGGTCGTCCGCATATAGCGAGATGGCTTGTGGCCTACCTCTATAAACAAGGCCCCTGTAGTAACGCCCCGCCCGGGCCTCCGCCGCAAAGGGTTCCATCGCCAATGCAAACAACAGGGGAGATAGCGAAAACCCCTGTCTGGTTCCACAGCCCACCTGATACTGACTCGAGATGAGAGAGCCTATCCGGACTCGCGCCGTGGCCGCCATGCACAACACCTTGGTCCAACCGATATAGTTATCACCCAGCCCGAAATGCTGCATCACCCTGTAGAGATACCCCCACTCCAGGCTATCAAACGCTTTCTCAATATCGATTGAGAGCACCAGGGGCGCAGGCTCTTCCGATTGGTGGTCCCCAAGTAGCCGTGTCAACCGACGGATGTTGTTGGTAGTATTCCGCGTAGGAATGAAACCCGATTGGTCTTTGTGTATAAGCTCCGTCATATGGCTCAGGAGCCTGTCGGCCAAAATTTTGCTCAGGATTTTATAATCCATCGTCAACATGGACAACGGGCGATATGAGGATAAGTTATTGCTCTCCCTGCCAGGCTTCAACAGCGGGATCATTAGAGCTTCACGCATGGAATGGGGCAGACTCCCTCTTGACTTTGCTTAATTATATACCGCTTGTAATTGCGGAGCTAGGAATTCCAAGTATCTGCTATAAAACTCTATCGGTAGACCATCTAATCCCAGGGTTTTGTTCCGAGCCATCTGTTTCACTGCACTCCCTATTTCCCCTAATGTGATGTTCCTGCCCAACTCATCTGCTTGTTCTTGTTCCAGTCGTGGCAACTCTAGCCCTTCAAGAAAGGCATCAATTTCAGCCTCTTGGCCCTCTGACCCGCACTCATACAGTCCTTCATAGTACGCTCGGAATCTATCCAGAATTTCTGGTTGGGTATGATAGACGTTACCCCCCTCCTCAATAGATAAGATCGGGTGGCTGCGCCTAGTCGGATTGGCAAGCCAGGCTAGCATTGTACCCGCCTTGTTGCCCTCTGCATGTGCCTTAGTCAAGTAGATCTTGTGATCAAAACTCCGCAATCGTTCCAATTCCACCGCTACTGCTTCCTTGGCTTTGCTAACCGCCTCCTGAAGCTCAGGATGATTAGGGCGCTTTCGTTCTATTTTCCGCAACTCTTTGTCGGCTCGATCTAGGTCATCCTTGCGGGCGCCCGCTGACGCCCCTATGCAATGTCCCCTGACCACAACCTTGAAGGCATCCCACTCCATCGCCCTGGAGGTCGCAGTACCACTGTTTTCCTCAAAATAAGAAGTCAGCCTCTCGCCTAAGGCTTCCCTGAACAGTAAGTCATCCAGGGTATCCGGCCACAGTTGGCAGGTCGGGACTCGCGAAATTTCAGTCATCCAATTCAGGGACAGCAATGGAGGGTTATGGTCAGACAGCGTGCGAGTCAGGTATTCCGTGTTCGCTACAGCGGGGAGTATGAGTGAAGAGCACAGAAACACATCTAATCAGATGTGTAGGTCGTGTATACTGGAATGAAATGAGTAATCCCTCATAGTAGGGTGTAGTGTTCTCCAAGCGTCCTCCAAACCCCCCCTCCCTTGCCACTCTAGTCTGCGTTTTGCTAGTCTATGCACTGGTGATGTATGCAGTGGTGGGTGAGACCTATCCAATGTGGTGTCTGTTATTGAATTAAAGTCCCCTCCCATGAGTATAGGGCCTGTCAAATAACTCGCCAGCCTGCCCGAGAGCTTCGTCAGAAAAGCAGGTAGATCTATGTTAGGAGCGTACATGCTACATAGTGATATGTCTCGACCTCTAAGTTTCCCCTCCACGGCCACAAATCTACCCTCCGGGTCTATCACCTGTTTAGTCATCTGGAAGGGAACCCCAGCCCGGATCCATATCAGAGCACCCCTTGCAAATGCTGAATAAGTCGTGTTGAACAGCTGCCCTCTCCATCTCCTTTGCAGCGCTATGCCCTCTTGCCTTGTTAGGTGTGTTTCCTGCAGAAGCGCTATGTGAACCCCTCTGCGGACCAAATAAGCATGTATCTTGTGTCTCCACGCCATGGTGTGTAGGCCCCGCACATTCCAGGTCACACATTTCAAAGCGCCAGCACTAGCCATTGCCCCCTGCATTCCCGAACACGGTGATATGAGTCTTCATCCAAGCGCATATGTTGGCACATCTCTGGTCCCCCCACCCTCTCCCAACAACTATTCCCGAAACCCCGCCACCCTTGCCTCGAGCCCCCCAATCTGCTCTTGGCATCCGCCCCCCCAGAAAAGGACCTATCTTAACCAAAGTAGTTCCCATCCAAACTTTTATCAACTAGGTGAAACTCCCCAATCACCCACTCTGTATTCCGCAGTCTCCACTGCGGTGACCTTAGGGGCCTTTAGGGCACAGCTCGATTCCGAGGGTGTTTGTTGCACTACAACATTCCCGCCTCCCTACCCCACAATCCCCCCATGAACGCTCACGAGTCTCCATATTTCTGCGGGTTAGTTTTTGGCATCTACGGACATGACCCCCCACGTTCAATATACAATGTCGCTTCTCAGAGTCACCTCCCTCAGGCTTCTATAATTTCTTCCAACGTTTGTGGTGTTACGATTGGCCCTCTAGCTCCACCGAGTTCCGAGAGGTCTGTTTCCGACCCTGTTGCCTGGTCCTCAGAGTCTGAGCCTTTGCCGGACTGACTGCGCACTGTTCCCGATAAGTCCACCACCGCTTGAAGTGCTGCCTTCCTCTCTCCCTTCGTTTGCGACGCCATCGGCTTCCCAGTCCTTTGCCGGCGCTTCCGGAGGCGCTGCGATTTCCTAGTCGGCTGTTTCCATTGTTCCTCCTCAGCCCTGAACTGAGCTCCATCCGTTCCGGCCTTATAAGTGTCCCACCACGCCCAGGCATACGCTGACGTACGGAAAAATAGTGTCTTGTCGTCCACCACAATTCTGACCTTGGCTGGGAAGAGAAGTGAATACTTGATGCCCTCCACTCAGAGCTCCCGTTTAATCGACAAGAAGCTAGCCCGAAGTTTCTGTGTCTCATATGCACAGTCCGGGAACAGTGTCACCCTGTTGTTATCAACCTGGAAGGGGCCTGCTTCCCTGGCTCTCTGCAGCAGCCAGTCCCTGTCTTTATAATGCAAAAGTTTGATCACCACAGGACGGGGTGGTAGGCCAGGGGCAGGTGGTCTGGCCGGGACTCTGTGCTCTCGCTCCAGGGAAAAGAAGGGGGAGAGCCCCTCCGTTGCCACTTCAGTTCGTAGACAGTTATCAAGGTAACCCACCATGTCGTCGCCCTCCGTTTTCTCCGGAAGGCCCACCAGGCGGACGTTGTTGCGCCTGCTACGATTTACAGCGTCCTCCGCCCGTCGTTGCAGCGCTTGTATTCGGTCCATAGCGTCAACCAACCGACCTTCCATAGTTTTATGTGCCGGGACCATCTCTTGTAGGGTGACCTCTGCGCTCTTGACCCTGTCCTTCAGCTTATCATGATCTGCTCGCAGGAGCCCCAAGCCCGTTGCCACATGGGCAATGTCCTGCTGCAGGGCCTCCTTCGTGGCTGAGATAGCTTCCAGAATGCGATCCTGCATTTGTTGTAGGTCCATGTGACCTTGATCCGCTCCATCCGTCGGTTCAGAGCTAGAAGCCCCGTCCCCTTTCCCCTTTGTCTTCCCCATCATAGATTGTACTTTAGACTGTTAAGACAGGGCAAAAGGACCTAGGACTCGGGCGTCGGCCTCCTCCTAATGCCGCCTCTCTCGCTCGGCTCCTTCTCCACTCAATGTCCAGTTCTCAATCGGCCTCCCTATGCTTCAGCACCGGCTGTTCCGTGTAGTCGACCAGGAAGATACAGGCTCCCCTCCAGTCAGCTCAAGATCCGCGCCTCTTCGGGTAGCAGAGGATTCTCCGGCCCAGTCCACCACGTCGTCGTGTGGGCCTCCAGCAAGCGTCGAAACTTTGAGTTGGGTAGAGTCTCTCTCTCTCTCAGTCCGGGATTTTACTCACGAGGTCCGGCTTCTCGATCGTTTTTACCACCTTCAGGGTCTCATGGTCCAGCACTCGGAAGCTCCCCTCCCCAAGCCACGAGTCTCCACCTTCTTATGATCCCATTCAGGGACGCACCTACGATCTGTGGAGCTCACATAGGTCCAGTGTGGCGCGGCGGGAGCCGCCATCAACCCCCAGTCAGGGCCTTGCTCGTGCTCGGTTCAGATATAGTATCCAGTCTATCGTGGCCCTCACAGGGTGATGCTCGGGGGGGGGGCAGGTTGTGCCAGGCCCGGGGTCCGTGTTCCCGATGCTCTCTATGTTAATTGGGTTGCGCTCCAGGTTCAGGGCTCTTTGCAGATTGCTCCTCTGGGCGAATAGGGGGGAATCCACCCCTCTCCAGCCGAAGCAGTGTCGCTGGGGTCCCCGCAGCCCCACTGTGTTTGCGAGGTCTTCAGCCTTCAGTTCTCGGAGTAGCCGTCATCTTAGGTGCGCCCCAGAGAAGTCCTCCACTCGGTTGTCGCCGTCTCCCCAAAGCTGGGAGTGGGATGTCGTGTGTGATCCCCTCAATTAAGGGCTCTCAGCATCTTCTCCAGCGACATTTCCGAGTGTGCTGGCCTTCTGAAGGTGAAGATCGTCTAGCCTCCTTTGCTTACGACACCGTCGGGTCAGGCCTCAAGTCGCTATCTTGGATCGAAGTGTTCCGTTCCGCAGGCACATCTCAAAGTCGATTTTTGTGTTGATTAGCGGCAGATAACTGCGAACACAGGGTTTTCTGCCAGAATTCGTGCAGTTTAACAGGATTTTAGTCGGGATCGGGCGCGGAGCTCTGGGCTCACACTGCCTAACTCCTCGGCATCCAAGCCACGCCCCCTTCCCCTCCTAACATCCATGATTGAGCATCACCCTCTAGCTCAGCCCACTCACAGCACCCCTGTCCACTCACCACTCGAGATCTGTCACCTGCCCTGAGGCAGCACTCCCTACGCCCTTGAACCCTACCAAAAACTATCCAGGCAGCCTCTCCCACAATAACTATAAGGAACAGGACTCACATCCCTCCTTTAACTACCATCAAGTCAGGGATCCATCCCCCTCCACCAAGGACAATGCAGCCCCACATACCCTCCCACCCCCCCTGGTCCCTCCACCCCACCCAAGAATAATGTTGCCACAGACACCCTTCCTCACTCCTTAGACAACACGACGCATCGCCTTTCCCTTCTAGAAACTCAGTTGGAAATCCTGATTTGAGGCCTGAATGAAACTCTATCCAATCTATCCTTGACCCAAAAGCTCACCCAGCCACCCTCAGAGCTACCCAGTCTTACCCAACCCAGTCTATGCAAGGTACCCCCCCCTCAGAGCCTCACGACCCCCAGGCCTTGACCAGGGTCCCCCAGTAAGGGGAAGGATAGCTGCTACGAAAGACCTAGAAGAGTAACCACCTCACTTTCCCCTCAGGAATTGGCACACCTTGCCGCATCCTATGACCCCCGATGAATTCCTAACCTAAATCCACGATCCAAGTATTTACGGGATTCAGAAGTGAACACCCTCCTCCGATAGTCCCCAGACCCCCTGCCCACCTAACCCTCCTACCTAGAGTCAAACGTAGTGAGAACAGGTGCAAAGAAGAACCCCCATTAACTGCATGCTCCTAAACTGCAGATCAGCCTCCAAACATGCAACCGAACTAGCGGAAGCCATCCTCTCCCATGACATAGACATAGCATTCATAACTGAGACCTAGCTCAATAATCTCTCCTACCCTCGTTTGGACATGCTGGTACCTCCCGGATTCTCGATGATCAACGAAGACAGGTAAGTGAAGAGATGGGGGCATAGCAATCATCCACAAGAACAACATCTAGATCATTGAATTTTCCTCTTGTGTGCACAGCTCCTTTGAATGTCTCTCAGTCTACATCAAAACACAGAATACCAGGCCTACACTTTGCCGTCTACTATACCATCCCCCAGGCAACTCCTCAGAATTTGGAGTTCACCTTTCCGACATGATTGCCCATTGCGCACTCGGCAACCTTAACAACATAATTCTGGGCGACCTCAATCTAAGATGGAATGAAACAAAGACCCAGCTCATTCAAACCCTAAACAACCTACTACTAGTTAACAATCTGACCCAACACTGCTCAGAAGAAACACATCATAGAGGAGCTATCCTTGACGCAATTATAGCCGAAAGCAAGGCAATCTCCATCGACCACATCCTCCCCGTTGACTGGTCCGATCGTCACATAGTTCTCTTTCACATCAACCATGCAATCTTGACCAATCTAATTCCCAAGCTAGACACTCCCAAATGGGTCAGGAACACAGCCCAGATCCCGCGAGTGGACCTAGAAGAAAGAATTAGCTCACTGCTCCCCTACTCCACTGACCACCTCTCAACTACCAAACTCACCTCTCTTTACAACTCCAATATTATGCTCATCCTGGATCAAATTGCTCCCCTGAAGCTAAAGAAATCCAGGAACATCCCCTCTAGATTACTGTTCACCACTGACATCAACGAAGAAAGAAGACAGCTAAGAGCTGCAGAAAGAATCTGGAGGAATAATCCCTCAGCTCTCCACCGCGATCAATTCCGAGCAGCCCGCAGGATGTACAAAAATCACATTAAGAACAAAAAGTCAGCTCCCTTCTGTTCGATGCTAGATAAAGCAAAAAAACTACCCAAAGAGCTTTTCAAAATCATAAGGAATCAATTCAATTCAAAAATCTTTGTTCGGATTTCAGCAAATCCATAAAAGCAACACATGTAGAATACATTAAAATTGTAAAAATTAAAAATTGTCCCAAAAACTATGTACTACGAAAAATGCATACAAACACAGATGTAAACGTTCCGTATAAACCAGTTACTAAAGTGCAAAGTGCTTTGGGAACTATGAGACACATAAACAGTTCAAGGGCATTCCATCGTTTTACGTGTATGAGAGATAACTTTCAGAAAAGAACTTGCACGGAAGATCAATTCATCATTTTCTAATTTTAAAAGCATAGAATAGGATTGATTCAGGGAAATTGGTCTACGCTTTTTAAAATATGGGGCTGAAAACCATTTGGTGTATTTCATATAAAATTTACAATTAAAAAAGAAATGTAAATCATTTTGCCTACTAACTCCATCGCATGGGCAAGGCATACTTCCAGAGTTCATCGTACTATGGCCCAAAGGAAAACAGAGTGAGAATTTTATAGTCCCTGCTCTCATACGGAATAATAGTGATCTCTCCCAATTAATCATCGGGAGTCTTAAATATAAAGGGATTTGTTGAGGGGATAAGTCATTATTTACATTATTCACATAGGACTCAACAGTTTGTTTTTGCAGTTCTTCTTCCAACCTCTTTTTCCTAGAAAGGGCATATATTCCAGATTGTACTTCCTTTTTGTCAGTGTTCTTAATCTGGGAAGGATCGTCAAAGAGGTGGCCTTTGCCTACACTGATCAGACTTTCCTGCGTCGCCCGAAGCCATGGAATGCTCATTCCTTTATCACAGTCCAAGCACTCCTTCAGAATGTCCTGTGTTAGGGTAGCACAGTCATTGGCCCAAGTAGCCAACCAGAACAGGGCAGGCCTTACTGCTATGAAGTCATTTATATAGGGCAAGTTTAGTTCAGCATGGCAGATGTACCCAGATGAAGAAATTGGAGCTCCCAGTAGTTTCCTGCACAACCGGTTCTCTTCTGTTTGCAGGCTGGGGGGTTTTACTACCCCCCAGATCTCAGCATCATAGGTTGCTACCGGGGCACACTGCAATCTGTATATCTTTAAAATTGCTTTTGTTGCTTCAGTCCTCTTTGGCCGTGGGAGGGAAAGAATTGAATTTATGGCTTTTGAGAACTTGCCTGTGGCGTGGGCAAGATGCCCACACCACAGGCCGTTCGCAGCAAAAACCATACCTAAGTAGGGGAATGTTTTTGTTGAATACAACTTATCCTGTCCTACAGAGATAAAATTAAGTTGTTTGGACCCCGGCCCACAGGACATAATAAAATATTTTTTTAAATTTACTTTAAGATCCAGATTCCCCATGTAGTGTACAAAGTTCTTGACCAAAGCACGTAAGGCGTTTGGTGTTAATCCCATAATCACCGCATCGTCGGCGTACAGAAGTGCGGGTAGCAATCTCCCTTGGATTCTGGGGGCATCAGTAGTCACCCTCTTCAAAGAGTCACTCAATCCGTTTATATAAATACTAAACAACAGGGGTGCTAAAACGCACCCCTGCCTCACACCTCTTTCAACCTTAATTGCCCCTGAAATTGCGCCCTCCATGCCAATCCGTACCTGCGCTTTTGTATCTGTATGTAGAAATGCCAGAAAGTGCACTAAGGGCCCATCAAGACCATAGGACAAAAGGATCGGCCACAGTTTAGACCTGTTTACCAAGTCAAATGCGGACGATAAGTCCATAAATGCTAAGTAAATGGGCGAGGCCCTAGCTATATTATATTTACTAATTATGAGATTTAAGTTCAGGCATTGTTCAATAGTCCCGACCTTACTTCTAAAGCCCATTTGGCATCTATCCAGCACCACCGCTTCCTCAGCCCAGTCATTCACTCTATTGTACAATACCCGGCCCAGGATTTTCAAGGTATTATCCAAGAGCGAAATGGGCCTGTAATTTGCGGGGTCAGATCTTTCGCCCTTTTTGTAAATAGGGACTATTATACTTGTTGACCAGGTGTCAGGAATTGGGACCAGCGGAAGACTATTAAAAACATTTACAAGGATAGGTCCCCAAAGTTCCGGCTTGTGTTTGATTATATCTATTGGGAAGCCATCAGGCCCAGGCGCCTTGTTTCCAAGGCTCTGATTAATGGCCACGATGACCTCCCCCTGAGTTATGTCTAGTGGTTTCAAGTTACCGGGGCTATAGTCTTCTGTAACAGTGCCCGGATTAGCATATATTGTGGAGAAATGTTGTTCCCATTGCTGACTTGAGATGGTACAACTTATTGGGGATAAATGTTTACTCATGTCCCGCATCTTTTTTACTGCAGGCCAAAAGGTAGCACCGTTCCCTAATAATAATAATAAGGAATCAATCCTCCAAACCCACGCCTTCCTCAACTCAGGCATCCAAAGATCAATGCAAAAACTTTGCAATGTTTTTCAATGACAAAATCACCAAGATTGACCTCGCCCTTGGCACAAATCCCATCTCCGCCAACGAGATCAAAGGGTCCTAAAAAATCTTGTTAGCGCCTCTGTGAACTCCCCATCCAGGAAGCAGAGATAGTCAATGTAATCTCCAATGTTAAGCCCTCATCTCAAGCCCTGGATCAGCTACCTCCTCACCTGGCCAAAGACCTGAAGCTCGTCCTAGCCCCATTATGGTGCAAGATCATCAACAGTTCAATGAGCTCCGGTATCGTACCTGACTGTCTCAAAGTAGGACAAGTCACGCCACTGCTAAAAAAAAAGGCCTAGACACTGAGGATATGAATAATTTCAGACCTGTTTCAAACCCACCTTTTTTGTCCAAAATCATGGAAAGATGTGTACTCCAACAGTTGACCCAACACCTGGATGAAATCAATCTACTAGATCCCCATCAATCGTGCTTCAGAAAGGGATGCAGCACCGAATCAGCAATCCTCAATGTCATAGAATACCTACTCAAGTCACTCCACTCGGGTCAATGCTGCCTTCTTATTCTAGACACAGGATAGAAACAGTACAGAGGCACAAACGCCGCTCCGGCCGAAGGTCCGTGATTTACTCTTGGCACCCCTACAGACCCATGATTAGATACTGGCACCCTCTCCGCCCCGCTGCGGAACACGACTCAAACAAACCTCCTGAAAACAGCTTTAAAAGAAATCATTGTGTCAACGTCTGGTTCCTTTACTAATAGTGTATACTCTCATTCAAGTTATGAGGTCCTGATGAGAACCCCTCCACCCATTAGGGGCTCGAAACGCGTAGACCGTCTATCGACACCATAAGATTGACATTTCTAAATAGTATATTTCAAACTGGCAAAAAAATAGGTATCTATTGTAAAAAAAACCTCTATGGTGTTCTCCCAAAAATGTAATTTGTGACATTCTAAATTGTAAATATTGACTTTTGTATGCATGGTATGTTTGAGAGAGTGAGATTTGAATGTGAATGTTGATCAACCACGTATGATTGTTTTTTCCCCCACTAATGTCTATTTTTATGACAATGTCATTTTTATGAATATTGTACTTTGTATTGTTTGTCCTTGCTATTTGTTTTGAATCTTTGGTGAACTTTAACCAACGAACTTATCAAAAAATCTTTCACAAAAATAAAAGTGATTTAATCTGTGAAATTTGTTTTCAACCCGCACTTAGTTTAATTCTTCGCGCGTAGGAAACTGAAGCTAAATAGAAGTCACAATATTGGCTTTTGTGTTGTTGTGTAGTTCTTATTCTCATAGACTTATTGGCCGCAATCGATACAGTTGACCACAAATTGCTCATAAAGGTTCTTCAAGAAAGGGCCGGTCTACAAGAGACGGTCCTCCACTGGTTCTCTTCCTTTCTCCACAACCGATCACAAAGAATAAAAATCAAAAACTTTGAGTCCAATCTCCACCCTGCCATCAGAGGTGTTCCACAAGGGTCAGAACTTCAACATCTACATTGAACCCCTTACTTCTCTACTCATGAAATCCAACATCCCCTTCAATTTATATGCAGACGAATCGCAGCTTTATCTGGAAACCACCTCAATTGACGACATCCATAGACTTAACAACAGGCTCAAGGAGGTTCAAAACTGGCTCACAAGTAATCACCTGAAACTCAACCAAGAAAAAACGGAAATATAGTCCTCATTTCCAACAAAGAAGATAACCCACAAATCGAAGAATGGTTCAAAGCCATTGATGCCCTCAATGGTAACCTCTCCTTGGCGGATTCAGTAAAATCTCTAGGGATCACCCTAGACCCAAAACTGGACATGAAGAAACACATCACAAGTCACGCTAAAAGTGCCATTCTCAACCTAAAACTACTTTACACAATAAAACCCTTCCTCCCACCCAAGGACCTTCAACAAGCCACCCAGGCACTGGTCCTCTCCAGAATAGACTACAGGATTTCTACCTTGACTGGGACAGCAAGAACCCACCTCGCCCCCCTGAAGACAACCCTCAATGCAGCAGCCAGAATGGTCACCTGAATTAAGAAATTCACAACTCTCCACCTTTCAGAGAACTCAGATGTCTCCCAGTTGAGTTTCGAGCCAGCTTCAGAACAGCCTGCATCACGCACAAAGCCCTACACACAGGCAAACCGGAATAGCTGGCCGCCAAACTCAAAAGGGCAAGCAAGTCCAGAAACCTCAGGAGCTCCAACTCACTACTACTCATCCCGCCAAAAACTCTTAAGCATAAAACCACAGCCAGATCTTTTGCCTGCAACGACCCAAAAATCTGGAACTCCATCCCTCCCCACATCAGAACAACTCCCTTGTTTTCAAAATTCAAGAGCCTACTCAAAGCCCTCTTCCTCGACCGCTCTTGAGCGAACTGAGAGTCTAGGTAGCTCCCTAGCCAATACACCATCTTTCCTTAAATTTCTAGAATGATTACACTGACTCGGATCAAGAAAACTTTTGGTGTATAAACGGTCTGAATGTCTAAGATGCTCGGATGATCATCAGATTTGACTTGCACCCTCTTCTCCTCTCCCCCTTCACCCATATGATTGTCTCCCCCCTTCTTAAACCCCCTTGTTCGACCATTCTCCTGTATCATCTGTTTGTACATTATTGTATATGCTGTGAAGCACTCTGATACTCCTGGGTCCAGCTAGCGCTATACAAAACTCCTAAAATAAATAGATTAAAAAAAAATACCAGAATCAAATTCCAGTGCAAAATGAATGCTCAGACACAGAAACTGGAAGTGTGTACCCTGAGCATGAAGAAGGTTCAATCAATTCTACCATAGGAGAGCACGTAAGAGAAAAGTGGCTGAAAAATAGCGAGAGACTGAGGGTTGTTGCGTCTGAAAAATGATCAATTAAGAAGCAGAGACAAGTGAACAAAGCAACAGTAAAAATTAACTGCCAGTAGTGAGGAGTTCAAGAAGACAACAGGTGCCTAGCAGAAAGTACTCAACTCATGAATGGAATTACTTTGCTGAATTGCATAGTACTGAGAATCAACAGAAATGTTTTAAAAAGCCGCCATGAATAGTGCTACCACAGAGAAGATTGATTTTTTTTTTTAATTCCTGAGCTCAAGTGACATACTTCCAGACTCTGATCACGTTCTGAAATATTGCGAAACTCTTACGGTCCAGCCTCCAGTAGAAAAGTAGGGTTGTCATTATTAGAGGAAGCTTCCTGCAGGCTTAGGTTTAAAGACTAAAATTAACTGAACTGATGTATTTTTCCTCAAATTGCTAAAGTTTTGCTAATTTACACAGCAGAAACAACAAGGTGAATTTGCTTTTTTGCTTTTTATTTTGTGTTCCTTTGATATGACTTGAGAGAAACCATGGTGCTCAAATCACCATACAAGTATAAAGTGATAATAATATTAGTGACAGTTGCTTAACTTATCTTGATGATAAGATTATTAGTGTGCTTGAATTCTTCTGTTAAGCATGGTTTGAATGTTGCCTTATATGAGACCAATCACACAAATTAAGCTTACTAACTTGTCTAGTTGTAGTGCTTCATGTAAATTGAAAAGGGATGAGGAAGATTGTATGGTTATAATCTTTTGTTATTTTGAAAAGACAAGAATAACAATAGCCGCCAACTACATCCACCAGCTGGTAGGGATCAATTGCATTCAATGATACGAAAAATATAGCGAAACCAAGAGATAAGATAGAGGAGGGGAGGAGGATAGACCTACTTTCTTTGGGGTGTGCACTGTGGGTCAAGTGGACACTGTGTGGGCGTTCGGGGCGGCTGGGCCAGATGCCTTCATTCATCCTTGGAGGGAGGAGCCTTCTTGACTTTCCTGCCTGCTCCCAATCTAAAGTTAGTACTTATTAAATGCAAAGTAGCACAATATTATCGTATGAGGTCCGCCTCACAATAGTGAAACATGAATTTGTCAGGTTTTCACTATCAACACATATAAAACTTAAAAGTGCATGTCCAACTTTTTAATTACAATGCACTCTGTCCTAAGGGCTGTATATGGCCTTCCTTAGGGGAGACTTACATGGCATAAAAGGGGAGATTTATACTTGGCAATGGGATGATATTGCCAAGTCAAGCTGGCAATTTAAAACGACTGGCAGGCTGCAATGGTAGGCCTGAGCCACGTTTTGAAGGGCTCCTTAAGTTGGTGTCACTATAAGTCATGCAGGCCACAATTGAAATTTAATTTACAGGCCCTGGGTATATGGTATACCACTTTACTAGGGATGTACAAGTAAATTAAATATGCCCATCAGATGTAAGCACATTTTTACCTGTATTAGGGAGTGAACACAAGCACTTTAGTTGGCGCTGGTTAACAAAGGTAAAGTGCACAGAGACCTAAGGCTAACAACAACTTCTTCGGAAAAATAGAAGTGATGAAGGCAAAATGTTTGGGGTGACCCTGCAGAGAGGATCAAGTCCAACAGTGAAGTTTAGGTAGGTGAAAATGTAAGTTAAAATGTTACATTTTAAACTAAAGAAACACACTGAAATTCACCAGTTGTTATTAGCACAACTCGGTAGAACCAATATTTAAAGCCATTGCCGTCGTGCAGTCTCTGCCTGGCAGTTAGTTGTGAGTTGTTGTGGCTTTTGATTCGTACTAGTTTGCATCTATAAATCATCCCTCAAGTCTGTTTTTTCTTCTCTCTTAGTTGGAAAAGTGACTGACCCACAGCCCTCTCTTTCTTTGTATTTCTTATCGCACTTTTCAAAGAATTGATAACGTGAGGAAATAAATCAAGATGTCTGTAGCCAGACTTAAAAATGACCATTGTGCAAAGTATATAGTTGCTCTAAAATTTGGTTTGAACTTAGACTGGGTACACGGTACACGGCTTTCCAGGAACACGGCCTTTTTTAATGTCACTGAATGAGACCTTTGCCTGACTTGAATCAGTTCTGATAGGTTGACTTCAGGGAATATTCCGCGTTTCCACCATCTTAAAACATGAAATGATTCCAGTGTTTCTTTTTTGTACAACATTCACTCTCTGTGCACTTTACAGGAGCCGGCAAGGCACAGCCATATCTCCCGCTGAGCCGACAAGAGGAAAGGTCGGCTGCATTAAGAAACAGAAGCAGGGCACGCTGGCAGCACAGATGCAGCTGAGAGCCATTGTGGGCAGCCTGGTGTCTGACATATTGTTTTATCAGCTGCCATATGGGCTCAGTCACTTAGGAATGACTAAAATCTCTTCAAAAAATAAAAGCGCGTTTTGCAAATGTCAAGGCATCGTTTGGTATGGCGGATTGAGATCTGAATTTTGTAGACTGATAAAGGGACTTTTCGAGTCTGTCTGACCTCGGCTTTGCTGCACTAATATTAAGATGTCGACGGTGCTGCAAGGGTCTTTCCTTGAAACTGATGCACAGCACAGAGCTCTGCTCAAGGCCATTCCAACAAAAGACAAGGAGAGCAAAAGACATGATGTACAAGAAACAGCTGAACACGCTTCTTTTCAAGCAGGCATTCAGCAGACAGGTGAGGAAATAGACCATTCGAGATCCTTGCCATGCTATGCCCGTGGCGTGCATTGCCCTTGTGCACACTTCTATTATAAAGTGCTTTGAAGCAGCTGCAAAGTGCTCTATAAAGCAAACCTCCTAAAAATCAAGTTGCATATATGTTGTCTCGTTTCGCATCCACATAACTATTAATAAAATGAAATATTAATTGAATAAATACATCCTCTTATTCATGACACATTATGTAGAATTGAAATACGTCCCTGAAGGTCCCTGAGCAAATAAAATTTGCCTCTGCTATGAGGTATGATTTTGCAGCCTGTTATTACAATTGTACTTTAAAAAGATGGAAAAACGTGTGTAACCAGGAATTGCTCCCTTTTTGCGTTTGTTACTACCACTAGTCTTGCCTTCCAGGTTATTCTTGTACTTATCACCACGTCACACCTGGTACCGCATAACAGGCGCTAAATGTACAATATGATGGTCACAGGTTTTATTGTTGGGATGACTTTGCCTTTAATGTTTCTGAGATCAATCAATGAGTGTCAGTGATTTGGGTATTAACTGTATTGGGAGCAAATACAAGCTGCTAAACTATTGAACAAAATATATACAAACACCTGTGCCTTTCACTGACTGTATGTACAATTCTATAGCAGAACATACAGAAATACATTTGCACAACGAGTTAACATGAAAGAATTCACATGAGTTGTAAAAGGAAGCAATATAGGTCAGTGACTTAAGTTCATACTGCAGAGTTCTATGCCTAATCTACAGATGATAAACTAAAACCCCAGATGACAATTCAAGCCCTCATGTATAGTTATCTTTCCCTCCGGTGGGGCATAGGTAGTAATGTTGACTGCCCTGGCTAACAGCTGACCGTCATATTTAAAGACCTCTACTGGCCTGGCTAGAATTCTTACTTCATGTACATGGCACGGTGAAGAAATGAGGGAGATGACAAACAGGTCAGGGCCATGGACACAAGGACCACATACGTAAGAAAGGTGCATCATTTACACATGCTCTTTGAAAGTACGCCTAAAACACCCATTTCGGAATTGTGCTACTTTATAAAACGTGCAAAAACAAAGAGAGAGTGAGGGATTTTCCACAAAGTGGAGGGGGATACTCCTGGTCCCCTTGATCCTGAAATAAACAAACAAAAGAAGGAGTACCACCACAGGACCTGTCAAGGTCTCAATGGAGTGTGGGGAGAGGGAGTGTACAAAAGAAAGATGTTCTTTTGTTAGAAGACCCCTCACTCACCAACCTGGTTGGTGACATGCTTCATCATCGGGGTCCCACCCGTGCAGCCGAATGCCGTCCGGGTGTGCTGCGACACCTGAATACAGTGGAGCAGGTGAAGTTTCGTGAATGTGAAGTGAAAAAAAGTGGGTTAAAAATTGGCCAGATATAACTTTATGTAAAAAAATTTATTCTAAAGCTACTGGACAATGTTCAAACAATTTTTTGATACTTGCGTTGGTTAGGTCATTTAAAAGTGGTTGTATACTCTCTTATAACAATGCGGGCGTAATCGATATTGCATGCATGCTATCTGACAAAGCGTTGTCATGGGTGGTACCATAAGATCAGGAGGGATTTAGAAGGGGAATCGTGGGTTTCCAATCATTCTCCCGGGCTGAAGACGGCTGAAATGTCAGAAGCCGGTCCTCGGAAGCTTGTTTCCGGTCCAGGGAAGGCATGGCTTGGCAGTTCGGGCTGGACTGTTCCCATGAGGCACAGGGTCAGACTGATTTGCATATGGCCATGTCTGACCTGGGGTGGTGTGGAGTGCAAAAAAAACGATGGATTTAGGCCCAGATCTCTGTACTGGGGTAAGTGTATGACATTGTTCTGCATTCTGTCCATCAACTGTGGTTTTTGCATTGTAAATGCAGCGCACCATGGGTGGCGGAGCTGCGGCGCACAATAACTGGCGCATCCCTGGGGATGCGACAGTTATTGTAAATCTGCCCCTATACATTTAGCCAACGAGGGAGCACTTACTGAATAGACTGTAGAAAGTACTCCAGTTGAGTAGAGGTATTGCACAAAAAGGTGGCATCTTCGTGGACAAACACGCAGGGCGGGATTCATTCTGCCCCCTGTTAGACTCATTTTTTGTGCCCTTCTGCCCTCTGTTAGACTCGTTTTTCCCTTGTTTTTCTGCCCTTCTGCCCCTGTTAGACTCGTTTTTGTGCCCTTCTGCCCTCTGTTAGACTCATTTTTCCCTTGTTTTTCTGCCCTTCTGCCCTCTGTTAGACTTGTTTTTTGTGCCCTTCTGCCCTCTGTTATTCCCTTGTTTTTGTGCCCTTCTGCCCTCTGTTAGACTCGTTTTTTGTGCCCTTCTGCCCAATGTTAGACTCGTTTTTGTGCCTTTCTGCCCCCTGTTGGACTCGTTCATTGTGCCCTTCTGCCCTCTATTAGAATCGTTTTTCCCTTGTTTTTCTTCCCTTTGTTAGACTGCTTTTTGTGCCTTTCTGCCCTCTGCATCACCACATCATCACTCAGCGCTACCCCAGCATCACTCAGCACCACCACTTTATCACTCAGCACGACCACATTATCACTCAGCACCACCATAGCACCACTCAGCACCACCACAGCATCACTCAGCACCACCACAGCATCACTCAGCACCACCACAGCACCACTCAGCACCACTACAGCACCACTCAGCGCCACCACAGCATCACTCAGCACCACCACAGCATCACTCAGCACCACCACATTATCACTCAGCACCACCACAGCACCACTCAACACCACCACAGCATCACTCAGCACCACCACAGCATCACTCAGCACCACCACCGCACCACTCAGCACCACCACAGCATCACTCAGCACCACCACAGCACCACTCAGCGCCACCACAGCACCACTCAGCGCCACCACATTATCATTTAGCGCCACCACAGCACCACTCAGCACCACCATAGCATCACTCAGCACCACCACTTTATCACTCAGCACCACCACAGCACCACTCAGCACCACCACAGCATCACTCAGCACCACCACAGCATCACTCAGCACCACCACTGCACCACTCAGCACCACCACAGCATCACTCAGCACCACCACAGCACCACTCAGCACCACCAGAGCACCACTCAGCGCCACCACATTATCATTCAGCACCACCACAGCACCACTCAGCACCACCATAGCATCACTCAGCACCACCACATTATCACTCAGCACCATCACAGCACCACTCAGCACCACCACAGCATCACTCAGCACCGCAACAGCATCACTCAGCACTACCACAGCACCAATCAGCACCACCACAGAACCACTCAGCACCACCACAGCACCACTCAGCACCGCCACAGCATCACGCAGCACCACCACAGCATCACTCAGCACCACCACAGCACCACTCAGCACCACCCAGCATCACTCAGCACTATCCCAGTATCACTCAGCACCACCACAGCACCACTCAGCTTCACCACAGCACCACTCAGCACCACCACAGCACCACCCATCATAAATCTGCAAAACCATTCAACAACAACTGGTTCAAATATGTTTTCTCAATGTTTCAAGCTTTATTACAAATGTCACAAAAAGATGTTAATATTTCACTTCGGTTCTTGGATTTTCGTCTTACTAAAATACACTGAATATAATCTTCACAAAGTTATTTACAAAAGTTTAATCTATTGCCATTATAAATTAAAATCACTTTTATTTAAGTATTAAATATTTTAAAAAATTAAAAGCCATTGTAATTTGTAATATCAATACATCTAAGTCACGTATATACAAATCATGTTGCATTACAAATGCTATAGGTGTCACATTTGGGAAAGTTATAACTATTGGCATTGTAAATGACAAAGCTATTAATTTAGCTATTTTCAAAACCAACACGTAAATAAAAAAAATTGTCATTTACAAGACCAATAGCTCAAACTTTCCTAATGCGAGACCTATTGCATTGCAAATGCTTGTTTTTATATCTGTCAGTGCTTCCTGTTGAGGTTTAATTTTCATGACAGGCGCCTAATTGCCTATTTGTAACTATTCTCTGACCCTGCTTCAAGGGTCAGAGCAGGGTCAGAGAATAGTTGCAAGTAGGCAACGAGGCGCCAGGAAGCACTTACAGGCTTACAGCAGCAGGTGCCCAAGTTGAAGTTAATTTCTTTGTAACCCTTTTGTAAAAAGTTACAAAAAAATAGCTTCAACTTTTTCACCTGCAGCTGTAACCCTGTAAGTGCCTGGCTGAAAATTTGTCCCCGCTGATTCGCGGATTTTACCACGATTTCGCGAGATTCGCGGATCGTGAAATCGCGGAAAATCCGCAAATTCCGCGAGCGGAACGAATTTTCAGCCCATGCTTAATTGAAGGTATAAAAGATAAGTTTGCTGGTGCATAGAACAGTGCATGCACAGTATATAGGGGTTTGAAACTGTTTTAATCCATGAGTATCTTGATAGTGAGTGGATCATTACAGTTCTGCAAAGAAAGTTCCTCACTAAATTTATTACAGCTTCAGTCTTACCACAGTACAATGGAAAAGAACATACTGCCGACTGGCTCACTACAATACTAAAACAGCAGTGTCAGAGTGTTTGGTGGAAGTCTAAGGATACAGACTGGGTAATTGAAGGTATAAAACACCAGTTTGCAGGTGCATAGAAGACTGCATGTATACTCCATAGGGATTTTAAATAATCCATACCCTCAGACCCACTTTGCATATTTTAAATCAATACAAAAATGTGAAGAATGTATAACTGAATCTATAAATGCTTCACTTTTAGTACAATGAATACATTAGTAGAGAGTGCTCAAACCTTTAATATTTTTAAGCAATACATTTTTTCTTCTAACATCTCATAATTTAACAGACCTTCTAAAACAAGTTCATCAGGTATTTCATACACATCAATTCCCTCTTTAGCAGTTTTGGAATTAGTTTGTTCTAAAATTTCAACATAATTTAATGCTAGTTCTTTAATTACACTCAAGGTAATATCGAAAATCTTCTCAGTATGTGGCTGTTCTCTTTCCATAATTTTTCCTTTATGTTGTTGATCCTTGTATAAAAATATAAAAAGTTTATTTGATCAGTTTTCGTAATATATAATACAAAACTAGCGTTTTCACCTATTTTGGCCTTCAAAAAATATTATATAAATACCATTGTCTAATAATATTCAAATTAGTAGAGTTTTACTCCTTTACAAAGTTATATAAATATAATTACTTGAAAGGATATCCTGTTCTTAGGTTTTCTTACATTTTGAAACCAGTCACTCCTTATGACTATAGGAAAAGGCTCAGGCTGTTATAGTAAAATACAGTACTAAAAAATGTAAAATATGTCTATTCATCTTTCGAATTCCAAAATAGTAAATGTGTTTTAGTAAAATGCAAGAGATACTATTGATTGTCCAGAATAACACTGTGTATCTGTGTATATTTTGATATCATTATCACACTACTTTTTGAATACTTCATGTTTTTTCACACAAATAAACTCTTAAAGACCTATCCAGCACTCACCTTTTAACATAATTAGAAAGTAGTAATTCCTTATATAAGTCGAAAATACTCACAACAACAGGTATAGAACACTGGTACTGTCAGGAACAGTAAGCCCAGAAACTCTTACCGGATACTTGCACAGGAACAGATGAAGCTAGCTCCCAACTCCCCTTCCAGGATCCTCCAGAGACCAAACTTTTTAATCTAATCTCTAAAAAAAAAACACGGGAGAAGGGGGATGGGAAAAAAAATAAAGAAAAAGAGACTGGCTCGCGACCTCTGGATTTTCCTCCTTCTCTCTGGCTGTCTTGTTTTATTCACAGACAATCCTTTGACATGGATACATAACGCAAACTAACATAGAACAATTATTTAATAACCTACCCTACTATATCTCTATTCCTTTTCTATAGTTTAGTCTAACACTACTAATTACCTACCCCTTGGTCTTTCGAACTAGCCTCTCCTCTAGTGTTTATCTGCAACCTTGTAGCTTGCGGTTCTTTATTATTTTCACTGCTGATAACCTATAATTACATAACATTCATTAACCTAGGTCTCTCAGTTTATTAACTAATTTCTATAATATTAATTTCCTTGTGTTTTTCTACCAACCTTTCTTTATGCAGTTGCTTGTTATCTATTCTGTCAATCCTTGAATATCTTGTGTTTTTCACTAATGTTCCTTCTTAATTGAAGAGTCTTTCTGGTATTCCTTACTCAATGTGTTCTTTTCCCTTAAGACCTTGCTTAACACAAATGTTATCGTTTCTTGTTTTAGGTTAGAGAAAATACATCGACTGAGTACATTCAATATTGTCTATAATGTCAGGTAAGTTTAGTCACTCAGTAACTTGTCATATACGATTATTTTCCAAGAATATACTTTCGTCAACTATAACGTATCACTTAGCTTTCTTATATGGTTTCTTGTTCTCTCTGCTCTTCAGGTGCCGAACACGACTGAGTGCGTCTGCCCGGAAGGAGCCGGGATGGGAAAATCAACCGCTGTGCATTGTTCGGGCTTCTTCCAACTCGGAAGCTGAATTCTAGTTGCGGGCATGATAACTAAGGTAAGTTTAACCCCGAATCTTCTTTAACTCTCTCAGAAATATTTGTGCTTTCTCTTTAGGAATATCTATGGAGCAATTGAAAACGGGTCTGAACTCGAGAACGTCTTAGTTGAAGTGCGCACTATGATTAATTTTCCTACACTGTAAATAATGTTACTTTCAAATATATGCTGACAAAATATACAACGAAAATTTGTTAATGGTTTCACATACTTTTCTGCACAGCCAAATAGTATGTGTCAAATTCTTACTTTAAAAATTGTTCAATAGTAATCCTGAGCATCTGCCTCCCAGCCTTCTGATCCAAAACCACCGACATCATTTGCTCTGTCGCCCAGTGCTCATCCCTCAACCCGACGCTATTCAACATCTACATGGCCACCCTCACACAAGTAGCCTACCATCACAACCTCAACAACATCTCCTACGCCAACAACACCCAGCTCATCCTCTTCCTCACCAAGAAGCCACGTTCCACCAAAAGTTACCTCCACAACACAATGAAGGACGTCACCAACTACATAAAGAGCAGCTCTCTAAACATGAACTCACACAAAAGGAAGGTACTCATCATCACACCCACCCCCTCAGCCTCAGACGACTCTTGCTAGCTGACTACACTGTGGACAGTACCAACACCTACCAACCATGTCCACAACTAGGATTCATTCTCAACTAGTCCCTTTAAATGTGTAAGCAAGTCTACACCATCTCCTCCTACTGCTATAATACCTTCCACATGCTCCACAACATTTACAAGTGGATCCTACCAAATGAAGAAGAACATTAAAATAGGCCCTCAACAGTAGCATACTACACTGTGGCAAAACACTCTACACAGGACTTCCAGCCAAACACCTACAACAACTACAACAAATCCAAAACACCTCCACCTGACTCATCTAAAATGTCCCCTGCTGCAGCCACATCCCCCACCACCTGATACACCTACACTGCCTCAATATCAACAAGAGGATCACCTTCAAGCTCCTCACCCTCACTTACAAAATACTCTACAACACCAGACTAATCTACCTTAACAGCAGGAATCCTGAAAGACCAAATTTTGATCTTAAAATGTTGGCTTTAAAAATATTAGGTAAGAATTTGGTAACTCTTTAGGCAAACGTTGCTTAAAAACTAATTGACTATCATTACAATGTATCCAACCTTTCAGACATTTTAAATAAACAGTGTAATGTCCAGATGTTGTGAAAGGTCCATCATGACAAATAATTGCAACAGCTACAAAAGTTCTTCCTGATATTGAAACTTGACCAGCTACAACATTTTTAATTAGTTTCCAATTTTCTTTCATCAGCTCTACAATGTTGCAGCATTAAAATTACATACTGTCCATATCTTTGTATAAATAATGTTGATGACATTTCTGATTTACATTGGCTACACTCCATGTTTTGACTTGCTCCTCTAATTAGATTGTTAAAACACACTGATTCACAGTCAGGTAAAGTCATATATATGAATCTTTCAGTGTCTATGTTAGTGCTACATGTAAACAACCAATTTTGACAGTCATGTTGCCATTTATAAGAAAGGCCAAAAAGGTTTTCAATATCTATACCTTCATCTACCAGTACACCAAGCAATAACATTAAAAATTCCTGACAATCTTGCTGAATATTTTGCGTAAATTGACTAGAACCAGAACATATGTCCAAAACATTTTGAATATCAGAAACACTTTGTATTTTACTAAGCATGGGCGAATTTTGCGAATTTGCGATTCACGAATTTGTGGATTTGCGAATTTGCGATTAGCAAAATTCGCGAATTCTCGCGAATTAGCAGATTTTTTTGTTTTTGCGAGTTCGCAGGGAGTTTGGCGTGTTCGCGGGGCGCTTTGCGTGTTCGTGGGTTTTTTTGTGCAAGCCCGCAATCTGCCCTCTGGTTCATCACTGCTACCCTCTTGTTTTTTGTGCCCTTCTGCCCTCTGCCCCTCTTATTTTTTGTGCCCTTCTACCCTCTGCCCCACTCGTTGTTGTGCCCATGTGCCCCTTGCTCCACTCATTTTTTGTGCCCTTCTGCCCTCTGCCCCACTCGTTGCAGTGCCCTTCTGCCCTCTGCCCCACTCTGTGACCTTCTGCCCTCTGCCCCACTCCTGTTTTATTTTAGAATGGCGCCGGTAAGCTGCCAGCGCCATCCTAAAATAGTTACTAAATTAGCTTCATCAGGAAGTACTAATAGATAAAATAAAGCAGGTGCTCGAGCACCTGCTTTATTTTATCTATTAGTGCTTCCTGTTGAAGCTAACTTAGTAACTATTTGAGGATGGCGCTGGCAGCTTGCCGGCGCCATCCTAAAATAGTTACAACAACTTCAAGCTTGAAGGCTTGAACTTTTGGCCCCCGGATCCGCCGCTCGCGAATTTGCGGATTTACGGTAAATTCGCGGGAGTTCGCGGATCGCGAATTTACCAAAAATCCGCAAAATCTTCGAGCGGAACGGATTTTGTGCTCATGCTTATATTTTACTTTTATCACCACTACATTTCTCATAAACAGAATACAACAATGAACAGAATCTTTCGTCCCAATTTTCAACAATTTGCTGTTGCAAACTTTCAAGAACAAAAACAACATTAAAAACAACATTAGCATAGCAGTTGACACCACAACTATTTTCAAACCGATAACCAACATTCTCTTCAACACTGTCCTTTTTCTTTTTGCTTGCAGGCGCAACTTCATCTTGTTTTTTTTTCTTTCTCTACAGTTTCACTACAGATCTTCTCAAATCTTTTTCTACCTACCACACGCTTTTCAAATACTGGAAATTGACGTAAATTGGGTGCATATTCTCTTCTTAACCTATTATACTCTTTTACACAATTTGCATCTGCACTAACCTTTGTCTCATCAAAATCAATCAAGTACAATCCAGATAAAGTTCTGACTTGAAATAAAGCAACATATGCCATACCCTCTTTCAACACGGTACTTCCAATATTCACTAAAGCACTAGCTACACTTAAACCTTGAGATTTATGAATGGTCACCGCATATGCCAAATAAATAGGAAACTGTTGTCTGCGTACATACAAATCTTTTACAAGCAAAAACCGAGCAGAACGACTAAATTGTTGTACTTCAGCAATTTCATCAAATTTGATTTTCAAAAATTCAATCCCATCTCTATTTACATAATTAACAAAATCAACAATTTTACCCATTGCTCCATTTACTAAACCTTTTTCCACATTCAAATTACGTCGTAAAATTACCCTACAGTTTACACATGCATTCAAATTCTTTTCTTTTCTTATTGATTTCTCTAAAGAATCCAATTTCCTCTTCAACTTTTCAGTCAAAATAATAGTGAATCCTTCATGTTCTATTTTATCAATAGCTTCCAATTTTATAATTTCTAAATATTCCAACTTTAACATTTCTTTATTGAATATAGAACATTCACATAGTGTTGGCATTAGGCAGATTACAGATTTGTTTTCTGCAATTCTCATGTAAATTTTCTCTGGGACAATATTTTCATTTGGAAACAAATTGTAAAGTAATCTTCTCTGTAAAGCTTGTTTGCCATGTTCAGTCATTTTTCCAATTCTTATATCTTGAAGGATAGTTCCATAATCAGCATCATTTGCCTGTCGCATATTTATAATAAGTTCCTTATACTCAAATTATGACTAAATGTTTATATTTCCAATGCTCCCCAAAGACTTTCTGGTATCTTCATGCTCCAGTGTTTTAAACACTAGTTGTCCTTCTACAGGAGTAAGTTGTAGAAGATCTCCAAAAACTATGACGTGTTTTCCTCTGAATAATACGTCATACTCTGTTTTAAGAATTTGCTGCATTCTTAAATGCACAGAAGCAAGCATTAAGTTTGATACCATGCTCACCTCATCAATAATGAGAAGTTTCATTGTCTTCAAGACTCTTGAAACTTCACAACAAGCTTTTCCAGATAGCTTGTGGTATTCTAATTTGTTTTCATGCTCTACTTGTAGCATTGATAAACGATGTAAAGTAATTCCTATAATATTGTGGGCTGCTAATCCAGTTGGTGCAGTGACAACACAAGACAAATGCTACTCAGTTGTTTTCTGTAGAAAAGTGTGATTACTTTAATTAAAAACTTTTGCCTGTTCCAGCTTGTCCACTCACATACATTTCGGATAGGTTCAAATGATAAGCAAGAGCACTCTTTCATCTCATGAAGTAATCCATGGTCAATCTGTTCTCTCACTTGCTCATAGACTTCTTTTTGCTCAATGTTTAGTTGTTCTTCCAAGTTTCCTAAGTTTGTTCCATCTTCTTGAGCTTGATACGTTGCTGTTTCCACCTCTTCCATAGTAGTTGCTGCTTCATTTTGAACAAAAGGTTCTCCTAGTGGGTCCTGACTCAATGGAGCAGAAGTTTGACTCTCTTGAGAACTGTCTCTATCAATCTCAGCTGCAATTGTAACTTCTTGCTCAATTTCATCATTCAACATTTTCACATAATTAGCAAAAACAGGACATTCTATAGTATCTTTAGTTGCATTGAAGGAATCTTCATAGCTCTCGAAATCTCCAAGTAATTCCAATTCTGAACGCCATGGCTTGAAAAGTTGCAAAAGAGCTAAATAGTAAAATTCCCCTTTGTCAGGTGTTTCGCAACTCAGTTTACGGTGATTAATCAAATGTCCTTTGCTTTGTTTCACCAGACATCCTTCAGAACCAATCACGGCATATATACCATTATTGATGTTTTCTGTAATAGTCTGTTTAAAAATATAGTTTTGCAGCACTTCATAGAGAGAAATGTTCTCAACGTGATGACTTCTATTTGGATAATATGTATCCAACATATTTGTTTTCACAATATCTGTACTTTCCGGCTCTTTTTCAGCTAAATATTCAATTTCTTGTACAGATTTAAGAACTCGGTTTCATGTTGCAGCAAGACCTAGACTCACCCAAATGATTCTTCTTGATTTGGAGTATAGACTTGCAGATGCTAAGCGTACTGATCATTCATACGCTCGGATTTCTCGATGAGATAACATCTTCAAACTGTAAGTATATAATTTCTTACTTAGACACTTCTCGTGAGAAATCTCTTCCCACATTTCCTTCAATTCCGTCCTTTCTGGTTTTGTTATGTACGATGTTACATTTCGAGCAACAGCAATGGAATTGTCTGCAACATATTAAATATCCATATTAGCATTCCACATGGACAAAATGACTGAGTTATAGTCATTTATGTATTTTGACTCTTCATTTCTTCTTAAGTTGTAGGTATTTTTTGGAGACTTTCTTGAGATAGTATGTCGCAAAGATGACATAAAACTGTTCACTCTTCCTTTCGATATTACTGGACGTGGAAATCCAAAACTGCATTTAGTGTAGAATTTGTCCTTAGATATTTACTTTCGACTACAGCATTTCTCACAACGAAGGCTTTGGAATCGTAAGACTTGTTGTCTTAAGTCCTTATCTTGTGTACTTTTGGGTATATCACAAGTAGCGTATTCTACAATAAAAAACAACACAGTGTCATCTGAGTCTGTTCCAAATTTGGGAGCATCTTTGATCCATATTAGCATGTGTATGTGAGGAGCACCTCTTGCTTGATACTACTTTCTCCAAAAGAAGTCCAGAACCTCTCCAAGAGGAGGATTTTTTTATTGGTGATAAAAGACATCATAGCTTGAAATCTATGATTGAAATACCTGCATACATTACCTGGATCCAAAGAGCACAATTCACCAGGTGTCTTGTATTCAATATTTAGTATATTTGGATTTGCCTCTCGAAGGAAATTGAAGTAAATCCTCCCAAGTATATACAGCACAGCTTAGAGTAAGAAACCATGTAGGAGTTCCTAAGTTCCTTAGCATACATTTCAGTTCTCCATGACGACAGTACGAGTACTCATTAGTACCACTGACATGCCATGAGATTAATAAGCTGAGATTCCAATACATTATCTTTCTGCAGTACTTTATCCATAAATTCCTTTGCCGAAACATTTTGCAGATCTACACCTGTTTTCAATATATGGTTTACTGCATAAGAAAGTCCAGACAAATCACTCTAAAAAAAAGATGAAACAAATACGGAATACATTGTCGAAATCTTGGATCTTCTGCATATAATCTTGATGTACGGTATTCAGATGCAGGAATCTGCATAGGTCGGTCATCATATCTTCCTCCTTTTCCTGTGGGAAACAACTGAGGGAAACAACAAGCTTCCAAGCTTTTTTTCCATACACTAATGGGACTTCCTTTTTCTTATTTCATTTGGAATAACTATATAGTATTACCCATCACTTCTTTGGAATACAGTGGATGAACACTGTAATGTTCGTAGATTTCTTCAGTTCTGGACACATCCACTTTTTCAAATTGTCCAGATGGCAAGTCACTATCTTCTTCTATAGTTATTTCTTTTTCTCTCACATACACATTTCTGTAATATTGATTATTTTTTACCAGATACAACGTTGCCTTTTTCACTTTCCTAACATCCACTAATTCTTGCCACATTTTCTTAGTAGGAACGCCATTAACAAGAATAACTAAAGGTTCAACCTCTACATTTTGCACACCAATAGTTTTTTTTTTCTGTAAAACTAGAGGCAATTATACAACTCTTCCCTTTAACCCTCTCTGTAAATCAGAAGGAGGCAATGTTCCTGTCTTAGGCTCCATACGAACAATAGCCTGAAATGGATGCACACATTGAATAAGAAAAGACTCATAGCTGATAAATCCATCAGTTCAGAAGGAATATTTTCTTCTCGTCTAACTTGTTATAACAATATTTACAAATACGCTGGTCAGAACCCAAATTAAAACAATTCTCTACCAACAAATAAGTTGCAAAATCCTTCCATCATTATCATTTTCCTTTTCACTTTTTAAAAACAAATCAACAGTCCTGGTCTGATTTTTATAATGAGTTCGCCGACAACAAACACAACAATATTTTGGCCTTTCACCTGAAATCACCTTAAACTCTGTAATTTCTTGCTCAAAATTTTCTGTACTACAATGTTGTACATTCTCTTCTACATTTCCTTCTATTAATATCACAATTTCTGCACTGTCTTCCTCAGGTCCAAAATAACTAACCTCAATTTCATCATAAACGTTCTTTACATTTGATACAGATCCATGCAAAAGAGCACTGTTCAACTTTTTTAACAGTGGAGCTGGAATTTTTGAATAATACAATCTTCGACATACTTTTTCAGAAACACAAGCCAGAGAATGACCTTGCAAACTAGTATTTTCTCTCACTCTGCAAGGGTCTAGTCCTTGCAACATCGTAATCTTTTGTTTAACACTTTTCTTAGTATAGTTACGTAAGAAATTGCATAAAAGAGCAATAGATTCTTGACCTACACTACAAATACTACTACAATTCCAAGTGTACACTAGAGCTTTAGGACTTCTCCCTAAAACTTCATCAGCTAACACCTCTTCGGCATTTTTATGAACAATGGTCAAAAAGGTCAAAAAGGTTTATTGCATAATTAATTAAAATCATTACAATTTCCACATGTATTGTGATACAAAAAATAAATGCTACTGAAAAGAAGATTGAACTCTTCCATTGTTAAAATGATTACACAATTTTAAAACAAGGTTCCTCAGGTAAGCTCCCACCGGCATTAAGAGGTCAGAATGTTTGGTACATATTAATGCAGGGTTTACCGGTCTTAGGGATCAGGGCAGAGTTATTACACCGCTTATTTCATCATGTCCTTGTTCCACAAGACTCAGGCATTTATTCACTTCTGCCAGGAATTTTGTTCCCCGGCATGCTAAAATGATTGAACTCCCTCCTAGCCAGCAAGTTACCGCTTGCCTATAGGTGCGGATTTTTAACTCGTTACAGATCTGTTTCAATAATCTTCGACGTTGCACCAGGAGAGCCGGACAAACGCACAAAAAATGGGCCAATGATTCCGTTTTGTAGCCACAAAGTCTACAGCTCTCGGTCTGGTGTTTCTCTTTCCACAAAGGTGCTAAGTCTTTCGAACTGTGCATACCCATCCTGTGGGCTGTAAAGGCTCTTTTTATGTGCACATTAAAATGCGAGGTTAAATATGCGTGTGGTCGACCAGCTGTGAAAGATTTGATTATGGTCCAACCATGTCGCCGCTTGAGCAGTAACACTTTGTCCTCTTGAAAAGATTTCGACCTTGCTGCCTTATTGGCTAGTCTACTTATTGTTGCTTTGTCCGTCACAGATTCCCAAATTCCTTCCAGCCCCAGCTCTTTCATGCAGGTTTTCAGGTATTTTCCCCAAGGACAAGGGGTTCCAGTTGCTCCTTGATTTTTTATGGCTTCCCAGTTTAACCAATCCATCGAATCCGGATCTGCAGATCTTAATTTGTGACACAGTTTTATGAAGCCGCTCATGCTCCTATATTTCAGGTTTTGCAGACCGAATTCCAGCCTTACTTGCGGAGCTGAAGCACTCTTAGGGAGGTTAAAAACTGCTTTATAAATTTTTGTTTGGAGCTCGTTGAGCAGATCTGCTTCCTTGCCACACCAGGTGACAAGACCGTAAGATAATGATGGTAATATTTGTGCTGACATGACCTTCAGGAGGTGACTGTAATTTGGGCAATTCATTTTTGCTTTTAGCAATCGGTACGCAAAGATTAGTTTTTGTGCTTTTGCTCGAATTGCAGTTTTGTGCTCCGTTAGTTTTGCTCCCTGGGATATTGTTACTCCAAGATATTTATATGAGCCTTGTTCGTTCACCTTTGTCCCGTTATATGACCATGTGTAACTTAGTTTTTTTGGATCCTCTAAACGTACTACTTTTGTTTTTTCTTTGTTTAAGTCCAACCCTTCTTGTCTTAGGTACTCTGCTAAGATGTTTAAAGCTCTTTGTAAACCCACTGGAGTTTTACTCAACAGGACAATGTCATCTGCATATTGCAGACAGGGAATTCGCCGGTTTGCCAATGAAGGTGGATGCACCTCATCTGTGTCCAACACTGTTGCGAGATCAGAAAGGAATAGATTAAAAAGGGTAGGCGCTAGAACACAGCCTTGTTTTAGGCCCTGGAATGTTGGTATGTTCCTCGTTGTGTACGCTCCGTCTCCCAATTTAACCTTTGCCCATGTATCTTCGTGCAAAGCTTTTATTACCTGTATTAATTTTAAAGGCGTCCCCCAAAGCTGCAATTTTTCCCATAGGCGCTCTCGATTTACTCTGTCAAATGCAGATTTGATGTCAACAAAACAGGCGTATAATCGTGCGCCCTTTACTGCTATTCTGTCCATTAATACTGACAGGCAAGTTAAGTTGGTGATTGTCCCCATGTCCCTCCTAAATCCCGTCTGGAACCAGGGGATTCTCTGAGATTCTTCTATCCAATCTTGCAGCTTTAGGAGGATACAAGAGGCATAGAGCTTGGCTTCCACATCTATCAATGATATGAGTCGGTAATTTGTTGGGTTGCCATGGTCACCTTGTTTAAATATTGGATGAATCACGTTCCCCTTCCTTGATGCAGGAACCTGTATATCACGATAGATTTGGTTAAACAATGGTGTCAGGATTTCTGCCCAAAATACCGGGTCATGTTTAAAAATGGCATTGGGCAGACCATTCGGACCTGGTGCTTCTTCAGCCTTTAGCCTAATAATGATTTTACACGGTTCCACTCTAGTTGTCAATTCTGTGACTATCATTTCCTCTTTCGCGCAGTCCTTTATCCCCGGTCCTTCTGAGCCTGTGTTGTAGAGTTCCAGCTGGCCATTCTCTGCTGTATTTGTTACCTGCGTATTATTTGGAAGACCTACTGTTCTTGTGCAGTAAAGGGATTGCACATGTTGAGACCAAGCGTCGGCTCCTACTCCCGCTTCCTGAAAGAGTTTTTGTCCTTTATTTAGGTCATTGATGATGCCCCAAAATTCACGACTATTGGGTTGTTTTCCGGCACTTAACAATCTATTCCATAACTTCTCCTTGTAGGCTGATTTTGCAATGTATAAAGCCTTCCTGTAGGTACTTCTGGCTTCTGTCAGAACCCCTCTGTTTGTTGGTAACCCCAGCTTTTTATTCCACGCAAGGTGACGGACAACATTTGCTACCCTCCTTTTCTTTGTTCTCAGTTCGTTGGAAAACCAGGGCTCCTTTTTAGCGGTGGACTTACTCCGTACACCTGGGGTTGCAGGAAATTTGTGAAGAAGGTCCAGGACCAGTAGCTCCCAATTTTTTACCAGGTCCTCCTTTTTTTGCATCCCTAACTCTGAATATCTGGCCATTGCGGCACAAAGAATTCGTTCCAACATTTGACCTCTCCATTTTAGTTTCTTTAAGTTGAATTTAGTGGCTTGGTGAAGCAGACTTACTAATTTCGGTGCCAAGTTTAGCGCGATGTTTAGGGAGGTTATTTGAGGGAAATGGTCGCTTTCTGATCGTTGGACAATTTTGAAAGTCTCAATGGCTGGGATTAATTCCTCGCTTACTATTGTATAGTCTATTGTTGAGTGGACCCTAACACTCAGGAACGTAACGCCTGCCGGCCTGTCCCCCGTCGTGTTACCGTTTAAAACTGTCAGACCCAGAGCTTTTGGGTCAAAGGCTAACCTAAGGCCTCCTTTGGGCAGTCGCTTGACTTCTTTTGCCCTCAATTTTCCATTGAGATCACAGTTAAAGTCCCCTGAGATTAATGGAGGACATCCTTTGTAAGTTTTTTTCATCGTTTTAATCAGCGACGTCAGGCACGTTTGTTTTCCTTGTTGTAGCTTACGGTCAGGAAGGATATAAACATTAAGGATTATAATTTGCCATTTTTTGTGCCCGGATGACGTAGATTCCATGATTCAATCACTTGTACCCAGTTTAGTCCTACATCCAGTGCTTCTGAAGACCAGTCAAATTTTTGAGTGATGTAAGTTGATAAACCACCCGAGGGTGTCCAAACTTTGAGTGTCTTTCTGCAGGGATGTAGTGGGTCTTGAAACCTGGTATTACACTTGGTGCTAGTTTTCATGTCTCCTGAATCAGGATTATGTCTTGGTAGGAAAAAAAGATTTGGGTATCATGGTCCAGCTCCATTTCATGGAAACCATGTACGTTCCATGTGCATACCGAGACTTTTGTTGAGGTAGTTTTAGCACTCTGCACTTCCTCCCTCCTACATGGAGACCAGGAAGAATTTTTCTCCGTGTTAGGGTCTCTTTTTACACAGGAACGTTGGGACCCAGGACCAATCTGTTGTGTCCCGACCGGGCTGCCTATTTGGGTGATTGTGGTCTATCAGATTTACCACTTCAGGTACGCTTGCTTCGGCTGGAGAGGTGGCGCCGGCTCCTAATAGGCAAGAAAACGGAGGGCATTTATTCCCTTTTTCCTTTGTTTCTTTATAGGTGATTTTTTGTAACGGAAATGGATATTTTGGGATCATGTTTCTTAAAAGCGAAATTCCCCATGATTCAAAGTGATCTCTTGTGGAGAATATTTTGTCAGCAATTGCTTTTGATGCCCACGTTGTGACGGTGACTTCAGATTCTATGTGCTGGGGGATTCTTTTGAATTCAACGGACAGGAGGTCCTGAGAAGTTATCTCTTTTAACTCCTCTAATTCCTGGAATAATCTTAGCAGATTGCCCCGGTTTAGGAAGTCCTGAAGCCCCTTTGATGAATATTCCGGAATGAATGTTATTTTCTGCGGTGTTATTTCAGAATGAGAAAGGATTTTTTTATCAACTTTAGACTGTTGAGGCTTTATAAATCCATTGGATTTCGGAGATAATGCGGAGGACTCTTGCCCATGGTCCGTAATTGCTAACGACGTCGGATTGGTTGTGCTTTGATTTGTACCTGGGTTGAGATCACCCTTTAAAGGAGTATTATGCCGAGTTTGAGTTAGGGCACAGGTGCGGTGTTTTTCCGTAATGGTAACACACATGCGGGTTGGTGTGGTTTTTAGCTGTGGTCCATTAGATTCTCCTGGGTTATTTTTTAGAAAGGGTCCAGATATCTGACAACCAGGCTGTCTTCCGGTGGGCTGCGGACTCTTATTGATGGCCGGGATAGACTGACCTTGTCCCCCTGTGTGGTCGCCCATGTTTTTTCTGGGCCTTGTTTGCTCAGGTGTTCCATTTTCGGCGGTTCCTTCCGTATGAATCCAGATGTTTTTCCGTACTGATGGATTCTCCGTTGGGCCACAAGGAGCTTCAAATAATACCAAATTCGTTTTGCTCTGATGGTTAACGGATGTTGTGGGTGAATTCTGCCTGGAATTGTCCACCCTCGGTGGGAGTTAGAAATCTAGATTCACTGGCTTCTGAGTTGAGCCTATCTTGCAGTCTTGAGGCGTGGCGGAACAATCGGAATTTAAGACCTGGGCAGAGTTTACGTTGAAAATTGAAAACAGCTTCCCTGGATCTAAGGATTGTTGCTGATTGTACTTTAGCCTAGCTTTCCTGGCCTTTTTCTTTTGTCTCTTTGTTACCGTTTTGTCCTCTTTGACGGCAATTTTTTCCTCTTCACTTATGATTTGGGAAGACAATACTAGTTCCTGTACTTGTGCTGATCTTTCTAGCCCCGCTTCCCCTGAGATGTGGTCTGAGACCTTCAGGTGATTACTGGTTGAATGCTCCTTTGAAATTGACCTACTGCGGAAATGTAATTTCTCTGGGGAGAGTTTTGTGATCTTTTCAGCTGAGTTGTGATGTTGTCTTACTTCCCACAGAATATCCGTCAGGATTGCTGGCAAAATTGCTAGTTTTTCAATTATTGAACCACAATCGCAACATGGCTGTTTTTTATTAAACTCTGGTTGGGCTAGTAGTTTCCCTTGGCTTCTTAATAGGGAGGTAAGTGCATCCATTTTTGAGTTTAAGCCCGCAATGTGGCCTGCCACCAAAGTGATTAGGTCTATCTGCACCTCCATTTTGTTTGATTGAAAATTCAGAGCTTTTATTGCTTGGTCTAGAGAGTTTAATAAGGACTTAGTCCAAATGGGCGATTGATCTTCGTGAGATTCAATTGCGACTTTCGAATTAGTGTCCATCAGACTTCCTGACGAGATGGTAATTGGTACGGAGTTATTTACGTAAGGATCGTTTATTGACTTGTTGATACTGTTGTTTATGGTACAGTCTTGGAGGTTTCTTATTTCTACTGGCCCTCGAGGGGTAGACATCGCCGGACCTAGACTCGGGTGTAAATTTTTCGGACTTGGCTCAGATTGCAATGCTCTACCTTGGGTTTCTAGGTACATCGAGATCCTTTCCGTTAATTCTTCCAGTTCTGTGTCATTAGATAAAAACAATGGTTTTTGCCATGGATCAGTATCAAACATGGATTCTGCGTGTAGATTAGCCTGGTCTTTTGAGCCCTCCTTAAGACTTTTCGAACTGTTAGGATCTTTTACTTCCACCACGTCGGATGATGTTGGGCTGTCCTGAGGTCTTATTGGACCTTTAGGATTTTTTACTTCCACCACCTCATTTGGTATTGTAATGTCAGTTGCTGTCCTACTATGGACCTTTGTGGAGTCTACCACCATAGTGCGCTTATGTGTTTCTAAGGGATCGCTCTCCCCTGCGTGGGCATTTGAAAGGTGTACTTGTGCGGCAATTGTCAATTTGCTTCCCTTAGGAGAGAAACCCTTGGATAGTGTACAGGGGTCGCTCATACTTGACTTGTTGTTGTCCCGGGAGGGTAGAGCACTAATTGGCGAAATTGGCTTTGGTAAATTGCTTGCTTCGACTGATGACGTGTAGATCGCTGCAATTGGATCCTTTAAGTAGAAGAATTTTAAGAGACCTGACTTATTTGAGAATTTTGACGTTGTTTGCGGGGTGGGTGCTGAGACCAACCTCTCCCTTTGGTTGGCTTGTGCCCCCGAAGGCATATCCTCTACATTTAACTTCTTTAACTTTTTCGTGGTCTTCTTATTTTCCACCGGGTGCCGCATTCTCCCCGACCTCATTATGCCCTAGTTGGTGGTCTTTATCTGCTTCTCTGTTCGGCACAAATTTTCCCTTAATCACCCTCTTCCTGCGTGGGTGGACTACAGGAACTCGCCGTCTGGGTACCTCTACTGGGCACACCGCAGTGGTGAATCAGTGGCTGCGTGGGGACCGTGTTGGATTATTATCCTAGCACGGAACGGCGCTAACACGCGCGGTGGTGTGTCTGCGACAGCGTGGGAACCATGTTGGATTATTATCCCAGCTCAGTACAGCTCAGTACAGCTCTAACACCACGTCAGCTCTCCCACCCCGCAATCACACCTGCTCACCGGCGCAGTCCAATAGCCAGAACCACCGCTTCCTACCTTCTGTTCGCTCGTAGTCAGCTCCCTCGCTGTGTGTTCCGCTGTGTGGTCCCGCTGGTTACACAATGCTGGGATTTACATGGGGGGTGGGGGGTGAGGCTCACAGCTCGCAGCTCACAGCTCACAAGGCTCACCGTCCAGATCTGCTGCCTCGGTCCGCTGTGCTCCGCTCCTCTCTGGTACTGCTGTGGCTTCTGTATACTGCCACTTGAGCGCACAGCACAACACGGCTCAGCTCACACAGCTTGCGCCGAGCCTCCGCCGAACCCCCACAGGCCCCCGCTGGCCCCCGCTGACCCCACAGAACCGTGAGACTAACAGGCTCCTCTCTCCTGCACACGGCTCCCAAAACTCAGAGTCACGATCTCCCTCGTTTACTGCTCTCTACTGCCACCAAGCGGAACCTGCATCAGTAGTTCCCGAATGTGGTGGAGTCTGGCTGATCAGGTAATGGCGACAGAAGGAGATATGGAGGTGAGCAGGTGAGTAGTGCTTGAGACCAGGGGGTTGTAGGCTTGTAGGCTTGCACAAAAAGATCAGTGAATCAGTAAATCAGTTAGTCAAGAGACCTCACCGTACACCGTGCCGCCCGCTGATTCCTGTGCACCGTCCTCCGTTCTCCTCTTCCACCGGTGCCTCCTCTGTTGACCTCTGTTGTCCTCAGGACCCAAGTTTCCCAGTTCCGTGGCCCCTCAGTGCCCTCAGCCTCTCAGCCTCTCAGGCGTCCCCAGGTATCCAGCAACGCACGTCCCCTGGTGTCCTGCAGGGAGCGGGCCCCTGACGTTTTTTTGGGACTATCCTCGGTAGGTTTAGGATGCAATATGCCAAACTAGGGGGGCTGAGCCGTGGGGGGAACGCTCAGCTGGATCTCACCACCCGCGGGCCTCACCCCACCACATCTAAACAGTCACTTGCGGCTCCTGCCTCTGCCGCGGCACAAAGAAGCACAAAGAGGCACAGAGAGGCTGGCAACCTCAGAGAACTGAGGCCCGATTGAGGGGGTAAGGCGAGGACCCAACCAGTCCGTGTCCACCAGTTGCAGCCTTTTCTATTCCCTCGATGCACAAAGCGCAGACGGCATCAGTAACGGCCAACCGCAGCCTCTCACCGCTGGCCGCTCACTCTCCCCTCCCTGCGCTCCTTGCTGGCGTCCTTCCACTGGCCGCTGACCTGATACAGGCTACAGGCCTGCTGCCACTCACGGCTCGCGTCCTCCGCGTCTGTTTGCTCAGCGGTGTGCTGGTATGCTGTATGGCGTGCGGGTTTACGGATCACGTTTCTCCTGCGGTGATCTGCTCCACTTCTGCCGCCTCTGCTCACATGTTCACCACGGCAGAATGTGGTATGCAGGTTGCGGTTTGCAGGTTGCGAGTTGCGAAACGTGGAGCTCCTGGCCTCTCGCTGAATCGCCTTGCCGCCTTTGCCTCTGCTGCCTGCTCTCGCGCCCGGTCACCTGCAAAACCTTGACTGGAATCACGACACGGACTCCCACAGACAAAGCATTATGAACAATGTTTTCTTTCTCAATAGGACTACAATTTCTAACCCCATAGGCACGACCACTAGTGTCAACTGCATGCAACAAATCATTACTCTGAAGATAACTTTATTCGTTAAAAAAAATGCTCAGAACTTGAACTATGTTTCCATTCACCCAAAAAAACTCACAAAAATGATTTCTGTTAATTACTCTTCTCCACTAACTTTCGGCCTTCATTAAATGGATTGGCTTATCTAGTGATCAAATTATATTGATTACTAAAATAAAGAACTTGTTTTTCATTTCAAAAGCCTTCTCAACTACATTTTCTATACATTTTTTCTTCTTATGAAATGCTGTTTTTTTCATCCCTTAATTTCTTTGATTAAATTTAACACAACTCTATTATAAAACATTTTTTTCCTAATTTGCATTATTTGGTTTTTCCTCCTTTTACTATACACTATTTTTTCTGCAGTTGACTTTCATTGATTATTCTCTTTATTTTTCTTTTTATTTTTCGTTGCAGATACACTAATACCATTTTTAACTTTGCGCTCACTACTCTTTAATATTTTCCTCAAAAAATGTGTTCCTTCTCTTACCAGGACTTTTTTCTTTTTGTTAACACATGGTTCTTCATGTAAATCTTGTGGATGACTTCTCTTCAAATAAACACCTTTCTTTTGTTGTTTCCTCTTCTGAGATTTCGTAGGCATGATACAGTTTTTTCAGTATTGACAAACAGAATCTACTATAAAAAAATATATATAACATTACAAAAATAAATATATGAAGTATTCTATAATATTACTTATAAGAACAGAGGAAGGATTATGAGGACAAAAGTGAGACTATGAAAATAAAAGTACTTACAACAAGAGAGGAAGGAGTATGAAACAAGGGAAAATATCATGAAAAAGGGGAGTATAAACAGACACTGCAATATAACGGGATAAAGGAAGTATGAATAATCAAGAAAGTATGAATAGGTAAGGGAGAGTATGAAGGGAAAGATGGAAATATGAGGAGAGAAGAAAGAGTTTAAGAAGAAAAAAGGAGAGTAAGACGACAGAGGGGGCACTATAAGAAGAGAGAGAAACACTTTAAAGAAAAAAGAAGGAATATGTCAAAAGACGCGCAACTATAAGAACAAAAAAGAAATACTAGCGAAGAACAGTGTGTATAAGGACAGAGAGAACAGTACCAGAAGAGAGCACGGAGAATGTGAGGAAAAATGGAGCATAAGGAAAAAATGGGTGCACAAGAACAGAGGATACAGACTGAGGAGAAAAGAAGGAGTATAAACAGATGGAGGATTATGAAGAGTGAAAAGTGTATGACAAAAGAGGTAGAAGTATGAAAGAGAAACAAATATAAAAAGAGAGGTCAGTAAGAAAAGATGGAGAATATGAGGAAAGTGCTGCACAGTGTATGCAGGGAGTCAAGGAGGAGTAAGAGAAGAGAGCAAACAATATGAACAGATTTAAGAAGTATAAACAGAGAGCACAGAAAATGAAAATAGAAAAGAAATTTGAAGAAAAAGATGAAAATATGAACACAGAGAGAAGGAGTATAAGACAAAAGGAAACATAAGAAAAACTCAGTAGTATGAGGAGACATGGAGAAGTAAGAGAAGAGAGAGGAGAATACGGAAACAGGGGGGAGTATAAGAACGAGGGAGAAAATGAGGAGAGGAATATGACAATAAGAAAAGACGGCAATATTAGTAGAGAGTGCAAAAGTATAAGAAAAGAGAGGAGAAATGTGAGTACAGAGAGAAGAGTATTAGAAGAAAAAGAAAAGTATGAGAAAACAATAGGGAGTGCCTGCAAAGAACAGCGAGAATATGAAGAAACAGAGAATATAGGAACAGAAGAGTATAGATGAAGAAAGAGGAAGACACAAAGACAAAAATGTGGAGAAAAGACAAATATAAAGGAAAACTGACCGTATAAGGAGACAGGGAGTACTATGAGGAGACAGTAAGAACTATGACAACAGCGTTCAATATAAAGACAAGAGAGAATATAAAGAGGAGTACAAATATGCAAAAAGAGAAGCAAGAATGAAAAAAAAGTATAAAAAGAGAGCAGAGTATAAGAAAAAGAAGATAGTATAATGAGAGAGGAAGGAGTAAGACGAGAGAGGAGGGAGTATGACAAGAGACTGTAGAAAATATGCAAATAGGGGTGAATTCAGGGGCATATTATCAAGGACATGTTTTAAAATTATCGCTGTTTTATCTGCAGGAAACTGCTGATACAATGGCGATAATGGGCTTGATAATACGCCCTTGTTAATTCCCATTGAAGCCCATGTTAACATCAGAACATGGGCTTCTATGAGAATTAACAAGGGCCGATTATCAAGCCCATTATCGCAGTTTTATCGGCGGTTTCCTGCCGATAAAACAGCGATCCTTTTAACACCGGTCCTTGATGATATGCCCCATAATTCCTTAATGTACACAGATGCACAGTGTGATCTCACCCAAACAATTATAAGACCATGCATTTTACCAAAACACATTTACTACTGTAAAACGTTTAAAAAGAGGCAAATATATTTCCTTAATGTACACACATGAACAGTGTGATATTAGACAGAAAAAGAGACCATGCATTTTACCATTTACAACTATAAAATGTTTAAGTGACCATACGTATTCCATGTATATAATTACTACATTTCAGTGAACATCAATGACTCATTTTTCAAATACATATGCAATTTACTACATTATTTCTGCTACTATTACATCAAAAAAACGAACACAATAAAACAACAAAGACGCACAAAGGGCTTGTAAATTGACCCAGGCTACATACAGAGGGAGAGAAACGAGAAAGAGGACATAACAGGGAGTATCAAGAAAAAAATGAAATATGAAGAGAAAGGGAAGGGAAGAAAATGAGGAGACCGAAGGAATAAGAGGAGAAACAGGAAAATATAAAGACAAAGAAGGGCAATATGACCACAGAGGACAATATAAGAAAAAGACAGTAGTACAGAGAGAGAGAGAGAAAGGAGTGAGAGGAGAGCGAGGAGAGTATAAAAAGAGAGGCTAGAAATTATGGAAAAATGGACAAATATAGGGCCACACATTATCGCTGTTTTTATTGGCAGGAAACTGCCGTTAAAGTGGTGATAATGGGCTTGATAATATGGCCTTGTGAATTCCCATATAAGCCCAGGTTAACACCATAACCTGCACTTCTATGGGAATTCACAAGGGCATATTAGCAAGCCCATTATCGCCGCTTTAGCGGCAATTTCCTGCTTATAAAAGAGGTGATAATGTACCGCCCTTTCTTGATAATTTGGCCCATAATTCCTTAATGTACACAGACGCGAAATGTGATATTAAACAAAAAAACATAACAGCATGCATTATAGCAAAACACATTTACTACTATAAAACGTTTAAGAAGGGACGAATATAGGGGCATATTATCAAGACAGGCGATAAAATTATCGCCGCTTTATCGGCAGAAAACTGCAGATAAAGCGGCGATAATGGGCTTGATAATATGCTCTATGGAATTCCAATCGAAGACCATGTTAGATGTCCTTCACATCTAACATGGGCTTCGATTGGAATTCCATTGTGCGATTTTTGCGGTTTCTGCATTGTTTGATGCCGCCTGTAGGTGCCTGAGTGGTCTTTCTGGAGATAAATGGGCATCCTATTCTCCCTCTTATCAACGGCAGAGGTGTCAGTCCCTTTCTCTCCCTGGGCCGGCCCATTAATATATATATACTGAGTGGGGCAGGGGGCCTGAGCAAAAGTGGCCTCACTTGTTTTCAGGTGTTTCATCAGTGTAAACTAATCCGTGCATTTTTTTACCCACCGCCCCCCCCTTTTTTAATAACATTTCTCTAAAGTAGTGTTTTGCAAGGCAATATGCAAATGTGGGCCACTTTTTTCAGCCTGCCCGGGCCGATTTTTAATTCCAATCCAACCCTGGTGGTGGTCCCCTGGGCCATCAAAGGCTCAACAAAGGCCATCAAAGATTTTGACCTTGGAGATCATTTTAAACCCCCCTAAGCAGTCCTAGGAGGACAGGAAGTCCTATACCAAAATGCAAACTTTTCCTGTCAATCTACACACTCAATATACACACATATACAAATAAATTAAAAATCACATGTTTTCCCACATTAAATCAAAACAAAATACACTTTTATATTGCTTGAACTTTTGCACCCTTTCCAACTGACACAACTTTCAACCCTTCCCCCATTCCACAATCTGCCAGTTACCATAGAAACACTTCAGGGAACACCTAACTCAGCACAGAGGTGAAAAGTTCATTATACATTGTTACAAATTAAAACAGCAAGTGTGCTTGACTTAAGAATATACCAGCTTATCTTATGTAACATACTTTCCTATCAGTTTTTCTTACACAATAACAATCAGGCTTTTAAAAAACAGAAACATGCATCCTAGCTTAGTGTAGAATGTTATCAAACAACCAATCATTTCTTTTCTTTCTAGCTTAGTGTAGAATGTTGTCAAACAACCAATCATTTCTTTTCTTTCTTCAAAACTGCATGTTGTTCACCATTTTAAAAAAATCTTACTTTTCAAACTGCCATTTCATTTACAGAGACCTCCAGAGTGCATCCAGGCCTCTCTTCAAGATGCTTACAGTGTGGATTGTGGGACACAGCTATATTTTCTGGAGCCAAAGGTATGCAGAACAGAAAGGAATTCACAATGTAACCATTAAATGGATTGGACAGAGAGGATTAAAGTGGCACCATTTGATGCTATTGGTGAAATCCTTTTTACATCTCCAACACCCTGACCTCATAATTGGGCACTGTGGTGGCAATGACCTAGGCACTTTAACAGGGGGTAGGTCTGGAAATGGTTATGAAGGACACTTTGCACAACTGCTAGGAAACATATGAATAAATCGGTTTCTGCCTTTCTCCGAGACTGTAGAATGGGGTCCATCTACCACAACAATCTGCGTTTCAATATCCATGACATCTATAGGAGAGACGGTGCACATTTTACAGATGAGGGAAACAGAGTCTTCCTCTTGAACTTTAGACTCTGCATTGGTACTTACTTGTGGGTACTAGAATCTCCCAATAAACACAAGGACTCTTTTTAGAGCTACCCAACATCTAAACACATACACTTCATAAATATCTGACAAATATTCTCCTATTTCTTCTTCAGTACGCAAATGGGACGTCCTTTAATCTTCGCACTGTACGTCCTCCTAAGTGCTTGCTATGCGTACGATAAATCTACCATTAAAAAAATAGCCTTTATCACAAATTTTTTATAATCCCCAAGGACCCCACCCCCCGGGGTTCAAATGTAAAGTTGCGGACCATGGGAAGAGCCCCATGGCCTCCACGGTCCCAGCCGGCTTCCCACTTCCTGCGGGAGCCGGCATTGCTTTTTGTCACAGAGAGCAGCTTACATGCTTCCATTCAACTTTCAAAGATGATTTCAACAGTTATACATTTTATAAAATAATATAGTACAGCACGCTAAAGGAGAAAAGTCAGCACAATTATGATAGAATAGAAAATAGAAAAAAAAAAATACTTCTACACTCAACAAACTCGTAAGCAGAGTACACAGTTTAATTTAAAAACACCCTACCACCACTAGTTTTTGAAACGCATTATACAATAAAATGCATCACAAAATAGGCTACATACATGGTGACTGTATCGTAACATCACATAGAAAAAAGAAAGCCACTCTTACGCTACCGGGAAAACACAACAACAGTACACGGCCCAAATTTCCATTCTAGTAATTTCTTAGTTGCAAGTCTAGTTGTCAGATCGACACACACACTCCCTCATGGCTGGTATACACCCACACCACACCCATTCAGCGTATCCGTTACTACACATGTGACCCTATGTATAAAAAAGACAGAGCACACTTGTTGTACGCCATTTTAGAGTTTTCCCAAAAGCACCGAACAAGGGGCCAACTATTACATGTGTGGCCTTTTTGGTCACTGAGTTAGTGGTGCCCGAAGCACAGAGCGGGTGAAGATCCTGCGATGATGATGATGATGGGAGCATGAGTATGTCGCTAGCCATAGAGATATCAAGACTCGGCACCATATATCAGACTTCTTTGTTGGAGATTGGGACTACATCATGAAGAAGTTGTCTTTTCCACGAAAAGGTGAGCACAAGTGAGATTTGAGTACGCATCGGAAGTAGTCAAAGGGTTGTAGCTGACTACATACAAAAGTGCGACTTAGTATTTTAGACTAACGCACTCCCACATAATGTGTTAATTTACATGTTTAATTTTTTTTCCCAATAGCAGTAACGCTTTTATAATCGCTGAATTGTCCGGAATATATTCACAATACAAACAGTTCGTAGAAATGTGACAATGAACGCCTATAAATATTATCTACCTTCAAATTAATAGAGCAACAATTACCAATCATAACATCTTTCTTTTAATATCTTTTAGATGTACAGCTCACAATGGATTATGTAGCAAGGACGACAGCAGTAGTACAAGGTCAGCAAAGAAGCTTGTTTCTGAAACAATGACAAGTTATCTGTGAAAGGAGAGAATCTGTAGTATGCAGCAGGCGCTCAAAGCACACATTGGGCTAACGGGGCTTCAGCTAGGATGAGCTAGCTTCCTGGGCCCACACACAGTCGCACCCGAGTATATCACAGGTCTTTTGAATACATTTTGCTTGTTAATGAGGCTTTGATATCCCCCCCGCTTACAGCCCCTGCAGCTCCACTCTTCTTTTAGCTTGAACTTAAGCCCACCCCCCAAAAAAAATTCTACCCCCCCCCAATATTTTTGACTGTGGTTGCGCCTCTGACTTTGGGTACCTCCTTCCCTGTTGAGTCTGTCTCTCCCACATTTTAATGTCCTTCTTTCTCTTTCTCTTTCTTACTCCCTCACATCATTTCTCTTTCTTTTTTAAAGTTTTGGACGCTGCTATCTCCATTCTGCTGTATACAACCTTATCTGAATTGAAATGATTAACTCTCTTGATTACAGTGAAGGCTTCTTCCACACGTTGAGCACCATCTTACAATCACGACAATGGGACTAGGTGACAAAGAAATTTGTTTCCGAAACAACAACAAATTATCAGTGAAAAGAGAGAATGGGTAGTGTGCAGCGGCTTGACTGTGCAGAAATGTGTAATTACCTCTGAGCAGTGACAAGAGAAACAGATCTACAAGCTTACTGTGCCACTTTTGTGTCACTTTTAACATGGGAAAAGAGGCGCAAGCAGATGGTAAATCTGCGTCTCACTTTTCAAGAAAAAATCTCAACTCGAGGGTCTGCGAGACACTTTTAATGTTCTTTTCTCACTCTCGCTCTCTGTGACATAATTTCTCTTTCTCTTTTAAAGTTATAGACACTGCTGTCTGCTTTGAATTCCACTGGCCACAGTGTTTAAAGAAGGGTAAGCACAGAGGCCTAGATATACAATGCCTTCATTACAATGCATTAGAAATAAGTCAGCATATTTACAATCCCTTTATGCCACTTTTGTGTCAGTAACGCAGTAGGCACTTCCATATATACATCACTTGAACTGTGTGAAATGTATAATTACCTCCGAGCAGTGACAACAGATAGGTTACAACAGTCTGAAAAACAGATCTACATGCTTATTACGCCACTTTTGTGTCACTTTTAACATGGGAAAAGTGACGCAAGGAGCTTGTAAATCTACGTCTGACTTTTCAAGAAAAAATCTCAACTCCAGACTCTGCGAGACAGTTTTAATGTTGTTTTCTCTCTTTCTTCCTCTCTTCCACTCTGTGTGACATCAGTTCTCTTTCTCTTTTAAACTTATAGACACTGCTGTCTGCTTTGACATGTAGAACAACAGCTAAAGTGAAGTTGTGAATTCCACTGGCCACAGTGTTTGGCCGCAGTGTTTATACAACCGTAAGCACAGAGGCCTAGCTATACAAGGACTTCACTGCAATGCATTAGAACTAAGTTGGCATATTTACAATCCAGTTGTGTCACTTTTGTATCAGTAACGCAGTAGGCACTTCCATATAGACACCACTTGAACGCACTTGTAATGCTTCAGCTCATTTACTCACATCTACATAATTTTAAACTCTATTTTTGTTTTTTGTTTTGCAGATTACCAATCATACGTCTTTTGTATTCCAGTTCACAATTTGTTTATAATATTGTTTTTTAAAGTTATTTTTCTAGTTGTTCATAATATAGTTATCATTAAGTTTCATTTACAGTTATAGTTTTAATAAAAGTTAATAAAAAAACTACATACTTCTTTTTGTTTGTGGGGGGTGACTGTCTCCACAATAAAAATAATATTTATAATGTTGAAGTACTATAGTAAGATGTTCCAGCGTAGGATTGAAAAGTACTGAGTTATATTTTTTCTGGATAGACTACAACATGGTAAAGAAATCAAAGTAATACGAAACAAGGTGTACCACATTTACAAAACTCTTGCGACATTTTCCCATAAAAACCTACCCCCCTACAAAATTAAGTGTCTGGGCCTCAATGACGCCCCTCAAACCACGGAAACAATCCCACTACAAAGATTTCTATCTTGTATGAGAGGGGCTTCGTGCCCTCCGCCTGGTGCCCTGGAGTCCCCCACGCCCAGACCCGGTTGCTGCAGTGTCCTGGGGGAAACAGCCATTACAACGCGGTCATAACGACGCGTGATCGTCACCACGAAGCCATTAGCACGCAAATGGCTTTACCAAGCATGATAAACGCAAAATCATAATAATGTCTTTGTGTTGAAGAACACACGTTGTAATGGCTTACGTGCTTCAAATTAGTTTTTAGGTATACGTCTGACCAAGTCTGATAACATCAGAGGCCAAGGACAAACACTGTGGTGTCTGTGGCAGGAAATCTCATTGATTACAGAGAAGATAAGCGAAGGGTAAAATGAAAGTAACAGATATAGTAAAAATAACTACTAAAATGGCGGAGGACGGAGTATGTATTTACCGTTTGGCGCCTCGGCAGTACGTTTCAAATAAAGATAGATAGAATATGATTATAAATATATTACAAAAGTAAAGCAGCGGATGACACTCACGGCCCGGGAAAAGAAAGCGGCAAATTCAATACATGAAATGAGGAGAAGTTTGCTTGGCAAAGTTGAAGAAAAAGAAAAAAACGTGGGCTTGGAAACGAGGCTGCGCATGCGTAGAGAGTACAAATGGTGCACCCAAAAAAAATGGAAAGTTTTACAAACTATCATAGAAATATAGCTCTTTTTTTACCAGTAAAGTTAGTTGTCAAATTAACTCTTTTTTTTACACCAATGCCTCCACGATCCAAGATGTCTCCCTGCGCCTTTGAGAGCCCGAATTGCTTTATCAGAGACAGCAGCTTACATGCTGCTCTCTCTGACGAAAAACAATCTGCTTTCTTACGTGAAAGAAAGAGCACATTAACTTGCTCTCTTTTTCAAATAGGAAAGCGGTTTGCTATGGTAAAGTGGGAGCGGCGACGGTACCGCCCTACCATAGCAAACAGCGGTGTCCCAAGAGTACGCACCCCGAGACACTGCAAGAGCCGGCCCTGGGAGATGGTGATCCCCAGGGCCATCGAGGGTTTCAGTAAGGGGGCCCTGCGACCCCCTCCCAACATTAAAAAACACCGGGGAGTGCACGTACCCAGGAATGGAAGGTCATTTTACATATTTCTGCCCTAGGAAGGTAGCGGTCCCTGCGATGTGTACGGGGAGAAAGGAGGGAGAGCTGCACCGACGGGGTGCCGATCCCTGAGACTGAGGGAAGGAGGACCGTAACCCCCTGCATACTTCAAAATAAAACCACAGAGTGGTGGCATTCCCCAGTGCTCGGGGCACCTTACAAGCCCCCATTATGGAAAAAAATTGTCCCCTGAATTTGCCCCTCTGGGACCTAATGAATAAAATGGACTTCTAGTTTTTTTTCCCTTTTCCAGCGCGTACGAGTACCATACGCATACCCCGCTATTTTTTATTTTAAAAAAAAAATAATAATTGAGCCTAAAGATCCATGTATAACCCCCTGACCAAGCCTAGAGGGTCAGGATGTTTCTACCCTACCCCCTTTCCTTATTTCTCAACTTTGTTTTACTGTTTTCTTGTGACTCGGTTCTAGCGATGAACAAGATGGCTGTCAACACTTCCTGGTTTGGAGTGTTGACAGGCATTTGACAGCCAATCAGCATGCATGGTCGTGCTCATAATTGTACGGATTACCGTACGCGTGCTGTACTTTGTCTCTAAATATCGCTATGATTTTACTTGTAATTGTCTCAGAAACTACTGAACAGATTTACACCATTTAACAAACAGCACAATCTGTGAACCGAACTCTACCTCTCTGCCAAATGTTGTGTAATTCCGTTCAGCCATTCGGGCTGTAGCTCTGGCTAAAGGTCCCTATGGAAAATTGCATTGGAAAAACACGTTTTGGGACCCCCTATTTTTCTCGGCCCCCACTTGACGAATCACCCCCAAACTTTCAGGGAAGGAGCGAAACCGAGCAGGCCATTTTCTTGGAGAAATTCGCAAAGATTTGTCCACCGGCGCCAAAGTTATTTCAAATAGAATGTTGTGGATTTCCTATGGAAACTAGGTCCTACCTATAACTACCTACTGGCGACCGCCAGTAGGTAATATATATATATCCGCAAGTAGGTAATATATATATATTACCTACTGGCAGTCCCCAGTAGGTAGTTATAGGTAGGACCTAGTGTCCATAGGAAATCTGCAACATTCCATTTGGAATAACTTTGGCGCCAGTGGACGAATCTTTGCGAAATTCTCCAAGAAGATGTGGCACTCTGCCCTGCTCCTTCTCTGTAACTTTCGGGGTGATTCATCAAGCAGGGGCTGAGAAAAAAGGGGGTCCCGAAAAGTGTTTTCCCCATACAATTTTCCATAGGGACCTTTCTGTGAGGCTACAGCCCGAACTGCTGAATGGAATTACACCAAATTTGGCAAAAAGGTAGAGTTTAGTTCGCAGATTACGCTTTTTGTTTAAATGGTGTAAATCCGTTCAATAGTTCCCAAGAAAACCAAAAGTAAAATCATAGATATATCTATAGAGGAAGTACGGTACGCGCATGGTACGCGTACCCTCCCGTGCATGAGCTGAATGCTAATTGGCTATCAACACTTCAAACCAGGAAGTGTTGGCAGCCATTTTGTGCCTCGGTAGAACCGAGGCACAAGAAAGCAGTGAAAGAATTGTGAAAAACACGCAAAGGCAGCAGGGTAGAAACACCTTGACCCCCTAGGCCCACTCAAGGGGGTCCCACAAGGACCCCCAAGGCCCCCCCAAAATTCTTGTTTTTGAAAAAATCGTGGGATACGTGTAGGTACCCTGCCGATACCCGGGGGGCTAATCCTGGGGGCAATTGACTATTTCTCAAGGCCCCCAGCCCCAGGGACTGCCACCCCGGGGCTTATTTTAATAGGGTGGGGGGCTCTGAGGCCCCCCCAGCCCCGGGCACTGCCACCCCAGGGCTTTTTTTATTTGTAATATTGGGGGGCCCAGAGGGGCCCCCCAGCCCAGGGGACTGCCTCCCCCGGGGCTTCCATGAAAAGTATGCGGGAGGCTCACGGTCCCCCCACATGCCCCGGGGACCGCCACCTCCCCGGGGCACTAACATTCAAAATAGGGGGGTCCATGATGGACCCTCCAGCCCCAGGACCACCAACCCCGGGGCTTTTAACTGTTGCACCCCTCCTAGAGCCCTTGAAGGCCCTGGGGGACCACCACCACCCAGGGCCGGCTCCTGCAGTGTCCCAGGGTGCCTACCCCCGGGACACTGCTGTTTGCTATGGTAGGGCGGGAGAGAGCAGCATGTTAGCTGTTCCCCATGCAGAAAAGCAATGCAGGCTCCCACAGGATGCGGGGAGCTGGCAGGGAACGTGGGGGGCTTGTGGACCCCCCCGGGCCCCCCCAACGAGGAGGGCCAGGCCCGGGGGATGGGGTCCCCAGGACCAGAAGTGGTCTAGGAGGCGGGCCACACGGCCCCCCTCCCCCCAAAAATGTTTTTAAAAAATGGCAGGCCTCAGGGGATGGGGTCCCCGGGGCCAAAAGTGGCCACAGGAGGGGGGCAAAGGAGCCCCCCATCTAATTAAAAAAAATTAAAAAAAGGCCCATGCCCCGGGGGATGGGGTCCCCGGGGCAGAGTTTGGCCATGAGAGGGGGCCACGTGGCCCCCTTCCCTATTTTTTATTTTTTTATTAAACATTGGGGGCAGGCCCTGGGTGATGTGGTCCCCGGGGCCAAAAAAAAAGAAAAAGAAGGGGGATTACACAACCCCCTTTCTTAAAAATATATATATTTTTTTAAACGGGATCGGGAGGACCACACCCCCTCACTGCACCTCTCTGCTAATGGTGCGTTTGCAGAGGGGGAACTAATTCCCCTTGCATACTGGGGGTCCCTGGGGGCCAACTAGCCCACCAGGAGCCTCCAGTATGGGCCAGGGGGCTATGTTGCATAGAGGTGTAAAAAGGGGCGTGGCCTCATTACACTTCTCTGCAACGCAGCTCACTGGCGCATACTGGAGGAGCCTGGTGGGCTAGTTGGCCCCCAGGGACCCCCAGTATGCAAGGGGAATTAGTTCCCCCTCTGCAAATGCGCCAGGGGCCTGCGTTGCAAAGAGGTGTAAAAAGGGGCATGGCCTCATTACACCACTCTGCAACGAAGCCCCCTGGCGCATAGTAGAGGTTCCTGGTGGGCTAGTTGGCCCCCATGGACGCCAGTATGCAAGGGGAATTAATCCCTCAACTTAAAACACGTTACGGGGCGCATTTGCACAGTGGTGAAGGTAGGGGGCGAGACTTGAGGTGATATGTGTGCAAACATGCCCTGTGGCGCGTTTTACGTTGGGGAATTAATTCCTCTTCAATCCAGAGGTCCCCCTAGGGGCCAGCTAGTCCAACAGGTACCTCCAGTAAGCGCCACGGAGCTGCGATGCAGAGTGTTGTAAAAAGGGGGCGAGCCCTCTGAACACCTCTCTGCAACGCTGGTGCATACTGGAGGTACCTGGTGGGTTAGTTGGCTCACAGGGGAGCTTAGGATTGAAGAGGATCTAATTCTCCAACCTAAAACGGGCCACAGGGCGTGTTTGCACACAAATCGCCTCAGGCCCGCCCCCTTCCTTCACTATTGAGCTAAATATTCCACTAAAATCAGCCGAACTACGGATTCTGATTTACTCACCTGTTATCATGAGAGACGTCAGTGCTGGATCTTTGAGCCCATTACGGACCCTGAAAAGTAAATCTTAGCGTACTTACTAGTAACTTGTATTTCCTTCCATAGGAATCTATTGTGTGGTTTTCACCAGAAAAGTTTCTAATTGTCTATTTTTGAAATGTACAAATATTCCTCTAAAATCAGCCGAACTACGAATTCCTATTTACTCATCTGTTATCAGGAGAGTCCCCAGTGCTGCATCTTTCAGCCCACTACTGATCCTGAAAAGTAAGTCTAACCATACTTACAGTAACTTGAATTTCCTTCCATAGGTTAACATTGATTGGGTTCACTTGAAAATTATTCTAAATGTAGAGTTTTGGAACTTTAAAAATTCCTCGAAAATCAGTTGAACTACGAATTTCGATTTACTCACCTGTTATCAGGAGAGTTCTCAGTGATGCATCTTTGAGCTCACTACTGATCATGAAAAGTAATTCTAACCATAATTACAGTAACTTGATTTCCTTCCATAGGCTTACATTGACTGGTTTCACTTTGAAATTCTTCTAAGTGTAGAGTTTTGGAACTTTCAAAAACATCCTCAAAAATAAGCCGAACTACGAATTCCGATTTACTCACCTGTTATCAGGAGAGACCTCAGTGCTGCATCTTTCAGCCCACTACTGATCCTGAAAAGTAATTCTAATCATACTTACAGTAACTTGAATTTCCTTCCATAGGCTAACATTGACTGGTTTCACTCGGAAATTCTTCTAAGTGTGGAGTTTCGGAACTTTAAAAAATTCCTCTAAAATCAGTCGAACTATGAATTCCGATTTACTCACCTGTTATCAGGAGAGACCTCAGTGTTAATGTTAATGTAAAGGGAATTTATTGAGCGCACTGCCACCATGAGTTTCCTGGCGCTGATTGGACACTGAGGCTGTGCAAGAGGGACTTAGCGGGGTGTGAAAAGAGCAAAGTTTTTAGGGATTTCCTAAATGATAAGAGAGAACACGAGGTCTTAAGTGAGAGTGGAAGAGAATTCCACAACTTGGGAGCCAGGTGAGTGAAGCTGCGGCCACCTAGTTTGGTGAGTTTGAAACGGGGGGTGACCAGAAGCTGAAGGTGGGTAGACCTTAAAGTGTGGGGGGGACAGTAGGGGGTGATCAAGGACTTCAAGAAAGCGGAAGAGGCTTCAAGGCTTTAAAGACCAGGCAACAAACCTTGAAGGCTATTCTTTCGCTGACTGGTAGCCAGTGTAATTGATGTAGTAAAGGTTTGGCCGACTGCCATCTTGGAATTTTGAATGAAATTAAATGAAATTAAATGAATGAGACTTATATAGCGCACGACTTACCCTGGGGCAACTCAGCGCTTGCTTAGGGAACCCGTCCTGGTATTCCAATGTGAGATAACCCTGGCAGGGTATCCACAAGGTGAAAGTCAGGCATCCCACCGCGAGGGGCCATTGTGGAGATTAAGCAAGCTATTGCCCAGAGTCGCAGAGTGTGAACCCGTGAGTCGAGAAGGCACCAGAGCGAGAATTAACTAGTCTGTGGAATTTTTGAGCCCAAGACCCGCCGAGGCGGGGAATTGAACCCTGGTCCCGGGCCGAACTCAAGCTCCAGGTCTGCCGCCTCTAACCCCTGAGCCACACTTCTCCACCAGTCTGGCGGCCTGGTTTTGGACAATCTGTTGCCTAGACAAGCAGGGATTTGGGAAGGCCATGGTACAGGGAATTAGAGAAGTTCAAACGGGACATCACCAGTGCTATTAGGACTTGTAACAAGGCTTCAGGAGTCAAGAGGTGGGCGACTTTCCGTATCCTGTGTAGCTGGAACATGCAGGAAGATGTTACGGCGCTCACCTGGGCCTTGAGAGTGAGCTCAGAGTCAATATTGACCCCGAGACTCTTTACACAGCCAGCAGGAAGAGGCGGTGGACCAAGCTCAGTTGGCCAATACTGGGGGCCCCAGTGGGAGGCGCTCCTCCCAGGAAGGAGGAGCTCAGTTTTCCCAGGGTTGAGCTTTAATTGATTTTGATTCATCCAATGCTGGATGTGTGTCATGACCGCCTGAAAGTTGGTGATGGCGTCAGGGGAAGTGAGGGGAAAAATAATTTGTAGGTCGTCAGCGTAATTGAACACGGTGACGTCCCACCTACCCAGGGAGTGAATAAGAGGTTGAAGATACAAATTAAAAAGGAGGGGGGACAAAGATGATCCTTGGGGGACACCGCAGAGCGAAGGAGCGCTGGTGGCGCTGAAAGGGCCCAAGCTGACTGCTTGAGATCTTCCCTCTAGGACAGACTTGACCCAGGACAAGGCAGGCCCACGGACTCCGGCTGACTCGACACGGTGGAGTAGGATGTTATGATCCACCGTGTCGAATTACGCCGACAGATCCAGTTGGACCAGTGCCTGGGAAAGTCCTCTGTCGGCATTGCCTCTGATGTTGTCCAACACGGCAAGAATCACAGCCTCAGTGGAATGGGCTGGTCTAAAGCCGGCCTGGTTTATTTCCAGGAAGTTGGACTCCTCCATGAATTGCGAGAGGCAAGCAGTAACGTGTGCCTCCAAGATTTTAGACAGGTAAGGCAAGAGGGAGATGGGCCGATAATTGTTGAGGAACGCTGGGTCCGTGCCAGTTTTTTTTAACAAAGGCACCACTACGGCCTCCTTAAATGACCTGGGGACTGTGCTGGAGCTGAGGGAGGTGTTGAGTAAGGGTAAAATGCAGTGCGGTAAAGTGTGGCATATGTCACAAAGCACTGAAGGAGGGCAGCAATCCTTGGGGGAGCCGGATTTCACTCGCGTAGCCAGCTTGGCTAGGGAATCGGAGTCAACTATAGGGAAACAAGTCAGGATGGAGGTATTAATAGGGGAGGCTGCAACTGTAGCTGAGAGAGGAGAATGAGGGATGGAGTTTTTGATTGCCAAGATCTTATCAATAAAGAAGGTGTTTAAGGCATTACATGACTCTGCGGAGGGGGCCAGGTTCGGGAGTGTCCTGGCGTCCGATGTTAATTCGCCGAGGACCTTTAATATCTCTTTAGATTTATTAGGAGCTGTTAGTATTCTCTCGGAGACAAAAGCAGACTTAGTTGTGGTGATAGCTTTTTTATATTCTTTATGTGCGAGCACGTACGCCTCCCTGTCGGTACTGAGATAATTACGCCTCCACCTACGCTCCAATTGGCGCAGCTCAAGGTGTTGTAATTTCAAAGCTGAGTTGATCCATTTGTGGGATTTGCTATGGCGGGAGCAAGGGAACCGGGACAGGGGCGCAAATTGGTCGCTAGCCGTCGTGAGCCAGTGAGCGATATTGGCGTCCAATGCGTTGACACTTGGAGTGTTGCTGGGTAAGGGCTCGGACTTTAAGCTCACTACTGTTCCTGAAAAGTTATTTTAACCGTATTTACCAGTAACTTGAATTTCCTTCCATAGGATATCATTGCCTACTATATAAAATATATATAAATTAAAAAAATATAAAATAAAAAATAAAAATATTACAATTTCAATATATTTTTTTTAAAAATATTCAATTTATATTAAAAATATGTAATGTAATTTAAAAGATAAAATATCTAAAAATAAATACTTTAAAACAATGTAGTAAATCAGTATAAAAAAATATAACAATTAATACATTTAAAAATGATCATTTACAAAACCTTTGAAATTCACTGAAAAAACCTAAGGTTTTAGCCACATTATAGTTAGAAATTAGCATTTAAAAAACTTTAGAAATTCACTAAAAAACCATAGGTTTCAGCCAAGTTATAGTTAGGAATTAGCATTTAAAGAACCTTAGAAATTCACAGAAAAAAACATAGGTTTCACACATGTTATAGTTAGCTGGACATTTCACTCATACAAAACCATTGAAATTCCCCTGTTATAGTTAGTTCAGCTAACTATAACTCACGTGTCCGCAATGCACTGCTGATGACATCACATATTACATCACTCATGACATGGTCAGTGACATCAGCACTCCAAACCAGGAAGTGTTGGCAGCCATCTTGTTCGTCGCTAGAACCGAGTCACAAGAAAACAGTAAAACAAAGTTGAGAAATAAGGAAAGGGGGCAGGGTAGAAACATTCTGACCCTATAGGCTTGCTCAGCGGGTTGTATATTGATGTTTAGGCTATATATATATATATATATATCTATATTACCTACTGGCGGTCGCCAGTAGGTAGTTATAGTTAGGATTATTTTGTATAGGGAATTTGCAACATTCTATTGGGAATTACTTTGGCACCGGTTGAGGAATCTGCCTGAAATGTTCCTCAAATTTGCCTTGCGGCTCTCCGCTCCTTCCCTGAAAGTTTGGGGGGATTCGTCAAGCGGGGGCCGAGATAAAAGGGGGGTCCCAAAACGTGTTTTCCCCATGTTAATTTCCATAGGGCGGTCGAACTCACTTTTAGCCCGAACGCCTGAATGGATTTCCACCAAACTTGGCAAAATTGTAGGGACTGGTAGCCCGATGTGCCTTTGCTATGTCTCAAGATATGTGCTCCAGTGGATTTTGAGTAATTTAGGTTAAAAAAATATATATATCTATAAACGCGCCCCGGTACGCGCACCAGGGCGAAACCAGCACGCTACGCAAGTTCGCGTGTGGAAAGTTGATTGGCTCTCAGGTGTCTGTCAACATTCCAAACAGTCCGGAGCGACCGCCATCTTGTGTCTCGGTAGGATCGAGACACAACAGGTGGCAAAAATAAAGAGGGAAATGACCAAAAGGGGGCAGAGTAGACCCCCCCTGACCCCCCTGGTTTGATGTGGGGGCCATAAAAGGGCCCCGCGGGGCAAAAAAAAATAATATTTTTTTCGATTTGCGCTGGGGAGCGCCAGGTACGCGCACTGGGGAGCGTACCGGGGAGGGGACCAGGGGGGAAAAAGAATGACAGAGTTTTTTTAAAAAGTAGCCTTTTTTATAAATTGGAGGTAGTTCTAAAAAGAACTGTTTTTTTTTTCTTTTTGTTATTTTATCTTTTTTTTAATGTTTTTTTGAACATTTTGCACTTTTTTTGGCTTTTATGAACAATTTTATATTTTTTTGTTATTTTTATGGGGAGAAACAAAAAACAGGGAATTGTAAACGGCTCAAATGGAGCAAAAAAAATCAGGAAAAAATTATGGTTTTTTGGGGCAATTGTGGTTGTCACCAGCACGGTTGATGAGCTTTATGCTTTGCTCACCATAGGTGATTGTTTTATGACAAAATATACAAGTGATCTTGTATTGCCCAAACTGGCATTGTATGTTTGGGACCATCTCCCTTGTCTCTGGTCCCGATGGAGTGGGTTGCTTTCTTTTAGAGGTGCTGGGCGAAGATTGGGAAGGGTTTCCGGCCAGTTCTCGGACCTCTGCCGCAGCATAGTTGTTAGGATGCCGGCGCTGCATGTGGTGAATCATGGTGTTATTGCCAAAAGAGTACTTCTTGTTAGGGTTCCCCCTTGAAAGTTCAATGCCACAGATTAGGCAAGTAACCCTTGGCGCATTCACTTTTTTGAGGTCCTTTGGGATGGAAAAAAACTCCCAGATAAGTGCTGCTTTGGCCTATACGGAGTATTATCTTCTGGCAGGAACATCCTCCTCCCCTCCTCCTCCTCCTCCTCCTCTTCTTCATCTCCACCACGGTGGTGTTGTGGTGGTCCTCTTGGTGGCGGTGGTGGTGGTGGTGGTGGTGGCTGAGATGCTCCTGCTGCTGCTGCTACTGAAGCCATTTTTCAGTCCAAAAAGGTACTCAGAGGTCTTTCAACAGGTCTTCTTCACTCAAAGTACAAAGTGAGAATGAGGAAAAAAGGTGGGGGCTTTCATCATTAGAAAAAAAAAACTGTCCTGAACCAATGAAAAGTGTTCTTTTCTGGTCACATGACCAGGGCTTTCATCATTTGGAAACCAAAACTGTCCTGAACCAATAAAAAGTGTTATTTTTAGGTCACATGACCCAACTCGCTTAGGCTACGCGCCCCGGGGCGCGCCCCGGGGCACGTCGCGTAAGTGCGTCGGATGCTTACGTTGCGCAATCGTATGCGCTCGAGTGCTTCCGGGTGCGTTTACGCTGTGCGTATCACACGGACGCGGCTACGCGATACGTCACGATGATGTTTTCGTACACGGCAATAGCGCTAACGGAACGCTCACCAGTACGCGCCCTGGGGCGCGCCAAAAGACTGCACTCACCAGGACGCGCACCGGGAGCGCTCCAGGGCAAAAGAAAAAAAAAAAACATGTACAATATACATACAAAAAATAGTATTACATAAATATACAATATAGGATTCATTATAAAAAATATTACATTTCATAGCTATAGAAATTTGCTATTAAAAAACCTTTGAAATTCATTGAAAAAACCATAGGTTTCACACCAGTTATAGTTAGGAATTAGTATTTAAAAAACATATGAAATTCACTGAAAAAAACATAGGTTTCACACCAGTTATAGTTAGGAATTAGCATTTAAAAAACCTATTAAATTCACTGAAAAAACCATAGGTTTGACACCAGTTATAGTTAGCTGGAAATTTTACTGACATAAAACCATTGAAATTTCCACGTTCCTTTGGCTCACTCTCCCTCCTCAGGATTTCCGCATGCGCCATGAGACTCCCTCGGGATGTGATATGCTGCGCAATACAAGTAGCCAGACTAGACTAGACTAGACTATAGTTAGTTGAACTCACTATAACTTGCGCGCCTGCAATGCACTGCTGATGACGTCACATATTACATCACTCATGACATGGTCAGTGACATCACTCATGACATCACTGATGACATCATCCTTTTGACAGAGTGACAGACCTCCTTTCAGTGTAATGTAAACCTTAAAACACATATTCAAAAATAGAAAATAACATTTTCAAAAAAATGGCGATACCCATACCAGTTACAACAACCAATTCAGTAATTCCACCATCTATATACACATCCACTCATTCACCAACAGTTCTATATAGTCAATCATACATATACTCACTCATCATATGTAGTGATACACCTATACATCCTGTTACACACCGACAGTCATCCAAAAGTTACTCACACACATACTCACACATGCAAATAAACTATTGAATAACCATTTATTTGCATATACAGCTATACACACACTACCACCTTACTTCTAAGGAAACTTACACATACTTACTCTCTTAAACAATCACTTATAGAAACACATACTTATTTAAACAGAAACTCTTTCAATCTCTCACTCTCACATATACTCACTTATATACATCAATACTCACATATACTAGATTAGTTACTCATAAAGACACTAGTGAGGCAGGCATTCACTCACTAACACACACATATACACACACATCCACCCATACAGTCCTGCACATATGCTGTCTTCAAAAGACATACAAACAGTGAGTCAGTCACCAACCCATGCAGCCACTTATACACAAAGTGAAACACTGATACATATATTTAAATATTTAAAAATTACTCGCTAATATATGTATTCACTAAGATACACTTTATAAGCCAGTTAACCAATCAATATTTTATTTTAAAAAATCCATTTACACACTTATTTAAACATTTATTCATCCATCGACCTTTACAAATACATATATAAAACATATTTATTTTTCAGAAAGACACAAATTCACTGGATGGTGTCATCAGTGATGTCATGAGTGATGTCACTGACCATGTCATGAGTGATGTAATATGTGACGTCATCAGCAGTGCATTGCAGGCGCGCAAGTTATAGTGAGTCCAACTAACTATAACGTGGAAATTTCAATGGTTTTATGTCAGTAAAATTTCCAGCTAACTATAACTGGTGTCAAACCTATGGTTTTTTTCAGTGAATTTAATAGGTTTTTTAAATGCTAAATCCTAACTATAACTGGTGTGAAACCTATGGTTTTTTGAGTATATATATATATATATATATATATATATATATATATATATATATATATATATATATATATATATATATATATCACAGCTCCAAGTTGCCCCTGTAGAACAGCACTCAAAACTCAGCGTTTAGGTGGCAAACCTCTAATTCAGGGTATGAGCAGGCTCCTGTCTGCTGTTATATTTAAGACAGTCATTCTCCGCGGCAATGGCCTGACGCGTTTCAAAGGTTACTACCTTCTTCTTCAGAGGCTTGACGCTGGGAACGAATGCGTGCCTGCGGTTTCAATTTCCCCCAAATGCAGTTTACGCCCTTTATGGGCTGGTCCATCCTCAAGGCATTATGGGAGATGTTGTTCCGATTACTTCATCCTCTATGGTGGCACTAATTTCTGTCATGATTTCAAGCCACAGTATGGGCCACAGCAGGCCGAGTCCGCTCTCAATCCCTTCGTTGAGTTCCACTGCTCGGCTCCGTTTCATCGTGCCGCGTGGTCCCCTGAGTTGGCGGGTTGGTGCGCGTTCAACGGCTGGGCGGCCGCCTAATATCACAGCTCCAAGTTACCCCTGCTAGAACAGCACTCAAAACTCAGTGTTTAGGTGGCAAACCTTTAATTCAGGGTATGAGCAGGCTCCTGTCTGCTGTTATATTTAAGACAGTCATTCTCCGCAGCAATGGCCTGACCCGTTTCAAAGGTTACTACCTTCTTCTTCAGAGGCTTGACGCTGGGAACTAATGCGTGCCTGTGGTTTCGATTTCCCCCAAATGCAGTTTACGCCCTTTATGGGCTGGTCCATCACCAAGGCATTATGGGAGATGTTGTTCTGATTACTTAATCCTCTATGGTGGTACTAATTTCTGTCATGATTTCAAGCCACAGCATGGGCCGCAGCAGGCAGAGTCCGCTCTCAATCCCTTCGTTGAGTTCCACTGCTCGGCTCCGTTTCATCGTGCCGCGTGGTGAGTTTGACTCATGCGGTGAGTCAAACTAAGGCAGTGCTGTCGTCATTGTTTTAGGTTGGCAAAACAGTAGGTAGTATAAATAAATAAATAAAGCACTTGACACGATGCAGATTGACATTGTATTTATTGTATTTAATTTTAGAATATTTTCAAAATAATATATACTCATGTAGAAAATATTGGTACTTTAATTGTAAGATATTTTTAAGATATTTCATATTAATCACCACATATGCTGATATTACAGTGAAGATAAAATTAAGTGTTTATGTTTTTGTACAAGGACCTACAACATAAGAAATTCAGTATGGAAAATCAACAAAATTTGAAAGACGGTTTCAACATCAGTAACAGTGTCATAGAAGAGGAAACATAATAATTATAAGTAGGGAGAATGAAAAGGAAGATATAAATGCTGTAGATATCAGCTGTGATTTTCTAAACTAAACTTTAGATGCTGATTTTGTGGAAGCATTAGATGACATCGAGTATGATCTTATGAATTTGTGTAATCAAGACATTGAAGTAAATCATCCCAAGCATAGTCAGTATAGCCTAGTGTAAGGAACTATGTAGGAGTTTCCAGGTTCCTTAGCATACATTTTAGTTCTCCATGACGACGGTACCAGTACTCATTACTACAACGCTGACATGCCATGAGATTAATGAGGTGAGATTCCAAAATATTATCTTTCTGCTGTACTTTATGCATTAATTTGTTTGCTGAAACATTTTGCAGATGTACACCTGTTTTCAATATATGGTTTTCTGCATAAGAAGTCCAGACAAATCACTCTCAAACAAAAGATAGCACAAATATGGAATACATTGTTGAAATCTTGGATTTTCTGTATGTAATATTGATGTCCGGTATTCAGATGCAGGAATCTGCACAGGTCGGTCATCATATCGTCCTCTTTTTCGTGTGGGAAGGAACTGAGGGAAACAACGATCTTCAAAGCTTTCTTCCCATACAGTAATGGGACTTCCCTTTGCTTCTTTCATTTGGAATAACTCTATAGTATTCCCCATCACTTAATTAGAATGAAGTGGAAGAATACTGTAATGTTATGGAAACATCCAGTTTTTCAATTTGTCCAGATGGGAAGTCAGTATCCTCTACAGTTATTTATTCTTTTCCCACATACACATTTCTGTAATATAATTTTTTATAGCAGATAGAACGTTACCTTTTTCACTTCCTAATATCCACTAATTTTTGCCAGATTTTCTTACTCTTAGTAGGAACGCCATTGACAAGAATAGCTAAGTGTTCATCCTGTACATTTTCTACACCAATTGTCTGTGTTTTAAGTAAATCAAGATTGTAATGAATGTTTTCTGTAGGGATAGCGCTCTTGGTATCTAGTTGTGAACTGTACTGAGCGGAGAATTGATTGAAAGCACTTCTCAGGACACATAGTGAAGAGAAATTTACATTGAAATCTGAGTTAAAGTTGTGAACCCCACTGTCTGTAATGTAAATCGAAGGTACTAATTGATACAAAAATTGATGAATGCTATTTTGTACAGTTAACAGAATTTGAGGACAGAGTGCAATTGTCTCTATGTTAAGGAAAGCAAGGGTAGATCCAATGGTGTCCTTAATGTAGAAAGAAAGCTGAATTGAAGTTGTGAACCAGGGTGTCCGCAGTGTACATTTAATGGTGGACTGTATCATCTGTAATCACGATTGCAATGAAAGATAGAAAATGTATGGAATGCATTGTCAAAATATGTATGTTTCAATGACATAATAGTTCAAATTGTGACCTGCGTTCTCTGTAGTGTAGACTGTCATTCAGTGTTCTTTTGGACTTGCAAGATGAATTTTGTTATTGTACTAAACCTATATCTGATATAAAAGAAGTTCATGAAATTCAAGAATAATTGATAACCCTAGCCAAGTAAGGTAGCAAGTGTGCACATTTTTTTACTGCGTTTGGGTGGAGTAGTAGCTACATCAAAAAGGCTCGATAAAGGGCCTTGAGTGAGTGGAGAATTGATTGAAAGCACTTCTCGGGACACATAGTGAAGAGAAATTTAAATTGAAAGCTGAATTAAAGTTGTGAACCCCGCTGTCTGTAATGTAGATCGAAGGTACTAATTGATACAAATATTGATGAATGCTATTTTGTACAGTTGACAGAATCTGAGGACAAGTTACAATTGTCAATACGTTAAGGAAAGCAAGGGTAGATCCAATAGTGTCTTTAATGTAGAAGGAAAGCTACATTGAAGGTGTGAACACAGCTGTCCGCAGTGTAGATTGAAGGCAGTTGTTGACACAAAAATCGATGAATGCTATTTTGTACAGTTAACAGAATGTGAGGACACAGTCTAATTGTCTCTGCCTTAGGGAAAGCAAGGCTGAATGCAATGCTGTCCTTAATGTAGAAGGAAAGCTGAATTCAAGTTGTGAACCCAGCTGTCCGTAGTGTAGATTGAAGGCAGTTGTTCATTCACACAAAGATTGAGGAATGCTATTTAGTCACAGATAACAGAATCTGAGGACACAGTATAATTGCCTCTGCCTTAAGGAAAAAAAGGCTGAATGCAATGCGGTCCTTATTGTAGAAGGAAAGCTGAATTGAAGTTGTGAATACAGCTGGCCTCAGTGTAGATTGAAGGCAGTTGTTGATACAAATATCGATGAATGCTATGTTATCTTAGTTAACAGAGTCTGTAGTGAGGACACAGTATAATTGTCTCTGCGTTGAGGAAAGCAAGGCTGAATATAATGCTGTCCTTAATCTAGAATGAAAGCTGATTTGAAGTTGTGAACTGAGCGGTCTGCAATGTAGATTAAAGGCAGTTATTGACACAAAGATTTAGGAATGCTATTTTGTGAAAGTTAACAGTATCTGAGGATGCAGTATACTTGTGTCTGTCTTAAGGAAAGTAAAGCTCAATACAATGGTGTCCTTAATGTAGAAGTAAAGCTGAATTGAAGTTGTGAACTGAGCTGTCCGTAGTGTAGATGGAAAGCTCTAGTGAGCAGTTATAGATGAATACTATTTGTGACATTCTTTTACAAAATCGGAACACATAAAATCCATTAGTCTGTACCCTAAATAAAGTGAGGCTGAATTCAATGTTTTCTGTAGTAGTGGAGCTCTTGCTATGAAGTTTTAATTTTTACTGACCGCATAATATATTGAAGTTTGGTGTAAGGACAGATATTGAAGATAATTTGAGTTCTAAAGCTGAGTTGAAGTTGTGAACCCTTCTGTCTGCAGTGTAGATTGAAGGCAGTTGTTGACACAAAGGTCGATTAATGCCATTTAATCACAGATAATAGAATCTTAGTATACAGTATAATTGTGTGAGCCTTGAGGAAAGCAAGGCTAAATGCAATGTTGTCCTTAATGTAGATGGAAGGCTGAATTCAAGTTGTGAACCCGGCTGTCTGCAGTGTAGATTGAAGGCAGTTGTTGACACAAAGATCGAAGAATGCTATTCAGTCACAGATAACAGAATCTGAGGACACAGTATAATTGTCTCTGCCTTAAGGAAAGCAAGCAAGAATACAATGCTGTCCTCAATGTAGAAGGAAAGCTGAATTGAAGTTGTGAACCAAGCTGTCCGCAGTGTAGATTGAAGGTAGTTGTTGACAGAAAGATCGCTCAATGCAAGTAGTGAACACAGCTGTCCGCAGTTTAGGTTAAAGGTAGTTGTTGACAGAAAGATTGGTCAATCAAAGTTGTGAACCCAGCTGTCCGCTGTGTAGATTAAAGGTAGTTGTTGACAGAAAGATTGATGAATGCTATTTTTTTTTTGTTTTTTAAACCTTTATTGAATTATCAAAGCATTACAAGCGCAGGCCTACAACCACAGGGGCCGGCCGCAAACTCAGGATATAGATTCAGGTGGCATGTAAATGTATACGACCGCATAATATCAACGAGACAAGCATAGCTTATGATTGCATGTGCCATTAAGCGAAGGATATCAAAGGTTTCATTTTTTTGGTTATGAAGAAGCAGTAGTGGCTGCACTATCGATGGCGTCACATCATAGAATAGAATTAAGAAGAGATGGGGGGGACGCACCCCGCAATGTAACCAGAACCAGGTGATGAAGATTACAGCTACTACGCCCGCTAAGGCAAACAAGAAGCAAAAATCAGTATAATAGCGAGCGATTTAGCTAGAGCATCATCCCGAAAACCCACCCTCCAGAGAAGTAAGGCATAAGCAAGGATAGACGCCAGATAGAGAAAGAAGTGAGATAGAGAGAGACAGCCAACCTACTGAAGAGGAAGGAAAGCCCCCCCTGAGAGAAAGAGAAAAGAAAGAGAAAGAGACCATAGAACAAAACAAACTAAAATAATAAACCCCCCCCAACACCCACCACCCTGCACCCCTGTAATGGCTACGGCCAACCCCACTAACAGCGTGCCTGTCGCCCCAGAACTGCCCTAAAGAAAAGAAAGAAAGCGGAGGAGGAGAGCAGTAGACACACTCCCGGTCCTCATTACACCCCACCAGCAGCAGCCTCCCCAAATTCCATGCCGACTATTAAAGCAAGTATTGAACACGTACATGGGGAGAACTCCAATAAAAACCTCCCGTCTCCCAGTAGCATACACAGTGCATATCCGGCATAAAACAAACAGAAAAGCTAACCCCCGAATGTCAAAGTCAACCCTGACCAGTTTGTTTCTTCACGAAAGCCCATGTCGTCCAAGCCACAGCAATCACGGAGAAGGCGAAGCGTCCAAGACAGTTCAAAACAATGGCGACGGATCGAGGAGAGGAGACAAAATGGCGGCATCCGAAAATTCGACAATTGAGGATGAAGAAGGAAGACAAACCTCTCCGAAAGTCACTGAAGAACTGTCCTTGGCCGTAAAAACCTTTAGCAGCAATGTTCCGTCGAACAGGAATGGAGCAGGGAAAGCCAACGACGATCACAGGTGCACCCTCCATAAGGCCAGAGTCATCAAAATAGGCTAAAACAGGCTTCCGCCCGGGGGTCTCTAAATGGTGCGGAGAATAATCCACGGGGTCCAAGGCATGCTGACAGCTTGTCTGATTATCCGCTTCTGGTTCCAAGTGCGCGTTATCCAGCTTTACAGACATCCGTTGGCACAGGACGGCAAAGTGAGAGCGGAGCGCCCCAATGGCGGCCATTACGGACCTCAGTGTTGGTATACCGTCAGTCTCCCCCATCACCTCCGGCATGAGACGGGGCAGGATTTGGATCCCTGAAACACCGTCCAGGGACCAGGCACACACAGGGCTTATGACAACAACGAGCGTTCACACAACAGGCAGGGTCGGTATTTCGCCACTCGCGGGGGCCAGCCCGACAACCCGGGCTCTCCAGGGGATCACCGGGCATAGGACCCCCGATCGTGGTCACCGATATCACATGCGTCACTGTGCCGTGTCCTTGAATGAAGCCGATTACTCAGTTTCCAACTGGAAGTAGAAGGATCGGACCGAGGTCGGGAGACCGGAAGCAACCCTGGTCCCACAGCCGATGTTGATCACATCCAACCCGGATGGGTCAGAAATCGAGGTCCCGGCGGAAGCTCTGGAATAGGCCGAGAAGTAAATTCGACGTAACTTTGTCACCCGGTAAGTTGGAGGGTCCGGGTTTGCACCGCAGGAGTCAGGAGCACTTCATACGTGTGGGAGTCCGGCGTGCTTGAAGGATAAAGAGCAGGATATACGAGCTGCCGGTGGAGGTCGGCGGAGCCGGGAGCTTATGCGGCCATCTTGGATCGTAACGTAGCTCCTCCCCCCGATGAATGCTATTTTGTCACAGTTAACAGAATGTGAGCATACAGTACAATTGTCTCTGCCTTAAGGAAAGCAAGGCTGAATACAATGCTGTCCTTAATGTAAAGGGAAAGCTGAAGTGAAGTTGTGAACCCTGATGTCTGCAATGTATATTGAAGGTGCTGCTCGACACAAACATTGATGAATGTTATTTTGTACAGTTAACAGAATCTGAGGACATAGTACAATTGTCTGTGCCTTAAATAAATTGAGACTAATATGTCATACATTTAAGAGTTTGCAGCATTCTTAAATGCAAAAAGGCAAGCATTAAGTTTGATACCATGCTTGTGTCATCAATATTGAGAAGTTTCATTTTCTTCAAGATTCTTCACAACAAGCTTCTCCAGATATCTTGTGGTATTGTAATTTTTTGGTATGCTATAGTAAATGATATAATGTAGCATTGGTAATGTTAACATTTGGTTATATTTGTAACATAAGGAAGGTATTACAAATATGCATTAAGGAAATGATGCTGAATATGGAACTATTCTACAAGAAATAAGAATTGGAGAAATGACTGAACAGGTCAAAGAAGTTTTACAGAGACGATCAGTTTGAAATTTGTTTCCAAAAGAAAATATTGTTGCTAAGCTTGTAGGTACTTTTAAAATAATTGACAACCCCAGTGAAGAAAAGCAGCAAGTGTGAAAATATCCTACTTTGTTCGGCGGGGTATTAGCTACAATAAAAAGGTTCGATAAAGGTCCTTGACTTTCAATCAGAAAATGAAATTGAACAATAATTGATAACCCCTATCCAAGAAAGGCAGTTAGTGTGCAAATTTTCACTGCCTTCGGCCAGAGTCATAGGTGCAAAAAAAAGCCTCAATAGAGGGCCACGAGTTTGAATCAGAATATGAAATTCACGAACAATTGATAACCCCTAGCCAAAAAAGGCAATTAGTGTGTAAAATTTCACTGCCTTCGGCCGGAGTCGTAGGTACAACAAAAAGCCTCACTAAAGGGCCATGAGTTTGTATCAGAATATGAAATTCACGAACAATTGATGACCCCAGCCAAGAAAAGCAGCAAGTGTGCAATTTTTTACTGCCTTCAGCTGGGGTACTTGTTACAACAAAAAGGCTCGATAAAGGGCCTGTAGTTTGAATACGAATATGAAATAGAATAGTTGATAACCATAGGCAAGAAAGGTAGCAAGTAGGTGTCTGTACGTGTAGATAATGTGTTGATTGAGTGGAACATGAATAATGTAAAAACTAAGAAAGGCTGTACGTGTGCAAATTAGCCACTGCTATTCACTGGTAGTAGTTTACAAGAAAGCTCAGTAAAAGGTCTGCACTTTGAACTAGAATAACAAAGAGAAGATTTGATAACCATAGACTATACTGGCTCTTTTTTAATATTGGTAGACTTTTGTTAAGTTTTTTTTAATACATGAACGGCAGGAAGTGCGCAAATTACCCACTGCCATTCATGAGTAATAGTTACCAAGAATGCTCAATAAAGGGCCTGCACTTTGAATTTGTATTACAAGAAGGATAATTGATAACCCCAGCCAAGAAAGGCAGCATGAGTTCAAATTTCCTACTGCCTTCGGCCAGGGTAGTTGATAGAATAAAAAGGGCTTGATAAAAGGGACTGTAGTTTGAATAGGAATATGAAATTAAACAATAGTTTATAACCCATGCGAAGAATTGCAGCAAGTGTACACATTTTCCTCTGCCTTTTGCCAATGCAGTATCTATATGAAAAAGGCTTGATAAAGGGCCTTGACTTTGAATCAGAATATGAAATTTAACAATAATTGATAATCCCAGTCGAGAAAGGCGGTAAGTGTCCAAATTTGCCACTGCCTTCGACTGGGGTAGTAGCTACAACAAAAAGGCTCAATAAAGTGCCACAAGTTTGAATCAGAATATGAAATTGAAAAAGAATTGATAACTGCAGCCAAAATTGGTAGCAAGTTGGTGTGTGTTATGTATAGGTGATGTGTTGATTGAGTGGAAGATAAAAAAGGTAAAAAATTAGAAAGGCTGCAGACGCGCAAACTATCCACTGCGTTGTCAGGGAAGTGGATCTTTGGATTTCCAAGTCATTATACGGATATGGCAGTGGGAGCATAAGAAATGGCTACGACATCGAAGGAAGCAATGTAAGTGCATTTAGTTACCATTGTGGGGGGTAGGGCTGAAAAATTACAACACCGGGCCCATTTCAGGGACTCTACTTTGAATTAGAATGATACTTGGCAAAGGCTGCAAGCAAGTTAAGAGGTAGGTGTGTTTTAGATAGTGGATGCAGAATAAGGTGCAAAGGAAGAAAGGTAGCAGATGTGGAAACAACCCACTGCCTTGTAAAGGAAATGGGTGTTTGGTTTTCCAGTCGATTACAGACTGTGAGTCAGATTCCGCAGTGGGAGCCTGAGAAACGGGTATCTCATCTTAGGAGTTAAGCAAGTGCACAAAGTACACACACTGTGCAGTAGAAAGGACGCAAGAAAGGACGCAAGTGTGCAAATTACCCACTGCCATTCTCGAGTAATAGTTACCAAGAAGGCTGAATAAAGGACCTGCACTTTGAATTTGTATTAGAAGAAGGATAATTGATAACCGCAGCCAAGAAAGGCAGCAAGTAGGTCTGTGTGTACGTGTAGATGATGTGTTGATTGAGTGTTAGGTTAATAATGTGAAAAATAAGAAAGGCTGCAAGTGTGCAAATTACCTAGTAGTTACCAAGAAGGCTCAATAAAGGCCCTGCCATTTTAATTTGTATTAGAAGAAGGATAATTGATAACCCCGGCCAAGGAAGGCAGCAAGTGTTCAAAATTCCCACTGCCTTCGGCCATGGTAGTTGATTGAAGAAAAGGGCTCGATAAGGGACCTGCACTTTGAATAGGAATATGAATTTTAACAATAGTTCATAACCCCTGTGAAGAAATGCAGTAAGTGCGCAAACTTCCCACTTCCTTCTGGCAGTGCAGTATCTATATGAAAAAGGCTTGATAAAGGGCCCACACTTAGAATAGAGATATGAAATAGAAGAATAGTTGATAACCATAGCCAAGAAAGGCAGCAAGTAGGTGTGTGTACGTGTAGATGATGTGTTGATTGGTAGATGAATTATGTAAAAAATATGAAAGGCTGAAAGTGTCCAAATTACCCACTGCCATTCACCGGTAGTAGTTAGCAAGAAGGCTCAATAAAGGGCCTGTACTGTGAATTACAATAACAAACAGAAGATTTGATAACCATAGACTATACTGGCTCTTTTTTAATATTGTTAGACTTTTAAGCTTTTGTTTATACATGAATGGCAGGAAGTGCGCAAATTACCTACTGCCATTCACGGGTAGTAGTTACCAAGAAGGCTCAATAAAGGGCCTGTACTTTGAATTTCAATAGCAAACAGAAGATTTGATAACCATAGACTATATTGGCTCTTTTTTAATATTGTCAGACTTTTAAGCTTTTGTTTATACATGAACGGCAGAAGGTTACCCACTGCCATTCATGAGTAATAGTTACCCAGAAGGCTCAATAAAGGGCCTGCACTTTGAATTTGTATTATAAGAAAAACAATTGACAGCCCCAGCCAAGAAATGCAGCAAGTGTGCACATTGCCCACTGTTTTCGGCCGGGGTAGTAGGTACAACAAAAAGGCTCGATAAAGGGTCACGAGTTTGAATCAGAATATAAAATTCAAGAATAATTGATAACCCCAGCCAAGAAAGGGAGTAAGTGTCCAAATTTACCACTGCCTTCGGCCGGGGTAGTAGGTACAACAAAAGGCTCAATAAAGGGCCACAAGTTTAAATCAGAATATGAAATTCAATAGTAATTGATAACCCCAGCCAAGAAAGGCAGCAAGTGTGCACATTTTCCACTGCCTTCGGACGGGGTAGTTTTTACAACAAAAAAGCTTGATAAATGTCTAATAACTAATGTTGAGGACAGCGCTGCTCCTGTTTCTCGTTTTTGATGAGGTTGATTTAGTGTTTGCATAACACAAAAGTTCATCACAATAAATGCATAGAAATTTAGGTTTACGAAACTCAAGATCAATATGCGAGTATGGACTGTTTGCTAAACAAGGTATTACAGCTGTTGATTTGCTTGGTGCAGCAGCAAGTGGTTGTCCTGCAAACTCTGTGTTGCAGCTCAAGCAACGTTGTTGGGGTGAAAGTAGTTTATGTGTTTTGTACTATATTTGACGTGCCAAAGGAGTATTTTTTGGATTGATCACACCTTGAAAGAGTTGTTTGGCAAATTTTACAGGTTACTAATTGTTGGTGTGTTTTAGTTAGTATGTGTTAGGACTTCACTTGCATCTTTAAGGGACGCATTTGGGATTCCATAATACAGAAATACTTTGTACTTAGTGACATCCAATTCTATTTTATGAAGAACGGTTGAATTCTACATCCACCTCTAGGACGAGTGGGAGGGTAATATTTCAAAGTGTTTGACAGGTTACACTACATGTTTCTATGTAGCTAAAGAAAAATTAGCTTGGTTTTGTATGGGCATCCTCTCACACAAAACTCAGCACTCAGCATTCAGGATTGTAAAGGCTTACCATAGGAGTGACTGATGAGTTTACATATGTCAATTTACAAAAGAGAAAACAAGTATGATTGTTTCACATTAGGGATATATAGACCTGAAAGACTATGCATGTAAATTCATGAAATCTTTTTTGAAGGTTTGGAAGAAAGCAGTGAAAGGGTGTTTAGAAGCAATACTGTCCAGCATAAAAAGTGCATAAGAATGTTTTTAAGTAACATATGATCACATGCAAGATATCTAATTAGATATTTGGACACTCCTGCAGTCTAGTCTTGTGTCCGAATTATCTTAAAAAGTAATGTTGAGACACACTTTTTTTCACCTGTTAAGATTTGTACAATGCTTTTAGAGTTGTCGCAGACTTCGTCTAACATTCCTACTTAATTTTCTTTTTGAAATTGAGTAATTATTTTGTTTATCTGTTGAAATATAAATTTAAATCTTCCTCTTTAAAGGTGAAGAAGCAACACTGCTCCTCTACACAATATTGTTGAATGGTTGTCTAAAAAGTAGTGGTAATTCCACTATCACCAAGGTAGATATCTGACAATAGAATGAATTATATTTTTATACCACTATTCAAAAGTCCTAATCCAAAAGGTGTGTTTAGACTGAACAAAATTAACACATTTTTTCACATATACCGGCAGTAAAAGGCAAGTATGATTTACATTTGCTTTTATGAATTGAAGGTGGAGTCATCTGCTGCATTCGAAACATTGGGCCTGTTGAGAAGAAAGTGAAAGTATGTTGTAATTAATATTGCATTGTTTAAAGGTGAATAGCTTTTTGAAATAAAAACTTTATATGTATTTACATGGTAAACATAGTTCCAGGGTCAGAATGGCCTTTTGAGTCTGTGCAAACCCACTAACTTTCATGTTATATGCGTTTTTACAACTCTTCTCTAATCTTTTGTCATAGTAAAGAATGTTGGAAATTTATTACCGACAATCGCAGACATCAACCTTCTTCCTGAGTTGAGAAAAAAGGTGTAGGAGAAAAAGTGAATTTGTAAACATTCAGATTTTCGCATGAGCAAATCTACACATGCAAATTTGCTCATGCTAAAATGTAGTTCACACATATTTTCTAGGACTACTATTTCTTGTCCTACTTGTGTACATTTTTGGGAATTCACAAGAGCTGTATAGCTGCACTTAATGCTAGCACATATTCCATGGGTGCACTTTTGAGACTTGGGCCTCTAATTTGGTCTGGCAGTAACCGTGACCTTTTGCGTTTATTACATCTGTTTCTCTCCCTCTCTCTCTCTTTCTCTCTCTCTCTCTCTGTTCCCTCCACTCATATCCACTCTGTTCTCTCTCCTGTCTCTCTCTCTCTCTCTCTCTGTCTTTGTATCGGATGGCTTCACTGTGAGTCACAGCATTATGCTGTTTCACATGGTGCATATCGGCACACAAAGTAGTTTTGTTCAGTGCCAGTAATTACTGTGGAAGTTTGTGCTTTTTAAAACCAAAAATATTTTTTGCTTTTGCCAAAGTTTGTTATAATAGTGAGGGCGCAGCCGCTTACATGCCAATAACGTTTTACAAACACGATGCCAAAACGAGTCACACAATGACCAAAGTAAAAAGGTGACCATCAATTTCAGACCTACTGTGTTTGCCAATGCTTGTTGAATTTTGTTTCCCATGATCTTATTGAAAGTAGTTACAGAGATTTTCCATAATGAATATTTTTTGGGAATACTTGCATGAATTAAGACGTTATTAAATGATGCTGCCAAAAAATGGTAACAGAATCTTTATAGTAGTTTAGCAAAATGTTTTTTTTCCTGCTTTCTCTTTTTTATGAAGATTTTATTTTGAAAGCAAAGTATTATCAAACTTGCTTTTAAGCTTCTGCAATTATTTGCATCAAATCGCAGAGCATTCTGGAAGCAGCATACATAGCCTCATAGTGCTAAACTTTGGAAGTGTGTGTACACTTTTTTTACTACAGAAACTGTCAGTAGTGCAGTCTGAGCTTACAACATTTATTTGGACCAGTCACTCTAATAATGATGACTGCATCAATGTTGTACAAGTTTGAAGGTCATTAACAAATGGACACATATTTTAACTCGGCAGCAGACACTTCTGATAAGCATACGTGGGTCAGGCGTGTTTCAGAGCTGCACGCTTTTGTATACTGGAGCCACTGACGGTGTGCACTCAGAGGTTACAACATTTACTTAGAGTGCGCGCCTGAGTTATAAATGCATTCAATTAATAAACCATAAATACAGGTTTGAACAGTATTAACATATGGGCAAACATATTACGTTAACTGCAGACAGTGCCCTTCTCTGACGCATTACGTGGTACTGCTAACCGGCAGCCATAGGGTTTGTGCTGCTGGGAGTTGGGCCTACTTGTGCCAAGGACACATACACATGAAAACTTGTTGCCCTTGACCTCAAACAATATGTGCTGTGCGTCAGGCTATAGGAATTATTTACAACAAGGGGTGGTGAGGGACAGAGTCTCTGAATTAAGCAGAAAGCTCTCACCCAGTCAAGAGATCAGGGCTAGATCCAACACCGTTTTTTAGCTCACTGCACCATCCCAGTTTCAGAACCTGGCTGTATGCAAATTAGTCTGTTCCTGTCCCAGTGCATGATGGGAACAGGGCAAACCAAACTACAAAAGCCAATTCTTACACTGGGAAGGAAACAAGCTCCCGGGGACCGGTTTCTGGCATTACAGCCGTCTTCGGCCCGGTTTGCTTGAATCCTGATGGTGCAATGAGCAAGGGTCTCACATCTGAGAATACCCTTCCACGCTTAGGGTGGACAAAAATATTTACAACAAGGGGTGGTGAGGGACAGAGTCTCTGAATTAAGCAGAAAGCTCTCACCCAGTCAAGAGATCAGGGCTAGATCCAACACCGTTATAGGAATTACACATCCCTGATGGTGCATAGTTAGCTTTCCAATATAGTGCACGCAACTCAGAAAAGATTCTTACCATACAGTTTTCTGTATAAGTTGCTGAAGCTTGTTGGTTGCAGACACCACAATACTTTTCAATAGACTGTAAATGTAAAAAAGATGTATATTAGGGAATCATAATAGCAATGCTAACCATTGAAAAGGTAGTTTGCAAATTATTGTACATGTTGCAAGTGTTTTAAAATGAAAGTAATGAGGCTGTCACAACTATTCAAAAGAATAGTAATTGATCGTATTAGGATTGGGGTAAAAAACAATCATAGGTTTCAGAGCAACCGTGTTAGAACCATAGTAGTGGTGAGACAAAATGATATGCAAATAGCAATATCGTTCCAACGGGCACTTTAGATTCGTTTGGTAGATATTCCTGAATGTTATCTTTGAAAACCCTCTTTGGTATTTACGAGTATTTTAAAGAAGTTGCATCAAGAAAAAAAACGGTCGCAAACAGGTAGATTCTCAGAATCTTTCCATTTGTGACCGGTATTTTTGCATTTGGGATGCATCATCCCAAATGCAAAAATCGCAATTAAGGAATCTCTAAATTGAGATTCCGTAAATTGCGATTGCATTTAAGCAGCCACGGTTCGTGCAGGGCGCTACGTTGGGCGGTGACGTCAGGCAGAGGAGGGGCAGGGTAGGAGGTTGTACAATGCAGGATATGAACGATGTCAGGTAAGTACCGAAAAAATAAATAAAACACATTTCGTTACCCGCGCTGCATCGCCAAATGTGATGCAGCGCGGGCAAAAAAATTAGTTTTTTTTTTTTGGTTCTTACCTGAAATCGTCCATATCCCGCATTTTAGAATCCCCCACTCTGCCCCTCCTCTGCCTCACGTCACCGCCCGGCGTAACGTCCTGCACGAGCCGTGGCTGCCAATTACATTCGTTTACACTTACAAGTATTTGAAAACTAATGCAGGCTTGGGAGTGTCACGTGACACAGTAATAAATATTAAAACTAATGGGAGAATTGGGAGGGAGCAAATACGATGAACCAGAAAGCATATATTGCAGAAAAATAAAGCAAAGCAGAGCTGGGAGGGCCATGTGATGGAATAAAAAAATAATAGTATTATGAACGCACAATGTATAGGAATACAGGCTAAAGAACATGACAGTTAAAAAATACAAACCGAAATTTATGTACGCAGAATTTATAAAAATACAGGTCTTGAGGACTTTGTGACACAGAAAGAAAAAATTATACTATGTACATACAAAATCATTGAGGGCTAGGAGGGGCAAGTGATTCAGAAAAGAATAGCATCTTGAACATACAATAAAAAGAACACCTTGTAAACCACGTTACACACTTCAAAAATAGGATACAGAAATTCATGGAAGCTCAATTTATAAAAAAAGGCGTGGGAGTGCTCCGTAAGATGGAAGGAAATATTAGGATCAACAAAGGAAGACCAATAAGAATGGAGGCCTGGGACCAGCGCCGGACTGGAAACCAAAACCCGCCCTGGCAAAGTGCTCGGCCGCCCCCAACCCCCTTCCCCTGTACGGGGGTTGGGGGTGCGACCGAGCTCTTTGCCGAAGCCGGTTTTCGGCCGATTTTGTTACAGGGCCGATTTTGCAGCTATGCTGCAAAAATGGCCCTGTAACAAAATCGGCACCCAGGGGCCCAAAACCGGCCCCCACCCTTGCCGCGCACCGGGGGATTGCCTGTGCCTGCAACCCCCAGTCCAGGCCTGCCTGGGACGGCCTTGTGACACAGAAAAAAAAATATCATCATGGACGCACAATTAATAACGATAGAGGCTTAAGCACGTGGTGTAGTACAGAAATACAACACAGCAATTTATGGATGCATAATTTATAAAATTAAAGGTGTATAGGACCTCGGGATGCAGATAGAAACTTTTATACTATGTGCATACAATTTAAAACCATTGAGGGGTAGGAGAGCCTTATGATGGAAAAAAAAATAGCATCATGCATATACAATTTACAGCGGAGTCTGATGTTGTGACAGCTTCTCTTACCATTGCTTCTGTAGCGTTTTCGCGGTCTATAAGAATGAAGGCCCTGGGGTCATCCCATTGGCTAACGTATTGGTTTCCAGGCTTAGTGATAGCAAGCATGCTAGGTGGTGGCATGTGGGAGTGTGGGCGGGCATGCACCGCGCATGTGCAAGTGTGAGTGTGTGCACCAACAATTAACAACAGAGAGAGATGGGGAGGTGTTATCATGTGCGCAGAGGCAGGCCCAGAATCGGATCTCTAATGAGTGACCACTACTAATCATTCTCCTTAGCACATCCTAAGCTCTGATTTGTCAGTGAGATGGTGATTGCAATATACTTTGTACTGTTAATCATACTCAGCGTGTACCCGCGCATACAGTACAAATATGGTTTGACGTTACAAGTCGCATCACAGCTTCCGTGTGACGTCATGTACAGCGTCCTGTACGCGAAAGGCGCCAATGTTTCTACATGGTTAAAAACATATATTTATGTATTTATTGTACATACTATGGGAAGATATTATTTGGGATAACTATGAACATTTTTTTTACAGCTTTAACAATCATATATTACTTTTAAAAACAATTACACAATTCGCGGTAGGACATCATGCGTACTGGTATTGAAACAGCTGTGTAAGCGCATCATAAGCGTACGCAAAGTCATGTGACTTTAAAAGGAGAGATTTGATTGGTTCATAACTTTTCCTATTGCAACTGTTGAAAGTTCCGTTCCATTATAATCGTTCGACTTTGACTTTCTAAGAAGAAGCATTTCTTCTGAGAATTTTTTCAAATAGAAGGCAGAGCATCATAATAAGAGCAATGGACTCATCTTCCAGCAGTTCTTCAGAGGGAGGTTTCATTCTTGAAGAACCTACAAAGAAGAGAAAAGAAGCTCTAATTTGGCGATTTATTACTTTTCCAGAAGGGCAAAAAAAGGTTAATGCTCCAAAAGTAACCTGTAAAATTTGCCTAACAACTCTTTCAAGGGGTGATCCATCTAAAAAATACTCCTTTGGCACAGCAAATATGGTGCGTCATATGAAGAACTTGCACCCCAATAACTCTGCTCGAGCTGCAACACAGAGGTTGCAGGAGAACCCACCTGCTTCTGCACCAAGCACATCAACTACTGCAGCAGAATTTTCAGCAGTCCACAGCCACAAATTGATCCTGATTTTGCTGACATTAAAATTGTATGCATTCATTGCAATAGACTTTTGTGTTATAGGGAATAGTCTATTGATATGATGAAACGCAGGATGCAGCTGCATCGTTGTCCTCGACATTAGGTTTTTTTTTCATTCTTTTGTTCCTGTTTGATACTTTTTGGGTTCCAGTTCAATTTTTTGGGTTAAAAAAAAACTTGTTGACAAAACAAAAAAAAATTGAAAAGTAAAAACAGAAAAAAACCAGTTCTTTTTAGAACTACCATTTGAGATGTCATGAGTGATGTCATGAGTGATGTCACTGTCCATGTCATGAGTGATGTAATATGTGACGTCATCAGTAGTGCATGCAGGCGTGCGAGTTGTAGTTAGCTGAACTAACTATAACGGAGGAATTTCAATGGTTTTGTATGTGAGAAATGTCCAGCTAACTATAACCTGGTTGAAACCTATGTCGGTCGCCAGTAGGTAGTTAGAGTTAGAATTTTTTTCAATGCAAAATCTCAACATTCTATTGGGAATAACTTTGGCGCCGGTTGAGGAATCTGCCTCGCGGCGCTCTGGTCCTTCCCTGAAACTTTGGGGGGGGATTCGTCAAGCAGGGGCCGAGATAAAAGGGGGGTCCCAAAACGTGTTTTCCCCATGTTAATTTCCATAGGGCGGTCGACCTCACTTTTAGCCCGAACGGCTGAATGGATTTCCACCAAACTTGGCAAAATTGTAGGGATTGGTAGCCCGATGTGCCTTTGCTATGTCTCAAGATATATGCTCCAGTGGTTTTTACGAAAATTAACTTTGAAAAAATATATATTTGGCTACATTGGGCTATATATATGTTAGAGCCCAAATGTAGCCCAAAGATGGCCACCAGAGACAAAAAAAAACCAAATGTAGCCCAAATATCAGCCAGATGTAGCCCAACTATAGCCCAATGAGAGAATGTCCCAGAGTTTTCTAAAGAACAACTAGAGCGCTAACAGTCTTACTTATGACAAAAGTATGGCACACCTGAAGTCATCTTGATTGGAATAAAGTGTTAACACTTAAGACATTTCATTTGAAAAGGAACAAAATGAGGGGTTTCATTTTGCCATAGAAATTTTATATATATATATATTCACTGAAAAAACCATAGGTTTCACACCAGTTATAGTTAAGAATTAGCATTTAAAAAACCTATTAAATTCACTGAAAAAACCATAGGTTTCACACCAGTTATAGTTAGGTGGAAATTTTACTCGCATCACTGATGACATCGTCCAGTGAATGTGTATCTTTGTGAAAAATAATTATTTTTTATATATGTATATCTAAAGGTTGATGGAAGAATAAATGGGTAAATAAATGTCTAAATGGATGTTTTTTTTGTGTAAAATTGATTGGTTAACTGACTTATTAAATGTATCTTAGTGAATACATATATTAGCGAGTAATGTTTAAATATTTAAATATCTGTATCTGTGTCTCACTTTGTGTATAAGTGGCTGCATGGGTTGGTGAGTAGCAACATGAGTGTGTATATGGGTTATTAGTTGTTTTTTTGAGTATCAGTATCAGTGTCTGTATGGTTCGGTGGGGGATATTACTTAGAGCACAGATGCATGAATGAGTGACTCACTATTTGTATGTATTTTGAAGACAGCATGTGTGCAAGACTGTATGGGTGGATGATTGTGTGTATGGGTGGGTTAGTGAGTATGTGTTTTTATAATTGATTGGTTAAGAGAGTAAATATGTTTCCGTTTCTGTAGAAGTATGTGTAGTGGTGTGTATATAGCAGTATAATCAAGTAAATGGTTTTTGATAGTTTATTTGCATGTGTGAGTAACAATATGGATGAGTATTAGTGTGTAACAGGATGTATAGGTGTATGAGTACATATGATGATGAGTAAGTACATGCATGAGTGACTATATAGAACTGTTGGTGAATGAGTGGATGTGTATGTAGATGTTGGAATTACCTAATACGTTGTTGTAATTGGTATTGGTTTCTCCTTTTTTAAGAAAATGTTAGTGTCTATTTTTGAATGTGTGTGTCAAAGGTTATGTTATGCTGATAGGAGGTCTGCCACTCTGTCACAAGGATGTTGTCATCAGTGATGTCATTTGAGATGTCATCAGTGATGTCATGAGTGATGTCACTGACCATTTCATGAGTGATGTAATATGTGACGTCATCAGCAGTGCATTGCACGCGCAAGTTATAGTGAGTCCAACTAACTATAACGTGGGAATTTCAATGGTTTTATGCGAGTAAAATTTCCACCTAACTATAACTGGTGTGAAACCTATGGTTTTTTCAGTGAATATTGGAAAGGGGCGACCGCTCGGTCCCCCCGAACGTATGGTGGAGTACCCCGATCCCCCCGGGAAGCCATTTTGGGCGGGGGGCGAGTCTCGGCTGGTATGCCCGAAGCGGCGTAGCCGGGGCGCGCCTTTTCCCGCCCAAGAGGGGTTGTCCTAGACACCTGCACTGTTGGCCACGCCCTGTAGGCGGATTGGAGGAGGGTCCACGCCCGCCCGAAGGAGGATAAGAGGAGCGACGATCCAAGGGAGCATCCTCTTGTTCCTGTGCTCGGAAGCTGCACCTCCCCGTTGCACGTGAGCTCGAGACAGAACAAGGAGCCAATTTTGAGAATTTGTAATTCTTGTGTTTTCTCTTCTAGCGCTTCGAACTCTGGTCCCAAGATCTTTCGGTCGACTATCGTAAGAGAATGCCGGGCAAAAAGGTCGGAAAGAAGGTTAGCACCGACCAAATGCTCCGGATGCTGGTGAAGGACATGGCGGACATGAAGAAGCAGATGGCGGCCATGAACCGTACGGGCCGGCCTAAGAAAGTCATCGGACCAGCATTGCCGGGGGTAGTCCCTGCCGGGAGAGGTAAAAGGGCCAGGAACAGGGCGGCAGGGGGTGAGGCTCCGGTTCCCGAGTCACCTCCGGCGAGCCCGGTCAGGCCAGTAGAGGCCCCAGTTCCGATTCCGGATGCAGGACAGCCGATCCCTGTCGTAGTTACACCTGTGGACGGGGGGGATATGCCACCCGAGTTGGCCGCACAGTTGGCAGCGTGGTTGGGCAAGAATAAGGAGGGTGCCATAGCTCCAGGGGATACGGCCGAAGAGGCCAAACTAATAATGAAGCAGTTGCGGCAGTCTCGAGATGCTGCGAAGGCACCTTGTCCTTTTGTTCCTCCTCAGGTTCCCGCGGAACAGCCGTCTTCGGGCGTTGGAACAGCGGCAGCAGCGAGTTCAGCTACCGATTCGGGTAAGAAGCCGTTGCCAATGGCTGGGGAGGGGTCGGTACCCTCAAGAAGGGAAAAGGTGGTACAACATATCCCGTTGGCCACAAAGGAAATGATATGGGCGGATAAATATGTGAATATATTTTCGCTATTAACTGATCATTATGAAATAGAGCACGTTAAAAATCAGAAGGAATTGTTGCATCCAAGTGTATGGCGAGCAAAGATGGCGGGTTTCAGAGTTGATGAGACAATCGCTAATTGGGCCAGGGCTTTCGGGATGTTCACTGCAATCATGGGGGAACGTAGGCCTGAGGTATTGACTGAGTTGGCTTGTTACCAGACACGAATAATGGAGTTTTATGAATCGTACGATGGTGATCAATGGTTGGGTTATGATAACAAATTTCGTAAGGCCAAGGAGCACGACTCATCCCTGACGTGGGATTGTTTCGACTCCATTTCCTGGCAGAAACAGGTCAGGTCACACCCGACAAAGCCGTCTTCGTTTGGCGGGAATGGGGCAGAGCCTTCCCGCCATTCCCCGGCGGTGCCCTTTCGAGCGGGCGCCGGTGGTGATCAGCACACAAGGAGTAATGGGAACTCTGGCAAAAAAGGGGTCTGTTGGAGCTTCAACAGGGGCAAGTGCACTAGGCCACAGGGGACGTGCAAATTTAGGCATGAGTGTGCAGGGTGCGGACAATCTTCACACCCCGAGAGTTCATGCAGAGCCAAGAATGGCGATTCAGGGGGCAGAGGCGGCGCCAAACAGGTCTAATGACGGCCGAGGGGCGCTGCTACCTACTCCCATCGACATCATGGCAATGATCCCTTGGCTGAATGAATACCCTGATCATGTCTCCGCTGGGGTGTTGAGGGACGGTTTCTCATGTGGTTTCCGCATCCCGGCGGGGGATTTTCGGGGGGAATCGCTGTGTGAAAACCAACTGTCGGTTCGTCAGAATGCGGTTGTAGTACAGGCAAAGATTGCAAAGGAGGTGGCCCGAGGTCGGGTTGCGGGTCCATATGCGAACCCGCCTGTCCAGAATTTTGTTTGTTCACCGTTGGGTGTAGTCCCCAAAAAGGACCCAGGTGAGTTTCGGTTAATACATAACTTGTCCGCTCCTAAGGGTCTTTCCGTGAATGATGCGATTGACCCGGGAGTTTGTTCGGTGCGGTATGCTTCCTTTGATGAGGCTGTCGCCATGTTGAATCGCCTGGGGCCCGGAGCGCTGATGGCAAAGTCGGATATCGAGTCAGCGTTCCGGTTGCTCCCGGTACACCCACAGGATCAGCGTCTGCTAGGTTTTGTGTTCCAGGGACGCTATTACATGGATAAATGTATGCCAATGGGTTGCTCCATCTCTTGTGCGTATTTTGAAAAATTCAGTAGTTTTTTACAATGGGCGTTCACCAGAGCCACAGGCTTTACGCAGGTTATGCATTACCTGGATGATTTTCTGTTTCTGGGGGCAGCTGGGGACACGGAATGTGCACAGGCATTGAGTAAATTTTGTGATCTCATGAGTATATTTGGCGTGCCATTGGCACCGGGCAAAACAGTGGGGCCGTCTACTTCGCTCGAGTTTCTAGGAATTGAGCTCGATTCCGAAGAGGGGTGCTTCCGTTTGCCTAAGGAAAAGGTATCAAAATTTATGGCCTCACTCGAGGCATGTGTTGATGAGACGAAAGTAACGTTGCATCAGTTGCAGCAGGTTGTGGGTCAGCTTAACTTTGCCCTTAGAGTGATACCAATGGCTCGCCCCTTTTCTCGCTCTATTGCTCAAGCCATGATTGGTCTTAGGGAAGGGCATCACCGCACAAGACTCTCGGCAGAGGTTCGCCAGGACATGCGCATATGGTTGGCATTTCTGGCGGAATTTAACGGTCGTGTCCTGTGGAACAAACCAGCGGTTTCCTCCGAAGAGCTGGGTTTATGGACCGACTCGGCAGGGAGTGGGGGTTTTGGCGCCATCTTTGGTAATCAATGGTCGGCACAAACATGGCCGGCATGGTGGCACGAGAGGGGACTCACAGGTAACATTGGGTTTCTTGAACTGTTCCCTATTCTAGTGGCCTTGAAGACATGGCCGGAGGGATTGCGTGATCGCACTGTGGTGTTCTGGTCGGATAATATGACTGTGGTAGACTGTGTCAATAATCAGGCAGCACGCTGCAAATTGATCTTGAGATTGATGAAAGAAATTGTCCTGCTATGTATGAAATTAAACGTCCAGTTTAGAGCAAAACATGTGCCTGGGGTACTGAACCAGGCGGCTGATGCACTCTCTCGTTCCCACATGCAGGCCTTCCGGGGCCATCTGCCCTCTGCGGACTTGGTGGCGGCACCATTTCCCGAAGTTCTCTGGTCTCTCGGTGCCCCGGATTACAAAACCTCGTGGGAGAGAGTCTAGCCCCCAGGACGAGGAAGGCATACGAAGGGGCGTTCCGTTCCTATTGGGCATTTTTGGGTCCAGCTGGGGGGGAGCATTGGGGGCAGGAGGAGTATGTCCTGAAATTTCTAGTCTCATTGCATCAGGCAGGCCGATCAGTGGCAACAGCCAGTAGACACCGAGCCGCCATTGCATTCATGGCGCAGGCTCATGGCATTCAGGACCCCACAGCGTCCTTCCTAGTAAAGAAGGCGTTGCGCGGGTGGCAACGCCTCGAGGGTCGTAGGGAGGACGAGAGGCGCCCGATAGGGCTAGCAATGTTGTCCCAGTTAATGTCCGTACTCCCTGCGACTTGTTCATCTCAGTCAGAGACAGTGCTGTTCAGGGCCGCCTTTGCATTAGCGTTCCATGGGGCTATGCGGATAAGCGAACTGGTAGCAAGGAACAAGCGAGATACGGGAGGAGGTCTGTGTCGAGAACACATCCAGATTAGAGGTGACGCGATGGTATTATTATTATTATTATTAACGAATTTTGTACCGCGCACGGTTACCCAGAGGCATCCCAGCGCTTATAGAGAATCAGAGCAAGCTGCCTATGTGAAGCAGAACAGATTTAGAATTATTCTGGAAATAGATAAGTTTTCAAATGTTTCCTGAACCTGAGCAGGTTTGGTTCAGAGCGTAGTGAGAGTGGGAGGGAGTTCCAGGCGTGTGCAGTATGGATAGAAAAGCTCCTGCCACCTGAACGGGCTCTCCTAATTCTCTTTATGTGAAGGAGGTGTTTATTATCGGAGCGTAAGGCTCTGGTGGGCTTATAGGGCCGAATCATGTCCTTCAGAATAGCAGGTCCTTTCCCCTGAATGCTCTTGTGAGCAATACAGAGGGCTTTGAAGGTCACTCTCTCTTTGACCGGGAGCCAATGGAGTGCCTTTAGAGCGGGTCTGGCTGATTGCCTGGCCGGAACGTTCCGCAGCAGCCTGGCTGCCGCGTTCTGCACTTGTTGCAGGATTTTGAACGTTGATTCCGGTGCTCCGAGAAAGAGTGCATTATTGTAGTCCAGGCGTGAGATGATTAGACCTTGGACTAACAGCTTCCGGGAGAGTTCAGGTAAGAGGGGGAGAACCTTATGGGCCGAACGGAGCAGTCCATAACACACGCCAGCGATCTTCTTGGCGTGTGTCCTAAAGGACAGATCAGGCTCCAGCCAGACCCCCAGGCTCTTAATCTCCTTCTTTGGGTCAGGCGGAGTGCCCATACAGTTGGGCCAGCTGCTCGGCGAGAGGGCAAAGCTTGAGTGGCCCAAGATCATCAGCTCAGTTTTTGAGCCGTTCAATTTGAGCGATGACCTGGTCATCCAGTCAAACACCTCTCTTAGGCATGAATGGAGCGTTTCAGGCTGTTTCTCCAGCTGTGTCAGACCCACCACTAGCTGAGTGTCATCCGCATAGCTTATGGTCTTAAAGCCAAACGGAGACACCACACCCTCCAGGGGTGCCATATACACGTTAAATAACGTGGGGCTCAGGGATGAGCCCTGAGGCACCCCACAGTGAAGTGGAAGGGGAGGAGATTTTGCGTTGCCTTCCCAAACCTCGAAGGTACGCCCCTCCAGAAAAGAGGCCAGCCATTCCAGGGCCGCTCCTGTGACTCCTGTCTCTGCTAGGCGTTGTGTCAACACTCCATGGTTGACAGTATCGAAGGCCGCACTTAGGTCCAGGAGGATCACTGCCACTGACCCCCCTGTATCCAAAGTGCTTCTGGCCTCCTCTACAACTGCTAGCAGAGCCGTGTCGGTTCCATGACCCGGTCGGAATCCCGTCTGGGAGTCTCTCAACCGACCATTCTCCTCGAGAAAGTTGGACAGTTGGCGGAAGGACCTGACGCAGGGATCGCCATGCCGGGAAGATCGTAGGAACGGAGGCATTAGCCTGGAAAGAAATGTTTTTATTGAAGAACTTTATTTTTATATGGACAATGTACAAATCATGAAACAGGAACCTTGGATGTGACTTAACCTATTTAGCCTTGAAAAAGCCCCGGCGCAAATCGCCAAGAGGGGGCGAAACACGTGTCGGCTGTCCTTGTTGTTTGATTAAAAATAAAGAAACCTTGCTGCAAACAGAATTGTCTCTGGCCCTCATATTACGAGCTGAAAGAAACGGATATTAATCCTGGCAAACAAAACCAATCTTATGTGGAGATCACACTTACAACTTCTCGAAACAGTTGGCGGTTAACCAGTTTCTCGGCAACCTTACTAATCCCTGGTAGCAAGGAGATGGGCCTGAAATTGGCTAAGTTCTGTGGATCTAAGCCAGGCTTCTTCAGAAGCGCTTTAACGACTGCGCTCTTCCAGTCTGGCGGTACCGTGCCATGAGCGAAGGAGAGATTGACCAAATCGGTCAAAGGCTCTCCTATCGATGGGGCAGCCTGCTTTAAATACTGCATTGGGACTGGGTCTCGAGGCGAGCCACTCTTCAAGCTCCCGAGGACCTTCAGTACTTCGCCTGAGGTTACGGGGCCAAAAGACGTCAATAAATCTTCCGACATGCTTAAGTCCTCAGACGGAGTCGGGGTTCCCATCACGGGAGAGAGAGAACTAATAATGGTGTCAATTTTATCTTTGAAGTAAGTGGCCAATTCCAGACATTTTTCCTGTGGTCTGTCGTGGACAAGAATGGGATCCTGTGGTTTAAGAAGCTCCTTCATCACTAGAAAGGCTTCCCTGGATGAGGACGCAGCATGACTCACTCTCTCCCCAAAAAAGGAGGCCTTTGCTGCGCGTATAGCAAGTTTATACATCCTTAATTCCCTACGGTATTTTTCCCTGCTCTCTGTCTCTGGGTTCTTCCTCCATAGTCTCTCCGCCCGTTTACAGTTCTTTCTCAGGGTTCAAAGCTCTGGGGAGTACCATGGGGCAGACCCCACTCTCTTATCCCTAATAAGCATCTTCTTGAGTGGAAGCACATGGTCCACTGCGTTGGTCAGCCAGTTCCTCATCATAGCGTCTGCAGTCACTGGATCCTGACCTTTCTCAGGCTGGGAGCCCTCCAACCGGGCATTCCAGGCCTCTACCGGGAGCCTTGACCATGCCCTGTCTATTCTAAATTTCCTGGGTGGGAGGGTATCATCTTCCTTTACCTCCCAGTTTGCCATGATCAGTGAATGGTCAGACCAGGGAAGAACGAGAGGGGGCATAGCTAATAAACCCCTCATGTTCGTAAAAAAGGGGTCCAAAAGGTGCCCTTTAACATGTGTGGGCCCGGTATTTATCAAATTCATCTCCAGGGCGGTCAGCTCGCTCATTAAATTAGTTGCCATTGGGTCAGTTGCCTCATCAAAATGGCAGTTGAGATCTCCCAACAGAATAAAGTTGGACGAAGCTGAGGCCAGGAGAGTGGTAGTTTCCATAAGCGAAGATGTAAACTCCCCCACACTCCCAGGTGGACGATAAACTAGGAGGCCTGTCAGCGTGCAGGTAGGGGAGAATTTAAGGGAAAATTGGCAGCTCTCACAATCTTTCACCCCTGCCTCCCATGCTTTACAGCCCAGTGATTCCCTATAGATGATGGCCAAGCCCCCCCCCCCTCCCTGCGCCTCTGTCAAGATGGTAGATTAAATATCCCGGCGCTAGCGCTGTAACCACATCCGGACCCGAGGCGTCAGATAGCCAAGTCTCAGTGAGAAACAAGGCATCAACCTTGTGGTCCAGGAGTAGGGAATTAATCTCCGTAGCGTGGCAGGGAAGGGATCTGCAATTCAGCAGGGCAAGACGACGCAGGGTAGTGGGGGTAGTTACTCCTAAATCCGATTGGCAGACTCTGCATCCCCTGAAACGTTTTCCCCCTTTAGCGGTATAGCAGCATGTGGCATGCTTTGGTGTTCTATAGGATAAAAGCTCCTCCTTCGTGTATCTGACCGAAGAGGCTTGATGGGGGCTCGAGTCGGGCATAACCAATGGCCCTGGTCCCGTCTGGGCCCGGACGGGCACAGACGGGCTTGACTCTGGCGAAACTCCGGCATGGTAGTCACTATAGCCAAGTCCAAAACCGATCAGGGAGCGATCGGGGACAGTGTGGTTGTTCAGCGCATGCGGGGATCCCACATGTGCCCAGTGAAATGCGTGGAAGAGTACTTAGCGCAAAGGGCGGCATCATGGGGGGGGGAGCTTGCTGAGACATACCGACGCCACCCCACTGATGAGGTTTCAGTTTCAGCGGGTGTTAACAATGGCAATCGCGGCAGCGGGCTTGAACCCGGGCGATTTTGGGACCCACTCATTCCGGATAGGTGCTGCTACAGAGGCTACAGCCAGGGGGTTGAGTGTGGATAAGGTGAAACAGTTGGGGCGTTGGTCCTCGAATTGTTATAAGAGGTATGTGCGGTTGCACATGTTGTGAAGCTAATGTCATGCACTCACGCTTCTTGTTTTTTGTTTGGTTTCAGTTTCGCGAGCAGGCTTTGCGGGGCGGACTGTGCAGTTGACCCGACACCTGGGAACCAGCGGTCAAAGATCACCGGCTGAGGGAAGAGTGGTGTGGGTCGTCGGCCACTCATACGTGAGGCGTGCCGCGGACGTATTCAAAGCAGGTGACATGATTCACATGGCTGGGGAATACGGGTACAGGGTGACCTTCTACGGAAGGGGCGGGCTCTGTATTGACCCGTTTCAAGATTTTATGGAGGGTTTGTTAGGGCGGACAAGGTCACCGCCATCTGTAATCATAGTGCATCTTGGGGGCAATGATTTGGTGACCACTGGTCGACGAGTACTTCTCGAATTAATCTTATCCACAGTAAGTTGGTTGGCGAGAAGGGTTCCGGGGTGCACGATTGCATGGTCACACATGATTCCGCGGAAGGTATGGCGGGGGGCTATCTCTGTGTCAGCTTTGAATCAGTCGGTGAAGAAAGTAAATAACAAACTTGGTAGGTTGTTTCGTACAGGTACATTGCATTGTATTACTCATGGGCGTATCCGGGGGGACCATATGTATCTGGAGGATGGGGTCCACTTGTCCCGGGAGGGGAATGTTTTACTCATAGGTGATTTTGTAGCTTGGTTAAAGAGTTTGTGCAGCCATGACCTTTAGGTAGGAGTTTTGTGGGGGAGTCCGGATAGCCGGTCAACTATCCGGCCTGTGGCGGTAAGGTCATGATCGGTGAGCAGTAATTGGAAGATCCCTAGAGGTGGGGGCGTCACCCATTATGGATGGGAGCGCCCGGGGGGAGGCGGCCATTGGCCCCTCAAACGGGGAGGCGGTCCCCTCTGAGGATGGGGCCGCCAAAAGGGAGGGCGGTCATAGGCCCCTCCCTGGGGAGGAGGGGCTACGGGCCCCTCCTGGGAATTTCCCGGGGCCAGGACATCTGCGACGGCAGATGTGGTAAGCAGTGTGGGGTGGGAGGGGGGTCTACGCCACCTTCTAGACACCTCACACGAGTCCTCGGACGACCACTAAAGATGGCGTCGAGTAAATATGGGGCCCCCGTTAAGACAAGGGAAATTGGAAGTTGGCACAGAGGGACAGTCCTCTGTGCGCCCGCCCCTCACAAGTGAGGGGGGAGTTCTGGTTTAGGGATCTGACACCGGTTACGACCTTGCCGTTGGCCCGTAATGTTAGGATGTTCAATTTGAATTTTGAGAAATGCATTTACAGGATGTTTTAGAATCGGCTAGGAGAACCTTTGTATTAGAGATGTGTTAAGGTTAGCCAAGAAACATCGTAATGTGTAAATGAAATTGTACATGATGAAACTGTTATTTTATTGTTTTAATTTTGTTTCATATTTTAATAAATACGGCCGGGAGGGTAACTCCCTCCCGCCTTCCAAAAGTTCAAGAACCGTTTCCGTCTTCCCATTCTTGGGGAGTGTGTTGGGAGGGGGTGACGGGTATCCCAACCATATGGAAAGGGGCGACCGCTCGGTCCCCCCGAACGTATGGTGGAGTACCCCGATCCCCCCGGGAAGCCATTTTGGGCGGGGGCGAGTCTCGGCTGGTATGCCCGAAGCGGCGTAGCCGGGGCGCGCCTTTTCCCGCCCAAGAGGGGTTGTCCTAGACACCTGCACTGTTGGCCACGCCCTGTAGGCGGATTGGAGGAGGGTCCACGCCCGCCCGAAGGAGGATAAGAGGAGCGACGATCCAAGGAAGCATCCTCTTGTTCCTGTGCTCGGAAGCTGCACCTCCCCGTTGCACGTGAGCTCGAGACAGAACAAGGAGCCAATTTTGACCCACCCACCAGCCCCTGATGACATCGATTTGTTTTTGAATAAAGTCGAGTGACACGATACTGTTTCTTTTTCAGGTTGTTTTCGAATAAAATTGGTAATTTTTGGCATGTAATAAAGGGGTTGCTCTTGCAGCATGTATGTCGTCAAAGCAGTGACAGCAGAGTTAAATGTAGTGCCTAGTAGGAGTGTATTCTTTGAATCGCTCAGTATGACTGTCTTTTTCCATCCTCTTTAGTTTAAAAAATGTCGTATTTATTTTGGTCGGGCGGTAAGGTCATGATCGGTGAGCAGTAATTGGAAGATCCCTAGAGGTGGGGGCGTCACCCATTATGGATGGGAGCGCCCGGGGGGAGGCGGCCATTGGCCCCTCAAACGGGGAGGCGGTCCCCTCTAAGGATGGGGCCGCCGAAAGGGAAGGCGGTCATAGGCCCCTCCCTGGGGAGGAGGGGCTACGGGCCCCTCCTGGGAATTTCCCGGGGCCAGGACATCTGCGACGGCAGATGTGGTAAGCAGTGTGGGGTGGGAGGGGGGTCTACGCTACCTTCTAGACACCTCACACGAGTCCTCGGACGACCACTAAAGATGGCGTCGAGTAAATATGGGGCCCCCGTTAAGACAAGGGAAATTGGAAGTTGGCACAGAGGGGCAGTCCTCTGTGCGCCCGCCCCTCACAAGTGAGGGGGGAGTTCTGGTTTAGGGATCTGACACCGGTTACGACCTTGCCGTTGGCCCGTAATGTTAGGATGTACAATGTGAATTTTGAGAAATGCATTTACAGGATGTTTTAGAATCGGCTAGGAGAACCTTTGTATTAGAGATGTGTTAAGGTTAGCCAAGAAACATCGTAATGTGTAAATGAAATTGTACATGATATGAAACTGTTATTTTAATGTTTTACTTTTGTTTCATATTTTAATAAATACGGCCGGGAGGGTAACTCCCTCCCGCCTTCCAAAAGTTCAAGAACCGTTTCCGTCTTCCCATTCTTGGGGAGTGTGTTGGGAGGGGGTGACGGGTATCCCAACCATAATATATATATATATATATATATATATATATATATATATATATACATATAATATATATATATATATATATATAATATATATATATATATATATATATATATATATATATACATATAATATATATATATATATATATATATATATATATATATATATATATATATATATATATATATATGAAAATACACGGATGGCGTGCTTCCGCCGCTTGTACAGCGGGCGTTCGACAGGGTCGCCAAACCCTTAATATATCCAAGTCCTGGTTACACAATCCTAGCAGGAAAAACCAGAGTCGAAGCCCCATTCAATTTCGAGTGCTCAAAGATTTATTTTGGCATGAAAAAACAACCCTACGCGTTTCGAGGTACGCCTACCTCTTGCTCACGGGTGGAGTGTCAATCACAACGCCAAACTTTTAAAGTGACACGTTCACATTTGCACATATCACGTGGTAATTAGCATGAAAACAGACTAACGTCGATACTTTGTTACTGCCACATTTACATTTTGTTACACTGTATACCTGATAAATATTTAGCACATGAGAGATGCATTATTTCATATGTTTACCAGGATGCCCTGAAATGCATTTAAACATCGACATGCATTCCAACCAAAATGATTATATCTCACAATGTGGCGAATATGTTACTATTCAAATTGAGTGTCCTGCAAATGTTTTTGTCAACCTGGCAGTAAAGAGTTCAAATAATTATGTGTAATTTACACAAAAGGTTATAATCAGGCGATTTTTGACCATAGTCCATAATTGTGACAAAGTCTATAACGCCCCAGTGGGCATAAGCAGTGTGAAATCGCGAGCAGGTCATGTTTAACACATTCTTCATCAAGCCCTAGTGGGCAGGCAGCCATAATCTGTAACAAAAGGACAATGTGTATATATTAGTGTGTCTGTCTTCAAAAAAACAATCATTTTTGTGATTTATATTGTGCAAAACAAATAACTATATTAAAAGTTAGCAGATATTCTCAGCAGGTGGTGACAAACTGATATTTTCAATTAAAACGCACAGTCATGTGTACCAAACGCAGGCATAGTGTGCAACATCAGTCCATAGGTTGAAGGATATATTGTTACATTCAATCATACAAATGAATTGCTAACTCTTCTCCAAGGTTATGACCCCCCGGTTGGATGGTGTTGTACTTAATTATGTATTTGGACTCAAGTTTTCTCAAGTCAAGCCATCTGTTGCCACCCCTCTCCTTGTTTTCTACACAATCAATTACAGCAAATGTGAGCAAATTGGGGTTTTGTTCGTGTTCTAGGGCAAAGTGTTGTGCTACCGGGTACTGCTGATTCAGGTTTTTTATGGCCCTTAGGTGTTCTAAGACCCTGAGTTTTGCTTGTTTCGTTGTACATCCAATATAAGTTTTTTTGCACGGGCATTGTAATGCATATATGGCATAATCAGTGAAACAGCTAAGATGCTTAACAATGGTGTGCTCGTCTTGGTCAGGGGAAAGCTTTATTGATTTGCAGTTTCTGCTAGTTTTACAAGCTTTGCACTTTTTACAAGGAAAAAATCCTTGTATTGCATTTAGTTTGGGTTGATTTTTGATCAACGTTGTACTCAGCATGTCTTTCAGAGACCTTGCTTTTTTGTAGGTGACTGATGGAGTAGCATTTATAACTTTTTCTAGATCTTTGTCTAATCTCAGGATCTCCCAATATTTCTTCAACCCACGTCTAACCTCCCAAGATTGGCAGTTATATGTGGTGATGAATCTGATCGTTTCTTCATCTTCATGTTTTTTTGGGATTAGGAGATTTTGCCTGTCCAGTAGAGCCACTTTTTGTTCTGCCTTTTTGATCATTTTCTTTGAGTAACCCCTGTCCAGGAACCTTTTCATCATTATTCCTTTTTCTTTTTCAAAACCTTCTACTGTGCTGCAATTTCTTTTAGCCCTAATCAGCTCCCCAAATGGTATGCTGTGTATCAGTGAAGCTGGGTGGCAACTATTTGCACTAAGGAGGCTATTTCCTGCTGTTTTCTTGTGAAATAGTGAACTGACAAGTACCCCCTCCTTAATTGTCAGGCTGACATCCAGAAACTCGAGAGTGGTTTTACTCATTTGGCTCGTGAATTTGAGATTGAGGTCATTGCTGTTCAGAATGGACTCAAACTCTTGTGCTTGGTTGAGTGTGCCATTCCAAACGCAAAAGATGTCGTCTATGTATCTTAACCATAGGACGGCGTGGGTACTAAAGTGGGAGATGTTGTTCACCACTAGCTCCTCCCACCAGCCCAGGTATAACCCGGCGAAACTGGGGGCAAAGCAAGTACCCATCGCCGTCCCACGGACCTGTCTGTACATCTTTTTATTGAAAATGAAATAATTGTTGCTCAGGCAAAACCACATCATATCCAATAACATGTTGGTATGTGCTAGGTGTGAAATGGACCGATTCTTTAAGAAGTATTTGCATGCATCAATCCCTAGATCTTGTGGAATGCTTGTATATAAGCTAACCACATCAAAGCTGATTAGCCAATATTCAGGTTGCCATACAAAATTTTCAATTATTCTCAAAAAGTCAGACGTGTCTCTGACGTATGATGGTAGCGCTTGTACTGAGGGTTGTAGGAAGTGGTCGATGTATCGGGAGGTGTTCTCTAATACGCTACCAACAGACGATACTATGGGTCTCCCGGGTGGTGTTGTCATACTCTTGTGTAATTTTGGCAACAGATATAATGCCGGGGTTACGGGATGTTTACATAACAGGAATTTATATTCTTCATCCTCAATTATGCCTGCCTCTTTCCAATTGTATAGTTTTTGATGATATGTCTTAATCATCTCATTATAATCCTGTTTGGTAGCTGTTGTGTAACTGTCTACATCACTCAATTGTCTCTCTCCCTCATACAAATACATATCAATGGGCCAGATAACTACATTACCCCCTTTATCGCTGTTTTTTATCACAATGTCAGACCAACCTGCTATTTCTTGCAAAGCTCGGTGTTGATCTTTGCTAAGATTCATGTTAATTTTGGGTCTTTGTTTCTCAATTTTGCGCATTGCATTCAACATTCCCTGTTCAAAAGTATCAATGTATGTATTCGCAATGTTAGGCACAAAGATAGATTTTGGTTTAAAACCACTTTTGCTACAAATATCAATAGTTTCAGTTTCAACCAAGTTCAAAATCGGATTCTCTGAGATGTCTTCGCATCCGGCTAGTTCATGAAAAGTTTGTAAAGTCTCAGCATCATTTAAAGTTAACTTGCTGACTTTATCCTGATTATTATCTTTTTTTAACCGTGTTCTATTGGCAAACCATTTTTTTAGCTTAAGTTTTCTGGTAAATTTGAATAAGTCTATGCGTGTGTTAGTGTAATTAAATCTTGCCGTAGGGCAGAAGGAGAGACCTCTAGACAGTACTTCTAATTGGTCAGAGGATAAAGAGTGTTTTGATAAATTTACCACTGTTTTGGTCTTCATTTCTTCATCGACTTGCCCCTTGTGCGCATTCCCACGGGGCTGGCCACATTGTCCGCCTTTCCTCTTCCAGCTGCTATGTTTCCTCCTCTGCCGCCTCTTCCACGATTTCTTTGAGGCGTGCCCACTTGGCGCCCTTGGGCCATCAGCGCCAGCTCGTTTAAAATTCTGTCGTTTGGGGTCATGTCCTCCTCCAACTCTGATATGTCACTTTCCACAGACTCACTTTCAGATACTGCCACTGTGGTTTCGTCTTCCAGGGTCGCCGTGGTCTCAGCAGTAGTTTTACTTTTCTTGGGTAATTTGGCTTTTTTTTGCTTTTTAGCCGTGTCCCTCAGTGCATCAAACCTCTTGGCGAACGTAAGGATTTGACCTTTTTTATAGTCAATCTCGTCACGAAGAAATTTCCGTTGTTTTTTGTCTTTTATTTCTTTTCCAATCTTTTCGTCAACTTGGCCATCTCAGTTGCAAACTCCGTTTCCGTGTATTTTTCCTTTAATTTGGTTGTCAGGACTTCAATCTCCTCGTTAAGTTTAGCACACTCTTTCTCAGCATACTTGATGAGTATTTTCAACATGTTGTTAGAGCATACATTGTTATTTTCCATCCACTCATTTATGAGTTCTGGATCTGGCTTCTGGAAGGTGGGAATAATGAAAATACGTAACCCTCTTGGTATTCGATTGCATTCCTGGTATTTCGTGAGGGCAGCCGCCTCCCACCACTTGGATTGTTCTCGTTTTAATGCTTTCCAGAGCGTGTCCCATAATTTCTTTGTTTCATCCACCGGTTTGGATGTTGCTGCACTCGTACCTGCGTTGTCATCCACGCTGATCCCAGCGTGGGTGAATAGCTTGTCAGCCGCCTCCTTCCTCCTGCTGTTTCTCACATCAGCCATTTGTTTATCTTTACAGCGAGCCCCCCGGCGTTACGCTGTTCGCACTCCGAAAACTCTGTTTTGCCTGCCTGTTGATGCCACCGTTCAAAACCAACGGCTTCCGAGGTGATTCACGTTTCACGTTTCACACAATTTCCCAAAAGCAGCCAGTCGTAGACGTGAAATGTTATTCTTTCTTCCCCGAATAACGTTGCTGCCATGCACGATATCAAGATAGCGTTTACCGTTGCAATGGGAACCGTTAACTCCTCGATGTCCTGGCAATCAGTGGCTGGCGGGCGGGAGCATTTCTCAAATTGAAATGAAAATACACGGATGGCGTGCTTCCGCCGCTTGTACAGCGGGCGTTCGACAGGGTCGCCAAACCCTTAATATATCCAAGTCCTGGTTACACAATCCTAGCAGGAAAAACCAGAGTCGAAGCCCCATTCAATTTCGAGTGCTCAAAGATTTATTTTGGCATGAAAAAACAACCCTACGCGTTTCGAGGTACGCCTACCTCTTGCTCACGGGTGGAGTGTCAATCACAACGCCAAACTTTTAAAGTGACACGTTCACATTTGCACATATCACGTGGTAATTAGCATGAAAACAGACTAACGTCGATACTTTGTTACTGCCACATTTACATTTTGTTACACTGTATACCTGATAAATATTTAGCACATGAGAGATGCATTATTTCATATGTTTACCAGGATGCCCTGAAATGCATTTAAACATCGACATGCATTCCAACCAAAATGATTATATCTCACAATGTGGCGAATATGTTACTATTCAAATTGAGTGTCCTGCAAATGTTTTTGTCAACCTGGCAGTAAAGAGTTCAAATAATTATGTGTAATTTACACAAAAGGTTATAATCAGGCGATTTTTGACCATAGTCCATAATTGTGACAAAGTCTATAACGCCCCAGTGGGCATAAGCAGTGTGAAATCGCGAGCAGGTCATGTTTAACACATTCTTCATCATGATTATAACCTTTTGTGTAAATTACACATAATTATTTGAACTCTTTACTGCCAGGTTGACAAAAACATTTGCAGGACACTCAATTTGAATAGTAACATATTCGCCACATTGTGAGATATAATCATTTTGGTTGGAATGCATGTCGATGTTTAAATGCATTTCAGGGCATCCTGGTAAACATATGAAATAATGCATCTCTCATGTGCTAAATATTTATCAGGTATACAGTGTAACAAAATGTAAATGTGGCAGTAACAAAGTATCGACGTTAGTCTGTTTTCATGCTAATTACCACGTGATATGTGCAAATGTGAACGTGTCACTTTAAAAGTTTGGCGTTGTGATTGACACTCCACCCGTGAGCAAGAGGTAGGCGTACCTCGAAACGCGTAGGGTTGTTTTTTCATGCCAAAATAAATCTTTGAGCACTCGAAATTGAATGGGGCTTCGACTCTGGTTTTTCCTGCTAGGATTGTGTAACCAGGACTTGGATATATATATATATATATATATATATATATATATATATATATATATATATATATATATATATATATATATATATTACCTACTGGCGGTCGCCAGTAGGTATATATAGTTAGGATTTTTTCCCTATGGGATTTTTGAAAATTCTATGTCTAATAACTTTGGCGTTTGTGGACGGAATCGGCTGAAATTTTCAGGAAAATGGCACATTTTGTTTCTGAGCAGCTCCTGGAAATTTGGGGGGGTCGTCAAGGGGGGGCCGAGAAAAAAGGGGGGTCCCAAAACGCGTTTTTCCCATGTTAATTTCCATAGGGCGGTTGGACTCACTTTTAGCCCGAACGGCTGAATGGATTTTCACGAAACTTGGCAAAATTGTAGGGACTGGTAGCCCGATGTGCCTTTGCTAGGTCTCAATATATGTGCTTCAGTGGATTTTGAGAAATTAACGTTTAAATCAAGATATATATCTGTAATAGCGCTCCGGGCAGCGATCCGGTTAGCGAACTTTTCGCGTATCGGAACTTTGCGATGCGAAGCTGATTGGCCCTCCGGTGTCTGTCAACATTCTAAACAGTCCGGAGCGGCCGCCATCTTGTCTCTCGGTAGGATCGAGAGACAAGAGGAGGCTAAAACAAAGGGGGAAATTACCATAAGGGGGCATAGTAGATCCTCGTTGACCCCCTAGGTTTTATGTGGAGGTTTTAAAAGGGCCTAGGAGGGTCCCAAAAAAAAAAAAAAAATTTTTTTTTTGCGTGGTAAGCGCCAAGTTCGCGAACCGGAAAGCGTTCTGGGCAGCGTACTTTAAGGATAAAAGAATGATAGACTTTTCTAATACTGTATGTTAATTATTTGTTGTTTTTGTTCATTTTTTTAAATTTATTTATTTATTTTGATTTAAAAAAAATGTATTTATTATTTTCATAGTTCATTAAAACTTCCAGCATTATATCATCTGGTATCTCGTCAAACATGGATGTTTCTGTCTCTTGTAAGCTTTCAATAAATTGTTCATCAAAAGATTCATCCATAAAATCTTCATCCACATTTTCTTCAGTTAAAATGTCTTCTGATGTAATGTCGAAGGAAACATTAGTTTTTTCGTGCTCCCCTTCCATTTTTTTGCTGTAAATTGCATAAAAAAATAATTATATTAGAAGAGTTAGGGCACTGTTGGGTTTAAGTTCAGACATGTAGTTCTGTTTTTTTAACAGTGAAGTTAAAGTAAGTAAATTCATAATTATAGCAGAGAAGTGTAAGTCAATCAATAAATGTAACAGAGGAGCTTATCTGTATCTATAACTATAGCAGGGGGACAGTAAATAATTATCAATAAACGTTTTTACAAATTAATTTAAAGTGCCACTTACAAATTATCAATTTACTTTACAGGGAGGTGAAAAGGCTTTTGAAATGTAGTTCAGGAAGTAGCAGTGAAAATGGCTGTGTTTCCTTCTCTTCCTTTATATATATTCAGGTATATAACCAATCAAATGTCAGGTAATAAAAATTGTAAATGAAAGTAAAGTTTTCATTGGTTGTCAATTCCAATATTTTAGATGTGTTTTGTGAAGTAATTTACCTCAGGGTATTTAGATAGGTCTACAGGCTAAATGGCTAAATGAAATTTCAATCAAATTTGTGAGAATGAAAGGGATTGTTATGTAGTATGAGCTAATCTATATTTGGTGAGAGTGTCTCTAGTCGTTTTTCTGTTAATTACTTTCCCACCTTTTTTTAGGACCGCTTTCTGGAAAGCGGCCTGGTTAGCGAACCTTAAGCGTCACGGGAGTCCACCATTTTGTGTTTCGGTTGCATTAAGATACAAGATGGAGGGCAAATAATGTTCAGAATGGGTAGAAGGGGGCACGGTAGACTTATCTTGACCCCCTAGGTTTTCTGAGGGTGGCTGAGGAGGCTTATATGTGCGGAAAAAAAACATTTTTTAAAAAAATTCCGCGAGGTTAGCTTTCGGTTAGCGAACCGGGGAGCGTATTTTGTGGAAAATTTGTGAAAAAAGTTAGAGAAAAATAATAATTGTGAGTGATCAGATGAAGGGTAGCTCTGAGAAGAGCTTTTGGGTTTATGGTACATTTAGGTATTTATAAGTAGGTACCAATGCACATTCTTAAATTCAGAATGAAAATTCTGTTGCCCTCATATGAGAAGTGAACTCCATCTCCTCTGTAGATATCTTGCATGTAGTAACGCAAGTTATTGTTGTACAGGGAGCCCATTCCATGGTCTCTCATGAAAGCTGAAACAGATTTGTTTACATGCTTCCTCGACTTCTCAATTTGTGGACAAAATTGGTTGGACCACCTCCATTTCTGTCTTTGGCATATATTGGAATATACCAAGGCAGTTTGAGGAAAAAGTGCCATTAATTGCTCAAAGGTGTCCTTTAAAAGCATTTCCAGACCTACCCCTGTCAAAGTGCCCAAATCATTACCTCCACAGTGCACTATTAACAGGTCAGGTTTTGGCAAATGCATAAAGGTTTTCACCAATGGTATCAATTGGTGACATTTTAATCCTCTTTGGCCCAACCACTTAATTTCCACATCTTGTAAATTGAGGTTGGGTAAATTTCTGCTCTCAGCATACCTTTGAGCCCAGTGGATGTAACTATGTCCAACAATCCAGACGTTAAACATGGTGGGAGAAGGTTGTGCTGCAGTCAGATGAAGTGTGGTAATGAAAGGGCAGTTGAAACAGTAGGAGTTTGTAAAGAAAAAAACTGTGGATTTCCAATGCTAATGATTCATTAGCAGTGATTGGTGTATTTCCATTTCTGAAAACAGAAAGTTAGGGTGCATGGATGTGTTCTTTGAAAGATGTAATTTGAATGGTCAAGGAAGAAACTTTTAATGAAAGATTGCACTGGATACGCAGGTGCACTGAGAGTTCAGAGTTCAATTGAAACATTGTTGTGTGAATTTGCAAACATGAGAGGTCTTCCAGGAGGTCGTTGCTATGGAAAAAAGGCAGAGAGGGCAGAGGGGGGAAGGGTTTTGATTTGAAAAAAGTGAGGGAAGAGTTATGATTGGCTAATATGAGAGATATGTGAAATGAATATCTGTATTTCTGTGCTTTCAATAGCTGCAGACTCTGGAGTGCATCCTTTTTCTTCTGCTGAAGACAATTTGGTGTATTTCTGAGACTGTTTTCAAAACTCAAAAAGTATTTGCTAAGGTGAGAAAAGATTTATTTATTTTAGATAGAGAATAGTATGAATTAGGGAGAAAATGATGAAGAAAGCTGTGTTTTTAAACTGTGGCTTTGTCTGTAGTGATATAGAAATAGATTTTGTTACTTTGAGAAATTGTAATTGCATATTCGGTGTAGCATTCTGGAATGCAGTTATACAAGTTATTGTTGTATATGAAGCCCATTCCATGGTCTCTTATGTAAGCTGAAACAGATATGTTGTTTATAAAAATAAGTTTTTGAAATCAATTGCATTTCTGCATATGTACTGCTAGAGCTTCATAGGTTGTTTTGGGTCATATTTATAAGGCATTTGAGTGTAATTGATGTTATTTTTTTCTTTTTAAATGGAAAGCATGCCTCATGGGGCAAGTGTCTTGTAAATACGTTCCCACCTGCGCTTGGCAAATTTAGATTTTTATTATGGGAGTTACATAGCCATGTTAATAATGTCCAAAAAATGGTGCTAGGGCATTCCAGAAAACGCTTTCATGTGTCTCAAGGATATTTTCAGTCATTTCCTCTTGAATGCAGGTATACAATTGTTTTATATGTTGTGTTTAAAAACGATTCTTTTCTATAATGTTATTTTTTCCTTTTTAAATGGAAAGCGTTCCTCATGGGGCCATGAGCAGTTCTTAGCCATGTTATCCAATGGGAGGTGGATAACATGGCTAAAAGCATATGCTGGATAATGCATGAATATCGCTGACTTTTCAGCAATATTGATGCATTGCGGCCGCTTCTTATCGCATTTGCGAGCAGTTCTTAGCCATGTTATCCAATGAGAGGTGGATAACATGGCTAAGAGCATTTGCTGGATAATGCATGAATATTGCTGACTTTTCAGCGATATTCATGCATTGCGGCCGTTTTTTATCGCATTTGCGATAAACCTTGCTAATAGCAAGGTTTATCTGCGATAAAAATCGCCGATCTGCGGCGATAATTTTTGTCTCTAAACAAGTTATCGCTAGTGGTTGGAAATATGCCCCCGCGTTTTTGTTTGCAGGAATCGGGAGGCGGGAGAGTAGCACTGAAATCAGTAGTCTGACGCCTGAATCGGGAGGGATCACGCACAGCCGCTGGAACACATGTATCAACATATATGAGCCTTCTCACCACCCTCAGAAAATATAAGGGATTAGGATACATCTCCCGCACCCCTTTATACTTAGTAATTTAATTAAAACGAAGCACAAAATGGTCTCCCGCACCCCCTTATACCTATTCCCGTTTCGCCAGCAGTTTGCGGCCCAGTTCGGTGTTCGGAAAGCGCTTCTACCGTGAAAAATATTTTTTTTTTATTTTCCCCACGGGACCCTTTAAAAACCCCAACAACATTCTTAGGGGGTCAAGAGGGGTATACCTTGCCCCCTTTCATTAAATTCCCCCTTCGTTTTTCACCTCTTCTTCTCTCTCGATCCTACCGAGAGATAAGATGGCGGCCGCTCCGGTCTGTTTAGAATGTTGACAGACACCGGGGAGGCAATCAGCTTCGCATCGCATCGCAAAGTTCCGTTTCGCAGGTGGGAGCGTATTTATAAGAAACTTGCACCATGAAGAACGCTTTCCATTTAAAAAGGAAAAATAACATTATAGACACTCATATGCCTTATAAATATAACCCAAAGCAACCTATAAAGCTCTAGCAGTACATATCCAGAAATGTAATTGATTTCAAAAAATCGTTTTTAAACACAGCACATAAATCAATTGTATACGTGCATTCAAGAGGAAATGACTGAAAATGTCCTTGTGATGCAGTGCTGGTGCAAAAGATTTTCTATGTTAAATAATAAGTAGGGCGTTAAGTTTTTGATGACTGTTATTCATTTACTGTTTGGTAATAGTGGTTAATAACATTTTTTATTATATTTTTCCACAGATTCAACTGCAGATCTTTTTTAAATTTGAAAAATGCCTACGAAAAATAGAATTAGAATGGCTAGAAAACGTCAAAGACAGCAGGATGATGTTTTATTGCAGCAGTCCTCTTCCCCAAATACTTATCAAAACACCAAGAAAGCTCCGGGTAAGAGCACAAAATCATTCTTAAAAAATATTTTTAGTAAAAAAAGTATTTTTCGCCAAAATGTTTCAGTTCAGAAAAAGAAGAGTAATTTAAATGGAAAGGAAAGACCCATCGAAAATGTTACTGGTAGAGGAAGAGATAACTCTGTGCATGATAGTAGAAGGAAACAACAGTTTAGGGACATTCGAAAACGAATGTTCCGTAACAGGATAATAGTTAATTTATTAAGAAATATTAAAAAAGGCCAACAGAAAGTGGCATTTTATAAGAAGAAGAAAAATGTAGAGAAAATTATTGATCATGCTTTTGAAATTAAGCGAAAGTTGTTTATTTTGGTAATCAATAGAATTAGGAAACTAAGCAAGGTAATTTCTGATTTCAAAACAAACAGTAGATGGAAGAGAGTAGTAAATCGTAGTAACTTTTGTGAAGTTTTTTCCGGAGAATGGATGCATAGTTCAAGTTCTGAGGCATTTTTTAATGAGGAGAGTTATTTTCAGGATAATGATTTGATGTTTGCAGTTGACACCAGTGGTCGAGCTTATGAAGTGAAGGATGGTTGTCCAGTTGAAAAAGAAAAACTTGTGACAACAGAGACAGAAGAGGTGCTAAGTGATGAGGTTTTAGGAAGACGTCCTAAGGGTCCTGTGTACATTTGGAAGTGTAGTTCTATTTGCAGTGTGCGACAGGTTTCCATCAATTTGCTTTGTGATTTTATACGGACATTTAATAAGAAAAGTTTGAAGCAGAAAATGAAGTTGTTGCAAGATTTAGATCCTTGCAGAGTGAGACAAATGACAGGTTTGCGTGGTCATTCACTGGCTTGTCTTTCCAGGAGAGTATGCCAGAGTGTTTTTCATCATTTCAGGATGCTAGCAATGCATCATAATAACGTGAGAAAATTAGTGAGAATGTTGTATTATGCTAAGAGTCCAGCAATTATGCTTAAACAATTATGTGCTGCTCTTTTGCATGGTTCTGAAATAGATGTGAAGAATATTTGTGAAGAAATTGAGTTTTGTTACTTTAGTAGTAAAGATGAGAATGTTCAAATTGACCCTGAAGTAGAGGGTAATGTTGAAGATAATGTACAGGTTTCCAGTTCAGATAATTTTCAGAAGGAAATTGCCACTTTTCAGATGAAATCAAGTGAGAGGCCTAATTTCACTTGTGTATGTTGTCGACGCACTTATTATAAGAATCAGACTAAGGTAGTGGATTTATATGCAAAAAGTGAAAGGGAAAATAATAGTGAATGGAAGGATTTTGCCACATACTTGATGGTAGAAAATTATTTTGATTTAGGATCGGATCAACGTGTTTGTACTTATTGTTGTAATAAATTAAACCAAAACCAGATGCCTGCTAGGGCAGTTCATAATAATCTGGAATTGGTTGAGATTCCTTCTGAATTGAAGGATTTAAATACTTATGAATGTATTTTGATTCAAAGTATCCATCCCTTTCAGGCTATTGTAAGAATGGAGCCAAAGACAGGGAAGTTGCCTCCAGCAGATTTACAGAGAGGATTAAAGGGAAGAGTTGTTTATTTGCCTCTAGATTTGAACAAAAACATTAACACAATTGGAATAGAAAAAGTGGAAGAGGAACCTCTGGTTATCTTGGTTAATGGGGTTCCGACAAAGAATAAGAAAATATGGCAAGATTTAGTGGATGTTAGGAAAGTCAAAAAGGCAACAGTGTATTTGAAGACAAATAATAAGTACTATAAGAATGTATATGTTGCAGAAGAGGAAGTAAGTGATGAAGAGGATAGCGATTTGTGTGCTGGCCAAATTGAGAAAGTAGAGGCCTCTAAAAGTGAAGAAATATATGAACATTATAGTGTTCATCCTTTGCATTCCAAGGAAGTCATGGGGAATGCTATTGAGTTGTTTCAAATGAAACAAGCTAAAGGGAGTCCCATTAGTGTTTGGGAGGAAAGTTTGGAAGCTCGGTGTTTCCCACAGCTATTTCCCACAGGTCGAGGAGGAAGATATGATGAGCGACCTCATCAAATTCCTGCGTCTGAATACCGGACTTTACGATTGTATGCAGAAGATCCTAGGTTTCGTCAATGCATTCCCTATTTGTTTCATCTCCTGTTTGAAAGCGATCTGTCTGGACTGTCATATGCAGTGAACCACATCTTAAAAAGTGGTATACAGATGCGAAATATCTCGGCAAGGGACTTTATGCATCAAGTCAATGTCCAAGACAGTATTTTGGATTCTCACTTAATTAATCTCATGGCGTGTCAGCGTGGTACTAATGAGTACTGGTACCGTCGTCATGGTGATTTAAAATGTATGCTGAGGAACTTAGGAACTCCGACATGGTTCCTCACTCTCAGCTGTGCCGAGTATGGCTGGGAAGACTTACTTGAATTTCTACGAGAGGCAAATGGAAATATTGAAAACATTGAATTCAAGACACCTGGAGAACTGTGTTCTTTGGATCCTGTGAATGTATGCAGGTACTTCAATCATAGATTTGAAGCTATGATGTCTTTCATCACAAATAAGAAGAATCCACCTCTTGGAGAGGTGTTGGATTTCTTCTGGAGAAAGGAGTACCAAGCAAGAGGTGCTCCTCATATACATATGTTGTTGTGGATCAAGGATGCACCTAAATTTGGAACAGATCCGGATGACTTAGTGATGAATTTCATAGAACAGTATTCTACGTGTGCTGTTCCAAATGCAACGGAGAAGAAAAGCCTAAGAGAACAAGTTCTACGTTTCCAAAGCCATCGTTGTGGAAAGTATTGTCGTCGTAAATTCAGAAACAAGGACAAGTTCTACACCAAATGTCGTTTCAACTTTCCACGACCGGTGATTTCTAAAGGAAAAGTGAACAGTTTGATGTCTTCACTGCGACATAATGTGACGAGGAAATCACCCAAAAATACATACAATTTGAAAAGGAATGAAGAGTCCAAGTACATCAACGACTACAACCCAGTGATTTTGTCCATGTGGAATGCTAACATGGATATACAGTTTGTGGGTGACAACTGTATGGCTGTGGCTCGGTATGTGACATCTTACATCACCAAAAAAGAAAAGACAGAACTGAAGGATATGTGGGAGGATATTTCCCATGAAAAGAGCCTCAGCAAGAAGTTGTACAGTTTCAGTCTGAAGATGTTGTCGCATCGAGAAATCGGAGCTTACGAATGTTCAGATCGATTGTCTTCAGCAAGTCTCTATGCCAAATCCAGGAGTATTGTTTGGGCGAGTCTTGGTCTTGCTGCAACGCGAAATCGGGTTCTAAAACCTGTCCGGGAAATTGAATATTTGGCAGAAAAGGAACCAAACAGTACCGACATTTTGAAGACCAACATGTTGGATACATATTATCCAAATCGAAGCAGTCACCTTGAGAATGTTTGTCTATATGAGGTTCTACAAAATTATATATTCAAGAGGAACATCAAAGAAGATATTGAGAAAGGAGTGTATGCTGTAATTGGAAGTGAGGGATGCCTGGTCAAGCAAAGAAAATGCCAACTAGTAAACCATCGAAAATTGAGTGGCGAATCTTCAGAAAAAAAGGAGTTTTTCTATTTAGCACTTTTGCAACTTTTCAAGCCTTGGCGTGCAGAAGAGGAACTGCTTGGAGATTTCCTCTGTTATGAAGACTCTTTCACTGCTGCTAAGGATAGCATAGAATGTCCTGCTTTTCCCAAATATCAAGAAATGCTAACTTTGGAAATTGAGCAGGAAGCAACGATTGCAGCCGAGATTGCCAGAGACAGTTCTCAGGACAGTCAGAGTTCTGTTTCATTGAGTCAAGATCCACTTGGAGGACCTATTATCGAAAATGAAGCTGCCACTGCTATGAATGAAGTGGAAAGAGCCATGGCACATGCTCAGGAGGATTCAGTTAACTTAGAAGACTTGGAAAAACAACTCAACGTTGAGCAGAGGAAAATATATGATGAAGTTACCAAGCAAATTGAGCATGGATTAAGTCATGAGAAGAAAGAGTGCTCATGTATATCGTTGAAGCCTGTCCTACTGTATGTGAGTGGAGAAGCGGGAACTGGAAAAAGTTTCCTCATTAAAGCAATTTCATGCTATCTGCAGGAAAGGACTGAGTCATCGCTGTCTTGTGTTGTCACCGCTCCTACTGGACTTGCAGCACATAACATTAAAGGTATTACTTTGCATCGTCTACTGATGCTGCCGGTGGAGCATGACAACAAATTACAATATCACAAGTTATCTGGGGATGCTTGCTGTGAAGTTTCAAGAGTCTTGAGGAAAATGAAACTACTTATCATTGACGAAGTAAGCATGGTTTCCAATGTCATGCTTGCCTTTGTGCATTTGAGAATGCAAGAAGTACTTAAAACTGAATATGATGTGTTATTTGGTGGCAAACACATCATTGTTTTCGGAGATCTTCTGCAGCTGACACCAGTAAAAGGAGAACCTGTGTTCAAAATACTCACGCATGAAGATACCAGGAAGTGCCTAGGGAGCATTGGCAATGTCAATATATGGTTAAACTTCAATTATGCTGAACTGCATGAAAATATGCGTCAGGCAAAAGATGAAGATTACAAGAATATTCTACAAGATATTAGAATTGGAAAAGTGACCGAGCATGGAAAAGAAGCTTTAAATGCACGATTACTTTCAAATTTATATCCCGAACAAGAGATTGTGGCTGAGAATATTTTTCAGAAAATTACTGAGAAGAAATCCGGAATATGTTTGATGCCAACTCTTGCAGAATGTGCCATCTTCAACAACAAAATGTTGAATTTAGAAAAGCAAGAGATTGTGAAACTTGAAGCTATTGACAAAATAGAGCACATGGGATCAACAATTATTTTGTCAGAAAATTTGAAATCAAAATTGGATTCATTAGAGAAGACTATATCTAAAACAGCGGGTTTTGAAAAGACTTTGAATGTGTGTTTAAATTGCCGAATCATTTTGAGAAGAAATTTACATGTTGAAAGAGGTCTGGTAAATGGATCAATGGGTAATGTTGTTGATTTTGAGAAGTACAGAAATAGAGATGGAATAGAATTTTTAAAAATTAAATTTGATGGCATTGAGGAAGTACAGCTAATTGGTCGTTGTTCTGCTAGGTTTTTGCTTGTTATATGTTCGCCGTAAACAGTTTCCTGTTTGCTTGGCATATGCGGTAACAATTCATAAATCGCAAGGTTTAAGTGTAGACAGTGCATTGGTGAATATTGGCAGTTCTGTGTTCAAGGAGGGTATGGCATATGTGGCATTGTCACGAGTTAGAACTTTATCAGGATTGTATTTGATTGACTGTGATGTCACAAACATTTGTGCGGATCTAGATTGTGTTAAGGAATACAATAGGTTAAGAAGAGAGTATGCGCCACATTTGCCTCAATATCCTTTGTTTGAGAAACGTGTGGTAGGCCGCAAACGTAGAAATATCAGTAATAGTAGGGAGGTTGTTGCAAAAAGACTAAAAGTCAATGAACCGAAAATTGTTAGCAGAAAGAAAGTGGATTCTGTTGAAGATGTTGTCGGTTTTCAATTTGAAAACAGTTCTGGTGTCAACTGCTATGCAAATGTAGTGGTTAATGTTCTCTTTTCACTAGAGAGTTTAAAAGAACAGATTCTGTTGAATTCAGAACAAATTTTATGCTGTTTGTTGAATTCTGTTTTCGAGAAATGTAGCACTGATCGAACAAAAGTAGAAAGTGTGTCTGAAGTTCGTTATCTGTTAGATGAATGTTCAGGGCAAACAGACTTCTCTGAAAATAATCAGCAAGATTGTCAGGAGTTTTTAATGTATATGCTTGATGTATTGCAAGATGAGGGTGTAGATGTAGATCACCTGTTTGGGCTTTCTTATCAATGGCAGCATGACTGCGAGAATTGTAGGGTATCAAGTACTACTAGTGTAGACTCAGAAAGATTTATATATTTAACTTTGCCAGACAGTAAATCAGTCTCCTTTAATAAGCCAGTAAATGGAGCGGATCACAACATGGAGTGTAGCCAATGTAAATCTGAAATGATGTCAACATTATTTTTACGTAGATATGGACAGTATGTCATTTTAATGATTCAACGATGTAGGCCTGATGGATCAAAATTGTCAACTTTAATAAAAAATTTTGTGGCTTCTCAGCTTTCAATATCAGGAAGGACTTTTGTAACTGTAGCAATTATCTATCACGATGGTCCTTCAACAACATCAGGACATTATACAGCTTATTTAAAGTCTCGAAACGGCTGGTCATTCTGCAATGATTCCGTTGTAACTTTAAAAAAAAAATTGCCGTTTGACCTTAAAAATTCTTACCTGGTGTTTTTAAAACCAAACTTTTAATGAAAGAATCTCGGGATTTCCTGTGAAGAATTGCAAACGGTTCATGAAGTAGAGGGAATGTAAGTCTGCAATGCTGTCTAGATTATTGGTCCAAAACTTTTAATTATAATGTCAATTTAAAAATCCAACTATATAAACCTGATGCAAGTAAGTCTGCTTCATAGTAAGCAGTATCAGTGTCATAGGAAAAGGAGAACATGAGTGACAAAGAAGGGTAAGATATTAGTAGTCCAGGATTGTGAAAATAATCTTAAATGTATTCTTTTTGAAAGTTGCGAAAATAGAAAATGTCGGGATTTGATTGGAAGAATTACAAGAGTTGCGAATCGCGGCAACATGATTTGGCCTAGTGGAAACATGTGATAGAATGAGAGAAGTCTTTTCTTCTATGTAACATATTTTTCGTATCGATGGAGGTTTTCTTTCAGAAAGTGGCGGGCTGAAAATATTTATAGCACAACAGAGTGGACGCTGTTCATAGGAGATCCTTCGACGTCATTGAAAGTAAGTTAATTTTAAGGAGTTTTGAAATCAGATTTCTTAGGTTGTATGGGTTTTTTAAACACAGTCATTTTGATTGTGTTTTTTTTCCCCGCTGTTACATGATGAACACCTTCAAGTCACTGATTTAAGTGAAATTTGATACATTCTGAGAACAGCAAAAATAAACCATATAACATGTATAATTAATGTTATTCTGTTTGTACTTATGATATACATTTAGAAATGTGAGGTAGATATGGAGAAACTGAGTCTTCTGTAAGTGTCAATTTTAATGCTTACAGTGCTGTATTTCTGGGTACTGTTTTTTTTAAAAAAAGGAATAGGCCTCACCTCAAAGAAAGCGCTTCAAAGCACACATCTTATTTGCATCCTGAAACTATCATTTAAAATATTAGACACAATTTTATGATGGCTTTACATCTTTTTTGCGCTGCTATTGCATCACTATTGTGAGACATCAGCAGTGCAAAAGAAGTACCATGTTCCAAAATAGGTCTCAGTTCATCAGCATGAAGATACTGTTTATTTAAAATATATATCTTTAGGATTGTGTAGGGGACGTAGAGAAGCAGAGGCTTCTGTAAATGTCAAAATTGTTGAAAAAGTGTTTCTTCTTGAACCTTTTCCCTTTTCTTCTTTTTTTTAAAAAAATATTTTTTTGGTTCGCTTCAAGTTCGCGAACCGGGCAGCGAACTTGAAGCGAACCAAAAGAAATAGAGCTTGCCAGAGTGCTAAACATTCTAGCAATTTTATTTGAAAGGGGAGGTAGTTCTGAAAATAACTTTTTTTTTATGTTTTTGTTGTTTTATTTTATTTTTTATTTTTTTTCAGAATTTTTTTTGTTTTTTTTGTATTTTAAGAACAGTTTTATGTTTTTTTTGTGTTTTTCATGGAGGGGAAACAACAAAAAAACAGGCATTGAAAAGGGCTCAACAGGAGCAAAGAAAAAAATTACTACTTGGGTGGGTTAGGGCAGTTATGGTTATCAAACACCAAGTTGATTAAGTTTACGCTCATGTTGCCACATGAGAGCATAGCACCACAATGTATGCACATAAACTTCATGTGCTTGAAGTTTGGCTGTATGTTTGGCACAGTTTCCTGTGCCTCTCTTACAGTCAAAGATATATTTGAAGTTGATTTGGCCACAGGAGTTGTCGGGGGATTATCTTGCAGGTCCCTTAACTCTGCCCGGCTGTAATTTAATGGATGCCACCTGACCATATGGCGATGCATAGTATAGTTGCCCATACTATACTTTTTCTCTGTGCCTCGAGATAATTTTTTTTTGCAAATTAGGCAGGTGGCATATTTGGCATTAACCTTCTTCTCCCCTCGAGGAATTGAGAAAAACTGCCAAATAAAACTTGTTTTCCTTCGGGAAACACGGGGCAACTCCTGAATAAATTCAGGTTCATCAGTGTCCTCTTCTTCTAAGTCGTCCTCTTCCTCCTCTCTGTTGGAGATGAATTGAGATGGTGGTCCTCTCTTGTCATGAGGAGGTTGAGGTGGTGGTGGGGGTCCACCAGCTGAAGCAAAGATAGAAGCCATTGCAATCAAAATGGAAAATGGTCTTTCTCTCACCAAGATGAAAGTCAGAGTGAGGAAAGAAGAAGGGGTTTACATGATTTGGGAAAAGCAAAAGTTCTGAACCAATGAAAAGTGTTATTTTTAGGTCACATGACCTAGTCATACATCATTTGGAAACCAAAAGTGAAATGAACCAATGAAAACTTTGATAAACAAGTCACATGACTTGTTCCGCTTACGTTACGCGGTGCGCGCCGCGTCCCGCATCGTTTCCGGTTCGCGGTCCCGAGCACTTTCGGGAGCGCTAAAGCGGCGCGTCATAAGACGCATTACACGACAATGATACGTCGCGCTTCCGCGACGCGTCACAGTTCCACTAACGTAACGTTTACCGGTTCGCGTACTAGATCGCGGCATCAAAATGAGCTAACGGAAAGCTTCCCGGTTCGCTTACCGGAAGCGAAGAAAAAAAATATTTCAATAAAAATTATCAATAAACATCTAAAATATATTTTGGGATTTAAAGAAGAATACATTTTACAGCTACAGATGTTAGCTTTTAAAAAACCAATGAAATTCACAGAAAAAACCATAGGTTATAGTCCATATATAGTTAGGAATTTGCATTTACAAAACCTTGAAAATTCAATGAAAAAACCATTGGTTATAGAACATATATAGTTAGGAATTTGCATTTACAAAACCTTATTTTACTCGCATAAAACCATTGAAATTCCATATATAGTTAGATGCGCTAACTATATATCGCGCACCCGCTATCCACTGCTGATGATGTCACATATTACATCATTCATGACATGGTCAGTGACATCACTGATGACATCACTGATGACATCTCAAATGACATCACTGATGACATCACTGATGACAACATCCAGTGACTGTATGTTTCTGTAAAGTTAAAATATGTCTTACATTTTGAAGAATGAGTGGATGTATAAGTGTCTGGATGAAGGATTTAGTAGGTGCATGACTGACTGTATGAGTGAGTGATTAAATGTGTCTCACTAAGTGCATGGGTTAGTGACTGGGTTTTAATTTGTGCATCATTATATCTGTTGTTCTACAAACTGCTGCATATGTTGATCAGTAGCTATATGAGTAACTGTATGGGTTATTCATTGGTTGCCCAAGTATTTGTATGGGAGAGTGAGTGTGTGTGGGGGGTGGCTGGGAGGTGTGTGACTCTGTGCATAGATGTGTCAGCAGTTGATTCACTAGATGTATGGGTTCAAAAGTGCATGTGGAAACAGCTGTATGGGCGGTTGACTGTCTGCATGAGTGTATTGGTGAGTGATTGGATTTCTCAGTGCTACATGTCAAAGTAAGTACATATGTAAAACACAGTACATGTAAGAGTTGACATATATAAATAACTGTGCATAAGAGCCACTTAATGTGAGAGTGGCTGTATGGATCATTTTGATCTTGTATCAGGGATTGTATAAGAGAGTAAATATGTGTTAGTATATGTTTGATTAAGTAAGGTGTGTATAACTGTATAGTTGAGGAAATGGAGGTGTGATTGATTCTTTGCATGACTGACTAGGTGTGTGAGTAACTCCATGGATGAGTGACAGTCTGTGAGTGTCTGTTTACACTGATTGTATCTAAGGTTATATTAGAGTCTGAAGAGGTTCATCGTATTATCACATGAATGATATCATCAGTGATGTGATCAGTAATGTCAAATGAGATGTCATCAGTGATGTCATTTGAGATGTCATCAGTGATGTCATCAGTGATGTCACTGACCATGTCATGAATGATGTAATATGTGACATCATCAGCAGTGGATTGCGGGTGCGCGATATATAGTTAGCGCATCTAACTATATATGGAATTTCAATGGTTTTATGCGAGTAAAATAAGGTTTTGTAAATGCAAATTCCTAACTATATATGTTCTATAACCAATGGTTTTTTCATTGAATATATATATATATATATATATATATATATATATATATATATATCATGCACAAAGAAATGAGAACAACACAATTGGGTGAGTGGTGAGAGAGTTTCTCATAAGACCCCAAATGAGAAAACCATAATCAAACAAAGTAAGAAAAGTGACAAATGTGTGAACATAAAAGGTATATTGGTATTTTACATAAGATAGCCAACAGTATTCAATACAGTTAGCCACAACCGGGACTGTCCCCAGTGATTGGTTAGTTGAGAGGTCTATCTTCAGATGGTATTGACGGCGTTTCAACCCTACACAGTATATGAAGGTCTCATCAGGACTGAAAATAACCCGGGGACTAATGAAATGTGCTAAATTAAATAGGGAACCATTAAAAAGGGAGAAACTAACTTTGTATAATAGAGGGTACATACTGGTTGTGATGGCATGTATGGCCTGAGTGCTGCATAAACATCGACGCCGCTGTGGTGGCTGCTACAATGGCATCCTAGGGATATCTGTATGGGATGCATACAGAATTAGGCAGAGGTAATTACACATGCCTCACTCCATATATGTATGGCTATGACGCTACTTACCAAAGATGTGATAAGTAGTGTGTGTGCTATCACAACTCCGTTCAAATTCTGCAGTCAGAATGGATAAAGTGCTTTCAGTGTGGAATTGACAGAGGCCTAGGATCACCAGAGTGCAGAGATATTTTTATACTCACAGGTGTTTACTTACATTGCATGGTGAAAAAACTAAAACTATGATAGGGAAGCTGGGAATTAATAAACAATGCTCATCACTGGAAAGAGACAGTGAGCCCAGAGCATGGTCAAACTGAAGCGCTTTCCAGTGAGTTATGTTGCAATGACAGCCATGGAATGCAGCTGTGTAGGCATAATCCGATCAGAGAAACTCCTCTCTTCATTGAAGGATGAGCTACAGTATGTTGCGTTATACTTAAAGATAAGGAGTGGTGCATCAGCCTTGTAGCGTCCTTGTGGAGGGGTGTGGATAAGGAGTGGGCAAGTAGGGGGCAGGGGCACTAGGCTGCATCTGTCCACTCAGCCAATGTTAATAGTGAGAGGCAAGTTGAGTCCACCAGGAAGCAGTCACTTAGATTCCCTATGGTAATTTCTGTTTTTTCACCCTAAAAAGTATGTAAACACCTGTAAGTATATTTATGTGTGCTATTTTTATGAATAATATCTCTGCATACATATATTGACTCAAACAAGATGGCATTTCTTATCAACCACTTGTAGGCATATATAGATTTTTTCAACCGTAGCAAAAAGACATTGTTAGTCATGTCGGGGCCACTCACCGAAATCCTGGGACTAGCCTTTTAGGCAAAGGACTCCTGTACAATGATAGGCACAGATGTACTGACAGAGTGGACCCAACATACCATTTGCCATCTGGGATGTCAATTGTGCCATTTCAGCAGAGAGATGACATTTAATATTGATCAGGATGAGCTGTAAGCTTGACAATCTGGCCTCGGTGAAGGTCGATCGGATAGCGGTAGGCGTCTTATTTGGAGACTTCTTCAACGAAGATTTGAGCAAGTTTGTTAACACCTTCACAGTGCTGGACAAAGTGTAATTGTTAGCTAAAAGCGTACTTCAGCCCAGCCTTATTTGGCATGGGCCGGTGAAGGAAGGGACGTCCGCCGGGCTGCCAATATCCTCAAGGTCCCTGGAGAGGGAGTACACCTAGGAAGCGATTGAGGTGGTATAACCGCTCTAGCGGAGGAATTTTCATTCCAACCAGATCAAGAGGTCCCTGTGGCAGATATGTCAGTGGACGTTATTGAGGGTGTTTCCAACCTGAAACAGAATCTGGATAAGCATGTAAAAACCATTCCCTTTTCCAAAGTAGTCTAGAGGGGAAGTGTGTGATTGTTTCTGCCCAATTGTGGAAGAATAATACATGGGCCCTATACACAGTCCATGAGTTCTAATTGTAATTCTATAGGTCCACAAGGCAACATTGGGCTTGTAAGCAGTAGAGTCTTTCCCATCAAGATTCAAATGTTATAGATTTATAGGTACTGGACCTGTTGCACAAAGAAGCTACAATGTGTAAGAAACGTAGACGTTACAGGTTAATACTAAACCTCAAATATTTTAACCACTGGATCCTTTATATACATTGCAAGATGAAGGGGACCCATTTTTTGAGAGATCTTCTCAAAGAATGAGACTGGATGGTCTGTTTGTAGCTTAAAGTCATTGATCTGAAGATCCATGTTTTTGCTCCTCACAGAACATTTCTGAAGTATGCAGGATCAATTACATGAAGGTGATGAGGTCGGTAGAGGACATGCTGTGAACAAAAAAAGAGTTTGCTTAACAGTTTACCTAGTCAACCTTCTTATCACAGGACAATACCGGACACAAGTGATGCTTCATCTAACATGGGCAATCCATCTGTTACATAGTGAATGTCATAAATGAGAAGAAGTCACTATTAACTCCAAAATAATGTATAGAGTTCCTGGGGTTCCATGTTGATTCCCTCAAAGCTCAACTGCAATTGCTAAACGAAAGATAAAAGAAATAAAGAGGGAACTGAAGTCCACACTGAGCAAATAAACTTGTTCTGAAACTGATAGCCCCCATAGTATGACTCCTAGCATAAAAGATCCAGGCAATTTTTCCTGGACTTCCTCACCACAGAGCCCTACAGAGTTTCAAAATTCAAAAAATGAGAAAATGCCTAGCGAACATGGTACAGGTAAATATCTCAATCAAAGCTAAAACAGTGTTGTCATGGTGTAAGGAGCACATGGTAATCTGGAACAGCAGGCCATTCTGGATTCGCAGCCAATGGTTGTTATAGAATCAGATGTCAGAGAGTTGGGCTAGAAAGCTAAGTGTGGCAATGTATAAAGGAGATTGATGGTCCCAAACCAAGTTTGAGTTTCACATCAACTATTTGGAACTGTTGGCAGGGCCTTTGCCATAAAAACTCTGTCACCTCAAAAGAATAATTGGTGTATGTCACTCAAAATAGACAATATCTCTGCATTGAGATATCTCAACAAGTTAGGAGGCACAAGATGAAGAATGTTGGTAGAGCTAACCAAAAGTTTTTTGCAGTTTTGTCTCGAGCACAAGATCTTAGTAATCATGAAATACATTCTGGGACAAAGGAATGTACTAGCGGATTGGAACTCTAGGTACCTCATAGATGCCTGCGATTGGATGTTGGGTCCTAAAGTGTTTCAGCTGTACCACAAACACGATAAACCTGTTTGGTTTGTAGTTAAACTGACAAGGCAGGCAATTCTTCAGTTGGAGGCTGGATCTGCTAGTGAAAGCAACAAATGCATTAGTTCAGGATTGGAAAAAGAAACTCCAATAAGACTTTCCATTGTTTGCCATGATCCCTCGAGTAGCAGCTCAAGCAAGGAGGCAGAAAGCAAGCCTTGATGTTTTGACTTCGATTTGAAGAGCCTTACTTTGATTTCCAATACTATTGGAAATATTTTGGGACCTATTGCTCACATTGCCAGTGTTTCTAGAGATCCTGAAAGACACAGCAGCCCTTGATACAGGTGGGTCAGTTGACACTCATGGCATGGACAAATTTGGGTAACAGTGGGAAGTGACAGGAATTTAACTTTTCATCAAATTATCTTGGGCCAACTCCACTCATAACCAATATTTTTCTTTCTAGAAAACATGTGTGTGTTGGTGCAAAGGACCGGGTTTAGATCCCAAAGTTTCAGAGTTGCATTTTCTTTTATATCATTTTCCAAAAGTTTTGATATAGAACAAAAACAGCATATCATCGGCATTTGTCATAATGATGCATAATACAGATCATATAGATTATTAATTCAAACACCCAAAGTGCACACATCTGGATCATATTACTATCATAATTAAGTTTACATAAGATTAATCATCATCTTCCAAGTCTTTCTGGGATGCTTGTGGCTAATAAGTAGTTATGCATAGGAGACCATATATCTCAGGGACTTTCATTGTGGGCTAACATGGAGGAGCAAGTGTCCATATTGTCATTGCAGTCCTGTGGTCCATATTTCATTCCTTAACAGTGGCAATGGTACCCCTGTGCCATCTAAAGGCTACTATATGCTACACCAGTAGAAATGCTAAGGCTAGATATATTCTGCCTTGTTTAGGAAGGTCTCTGATGTATCCTAGAAGCACCTGTAGTGGGGAAGGACGCAACAGGAAATCAAGCATTACGGAGAGAGGTCCAAAGATTGATTCCCAGTATGAGAAGATCTGGGAGCAGGCCGGTGCTACATGAAAATAGTCAGCCATTGGAGAATGAAATCTTCAACACTTTGATTAATTAGTGAGGCTCATGTCTTTCAGGTGGGCCAGGGTGTAGTGCATTCAGTGAATACATTTAAAATTCAGTAGCCTATTCCTGCTATTTAAAAATTTTGTTTGCCTTTGTAGCCATAAATATTTTAAAATTGGATCTATCTGTGATGGTGGAGCCCAAATCGATTTCCCATCTGACTCAGCTAGGGAAGGTAAAGTCCTGTGACGAGTCCACCTTGGAAGTGTACAATCTTGTAATGAGGCCTCATGATGAAAGGGAGGCATATTCCATTATCAGGTCCGTGATGGATGGTGGAGTGGCTGGGAATTGTGGGAAGTGTGTATGTAGTGTTTTTACACACCAGTATAGGAATATTCCAAGGGGCAATGTCTCAGCTTTTTAAATAAAGGTTTCTGTCATTTTAATTTTACCTTTGGTGAACAGACCCCTATTTTGTGAATATCCTGGGACGTCAGTTGTTCATGTGCCTTCCATTAATAAGTGAGGGGAAGCAGTGGGCAATTGCGGTTAGGGAACCTTGATGACTATGCTTAGGTAATACCCACATGCCCAGTGGCGTAACAAAACTTGAAGGGCTCCATCATGCTCCAGACCCACTCAGGATCTCTCGGGCAAGAGACCCTCCTTCCATGCACAGTGCCGTTGGGGTCCCCTGGAGCTCAGGCCCCCCACAGCGGTGGCAACAGGGGCTAAAAACAACAGCTTCGACAACCGACCTGGAGACCAACCCACCCAACCATCTGCTGGACCTTCACCCCCCTTGAACATCCTTAATGACTGGAACGCAATCTCCACTGAGGACACCATCCGCCTGATGAACTCCATCCACTCAGGATCCCCCACAGACCCCTGCCCTCACCACATCTTCAACAAAGCAGACTCCATCATAGCACCGCACCTCCGAGACGTCATCAACTGCTCCCTCAACTCCGCCACCTTCCCGGAAAGCTGGAAACACGGTGAACTCAGCGCCCTTCTGAAAAAACCCACAGCGGACCCCACCGAACTCAAAAACTACCGTCCCATCTCGCTCCTTCCATTCCCGGCCAAAGTCATCGAGAAAGCTGTCAACAACCAGCTCGCCGCCTTCCTCGAAGCCAACAAATCCCTCGACTCCTCACAGTCCGGCTTCCGAGCAAAACACAGCACGGAGACCGCCCTCATCGCAGCAACAGACGACATTCGAACTCTACTGGACAATGGAGACACAGTCGCCCTCATCCTCCTCGACCTCTCCGCAGCCTTCGACACAGTCTGCCATAGCACCCTTCTACAGCGCCTCAGAAACATCGGAATCCAAGGAAAAGCACTAGAATGGATCACCTCGTTCCTCACCGGAAGAACCCAGAGAGTCCGCCTCCCACCATTCAAGTCAGAGGCCACTGAAGTCATCTGCGGCGTGCCACAAGGATCTTCACTCAGCCCCACCCTCTTCAACGTATACATGAGCCCCCTCGCGGCCATCGCACGCCAACACAACCTCAACATCATCTCCTACGCTGACGACACTCAACTGATCCTCTCACTCACCAAAGACCCTAACACCGCCAAAACCAACCTACATGAAGGAATGAAAGAAGTGGTCGAGTGGATGAAGCACAGCCGTCTGAAACTAAACTCAGACAAAACAGAAGTCCTTATCTTAGGTACCTCCCCCTCCTCCTGGGATGACTCTTGGTGGCCAGAGGCCCTTGGAAAAGCACCCATCCCGACGGACCACGCACGGAACCTGGGCGTCATCCTCGACTCCTCACTCTCTATGAACAGACAAGTCAACGCCGTTTCATCATCTTGCTTCAACATTCTCCGCATGCTCAAAAAAACATTTCGCTGGATCCCCACCGAAACCAGAAAAACGGTCACCCATGCACTGGTTACAAGCCGCCTGGGCTACGGAAACACCCTTTACGCCGGTATCACCGCAAAACTCCAGAAAAAACTCGAACGCATCCAGAACGCATCAGCCAGACTCATACTAGACATCCCGCGTAAAGACCACATCTCTAGTCACCTGAAAAACCTCCACTGGCTTCCCGTCAATAAGAGGATCACTTTCCGCCTCCTAACCCACGCACACAAAGCACTTTACGAACTTGGTCCCGAATGCCTCAACACACGACTTTCCTTCTACGCCCCCTCCCGCCAGCTTCGTTCCTCCAACCAAGCCCTTGCTACCGTACCTCGCATCAACAAAACCACCATGGGAGGTAGATCCTTCTCCTACCTCGCAGCTAAAACCTGGAACTCACTCCCCACTCACCTTCGTCTCACTCAGAACCACCTAGCATTCAGAAAGCAACTTAAAACTTGGATATTCGACAAGTAATTTCCCACCCTCTTCAAGCGCCTTGAGACCCTACGGGTATGTAGTGCGCTATATAAATCTTTGACTTGACTTGACTTGAATATCACGCCTCTGTGCATGTCTTGCAAGGGCATGCCAGGCATACACTGCACAGATCATGGTGTTCGGGTGATTTTCTGGGTGGGGAACTTTTTGAGCAGTCGTATTATTCAACCCAGTGTTACATTATATTTTTTGTTTGATAATGAAGGAGGGAAGATGGAAATTCAGATGTACCCAGTGAATGAACTTTTGTCTTGGCAGCAAGATAGTACTTTTTCAAGTTTGGGGCAGTTAATCTGGACTCATAATAGTTGAGTTAATATAGGCCAACTGATCCTAGATTGTTTGTTTGCCCATACAAATCCTATAAAGGTGGTATGCATGGTTTTATGAAACTAGTTTGTGAGTGGGAATGGAATTTTGGTATACAAGTAAAGTAATCAAGGAATAAAGACCATTTTCAATTTAGCTACCCATCCTGCCAGGGGAAGGTATGTCCAATGTTCACCCAGTTGTTTGATTTCCTGTATTACCAGTTCATAGTTTGCCTGAATGACCAAAGTAGGATCTTGATGCATTTGAATACCCAGGTAACATGTAGGGGTATTGCTCATAATAGGAGAACATTTTATCACTTGTTTGTTAGCAGTGGAATCATGAGTGACATGTCCCAGTTAATGCGAAGCCCTGAGAATGGCAATATTTATCTAAGTACTAGAGCCAGAAGGCATTTCCATATTTAACATAAAGGATATCATCAGCATTAAGAGATGTGAAGTAGCTTTTTCTAGCAATGTATAGTCGCCATTGGTGGTGTCGCTACTACAGGATACTAATTGTAGGGTCTATTGTTGTAACAAATAAAAGTGGGGACAATGGGCGTCCCTGCCAAGTGCCATGGGTTATCATGGTTGAAGGAGTCAGGAGCCCATCTACCAACAGGCTTACAGTCAGCTGGTCATAGAACTCTTTAATCCGCCCAAACAGTGCTGCCCCAGTGCTTTGATCTTTTGGCATACATAAAGTCCCTTGACTTTGAGTCAGATGTTTTCTGGGCATTCAGCACTGCAGCAACCAGGAGGCCAATGTCCAAATGTTGCATAAGAGCACAGAATGTGCACACTTTTTCAGATGTGAATCTAACAGGTATAAATCCAGATTGTTCAGGTAAGACTATGCAACGCACCATGGGGGGAAGCTATCTAGCAATAATTTTGGCAAGAATTTTTGTCTCAAGATTTGGCAAAGAAAGCAGACGGTAGGAGGAGCATTCTTCCTGAATATTCCCTGGCTTAGGCAGTACTGTAATCATTGTCTCGCAAAAGGTTATGGTTAGCATGTTTGACAGACGAGACTCACCGTACATGTTTAGTATTCGGGTCATCAGAGAGAAAAATACTTTATAGAACTCTGAGGTTAGATAATCATGGCCCAAAGTTTTCCTCCTGGTAGGGATTTTATCTCCTCTTGGTCTTTTGCAACTATCAAAGGCATTTAGGGAAATCTGCTCTCTTTTACCTTTAGTCAAATTAGGGTCTCTTCTGACAGATAATGCCTGAGGGGGTGGAGGAATCAGAGTTCTCCTCATTACACAAATTAGCATAGTAGTGAGCAAACGTGTACCCAATATCCTTAGACAATGTGTGTGAGGTTTCATCCTCACCTTCACACATATTGTTTCTCTGGTCTCACCATAATTTGTCAAAAGACGTGCCGGGGTACTTCCTGGCCGGTCTCCGTCACCATATTGCAGAGCTATGGGATTTTCCCTAAATACTTCCCTGTCTGATTTCTCCTTAAATTGAAGCAATGTTGTTTGAATCTGTAGGCATATCAAGGGGTCCTTAATATGAGTATTGGTATCCTCTAATTGTAGAGTGTAGGATGGCCGATTCTTTCAAAATACCATTACCCCATATATAAGCCTTACATGCCTCCCACAGCATAACCTGGTTATCCACAAAACCCTCATTAGTGTTGAAAATGTGTTATGCTTTGGTGAATTACTTCACAAAATCCAATGTCTGTTAGAGCCTGTGATGGGAAGATCTAAAGCAGTGGTTCCCAAAGTGTGCGCCGCGGCGCCCCTGTGCGCCGTGATGAGAAGCCAGGGGCGCCGCGCCACTGCCCAGGATGTGTCTTCCCTCCATGTAAAATGTGTGTGAATGACCAGACTCCGGCCGGCTCTCAGATGTCGCACGGACCCCGCCTTCGCCGCCCGGCCGCATGGTAGAGGCAGAGGCAGCCCCGTGTGACCCTCCGCATATCCTCGAGGGATCCATCAGGAGCCTGGACATTTCTCCCCTCCTCGGGCTTCCCTAGTATGTCTGACGCCCAGGCCAGGTTCTGCAGCTATCGAAGGCCGAGCGCAGAACAAGTCAGGGAATTGGCCTGAACAGTACTGGAAGTGAAAAACAATTTTACTTCTGGGAATCCATAGATTGGGGGTCAGCGTGTGGCAGAGGAAGGGGGCTTGGAGTCACGAATGGGCGGGGCTTTAAAAGCAAAGTGTAGCTGCCAACCATACCTGCAAATATTTAAGAGAAAAGTGAATTCTATTGAAGAAGATGCAATTGCAGGTGGGAGGCAATCAAAATAAAGCCATTCCGACCGGGTCTTCAGTCTGAATCGGGTCTATTAGCATGTATGCTGTCAACTTATACTTTTTTTATTTAAATCTGCTGCAAAGAAATTGCCCACAAGGACACGTGGCAGAATTTTTTTTCTAGCTTACCTAATTGGTGACAAAGAGGCTGCGTTTTAAAATATCGTACAGGGTAAGACACCTGCTGAAGAGATCTTTGTGTGCCCTGCAATTTTGAGGGGATTAAAATAGTGGTAACATAACTCTGTTGGTCAATGCAGTTCTGGGAGAGTTCTGTGGCTTGTTCAATCACATATTTGACTCAAAGTAGCATAGAGGGTCCATGTCCCTGCTGTAAAGCACATTGTGTAAAATTCCGATTGCATTTTATGTCGATAGGTAAGTGGTCTACTGCTCTTGCACTATGATAATTCCCCCAGCGCCCTGCTGCGGTGCCGGGTTGCTGTGTACCCTGAGCCCCTCGCGGGACCTCCCCCCACGCAGCATGGATGGCCGGGACTTTGCGACCCGGCCCCACCTGCTGTTGGACCGGGGCAGCCTGGCGCACCGGAGCGCAGCCCGGTGGGCAGTGCAGCACCCCGGACTCTTCCAGGCGGGCAAGTACTTCCCTTCGCCAATCGCTATAGGGGCACATTCAGATTCACCATCGTCGTGCAAAGCCCTGGCGAGGAAGGCATGGAGAACCCCTGGCACTGCCAGCAGCAAGGGGCACGGGAACTAGATCACACGGAGCGTGGACATTCCCGGTGGGGGCACCGAGGGATACCATGTCCTGCGGGTACGTGACCATTGTACCGGGAATGTCAGCAACTCCTACATCCCGGGGGGGGGGGGCTCTCAAAGGGGCGTGGCTGATGTAACAAATGGCGTGGCCTAAAACACTCAAGCCAAAAATCCGTGCCTAGCACAGTGCGCTGCCTGACCCACTGGCAAAAAAATGGTGGGGAGCCACGGCCAACCGCCAACTCGGTCAAGGGAGCCACGGGTCAAAAAAGTTTGGGAACCACTGATCTAAAGTCTTACAAGCCTGGAATGTCCTGTGGTATGAGAATAAGCAAAATCAGACATTGATCTGAGAGGATCATTGGGAGCATTTTTACATCAGTAGAGGAAGCACAAACCAATTGTCAATATGTGAGTGGGAGGTGTGTACGGTAGAGGAATATGACTATTTGCATGGAGGTGGATGCCTACTGTGCCAAAGATTGACTAGAGAAAGTTGTTGTATTATTTCACAAATATTTTGGGCCCAACTGTAGACAGATCTTACACTTTGGTACGTCTAGTATAGTGTTCAGGTCTTCACCCTGGCCCCACAGCATAGAGGTTGGAGGAAGTGAAAGAGAGGCGAAGGCTATGCATTTCTTCTTTAAAGGAAGGTGAATCTATGTTAGTGCCATAGGTGTTTAAGAAAGTATACTGTTTGTGGCCATGAAGTAGAAGATATTTGCCTTCCGAGTCAGCAATAGTGGTTTCATGTCAATAGTGATAAGTCTGGGTCATATTAGGATTGCATTCCCCTTAGCATGAAAGATAAGGGAAAAGACGTTTCTGGTGGTGCCCCACGATTTGGGGAAGTGCTCTGTATGACGAGTCAGATATGTGTTTCTTGAAGAAGCACTATCTCCAACTAGTGGCGGTTGGGATAAGCAAGTATTTGTCTGGTTCTGTGCAGTTAGTTAAGGCCACATAAATCAGTTTTGTTGTAGTGATTTAGGCCATGTTAACTCTGTGGGGTGAGTAAGGATCCCAACCAGTGCATGCTAGGTTTTTGCACTTGAATATTCCGTAAGCCATATTAGCAGTATAATACCATGGAGATAGTCAGTTGAAATGAAAGAAAAAGAAACAGAAACACAACAATATCCCAATACCATCCCTCCTACACTGTAAACCCTAATGAAGAGTGTAAGTTTCCCTCCTACAACATTAGTCCACTTTTTGGTAAAGGAAACAATTAAGTACTTAAAAAGAAACACCCTCAGTGTGAGCTTCACATGGAGGTGCCAGAGGTCAACCATAGGTAAGTACCAATAGAAGTGTTCTGTCGCAGGCTCCAAGTGCCTACTCCTTTTAAGGATAAGTTCCTGGCACTTAGGACAGAGCGAGAGAGAAATTGTTAGCAAATTCTGAGCATGAGCTTGCACATTATGCATTTGAGAAATATCAGAACCATAACCACATTATAAATATTAGGATGCATGTTCTATTGTAAAGGAAATGAGAGGGGGCATGTTGGATAGATAATAAGGTGAACAGTGTTTGACTGTATGTCTAGTCAATCATTGTCATCAATATTAAGGGATGACTTGACGTCGAGTGTTGCTGAAGATCCCTCCTGAGTCTTTTTAGAAAGGATAGCTTGGATTTTGGGGTCACTGAAAAACATTGGCTTTCCATAAGACGTGAACCAGAGCTTGGCAGGAGAAGGCATTGCATATTCCATACCATCTCCTGCAAATGTATTTTTGTAGAAAGAAGAACACAGGGTGCCTCCTGAAAAACCAGTATAAAATCAGGAATAATTGAGATCTTGGAGTCCCCAAAAGTTGTATTTTAATTATTGAGCTAATTTATTATTTATATCACAGTCTTTATAGTTTAGCATGCAAGCAATGATGGGTCAGGGCAACACTGTTGGACATTGGGCCTCCAATGAGTGTGGCTCATTTCAGTTAAAACATGGGTGAAAGGTTATTAGTGCTAAACAAGGTATAAATACATTTTTCAAAAAAGTGCTCCATCTTCCCCACATTTATGGACTCTGGGATTCCTACAGTGCGCAGATTATTCCAGAATGAATGTGCGTCAAACGCAACATAGGTCATTTCAACAACCTTTTCTAGGTCTTGTAGTTTTTTAGAGCGTGTTTTTCATCAAACTCCACGATATGTCCCTCCTCACCGCTCAATTACTTAGCAAACCTCTCCAGATGATGCTGCAAGGTGTCAACCCTAGACGTGAAAGATCCAATCTATTGTTTGAAAACTGCTTTGCATGTTAATTAGCATGGTGCAGATATCCGGGGAGTTAGAGGCAGCCTCCCCCCATCAACATGCATGCTAGAGGAATCATTATCTGGGAGATTACTTCTTTTCACCTTTCTAGTATCAACTGTGATCTTACGTTGCTTATTGTGGGTCTTCCCCATAGTAAGTGTTCAGAGCTCAGCACTCACCCTCAGTGTAGGAAATAGAAAAGGGACACACAATTCACAAAAAATGGTGAACAATCTGATCTCTTTAGGTAACCCCACACTGGAGGAGACTATTCGTATTGCAAAAAGTATTGAACTTTCCAAGTCTTCCGTGAAGGAACGAGATAAGAAAGCTTCATCCACATCCATGAAAAAAGAATCTGTTAATATTGTAAGGTCCAAAGATGTTAAAAACAACAAATTTACATGTCATGAAAACAAGTTTTTCAAACAAACAAACATATATTTTAAATGTGGTAGCTTCCCTCACTTTAAATCTGGACACCCTTGTCCGGCTAAGAATGTCATCTGTTGAATATGTGGGAGGTTTGGACACTTCGCTAAAGTTTGTCAGAATGGGAAGAGTAGCTCTCCATTTCCTCAGGATACTAAACAAGTCACAAGTCCATCTTCTTCTGTTGCGAATGTCTCTATGTCTGAATGCAAATCTGATGACTTTAGCAACATACAAGATGTCATAAAGAACATGGTTGTTGTAGTCGGAGAGGTGAATGCTGATTCTAGCGATTTCTCTGAGTGTGTGGATCCATATGTTGATGTTGAAATTGGTGGTAAAAAATGTGCTTGCTAGTTGACTCGGTGCGAGAATAACTATGTTAATGCAAGAAAGGTTCAAAAAGGTTTGGGGGTCTCCTCCTTTATAACCTCCTGATAGATCTTTGGTTTCATATGAGGAGAGGACCATTGAACTGGCAGGATATTTTTAGGATATTCTTGAATTTAGGGGGGGGATTTTTTGGCAAAGTTTATGTAGCCATCAAGGGTTTAAACATCCTTGGGTGGTTCCACCAGGGACTTTTCAAGATGGTACTTAGACCAGGTACAAGGGACCAAGTTTCCATCCTTCGTTCGGATGACTTTATTGACAAATTGACAGAATGTTATCCTTCCGTCTTTGGTGATGGTCTTGGATAGGTTAAAGGGTTTACCCATGTAATCAAAGTCAAGGACTATGCTATACCTGTTAAACATAGGCTTAGAAATGTTCCATTCAGTGTTAGGGATCAGTTAGAACAGGAACTTAATGGTTTTTGTAAGAAAGGAATCAGTGAACCTATTGAATCGTATCTTTGGCTACCTCCCTTGGCAGTTGCTAGGAAGAAAATGGTGAGCTTCGCGTTTGTGTAGACTTAAGCAGTCTTTATAAAAATATCTGGATCGATCCTCATCCTCTCCCAAAGATTTCTGACATGCTATTGTTAATCGATGGTTCTAAGTGGTTTAGCAAACTGGACTTGGCTTCAGCTTACCACCAGGTGGTTCTGGGTCCTTCGTCTAGGCATCTCACTGCCTTTGTTTCCCCTAAAGGGTCTTCCCAATACTGCTGCATGCCGTTTGGTCTGGCCTCTGTGCCAGCAGTTTTTCAGAGAATAATGTTAAAATTGCTAAAAAATATTAAAAGTGTGGTTGTTTTCCAAGATGACGTGTTAGTTCATGGTGAAACGTGTGCCTCACATGATGATACCTTGTTTTGTGTGTTAGAGGCTTTGCGTGATGGAGGTATTGTATTGAAAAAAGAGAAGTGTATTTTCAGAGTACAGAAAGTGGAGTATTTAGGACATGTTCTCTATGAACATGGTGTTAAACCAAGATCAGGAATTGTTAAAGCCATTGTAGACAGTCCAGCTCCAGAGGGCAAAAATAGGCCTCAAGTCATTCATTGGCCTGTGTGAGTTTTACTCACAATTTATACCGGATTATGCTTCCAGAGTTCAACCTCTGTCCAATATACTCAATAAAAATATCTCCTTTCTCTGGGATAAACGTTGTAAAGAGGTTTTTGAGTGGATAAAGCATCAGCTAGTTATTCCCAAGTAGGCCTAGGCGGTAAATTCCGTTCCGCTCGCGGAATTTGCGGATTTTGGGTAATTTCACGTTCTGCGGAGAATGTGAAATTGCCCAAAATTCTGTGTTGGGCGACTTTGCGAATTTTTTTGCTTGTTCGCATTCTCAAATGCGTGTTCGCGAGATATTTTCCCCCGAGCACGCAAACAGCGATTGCGAACAGTAAAAAAGCATAGCGAACAAGCAATTCCGCATGTTCGCAGAATTTTTGCGTGTTCGTGGAGATTTTTGAGCGTTTCGCACAGATTTGCGTTAAGGGATTACGCAAATTCCGCCCACCCCTAGTCCCAAGGTACTCAAACCTTTTGATCCAAATGCTATGTGCACCATCACAGTTGATGCCAGCGGCCTGGGTCTGGGTGCCGTGCTCACCCAAAACATCAGTGGACAAGAGCACACCCTAGGCTATGCCTCTAGGTTGCTACGGGGTTCGGAATTGAATTTTGCTGTTATTGCGAGGGAGTTGTTAGCATGCTGGTGGGATATAAGAAAGTTTAGTCCGTACATTTGGGGAAAATATTTCAAATTGCGAACCGATCACAGCCCGTTAGTATTCATCCTTTCCGGAGACAGGCTAAAGGAACATACCCCAAGGATCGCACGTTTGTCAACTAAGTTGTTGCAATACGTCTTTGAGTTTACATAAATCCCTGGAAACAAGAATGTGAAAGCAAATTATTTCTCAAGGCAACCTGTTGAGTGTGATAATGAAAATGACTATGATGATGATGAAGATTGTTTTGTTGCTTCTCGTTTGCTGGACGATATATGTGTTGTTAGTGAAACTGATTGGAGAGATCAACTATCCAAAGATGTTTTACTTTGTGAGGTTATTAAATATGTGAGAAGTGGTTGGCCAAGGGAGAAAAATACTCACTATTCCATGCAGACCTTTGTTAAAGTTTCTCCTGAACGTTCTGTTGAGGATGGTCTTTTAGTATGTGGCGATAGATTGGTTCCCCTTGATGTGCTTAGAGCCAGGTTGATCTTGGGCGCACATGAAAGTCATTTAGGCAAAACCTTTACTAAGAAAAGATTACGTGAACACTTGTGGTGGCCACAAATGGACAAAGATGTTGACGTGTTTGTTGGGGAGTGTGTTGTGAGTTCTAATTCTGAGAAGAGTTTGAAGGTCCGAACACCACCTCTTCAACTCATTGAGTTACCTAATAGGCCCTGGGAAACCATTGGGATTGGACCTTTCAATAGGCTTCCTGCTAATTCCAGATTTGCAATTGTAGCCATAGATTATTATTCGAAATGGCCAGAAGTATGTTTTATTAATGAACCCAATTCAAGAAATATTAGTGACTTCTTGAAAGATCTTTTCTTGCGTGAAGGGTTTCCGTCCACAATTTTAAGCGACAATGTGGTACAATTTGTCAGTCAGGAGTTTGATCGTTTTTTACGCCAAGGTGGTATTACACATTTCAAAGGTGCGCTCTATCACCCACAAACCAACAGCTTTGTGGAGCGTATGAATAGAGTACTTAACATCTGTGTGCAGTGGGCTTTAGCTGGAAAGTGTAACATCCAGAATGCTGTGAGATCCATGTTATGGTTCTATCGCACCACACCTCGCTCGTCTACCAAAGTGTCCCCTTACGAAATATTGTGAGGGAGGAAACCTTACTCAAAAGTTTGTCCTGGATGGATGTCCAAATGGGTAAAAATGGACTCTCTGTGTGATGTGAATGAGTTTGTGAGACATGTGGCTCAAGCCCAATATTGCCAGAAGTCATATTTTGACACCAGGAAAAGATCTTTTTCTCAACCATTTGCTATTGTCGATATTGTAAGCATTAAGATTCCTGTTCACAGTAGAAAGGGCAGCTCAAAATATTCTGAACCTTTCACTGTAGACAAAGTATGTGTGAATGCTATAAGAGTTCATTTTAAGAACTGGTGGAATGTCTCTAGAGTTGTAAAGGTCACTGGGCGCACTAATCAAAATTGCACCAATCAAAATTCACTGTGCAGTCGAGCTGAGGATTCCTCTTCTTCTTTTCCCACTATGGTGGGTTTACGCAAGAGTTGCCGTCAATGCTTTGCTCCTGCTAGGTATTGTTAGAGTTTTGCTTTCCTCTTCTTTCTCTTCTCTTTCATTATTCTTCTTTTCTTTCTCTTTTTGTTTTTCTTTATCTTCTGTGTTTTATCGTTTATGAGGAGGAGGATAATGTAGTATCTTTCTCCCATGTTTAGAATGCTTGTGCCATGATGTCCTGGCCAAAGGCATTCTACTTGGAATTCTATGTTTGGAATATTTAGCAGTTACTGTGACTTTGTTGTTGATGGAGCCAGCTGCTGCGCAGCACCTGTTAAGACAAATACATTTCATCTTCAACTCTCATTGTACATTGGTGTTACTTACTACACTGACCAAACAGTCATTGTGCACTTAGGAATGGGCACACCAGCCCTCCCCTGCCCTGTTCCGAGAGCAGAGCAGCCCCACCTAACCGCCCGCCTGCAAAGCAGCACAAACATAAAATGATAATAACTGAAAGTTATCATAATTTTCTGTTACCTCTTCTTGCACCGCTTGCCGGGGTAACACTCCTCTTTGATAGTGGAGGATATGCCACTGGATGTCCGGAAGTTTGGAGCATATTCTGCTCGGAGCTCCATGACTTCCAAAGCTTACTTGTTAGGCTCTAGAATAGAACATCTTATTAAAGCAGCGGATTGGTTAGAGCTGGGAATATTCTCCAGCAGGAAATAACGCTAACAGAGAAAAGGCTTTCATTAGGAGTCTATGCTGCTCAAAAAAGATCTTCTATGGGCCATATTCAACTTGTTAAATCTTCAGAGATTACGGCCCAACCTTTAATTCATGCAGATATTCTAGATCATTCACAGGGGGCTACGGGGGGAATAGCCCTAAGTCCAATAATAGAAGTGAGGGCTGTACACAATCAATCATTTGTTGAGTGTATTACTGATGTGGTAAATGATGTTTCTGTGGCTGTTCAAGATAGGAGTGTGACACCACCAAATCCCCCTATTGTGCCCAGTCGTCCTGATGATATTCGCTCTCACATTAACATCCACGCAATTACTAACACAAGGGAAATTTGTGAGACTTGATCCACTAGGCCAAAAAGGCCGGCCAGTAAATGTATTGGAGCAAATGGCAGGCGGGTTGAGCACTTGGCAAAACGTACAAGGGGTGACCCAGCAACTCGGTCACAAAGTAAGACCAAAGGGAAAAGTGAAGCCCCCAAGTCCAAAATGACAAGTATTCTTGATGCCAGTCATTATCACGAGGAAGTTGTTACCTCTATTGTAAGTGACCCATGTGATCCAAGGGGCTCCCAGGATTTCTGGGTGCGCATGGAGTCACTGATATTGTCGTCTCTTGCCCCCTTTTGATCCAAGCTAGAGGTCTTGGAGAGTACGTTTAGTAGTTTGGCCAAAGAGTTTAAAGAAGAAAATAGAGTACACCAATTAAAGGCGAGGGGAGAAGGCATACCCTCCACTCCTATAGGGAATTTAGAGTTAGGTGAGACTTTGAGCAAGCAGGGAAATTCTACCGCTGCAAACCCTCTGAATACTGGGAATGTTAGGAAAGTTGCCCTAAAACCGCTAGTGTCAGATGGGAGTGTGCCTCTTGATAGCCAGACACGAGCAGTTGGCGAATCTCAGCAGAATCCAGCCCAAAAAAATTAATCTACAACACCCAGGGGTGAATCGTGCAAGCTGTGAATAACCCAACTGGACTGAAAACCGTGCCTAAAACAGGGCAAGCATGTGGGCCTGATAACCAAATCCACGGCTGTGGGCCGAAACCAGCTCAAGACGTTATAGATTTACCCCCAGCAGCAAGCCCCCTGGTGGTAGTCCTGGATGATGTCCCCCCATTGAGGGTAGACCAAACTGAGACTTGGGCCGAGCTAAAGAACAACACTGTGGATTGGCTTATTAAGAACAAAGACTTTAGACCCTTTCTTTCAAACCATATATTAATTGTTCACAAAGTGGCCTGGCTTGGGAACTCGCCTAAACAAATAAGGGGCGACTGTGTCATCATTAGTTTTAATAGGTGTGATTTTGTTCAAATGGTTTTGGAAGCACAGGATTATTTTTTTATTACCACATGTATTGCTGCTCTTCCTTTGGGCTATTTCTATAAACCACAAGCAAGATTACTAGGGGGGATTCATTTACCAACTCCAGTATCTAACAGATATGAGGTTCTATCTGGTTTAGACGACCAAGGCTGACTGCAGGACAGGCATGAGCCGAAATGCAACAGCCAGTTACTAGACAAATGACAGAGGGGAGTTTGACGCCCATTATAGCTAACCTTGTTACAGAGCCCACTCACCAACCTGCCCAATCCAATTTAGTGAGTACACTGACCTTGGGGGAAAATATACCAGGGCAGACCGCAACCACGAATAAAGTAGAGATCCTCTCATGGAACATCGCTGGGCTACGGTCAAAAAGAGGGGATATAAATTGGGAGGGATTTTGTCTACATGTCATATCATTTTGTTGCAAGAAACATGGGAGGCTAGAGATAGTTATCATTTAGATGGTTATATCTCCTTTAATAAGTTTGCTGAACCATCGTCAATGGGAAGATCGAGGGGGGGGGGGCTTTTGCTATTATTTAGTTTTAAATTATTATATAGCCCAGAGTTAGTTGTGACAAATTCTCCAAATATTTTAGCAGTTAAGTTGGAGGGAAATAATAATCTCCCAGCCTTACTAGTGGTAAATGTTTACAATTCTTTTGCTAGGGCAGATGAATTAGATCATTTAAAAGCACTGTCCTCATTTTTAGATGACTTTGAAGCAAAAAATCATGCTCCTTACCATCTTATAAATCGTGGAGATTTTAATATACATGTTTGTCACCTAAATTGCTTGCAAAGTATTGAGTATGAAGTCGCCCTGCAGGGGCTCACATATTTTGAACATACGAGAACCGGGTTGTATCTAGAGAGTCTTTTAGCTGCCCACTACTTGTTTTGCACTGAGCAATCAGACATTTTAAACCCGATTCCAACCTATATAGGTTGAGGCCATGACAGCATTATTGATTACATTCTAGTGTCATGTCCCTTGATGGACCGTATTGGCTCTTTTGGAGTTAGACAGGTTGGGATGAGTGATCACAATCCCCTTAGGATGGTCATTAAAATCGATGCCCTTAAATGTGAGTTTCCTATGATTCTTATCTCAACTTCTAATATAGTTGCTAATTGTCAGGGTCGAAGGCTGAGATGGGAGGTAATTGCTCCGGCGGATTTTCTTGGTAACTTATATAATAGTAACCGTGAAGATTTTACCCTCTGTTCCAATATGGGCGCTGAATCTAAAGAAATTGTAGGTGCATTTGACCGCATCACTAGTCAAATAGCGGTCAATCTGACTTGGCGGGGCAAACCAAGGCCAAAGAAATTAAAAAATTGGTTTGACAAAGTATGCACAATTGCACACAATGCCCTAATGGTGGTCCTGAAGGATCCTGTAAGGGATACTATTAGGATCACTGAAGCTAGGAGGATTTAAAAAAGCAATTAAATCACGGAAAATCAAGCTTAAGGAGATGGCTTGGGATGAGCTGAGTGAAGCTAGTACCCTAAAAAGTAGTACCCATTTCTGGAAAGTAATAAATAGTCCCATTTTTGATGAGGCAGACAATACTATTAAGGACCGCCTCATCTCTCCAGAAAAAGGGGTGGAACATTTTAGTGGCCTGTACTCTGTAAATACTCACCTGTCACCTACTCCTCATAGGATTTTCATCAGGCCCCAAAAATTATCTTCCGAGAGGAGGAAGTTATGGAGGCAATTCCATCCACAGCTAAGGGGAAAGCACCGGGCCCGGATGGGGTCCCAGCGGATTTGTATAGGGCTGATCCAAGTGTGTGGGCAAAGATTTTAACTTGTGTTTTTAATGCTGGCACCAAGGCTGGTTTCCCAGCGTCTTGGGGGAAAGCAGTCATAGTCCCAATATATAAAAAGGGTCCAAGAGAAGATCCGACCTGGTATAGGCAAATCTCACTCTTGGACTCTGCTGCTAAGATTATGGGAAAAGGTATACTAGCGCGTCTCACATATTGGCTGGATAATAACTCCATCATTTCTGACTTGCAGTATGGTTTCAGACAGGGGGAAAGTATGGTAGGCCAATGCCTCAATTTACATTTGGTCATAGGAAAGTACAAGGTTGTAAAGCAGGGGGACATCCATTTAGCTTTTATGGATTTGTCCACAGCTTTCAACCTTGTAAATAGGAAAAAGCTATGGGCCTCTCTTTCTGACATCGGGCAGGAACCTACTCTAGTATCCTTCCTGGCTGATATACATGCGAACAATACTGCAGCGGTCCGTTATAATGAAAAAGGGAGTTTAACTGAAGCGTGGCAAGTTAAACGTGGAGTAAGGCAAGGATGTATCCTTGCACCTTTACTGTTCTCGCTTTATATAAATAACTTGGGAGATGCATTAATATCATCTTGCAAAGATATCCCAAGAGTAGGTTTAAAAAAGATCCCAGCATTATTATATGCAGACGATGCAGTTTTGGTGGGCAGAACAGCAAGAGGGCTGCAATTGCTTTTAGACCGTTTTATAGTTTTATGGACTCTCTCGATTTAATAACCAATTTCAAGAAGTCACACTCTATGACGATAGGTGGTAAGCGGGCGAAAAAGGCAAGATTTTTCTGAAAAGGCCTGGAACTCACTAAAGTACCAACCTTCCCATATCTAGGGATAGTATTTGATGAAAGAAGGTCATGGGTTATGCAGCGTGCTCTTAAAAATAACAGCCTATCTAGATCCATAGGGGCCGTCTTGGGTTTTGCAAGGCAGATAGGTTCAAAGCCACTCCCAGCCCTCATGAAAATATATAATGCAAAGTGTGTCCCCATGGCGTTATATGGGAGTGAAGTATGGGGCTACACAGATGCTAGTGAAATACAAGTAGCAGAAAACATCTTTTTACGAAAATTGCTGTCGCTCCCAGAATCTGCTGCTACTTTTAACATACATGAGGACGTAGGCGTTGGTTACATTCAAGACCAGATAGCTGTGGCCCCAATATTAGGTTGGCTATGAAATTGGGCGCAACAATCACCTAACCTAAATCAATTGATAATCCAGGACTGTATGTCTCTAGACAGAGCCCTTGACATCCTGTGGCTCAGATATATTAAAACACAAATGGATATATTGGGCAGTCCCGACCTGTTTACAAACCCGAGGGCGTTAAGCAAGGTGGCTATTAAAGCCATAAAATCCCATTTTCTAAACAGGTCAATGTTATTGAGGGAAGAAGGGGAGCTGGTTAAACCTTCAGTCAGGAGCTTTGTGATGCTGAGCACAGGAAGAGGAATTCAGCCATACTTGACTTATATAAACAAGCCATTTCATTTGTTTGTATTGACAAGATTCAAGTATTACATGCTTTACATGGCTATTATCTTTCCCAAGAGGTTTTTCCAAGGAGGGAGTTCTTGGGCCCTGCCCCTGTGATTACTGTTCAGAGCCCAATACTTTACATATGTTTTTTTCTGCGATTTCTATGTTTTAATACGCAAGAAATGTATATTGCCATTGTTAAAGGGTTACAACTTTGAGCAGGTTAGGCCGGCCTTTGCATATCTGCAATGCCTGAGGTCCTTGTTGGTGTGCTTTGGGGTAGCTGGCTACATCACAGGGGCAATTAGACAAAGAAATAAGATGCAGTAAATGTGACATCAATTCCCCATCTTTCTACATATAGTGACTTTATGAAAGAGGACATTTGTTCATATGAAATGTATTAAATGATTAGGGAATTTTAGAAAGCATACTCAATGGGTGACAATATATATATATATATATTTTTAATTATTCATTTAAACTCCAAGTATTATTTTATTGTGAGGTTAGGCAATTTAAATGGCTTTTTGCATTAATCATAAGATACGCATATTTGTATTCTGTCAAATACATTTAATTATTGTATGTAATGTATTTTTATGCTATGAAATTTTGTGTTATACTGTGCTTTGATGTTTTAAACTTTTAACCGAATAAAGCTTGTATTGACTGACTGACTGACTGGTCCTCGGAATCAACATTTAAGAAGTTTTATTACAAACCTATTGTGAATATTGTTTCTGTGGCTAAGCTTTGAACAAGCATGATTTGAGCATTCAGTCCTGCTGTAGAATGAAAGGTTTTCTAGCTCATGTTTCAAGAATTAGTTCTATTAATTACAAGGAGGCAAGGAGTATCCCACACAGGATACTGCTACTATTGTTGTTATGATTCCATTATGAATGCTATTGCAACGATTCAAAAGAATATGAATATAGTAATTTAAGCGATTGATTAATTAAATGGTTGATTACGCATCCTGATTGTTTAAGCAGAATATTCGAAACTCTGATACTTATGAATTTCCTATGGCGGGATCAGAACAGAAGCAAGATTAACAAAAGAATATGGAGCAACATACATGCAAGTGGTTCCTGGACTGCAAGCAGTTTGATAGATGTTGAGTGAAGTTCCATGTTTGAATTCCAGTCATATGTGGAAAAATTACAGTTTAAGTTACATAAAGAATGAAAAAGACATGCAAAAAAGACGTAGTAAAATGGTGTCTCAAAGTTTTGAGGGTAAAGGTCTACAATGACTGATAGACAGACTGACAAAGTGTTGTATATTATGTCATGCACTGAGAAAAACACACTTTGCATCTTAAGTGTCCATGCAAATCCTTTTTATTGCATGTCCTTTTTACAGACACTTGAAACAGTTTATCTTCAATTTGACTGGTAATCATATTCAAAGAACATCATATGCTTGCTTACAAGTCTTCATAATATTTTCAGGAAATGGTTTGCTTACACTTACACTTTTTTGTAGGCACATTATCAGGCTTTGGCACATTTTGTACAAGGACTAGGTGCACTGCACAAAATGTCATTGTTTGTTGTTGTCTGTTCAGCGACAGCTCTGTTTGGGTGGAATCAACAATGACAACTAGACCATAACTCAGGCCAAATGGGTCCAGTTCATTATGTAAACTACACCAAGCCTTTGTTTAGACAGAGGAGCATTTTGATGGGTTGTTGAGGTCGCCCTATGCTGGAATTCAAGGTTTATTGTGCTAGAGGGGAACTGGGCTTTGACCCTCTCTGATACGATTAGATTTGCAGCCATGTTAGTACTGCTGTCATTCTCTTTCAGCATCTCTGTAGAGTTCCATGGCATTTTAGAGCTGCATTATAATTCCCGAAAGCTCTTTGTGTCCTGGCAGATAAAACGTGTCCCTGTAGTAAGCTTGACGGTTCTGATAAGTTCGTGCCTCATGGGCCATGGATACATCTTCTACTGTTCCTTCTTTGAGCTGTGGGCCATAGAAAGTGAGATATTCGCTTGGTCTCCGTCACTCAAAATGGGAGCCACTCCACCTTCACAGGCCTCATGTTTGTGTATTGTCTTGTTAATCGATGGTGTGACGAGCTGAGAAATTGTGACAAGTTTTATCAAAAAGGGGTAACCCTGTGTCCCTCAGAACCTGGGTAGGTGTGGTTAAAGACAAAATTGGTTCTGTCGGGTGACCGAATATATTGCTTTTAAGAAAGGCTAGGTTAGCTCAAAGCACAATGTAATAACTCAAGTGCAGTTAAATTGAATGAAACCTCTCTGAAGACAAATATAGTTCAAGGTATTTATATAGGAAACAACGTTACGTATGTAAAACACCGGAATTACTTCATTCCATTTTATACAAATTCTAAGAACAAGTGAAAAGTGACTGTAAGTGAATAGAGTGACTAGTGCAAAAATTGAGTGACACTTATATACAATTATATACAGTACTACACATGGAAAAAGGTTGGGGGGAAGGAACAATTTTGAATTGGCGGTCAGAGATCTTAGTTAAAGCTCCAAGGAGACAGATGATTATTGTGCCCGTTCCTGGAGGTATCTTGACCAGTGTTATGCGTCGACGTTTCGACCCTAATGTGCCCCAGTTGGTGGTCACGGCGGGTCTTTATCAAGACAGGGGAGGGGGGTGACCTAGAAATGAATGATAATAGTGGGTTTCAGAGAGGAAGATGGAACATTAGTATATGTAGACAAAATCAAGTGAGTGCATTATACTCACACGGGGGGGTATTTTGATTCACAGGAGGCAAGTAAGTCACACCCTGGTCTGGATTGCCAGCAGGTCAATCTGGGAGAAAAGGTAGCTAAAGTAAGTCCCTTGGTAAAAGGCATGTTCAATTTAACCATGGCTCTATGGGATAGATCATGCATTACCTAAATGTCTCATGCATTAACTACATATAACATGGGCGTAGATAATAATTTTGTGTGCCTAATTGCGTGCAAAAGAAACCTAGGAACTCCATTGTCCAAAGAATTAATGGCATAAATAGACACGCTTATGGGGCAAAATGGGTAACCCCCTCAGCAATACTCTTGGTTTGATGTGGCAAAGTGCCTCGGTCAACCACCAGGTGTGTGTGGCATTTGTAAAAACAGAGTGCTATTTATAGAACAAGGCGATCGTGGTGCCGATAATAAAGGGTTACGAAGTGCCTCAGTCAAACACCAGGTGTGTGTAGCATATTTTAAAAAACCAGAGTGCTATTTATACAACAAGGCAGATCATGGTGCCGATGTTAGAGGGTTAAAACAGTGCCGGGGAGTGACTGCCAAAGGCACTCGTCGGTAGAGAACGACACGCCGTATGGGGAAAGCTTACCACAAATTCAAGTAGAAACGAGAGGGTAGCGCTGCTCACTCTCGACACCTCGAGTACCGTCTGGCATCAGTTACGGAGACTCGATTGAGGAAGGTGCGGGGCGCGAGGACGTTGTGCACGTCGGTCGCATAGCAACGCCGTAGCGTCAGCGAAAGGCCGTGTCCCCAACCCCATTGGCTGAGGAGTGCAAGCCCCTGGGTAGCTAAGCAACGCGATGAGAAATACTATCACGTTCGGGACCGCGTCAAATGACGACTTGCGCAAACAAAGCAGCGCGTTGGGGGGATTCTCTGGAGACGCAATTAGAAACCGCCTATATTAGCAGAAAGGAGCATAAATACAATATTAACAAGTCAAAATGAACCATTGGAAATGAAACATTTAAGAGTTAGACAATTATTGCAGTCATGTGACGCTGAAATGATGCAACATATGGAATATCACAATATTAACTAGTCTAAATGAAACATTTAAAAATGAAACATTTAAAATTAGACAGTTGTTGCAGTCATGTGACGCTGAACTGATGCAACATATTGAAGGTCAAGTCCAGCATGTCTATGGCAACATGTAATTCATACACAAAAGAGGCTTGTCAAGGGTGACGCTAATTAGAAAACAAATCACAGGTTCATGTTTAAGGAAATACATTCATATTCATAGCAAACCCATCTGCCGGGAGATCTCCTCATGTTCATTTAAACCTTGACCCACAGAGTTAAGAATGTGGATCCATTTGCACTCCTTTCTGTTAAGTGCAGAGGTGATGGAGCCACCACGCGAGTTTGTATTGATTTTTTCAAGTATGCGCCAGCGTATACTGTTTGGATCATGATTCTGGCTAACAAAGTGGTCAACCATAGAAATTGTGACAAGTCACAAGAGGTTTGTGTTTACTCTGCTCTTCCCAGTGCTTCTACATCACATGAATCATGGCATCTGTCTTGCTCTTGTGCATCATCAGTAGATGTCACCACCAGGAAAAAGAGGGGGCTGTCCTCTCAAGCATCTTCATCTAGATGGCACTGCGAAGTTTATCGTAAATGGTTCTTGTTGTGGTTCTTGTGGTTCTTGTGACCCATCAATGTGAGCAACAGGAAGGAGCCACATGGTTGTCTTGTTCTTCTGATTGAGCTTAGTATCACGATCTGTGTACTACTGAAAATAAAGGCACATTCACTAGCACTGAATGCAATATCTTCCACTTCTCATATGTGATTGCTGGCTCACATAGCATCACTCAATAAATCAATCAATCAATCATAGCATTTGTAAAGCGCACTACTCACCCGGAGGGTCTCTAGGCACTTGGGGGAAGGGGGGTCTGCTATTGCTCGAACAGCCAGGTCTTGAGTTGTCTCCTGAAGGCGAGATGGTCCTGGGTGAGCAGGAGGTGGGTGGGAAAGGAGTTCCATGTCTTGGCCGCCAGGTAGGAGAAGGATCTTTCTTCTCATGAGGAATAACGTTACAATATAATGTGTGCCACTGTGCCCTTGGCCAGTCACAACATTATTTAGCACATCTCTTCATTAGCAGATATATCTATCTGGTAGGGAGATGAGTGGGTTTGGCCATGTCCTTCATAATGTGTTTGGGCCAAACCTCACAGGTGGGAGAAGTACCATAGGAGATGGGTATTGGGACACTTATTTGAATGACCAAGGCTGCGTAGGGGAAGTGCTCTGAGAGTCACGGTTATAGGTGTGGTACCAGAATAGAGTTGTTAATATCATACTGTGTTCTAAATATCTGCAAAAGTATTACCCGAGTTATTAATAGAATAACTAAACCCAATGGGCTGCTATTCTAAAAGATGTCTGTTTTAGCCGATATTTATGACAACAATAATGTGACATGCAGCCTAATGATATGGATGGCAACCAATGTCCTGCACCATTCAATTAGGGCAATTTATTTATAGATGGACACCTCAAGGTCCTTAACTACTAAGTTTTACTAAGTACATGTAAGTCACATCCTTAATTGAAGTGTTCATGTGTGTCCTACCCATGCTTATCTGCTCCTCTAAGATTCTCTTACCTGCCTTGCCAAAAGTCATCCATGCAGGTTCCTGAATCTCTCCCCAAGTCTTTGCTGCTTCCCTTTGAGTAGCCTATTCACTGTTTTCCCGATTCACTCCCAGCGACTCTGCCCCCTACCAATGTCCCACTAGATCTATGCCCCTGCTGCTTTTACCTCTGACCTTGTTTTTATTTTTTTTTATTTTTTATTGACGTCTTGGATAATCAAGCCAAATCAGACACTAACATATCATATGCTAGCCAAAATATACAGATACCAAAACAAATTCAGAAGCCACACATAAGGCCATCTCATGAAGGTTAAACACAGAAAAAAGAAAAAAACAACATAATCAATTTGAATCAGTTAAAATCGAAATACGAACCCGGATTTTCTCAAATTTACGAGTCGCCCCAACTCTTTGAGCATACAAATGTTAACTAATTCTGACTTTTTGCATTTTATAGCGCCATTCATGTAGATTGGGGCAATATTGTGAACGCCAGTTCTGAAGAATTAGCGATCTCGCTACAGCCATAGCTATATATATTAGTTTAACTAGTTGCCCCTCTAACATCAATTCAGGATCAAATCCAAACAAAATCAATTTAAAATTAACCGAAATTGATATTTTACACTGGTTTTCTATATATGCAAATATTTCTTCCCAGAAAGGTACAATTTTAGAACAATGAGCAACAACATGAGACCAATTAGCAGGGTTATAATGCAGACATCTATAACAGTTGGAAGACCAGTTAGGATACATTTTACTAACCATTGCCGGAGTGAAGTACAGAAGCCATTTACTAAAAAACAGCATTCTGCGCCAATTGGCACCTCTTAAAACAGAAAAATTCAGAACATTAATTCTCTTCCATATAGCAGGGGTTAATACCATATTTTCCTGCCCTTGTCACTTATTGGTTGCTTTTAGACATAAATCCGGGTCCCTATTCGCGGTTAAGCATCGTTTCCACTCCCCCGGCTTTCTTTCTCGTATTAAACAGAATAAATCATTGAATAACGGAGCAGGGGAAGAAAGGAGGGAAGGGTCTAGTTGGATCAAAACTCCATAAATCAACTTATACGATCCCAGCAATAGGAAATTACCTTGAACCAGGGTTCACATATCAGACATCCTAATCCAAGCGCCATCTTTCATATAATCGCTTAACATCTTAAACCCTATCTTCTGCCATTTTTCTAGCAGATCCATGCTAATATCCACTCCGAAGAATGAGAAAGCCGAGCAGAGGGAAGAGGATGTATTGAGAATTGAAAGGGAGTATCTCTTTAGGAGTGCTGTACGTCTCTTAAAAAACCAGTGCAGCACCTTATACCTGACTGTTTTTGGTGATTTAAATAATTTAAGTTGGGAGGGAATCTGGGTTTCTTCACAAATCAAATCAATGAAAACATTTATAAAAAGTTGCTGATTGTTATCCTTGAATCTGGTCATGAATTGAGCTAAATATGCATTATAATAGTCTTTAAGGTTGGGAAGGGCCAGCCCACCTTGTCCCTTATCTTCGAATAAAGTATTCAAGGCAATACAAGGCGTCTTTTTTGCCCAAATAAAGGAAGAAAACAAGGGTTCAGCATTGGAGAAGAATGATCCCGGCAGAGCACAAGGTATGGTTGAAAATAAAAAATTAAATAAAGGAAGGACCGACATCTTAATTAGTGCGACCTGACCAATAATAGTTAATGGTAAAGGATTCCATCTTTCGAACATTGCTCGTACCTTCTGCAACAATGGTATAAAATTCAAGCTGTAAAGATCTGAAACTGCGGGAGAGAACATAACCCCCAAATATCTTTTGGATTTGTTATTAATGCATGATCTTAAATCAGGGTGAATTACAGGATTAATGCCCCCGCAAACTAGGATTTCGTTTTTTTTTTGTTTATCCTATAGCCCCCCAGCGCCTCAAACTCTTCAAATATTTGAAGTGCATGAGATTGACATTGCATTTCCGGCTTAGTTAGCAAAATGATATTGTCTGCATAAAGTTTGATTTTAGGCATCAAATTAATAGGGGGGAATAAAAGAGGATCTTTCCTGATTGCAGTTGCTAAGGGTTCAATAAAAAAAGCAAATAAAACCGGAGACAGTGGGCAGCCTTGTCTAGTACCGCGTTTAACCGATACTAGCCCCACAGACTCGGCATTGATTATAATATTAGCCCTAGCCCCTGAATAAAGACTACGAATCAAATTTATAATTACCTTTGGGATAGCGAAGTGCTGTAAAATAATAAAAAGTGTCTCCCATACCACCAAATCAAAAGCTTTTGCGGCATCAAATAATAAAATTAAAGCGGGGATCTTACCTGACTCAAAAAATCCAAAGCCTCTGCTAAAAAATGAGTGTTAGTCAACAGCTGCCTGCCGGCAAAAAAGCCATTCTGGTCTGCGTGAATCAAATCTGAAGAAAAAGAGTTAAATCGTGTAGATAATAATTTAGTGGTAATTTTGTAATCTGTGTTCAGTAGCGTGATGGGTCTATAAGAATTTGGATTGTTGGGGGGTTTACCCTTTTTAAGAAAACTTACTACTGTTCCTTCCCTGAAAGAATCCGGGATATGTCCACCAAACAACATAAAGTTTAATAATTGGACGAAAACATCTGCGAAGGAAGTAAAAAAAAGTTAAAAAACTCTGAGGGAAACCCATCCGGTCCGGCCGCTTTCCCTAGTGGAAGCTGTTGTACAACTTTCTCTACTTCCTCTCTAGTGAATGGAGTTGCCATACTAATTTGATCTGCAGGGGAAAGAGTGGGAAGAGAGTACTTTTCCAGATAATTCAATAATTTTTGATAATCTATCGTCGATTGAGTATTATAGATCCTTTTATAGTGTGCGACCATTATTTCTCCAATTTCAGCTGGAACCGATGTATCCCTAGGAGTGTCTGGAGAATATAGAGAGTGTATAAGATTAGACGAGGCTTGCTCTCTGGCCTGCCACGCCAGGAGTTTGCCAGTAAAGTTACTCTCTTCATAAATTTTTTGTGAGCTCTTGCGAAAAATCTCATCACTCTGAGTATAGAGCTCCTGAGAAAGCTCGCGTTTGGCTGCATTTAATTGATCTTGAACCGCTCTAGCAGAATTTTGTTGCCTGAGTACAGTCAGAGCCTGAATTTTTTGTTGGAGCAATTTATTTTTATTCTTAACTGCTGAAAGATCTCCTGCATCTCTACCAATCACCAGGCCGCGAATATATGCCTTAAAAGAGTCCCACACATAGTTAAGGGGGGCAGTTCCCATATTCCGAAAAAAAAGACTGATATCTCAGTTTTACTAGCCTCCACCCAATTGTCATCAGTCAAATATTTTTTATTAAAGACCCAACGTTTAGGGGTTCTTGCCTTATCTACCAATCCCAGTTCCATAATAATCATAGCATGATCCGAGAACCCGTTGTGAAGCAACGTCTGTTTAGAAAAAATGATTTGACGTGAAATTAGAAATAAATCAATTAGTGAGGAGGATTTAAATCTACCGGACCAACAAGTATATTCTTTTTTGTTCGGATTTTGATTACGCCAAGGGTCCCACAGGTTAAATAGCAACATATTATTCTTAATAGACCTAAGAGATTTAGGTTTAAATTGTGTCTTCGATTTGCTGGATGAATCCAGCTCTCTGTTCATCGTAATGTTGAAATCCCCACCAATAATAATCTCACCCTTGACCTTCAACAAAGAATGAAAAAACTCCTCATATATCTCTGGTGTATCCTCTGTTGGAGCATAAAAACTCACTAACGTAACAGGTTTAGTTCTATTTGGGATCACACAGGTGGCCCAGCACCAACGGCCCGACCCCCCTTGTTCGACTTGACCCAACTGGGCCTCGAATTTTTTACTAACAAATAACGCCACTCCCCTCTGTGACTCTGAACATGAAGAGAATACTCTACACCTCCAGGTTCCTTAGCGCGTGACCGCTACGCTGGAGTTCCACGCCTCCTCGTAGCCGGAGTTCCGGTTCCTGACTAATCCCTCACCTCGCGGTCAATGGAGGAGCTGTATGGCGTTCTGCTGGCATTCTCCGTGTGAGGCGGCTCTCTGATGAATGGCCGTATTTGTTCTAGCCGAGGACGTAGAGCGGAGCAGCGCCCAGGTCTGAGTGAGCTTTCCTGAAAGCACGATAAGGAGCAGGACGCTTGTGCCGAGCAGCGTCTCTTCTCCCTTGATCTGCGGTGAGATGGGATACAAAGTATCGACTGTTGGATACTCATAACCCCGAGCCTTGTCGCTTTAAGCAGGCAGAGGACTGTGCTGCCTGGTGGCGTTTTGTTCAGTGCTGCCCGGCTGAGCTCCGCTTGATCTGTAAGGCTTCCCTCTGCCTCTGAGGCTGCAGATGAATGTGCGGCGGCAGCTGTTTGGGTGCTATATTTGTCCTAAGAAGCACGGAAACACATTAGAGGCTATCTGGATAGAGCCTTTGTTTTTGCCTTTCTAAATTCGAATAGCTTCGGCAGGTATCCAGCTCCTAGTACTTTTGCTGGCTTTTCTGGGTTAAATTTTTGGAGATAGATTTTTTTTTTCTTCTCATTTTCATCAAGTTAAAAACATTTCACTGATTTTCTGGCGGGATGGGCAAGCAATTGAATGCCTGAGCCAAAGTGCGAATTAGACGCCAGCAACTTAAGGATGATGCCGTCGCTACAAAAAAAGCAGATACAGGTGCTGGGAAAGAAGATTCGCTTGTTGATATTTCTGGAACCTCGGGTGTCGAGTAGGAGACGACGGATTCTGCTTTTTCCATCCCATCTCAACTGATTTCCTCGAAAAATCCGTCACAAGAGCTAGTTGGGGTAGTACTAGACGCAAATAGAAGCGAAATGAGCGAGGTGCCGGATAATCCTTTGCAACCGGGGGCCTCCAGAGGCGGAGTGTTAAAGATGGCCCCTAAAGTCTCTAAAAATTTTCCATTATTTGAGAGAAAAACTGACAACGTAATGACAGTTCCTCTCCCATCGGTGGGTTTAAACTCAAACTCTAATGGCCTACCGGAAGGGGAGGTCAGATCCAGTCAACCCACTATTATCAATGGGGCCAAAACTCTCTCTTCTTTGGATCTACCGGGCTCGCCAGAAAGTAATCAGATACAAGCGGAAGTGTTGCCACAATCGGATCTCATAGTCGCCTCCTCCCCTGGTGTGCTAAGTCCGATTTTAGGAATGGAGACCGAGACCACAGGAGAATTCCAGCTCTCGGTTAAAGATATGCCTAACATGATACTAGGTGAAGTGAGGGAGATGAAGCAGTCACAACAATCTGATCTGGCCCTTATCAACCAAAGACTAGACAAAATTGAAGAATCGATCTCCTCCTTTCCTGTTCGGCTACACGAAGCAGAGACTAGGATTTCGGACCTGGAGGATCATAAGAGCGATGTAAAAAAAGAGGTTACATCTCTTTCCAAAACTTCTAAGTCTCTTGAGTTTAAATTGGACAAAATTGAAAACTATAATAGGAGGTCGAACCTCAGAATCGTGGGAGTTCCCGAGAAAATTGAGGGTTCTGACATGAAACAGTGGCTTACCTCCTTCTTTCTCCGGGAGGTCATTCCAGAATTCAAAGGCGATTTAACGATTACACGCGCCCATCGTGTCCCTGCACAGCCGTTTCCCAACTCCACTCTACCTTCGACTATTCTTGTTAATTTTTCAGATATCCGAGTGAAAGAAACTATTCTTTCTAAGGCCTTCAAACAAAGGCAATTTTCGGTTAACTCTTCCACTAAATGCCGTATCTTTTCGGACATGTCTGCTGCAGTGGCTAGGAGGAGGAAGGAATTCGTAAAAATGCTGCAATTGTTTAAAGACAGGGGAGCGCAAGCAATGATTGCTCAGCAATCAAAATTGAAAGTTTTGGTGAAGGGCAAATTCCACTTATTCACGGACATTGATGAAGCACAGGGGCTGCTACGTTTGATCTCCCAGGATTAATGTTCCATGTTTGCGAGGCTGTCTAATGAACTCTTGTACTGGGTGCATTCTTTTTTTCATGAGACATGGAAACTAGCAGGATGGCAATATATGCTCTTAAGCCTGCTCTGTCTGTATAGGGGAGGAGGGGCGGGGTCAGGACTGGACTCATAGGAAGGTCAAGGGGTGCTAATCTAAGGCACCTTAAGGGTAGGGGTGGTCCAGCATGGTCAGCGTGGGGAAAGGGCCATAAAGGAAGGGTGGGTTACAGGGGTTGGGGGGGGAGAGGAGGGCAGGGGGCACGAAACCAAAAAATGAAGTCTTGGATATGTGCATGTAATTTCCTTCTTTACAGTTGGGCTAAGTATGTTATGAATACTGGAATGGTGCTTTTGTTGAAAAATGCGGTACCTAATTGGTTTACTATCAGCTTTGGAGTTCGGGTGCAGGATGTTTTTTGTCTTTACTCTTTATTATGGGGCTGAAAATTATTTCTTTTAACGTAAATGGCCTAAACAATAAGAAAAAAATTAGAGCAATAGAATTATGGGTCAAAACGCAACAACCTGATGTGATTCTATTACAAGAGACCCATATACCTAGGTTAAAAATTGAGTAATTCTCTATGTTTAAAAGCTGGACCTCTGACCTTGTTCCTTTACTTGTGCTCTCTATTTCTTCTGGGGGCCTCACCTACTCCCTCTGTCCTGGAGTCATGGCTAGAGAGGGGCGTGCAGCCAGATTGCAGCACCAGAAGAGGGGAAGAGACCTACATAACCTACAGGCTGTGGCAGCTGTACGTTCTACATCACTGGGATAGTTTGTAGACTGTAGAGTGGGAATTAGAGCCCCTGTTCAAATGTACTTTTTTCCCACTGCAGAATATATATTTCCCCATGAACAAAGTCCTTCTCTCACAACCCGGAAAATCAGGAGATAATTCTCTCCTCTTGCCACTCTGGAAGGGGAGTTACACCAGGCCTGTGCTGCAGTAAATTTAGGAACCGTTCCAAGATGGAAAGTCAAGGGCTCGGAGTTAGGAAATGCCGACAAATGTCCATTTATGTTGGTGGTCCCAAACTTTCAAATCAAGAGAGGAAGTTTAGGCAGATTACTTTGTGCACTACATACGACCAGTCACTTGACTTGACTAGTCTTTTAGTAAGAAGTTAACATTGTAGGAAAGCGTGGGAAAATTAATGTAAATGTTTTTGAACTATGAAAAAGCTAAGAGATTGTGCTGGTTCACAAATTGTGCAAATGTCATTCCCATAGGCAGATTCACTATGTGACACTTACACTGCACCTCTGGTGGAAACTTTGCAGCCGAAATTGCATCTAGACCGGTACAATTTTTCAGAATCCCATTCTGTGAAGCAGAATCAAACCTTGTTGATTGGAGGCACAATGTGACTTTTCATATAAGCATTTTAGAGACTCATAATGATAGCAAAATTACAACAGTCTAACAGCAGCAGAAACTGACTGCATGTTCGAACTGCTAATGATCCAAACGTGTATCATTCAAAAATAAAATTGGTACAAGTTGTAAAAGTACTTCAAACGTCATCACTGTGCGTTTAAAACTTTAGAAAGGAGCATAGTGTAAAGCGCACTAAAGATTTTTGACTGCGAGTGTCATGATGATGTGAAGATTGGGTTTATTGTGCAAGAGAAGAGGTCCATCGATAAGTGCAGCTTAGGACACTCTTTCTAAACTGTATACACTTACTTTAAACAGTTATTGGCCCTGAAAGGGGCAAGTATTCTTTTAAACATAAGAGCTCGAGCTGTAAGTACACCAATTATTTGCAGGAGAGCTTTCAGATAACATTTCAATCTATTTGTTCAATCTGCAGTCTGTACTCGCACAGCAAGGGACCTGCAAAACTAAAGTTTGCTGGCTTTCAAAACTGAACAAGCAAAGGAGCATGATATGAGCTGTTTGTGACACTGCTTCGCCAGAGTACCTCTTCTTCTTATGCTCATTTCTTGCAGAAATATTTGGAGTTCAGATGTGCATTTACTTTTATTTTTGCTTTGAACAGAATGCTTCATTATTGTTTCCCGGACAGTTCTGGTGAGGAAAGTCCCACTGCGGATCTGTCACAGGCTGCTGTGGTTTCTCTGTTCTGGTGCATTCTTTTATGGTGCCTATAGTTGAACAAAGAGCATACGAAGTTCAGTTGAGAAAACTTACATTGTAGTAGGATTGTGAGAAAATCTTGTCTTTCTGGAAAGACAAGTAGTTGCTCTTCTGATAGGACTTTCATTGTGCACCTGTCAACAAAAGTTCAGCAGCCAATCATAAGCGTTTCAAGACAAACTAGTGGATTAACCGGGCTGTCTTAAATGGAACACATTTTATGGCGAATCTTGCCTCTGAACATAGGAAAACCACCAGGCAATGAATGTCTGGCCAAACATCGAATGTAGCAGTAGATTGAGGCCTAGATGTATCAACATTACCTTTTGCCATTTCTTAATAGCGATTTTTAACGAATCGCTATTAAGAAATCGCAAAATGTGATGTACGTAGGAAATTGCTGTTTTTTAGCGATTTCTTATTATTCCTTAATTGCGAAATCGCAATTTGCGAATTCGCAAATAAGGAATAATTTCCCATTCATTCCTATGGGCCAGGAGGCCCATAGGAATGATTGCGAAATAATTCTTAAATTGCGATTCGCATTTTGCGAATCGCAATTTGAGAATTATTTCAAGGGTGCAGGGGTGTCTCATGGACACCCTGCTGCACCCCTGAAACTTACATGTGTGTGCATATGGCACACATACATGCCCTATGGGCATGTATGTGTGTCTCATGCCACCTTCACAATTGCCAAATTGTGAATTTTTGAAAGGATTTCGCAAATGAACACCAATATCAAGTTGGTGTTAACTTGCCATTAACCTGAATTCGCAATTTTAAAAAGCTTCATACATGGCATTTAAGGAATCGCAAAATTGCAATTCCTTAAATGCTTAAGCAAAATAAGGAATCGTAATTTTTTGCGATTCCTTATTTTGCTAATTTTACATACATGCCAAAAGATGCAAAATGTCCGTTTGCGATTCGTTAAGGCCGAAATTCTGCAAATTTCGGCCTTAATGAATCGCAAAAGTCTTGATACATCTAGGCCTTAATTTTTATAAAGTTCTGTGAAAACTAAAAACAATGTGACAGAGTTATATTTTTTTATGCAACGCAACACAGCAAGATATTGTGCCTTCCTGTCCTCTAATTGAGCTGGTGCACTCAGTGCAGTCTAGCAGCAATGCAGACACCCCTGCACTGTGGTGCAAGGGTGCATGCATTGCATGCAGTATTGCTTCTGTGCAAGAAGGGGCACCTTCCGGCACAAAACATTTCTTAAAGGCAATATGCAGCGCACTTAGTAACTCTGTGGGAAGGTGTATCGTTCTGATGCATTCTCAGTTCTACCAGTGTTAGTTGGAATGCATCAGAATTACATGGGAACACCGAAGCTCCACCCATGTAACGCCTCCACCACACAGTGTAATGCAAGGCAGCAACTTGTGCTGCCACCAGATTTACCAATGATTCAGAAAAGGGGGTGGTGATGAACAGAGTGTCTGAATTAAGCAGACCACTCTTACCCAGTCCAAAGATCAGGGCTTGATCCATCACCGTTTTTGAGCTCACTGCACCATCCCAGCTCAGAATTTGGCTATATGCAAATGAGTCTGACCCTGGCCTAGTGCATCATGGGAACAGGGCAGACCAAACTACCAAGCCAATTCTTATACTGGGAAGGAAACAAGCTACCGGGGACCGGTTTCTGGCATTTCAGCCGTCTTCAGCCCGGCTTGCTTGAATCCTGATGGTGCAATGAGCAAGGGACTCACATCTGAGTATACCCTTCCACGCTTATGGTGGACAAAAACGATTCAGAAAAGGGGGTGGTGATGAACAGAGTGTCTGAATTAAGCAGACCACTCTTACCCAGTCCAAAGATCAGGGCTTGATCCATCACCGTTTTTTAGCTCACTGCACCATCCCAACTCAGGTGTGGCAGGGTATACTCAGACATAAGTCCATTTCACACTGCACCATCAGGATTCAAGCAAGCCGGGCCGAAGACGGCTGAAATGCCAGAAACCGGTCCCCGGTAGCTTGTCTCCTTTCTGGTGAAGAATTGGCTTGGTAGTTTAGTCTGCCCTGTTCCCATGATGCACTGGGCCAGGGACAGACTGATTTGCATATAGCCAGGTTCTGAGCTGGGATGGTGCAGTGAGATAAATAACGGTGATGGATCAAGCCCTGATGTTTGGACTGGGTAAGAGTGGTCTGCTTAATTCAGACACTCTGTTCATCACCACCCCCTTTTCTGAATCGTTTTTGGCCACTATAGGTGTGGCAGGGTATACTGAGACATGAGTCCCTTTCTCACTGCACCATCAGGATTCAAGCAAGCCGGGCCGAAGACGGCTGAAATGCCAGAAACCGGTCCCCGGTAGCTTGTCTCCTTTCTGGCGAAGAATTGGCTTGGTAGTTTAGTCTGCCCTGTTCCCATGATGCACTGGGCCAGGGACAGACTGATTTGCATATAGCCAGGTTCTGAGCTGGGATGGTGCAGTGAGATAAATAACGGTGATGGATCAAGCCCTGATCTCTGGACTGGGTAAGAGTGGTCTGCTTAATTCAGACACTCTGTTCATCACCACCCCCTTTTCTGAATCGTTTTTGGCCACTATAGGTGTGGCAGGGTATACTCAGACATGAGTCCCTTTCTCACTGCACCATCAGGATTCAAGCAAGCCGGGCCGAAGACGGCTGAAAGGCCAGAAACCGGTCCCCGGTAGCTTGCCTCCTTTCTTGTGAAGAATTGGCTTGGTAGTTTAGTCTGCCCTGTTCCCATGATGCACTGGGCCAGGGACAGACTGATTTGCATATAGCCAGGTTCTGAGCTGGGATGGTGCAGTGAGATAAATAACGGTGATGGATCAAGCCCTGATCTTTGGACTGGGTAAGAGTGGTCTGCTTAATTCAGACAATCTGTTCATCACCACCCCCTTTTCTGAATCGTTTTTGGCCACTATAGGTGTGGCAGGGTATACTCAGACATGAGTCCCTTTCTCACTGCACCATCAGGATTCAAGCAAGCCGGGCCGAAGACGGCTGAAATGCCAGAAACCGGTCCCCGGTAGCTTGTCTCCTTTCTGGTGAAGAATTGGCTTGGTAGTTTAGTCTGCCCTGTTCCCATGATGCACTGGGCCAGGGACAGACTGATTAACATATAGCCAGGTTCTGAGCTGGGATGGTGCAGTGAGATAAATAATGGTGATGGATCAAGCCCTGATCTTTGGACTGGGTAAGAGTGGTCTGCTTAATTCAGACACTCTGTTCATCACCACCCCCTTTTCTGAATCGTTTTTGGCCACTATAGGTGTGGCAGGGTATACTCAGACATGAGTCCCTTTCTCACTGCACCATCAGGATTCAAGCAAGCCGGGCCGAAGACGGCTGAAAGGCCAGAAACCGGTCCCCGGTAGCTTGCCTCCTTTCTTGTGAAGAATTGGCTTGGTAGTTTAGTCTGCCCTGTTCCCATGATGCACTGGGCCAGGGACAGACTGATTTGCATATAGCCAGGTTCTGAGCTGGGATGGTGCAGTGAGATAAATAACGGTGATGGATCAAGCCCTGATCTTTGGACTGGGTAAGAGTGGTCTGCTTAATTCAGACAATCTGTTCATCACCACCCCCTTTTCTGAATCGTTTTTGGCCACTATAGGTGTGGCAGGGTATACTCAGACATGAGTCCCTTTCTCACTGCACCATCAGGATTCAAGCAAGCCGGGCCGAAGACGGCTGAAATGCCAGAAACCGGTCCCCGGTAGCTTGTCTCCTTTCTGGTGAAGAATTGGCTTGGTAGTTTAGTCTGCCCTGTTCCCATGATGCACTGGGCCAGGGACAGACTGATTAACATATAGCCAGGTTCTGAGCTGGGATGGTGCAGTGAGATAAATAATGGTGATGGATCAAGCCCTGATCTTTGGACTGGGTAAGAGTGGTCTGCTTAATTCAGACACTCTGTTCATCACCACCCCCTTTTCTGAATCGTTTTTGGCCACTATAGGTGTGGCAGGGTATACTCAGACATGAGTCCCTTTCTCACTGCACCATCAGGATTCAAGCAAGCCGGGCCGAAGACGGCTGAAATGCCAGAAACCGGTCCCCGGTAGCTTGTCTCCTTTCTGGTGAAGAATTGGCTTGGTAGTTTAGTCTGCCCTGTTCCCATGATGCACTGGGCCAGGGACAGACTGATTTGCATATAGCCAGGTTCTGAGCTGGGAAGGTACAGTGAGATAAATAACGGTGATGGATCAAGCCCTGATCTTTGGACTGGGTAAGAGTGGTCTGCTTAATTCAGACACTCTGTTCATCACCACCCCCTTTTCTGAACCAGATTTACCAAGCCATAAAGTGCCACACAATTTGGCATTCCGTGCACTGGTAAATCTGATTCTAGGTTTTGTGTCCCCCTATGTCGTCTTCTGTGGAGCAAAACATGATAAATCTGCTCCAAAACGTTTAGCATTAATAAACGCAAGGCATTCATTTAGTTTGCACCTTAAGGTGTGTGGACAAAATATTGACTACAAAAAATCATGATACATATATATTGTGTCAAGACTCACACTCCACCTAAGAAAAACAGACTACTGTGTAAGCCATCCCTCCTAGCAAATTCCTCTCACTGGTAGTGAGCCATAGGCCCAGGTGGGCTGGCTGGGAGGAGTACCCTCTGCACTGACCACCATCCCAGCAGGCCTGTCACTCCAAACTCCACCCCCCTCTGTCAGCCATCTTGCTACTATACTCACCCTCACTGGCAGGAAACAATAGGCACATGTGGGCTGGCTGGGAGGAGAACCCACTGCACTGACCACACATTCCAGCAGGCCTCTCACTCTAAACTCCATCCCCCCTCTGTCAGCCATCTTGCTACTACACACATCCTTACTGGAAAGAAGCCATTGGTCAAGTGGGGGGGTTGGATTGTTAGAAAAGACCACACATCCCAGCAGGCTTTTCACTCCAAAATCCATCCTCCTCTGTCAGCCCTCTTGCTACTGCACTCACCCTCGTTTGCAGGAAGGAATAGCCCCAGGTGGGCTGGCTGGGAGGCGGACTCACTGCACTGACCGAAAATCCCATCAGGCCTTCTAACACAAGCTCACAGAAACAGTCACTTGCAACATACCTTCAAATCAATTTACCTAACATGTTACAGTGGAGGGTAAGGTCAAAATCACTGAGCTGTGCATACACAATGCTATGCACATACAAGGATGCCAACTCAGGCTCTGGTACCACAGTCTCTCCAGTAGAAAAGAATGAGAGCATGACTCACAGCATCACTACATTATATAGGAATAGACACAAACTGTTGAGGGTTAGGCTTGTGTTATATTGTGTTTTAATGTTGTTTACTTTTAAATATTGCATGTCATGTTGTACCTTTAAGGCTCGTTACTGAGCGTGACATAGCATGTATGCAATATATTGAGTGTTCCAGTACACTGGGTCAGTTGTAGCTGTGCCCTTGAACTGTCAGCAGTGTTTCCTGGCGCTCACCTGGATTTCTGGATTTACTCAATCTAAATACCAAATAAAGGTATTGAAGTTACACCAAGTGATTCCCTTCACTTCAGCTTGTTACTTCATTGTTTCTGGTGAGACAGACCATGCACAGCACATACAAATAACATTAGCAATAGATGAGTATGTATGTCATGCACTCCATGAAGATTTTGAACTCACAAATCCTCAAGTGTCATCTACAGCATGTCAGGTACAAGTCAATGTGAGTAGAGATGTTACAGTCCAATTTGAGAACATTACCATATCAACACTGATGTGGAGTAAGACCACAATTCACATCATGATCATGCCAAATAAAGGGTAACATCAAATGGATAGGTGACAAATCAGCTATTTGAGGAGAAAATGCAGCCTTACGGCTTAAGACCACAATTCACATCATGATCATGCCAAATAAAGAGTAACATCATATGGATAGGTGACAAATCAACCATTTGGGGAGAGAATGCAGCCTTACGGCTTAAGACCACAATTCACATCATGATCATGCCAAATAAAGGGTAACATCATATGGATAGGTGACAAATCAACCATTTGGGGAGAGAATGCAGCCTTACGGCTAGAGTGGTCAACCTCGAAGCTGGGGAATCAGGTTTGAGTCTCAGCAACGACACTCAACATGAGGCAAATCACTTAATCTCCTAGTGCCTAACAAAAATGAATTTGTCCTTCTGTAACGAAACTGGTGCTCGTGTTAAGCGCTCTGATACCAGATGTCTCAAGTCTAAACAACAGGGCACAACTCCCACCTCAGCTACCAACCCCAGCTGACCCCTATAACAACAGATGCGCCATCAACCTCGGGCAAGCAACAACACCATCACGGCTGCACAATCCACTCTGGAGTGGACGGACACAAACTCAATGAGGAAGGAGGATCGGCTTCGACTGTGCAGGCACAAACCATGACCGCCGTGGGGGTCAGGGTGGTGGGAGGGGGCATGTAGATCCCCGTCACCAAACAGCTGGTGCCACTGATACCCAAGCCAACCTCTCCCGGGTACTCAATGCCTATGAGGGGTACCAGGGAGCAATCGGCAAGGTTTCAGATCGCCTACAGAACATTGAACAACTGCAAGCGTCCCAAGAGCGAAGGCTTGAGTTGTTCAATGAACAAAATGGATGGGGTAATTGGGGTGCTGAGGAAGTATCCCTATCTGTGAGACCTCTCCATCTGTGCCTTCCACATCTGTGCAAGCCACAGGGAGGGACGCTGAGTCTGGTGGAGAATCCTCAGTAGCACATGAGCTAGCAGTTGTTGTTCCCACCCTCAAACATAGGGTGGGTCATCCAAGTAAAGAGGGAGCGTCAGATCGTGAAGCACAATCCCCAGGCAGTAAAAAAGATGCACCTGATATCCTTCTTTTTGTACTTCTAGTTCACTTTGTTGACTATTCATACCAAGTGTCCCACATCAGATTTAAGTACACTGTTAGACTTTGGATGATGATAACTGTGGCTATGCATATTTGAATTTAAACCAATAACACTTTCAACTTCTCTATTTTGTTTTTGTTTCATTTTCACTGATCCACAATGTGTGTCTCCACCTATCCACCATATTTTGTAAATAAAATTGACTTTGCACATCAATAACAGCTCATGTTGTGTCTTTGACTTCTATCTCAATTTGTTGTGAGTAATCAAACTAGGTCAACAAGTACATGACAATTGTACCACAAAGTTAATCAATCATGGCACCACAAGATAGTCATACAGATTCAGTGTATCATACAAACATTAGTCCACTATACCTTTTTACAAATAGTCATTGGTAAGAACAATCATCGCAAGTTGACATTCCACTCAACAATCTATGCCACCTAACCAGTTTGTCGTGTGCAAACAGCTAGACAACATTTTCTGAGGAGTTACATCAGACAATGCAAACTTCAATGCGAAACATACATTTTATTTGCTATGAACACCTGGTAGCAGCTCACACAAATTAAATCCACAATCATTGGACAAAAGAAAAGCTTACAGGACTGAACTACCTTCCAGTGCAAACAGGTACCATCACAAGACGTTGGGCTGCATCATCAGGTAGGTTACAAGCATATGTCAGTGGTGTGGCACTTGCACTGTGACATACAATGAGGACACACATCTACAGCTCCATCATTTTTATGAACTATGCTCATCCGGGTGATATTAATGGGAACTACATTGGTATAAACCACATTGTTTTTGAGCACATGATGGTACACTTATTGCAAAACAAAGTGTATGAAAGTCCATTTGTGCTGTAGCAACTTAAAATTCTAAAATTGCAACCAGGTGTGCTAACAGTTATGTAACCTCAAAGTCTGCATCAGACATTCCCAGGATCGCTCCATGTCCACGTTGCACTAAGACACAGCATCATATGCCTGGTAATGGCACAACTTAAAAACTCCTCCCAGTTGATGGCATGGCAAAGTGAACTGAAACAAAAAAATGAAATAAGATAAGCAAGGGCAAATCATGTCGCAAGAGCAAACTTAAACTTCAACCAGAATAATGTCACTGTTTTAACTAAATATGCCTGAATGACACACCCATCCTGCATGAACCTTGGCACACGTATCTGCACTGTGATGTGTACATACACATAGTCCACACAGCCACACAACAAGAAACACAGTGGAATAGGAAAGGCATCTCAGTGCCTGCTTACAGTCATGAAAAGAAGTTGTTAATAAGCTGTTCTCACAAGTCACCTCGTTCCTCCTCACCACTGTCTTTATTGCCCAGTCCCGGATCCTCAGCCAGTGGCACTAGCTGGTCTCCTTCATCTTCAAATAGAGGGACTTGCTTCCTAATTGCCAAGTTGTGGAGAATGCAGCAGGCAACGGTTATCTGGCAAACCTTTCCATGAGAATATTGTAGGGCTCCTCCAGTTTTGTCAAAACAGTGGAATCTTGCTTTCGGGAGGCTAAACGTCTGCTCCACTATCCGCTGTGTCCTCCCATGGGCCTCATTGAAGTGGACTTTTCCTGGAGTGACTGGATTCCGCAATAGTGTCCGTAACCATGGCTGGATGGGGTATCCTGTGTCTCCTAAATGGAAGATAGACATAAGTACAATGTTCAAGCAAGCATTCACTGATAGAACACAGAAAGCCACTCACAACAAACAGCATGAAAAAGCTTACTTACCAACAAGCCAGGCCCGCTCTGTCAGTAGTTGAGTCATCAAATGGGGTATGATGCTGCTCCTTAGAATATGCGAGTCGTCGACTGATGCGGTAAATCGGGCACAGACATGGGAAATGCACTAATTTGTCAAACATACAACATGCTCGATGATTGAGTGGAAATGCTTCCTGTTCCAATATGCTTGCTCATTGGCCTGTGGTGTTATCAAAGCAATATGTGTACCACCAATTGCTCCAATGACATTTGGGATTCAGACAAATGCATACAAATCAGCTTTCCTATCAGTTGTTTCTCCTTGTTTGGGAAACTTGATGTAGCTGTCCATGTGCCTTGGTCAATGCCTGCAGTACATCCCGAAGTACATTGCTAAACATGGGCTGGGATATTCTGAAAGATGTTGCCAATGTGAACTGGAATGACCCCTTGTCCAAGAAATGTAGTACTGCCATAACCTTGTCTTTGGGCGTCAGTGATGTCGGATAGTAGTGATGTGGATGCAATGAAGATGCCAACTGCTGGCACAATTAATAAATTGTGGCCATATTCAGACAGAATTATCTGATTGCGTCCTTTGTTTCCATGGCTTTTAGGCCAGGAAAGGGTCTATAGGCGGGAGGCTGTACGGCTCCTCCGCGATACCCATGTGTGGAATGTAAACACAGTAGGTGTTGGATCACATTGTGCCCAGCAACATGTACTCAGACAAACACCAAAGACCAAGTGAACACACATGTCAGTCCATGGAAGTGCAAACCATATTTCACCAAACAAAAATATACTAACCATACCAAAGCATTCAAGACATTTCTGGTTATGTCTCAAATGTATAGTTAAACAGGAAGGAGAGTACACTTGACTCATATCACCCGTGGAAGTTTTGTAAAGCAAAATCAAGCAGGACATAGTCCAAATCTCACAAGCCAATAGCATATGGCTTAGGTATGTCTAAGGACTAGGCCGATTTTGTCATAAGCAAAGTAGGATCAAGTTATGTATGGCATCATGTACACCACATACATCAAGAAGTTTGATCAGCACTGTATGCAGACAACTGTTACATGGTGTACACTATCATGCTGTCATGTCTGCATTACACATACAACGACATGCACAACCCATTGACAATGTAAACCTTCCACAATGTGCAAATGTCACTAAAGTAAGTACCACATAGACCACTTACAATGTCCCATTCTCTCTCAAAGACTTTGTATAGTGATTACATTTTGAGTGTATAGGCCCGTCGGAAGGTAGGATACTGTACATCAGACACACACCCCCTTTCTACATTGACAACACATAATTGCACACTGGGTGATAATGGAGTCCCAAACTGTTATGTGGTGTATTCACACTTTACCATGGACATTGACCGCATACTGCCTGAGAGAAATTGGAAAATATGAGTCTGTACTGTGTACTTTCATGTTGGTTTCGCCTGCCAACAAGTGTTTCAGGGTCCTCTCAAGGTGACATATACATGTGAATTTGCGCATTTGCATTGTATGCTCCTTCAACACACAGTATAGTTCATCCATGAATGGTTTAGTACAAAACTTCAATGTTTTCAAGTTTTTTCCACCAACTGACTCTACATTCAAAAGTCCTGGTAGGCATTCCCGAACCGAGTCAGAAACAGCCATAGGCCATAACCTGTTATGGTGACGGTTGTGGCTCAATGCTTGTGTCCGCCTGTAGTGAAGACCGACTCTGTAAACTTCCATTGCTAATGTAGCAATCTTACATGTCGTCCGAGATGATGGAAGGAGTGCTGAAGCATTTCAGACAGTCACTCCCAGTCACAGATCTGGCTTTAATCCATCATCGTTCTTTAGCTCACTTGACCACCCCAGTTCAGACACAGCTATACGCAAATCAGTCTTGACCCTGTGCATCCTGTGAACAGTCCAGCCTAAACAGCCAAGCCATGTCTTCCCTAGACCAGAAACAAGCATCCTGGGACCGGTTTCGGGGTAACACCCCTCATCAACCAGGCTAGCTTGAATCCAGTGGCAAAGTGACCAAGGGACCCATGTCTGGGCATACCCTGCCAACTTAGGGCGAACAAAGCAAACACAAGGAGATGATGGACTGAGCACTGAAACTTTTCTGACACTCACCCCCAGTCACAGATCTGGGTTAAATCCATCATCATTCTTTGGCTCACTTTTCCGCCCCAGTTCAGACAAAGCTATATGCAACTCAGCCTTGACCCTGTGCCTCATGGGAACAATTCAGCCCGAACTGCCAGGCCTTGTCTTCCTTGGACCGGAAACAAGCATCCTGGGACCGGTTTCGGGCTAACACCCTTCATCAGCCAAGTTAGCTTGAATCCAGTGGCAAAGTGAGCAAGGGACCCACTTCTTGGCATACTCTGCCAACTTAGGGCAAACAAAGCCATTCTTAGACATTGTAAGTGCCGTAAAGCCATAAAAGAGTATATGGTCTGGGAGTTTGTCATTTCAAACTCCAAAGCACCATGATGGCTTGACTGAATTCTGGGAAGTTTGGTATCAGGATTCTCAGCCTAAGAAACCCACACTGATGCTAGTGTGGGATTTAATTTACAATGCACTCTGAGGGCATGTAAGAGATGTCCCCTGAAAAATGACCAACCAGCCTTTGGTGGGTTCCCTGACTGGTAAACACCAGCCTGCCTCCACAAGACATGTTTCAGGACTCTTGGGATGGGAGCCTTTGCTCCCTGAGTCCAGAAACAAATGATTTCCTGGGCAGAGGTGCTCACGCCCCCGCCAGGTCAGGAAGAGCCATCTGTGGCAGGAGAGCTTCAAAGGTCTTGCTGTCTTTGTAACGCAACACCCAGTCTCTCATGCTATCAGGAGCAGGCCCCCTTCCTGTCTCCCCTCCTTTTCATCAGAAAGACAGGCAGTAAATATTAGAACAGCCCAGAAGGTGTGCCCACTCTTCAGTGCCTGCCATCTTGCAGATGTCAGGCACTCTCCAATCAGTGTTAGGGATTGTGCCCACTTCCCCACGTGGGGTGAGCACGCCAAGGGTATAGTCACCCTAAGGTCCGTAGACCATTGGCTACTGACCTTGAGACCCCTAAAACGTCCCCTAAATACAGTATTTGGGGGCAGCCCTGAACCCAAAAAGCACATTCCTGCAACCTACGAAGAAAAAGGACCAAAGAAGACGCCCAGCAGAGGAGACTACAGAGAAGAACTGAGTTGGCCCTAGCCCTACTGGCCCGTCTGCAGTTTCCGACGATCCAGCGCCAAAAGTCACATTGCCCTGCAGCCAGCCACCTCCAGAACACCTGGGAGGACAGACTGCCTTCAACAAAGATTGGATCTCCTGTGAACAGCAGCTCTGTTCAAAAGAAAAACCAAAGAAAGACTCTCAGCCTGCTGATTACAAGGAAACCTGATGGCTGGAACCACCACTGCACCTGATGCCTAAGGCCTGAGTCAGAGTGGTCCACTGGTCCCAGTGAGGTCCCCCACTTCTCCAGAGTCCAAGTCCACCATGGGTAGACCCCTCCGCGATGCCACAATGTTGCCTGCAACCTCCGCACGAAGACCCCACAACCGTGAGTGGCCCGGTAAGGTGAAATCGGACCTCAAAAAGGCATCCCTGCATCCGGTGGCCCTGGTGAAGAGGACCTGAGGTGTACCTATATCCCTGAGCCCTCCAACTTACCTACCCAGCTCTTGGTTCCTCCCGAAAGACTTCCTGGACCGAGGCTGCAGCTAAAAAACAAAACCGGCATTCCCCTTTGAAAACAACAGAGCACCCGACGCCAAATCAGCACCCTGCACCCAGTCGTCCCTGTACCACTGTGGGTGCACCTTGGTGCTAACTCGGATCCCTCCTTTGCCCTGAGCTTAAGTCCAGGAGCTCTGTTCCCACAACCTTGTGGCCTGCTTGTGAGCTGCCACCAACCCGAGGCCCCCTATCCCCCATTGGATAACATTGGGCCTCAGCACTCTGCACCCGGCGGTCCTAGTGCCACTAAAGGTTCTCTGAGAGTGCACCTTTAACCCTGGGGGTACCCTTGGCCTAACCCCAAAAACCCAACTCCCTGAACAAAGTACTAACCTTGAAACTTCATTTCTTCCCATAGGACTGCATTGACTGCTTTTCTATAAAAAGTTTAAAGTGTGGAGTTAGAAGTTCTATGAAAAAGGATACAAGTGTGTTGTGATAACAAATTGCATTGCTTACCTTTATCCAGGAAATGTCTCAGTGTGGTATCTAGGTAGACCACACTGAGTACGAAAAGTAATCTGAAATGTAACTAAAACAGTAATATCAATAGTAACTGTAAAGCAATGTCAATAGTAACTGAAAAGTAATTTTACTGTTGACCAATATCAAACAAATCATTTGCATTCTATTGCATTTCAACTGTATTCAACTACATTATTCTTGCAAAGTGTTATTTCAGTTACCTGCACCGGGCCTGGATTGGTTCTAGAAATAAAATACAACTAAATATTATTTTTATACAAACAAATTGGTCTGAGTTCAGTCTTTGAGTGTGTGCACCATTCCTTGCCTGAGTATGTACATTGAATGCTTAACACTACCCTCTGATAAAGCCTCACTGCTCACCAACACTACCACAAATAGAGTAAGGTATTATCTACTTTAGCCTCTGCTTACTTTTGGGGATTCACTGGACTCTGTGCACACTATGCCTTACTTTGGTATAGTATATACAGAGCTAAAGTAAGTTAGACTGTGTTTCTGTAATTACTTATTCACTACTGATGTATGTGTTAGTTGCAGGAGAAGCTGGCTTATGGTACAGGAATGGGTGTCAAAGGAGTTGATAGCTTGTTATGGTGTGATTGTTGGGTTGGGCACTACATTGTGGAGTCATGTACATCAGCTTCAGGGCATAACACACAGTTATGTGAGCCTGTGCATTTTCAATATATATTTTTCTCAACAAGAGTTGGAGCAGCCTCATTTAAGAAGGATATTGGGGTGGGGACTCATAGGGATGTGTATTGTGTTTATGTTGCCAGCTATGACAGCCAAATAAGCCACCTGATTGTGTTTTTTACATGTGTTATGTCAATACTTCTGACATATGATAGGATCTAGAAAAGTGAATGGACACCTTACATTGTACCTATGATGCATGAGTGTTTGACATTGGCAAAGGCTGTTGTTGTCTATTTACCTTGTTGACACAAAGGTGACTTCAATACATTGCCATTTGTGGTTGGGTCAGTGTAGACAGTCGGAGAATGTGATTGTAGTGTTACAGATATCTCAGCTATTAGTTGTAGGGCACTGGTAGCTGCAAATTCTGCCTTCTGTTTTTAGAAGATGGTGGTGCACAGAATGGAGTTTGAATGTTATCTTACTGTGCATACAATTGGCATCATAGTAATGCTAGGCACTATCAATTCAAATTACTCTTCATAGGATGATACAGATTTGTCAGTGCTTGCTCCTCCAATGCACCTTCAAGCCCCCTCATTTGGCACATCTCAAGAAGATATACATTTTCAGCGTGACACTGCACTGCAACCCTCATTCACGATGCAGTTTAGGAATTCAGGAGAACCCTCAGTCTTTGCACCCAGCAGTGGTGATGAGGGCGTTGGTTCAGGGAGGATGTAGTGTGCCACAGTATTAGTTTCTGTGGGATGTACTTTTAGGTGTGCATTAGTGTTATTTTACCATGACATCTGGCACTTAAAGCAGTGGTGAACTCACCATACATATTTCTGTTCAAATATCTATGTGCCGATGCCCATTTGTATTCCTCCCTTTATGTTGGTTCTGTCCCCGTATTTTCAGTTCACACTGGGGAGACCTGAGGCTGATATTCCTTCATTCCCCTACACAACATGGCACAGGACACGTTCACATTACTGCACCTTCGCTTTCTGGTCACTTCCATGTGTATTACAGATGTCTTCAAAATTAGGGGGAAGGCCTTAGATGATATCAGGGGGTGGACCAGTATCTAGCTAAGAGAGGAATCGTGTTTTGTTTTTAGTGTTCGGAGCATGAGCATCACCAAGCCAGACTTGTAATGGACTGTCACCTAAAACTTTGGTCATTTATTTCCTGACTCGGAGTATGTGTGAAAAGGGGTAATAGTATGTAAATAATACCTTTCCATCTGTATTGAATTGAATGATATGCTCTTTAGTGTGCTAGGATGATATTAACAATATTTGAAACCAATATGAAATGGCATCATAATTTTACATATGCAACGTTGGACTTCCTTCATGGGCCTGTTAATCCTTGCATCTTTGGCATCACCATTGGGTTAAGTCCATTTTGTTTCTCCCTTTGAGAGACAATTAAATGACAGTCATCAGCAATACCAGATGCCTGGATTAGCCCTGTTTGGATATTGCCAATATCGATGGACAATTATGCAGAAATTGAGTGGGGGACGAGGATTTATACATTTTTGCGGGGGTACAGCAAAGATAAGTTTGAATACCACTGGTGTTGGGGTAGTTGTGTCACTTACCGGTGGGGTCATCTGCGACGGTCCTGGTTTTGCTGGTCATGCAGTAGGTACATAAGCTGTATGATGTGTTCAATGGGCTCCATGACTGCACAGGAACTGTGGAAGCGTGTGTTAGTAAGTTTCGGCCTTATGAGTCTCCCCTTCCACCAGCTCTGATGAGGTGGTTGGACCAACACAGACAGTGCATTGGGAATACACATCGTAATAGTGCGGGCGGTTGCAGGGCCGGACCGCTATTGGATCAGCTCCATTCATCCTTTCCGAAACTGGCACGGCTGAAATTTCCAGCCAGAATCGGAGGAACCGCGTCAGTCGGTAAGCCATGCATTTGTAGTCCATCATAATACTGCGGTCGGAAAGACCACTTCTGAAAAGAGATCGGCTTTCAGATAGACCCCCACAAGCCTTCGTAGGCTTTCTGACCGACATGGTAATAAGCCTCTCTGAGTTGTTTGTACTTTTTTGTATGTTGGATTTTTGTGTGGTAATATGTAGTGTACTTATTTTTTTTAATGAAAATAAGTTTAAATACATTTTTAAGTGTAATTTTACATTTTTTATTGTATGTTATTATGATAAACCCAACACACTGCTCCTATAACATAATAACATATACATTAAAAAATGTGGGGAATGGTGGGGAGATTAATAAAATATGTGAATATTAATTTGTTTGTAAAGTTAATTAAAACAATATTTTGCAATTTATTTAAATATTATGGCAAATGTTACAACTTTAGTGCCCACCACCTTCCCCTAAAATGGTTCAGGTTGGAGTGGGAATAGTAAATGTAACCACTTTAGAGTCCAACACCATCCCCAAAATTGATTAGAATGGAGTGGAAATGGTAATTTCAACCCCTGTAGTATCCAACACATTCCTAAAATGGTTTAATTTGGAGTGTGAATAGTAAAGTCACCCCTTTAGTGTGCAACATCTTCTTCAAAATGGTTTAGACTGGAGTGAGAATAGTAAATATAACCCTTTTAGTGTGTAATGCATTCCCCTAAATGGTTTAGATTAGAGTGTATATTCCATTCCCCACATACATTATAGTATTTTTTGCATTTCTTTAAATAATAAAGGTACATGACAGTTGCTGATTTATTTATGTACATTTTTTACATTTATTTAACATATTTTGAATATATATATATATATATATATATATACTTAAATTCACAGAAAAAACCGTAGGTTTCAGGCCTTATATAGTTAGGAATTAGCTTTAAAAAAAAACTTTGAAATTCACTCAAAAAAAGTTTTAGGGGAGTTATAGTTTGCTGGACATTTCACTCATACAAAACCATTGAAATTGCTCCTATATAGTTAGTTGGACTAACTATATTTCGGGCACCCGCAATGCACTGCTGATGATGTCACATATTAGATCATTCATGACATGGTCAGTGACATCACTGATTGCATCTCAAATGACATCAGGGTTTTGGGGTAAAGGGTATATTCATAGGGTTAAGATGGGTTAGTGTTTAAGGGTGTTGGGGTAATTTAAGGAGTAAGGGTGGGTTATGATTATGGGGTGGAGGGGTATTTAAAGGGAGCAGGTTGGGATTAGCACACAATATGAGACATGGCATGAAGGGTGGAACGTACGACACACCCCCAGAGTTTGTCACGCCCCCAGCACACACCCACAGCACAATGCAGACACGCCCACAAGGGACTACTTTGCTGGCACGGTTCTTTTACCTTTTAAATGTATATGGTGGGCGTCTGCATAGCCTATGTCCTTCTGCTGCAACTGCCCTTTCCAACGCTGTATTGGGTGTTGTGATTGGTGCTGTGGTTCCTGAGGTTACCCGCCTCAAAGGTTTGGGCTCTCTCTTTATTATATTAGTATGGATAAGGGCATGAATCAGGAAAATTACAATAGGGTCCTAAAATGGTACACAACAATATACTCACTTATATACACCACTACTCACATATACTAGTTTAAAACATATGTAGTTACTCATAAAGACACTATTGAGACAGTCATTCACTCACTAACACACCCATACACACACTCATCCACCCATACAGTCCTGCACACATGCTGTCTTCAACACATACAAACAGTGAGTCACTCATTCATGCATCTAAGTACTACGTAATATCCCCCACTGAACCATACAGACACTCAGACACTCATACTGATACTAGGATGGAGGGGATTCCATGTAACTGTACAACGTATGTCATGAAAATAGGAGCTAACTCTAGGGAAATGGAGAGCCTTTTCACAGGTACAAAATTAGACATTTTGTATTGATGGTCAGCTATGTTTGTTGACCATAAGGATTGTGGTATATCCTGTTGTGGTTATGGGAGCTCCTCTATCAAAACAATTGACAGTATGTTCCAGGATTTAGATGTCACTTGAATGGGACGCAAAAGTCTAACAGGAGGGGTAAAGCAAGTTTCTTCACTCAGGCGCGGTTTAAATACCACCACACCCATGCCACACTCATGATGGCCACCAAGATTTCCAAACATCTTGCAAGATCTCTGCAATCTTATTACAAGAGCGGTGAGTGGAGTACAAAGAGCACACATTGCTCGGACCGTGCAAACAAAGGTAAAACGGTTGTTGGGGCATAATACAACAGGAGGCAATAATGTATAGGAGGCCGCAATAATGTAAAAGAGCACACAGTGTTCTGGGGCACAGTACGTCATAATCACATTCCACATAGAGGAAGCATTTACCATGCATGCAGATGCTCGGGCTGAGATGCCTCACAAAGGTGGCAGTGTGTCCAGTAGGGGGGCGTTACCTGACATGTGTGAGGGCACAAGAGGAGGTGCAGGGCATGGAAAATGACAACAACACATTGATTAGATTTAATCTTAATGGTGTGCATGCAGAGCACTCCAGTTCAAACAAATTGTAAGGGTTTTGAAGACTTAGGGCCAGATTCACAGAATTAACTTAAGACAAAATCCTAAACGTACTACTTTTGGTATTCACAGAATGCACTTACTACTTTTGGTATTCACAGAATGCACTTACTACTTTTGGTATTCACAGAATGGATTTACAACTACTAACTTTACGTCCGCACTTGGGCCGGAAGCTTTGCCTCTGGGTGGGAAGCTCTGCCTCCGGGCCGGAATTAGAGCCAGATTTAGCTTTTAGTAGAGAATGCAGGTCTGCCTGCCTGATGTACAGACAGGCAAACCTTCATTATGTTGTAGTCCACTGACATAAACCTCTGACAGAATTAGGGTTGTCAGAAGTTTGGCCATGTGCAGCCCATACAGCTTAGAATGAGCAAACATGTGGTCTGTTTTCACTGTCCGTCATGGGCAGGTAAAAATTGATGGTCCAGGAGCCGTGAAAATTGCAAAATGTCTCCATCTATTGGAGAAATTCCCATGTTGAAGGGGACATTGTTATTTTATTTTCCGAAAGAAAGTCCCACTTTTGAAATGTTTTGAGGAAAAAGAAATAAAAAAACATTGTAAGTTTTCCGTGTGACTTCCGTCCGTCAGACTTGCAACCCTTTGATAAGTACTGGTTTCTGTCAATGCTAGAGATATCCGCTGGGCCTTTGGACACTTCAGAATTTGGCAGGCAGTAAACACACGTTAGCCAAACTTGTAATCAGTGTCTGAGTTGAAGTTGAACAACTGAACGTGCTTTCTCTAGAACAATTAAAGTATGGTTGTTGTGTGCCCACATCTCAGTCACCTTCCTACCATGTACTGTACTACATTTTACTCCCAGGGTGTATTCAAGCAGGCAGCTGGTGCTGCCTCAGCAATCTGTGCACATCAATCTCATCCCACCCACACTTGGAAGACGAGCAACAACACTAGTGACCATTACTTCTATATTGTGTCCACATCCTGAAGGTCATGACAAAGGCAGATTGATATATCCTGCAAGGAAAGCTACCTTGGGCTGATGAAGTGAGATGGCTAACCACGGCTGGAACCAAGATATGATAGTATGGTAAGGGAGTGGGAAGACTGATTAAGGGGCATAGAAATCACAGGGGAATGCATGAGGTGCCTGTGAAGTGAGAAGCATCGTCGCCCCTCTATCTTAGACCACCGTGTACGGATAACCCAGAGTTCAAACATTTGGAGAGCGGTCATTCTACACTTATTTAATGGTGTCTTTCATGGTTGGCTTTCTCACCACTAATTGCAGCATTTCAGCAACTCTATTTTGACCTGCGCCATACCCTCACTTCCCAGTGAGGAAACATCGACAGGGCTTGGCCTGTTCCGATGTCTCAGTACTGAACCATGTATAAGTCCTCTCACATTGCAATGCAGTGACCTGAACCAATCACTGAATAGGGGTGGATGACGAGTTCACTGTTTATGCGAATACATTTGATGTCGGGTAATTTTGACAGCCATGAGAACAAGCAAGACTTTTGACTATTTCACCCTAAAATAAAATTGGACAGTAAATTAGCATGTGGAGGATATTGACAATTTGCTGCGCCCTGATGCTCAGTTGACGATTTTCTTCTAAATAATTTTAGGCGGGTGAGGGGTTGGGGGAGGGGATGGGGAGACTCATTTTTTGTCGCGTTCTAATCTAGGACCCTGATCGATACTGTGACCTTATGCCCCTATACAGCTATAAATCCATTTATTCCCTATATTGGCATAACTGATCAAATGCAATATTCAGAAACTCGTCTCTGGCCTCACACGAACAGAGCCACATTTCAGAATCGTTTTCTATGCCACTTCCTTTGCAGCCAATTAGTGCAATGACATAGCAGAAGTTACTATCTAAGATTCCTAGATTAACACTCCGAGTTCTTCAACAAGATAAAAACTCAGCAACCTGGAAAACCCCGCTTGCTATGTTTTGATTAGTAATAGAACTCTAATGAGCACTGATAGACGATCATTTCCTAGTGACATCTTCATTGACGTCTTATGTCCAAAAACTTACGTCAAACAAGGCACCTTTCAGGTATAAATATTACCAACGTTGCCTTAAGCAAACGCTAGCTGCCTCAATGCCATCGCTGCTGACGAAGCTGCTGTTATGCTGATGATACCATAGCTGCTATCGCTACTGCTATCGCTGCTAACTAGCGAACGATGGTGTGGTGAACTTAGGAGCTTAACAGCCGTCCCCCTGCAAAGAGCCCAGCAGATGCAAGTTGCCCGCGGACGCTGCCCCTCCTCCTCCTCGATGCGCTGAGAGAGACGCTGTCTTTTCTCCTGCAGAGAAATCCAGCTCCGGCGTTTCCATGCCACTCTTGCGAGTGACTGGGATATCGAGTACCTGAGGGAGATACCAGACCTCCATCATTCTATTCCAGAGGTATGGTGTTGACTAAACCCTTAGAGAGAATTCTTGAAGCAAACCTTGGCAAAACCAACTTAACTTAAAGCTACTTACTTGCTCCCCTCCCAAGTATTAGGCTTAGGTCAGGTATACTGGGGTAGGCGTAGTTAGAAGCACCAGTTGAGTATTTTAGCCTAATGTATATATGAATGTATATATGTTTTATTCATTTTAAACCATTGTATGGCTAAGAAACCATATCAATGCTTTTACAGTATTATTTCGCAATACTTATCTTACTGTACGTACTTTTTATAATAACAAGTCTTGCAATTGTGGCAATTCATTTCTCTTGTACGAGAAGAAAGACTGTTCAATAAATGTTACCCTTTATTGACAACGCCCGTCTCTCTATTCTCTACATATTGTGAAAGTAAACTGCACAACCACTGACTGAGTAAAACAACTGTCTATTGTTCACACGACTCTAGTGATTGACTCTTATCTGAGGAGCAAAGTTGTCATGTTGCACGGTTGTTGGAAAACTGAATCCCTTCTTGTCTGTACCAGGGAAGCTGATCACTTCCTATTCAGAGAAGAAAGTTTCCAGTGACCTCTGAGCTAGTTGGTAACAAACCCAATTAAGTTTAGCATAGTCAGTAGAGGCCTGTAAGATCCGCAACTTCTACGTCGATACTACTGTTTATGTTATTCCAATGCGCAGGGCCTATTGGGAAAATAGGAACTACACTACATGGCGCCCAAATGTTTGGTAAGGCGATAAACTAACGCAAGACGTTAGAGTAACTCAGTCGTGCATATTTCACACAGACCCCTTTCTCCCGTAAATACTCCAATAGACGTCTGGAGTGGGTGAAAGGTTAAAATACTCCCGAACTCAGTAGGAAGAGATTCCTATGTAAAGCTCTGGTTTATTCAACGTTGAAGGATACAGTGTTCCAAAATATTGTGCACCTAATCTTTGTCTCCTTGGAGACCTACTCTGCAAACCTGCATTTATACAATGCCAGGAGAAAACGGAACCACTGGGGCCGCAGCAGATGCGACTCAGCAGGGTCCCGACACTACTACTGAACCGGGTGCAATAATCATCCCGGCACATTTAAGAAAATCTATAACGTCAAAACTTATAGAAAATGGACTGACCACACAAGGTGGCACAGTCGTCTTCGTGATAGAGGCACACGAATATCGGCAGACAGATGTATTCTATTCATGGATAAAATTTCCAGCGGCCGCAACACACGAGTTCCACTACTATACAGTAGAGGATCTACCGGAAGAGTACGCTACTTTCGAGGAGACTGAAATCCCACTAAAATTCCAAGAGCACCTGCTCTGGTTTAATGGCGCCCTAAAACATAATGATCATATTACCAGGCTCGGTCCACTAGGTAGACCAAGAGCAACGTGGCCGGTTCTAGCCAGCTACACACCACACCCGGACATTGCAAAAATGTCAAAAGAAGAGCTGTTAGTACAGCTAAAAACATTAATTAAAATACATAGGCAATTAGTCCAATATGTAATGCGGACTGCAACAGTCCAACCAGCTGTTAATGTACCACAGCTGACCCCTCATCAGGGGAACACTAATAAAATTACACCACAGAACATACAGTCATGTCGTGGTAAAACACCCATAAAACGGGAACAAATTCCTTTCTGGTTAGCACAGAAAATCACCCAAATAGAGGCAGTATTTCCGGATACTACCCCTGTTGAGAAACACAGAATCTTGACCATCTGCCTTCCTAAGGGAATCGCACCACACGTGGAGGACTGTGACACTTGGGGTACAGTCTTTGCTTCCATTTACACAAAAAGACATGGTGTTCCGTCTATGGCGGTAATACCAGATGTACTAAGACAGATTCAAAATTAATACGGTCCAGAACCTGCTTTAACTCTTGGTATGAAATTACTGAAAGACTTCAAGCAGGTCTCGGCTATATTATTAGCCAACATAAAAGGAGAAGCAGCATCTGTGGCGATCCGCCAGAAGTTGAAGGAAACAGATTTAACAGATCAGCCAATTGAGCTTGCCAGAATCATAGAAAAATGCTATGAAGAATTAGGTAGAGACAGCTTGGGTGGGAAACCAGTAAAGCCCCAACTGCTCGAAAATCCTGAAAAATTATTTATTAAAAATAATTCAAACACTTCTAAAAAGAGCTGGGATGGAAATAAACAATCCACTCCCAAGGAAAAAGTTTTCCAGTCCAGAGGAAGGTCTCCTCGACGGAGGGAAAGAACTCCGACTCGAGAACACCAGTCTCCACAGAGGGAGCCCTCTGAGAAAAGATATAACCTTAGAAATAGGGATAATTTGAAAAAACCTGATAGATATCAAAGTATTGATACACGTCCCTCTCGATCTTTTTCGCAGAAATCGGAAAGAAGAGGACGGTCAGACCCAGGAGAGCAGGCCAAGTCCAAAGACAAGGAACCTGCTCAGAGTAAAAAATCTCAATTTCCAAAAAAGAAGGTAGCCAGTATTAGAGTAATCAACCATGCCGAGAATACTGAGGACGCAGTTGAAAAACGGGGAGTGGGCACAGACAATGTTAGACAGTGCAGCAGAAATCAGTATAGCCCGCAAGATCTCGATGAGTCATCTGGAGACAGTGGACACGAATGAATACATTCAGGTGGAAACTGCCGACACCAGACTTAGCGAGCCCCATAAGATATACGAAATAACATTGCGTATAGAGGGTGATAAGACTAGGAAAATAAAGGGTCTATTTTGGGACAAACTCTCAAAAGGCTATGATATTCTGTTAGCTGAAAAAAATTGGCCCCCAGAGTTTGTCAGGGAGTGCCCTCGTGGCGAAGAAATGATTATGCCTGCCTTCTCGAATCACATTCCGATTCACAAAAAATATACTTATGCAAGGAAATGGGCAGTGGCCCAGGCACCGGCATTATATAAAAATCATGTAGGATGGGATGAGGACTCTCCTCCCCACAAAATCCAATTAAAAAGTAAACCAACTGCACAAAGGCAGCATCCCATTAAGCAAGAAGCTAAAAAACAAGTCAGGGAGATCTTAGATCAACGTGAATACCAGGGGGTGATTGAAACATGCACCTCTCAAATGAACAATCCTTTGTTTCCTGTCTCTAAGCCAGACAATTCATATCGTCTAGTTTTGGATTACAGACACCTTAATGCATGTTGCAAAACTTTTGCAGTACAAAACTCGCATAGTGCTGCACTAATGAACAACATAGTTAGGAAAAAATATAAAAAGACATTAGACATATCTAATGGTTTCTTTTGTCAAAACATTGCACCAGAAAGCAGATACTTGACCGCTTTCTCCGTAATGGGGTCACAGAAAAATTTCTGTAGGCTCCCACAGGGGTTCAAGAACAGCCCAGGACTATTCTCAGCTAGAGTAACAGAGTTACTACAAATATATGATGATGAGGCATTATCTTCCGTAGATGCTATCTATCTCGCAGACGATGACTTGGATACTCACTTGAAAAGAGTGAACACCATTATACTTGGGTTCGCAGCAGAGGGTTACAAATTCAACTTTAAAAAGTCCTGAATTGCCCATCTGACAGTACTATTCTTAGGATACGAATTATCAAGTGAAGGAAAAAGCCTAGCGGACAACTTCTTAGAGAAGTGCGCTGTACTCCAAGCACCAAAAACGCTGAAGAATTTACAATCCATACTAGGTTTTCAGAATTTCGGAAGAACATACATTCTAAATTACGCAGAGAGGGTTAAACCTCTCTACAAACTAATTAAACCTGATTTTAAACAAATCACCTGGACTCAAAAACACACAGAAATTTTGAGATCACTGCAAACAGACATGTTAGCAAAATTAAAATTAGATACACGTGACAACACACGCGATCTTGTAATCCGAGTCATCCCAGGAAGATGCGGATTCACGTACCTAACCTCTAATGAGGGAGAAAAGGTACCAATAGCTTACAAATCACATTTGTACACAAAGGCTGAAATAAAATTCAGTTCCACTGAGAAAATTCTAACTGCGGTTCAGACTGCTGTAGCAAAAGAAAGGCCCCTAGCACAAGGTAAACAAATAATAATCGTAACACCTATACCGGCTTTAGAAGCGGTAACTAAAGCAAGCATTCCTAATGCTAAAGCTTTGCATCCGAGATGGATTAAGTGGGTTAATTCTCTTGCTGCAACAGACGTAGTTTACGAATTTGATCCTAACTTAAAAACACAGGAATTTTTACAATATGAATATGAATGTCCTCTGCCAATTGAAATCCTGCCTCTCGAAGAATACGGAAGTATTATATATACTGACGGATCAGCACAACCCGCAGTTGGGGGTAAACAAGCTTACAGTGCTGCGTGCGCGATTGTCAAAGGTCGTTGGCACAAAGGAAAATTTAGACCAATGGTCACTAAAACACAATCTCTAGGAGATTGCTCAGCTCAATGAGCTGAATTAGTAGCATTTAAGATGGCGCTAGAAAATACCGATCGCGAATTCCCCACACTAATAGTTTGCGATTCTTATTATTGCGTACAATCTTATAATGAATACTTGCAGAATTGGGTGGAAAATGGTTTCAAAGATGCAAAAGGTGGCACAATAAAGCATAAAATGCTTTGGGAACAGGTAGTTCTTTTACAGAAAGAACTACAAAAGACTCACGTGATACACACTCTGAGTCATCAACGTGATGGCGTTCACGTTGCAGGGAATTCATTGGCTGATGAAGCCGCGAAGGCAGCTGTGCAAACGGCTTCCGTAGCTGCGATAACTCGGTCAAAAACAAAAAAAGACAGCGACATTCTACAAGCTGTCAGTGCGTCAGTAAAAGATGATAAGAAAACACTCCCAAAAGGCTTTCCAGAAAAGTACTTCTATTCAACAGATACGAATAATGTTCCTTTTGCTCGAATCCCTGGAGTGGGGGATAGGGTAATTCCAAACATGGAACACAGGTTAGGACTAATGAAAGCGGCACACGAAGGGCTTGCTTCTGCACACGCTGGCGTTTCCGCAACAGTATCACTATTAAAACAGAGATATTGGTGGCCTCGCATGAGAATACAAACTAAAAAGTATGTATTAGAATGCGAAATATGCCAAGGGATAAAAGTATCAACAGTAAAACGACCAGCGGAGACACCCCTTCTTATCTCGGATAAACCATTTGCATGTGTTTACCTGGACCACTGTGGTCCCCTACAAAGGGACGGCAACTATAGATATATCATGGTAGCAGTGGATTCCTGTACGAGGTTCATATGGATGTGGCCCCAGCGCTCGGCTGACGCCAGAACGGTTATAAAAGATCTGCGAGTCTTTATCGGCACATACGCAATTGCCATGTTCCATTCTGACCAGGGTCCTGCTTTTAGCTCTCGAGCTTATAAGGAGGCCATGACCAGCATGGGAGTTGGGTTGCGGTATTCTTGTCCGTCACACCCCGAAGGGAATAGTGTGGTAGAAAGAAAAAACCGGGACATAAAGCGATCTATAACAGCGAAGGTATTAGGTTCAGGCGCTGGGTGGGTCAAACATCTAATAAGTGTCCAAATCAGTCTTAATAACTTGCCAAGAAATTCTCTGAAAGGTTTCAGCCCATACGAACTATTGTTTGGAATTAGAATGAGAGTTCAGGACTTAGATAGTCAAGTATCAGTGGTACAAGATAAGAAAACAGACTTTGACATCAAAGATCGTTTGGCTGTTTTACAGGACTTGAATGAAACAAGAAAATCCTTAAGCAACATAAAGTTAAAGCAACAGCCAGCTACCACTGACGAGGCACCACAAGCAACAGCCCCAGCAAGGCCTGTCTGGATTCCAAAGATTGGGGATCTAGTCAGAGAAAAAATAGTGGTGAAGAAGGAATTTGGGCCTTCTTACAGAAAAGCAGTACCTGTCTTGGCAGTCACCGGAACAAGATCAGTAGTACTACCGCCCCTTGCTGGTAAAAAGGAGAACAGAGTTGTATCCATCGACCTGGTACAACCACAAGCATGTGGCCTATAATCAACAGTAGGCCCAGTGGACTCCCAAGAAACAACAGAATACCCAAACTTGCAACAATCCAAGAGGTTCAAACTGAAAGACTAATCACATTCGATCAGCCTGCAGTGCACAGAGAAGGACTATGCAATAATGCCATGGAACTCATGCCTCTTGAGACACAGATTGAAACAGTTCGTCAAGAAACACCAGTCTACAATAATGTGGCATCAGAAAGTGCTACAGAAAGACAGATTGAAAGAACAATCCCAACAATTGACAGAACTGCCTCTGGTTATTTCATCGACTTCGACAACTTTTCCGAGGATCAAAGTAACCCCGAAGTGATGCCAGAAATAAAAAAGACTTTTAAAGAAAAAGCAACGGAACTCTTTCATCAACTGAAGGAAATCTACCTTATTTCCCCACGGTTAGAGTTCTGGTTCGGTCTAGGTGTATTTTTCCTCCTGCTTTGGCTCATCATGGTACTTTGTTTGGGAAAATTCATTGAGGGAAAATATAGTACAATGGACACAGCAAGTCAGAACATCAACTTAGTCCTCAAACCACACAGATCATCCCACGTGAAGAAAAGATAACTGTGAACAGTAAATGTCACAGCCATTCCAATACCCGGTGGGGTAGTATGGGAGAAAACTGACTATGAGATCTATGGTCCGGTCGAGATCCTGAAGTATCCTCATCAACTGAAGGTTTCCTTAAGTGACTTTGTAAAACCTAGTACATTCTCTGATGATTGGGACTTTAACAGTATTAATGACATGATGTCTGATTTAGTAATGTCAGCTAGATTCGCAGAACATGATTATTTACAAGGTTTGTCTAGTTATGAACAGTTGTTCTGTTATACACATTATGGCGAACATTATTTGCATAAATCTGCACAACCTAGAAATGTTTTTAAGTATAATCAATGGGAACATTGTGCTACACCGCCTAAAAGCAGTTCTAAAACATTCTTTGAGAAATTCTTTGAGAGCCTGTCTGATATGATGTTCTCACCCGAATAGAAACAAGAACTTTAGAGAAGCATTCCGACACACAGCGTTCCCATGAACTCTGGATTCGGCCTTCAGTTTTGAACAACAAAAACTGCTAAAAGCGTTGGAACTCTATTTCCCCATTCAAGCAAGAATTCTTTTGAATTGAACACTTTTTAATATTCACCTTTTTCGGCACGAAAAATTCTTTGCTTAAAGTAGAACTATTCTTAGAGAACAGAAACTTATACTTCTACTTCTACATACATCTAGAGACATAATCATTTTACACCAGCCTCTAGCACATTTACTGCAATGCATTTATATGTGATGAAATTATCTCGCCCTTCCTTTTTGTATTGAGAGATATTTTCATGTGTAATTCTTTTTGCAAAATCGTTCCTTGATTTCATATGCTATAATTTTTGAATGATTTCTATGCTTCACAAACGTACAGTACCTACATTTTCACGTATTACAAATACGCCTATTTCAAATGCATATATGTATTTTGGGGTGGGCAATGTTACACATGCATCTTATTGCTCTAGTTTTAGTAATTTGATGGACCTGAATTCGTGGAGTGGGTGTCGTGTTCTAATCTAGGACCCTGATCGATACTGTGACCTTATGCCCCTATACGGCTATAAATCCATTTATTCCCTATATTGGCATAACTGATCAAATGCAATATTCAGAAACTCGTCTCTGGTCTCACACGAACAGAGCCACATTTCAGAATCGTTTTCTCTGCCACTTCCTTTGCAGCCAATTAGTGCAATGACATAGCAGAAGTTACTATCTAAGATTCCTAGATTAACACTCCGAGTTCTTCAACATGATAAAAACTCAGCAACCTGGAAAACCCCGCTTGCTATGTTTTGATTAGTAATAGAACTCTAATGAGCACTGATAGACGATCACTTCCTAGTGACATCTTCATTGACGTCTTATGTCCAAAAACTTACGTCAAACAAGGCACCTTTCAGGTATAAATATTACCAACGTTGCCTTAAGCAAATGCGAGCTGCCTCAATGCCATCGCTGCTGACGAAGCTGCTGTTATGCTGATGATACCATAGCTGCTATCGCTACTGCTATCGCTGCTAACTAGCGAACGATGGTGTGGTGAACTTAGGAGCTGAACAGCCGTCCCCCTGCAAAGAGCCCAGCAGATGCAAGCTGCCCGCGGATGCTGCCCCTCCTCCTCCTCCTCGACGCGCTGAGAGAGACGCTGTCTTTTCTCCTGCAGAGAAATCCAGCTCCGGCGTTTCCAAGCCACTCTTGCGAGTGACTGGGATATCGAGTACCTGAGGGAGATACCAGACCTCCATCATTTTATTCCAGAGGTATGGTGTTGACTAAACCCTTAGAGAGAATTCTTGAAGCATACCTTGGCAAAACCAACTTAACTTAAAGCTACTTACTTACTTCCCTCCCAAGTATTAGGCTTAGGTCAGGTACACTGGGGTAGGCGTAGTTAGAAGCACCAGTTGAGTATTTTAGCCTAATGTATATATGAATGTATATATGTTTTATTCATTTTAAACCATTGTATGGCTAAGAAACCATATCAATGCTTTTACAGTATTATTTCGCAATACTTATCTTACTGTACGTACTTTTTATAATAACAAGTCTTGCAATTGTGGCAATTCATTTCTCTTGTACGAGAAAAAAGATTGTTCAATAAATGTTACCCTTTACTGACAACGCCCGTCTCTCTATTCTCTACATATTGTGAAAGTAAACTGCACAACCACTGACTGAGTAAAATAACTATTGTTCACACGACTCTAGAGATTGACTCTTATCTGAGGAGCAAAGTTGTCATGTTGCACGGTTGTTGGAAAACTGAATCCCTTCTTGTCTGTACCAGGGAAGCTGATCACTTCCTATTCAGAGAAGAAAGTTTCCAGTGACCTCTGAGCTAGTTGGTAACAAACCCAATTAAGTTTAGCATAGTCAGTAGAGGCCTGGAAGATCCGCACTTCTACGTCGATACTACTGTTTATGTTATTCCAATGCGCAGGGCCTACTGGGAAAATAGGAACTACACTACATTTTGATATGTCTTACTTCCTAGCAGAAGCCGCAGCAGCTCTCCATTACCTTGCCATGAGCTGTTATTGAGTAGGATGACTGGTATTGTGCAGTACTTTTCAGTTAAAGCAGGGCACAATTAGACTTTCTCTTAGGGTTGAGGAGGGTGTAGGGATACAGCAGGGTCTTAATTTAGCAGTGGGATAGGCGGTTGTGCCATGGTCCTGTTTTGCTAGGAGGCGGCAGGAAGAAGAAGTTTGCTTGGGGAACTGTTCCAGGAATAAGAGGGCAGGATGATTCTGTTTTGGGGTGGTGAACACTGAAGCACTTTTACTAGTTGTTGAGTCATGTAGGGCTGCAGTGGGACAATCCCCGGCAGGTTCACTGTCTGCCACAGTAATATTTGTATAAAAGTTTCCATTGCACCTAAGATGGATCAAGGGATCAGGGGCATAGCTACCATTGGTGCAGCAGGTGCAGCAGTACCAGGGCGCAGAGCCCTCAGGGGCCCACTGATCCCTGATACTTGCTGCATTTTACTACACCAACATCAGTCAAAGGGGTCATTTTCCTTGCCTGCATCAGGGCCCATGATATCCTCATTATGCTACTGCAAGGGATTATTTTACTTATTGCGGAACACCTTCCTACACAAAAACAATAATTGGAGCTGTTCCCTTCTTCTATGTGTGCTGCAGAATGCACCATATATAGGAAGAGGAAAAAAGTGGAGAAATAAAGTTATTTCTCCTCATTTTGCCTCTCCGGGGGAGGCGTAGGCTTTTGATGCATTCCTAGGTTTACAATTCCTTGTAAATATGGGAATGATTGAAAATCCATGGGTGTTATTGTTGGAACAACCACCACAACGCCAAAGGAATGCCTCTTTAATGCAGTGTAAGGCAACGCAGCGGCTTCTTTGCTTTGCCCTACCCCATATCTACAAGGCGATGAAAACCCAAGCAAAGTGGTTTTGCATGACTTTGTAAATATGATGTTCTAATTTGCACCTCTTGAGTGTCACAAAAGTGATGCTCTGCAGTGGAAATGTGCTGCAAGGGGCTTGTGAATAAGGGGCACATGCATCAAAGGAAATTGCATTCGCAAATGGTGCGAATCGCAAAATTCGGCCGTTTGCGAATGCAATTCCAATTTTTGGGATGCATTAACATTTTTTTAATTTTTGCAATTTAAGAAATGGCAAAATTGCAATTTCTTAAATTACGATTGCATTTAAGGAATCTCAAATTGAGATTCCTTAAATGCAATGCATCAAACTAAAAATTTGCGAATACGCAAATAAGGGGAGCAAATTACCATGAAGTTGACCTTCATGGTAATTTGCGAATGTTGGACTTGGCCCTTCTGGCAGGTTCACCCCTGAACTTTTTGCCTAGTGATTTCTGGTCTTTGCGCACTTTGACACTGTGGCACAGTGTAAAGTGCGTGCTCTCCCTGAGTGCATGTGTGAGATTGGCCTGCTCTCCCATAGGAATGCATTGGGAATGTCTGTGTCCCTGGTAGTTCCTGATGCGAGAGGTGTGCATGGTCAAGTTTGGTATGTGCGAACTCGTGAGAGTGAATGCTGCTGGTATGTGCGGCGTGTATGTGTCTTGTGCGGAAGCGCCACTTCTAGACATGGCTGAGTATGTGCTGTGAAGGTGCTGGCGTGTGATTGGCTGGAGCTGGCTGGGATGCCAGGCTCCAGGAGTCTGTGTGGGTCTGCCCCGGTGGTGAATGGAGAGATTAGCATGCTGATGTGAGGGAGGGGCTGTGCCTGTGTCCTGAATGAGGCTGGGTTTCCCCCACACAATGCTGGCTCCGCCCCCTGTGGTGCGACTGATGACCCTAGCCTGCCTGATGAATGAAAGGGGTGGTTGAGCCATCAACAGTGCTCACAGACCAGCTGCGACTGGTTCTGCCCCCACCCTGCACCTACAGACAAAGGAAAAGATGTATAAAAGAGGGGCTGTGACCCCATGAAAGTGTTCTTGTTTTTGACTTGGATCTACCAGGGGCATGCTGCTGCTTGGGCCCAGGGGAAGGCTTGCCCCCCCTGGGCCCTGCCCAGCCCCTGGCTTGCTGATGGACACCTGAAGGACTTTTGTTGCTCTCTGGTTGCCCCTAGCGCTGGAGAGTGCTTTATTTTACACTAGCTCCTTTTGCAGCATGAGGAGCGCTGTGCTGCCTGCCCCTAGCGCCCCGTGAGCGCTTTAAGTTGCCTGCCGGGGCAGAGCGCTGTGGTTTTCCCTCTGAGGGAAGTGCTCCTGCCCTTTCTATGCCCCAGAGTGAGAGTGCTTCGTTGCACTTTATTTTTATATAAGGGTGCCACCCCTTTTTTATGTGTCCTAAGCGAGTGCCCACCTAGCTTCTACGTTTATTTTTCATCTCGAGGGTGCCCACCCCTCTTAAATGCCCCCGAGATTCACCGTCGAGGCCCGAGCGCCGCAAAACAGGAAGCCAGGCACTACGGTTCCTGACGCGGGCGGGACTTCCGGTTTTGGAGGGAAGTCCCGCCCGCCGCTGCGCCCCGATTGGCTGCCCGCTGCCGCCGGGAAAAAGAAACGAACAGCCGACCGAGAGGAGAGCCCCGGGGTGAGGCAGCCGAGGCGCGGCTGACAAGCGAGGCCCCGGAGAGGAGGAGCCCCGCCAGCGGTACCCGAGGAGCTTGCAGCTGGAGAAGGAGCCGCTCCCCGATTAAGATAAGCCGGTGAGTGCGGCGCCTCTGCAGAGAGCTCCTCAGCTCTTGGGGGCATAGTTGTTTTGAGTCCCCCGAGTGGGACTTCAACGTACGGGGGCCATTATTGTTGGAGGGGGCGTCGGGACACATTGCCTGTGTCCGCCCCCTCCTGCTGAAGAGTTGCCTTTGCCCGGGGTCATTGGTAATTAGGAACCCCGAGGCTCCAGGTGGCATTTCCTTTGTTTTCGAGCCTAAGAGAGGCTCGTGTGGGCATTACTTGGTTCTCTGAGTCCCCAGGAGGGGGACTCCAACTACGCCCCCATTTTGTGTTCAGAGCCCTGAAAGAGGCTCCAGGCATTGTGTGCAGAGCCCAGTGGGGCTCAGGGGGGCATTTGTTCTACAGAGCCTGCGAGGCTCCACAGCACCCAAGGGCATTGTTGGTTCTAGAGCCCTGAGAGAGGCTCAAAGGTGCCACATTCGTGTTTAAGAGCCCAGAGAGGCTCAAGGGGCACATCTTCATTTCAGAGCCCTGAGAGGCTCCCTCCTTGCCCACATTGTTCTGGCCAGAGCCTGTGAGGCTCCAGCAGTGGCCCAACAGTGTATCCAGCTGCCCAGCACTTTGTGGGCAGTTGCTCCGTTTAGGACCCTGACATTGGGACTGCCACAAGTTGTGGCTTGCGTGACTGTGTTGCGTAGTTGCTGGTTCTTACACCTCTGAATGTATTGTTGATGCATCATGTGTTTTCCTCCCCTGCACCTCTGAATGTGTGTTTATGCATCATGTGCCTTGTTCTACACCGCTGAATGTTTTTATGCATCATGTGCCTTGCTCTTACACCGCTGAATGTATTTTGTGCATCATGTGTTATCTGCACCTCTGAATGTGTTTAGGCGTCATGTGTTTTGTTCCCAGGTCTATACCCCTAAATGTATGGTGATATTTAGTTGGTTGTTCTTGCTAGTACAGGTGGTGCTAGTGAGGTCCTGGTTCCCTGCGTGACCTGTTCCTAAGGTGGTTAGGATTGCGTAGGGGGTATTTACCTGATTACCAGTAGTTACTTGTTTTGTGCTACAGTGATTTTCTGTTATGTGCTAAGTGATATTCCAAGGGCTTGATACTGAGCTCGCCCCCTGACCAGAGTCCCAGGACCAGTGGACTCTAGTGTGCCTTCCCTGACAAATTGCTGGGACTTGTCTGATCTCTCTTGGGCCCCTGGGGCCTCGCTGAAATGTGCTTCGCTCATTCCCCTCGGCAGCTCGTGCACGGCAGCCCGTCCAAGCCTCGAGCAGCGCCGCTCTACCCTGAGCCGCGCCGCTTCGCTGGGTCGCCCGCATCCTGTCTTCCCCTCCTCTTCTGAGCCGCACACATTGGTCGCCTCAGAGAAACTCTTGTACCTTACCGGCCGCCCGCTCAAGCCTCGAGTCGCGCCGCTTCGCTGGGCCGCCCGCTCAAGTTTACTAAGGAGGTCACTCGCATTATCCCTGCAACCGGGACGGGAGGTACTGTCCGTTAGGCTCTATGTTCTAAGTTCTAGGCCTACAAGTATTGTATTCTAGGTTCTAAAAGTGCTGATTCCTGACAGTGGTCCAGGTGGCCCTGTCTTGTACATATCCCCTGTAAATTCTGCCCGTGCCCCTGGCACAATGTAAAGTGTGTGTTTTATCTAATGTATGATTATTGTAATACAAAGGCTATTTTTATATATAACCTTGTGTGGAGTTTCCTTTGTGGTGGGCCTTGGGTGTTGTTGCTGGGGTGCGTGCGCAAATACTTAACTCATATCGCCTCCAAGTTTAGCCTTGCTGCTCGCGCCACGTTACCTAGAGGGTGAGCAGGGGTTATCTTGGCGTGTAACTCCCTTGCCCTGACTTAGGAGTGGTGGTCTCTGACTGACTTTGGCGCAAGCCCTGGCCAGCCAGGGATCCCATTTCTAACATTTGACGCAGCGGTGAGGATAAGGATTTGTGTTTGCGTTGTACCACAGTGGCAACTGGCCACATCTACAAAACTCTGCATTTTAGATAAATCACATTTTTGGGGATTATTGTATGGAGTTTGCTAAAAATGTCATTTCTGTGGAAATGTGTTTCTTGTGCACTTTGAGTTAGGTGTCCCTAGCTCGGGAGGGTAGATCATCCCCCTAAGTGCAGTGTGTTTTCTGGATTCACCAGAAGGGTGGGATCCAGTGGTGGCAGCATAAGTGTGTTCAGTGCATGTGTCCCCCGTCCCTGCCCTGGAGTTATGGTACCTGTGTCAGGTGTGATCAGGTTGAGAAATCAGGGGTGGTAGAAACTGCCTTACCAGTCTGGGGAGGGGTGTGTGTGGATGAATGGTGTGTTGCACTGGACAAGTGTGTGAGTTCTCTGGATGGGGAGCTTGCTGAATGCTTGTGTACTCTTGTTTTGCTCAGATACCTAAGTTCCGTGTGTTAAACTTTTCCCAAGAACGTCTGCAGACAGTGGAGCCTGCTTTTGATTTCTGTGGTCTATTTAGAGACAGATGTTTGGAGTTGGTAATGTTCTGGGAGGAGAGGGGCATAGGGGATGGAGTGATTCCAAAAGGAGTGGCTGAGGTGTCTTCCAGCCCAGTGTGGTGGAAGAGGTTGTGTAGCCCAGCTAGGTCTCGGTGTAGGGGCTCACGTCCTGTCTCAAGAGGAGAAGGAGTGGGTGGGACTGCATGTCTCCAGGTGCCCGAAACCCAGTGTCAGGGCCTGGAATGTTTCTGAAGGGAACGTCAGGTCGGGAGCCTAGGCTGTACCAATAGGTCATTTGAGGAAGATCTCCCATAGTATTTGAAGAATGTAGAACATCAGTGAACATGATTTCATGGGTGGGCCTGAAGCTCATGGGAGTTTCCCCTGCCCCTGTGCTATTGTGTTAATTGTTGGGGAGTGACCCTAAGGAAAGTTCTGGTCTTCCAGCCCAGTGTGGTGGAAGTGGCTCAGAGGAGCACAAGCCTGGTCTTCGTGGTCTGGGTGTTTTTTTTCTTAGGAACACCAGGTGAGGGAGCCTAGCATGTCCGTATGGAGCGTCCTTCTAGGGAGATCTCCCAGTGTGGAGAGAACGTGGAGCGCCTGTAAGCAGGGCTCTAGTAGTTCTGTTATCTGGCAGTACCGCTCCAATTGGGAGGGTGCAGAAGTCCAGATGGAGGGGTGCGAGGGGGATAGGTTCCCCAGTGGAGTAACCAGTGGGTCAGGGGCCAACCAGAAGGGTTGTGTCGCCAAGGAGTGACCAGGGTGATGCCACTTCTGTCCTGAGTGTCAGGCAGACTTGTACACAACACATTAGTTATGTGTCGCCCTCAAGGAAGTCCTGGTGCACCAGGCATCTGACCAAAGGGGTACGTCCCTCGGTTGGGGAGCCAGTAGCCGGTGTGTCCGGATCTGGACATAAGGGCAACTGTACGTAGTGTCCTGAAGTTACAAGAAGGGACTCCTGCCTGAAGAGAAGGAACCGGGTAAGCTGTATGGGGGATTGACCTGCAGTGGTTGCCTTGCTGCTGAAGGAGGAGTGAATTCGGAACTGGTGGGAGAGTTGTGTTCTGGAGGGTGCTTCAGAAGTAGAGGTAGGGTGGGGCATTCTTGCCCGTGACCTCTGGTCAGCCTGAGGGTGCGGACCCTAGGTTGAAGGATCAGTGGTAGTTTGGAACTACACTGAGAAAGGGAGTGGAGAATGGCTATGTAGGCCAGGGGTTACCACCCCCCACTCTGTGGATTGGTAGGGACCAGTGGTATCTGGGTGGCCTAGGGCCTGGTCCTAGCCGTGGACAACTAAGGAGTACCAGTGGGGTAGCCTAGTTGGGCCTGTTTTTTTTAAGTATGTGCTTGTCTTATGGATCAACGTGGCGTAGAACCGGAGGGTGTCCCTGCAGTGTGGGCCCGCGTCCGTGTTCTATCGCCCCAAGCAGGGAAGTCCATCACGGTGGTGATTGTTCTCCCCTGCATTTTGGCTGGAAGGGGGTTGTGTTGGACTTGGCCCTTCTGGCAGGTTCACCCCTGAACTTTTTGCCTAGTGATTTCTGGTCTTTGCGCACTTTGACACTGTGGCGCAGTGTAAAGTGCTTGCTCTCCCTGAGTGCGTGTGTGAGATTGGCCTGCTCTCCCATAGGAATGCATGGGGAATGTCTGTGTCCCTGGTAGTTCCTGATGCGTGAGGCGTGCATGGTCAAGTTTGGTATGTGCGAACTCGTGAGAGTGAATGCTGCGCAATGGTATGTGCGGCGTGTATGTGTCTTGTGCGGAAGCGCCACTTCTAGACATGGCTGAGTATGTGCTGTAAAGGTGCTGGCGTGTGATTGGCTGGAGCTGGCTGGGATGCCAGGCTCCAGGAGTCTGTGTGGGTCTGCCCTGGTGGTGAATGGAGAGATTAGCATGCTGATGTGAGGGAGGGGCTGCGCCTGTGTCCTGAATGAGGCTGGGTTTCCCCCACACAATGCTGGCTCCGCCCCCTGTGGTGCGACTGATGACCCTAGCCTGCCTGATGAATAAAAGGGGTGGTTGAGCCATCAACAGTGCTCACAGACCAGCTGCGACTGGTTCTGCCCCCACCCTGCACCTACAGACAAAGGAAAAGGTGGATAAAAGAGGGGCTGTGACCCCATGAAAATGTTCTTGTTTTTGACTTGGATCTACCAGGGGCATGCTGCTGCTTGGGCCCAGGGGAAGGCTTGCCCCCCCTGGGCCCTGCCCAGCCCCTGGCTTGCTGATGGACACCTGAAGGACTTTTGTTGCTCTCTGGTTGCCCCTAGCGCTGGAGAGTGCTTTATTTTACACTAGCTCCTTTTGCAGCATGAGGAGCGCTGTGCTGCCTGCCCCTAGCGCCCCGTGAGCGCTTTAAGTTGCCTGCCTGGGCAGAGCGCTGTGGTTTTCCCTCTGAGGGAAGCGCTCCTGCCCTTTCTATGCCCCAGAGTGCTTCGTTGCACTTTATTTTTATATAAGGGTGCCACCCCTTTTTTTATGTGTCCTAAGCGAGTGCCCACCTCGCTTCTACGTTTATTTTTCATCTCGAGGGTGCCCACCCCTCTTAAATGCCCCTGAGATTCACCACCGCGGCCCGAGCGCCGCAAAACAGGAAGCCAGGCACTACGGTGCCTGACGCGGGGCGGGACTTCCGGTTTTGGAGGGAAGTCCCGACCGCCGCTGTGCCCCGATTGGCTGCCCGCTGCCGCCAAGAAAAAGAAACAAACAGCCGACCGAGAGGAGAGCCTCGGGGTGAGGCAGCCAAGGCGCGGCTGACCGGCGAGGCCCCGGAGAGGAGGAGCCCTGCCAGCGGTACCCGAGGAGCTTGCAGCTGGAGAAGGAGCCGCTCCCCGATTAAGATAAGCCGGTGAGTGCGGCGCCTCTGCAGAGAGCTCCTCAGCTCCTGGGGGCATAGTTGTTTTGAGTCCCCCGAGTGGGACATCAACGTACGGGGGCCATTATTGTTGGAGGGGGCATCGGGACACATTGCCGGTGTCCGCCCCCTCCTGCTGAAGAGTTGCCTTCGCCCGGGGGCATTGGTAATTAGGAACCCCGAGGCTCCAGGGGGCATTTCCTTCGTTTTCGAGCCTAAGAGAGGCTCGTGTGGGCATTACTTGGTTCTCTGAGTCCCCAGGAGGGGGACTCCAACTACGCCCCCATTTCGTGTTCAGAGCCCTGAAAGAGGCTCCAGGCATTGTGTGAAGAGCCCAGTGGGGTTCAGGGGGGCATTTGTTCTACAGAGCCTGCGAGGCTCCACAGCACCCAAGGGCATTGTTGGTTCTAGAGCCCTGAGAGAGGTTCAAAGGTGCCACATTCGTGTTTAAGAGCCCAGAGAGGCTCAAGGGGCACATCTTCATTTCAGAGCCCTGAGAGGCTCCCTCCTTGCCCACATTGTTCTGGCCAGAGCCTGCGAGGCTCCAGCAGTGGCCCAACAGTGTATCCAGCTGCCCAGCACTTTGTGGGCAGTTGCTCCGTTTAGGACCCTGACATTGGGACTGCCACAAGTTGTGGCTTACGTGACTGTGTTGCGTAGTTGCTGGTTCTTACACCTCTGAATGTATTGTTGATGCATCATGTGTTTTCCTCCCCTGCACCTCTGAATGTGTGTTTATGCATCATGTGCCTTGTTCTACACCGCTGAATGTTTTTATGCATCATGTGCCTTGCTCTTACACCGCTGAATGTATTTTGTGCATCATGTGTTATCTGCACCTCTGAATGTGTTTAGGCGTCATGTGTTTTGTTCCCAGGTCTATACCCCTAAATGTATGGTGATATTTAGTTGGTTGTTCTTGCTAGTACAGGTGGTGCTAGTGAGGTCCTGGTTCCCTGCGTGACCTGTTCCTAAGGTGGTTAGGATTGCGTAGGGGGTATTTACCTGATTACCAGTAGTTACTTGTTTTGTGCTACAGTGATTTTCTGTTATGTGCTAAGTGATATTCCAAGGGCTTGATACTGAGCTCGCCCCCTGACCAGAGTCCCAGGACCAGTGGACTCTAGTGTGCCTTCCCTGACAAATTGCTGGGACTTGTCTGATCTCTCTTGGGCCCCTGGGGCCTCGCTGAAATGTGCTTCGCTCATTCCCCTCGGCAGCTCGTGCACGGCAGCCCGTCCAAGCCTCGAGCAGCGCCGCTCTACCCTGAGAGCGGTGCTCTTCAATTAGAGAATCGCAATTAAGGAATTTTAAGAAATCGCTATTTTTATAGCGATTTCTTGATGCATTGCAGTTTGCAATTCCTTAATTGCGATTCCTTATTTTTCGCAATGAAGGAATCGCAAAATGCAATATTGATGCATCAGCCCCTAAGCCCCTAACTCTTTCGGACATGAATGTGCAACGATTAGGACCTAGAAAACGAAATAATATGAATGCTGAAAATAACTAACTGAATATGTGAAATTGCCATATTATTTTAGAAGCTGGTTAGCATTATGTTGCTCTCACAAAAATAACAGAAATGCAGTGGGGAGAAATATTCCACTTTACTCTCCAAAGAGCAATGTGTGGTGAGCAATAATAAAAGGTCTCTGGCTTATTAAAGAGTAAAAGTGAAAGGAAGCATGTTTTGATACATTTACTTGCCTTTCAGATGTGTCACTGACTGAGGCATTGTTCTTTTTGTATTGCAGATATGAAAGACTGCACAACTCCCTCTTCCCTCTCGATAGAGAATCATCCGGGAGAAATGTATAAAGAGGCCTAAGAATTTCTAAGGGGGGACACGTAGACTGTTTCTTTGTGGAAAATGCAGGCGAGAAGTGGTCAGACTGCAGGCCTGGTTGCTTTCTAAGTATAGTGCATGGCTTGGCATAAAATAGTTTTGGATAGCATTAATCATTCACAAACTGCATAACAATGATGCTGATAATAATGTAGATATATGTGTTAGGTACAGCTTAGTCCAATTCAATATAAAATTCAATGGGTTTTTCTATTGTTAATGTATTCTACATTACGACTTCGGAGATTGCATCAATATTTTCCATCATTGTGATATACAAGCTTTTTCAGCTGATTATATATAATAAATAACCTATCATTTCAAAACATCAACAGCTGTATGTTTGTGCAATGTTTTCAGGGGCCTGGGTGAGGGCCACATACCTACAAATATCCTCTGCAAATAAAATCTTCACTGACAAGGTTCTCTGACTCACACACTAGGCAACTAAATGAGCCTAATTTGTCATAGGGAAGAGTGAGAGGCAGCTGTTCATTTTCCTTTTCTTTGAAGGGCTTGTAATTATCCAGACCCCTTGGCGCTCAATAAATCTATTTAGGTATAATTGTAGAAAAATCTAAACTTCACATTTATATTGGCCAACCATTTATATACATATGTGATATTCTTTTCTCATTTTTAAGGCCCTGTCTTGTTGTCCTATCAACCACCTGCCACCTCTACTTCTACTCCGAGCACCTTCCTAAAATCCAGACTGGAACGTTGAAAACTGGTAAGGTAATTGTCTGCTCTTTCTGGTTTGGGTCTAATCCATCTCTTTATTTGTAGCTAACTGGGCCGCTATATGTATATTGGCACACGTCATTATTTGCACCCTGGACAATAAATATGCAATGCAATTGTTGATTAGATTACATTTTGTATTATAAAATTACTATGAGACTTAGCATTTGTAATAGTAACACTATGAGATATCCCTTAAGTCATGTCTTAATTTGTAGGAGGGAGGAGTCTTTGAGGGTCTCAAATGTTGTATATTAAAACTTCCAAATATCATATTTGTGGATTACTTCGGATGGCTTACTTATAAATGACTCTCTCCTGTCAGACAACAGGCACTTGAATACAACTTGCGAACATTAACCTTTTATCTTTACTTCTAGATCCCATCATTACTCCTTTCAACAACATCTTTTATAAAAAAGTTCAAAGTGTTTTAATTGTTTTTCATTGTTTTCCTTTCATGTATTTATGTCAAATGTGTCAACATTTGTGGTCAATATTACTTTCACAATTTGGTAAAAATCATAGAACATAGCTCCTCTCTCTATAGCTGTTGGATAAGGAGACATTTTGGCAACACCAACTATGACTGTATAGGGTCAGCAGCTGAAATCATAGGAATCATCCAGAAATGAAACGTCTATGTCTCGAACTGATAAGACATTGTCAGAATGTAAACATTTCATGCGTGTATCAACGTTTAACTTCATATGTCTGTTTATGTTCATATTATACTAAATGTATCTGCTTTCCTGACAATGTCGAGTAAAGTAGTGTGCAGAAGTTTAGACACAGTTCAAAAAGAAAACTGTATTTGATGTATTTCAAATGTTTACATCTTCTTCTTGAAGGTATTGGGGACAATGCACCAGACAATGTCAAATGTTCAGGTCAACTACGGTGGAGCATTGGCCGAATACAGGGAGCCCGTAATGCCTGCTGAAGAAAAGTACCCTGATCCTTGTCGCAACAGCGAAGGTGCAGGGTGCAGCACAGCGATGTCTCATGTTGATCCTGCAGTTGAGGTGATGTGTTGATTTTCTCCACACAACAAAGGTAATGCGCCGGTTCCAAGATGCAATGGTTCGGAAGCTGATGCACTGAGTTTCTCCATGCAGAAGTGGGGATATGTCAATCATCTCTCTGCAGTGGCGGTGATGTGGGGACTCAGATGTGGAGGTTCCAATAGCGATGCTGTGGTATTCCTATTGCTATTCCCTATTATCAGAATTGTATGTGTGCTTAAGTTCCATTCTAGCATAGTATGGAATGTTTTGATGTCATTAGGGGTTTGAATGATGCTGCTCAGTTGAAGCTTACTCTGGCAGCTGTTGGATGGGAACCTTTGTACCTGAATAAACTTCTGATGAAGTCTACAATGTATCCTCATTTTTATGGAAATTCTACACTAGCGTAGTCGGCAGCTTCACCAAAAGATCTCAACTCATGAACTTGAGCTTTCAGCTTTATTGAATTGTGGCCTATATCATTAAACAATGCAGAATTCTGCTTGGAGTCACCGGCTGATCCTCCAATTAGATGGAGGTAATGGAATCATGTTTTCGAGAGATATGCCAAAGTTTGTGGGACATCATTAAGGGCTGAAAGAAAGACTTCACTTCTTTTACATTGTTTGGGATCAGAAGGACAGGAAGTGTTCGATCATTTACCAGAATTTCCATCTTCTGAGGCTAATGGGTTGAATGAATATGAAATTTGCATTTGTAAATTGGATAAACATTATTTGCCTAAGATAGGCACAATACTTGAAAGGTATCATTTTGGGAAACGCACGCAAAAAGATGGGGAAACTGTTGAAACATACATAACAGTCTTAAGAAAGTTAGCTTCATCCTGTAAATATGACAATCTAACTGATGATCACATACATGATCAATTTATGTTAGGCTGCAACATGGAAAATGTGAGAGAGGAGTTGTGGTTTTGAGATGGGCCTATTCTAGAGGAGGTTCTTGGAGTTGTGAAGAGAATAGAACACTTGTTGAATTGTGTTGATGTTCTTAGGAATGGTGATGTAAAAGAGGAAAAGGTTCATTCAGTTGAAAGTAAATTTCACAAATCTAAACCAGTTGTGGAAGATAAAACTAATAGAGAGGGTAAAAATGAAAGATTTAAAAATAAGGAGAAGTTCACCACATTGAAATGTTTTAGATGCGATAAGGTAGGGCATTTAGCTAATAATAGCAGATGTCCTGCGCGAAATCATATATGTTCCAAATGCAAGAAAAAAGGTCACTTCTCTAAAACATGTAGGATGACAATATCTCCCAGGGTGAAGAAAGTAGAGGTGTATGAAAGTAACTCAGAGTCTTCTCAGAACGACTTTGAGTGTGGGCAGATATTTGTCCAGATTCAAGATATATTTCCAAGAGAGAAATTGTCCTTTTGATGACATACTCATTCAAGGTGAATCAACGAGAGTCCTTTTTGACTCTGGGGCAAAGATAACTATAGATTCTAATGAATTCTATAACTTAAAACTTAAGAATAAAATCAAACTTGTAAAACCTGATATTATTCCATTAGCTTATGGAGGTGAACCAATTAAGCTTCATGGATACTTCATGGGTGTGATTGAGTACAAGGACAGACTGATTGCAGGGAAGATTTATATATCTAAGAAAGGAGATAGTTTAATAAGTTGGTTACATCAAGGAGATCTAGGTGTGTTTCTGGATCACAATGCGGATCCTCCTATACAAATCAGAGAAAATGTTTCAGTAATTCAGAAATCTAGATCTAGTTCTAGTTCAACACTTGAAATTGATAGCAGGAAGGTTCTAGATTTGAAGCATGAACATACTTCCACACCTGTCTGTATCAAGGGAAAGGAAAATGAATATGTGTTATCCCTCATTGAAAACTTTCCTAATATATTGAAACATGAGTTGGGATGCTTGAAAGGGTATCATTATAAAATCAAGCTAAAGAATGGATCAATTCCTGTATGTTACAAAGTGAGGAATATTCCTTTGTCTCTAAAAGATGATATGCTAAAAGAATTAAAGAAATTGATGGATGGTGGAATTATTTCTGGAGGTTGAGGGAACGGAATGGTTGGCTCCGATGGTGGCCACAAGAAAACCCAATGGCGATCTTCGTCTATGCATCGATTTGCGCCAACTAAACATAAATGTGGTGATCGATAAATATCCTTTACCTAATAATAATGAACTGTTAGTGCTATTGGGTGGTGCTAAAGTATTTAGCTCAAAAACAAAGAGGAGAGCAAGGGATGGTGTTCACCCAAGGTGAACGGAAAGTACTCCTGATCCCCTGATCAAGGACTGAATTAAACAAAGAGAGGAGTACCACCAGAGGAAAAACAGAAGGTTTCCTAATGGGGTGTTTTGACTGGCAAAAGGGAAGGATTCATCCTTTTGCAAAAAAACCCTCACTCACCAACCTAGTGGTGACATGCTTCATCATCGGGGTCCACCCGGCTAGCCGAGCAGCGGATGGTAGATGTAGGTAATAGGCCTGGCACGTCACTACAGAACTAATATGTTGAACTGAATGACGAGACTACCCCCTGCCCGCCGAAGCATTTGACAGCAGAATAGGAGTCTTTTGCTTTTTATCATTTATGCTCAACTCCTTTTGACCGAGCATTTCACCATTGGTGATTTTTGCCAATAGGTACACGAGGATCTAGGATAGGGTGTACCTTTTCGGGGGTACACACCGTCCATTTCCTTGTACATGGTCCTGATGAATACCTGGTACTCCCACTTAAGGTAGAAACATGTTGACCAACACACCAATACACATATAGACATACTCTGGCCGTAACTTCCCTCTTAGTATCTCGCCCCTTTTTTAACATTGTCCAGTTGCTTTAAAATGAAATTCAAGGACAATTTTTTACATCTTTTTTGCACTTACATTCACAACCTGCTCCACTGTACTTCAGGTGTTGAAGCACACCCTGGTGACGCTAGGCCACCAGGGTGGACCCCGATGATGAAGCATGTCACCCCTAGGTTGGTGAGTGAGGGTTATTTTACAAAAGTATTTAGCACCATTGATTTAACATCTGCGTATCACCAGATAGAGTTGGAGCAAAACAGCAGAGACTTAACAGCCTTCATTATGCCTTTTGGCACATTTCGATTTAAAAGGATGCTACTTGGTCTAGTCTCGGCCTCATCAGTAATTCAGAGAGTATTGCAGAGAGTGATGAAGGGTTTACCTGGTGTGTGTGTTTATCAGGATGACATTTTGTTATTTGCCAACAATATGGTTGAGCATGATATTAGATTAACTGCTGTGTTACGCAATCTGAATGAATGTAATCTCAAGGTGAAAAAGGAAAAGTGTAAATTTTGTGCGGACTCCATAAATTATTTGGGTCATAGGATAGATGCAAATGGGGTTAGACCAAAGAAGTCATGGTTGACGTTATTCAGAAAATGAGTCCTCCAAGAATAAGAAAGAACTTATGAAGTTCTTAGGCATGGTGGAATACTATGCTAAGTTTGTAAAAAACTTTGCTTAGGTGACTGTCAATATGAGATGTTTATTAAGAAAAGGTGTCAATTATTGTTGGTCTCCTGAATGTAATGCAGAATTTGCTGGTGTCGAGAAATGTTTAAAATATGCTCCATCCTTACAAAGTTTTGATATCTCTCTCAAAGCTATTCTCACGACGGATGCAAGTGAGAGGGGTTTAGGTGCTGTATTGCAGCAATGCGGTCCATCTGGTACTAAAACCATAATGTATTTGTCTCGAGGTCTCAGGGATCCTGAGACTAGATATTCAGTTGTAGAAAGAGAGGCTTTAGCAGTTTTTTGGGCTTTGAGGAAGTTGAAAAAGGGAGAGGGATCTGCCATTGACTCAATCCTGATTCATGAGCCACCACTGTAATTGTCGTGAAACGCCTTTCGAGATCTGGACATGATCGGACAGGTTGCCCTGGTGCTGTGCCCACTGGAACTTCAGGTCCCACCGTAGAGCCCACATATGCCTTCTGGATAGAGGCTGAAAGATTGAAAGCATAGCCTGAATATCCCGGACTTGCTGCTCGGGAGGATAACCCTGAAACTGCGCAAAGTCCAGAACCGCTCTGATGAAGAGGAGCTTCTGCGAGGGAATCAGGTGCGACTTTGAATTTTGAATTTGAATTTGAATTGGATTTCTAAAGCGCATAGCTACCCGTGGGCATTCCAGCGCTGTGGCTTGTCATGCTAGATCCAGGGCAGGGTGTTTCAGGGAAAGAGCCAGGTTTTCAATAGCTTCTGGAATATTAATAGATTAGTTCCCCTCCGGATTTTGAGGGGTAGGGCATTCCATATTTTAGGGGCATTATATGAAAAGAGACGGCCCCCTGATCGTGCTCTGTTTATTCCGGGGACACTAGCCAAGAAGAGGGTGTTGGATCTCATCTGCCTGTTGGCTTTGTGTGGTTTGATGAGGGGTCTCAGGATAGGTGGGCCCTTTCCGTGAAGACTTTTGTGAGAAAGGCAAAGGCCTTTAAAGATGATTCTTTCCTGGATTGGAAGCCAATGTAGCGAATTGAGAGCGGGTTTTGCGGAGCACCTGCGCTTAGTACCAGCAAGCAGCCTGGCTGCAGCATTCTGGACATATTCGAGCCAATTGACAACCAGCTTTGGAACGCCCAAGTATAAGGCGTTTCCATAGTCCAGCCTTGAGATAATAAGGCCCTGAATTAAGAGTTTCCTGGATAGAGGGGGCATAAGGGGGAGGATTTTGTGTGCCGTGCGCAGGAGGCCAAAGCATATTCCAGTGGTTTTCCTGGCTTGCGTCTTGAAGTTAAGGTCCTGGTCAAGCCATATACCTAGGCTCTTTATTTCTTTTTTTGGAGTGGGGGGTGTTCCCATGCATGATGGCCACAGAAGCTTAGTGGGAAGTTTGGAAGGATCGCCCAGTAATAGGATCTCAGATTTCTCCCCATTACGTTTGAGGAGAGAGTCACTCATCAATTTTGAAATGTCCTTAAGGCATGCGGCTAGTTTTCCAGGCATTGGACAGACTGGTTTACGGAGACAACAAGTTGGGTGTCGTCAGCATACATAACTACCTTCATGCCAAAAGGTGTCACAATTTCTTCCAGGGGTGACATATACACATTAAAAATCAGACCCAACTAACTACCGTATGATCGCCCTGTTGGACATTGAGGGTAAAGCTTATGCAAGTGCCATTCTGAAAGACCTCACAGACTGGGCAAGTGAAGAAAATCTCCTGCCATTCTGTCAAACCGGTTTCAGACCAGGGTCCTCGACCGCGGACAACATTACAGCACTCTCTTATCTAATCAATCGAGCACGGCTGCGTAAAAGCCTCCCCTTATTTGCCTGCTTCATCGACTATTCCGCTGCGTTCGATGGGGTAGACCGTACCATCCTTTGGAGAAAGCTGGTCCACTGGAACATCGATCCTTCCCTGTTAAGAGCGCTACAATCCCTGTACCAAAACACCTGGGTAAGAATCAAACTTTCAAACGATTCCGCAACTGATAAGATAGTCACGAACCGCGGCTTAAAACAAGGGTGCGTGTTGGCGCCCCTACTGTTCAACTTATATACAGCAGACATGGAGACAGCCTTGCTGGGGGCCACCTTAGTAACACCAAAGATCGGGGCAACCAAAATACATTTCATGCAGTATGCGGACGATCTCGTAATTCTGGATCACACAAAAACAGGACTCCAAAAGGCACTCACCGCCCTGGCAATATACAACAACAAAAACAGGCTGGTAGCAAACCCGACTAAATCAAAAATAGTCATTTTTGGGCACTACCCCCCAAAAAAAAAAAGAGCAAAATGGAGCCTCGGCCATTTAACCTTGGATAGTACCCAGAAATACATATATTTAGGGGCCTCCTTTCACGAATCAGGGACGTGCGGCACCCATCTAAAGAAAATTCAGGGTAAAGGCAAGTCCATCACCTTTGCCCTATGCAAACTACAAGCCCTTATACATAGCCCATCAGCTACGGCCATTCAAAGAGTCCTTAAGGCCAAGGTAATGCCGGCCCTTAACTACGCACAACAGGCGTATCCAGGCAAATTAAATAAGGAGTTGGAAAAAATCCATTGCGGGGCATACAAGAAATTGTATCATCTGCCGAAATGTATAAGAAACACTCTAATCCGCCTGGAATTCGCCCTTAACCAACAAACCTTGGAAGAAATGGCAGCTCTAAGTAAATATTATTACCTCGCAACAGCGGCACGCGATAACACACTAAAGGCCGTTCTGAAACACATCTTCACTGAACAAGGGAACCCCTGGTCAGCTACCATCGAAGCTGCCATGACGCAATTGAACCTGGCGATCGAGTCATGGAACCTGGATCTTGTCAACTACACGACCATCAAACACGTGATAAAGAGACAAGTGCGCGCACGCTCCCGGGAGCTGGACTTGGAGTCCCTCAGGAAAAGAGCCTTCCATGAGTCCTTATGCTTGCCACATATTGTGCTCAATCCACGAAACCATCTTACGCAGGCCGTGGGCCTCCCAGCTCTCCACAAGATCCTTGCCTACAGATTGCACCCCCTGCCGCTCAATGAACTATACCATCCGGAAAATGCAGGCACAGGAGTTCAGGATTGCAGACTCTGCAACTATAAACGAGAGTCACTGGCCCACTTACTGTTTTGCTGCCCTGCTCTACGTGTACCCCGCACACTCTACCTTAGGCCCATTCTGAGGGAAGCTGGGACACGCACAGTCAAGGAAGCAATCCATCATCTTTACACCTTGAGCGTAGTAAAACAGATGGCCTCATTCGGAAAATTCATTCAACAGACTCGGCTTGAGTTGACAGCAGCAAGGGCCACGCAGGAATAGAGACCTTGCTGTATGAACCCCCGGTGGTCTCACAGGCCCCCGACCGCGTGCGCCAGTATGAACTTTGGGAACTTCTTATAAATGCTTGTCACCAGAAACTCTGTGGTTTTTTTTGCCCCCACGAACTTTGGGAACTTTTTAAGATATGCTTGACTACTGGAATTCTCTGGTCTTTTAATTTTTGTAAATTTTATACTTGATCTTAATGTAATGGTTTTAAGTAACCACACAATGAAAGGTATTCATTCATTCATTCATTCATTCACATTAAAAAGTGTGGGGCTCAGGGAGGAGCCCTGAGGAACCCCACACTGTAGGGGCAGCGCTCTAGAGTGAACGTGTCCATCAGCGACCTCAAAGGTTCTGTGCTCCAAGAAAGATTTGAGCCAGGCCAGGGCGGGCCCGGTGACTCCAGCCCTGCTTAGCCGGTGGACAAGAATGTTATGGTCCACCGTGTCGTGTGCGACGCTAAGGACCAGGAGGATCACTGCCACTGATCCCCCTGTGTCCAGGATGGTTCTCGCTTCTTCGACCTCTGCTATGAGGGCAGTGTCCGTGCCCTGCCCTGGTCTAAATCCCGTCTGGGAGAGGGGCAGAAGACTGTTGGATTCGAGAAAGGTGGAGAGCTGTTGATTGACAAACTTCTCTGCCACCTTACTGATTCCAGGTAGAAGTGAGATTGGCCTGTAATTGGCCAAATCTGAGGGGTCAAGGTGAGACTTTTTTATCAGTGCTCTCACCGTGGCCCTTTTCCAATTGGGGGGGGACAATGCCTTGATTAAGAGAAGAGTTTATTAGATTGACGAAGAGGGGGATCACAGTGGGGGTTACCAGTTTTAGTTTGTTACCACCACCAATCAGCTAGCCGAGTTCTGTTGGTGCTCCACTCTTGATTGAGTGTAAGATTGTAAGAAACGTCTCCTTAGCTGAGAAAAGGAGTCAAGGTAGGGAGTGTCCGGTGCAGGGAAAGGGGAAGGGAGGTTAGGGGACAGGTTGGGGGTCGGGAGTGTTTTTAGGATGGTGAGAATCTTGGAGGAGAAGAACTCGGCTAGCTGATTGCATCTTAGACCTGAGGGATCGGCAGACAGGTGTGGTTCTGGGACTTTGATCAAAGATCTGATGATCCGGTATGTTTCCCTTGAGGAGTTGGCAGAGGCTTGAATTTTTTCTTCAAAAAAGGCGGCTTTGGTGTTTTTTATGCAGACTTTATAGGTCCTCCTGGCGGCTTTATATTCTCTTTTTCTCTTCGTGGACCAATCCTTCCTCCATAAGCGTTCAAGCTTTTTACATTGTTTCCTTAGTTCGTGCAGCTCTGGGGTAAACCAGGGGGATTTAAATGTTCCCTTTTTATTTGGGAGGGTTTTTTTTGGCAGGACTAGGTCTAGGGATTTTTCGATCCAGGTGTGGAATTGCTGGTCAGCTATAACAGGCTCTGGTTTGAGGGCTGGTGTTGTAGCATCAAGTTTGTTAGTCCAATCTTCTATATCTAGTTTCGCCCATGGGTGGAATGGGGGATGAGGGGGGACCTGCCTGGGGTTTCAGTATAAATTTGGCACTTGAAGGGGATTAAGTAGTGGTCTGACCAGGGAATAGGGAGGGGCTCATCTAAAGCTAATTTGGAGATATTCGAAAAGATGGGGTCCAAAAGATGGCCTTTATCGTGAATGGGCAGATGATTTTTCAAGTGGAGATTATAGGAACCAAGATCTAACATTAAATCTCCCGTCACTTTGTCTGTCAGGTCATCAAAGTGGATATTTAGTTCTCCCAATATAGTAATGTTGGGGGAGACACAGGCATAGGAGGTGGTGGCTTCCAACAGGGAGCTACAAAACTGTCCTTGTGCTCCTGGAGGGCGGTAGACAAGGATACCCGAGAAAGATTAGAGCGGGGAGAGTTGGATGGAGAAACGTACATTTTCACAGTCCTGTACCGGGCTGTCTATGAAGCGGCAGGACAAGTGGGTTTTGCAAATAATCGCAACTCCTCTTCCTATTCCGGAGGATCTGTCGTGACGTTGGATTAGGTAGTCTAACGGGAGTGCTTGAACTATATCTGGTTCTGATGCTGGAGATAGCCAAGTTTCTGTCAGAAACAGCACCTCTAGCTTCGAATCTTGAAGGAGCAGATTGATTTCTGTACCGTGTTTGGGTAAGGACCTACAGTTAAGTAGGGCCATCTTGACCCAGTATTTCTTTGGTGTAGTAGATGGCGCTAATGAATAAGTACAGTGCGAACAAATCTTGGGAGAGTGAGTGAAGATACGATGTAGAAATGGTTTTCCTGAGCTGAAGGAGGGTTTCTCGTGTGTAAATAATGGGGGCTGTGGAGGGTGGGATATAGGCTCTAGGCCCCTGGCCCGGTCTGGCGCGGATGGGCGCAGACGGGCTCGCCTATGGGGCGCCTTCGGCGCGCCGTTGGCGCGCCCGATGCGCGTCCTGGAGAGTGTGGCCATTTATGCGGGTGATTGGCGGGAGGGGCGAGCACTAGTCTGCTGACCCACTCCTCAGCCAAGATGGCGGCCCCCCACCTAACTGCAGCCGCAACTTGGCTGCGACGGTGGAAAGAGAAGCGTGAGGCACCTGAGGGTAAGTGCAGCACTAAGCACACAGGAAATTACTTAAAAAACAATTTTCCAGTACAGTTAAAAAAGAAAGATTCCAGTGCTAAATTTTAAAAACAACAGTGTTACCTCCCCGGCTTCCGCCTCAGGGATTCTAACAAGCAAGTCTTGCCCATGAAGAACACCACGCCTTTTATGCGGGTGATTGGCGGGAGGGGCGAGCGCTAGTCTGCCGACCCACTCCTCAGCCAAGATGGCGGTCCCCCACCTAACTGCAGCCCCAACTCGGCTGCGACGGTGGAAAGAGAAGCATGAGGCGCGGGAGGCTAAGTGCGGCACTAAGCACACAGGGAATTACTTTAAAAACTATTTTTCAATACAGTTAAAAAAGAAAGATTCCAGTGCTAAATTTTAAAAACAACAGTGTTACCTCCCCGGCTTCCGCCTCGGGGATTCTAACAAGCAAGATTCTAACAAGCAAGTGGCAACTTTGGCACATTGATGGAAAACCCCAGCAAATGCAGGAGGTTGGCAGTAGTCTGGAGGTGGGAAACGACTGCCTGGGGCGAGCCCACCTTCAACAACCAGTCATCTAGAAAGGGGAGCTGCGACCACCGCCATCACTTTCATGAACACCCGAGGGGCACTGGTAAGGCCGAAGGGGAGCGCGGTAAACTGGAATTGCTCGTGGCCTACCGTGAACCGCAGGACGGGGATGTGGAAATATGCGTCCTGCAAGACCAACGCTGCCATCCAGTCTCCAAGGTCGAGAGCAGGCAAGACCTGAGCTAGCATCATCATCTTGAACTTCTCCTTTTGGAGGAAGCCGTTGACATCCATGAGGTCCAACATAGGACACAGGCCCTTGTCCTTCTTGGGGACCAGAAAGTAGTGGGAATAGCAACCACAACCTACTTCTGGCAAAGGAATGTGCTCGATGGCCCCCTTGGCCAAGAGAGCCATGACTTCCTGCTGAAGAAGCACAAGCTGGTCCCCTGACATGCAGTGGTATTGAAGTGACATGGCTGGAGGGGTCGTTTTCAAGGGGAGGGAGTAGCCCATTTGGACTATTTATTTATTTATTTATTTTTATTCATTTATTTATTTCGATTTATGTAGCGCGTAATCACCCCGGGGTCTCTAAGCGCTTTGTCAGGTACATATCAAAAATTCTACAGCCGATCATCAAGTTACAACACACCCCATGCTTGCTGAAAAAGCACTGTTTTTAATTTTTTTCGAAAAGGCAGCAAGTTGGATTCTTTGCGCAGTTCGATTGGTAGGCTATTCCAGACAGCTGGAAAGATGTTAGAGAATGCACGACCATCCAACGCGGTTGGGTTAGGAGGGTGGCTTCTGAGGAGCGCAGTCGCCTACCAGGCTTGTATGGAGCCAAGCGGGCTTTAATATAGCTTGGCGCCTTTCCATACAGGTCTTTATGCGTAATGCAAAGCCCTTTAAACAAAACCCTCTGTTTAACAGGCAACCAGTGGAGTTCACGCAGTAGAGGGGAGGCATGCGTTCTCCTCGGTTTTTTGAAAATCAATCTTGCAGCGTCATTCATGACGATTTGCAGTCGGTTCAGATGTTTTTGAGGGAGCCCTGCATATAGTGAGTTGCCATAGTCCATCCTGGCTAGGATCATGGCAGATACAGCGCGCCTCAGGGTGCCAAAGGACAAGAGCGAGGAGATTTTCCTTAGTTGTCAAAGGAGGCCCACACAAGTGTCCACCACCCCCAAGACTTGCTTTTGCATCGTCAAATTCCCATCCAAGGATATGCCCAGGCTTTTCACTACTGCTGCAGGTTCTGGGGGCGCCCCTAGTTCTGTTGGCCAGAAATGATCATTCCAGGGGTTGCCCATGATAGTGATTGGCAACACCTCGGTCTTATCTGGATTGATTTTCAGGGAGTTCACAGACATCCAATTAGCTGTGTATCTTAGAATATTCTGCATTCTTGCATGTGCACCCGGACAATCTTCCATTTGGATGATAATCTGGGTGTCGTCGGTGTAGTTGTAAATTTGACAGTCCATCTGGTTAAGGGCCGAAATCAAGGGTTGTAAATAAACATTAAATAAAAGAGGGGAGAGGGCAGAGCCCTGTGGCACACCACATGTAATTGGCACTGTGGTTGAGACTAAGTCTGCCAGTTGAACTCTCTGAGTTCTCCCTTGGAGAAAGGAGGAGAGCCAGACATGTGCTGTGCCCTGGATGCCTAAGTCCCTCAGCCGCAACAACAATTGACTATGACAAACAGTGTCAAATGCCGCGGAGAGGTCTAATAGCACCAGGGCCCCAGGGAGTTTCTTGTTTGCTCTACGCCTTAACTCGTCCAAGATGGATAGCATCACTAGCTCCATGCTGTGATGCGCACCAAACCCTGCCTGGTTTTGTTCAAGTAAGGCATTATTCTCCAGATGATCGGAGAGATGAGTAAGGACGTGCTGCTCCAGAACTTTGGCCAAGAATGGTAGTTGAGAAATAGGCCTAAAGTTGTTTTGAGTCTTAGCGTCCGCCCCAGTTTTTTTCAGCAGGGGGATCAACCGTGCCTCCTTAAAGGAGGATGGGACTTGTCCTGTTTGTAGCGAATTGTTGAGTAGAGTCAAAACATCTTCCTCAATGCCTGGCATAGCTAACTTAAAAACCCCTGGGGGACAAGGGTCAGCCTGGGAGCCGGATTTAACCCGCCCCACAAGATTTGTCAACCTGTCCTTCGTAATCAAGGGCAGAGTGACCAAGGGGTTATTCTCCGGCAGGGTAGCCGGGGTAATCTGTAGAGGACAGTCCATATTCGGGGTAAGGGCGATTTCTGATAGGAGATCTTTAATCTTATTGGAAAAGAAGTCCTGGAAATTTTGGCAGTCTTCTTGCCTAAACTCAGGACTCTGCTCCTTATTTTTCCTGAGTTCCGTAAGGACTTTAAAAATTTCTTTTTGTGGGTGCCTAGCTCTAGAAATCCTATCCTCATAGAACTCAGCTTTCCTTAACAGAATGGCCTGTTTATAGGAAGCGAGCTCCTGTATGTAGAGACTCCTTGTGTTAAGATTATAATCCTTCTGCCATGCTCTCTCAGATTTACGTAGAGCCCTCTTTTTTTCCCTAAGAGATTCGTTATACCAACGGGCCCCAGGTCCTCTGTCTACAATCTTCATCCTTCGTGCTGGTGCCACAAGATCTACTGCCTTTTTCAATTTATCTGTTAAATCATTACAGATAACTTCTGGATTGTGTTCCGTCTTATTAGGAGGGAGATGGGTTAGGAGATGAGCTACCATTTTATCCCCATTTATATTTTTCCATTTCCTCACTACCTTCCATCCTGCTCCGGACTTCCCCTTCTGTTCATCAACCGAGATCGTGCCCTTCACTAGGTAGTGATCTGACCATGCACAAGGCTGTGCAACTACCGGGCCATGCTCCCGGCCATGTTCTGAGGTTGTTGTCCAGACAAGATCCAGGGTATGGCCCTTCTCGTGTGTAGGGCCCATTACACTCTGAACAAACCCAAAAGACCTAAGAGCCTCATCTATCTGATTGGATTGGCCTTCTTTCGGGGACTTTTCCCAGTGAAAATTAAGGTCACCCATAATAATCACATTATTGTAACGTGAGCGAACATCCTGAGCCAACTCCAGGAGTAAATCCGGAAAGTCCGGCGACGCCCAGGGGGGACGATAGACTAAAATAATAGTCAAACAGTCCATCCCTATCCCGAGCTTGACGCTTAACACCTTGGCGCCTCCAAGACTTTCAGCATAGATTCTTTCGCAGCACCCACTTGTTCGAGGTGATGTTGCGCCAGAGTGGTAAATGATGGCCTATTCTGCCGGCCACTGGCATTTGATGGGCCTGAAAGGTTGGAGTAGGAAGGCTTTAAAGTGAATGCTGCAGGGGTGGAGGTGAACTGACCCGCCCACTGGCCCCCAGAACTGCCTCGGTGGTTCCCACGTCCGCGGTCACGCTGAGGTTGTTGCTGCGCTGGCCTGTGGCTCTGGAATGAACATGTTGGAGCAACCTTTCTGTGGCCAAGAAAGGAGCAAAAAGCAGAAGGCGGAGAAGGCAGAGTGGCCGAGAGGTGTTCTGGAAATCCCCCGAGAAGCCAGTTGTCCTCAGCCAGGCGTGGCTCCAAAGCGCCACCATTGTGGAAATCACCCTGCCTAGCGAGTCAGCGGTATCAAGTCCACAACAGATGGTGAACTTAGCTGCGTCCCTTCCAGCTGCAATAGCCTGGGTGAGTACTGTCTGGGCCTCTTCCGGACAGTTGGCCAGATCCTGCGCAACTGTGTCCCAAATAGAGTGGGAGTAACAGCCCAAGAAGCATGCAGTGTTCATTGACCGCAGCCCTTAGCTGGCAGATGAAAACAGCTCCTTGCCAAGCTGCTCCAGTTTCTTGAATTCCCTATCTGGACAACCAAGCTCTCAGGAGTAGGGTGTTGGGAGAGGATGAGGGGGTCACTTGGAGCCGGGCGATCGCATCGGGCCAAGTTCCTGTTCACAGGAGCCCCTGTGTTGGGCCTGACCCTAGTCCAAAAAGAATGTCAGACAGTGCATCATTAAAAGGCAGCAAGGGCTCTGAATAGGTTGCGCCGGTTGAAGCACTGCTGTCAGGAGGTTAATCCTGATGGCCACCATGGGGAGTTTGAGGTGGAGAGCCTCGGCCACCCAACGTAACACCACTGCATAACTTGCTTCCTCCTCCGAAGCCACAAAAGGAGGAGACAGCATGCCAAGGTCAGGCGAAGTCTCTAGACCACTGGCATCCCCCAAATCCACTGCCCAGTCCTGATCATCACCACACTGTTGTCTGAGAGGGTCCTCAGATCCCTCCCAGTCCTCCCCTCCTCCAAAGTCTTTGAAACAGGCTGAAAATAAGAGGACGGACGTAGGGGTAGAACGGCCCCATCTGCATCGGAATCGACATAGATTGACGCTGTTCTTTTGCCGGGTTCAGTTCAGGGCTGAAACCGGGGATGACGTTGGCGGTAGTACTGGACGACATCAGATGTGGTGCCGGAAGCAGTGTCGACACCGGTGGAGGTGTTAACAGGTCAACCGGTGTCGTCCGGGATCCAGGCCCAGATCCAGGGAGGTCCTGCAGCACCGAGGCCAAAGCCGATGGCGGCACTGGGGTGGAACTTACGAGCATCATATGGGCTTTACCCCCAGTCGGCACGCAGGACCCGTAGGCACGCCGGCAGGGCCAGGTGGCCCAAAGAGTTGGGCCATGGCAGCAAGAAACTCTTGCACCTGTGCAGGCATCGCCGACAGACCTGGAAAGGGTAGGTAGGCCGGCAGCAACGTCGCATGCTCCGCCGGAGCAACGGGGGTGTCACCACCCGCACCCTCAGCCACGTCGCGGGATGGGAAGTCGAAGAGCAGCGGCACTTCTTCGACTTCTTCTTGGAATGCTTTGACTTACCTGAACCAGAGTACAAAGACTTAGATCCAGAGGAGCAGTGGTGATGGCTCCATGACCGGTTTCTCGACCTCGCACGGGTCCTGGACCTTGAGCGGCATGGAGCCGACTGCCAGACTTCCAGCAACTTTTGGGACCGCTCCCGCAAAGTCTTCGGTGCCATGGCCTGGCAGTCGGGACGACTTGGAGTCGTGGTTGCGCCCCAGGCAGTAGAGACACATGCGGTTCGGGTCCGTCACCGACATCATGTGGTGACAGTCCCTGCAGTTCTTAAACCTGGTCATCCCTACGACACCAGGAGTCCATCCACTCAGAAGAAATGAGGTAAAAGGCCTAAAAAAACTCAGTCAAAAAGCGACTGGTGGTACTTGCTCTTCCCCGATCTGCGCTTGCTGGCGTGGAAAAAGAAAGAACTGACGTCAGCGCAACTGGCCGCGTCTAAGTAGCACCAGCAATGTCATCCCGCCGTCAATGACGAACACAGAGCCGCAGGTCGACGCCTAGAGACGCGCAGGGGTACTGCTGACAAAAACTTTCTGGATCCAGTCTGATGCCTGGGGGGTAATTCTAAGGTAAGGAATCTATCACCACGTGTTTCTTTCAGATTGGAGAAGTTCCATATTCGCAACGGCAGCATGCAGCGCATTCTGGATATGCGTCAGGACGATGACGCGTAGGAGCCCATCTTGGATAGGGGAGCAGTGCGAAGTAGAGCGAGAAAAGTTCTTCCTCTTTTAAAGCACATACTTTTGTTTCTGAAGGATTGTTGACAGGTACACCAGCCCATGCCTGCCATTGCAGTATATTCTGCTGCATGACCTGTGTGTTCAGAAGTGACAGTGTTACATAATGCAAGAAAAACTTGTAACCTGAAATTTGGCCTGTCACTTGGGAGGAACATGTGAGATATCGCTCACTGAAGTTAGGAAGATTGTGTTACTATATTTATGCTTTATGTCATGACAGGTTCCTGCCACATTATGTTTTTATTTGTTCAAGTTTAAGTAAAGCTGCCATAAAATGTTTTATAAGGATTGCATGAGAAGAAATGCTGAATGGTAGTTACATGATGCAGACGTTTTGCATTTCCTCCAAGAAACCAGAGACAGATAAGTTTGTGTATCAATGATGGCAACCATAAACCCTTTTGTTCTGGTTTATGTTGATTTGTTCGAGGTGAGAAAGTCAATTTTGCAAGTGTAGCACTATATATATATATAGTATCTCTGATCCTGAAAGTATGCAGCAGAGGGTGTAGTATATCTGCTCTGGAATGATATGCAATGTTGTGTACAAAGTTGGTTGGGGTCATGTTTTGTGCACCTTAATTTTCCAAGGTGGTTTTGACAGTGGAAGTGTGAGTTTCCCTTGCTTTGGGCTTAGTAGTTCTATGTTTATGTAGTGTCGTGTTGCAAGGAAGAGCGAGGGTTGAAAGATACCCTTTGCCTACTGCTGCAGTGAGGGTTGATACACACCTATTTTGTTATTAGTGGTTGCGGGTTGGTTTTAGGTTTATTGAATGTCTTGTTGCAAGGATGAGCAAGGGTTGAAAGATACTCTTTGCCTACTGCTGTAATGAGGGTTGATAGGCACCCATTTTGTTATTAGTGATTGTGGGTTGAAAGAGAACCATTGCCACATTTTCTAACTTTATGATTGTTGTAGAGATGAGTGAGGGTCAAAAGATACCCTTTGCCTACTGTTTGAGTGACGGTTGGAAGTTACCCATTTTGCTATGTGAAAGATGCCCTTTGTTGGGATGAGTGCTGATGGAAGAGATTCAGCATTAATTCCTAGATTCACTAGATGACCCGTCTTCAGATCTCTTGACTCCGTCCATCACCACCCCCTTTTGTACTGCTTTGTTTGCCATAAGTTGGGGTATGCTCAGACGTGAGTCCCTTGCTCACTTTTCCACTGGATTCAAGCAAGCCTGGCTGAAGGCGGCTGGAATGCCAGAAACCGGTCCTAGGAACCTTGTTTCCGGTCCAGGGAAGGCATGGCTTGGCAGTTCGGGCTGGACTGTTCCCATGAGGCACAGGGTCAGACTGATTTGCATATGGCCATGTCTGAACTGGGGTGTCAGAGTGGGCTAAAGAACGGTGATGGATTAAACCCAGATCTGTTGACTGGATGTGAGTGTTTGATTGGTTCAGATGCTCCATCCATCACCACCCCCTTTTGTACTGCTTCTCATGTACTGACTCTGCACTTTGCCCTGCACACTGGCCTTGTTGCTCTGCTGTGTTGGGCTCTTCCCTGTGCAGCCTCTCATGAACTTGCTGTGCACTCTGAATTGGCCACTGGCCTTGCTGATCTGCTGTGTCAGAATCTTCCCTGTGCAGCCTCTCATGTACTTGCTGTGCACCCTGAACTTGCCACTGGCCCTGTTGCTCTGCTATGTTGGATTCTTCCCTGTGCAGCTTCTAATGTACTTGCTGTGCACCCTGAACTGGCCACTGGCCTTGTTGCTATGCTATGTTGGACTCTTTCCTGTGTAGCTTCTCATGTACTCAGTCTGCACCCTGGACTAGCCACTGCCCTTGCTGTTTTGCCCCTGCCTGTGCAGATTATCATGGGTATGCTGTGCTCCCTGGACCAGCCACTGGCCTTGCTGTTTTGCCCTTGACTGTGCAGATTCTCATGGATATGCTGTGCATTTTGTGCCTTGCTCTTCTCTACTGTTGGTCCCTGTCTATGCAACATGTAAATAAAGATAGTTACTCCTGTTGACCAATGGCGATGCGTCCATTAAGGGTGTTGGGGGATTGCCCAACCTACAGCATGGCCACATTCTTCCTCGTTAACTTAACGATGTAGATTGCATCCTGACTCGAAATCGGCCAGCGGAGACAGACATGAAGCGTTACTGAATGTGTGGGGCAGCACTGCAGGGTGTGGTTTGTTATTGAGTGACACCAGCTGCAGGGCAGGCCCAGTGCACATGTTCAGGTTAGGGCTGGTCATTTTTCGGACCAGCCCAAACATGAGCACTAGCATTAGCCTGCAGTGCTGCTGCTGCACATTAGGAGAGCGAGCGAAGGCTACTACTGGCCAGTGGTCGCAGCCCCCGGTCTCCTATGGGTGGGGACAGTCCCTGCTCGAGCCAATCCTGGTGCTGCTGGAGCACCGTCTGGATTGGCTAAGAGGGGTTGCCGTTGTCACCAGCCACTCAACCGAAGGTGCTAACGCGGACCCCGGCCCAGGAGGACACAGCAGATGCGGCACGGTCGGACCCGGCAGTCAGGTAAGTTTTCTTTCTTTTTTTTAAACTTTTTTTTTAAACCCCCGGCCACTCACCCCAGCGCGACCCCACCAAACCCCCTTTCCCCCCCAACACCCCTCACGAGTATTTATGTCTGCCCTTCTCAGCTCCGGTATTCCTCATCCGAGGCAGCATATTTCGCTTCCCGATTTCCCTCTCTAAACAAGTGCTACAGTTTATTGCCATTTTCAACAATTCTCTACGGGGGAATGTGGCTGCCCGAGGCCACCCGGTGGCCATCAAGAAGGCAGCTACGTAGTTACAGAGGGCCTCCCCCCCCCCGCCCTCCTTCTTGGCTGGGCCACTCACTACTCCTTTACCAGGAGGAGTCCCGGCAGGAATGGGCGCAGGACCAGTGACGTGTGTCTGGGGCGGTAGGCAGGGAGAGGGGTATTTAAGTTCCCCTCACCATCTTAGATGCCTCTTTGCCGCCCCGGACGCCTCTAGACGCTACCAGGACACTCTTTTGGACACTTATTTCCGGTGAGTGAGGGCCTAGCTGGCCGGTACCCCCCCTCCGCCTAATCCCTCTTTGTGGAGGTTGATCGGGGCTAAGCGACCTGCTTAGAAGGCGGACTGTGGAGGTGGGCGTGCCAAACTTCACCGAGCCCGCACAAAGGGTCCTTTGAGGCCGCGGTCGGGGGCGGGGTAAGCTGGTTGCCCCTTTGTGCATCATGCCAGGTAATAGGGGGCTCATCAGGTTGGGCACGGCTCTTCGCTGGCCCGTTACCCAGTTACCTGGGGCATGGCCTGCGTCCTTGTGGGGTTGCCTCCAGCTGGGGTCGGGCGGTTGGTCCCAGGCACCCGCCCCTAATGCACCCACGCCCGCTACTCAGCTGTACGACCGTCGCGGGAAGTGCGCACTACTCCCTAGGTTAGTTGCGGGAGCCGAGGTGTGTGGGCTTCCGAGGGGGTTTGTGTGCCCCAGCTTGCCGCGGGCCCCGCCTGCCTTGGTCCCACCAGCATTCGAGTATTTCGGAGTGCATGGTGGTAGTTTGGCATGTACGGTGCGCATCTAGGCGTGCATTTGCGCATAACCCTGGTTGCGCACGCCAAATGCTTGAGTGTGACCTGCGAGTGTGCACTGCGCGACTGTGGCCTTATGTAAATGCCCCTCAGGCCTGGTAGATGCTCCACTTTCTCCGCGAGCTTCTAACGGGCAGTTTAAGAAGTTGCTGCTGCAGCCTGGTACCACCTCCTGTATCGCTGTACTGAGACCCGAAGCCCCCCTTGTTATGCACCCACCCCTTCGTGGGCCCATGACACCACGTGGCCAGCACCGGCAAAGCTTTAAAATGACGGATGCCAACATGGAGGCTGCCATTGGTGCCTATGTTCGCCATTGCTCTTCGTGCCAAGGGGGGGGGAAAGGGGCAAGGCGGGGATGACGTACGCAGTGAATGGGAGGCCGATGCGTCGAGGCAATGTCAATTTTCTGCGCCGCAATTGCTGGTTGTTGGGGGACAGCGCATCTGCCACGGGCCCGGCATCCGTGAGGAGCGGTCGCCTAGTTCCTGGAGTGCTGGCGGGCTGCTGCGGGCCTCGCGCCTCGGGCTGGCTTGATGTGCTGTGCCCCCCCCTTTTTGCTCCCGCTTTTATGCTGTCGCACCGCATTGCGAGGGGGGGGCGTAGGGTCCAGCGCTTGACGCTCCATGCACCTTCACCCCCAACCCCCTCCTTTCCCAACCGCAACAGTTACGTGACCGCGCGCGGGACCGGCTCCATGCGGGGGCGCCTATGCGTCTGTGTTACGGGCCCTTTGTACGGTCATCGAGTGTGGGTGGGCATCCCAGGACCAAAATTGCACTGTCGCCCTGAACGGGGCTCGACCCACTGAGGGTCCCCCAATGGAGCATGCTTTGCTCACTGACCTCCGTTTCCTCAGCGGCCCGCACTTTGCTAGCCCCATGGCCCCGGCTTCCTCTCGTTTGGGGGAGTGGCTGCCTCACATCCAGAGCTCGCAGTGTGCTCAGCACGGGGTGTTGGTTGGGGGACAGGAGTCGAGGGGTGCTGGCTCGTGGGGAGCGCATTGCGCGCCTCCTCCCCCCGTCGCCTCGCAAATCTAGTCAGTGCCATGTTCACCGCATTCCAGGTTAGTGCCTCAGAATGATACCCTGTGCCACCAGGCATCAGGGAAGGTTGCGAGCTTTCGCAGACAATCGCTGCAGTTCCCTCGTGCTACGGCATACCACAAGGCTTCAGAAACAATCGTCAGTCGCGGGGGAAGTCAATGAAGTGAGCGGGGCGCCAACCGGCAGGGTGGAAGGGGCCAGTCTGTATAGGACATGCAATGTAAATTTTAGCATGGTAATTGGTTGCGGGTGCTCATGGTCTTCTCTGTTTCTGGTTTAGAAGGAGGCGACGTGCTGGGCGTGCAGGGACATACAGTGCTTAACAAGGTTCAGGTAATGCTGGGGAAGTTGGGCCAAGGTTGTTGTTTGGAAAGGGGCCCTCAGGTTGCACCCAGTTACCCACCATGTGAAACTGATTGTATAGGATGCACCCAGCAGGCTATGGCCGATTGCACAATGGCACACAGGTCTCAAGGTTGTACTCATGGATCAGTTTTCCTTTCAGACTCATGTCGTACCCGAATACATTCGCAAACGCATCAGCACAGCATTTTCGTGAGATACATTTTCAGAGGTATGTATCATTGCTCACGGGGTTAGCTCAAGACGGCAGGAGAAGGGAGGAATGGGTGTGATACACATGGGCCGGGGGAGGAAGGCCTGTGGCTTGTGTCAGCAGCGAGGGGTAGTCTTTGCCCCAGGCCACACATCGCTATCCCTGCATTACTCTCACGGAGCCTTTCTTTTTCAGGATCCGAACTTGAAGTGACGAAATGGATAGCCAGGGATCCCCCCCGCTTTTCACCCAGATGTCCCAAGTTGGCGATTCTCAACCAGGAAGTTCCCGCAATGCACAAATGAAGGCACTCATGGACCTGATAAAGGCCAAAGGGGTGGCTTGGGCCAGCGAACTGAGTGCCAACAGTCCCAGGGATTCCGGTGTTGTCATGTGACCAGCAGCGGCGGAACCTGAGATAACAGAGGACACTGGGCCTACGAGGTCCAAGAGATTGAAGCGGCCCACATGCAAAGACTTTCCTGCGGAACCGGCTACAGCCATAAGCCGCACACCAAAGTTAGACAGGAATGTGATAGTCCATGCAGCCGCATCCCCTCCCACCGTGGCCAGGGCGTCCCCTCCCCGGGCAGCGGTTGCCCCACCTGCGAACTTTGCTACACATGACGAGTTGGGTAAGCTCACCAACACCCTCACAGATTTTATGGCTGAGATTAGAGCAGGACTAAAGACAGCTGGTCAGCCAGCAGGCGGTGAAAAAATGGTTTCGGGGGGCGTAATAGGGGCACAAGCACCTGCTCCTGTGGCCACAGCAGAGGCAACTTTTACACAAGTGTGGGGCAGCCAACATTCACAGGGAGGAACCGGCACAAGCAGCGCAGCGGTTCCCCAGCAAGCAGTCCTACCGGCCCCCCTGCCCCTGGCAAGCAGCAAAGCGTAGCACCAGCACCTCTCACCACAGTACTGCCTCCTCCTGCCCCCTCCGTCCAGGCACCCCCGCTCCACCTGCAGCGTCCACTCCTGTTTCAAGCGCATCACCCGGCGTGTCATCAGCACCACAAATGTCCATGGCTCCCATGCTTTCAAGGAAGGCATTTGGCATAAGGAGTTTATTGATATTTTCTCCCTTCTCATGCTCGGGCCGAAGGGGTGGACATCAGGAAGATGGGGGCTAAAGAGGAGGAGAAGAAGGTACGCTATCAGGCATGGCCTGAAAAATGCATCAAGACCTGGAGGCAGGCTTTCTCTATATTAGCCGCAGTCATCACAGAGTGTTTTCCCGAGCAAGCGCAGGGCCTGTTTCAGTACGCAAGTGTCATCACAGATGAGGCAGAAATGAGCGGGGCATGGGTTGGTACAGGTACGACTGCGAATTTAGGAAAAAGATGGCTGTGTGTCCCGAATGAGACTGGACAAATGGAGGTTAGGCTCTGGATGCAGCACATGGGCAAGGGTAAGGCGGAAGTCACAGCTAAAGCCAGCTCCGGTGATAAGAAATTTGAGGCAGGGAAGGGCCAGAGCCAGGAGAAAAAAGGTCAGTTCAAACAGTCCTTTCGAGGGAGGCGAGGTGTATGTGGCTCCAACAGGGGGGGCAAAAGAGGCTTTTTTGGAACCTGCAGGTTGTTCAGTGCTGGGAACTGTACATGGGGCAAGGCATGTAGATTCTCTCACACATGCGGCAAGTGTAGCGGCGCCCATCCTGCCTCGTCATGCGACAAGCGGGATTCAGCTGGGGGCCGGCAGAGACAAGAAAAGTAACTGCCCCGACATCTCCTTTACAGTCCAGTTTCCATTGACACCTGACCCATCTCTTGCACCTTCCCATGATCCTTTGTTTCAACTTAAAACGGCGGCCACTCCACCTGCTTGTTCCCTCCAGTCAAAAGGCCCTTCCCCAATTGTTATTCCCAACCTCCTGCCTCTCCTGAGGGTATATCCCAATGTGAAAGACAGGGCAACATTGGCTGAAGGTTTTTTAGAAGGTTTCAAAATTCCTTACCTTGGGCCGAGGGTCAGCAGGGATGCTGAGAATTTGAAATCAGCTAGGGACCTCCCCGAGGTAGTGTGTGAGAAGATCCAAAAGGAATTGGCTTTGGGGAGGGTCGCAGGGCCGTTCCACCTTCCCCCCACTCCCAGATTTCGTGGTATCTCCCTTGGGAGTGGTCCCTAAAAAAGAGCAGGGTGCGTTCAGGCTCATCCATCACCTATCCTTCCCAGAGGGGGACTCTGTCAACTCTTGGTTGGCGGAGGGGGCATGCTCTGTCTTCTACTGTTCACTAGATGTAGCCATTGACACCATTAGGAGAGCAGGGAGGGGAGCGTGGTTGGCAAAGGCCGACATTGAGGCAGCATTCAGACTCGTGTCTGTTCACCCTGAGAGCCAGCACCTGCTGGGGTTCAAGAGGGGAGGCCAGTATTTCTTTGACAAGTGCATGCCCATGGGCTGTTCAGTCTCATGCGCCTTCTTCGAGGCATTCAGCTCCTTCTTGCAGTGGTCTCTCTCGGTGAAATATGAGGTCAGGGCGGTGACTCACTACCTTGATGATTTCTTATTCATTGGGAGGGAAGGTACTGAGGAATGCAGCGATGGGCTTTCATGCTTCATGGATCTGGCGAGACACCTGGGGGTGCCTTTGGCTCCAGGCAAGACCGAGGGCCCAGCACAGGTTCTCACGTTTCTGGGCATTGAGCTAGACACGGTTAACGGGGTGTCAAGACTCCCTGCCGGGAAGGTGCAGGACCTGCAACGGGACATCCGCGATCTGCTGGGGAGGGACAAGGCACTGCTAGGAGTCATCCAGAGCCTCCTTGGCAAACTCAATTTCGCGGCAAGGGTCATTCCTGCGGGCCGTGTTTTTGCTAGGCGATTAGCTAGGTCAACAAACAAAGTAGTCAAACGCCTCCACTTCGAGAAATTGTCAGCAGGCTTGAAACAGGATTTGAAAATGTGGGAGGAGTTTTTGGAGGACTTCAATGGCACGGTCATCTGGAGGGCTCCTTGGGCTGATAGTGCAGAACTCAGCATGTTTACTGATGCTTCAGGCAGGGAGGGCTTTGGTGCAATTCTGGGCAAACAATGGTGTGCACAGGAATGGCCCAACGCCTGGCGAAAGCGTGGCATCACTGCCAACATCACAGTGTTAGAGCTCTTTCCAATTGTCATTGCTCTTCATCTCTGGCCCGGGCCCCTGTCTGACAGAAAGGTCCTCTTTTGGTCGGACAACATGGCGGTCGTCCAAGCTATCAACGGACAAACAGCCAGTTGCCTGTTGGTCCTCTGCCTGCTGAGGGAATTAGCCAGAAGGAGCCTGCGCTGCAACTTTGAGTTCAGGGCGCGACACATTTCGGGGGTCATTAATGTTGCAGCTGATGCTCTTTCTCGTTTCCAGTGGGACCGTTTCCGGGCAGCCTGCCCGCGATCGAGAGAGGAGATGACCCCATTTCCACCGGCACTCTGGCGCATCTTGGAGTGGAGCAGGAACTGAGAGCAATGGGGGAAAGAGCATTGGCGCCAGGTACTAGGAAGAATTATAGGTAGCACCTGGCGAATTTCCACGAGGCAGTCATAGACATGGGCTTGACGGGATTACCGCTTGAAGACAGAGTGCAGGCTTTCATTGTCTGGGCAAAGAAGGAGGGCAAATCTCACTCTTGGGTTTGTGGCCATTTGGCCGCCGTTAGCAATGATGCCAAGTAGAAGGGTATTAGGGATCCAGCCCAGTCCTTTGTCCTCAGGGCAGCCCTGAAGGGCTGGGCGAGGGACGAACCGAGGATACCAGACAATAGAGCCCCCATTGATTTTCGCACTCTGCAGTCCATGATGTTTGCGTTAGAAGCCGTGGCACATTCTCAGTTCGAATCCTCTTTGTTTGTGGGAGCTTTCTGCCTAGCCTTCTTCGGAGCTTTTTGTAGTAGCGAGCTGGTGGCACGATCCAAGATTGACAGTTCAGGGGATGCTCTGGGCCCGATGACGTCAGTGTAGACACAAATCTGACCATCACGCTCAGGAAGTCAAAGACGGATCAAGCAAGGAAAGGGGTTGTCATTGTCCTGGCTCCAATAGAGGACCAAATAGGTTGTCCTGTCTCAGCGGTCCATGCCTACCTCGCTCTTTGACTAACAGTGGCGGGTTACCTCCTCATGCATGCGGATCTAAGCCCGCTCACCAAGTACCAAATGGACAAAATTATGTTGGCAAGTCTCTCCAGAGCTGGTTGTGTGAATAAGGGAAAGAAGTTCTCCAGCCATTCCTTTCGTATAGGGGCGGCTACTGCGGCTTCCTGCGCTGGTATGCCACCAGCAAGCATAAGAAAGGTTGGGCGCTGGGAATCCCTTTGTTATAAGCGTTACATCCGGCCATGAGGTACGGGTCGATGACAAGTTTGCAGTGATTATCTAAGTATTATATTCGTGTGCAGTGTTTGCTGTGTTTTACCATATGTGTCAATAAAAGAACAGAAAGTGAATTGCGTCCTTTGTTTTGACAGGTTCAAGAGTGTGGGATTTGGGGCATTCAACTGTCGCAAGGTTAGGTCAATGGGCGCCGATCAGGAACTGGATGCGCGGTTTCTCCAACACGAAGTGCGTGTGGCTGGGTTTCCCGGGCATGCGCTGGAACGGCCTTTTGCCTAGGCTCAAGGACTCTCTAGCTGCGAGGGGGGCACTTCCCCATCATCTGGTCATCCACCTGGGGGGCAATGTCATCACCAACCTGGGAAGGTCAGTGCTTTTACAAAAAATGAAAGTGGACCTGGGAGAAGTTTGCAGACTGCTGGGAAGTTGTGAAGTATGGTGGTCCGAATTGGTACCACGCAGGGTATGGCAGGGCGCTAAGTCAGGTGAAGCAATAGAGAAGTCAAGGAGGAGAATAAACAGCGACATGCGTAAATTCACTTTACAGAGGGGCATTGGTTTCATCAGGCATGAAATGATTCAGGACAAGATAAAAGGTTGCTTTGAACCTGATGGTGTCCACCTTTCTCCAGTCGGTATGGACTTGTTTCTATTGGACTTACAGGAAGCACTGCAGGGCAAAGGCTGCAGGTAGTGTAGGAAGCTAGGTGGTGGGGGGCCCGGGCGGCGACGGTTGCCGCCGGCCGGGCTGTGGCTGAGTTACAGGGCAATCCTGAAGCAGAGAGGTGCAGCACTGTATCTCAGCAGGCACATAGGGGTGCCAGAGCCTAAGACCTGGACCTCAGGGGAGGTCCGGGAACCCGTGTCGGCGCCCCAGTAGTCCTTCGGGCGGTTGTGGGCCTGAGCAACCGGGGGCTTGCCTAACTGTGCTCCGTCCCACTAGGGGCGTGAGTACAAGAATTACCATAAATAAGGGGTAGCACACAGGTGGTTCGCCACGGTGCTGCTTGGCTCATCAGGCAAGCAGGTGGCGAGAATGCGGTCTGCCCTCGGATCGCCCGTAAGATAACCCATCATGATTACATAATGTTGTATGTAATAAACCAGGGGGTCCTGTTGCCATGATGTAACTATGCGGCTGCCCGAGGCCACCCAGTGGCCATCAAGAGGGCGGCACCATAGTTACAGAGGACCTCCCCCCGCCCTCCTTCTTGGCTGGGCCACTCACTCCTCCTTCACCAGGAGGAGTCCCGGCAGGAATGGGGGCAGGGCCAGTGACGTGCTTCTGGGGCGGTAGGCAGGGCGAGGGGTATTTAAGTTCCCCTCACCATCTTAGATGCCTCTTTGCCGCCCCGGACGCCTCTAGACGCTACCAGGACACTCTTTTCCCTCCCTACCTCTTACCCTGTGTGTCAGCTGGGGGGGGGGATTGGTTGAACTTTATAATGTATATCTTTTTCATTACAGGCGGAGTTACAGGGCGATCCGGAAGCAGAGAGGTGCAGCACTGTACCTCAGCAGGCACAGAGGGGTGCCAGAGCCTAAGACCTGGACCTCAGGGGAGGTCCGGGAACCCGTGTCGGCGCCCCAGTAGTCCTTCGGGCGGTTGTGGGCCTGAGCAACCGGGGGCTTGCCTAACTGCGCTCCGTCCCACTAGGGGCGTGAGTACAAGAATTACCATAAGGGGTAGCACACAGGTGGTTCGCCACGGTGTTGCTTGGCTCATCATGCGGGCAGGTGGCGAGAATGCGGCCTGCCCTTGGATCGGCCATAAGATAACCCATCATGATTACATAATGTTGTATGTAATAAACCTGCAGAAAGTTTTTTTCCAACATAACACTGGTGTCTTGTGTGTTATTTGAGGGTTGGTTGGTATGTTGTGGGGCGGGGGTACTGTTGCTATGATGGAGCTAAGAAAGCTACGTACTTTGTGTAATTGTATTATATTCTTCTCCATAACATATCGGCAGTTTGGCAGCAGACTCAAGTTTTCATTAAGAACCCCCTTTTTTTCTCTAGATTAAATTGACCTCTGCCGCTGATTAAAGACAGCTTAGTTGTTCTAAACTGGTGCAGGTTGGCCCTGCACTGCTTGCAATTAGACAGGCTTGCTGTGATTACTGAACTGTGCCAATATGATGTGCAAAGGATGGTTATTCTAAACCGCAGTGTAATTTCTCTAAAGATTCCCCCTGCGCTCATGTGGCAGCAGCTATGGTAGAACAGTCTTCTGCACTCTTGCCCTTCACCTCACTCTCAGATCCTGCATATTGCCTGTTATGTTTCCTGGCGATCTCTCCCTCAGCCATCTTTTCTTCTCCTCCCTCTAGGCTTCATCCACTATTCTTGTGGTGGTTTCTGCTGAAATCCCCACCGTTCGTTCGCCCACTGCTCCCTGTAGGGTCCCGCTGGTTTTCCTTAGAGAAATCTCCCCTGCAGCATAACCCCATGCCCTCTCCCTTTCTTCTTAATAAATGCTCCCTCCCTCTGTCCTTGAAAGGTTTCCAGTTGCTCTGTCGTCTGAAGCTGTCTCTCCTGCACTCTCTTCTGCGTGTGAGTGTGTGTTTGTGGATGCCTTTAGGAAGCGCCTCTGTACCTGAGTGCAAGACAAATCATGCCTTAGAAAACTGTGTTTAGACACAGCCAGGTCTGCTAAGAACGTCATACGGTCGTTAATTTCTACTTTCCCCACGCTGCAAAGTATTTTATTTACGCATAAACATTATTCAAATATTAATATGTGCCAAATCCTGCTACATGCAGAGAAAGTAAGCAAATTCGAAACGAGTGCATGATTATGTAATAATGTACTGCTTTTATTGGCTGAGTTCTTCGGAGGGCACAGATGTTTGGGGGGCTCCAATGTTGAAATGTGTGTCACCCGAGGTTTGGGGTCTGACAGGTCCCTGGCTCATGTTTGGGGGGGCTCCAATGTTGAAATGTGTGTCACCCGAGGTTTGGGGTCTGACAGGTCCCTGGCTCATGTTTGGGGGGGCTCCAATGTTGAAATGTGTGTCACCCGAGGTGTGGGGTCTGACAGGCCCCTGGCTCATGTTTGGGGGGCTCCGATGTAATGTGTGTCACTCCAAGGTTTGGGGTCTGATGGGCTGCGGGATCATGTTTGTGGGGCTCTGATGTTGTAATGTGTGTCACTCTGAGGTTTGGGGTCTGACGGCCCACGGGCTCATGATTGGGGGGGGGGGGAGGGGCTCCAATATTGAAATGTGTCACTCGCAGGTTTGGGGTCTGACGAACCCCTGGCTCATATTTCAGGGCACTAGCTGGCCCCCAGCCTTTAGTATTAGTCTGTCCTGGGTTTGGGGGATACAGGGCTCATAGAGATTGAGGGGTAAGTGGCTTCTATTAATGCATGCATGACCACTGGGAAATGCACAAGGAGTTGGTTTGTCCAATGGAGGACGCTGGTTTGGCTGGATGATGCATTGTTTTCTCGGAGGTGAGTTTGGGTCATCATGCAGGGCTTGAAATAGCTAATGGCATTGTGAGACAGCACTGGTATGTTGAATGTGTAAATGTCCCTCTCAGTGACGCCAGTGTTGTGTTGTGAGTCCCCAGTGAACGTTTTCGCATACCGGTGGCTTCGGATGGTGGGGGCAGGTGTCATCAGTATCCTAGCCAGTGAATCAGGAGTTCGGTCCCGGCTGGGGATGGATCCTTGGGCCTGATTTTATAATGATGGGTGTTTCACCCAATTGTTGTAGAATTCTTGTGTCGTAGTATGTTTGGTTGTGCAGGGTGAGCGTCCGATAGCCGTGCCGGTATTGTGTCTCTCCTGGGATCCAGATATGCTGGTGGGTTGGATTTGAGGCATGCCTACACGGATTTTCTAGTTTTAGCTGAAACGATGGAGCCTGCTTAGGCAGCAAGTTATCCAGAGTGCTGGGAAAGGACTGATGGGTGGTGCAATTGAGGTGATGGCACCCTTTTATTGCAAAACTGTGTTACATGCTTGTTGCTACCATTCGAAGGATCAAGTTAGTGACAGCCGTCAGCATACACTCATGTATTGTAGTGTTCATGCAAATGTTGATATATTGTTGGCAGCCTTGATAAATGTTGTACTTCACAATTTACAGGCATATGCATCAAAGAAAATACCGGGAGCAAACGGGCAGATTCTCAGAATCTGGCCGTTTGCTCCCGGTATTTCAGCATTTGGGATACATCATCCCAAATGCTGAAATGGCAATTTAAGGAATCTCTAAATAGCGATTCCTTAAATTGCTCTTGCATTTAAGGAATCCCAAAATGAGATTCCTTAAATGCAATGCATGAAACCCAAAAAAATAGCGATTTTGCTAATAGGGGGAGCAAATTACCATGAAGTTGAACTTCGTGGTAATTTGCTAAAACTTTGAAAAATGCACTTTTGTGCATTTTTCAAAGTTACATGTTGCGCACACACATGCCCTTAGGGCATGTGTGTGTGTAACATTTGTGCACAGGTCCATTTCAGGGGTGCAACAGGGTGTCCTTTGGACACCCTGTCACCCTTGAAATAGCGGAACATTACCGATTCGGTAATAGCTAATCGCTAATAAGGAATGGCTTTCCCATTCATTCTTATGGCCCTAAAGGCCCATAGGAATGAATGGGAAAGCCATTCCTTATTAGCGATTAGCTATTACAGAATCGCTAATAAGGAATATGTAGGAATCGCTAATAACATTGCGATTCCTACATGCATCCCGTTTTGCGAGTCTTTAATAGCGATTCCTTAAAATTCGCTATGAAGGACTCGCAAAACATTACTTTGATGCATCTGCCAGATAGTGTTGTGTTGGGTTTTGGACGTTGCAATTCAACTGCTTCATTCTTGTCTGTAGAATTTGGTAGCCGATTAAAAGGGAAGTCGTACTTTTACGCTTAATCTGAGTACTGCTTGGTTTTGAATGCTGGTCTCAGAAAAACGATGTTAAGCACATTTCATTAAAGATTATTGAATATTGTTGTCTTTAAAACCTGAGACATATAAGCCCATTTTCCTGCAGTAAGCTTGCAGTCACCACCGCTGCTCGGATTCATTTAACACATTTAACACATCTGTGCATGTATGTTGCAATATATAAGGCAGCTTGCGCCAGGTACAGTGCTAAACATGGCGTCCTTCAGGCCGACATACTGCCCTTCTGTGACTTTTTAGCTTGACCCATAATTTTCTGTTTTAGGGTCTCTGAATTGGTGAGAGGACTGTGGGGAAGTGTTAGGCTGAGGTCGAATGCAGTGATTACAAAATATACTTTAACGCCAACCTCATCTGAGCAATTAAACACAATGTACTGATACGGTTGAGGTGGGTGCTTTCTTATTTTTTTTTTGAGCTAGAACTGTCATTGAGGTGAAGTCTGTTAGAAGGGTGGTGTGCGTATATAATTCATCTATGAAGACAGCCCTGTGCGCCTCCCAAAGTAAAATATATTATGTGAAACAATCATCTATATACACGTTTCTTGTAATAAAGGATGCACCACACATATTTACAGCATCCTATTTACATTCTAAAGTATGTTCAGTTTTCCGTTTTCTATCTGTTCCCAGTACAGAGCCTAAGGAAGCACATGAGCACACTAAAAAGCAGACCTGCAGAGCAGACTTTTATGTTCGTCTCACTATTTTTGATTTGATTATAATTTTTTCCTCACACTTGTGCTTAAAAATGCTATATTTGGATCCTCCTTTTTTCAACAATTTGCAGTAAATATGTGGGGTAAAACCCACCATTTGAATCCATTTTTTTCAAAATGTTCGCCCGCGCCCTCCTTTTGCAGTTCGGGGTCGCTCGCTCGCTTATTACATTAGGGTACAACATTTTTTCCCCAGCCACTTTCAAAATCCACCAGCCGCCACTGCTGTTGACTGTTTTGTCAGTGTCCTTACTGAATAACGTTATTTTAGTGTGTGCATATGTTTGGCTGTGCCCCATGCTCTATGTGGCACTTCAACATTGCCAAGGTCTTTACTCGCCTACTCTTTTTTCACACGGGTGATAGGGACTTCAGTTCTTTCTGACACTGATACTTGTGGCATCTGTGGTGTCAATTTGACCTGTGTTGCATTTCTCATGTTCCAGGTTTTCAATTGTTGGCTACATTGTGCACATGTCATGTTCATTGTGTCCCAGATCTGTGTTTCTGTTGTGGTTGTGTTGAATGTATGTGTGTTTGCTGTGTTGTAGCTTCACTTCCTGGGTGTGCTGTTGTGTTTGTGCTGTGCTGATTTGTGTTGAATGGGTTGGTGTTGTGTCACTCATGTCTGTGTGTGACTGTCATGATTGATGTGCACAAACTGCTAGTTGTGTGTACAGTGCTGTGTGTATGTGGCCTTGACATTGCCTGATGTGCATCCCCTGATGTCCTGCAGTGTTAGTTCAGTTTGTTTGGCCTATGCATCTGTACTTGGTTTCATGTGGCCGCGTTGTTCTGTGATGGTGCACTTCTTGTGTGATGTGTGGTATGTTGTTTGTGCTATGCTCCTGAGTGATGAGGTTGTGCACTCCTGTTGTGTCTGTGCTCCCAGTTCCTTGCCACAGTTTGGCTGACAGGGTATGTCTGTTTTTGTTGTGGTTCTGTGTGTTTATTTGGGTTATGTGTTTGTGTGATGTTTTATGCAGACATTTGCTGTGGCATCCCTGTGTGTGGTGTTTGTGGCTACACCCAGAGTGTGTGTTTGTTTTTGTGTGTGTGGACTGGCAAGTATTGGCAGCCTTCAGTGTGTGTGGCACTGATGTTGTGTGTTGCTGTTGTGACAGGATATGTGTGTACATTCCTCCTGGTGTTTGTCAGTAATAGAGTTTGTAAATGGGCCCTGTGTGTTGTGCTGCTGGTGCACTCCTGTGAGGTGGTTGAATGCATGTGCGGCTATTCCCAGTTTGACTACCAGGCCTTTTTTTCTTCCTTTTGCCTTTACCTGGTATGCCTTGCTGTCTCCCTGTGTTGTTGCACTGTGGAGCCTGTGGTTTGACTTCGCTGACTGTACCAGCCATGTGCGGTTTGATGGTCTGGGGGGGGGGTTCTGTGTTCCTTGTCTTGCATGTGATGTGCACATGCTTGTTGTGTGTCTCCATGGCCTTCATTTGTGTACATCCCACTTTGGCTTGCTGATTTGTTATGCTCCATTGCTGGTGTCATTTTGGGTGTCTGTGTGTCAGTGCATGGTACGTATGTGTTTAATACTGCAGGCTGTGTGTCCATTTGTATGTTTGTTCCTTGGAGGTATTCATTTGCCGCGTGTACTCATGTTTGTTTCCATGTGTGTGGTGGTGTTGTGGTGTGTGTGTTTCCCTGGCACTAAGATGTGTGTTCCTGTGCAGCCACTCGTGCAGGGGCTCTCTCCCTGGTTGTTTGTAGGGTGGTGCAGGGTGTGGATTGACCTGGCTTGTTGTTGTGCATGGGAGAGCATAGGATGGGCTCATGACCTGTGCCTTCATGGGGTGTGCTGATGTGTGGTGGGAGGAGGTGTGTCCCTGAGGTCTTTGTGCCCTGCCCATGCCTTGGACTGGCCCTGCCTTCTGCATTGTGCACATGCATTCCCTTGGATTGACCAATGCGGTGACATGACCAGGACATTGCTGCAAGTTCACGGTAGATGTGTTTCCAGAATGCAGAGGGGTGACTTGGTGGAAGATGGGTCATGTGTGGCTGCCCCCAGCAGGGTGTCTGTTGATGAATTTGACCCTGTGTCAGCCCCTGTGTTGTGTGTTGTATTTGTGTAGTTGCATACCTGCGGCGGCATCCGCGGTGGGCCATAAGTTCATAGTGATGTAGCAGGTACAGCACCAGGAACACGTGTAGTGCGGGGTCCATGGCGGTCGCGGAGGGGACCGGGACTCTGGTTTCGCGCTCCGCTGTCAAGCTTCCGCCGTCTCTGATTGTGAGGTGTCTCCGCTGCATCTGCTTGTTTGGGGCTTCCTAATTTGTGGAGCGGGACGGACGTCATTCCGCACGATGGTGAGTCTCCATTGGTTCACTCCGCCGCGGTGGCGGCGCACTTTGATGGCGGTGCGCGTCGCTCTGCGGCGGACGGGAATTGACCCAATTTTGCCAATACTAATATGGCGGACGTGTTTACCACTACTCACGGGCCTAAAAATTTGTTTTTCCGCACCGCCAGCACCACGGTGGTGCCACATCCTAACGGACCCCCATGTGTTCACATTTACACTTAAAGAGTGCATTCATTTGATGATGATTCGATATATATGCAATGTTTTTTAAACAAAGTGTGATAGTTACATAGGCATAATTAATTGCCTTAAAATGTATTAAATATTTATTTAAAGTGATAAAAACTAGGAAAAAACATGATGGGCATTTTTTCTAGTGTAAGCAGAAACAATTCCCAACAGGTATCATGTAAAGGCAATTCAAATAATGTATGCAATTTGCATTACAAAAAAGGAAGAACAAGGAGTCACTGGAATTTTTTGAAAAAGGCAGTATTATTCACCAATGAACACAGGGCGAGGTCTTTCACATGGCAATACAGTTAAACAGCACTTTACAGAGCAGATCATGTGACAACCCAGTGGCACTTGGTGCGAGGTGCTATAGACAATTAGTGATAGTGAAGGTGCAAGTGCTAAAGTGAACAGCGTGATCGACGCATAAACTCAAGTATATACATCAAATAATGGCTCCACAAAAACAAGTTGTAATCACTTAAAACAAGATTGTAGAAATTTAAACAGGAGCACAAAGCGTGATATGCGTCATATAGTTTATGCTGTAGAGTCGACGGCGTTTCGATCCCCTTTAGTCAGGATCGTCATCAGGACAGGGTTGTCGATGGAGTCAGTGCTGTGGGCGAGAGAAGGGCAAATGAGAGGAGGACCGGGGACGGAGGCGCGGGGAAGGGGAAGGTGAATGGACGGGTGAAGGGTGAGTGATCTGTGTTACTGAGATATGAGTAGGCACTAGAGCAGTGATTGGCTGGATGTGGATATGGCGTGATGGGGGTGTGGGGGCGGGGAGTAGTTGGGGTGTTAATTGGGGATGACTAGGGTATGTGCTAATATCAAAAGATATTGTTGGGCGATTGGGAGAATACCAATAGCAATTTAAACAATTGTGATAGAGTGAGCCATGAGTGGCCGAGTAGCTGGTGCAAGATAAGTAATGAGTTGTGAGGGGGTGAAGTAGTGGCATTGGGGGGGGGGGGGGGGGGGGGCGGGGCGATGAGAAACTTACAGTGATACCCAGGCAGGGAAGCGTGGGTGGCTAAGGTCCATGCGGTCGCTCAAGAGTCGAAGGCTGCAGAAGAGCAAGGGGGGAGAGGTGAGAGCCGGATTTAGTTAAGGGTACCGGGTGGAGAGAAGAATCTAATATTCAGTGGTATTACCTGATCGTCGATTGTATCTGATCAGCGGGCGGGACGTGCGGCGCCTATGGGGGAGGAAAAGTAGTGGGGGTAAGAAAGAGCCGGTGGCGTGAGAGACCATTAAGTTACATCGTAAGGATATCGCACAGGGTGTGCGGGTTCTGGGCGTACCTGTGTGAATCAGGGCAGCGGAAGGCAATTAGGGCTCTTCTGGAAAGGGGCTGCTAGCAGTTAATGCTGGAGCTAACTGAGCAGGTACGAAGCCTCAATCTAAATGAAGAAGCCAAGGGCTGGGGGCGGGGTCGGGTCGGCAGGGGAGGCAGGGTTGAGGGCGTGTCACGATGTTACCGAGGTAACACGGGCAAACAGGAAGTGGCGCGGTAGAAGAAAAGGATTAGGGTGTGTCGGATTGTTGTCAAAGCAACACTGACAGACAGGATGCAGCGGGAGGGCGTGACAACAGGACAAGGCCTGTTTGGTTGGAGTAGCTCGATTGGGAAGCAAGGCGAGGTTACACAAGCAGTAATATTGGTAAAACCAGGCAAAGTACAGGCAATATACATTTCAAAGTTCCAATATTTGAAACTACGGGATCGGTCAATTATGAGCACGAGGTGGGGTGTATTTACAAGGGACTGGTGCCCAGTTGGATAATAGGTCTGAAACCAGTGGGTTATTTAACATCATAGTATATTATATTGGCAGGGGGGAAAAAATTCAGCAACAATGGAAGTTACAAATAATTGGAGTCCAGCTGGGCACATGGTTTGAAACCAGAGAGTTAGGTACAAAGCAATAATCTAATTGGGTGGTCAAAGGGAGTAGAATTTAAACAGTAATAGTGTTAGTCCATTCATCAAGAGTGTTTAACCCATGGTTGACCGAGTCAACCCGTGCGATCCATTTGCATTCAGCTCTATTGAGTAGAGTGGCCATGTTCCCCCCTCTGATGGGCAGTGTGGGTTTTTCAATGACCATCCATCTAAGATCTGTATCGGCATGTGATTTTTCCATGAAATGCGTGACCAAAGGAGCAGTAAGTACTTTGCAGTTAATTCTGCTCTTGTGTTGTATTATCCGTTGTTTAACCATTTGGGTGGTCTGGCCAATATAGATTAGGTCACACGGGCAACGGATGGCGTAGATGACATTTTGCGTTTTACAGTTCGAGTGGTGGGAGAGTTGATGGATATGTCCATTGTAGATGAATTCTTTTGTGTTGGTTGTCAGCTCACAGACACTGCAAGATTGGCATTTAAAATGTCTGATAACTGGGTTCAAGCCCGTTGAAGCTGTAATAGTGTGTTTTTCAGTTGTGGGGGTTGGCCATGTAATTGCATGCACAAGATGGTTGGCGATGTTGTTGCCTCTCTGGTATGAAAATAGAGGTGGTGCGTGGAATTGTTCATCAAATCGTAGCACAGGCCAATTTTTCTTGATTATTTTGGCAACTTTGTTGCTGTCCGGGCTGAAGACGGAGACAAAGGGGATTCTGGTCATTGGTTTTTTGTTGTTATTAGGCATCAGTAGATCCTCGCGGTGGTTGTACCATGCTCGTTTCTTAGCGTTTGTGACCAAGCGTCGTGGGTAGCCTCTGTTGATGAGTTTCGTTACCAAGATGTCTGCCTCCCTGAAATAGTCTTTGCGCCATTTGCAATTGCGGTGAATTCGTAAGAACTGGCCAAAGGGGAGTCCATCGCGTAGGCCTCTTGGGTGGTTACTTGAATAATGTAACAGGGTGTTACGTTCCGTAGGCTTGCGGAAAAGGGATGTTCCAAGGGTGCCCTCTTCTGCATGGATAGTGACATCAAGGAACGGTAAGTCATTAGATTTGGACTCACTCGTGAATTTGAGGTGTTCTTGTGAGGTATTGAGCCAATCAATAAAGGGTTTGAGGGTGTCAGCTGTACCATTCCAGATCAATAAAATGTCATCTATGTATCGGCGCCACAGATGGATTTGGGGCCGATATGGGTTGATGGGGTTTAGGATCAGCGATTTTTCTATGTCATGTACAAATAGGATGGCAAAGTTGGGGGCGAAACAAGCGCCCATCGATACTCCCTTGATTTACAGGTAGTATACATTTTTGTACATGAAGTAGTTGTTTTGCAGGGCCACACGTAGAAGGTCCATGATAAAGTCAGTAGGGATCTTGGTGGGTTGAGGTCTGGAGAGTAGGAGATTTTTGATTACTTCGAGACCTTCGCGATGAGGGATATTAGTGTAAAGGGACTCGATGTCCAGGCTCGCCATTAATTGGGTGTCCAGGTCAAAGGTCTGGTCTTCTATGGTATTAATCAGGTCCATCGTATCGCGTATGTAGGTGTCGGTGGCAGGTACAAATTCTTTGATGATAGAATCCAGATATTTCCCCAGAGGTTCCAGTATGGAACCACATCCTGACACGATAGGGCGTCCCGATGGGTTCCTTGTATCCTTGTGTATTTTGGGGAGGACGTATAGGACAGGTGTTCTGGGATGTGGGTTGTTCAAGTACTCAAATTCCTTCTTGGTTATAATATTGTTGTCTCTGGCTGCTGTTGTGATGGAAAGAATCTTTTGTCTGATGTCCAACAAGGGGTCTTTTGAGAGAGTGCGATAATGTTCGATATTGGTGAGTTGACGTTCAACTTCTTTGTCGTATTGTGTGTTGTTTAAAACGACAATTCCCCCACCCTTGTCAGCGGGTTTGATGACAATTTCAGAGTTATTTTGAAGGGAATTGAGAGCTTCCTTTTCAATTAAGGGAAGATTGTAAGGGATGAAACGTGGTGTGGCTTTAAGGTCCATTACTTCCTTCATGACTAGCCGTTCAAACGCCAGTATTTCAGGTGTCATTTGATTTGAGGGGGGATTGAAAGTGGAGGGCAACCGGAATGGAGAGATTTGATCCATTCTGGAATCTGGTTTATCAGCAAAAAAGTACTTTAACCGGATTCTTCTGAAGAATTTTAGAAGGTTAGTTTGTAACTCCAGGAAGTTAGTTCTAACAGTTGGTACGAATGAGAGACCTCGAGATAGAAGTCTAGTTTCCTCTGGAGTAAGAATGTGGTCAGATAAATTGAAAATGGGGATAGTCATGGCAGTGGTGGTTACATCCTGATCGTTAGTTACTGTGGTTGGCCCCATTGGTAGTATCGGTTGCGGGTTTGGCGGTTGCCTGGGACCTGAGGTTGGTACTGCTTGGCCCTGGTTTGCCGGGTCTGTGGTGGTGGTTGTTGGCCGCGTCCTCGTCCTAAAAAAACAGGTGGTAGAAGTGGCTGCGGTCCAGAGGATGGGGCGTCTGTGTCGTCTGCAGAGCTGTTGGAAGAGACAGAGAAAGTGACACGTTGGTTATTTCTGAATCGTCCCCAGTTGTGTGTTCTGGGAGGGTTCTGTTGGGTGTTGTAGAATTCCTCGTTGAGGTAGGGGTATGTGTTCTCAACTTTATAATTTTGTATGTCTTTTTCTATTCTGTTGACCTTTTTGTTGACTTCAAAGGAGTTAAAGGTGGCGATGGTGCTGTTGATTTTGTCTAGGAGGCTTTTGGCATCAGTGAGGGTGGTATCTGCTTGGATGAGTTTTTCTAGTTCATCAATTTCTTGTAGTTCCAATCGGCTGTGTTCTATGGCTGTATCTATCCCCAGGACCATCCAGTGGCGGGAGCAGGTGGTCGCCAGATGGCTAAAGCTGGTTCTGAATTTGGGGTCCTGTGTGAAAATAGCCGGGGTGTTGCGAATTTGAAGCCCTAAGGGGATGACGCCTGAGCGTAGGTAGTCCGTTAGCATTCGAGAATGCAGATCCGTCCTGATCTGTTTCTTCTTCAACTTTTCGAGTTTGTCCAATAGGACACGGGAGGTGTTAGGGGCAGTGGATGTAGTCGCGGACTGAGGCGTGCCCGACAGTAATGAGGGACCGGTCAGTCGTGACTGGATGTATTCCTCTGAGTAAGTAAGGGACTCCTTGGACATCGTGTGTAGGCCGAAGGGTAGTACACAGATGAATACCTTTTTGGCTGAGGTATATTAGATGAAGTACACTGTGGTACAACTCTCGCAGCGGGGGGAACATGGCCACTCTACTCAATAGAGCTGAATGCAAATGGATCGCACGGGTTGACTCGGTCAACCATGGGTTAAACACTCTTGATGAATGGACTAACACTATTACTGTTTAAATTCTACTCCCTTTGACCACCCAATTAGATTATTGCTTTGTACCTAACTCTCTGGTTTCAAACCATGTGCCCAGCTGGACTCCAATTATTTGTAACTTCCATTGTTGCTGAATTTTTTCCCCCCTGCCAATATAATATACTATGATGTTAAATAACCCACTGGTTTCAGACCTATTATCCAACTGGGCACCAGTCCCTTGTAAATACACCCCACCTCGTGCTCATAATTGACCGATCCCGTAGTTTCAAATATTGGAACTTTGAAATGTATATTGCCTGTACTTTGCCTCGTTTTACCAATATTACTGCTTGTGTAACCTCGCCTTGCTTCCCAATCGAGCTACTCCAACCAAACAGGCCTTGTCCTGTTGTCACGCCCTCCCTCTGCATCCTGTCTGTCAGTGTTGCTTTGACAACAATCCGACACACCCTAATCGTTTTCTTCTACCGCGCCACTTCCTGTTTGCCCGTGTTACCTCGGTAACATCGTGACACGCCCTCAACCCCGCCTCCCCTGCCGACCCGACCCCGCCCCCAGCCCTTGGCTTCTTCATTTTAGATTGAGGCTTCGTACCTGCTCAGTTAGCTCCAGCATTAACTGCTAGCAGCCCCTTTCCAGAAGAGCCCTAATTGCCTTCCGCCGCCCTGATTCACACAGGTACGCCCAGAACCCGCATACCCTGTGTGATCTCCTTACGATGTAACTTAATGGTCTCTCACGCCACCGGCTCTTTCTTACCCCTGCTACTTTTCCTCCCCCATAGGCGCCGCACGTCCCGCCCGCTGATCAGATACAATCGACGATCAGGTAATACCACTGAATATTAGATTCTTCTCTCCACCCGGTACCCTTAACTAAATCCGGCTCTCACCTCTCCCCCTTGCTCTCCTGCAGCCTTCGACTCTTGAGCGACCGCATGGACCTTAGCCACCCACGCTTCCCTGCCTGGGTATCACTGTAAGTTTCTCATCCCCTCTGACCCCCCCCCTAATGCCACTACTTCACCCCCTCTCAACTCATTACTTATCTTGCACCAGCTACTCGGCCACTCATGGCTCACTCTATCACAATTGTTTAAATTGCTATTGGTATTCTCCCAATCGCCCAACAATATCTTTTGATATTGGCACATACCCTAGTCACCCCCAATTAACACCCCAACTACTCCCCGCCCCCGCCCCCGCACCCTATCACGCCATGTCCACATCCAGCCAATCACTGCTCTAGTGCCTACTCATATCTCAGTAACACAGATCACTCACCCTTCACCCGTCCATTCACCTTCCCCTTCCCCGCGCCTCCGTCCCCGGTCCTCCTCTCATTTGCCCTTCTCTCGCCCACAGCACTGACTCCATCGACAACCCTGTCCTGATGACGATCCTGACTAAAGGGGATCGAAACGCCGTCGACTCTACAGCATAAACTATATGACGCATATCACGCTTTGTGCTCCTGTTTAAATTTCTACAATCTTGTTTTAAGTGATTACAACTTGTTTTTGTGGAGCCATTATTTGATGTATATACTTGAGTTTATGCGTCGATCACGCTGTTCACTTTAGCACTTGCACCTTCACTATCACTAATTGTATATAGCACCTCGCACCAAGTGCCACTGGGTTGTCACATGATCTGCTCTGTACAGTGCTGTTTAACTGTATTGCCATGTGAAAGACCTCGCCCTGTGTTCATTGGTGAATAATACTGCCTTTTTCAAAAAATTCCAGTGACTCCTTGTTCTTCCTTTTTTGTAATGCAAATTGCATACATTATTTAAATTGCCTTTACATGATACCTGTTGGGAATTGTTTCTGCTTACACGACACACCCACCCCAACGTGGTTTATGTGTCCTCTCCTGTTGTTCTTACGGGCATTGTTACTAAACACATATTATGCCAAGTTCCATTCGAAGTCTAAAGGTTGCTCCAGTGGTTTATTTCACTAATTGAGTGTTGGGAGTGAACGCAGTGTTAGTCATGTAACCCTTCTTAAGAGGTTGCTTAAAATTTGAACCATAATTCACTACTTGAGCTCTAAAAAAGTAATTAAAGTAACTGTATAGATCTTTCATTTTGTCATTATCTACCTTTCTTATAAGCAGATTTTTGCCACTCACTACTCTGAGGCTATAAAATTTGATTAGTGCATGATATTACAATGTGATTTCACTACTTCAAACAGTTCCCATTGCTGTAAGAATTAAGTGTAACCAAACAGGCTCTATTCTTGAGTACATATTTCTGAAATATTGTTTACCTCAAGGGACAACTAAATCATTGGCATGTCAAAAAACGTTTAAAAAGAGGGACTCCACTCTCTCTCTGCTCTTTAACATTGTGAGCTGAGAGTGTTTTTTTAAGTGAGAAGGGCATGAAGTTTCAGAAGGTGGTGGGGGTGCCGCGATGAAAGGTGTTACTTTCTGTACTGTATTGGAACAGGTTTGGGAGGAACCAAGGGTGGTGGGGAGATGGCAGAATGCCAGGCATTGTGTATTTTAAACATTGATATGGGGGTGGGAAGGGTGTTAAAGATGGAGATGTGGGAAGATAGCTGAAAATTTGGGGCCATTTTACACATAATGCCCCCGTGGCACAACAGGCATCTTCCCCCGCTTTGCGTGCCCCTGGGTCACTATGGTATCACAGAAAGGCCTGAAGAATCTTGTGCTACCCCTTCTATAATATTGCAAGTGCTCATGCACAGAAGTAGAACCGGCGGGGAGGTGAGTGCACTACTCACCTGTTCTGTGGCTGAATTTAATGAAGTTACCCACATAGGGCATCATATACTTACAGAAATGTCACCTTGTATTCCTTTCTTTAGAACGCAAAATAAATTATACCTTTCCAGACAGGTAGTACATTGTTCTATGTCCTTATAATATCACCATCAGCAGAAGATGTTTATATATCAATAAAAACATGAATGTTCACCTTTAATAATGGAAATTTGAGGTAAAAGATCTTTTTTCTGCACCCTCTGGTCACCCCGCTCTGATTCACGATATATTCTATATACATCTCCATTGATAATAGAGAAGTATAAAATGATGCCTCTGATCTTGTTGTATATATTAGTTTGATCTATCTGTTACATGATGAAGTACATATCTGCATGTCACCTCGACCCCACCATGAATAAACAGAAGGGTGTCACAGATCGTTTTAAACATATTCTGCATTTATGAATCGCATGGCATTTCAATGGAAACTGTCAACTTGGGCAGACACAAGATTTCACTATTCGGTGAAAATGGTGATGGATATTATGCGCAACTTTACAGTAGTGTTGGATTGACTGATCCTTCACACTTAATTATATTTTGTAGCACTGAAGAAGTCAATTGGGCCATTTCCCCACGATGAAACACGTGTTGGCTGGGCAAATCATTGGAATAAAAGAACAAAAGAACACCAAAAATGACTATGATTATTTAACCCCTTGCATGCTGATGATGGCCCCCAGCCATCATGCACTACGGAGCTCGTGTGCTGATGATGGCTGGGGGCCGTCATAAACCCGCCCACTTGCGATTTTGCCGCACAGGCGCAGAATCGCGGCCGCATGCAAGGGGTTAAAGAGCTCAATTTACTATGTCCTTTTATTGTGTGCCTGTACAACTTACTGTATGCTTATTGCAAGTAAATATAGAAATAGTGCGTGCGTAGGCCAGCGTATATATTGACATTTTAGACCTTTTGGGGTAATTCAGAGGGCTTAGGGTGTTTTCCCTCACCTATTGCACCGCTCAATTGGGCCATTACTTAAATCACACATACTTAAGAGGCACCAGTACCTCACCCTGAAGAACACCCCTCCTTCAATTGTCAAGTTATTAATATTGCACTGCTAGGCCGAGGGGGCTCAGGGAAACAACTGTTCTGCATGGCTCTCCCAAGAGTTTCCATTAAAACTACCGACCTATTATTCTATATGTTGTAGCTTGCAGATGTTCTCTGTGGTGCATAAATAACTTTCTGCTATCAGTTGCCATACATGCCAATGATCAAGACTAGTATTTTTAAGTTTGGTAGGTGCATAAGTTAATGACAAGTAGTAAAATTGAAACCTATTTTCAAAGGAGTAATTTTCAACGTTTGGCTTCAATAAATTTCCTTGCAAACAGGGATTTTACTCTTTGTACCTGCATTCTGTTGCAAGATTATGTACACAAAGCTGCATGCAAAAACTCTGATGTCTCTTTAATCCTCATATTAAGCCAGACTCCAAAGGATGTAATCCTCATAAAATACATATTATGAGCATGCAGAAAATTATAGTACAAAATGTTTCATATTTCAGATGTATTAATAGGTTGAATTATATGAAAATGCCTTCATTGCAGACAGAGAACATCTGAGCTGGGAAAAAGTAACTTTAATAAAAATACTTTTAATACATTAATACTTGTCATCTGTGTTTAGTAATTTATTTATTTTCAAACTGTAAAAGCTAAAAAAATCATACAGCATGAATTCATCGTACCCTTTTCCATGTAATTTCTGTTTTTCATAAGTCATATGCCATATGCCAGAATCCCTTTGCTCCCGTCATAATACAATACTAAGGGGTGGATCATGTAAGTAATTTTATGCCTGTGGAATGTGAATTTGCCAGCAGTATTCGATCTGTGACATGAAGATTTGTGTCAGAGATATTGGCAATGGTCTGTGCTAAACTCAATGAAACTACGTGTGTAAAATGCTATTTATAGACATGCTAATGTCAATCACAGAAAATGCAGTCCACGGCACAGTATGTGTGACAACTTAGTGCTGGAAAATAAAAATACCTGCATCACCTTCTGTAGTCAAATTAAGTAACACATGTCTGTCAACAAGATACTGCCAATATCACCAGCAAAATTAAACACAAAGGTCCGATTCACAGAACTAATATGAGATAAAGTCCTAAACTTACTAATTTTGGTGTTCACAGAAGGCATTTAGTAGTAGTAAAGTTAAGACTCCTAACTTTACTACTGTTAAACTGAGACAAAATACTAACATTACGTCTTTCGGTATTCACAAAAGACGTTTAGGGCCCGATTCCGATCTGGGTCAGAAAGCTCTCCGGCCGAGCCGGATCCAGAGTGTTTTCCGACCGAGATGGACTCCTGCTGTCCGACCGAGTGAGCACGATGCGGCCACATGCTGCCAGACTCAGTTCGGTTGGACTCCCATTAAAGTCAATGGGTGCCGGTCGTAAGACAAGTACGTGGGCTGCCATTGACTGAATGGGTGCATTTCGCACAAAGGCGCCCCCTACAGTAGGTACGCGTCGGTGCCATCTGCACCGTACATGCCTGTGTTGAGGATAGGATCTCCCCCTTTGTCCGAGTTGTAGGGCTGTGGGTGACAGGGGGTCGACGCGGACCCCCATAGGCAACTTCCTGGACCTTTTGTGAGCCGGAACCGGCTGTCCGACGCATGCATCGTACTGGCTTGGTCGTAAATCGCATTCATTGCACGGCACGGTTTGCTTATGAGCGAGGCGTACGGAGCGGTTCAGGTCAGGAAACGATTTGGTTGGAGAATTTCACATTGCTCACATCATACTTGCTCGCTCCTACAGCTGTACGAGTTGGGCGGAAAACACGCGTACGGCTCATACTTTTTCTGGCCGGATCGGGTTCGGTGCCCTTCCAAGTGAGATCGGAATCGGGCCAGTAGTAGTAGTAAAGTTAGGAGTACTAACTTTACTACAACTAAATGTCTTCTGTGAATACGAAAAGTAGTACGTTTAGGATTTTATCTCACTTTAGTAGTAGTAAAGTTAAGAGTCCTAACTTTACTACAACTAAATGTCTTCTGCGAATACCAAAAGTGGTAAGTTTAGGATTTTATCTCACTTTAGTAGTTGTAAAGTTAGAAGTCCTAACTTCACTACTCCTAAATGCCTTCTGTGATTACCAAAAGTAGTGAGATAAGGATTTTATCTCAGATTAGTTCTGTGAATCGGCCCCAGAGAATATATGAGCAGCAGCTGCCTGTGCAGGTAAGCGCGGTGTGGCAGGCACTGTGGGGGAGGTGGGAATGCCAACAGACGACAGAATAGGAGCAACTTATTTATTTAATTTGCCCTATATCGTTGTCTGTCAGCATCCCCCGCAGCGCCTTTCCCCACTGCCCCACCACGATTACCTGCACCGGCCGCTGCTGTATATGAGTGTTTGTGATAGGGCTCAAAGAACATACATAGGCATCAAGTCAGAAATACCTAAGGCGTCCCTGGAACTCTCTCTTTTGGCCCCCTACCCTTGGTCCCGCCCCCACTCCTTCCACCACGGTCAAAACACTGGGGGTTAAAATGAATAATCAGCTCACCCTTCACTCTCAAATCAGCTCTGTAGTCTCCTCCTGCTTCCTCACCCTCTGAACTATCCGCACTGTTGCTCGTTTCTTCTCCCCCCAGGCACTCAAAATGATCATGGCCGCTCTAGTGATATCACGGCTGGATTATGCCAATGCTCTCTACAACGGCATACCAGCATACAGCCTAAGGAGGCTACAGTTGGTCCAAAACCAAGCCGCCCGACTGGTTTTTGGTCTCCCACGCTACCACCACTCCACACCCCTCCTTAGGGAGCTCCATTGGCTCCCGGTCAAGGAACGTTCTCTGTTTAAAACTGCCTGTCTGGTTTTCCAGGCTCGTCAAGGCACCGCCCCGCCTTCATTTCCTCACTAATAAAAGAATACGCTCCCCCCAGAGAACTCCGTTCCTCCACCAAATCCCTCCTCCAAATCCCACGTTTCAGACGCAAAAAGTGGGGTGGGTCCAACTTTTCGACCTTGGCCCCCACTTTCTGGAACTCCCTACCAGACCACCTACGTGCGGCCACCCATTATGTTTCCTTCCGCAAGGAACTAAAAACGTTTCTTTTTAAACAGGCATTCCCTGTGTAATCCTCCCTCCCCGGCCCTACCACCGGGTTCACTTTTGTCTCTGTAGCCAATCCCCTCCACTAGCGCCAAGAAACCGTTCGGTGCACGCTGCGCTTTATAAATGTTTTAAATTAGAAATTAGAATTAGTGCGCAAGGTTTATTTGTAAATGTAATTAAACCTTTCCCAGGCATGATATTACTGTGGGATGCTGCCCCTTCACATGTTTAGGACACATACTGCTGAATCATTTGTAGAAATGGAACATGCAAATCAAGCCAACAAGAAAAGCAGATTAATTTAATCACATGTAATGAAATTAATTATTTATGAAATGCCATCGGTGCAAGAAACAACAATTTCAACATCCACTATATTTTACAAATTCTATTTGAGTCCCGGTCCAGAAAAAGGAGCAGCAATTGACCGCTGAGCGACAGTATGATCACCTTATATTATATCTGACAAATTAGAAAATACAGGACTCGTGCACAAAAGAGTGTGTTTGTAGTGCTCATTTCGCTGCTTATCTAAAAAACTTCTGATCTGCAGAAATTTAAAGAAATCATGGGTATTTATATGAAACTTCTCCCTTAGGAAAGAAAAAGATGCACATTCCCCCTCAGAGCACAAATCACCAATAACCTTCAACCCCAGCGGTTGCCATCTAAAAATAACCTGGTCCTGAAAGATCGATAGTAAAATTCTGGCAGCCGTAAATGGCGTATAAGCATTGACTTTTGGGATTTTCCATTTCCGGCAAATTTGTCGCCATATACAGTAGGCAGCGCTATTACTTTGTTTTCTTAATGTAACTTGGTTCCAGTATTCGTGCTAGACTGCCCTTTGCCGCTTCACCCTGACCGATCTCATAGATAGTCGGTCTGTCAGCTATCGGAACCTCCGCCCTGTCCCCGACTAAAAGTACTCCAAAGTGTTGTAGCATGGATGACCAGTAATATAACAAAAGGTTGGTAACCGCCCAGCCACCACGATCTCTAGGGAGACACATCAATTTAGCTGCCCTCCGAGATAGGCGATACCCCCAGAAAAAGTCTATAACATATCCTCTCAGCCTTGACCTAAGAGAATAGTTCTGAAGAGATACATAAACTTCAGAAGGCCCAACATTTTCAGTATATTGCAGCGAAAGTACAATGAGAGATGCAGATGATCTAATCTTTCTAGTTTGGTATTTATAGATTCGACAACTGGTAAGATACTCAAATCGGGGATATTAGCCACTGAAGCAGGAATTTTAACCCCCAGATATGTTGCTTCAGTAACCACAGGAACATCAGGAGGACACATAAAAGTTGAGTGTAAAATCTGTGTTTTCTCGATATTCAATTTATAGCCTGAGATTACACCAAATTGTTCTGCCAGTGACTTTAGTGTTGCAAATGCCAGAGCGACATCCCTAGTTAACACCACTATATCGTCCGCATAAGCACACGTCTTATAGTCTGTACCATTGACCCTAATCAAAGAAAAATACAAGGTAGCCTTAGACGCCTATCACAAGAACATAAAAACTGCTTGGAAAAATCACATAGCCAACCAACTGGAGCAGACGGATAACACATCTTAAACCCTCTTTCAGGTCCTTAACAGTCTCATTAAGCCCAAAGCCTGTAGCCCTGAAGAAGAGCCAACCCAATCTCTATGCAATGACATAGCCAACCACTTTTCTCAAATAATCAATGACATTTTGTGAGAAAGTGGCTCGATATATACTGGACTATAATGAAGTACAGTGTGTATAGAGTCCACAAACCCCAAAGGTGTAACAGAGGTTAAAGTCAGGACTGACCTTACTCTCAAAAGTGGTAGCTTAGTTGAGCAGTAAGGCAGTACCAGAGGGCAGTGCAAAGCATTTGTTGTACACACTCAGTCAGCAAAGGATTTCACACACTCAAAGACTGAACTCCAGGCCAATTGTTTTTATACCGAAATGAAATGAAATGATTACGCACTTGTATAGCGAACAACTACCCGTAGGCATCTCGGCACTTGTACGAATACTGCCGAGGAACCCTTCCTGGCCTTTCCCTGTGAGGAGCCCACTCCTGGGCACCCCCAAGGTGAAGTCAGTCATCCTCAGCGTTGTTGGGGCCGTTGTAGAGATTAAGCAAGCTATTGCCCAGAGGTGCAGAGTGGAACTCATGATTAGAATAGGCACCGAAGCGAGAATTATCAGGTCCGAGGAAATTGAGCCTGAGACCCGCTGAGGCGGGAATTGAACCCTGGTCCCGGCCAGACTACTGCATCAGGGTCTGCCGCTCTAACCATTGAGCCACACTTCTCTAAAATCTGTTCCCCAAAACTGGTAAGATACTCAAATCGGGGATATTAGCCACTGAAGCAGGAATTTTAACCCCCAGATATGTTGCTTCAGTAACCACAGGAACATCAGGAGGACACATAAAAGTTGAGTGTAAAATCTGTGTTTTCTCGATATTCAATTTATAGCCTGAGATTACACCAAATTGTTCTGCCAGTGACTTTAGTGTTGCAAATGCCAGAGCGACATCCCTAGTTAACACCACTATATCGTCCGCATAAGCACACGTCTTATAGTCTGTACCATTGACCCTAATCAAAGAAAAATACAAGGTAGCCTTAGACGCCTATCACAAGAACATAAAAACTGCTTGGAAAAATCACATAGCCAACCAACTGGAGCAGACGGATAACACATCTTAAACCCTCTTTCAGGTCCTTAACAGTCTCATTAAGCCCAAAGCCTGTAGCCCTGAAGAAGAGCCAACCCAATCTCTATGCAATGACATAGCCAACCACTTTTCTCAAATAATCAATGACATTTTGTGAGAAAGTGGCTCGATATATACTGGACTATAATGAAGTACAGTGTGTATAGAGTCCACAAACCCCAAAGGTGTAACAGAGGTTAAAGTCAGGACTGACCTTACTCTCAAAAGTGGTAGCTTAGTTGAGCAGTAAGGCAGTACCAGAGGGCAGTGCAAAGCATTTGTTGTACACACTCAGTCAGCAAAGGATTTCACACACTCAAAGACTGAACTCCAGGCCAATTGTTTTTATACCGAAATGAAATGAAATGATTACGCACTTGTATAGCGAACAACTACCCGTAGGCATCTCGGCACTTGTACGAATACTGCCGAGGAACCCTTCCTGGCCTTTCCCTGTGAGGAGCCCACTCCTGGGCACCCCCAAGGTGAAGTCAGTCATCCTCAGCGTTGTTGGGGCCGTTGTAGAGATTAAGCAAGCTATTGCCCAGAGGTGCAGAGTGGAACTCATGATTAGAATAGGCACCGAAGCGAGAATTATCAGGTCCGAGGAAATTGAGCCTGAGACCCGCTGAGGCGGGAATTGAACCCTGGTCCCGGCCAGACTACTGCATCAGGGTCTGCCGCTCTAACCATTGAGCCACACTTCTCTAAAATCTGTTCCCCAAAATGTATAGTTGTTTTACTTTTAGAACCAACAGTCATAATGAATGAATGAATGACTACTCATTTATATAGCGCGTGGTTACCCGGAGGCATCCCAGCGCTGCAGTGAACCAATTCATCACCCGAGAGATTACAGAAATAGGAAAGTTTTTAGCATTTTTCTAAACCTAAGGTGGTTCTCTTCCATCCGAATAGGGTCCGGCAGGTTGTTCTAGAGTTTAGCTGATTGGACAGAAAAACGTCTGCCGCCCATGCAGATTCTCCTTATTCGTGGGACTGCCAGAAAGTTCTTACTACTAGATCTAAGGGTCCTATTGGTTTGGTAAGGGCAAAACAGAGGTTGAGTTAGACCAGGCCCTGTCTTGGACAAGGCTTTATGTTCAATGGTCATAGCCTTAAATTCGACCCTTTGTTGTATTGGCAACCAATGGAGTTGCCGGAGTGCTGGTTTGGCAGAAGTTCAACGCAGTATCTTTAAAAGCATCCGGGCAGCACAATTCTGTACCGTCTGTAGGACCCTGAGTGTCCCTAGTGGTGCTCCTAAATATATTGCGTTGGCATAGTCCAGGCGTGTTAGAATCAGGGCCTGGACTAATATCCGCCTTGCTTCGAACTGAAGCAGTTCAATGATTTTTCTAAGAGATCTCATCAGGGCGTAGCAGGTCGCTGCAACCTTCTGAGCTTGCACCAAAAAGTTAAGTGCTGGGTCTAGCCAAACCCCTAGACTTTTGATTTTCTTTTTGGGGGAAGGGGGGTGGCCCAAAGTGGTAGGCCACCATCCGTCCACCGTGGAGGGAGCATCATGCCCCAACATCATGATCTCCGTCTTCGTTCCATTAAGTTTCAGGAAGGATGTATCCATCCACTCACGAACCTTGCTAAGGCAGGAGGAAAGTTTATCATAGGATGACATCTGGCCAGAAAGGGTGATGATAAGCTGCGTACCATCAGCATACGTCACTAGTTGCACTCCCCAAGGTAACACCACCTCAGCCAAAGGCCTCATATAGATATTAAATAAGGTCGGGCTGAGGGATGACCCCTGGGGAACGCCCCAGTGAAGATGCACGGGTGGAGAGGAGATGTCATCCTCAAATACAGAGAAAGTCCGGTCGGAGAGGAAGGATTGCAGCCATTTCAGCGCGGTCCCAGTGACACCCACTTCACCCATCCTTCAGAATAGAGTGATTAATGGTGTCAAAGGCCGCGCTGAGATCTAATAACAGTATGGCTGCACAACTGCCTTCATCTACAATCCTTCTTGCTTCCTCAATAACTGCCACCAGAGCCGTTTCAGTGCCTTGTTTGCACCTGAATCCGGTCTGGGTTGGATGCAGTAGATTCTGGGTTTCTAGATGGTTGGAAATCAGAGAATTGACATATTTTTCAGTGAGTTTGCTAATTGTGGGCAGCAAAGAGATAGAGCGATAGTTATCCCAGTCGTCAGGATTGAGGTTGGGCTTTTTCAATAGCGCCTTTACTCTTGCATGTTTCCAGTGGAGGGGGACTTCCCCAGTGAAGTATTGATCACCTCCTTAATCACAGGGGCCACAACATCAGAGACCAGGTTGAGCATGGTGGGGGGTGCTACATCAACCGGTGAACCTGACTTAAGGTTACTCAGAAGTGATTGAACCTCAAGGCAATCAAGAGGGGGAAATGTCTCAAGGAGATTCGGCTCAGAACTCGGGGCGAGGCTAATATCCATGATGTATCATGGAAAGTGGAATAGATGTCTGTTATTTTTGATACAAAGAAATTAGCTTATTCCCTGCAGCAAGTAGATGCAAGACTGGGATCAGCAGTGGGAATAGGTGGGGTGACTAAGGACTTGAATATTTTAAAAATTTCCCTGGAGGAGCTGGAGGCAGAGGTGATTTTTTCCTGGTAATAATTGGATTGAGTAGATTTAATCAGTTTTTTATAGTTGCGAAGAGCAGTCCTATAGATATCCTTACGGGCTTTTTGGGAGTCTTTTCTCCAGAGCCTCTCTTTCTGTTTACAGAGTTGATTAAGGGTTCTAAGCTCTGGGGTGTACCAGGCTTTTTTGTTTGCTCAGATACGATGGGAAAGCTCAACCTTAGGTAGGGTCTGGTCCAGTGATTCCTCTAGCCAACGATTATAACAGTCGTTAGCGTCTGAGGGGTCATTGCTAATTTCAGGTACAGTTTCTAAAAGGTTGAGTGTCCATTTCTCAGTGACTAATTTAGACCAGGGTCGCCTAGTTTGTTTTACAAAACAGGCCTGGCCTGTCTGTTCCTGGCGGGTAAGGGAGAAGGACAAAAGTGAATGATCAGACCAGGGAATTGAGGTAAAATTTATAAACTCGAGCGCGCTTAGATTAGTGTAACAATGATCCAGTGTATGTCCTGCCTTGTGTGTAGGGCCGTGAATAATTTGTCTAAGTTGGACTGTGTTTAACGCTGTCAGCAAATTCTGACAGATCGGGGTATCTGATTTATCTAACTGGATGTTGAAGTCTCCCAACACCGTAAAATTGGGGGAGTTGCAGGATAGATTAATGACTGAACTTAACAGATCTTCGCAAAACTGTCCAGTCGCCCCTGGAGGTCTGTAAACCAAAAGGCCCGAAAGCGAGCATGTAGGGGAAAGGGTGACAGAGAACATTGTAGTAAATGTCCTCTCTAATGCTCTTTACTAGTTAGACTGTCCTATGTCATCTGTGACATAATAGAATGCCTGGGTGACTCTCTGGCTCACAGTGTCTCTATCTACCTGTCTGTGGCCAGTTGGTCATCTCAGGCTGAGCTGCTAACAGCTAGCTCCTGGTGGGGTTCTTCTTACCAACTTCTGTACTTTATATCTTGGAAGGAACTTACAATAAAGGAACCTATCTGTACAGTGGACTCTGCTACTTCCTTTGCTACATTTTGGCGACATTTTCAAGAGGATGAATCTACCTGTGCTCTAAGGAACTTACTTCAAGCAAAGGAACTAAGGGAAAGAACTAAAGACTTTGTGAAAATCAAACATAAGACTAAAGGTAATGCCCAGCTGACCCCACCAGTGTCCTATTACACCTGGACATCCTGCACCCTGGGCATTTGTTACTAATTTCACTGCTTTCGTGCCTGCAACACTCTTCCCTGAGGCCTGTGGTGGGAAGCCTCAAGTGTTGGCAGCTACTGGCGAATTTTACTTTGGCTAGTTACAGTGGATGGCAGTGTGTTTCAACTTGCAACTCTGGTCAGCTTCAGTGACTTCTGTGGTGAACTTTTCTAACCTTTGTCAGAGGAACTGTTTGGGCGATTTGTTACTCTGGTTAATAAGAGTCGACTATTCTCGCATGCTCTGCGCAGGTGTTTCGTCTCTGAGTCTGTATTTGACAGCGTGCTTTGCGAGGAATCACTGTCAAGACAAGAAGAGACTTTTCCAATGAGGTAACTGTGTTGTTGTTGCCTTCTTGTGCGCATTGCCGCGCATTGCCGTGGACACAGAGTTTTGCGCAGCAGTTTGGCAGTTTAGTTTTTCAACCATGCGCGAGCTGCCTTTTTCAAATGTGTCTCAGCGCGCTCTTACCACAATGACGTTCCTCCATCTCCTCTGTTCAGTTTCCATGGTACTACGATGACGTTCTTCCGTCTCCTCTGTGTGCTATTGTCTCACGTAACCTTTCGCACAGACGTGCCGTGAGCCACTCAGCGCTGCGTGAGGCAGCGTGCCGACATCAGTGTTTGGCATTAGCACATAATCTTGAAGGTTGGCTGTGGTAAACGCGCATCGCGCAAACTGCTGTGTTTTTGCCAGTTTAGTGTTGGAGTTACAATACCTTGTATTGTCTACAGCATTATTTGACCAGTACTTGGAGCATAACTTCATTTTCGCCGTGGTGCTTAGTCCGGTCTTCCTGGTCTTTCTTGCTGATTTTCCCCATGCTCCTGTCGAAGTTCACGCGATGTTGCCTATTTAAGCAGTGGCAAGGAGGTATCTTCTGGAGCTGCGATGGCTGTGCGGACAGTGTTACCTACACTACATCGACCCGCAGGTCTTCTATTGGGACACAGCAAGTTGACTTTTTGTATGTCCTGATTGGTTTATGGTCTGAGTGCTTGGATCCCGGGTGAGAGGTCGCTCACCGGAGCAAGATTTATTTATTTATTTATTTATGACAGCTAATTTACCATTGCACATTATTGAATATAGCCTTATTTTGTGGTGGTGTGGTGTGGTGTGTGGCAAACTTGTGTTGCTCTTATTCTTACTCTATATTCTGTGTTAGGTCATGTCCTGGTTGGATGTTGCTGGGTTGTGGGTAGTCAATTTTCATCCATATTTTTAAGGTTGGTTTCCTCAATTGTACCCTAGGTGGTCTGTGTGTGGGTAGTCAATGCCCCAATGTTTTTTTTTTGGGTTCTTTGAGTCTGCGTCATATGCTTGGTGGTAGTCCATGCCCCATTTGTTCCCAGGAATATAGTCCTGCGGTGTACTCTACTTAGGGGAGGTTGTGTGTTTGAGTGGGTAGTCAATGCCATTTCTATTTGTTTCCTGTGGTAGTGGTCTGTGTGGGTAGTCCATGCCCCATTTTGGTTCCCAGGTATTGTCCTGTGGTGTACCCTACATAGGGGAGGTTGTCTGTGTGGGTAGTCCTTGCCCCATTTTGGTTCCCAGGTATTGTCCTGCGGTGTACCCTACACAGGGGAGGTTGTGTCTGTGGGTAGTCAAAGCCCATTTCTTTTAGCTTTTTGTGGCAGTGGTGTGTGCGTGTAGTCCATGTCCCATTTTGGTTCCCAGGTATTGTCCTGTGGTGTACCCTTCACAGGGGAGTTTGTGTGTTTGTGGGTAGTCCATGCCCCATGTAGTGGTGTTTGTGGGTAGTCCATGCCCCATTTAGCCTTATTTCTGTTCCCAGGTTTATTTTCCTGTGGTGTAACCTATTTAGGGGAGGTTGTATTTCTTCTTAATCTCAGAGTTTCTACTCTGTGCTGTTCCCTACTTTTGGTGGAGACTGTTTGTGCACTATGTTCTGGTCTAAGTCTACCAGGGCCGGCCCAAGGCATGTGCAAACTGTGCACTTGCACAGGGCCGCCAAACCCCAGGGGCCGCCACGACGAGGATCCGTTCGTGGCACTGGCGGCCCCCTGGCAGGATTTGGCGGCCCCTCCCGGCTCCGACCCCGGCTAGCAATGGCAGCGGCCGGCCAGCGCCGTTGTTGTTTACCTCCTGCTAGTAGTTTCACTTTCCCAGTCAGGCAGCCAGCAGTTTGGGTCCCAGGGCCGTCAATCTTAGCACTACCAATGACGTGACGGCCCTGGGACAGCCCCCGCGGCGCGCGCTGCCTGTGCGCAGACTAGTGTGCAACTCACTGCACCTGCTGCTAACGTTACGCGGCGTCACGAGTGGTGGTGGTCTGGTCACGAGACTAGAGTGTGCGTGCGTCGTCATCGAGAATAAAAAAGAAAAGAACATTATAACGCGCCACCGACGATCTCAGAGAGAACACCCGACTCCGGTTCGGTCCCCGACCCTATTTGGACGGTGTGTGAGAGACTCACTGAGCAGGTCTCAGCGGACGACAGTCAGCGGACTTGCACTGCAGGTGGGAGAGACAGCGAGGAAGGAGAGAGAATTTGTTTGCATTTTATCTTACTGATTTAATAGCGTAGCAACTTACAAGAAGCGTATATGTGTCTGTACTCATGTTTAGGGGTTGGGGATTAAACCCCAATAGGAAGGCCTGACAAGGTGTTGCGCTAACAGTTAAAACCCAGTGGTGGTTCGGTTTCCAACTCCCTATGATGCGTCACTGCTCTGTGCTCATCAGTAAATTCTCGAATCGTCAACAGTGATATTCCATGATACCATGTAATTAACTGAGTTTTTGGGAGTTAAGGTGGCACTGTTCCAAACATGCATGTAACAGCTTTTGTGGAAAGGGTTCTTTAACGCTCTTCACTTCTAAGGAAAGGCGTGTAATTTATGGCGCAGGACTTATTGCTACCAGTACATATAAACCTGCTTGGCCTCAGCTTACCAGCGAACGAACATGTGTGTATATTAGTTATGTTATAATTAGTTACGATCATTTATTTGTGAATCCTGCAGCCACATGTGGCCATCTGTCTTGCATTTTCTCCTCCCCTGGCACAGTCTGAGCCCTCCCTCTATCTGATGGTTCCCCCTTCGCACACATTATTCCCGTACAAAATACTCAACGTGACAACATTGTTAGGGTCCTGGTGCACTCAGAGGTCACAGGCCACTGCTCTGACAATAATTTAAAAACAGCACTGTTCAGAGCTGTTGTCTCCACGTCGTGACCCTTCATTTGCTGACCTCTGACAGAGCAGTGAAGCAAGGGTTCCATGGATCCTAATGGAAGCAGGAACACTGACCCTCTGCCCTTGTTTTGCAGCAAAACAAAAACTAATTGGGGTGCAGTGTGAGCCCTTGAACCCCTGGCCTCCACTGCACTGCTACACGAGTGATAGCGACACCCCTACTCTTAATGGGAAACACAGAGTTACCTTGACAAAGCCAGCAATGTCCCCTTTCCTTTACCATGCGCTCAGCCCCACTGCCCCGAAGGCAGCGTCCTGTCTGAGCATCACGTGCAGAATCTGAGGCCCCCAGCAGCCTGTAGGGTCCGTAGTGCGGCTGTGAGGGGCTGTGCCTCGTGCAGACCTGCACACACTCAAAACAAGGGCCTCTGAGGGCCAGTGCTTGTTTACAACCTGACTGGGAGGCAGGAGCTGCAGGCAGAAGGAGTCCTGCACAATCCAGTAAAACGCATGCACCTTTAGAGAAGCCCAATGAGGAGCAAGGAGGAATGTTATCACCTGCAGTGAAGATGGACCCACACCAGAGACGAACCAGCCTCGGGGCCTTTCATGCCACTGGCTGATCTGGACCGATTGAGGTAAAGCTATTGACCTTTTTGATAGTCGGAACCTGCCATCCTGCCCCTGACACAATTAATTTCAATGACTCGATCTGTGAATATTACAGGCACTATAATGTGCAATGTGGGACGGTGCAGGCCTCGAACAGTGAGTCACTCTTCTCTTACAATGAAACTTGAAAGCCTGCCCAGTAATGGCTGAAATGGGGCTGAGGGACCTGCGAGCCAGGGCCAAATAAGAAAGGTCTTGATTCTGCTCAATGTGTGTGGTATGGTATTTATGTTTTTTAAGACTCCTAGTCCTAGGGTTAATTTCAGAAAGGCTCACGTGACGTAGTGACAAAGATGGCGATGAATTCAGGCTCCGCTTTTTATTTCCATAGCCACGTTCAGAGAGGTTTTATGGGAGTAATGATTATTCTCACTAATACCAAATGTGTAGGATGTAGTGATAATTCCCCTGTTACCAATGTTCGTCATTAAAGAGAAGTAAACGGCATTACAGTACAGTAAGCTAGGCATTGCATCCATGGTAGGTGGACAGTGGTCATGCATGGGTTAAATGACAACGAAACAACAGTAATCATGTCTGATTGTATTGTATATGATCTATAGTACACACGTAGATACATGCATGTGGAAAGCTTGGCGCGCCTAGTCTTTTCAATGCCCTTTATTCGGATGTTGTCTTGGTTTTCTTTAAGGTTCTTGTCATTTTGTATTTACAAGCCCCTTGCACTACCAGTGCGTCACTTTAATATGGGAAAAAGGTGGTGCACCGGCGGCAGGGCCGGCCCAAGGCATGTGCAAACTGTGCACTTGCACAGGGCCGCCAAACCCCAGGGGCCGCCACGACGAGGATCCGTTCGTGGCACTGGCGGCCCCCTGGCAGGATTTGGCGGCCCCTCCCGGCTCCGACCCCGGCTAGCAATGGCAGGGGCCGGCCAGCGCCGTTGTTGTTTACCTCCTGCTAGTAGTTTCACTTTCCCAGTCAGGCAGCCAGCAGTTTGGGTCCCAGGGCCGTCAATCTTAGCACTACCAATGACGTGACGGCCCTGGGACAGCCCCCGGGGCGCGCGCTGCCTGTGCGCAGACTAGTGTGCAACTCACTGCACCTGCTGCTAACGTTACGCGGCGTCACGAGTGGTGGTGGTCTGGTCACGAGACTAGAGTGTGCGTGCGTCGTCATCGAGAATAAAAAAGAAAAGAACATTATAACGCGCCACCGACGATCTCAGAGAGAACACCCGACTCCGGTTCGGTCCCCGACCCTATTTGGACGGTGTGTGAGAGACTCACTGAGCAGGTCTCAGCGGACGACAGTCAGCGGACTTGCACTGCAGGTGGGAGAGACAGCGAGGAAGGAGAGAGAATTTGTTTGCATGTTATCTTACTGATCTAATAGCGTAGCAACTTACAAGAAGCGTATATGTGTCTGTACTCATGTTTAGGGGTTGGGGATTAAACCCCAATAGGAAGGCCTGACAAGGTGTTGCGCTAACAGTTAAAACCCAGTGGTGGTTCGGTTTCCAAGTCCCTATGATGCGTCACTGCTCTGTGCTCATCAGTAAATTCTCGAATCGTCAACAGTGATATTCCATGATACCATGTAATTAACTGAGTTTTTGGGAGTTAAGGTGGCACTGTTCCAAACATGCATGTAACAGCTTTTGTGGAAAGGGTTCTTTAACGCTCTTCACTTCTAAGGAAAGGCGTGTAATTTATGGCGCAGGACTTATTGCTACCAGTACATATAAACCTGCTTGGCCTCAGCTTACCAGCGAACGAACATGTGTGTATATTAGTTATGTTATAATTAGTTACGATCATTTATTTGTGAATCCTGCAGCCACATGTGGCCATCTGTCTTGCATTTTCTCCTCCCCTGGCACAGTCTGAGCCCTCTCTCTATCTGATGGTTCCCCCTTCGCACACATTATTCCCGTACAAAATACTCAACGTGACAACATTGTTAGGGTCCTGGTGCACTCAGAGGTCACAGGCCACTGCTCTGACAATAATTTAAAAACAGCACTGTTCAGAGCTGTTGTCTCCACGTCGTGACCCTTCATTTGCTGACCTCTGACAGAGCAGTGAAGCAAGGGTTCCATGGATCCTAATGGAAGCAGGAACACTGACCCTCTGCCCTTGTTTTGCAGCAAAACAAAAACTAATTGGGGTGCAGTGTGAGCCCTTGAACCCCTGGCCTCCACTGCACTGCTACACGAGTGATAGCGACACCCCTACTCTTAATGGGAAACACAGAGTTACCTTGACAAAGCCAGCAATGTCCCCTTTCCTTTACCATGCGCTCAGCCCCACTGCCCCGAAGGCAGCGTCCTGTCTGAGCATCACGTGCAGAATCTGAGGCCCCCAGCAGCCTGTAGGGTCCGTAGTGCGGCTGTGAGGGGCTGTGCCTCGTGCAGACCTGCACGCACTCTAAACAAGGGCCTCTGAGGGCCAGTGCTTGTTTACAACCTGACTGGGAGGCAGGAGCTGCAGGCAGAAGGTGTCCTGCACAATCCAGTAAAACGCATGCACCTTTAGAGAAGCCCAATGAGGAGCAAGGAGGAATGTTATCACCTGCAGTGAAGATGGACCCACACCAGAGACGAACCAGCCTCGGGGCCTTTCATGCCACTGGCTGATCTGGCCCGATTGAGGTAAAGCTATTGACCTTTTTGATAGTCGGAACCTGCCATCCTGCCCCTGACACAATTAATTTCAATGACTCGATCTGTGAATATTACAGGCACTATAATGTGCAATGTGGGACGGTGCAGGCCTCGAACAGTGAGTCACTCTTCTCTTACAATGAAACTTGAAAGCCTGCCCAGTAATGGCTGAAATGGGGCTGAGGGACCTGCGAGCCAGGGCCAAATAAGAAAGGTCTTGATTCTGCTCAATGTGTGTGGTATGGTATTTATGTTTTTTAAGACTCCTAGTCCTAGGGTTAATTTCAGAAAGGCTCACGTGACGTAGTGACAAAGATGGCGATGAATTCAGGCTCCGCTTTTTATTTCCATAGCCACGTTCAGAGAGGTTTTATGGGAGTAATGATTATTCTCACTAATACCAAATGTGTAGGATGTAGTGATAATTCCCCTGTTACCAATGTTCGTCATTAAAGAGAAGTAAACGGCATTACAGTACAGTAAGCTAGGCATTGCATCCATGGTAGGTGGACAGTGGTCATGCATGGGTTAAATGACAACGAAACAACAGTAATCATGTCTGATTGTATTGTATATGATCTATAGTACACACGTAGATACATGCATGTGGAAAGCTTGGCGTGCCTAGTCTTTTCAATGCCCTTTATTCGGATGTTGTCTTGGTTTTCTTTAAGGTTCTTGTCATTTTGTATTTACAAGCCCCTTGCACTACCAGTGCGTCACTTTAATATGGGAAAAAGGTGGTGCACCGGCGGCGCAAGGGGCTTGTAAATAAAATAAGCCCCAGGGTTTTTACTGGTATCCTTGGTGCATGCGGTAAGTCGTGAGGGGGTCGTTGACACCATGAGTTACCCGAACCGGGTGACACCAACCCTAGTGCGGGCCCCACCTACTCTCCCTGCACAGGGCCACCATGAGCCTAGAGCCGGCCCTGAAGTCTACCTTCATGTAACTCGTGGCCAGGGTTTCTTGTTGGTAAGACTTTGTGCTGTGAGTTTATCATATCTTTTGTGTCAGCACGTCTTTATCAGGGGGGGGCTGTAGTCCTTTGCAAAGTCTGTTTTCTTTGCTGATTTAAGGGGTTTGCTCTCTTTTTGTCTTGAGTGAATTTTTACCCCTATGTGTCTCTAGAGTCACCGTCTACACTCATTTTTGTTCCAGGGTGTACCCATGTGTGGGGAGGTTATGAGTGTGACCACTTTGCTTAGCTGCTCTGGTTTGTTAAGGGAATGGGAAGAGGCATATAGTTTTACAATTTATTTTTCTTTGTTCACATTTCTGCTAATAATACCTCATGCTATGAACATCTCGTTTGGTTCACTCTTGTTCTTTTCTGCTGATGTTGCATTTGAGATATTTTGCCAATTGTGTTCTCTGTTCTGTTCCTATTCCATAAGGGAAGAGGATGTGTAGTAAATGTCCTCTCTAATGCTCTTTACTAGTTAGACTGTCCTATGTCATCTGTGACATAATAGAATGCCTGGGTGACTCTCTGGCTCACAGAGTCTCTATCTACCTGTCTGTGGCAGTTGGTCATCTCAGGCTGAGCTGCTAACAGCTAGCTCCTGGTGGGGTTCTTCTTACCAACTTCTGTACTTTATATCTTGGAAGGAACTTACAATAAAGGAACCTATCTGTACAGTGGACTCTGCTACTTCCTTTACTACAAACATCATACACTCTGCCCCAGGGATGAGGACTTTCTCTATTCTACAGCTTATAGTTTTTTATGCGCTATGGCCATCCCTCCTCCTCGTTCATCCATCCGATCTTGCCTTACCATAACATAATTCAAAGGGAGAGCCCGAACAACATCAGGGTCGGAGCCATCGTTAGTCCACGTTTCTGTGAGGAAAAGAACTTCAATGTCTGAGTCCTCCAGTAACATGGAGATCTCTAGGGCATGTTTAGGTAGGGATCGGCAGTTCAGAAGAGCCAGTGAGAAAGGGGGTTGCTCAGGGGCCCTTATGTCTGGGGTAAAATGATAATGGCAGCCCGAACAGGATTCATGATCCTTATAGGTGTTTAACAGGATACAGGTCGGTCCGACCTTACCTCTTATAGGCAGGAGTTGATTTCTGTCGTATGAAATCAGAGGTCTGTTAACAGGTAAAGAAACAAGGGAACTGGCAATATACTTTGCTAGATATGAGAACTCTCATGTAATTACTTTGCAAGGAAGCAATAAAGTTTGTAAACACTATAGGTACAGGGGTTGCTGAAGGCAACTTCAAGTCTAGACACACTTTAGCATTGAGTTCAATGGATTTTCATCATAAAAGTACAGTTGATTACAGTACAGATTACTTTAGTAGTTCCAGGGCTAGATCCTAGATTCAGTCCTGGGGCCTCATTTATTAAAAGTGACACATCGCTGCGTGAAAACAGCGATGCGTCACTTTTCACTGCGCACTCCTTACGACATTCCTGATGCGTCATATTTAATGTATGACGCATCATGTCGCAAGGAGTTACAGATACGTCAGTATTTCTGTCGTATCTGTAAGCGCAAAAGTGACGCATTGCTGGAGTGTGTCACAAAAGTGACGCAACTCCAGCAATGCGTCCTTTCACATGGGGAAAGCCCCATGTGAAAGGGCTTGCGTCAGTCTTACGCCTGCTGTGAGGCAGGCGCAGGATTTTGACGCAATAGCGTCCTAAAAGTGACGCAGTGAAAAGGGCCTCACGATTGTTGTTGGATGCACGTTTGCGGGCTCTCCAAATCATACGTTTTTGATATTCACGCTGTCTCAGTTTGGTGGTGAGGTCTCTAGCATAGAAGTCAAAGTTCCGTTTATCAGAACAGTTTCTGCGGATCCGCAAAAACTGTCCAACAGGCAAGTTCTCGTGGAGAGATTTAGGATGATGACTACTGAAAGTCAGTAATGAATTTCTGGCCATCGGTTTCTGTAACACACTGAGCGTGTCACCTCTTAGATCCACTTTCTGACAGAATGGGATCGCTATCTGTATTCAGGTTGACGCATGCGCAGATCAAGTCAGAGTTGGTGCTTATAAACCCCTATATTAAACTGAATGTGGCATCGCTTGGTCCATAACCTAGGTGTCGGGATGGCATCAATGTCCTGATTTGGGCTTACGCATGCGTAGGCCGAATAGGAGGGGGTATCACTACTTTGCAAGTACTTTTGATGAACTCGTATGCCCATAAAACTTTTGAATGCAACAGAGTGTGGTACCTCTCTGGTCCGCAGCTCTGTTGTCTTAGAAGAATGCTCGCTCACATTTGGATTTACCCGCACACAGGCTCTAACGATTTGTCGTCACCATAGTCAATCACTGTGGCGGAGTCGCACATGCTCATTACATGCATTGACTATGGAGCCTCTCTGGTCCGCATCCTAGTTGTATGAATGGGGATGAGTGTTCGCTGAGATTTGACGCATGCGCTTGCTGATACTAAGACCCTGCTTTCCATCAGGTCCGCTAGTTTTGAATGGTAACACCAGCGTTTGCAGACAATGTGAAGCTGCGCTTTCAATTTAGTTGACGCATGTGCTTGTTGACATTAAGACCCTGTTCTCCATTAGGTCCCACATCTTTAAACAGAGACACCAGCGTGTGCAGACAAATGTTATGCTGCGCTTTCAATCAGGTCCAACACTCATTATTATCGAGTCCGGTACATGATGAAACTTTACTGAATTTCCATTGGTTACAGAATCACTTAAGAGCCGCCTTCCTTTTCCGGTCAGGTACCTCCCCCTCGGCTCAGGATCAGTCAGGGGTACCAACGGACAGGTAAGGCAGCTCAAACGAATGACCTTGTTCTTCTTACGATTTTGGAGATCCTAAACAAGACTACAATAGAGATTTATCAAGCTACTCTTAGGAGCTTGTTTGATTGTTTTAAATAGAATTTTTAAACTTTATTTATGCAATTACTATTAGATCTACTAAAATAGGTTAAGAATACCCACTTTTTGTATAACATTTGTTTAAGTGAAGGAATCGGAAGGGAGGCAATATTTGTTATGCTCCCTAGGTGGGCCTGTGAGGCACTGTTATTCTAAGGTTCAGAACCAAAGCCAAGGTTTATTAGCTGTGAAGCTGGTGGAAATGTGGTGGGGCCTGACCTAACTAGTCATCCACTATTTTTATCCACAATCAGAGTGGGGCCTCCATCCCAGAGCAGTTGCCAGGAGAGGTGAGGCTTACTCCCAAGAGATATTGGGTGAATAAATATTATCATTAATTAATACTCGATTGCAACAATGAATAACTTAATAGCGATGACACATGTGGCAAAATTTATATGTACGCCTGTGATTTACCCGTATGTTTTGTATTTGTGTATTTCCTCAGGAAAGAATCCCTTTTTCTTGAACACACATCCTACACATCAGAATTCTGCGTATTGTAGGATGTATGGTATCATTTAGTTGTGTTAAAACTTATTTGCACATTGACATATTTCTTTTTGCAGTAGTGTGGTCCGGGTCCTGACGAAAGCCAGGTAGGTTACTACTTCCTACAAGGGCTGAAACATGTAGACCTATTACACCTCCTAGACGAAAGTTATTATTTCAAAACTGTCTACACTCTTTGACACCATGATATCTTCTCAATAAAATGTATATCTTATATCATGGTAGCCAATTTTATATTGCACTTTTGATTATTTTCACATGTTTTTTCAACACTGCAAACTTCACCCCCCACCACAGAAAAACACATATTCTTTGGTATGATCCATCACTGGTGGTTCCTTTGGATTAGAGCAACACAGACCCGATACCATCAGGTGTGTGGCCCTAAGTTCAGACCATCTTTTCAGTAATCCCAGATGATGAAGCTCTACCATTGGGTGGGCTGATGGGATTCATTTCTTCTCCTTTGCGAACACATTCTGGGTACTCACTGAGCTTACTGTGTTTTTTTGCCCATGTCGATCTCCAGACCAGTGACATTTGTTTTTGTGTAGTTATATTGTGAATGGGGGTATAGTGCTCTCTGGTCTTTAAATATTCTCCCCTCAGACCCGTTACCACTTGTAAATTGTACACAGGGATGTGTGTCATGTCAACTTTTTGGTTTAGTTCTGTACATAGGCACTCAGCCTGCAAAGGCAGTGTGTGGGTGCCAGGGTACAAGGCCCCTGAGGGTGGCACAATAAGTGCTGCAGCCCTCAGGATTCTTCTCTGGTCACCATGCCCTGGGTACCCAGGGTACCATTTACTAGGGGCTGACAGGTGGCCATAGATGCCAATTGGGTTTTTAGTTTCAGCACAGTTTTAGGGAAGGAACACAGGCCCTGGGTAACTGGTTGGCAGGAACCCAGGGCACACTCAGTCAAAGCACATCAGCAGTTCAGAAAAAAGTGGGGGCATACTAATGCAAGAAAGATGGCACTTTCTCACACATTTACAATAAGATCTCTGTCTCCAATGTAAATAGTTGTCACAATAAGGTCGCTGAACCCGCGCAAGCCATACCAAGCCTTATCACCCTTGAAGAATTCCCTCTTCTCACCATCCAGGACACTGAATGTCTGCTAAACTCAGCCAAATCAGGCTCTCCTAAAGACCTGATACCAGCCAAAACAGCTAAAAAACTCAGAGCGCCTTTGTGTGCTATTTTGAATAGCTCAATCAAAGAAGGTAGGCTTCCCGAAGAATGGAAAGCCGCCTAGATAATGCCCATCAGGAAAAACAATGTTTCCCGATGTTATAGCAAACTATCGACCAATTTCACTACTCCCCTTGTACAGCAAATTGTTGGAAAAACATATCAATTCTCATCTATCCACTTTTATTGAATCCTCCAACTGTCTTGATCACTCACAGTCAGGATTCCGTCCCAGATACAGTACCGAATCGGCCCTGGTCAATGTTATTGACGACATTGGTATGCAGGCGTACGCCGGCTGAGCAGTAATTCTTATACTGCTCGACCTGTCCGCCGCATTCGACACCATCTCGCACCAGATTCTGTTGGAAAGACTAGGATCGATAGGCATCCAGGACACTGCACTAGACTGGATGAGAGATTTTCACTAAGGAAGAACCCAAACAGAGAACCTCGGACCCTTCAGCTCAAAAACCACCCCAGTGACCAAAGGAGTACCACAGGGCTCCTGTCTTAGCCCCTCGATATTTAATATATATGTAGCCCCACTTGCAGCACTCCTCAGGGAAATCGGCTTTACCCCCATTTCCTACGCAGACGACACGCAGCTCCTCCTCACCTTTGATAAAGACACCCCCAATATAAAAAGCTTTTTTTCAGATTGCATGAGAACCATGACATCATGGATGAGCAGCAATTTCCTGCAGTTAAACGCAGGGAAAACTGAAATAATGCTTTTCAAAGAGGCAGTCACTAGCTGGTCTCCTAGCTGGTGGTCGGAAGAACTGGGCTCGGCACCATCCCCTAAGCCAGTAGTTAAAAACCTGGGGGTCCTAATAGATAGCAAGCTCAACCTTGATGAGCACATAGCTTTAACAAAACGATCCTGCTTTCACGCACTCAGCTTGCTTCGCAAAGTCTTTCACTTCCTTACCTCCTCCACCCGTAAAACTCTGGTTCATGCCTTAGTACTCAGTCACCTGGATTTCAGCAATGCCTTGCTGATCTCTGCCAAAGAATCTGCCCTAAACAGCTTACAGGCGGTACAGAACACAGCAGCCCGCCTGGTAACCAGTGCACCATATCGAACCCCGTCACTGCCCTTGCTACGCAAGCTTCACTGGTTACCCATCCGCAAAAGAATCCAATTTAAAATCTGCTGTTTGGTGTTCAAAGGCGTTAACCAGCTGGGCCCTATATATCTGTCTCACAAACTGACCAGACACACATCATCGCGCACCCTTCTCTCCAATGGGAAAGGTCTTCTTGTCATCCCACGCATTAAGCAAACCAGATTGGAAGGCAAATCATTCTCCTATCTAGCCCCTCAACTCTGGAACCAGCTTCCACTAGACATGTACTCCTCTGCACCAACTATCTGAGCTTTAGGAAGAAACTCAAAACCTAACTCTTTTAACTCCCACTACCTCACCTGTATGCGTTCTCAGCACGGAGATATCCCATGTGGAGTGATTCAGGCACTTTAAAAATGACATAAATAAATAAATAATCAAATAATCAGCAAGATATTATGATTCCCTTCAATTATACTAAAAAAAGATCAATGTACAGAGCAAAGAGCAAAGAGCAATGTAACATGGGCAACCTTGCCTGGTGCCCCGGCTGATGTTAAATACGCCTGTTTCCTGTCCTGAGATACGAATTGTTGCTGCTGGCGAGATGTATAGTGCGTGTAATGCCTGTATAAATTCAGAGCTGAACCCTTTCCAGCAGAGCACTGCCCACAGAAACTGCCTGGAGACCCTATTGAATGCATTCTCGGCGTCCAACAGGATCACTCCCATTGGCGAACTTGTGGCCTGCGCCCAGTCCAGCAGAGCAATGACCCACCTAACATGATTGGCCATATCCCTACCGGGGATAAACCCATGCTGACGAATGGAGAATAATGGTGTGATGACTTCAGCCAGTCTAGACGCTAATATTTTGGAATAAACCTTGCTATCTGTGTTCATAAGCGAGATAGGGCGGTAGGACGTGGGATTTAACATAGATTTATCTTTTTCCTTGAAGACAACAATGGTTGTTCTCCTCCAGGATTTGGGTACAACCCCCCTTGCACCTCCCAAAAAACCAAAAGAACATCCTGTCGGATTTCTTGAGACACAGCCTATAAAATTCTAACGGGATAGCGTCTGGCCCTGCGGCCTTTCCATTAGCCAAAGACTTTAAGGCTGTTTCGACCTCCTCCCATGTAATGGGGGCTGAAAGAGCTTCATTCTGATCTGCAGTAATTTTGGAAGTTTCACTGTCTTGCAGGAACCCCATTACTGAATACTCACCAGATAGCACAGTGCTTTCTTCCTTATATAACTGAGAAGAACATTTTTCAAATACACCCATAACTCCCTTCTGCGTATCCGGAATCTGACCATTCAGATCTCGAACTCTAAGAATTTTTTTGGCTATGTTTCTCTGTTGTAACCATTTAGCGAGAACTCTACCGGAATTGTCCCTAAATTCATACATTATAGTAAGATATTGAGTGTATTTTGCGGCCAGATCTTCCCCAAAGAATTCCAACAATTTTGATTTAATAATTGCCACCACTTGTTGATTTTGGTCAATATTATAGCCAGCAATGATATTCCGAGTTAGCTCTGCTCTGCTACCCGTAGCTGCTCAATACTCCCCTGCTCCTGCACCAGCACCAGCTTCCAGCGATATGCCACAAACCTCTTAGTCTCACCCCGTACAAAGGCTTTAAATGTATCCCACACTACGCAGTCAGCGGCAGTCCTTCTAATAATATTTAAAAATTCAGTTATCCATAGAGACATATGTTCCCGAAAGGATTTATCCAACAATAATTTAAGTAAATATACTCCAGGAGACATTCTACTATAACCGAATTGTGATCAGAGAGTAATCTTGGGGAGGACTCAATAGATACGATAACTACCAACTGATAAGATATAAAAATATAATCCAAACGGACCATTTTACTATGAGGGCCAGAGTAATAAGTAAAGCCGTCCTCACCTTTTTATGCCTGAACCAAGCATCAACCAATCCGTGTTCACGGACAGGAGTCTGGAGAGCCTTGAAAACTCTTGGTTTCCTCCCCATATAAACTTGGTTGCTTAACAAATTGAAATTACCTGCCATATGTATATTTAGATCCCCACAAACGATCAGTGGATGTGGCCACAGTGCAAGCTCAACATTTAGGAATTTCGTGACCTCTGGGTCATCTAGATTTGAACCATAGATCGTACAGATAGAGATAGGCCTATTATTGATAGTAATTTGAGCTACTACCCATCTACCCCCTCTATCTTCTTTCACTCTATTACAGATCCCGACTCCCCGTCTCATCAGTATAGCCACACCTCTGATCATTGATGATTGCCTCGAGCAGGATAATAAATCGAGACCTAACACTGTTAAGCACTCTCGCTTGCCTCATGGTATTTGTGTCTCTTCTAGACACAAGACGTTCACTTGCATCGTTAGTAGAACTTTGTATAGGAGCCCCCACTTTCTGCCATCATACAGGCCACACATATTCCAGGTACTGATACGCAGCCTACCCTGGATCATTTAGAGAAGTCATACACCCTATACTCAACTCAACAGATAATAATACTATGTAAACACTTCTGTTCTTGCTCATAATCTCTGTTCCTGTACCACCTCTTTCAATGCAGTTAACATAACCACCATTAGAAACCAGAACACAACAAAACCCCCAAAGTCCACCTCGCTTAACCCCTCACCTACCCACACCCCTTCCCCCTCAACCCTACCCCCTCACCACTGCACCTCCTTTGTGCGGCAACAGGACCGAAGCCCCTTGTGATGGTGAAGACAGGCTAACCCCGCTCTCCCCTTGATCCTTCCTCCCCTTTAAACCAGAGAGGGGACCTGAGCTACTCCTAAAAACATAACACCAATAAGAAAACGCCCCCTTTTCATTAGCTCGACCCCCACCTCAGTACCTGAGCAATAATAATTCCTGTGATGGAAGCGGGAAAGAAAGACAATACATGCATAGATACTTTTTTTTGATGGAATTCAAAAATTCCTTGGCCTGAATTTCGGACAGAACAAATGTTGTCTGGCCCTGACAAATTATTTTCAATTCTGATGGATAAAGCAAGAAGGTTTGCGCCCCCTTTGCCTGGAATGGCCCAATTAACTGTCGGAGCTGCCACCTCCGCTCAACAGTTGCCTGACAAAAATCGGGCCTGACAAAGAATTCACAATCTTTCCCTACTCTCTTCCTGTCTGGCCTTGCTAAGTCATATACCCCCTCTCTGGCTAAGAAATTATTCAAGAAAATTAGTATCGCTCAGGGCTTATCCACAGCTGAGCCAGACTTCTGTTTTAGCTTGAAAGGAAACCGATGTGCTTGTTGGACCTCAGCTTGCCAGTCCCATTGCTTTAAGTCCGGAAATGTTTGCGAGAACAGTTCCACGACAAACTGTCGAGCGTCCGACCCCTCTCTTCCTTCTGGAATTCCTAGGATTCGTAAATAATTTCTCCTGGCACGATTCTCCAAGTCGGTCAACTTCCACAACATATCATCCCTTTGTGCTTTAATTGAATCCGTAAGTCCTTTCTGAATTTCAAGATCATCCTCTAGCGTTGATATCCTTTCTTCAGCCTCAACGATCCTGGCAGCTATATGCAAACATGTTTTGGCCACTCTCTGGATTGAATTCTGCATTTTCCAACATGCACCCTGTGTGCGAGAGCTCTCCTGATGCGTCTCTTCTCGGTGTGCCATGATGATCTGGTAAATGGTGGACAGAGTTATCTCTTGAGGGGGTTCCTGAGTGCCCTCCGTAGCCCTAGCTCTATCCATAGCGGCACTCCCACTTGACCCTGGCTGGGTAGAAAAAGATGAATCCCATGTCATTGATCCCATTGTCCCAGCAGCGTTGTTTGAAATGAGACCGCCTTGACCATTTTGTTTCTTGGGCTTGCAAACAGTACTCTCGAGATGATATTTTGCCATTTTACCCTTCACCAAAGCACCACTCCGTGAGATCACTATCATCATCCGTTCATTCCTTATCTGCACCTTCATCCTCCCGTATGGTCTGACATTGAGAACAATGTGTCTCCCTCCAGGTCTTTCCCAAGCCCATTAACATTGTATAGGTCCTTTGAGCCAGCTCCTTGAGTTTCCAGCCCTATAGGAACCAAGTCTTTGGTCGAGAAATTCGGATTTTTCTGAGTTCCCATGATCTGACTCTCTGAATGCATGACTATAGTCCCATAATTCCCCTGCTTTTACCTTCCAAATCATCTTCCAAAATACTTCCACTGTCCCCATTGTGAGCCTGTACACAAGCCAGGTTCGCTCCCCCACCGCACCAGCGTTCCCTGCTGGTGCTCTGCCTGCTGCCCTCGCCGCTGCTGCTGTTGGAAGTTCGAGGCCCTCCTCCACCCGCAGGCTACCGCCTGCACCTCATCCCTGGTGGCCCAGTGGTGGGCGGTAAGTATCAAGTCTGACCTCTTCCTTTGTCCGTCTCTCTCTCGCTCGATTTCCCTCCTCCTGCTTGTCTGCTGCCCTTAATTGTATTCTGCCTTTAGCCTCTGCTTGTGTTATTTTTCATAAGCCTTTCTGCCTTTAGCCTGCCTGTTTTTCCTCTTAACTGTATTCTGCCTTCATCCTCTGCTCGTTTTATTTTTCATAAGCCTTTCTGCCTTTAGCCGGCCTGTTTTTCCTCTCACTCTATGTTGTTCACTGCAGTTGGTTTTTTTCAGTGCCCTTCTCCCCCCGTCCGCCCCCGCTCTCCTTTCCCGCCGCTGCCTTCCCTGCGGCCCGCCCCCATCCTCTCCCATTCGCCACCCGCCTCACAGCAGCTGCTCCTACCTCCCTCCACCCTTCTTAATGCAGGCCGCTGCACTGCCACGCAGCGGACGCGCGCACCGGGCGCGCCAGAGGCAAGCCCATCTGCGCCCGTCCGCGCCAAGACTGCGCCCAGTGCCAGGACCCCTGGCCTCTGACGATGCCAGCCCACACGACGGACTTACGACGCCGCCACCCTCAACGCACTCAAACCCGGCCGGAACCCCGCCTGCTACCGAGCCACCCCGAAACCCACCCACGACCCTTCAACTGCCAAGCCTGCAATTTCACCTGCCTCCGGACCTGCACAGCACCTGAAAGGCCAGACACCAGCAACAACCAACTCAAGTGCATCCTGCTCAACACCCGCTCCGTCCACAGACAACCCGTCGAACTCTGGAACCTGCTCGACACAACATCACCAGACGTCGCCTTCCTCACAGAAACCTGGATGAACACCTCCTCAGCCCCCGACATCGCCATAGCCATCCCGGACGAATACAAGATCACCCGGAGGGATCGCGTCAACCAGACCGGAGGAGGCATCGCCATCGTCCACAGGAACACCATCTGCATCACTACCAACTCCGACGACACCCTCACCACCGCCGAGCACCTCCACTTCCAGATACACACTGAACCCAAGACCACCCTCAGAGGCACTCTCATCTACAGACCCCCGTGACCACGCACACAATGCAGCGAAGCCATCGCAGACTTCATCAGCCCTCACGCCCTCACCTCCTCTTACTACATCCTCCTAGGGGACCTGCTGGACAACCTCGCCAACCTCGGACTAAAGCAACTGGTGAACACCCCCACCCACTACGCTGGCCACACGCTTGACCCCGTCTTCTCCTCCAGCAAGCACATCTCCTTCAGCCACTCCACCGGACTTCATTGAACTGATCACAGCTGCGTCCACTTCAACTTCAGGAGAACCACGACCCACCACCACCTGCAACAGGCTGCCCACAGGAGCTGGAACAAGATCACCGCCGAACAGCTCACCACCCCCCTCAGCCAGAACCCTCCCGCCAGCGCAACGGACCCCAACGAAGCAGCCCGCAACTTCACACAGTGGCTCATCAACTGATACGACGACCTCGCACCTCTGAAAAAACCACCCAGCAGACCCGGCAGCAAGAAAGCCTCGGGTTCACCAACAAACTCAAAACATCCAAAAAAAACTGCAGCACCCTCGAAAAAGCCTGGCACCACGACCAGACTACAGAAAACATGACAGCCCTCAAGAACGCCACCCACATACACCACCAGCTGATCCGCACCACCAAAAGAACAACATTCAAAGAACGACTGGACAACACCACCCACAACAGCAAGGAACTCTTCAGCATCGTCAAAGAGCTCTCCAACCCCAGCGCCGGAAACAATTACATCACACCCTCGCAAGACCTCTGCGACTCACTCGCCTCATTCTTCCACCGCAAGATCGCTGACATACACAACAGCACGGCGCACAGACCATGCACCCAACCACCGAACCAATGCCCCCCACCACCACCCTCTGCAACTGGACCCCGGTCAATACCGAAGCCACCACCCGCACGATGAACACCATCCACTCCGGATCCCCTACCGACCCCTGCCCCCATCACGTCATCAACAAGGCCGACTCCATCATCGCACCCCAACTCCGGGACATCATCAACATCTCCTTCACCACCGCCACCTTCCTGGAGAGCTGGAAGCATGCCGAGCTCAGCGCCCTCCTGAAGAAACCGACAGCGGACCCAACCGACCTCAAGAACTTCCTCCCCATCTCGCTCCTTCCTTTCCTGCCAAAGAAATCGAGAAGACTGTCAACAACCAGCTTACCGCCTTCCTCGAGACGAACGGATCCCTCGACCCCTCACAGTCCGGTTTCCGAGCCAACCACAGCACCGAGACTGCCCTCATCGCAGCCACCGATGACATCAGATCCCTGCTTGACAACAGGGAAACAGCTGCCCTCATCCTCCTGGACCTCTCTGCAGCGTTCAACACAGTTTGCCACTGCACACTAATACAGCGCCTCAGCAACACCGGAATCCAAGAGAAGGCACTGGAGTGGATCATCTCGTTCCTTACCGGAAGAACCCAGAGAGTCCGCCTCTCCCCGTTCCGATCCGCAGCCACCGAAGTCATCTGCGGCGTACCTCAAGGATCCTCGCTCAGCCCCATCCTCTTCAACGTCTACATGAGCCCCCTCGCAGCCATCGCATGCCAACACAACCTTAACATCATTTCCTATGCCGACGACACCCAGCTGATCCTCTCCCTCACCAACGACCCCGCCACCGCCAGAGCCAGCCTACACGAAGGAATGAAAGACGTCACCAAGTGGATGAAGAACAGCCGCCTGAAACTGAACTCAGATAAGACGGAAGTCGTCATCCTGGGATCATCCCCCTCCGCCTGGGATGACTCCTGGTGGCCCCCTGCCCTGAGCACCACCCCCAAGCCAACGGACCACGCACGAAACCTGGGCTTCATCCTGGACTCCTCCCTCTCGATGACCAAACAAGTCAACGCTGTCTCGTCATCCTGTTTCAACACCCTGCGCATGTTCCAAAAGATCTTTCGATGGATCCCCACCTAAACCAGGAAGACGGTCACCCAGGCACTCGTCACCAGCCGACTGGACTGTGGGAACACCCTCTAGGCGGGAACCACAGCCAAACTACAGTAAAGACTCCAGCGCATACAGAACGCCTCGGCACGACTCGTCCTGGACATCCCCCGCCACAACCACATCTCCGCCCACCTCAGAGACCTGCACTGGCTCCCCGTCAGCAAGAGGATCACGTTCAGACTCCTCACCCACACACACAAGGCTCTCCATGACCTGGGCCCCAAGTACCTCAACAACTGCCTCACTTTCTACACGCCCACTCGCCAGCTGCGATCGACCATCCTCGCCCTCGCCACCGTACCACGCATTCGCAGGAAGATCCTTCTCCTACCTGGCGGCCATGACATGGAACTCCCTCCCCATCCACCTACGGCTGACCCAGGACCATCTCTCCTTCAGGAAGCAACTCAAGACCTGGCTTTTCGAGCAGTAACGGACCCCTCCCCCCCAGCGCCTGGAGACCCTAGCGGGTGATTAGCGCGCTATATAAATTGACTGATTGATTGATCGCCCCAGCCGCCTCTCCCATTTTGCGAGGTTGCAGCTCTTTCCCTCTACTGGAGCCTTTCACGGGGTTGGCTGACAGCACACTCGGATTGCGAGATTTCAGATTATTCGGCGGTGCTTTCGAGGCCATAGCGCAATGCAGTCGCTGAGCCGATCCAGAGAAGCCCAAGCAATTTAGCAGAAATCCCAGCCATGCAGTAATGCCAGGTAAGTCTCTTTGGAACAAAATCAGATGCCAGAGCATATTGATCAGCACGAATTAACGTTGTAGAGGTTTCTATCTTTTCCTATCTCTTTCTCCTCATTCCATCACTGCCAAGAATATCATTGGGAAGAATTAACCAGGGGAGCTCACAAAAGCCAGCTCACTCAGCAGGACGCCATCTTGCCACCATATCAACAGCCAAATCCCAGCATTTTCATATGTGTGCAGGGGTTTCTGCATCCAAAGACTCAGTAGTCAGGCCAAAGAGAACTCTGCACATACAAGTATCAGGAGCGTTGAGCGGTAAAGCTCTGCATGTAGTATGTAAATAACAAAAAGTAGTAAGTTAGCCTTTGTGAATCAGGCCAGCCGTGGTTAGTGACCGCAAAAAATGGTGATCAATTTTTTCAAACTACAAAGGTCCTAAGCTCAGAACAGTATACAAAATCAATTTAATATAGACCACAATCGGAAACTATATATTCTTTTCCTAAACCCAGCCGGGTAAGGAATTTATTCGTTGGATTTAACAGGTTTGTAAATTTCAAATACAGTTTCACAACAAAAATATTTCTGTGTGAAGTAAAGCACAAGCCTGTGCTGTACTGGAAGTTAGAGAAAAGAATGTAGAAGAAAGAAGGAGCAGTTTACTTCAGGCAAAGTTGGTGTGCAGAACTGGGTACTGTTGTGCATTAGAATTGACAGTAATACCCAGAGTAGTACATACATAAAAAATCACAAGTTACACTGTATGTCTACTAAGCAAAAAGTCGACGGCGTTTCGATCCCGTGCTCAGAATAAAAATGGGATCATCATCAGGACTTAGAGTTTATATTGCCTGGTATTACAATTTAGTTTAGCCTGTAGGAAAAAACAGGGAAGAAACAGAAAGGCAAAAGATTTAAACACAATTCTGCGAAAGAAATGTTAGGTCAACTTTGTCACATATAATACTTACAGTTTTCGAAATCGCAGTGCAGTTGTGGTGCCAAAAAGGTGCTGATTTACATTATTAAGCGGGTAGTGCCGTGAGCATTGTCGATGGCAGTGTGGGTAATCCGGGACGGAGTGTGGGGTTCAAGGGAGGATGTTCTAAGGCTCGTGCTATTGTGGGAGCAATAGTGAAAAGCTGCCACCTCCGTGGAAGTGAGGAGGCAGAAGCCCGTGTTCATATCGAGTAAAAAGTGAAAATTCGAGTTTCCTATTCATTGGGTACGCCGAGTTTTACCTAAAAGTGCTTTTCGAGATAAGCAGTCTAACACGGCGCCGAGTTTTCCTTAAAAGTGCCTAGGAAATAAAACGGACTGTGTGCAGGCTAGCAAGGTGTAGAGGGTGGTTGAGAGCGTACCTACTAGTAGCGGGGTTATTCGATTTGGCGTGCTTTCTTGGAACGGCGGTATTGATGAGCCGGAGTAATCGCTTGATCCCCGAGTCACTCTGCAGGGGAGAGAATTGCCGTTAGTGAGGTTAGGGAGGGTGGTGGGCCCAAGTCCTTGGTAGGCAATAGCTTACCGAGTTTAGAGTCTAGGCAGGTCTCGGTTGGAAGTCCCGTCCTGTTGCTTTGCGTCTGCGATCGATAATTTAATTCGATCTGCTGAAAAGGTTGAGGAGACCAGATTGTGAGTCATGCTCCGGTTCGGAAGGCATTCTCAATAGTAATTAAGCTGGGGATTTTTTCTTACCAGTTGTGGTGGAAGCTGTCCGTGTGGCGGTCGGTCAGATACTCGATCCGCTATCAAAAAAGGGGCGGGAGAAAGGGATTTGTTAAAGGTTGCGCTGTTACTTCAGAGATTGCTGAGTTCGCGCTGAGACCCGAGCCTTGTCCGGGTAGGGGTATGGTCCTTACCATTGGTTAGGTCCGTAGGCGAAGTGCCGATCCACTGGCGCCCGCAGCCTGAGTAGCTTCACGATTTGTGGAAGCTCAGTCCCTCGCTATGGCTGTTCGGTCAGGTGATGCTAATCACGTGACCGTGAACTAAATGTGGCTAGTGTGGCGGCCATCTTGGAGTGGGGTTTGGTATAGTGCGTGAAGTGATAGGGACGGCGCTAGTGACGTGAATTAGTTATAGTGAATCCATTCTCGGTGTTTAAAAGATATCACATCGCATGATGGTAAATGGTGATAATTAAAAAGTGCTACAATTGTGATAAACAATTTGACAGGTTACATTTCCACAACTTATGCTCTATTATCCAGGAGGATTAGCGAAATTGTTGTCAGTAGCCATTTAAAATACTTGGTCAGAGTTTCAGTAGTGTTAGACAGATTTCTCTGAGTTGTTTGATCATTGTTCAGATTAGAGTAGATTAGTCCAGTCTTCCCTTTTGTTCAAACCAGTCCGAATAGTATTGAACTGGATTATGGACTTGAGTTCTTCTCTGTTCAGGAGTTGAGACAGGTTTCCTCCTCTGTGTGGGAGCCTGATGACTTTAAGAATTGTCCATTTGATATCATCCGCTGTGTGGTTCATCTCAGCGAAGTGGTCCACCAAGGGCGCATTGGGCGTTTTACACCTGATTCTGCTGCGGTGCTGACAGATGCAAGTCTTTGCTTTCTGACAGGTTTGCCCTATGTACATTTTTTGGCATGGGCAAAAGATCGCGTAAATGACATTACATGTATTGCAATTTGTGAACGATTTCATTTCAAACGTAATGCCATTGTGACAGATATTGCGTGCCTCTATCGTGAAATCACAAACAATACATTGTCCACATTTAACATGTCCTAGTAGTGGAGGAAGCCCCCAATTGGAGTCTAAGGTGGTTCGAGGGGTAGGGACTGGCAGAGATGCCCTGACAAGATGGTCTTTCAAGTTTTTATTTTTTCGAAATGCGAAAAGGGGTCTCTCTAGGTTAATGGGGCCTGCATTTATGGTGGGCCAATGTCTGAGGATTGATTTCCGAATCTTGTTGGAAACTGGGCAAAATGTGGTCACACAGGCTATTCTGTCTTTACTTTCTCGCTTCTTGGGTGTTAAAAGAGCATCGCGTGGACAGTACCACGCCCTTTTGGATGCTGCTTTGACCAGTCTTCTCGGATAGCCACGTGATTTGAGTTTATTTGATAAAACATTGGCTTCTTTGAAGTAGTCAGACTTATTAGAGCAGTTACGCCTTATCCTGAGAAATTGGGAATAGGGTAAAGAATCTTTTAGTGCTCTTTGGTGGTTGCTACTGTAGCTCAACAGGGTATTCCGCTCTGTGGGCTTCCTATAGAGTCGTGTAAGTAGCTCACCATCGCAGTTGTATATAGTTAAGTCAAGAAAAGCAACTTCAGATTTGTTATGGGCCAAAGTGAAGGTCAAATCTGCACAATTATTGTTTAGCCAATGTAGAAACAGGTTCAAAGTGTCAATGTCGAGGTTCCAGATTAGAAAAATGTCGTCAATATAATGACGCCACAGGGATATTCCTGTGAAAAATGGATTACTGTCTGTTAGGATGACGCCAGTTTCTAAAGCATCCATGAACAAAACTGCCAGGTTGGGAGCAAAAATTGCCCCCATGGATGTCCCCTTTATTTGTTGATTGAATGTGCCATCAAAAGTGAAAAAATTCCTGGATAAGCACAATTCAAGTAATTGGAGAATGAAAAAGGTCGGGACCCTGTGTGGACGAGGTCGTGTGTCCAGAATTCTCTGGATCACCAGTAGAGCCGCTGTTTGTGGGATGTTCGTGTAGAGCGACTCTACATCCATGGTGCACAAGGTGTTAATGGCAGGATCAAAGGGGTAGTGCTCTATAAGATTTATCATCCCCATGCTATCCCTCACATAGCAGGCTGTGGTAGGAACGAATTCTTTTATGAAAAAATCCACATAGGCACCAAGCGGTTCCAGGACAGACCCACAGGCTGAAACAATTGGCCTGCCTGGAGGTTTAGTGGCGTTTTTATGCACTTTGGGTAAGGTGTATATCACCGGTAGGCGTGAGTTCTTTACATTTAGAAAACAATGTTCTTTTTTGCTCAAGAAACCTTCAGTCCGTGCGTGCGTTGTGAGTTCCAGGATAGTGGCTTGGATCTCTTCGGTTGGGTTCCCAGGTAAGCGCTGATAATGATCAGTGTTGGCTAGTTGGCGTAGTACTTCCATTCTGTAGGTTTCAATGTCCTGCAGTACTATTCCGCCACCCTTGTCAGCACTTTTTATTACGAGGGAAGAATTATCTTTCAGTGTGCTGATGGCATCTTTCTCTAGCCGTGAAATATTGTACGGAATATAGAGTTTTTTCTTTTCTAATTCCACCAGATCTTTTATAACAAGTTTCTCAAAAGTTATAATTTCTGATGGAACCATGTTGGCGGTAGAAGAAAAAGTGGATGGCGGACGGAAAGGGGTATTAGAACTAATGGAAGGTGATGGATGCAATTGAAAAAAGGCTTTAAGACGAATCAATCTGATGAATTTTAATAATTCTGCCTGTTACTCCATGAAATTTGGACGGATCGTTGGAACGAATGAAAGTCCTTTTTTCAAGAGTTCAAGTTTGGGGCCCTGCAGTGTATGCTGAGAAAGATTAAAAATGGGGATTATCTCAGATGAGAGTTCAGTATTGGTGGGGTGTTCTACCATTGGTAGAAATTGTTGCATGTCTTGCGTTTGCCAGGTGCATTGAACCATCGTTGTGGTTTCTTCACCCGACCGCCTTGTGGAGTGTTCGGCTGGCCCCTGGATAAAAAATTGGCCTGGGCTCCACCTCCACGTCTAGAGTTACTACCTCCCTCGCCTGGATATGAGCTGTCAGAGGAGTCTCCTGAGGTGTCGGAGAAACCAACGAGGTTTTGTCTCTTATTGTGTAATCCCCAAGGTCTGGTATTGGGGTTAAAATGGGGTTTGTTGGTATAGAAGTCTTTCTGTAGGTAAGGATAAGTGTTTTCAATACTGTAACTTTTTATGTCTTTTTTGACTTTATTGGATTTTTTGTTTTGTTCGATTCTGTGAAAATCTGCCACCGTCTTTTCTACTTGATCAAGGAGTTTTTTGCATTCAGCACTGGGATCAGAGTCATTAATTTGTTTGAGTACCTCTGCTATTTCTTTTTCTAAAGATTCTAATGTTTCAGAGGCTATATCTATGCCTAAAGCAAGCCAGTGCCTGGAGCACGTGGTCCTGATGTAGCTGAAATTGGAAGTGTATTTTGGGTTGTCCGTAAAAATGCCTGGAATATTGCGGACCTGAAGACCAAGTGGAATAACCTCAGCTTTTAGGTAATCTGTCAGCATTAACACCATTAATTGTAAGCGAACCTGTTTCTTTTTTAGCTTTTCAAGTTGGTCAGGTAGGGAGCTATCGGACGTAGCAGGGACATCCGGGGTCTCAGATAAAAGGGAAGGCTTGGAGCATAAGTGTTTTATGTAATCAGCAGTGCAAAGTGGGACATGAGTTGACATCTCAGGAAGGATAAAGAAGTTGTAAATTAGGTAGAGAAGTTTAGGGATAGGTGTACTTTGGCACTAGGGTGGGCGTCCTCGTATGACGAGGTATTAGGTTTATAGAAAACCCCTGCAATCCAGCGATTGCGCTCAAGTTTTAGATGAAAAACAAGGGGGACCCACTGGGTGGCTATGGACCATGGGTATCAATTTTTTCAAACTACAAAGGTCCTAAGCTCAGAACAGTATACAAAATCAATTTAATATAGACCACAATCGGAAACTATATATTCTTTTCCTAAACCCAGCCGGGTAAGGAATTTATTCGTTGGATTTAACAGGTTTGTAAATTTCAAATACAGTTTCACAACAAAAATATTTCTGTGTGAAGTAAAGCACAAGCCTGTGCTGTACTGGAAGTTAGAGAAAAGAATGTAGAAGAAAGAAGGAGCAGTTTACTTCAGGCAAAGTTGGTGAGCAGAACTGGGTACTGTTGTGCATTAGAATTGACAGTAATACCCAGATTAGTACATACATAAAAAATGACAAGTTACACTGTATATCTACTAAGCAAAAAGTCGACGGCGTTTCGATCCCGTGCTCAGAATAAAAATGGGATCATCATCAGGACTTAGAGTTTATATTGCCTGGTATTACAATTTAGTTTAGCCTGTAGGAAAAAACAGGGAAGAAACAGAAAGGCAAAAGATTTAAACACAATTCTGCGAAAGAAATGTTAGGTCAACTTTGTCACATATAATACTTACAGTTTTCGAAATCGCAGTGCAGTTGTGGTGCCAAAAAGGTGCTGATTTACATTATTAAGCGGGTAGTGCCGTGAGCATTGTCGATGGCAGTGTGGGTAATCCGGGACGGAGTGTGGGGTTCAAGGGAGGATGTTCTAAGGCTCGTGCTATTGTGGGAGCGATAGTGAAAAGCTGCCACCTCCGTGGAAGTGAGGAGGCAGAAGCCTGTGTTCATATCGAGTAAAAAGTGAAAATTTGAGTTTCCTATTCATTGGGTACGCCGAGTTTTACCTAAAAGTGCTTTTCGAGATAAGCAGTCTAACACGGCGCCGAGTTTCCCTTAAAAGTGCCTAGGAAATAAAACGAACTGTGTGCAGGCTAGCAAGGCGTAGAGGGTGGTTGAGAGCGTACCCACTAGTAGCAGGGTTATTCGATTTGGCGTGCTTTCTTGGAACGGCGGTATTGATGAGCCGGAGTAATCGCTTGATCCCCGAGTCACTCTGCAGGGGAGAGAATTGCCGTTAGTGAGGTTAGGGAGGGTGGTGGGCCCAAGTCCTTGGTAGGCAATAGCTTACCGAGTTTAGAGTCTAGGCAGGTCTCGGTTGGAAGTCCCGTCCTGTTGCTTTGCGTCTGCGATCGATAATTTAATTCGATCTGCTGAAAAGGTTGAGGAGACCAGATTGTGAGTCATGCTCCGGTTCGGAAGTCATTCTCAATAGTAATTAAGCTGGGGATTTTTTCTTACCAGTTGTGGTGGAAGCTGTCCGTGTGGCGGTCGGTCAGATACTCGATCCGCTATCAAAAAAGGGGCGGGAGAAAGGGATTTGTTAAAGGTTGCGCTGTTACTTCAGAGATTGCTGAGTTCGCGCTGAGACCCGAGCCTTGTCCGGGTAGGGGTATTGTCCTTACCATTGGTTAGGTCCGTAGGCGAAGGGCCGATCCACTGGCGCCCGCAGCCTGAGTAGCTTCACGATTTGTGGAAGCTCAGTCCCTTGCTATGGCTGTTCGGTCAGGTGATGCTAATCACGTGACCGTGGACTCAATGTGGCTAGTGTGGCGGCCATCTTGGAGTGGGGTTTGGTATAGTGCGTGAAGTGATAGGGACGGCGCTAGTGACGTGAATTAGTTATAGTGAATCCATTCTCGGTGTTTAAAAGATATCACATCGCATGATGGTAAATGGTGATAATTAAAAAGTGCTACAATTGTGATAAAAAATTTGACAGGTTACATTTCCACAACTTATGCTCTATTATCCAGGAGGATTAGCGAAATTGTTGTCAGTAGCCATTTAAAATACTTGGTCAGAGTTTCAGTAGTGTTAGACAGATTTCTCTGAGTTGTTTGATCATTGTTCAGATTAGAGTAGATTAGTCCAGTCTTCGCTTTTGTTCAAACCCCGGATGTCCCTGCTACGTCCGATAGCTCCCTACCTGACCAACTTGAAAAGCTAAAAAAGAAACAGGTTTGCTTACAATTAATGGTGTTAATGCTGACAGATTACCTAAAAGCTGAGGTTATTCCACTTGGTCTTCAGGTCCGCAATATTCCAGGCATTTTTACGGACACAAAATACACAAGAGAGTATAGCTGTGTTGGCGAATGTGCAGCAATGGGTGCATGCGTGAACGTATGTTGTTGGAAACATAGGCTGGAAAAATCCCATCAGACCACCCTTTATGGTGGATTTCGCGTCATGTGGGATATTTAGCTGATCATTCCATATCACAACTGACCAAATAGTGCCGCTGTAGAAATGGATGTCAGTAATCTAGCCGTGATGTCCATTGTGAAATAGTGTTTGCTAAAGTGCAGTGCAGTGCTAAAATAACAGTGATAGATTTAAAATTGACTACACAGGCGCTGTACAACATTCAAAACGCAAACTATGTGTCAGATATTAAAAACACGCCGAGTAGTATGACTACCCCATGGCGCTGTGCAGGACGGTCGACATGTTTCAGCCTCACGGGCATTGCCCCGGCTTTCTTCAGGACCATAGAAAAAATCCTGGTAGATATGTAACTTTTCTAGTACATCATTTGTCCTTGTCACTCAACACAATTATTCATAGTTGCAGTAGCGTTTTTTTCTATGGTCCTGAAGAAAGCCGGGGCAATGCCCGTGAGGCTGAAACATGTCGACCGTCCTGCACAGCGCCATGGGGTAGTCATACTACTCGGCGTGTTTTTAATATCTGACACATAGTTTGCGTTTTGAATGTTGTACAGCGCCTGTGTAGTCAATTTTAAATCTATCACTGTTATTTTATCACTGCACTTTAGCAAACACTATTTCACAATGGACATCACGGCTAGATTACTGACATCCATTTCTACAGCGGCACTATTTGGTTAGTTGTGATATGGAATGATCAGCTAAATATCCCACATGACGCGAAATCCACCATAAAGGGTGGTCTGATGGGATTTTTCCAGCCTATGTTTCCAACAACATACGTTCACGCATGCACCCATTGCTGCACATTCGCCAACACAGCTATACACCGTCTTCCAGACCTTGTCTGCTCTCTTGTGTATTTTGTATCTTAGAGTAGGGGAGTGAGCAGAGAGGTCATTAAATATTCCCCCTGACCCTCCACATACATGTTTTGTTTTCTAATTTTTACGGACAACCCAAAATACACTTCCAATTTCAGCTACATCAGGACCACGTGCTCCAGGCACTGGCTTGCTTTAGGCATAGATATAGCCTCTGAAACATTAGAATCTTTAGAAAAAGAAATAGCAGAGGTACTCAAACAAATTAATGACTCTGATCCCAGTGCTGAATGCAAAAAACTCCTTGATCAAGTAGAAAAGCCGGTGGCAGATTTTCACAGAATCGAACAAAACAAAAAATCCAATAAAGTCAAAAAAGACATAAAAAGTTACAGTATTGAAAACACTGATCCTTACCTACAGAAAGACTTCTATACCAACAAACCCCATTTTAACCCCAATACCAGACCTTGGGGAAGACACAATAAGAGACAAAACCTCGTTGGTTTCTCCGACACCTCAGGAGACTCCTCTGACAGCTCATATCCAGGCGAGGGAGGTAGTAACTCTAGACGTGGAGGTGGAGCCCAGGCCAATTTTTTATCCAGGGGCCAGCCGAACACTCCACAACGCGGTCGGGTGAAGAAACCACAACGATGGTTCAATGCACCTGGCGAACGCAAGACACGCAACAATTTCTACCAATGGTAGAACACCCCACCAATACTGAACTCTCATCTGAGATAATCCCCATTTTTAATCTTTCTCAGCATACACTGCAGAGCCCCGAACTTGAACTCTTGAAAAAAGGACTTTCATTCGTTCCAACGATCCGTCCAAATTTCATGGAGTTACAGGCAGAATTATTAAAATTCTTCAGATTGATTCGCCTTAAAGCCTTTTTTCAATTGCATCCATCACCTTCCATTAGTTCTAATACCCCTTTCCGTCCGACATCCACTTTTTCACCTACCGCCAACATGGTTCCATCAGAAATTATAACTTTTGAGAAACTTGTTATAAAAGATCTGGTGGAATTAGAAAAGAAAAAACTCTATATTCCGTACAATATTTCACGGCTAGAGAAAGATGCCATCAGCACACTGAAAGACAATTCTTCCCTCGTAATAAAAAGTGCTGACAAGGGTGGCGGAATAGTACTGCAGGACATTGAAACCTACAGAATGGAAGTACTACGCCAACTAGCCAACACTGATCATTATCAGCGCTTACCTGGGAACCCAACCGAAGAGATCCAAGGCACTATCCTGGAACTCACAACGCACGCACGGACTGAAGGTTTCTTGAGCAAAAAAGAACATTGTTTTCTAAATGTAAAGAACCCACGCCTACCAGTGATATACACCTTACCCATAGTGCATAAAAACGCCACTAAACCTCCAGGCAGGCCAATTGTTTCAGCCGGTGGGTCTGTCCTGGAACCGCTTGGTGCCTATGTGGATTTTTTCATAAAAGAATTCGTTCCTACCGCAGCCTGCTATGTGAGGGATAGCATGGGGATGATAAATCTTATAGAGCACTACCCCTTTGATCCGGCCATTAACACCTTGTGTTCCATGGAGGTAGAGTCGCTCTACACGAACATCCCACAAACAGCGCCTTTACTGGTGATCCAGAGAATTCTGGACACACGACCTCGTCCACACAGGGTCCCGACCTTTTTCATTCTCCAATTGCTTGAATTGTGCTTATCCAGGAATTTTTTCACTTTTGATGGCACATTCTATCAACAAATAAAGGGGACATCCATGGGGGCAATTTTTGCTCCCAACCTGGCAGTTTTGTTCATGGATGCTTTAGAAACTGGCGTCATCCTAACAGACAGTAATCCATTTTTCACAGGAATATCCCTGTGGCGTCGTTATATTGACGACATTTTTCTAATCTGGAACCTCGACATTGACACTTTGAACCTGTTTCTACATTGGCTAAACAATAATTGTGCAGATTTGACCTTCACTTTGGCCCATAACAAATCTGAAATTGCTTTTCTTGACTTAACTATTTACAACTGCGATGGTGAGCTACTTACACGACTCTATAGGAAGCCCACAGAGCGGAATACCCTGTTGAGCTACAGTAGCAACCACCCAAGAGCACTAAAAGATTCTTTACCCTATTCCCAATTTCTCAGGATAAGGCGTAACTGCTCTAATAAGTCTGACTACTTCAAAGAAGCCAATGTTTTATCAAATAAACTCAAATCACGTGGCTATCCGAGAAGACTGGTCAAAGCAGCATCCAAAAGGGCGTGGTACTGTCCATGCGATGCCCTTTTAACACCCAAGAAGCGAGAAAGTAAAGACAGAATAGCCTGTGTGACCACATTTTGCCCAGTTTCCAACAAGATTCGGAAATCAATCCTCAGACATTGGCCCACCATAAATGCAGGCCCCATTAACCTAGCATTTCGAAAAAATAAAAACTTGAAAGACCATCTTGTCAGGGCATCTCTGCCAGTCCCTACCCCTCGAACCACCTTAGACTCCAATTGGGGGCTTCCTCCACTACTAGGACATGTTAAATGTGGACAATGTATTGTTTGTGATTTCACGATAGAGGCACGCAATATCTGTCACAATGGCATTACGTTTGAAATGAAATCGTTCACAAATTGCAATACATGTAATGTCATTTACGCGATCTTTTGCCCATGCCAAAAAATGTACATAGGGCAAACCTGTCAGAAAGCAAAGACTTGCATCTGTCAGCACCGCAGCAGAATCAGGTGTAAAACGCCCAATGCGCCCTTGGTGGACCACTTCGCTGAGATGAACCACACAGCGGATGATATCAAATGGACAATTCTTAAAGTCATCAGACTCCCACACAGAGGAGGAAACCTGTCTCAACTCCTGAACAGAGAAGAACTCAAGTCCATAATCCAGTTCAATACTATTCGGACTGGTTTGAACAAAAGCGAAGACTGGACTAATCTACTCTAATCTGAACAATGATCAAACAACTCAAAGAAATCTGTCTAACACTACTGAAACTCTGACCAAGTATTTTAAATGGCTACTGACAACAATTTCGCTAATCCTCCTGGATAATAGAGCATAAGTTGTGGAAATGTAACCTGTCAAATTGTTTATCACAATTGTAGCACTTTTTAATTATCACCATTTACCATCATGCGATGTGATATCTTTCAAACACCAAGAATGGATTCACTATAACTAATTCACGTCACTAGCGCCGTCCCTATCACTTCACGCACTATACCAAACCCCACTCCAAGATGGCCACCACACTAGCCACATTGAGTCCACGGTCACGTGATTAGCATCACCTGACCGAACAGCCATAGCGAGGGACTGAGCTTCCACAAATCGTGAAGCTACTCAGGCTGCGGGCGCCAGTGGATCGGCACTTCGCCTACGGACCTAACCAATGGTAAGGACCATACCCCTACCCGGACAAGGCTCGGGTCTCAGCGCGAACTCAGCAATCTCTGAAGTAACAGCGCAACCTTTAACAAATCCCTTTCTCCCGCCCCTTTTTTGATAGCGGATCGAGTATCTGACTGACCGCCACACGGACAGCTTCCACCAAAACTGGTAAGAAAAAATCCCCAGCTTAATTTACTATTGAGAATGTCTTCCGAACCGGAGCATGACTCACAATCTGGTCTCCTCAACCTTTTCAGCAGATCGAATTAAATTATCGATCGCAGACGCAAAGCAACAGGACGGGACTTCCAACCGAGACCTGCCTAGACTCTAAACTCGGTAAGCTATTGCCTACCAAGGACTTGGGCCCACCACCCTCCCTAACCTCACTAACGGCAATTCTCTCCCCTGCAGAGTGACTCAGGGATCAAGCGATTACTCTGGCTCATCAATACCGCCGTTCCAAGAAAGCACGCCAAATCGAATAACCCCGCTACTAGTGGGTACGCTCTCAACCACCCTCTACGCCTTGCTAGCCTGCACACAGTCCGTTTTATTTCCTAGGCACTTTTAAGGAAAACTCGGCGCCGTGTTAGACTGCTTATCTCGAAAAGCACTTTTAGGTAAAACTCGGTGTACCCAATGAATAGGAAACTCGAATTTTCACTTTTTACTCGATATGAACACGGGCTTCTGCCTCCTCACTTCCACGGAGGTGGCAGCTTTTCACTATCGCTCCCACAATAGCACGAGCCTTAGAACATCCTCCCTTGAACCCCACATTCCGTCCCAGATTACCCACACTGCCATCGACAATGCTCATGGCACTACCCGCTTAAAAATGTAAATCAGCACCTTTTTGGCACCACAACTGCACTGCGATTTCGAAAACTGTAAGTATTATATGTGACAAAGTTGACCTAACATTTCTTTCGCAGAATTGTGTTTAAATCTTTTGCTTTTCTGTTTCTTCCCTGTTTTTTCCTACAGGCTAAACTAAATTGCAATACCAGGCAATATAAACTCTAAGTCCTGATGATGATCCCATTTTTATTCTGAGCACCGGATCGAAACGCCGTCAACTTTTTGCTTAGTAGACATACAGTGTAACTTTTTTATGTATGTACTACTCTGGGTATTACTGTCAATTCTAATGCACAACAGTACCCAGTTCTGCTCACCAACTTTGCCTGAAGTAAACTGCTCCTTCTTTCTTCTACATTCTTTTCTCTAACTTCCAGTACAGCACAGGCTTGTGCTTTACTTCACACAGAAATATTTTTGTTGTGAAACTGTATTTGAAATTTACAAACCTGTTAAATCCAACGAATAAATTCCTTACCCGGCTGGGTTTAGGAAAAGAATATATAGTTTCCGATTGTGGTCTATATTAAATTGATTTTGTATACTGTTCTGAGTTTAGGACCTTTGTAGTTTGAAAAAATTGATACCCATGGTCCATAGCCACCCAGTGGGTCCCCCTTGTTTTTCGTCTAAAACGCAAAAAATGGTGAGGCGACATGAACAGAACACAATGAAAATACAAATAAACAAACAATAATTATTTTTTTTTAACGTACTTTAGTGTAAAGCATGTCCCTGGCTCCAGACTATTCAATTCAGACATTGCTCTCATCCTGTTAAACAGCATGAGTGAAACATCTGGATTGGCTGGAAAAGGCTGCCCAAAAGGCACTGGAGGCTGGTACCTACTCACCAACCCGACAGCTGGGTTGGAGAGGTTGAATTGTGCATGTCGGTTTGACCAATGAAAGGTAGCCGGACAAATCGACATGCGCAATTCATACTGAAGGGGCTACTCGTCATTGCTGCCAATCAGCAGAATGACACACTGGTGCCGCCTTGCCCTCACTAATCAGCAGAAAAGTGGAAAAAGAAAATGGTAATAAAATCCTTTTATTACCATTTTATTTTTCCCGGTTTCTGCACAGCAGTGGGGGGACTGATAGGAGGGTGGGATGTACGCTCCTCCGCTTCCATGAAGGAACACCACTGAATGAGGCCCAGTATGACGATGTCAATACCCATTCCAGCATCCCCATACACACTCAGGTTCACTGTGCTGACCTAGTTGCTTTTTTTCAGAGGTAATATCAGTTGTGGGTGCTTCAAACAAGTGCTGGTGCACAGAAGTGGAAGTCGGAGACATGTGATGGTAGAGAGGGTCATGGGTTTTGATAGATCAGAAAGCAATTACTGACAGATATAAATAGATCAAGAGTAAGAGTTTCTTTTAGAAGGTAAAAACCAGAAAAAAAACCAATAGATTAAAATAAAAAGAACAGCTTACAAAGCATTTACGTCTGTTAATTGATGCGTACATCACTTTGCAGCATTACCTACTGCAAGGGACATGTTTCCAGCTTTGGAAATGTTTGCTTTATACTACATAACAATCACCTCTTTTTAATTTGCGAGTTTTAGTTCAATGTAAATTAAAAAAAATCTCAAATGAGCTGAATGTTTATTTTCGTGGCATGGTCAATTGACCTTGTTACCATGGAAGTTGTCCAGAAATTGAAGGGAATCCAAAAGTCAACACAGACCGGTTGGGCCCCTCTCCTACTTCCATTCCGGGACCCCTAACCCTGGTGGTTACAGCGCAGCCCCAAGCAGTCTCATCCACTCACCACAATATCTACAAGGTTGGGCCAAACAACAGGTCAGTAAAAGAGTAACATCTGTGGTGTACCGTTCATGAGCATGAATCCTGGCAAGGACTGGTCAGTCTTCCATCCTTCCAATTTCAATAAATTGAATGCCATAATATTTGAAATTAGTAAGACGAATTATCTACAACGCTTACAATTACAGAAGTAGGGTATGAAGCACTCTATATGAACAAATCACCTGTAGTTTGTCCCGTGCTATAAAGCACCGTAAACGGCACTACTCATTGCGCCAAAGGATCACTCAAGTAGATATTCTACTCAGGTGGCAGCTTCCTCAATGCGAGCAGCAGATATCTCAATGCGAGTTGTCGCGACCTGCTGCTACCGCCCACATTGAGAAATCTCACCATGAGGTTGTCTAGCATGCAATTATTCTCGCAAGCATTCGCCAACTTAACGCTGGTGAGATGGGAGAGAAAACAACTCTGCTCAAAGTCACTTCACAGAGTTAGGTGGAACTCCCAATAGAGGGATGAGTTGGCAAAACTCTGCACACTTTCACCGGCATAGCGTAATTGTTCACCCACCCTGAAATATGATTGCTAGACTTCAGTGAAACAAATAGGACGACATATATGTGAACGCTCTATGGGTCTGGTGACTCAGTGGACTAATGCAGCCACTGCAGGGGCCTGTGTAGGACTCATGGTGACACGTTCAAATCCCGGTGGGACCACTAAGCCTTTCACCCATCTGAGGTCCATAAAATGAGTACCATTGAGTTAGGTAACAATAAACATCTGTTATTCAGCGTCAAGATGCCCCATTGGGGTTGAATGCGTGCTTTGCAAATACACATGTTTGTTAAAGAACTTCCTCAATGAACAGAACCTTGTAAAAGCCTCTTAGAGGCTGGGGGGACAAGAGCCTTCACCCCTCACCTACAACAGCTTAGAGATCTAAAAAATACCTACATGGATTGCCACAGCAGAATTCTTCAGACACCAAATAGATAACACTAAAAACTGCACATGGAATTTTGTTGAGATCATCAAACAACAGATTACAACAAGAACACAGCCACCTTAATTGGTATCTCAGAGAACTGTGAAACTTTCTCTGGCTTCTTCAAGTAGAAACTAAAGAAAATTGAAAACTCAAAAGCAACAGATATTGAACAGTTTTGTGATCTGAGTCAAAATGTCCATCAGTTCCAGGGGGTAACTACTAACACTGAGAAGACACAAACATGCATCACTCCCATCAAGGCCAAGAACAGGGCGTCTGGAATGATTTCTTAACCCTAAGCCAATCCAAAATATATCAAGTGTTGCTGTCAATGAAACTAAGATCACATTTCTGTGTTCCCATTCTGCTAAAAAGTAATAGACCTAAGCCCACATTCCTCCCCTCTTAGGACAAGAATAGATAAAACCTCCCTAACATAAGGCACAATCCGAGACCACCTAATAACCGGGCACATAGCACCTCCACTGAACAAATTTGGCACAGATACAACTGATCTAAATAACTTTGGTCCGAGACCTACCATCCCATTCCTCGTTGCCTGCTGGAAATATATATTCATAAAAACTTTACCCGCACATCAAAAAATGTAGCCTGCTGGATGAGTTCCAATTGGGTTTCAGACCTGGACACAGCATCAAGACAGTCATCCTACACATTTTGGGTTAATGCACTCAAAATACTTGACCAGAATGATTCATGCCTACTGATCCTCTTTGACCTGTCCTCAACCTTCAACACTGCCAGTCTTTATGTATTGATTGGATAAAACCCAGATCTTTTGACTGGGTGTGAGTGTTTGATTGATTCAGATGCTCCGTTCATCACCACCCCCTTTTGTACCGCTTTTGGAAAAACCATAAGTGTGGCAGGGTATGCTCAGATGTGGGTCCCTTGCTCACTTTGCCACTGGATTCAAGCAAGCTGGGCTGAAGACGGCTGGAATGCCAGAAACCGGTCCTCTGAAGCTTGTTTCCGGTCCAGGGAAGACATGGCTTGGCAGTTTGGGCTGGACTGTTCCCATGAGGCACTGGGTCAGACTGATTTGCATATAGCCATGTCTGAACTGCGGTGGTAGAGTGGGCTAAAGAACGGTGATGGATTACACCCAGATCTTTTGACTGGGTGTGAGTGTTTGATTGATTCAGATGCTCCGCCCATCACCACCCCCTTTTGTACCACTTTTGGCCCCCATAAGTGTGGCAGGGTATGCTCAGACGTGAGTCCCTTGCTCACTTTGCCACTGGATTCAAGCAAGCCGGGCTGAAAACGGCAGGAATGCCAGAAACGGGTCCTCGGAAGCTTGTTTCCGGTCCAGGCAAGACATGGCTTGGCAGTTCGGGCAGGACTGTTCCCATGAGGCACAGGGTCAGACAGATTTGCATACAGCCATGTCTGAACTGGGGTGGCAGAGTGTGCTAAAGAACGGTGATGGATTAAACCCAGATCTTTTGACTGGGTGTGAGTGTTTGATTGATTCAGATGCTCCGCCCATCACCACCCCCTTTTGTACTGCTTTTGGCCGCCATAAGTGTGGCAGGGTATGCTCAGACGTGAGTCCCTTGCTCACTTTGCCACTGGATTCAAGCAAGCCGGGCTGAGGACGGCTGGAATGCCAGAAACCGGTCCTCGGAGGCTTGTTTCCGGTCCAGGGAAGACATGGCTTGGCAGTTCGGGCTGGACTGTTCCCATGAGGCACAGGGTCAGACTGATTTGCATATAGCCATATCTGAACTGGGGTGGCAGAGTGGGCTAAAGAACGGTGATGGATTATACCCAGATCTTTTGACTGGGTGTGAGTGTTTGATTGATTCAGATGCTCCGTCCATCACCACCCCCTTTTGTACTGCTTTTGGCCGCCATAAGTGTGGCAGGGTATGCTCAGACGTGAGTCCCTTGCTCACTTTGCCACTGGATTCAAGCAAGCCGGGCTGAGGACGGCTGGAATGCCAGAAACCGGTCCTCGGAGGCTTGTTTCCGGTCCAGGGAAGACATGGCTTGGCAGTTCGGGCTGGACTGTTCCCATGAGGCACAGGGTCAGACTGATTTGCATATAGCCATATCTGAACTGGGGTGGCAGAGTGGGCTAAAGAACGGTGATGGATTATACCCAGATCTTTTGACTGGGTGTGAGTGTTTGATTGATTCAGATGCTCCGTCCATCACCACCCCCTTTTGTACTGCTTTTGGCCGCCATAAGTGTGGCAGGGTATGCTCAGACGTGAGTCCCTTGCTCACTTTGCCACTGGATTCAAGCAAGCCGGGCTGAGGACGGCTGGAATGCCAGAAACCGGTCCTCGAAGGCTTGTTTCCGGTCCAGGGAAGACATGGCTTGGCAGTTCGGGCCCGAATGTTCCCATGAGGCACAGGGTCAGACTGATTTGCATATAGCCATGTCTGAACTGGGGTGGCAGAGTGGGCTAAAGAACGGTGATGGATTATACCCAGATCTTTTGACTGGGTGTGAGTGTTTGATTGATTCAGATGCTCCGTCCATCCACCCCCTTTTGTACTGCTTTTGGCCGCCATAAGTGTGGCAGGGTATGCTCAGACGTGAGTCCCTTGCTCACTTTGCCACTGGATTCAAGCAAGCCGGGCTGAAGACGGCTGGAATGCCAGAAACCAGTCCTTGGAAGCTTGTTTCCGGTCCAGGGAAGACATGTCCGTCCATCACCACCCCCTTTTGTGCCAGTCTTTATGTATTTGTCACTTTGCATTACAGGAATTCATCAACAAAAACCATTCAAATAATCATAGTGATAAAAAGAAGAATATGGAAAACTGCAAAAGCAATAAAAACAATAAAGCATAGCATGAACACATTAACAGATACTTTAGTCAAAAGTGATTCTTCACACATTAAAAAAAAAAAACTTTGGTTAATAGAAGCTAAGGATAAAAAGCTGTTCAACTGATAAAATAATTGTACAAAAATACAGGTTGTTCAGGAATGGTAAATATTCCCAGTTCGAATATTCCCTGGATCAGAGCAACAAGTTGCCACTAATCCTGTGAATCAATTTTGCAGACCTATTACACAATCAAATTTTAACAAGTTAGAAGATAAAAAATAAAAAGAACAGTGGGGCATATTATCAAGGGGGTTTATCTTCGCTTTTTTGGCTTTAAAAGCCAAAAAAGCGCATATAAAAGTATCTCCCTATTACCTAGCTGTCGCTAACACCAGTTAGCGACAGCTAGTAGGAGATAGCGACCATCTTGGGCCCCACTTTGCATGTCAGTGATATTTATCACTAATGACATGCAAAGTGGTCGTGCCAAGATGTTAGCGACTGGAAACAGTCGCTAACATCGCTATCTCCTATTACCAACTTATGGAGATATTTGCGCTAAGCGCGAATATCTCCAAAAGCTAACACCTGCCCTGAGTAGTTCTTAGCCATGTTATCCAATGGGAGGTGGATAACATGGCTAAGAGCATTAGCTCGGTAATGCATGAACCGAGTAATGCATGAATATCGCTGACTTTTCAGCGATATTCATGCATTGCGGCCGATTTTTATCGCATTTGCGATAAACCTTGGTAATACCAAGGTTTATCTGCGATCAAAATCGCCGCAGCTCAGCAGTAAATTTTTGTCTCTAACCAAGCAATAGCGATAATTATCGCTATTGCTTGGTAATATGCTCCATTATTTTTTACGAATACATTTTGTTCTTATAAACCAGAGTGCTTGCAGAAAGATGGGAACAGGGAGCACAATCATTAGGTTTGTATTTGATTTACAAATTGTCCAGGCCTCCCAACAGTGTCTAGTCCCCAAGGTGGTCTGATCGATTTCGTTTGGGGGCTCTTATACGCCGAGAAAATAAAATAGAACATGCATAGCATTTTTGCAGCCTAGCTTACAGACAGGACATATGCAATGCCTTGCCATAAGGTTAGATCAAATGCTTGTGAAAGAGGTGAAGGGGAGATTGCCCATCCTTATCTAAATGTAATTCTTCCTCATGAGCGGAGTTTGCTGAAGGACTAGGAATTCCTCAAAACAATAGTTTACTTTGAGATTTAAAAAGGAGTCAGTTAGAAGGTACACCTTTGCTTGTCTTCTTCATAACTTAACAATAAGTATTTTTTTAAAAAACACTTTTTTTTAGATTATGCTCACGATCTCATTCATTGTACAGCAGTAATCAGAAGGTATATTAAAGAAACACAATACATATTACATTCACAGTGTCCCCCATAGTAGAATGGGCTATTAATACAAACAGCTTTATCACATCCCCGCCCGCTCAGCCCGGTATATACACCAGGGGCCCAACACCTTTTTATATTTCTTGACACAACCTCTTGATTTATAGACAGTCTCCTCTGCTCTCTGACACCAGTCCAGGTCCCTGATCCATTGCTCCCATTGGGGGGCGCCCATGCCCCCCAGTGGCTGGCTATATTCCATTTTGCCACTCCCGCAGCTGTACCTGGCCAGATCTCATTGTATCTAGACCAGTCAGTTGCCCCTCTTATCATTAGCAGCAACCACCTCGGGCCCACCGGTACAGACAAACCCACCACCAACTCCATCGTTTGCGCAACTTAAGTCCTAAAGGGCACTATGTGCGGGCAGTCCCACAGTATATGATAAAAAGGCCCCTCCCCCTGACAGCCCCTTGCACACAGAGGAGACAAGCACCTCCCCAAGGAGTACAGATGAGTTTGCGCGTAATAAACACGGTGCAGTATTTTCAATTGCACCAGACGGAACCTAATCCTAATTGCGATTTCCAGGGGGCCCTGAAAGGCATCCTGTCAGTCGTCATCTTCAAGACTGACGATGTCCCCCTCCCATCTCTCCCGCAGGGTGGTCAGAGAATCAGGCCTGCTGTTAATGAGTTTGCGGTAAATGGTAGAGGTAGGCTTCTCCGGGATAGGGTCAAGAAGGAGTCTGTCCTCAAGTGGAGAATATTCTGGGAGTGTTACGTCCGTCTGTATGCATGTTCGTAGGGCATGGGTGAGGTGCAGATAGTGATAGTGTTGGGAGTCGTGCAACTGGGAGTCTTTTTGGAGATAGGCAAAAAATCTAGGAGCATTCCCCTTCCACACATCACCCAAATAGTCAATTCCGATAAGCCTCCAGCCCATGAAGCCAGTCAGTCTGGACACCTCGACCAGCTGGTTGCCAGACCAGAGCAGCGTTCTGCCCGTAAGGGTGCCTGCCCAACACAAGAATTTATCAGCCTCCCTCCAACACTGAATCACCACCCCTGTATGTGACGGAAGATCCTTTCAGAGCTTACTCGTGTACAATAGAGGCTCATAACTGCCCCACGGCATGACATGCCTGTTCACCCTGCAGGCCAGGTCTGACCTCTCTGCATAGACCCAGTCGTTAACCACCTGCAGCTGCGAGGCCCAGTAGTTCAGTTCAACGTCCGGGAGGGCCAGCCCCCCGTCGTACACCCCCCTTGTGAGCTTTCTTATCGCTATCCTTGGGTTCCCCCCTATCCCAGAACAGCGTCCGCGCTGACAGGGAAATACGTTTAAACACCCCACCGGGAATCTGATAGGGTGCATTCTGCAGTCTATAGAGCAGTCGGGGCAGTGCCAGCATCTTGAAGAGCGCTGCATCCCACATCAGAGAAAGAGGCAAAGAGCGCCAATGAGCAACGTCCAAAGCCAACCGCGTCAGGTGGGGCTCAAGATTCCTGCTAAAAAACTCCACTCTGTCCCTGGTTACATAAACCCCAAGATATTTAAACCCCTCTGCAGCGATCAAGGCCGGGCAATGCGACGGGATCCTCGTGCGGGGGACCAGAGAGGGGGTAGATCAGCGATTTGGTCCAATTGATCACATACCCGGAGTAACTACCGAAGAGCTCAAACAGGTGGAGCGCCTGTGCCATCGAGTGGTAGGGCCTGGCCATGTAGAGGATGATATAATCTGCGTATAATGACATACGCTCCTCCCACTTGTCCGTGAGCGACAGCCCCCAAAATGACCTCTCCCGTCGAATCCAAAGAGCCAACGGATCCAAGGCCAAGGCAAAAAGGAGAGGGGACAGCGGGCACCCCTGACTAGTGCCTCTGCGCATGGGGAATGCCCGGAACATTGCTCCATTCACCCTCACCCTTGCCACTGGTTGTTCATACAATAGGCGAACCCAGCCGCAAAATACCAGCCCAAAGCCAAAACACCACAACACCTTAAGCAGATAGGGTCACTCAATGCTGTCAAAGGCCATTGAGGCATCCAGCGGCATCAACGCTGTTTGAGTCTCACCTACCCTCAGTCATGTATAAAACCCCATATAACCGACGCAGGTTTAGTCTAGTGCTCCTGTGCGGCATGAACCCCGATTGGTCTACATGCTCCAAATCAGGCAAAACTGTCAGTAGTCTTGTCGCCAAGGCTTTGGCCAGGACCTTAGCCTCAACATTGAGGAGCGATATTGGCCGGTATGACAAACGTTGATCAGGAGGCTTCCCAGCTTTGTGGATGACCACAATAGCGGCTTCACGCTGAGCAGGCGGGAGCCTACCCAACTCCTTGCTTCGGGGAACATCTGTCGCATAGGGTCGATGACAATATTGGCTTGCCTCTTATAAATTTCGACCGGTAGGCCGTTGGGTCCCTGGGCTTTGCCGGCCTGCAGGGAACTGAGAGCTTCCCACAGCTCCAGCCTCGTGAGCTCAGCCTCCAAACTGTATGCCTGCTCACTGGACAGGGTGGGCAGAGCAAAATCACGCAGAAACTCCTCGCAGTCTGTCTCCGTCCTTGTGCATACCGGGGTGTAAACCCTTTCATAGTATGACTCAAATGCCTCTGCTATTGCAACACTAGTGATTGCCAGGGTTCTGGACCCATCTCTCACCTCAGCCACCCAGGACCGCTCCCGGTCTCGACGTTCAAGCCACGCCAGTAGCTTCATGCTCTTGTCCCCTGCATCATAAATTCTATGCTGCGTGGCAAGGTAGTAGGCGCGCGCCTCACCCTCTGCCTATGCATGGACCTCCTTTTGCTTAAGGGCTAGCTCGTGGCCACCTTCCAAAGAAGGGGATTCACCAATGGCTTTCTCCAGGGATTGAATCTCACTCTCCAATTGCCTGATTTGGAGCGCTACCTCTTTTTTTTGCGAAACAAAAGGGGATGATGGATGGAGCGTTTGAGCAAATCAAACACTCACCCCCAGTCAACTGATCTGGGTTTAATCCATCACCATTCTTTAGCCCACTCATCCACTCCAGTTCAGACATGGCCATATGCAAATCAGTCTGACCCTGTGCCTCATGGGAACAGTCCAGCCCAAACTGCCAAGCTATGTCTTCCCTGGACCGGAAACAAGCATCCTGGGACCGGTTTCGGATTCAAAATCCTCATCAGCCAGGCTATCTTGAATCCAGTGGCCAAGTGAGCAAGGGACTCACGTCTGAGCATACCCTGCCAACTTAGGGTGAACAAAGCGAAACAAATAGGGGATGATGGACGGAGCGTTTGAGCAAATCAAACACTCACACCCAGTCAACTGATCTGGGTTTAATCCATCACCATTCTTTAGCCCACTCAGCCACCCCAGTTCAGCATGGCCATATGCAAATCAGTCTGACCCTGTGCCTCATGGGAACAGTCCAGCCCGAACTGCCAAGCCATGTCTTCCCTGGACTGGAAACAAGCATCCTGGGACCGGTTTCGGATTCATAATCCTCATCAGCCAGGCTATCTTGAATCCAGTGGCCAAGTGAGCAAGGGACTCACGTCTGAGCATACCCTGCCAACTTAGGGTGAACAAAGCAAAACAAAAGGGGATAATGGACGGAGCGTTTGAGCAAATCAAACACTCACCCCCAGTCAACTGATCTGGTTTTAATCCATCACAATTCTTTAGCCCACTCAGCCACCCCAGTTCAGACATGGCCATATCCAAATCAGTCTGACCCTGTGCCTCATGGGAACAGTCCAGCCAGAACTGCCAAGCCATGTCTTCCCTGGACCAGAAACAAGCTTCCTGGGACCGGTTTCGGATTCATAATCCTCATCAGCCAGAATATCTTGAATCCAGTGGCCAAGTGAGCAAGGGACTCACATCTGAGCATACCCTGCCAACTTAGGGTGAACAAAGCGAAACAAAAGGGGATGATGGACGGTTGACTGGGGGTGAGTGTTTGATTTACTCAAAAGCTCCGTTCATCATCCCCTTTTTGTTCCTCTTTTTTTTGGGCATCAATCAGTGCCTGAGCCTGGCCCCATAGTAGGGTTTTATAAGCTTCCCACAGGGTCAGATGGGAGTCGACCAAGCCCATGTTCTCTGCGAAATACAATTGGGAACTCTCTCTCAGTTTGTCCTAGATGGAGTCATCTTTAAAGTGCCAAGTGTCAATCCTAGGAATGGCCGCCCTGTCTGTCATCGGTCCCCTGACAGTGACCCCCACCGGTGAATGGTCTGAGATACATCTGGCCATGATGCAGGAGTCCGTGAAGTCGCCTTGCTGATCCCCTAACACAAAGAGGTGGTCTATTCTAGAGAATGTCCCATGCCTATCCGAGTAAAAGGTATACTGTCTGTTGAAGTGATTATATGTTTTGCCATAAGTCCCTAAGTCCCAGCGCTGCGACAAACCCCCGCAGGCCCAGTTCCCCTCTGTTACCGAGCCTCTCCCCCGAGCAGTCTAAGTCGCCCTCCATGACTGCATTTGTGTCACCCCCAAGCACCAAGGTGCCCAAAGGGAGGTCGGTCAAGTGTGCCCCCAATTTCACATATGCTTGGATATGGAGGCCTGGTGGAACATAGCAGGAGCTGAATACTATTGTGTGCCCTTCCCACCTAATCGCCACCACTGCAGAGAACCCTGGTTCTTCCGTCTACGTACCCATGACAATAAGAGGTAGAGTGCTACAGAGTAGTATGCCCTCCTCCTTGGATCCAGACGTAAACCCAGAGTGGGCCACCATCCTCAACCAAAATTGGTCCAAGGCCTTACATTTATTACCGCGTAGGTGGGTCTCGTGCAGGAGTACTCTGTCCGGGGAATGGCGTTTCATGTATTGCAGAACCAATGTGTGCTTTATTTTTTTGCCCAAACCATTGACATTCCAAGCCCATATTTTTAAGCGTGTCTGGTCTCCCATTCCAGTACAGAGGCCTGAATAGTGTCTGAACTTTTACTGACCACTGCTTCAACCCACTGTGTATCTCTTGAGCTCGAGCCTAGGAAACTGTATAGACCAAACATCAAACTTCCCCAAAACTCCCAACTCCTCCCCCTACCCCACACCGCCCTCCCTGCCTCCCTGCTAAGTGGGCCCCCAATTACCTACCAATGTAACATGCAGAGTGCCTGTTGCCCTGTAAACCCCTTCGCGGCGCCACTGGAACGGGCACGAGAGGTGCCGGAGGCTGCCTCGGAACAGTAGTGTTCTTTGGAGCTCCTCCCGCCTGGCGCCATTTTGGGTTTAATCATTCAATAAACTCGTATTTAGATTCTGCATTGGCGAAATTTCCCTCCACATGGTCCAGATCGACTTGATCGTTTTTCACCTCTGTAGTGCCTGATTAAGGTAAGGAGTTAAACAAGACTGGGACTGATAGATGTCCTGATGAAGACCGACGTGACTTGTTTAATGGTGGCACTATATGGTCGAAACATGTTGACTACAGCAGATTAAGGAGGGGTGTTGTAGGATCCTGATTTCCTTCTTTAACACTACCATCCTTCCTTCAATTTTTAATCCTGACCTTGGAACCTATGAATAAAGGCATGGCAGGTACCCATGAGCCAGTTTTAACTTCACTATCCTGACTGCACTTTGTTCTATCACTTTACCCAGTCTTGGGTTAATACTTTTTTTTGTGAACACTGTTTGTCACATTTGAGTTTGTCTCCATCTCTGTGTTCTGTGCTTTTCCTCCCCCTATGCTCCGCCCTGTGCGTGGCTACGCCAGGGCGTTTTGTAAGCTGACCCGATGATGAAGCATGTTTGTGTGTGAGTGAGGGCAGTTTTCCAAAACACATAATTGTGCCACTGCTTTTTCATCCTTCTCTTGGGGTCGTTCCCTCTCCACCCCTTTATGTGTGTATATGTGATACTAGGGGGTTCGGGGTGGTAGAGTAGTTTTTAACCCTCCCCCTTTCCTGTGAGAGATAAAGCCCTGTAAACTCCCATCAACAAAAGTAGGAAACGTAAGTCTGTAGCCACAAAAGATGTCATACTGACAGATCAGAGTGCATACCCCTTGAAGGGATAATAACAAAAGATCCCCATCACAACCCTACCCCTCACTCTCCCACCCCCCCCTTTCCTCAAAATAGTGCAGAAGTCTCTGAATGTCCATCATAAGGCCTACCAGCATAATGAGACCCACGAGAAACTGGTTTTTTGCTTGAAAACAAACATTGTGGTGCTTAATGATGAGATCCTGTGGGTCTCATTATGATGGGGACACACACACTCTCTAATCTTCTGGTTCTATAGTTGATCCATTACCAACATGCTTTGTATAGTCTGTGGTCTTATATAACAGTTAGCAATAGGCCTGACATCCACTATCCTGCTTATCCTTAATGAGCACCCAATATCTTAAAAGCTTTTTGTCCTTAAAGTACTGTCCTCTCTATATGCCCGACTTTGGCTGCATCATTGATTAAGCCTTGACACACTCACAGAGAGGTAAACTATCCAGCATATGGGACATATGTATCATTCATATATTATCTCTGTATGTTAATTCAAGCATTAAGACCATTAGCAATCCATCTGTAGTTCATTAAAAGGCGTCTGTCCTATGACATACATTCTCAACTGCTGTGTTATCTAGGTTCATATGCATACACAGTGAGTTCGGTACCACGCATGTGCATAGGTGAGACACTGATCTCCTATGCATGCCTAATGGTGTTTCCCTGGTGTCAGGTGTTAGGGATTAACCAATAAGGAGGCATACACAGTGAATTCGGTACTACGCATGTGTATAGGAGAGACACTGATCTCCCACACATACTCTATGGTGTTTCCCTGTTGTCAGGTGTTAGGGATTAACCAATAGGGAGGCATACACAGTGAAGTCAGCACTGCACATGTGTATAGGAGAGACACTGATCTCCCACACATGCTCAATGGTGTTTCCCTGGTGTCGGGTGTTAGGGATTAACCAATAAGGAGGCATACACAGTGAATTCGGTACTATGCATGTGTATTGGAGAGACACTGATCTCCTTCACATGCCCAATGGTGTTTTCCTGGTGTCAGGTATTAACCAATAAGGAGGCCTATATAAAGACACTGTCCCCCTCTAGTCTTTACCTCCCCTTCGGCTTGGTCAAAGACAGAGGTACCGACGGGCAGGTAAGTCCTTCACTGGTCAGATAGCATTACCATACTTTTTATACCATACCCCTGTTTAATCTAGTATCGTTATGGTTTAGTTATCAACCTGTTCCATTCTGTAAACTCCTAGCATGTGATCCACATTGTATGTAATGATTTCAGTAAACCATGGGACTCTGTCCCCTAGGAAATCTCTAAATATGTCAGAATTCCATAGGTATGTCATCAATCCCTTGCCCCTGTGCGGTTGGTTTATGGTCTGCAGACATTTTTAACAACAGGGTTTCTGTTTTTACAGAGAACACCCTCAGAATTAAGAAGTGTGCTTTCCTATTCTTTTTATTTTATATCGAGCGGGGCCTCCCACACCGAGCAGTTGCCGGGCGAGGTGAGGTCTACTCCCACATAAAGCTGGGTGAGTTCTTAGATTTGGTCAATAGAACTATGCATTGAGCATCCTATATGCATCTATCTTTCAAGGTTTTTGCTTCTGTATAGCTTTAATACAGTATAGCTTTTTTTAAGACTGTTAGCTAGTTTTCTAACCTTCAATCTTTTTATGATTATCACTATTTTGGTTACAGGAATGGATGAACACCCTACATCTTCTGGATACTGAAACAGTCACTTGTACTCCAGGTCTTTTGTAGAGGTATCGTAACAGTTCTTATTAATTACATTTACACTGAAATTCTTCTTCTTTGCAGTAGCATTTTTCAAACTAGGTCCTGAAGAAAGCCAGGTTAACATTAACCATTATGGCTGAAACATGTCGACCCTGATCCTATTGCCTTGAGATAGTTATTATTTCAAACTATCTGGTTTTTTCACTTCTTTTTAATCTCGGCACTTGGCAAACACTGAATAAAAGATGGTGGTGTTTTCCGGTAGCTATTTTTAACCTGCACTTTTTCATGCACTGCACTTAGTGTCCTCTAGATGCAGTGTGAGCAAAGTCCCCCTCATTGAGGGGTGCACTTCACTGTATCTATATATCTCAGTCCCAAATGACGATGCTCCGCCAGTGAGGTGGGCTGATGGGACGTGTCTCAGTATATTGGAACTGAGTCCATTGGGGTTTTTCTAGCTTAACAGGCTCACCGTTTTGTGGACCAGTTTTTTCCTAGTTTTGTTATTTGAGACAGGTAAGTCACCTTTTGTAATTTACGTAAAACATATATGTGTAGTGTATGTGTACATATGTGGGTGTAGGATATGTGTAGTGATCTTAAAATGTACATGCTGCTGTACAAACAACTAACAAACACACACCGTGCAATGTATACCCGCACAAACCAAGAACACCTACCTTCGATTGCATGAAAACGGAGTGCCAGTCTGTCGTGGTCAGGGTGCAGTAGGACAAGGGGGAACTAGAAAACGGCGAAGAGGGAGAAATTGCATCTCGTACACCCAGGAAAGGGGAGGATTCACTCCTTTTCTTATCTTTCTGCCTACTCGAAGTAGAACGGATTACCACCAGAATTCCCTTAGAAACAACCCATATCCAAATCTGGAGGGTGGGAATCCTGTAGTGTAGTTCCTATTTCCCTTATAGGTTCTGCGCATTGGAATAACATACAAGATAGGCTTGGCATAGGACTGAAGTCTGTATGCACCTATTATGTATATTAAACGTAATAACTGTGTACCAGCTAGCTCAGAGGCCACTACAAACTTCTTGAAGACAAGAAGGGAATAGCTTCTGGCAACCACATAACATAAAACCCTGATCCCTCAGGATCGTGGAAACAATATACTAGTTTTCATTCAGTCACTCATCTCAGAGAAGTACATAGAAGAAACAGTCGGGTGCGTTTACAATAAAATTTATTGCACCGTTGTTATTCTAGTACTGGTTATATGTGCCTTGACAACTGTTGGACAGTAGCAGAGAATTATGGCCAGCAGTGCAGTTAAATAAAAAGGCATTGTTCTACCATTATGCAATAGTAATGAACACATACATGAAATACAGAATGCATTAAGATAAAGCCTATTCCCCTATGATGCCTAACTAGATGTACCTAAGTGTACCTAGCATGTGTATAGGTCTTTAGAGATCCAAGAATCCCCCTAGAATTTAGTCAAACTCCATTAACTTAGTGGGACTTCATCCTGATCTCAAGCTGGACACCCACAGATGTGTGATGGACCTCTGCCAGCTGGAGCTGTGGCATGACGCAGGTTGCAGCGCCTCAGGCAGAGTGTCCCCATGGAAGTCTCGGTCTCCTCTCTCTTGCTTGGGCAAAGGGAGGTATACTTATACCGGATAGGTGCCTTGGATTGACGCAAAGTTGGTCAGAGGAAGATGAGTTCTTGGAGAAAGGGTTTGTTTCCAAGAATTTGTGTGTGGGAAAATAATTTTAAAAAAAATCTTTTTCAGGAAAGATTCTCAGTCCCGAGGTAGGTCTCCTCAACAGGAGCCCTCTGAAAAGGGGGATAGCCTTTGGAATAGGGATAATATTAGGAAACCTCTGTGCTTAATTTGTAAAACACATAGTACCGGGGCTGTCAACAGGAGGACACTAGAGCTTGCACCACCCATTGCCCCTGGCAGCACAGCCAATGACAACACCAACACACTACTAATCATCACACTCTTATAAGTGTGACAATTCATACTATTACAGGCCCCCAAAGCTATAGGAATGGCTTTGGAGGCAAATACTACTAATTGCAAATTTAAATTTAAATAATTAACAGAAGTTGGTGAGCTCGTACCTAAATTTGCAGACATCACTACCATGTGGCAGACAGTCATAAGACCAGGCACAAATTAAGCACTGGAAACATGACAGGTATCATGTATACTGATACACATTCCTCCCACTAAACAACACAGGGAGAGAAGGAAAGTCAGCACACAAAGAAGAGTGTAAGCATTCCAGGGACAAGCACGCTCAGGACTCTTCTCAAACAGAAGAAAAGTCACACATCAATTTAAAAAATAAAAAAAAGAAAAAAAGAAAGTTGCAGCTTGCAGGTCTCAAAGTTAGATTTTCACAGAATCCTAAGGACTCTACTTCAGAACGGGGATTTGGCTCTGACAATGCTAAGACAGAGCGGCAGAAGTAACAATAGCTCACCAAAACCTGAAGGAATTTCTGGACAGCAAAATAGAATGATTACATCACGGTGGAAACACCAGACAAAAGGGTGAGTGTCCCACACAAGTTATATGAAATAATAGTCCGCATGGAGGAGGACGAACACAGGAAAGTAAAAGGTCTCTTTGGGAAGAACCTATAGTCTGGTTTTGACATCCTGTTAGCAGAATAAGATTAGCCGATAGCATTCGTCAGGGAGCGCCCAAAGGGAGAAAGTATATTTTTCCTGAATTTTCCAACCATGGTCCCGTTCACCTTATACATACATATGCACAGGAGTGGGCAGTAGCTCAAGCTCCAGCATTGTATAAAAATCACGCTGGATGAGATGAAGGCTCAACTCACCCTGTGATCCCGGTAATAGTTTCACCACATGCTCAAAGACAAGGTCCTATTGAGCAAGAAGCTAAAAACACAGGTCAGGGAGATCTTAGATCAACTTGAATACCAGGAGATCATTTGAAATGTACTTCACAAATGAACAATACCTTGCATCACTTATCAAAAGCTGATAATACATTTAGTCTAGTTTTCATTTACAGACACTTGAACACTTGCACAAAGACACATGCTGTCCAACATGCAGATAGTGCTGCATTAATAAATAACATTATGCGGGAGAAAATACAAATCAACACTTGTTATCTCAAATGGATGTTTCTGTCAAACTATAGCACCTGAACACAGGTACCTAACAGCATTTAGTATATTATAGTCCCAGCGACAATTTTTTGTCATCTCCCCTGTGGGTATAAGAACAGCTCAGGGGTATTTTCTGAAAGAATTACTGAATTACTAAAACACTTTGATAAAGAAGTGTTGTCCTATATTCTGTGATATTTATCTAAACAGACAACCTTTTGGGCAAACGCTTGACCAGGGTGAGCATCAATATTATGGCATTGCCCTCTGGGGGCTACAAATTTAATTTTGAGAAAATCAGATATTGCCGACCTCAGTATTCTTTTTTTGGGATATGAGCTTTCAAGTGAAGGCAAAAGCCTGGCAGCTAACTTTTTAGAAAAATGGGCGCTGCTCCAGCCTCCAAATACATTAAACAACTTCCAATCAGTACTGGGATTCCGAGATTTTGGCAGAAAATAAATTTTTGATTTCACAAAGAGAGTAAAACCTTTCTACGATGTTTTTCAAACCTGACTCCTCAGTCAAACACTGGACATAAGAACTCACCAATATTCTTTGTTCACTCCAGGAAGATATTATTGCTTCCAAACACATGCACACATGTGTAAACTTGCACCACGTGGTACTCAGTATCATTTTGGGTCAATGTGGGTACACTTATTTTAACTTTTCATAAAGGTGAAACTCTACCAATCATATACAATTCTCATCTGTACACAAACACAGAAATGAGTTTTCATTCAACAGAAAAAAGAAAAAAGAATTCTGATAACCATTCAGGCTGTAGCAAAAGAAAGATCACTGGCTCATGGGAAGAGGCATTATTGTCGTCAGCCCTGTACTGGGGCTAGCATTCCTAAATGCCAAAGCCTTACATCCAGAATGGATACAAATGGCAATCTCTTTTGCTGCATCAGACTTTCAATGCAGATTTGATCCAAGTTTAAAAACACAGGCGTTCCTGCAATATGAAAAAGAACACCATCTACCAAATAAAATCTTGCCTCTAGATCAGTATGAATTTTAAAAAAAATCTACACTGATGGGTCTGCCCCACCGGCCGCTTTTGTTAAAGATCAGATGCTGGATGGCAAGTTCCGTCCTTATTGCACAAAAAAACTACCTCTAGGTAATAGCACGGCTTGGTTGGCAGCTTTAAACGCCCTGATACTTGCACTTGTAAACACGGATCGAGAATTCCCAACACTCATTGTTTTTGATTCCTTTTACTGTGTTCATATAATAAATATTTAAACCTATGGGAACAAAATGGGTTTAAGAATGAAACAAGGTGGCATATTTAAATACAAAATTATGGGAACAGGTAGTGAAGTTTAAAAATGCCCTACCAAAAACTCACGTGATTAACACACTCAGTCATCAACGTGATCGTGTGCATGTTGAAGGGAATTCCTTGGCTGTTGAAGCCACATGGGGGGCTGTTCACAAGGCTTCCATAGCTGCACACACTCATCCAACAATGAGAAAAGATGGTTTAAATATGGTGGCTGTATTTGCTTCATGCAAAAGCAGCACAGCAGTGCCTAAGAAATTTCCACTCAAATACTCCTACAAGTTAGATGCAAGCAACATTCCATATGCTCAGATTCCTGGAGTGGGGGATAGAGTATTTCCAAATATGGATAGTAGTCAGGAATTAATCATTTAAAGCACACAAGGGCTTGGGCTCCGCGCATTCAGGGGTAATAGCTACTATTTCTTCATTGCAACAGTGCTATTGGTGGCCTGGGATCAGAAGTCAGACTATTGGCTTTATCTTGAACTGCAACATCTGCAAACGAATGCCAGGCTACACCATCACAAGACCCGAGCAGGTCCCATTGCTAGACAGCATCAGACTGTCCACTTGATTGTGTCGTGTAAAGGACCACTGCGGCCCCTCAAATTTTGAGGTGGCTTAAAAATATATCTTAGTGGCAGTGGGTCCTTGCTCAAGTTTCATATAAGTATGGCCTCAATGCTTAGCTGACGCTCAAAACTGTTATAGAAAGATTTGCGAGTCCACAACAGGAGATACGCAATCAACGTAACAACCTGACTGTGGCCCCACACTTGGGTCTCGAGCCTACTGAGAGGCCATGGAAGGGATGGACGTAGTATTGCGGTACTCCTCTCCAACGCCATCCTGAGGGAATTAAGGTAGAGGAGAGGAAGGACTGGGGCATAGAGCAATCCTTAACAGCTAGGGTATTAGGCGGGGCATTAGTGGTGCCAAACACTTATATGAATTCAGGGGGCAATACACACTCAGCCAAGAAACTCTCTAGGAGGTGTCACCCCATTTACAAATGTGGATACCTGATCATACAAGTGAAGGCACAGTGGCGGATGAAAACCATTCTGTATCTTTGATCGTTTGGCTGTTTTACAGGAACTAAAGGAAACAAAGAAACAAACAAAGATTCTGTCAAAGTGAAACAAGCCGCCACTGGGAAGTCGAGGTAATGACGGCAAGTCCTGTCTGAATCCAAAAAGTCGTGGATCTGGGCACAGAGAGAAAGCGATTTGCGGACACAACGGAATTTGGGCACTCATACAGAAATACATGTGCCAGTCCTTAAAGTGAAAGGAACAAGAACTGTACTTTTGCCGCATCCTGACATGATAAAAGCACCAGATTCATTTCAAATAAAGTAATCAAACAAAACATATGTGGCCGATACTGAGCAGTAGGCGTGAATTCGACAATAATAGACGTCCCTCTCACTACTCTTCAAGAAATTCAAACTGAAAGGCTCATCAGGTTTGAGAAATCAAATACATGGAGTGGGGGAATATGCAACAATGCAATGGAACCAGTTCTCCTTGAACCAACCTTCCAAATTTAAAATACAAGACAACACTCAAGTTGCAATTTGGCCAAAAACAAATGTGTACACCAACGTTTTTTCAACAAAAGCATCAATTAATAAAAGCTTCAACATTTTTCAACAAAAGCATCAATTAATAAAAGCTTTTACGTTTTTTCAAACGGAAAGTGGTGGAGTGGTGTGGCTCGCTGGTTAGATGCGGCAGACCCGGAAGCAGACGTCGGCCCGGGACCAGGGTTTGATTCCTGATGCGGCAAGGTCTTGGGCCAAGGTCAGCGGACTCGATAATTCTCGCCTCGATGCCTACTCCAACCATGGGTCCCACTCAGCAACTCTGGGCAATAGCTTGCTTAATCTCTACTAACGGCCCCATTAGCGCCGGGGATGCTTGTCTTCAACTTGGAGATGCCCAGGAGGGACCATCTCACAGGGAAATTCAGGATGGGTTCCCCAGCGGTATACAGTGCCGGGACGCCCCTTTGCTGGGGCAGCTGTGCTCTTTACAAGTATATGACATTCATTCATTCATTCAACAAAAACATCAAATGATAAATGCTTCAACATTTTTCAACAAAAGCATCAAATAATAAAAGCTTCAAAGATTTTTAACAAAAACATCAAATAATAACTTCAACATCTGAAAGTTTTTTTAGCAAAAGACATCAACTATTAACTTCAACATTTCAAAGTTTTTCAACAGAAATAACTTCAACTAAATACGATGCAATTTCAACAATTGATCTTCCAGCTACTGGCTATTTCATCAACTCTGATAAGTTTTCCATGGCTCCACGTGAACAGGAAGCGACAGCCGGCCCAAAAACAAACAAACATGCAAGTACAAACTTTTGAACCTTTTCCTTTACAAAAGATATTGACCTGGCTTCACCATGAATAGAACTATGAAGTATTTCTGGGTTCATCTTTTTCTGTTCTGGCTTTGCTTTGCTTAGAGCTAGCTTTTAGTGGACACTTTGCACAACACAGGATCAAGATAAAACAGAACCCACGTCCATTTCCAATTCAAATGCAAAAGAGACTTATAAATGTACTCGACCTGAACAAACCTTTATATTCTAAATGATGTACTTAATCATCCAGTTTTTAATTCTCATTAATGTATTTTGAACTATCATTCATTTTTATTTATTTTTATCATGCATTCAGTTACTGATGCAGTGTATAATGTCCTGTCTGTTTTAGGACTAATTGCTACATTTTCAGATCATGAAATGTTAGAGATTTATTCATATTGCAACACTTTATACCTGTTACCTTCATTAAGGTTATCAACTCCTACAGAATTGAAATGCATCTAGAAATGTGGTTGTTTAAACACCAGTAGGAACGTTGCCAAACACCACCAAATACCATTGCATGGGGGTGGGACAGTTGACACACATCAGCAGGGGGCAACATTAGATGCCATTTACAATACGACAGGACAGACCCAGTTAGGAAAGTATGGGTGGTTTGGCTTTTTGACACAAATACCTGTCACAAAAATGATTCCTGAACGTCACCAAGGGACTAAGTATACACAGGCCAGACCTACGTTATGTACAGATAACATCCAGAGGTAGTGAAATCCTACAGTGTAGGGAAAACTGTGCTTTTAAAAAAAAAAAAATCCCCAACACTGACAGTAGAGAAACAAGTTTCCTTTGTAAAATTCAAATGCTTAAGGCTATCTGAAAACCATGCTTGTGCAGCACTTTTATTTTTCATTTTACAGCAGCTTAAGAAATATCTTTTCTTTTATGAAAAATAGCACTCTTAAATACAGATTGCCCGACTTTTCTTTTTAAATACCTCAAACAGGAACTATGCTTCTCATGGTTTCTAACTTTTTTAAGAACAGTCTGAAAAGACTGCAACTTACCTGTTCTCTGATGCCTGTTTTTTTCAATGAAGAATGCGTGGTCATCATCTGTCTGACACTTCCAAAGGAAAATGCCAGTGGCATTTAACAGCGGGGTCTGCTGAAGTCCCATGCTTGGTTGTGTCCCAAGCATATTCCCATCAAACCAAAATATTCCTTGCAAATCGTGGGTGCCTTTTGCTTCCTTTAATCAGCACCAAGGTATGGATTACAGCACCGGCTGCCTCAGAACCAGCGACTGGCAGCACTATTCTTTCTGTGATCCCACAACAATTATGTGAGGTATTAAAAAGGTCTGTTCACTGCAGCAGTTAGCAACGAGAATGTTGTGACTGCCAGCCAGCACTTTTTATCTCTTATTTATGCAAAACATGTCCTGAAACACATTTTTTTCTCTTATTGTTTCAACTTTCACCGAGTGCTTGGAAGCTTTTCCCTCTAAATTGACTTTTTTTCTTTTTCTAAAGAAAGCATGGTCTTCAGGAAAAGCATATGAGAGTTTTATTTTATAAACAGAAACATTTATAAGTAACTACTGACTCTAAAGAGTATATATATATATTTTTTTTTTAATGACACTATAGATTTTTCCTGTCTCCACAGAGTCTATAGTAATTTTACATATTTTAACAGCTGCTATTTATTCAGGTCATTAAACACTCTCATGCAACTACCTGCCAATAATATGTAAATGCCTATTTTAGTCACGTAGTTAGCTTTTAATGGGTTATTCACGATTGTCCATAGATTGGAGTGGGTGTTATAAACGAAATTGAGGCCCTAACATAGGTACTCTGTCTCAGAGGCACAAATCCTTCATGTCACAGAGACAGGCCTCTCTGTTGCTCGTTATTGTAAAGGGAGGGTTAATCTAGGTCAAAGGGCCTGCCTGTGTGAAAAGGGCCTTCCTATCTCTGTGACACAAAGGATTTGTGCCTCTGAGACAGAGTACCTATGTTAGGTTCTTAAATTCGTTTATAACAGTCCCAACACCACCTGCTACAGCCCATCAGGCCATAGGGACAGGGAGTAAAGTCACGGTGGAAAAGGCAGGTCACGTCAGTCTTCTCTCCCATTCCCACTGCCAGGCTGTTGGGTGGGAAGCCCACCAAAAAAGGCCACCCCCATTGTGGTTCTGCCAACACTTAAATAAGGCCCTTAGGGCTGCTCTATAGTGAACCAGCTAGTCAGTTGACCAAAGCTTGAACCAATACACGATGGCTTACAGCTCTGCAGTAACTTCAGCAAAGTTCATATAAAGGGATTCTCTGGCAGAAGTAGATCTTCAACTTCACAGTGACTCGAAAATTCTGCTCCATAAAGCGCTGCACTGATGGCCTTTGCACTATAAACCTGCAAATCAGGAGAGACTGGGAAATTGTTAAATCCTCTAAAGAACGTGATCGTAGCACTAGCTCTGTGTTTCAAGCAGGCCTTACTTTTAGCCCATTGTTTAGCCCATCTATCAGTTTCCTACAATTTAATGCCTAGATAATCAAATTCTTTAACTTTTTCCAAACTTTTAGAGTCTACAGTGATCACATAGCTGCTCAGCCTCTTGTTGTTGTATGTCATAAATGTAGTTTTGGTTGCATTAATTCCCAACCCATTGTTTTTGCAAAATTGCCTGAATTTATCAATCAGAATCTGTACGCCTCTAGGAGTTTTGGAAATCAAGAGGGTGCCATCAGCAAAAAGTTATTTTGTGCCAGGGTAGGCGAGTCATTCTCAGAAGTGAGCAAACATTCTATGCACCCATTGATAAACAGCTGCGCCCCTCTGATTATTTCAGTTTTGCCAGTAAGTTCACCTTTCGGGCCACTGCGGACCCTACCATAATTGTCTGTATATAAATGTATAATAATAGTAAATCTGAAGGGAAGCTAATGTCAAATAGAACTAGCCACAGCTGGAACGTGGAGTGTGCATCCAGAAACGCACCATAAAGGCTTCCCTTGCCCAGGTTCACCCTTTTCCACATAATTAGCCCAAACGGAAAACTTGATCAACAGTGCTTATTTTTTTGTAGGAAAGCAGCCTGGAGTTCAATTAAAATAGAGGTTTCAGGCATCCTAGACGTGAGTTTATCCAGAATTTGTTTAAAGAATACCTTTTGCAAGTTATCTATTAGGCTGATGGGACAGCAATTGACTGGGTCCTTGCATGATACCTTCTTAAAGATGGGAACAATCTTGACACCCTTAAAGATCTTCTGGGGCTTTAATGCTGCTTTAGTATCGGCTAAAGAGAGGGTTAAGGTTTATTCAGTGCAATTTAAAGAGATGTGTTGAGGGTTGTTGGAAGTAGAAGGAAATGTCTTGGCTTCACAAGAATAGAGTGATCCAACATGAATCTCCGAGTCATTGGCTAGTACATGAGCTTCTAGCTTTCTGCATGCCATCTTGCCCTTATGCAGAAACAGCCGACACGTGTTTCGTCATTATTACGACCTTTTCGAGGCTTGAACATAAAAGTCAAAAGCATATTCTTGGCTCGGTCGATGACGTTATGGTGATCAATAACGTGGAACTACTCCTATTCTTTGCTTGAATTGTAGGAATAGACTGTGCCAGATGGTCACTTAATTTCGTACATAGGCAGAAAAACTCATACCTTTTTGCTGAGTGAGGGCCTAAGTCTCAGACCCTCGGAAAGTATAGTAAGCTTCCTTCACAATCCCATACAGTAGGGCTCCCCGCCTACACTCAAATTGTATGCTGCAGTGTTTAAATATTCTTACATCTCCTGGGGCTTTAAGGCTGCTTTAGTGTCGGCTAAAGAGAGGGTTAAGGTTTATTCAGTGCAATTTATACAAGATGGGTTGGGGGTTGTTGGAAGGAGAAGGAAAGGTCTTGGCTTCACAAGAATAGAGGGCTCCAAAATTAATCTCCCAGTCATTGGCTAATACGTGAGCCTCTAGCTTTCTGTACCCAATCTTGCCATTATACGTTACCAGGCACCAAAAAAGATCTGAATCATTACTCTTGGCTGCTTAAAGTAATTTACCCATGGTGGACTTATTGCATGCTTTCTTGGCAACCAGAATTGTTGACCTGTGGCAACTTCTGTCTTTTGTTGAGACCCCTTCATCACCTAACCGGACAGCTGTTATGAGATCTTGCATCTTAAGCTCACAGTTCACATAGAACCAAACTGTTTAATAGTAAGACCCACCGCAGATCCCACTCACCACCAACCAACAAACTTATGAACTGGCCTAGGAACACCAAACAAATCTCAATAATGGAATTGGAATCCAGGATTTTTGTTCAACTACAGTATCAACCTCTCAATCACTCCTTTGATGACCTCACCGCCCACTATAATACGGCGATGACTTAGATTCTTGGACAAATAGCACCGTCAAACTAAAACAGTCTAGAAAATTCCAATCAAAATCCTGGTTCAATTCAGATCTTAACACTGAAAGTAGACAACCAAGACAGTCACCAAGAATATGGAGACAGAACCACTCATCAATGCACATCTCACTCCTAAGAGCTTCACGGCTTTCCTATAAGAAACACATCTTTAGATTAAAAGCCACTTTCTTCCGCACCAACTTGACCACGCTTAGAACAGACCAATGGAGCTCTTCAACATAATTAAACGACGAACTACCTTTACCTCCTCACACGAAACAAGAGCCACCAATGAACGTTGTGAAGAAGTTGCAAATTCTTTTACTGATAAAAGTCACAAAAATTGAGCGATTCCTCATCCAAGTCACACATCGGACATCCCAACCAACCTTCCGCACTGATTCACATCCCACTCTGGTAGCTCCTGCCCAGACTTAACTGATGAACAAATGGCCCCAAGAAAAATGAATGGCAACTAAGATCTCCTTCAACTGAAAATCAATGCTAATTGGTCTGACTTTAAACCTATGACAGAAAGTGAAGACTTCAATATAATTGCGGACTTGAAGCTCACATCTGACACTACTGATCCCCTCTCATCCACAATAGTACAAAACTCAACCCTATCATCACCTAGGACAAATCAAACCAATAGTTACTCAAAAATCAGTGGAAGACCCCAATGACATCAATACCCTCAGACCTATCACCAACCTCCCGTTCCTAGCCAAAACAATGGAGAAGTGCATACTGCTGCAACTCAACAAACATATAAATGAATTCAACCTCCACAACACCTTCCAATCAGGATTCTGGAAAGACTAGCATAGTAACTAGAGGAGGATGAAGCATACCTCCTAATCCAACTTGACTTATCTGTTGCTTTTGAGACAGTAACTCACCCAGCATTACTTGAGACACTCAAGAATCGTACTGCAATCAATGGCACAGTCCTAAAATCGTTTGCATCTTACCTGTACCATCGCTCACAACAAATAAAAATCTACATGTCTCTCGAAACTTACATTAGTTCCACATGATGTACCCCAAAGCAAAATTTTCGCCCCATCCATTTTCTTTCTGTTCATGAAACCCCTTACTCTTATCCTGAACCAATCAGGGGGCAAATATCACCTATATGCCGATGTCACCCAACTCTACTACAGAATTAAATCATCCAATCACATCCTACATCTGAATTCCACACTAATCAACATGCAAACTTGACTCAACACCAACCAATTATAGTGGAAACCCAACAATACTGAAGTGCCCTTTCTTCCCAAAAAACAACAGTCTACCAATCCAAGATTGGCTCAAGAATGTTAACGCCTTAAGATTGCTCTTTCACACTGTCCAACTCTGTAAAGTCCTTAGGCATCACCATGGACTAAAACATGTCAATGAAGGACCATATCAACAACTCAGCCAAAGGAGCACTTTACACACTAAAACACCACAAGAAAATCAAACCATTCATTCCCCCTGATGACTTTAAGACGATAGTACAATCTATAGTCCTCTCAAAACTGGATTATGGCAATGTCATCTTCACAGGAACCCCCAAAAATCACCATGTCCCCCTAAGGACAGTTCTCAACACGGCGGCCAGGCTCCTAACAGGTTTTAAATGGTGTGAGCACATCTCACTTGCCTTCAAGAACCTGAATTAGCGTCCCATTGAAGGAAGATGTATCTTTTGCATCACCCACAGAGCCTTTCATACACATAACCCCAAATATCAGATACCAAACTTTTAAATGCAGGAATATGCAAAACTCTGAGAAGCACTAGCTCACTTGTTCTCATACCTCCCAAACTGAAAATCCTCCCAGACACGCTCATTCTCTGGAAATGTACCAAGGATCTGAAACTCATTCCCAATAGATCTCTGCTGCAACCCCTTCTTTTCCTGCATCAAATGGGACCTTACAGACCAACTGCTCAATAAATACTTCAACACGCACACAAACCGAGCTATGTTCTCACAGCTCACACCCAAACTGACTAGATCTGTTGCGGCAGTCAACTGATTGTTTCAGCTGTCTACTTTGCAATTTAAGCCATTAACTAATGCTGTTCAGATGTCCACATATTGTAACTAACCTGACGGCCTAACGATTTTCTTTGCCTGTATATATGTAAGTATTTCAATCAAATGATCTTGCATGTATGTAATGCGCTCTGATACCTTCGGGTCTAGCTAGCGCTATAAAATAAATACATAAAACCACACATTAGTTTTCTGTCGGCTAACTCTCCCAGTCCTAAATTTAACAAAGAACCTTTGGTTTTCTCCAATTGTGCATTATGGTGTTCCAAAATGCTGCCAGGGTTGGTCGAAAGAAGTCAAGGGTAGTACAAGTGCTGTAACCAATAGAATCTAATTCTACACCCTTGGATTCTAAAGTGGACCATCTAACGATTAAGTCATTGCTCCCCATATCTAAATCTATGCAAAACTGCTTGTTATTTGCCCCTCCAAAAAGGGGGCTCGAGGATCGTGGCCACTCCCTGTTCTTAGTGCCAAGGAAACATCAACCAGCTCATTCCACAGTTGTATTGTATTGTATTGTATATTGGATTTATATAGCGCTTATCACCCAGGGGTCTCTAAGCGCTTGCCTTGGGAACCGGTCCAAGCTTTTCCCTGTGAGATAGCCCCTACAGGGCATCCCCAAGGTGAAAGCCAGGCATCCCGCCACGGGGGGCCGTTGTGGAGATTAAGCAAGCTTAATGCCCAGAGTTGCAGAGTGTGAACCCATGATTAGGTCAGGCACCAAAGCGAGAATTATCGAGTCCGTGGACATTTGAGCTCAAGACCCTGCCGCGTCGGTCCCGGGTCTGACCTCTGCTTCAGGGTCTGCCTGCTCTAACCAGTGAGACACACTTCTCCAGTTCAAATAAAAAAAATAAAAACATGATAGTCTAAGTGGTTTCTGTAACGTCCCCTCCTAAATGTGGATGCAGGTTTACTGTCTGAAATTGAATGCCCATTAAATGCTCAAATACCAAGAGAGAAAGTTAAATCAACCACTTAGAAGGCTGCCTTTGTGAGATGCTAAAGTGGGGTGAAGTCAATTGCCGGCATCCTCCTCACTACTAATATCATCAGCTATTGGAGAAGCTTCAAAACAAGCGTTAAAATTGCCACCCATTATTGTCGATCTATCTTTCTTAGCAAACTTTAACAGCTGATCGAAAAACACAATGCGAGAAATTCTCTGTGGCTGCTGACAGATCTGTTAAGTACATTAATCAACAGTTAATCTTTTCCACGAACCAGAATCAGTATATCCTGACATGGGCTAGCAACCAGACCTTGGACTGAAGTTTTCACCCACGTGCACAACCCTCCCACTGCTTGACCCGCCATGGCACTCTTAGCCATAACTTGGAAGCATCTGTATCCGGGCATGAGTGACCATCCAGGTTTTCTGGAGGAAACAAATGTCAGATCCATTGTTAAAAATTCCCCAGTCACTTTCAGGTAACCTAGGTTTAAGTCCAGCCGCGTTCCAGCAAACGACCTTCAGGGTTCCTGGGTTTGAGATTTCAGGATATTCTGTTGACCAATAGTATGTTCAATGTGGGGGGCGTGGTCGACCACCAACAAAGATGGCCGCTTACTGAAGAGGCTCCTATCGCCAACCGCCTAATTCCCATCTCATCCGTACGAACATCCGACAGCCAAAGCAAGAAATGTTTGCTGCCTAACCCCCACTTCCTGTTTGCAACTCTACTAGTATGCAGAGCATCAGAGTGACCTGCCACCCGCGATCTAGAGTGCAGCCTTGACAGCATGGTGCAGCCGGGACCTTGCATGGACCAGTGCCACGGGTGACGTGGGGTCCACTGGAGACAACATGCTACTGAAAACATTTTGGACCTCTGTTTTGGAATATAGTGGATGCAGTCAAACAGTAAAGTCTGCCTGACCCTGTTTGCGGAACCTGATGAGATGCGGTGGTTGGCCAGAGTGGCGAGGGACGCTGATTGCTGTCTGATGTCAGTGCTGTAAGCCATACAGCTAAGGAGAGCAGAGACCTGCATCATGCTGTGGCTGTGCAGAGACTGACATTTGGCAATGCAGGCTGCGGACAAACTAAAGCTGCCTTCAGCCACCTTGCGACCGCCCCCTAATGCATCCCTGCCCTGTTCCTGAGTGGGGGAGGCCGGACTGGCTATGGAGGTGTTGCACTGTTGGAGACCCTGTGAGTGCCAGGAGAACCCTGAGCATGGGCCTTGAACTGGGTGCCCTAAACTCTATAACCGGTAGGTGAGAACTTACTGACTCCCTTATGTTTACAGGCCCTGGTGACCCCTCCATACTGACTGCAGCTGCATGCCATTACTGGCCACTTTGTGGTGCCACTGAAACCCTGTTGCGGGGCCCTGCTTCTCCCAGATGAGATTATTTGCTGTGCACCTGGAGTGAGTAATAAATTGGGGCCTACAATTGAGCTACTGCTTTCTACAACTGTCAATAACTTTAATTAGTAAACATGAACTTCCACATGGAGCCCTGCCTAATGACGCCACCTTGCATAAGCACCACTTGTTCTGCTCATCAGGGCCCATCTGCGTACTCTCTTCTCAATGAACCATGCAATGCCTGCAGCTGCCTTATTATCTAGGACAGTGGATAGGGGCAACCAGAGAGGAGCCGCTTGAGCTCTGCACACTGAGAGCTACTTGCACACTAGAGTCTCTCTGCACAACAAATTCATACCGACCCCACTCCCTGTGGGGCCATCTGTCCTCCCTTGCCCTGACTCCCAGTCATCTGTGCGCTGAGTCAAGGAGGGCGCCCCCATACTGGACAATCCTCTCCTGCTTTCTATAAGTGGGCCATACGTCAATATTGGCAAGACCCATTGCCTATGGACATAGCACAGCCGAGAAGTGCGGGAAGTCAAATGGAAAGCTGACAGGCTTGTGCATGCGGACCTCTGCAACATGGGCGCCCACATCAAGCAAGCTGAGAACTCCATCGTCATATTGAAGGGCCACAAACAACCTCCCAAATTCTGTAAGCCAAGTTGGAGGATTTCCAGGGGCGGTCGAGGAGAAACAATGTCCACACAATAGGGCTGCCAGAATGCCTGGAGGGGCCTGCGGTAGATTTATTTATAGAAGATCTCATACTGAAACAACTGTATCCCTGCGGTCTGTCTAAATATTTCTCTGTTGAATGCACCCACAGAGTTTCCGGCACACCTCAACAGCCTTCGTGATAGAGTTGTCATTCTCCAGACCACCCATAGTGCACCACCAGTCCGGTGTGATGATGCCATGTTCACCTTTTTTATAGATTTTACCCTTCGAGTACAAAAAGTGCACCAGTCTTTTATTGAAGTCAAAAGAGAACTAAACACTGTGAGATCAAGAACTTCATAATATAATCCCTGCAAAACTGAAAATGGTAGCAGATGGGAAGACCTGGTACTTTACCACCACTGCGGAGGTCTGGACCTAGCTGTATGGTTAGAGAGTGATGGGAAAGACAACCAATGGCATTAAACCAATGATGAGACATCAACTGCATCACAAGATGATAATGGAGAATAGCAGATCAATTAGGTGAAGTCACACCGGAGCTGCATAGAATTTGCAAAGAGAGCAATTTCTGAGTGTGCATGAATGACGCTTTCCAAGTTTATGGGGACTTGGTATACTTTCTATTCAGACACTTACTCAGGTAACCTTTATCTGCTTTGGTTGGGATGTGGTAGCATGACATCTTAGTAGTGATCACTACCCTCTCTGTTTTATTTCATGTTTTGGAGCGACAGCACTCTGACAGTTTGGGGGGGTGGGCAGTTCTAGGTCTGTCATGCAGGAAGGCAGGGTGGCGGTATTCTGTTGGGGTCTTCGTTAGTTTATTCATCCTACTACATGATGGGAATTGTTTCACTTCTTCATCACCAAATGAACGCATATACAATAATAATGCATCAGAAACAGGCTCTCTGCCTAACCATAGGTTCACGGCAGGTTGTGAGAAGGATCACAATGACCATGATTAATCTACACTTATGGTACCTGATGTGAGAATTGGGCATCTTCCCCTTCTGTCCTGGAATGTTAATGGACCGGGTGGCAAAATCAAACGTGTTGTTGCACTGCAATACATCAATCCTCAGGAAACACACTTGGTGAACACTACTTGTAGGGCAATTGATAGATGGGGGTATAAGATTCTTGAACATGCTGGGTACACTTCGGGTTCCTGGGGAGTAGGAATACTAGTTCACAAATCATTGCCTCTCACAGTTCAGAATACTTGGGTATACACAAACAGTTGGTATGTAGCCATCACTGGTACCTGGATGAGAACTACCCTGAACATTATTAGTGTGCATGTACTCCCACCCCTGCATGACCTTCCATTTCCAGCTTACTCTCCCTGAAGGAGAATTACTTGTGGTTGGGGACTTTAATATAAACCTTATCGATGTTGGGGACTGTTGGCCCCCTCAACGGATGGTGTCCCTTGGCAAATTTACTCTCGGCACTCTGCCTCGTGGTAATGTGGCACGCATTTAACCTCTCGACCCAACACTACAGTTTACATTCTGGGGCACACTGTACCCTTTCCTGAATTGATTTTATATTCATTTTAGCCCATCGCCTCCCTCGATTTTGTGAGGTCTGACATTGGCAGAAGGCATCTCTGACCATTCGCCGCTTTGGGTTGTTTATGGCCTAGATATTCCCCTAGAGCAGCGTGAGATAACCCTCAATCCTTGGTATCTCAAAATTCCCTGCATTCGAGAGGGACTTGCACAGGCCACAGATTACTACTTCACAGAGAATGAGCACTCTTTAAACTCAGCACTGACTTTGTGGGAAGCCTATAAGGCGGTCATTGAGGGTCAGGGTCTATCCTTAATAGTTGGTCACAAGAAGGCTAGGAGGGCGGGTTGGAGGCACAGGACCTAGCCCTGGAGCCTGACTTAACTGGTCAGACCAATCAGATATAAAACATACCCTACAACAAGACTATAGAGACATTGTAGATGAGGGTGCTAGAGCCCGCCATAGAGTGATGTTGCATTGTGTCTACGAGGTAGGGATCAAGGCGGATAAGCTCATAGCATGGCTGAATAGGAAGGAGTGAGCAGGCCTCTGAGTCTTGAAAATATGCACAGAGGAGAGGCACTGGGCGACTGATAGGTGGGGTGGCGGATTACCAAAGCCTTTGCCTCCTAATACGTCCAGCTTTACTCCCCAACGCAGACTTCTACAGCGGAGGACTCCCACAATCTGCTGGCAGATATGGCACTTCCCACTCTTACAAGTGAAAACAGTAACTTCATGGAGGGTGACGTCACACAAAAGAGGAAATTGTCCAGGTGATTCAACTGAATTATGGGAAGGCTATAGGCCCCAGTTGTTTGCAAGTAGAACTCTATAAGCTGACTGCCCAAAGACTTGCCCTGGACTTGTTTAAGGAAAGTAGTGAGAAGTTTCTTCTACGGGATCTGAGGTGAGCCACCATAGTCATTATATCAAAAGAGGCCAAACCACTGGACAATTTTACTTCATAGAGGCTGATTTCGCTCCTGAACGCCGAAGTCAAGATATTGGCCAAACTCTTGGCCTCTAGACTGATCCAAGTTATTGTAAAACTAATCCATCAGGATCAATCCAGCATTACGCTGGGATACAGTACTGTCCTTAATATTTGGCAGCTCCACAGATTGCTTGGTCGTGCTGGCAGAATTCAGAAGGATGCTCTGGTCCTCTTGTTAGACGCCTGTAAGTCGTTCAACATAGTCGAATGGCTCTTCCTTTTTGAAGTATTTACCAGGATGGGTTTTAGCCCTAATTTCATAGCATGGGAAAGAATGCGCCACACCGAGCCCCTAGCAAAGGTTACAGTTAATGGGAGTCCTCCCGGGTATTTAACCTTTTGCGAGGCACCCAACAAGACTGCACGCTTTCCCCAATTCCTCTTTAATCTTGTTCTGGAACTCTTGAATGCATGGATCAGGCCTGATCCCCTGATCCGTGGTCTCCGGTGGAGTGAATACTGGGAAGACAGAGTTTCGCTCTTTGCGGATGACATCCTGTTGTATGTGGCAGAATCCTGGTTCTCCCTGGACCAAAAAAATAATATATTCACCCTCTATAGTCGCTATTAGGAATATGTGATTAATTGGACTAAATCACTGATCTACATTCCGTGTGAATGGGCTTCAGCCCTAATCTCATACATGGGAAAAACTGCGCTACAGCGAGCCCCTAGCAAAGGTTACAGTTAATGGGGTTTCTCCTGGGTATTTAACCTTTACTGAGGCACCGGACAAGACTGCACACTTTCCCCACACCTCTTCTATCTTGTTCTGGACCCATTGGAGGCCTGGGTTTAGTGCAAGCTCATTATTGATGATTACAATGTACACATTTTATGATATTTTAAAGTCTTTTTCTACTGTTTTGTATAATGTTTTTGCACTGGTTTTAATTAACTATGCATAATAATAATAAACTAAACTAAATAAACCATTGGAGGCCTGGATCAGGACGGCTCACGGAGATCTGTGGTCTCCGGTGGACTGAATACTAGGAAGACAGAATTTCGCTGTATGCGGAAGACATCCTGTTGTATGTGGCAGACTCCCGGTTCTCCCTTGACCGAAAAGTATTCACTCTCTATAGACGCTATTAGGAATGTGTGAATAATTGGACTAAATCACTGGTCTCCGTTCTGTATGGGCCTTCACCTAAGTTGCCCCAGGGATGTGAAGCGCAGGTAGTCTGTGTTGGCTTCTGCTACCTTGGGGTTTTTGTTACAGCCCTCTTCTGTGACAAAAACCTGCAACCGCACCTGACGAGACTTAAGAGTGGTGTGCAGCCCTGGAGGTGCCTACAGTAGTCTTTACTTGGTAGGGCTGTGCTAATTAAATTATGGCCCTGACTCAGTTCTTGTATGCACTAAACAACACACCTCACCCGATCCCACCGGCCTACTTTCAGGCCTGAGAGTCGGCCCTCAGTACTCCGTTATGAGAGTGGGGACCAGCACGCATTGCATTGAACAAAATCACAAGAGGGTGGTACGATGAAGGGAGAGCACTTCCCAACATCCAGAAGTACTACTGGACTACTCAACTTACAACCATTAATCAATAGGTACATCTCCCGGCGGACAAATGAGCATTTCGAATGGACCGATTAGGACTCTTGCATGCCCTGTACACTAAGCCACAACACTTGACACTCCATGAACCTATGGTGGTCATGGTTACCATTTGGCATACTGCACTAGCAGCCCTTGGATGGAAGGGGACATTTTCCAAAGCCTTTCCATGAGAGTTTCTGAGGCTTTGGGTAGCATGGGTAGGCTACCTGGATTTGACAAGTGGGATCTTATTGTCCTTTCCAATGTTGTACGATTCATGGGCTTGCATTAGATTATTAATTGGCCCCTGTCGAAACCTTCCGCTACCAGCAGATCCGACGCACCCTCCAAGTGGCACTCCCCCACGGAGAGGAACTGCCTAAATCATCCTCAGTGGAGGATACCCAACTTGAACAATACATGCCCCACGAGACGACTTCACTCACGTACCCCAAACTGATTAATAATTCCTCTGACACCCTTCAACCTTTATGGGAACAGTGTGACCTAGATTTGGGGTTTTGGAGGATGATGAATGGCCTTAAGCCCTTGCCTACATGAACGATATAGCAATTAGGTCTGGGTTTCGCTTAGTGCAGCTCAATGTAGCACACAGGTCCTACTGTGTATGCATCACCATGGTGAAAATAGGCAGAGCAACATATGCGACCTGCTGCCAACTATGTAGACATATAGGTACCTTCTATCACATAATCTGGGATTGTTCCATTGTGCGCCGCTATTGGGAGTAAGTGGTATATTGTTTGAATAGTCTGTGTGGTAGTTAGATGCCAGTCTCAGCCAAGTGGTGCTTGCTCAATATTTGGGACGTAATTGATCTGAATCGTATGGAATGAACTTTGATGACCCTGGATCGTGGGATTGCTAAGCGCAATATTGCTCAATTGTGTGGGGGCGGAGATGGCACCATGTCTTAGAAACTGGAAGTAAGACATGGATTTGCGCATGGTGGCTGAGATGATGGTTTATGAGAACAGGGGCTGTCACAATAAAGTGGGAGATAATTTTGGGCAGCTGGAATGAGTATAGAGTAGGTCTTTGCAAGCATGACTGAGCTTCCTTCTTAATGGCTACATTGTTGCTGCTCTGGCGAGTGGAAGGAGAGCAGCTGCTGGCAACTATGTCTGACATGGTTTGCTGTTCTGATGCTTATTTACGATCTACTGATATATGATGATGCTGTAGTGTGGTGCACTGACCGATTTTTCGTTTTATAGTACCTAATAAAAATATCTTTTTTTTATTTAAAAAAATATGTTCAACGACAATGAGCAGAACCTTTTGTGTGCACGGGAAGTCAAACGGGAGAGTGAATAGCACAGAACTAAAGTTTACTTTGGTGCATTGGTAAAATATTCTTGATCAACTGGAGATGGATCTCCAGGTAATGCTCCTTCTCACCAGAAAAATGAAATCGAGGGATTTTGAATATTTGGGGCAATTGGATAGTTGATGGTGAAAGTCATTCTGTTGTGCTCTCCGCTATACTTATAGGTGGGGTTTGTGGTTGGCTATCCTCTCTTCCCAATGCAACCACCAGAGGTAAACTAATCGATGGAGCGGGTTTGAATAAAATCTCTGACCCGGGTGGAGACTCATATCTGAAGCCAAGTGATAGAATGCCATTTGCTATGGCAGCACTGGACAAGGGGATTTTAATATAGTCCTGGTTGCTAAGAACAAAACAGGCAAAGAGGGTTAAGGCAATAAGCCCACACCTGTCACTTCAAGTGGCTCAACAGTATGATGATGGTGCTAGAAAACCAGGAAGTGTACCCCTCTCCACTTCCTATTGGGGTGATGCCCCAAAAACAATCACAGAAAGAAATGGAATCAGCACTCATCAATTATAAGTCCTTTTTAAAGTTCATAGAACATCAGATGTCCATGATGATTTGAAGAAAATGCCAGGTCCAGATTTTTCGTATAATCTAAAAAAAAAATCTTTATTGATAAATATGTGCAGTTGTTAAAATCCAATATTCAAATATGTCATTTACCCAATGCATTTAGTCTCAAGAGAGACTTCTTCAGGGCTCAACATTGTATAAATGTAATATGTCTGTATTTCAATAGCAAAGAAAAATTCTAAGACACTAATAATTCTAGTGCCAAGTCAATCATCTTAGTACGCTGATGATAATGCAGACGTTAACATTGAAAGACAGGGTGGCCAGCAGCAATCATCTGGGCGTACGTACGCAAAGTTTGCCACATGTCTTAGAACTTTTTTCTTTGCTATTGGAATACGGACATATTACGTTTATACAATTTTTTAAGATTATAAGAAAAACATGGACCTGGTGTTTTCTTCAAATCATCGTGGACATCTGACGTTCTATGAACTTTAAATAAGACTTATAATTGATGTGTGCTGATTTCATTTCTTTCTGTGATAGTCCTGGTTGCTCCTGAGTGAGGGTAACGTTTTACACTCACTGTGTCATCCTAGATCACCGAGTAGCAATGCTGAACACTCCTGATCTAGTAGATTACTTTGCTTGTTAGGGATTCTGTGTCATCAAAGGATTTACGGGTCTGTATTCATTTAGGAACATTTACCATGTAGATTTCACAATTATCTAAGACAGAAGGGCGGAGCAATAGTTTGGACGAGGGCAGGTCCTGGAAAAACCTGTGTGGCTCACAATGGAATTTCCTAGAGGAGCAAAATGATTCAATGTCAATACCAGTGTTTCGAGAATTCCTTTGCGCATTTCTTTTACTGGAACCTGTCGACCCTCTTGGGACATACATCAAATGGAGGTCTCTTCAAGGCAGGTTGGGCTGGAAAATAGAAGACTTAGCAGAGTGTAAATGAGGCGCAAAAAAGATAGCGGGAATGATCGACAACTGAATAGTGTCTTCAAGGAGACTCCTCTGCTGAGAATAAATGCATCTGGACCGGCATAAATCACGAGCAGATGTGGTGATCCTGAACAAAAACAATCACCCCTACAACGCAGACACCCTTGCACCATGACGCAAGGCTGCCTGCCTTGGTGCATAGCAGCCTATTGTGCCCCAGCGGAGGGTAAAAGGAAGGAATGTGCCATATCTCATAGACACAGCTCATTCCTTTCCCTTTCATCTGAAGCAATGCAGCGCCGCAAGATTCCTTGCGGTGCTGCCAGCTCCAAAACCTCGTAAATGAGGGCTTTTGTATATTAACCACATGGAGATACACCTCAAAGTCTGGGGAGATTGAATGGTTTACTCTAAAAATCGATCGCAATGTACAGATTTGTTGTATCTGAAGTAATTGTGTACTTCTGTTACTCAGTGAGGTGGATGATCAATGTGTGTTTTGTAGATTTGTCTTATTGCGTAGTTGAACTATATCATATGTACTTAAAAGCTAATTAAAACAGTTGTAAAAAAAAGGGGAGCGTAGAAAATAGTAAGATGTGCAAAGTTATGTCTTGCTCTTATATTCCTTATCATGTCACCTAAATGTGTGTCCGAGGAGTTGCCAGTGCAATCTCACAGAAATGAGGTTTCCACCCAGACAGCAGCTTCTATTATCTGCGCTCTTATGTTACAGCATGTATGTCCTGGCAGAGCTGCTACTTCAACTGGTGAATGAGCACCAATCATCCCAGCAGGTGCTGGAGAAAATGATGTGTTACAGAATTTTTTTTTAAAATATTGAGGCTTTTAAGAAGTGTGCTGCATTTCCCAAATTTCAACGGGTGCATTTTGAAATACACAAATCGTACTGCCGGCCTGGGTGTGTTTATAGTAAATCCTATAGATGGCAAACTCTTTCTTGGGAATGTAACGGGTCGAATCTGTTTGGGAAGAGATGCTTAGCAAATTACCCTAATAAGTGTTACTAAGAACTGGTCTTTATGCGACTAACTTGACTTGTTACTTGCATCTATTTTAGTCAATCACTCTTGTATATTAGTTGGAAGAAAACGTTAAGCCTTTCCAGTACTAAAGTGCTGGGAATCATATGGTTAATTTTCATGTCATTATTAGAGGTATAATCACTAGGGATTGTGCATGTAATGAACAGAAGACAACAGGCAGCTTCATGTCCCTGCACTTGAGTGATACATTTGGCAGAATAACATGATTCAGCAGATGCATTTTCTGCTCTGTTCATAAATCCTATTATGAGCTTTATGGAACGAGAATCTGAAAATGAGTTCCAATCTTTTATTACAATGACATTTTATGTATCTGTTAGTTGACATGAAAATGAAGAGGTCACTTCAGTCTTTCGAAATGAAGACAAAAGCCTCTTGATGAGAATCCAAGAGTTTCCCGGCACCAACGAAATACTAAATAGCTTCTGCAAGCTTCATTAAAGAGGGGCCTGAAGGCCAAGCTGTTCATTGTAGACAAAATGAAATCCATGTTTAATCAACAATCGTTTCAAATGTCACAGGCTGTGACTCCATCAGGGCTCTGAGAGGTTTTTGTGTTTTATTGGCTGCATTCTTATTTTATAGTTCTTTTACAAGCAAAAGTGCCTCCTGAAATGGTTTTCTTTTTTAAATCGTTGCTTTTCGTTGTATACTTTTAAAAATGGGATCTCGTGTTGGTAGTGGTTTGCATCGTGTCCTTGTAGGGACCCTCACTCTAGTCAGGGTAAGGGAATCTCACAGCTCAGATAATCCCTGCTCATCTGCTTGGTAGCTTGGCACCACCAGTCAGCCTTATCTCAGAGGCAATGTTTAAAACAGTTGTACTTACACACACAGTAATACCATGAAAACCCTACAAAGAGAGTCCACACCAGTTTGGAAATGTAGCCAATATTTATCTAAATAAAACAAGACCAGATTGACAATAATCCAACACAAATAGGTCAAAATATCTCTTTTAAAAGGTTAAGCAGGTTTTGGCCAAAGAAATCAACGGATGACTTGTTTAAGCACAGAGGGCCTTATTTATGAAGGTCTTATGCCGCCGGTGCGTCACTTTTAAAATGGGAAAAAGTGACGCACCAGTGGCGCAAGTCCTTCATAAATGAGGCCCAAAGTATCTTAGATGTGTCAAAAATTGAAGATGGTGCAAGGCGCAGGGGAGGTGAGCCAATTGAAATGGAAAGTGATGCATTTGTTCCTTATTACACAGGGTAGGTGATTCGTTGGTTCCTTACTGGCAGGGGAGATGATGCGTTGGTTCCTTACTGCTGGGCAGAGAAGGTGATATGTTGGCTCCTTACAGGCAGGGGAGGTGATGTATCAGTTCCTTACTGGCAGGGGAGGTGATGCATCAGTTCCTTACTGGTAGGGGAGGTGATGTATCAGTTTCTGAACACGTGGCCTTGGTTCTTTACTGCGGCTCAGTGTCGATGATGAGTCACATGAAGGGAAGATGTGTTGAAAATCCAGACGGGTTGCATCAATGACACAGTGGCGATGCAGGCGCTGTGTCAATTTCAAAGACATGAGGCAGGTGCTGTTTCAATTCTTCACTACCAAACAAAACAACTGCCAGTACTGTGATTACTATTTAGTTTCAATAACCTCCACGCAAAGAATTAAACTGAGTGCAGGGTGAAAGATAAATTTCATAGATTTGATCACTTTTATTTTAACGAAGGATTTTTGGAAAAGTTCGTTGGTTGGAGTTCACCAAGATTTCACAACAAGTAGAAAACACAAACAATACAAAATACCATGTTCATAAAAATGACATTATCATAAAAAACTCATTAATGAAAAAACACAATCGTACCTTTTTGATCAACATTTGCGTTCAAACACTCACTCTCTCATCCAAACCATACATACAAACATTAATATTTACAATTTACAATGTCACAAAGAGAAATTATACAAAAACAAAGGAATACACCATAGAAATATTTTTTCGGAATTGAGTATCCTATTTAAAGATTTTTCTTGCAATACTATTTACAACTCAAAATCTTATGGTGTAGAAGAACGGTCTACGCGTTTCGAACCCCTGAACAGTGGGGGGGTTCTCATCAGGACCTCATGACTTGAATGAGAATATGCACTGAAAATGAGAAGACCGGGCGAGGCACTAATAAATTCAGGTGGTGGGGTGTGTCCTGGGTTCGTGTTCGATTCCAAAGTCGAGCTGTGTATGTTCACAACGCTGGCGGGGAAACCGCGGGTCAATGAAAGACCTTCGTGAAACCGGCATCTCTGCCTCTGTGTTAGTCTTCTCGCTACTCGGAACACAGTGTTCGGGACTCATGTAGCGGTGATTCTTCTGATGCACTGCAATGGCAAGCTGGGTCCTTCCATGAAAATCACGGACGATACTTCAAGCAGAAACCATGCTTCAGTGAGGCAGTGGCAATACGTCAAACTTTTGTAGCGATGTGTCGTGAAAACAGGCGCTGGGATTCGATTCAGGGATTTTATCCTTAAGATCACCCGGTTACACTTCCTAGGTCCCAGGAACTAGAATTGGCACCACTTGGCAGGTCAGGACTCTCAGCAGAAAAGCCCTGGCCCAGTAAGTGAAGTATTTGATAGACCTGAGGAATTCTTAGCTGGAGGCAAGCACACACAAGCCCTTGGAGAATCTTTGAAGCAGGGTACAGAAAGCAAAGTCCACTCCTTTCACTCCAAGAACAGAAGCAGCAAGCAGTAGGCCAGCAAAATAAAGCAACAGGCAGAGTGGCAGTCCCTTCTACAGCATCCAGCTTGTCTTCCTCGCAGAATGTCCTCAATCCAGAAGTGTTTTGATTTTGGGGTCTCAGAGGTCCGGTACGCGTGCCCCTTTCTGCCTGTGAAGTAGGCAAACTTCAAAGGACAGTTTTTGTAGTGCACCGGGCCCTACATTCCCTGACCTGGCTCCAGACACACTACGGGGGGAGGAGACAGCTTTGTGTGAAGACTACGCCCGACTCGTCCGGATTTGACTCTGCTGTTGCTACCAAGGAGATTCATTCCTACCCACGCTGATCACCATCGGGATCAGATCGTGCCCAATCATTGCCGTTTGCATTCCAGACGGCCTCCCGGGTGCTGACTTCACTACGCTCTGCCCGTTATCATTCAAGTGGGCCGGCGGTGCCCCTTTTGCAAGATTTACTCCCGCCTACGCTGACCACTGATTGGTGCAAGTGCAAGACTACAACGAGTCACAGCCCTGTCCCTCGTCACACAACCCAGTCCTGATGATGATCCCTAGTCACGCTGAGCGAAACGTCATCGACCTCTCAGCCTAATCATAGGCGCAACCCACGATATGGCACAATCTATCATGAACTAAAATTACAACTTGAACAAGTCACCTGAAAACCAGTTTAAGCCATATTGTTGTGTAAACCACTGTATATATTTTTGACACCAAGCCTCACTGCGCCATATAAGCAGATCACTTTGTCACTTGGGTCGCTACCTTGCTCACCGTATGCACTTCTCACGCACCAAGTACAATTTTGGTTGTATCATTTATTTACCTACAGTGCTGATATAACTGTTCCACACTAGTTTATCTATACTACTATAATAAAGCAGAAACTTTCAGGCTTTGAGGCAGGTAAACTCGGGAACCACTGCGCCAATCTACACACCCGATACACCGTTGCAATCGGCAGGGTGTGTAGATGGTTATAGGCTACATAAATTAAAAAAATAAACGTTATTTAAAATTTTAGATTAAAAAAAAAAACAGTAGTCCCTCAAAAGTAGCACCGGCCGCGACGTGCGTGGTCACGTTAGGAGCACGGGGAGGAGCGGCGTCTGAGGAGCGGCGGACATGGCGCGCGGGAGGAGCGGTGACGTCAGGAGCAGAGGACTGTCGGCGGAGGAGGAGCGGCGGACATGGCGCAGGGGAGGAGCGGTGGTGCGAGCGGACAGGTGGGAGCAGCGCCGGCGGAGGTAAGGGCACTCATGTAGGGGCAGGCGGGGGACGGGACAGGCCGGGCCGGGCGGGGGACGGGATAAAGCAGAAACTTTCAGGCTTTGAGGCGGGTAAACTCGGGAACCACTGCGCCAATCTACACACCCGATACACCGTTGCAATCGGCAGGGTGTGTAGATGGTTATAGGCTACATAAATTAAAAACTAAAAAACGTTACTTAAAATTTTAGATTAAAAAAAACAGTAGTCCCTCAAAAGTAGCGCCGGCCGCGACGTGCGTGGCCACGTTAGGAGCACGGGAGGAGCGGCATTCGAGGAGCGGCGGACATGGCGTGCGGAAGGAGCGGTGACGTCAGGAGCAGAGGACTGTCGGCGGAGGAGGAGCGGCGGACATGGCGCAGGGGAGGAGCGGTGGTGCGAGCGGACAGGTGGGAGCAGCGCCGGCGGAGGTAAGGGCACTCATGTAGGGGCAGGCGGGGGACGGGACAGGCCGGGCCGGGCGGGGGACAGGACGGGCAGGGCGGGGGACGGGGCAGGCTGGCGGCGGTCGGGGAAGCCTGAGGACAAGAAAGAGGACGCAAACGGTGCACTACAAATGTCACACAAACGGTGCATTACAGGAGGAAAAGGAGGAAAAAGTGATGTGTAGCCATAGGGTTTTTAACCTGCGTCCCTTGGGTGGAGAGGAGGGAAGGGGGTGGATAACGTGTGCACAAGGAAAAAGTGATGTGTGCAAGTTACAAAAGTGGGGCGGGCGGGGGCCCTGAAGCAAAGTAAATTACAGGAGGAAAAACTGACGTCTGCAGATTACAAAAGCGGGGCGGGAGGAGGCCCTGAAGCCTAATTGCTCCCGCACAACGTCGGGACGGGCTGCTAGTATGTGATAAACTTGATGCCTCTGGCACCTTCTATGGATGTATTGAGTTTCTTTTTTTCCTTGTAGATAATGCTTTTAGCATATCATGTTTAATTGTTCTATTAGTTATACCTGTTGGGATACCACATATTTTGTTATTGTGTGAAGACAGGCATGGTCCTATTCAGGTGTCAGTGACAACTCCTTCTAGCACTCTAGCTCAGGAAGGCCCATCAGCCATCAAGATATGCATGGCACACCTTAGCTCCCTTTGTGTGACTGTCTAGAGTGAATGCACAAGAGCCCAATTGTCATCCACCCCTGAGTTGAATTATATAGATATGCAGAGGCAAAAAATGGTTAAGCAAGAAAATGCCTACTTCCAAAAAGTGGCTTTTTCAAACATACAATTTGAAAACCAACTTAACCAAAAGATGTAATTTTAAATTGTGAGTCAGAAGACCACAAACTCCAAATCTCGATCTGCTCCAAATGGGAAATTACACTTAAAAGATATTTCAAGGCAATTCCATGTTACCCTATGGGAGAGATAGTCCTTGCAATAGTGAAAAACTAAATTAGCAGTATTTCACTATTAGGACACGAAAAAACACACCAGTACAAGTCCAGTGCTATTACCTCACTCTTTTTAGGTGAAACATGTTGCATTTTAAATTTGCCTTTCCAGCCTAGCCTCAGGGGTTTGGCAGCATGACCTCCCCTTCCCTGTTGCTGTGATAATGCCTCCTCTCAAAGCACTACCCACCTAATTGTGTTCTGTCATTTGTATTACCGATGTAGTGTTTTTTGGTACCTATTTTACGAAAGTCAAAGTTACCACGCCATAAGGAAGGAATAGTATTCCAGCAGCGATTAGATTTACTAGAGATTTGTCATGCTCTGTTAAATTTTTTAAGTGTCACCTTCAACATTAGGACTTGTTATACTTTTTATTCTGTCTGGAATTTGTGACTGTGTATATATTGCTATGATATAGTTTGTTTTGATGGCATTGGCCAAATAGCAATCCTCTTGAAATATGTATTTGTGTATTTATTGTGATGAGGTTGCTTTGCTTTTATGAGCTCGACCGTATAAACATATTTTGATGATTAGAGCAATATTATTTTTGCACCACTTTAGTGAGCACAACACATTTGTGGTCAGGCCATTCAAGATAAATGGGACACAGATGTCTTATGCACTAATGAGTGGCATGGTATTTCTTTTTTGGTAGAAAAGAGGCCTATTTGGCAAAAACGGGATTTGACCGAGACAAATTCTCCAGGGCTTAACTAGAGGATTTGGAGCATATTACCAACGAGTAGTGATATTTATCGCTAACTAGGCTTTGCAACGATTTTTTTATCGCCAAGCATCGCCGAAAATTATCGCTGAGATAACTTGCTATTAGCAACGTTTATCTCAGAAGTGATAAAAATCCTCACTCTAACTACCAAATGAGAGATTATCGCTGGAAAACCAACGATAATCTCTCGAAGTTTGGCGTTAGCTTGATGATAGGGGCTCACAAACTTAGCCATGATATCCACCTTCCATAGGATATCATAGCTAAGTCAGGAAAATACCGGGTGTAAAAAAAGCAGCGCTACCCGCGGTTAGCCCTGCTTTTTTTTTATCACTAATAGGGTTAGCAATATCCTTGATAATAGGAGAAATGTCGCTTAACAACATTTTTCCTATTATTTTTCTCTGGAACGCCCCCTTTGAATCTCTTTAGAGATGCAAGGAGAAGCGTAGAGAAAAAGGGTGCTAACATGCGAATTTGCGTGTTAGCACTCTGTTGCTGATAGGGAGATCATTTTATCTCCGCTTTCTTGACTTTTAAAGCCAAAAAAGCAGAGATAAATCCCTTGATAATATGCCCCTTGGTCTTCAGTAAGAGGTTCAGAAATCTGGGTTCATATGTGAAAATCGGTGTAGCAGCACCAGTTTTAGCATGTGATGCTCTTTCAACTCAAGCCTATATAGGATGGCTTTCTGGGAATACCAAGTTCCTTGTAAGACATACTATTGATTACAATGTATTGTGTGGGCAAAATATTGTGTCAAGAATATCAAGGACATAAATATGGTGAAGGTAAGTTTCTACGGGTATGCAAAGTTTTACTCTAGTTAATTCCACATATATGTACCATGACGATATATATATCTTCAAGGTACATATTTGTGGAGTTAAGAATAATCAATCTATACCTACCTATTTGCACTTACCTTTTCGATATTTTGATCCTCAGTATTTTTGACATGACATTCTGTTCACACAATATTGTTAGCATCGATATTTTATGGGACAACCCATTATAATGAGGCTAATAGTAAGCTGTACCCACTTATCTAAGCGAGTTACTAAGGTCAGGTCCCACAGTGTTGACAAGAGGCAAAGTTCACCCAAAAATATTTCTATTCTGCATCTTGCCTGAAGACCATGTATTTCATCTATTTAGAACATATCCAATAATGTGCTGTGTTACTGAAGGATTGAGCAGAGTTCTTGAAGAGTATTGTACTTATCTCTCCTAAGTTTCTTCAATCTCACATTCCATGGATGCTCATACTGGAATCCTTCGATCAATGTCTTGTGGTTTGGTATCTTGAATTGAAATTCTAAAAAGACGTGGTACATTTCACCCAGAAAGGCGCATCATGGGGATGTACACATGACTTTGAAAGTTGTTCCTTTGCCAAAGGGATCAAATGGAGAGACTTCAAGGCATGGTCTAATTGAAAAAGTGGCAGGCTCTTCCAGATTAAATACCCTAAGCCATGTATTCTCTTAACCATACTTTTGATGCCTGGGGAATGTCGTTTTATTCCTCCTTCTCCCAGTTGCAAGTGAATGGTAAACAAACCTGTTCTGTGAAATAAAAATAACATGACATACCTTAGGGCATTACTATGAGCTTGTCAGACCCACCACCGCGGTTACGTTGGATTCACTGCCGCCAACCAAGCTGTCTGTCGACCGTATTAGGCTGTTGTCGAATTGCTGTTTGAAACACTGACTGAACACCGCCAACAATAACAGCCATTTGCCAGACACCAAGGCATTGGTCAGGGGAAAGGAGATGTCATAGGGCTGTATAGAGAAGTTTCTCTGCTGTCCAAAGTATGAGTTGGCTTTTTGACGAGCCGACTGTGGCGGTGGGATCATCATCTTTAAGTCATCAGAAACAAAGGATCTGTGGGGAATACTCAACCATCTCCTTTTCTTCCTTTCAGTCTCAGACCCCTTCCTCCAGGTCCCTCTTCACAGCAGCTTCTTGACCCCAAAGAAAACAACCCTTTTGACACCACAATCCATGTAAATCCGTTGTGTACCATTTTTTACCCATTAACTAGACCGGGCACATATGGTCCAGACTCCAGAAATGGAAATTAGGTATTTTTTTTCACGTATCATGCATATGTGTACATCCAACACTTGTGCAGTCAAAATATACACACATACATGGACAAATATAAAAAAACATTCACTGGCGTAGGAAAGACTGCCGCTGGCCCATCGGGAACATTGCAATTCGCCAAACTTATATTCAAGCCCTAATTGCAGGGTGGCTCACACAAAATTGCCACAATATTTGCTCACTGCTCAATTGGCATCTTCTAGCTATCAACATATACTCGCTATTCAAATTTTGCTGATGTCATTATATACCCACACTTCCCTCTCAATGATTTCCAAGCAGACCTTGGACCTCCATTGTCAAAACGTAATTATCATTTTGCATTGTTTCTAGTCCTGGAGCCTTTTGAAATGGATTCTACTGCTCTATATACATGACACTTAATGGGTATTTGCAAAACAAAGCAGCATAACCGGTAGCAAGGCACCATGTTTTTACACAAAAGTGATTTGGCAGTGAATGTTGATGCTAGCAATACTGTTGTACACACTGCGTACCATGAAATCTGTGATAATGCATGCAGAGTGGGTGTTTTAGGACAGGGTAATGGCAATCAACAATTACCGAAATGATAACCAATAAGTGCTAAAATAATGCATAGTATTGCAAACGAACTTATGAGCAAATTGCAATAATCACAGTAATCACTAGTGTCTTCGCACATTCTTCACTAAAATGCAGTTTCAAGTGGGTAGTGTATCCACAACAAACCCAGAGACAGAAGTCTGGGAGGACACAAGCAGGGCCCTTCCGAACCAGGCAGCAGATACAGTAGAATTGTCCTGGCATCTTGTTGTCTCCCTTTCAAGTGTGGCAAAGTGCTACATGTGGCTCAATAGACCTTTTTGGAAGGATTTGACACAGTGGTGTCAACAGATTACCCAGAGCTTTGACCCTACATATTCTATTGAGCTCGGAGGACTCACCTCTGCTGATTCAGGTCAGTCTAATGTGTTCTCCTGGGAGGAATTTGCAACTTCTTTTACACCTCTTCCTGGGCTGAGCATGGGCTGGGAGTTGCTGGAGAGTTATTGTGGATTCTCATTAACTCCAGGCATGGAAAAGGTAACTTTTTAAAAGTTTATTTTCCTTAATATCTATTTATAATGTGCCACAGTGAAAATACCTTTTTCGGCCTTGTCGCTGAAGGGACATCGCAATATTAATTGTCTACGTGTCTTACTTTTAAGTACTACACAAACTGCCTTGTGGGATAGAAGACTACATTGTGGTGACTTAATATTGAAAAGGGAAGTCTTTACAAGAGATATTTTGACAGGTCCTACAGCATGATTTACTTTGCAGAAGTCAGTCTACATAGGGTTGGCCTACAGCCATATTTACACTGCCACTGTAGTGATTGGTATAATAGGTGCTGCAGTTCAGAAGTGGCATTTAACTTCCAGGTTCTGGATGCACTTTCTACACCTTATACTAGGGACATAATGACAATGTAAATGTGCCAGTGAGGCATAAGCCAAGTGAACCATGTTTAAAGAGGGAGCACAGATACTTTACTCTAGGTTGTCAAGGCTAAAGTACACAGAGTTTTAAAGCCAGCAAAAATAGGGTTCCGAAAATACCGATACATGTGGGGTGATCATGCAGAAAATGTGTAGGTCCTTAATTCACATTCTCACCTCTGTTCGCTCCTATTTCGATTATTTCTCTTAGCGCCAAGAAGATCCAGTGAACCGTGCTTAATAAATTCACATAACATATCGTAGCATAGCCTAACATTTCTTGAGGGCTCTTCTAAAACCATAATGGGCCTGATGAACTAAAGCATTTTGCAGTTGCACTTGCAAACCCTGTATTTCACAAGTCACTGTTTGTGACTGCAAAATGACATTTTAATATTTACTAGGCACCTTTGTAATTCAGAAAAGGTTCCCCGAATTCTAAAAGCTGCTTTCCATTAATTCCAAATCAAGATTAGGAAGGGACATGAAAGGCAGTGCCTAATTTGAGCCAGTGGAAGAGAGAAAAATGCATAAAAGGAAGAAAAACATGGAAAATGGAGAAAACCAGAGGAATGGCAATATCGGAAAAAAGTGCAACCCCCTGGGACTAGACATTTTGTAATATGACCTATTAATACATAGGTTGCTTGGCAAAATTAAAGACGGCTCACAAAAAGTTGGTGTGCAATTTACAACCACTGTCTGGGACTAGTCTTTTAGCACAACAAGTCGCATTCTCCGTTAATTTATAAGAACTGTTGAAAAAGACTTCCAGAGGTGTGTTCAATAAACACGTAGGGGCAGATTTATAATAAGTGGTGCATCCCTGCATATCAGCAGGGATGCGCCACCTATTGTGCGTCATGCCTCCGCCACCATTGATGCGTCGCATGTACAATGCGGCGCACCAATGGGCAAAAATGGTAAAAGTGGCGCATTGCTGGAGTTGCGTCGCAAGCGCAACGCAGCTGCAGCAAAGCTCTGGGGCCCTATCTTGTTAATGCTGCATTAATCCTTACGCCTGCTTCAGGGAGGCGCAGGGTTTTGACGCAGCATGGCCCCCAAAGTGACTGAGTGAAATCTTATAGATTTCACTCAGCCACTTTTAGGAGGCGTTCCTGCGCCGGAGCGCCTCCCCCATGTGCAGGAACGCCTCCTTCTGGCGCAGGGCTTTACAACGTGACGCATCTCCCAGATGCATCACGTTGTAAGTAACCCGCACCATGGTGCTTCTTTTGCGCCGCCTCTGCGTCAAAAAAGTGACGCAACAGCGGCGTAAAAGGGGCGCAATGGGCTTGTAAATCTACCCCTTAGGTAGCTGCCCCCTCAAGCATTGTTTCACCAAGGCACCAGTAATGGCAGGCCCTCTGGTTAACTGAATCTGCATGACTGATGTGCAGCTATAATTAAACCTTTGAATATGGTGCCATTCACTGTGGGTTACATTTTAGGCCCGACGGCCTGAATTAGATTACAGCAGACAGGTTACTCCGTGACAACAGTGACAGCTATCCCATCTGCCGAAATATAAATTGCATAATATCCTGTGGGATTTATATTTTGGTGGACTGGATATCTGTCACTGTTGTGACAGAGTAACTCGTCCACTGAAATTTAAATCAGACCCTTAATAAGAATCTTAACTTAAAATCTGGGATAGCTATGCAGCCACTGGAGGCATGCTATATCAGGAGATATGCGACACCATACCTGTTCAGTAAATGGGCAATAGAGTAAGTGGGTCTCCCATTTACAATTATTTTTCATAATGGCTATTGCTAGGGATTGTGGCTGTAGCTACATTGCCCTGGCCTAACTAGTCTGAAAAGTTAGGGTATTTTCTGACGAGTACAGTTTAAAATTACTTTTATAGGCAACTCCTTTGATTTGTTTATTCACTAGTAGGTCTAATCGTAGCCATATATATATAAGTTAGGGGACCAAAAATATATTTTTCAGGTTTAGAAGTGTAAACAAGGTAGATCTCTCATGCAACGCGTTTCTTCAATAATGCTTATCTTCAAGTACAATTTACGTCATATATCACCATTTTTCTGTATTAATATTTCTTTAATTGCATCCTCACTTTTTATTTACATATCAATTCCTATAAATCTATCATATCTTCATCCCTATCATAGTTCGTTAATAAAATACATTTCATAAATCCTTTTCAATTTATTTCAACAAAATATTATTTGTTACCTAATGCCCCTAATGCATCACTGCATTCCTTCTCACATGGATGTGATCCACATTGGGCCACCTCAATGTCGAATCGTGCACCATGTCAATTATTTTGACTGCAGCCATGCTATTGGTCATACAGTGTCACTTGCATTGTCAGTGTGGCTCACAGAGCTGCTGCTTTCCTGGATTCTGCACATGTGCATGGGTAGGTTGTGGCATTGGTGATATGGAGGGGGCCCATTTGTGCACATTGTGGACAGGGTTCTACTTGGTGTTTCTACGTGTGCTGCAGTGTACCAAGGATATCAGGGACATGTTCCACTATAATTGTGCATGTGCAGTGTGCTACACATGATTGTGCATGTGTGCCCATCTCCCCCGCCCCCCCGGTTCCTTGTCGTTACTCACCCTGTTGCTGTTGGGTCAGGTCATATTGAGCATGTGTCCAGACCCCCAACTACTTGTACCGTCTTCACACTGATGACTGTGGCCAATATTTCCTCCAGCTCATCCAGCTCCTCCTGGGGCGCAGGACTTCCACCACCAGTCGCCTTTGCTGCCTTCCTGTTGGCAGTGAGTTTCTGTTTGGTCTGGCTTTGCACATCATGCCAGCGCCTCTTGACCTCCTCCATTGACCTCCCCAACACTCCGACTGCATTCACGTTTTTGACAATGGACTGCCATATTTCCGTTTGTGTTGCCAATGACGCAGTGGAGGTGACGAACAGTTGTTGGTAGTGTTCTATCACCTCTGTGACGATGATCTGGTCTTCCTGCGGACTGAACCCCGTCTTCCTCTTCCTCTTCTCCTTTCCCTTCCCCGAACCCAGGGTTTCTGGCTGGTCCTCCATGGGGCTTTTGGGATTTGGGTTGTCCTCTGCACTCTGTCCGGGTGCATCCATGATGCTACGCAGTTTGCTTTGGTTTTGGTGTGTTTTTTTTGTTGCTTTTATAGTGCATTTTCCCGCATGACACATGGGAAATGCAGGCCTGTCACTGGTTGTCACCGATTTTTGTATCACAATTTGGGGCATCACATCTTTTTGGGTGATTGGATTTCGCATTTTCTCAGCATCTCGTTGATTTGTATGTGTTATTTGGCGCGTTATCCTGCTATCGCATGGTGCCACCGGGTTGGGAATAGAACATTACAACTGTGTTATTTTGTCATGATAGACTGCGATATGCAAAGTTGCGTTAAGCTAAATTTGCGATGTTTGACAACGGTCTTGTGAATATCCCCCTAATTCTCTTACCACTAGCTATGTGAACTTTACAGTACAGCATACATGCAAAGTTGGAAAAGGAAACAAAACATTTCTCAAACTTTACACCTGCTTCGAGGAGATGTAAATTTGTGGCCCAAAGTCCTTTCTAGCTTTTCAGTAGATAGAGCCCTGCATCAAAAACCATGACCAGTGTCTAGGACCACCCAAGTATCACCCATGAAATGCCTCCTTGATGCAAAGTAGCTTCAGATCTGTGAGTGGGAGCAGTGGGTGAAGGGTATGGAATAAAGCCAGATTAGGCATGCGGTCACTAACCAGTCAACTAATCACCCTAAGACGCAGGCTCATGAGGCCCTATCACCACGCTTCCAATAGACCATATTAGGTCATTTTTCATGATAATGCCTCAATAAGGGCCAACTCAAGCCCGAAGGCTAAACCTAGCAGCCGATTTTTGCTGTTAAGTTTTAGGACCATAGGCATTTAACATTTAGTTTAGAATTGCGCTTTTTTGTAGGGATCAACAGAGGTCCTGATGAGTAGGCAGGAGGGGTCTGCCTATGAAACATATCATGTCGACAAAGTAGACCACACTTGTAATTCTACTTACTAACCCCCTTTTTAATGTTCCCAGCTTGCAAAGCCATTAAAGGTAATTTTTTCGACTAGCCAGGGAATGTTTTACCTTTTTTTACACCACCATTCACGTAAATAGGTCCCTACACTCCCTAACACATATCACTATCCTCATCACATCACATAGCCTATTGTCAAAAATATAAGTGCTCCCGCATCACTCATAGGTCGAAGCACGCCCCGCCCCGTAGAGGGACGGGAAGACCCCAATGATGGGAGAATGACACTATGGGATTCATAGTGTGTGAGGGGTATTCAGATATTCCACAAAGCCACTTGTCACCAAGAGACCGACCTCTGTTGCATTTTTGACCGAAACGATTGAGAAAAAATGGCGAGTTTATGACTCCCAGCCATGCCCAGGGGCTGCTCGGGTGAGGTGTGGTGGAGGTGCAGGAGTTTTGGTAGTGAGAGATGAAACTACCAGACTAGGGGTGGGAGCCTGAGTCAACTTAAGACGGGGTAGTGGAGCTCAGAGGAGTGGACGTTTTATTACTTTCTATATGTGAAGAGAGCATGAGTTAAGTATGTAACGGAGCTGGTATGGCTAATGGTACGGCTGCTGGTAGTGCAGGCTGTACTGGAGCTAGGACCACAGTGTAGATGTATCTGAGAGTAGTGCTGAGAACGCTGTGTCAAGAGAGTTAGTGAGGGGTTTGAGAGAGCGGTGATGAGGAATTTGAAAGGGTCTTAAACTGGTGATGGTGGAGTGTTGGTGCCCCAGCAAGGCCTGGAGTTTCTAAAGACAGTGATCTCTAGATAGTTACAATTTTAGAAAAATAATAAACACATACTAAATATATTATATGTGTGTGCAGCTGCCTGATTGCAGGTTTGAATGTTGGTAAAATAGCATGGCCCAGAGTTTTAATACACCAACCACAGCTATCCATGTATAACCTGCAGGTCACAGGTTGAGGGATTGAATGTCTGGCCTCCTAAAGACAGTCCTGAACCTACATGCAGTTCAAACTAGGCAGTTTCTCTATACAACTAGGAACATTCACCCATTCTTTCTAGTTGTGTGTTCAGGATTCATCATGAAACATGGCAGATCGTTTTCGTGAAGTTTGTAGCATAATTCACTTTGAGCTAGAGGCTTGTTCAAATAACAAGAGGGAGCATGGGAAGCATAATATAGGGAAGGGGACTGCAAGTGAAAGGAGCGATGTCACCTCCAGCTTAAAATACTAGTACGAAAGCTCAATGGGTTAATGTGCCTGCTACACTGAACGTTATATAACTCAGCTGTGGAAGACAAAAGAACAGAGGGGGTGCAACAGCAAATAGTTTGGCCAGGATCTTACAATGTGTTCAAATGTGGAGCTCTTTGGATTCACATGAATGACCTGTAGCTGGGACTTGATCAGTGCTTAAATTTTTAAATAAATAAGTGCCTGGTCTTTCTTCAGGAGGCCATTGCAGCTTGCGCCACACATCACCCCATATATGCTGCCAAAGATAGTAACAACACAACCTTATACTACGCTAACGATGCAAGGACAACTTGTGCGCACTGTGAGTAGTTCAATTTTATTCAAATGCTTGTAAAATGTCTACACTCTACTCTCTATGACCCACCGTTCAAGCCACTGCAATAATGAAAACCACCAAGTGGAAGGAGCGAACCGGTCATCACATTATTAACCATAGAATATTGAATCCATGAAAAATTGAGATCCAATGCAAGCTACCTTTGTCGCAAGTCCAGTCTTTTTATTGTTGTATGATGATAATTATGTTTTCTTTTCTTTTTTCATATCATTCAAAACATCAAATTCTTCAAGAAGATATTCATAAAATGCCAAAACACAAGGTACACTCCAAAGCCTACGCGTTTCGTCCCAACCGGGACATCAAATCCAAATTCTTCTGCAAGTTAAATAACTGTCGCAGTCTCGCTGTTGCAATTCTTGTAATTTTAGACTCCTCCGTCTACTGTCTGCAGCCCGTTTATCTACTGAAAACTACAATCTATCTCTATTCATAATGTCCTCATACCACGTTCGTCAAGTTTCCTGTGCGGAAGAACACCCCTCAGGGAAGGAACCTCTATCTTATATCCAAATTCAAAAGGCCTTTTCAATTCACCCCGTCATAGATACAATTTCTGGAAACAGCCTGTATTCTCCTTATCCCCTGCTCCCCAAGATTCAGAAACAATCTCACTTTCAGCTAAATATTATCCAATATTTCTCCAAAGCACTCGTATTAGTTCAAAGACCTCCTGTATGGTAAGTCTGTGTGTCCTTCCTGCATGGCAGCCCTTCTGCCCTCTGTGCCACTTGTTTTTCCCTCATTTTTTGTGCCTTTCTGCCCTCTGTTCCACTCGTTTTTCCCTCGTTTTTAGTGCCCTTTGGCCCTCTGTTCCACTCGTTTTTTGTACCCTTCTGCCCTCTGTATCACTTGTTTTTCCCTAGTTTTTTGTGCCTTTCTGCCCCCTGTTCCACTCCTTTTTCCCTTGTTTTTTGTGCCTTTCTGCCCTCTGTTCCACTCATTTTTTCCCAGTTTTTTGTGCCTTTCTGCCCTCTGTTCCACTCGTTTTTCCCTCGTTTTTTGTGCCTTTCTGCCCTCGGTTCCACTTGTTTTTCCCTCGTTTTTTGTGCCTTTCTGCCCTCTGTTCCACTTGTTTTTCCCTCATTTTTTGTGCCTTTCTGCCCTCCGTTCCACTCGTTTTTTTGTGCCCTTCTACCCTCTGTTTACAAAAAGGGGGTGGTGATGAACAGAGTGTCTGAGTTAAACAGACCACTCTTACCCAGTCCAAAGATCAGGGCTTGATCCATCACCGTTATTTATCTCACTGCCCCATCGAAAGAAGACGGCTGTAATGCCAGAAACCGGTCCCCGGGAGCTTGTTTCCTTCCCAGTGTAAGAATTGGCTTTTGTAGTTTGGTTTGCCCTCTTCCCATCATGCACTGGGACAGGAACAGACTAATTTGCATACAGCCAGGTTCTGAAACTGGGATGGTGCAGTGAGCTAAAAAACGGTGTTGGATCTAGCCCTGATCTCTTGACTGGGTGAGAGCTTTCTGCTTAATTCAGAGACTCTGTCCCTCACCACCCCTTGTTGTAAATATTTTTGTCCACCCTAAGCGTGGAAGGGTATTCTCAGATGTGAGACCCTTGCTCATTGCACCATCAGGATTCAAGCAAACCGGGCCGAAGACGGCTGTAATGCCAGAAACCGGTCCCCGGGAGCTTGTTTCCTTCCCAGTGTAAGAATTGGCTTTTGTAGTTTGGTTTGCCCTGTTCCCATCATGCACTGGGACAGGAACAGACTAATTTGCATACAGCCAGGTTCTGAAACTGGGATGGTGCAGTGAGCTAAAAAACGGTGTTGGATCTAGCCCTGATCTCTTGACTGGGTGAGAGCTTTCTGCTTAATTCAGAGACTCTGTCCCTCACCACCCCTTGTTGTAAATATTTTTGTCCACCCTAAGCGTGGAAGGGTATTCTCAGATGTGAGACCCTTGCTCATTGCACCATCAGGATTCAAGCAAACCGGGCCGAAGACGGCTGTAATGCCAGAAACCGGTCCCCGGGAGCTTGTTTCCTTCCCAGTGTAAGAATTGGCTTTTGTAGTTTGGTTTGCCCTGTTCCCATCATGCACTGGGACAGGAACAGACTAATTTGTATACAGCCAGGTTCTGAAACTGGGATGGTGCAGTGAGCTAAAAAACGGTGTTGGATCTAGCCCTGATCTCTTGACTGGGTGAGAGCTTTCTGCTTAATTCAGAGACTCTGTCCCTCACCACCCCTTGTTGTAAATATTTTTGTCCACCCTAAGCGTGGAAGGGTATTCTCAGATGTGAGACCCTTGCTCATTGCACCATCAGGATTCAAGCAAACCGGGCCGAAGACGGCTGTAATGCCAGAAACCGGTCCCCGGGAGCTTGTTTCCTTCCCAGTGTAAGAATTGGCTTTTGTAGTTTGGTTTGCCCTGTTCCCATCATGCACTGGGACAGGAACAGACTAATTTGCATACAGCCAGGTTCTGAAACTGGGATGGTGCAGTGAGCTAAAAAACGGTGTTGGATCTAGCCCTGATCTCTTGACTGGGTGAGAGTTTTCTGCTTAATTCAGAGACTCTGTCCCTCACCACCCCTTGTTGTAAATATTTTTGTCCACCCTAAGCGTGGAAGGGTATTCTCAGATGTGAGACCCTTGCTCATTGCACCATCAGGATTCAAGCAAACCGGGCCGAAGACGGCTGTAATGCCAGAAACCGGTCCCCGGGAGCTTGTTTCCTTCCCAGTGTAAGAATTGGCTTTTGTAGTTTGGTTTGCCCTGTTCCCATCATGCACTGGGACAGGAACAGACTAATTTGCATACAGCCAGGTTCTGAAACTGGGATGGTGCAGTGAGCTAAAAAACGGTGTTGGATCTAGCCCTGATCTCTTGACTGGGTGAGAGCTTTCTGCTTAATTCAGAGACTCTGTCCCTCACCACCCCTTGTTGTAAATATTTTTGTCCACCCTAAGCGTGGAAGGGTATTCTCAGATGTGAGACCCTTGCTCATTGCACCATCAGGATTCAAGCAAACCGGGCCGAAGACGGCTGTAATGCCAGAAACCGGTCCCCGGGAGCTTGTTTCCTTCCCAGTGTAAGAATTGGCTTTTGTAGTTTGGTTTGCCCTGTTCCCATCATGCACTGGGACAGGAACAGACTAATTTGCATACAGCCAGGTTCTGAAACTGGGATGGTGCAGTGAGCTAAAAAACGGTGTTGGATCTAGCCCTGATCTCTTGACTGGGTGAGAGCTTTCTGCTTAATTCAGAGACTCTGTCCCTCACCACCCCTTGTTGTAAATATTTTTGTCCACCCTAAGCATGGAAGGGTATTCTCAGATGTGAGACCCTTGCTCATTGCACCATCAGGATTCAAGCAAACCGGGCCGAAGACGGCTGTAATGCCAGAAACCGGTCCCCGGGAGCTTGTTTCCTTCCCAGTGTAAGAATTGGCTTTTGTAGTTTGGTTTGCCCTGTTCTAATCATGCACTGGGACAGGAACAGACTAATTTGCATACAGCCAGGTTCTGAAACTGGGATGGTGCAGTGAGCTAAAAAACGGTGTTGGATCTAGCCCTGATCTCTTGACTGGGTGAGAGCTTTCTGCTTAATTCAGAGACTCTGTCCCTCACCAACCCTTGTTGTAAATATTTTTGTCCACCCTAAGCGTGGAAGGGTATTCTCAGATGTGAGACCCTTGCTCATTGCACCATCAGGATTCAAGCAAACCGGGCCGAAGACGGCTGTAATGCCAGAAACCGGTCCCCGGGAGCTTGTTTCCTTCCCAGTGTAAGAATTGGCTTTTGTAGTTTGGTTTGCCCTGTTCCCATCATGCACTGGGACAGGAACAGACTAATTTGCATACAGCCAGGTTCTGAAACTGGGATGGTGCAGTGAGCTAAAAAACGGTGTTGGATCTAGCCCTGATCTCTTGACTGGGTGAGAGCTTTCTGCTTAATTCAGAGACTCTGTCCCTCACCACCCCTTGTTGTAAATATTTTTGTCCACCCTAAGCGTGGAAGGGTATTCTCAGATGTGAGACCCTTGCTCATTGCACCATCAGGATTCAAGCAAACCGGGCCGAAGACGGCTGTAATGCCAGAAACCGGTCCCCGGGAGCTTGTTTCCTTCCCAGTGTAAGAATTGGCTTTTGTAGTTTGGTTTGCCCTGTTCCCATCATGCACTGGGACAGGAACAGACTAATTTGCATACAGCCAGGTTCTGAAACTGGGATGGTGCAGTGAGCTAAAAAACGGTGTTGGATCTAGCCCTGATCTCTTGACTGGGTGAGAGCTTTCTGCTTAATTCAGAGACTCTGTCCCTCACCACCCCTTGTTGTAAATATTTTTGTCCACCCTAAGCGTGGAAGGGTATTCTCAGATGTGAGACCCTTGCTCATTGCACCATCAGGATTCAAGCAAACCGGGCCGAAGACGGCTGTAATGCCAGAAACCGGTCCCCGGGAGCTTGTTTCCTTCCCAGTGTAAGAATTGGCTTTTGTAGTTTGGTTTGCCCTGTTCCCATCATGCACTGGGACAGGAACAGACTAATTTGCATACAGCCAGGTTCTGAAACTGGGATGGTGCAGTGAGCTAAAAAACGGTGTTGGATCTAGCCCTGATCTCTTGACTGGGTGAGAGCTTTCTGCTTAATTCAGAGACTCTGTCCCTCACCACCCCTTGTTGTAAATACTTCTACCCTCTGTGGCACTCGTTTTTCCCTCGTTTCTGTGCCCCTTTTCCTTCTGTTACCTTCATTGTCCCTCACTGCCCATGCCGCTGCATCCCTTGTGGCCCCAACCCCCTGACTGCCCACTGCCCATTCGCTGCCCCGCCTCCCAGCTGCTCCTCCCTCCCACCTCCCCATATATGCCAGCCGCTGCACTGCCTCACAGCTTGTGCTCAGAAGGTGCGCCTAAGGCGAGCCCATCTACGCCCGTACGAGCCTGGACCGCACCGGGCGCCAGAACCCCTGGCCCCCGCTATCGCCACGACAACTGCCGCCACTACAACGCCAGCACTTTTCATGCTCTCAACTCCGGATGGAGCCACACCTGCTTCAAGACCACCCCGAAATGCACACACAGCCCCTTCCCCTGCCGGAACTGAAGCTACACCGGCCTCAGAGCTGGCGAACCACCCGCTAAGAAAGACCCCAACCGCCTCCGATGCATACTACTGAACACCCTCTCCGTACGCAAACATGCCGTCAAGCTCTGGGACCTGCTCGACACAACATCCCTGGACGTCGCCTTCCTGACAGATACCTTGTTTAACAACTCCTCCCCACCCGACATCGCCTTAGCCATCCCAGATGGCTACAAGGTCACCCGCAGAGACAGCACCAACGGAGTTGGAGGAGGAATCGCCATCGTCCACAAGAACAGCATCAGGGTCTAGACTAGTCCGACGACCCGCTCAGCACCGCCAAACACATGCATTTCCAGATCCACGCACACCCTAATTCCACCCTCAGAGGCACCCTCGACTACGAACCCCCCGGACCCCGCCCCAAGTTCAGCTACTCCATCGCCAAGTTGATCAGCACGCACGCCCTGACCTCCACCGACTACATCCTCCTCGGAGACCTGAAATTTCACCTTGAGAACAACAACGACAACAACTCCACAACCCTGATCGATAACCTCGCCAACCTCGGACTGAAGCAACTCGTCGCAACGCCCACCAACTCCGACAGGCAACACGCTCGACCCAGTCTTCTCATCAAGCCTGTACATCTCCATCAGCCACACCACCCACCGAACTCCTCTGGACCGACCACCGCTGCATCCACTTTGCCTTCCAGAAACACACCACTGCACCCAACAGACCCCCCGCCGTTGCTGGAGCAAAATCACTGAAGATCCAACTACAGTCAAACCTCGCTGTTAGCCCACCCACCGAACCCTCCAACACCGACAATGCTGCCCACAGCCTCAGACGCTGGATCGAGGACTGCACCAACACCCTCGCCCCGCTGAAGAAACACCCCCACAGAGACACCTGCAAGAGGGCCAGCTGGTTCACCCCAGAACTCCTAGCCTCCAAGCAAGCCTGCCGGAAACTAGAGAAGAAATGGCACAGTGAACAAACTCTGGACACCCACGCAGCACACAAGGACGCCATCCGCAACCACCACCACCTCATCAGGGCGGCCAAGAGGACCTCCTTCAAAGACCACCTCGACAACAAAGCACACAAAAGCTAAGAGCTCTTCAACATCGTGAAGGAACTCTCCAACCCCAGCTCCAAAACCAACGACATCCTGCCTTTGCAAGCCCTGTGCGACTCCCTCGCCACCTTCTTCCACCGCAAGATAGCAGACATCCATGACAGCTTTAACACCCAGACAGCCCCAACAGACAGCAACACAAAAGACCCTCCGTACACCATCGACCACGACCCCCTGCTAGCCCGGCACAGCTGGAGCATTGATGACACCATCAAGACCATGCGCTCAATCCACTCCGGCTCTTCTTCGGACTCATTCCTGCACCATGTCTTCAACGGAGCAAGCAGCACCATCGCACCCAACCTGTGTGACGTCATCAATCTCTCCCTCGAGACCGCAACCTTCCCAGAGATCTGGAAACACACAGAGATCAACACCCTACTCAAAAAACCTAAGGCAGACCCAAGAGACCTCAAGAACTTCAGGCCTATCTCTCTGCTCCCCTTCCTGGCCAAGGTCATCGAGAAAACCATCAACAGACAACTAACCCGATACCTCAAAGAAAACAGAATCCTGGACCCTTCCCAGTCAGGGTTCTACAGCAACCACAGCACCGAGACTACCCTCATCGCCGCCACCGACGACATCAGGACCCTGCTGGACAACAACGAGACCACAGCACTCATCCTCCTAGACTTCTCTGCCGCCTTCGACACCGTCTGCCACCGCACACTACGCGCACGCCTCCACACCGCAGGGATCCGAGACAAGGCTCTGGATTGGACCACCTCCTTCCTCCCTGGCAGAACCCAGAGCGTCCGCCTCCCCATTCCATTCCAAAGCCTCCGAGATCATCTGCGGCGTACCCCAGGGATCCTCCCTCAGCCAGACATTGTTCAAAATGCCCCGCTCGTACACGTAGCCCGACAGCACGACCTCAACATAATCTCCTACTCCGAGGGCACTCAGCTGATCCTCTCCCTCACCAAGGACACCGGCACAGCCAAAGCCAACCTCCACGAAGGAATGAAGGCCGTTGCCGACTGGATAAACACCAGCCGTCTGAAGATGAACTCAGACAAGATGGAAGTCCTCATCTTCAGTTCCAACCCTTCAGCCTGGGCCGACTCCTGGTGACCAATGGCACTGGGGGCAGCTCCGACAACCACCGACCATGCATGCAACCTTGGAATCATTCTCGACTCAACGCTCTCAATGACCAAGCAAGTCAATGCCGTCTCATTCTCCTGCTTCAATTCCCTCTGCATGCTCCGGAAGATCTACAGATGGATCCCAACAGATACAAGAAAGACAGTCACCCAGGCCCTCATCAGCAGCAAACTCGACTACAGAAACGCCCTCTACGCGGGAGCCCCGACCAAGCTCATCAAACGACTACAACACATCCAAAATGCCTCAGCACGACTGATCCTTGACATACCAGGCCACGGCCACATCACCCCCCACCTGAGAAACCTGCACTGGCTCCATGTCAACAAGAGGATATCCTTCAAGCTCCTCATCCACACACACAAAGCACTCCACAAGACCGGCCCCGCCTACCTCAACAGACGGCTCTCCTTCTACATCCCCAACCGCCAGCTACGCTCCACCGACCTCTCACTCGCCACCGTCCCGCACATCCGAAGAACAACCACCGCTGGGAGATCCTTCTCCCACCTCGCCGCCAAGACATGGAACAGCCTCCCACTGACCCTACGACAGACCCAAGACCTGCTGACCTTTAGGAGGATACTCAAGACCTGGCTGTTCGATCAGTAGCGGCCCCCGAGCACCTTGAGACCCTCGCTGGTATGTAGTGTGCTTTACAAATGATTGATTGATTGATTGATTGATTGGTTAGTAAAGAATGAAAATATATTCAAATGGTATTTTGCAGCTAAAGATGTAACGCAATTATTTTGGTGAATAGAATAATATGCAAAGTAAACGTGAAATGTTTTAGTTTCTGCTGCAGTCACTTTCTAACCTTCAGTTTTATGATGAGGAGCACAGTGGCAGCTTCTTAACTCCCACACTGTAAAGCTAACAATAGTAATATTCTTTTTATAGCGCATAATAATTTTTTCCTTTTCTAAGTGCTCTATATGACCAAGGTGGATAGAGAATTTTTAAGGCAAGAATACAGAGCGAGCAAACCCCCCCACCATCAACATATTTCACAGGGAGGGGCTCAAAGTTTGTTACGTCAATAGCCAAAAGCGAAGCAAACCCTGTGCAAACTGTTAGTAAATTAACTATGGTGTCTTAGACACTTCTGATATATGGCCCCTGGCCACTACTTTGTGATAGTTTGGCACAGGGTTATCCAAAGTCGGTCCTGGAGGTCCGAATCCATGCCAGATTTTTAAGATAACTACTTTTATCTAAATGGGGAAATGCTAAAATTGAAAATTCTACCATGGATCGAGCCCTCTGGGACCGACTTTGGAGAACCCTTGCCTAGCACATTGTAATACCAAATCAAGTAAAGGAGTCATGCTACCTCAAAAAACACATAACACCATTTGAATTGCAAAGATACCTGCATTTTAAACTGTGCTTTTGATTTCTGCTTGGGAAAGGACAGGGGAGCATGCTTGCCCTGCCATGCAGAATCGGCCTTGAAAGCAATCATAAAGGTAATTCTCCAGATCAGGAGGGCAGAGGTTTTATCTAAAGCAGCCAGAGCGCGCTTTCAATGCTTGTGAAAGAAGAGCCACTTAAAAAGATGAGCAGTGTTATTTCAAAGAAAAGCCTTTATCGGCCTCCGACATGAGTTCGCTGCATCTGTGGGGTCGATTCCAGGAACGCCCAGAGCGCAGATTTCTTTATCCTTTGAATGAAAGAGCTTTTGTCAAATGGTCTGAGACTGAGTGATCCTATTCCTCAGGTGTGGGTGGCCATTACAGTAATGGGATTTTATTGCTCTGTGCTGAAACATGCATTTAATGGACTGCAGATGCCATGGATAATTGAAGATCTCCTGTCGTTTAGATTTTTACTTCCTTTACACACAGCAGGCAGTTCACAGATGTGGTTTCACCTAAATTTTAACAAGTAATAGAAATATTCCCTGAAGGAATTCTTGTAAGAGTCTTGGGTCGGCAGTTCTGTGTGTAGGCAGGAAGATAAAAGTGGAAAAACGTGATTGGAAGGAGGTTAAGGTGTGTTAGGCTAGCCTATGTTTCATTAGGAAGGCTGCTTAATGTAACAAAGGAAGGGTCTTGCCTTCAGATTGCTAGCCCCTACCTACATCTGGCCATTTTCAATGCAACTTCGCCTGGGATAATTGTCTCTATATAGGATGAGTGCATTGTGAAATTACTGGCTTCAACAGTGAGTGATAGTAAGTCAAACGCAAAACACACATGAGATAAAAGCATAAGGCTGTCTGTTTTCAAGCAGTGCTTAATTTGAGCTGGTGGTATCGGTACTCGGCACTGGTGCTTGATTGTTAACATAGGTGTTTGTGACAGTCTGCCACAAGGTGGAGCCGTCTGGCTAATTTACAGATGATCACAGCAACAGTTAATTATTAATTCAATATACATTAAAAATGACTATTACCTGTTGCCCAAGCCATCTTACAGCTTTGCGGGCCTGAAATAGTCTGAATTGTCTCACTTGTAAGAAGAATGATGGTTAGTAGTTGTGTTGTTTCTCTCATTGGCAGCATGGCAGGGGCAATGTGTGGTGCACACTGCAATGACTTCCTGACAAGAGCCCTAGCACTTATTTTTTTACAAGCAAAGCGCTGCCTAGAAAAAATAGATTCAGAAATTAATCACTCTCAAAACATCTGCTAAACAAAGTTAACCTAGACCCTGGCAACCTATTAAGATCCACCATTCTTCTGAAAAAAAAAGAAAAATCGAGGGGCATATTTACTAGAAAATAACACAGCGTGGCACTGAAAGCCATCTTGCTGTGCTGAGCTGCATCATTGGGAAAGTGTAGGGATGCGTCGTATTTACAGCAATGCAGCGCATTCCTGTATTTTCCTCTGCGGTGGCGCACAATTGACTGCCTAGCACCAATGCAGGCACCCTTGCACTATGGTAAATGGGTACCTGCGTTGCAGGAATGATTTGTTTTGTACAGCAAGGGTAGCCTTCCTTCAAAAAAAACAATAATTGATCTTTTTGGGCTGTAGGATGTGCAGCACACATCGAAAGAGAAAAGAACTAGGAGAAATAAAGGTATTTCTTCTTGTCCCACTTTTAACACCTGTGGAGGCGTTAAAATAAAAAATGTTATAAATCTGGGAATGTGTCAGAATCCATGGGTGTTGCATGAGGACACCAACAGCAACACCCAGAGAACGCTCCTTTGATGCAGAGTAATGCATGAAAGAGGGTTATATTTACAAAGCCATGAAAAGCTATGCAGGGTAGCTTTGCTTGGCCTTGAAAACATGGCTCATCATTGTGCGCCCCAGGAGCATTAAAAAAGTAATGCGCAGGGGTTTTGTAAATATGCCCACAAGAGCCATTCTAATTCAAGAACAGAGCGACAAAAAACCTCCATCTGCATGATTATCAATCTGACTTTAGCCGTCAATTCAGCACCAAGACAATGACCACCCAAATCATGCAAATGTCTTACAAATTGCATACAAAAGTAAGCCCTTCATTTTGCACCCTACTTTACCTTACAGCAGCCTCTGATACATTTGCTCATCAAGTACTCCACAACATCCGTTCAATGTGGAGGAAATTCAATAACACCAGGCAGTGCTATCTCTAATCCAATCCCTCCAATCAACACCCACTCATCTAAATGGATACCTTCACATCTTAGTGGCCCAGGGGCTAAAAGTCAGCGGCAGCATTCCAAAAGGATACCCCATCCAATGCTAGACCTCCCTCTAATCAGTTTCACTGACATAATATTGAAGCATACAATTTGGAAACACAAAAATATTGGTAAAAAATATCATTAACAAAAATATTGCCTTCCTATACTTAACTAATAAATCCACAAATATGATGAACAGAAATATCGCTGTTAAAAATATCATTTTTTTTTTATATAAAAAAACACAAATATCGGAAACAAAAATATTGTCACGTTTAAATAAACATATATGTGCAAAATATAGCCTCAAACAATATCGACTTCAATAATATCCCCAAAATAATAACATTATGATTGATTAACATGAAAAAAAACTACTTTTTACTTTAAACAAGTGTCACAATGCAGGGTACGAGGACTTAACATATCATGTCCCCTTACTCTAATAAAACCAGTGCCATTCTTGTATTACAGAGCGGAATAGCCGAGGGTGAGCAAATTGGAAGTTATTAGGACCAAAGAAAGACAAGAGTACCAGTGGGCCAGCGCAAGGCGAAGAAACCAGAGGAAGAGTCCAGGATCGCCCAAGAGAGGATTTAAAATTCAAAAGAATGAGTGTGTGTTGCAGGTATCTTGAGCAAAAACGAAGGAGAAACCCTGGAGAAGGGGAGCGGAGGACCTGAAAAACCAGTGTCCACCGCTGGGTCCGATGTTTCTAGGGATCTCCACAAGGAACCACTGAAGAAGTTCCTGGAAGGAAAGAACATGAGATGCGGAGCAAACACCAGCAGAGCCTTCCTTCCCTGCCATGCTCCTAGATGAGAGTGGCTGCCAGGTATGTGGATGATTCCTGAATCAATGGGGGAGAAGGATAGAGGGATAAGAGTAGAGCAGAGGGGGTTGTAAAGAGGCAATCAGTTTAAAATGAAAAAGGAGTATTTCTAAGAGACTTTCACTCTTTCTTTCCATTTTCTCAGCAACCTTCTGTTTGGGGTGATTCCTACCACATTTAATAGCTTGAAGGGAACATTTACCTCCACCTTAGATTGTTGAAAAGAACCTCTTGCCAGGTTGTATTTTCTTTTCTCAACCATTGTAATCCCACCATAGGGATAAGGGATACTACAGTTCACATTACAACTAACCTCCCAAGAAGGGTGACAAAAAATGTTAGTACAATCACATACATTTCTTTCTGTCTGTAGAGGGTGCCGGCAGATGGGAGCTCCAGAGGACTTAAGAACAAAGAAGAAGACGAAAGACGTTTAGTTGAAAATAACAATACGCTAATAGAAAATCAAATCTTTGCATCTAAATCGACTCTAATAATTAATTCCTGCACACAGTGACAACAAGTTCAGTACACAACATTACTACAACTTCAAAAACTGCCAACCTGCCAAAAAAACTACACCAGTCACAAACCAGAAAAAAGACATTAAATGGTAAGTGTGTATACATTATTATAAAATAAAAACTCACTCCAAAAGTGAAAAAACGTAACTACCTCAACCACTACAAATTACCAACAAACAAATATTTAAAATGAAATTGCACACCCTTTTTTTTCTTTCAGCAGAAAAGAAAGCACCTTTATAAGTTTTGTGGGATGCAGCAGGCTCTGTTGGTTTTACCGCTGCTGGCATAGGACTATGCCCCTCAGCAGCCTACTTCAGGAGAAGGAGGAGGAGGAGGAGGAGCACTTTGCGCTTTAAACCACTTCTTCAATCTCGCCGCATGGGATGCGCGCAGGAGAGCATTTGGATGCAAGTCTGGGCAAACACCGGACCAAGAGTTGCCAGCCTCGTGGGCTATTTTCTCATAATCAGGTCATCAGGTGCTCCTGATGGTTCAACTCATAAGGCTGAAGGTGAGATTCATTCTTTGCCCTCTTCTTTGAGTGTCTCTGATTGTCCTTCCTGTGGTTTATGGTGCTAATTGCCTGAAGAGCCTGCCCTTGCCTGGACAATTATTTTGTGTGTTGTGTAAGTAAGAGGACCTAGGTTTAACATGGACAAATGAAACCTGGGTGGCTATAATTCAGCAAAATATAAAGACTCCAGCCTGGATGGGTTCATTTAGCGAGCAGTGGGTGTCATTGACAAAGGGATTTAGCATGCTGAGCTGACGGGTCATCTCCTGCCATCCTTGCTGATTTATCTGTCCCCAATGGAGGGTCACAAGGTAGTGGTTCATATGCCCCTATTTCTAATCCCCACTTTTCATAAGCCTGCATACCATCTTTGACAATAACTGAGCCCCCTGTGGCCTGTTCGCCCCGGGGAAGCAATAGAAGCAAGGTAAACAATCCAGACCTAGTGCTGCTATTGTATACTCTTCTGCCCCTTAATCTTGCGACCCTCACCATCCTTTAGGCCTCCTACCTTTGGGCCCTGATCCCAATGAAAATTATTTTTGACCTTAATGTCCTAGCCATTCACTAAAGCTTACTCCTTATGTCTCTCCCATGTGTTTGAGCAACTGTTTGTCATTGAAAGAAAGTTGTCCACGGTTTTGGGCCAGAGAGGTGACATTTTTGACAGGGGGAGTTCGAACTCTGTTCCTGGGCCTGCAGCTATCCAGCTATCAAGTGCAGATGTTAACCATGCTAACCATTCCACCTCTCATCCTTGTTTGCTCCCCCATTTATCATTGCCTGGTGCCTCATCAAAGGGCCCCCTCATTCATCAGTCCTGGGTGCCACTTGCATACTTGGCTTCCGTTGATGTCTATCATCCCCTCTCAGCCCATTTTAGCCCTAGGTGAAGTTCATCAGAGCTACATTCACTTCCAGCTGTCTTTCCTTAGTTATGGCTTTAGCCAATGTTTTGAAGTTCGAATCCCAGACAATGGAGAGTACAAAATGGTAATGAACAAAGCTACCCATTGGCCTCATTCTCATGTTCGCTGCAAATCCAATCTGTTTTCAGAAGTTTTGTTCACCCGCAGAGTAGCATGGGTGGGAACATTGGATAAGGAGTTCAAGGGAGATTGTGTTGTTGTCAATTTTGGCAATCCATTTGTGGTTGGAGAACCGATTTACTCCTCTTTCCTAGGTCTTGTTAGGCCTAGCGATATGAAGGTTTTTCTATTGGGTTATTTTTACAGAGACCTGAGCCAGTGGGTTGGTGTCCCAAGGCCTAGGCCCGTCTCTTTGCCAACTCGGTCTGTATCTTACTCTGTACTCACTAGTATTCGCTTCTCAGCCTTGTCTGAAGCGGGTGACATCAATTGACTTGGTAGCCTTGCCTCTCTATCTTTTAATGATGGTGAAATTGGTGGGGATGCACCCACTAGGGAGTCTAGCATGTCATCTGTTACTGACTCTATTATGTCCATTTCTCACAACTGCCTCAAGAGGCTCTCAGTCCAGGCGATCAGACTTCTTTGTGTGAGGAGGTGATGGAAAATGAGAAACGATTTGGTTGGTGATTTTGGGTTTCTCGCATTGTAGGAACTTCTCCCGTTCAGAAAATGCGTGAAAACCTGGCTGTTCCCTAAGGCCTAGTTCTCTAGTGCCTATGTTACACCTTTCTTCCCACCCCTCACTGAGCTTTTAGCGCCAGGATACCTGCAAGGTGATAGTTGCGCTCTATAAGTTTTTATAAATAAAAAATAAATAATAGTAGAACCTTTTTGTAGTTGGTTTAGAGAGTTACATAACTTTCCAAGTAGACGGTCCGCGAATCCTGCAATACTAATATCCTAGTAGACCACATCAGATTGGTCAATACATTTAGTGCAATTGTTGTCTATTTCCCAGAAATAATTTGTTATTGTTTTTTTGAAATGTTTGATTTGGCTGACAACAATCATCCATGTTTGTGTCTTTCTTTCATGTTGTACATCAGCTCCATCAAAGGGGCAAGAGGACAGAGGAGGAGGTAGCGGTGCCGGCGGAGCAGGAATAGCAAGGCCAGGATAGATCCGCCGAGGGCTCCTCTGCTGCCCCAGTAAGTTTTCCTGTTAATATTATTAATTATACTTCCCTATCTTTTACAGCACCTATTTATTCCAAACGTTCCTCATAATTCTATTTTTTCCAAAATCGTCTTTGATCTTCTTGTAGACTGTTTCTAAATTCTTATCCTGCCTCTACTATGACTGTCTGTGCTACTACTAGATTATTATTAGTCTGTCTGTGTAGCTAGCTAAGCTTGCACTGTTGGCAAAAGGTGTTAAACAAAACTCCTATTCAGCAATAGCTCTAGGCACTGAGTGCAGTCCTCTGGGTTGTCCATAATGTCTATTCAAGTCTTCTAAAATTTTATGCTTTGACAATTCCTAACAATAAAATGTCAATGGCCACCAAGAATAAGATACTGGTTTACTTTTTGATTGGATAGGAGGACATACTACTACTGTTACAGGGACTATTCTGCACCTACAGAACTAAGGCCAAGAAATAGGGCATTGGTGATAGTTGGCGCGGTGAACAGACAAAATATCGACTCCAAAATATCGACTGGACATAATATCGAGTTTTAAATATAGACTGGACAAAATATCGACTGGACATAATATCGACTACAAAAATATCGTTTTTCAGGTAAGTGAAGTAATATCGACTGTTTAAAATATAGATAGCAAAAATATCGAATTTTTAATAATATATAATATTTTATAGTGTATTTTTATGTAATAATATGTGTGAAAAGTGTGTATTAATGTTATAAAATATTTTATTAAATGGAATTTGTTTTTTTAATAATTGCGTTATGTAATTCTGTAGCGGGTTGTGGGTTTATAGGGGAATAGGGTGGGAAGTAATTTAATAATAATTAATTAATTAATATATGTTTGTAAATATTTATAATTAATAATTAATTGTTAATTAATAATAATTAGTTAATTAATTAATATAATTTTGTACATATTTTGAATTAGTAATTAATTGGTAATTGATTAATTGTAATTAGTTAATTACATTAATTAGAGTACATTTTAATATATATAATTTTGTGTTATTGTTAAGTAATTAATTGGGAAAAAATAATATTAATTATTAAAATAATTACAGCTAATGTGCTAATATATTTACTTTATTGTTATTGTTAATTAATAATTAATTGGTAATTAAATAATATTGATACATTTTGGGTAAAGGAGTATTTTTAGGGTTCAGGGTCAGTTTTTAGTTTTTGGGTAAAGGGGCATTTTTAGGGTTCAGGGTCAGTTTTCAGTTTTTGGGTAAAGGGGCATTTTTAGGGTTCAGGGTCAGTTTTCAGTTTTTGGGTAACGGGGCATTTTTAGGGTTCAGGGTCAGTTTTCAGTTTTTGGGTAAAGGGGCATTTTTAGGGTTCAGGGTCAGTTTTCAGTTTTTGGGTAAAGGGGCATTTTTAGGGTTCAGGGTCAGTTTTCAGTTTTTTGGGTAAAGGGGCATTTTTAGGGTTCAAGGTCAGTTTTCAGTTTTTGGGTAAAGGGGCATTTTTAGGGTTCAGGGTCAGTTTTCAGTTTTTGGGTAAAGGGGCATTTTTAGGGTTAAGGGTCAGTTTTCATTTTTTGGGTAAAGGGGCATTTTTAGGGTTCAGGGTCAGTTTTTAGTTTTTGGGTAAAGGGGTATTTTTAGGGTTCAGGGTCAGTTTTGGGTTTTTGGGTAAAGGGGTATATTTTAGGGTTCAGGGTCAACAAATAAGATTGTATTTTTTTTTTATTATTTTCATTTATTATTTAATTATTATAATTTAATTTAAGTATTTTTAAGTATATTTTAGTCAATAAAATTTAATATTAATTTAATTTAACACTGTTTTTAATAAAGTCGATATTTTTTACATCTATATTATTGTTAACGATATTTTGTACTCGATATTTTTGTCCTTACCTGTTTGTAGATAGAAAGTCGATATTTTGTCTGTCGATATTTTGGCAACGATATTTTTGCAGGTCGATATTTTGGCAGTCTATATTATTTTAGTGATCCAGTTGGCGCAGTTAGACTTTCCATATACCTCAGTCATAACAGAAGTTGAACCCCCAATCTCCTTACTGACTAGCTAGTGTGTCAGAGTCCTTATTTAGCTCCAGAATGCAGCGTTGATCCCCAACGATTATACAACCCAGAACATAAGACTACGGAGTTAGAGTCCCGACCTCTCAGAGTCACGGACTCATGCTTGCAAATTGCAAACCCTTTCGCTCACTCACTCATGACCAAAATCCACAGAGTCTATGTAAGTGTTAAAGCTTTATTAAAAGTAAAACATCTAGCTCTGTGTGTACTCTGTAAAAATGTAAATTGTGCATTATATAAAAACAGGTATTAAAATCAATGTCATATGAGATAAACAGTGAACGACTGAAAAGTGGCTGATTTCACACATTAATTGTAGGAGAGCTCTCACCTGGTTGGAACTTATAGTCTTGGTGGGGATGGATCGTTGACGACTCCGACTAATCATCATGATCTTGCTCTTGTTCGTAGAAGGGAAGCTTCTGTCTGTTAGGAGAAAAATGGCGTGTGTTAAAAAGCAAGCATTCATCAGTTGTGCCAAAGAGTGTAGCATCACATGTTATGGCTAAGCATGAATAGAAAACACCCTTCCCTGAAGAAAGGGACATTTTTAGTTTAGACTAGAGAGTCACAAGTTATTACATTTGTTTATGTAGTACTAGTAATATTTTTTATATTCCTAGACAAAATAGGGAGTGGTTTATATGGCATCTAAAAATATTAAATGTATTTTCTAGGCGTAACACCATCGGCACAGCCATCCACCAGTGCCGGGGCCACCGCGGAAGAGGGCACTCCAGGGGCGGATGCGATACCACAGCTAGCAGGTACGCCGCCCGCGCATGGTCTGCCAAAAGTCTTTAAAAAAGGGGCAAGGGACAATCTCTCCTCTACTTCCGCCGGCGGTGTCCTTTGGCCAGGTGGGCACGCAGCTCTCTCCGGAGGTCCTTGAGCAGGGCTTTCTGCCTCGCCACCTGCTGCTCAAGGTGGGACACTGTCAGGGTCAAGCGGTGCACACTCCCCTTGCACTTGCAGGTACTGTGGGGCAGCTGTTGTTTTTCCTGCTCGGTGGTGGCGGGTGGCTGCCGGACCGCGGCTTCATACCGTTGGAGGTTTGCTCTGGCCGTATGACCCAGGGGCAGCGGAGGAGGATGCGGCTGTCGTGGATGTTGTTGTTGACTGAGACTGCATGTCCTCTTCCTCTTGGGCCACCAGCTGCCGATATTTGGCAACAATTTCCTCCAGCTTCCGTTGCTGGGCCCGTCTAGCCAACTCCTTCCTAGTTAGTTTAGAAAGAGTATCTATATTAAGAAAGAAAAACATACTGTAACCAATGCTCTTTAAGATTAACACAACATAATTCAGCAGAAAGTTGTGTCACAGTAGCACTGGCAACTTGCAAGCACAGAACATAACATTTGTGGCATGTATCTATCTAACCTCCCACTTCGTCGGCCTCTGCTATATCATTAGTGGGAGTTTCAAGAATTCTACTAGCACTACATGACTCACTACATTAGACTCAGACAGTACACCAGTCTTCTTCTTCTCTCTTGTTTAGCGAAATTGGTACGCAAACTTGTGAAAGCCGGCATAATGCCAGCGCAGTCAATTTGCACCTGAGAAAAACAGACGCAAGCCATGATGACACAGACTTGCATTACTGTTACCAGTCCAGTACATGCAGGTTGTGAAGCTCTTACTTTTCTATTACGGGTGGCACTAGCCATTCTCTGTTACAAGGGCTACTGCTCAATTAATTTACCTTTCACCCTGGCCTGCCCCTGACTACTACAAAAGGAAAATGAAGAAGATAATATGATCATCCATCCCTTCACAGTATATTTGCTTACATATGGGATGACTTTAGTTGCTTTGTTTTTGATTGACTGAACACCGATAAGCCACACATCATTGTCAATGACAGAGTTGTAAAACATTTTTTAACAGAGGTAGTAAGTGGCCCCCGTAATCACCGGATATATGCTGTGCTTGCAAACTACTGTTACGTCATGTTAAGTCATGGTAGTATTCTGAAAAATTGCAACTTTTTTCCTCGGCTTTGCTACTTTGGCACGGAGGTGCGGTGTTACATGCTCTTCAAAGTAACACTCTTCCTCCAGTGACCGTCTACTCTGTCTACATACACCTATGCTATCTATGAGGAAGATACCATCCCGGCATCCATCCATTCAAAGTAAATGTCAATCACTCTTCATAATGTCTCAACTGGACAAACCTTACTTTTTCTCACCAAAAAACCTTTATATTTTATTTTGTAAACCCCCAGCCATGCATCCGTGCTTGACTTGCATTTGAATTTGAACCAAAGGATATATTGCGCACACATACAGTTTCTGTTTCACCCACCCAGGCAGTCCTCTTTTCTTTCTCCTTCCACCCATCCTTGCTTCAGCCTTCAACCGGCCATGCATCAGATTCCTAGCGACCTCGGGCAGCATTCAAAAACACCAGTCATTAATTTTAACTCGCTTGTCCTTCCTTACACCCTTCATTCCCTTTTCGTTCATCCGATCCATCAAGTTCATCTCTGATCTGACTTTGCTTTTCGATAAAACTTTCACAGCTGTGCTGAAGTCAAATTTAGAGGAGGCCATTGGTTACTGGTCAACTCCCGTCGCTAATGCTATTGCTAATGAGAAGTCAAAGGTGACTTTCTTCTACCCGGTTGACAAACATTTTTATGTCTTCTTAGCAGTAAAGTGTACTTTTACTGTACAACATATACACCCCTGCAGAGAGCCCACTCTGCAATCTCAATAAGTAAGGAATATAATAGCTTTTACTGTGGCATCCTCCGGGGGGGGGGGGGGGGGGGGTAAGAAAGACCGTGGCATATTTTGGGGGGGTGGTAGGAGAATTGGCATACCCATTCTGGGCAGCCCCCACCATTTAAATTTGTAATAAATGTACTCCTGGTGCCTAGTGGGGTTTATGCCTTCGAGGGGGCAGATAAGGGGTTATTTTCCCCATCTGCCTCTGAAGGGGGAAAGAGACACTGTGGCAATTTTTTGGGGGTGGGGTATTGGCATGCCCATTCTGGGACACCCACAGCCCTACATATAAAAAATGCCTGGTGCATAATTCTGCGATCCCCAACCTCGCAGAAGTTTTTGCTTGTTCGTGCTTTCAAAGTGCATGTTCGCAAGATAGTTCCCCCCGAGAACGCAAACAGCGTTTGGGAACAGGAAAAAAGCATCGCGAACAGGTGGAACAAGCAATTCTGCGTGTTTGCGGAACTCTGCGTGCTCGCTGAGATTTTTTACCGTTTTGCAGAGCTTTGCGTAGCACGACTACACAAATTCCTCCCACCCCTAACAATTTCCCATGACTCTGAGATCACACTAGCAAAGCTCAACTGGTCCGAGCACTCATACGAATCTATTTCTCTGTGGAAAAGCATTTTCAAGATGAAACTATTTCCTTTCTTGGTAAGACTCTTTTCTGCAGAAATCCCCTCCCCCCTCTCTTTCATTTCTGTATTCTCTAATTTAGTTATATATGAAGTCACGTAGTGAGCAACAACAACAGAGTCTGCAGAAAATTGTACATCCACATTTGCATTCCACGTCTTGAGGCTAACAGGGTTGTAGTCATTTATTTACTTTGAAGCCTCTTCTCTTCTGAGATTACATGTATTTCTTTATGATTTCCATGTCAGTGTATGTCTGAGTGAAAACAAAAGCTGTTCACTCTTCCTTCAGAAATAACAGGTCATGGAATCTAAAAAAAGTTTGTGTAAAATGTTCCTTTGCAGCTGTATTTTCGCAACATTACTTCCGACATCTATGAGTTTGAAATCATAGAACTTGTTTTCTCAAGCTCTTTTCATCATTGTCTTTTGAGATGGCACATGTCACATACTGTACTATGAAACTCAAGACAAACTCCTCACTGTCTGTTCCAAATTTTGGTGCATATTTTACCCATAATAGCATGTGAATATGAGGAGCACCTCTGGCGTGGTCCTCTTTATGCCAAAATAAACCAGTTATTTCACAAAGAGGAGGGTTTCTATTGCTGTAAATGATAGACATCATGACTTGAAACCTTTGATTGAAATATCTCCAAACATTTGATAGGATCTAATGGGTAATGTTCTGGAGCAGTCTTCACTTTGATGTCCTTTATGTATGAGTTTGCCTCTTGCAAGAATTCAAGTAGGTCATCCGACACATACTCAGCACAACTGAGAGTTAAAAACCAAAGAGGTTCTCCTAGGTTTCTCAACATGCATTTCAGCTCACCATGATGACAAGACCAATACTCATTGGCGCCTTTTGCTTCTTTCATTTGAAAGAGAGCAATAGCATCACCAATAATCTCTTTAGAATGCAGTATTCCCTTTTCAATCTGACCTCTTGTTGATGATGTGTCATCCTCCATATGTGTTATGTCTTGAAAAACATCTATATTTTTAATATACATATTTTGTGTACCAGATATATTGTTGCTTTTTTTTTTAGTTTACTAAGATCCACTAACTCTTGCCATATTTTTTTTCTCTTGGAAGAGACTTCATTGACTCAAATAATAAGGGCTTCTTCAATTTCTACCTGCGCCCATACGGTTTCAATATTCTGCTAGAAGTCTAATGGCAAGTACACAACTCTACCTTTAAGACCTTTCTGTAACTCTGTTGGAGGTAAATTCCCTGTCTTTGGCTCTATATGAACTACAGCTTGGAATAGATGTGTACATTGGATTAGAATTGATTCACAAACATTTAAATCTTGAAGTGCTTGTGGGATTGGAACTCATTCTAACTTGTGGACTGCTCTAGTTGGCATTTCATTGTCCTCCAACTTATCATAACTGTACTTACATATAATTTGCTGTGTGGAACAATCAGTGCGTTCCTCTACAAATAAATAAGCTGCAAATTAAAGCCACTTATTTATGTTCTCTTTTTTTAGTTTTTGAAGACACAAGAACATAATGAGTTTGAGTTTTGTAGTGAGTGTGTCAACAAAATATCCAAACACAGTTCGTTCTCTCTGAACAAACTGTTCTTGAATGTTATCCATATATTGCCTGTGTCCTCTTTACCTACACTTCTATTGAGGACCAAAGAAATGAAACTAAACATCATCATGAACTTTTTCTACCTCTGTTGCTGTACCATGCAAAATATTTATATTTGCTTTTCCTAAACACAGTGCTGAAAGTTTGACATAGTAAAACTTCCTAACTAAAGTTTGCATTTTAGAGAGGTAAACTGCTAACAATATGAAGTGATGAAAGGTTCTTTGATAGAAAGGCTAGTGAATGTCCCGTTAAATTTGAATACTTCCTTACTTTGGATTGATCCCATCCTTGCAAAACTCCTATTTTCTGTTTTTCACTTTTGTATGGAAAGTTACATAGGAAATTTCTCAATGTATTATTAGATTCCTTCCAAACACTATAAACACTGCCGTCAGTTCCATATATATACACAGGCCTGTATATGCATTTCCTGTACCTCTTCAGCTATCACTTCCTGTACATTTCTAGGTATCATCAAATCTTTTGCAATAGGACTACAAACCCTAATCTCATAATATCGTCCAGATTCTTCAACTGCATGCACCTTGTTCTCTTGCAAGTAGCTTTCCTCATTAAAGAAAGGCTCACTACTAGAAGTATGTCTCCATTCACCACTGAAAACTTTGCAAAAGTTACTTCTATTGAAAATCCTTTTCCTTTGGCTTCTTTTCCTCATTGACAACACTATTTTATCCAGTGTCCTCATTCTGTTTACAATCAAAATGAACAGCTTCCTTTTTGAGAGCAAAGGCCTTATCAACTACATACTCAACACATTCCTTTTGTATGACTGCTTCTCTTCTTCTTTATGCATCGTCATAGTTCTTTTTAGATTCTGAATTAATCTACCACAGAACATTCTAACTTTGATATCCTTAAACTGTATGATTTTTTTACTCTTCATTTCTTCCGGGTTTTCTCTTTTCCTAGTTGATCTCAAACTTTGTTTTTTATATACTTGATTTTGCTGACTTTCCAGCAGTGCACATACTATTGTAGGAAATGCCTTTGTTCTCTGACAGCAGCTCTTTTCTCTTTCACCACTTTCTCAGCCTTTTCCCCAATTTTTTAATCAGTTGTGAGGAGATAGTATCCTTGCTTCTGTTTATTTCTTTTTTCACATTTTGATGGCATTGCAACTGTCTGTATGTAACTAGAAAATGATGCCTGAAAAGAAAAGACATAAGCACATTTACCTTTTAATTGCATACTATCAGATTACATATTTGAAGTATTTAACTACCAACATTAACAGTTTTCTTATTATAATATAGCTAACATTGCTCTATTAAGTTTCATGTGCATTTCTGTGAGTCTTTATCTGTGTCAGTGTATGCGTTAGTCTCTCAGTGGGTATACTACCATATCCATTACTGTGTTCCTATGTATCTCCAAATGCTTAAAAGACTCCTTGTTTCGATGACTGACTAGGGTGTGTCAGTACTTCACTACATATCTGAGTGAGTTTAGGAGGTGAACTGTAGAAGTGCCATCAAATGTTTGAGTGAGTGTGCCAGTATGCGACTGTCTGTTTTACCTCTATCAGTCTGTGTATGTAAATGACTGAACAAATAGCTCAGGGCCTGTGTTGGTGAATACAGGGTATGTAACTTTGTCTGCAAATGCCTTTGATTGTGCTCTATACATAACTAGTATCTGAGCCTGTAAGTGAATGCATAAGTGCCTCTGTAGTGTCTGCCTGCATGAGACAGAGATTGTATGCTTTTGAGATCATGTATGTCCCTTGCATTATGGGTAGTATACTGTATGTAGTACTTGGCATAGGGGTCTTCAAGTACAAGTAACTTAGTGACACCTAAAAGGACATCGCTTACCTTTTAAGCACAAAACACTGTGCAACAGCCTATCTCAGAGGTGAGTTATGTACAAAGGTATTTTTAAGACCTGGAGAAGGGCTTTTTCATGCCAAGTCTAGTTGCCACTAAAGGCTCCAAGATACCCTCTGCAGTAGTAGTACTCAGGGAACAATGCAGACATACCCTCTGCAGTAATATGCCTGATCCTTGTTTGTAGACTACTTGACTGGATGTATGACTAGATTGTATCAGAACTTTGCTGAATACATTAGTAAGTGTAGTAGTATACCTGTAGGAGTGCCATCACATGGTTAACTAAGCGTACCAGTATGTAATTCTATGTTTAACATACTCAATGACTCACTAAATCTATATGTAAGTGGTGAAAAAATAGGTCAATGCTTCTGTTGGTCAACACATGGGTATGTAAGTGTGTCTGTAACTGCCTTGGATAGTGCTGGAAACATAACTAGTATCTGAGCTGGTGAATGAATACACAAGTGCCTATGCATCATATCACTGCATGAGAGACAGACTCTATACATTTGCGTACAATGCGACACATGTATCAAAATTGGAAACTGCGATTACCTGATTGCAATTTTCTGAGAATCGCAAATGGATCATTGCAATTTCTAATGTATGAAACTCTATGAGTTTTAAATACCGATTCGTAGTGGGTCGCAAACCGACTTACCTCATTATTATCAATGAGGTAGATCGCATTTTGCGACCCTCTAGGAATCAAAAAAATCACAGGGATGGTGGCCTGCTGTGGTCAGCAGACCACCATGTCTGTGATCGCTTTTAAATAAAGTAATATTTTTTTGTAAAACAGTCTGTTTTCCTTAAAGTAAACGGGATGCTTCACAGAAAGAAAAACAAAACATTTTCCTTTCACTTTTTAGGAGCAGGCAGTGGTCCGTGGGACCACTGCCTGCTCTTGAAAAATGCTTTTACAAACAATCACAAAGTGGAAGGGGTCCCCTGGGGACCCCTTCCCATTTGCAAATGGGTTACCACCTGCTTGAAGTAGATGGTAAAAGGAAAATGTTTTGCGACCGCATTTTGGTTGCAAAACATTAATTCATACCGATGCGATTCGATATTGGGGAGGGACGCACTGAACACTCCCCTTCCTAATACTGAATCACAAAAGTCAATTTGCGATTCGCGAACAGGTTACTAAATCGCAATTTGTATTTGATGCATGCGAAAAGCCTATTTTGCATTCACAAAATGGCCGATTTTGCGAATCGGCCCGTTTACAAACTAAAAAAGGCTTAATGCATGTGTCCCAATGTATGTTACTTGTATTATGGGTGGTATACTGTACGTAGTACTTGGCATTGCGGTCTCCAAGTGCATGAGTACTTAGTGAAACTGAAAAGGACATCTCTTACCTTTTAAGAGCAAAGCACCTTGCATTCTGGCATATGTACAGCTTATCTCAGAGGTGAGCTCTAAAAGGTGGATTTAAGACTTGGCGAAAGGCTTTTTCATGCCACATCCAGCTGGCATTAAAAGTGCACAGATAACTTTTGCAGTAGTAGGCATGACCCATGTTTATAGAACTGCTTGACAGGGTGTGTGAGTTGCTTGTATCAGTACTTAGCTGCATAGCTAATTAAGTGGAAGATTACTCCCATAAGAGTGCCATCAGATGTTTAAGTAAGTGTGCCAGTATGTGATTGTCTGTATAACTAACTCTATGGCTCACTAAATCTGTTTGTAAGTGGCTGAAGAAATAGCTCATTGCCTTCGTTGGGAAGACAGGGGTATGTAAGTGTGTCTGGAACTGCTTTTGATAGTGCTGGAAACATAACTAGTATCTGAGCATGTGAATTAATGCATAAGTGCCTTTACACTGTCTGATAGTGTGAGACAGACTCTATGCATTTTAAAACATGTATATCACTTGCATTATGGTTGATAAACCGTATGTAGTACTAGGCATATGGGTCTAAAAGTGCACAAGTAACTTAGTGAAACTCAAAACAACACCTCTTACTTTTTGTGCAACGAGCTTTATAGCAGGCCTATACAGCCTATCTCAGAGGTGAGTTATATGTTCTAAAACGAGGGCTACAGACTTAGCAAAGAGCTTTTTTATGCCAAGTTGAGCTGGCACTAAAAGTGCCCAGACACCTTCTACAGTAGTGGGTCTGACCTAAAAATACATACTCTCTCCAGTAGTAGGCAGGCTTCACCCATGTTTGAAGAACTACTTGCCTGCATGGGTGACTAGGATGTATCAGTACTTGGCTACATATCTGAGTGAGTGTCTGAGTCCAGTTGTAGGACTGCCATCAGATTTGTAAGTATAACTAACTCTATGGCTCACTAAATCTGTATGTAAGTGGCTGAAGAAATAGCTCATTGCCTTCGTTGGGAAGACAGGGGTATGTAAGTGTGTCTGGAACTGCCTTTGATAGTGCTGGAAACATAACTAGTATCTGAGCATGTGAATTAATGCATAAGTGCCTTTACACTGTCTGATAGTGTGAGACAGACTCTATGCATTTATACTGTTTTAGTAACTCTATGGCTCTCTAAATGTGTATGTAAGTGGCTGAATGAATAGCTGAGTTCAGGGGTTAGTAAATACTTGAGTTTGTAACTGTGTCTGCAAATGTCTTTGATACTGCTGGATACATAACTAGTTTCTAAGTATGCCAGTGAATGTATATGTGGCTCTGTCCTGTCTCGCTTAGTGAGAGAGAGACTCTATGGTCTTAAGAACATGTATGTCACTTGCAGTACAAGAATACAGACAGGCTCTGCAGTAGTAGGCCATCGCTAGGTTTTATTCGTACTTGCTATATATCTGAGTGAGTTTTGGAGAATATTTAACTAGGCCTAGGGGTCTCAAACACACATTTGACTGACTGAGACTTTAAAGTGCACACCTTCTAGCCACCCAGTACTCTGCCCTATTGCATACGTACACCATACCTATGGGGTAACATATATAGTAGAAGGGAAGGTTAAAGTTTGGCAAGATAAATGTCAACTCAACCTTGCAGTAAAATAGCAGAAGCATGCCCAACACACATATTTAGGTCTGCTTGTCTGCATAAGTGATTAGCAGTATCACTACTTCTGTACATATCTAAACAAATCTATCAGTTCCTCTCTGGTTGTGTCACTAGATGTGTAAATGAGTATGTAGCTATATGACTCATCTTACAATCTCTATGGGTCTTAATATGTGTATGTAACCGCTTGTATGGATTGCTTCCTGGCTGTATTTGTGAGCACTGGGGTATATAACTGTGTGCAACTGGCTCTCTTACTGTGCGATTTATAAGTGCTGTATCACATGTGACTGAGTGTGTAACTGCCTCTGGTCCTCTCTGACTGGCGGTATGAGTACATCTATTTTTTTCTTATTGGATATATGTGAGTTGCAGTATGGGTGTAATACTACATGTAAAATTGGAGATAAAGGTCTACATGTACACACAAATGTCACTAAACTTAAAAGTACATTTAACTAGAAAGCACTCTGTCCTATTGCCTACCTACAGCCTACCATGCAAATGAGTTATATGTAATTGCTGCTGCATACATAATTTCTGAAAAGATATGTCACTAAATATCTACATACCTCAGTCTCTGTGCCTGATTTAGATTTCGGCAGTGACAGATATCCCATCCGCCGAAATATAAATCCCTTAGAATATTATGTGATTTATATTTCGGCGGATGGGATATCCGCCACTTTTGTGACTGACTAACCCGTTAGTTGAAATCTAAATTAGGCCCTCTGTCTGACAGACTACATGAGTAATAATTGTTTCCTACATATGTGTAACACAATTAGTGAAACATAGCATAGTTAACTATAACTTTGGACTCTCAAACTACACCTGTAACTCAGTATTATTTTAAACAGCATATCTTACTATCTAAACACATACAAACCTGCCCTATAACTTACAAACAGCCACCCTAAATGGTATCTTATAAATAACTGCCACGTTTCACAGATTCATGTGTTATGTACTGCTCCAGTGCATGTTTTACCTTTCAATTCTGTGACTTGTAGTCCTCTTTTAAAATAGAATAAAAAATACTACAAGTCACAGAGTTCAAAGAAAAACATTTGTTTTGAGTAGCACATCATTAATGGACCTCTAAAACTTTTCAGAGTTTCTGCTACATTGCTAACTATAAATTAAAAGCTTAGCAAGCAGTTATTTATTCTAAATAAAGAATGCAGTAGAACATCAAGGACCAGATATAAGGCCATTAAGTTTAGCAAATTGTCAATTGCGCAAAATTGTGGCTCGCAATTTGCGACTCGCTAACTTAATGTACCACAGTGTCTCATATACTGTTTGCGATTCCCAATAGGCTTGCAAATTGCATGCCTCATGAATATTAATGAGGCTGTCGCAATTTACGACCCTATTGGTAACGGCTAGCGCTCCCAGGGATGGTGGCCTGCTGGGGTCAGCAGCCCACCATGTCTGGGACTACTTTTAACCCCTTGGGCGCGGCCGCGATTCTGCGACTGTGCGGCACTTTTAATGAGTAGGTGGGTTCATGACGGCCCCCAGCCGTCATCAGCACACGAGCACTGTGATGCATGACGGCTGCGGGCCGTCATCAGCATGGAAGGGGTTAAATAAATCAGTTTTTTAAAAATGCAGCCTTTTTTTTTTAATGGAAAATGGGATGCATTTAAAAAGACAAATTTAACTTTTCAGTTACATTTTTTAAGGGCAAGCAGTGTTCCCTAGGACCACTGCCTGCTCCTAAAAATATTTACGCAACCATTCACAAAGGGGAAGGGATCCCCTGGGGACCCCGTCCCCGTTTGTGAGTGGTTTACCACCTATTTGAAGTAGGTGGTAAACTGGGAGTATTTTTAAGCCCCAAATGCGGTTGCAAAACAACAGTACATGGCATGGTGATTTGCTATTAGGAAGGGACGCCTCTTTCTAATAGCGAGAGTCGCAAATGCTATTTTGCAAGTCAGTGACTTGCAAAATAGAATTTGTACATGCCTGGAACCTTTTTTTGTAGTCGCAAATGGGCCAATCTCTCGTTTGCGGCTGCAAAAAAGGGTTATACATCCGGCCCCAAATGTACAATATATAGCAACACAGTGTTAAGCAACCTCCCACACATCTAGCCTCAATCTGGACAATCACATACTAACACACCCAGAAAGAACTTACTCACCCATTAACAAATACATAAAAACAGTCACCCAACCACTCATAGATCGTCTCATACAGTTAGAATACTTTTCTGTATATCATGCTCACTTTTACCAACATCATATAAACATCTACCTTTTCAAACACCTTTTTTTTAAAGTTCAATCTTTTTTTTTTACATACCTGAAAATTGAGTTTGTTGGTCAAATACTTTTCTGTTCTTATTAGATAGATGCAACTGTCATGTGTTTCCTGCATGGCCCATGGTAGTTTTCCCTATGTTAGCATACCTGTACACATTGAAGGCCTCTCAATCCATTGCACCTTTTACTATATAAACACACCTGCCTCTGTACCACATTGTACTTTCACACGGAACTTGCATATATTTATGTGTCCTTTTCTTTTCCTGGGATTTAGTCTGAACACCACCAGCAAGGTCAAACAATAACCCCTTGTTATTCTTACTGGCCAGGCACTAGTACCTAGACATAACACAAGAATGCAGCTTTTGTTTAAGCACACACAAGTCCTATCATATAGATGAGTACCTAATCCACCAGGGAACACATGGAACAAGAGTTCTGAGGCAAGAGCACTGCGTCTGTTGAGATGTAGAGCGTCCATCTGGGATGTATGTCGTTACAACGCATGCTTTTTCCACGCATGCCTTTACAACGACTTGCATTGGGGGGCGCTGTGAGGTAATATGAATTTTTATGGTCAATTGTGTCCCCTAACGTAGACCCCAACGGCTCCATGTACGTGCTTCAAGTACATGTATGTTCCCTCCACAACCAGCTATTAAGACGCAAATACATTTGCGTCCAACGTTAACATGTCCTCTTTCAGATCCACCATGAATGGATCGATTATTCCGTTCCTAAGTATGCCGTGCCATCGTCTTTACATGGTGCACTTTCACGTTTTCCTGGCTCTGGCGAGCTAGGCCCTGATTCCTGCCATCGAGCTCCTTCTGCCTTCTGCCTCTGAAAGCTGCAGCCTGGATCTGCATCCATGACCCTTGCCTTACTCCCTGTGCGGCGAGCGGTGCCCGGCTCGGCCTGCTTGCCTGCCAAGACCGTATACAGCCTTCAAGTTATCTGCTCCGCTCCTCGAAAATACATTCCTGTCTAGAGATTTAGGTAAACACCTCCCCAGCTGCAGAGCAAAGGGCCCGGCCTTTTCTGTCTCCGTGCAAGTAATTCATTGCTCCCGTTACCATGGTAGGCCCATGGCCCCTCGCATTACATGCAGACACGTAGTCACATATGCACGCACTAGCAGTCAGTATAGAATAGCCTCTGCCCGAGAGACCTTTCCTTCTAGATAATACAGTTCCTCAAACACAAGATATCAGATATGATTTGGGTTTAGGTTGTTCTGACACGCCAGACTTCTGTCTCCTTTCTTGGAGCTAAATGTCAAGTCCCCGTCACCCTCCAGTTCCACGTCAATCACACGTCATGCTGCTGCGCGCGCATCTCTGCCAATATTTCTGCTGACACTGCAGGATTCTTCTATGGATCCACCCACCTGTTACACTTTTCTGTGACGTTTCTAGCACACACCTCCGTGTACGCCCTTGTGCACGCCTTCTGTTACGCACATGTGTTCTTATCTCATTTCTCTCAGCTGTTACGCCTTCTGTATCCATCACCACTGTATGCACTGACTATATATATTGTACTCTGTTAATAAAGCATTGTCTATCCCTTCCTGAACCCTCGTGGTGATGGAACACGATACCTGGTTCGAACCAATTCCATTTTATGGAATAAAACCCTTAGAAACTCAGATGCCACGGACTCTGCCTCTTATTTATGATTGAGCTATTTTATTGAACTTTACCGCATAGAAATTCCGCATAGGTAAACTTTATTTACCACATAAATTGGCGCCCGAATAGGGACCCCTCCCCCACCTTACGCGCCGGCGGTGCGTTGCAGGCCTAGCCCCCTGCCACAGCCGTGACGGACGTTTACGCGTACCCGCAGGATTTCCTATATCTCCCTCAGGCCAACGGAGGTGACTGAGGCTGCGATCGACACCCAGACGAGGCGGTGAGGAGTGCGGAGGATCCCGACCAGAGCCCAGCCGAGAGAGCAAGGTCCGAGGTGTTCAGAGGCCCACCAGTTCCGAAGTACCTACGTCACGAGTCGAGTCGAGTCCAGTCCAGTCCAGTCCAGTGTCGAGTCCAGTTCAGTGTCGAGTTTCCGAGGCCTTCCGTTCCGTGCTTCCCGGTGAGTACCGTTGCTGGGGACGCATCTAGACGGGTGCATTAATTTGTGTCCGGTCAAGACGGGTTTGGGTACGCAGACCCGGTCTGCACTGTTTAGCAGTGTATCTGTACTGTTTAGCAGTATATCAAGTATCAAGTTATCAAGTTATTGTCCGTTCCGAAGTGTTTTAATGTGTTTTAATGTCGTGGTATGAGTGATTGTTTGATCTTCATTACTGTGTTTACTGTATTAGTTGTGTTCAAGTCCGAGTAAGTATCAAGTATCAAGTATCAAGGTTCAGAATGCCGTTATTCTCTAAATTAAGACAGATAGGAACTAGAAAAGGGATACTCGAGGAAGCTGTTCCCATCCCACCCAGGGACACTCCCGGCTATTTCATGTACCACAAGCACGGCCTAGATGCCGTATTATATCTCGACTTATGGGTGGATTACACTAAGGATTTAGCAGAGAATCAGAGATGGCCCGTTACAGGGACATGGGATGCCGAGTGCATCATGAGAGCAGAGGAAGCATTATGGAAAAAGAAAGCCAGACAGTCACAGAAAGATGCCATTGAATTATGGCGTAAAGAATCACATAGACGCACAGAGAAAGCACTCAGAAAAGCAGAGAAAAGTAGAGAGGATTCTGAAAAAGCCAAAGAAAAGGAACTACTAGAAGAAGGAGAACGAGTTAGAATGGAACAACACGATAGACGTAGTAATGCTATTATGACAGGATTGTATCCAGTCCTGGCCGAGGGCCTGCCCAAGGCGACCCCGGAAACACCGAAAAATCTGCCCCCTCCACTGGTTCCGACTAAATTACGTCACAAGACCGCAGCAGAGATTTTCCTTTCTTCCTATTTAGATGATGTAGCACCCGCATACACCAATGTACATGCCCGTGTACCACCTGCTGACGGTAACCCGGCCCCTGATGATCAGCCTCCAGGTCCGCAACAGCTTACCCCTCCCGGTCCGCTTCCTGCACCCTTACCTGTTATTCCCCCCGGTAATACTTTTGGGCCTGGCGCGGCCCAGGCCCCAACGCAGTTACCGCAAGTACCGACCCTACAGCCAGTTCATGCTCAGGCCTCCACTACAGGAGGTGCTACAGGAGGTTACCGTACTCCGCCACCAGTACAGCGATTAACTGTCAGAGAACTAGCAATGCAACGTACTCCGAAACCAGCCACAATTGAAAGGCTTAAAGAATATCTCACAGACTGTAGATATGATCCAATACCAGGCCAAGACGGTTGCATGATACTAGCCTCAATACGTATAAGACGTGCTGCAAACTTTTTAGTTCTATTTCCAGGAATGGCAGACTATCTAGACAGGATATATCATTTTGTTCAGACTGGGGAGGGTCAGGAATGTATTCAAGAGGCCATGGCACACCAGAAAGTAGACACTCAAGGTTTAATATTAAGATTCCTCATAAACTGTTTCATAAGAGAACGAGACCAGCCTGGTGTAAATAAAGACTAGATGGAGGTACTAACTACATGGGGTCAGAATATTGCAGACGGAAAACATGATAGACAGAAAAGTATAGAGCACATGTACAGAAAAATCCGTAAGGAAATAACAGTATTTCATGAAAGACATAAAGCTGAAAGTGAAGAAGATGCTGACAAGAATGAATCCTCACAGGAGGATGAGCCAGAACATACAAAAACAATAGCATATGTAGGAAAGGGTAGACCCTTTAATAAAAGGTTACGCCCGGAAAGCAAGAGACTTTTTCACTCTGCTATGTCAAACCTGAGGAGTCCTGAACATCTATTTCAGGCTACTGATAGAATACTCCAAGAACGAATGGGGTACCATGTACTCAATTCCATGGATGAACAAGAATTAGCCAGGTCAGCAATACAATGGGCTGACAATTCCGATAAATATAATGATGACGCATTAGCGCAAACCTTTTTGAATCTTTCCCCAGACGAACAGCGACTAGCTGGTATGTACATGATACAACACCTCCTTACGTTGTATAAAAGCCAACATTCTGATCCAGGTCCCCTACATGATGTACTAATAGAGTTACTCATGAATAAATGGAGAGGCCTAGGTACCGATTTAATTAAAGTAATTTTAGAACATCGACACAGATATAGTGCTTTCCTGAATCCACAGTTTGTTTCAGCTCCACCCCCAGAAAGGAAAATGTTTTACATAGACAGACAGAATCCCTTGCGAGAAGTACATCCAGTCAGGAATGATGATAACACCCTTACACGTGTGTATGTATACACGCCTATAACTAAAATGGAATTATTGGAAATGAAGAAAATAGTGCCCAGTCATGATAAAGACCCTGCAGGTTTCCACCGTGAAATCAAAGACATGTTACTCATGGGAGATTATACCTATCCCGACATTATGAAAATATTGAAAGTATTATTGCCTGCCGGTATTTACGAGAAACTCAAAGAAAAAGAATGGGAGGTGGGAGACACAAAGATTGATTGGGCTGCATTAGAAAATGAAGAAACGACCCGTACCCCAGGTTTAGGGCTTGGGGATAAAACTAAAGCATTACCAGGATTGTTAGTACAGGTTTTACCACGTTTGTTAGCAACTAAAAAGGAGGACTGGGATGCAATCTCGGCCTGCAAACAGAAACCCGATGAAGACACTAGTGATTTTTATTCCCGATTTGAGAAATGTTTTATTATTAATAGTGGCCTGAAAGCAAGTAGCGAGTCATACCCACACCTTTTTGTATCTAAATTGGTCGAGAATTCCCTGCCCCAAGTTAAGAATCGTGTACTGAAAGTCGAGAGCACATGGCAAGCAAACACGCCTTCCCAAATGTTACAAATGTTACAGTACCACCAGAACAGAATTAGAGAAGAACATGATCACGAACGAAGATGTATGAAAGACACGAAAATGAAAATGTTAGTTGCTCAGTCAGTTCCAGCTGACGGTCAGAAAAAGGGCATGACACAGTCCAATAATTCAGCAGCTCCTGTTAAAGGGACATGCAACTATTGTAAACAGCCAGGTCACTATGTAAACGATTGTGCAGTTTTGAAACATAATATATCCACAGGTAAAACTAAAGAGAGACCGCGTCAACTAGACAGGACCAGGCCCAAAAACATGTTCCACAGAATGTACAGCCCATCCATGCTCCACAACAGACAGTACAGACCGTAGCGGTCCCACAGCCACAACCGATTGCCGCAACGCAACATGCAACGCAGCAGATGTACCAATATGCACAAACTGATTATCCCGATTATCAGCGATACACATGAAACAGCCTAGAGAGGGAGGTTGGCTTGCCTCTTATTGAGGTTCCTGTAGATCAAGAGGGTCCTTACGTACATAGTCAGGTATTAGGGAAAGATAGAAAGTTTTTGATTGACACAGGGGCAAGCAGAACGACAATCAGTCACGACGAGGTTCCAGGGGCACCCCTCTCAGGCTCACAGAATGTTTCCCTTGGATTTTCAGGAAAACCTATTGTTAATGAAGTATCGAAACCAGTCCCCCTTGCAGTTGGTCCATTGTCACGTACTACAGATTTGTTGCTCACGAAATCATGTCCGGAAAACTTGTTAGATATCAAGACACTGAAAGCTCTAGGAGCTGTAATTTGCTGTTCTCCGGAAGGAGTCAGACTGTTTTTACGTGACTTTAAGGGTCACTATGTGTTGAGAGATATTGATCCTAGATTACAGAATGTTCCTGCACATTTATGGGCACAAGGCCCCACTGATGTAGGTTGTATGCATATTACACCATATCGAGTTACACTCAAGCCAGGTGTTGTTTTGCCACAAATCCGACAATACAAGTTACCTCCAGATGCTGTAGTGGCTTTACTGAAAATAATTGACGAGCTACTTGCACAAGGAGTGGTTGTAGAAACCGACTCAAATCTATGTAATTCCCCTATCATTCCGATTCTTAAACGTACTGATCCGAATGCACCTCCAGTTTATCGATTAGTGATCGATTTACGAGAATTGAATAAATGCATTGTACCACAATATCCCGTGGTCCCAGATATTTCGTCCCTATTGACAGCTATTGATTCCGAAGCAACGTTCTTTTCTGTAATTGACCTGAAGAACGCCTTCTTTAGCGTCCCTATTGATCCGGAAAGCCAATACCTTTTCGGATTCTGTTTAAATGGCCGTAGCTTCAAATTTGCACGCGCACCTCAAGGATTCACAGAAAGCCCCAGCATCTATAGCAAAGCATTGAAAAGACAACTTGACAGTATTCACTTGCCTGCTAACACTGCCCTACTTCAGTATGTCGATGATCTACTGATCACCGCCCAAAGTGAACCAGAATGTGAACAAGCATCACTGACAGTTTTGTATTTCTTGGCTGACAAGGGACACAAGGTGTCTCCTTCGAAGCTACAATTCTGTGCCCAGCAAGTGGTGTACCTTGGGCACTTGCTGTCCAAGAGGGGGAAACAGCTAACACCTGACCGTATCCAGTTAATTGTAAATATGTCACAACCCAAGACACAAAAGGAGGTACGGGCCTTTATAGGCCTCACTTCTTACTGCAGACAATGGATCCCTCAGTATGCATTTTTAGCCAAGCCACTCATACAGTTGACAACTCAGGAGGCAGCGACATCGACTGTCCTCCCTTGGACTCAGGAACATACACATGCTTTTGACGACTTAAAGAAAGCCTTATGTCAAGCACCAGTTTTAGCAACGCCATGTTACAGTAAACCTTTTACACTCTTTGTCACAGAACGCGAAGGTACTGCATTATCAGTACTCACCCAGGATCAAGCAGGTTCACACAAACCGTGTGCTTATTTTTCTAGTACATTAGATCCAGTAGCCCAGGCCCTGCCTGCATGCTTGAAATCAGTAGCAGCGACAGCTCTAGCAATTAGACAAAGCGATGCCATAGTGTTAGGACATCAATTGACAGTACAAGTTCCACATTCCGTGGAAGTTCTTTTAAACCGTACACAGACTCAGCACTTGACTATAGCACGACTGACAGGTTATGAATTGACATTGTTCCAGCCACACATAGAAATCAGACGTTGCAATACATTGAATCCAGCTACACTTTTGCCACTAAGTGAGACAGACCCTTTGGCACATGATTGTGTTGAAGTCATTACCATTACGACGAAACCCAGACAAGACTTGACAGACACCGCATTACCAGATCCAGACCTGACACTTTATGTGGATGGTTCATGTATGAGAACAAGTACAGGAGAGTTAGTAGCCGCATATGCAGTAACAACAGAAACTGAAGTCATAGAAACAAATCGCATTGACACCCTGTCAGCCCAAGCAGCAGAGCTCATCGCTCTGACTCAAGCTTGTATTCGAGCCAAGAATAAGAAGGTCAACATATACACAGATTCCCGTTATGCCTTCGGAGTTGTACACGACTTCGGAGTCCTCTGGCAAGAAAGAGGGTTTTTAACTTCTCACGGTGCCAAGATCCAGCACGGTCCCCTCATTCAAGCTCTGTTAGAAGCAATACATTTGCCTACAGCCATAGCTATCATAAAATGCAAAGCACATACGAAAGTTACAGATACCATTTCCCAGGGTAACGACCTGGCAGACCGAACAGCCAAGCATACAGCTCAGACTCAGACTCACACAACTGACATGACAAAGACAATGGTCCCGACACCGACACATTGCATGACAGTTAAGGATCCTGCCCTAGATGTAATTGACATACAGACACATGCTACACCAGACGAAATCAAGAAATGGACTGAACTAGGAGGGATCCAGACAGAACAGGGATGGATGACGAAGGGAAAATCCACATGGTTTCTCCCCGACTCTATGGTTCAAGTTATCATTAACACAGTACATAGTCCTGCACATTTAGGAGAAAAAGCCATGTTAGACAGTATTCAAAACCTTTGGTTCAATAAACATTTACGAGCAGCAGCAAAACAGAAAGTGCGTACTTGCATGATCTGTTGTCAGTTCAACCCAGGTAAAGGCATTTCCGTAGAGCAAGGTGGATTTCATCCTCCCGATCACCCTTTTGAAGTCCTCCAGATGGATTATATCCAGATGGAACGTTGTCGAGGATTCAAATATGTCCTCGTAGTTGTATGTGCACTTTCCCGTTGGACAGAAGCATATCCAGTCCCAGATTACACTGCTCCGACCACTGCCAAGCAGCTGGTACGTGAATTTTTCCCCAGGTATGGTTTGCCTCGTATCGTGTACTCAGATAATGGTCAGCCATTCTCGTCCGAGCTCATGAAGCAGGTATCACTCCTGCTAGGTTATCAGTGGAAGTTCCACTGTGTCCGACATCCCGAAGCAGCAGGTCTCGTAGAGAGACATAATCAGACCCTGAAAATACGTCTCGCCAAGATATGTAGAGAGAAAGGCGTTGACTGGATAGTAGCTTTACCAGTTGCACTCTTTTACATGAGAATGATCGCACACTCTCGAACAGGGCTATCCCCGTACGAGGTGGTCTTTGGCAGGCCACCGAATATGTGGGGGACGCCTCTGCCTCGTAAAAATTACAGATGTTGACTGTAATATGCTGACAGATTACCTTGCTTCCTTGATGTCTGCACTACAATCATGTCGTTCACAGGTCGCTGCAGCCTTTCCCGACAACACCGAGGTGAAGCCACACAAGATCGTCCCCGGAGAATACGTTTTTATCAGGAACTTCGACAGGAGAAGTCCGCTGGAGCCCCGCTGGCAGGAGCCGAAGCATGTTTTACTAACCACAAGGACAGCAATCAAGGTGGAGGGCCGTAAGGGCTGGCTCCACTCGAGTCATGTAAAAAGACACTATGGACTGCCGCCAAAGCCAGACTCCCAGCCCTGCCCCCTTCCAGAGACTGATACTAAACTCCCCCTGGTAGAGAAAACTCCTTCTCAAAAATTTCGCATGAAGTTGAGGTCTAGCAAGTCAGACAGTTTAATTGTTTAAGTCCTCCCCTAGGTGAATCGGTTAGACAAGTTCCTGACATGTACCCGTTAGACCCCAATAGAGAGAGAGATAGACAGAAACAGCTCAAGAAACGTGAATATTGTAAATCTCTCCGTAGTCACTGCATTGTGACATTATTGATTATGTTTTTTCTGAGTCTTATGATTATTGCTGCTAGTATATTGCTACACATATACTTTCCTATTTTCACACGTGCACATTCTTCTTCAAATGACACTGTCGAGCACACTTTCAGTGAATTACCCCCGCACGAGTTATCTTACCGACTTGCGCTGCGCAATAATACCTTTATCAGTATGTTACATCATTCCCATCAGACCAGCAATGCTACCAATTGTTGGATATGTGGCCGACTCCCTCCCTATCAGAAATACAAGGGAGTTCTGCCTCTCTTTCCGTATCCGTTCACACACAATGGTTCCTGTGGTGCATGGTTTAGTTTAATAAATTCTTTAGATTCTGATTCCATAGTTTACCAAGGCAATTGGGTATGGGGAAACCTGAACACAGTTTTGCATAAAGTATGTTTCCCTGACAAGGAGGGTCTTCCCCAAAGGACAGGGACCGATCTAGAAAATGAAGTATATGGATTAGGTAATTTTACACTTAACCTCATGATTCTGAATGTCCAGTCCGATACAAAACCAGACTTACCCGCTATGTCAGTATTACCAGTCAAAGGTGAATTATGTGTCAGAAAGAATGGTTCAGTACACCTAGGTCATAGTAAGTGTACTACTGTGATCGAATTCAGTGATAAAGGCAAGTCTACATTTAAAGCTTCCCGTCATTCCTATTTCATTTGTGATCACACAGCATATATACGCTTACCTCTAGATTGGGATGGTACTTGTTACATTGCATTCCTTCTGCCACCCGTTTTCCTAGCCCCCCCTGATTATCATAGGGACTCCCATCTAGTACACAGTAGATTCAAGAGAGATCTCCCGATTGTCGACTATACTGAAACAGCATGGGAGCAATACACAGACTTTAATAAAGGTTTCTTTCCCTATTTAGGTACTGTCTTTAATAGTAAACTGATACGTAAATTGACCAGAACCCTTGAAGCATTAGTGAATGAAATTACTTCCGCCCTAGGCAACTTAACAGAGGAACAGTCTGCTATGAGACTTGTCGTTCTTCAAAATCGTCTTGTCCTTGACGTCATCCTGGCCGATAGGGGCGGAGCTTGTAGAGTCATCGGATCGAGTTGCTGTGTTTTCATTCCAGAAAACGCTCCATCAGTGTATAGAGCCATAACCCGTCTCCACAAGATTGCAAGTCAGATACACCAGAATCCAGGCACCTGGACTTGGTCCGGTTGGCTCTGGAGCGTGTTATCAGCCTGGGGATGGAAAGTCCTATCCTTCCTAGGAATAGCCCTTCTCATAGTACTCAGTTGTTGTCTATGTCTGCAATGTGGGCCAGCGATTTGCGGCTTGTGCGCCACATCATGTATTCCCCATTCAAGTCCACGTTCTAAATCCCGCCTGAAAAAGGAAGAGCAAATGATGTTATATGAACAGATTGATGGATTAATGAGAATTGATATATCATGAAGGGTCCGTAGGGGACAAGGAGGGAATGAGGTAATATGAATTTTTATGGTCAATTGTGTCCCCTAACTTAGACCCCAACGGCTCCATGTACGTGCTTCAAGTACATGTATGTTCCCTCCACAACCAGCTATGAAGACGCAAATACATTTGCGTCCAACGTTAACATGTCCTCTTTCAGATCCACCATGAATGGATCGATTATTCCGTTCCTAAGTATGCCGTGCCATCGTCTTTACATGGTGCACTTTCACGTTTTCCTGGCTCTGGCGAGCTAGGCCCTGATTCCTGCCATCGAGCTCCTTCTGCCTTCTGCCTCTGAAAGCTGCAGCCTGGATCTGCATCCATGACCCTTGCCTTACTCCCTGTGCGGCGAGCGGTGCCCGGCTCGGCCTGCTTGCCTGCCAAGACCGTATACAGCCTTCAAGTTATCTGCTCCGCTCCTCGAAAATACATTCCTGTCTAGAGATTTAGGTAAACACCTCCCCAGCTGCAGAGCAAAGGGCCCGGCCTTTTCTGTCTCCGTGCAAGTAATTCATTGCTCCCGTTACCATGGTAGGCCCATGGCCCCTCGCATTACATGCAGACACGTAGTCACATATGCACGCACTAGCAGTCAGTATAGAATAGCCTCTGCCCGAGAGACCTTTCCTTCTAGATAATACAGTTCCTCAAACACAAGATATCAGATATGATTTGGGTTTAGGTTGTTCTGACACGCCAGACTTCTGTCTCCTTTCTTGGAGCTAAATGTCAAGTCCCCGTCACCCTCCAGTTCCACGTCAATCACACGTCATGCTGCTGCGCGCGCATCTCTGCCAATATTTCTGCTGACACTGCAGGATTCTTCTATGGATCCACCCACCTGTTACACTTTTCTGTGACGTTTCTAGCACACACCTCCGTGTACGCCCTTGTGCACGCCTTCTGTTACGCACATGTGTTCTTATCTCGTTTCTCTCAGCTGTTACGCCTTCTGTATCCATCACCACTGTATGCACTGACTATATATATTGTACTCTGTTAATAAAGCATTGTCTATCCCTTCCTGAACCCTCGTGGTGATGGAACACGATACCTGGTTCGAACCAATTCCATTTTATGGAATAAAACCCTTAGAAACTCAGATGCCACGGACTCTGCCTCTTATTTATGATTGAGCTATTTTATTGAACTTTACCGCATAGAAATTCCGCATAGGTAAACTTTATTTACCACAGCTGGATAGTGAATAGTTTAATTTACTATTCCAACTCCAGTCCCCGTGGATAGTAGGGAAGGTTTTGGATAGTAAATTAAACTATTCCCTATCCTACAGCGCCCTCCAGCGCAAGTCGTTGTAACGACTTGCGTTGTAAATCCTGCATTGTAAAGGTACTGCGTGGAAAAAGTTTTGTTGTAAAGGATGTTTCCCGTCGATCTGTGTATGCTAATGTAGGGCTGAGTGAAGAGCCTTGGGGTACGCCGCATATGATCTTGGTGGCCGCGGAGCGGAAGGGAGGAAGGCAGACTCTCTGGGTTCTGTTGAAGAGGAACAAGGTGATCCAGTCCTGGGCTTTTCCTTGTATCCCAGCTTTGTGGAGGCGGGTTATTAGAGTGCAGTGGCAGACGGTATCAAAGGCGGCTGAGAGGTCTAGGAGGATGAGGGCAGTTGTTTCCCCGTTGTCAAGCAGGGTCCTGATGTTGTCTGTGGCTGCGATGAGGGTGGTCTCGGTGCTGTGGTTGGCTCGAAATCCGGACTGGGATGGGTCGAGGGAGTTGTTTGCCTCGAGGAATGTGGTCAGCTGTTTATTGGCGGCCTTTTCGATGACTTTTGCATGGTAGGGAAGAAGGGAGATGGGGCGGAAGTTCTTGAGGTCTTTAGGGTCCGCTGTGGGTTTCTTCAGGAGGGCATTGATTTCTGCGTGCTTCCAGCTCTCTGGGAAGGTGGCGGACGTGAAGGAGTTGTTTATGACATTCCAGGTGCTGAGGGTGGTGGTGGGGGGCGTTGGTTTGGTGACTGGAGGTGGAGTCTGGGCACCAAAGCTGTCATGTATATCGATGATCTTGCGGTAGAAGTACGTGGCGAGGGAGTTGCAAGGGTCTTGCGACGTTGTGATGTTGTTGCTGCTGGCGCTGGGATTGGAGAGTTCTTTTACGATTTTGAAGAGTTCCTTGCTGCTGTGTGTGTTGTTGTCCAGCCGCTCTTTGAACAATGTCCTTTTGGTGGTGCGGATCAGCTGGTAGTGTTTGCGAGTGGCGTTTTTGAGAGCTGTCATGTTTTCTGTCGTCTGTTCGTGGCGCCAGGTTTTCTCGAGAGTTCGGCATGATTTCTTTGATTCTTTGAGGGCGTCGGTGAACCATGTGGTTTTCCTGATGCCGGTTTTGCCTGGGGGGGTTTTTAGTGGAGCAAGGGCGTCGGCGCAGTTAGTGATCCACTTTGCGAGATTCTGGGCTGCATCGTTGGTGTCAGAGATGTCGGTTGGTGGGTTCTGGCTCAGTGATGTGGTTAGCTGGTCTGTGGTGACTTTGCTCCAGAGTCTGTGGGGGATCTGTTACGGGCGGTGGTGGGATGTAGTCTTCTTAAAGGTGAAATGGATGCAGCTGTGGTCGGCCCGTTGTAGCCCGGTGGAGTGGCTGAAGGAGACGTGGTTGCTGGTGGAGAAGATGGTGTTTAGTGTGTGGCCGGTGTAGTGGGTGGGGGTGTTCACCAGTTGCTTGAGTCTGAGGTTGACAAGGTTGTCGAGCAGGGTGGTGGTGGTGTTGTCGTTATTGTTCTCCAGGTGGAAGTTCAGGTCCCCTAGAAAGATGTATTCCGATGAGGCGAGTGCATGCGGGCTGATGAAGTCGGCGATGGTTTCACTGAATTGTGTGTGCGGGCCCGGGGGTCTGTAGATGAGGGTTCCTCTGAGGGTGGTCTTTGGGTCGGTGTGGATCTGGAAATGTACGTGTTCGGTGTCGGTGAGGGTGTCTTCGGTGTTGGTCGTGACGTTGATGGTGTTCCTGTAGATGATGGCGATTCCTCCTCCGGTTTGGTTGACGCGGTCCTTACGGGTGATATTGTCCGTCCGGGATGGCTATGGCGATGTCGGGGGCTGAGGAGGTGTTCATCCAGGTTTCTGTGAGGAAGGCGATGTCCGGTGCTGTTGTATCGAGGAGGTCCCAGAGTTCGACGGCGCGCTTGTGGACGGAGTGGGTGTTGAGTAGGATGCACTTGCGGTGGTTGTTGATGTTGCTTGGTCCGGGGGCGGGGATGCAGGTTCGGAGGCAGGTGAATTTGTAGGCTTGGCAGGTAAAGGGTCCGAGGGTGCGCTTCGGGGTGGCTTGGTAGCAGGCAGGTGGTCGACCCTTGTTAAGTGTGTTAAGGGCGGCGGTGTCGTATCTCAGTCAGGTTTCCTGGCTTCGCCGAGGGTACGGGGTTCTGGCCCTGGGCGCGGTCCAGGCGCGGACGAATGCAGACGGGCTTGCCTTTGGCACACCTTCGGCATGCCAGCAGTGCGCCCACTGCACTCGGCCGCTGCGCGGCCTCCATATGAGGGGCTGAGGGAGGGAGGAGCAGCTGGGAGGCGGGAGTGGGGTGGCGAATGGGACCACAGGGGGCGGGGCTGCATGGGACGCAGTGTTGAGAAAGCGCGAGGGGGGTGGGAGGGAGATCCAGAAGACAAACGGGAGGCAGGGGGGAGAGGGTACAGAGGGCACAGAATAAAAACGGGCACAAAGGGTACTTAAACTATCAAATGTCTCACCATGAACAAATGGACGGGTCCTTTTACCATCCTGTGTGATAGGTACACACCCTCCATCTGCACATATTGATGCCTGCCTTTTATCTTGATGACTCACTGTACATTTATTTGCACTACTACTGAGGAATCTACAATTGTTTTATAACACACTATCGTATTATTACATATCCTTTTAGTCCTCTGCTAGCGCTCCCCTTGCTGCATGAGTCATCTCCCCATATTGAGCCTTTTTGCTATTATCATACAAGAAACAGTTTTTTCTATGCATCAGCCATGTCTTATTTCTCTAAATATAACTTACCATATGTCTCACTAACCATGAACCAATTGGATGGGCTTTTACCATCCTGTGTGATAGGTACGCACCCTCCATGTGCACAAATCGATATACATGCGTGTAATTTTTCAATGTCCCACTGTATTTGCTCAATAATTGATGAATTTACACTTGCTGTACAACACGCACCAATATCTCAATATGTATCCCTTCAGCCTTTTGTCAGCGCCCTCCTCGCTGTTTGAGTCATTTCCCCACTCAAGTCTTTTTTCTATTACCTCACGTGGTTCGCTGAGCTGATATACACAGCTCCGGCTCAGAGACAACCGACCAGCATTCTCGATCGCGCTGTGGATTGACTATACCCAACAGGTAAATGAGCACACTACGTGTGCGCAACCATTCCCTTGACTTTTTAACTATTTTGCCTGGATTGAGCTCTCACTCATGCTTTCCCGGCCTGCCCTCCCCTTTTTGTCATTTTAGATTCCCAATTGATTCCCCGGCGGGATTTTCTTCATTTAAAGTACACCATTACGAACCGTGAGGTTTTGTACCTCCTATCTCGTCATTGGAGCTTAAACCGCTACTATAGATTTCTCGGGGCTTAATTCTTTTTTGTCCTTCTCCCCCTCCCATGTTGTTTCCTCTTGATTTATGTAGTTTCCATTCCAACCGACCGCATCGCGGCGGCACCAACATGTGTAATCAAAAGTTCACTTAGCCGATACTATGTAAGTCATGCTCCATTTTATTCAGAGCTGCATTCACATGCCTTCAGGACACGAACCCCGTGCCTCACTTAAATTATTAGTTTTTCATTCTCATTCCAACACGCAGCATTTGTGATGTTTCTTTCTTGAATGATTATACTTACCATGACACCAGTGCAACCTGCTTTATGGTAAATGTCTTAAACACTGTGTTCCCTGCTCATAATCATTGTTGCTGTAATTTCATGGCTAGACAGATTTTGATCTTCCATGACTCCTTTCTAAATTGTGTCCATTCTGAACTTACTTTATAGGTAACTCGCCCCACCCCTGTCCTGATGAAGACCCCTCAGCAAGGCACTCACATTTGTCTGCGTTGTTCGTGGGTCAAAACGTCGACAGACCTCTCACAGTCCATAGATCAGCTTCCTTCCACAAATATCATTGGTTGTAATTTTATTGGAAGCATGATGTATATGATTTGCTTTTGAACTCAGTTTTTGTTTTCTATAAATCAGATCAACCTTATTGCTTTTTAAGGTCTTTTGACCATCACTATGTCACTATCCTAAACACCCTACGCTTTTCCCAACACCACTTCCCCTCCCACCTGATCTGTTCCTTCTGGGGACCTTATTGCATTGAATTTTGTTTGTATTAATCTGTGGTATTATGTGCCTACACATTGTGATTAAATAACAATGTTGTCACTATTTTTGTATTAATGTCAAATTCATTATCTATATACATTCTTTGTGCTTCTACGTTTCATGACTGGCCCTATGAGCGAGTGTCTGCGTGAGTTTGTGAGTGGGTACATGAGTGCCTAACTTGATATGTGAGTGGGTGCATAAATGTCTGAGTAGGTGCATTAGAGCCTGAGTGGGTCTGTGAGTGGGTGCATGAGTCTCTGAGTGCATCTGTGAGTGAGTGTAAAAGGGTCTGAGTGGGTCTTTGAGTGTGTGTGACAGTGTCTGAGTGCATATGTGAGTGGGAGCATGAGTGCGTGAGTTAGTCTGTGAGTGATCGTATGAGTGGATCCGTGAGTGGGTATGTGAATCTCTGAGTGGGTCTGTGAGTGAGTTTATAAGTTTCTGAGTGGGTCAGTTAGTGGGTGCATGACTGTTGCAGTGGGTCTGTGAGTAGGTGTTTTAGTGTCCCAGTGCATCTGTGAATGAGCTTGTGTCTAGGTGAGACTGAGGGTTGGTGTGTGAACATATATTTGTAAAAAATATTTTTTGTTGATATTCACAAATTCATCGGGGCATTATACCGAAGGGCCAAGCGGAGTGTCACAGCGAATTTGCAAATATATATATATATATTTTTTTTTAAACTTTATTTTCATTGGTTATCATATAACAAAAATAGATGCATCACCCAGTACAGTTATCTTGGTAGGCACATCATAGAAATCGTGATATTTTACAAAGTTCGTCTATCAATGAAAACAGTTGTCACAAAACATCTGTGCTGGTTATAATATATCATGCAATATATGACACAAATTTAGTAATAGACATGTTCCTTGACTAAATGTCCCTCCCATGGTTGACTATACCTCCTGATACTAGCCTGACATCTTCAATCCACCCAATCCGCACACCACAGAAATGCTATTTCGATAAAAAAACGATGGTTCGAAAATCAGCAGTGTCATATAAATCGCCGTTGTGCCTGTTAATGTGCCTTCTATATAAACCATCCTATACCCGCTGGTACAATTCCAGAATTAGGTTGGGAGGCAGCGGAGTTGCGCAACTTATAGAGATATGATTTCTATGGGCTCCAAATATCCTTGGGGCGGGAAGTGCTGGGCATTAGGCTAGAATAGATCTTGCTATGCGTGCTACAATGTGCTAATCTATTCAACCAGCCTTGCAATGTGGGAGAGACGTTGCTGCCCCAATGTAACGCTATCTCCTATTTTGCTAAGAGCAGGCCAAAAGCAGCAAGCTTCCTGACTGGTTTGGGAAAACTGATCGTGTAACCCATCAGCGCTACTTCTGGTATAGGAAGAAGTGTGAGTCCAAGAATGTCTCCTAATGTTTTGTGCACCTGTACCCAATAGGAGTAGATGTGTGGACATGTCCAGGTTAGGTGAGCAAAATCTGCCTGCTGGGCGCTGCATTTCCAGCATGTGTGTGGTCTATCGGGGTTGATTTTATGTAATGTGGCCGGTGTCATTTAAATTCAGCTGAGAAATTTAAAGTGTAATAATTTATGGCGACTATTTAATGAGATGTCTTTAGTCACTTTGCAGCAGGTCAATCAGACGTCCTAGGTCGGCCTCCCACTCAACTCCAAGTTTATCATGCGCAATAGGGACCTGTGCTATGCATAGCTTATAAAGTTTGGAAACTATATGTGTTCCACTCTTATCCTCAATCAGGAGTGACAGTGGTTTGAAGGAGACAGGCTCCAGCGGGAAGTCAATGAGCGTGGCCCTTAATGCTGAATAAAGTCTCTTAAGTATGAATTTGTCCAAGAATGTGGCCTCTTGGAAGCGAGCATCCTCAATGTCAGAGAAAACGTGCCCGCCCGGGTACATATCACCTATGGAGTTAATGTCAAATTTAGTGACCGTGCGTTGCACCAGTCTTTCTCTCGTTATGGGGAGCCATCTGGCATTTGGTAGTGGAAGGGCAGAAGAATATAAAACTGCTGAGCTAGTGTATCGGATAAGCCTGTTCCAAGCCCAACTGTTGGCCGACACTGTTTGTATGTCTACTTTACTCCTAGGTTCGCCCCTGGGAAGAAAGTATCCAAGTTCTCAGGGAGGACAAAGTCGGCCTCTGGGCGCAGAAATGGGATCCTCGCATCTGGGTGGTACCAGGCAAAGGCATAACTGCACTGCGCCACTAGATAGTATAAATAAAAGTCCGGCACTCCAAATCGTCCTCTATAGTACGATAAGGTGAGTATTTTCCATTTTACGCGTGGTCTCCTTCCTCTCCACACTAGTTGTATAAGGTGAGATCCCAGCGTGGTGAAAAAACTGTGCTTGAGAGGTTTGGGGATATTATTAAAAAGATACAAAAATTTGGGTAGGACCATCATTTTGATTATAGCTATTCTGCCTGCCATGGACAAGGGGAGTCATACCCATTTTTCCACTTTGAGTCTCCAGTTTCACAACCGCTGCACCATAATTAAGGCGCATAATCTGATCCTGAACCAAATGTACATGAATACCTCGGTTATTGACAGAATCCGAGCACCATTCCAATGGGAACTCACATTCCCAGGGAACCATACTGCTAGTCAATGGAAAAATAATCGACTTGTGCCAATTGATACCCAACCCAGAGTGTTGTCCAAATTGAAGGATTTCCCGGATAAGGGGGGCTAGGCTCAGTTGTGGTTCTCCGACGTAAAGAATAGTATCGCCCGCATATAATGAAACCAGCAGAGGACCAGTCCAAAATTGCAGTCCTCTGTGGAGATGACGTTCTTGAAAATGTCGAGTCAGAGGATCCATGGCAAGAATGAACAAAAGGGGCGACAGAGGACATCCCTGACGTGTACCTTGAGTTAATGAGAAAAGGCCAGAAATAGTGCAGTTAATGTGGATCCTTGCCGTAGGTTGACCATAAAGTAAGCCTACTGTAGAGATAAAACCCGCTGGCATACCCATATGACTCATTAAGGACATAAAAAAAGGCCCTTCGAGTGTGTCAAAGGCTTTTTCGGCGTCTAGCAAAGTAGCCGCGGCCGGAGTTGCAGGATTAATCCTATGCAATACTGCGAACAAAGTCCGCAAATTCAAGGAGGTCGAACGATGCGTGACAAAGCCAGATTGTGCTGGTGAGATAGTGAACTCCATTAGCTGTGACAGCCAGTTGGCAACAATTTTGGCTAAAATTTTATAGTCTATATTCAAGAGTGAGAGTGGCCTATATGACCCGCAACAGGAGGGCTCTTTACCGGGCTTCGGCAAAAGAATAATCACTGCTTCGCTTAACGTGGGAGGCAAAATTTACTTGTCCAGGGCTTCAGCATACACCTCTATCAGCTTCGGGGCAAGAAGGTCAGAGAATGCCTTATAGAACTCTCCCTTAAAGCCATCTAGTCCGGGGGCGGAGGAGCCATGCAGTACTTTGATTGCCCCACTTACCTCCGTCACTGTGATTGGCTCCGCCATGAACTTCAACATATTTTTTCCAGGTAGACTAAGGCAATTTCCGAGAGATAATCCTCTTGTGCAGACACGTCCGCGCTGTGTTTAGAAGTGTATAATGTATTGTAGTACGATAAAAATTCATCTCTTATCTCTGTGGAAGTCATGAGCAGTGTCCCGTCATCGATACGGATGTTGTGATGTAAGCTTTGCTGTAGTGCGGTCTGCGCCAGAGTACAGCCTGGACAATCTCCCTCCCCGTATCTACGCGCTGTTTGATATTTGCCTAAATATAGGATCTTGCGCTCCGCTGTATCTCTGAGCCCACGGAACCAGTGTTAAGGGAGAAGTAATCCTCTATCGCTTCCCTGATCTCATGACAAAACAAGTCAACTAGGAGAGCGTGGCAGGGAAAGCGATACTGCCTCTCAAACCCCTCAGGGCGTGGGATTTGGAGACAAAGTATGAATGGGGAGTGATAAGAATATGTTCAGGGAAGTGTGTGCCTCGCATGATACCAGGAGGAAACACCAGGGAAGTCAGCCAGAAGTCTATCCTGGTCCATGTATCGTGTTGCCCTGAATAATGTGTGTAAGCGGTCGTGGTGGAATTGCACCTGCGTCAAATATCGATTAATGAAAACTAGTCACACAGGTCTCTAACTGCGCGTTGCGCTTTAGGTTTTGTGTCGGAAGCAGTTGATGTAGTATCCAAATCTAAGTTTAGAAAAAGATTGAAATCCCCTCCAATCATATTCAGAGTGAGATCTAGTTTAGAGTGTGTATTGCATGAAAAAATCATGGGGAGTCGGTATTGGGGGCGTAGATATACATCAAAGGGACCCTGTGGCCCATCAGAGACCCCACCACACAAGTGTATTGACCTTCCCTATCATAGAAGACCTGCTGGCAGCTAAAGGGGACTCTCTTATGTATCAGAATGGCCGTACCTCTAGCATAGTTACTAAAATTAGAAAAGTATCGATGCGCCCCCAACTGGAGGCGAAGCATGCTGCATCTGAAACTGGTAAGTGTGTTTTGTAAGAAAGCGACGTCGATGTTATGCCTGTTTAAATAATGCACTATCTGCCACCGTTTACGCTAGTTATTGAGACCTCTGACATGCCACGAGCACAGGGACAAATTAGAGTGACCTGTATTTAGACCTGGCTGTGCCATCCGTGAGCTTTAAAAAAACTGATGTGGAAGAATAGCTGCCGGAAAACAATAAACCAACACCAAAGACATTCCTCATGATAACCAATAGAAAACACATTAGACCCTGCCCAGATCCTCCACCCCCACCCAGCCGTACCACAAAAAAGGTAAGGTCAACCCCAACCTGTAAGCAAAAAACAGTGTCCAAGCAATGTCACAGTGTATGAACCCAACGTTGTATAGGAACATCAACATCAGCCAACTCAAACACATGGTATCCACCTGGGGGGGTGTCAAGGTCACGACAGCCGACCAGCCATGTAGATAATGCAAATCAAAGCAGAATGTGTCCCCATATAATTCAAGAGTCAAAAAGGAGGCAAATGCATAACAATGTCACCCAGTACGGGAACCAAAAAACAGTTCCTAGCTTACAGCAAGGTTGCTGTGTGGGGGACACTGGTCGTCCCTATCACTATATGTGCGACAGAATTCTTGGATCTCAGTAGGATTGTCGAAAAGCCGTACCCGGCCCACGACCTCAACGGCCTCAACCCAAAGTCGTGCTGGATATAACATGCCGTATTTGAGGCCAAGATTCCTAAGGGTAGCCTTCACCCCAGTGAACTTGCGTCTGGCCTCCTGCACCATCATTGTGAAGTCCGGATATAAAGCAATCTTCGAGCCCTGCCAGATAGTGTCCCCACACTCCCTGGCCAGGAGCAGAGCTGTATCCCTGTCACGTAAGTTCATAATACGAGGACCTAGGGAACAGTGGGCCCTCTCTACCACAAAGCCTGGTGTGAAAGCATCCCTCCCAAACATATCTGTCAATAAGGTCCCCACAGAGAGGCCCAGCCGACTCGTCGCTGTAGACTCCGGGACATCAAAAATGTGCACATTATTGCGTCAACTGCGCGCTTCAAGGTCTTAATTTTTTATGGCCACTTCTTTCAAAATGCGCTCAACGCGGTCTAATCATTTAGCACATCGAGACGTCTGTCGTGGGCCTGGATCTTGGCGCCCATTGACTCTAGCGTTTTGTCGAGGGAGTCTAAACGATTGTCAATGGATTTAAAACAGGCTCTCAGTTCCTGTAGCCAATCGGCAGGAGGGGCCAATGCGGCTGCGCCAGGGACAGAACTCTCAGCTTGCTCAGCCATGTTCGGGCCTACCTCCGTCGTCTTCTCAAACTGCAATGTCCTTTGTCTCGGGTCCTTGCGACCCATACCCCCTTGCTATATTAAGTAACCGCTCATCTGCCGCTGTTTTCGCAAGGGTGGCACCGGCCATGCAAGGGGTGGTAAGGCAGGGAGATGTCCGATGGGCCATCCAGCAGATGCCAAGGTCTTAAGGTACCGCACAAGTGAAAGCTGCGCCACGTACATCTGGAACCCCTCTACGGCATAGATCAGGACCCAGGAGTATGAAAGAGAGATGTCCACACAGTTTCCGGGGAATTGGGGGGGGGGGCGCTATGACAGTGCATGCAGTGCAACGTCTGGTCACACATCACACAGAGCCAGCCGTCTACCAGGCCAGGGGGTGCAGCTATCGAGGTGAGTCTGATCGAACCAGGAGACTCCCAGGTTTCTATTTGTATGTACTTTGCCTCAATTAGTGTGGCAGGTGAGGCCGGGGTACTCCTTCCTCAAGCGCCAGTGTCTGTCGCTATTTAGGTCTATTAGGCTGGGGCTCGCGCGGGAGACACTCCAGTCACCGAGGGCAACAGGCAGCCTCAAGCCACCCCCCTCCTTGCAATTCACACTCTGCCCCCCTTACGGCCGCACCAATGACAGGCACATCAAAGGGAGCTACAGGAGTCGGGGGACTGCGCGGCAGCAATTCCGCGGCAGAGCCAGGCAGGCCCCGCCTCAGCACAAGCGCCCATAATTGAGAAGAGCGCGGGAGGGTGGGGGCGAAACCGAGGGCTACCCGACCAGCAACTGGGCACTCACCGGCATTGAGGGACCCCGCTATGGGGAGATGACTGCATCGGCGATGTCTGTGGCCGGGTTCCATCGCAAAACACCATCAGGCTGCCATTTTCTTCTTCCTCTGGCTCTCCAGTCATCACCGTCAGGGAGCCGATTCTTGCACCCCCTTCACTGTAAAGCCTTGCGCTACATGCATCGCAGGCTCAGGGGTGCATCGGTGTACTCACCACCCCTGCCACCATGCTGGAAACTGGGGGAAATGCTTTCTTTGCCGGTCGGCTGGCGGAGCTTTAAAGCTGTGCAGCCATCTCGGGAATTTGCAAATATCACACATAGGGGATGAAAACCTTATTATTGACATTTTTGGCCCATACTATGTCCCAGAAACAATCCTATATCCCACACATGGGGTAGGCTACATCCAATATGACCTCTTATACCATTTTCTGCCATTTCTGTCTAGCCCCGGGGATGGTGCCAATAAACTAAAATGGCAGCTGAAACTTTCTGCTCAGGTTGCAGCCAGCCAATCAGGGCATTTCTGTTGGGGTGTGTATTTGTGAATTGTCACAAAATAATCACAAATTAATTGCGATCTTGGAAATATACATTTGGACTTCCTTTAATTTCTCACAAACTGAATGGATTTCCACCAAATAACAAAAAGCGTAATCTGTGAACCAAAACCTACCTTTCTGTCAGATGCGGTGTAATTCCGGCCAGTGGTTCAGACTGCAAGTGTTTTTAAAGCGCTGTGGAAATTAGCATGGGAAAAACACTTTTTTGGGCCCCCCCCTTTCTTTTACTTCAGATTGACAGATCACCTCAAAATTCTCTGTGCACAACAAGAATTACCAGCACACTTTTTTTTAAGAAAATTTCTAGACAATTTGTGAAACAACACAAGAGTTATAGGCAAGTCAAAAAACAGGTTTTCTATGGAAACTTGGTCCTAACTGTAACTAACTACTGGCAACCACCAGTAGGTAACATATCATGAATATTGAAAAAACATTCTAACTTGATTGTCTCCTTAGCTATTAAAAAACATTTCTATATAGATAGCAAGAAAACAGTTGTCTTCATTAATCAATTTAACATCATTTTCATATACCTCTATCTAAACACATAGAGTATTTCATTCAAAACCTTTTATCAATCAAGTTTGTTGTTTCATGTACCATGGCTTGTAAACAGTGCAATGTGCACAAGTGAGTATTTACAAGAATGATAGAGGAATTAAGTTCACCTAATTCAATGCATCTCAAGTCTCCTTACGTGGACGCCATTTTGTAATGGTGCAGCCCACTTCTTTTCCAGTCCCACATGAAAATAATGCTCAAATTCATATGCCTTTAACCTCAATATACTTTTATGCATTTATACCCCTGTGTGACACAAAGTGAATGCAAAATAAAAAGAATACTGTATTGTGATGTCAGTGGAGAAAGATGTATCTCCCACATCCAAATTAATCAACATGCTTCTGTGCTGATGAGAAAAAGACTTGAATTCTATTCCAAAAGAAACAGAGATGGAATTAGAAGCTAACCAGCAATACTGTGGGTCTGAATGATTAAGTTGCTTGGTCGATCATAAACAGGAAAGAGGAAACAGTAATATCTGTTCTCTTGTGAAGTACACACTGAATACAGAAAATCTGATGCAGATCGAAAAACATTACAATTTCTAAAAGCCATGTTTTTGACAGTATGACTAGCCTGTAGTTGCCACAAATATCCATTTTCCAGGCACTTTGAGTATGATAAATATCTCGGGAACTATAATTTCCGTAAACCCTCCTTATAAGGAAACTATGAAGTGACTACAGTTGAAGTTCTCCTCAAACAGGATGACTAAACACAAAAGTAACAAGGGCTAATATCGATTCAATGTTCGAAAGTGGGTTATTAGTAATGGTAAATATTTATCTAGCACTGACAATAATGCCACTACTACTTTCTAGGGCTCAGTATAGGTCTCAGTACATTATTCCCATTTTCAACCCTTGATAGCTTGGATACGAGCAGGTAGGCTTAACTTAGGAGACAGGCATGTAAAGCATTTAAAACCCCCCATTCAGTAAATAATTAAGACACAACACACAATAAAAATTCCATACCAATTTATACAAATAGGAAAAATGTATATCTTTGAATTTCACCAAAATGACAAAAATCCAATGTAGGGAACAGGAAATATTAAGTTTTAGCACTACATAGCACTTAGAAACCTTTAGCGCCACTTTTGGGACATCTAGTCACCCCACCCTTGACCAGGATAAAGTCAAAGTTTAAGGCAAACCATAATGGAGCCCTGCTTGGATATCCCTCACAGTAGGCCTCAGTCAAAAGTTTACCTTCGCACTTATAAACCTTTCTGGAGCTCTGCTGGGGTCCCTCGATGCTCCTCACCAGTCCAGATTCATTAAGGCTTGCTTTCCAGGGAGCACCCAGTCAAACTCTGGAAGTCGGCCCTCCAGAGTTTTTCAGCAGGATGAACCAGCAGGACAGGCCAGCCTCCCGGTTGAAGGTGGCCGTCTTGGCTCCCTCTGTTGAGTCAGTCCCCTTATGGAACTTATTTTCCAAAGTTGCTCCAAACTTCTCCCAGCCTCCATAGGTTCTTCTTGAGGGTCCAAAGTGTTCAAAACAATCCAAGGGTCTGGAATCGCCAAGATGGTCCTTGAAAGGTTGGGACCACAATTTCCACAATGCACCTGGACAAAACTCTTTAAAAATCTACCGGACACACTCCAGGCAGGGGATTATTGGTGGTGATGGTCCAGCTGAGCTCTGTTAACCTGTAGCTTGCAGGGAGTCCACTCTTAATTCCTCTTGAAACACGTTACATCTAAAGGGTAGTAGTTCCAGAAAATGCAGTAGGTGCAGTCAGTCAGAATGCAGGCTTTTATGGTGCAAATCAAGTTTCCAGCTTGGCAAGCCTTCTTCTTCTTCTAGTTTCAACCAACAGATCTGAGAGGCTCTGCTCCTCTCACATTTTTATTCAGTGTTATCTTGTCTCAAGCAGCAGACCACTCCTGTCCAATGAGGTGCAAGACAACACCCCAGAGCATGACAACTTCCTTCAAAGTGTTTCATGATCTTCTCCAAGAAAGCACTATTCCCCCAAAACTTAGTATGGCCAAAATCTCAGCAGAGGAGCAAGAACTGGTTAAATCAACCTCTTATTTAAAATAAAAAAACAGATAATGCAAAACAGCGTCCATTTGTTTAAACCTCTAATTCACACTTGCTTTGGAAAAGTATATCTTACAATCGGGTATGAGCATTTCCGGAAATCCTTAACCATATTATAACACAGTTACATTTTAGTTTTCTACGGACTTATAAGTAATAAGTTACAAGAAAGAACATATTTAACTAAACGCACAGTAGAGTTTATCCGCAAGTAGTTTACATATATAAACATACCAAACAGACATGTTTTTAATACTATTCCAGGATGTATGTGCCTGTCGATAATCAATTCATCCTGGATGGTCTGTAAACAAAATGAAGTATACACTTTTTATGCTCATCCTACTTTAACATGTTCAATGTCCAAACAAAAATAGCACAATGATGTATACATATCATTATCAAATGTCATTGTATTATTGCCTCTGATGGTATTAGGCTATATGTACAAAAATACAATTTCGAGATAACCTTTTAAGGTCAATATAGCATTGAAGCAATACAACCATATATATATTTTTTTAAGAATTGTGCTAAGTAGAAAGCCCCACCTACTGTAGGGATATTAAAAAAAGGTGTGTTTTTATTTTTTAACTCAAACTCGGATTTTACAACAGCTACCATTAAAATGATCAATTGTCTTGTTATAATGCTTTAAGCATTTTGTCACTTCACACTTACTTTTAAAAAATTGCCCATCAGTTTTTGGCAATGTGGAAAAACAGCTTTAGGTTTTCAGTCGATACTGCAAAGTGTAACCTAAAAATAAATAAAGCCTCCATTAGCTAGTCAATCAATGAACATCTATGTTTATGTAGTTCATGATGCACCCAATAGTGCAACCAGGCTGTAGAAAGCACAATACCATTTTGTCTTTTGGGTCTCTCGCAAGTCACTGTGACAGCGTAAAAAACAATTTAAGCAATACCAACGTCTCACAATAGAAACAGTATTGTCTTGTAAATCATGGCACCATCTTAAAGATGTGAGAGTGGTGTAATAGAGATTAAACATCTATAAACACCAACTACATAGATATATTTTCTTTATGAGAAGTGATTTTTTACACAAAGCGAAAAGACACCGCTTCTCATGTGTACATCCAGACTGGCTGTAGTCCCTTGTTGTTTTCCATCTTGTCCAAAACTACAGTGTCGATTTTAATATACATAATCCGTCAAAAAACTACAGTTGAAGATGTAAGCGTAGAAATATATTGGTATCCGGGTAAAGGAGATTTTGTATTTGTTCTCCCAACATGGAAGGCACACAGACACCCTATACTTCTTTAGTATAGAAGAAAGGTAAAAGGGGGTGGCCCTCATTGAACCGCATAATAGGTTCTCCAATATATCGTAATTTAGTAAAAACTGCACAAACCCAAGTTAGTAAGAGATATGAACCCTCTAAGTATTTATAAACAAAGCAGAGGAAGCATTTCATACCCCAAGCAGGATTTAGCATAGATTTCCTCACTATATTTTAGCTTACCGCAAAAGTACGCCTGTCGTCAATCATGTGGTAAACTGGCAGTTATTTATATAAAAAGATAATAGGTTGATTGACTAATTTGTGTCCAATCTATCAATTCAGAAGTCCTACTTTGCGTAAAAAATTAGGTCAAAAAAAGTGCTACGGTAACGCCATCTTAGAATGGACCCAAACTCACAGTTTATCCACAATATGGCCCATGTACATGAATAATAGTCTTAAAATCTCACATCAATATTCACATCTAGGTTATTTCCTCCAGCTTTTCAAAATCATTTGAGAGTGGAAAGTGGGTCAAAGCGAAAAATCGTTATATAGATCGACACTTAGTCAGGATTGTGTAGACTAAACAATGTTGCCCAGTCTACGTTACATGACTTATTAGTATCCCAGTTCTCAATTTGGAAGTACTACGACTTGTCAAAGATGACGTCAAAAAAGGTGCAAAAGTGACGCCATTTTAGAATGGACCAAAACTCGCAGGTTATCCATATTATGGCCCATGTACATAAGTAATAATCTTAAAATCACACATCACTATTTCTATCTAGGTTACTTCCTGCAGCTTTTCAGAGAGTTTGGAGAGTGGAGGGTGGATCAAAGAAAAAAGTTGTTATATAGATCAGCACTTAGTCAGGATTGTGCAGATTAAACAAAGTTTCACAGTCTACGTCACATTAAAAGAGCTCCCACTCCGTATCTAAAGGCGGCGCAATTTTCAAATGGTAAATAGTAAACCACATTTCTTTATCAAATTTAGGAAAATAACATCTCCTCTTAGACATGTTTATAAATGACTTGATATTCAATTTCGGTCATAGTGTTCTAGTTTGAACGAAGCGTGGTCCTCATTCATATGAATATTTTTATTGCTGACATCAGTGATGTATTTCACGTATTTCACGTGTTTAGGGTGAATCCTGCATTTAATTTAGTCATGAATAAAGTTTTAAACCAATAAAGCTCAATCATGTCTTATTACATCCAAATATAAGTGACGCAAAAAAAAAGTCGCATTCGAAATAGTCTTTGAGCCATATAAAGTTGACACTTTACTCATTTTTGTATGACATGGGATGCTATACAACCACAATAAATAAAGTGTCGATCATATGCCAGTTTTTGCAATAAAAAGTCAATTAAATCACACAGACGCTTTTTCCAAAATGATGTTGGAAAAACTAAGTAAGAGCCTTTCTATTGTTCAGTCAAGATATTTTTTTCAAATCTATAGAACCCTTCTGTTACTCAGTAGTTATTAAATACAAAGGCAGTTTGTACCTTATATACAAGCCAGGAAAAGAAGGGACAGGTGTCCTCTATCCAATCGTTTTGAGGATCAGATGTATTTCATTTTGGAATTTACAACAGATCACAGAGATGCCTATCAGATGTATACCTACAGAAAATAATGAAATTCATTATTGACGTTTAACCCAAAGGTTACAGACCTCAGCTTGCAGATCCAGCAGGCTTCCATTTGCCTGTAAGGTCCTATCACCACCTCTAGGACTTGGACCCATACAGTCTATTGCATGAAACTTGATCTCACTGTTAAGTGGGTGACATTCAAAAATATGTTGCGCAACAGGGTTCCTCATGTCTCCATGTTTTATACTTCTGGCATGCTCTTGAATCCTGATCTTAAGACTCTTGATGCTGCTCCCCACATAAATTTGGTCACAGTGACAAATGATCAAGTAAGCTACATATGTAGTATTATAATTAATAAAATATCTTATTGTATATTCCTTAGTCCATTATATTTGAATGCCTTCTTCTTATTCATACCATATTTACAGATTGAACAATTACCACAGATATGAAAACCCACTGGTTTTTCTGGCAGCCAAGACACTTGTGCGACATCAGTGGTCCTAACATAGCTATGTTCTTTATTGTAGAACCCTTCCTATAAACAACCTTTGGTTTGTCAGAGACAATATCTGGAGGCAATGTTTCAGATTTTAATAGGTGCCAATTTTTCCGTAGTATATTAAAGATATGATTACTCAAAACTCCATACTCTGTCACAAACACGCATTGTTTCTGATTATGGTCTACACTAGTACGTGGTTGTTGGGTCAAGATATCACTCTGTTTCTTTTTTATCACTTTCTTTTCTGCCTTTTTAATGTTGTCTTTGTCATACCCCCTGGCTAGAAAGTCACATTTGGTTTTGTGTATCTTTCTTTCAAAGTTGGCCTCCTCACTACAATTACGGCGAACCCATATCACTCCCCATAGGGTATAGCTGCAAAAGTACTTTTTGGATGGCAACTAGTCGTACGTAACATATTGTTGCAGGATGTTGGTTTTCTATGCATGTCACTATGGATCACATTTCCATTCACATAAAGTCTGAGTTTCAAAAATATGATCTCTTGCTTGGAACTATTGATGGTAAGTTTGATATTATGATCATTTTTGTTAAGGTAAGTAAAATACTCCTTCAGATCTTGTGAACTCTCTTTCCAAATTAGAAAAACGTTGTCAATGTAGCGGGCATAAAACAGTATATGCTACACCCAATTTTTAGCACCTGGGCCCAGGCATGCTCCACCTCATACAAACCCATGAAAAGGTTTGCATAGGATGGAGCAAACCTGGATCCAATGGCAGTTCCCTATTTCTGCAGGAACCAACGGTTTCAATTAGGAAATACATTTTGTGTCAAGATCAATTCAGACATGGTCAGCAACATTTGGGTATGCTCTAGATGACAGGCATTTCGTTTAAAAAGAAAATGTTTCAGAGATTGAATGCCCTTCTCTAATTGCATACAGGTATATAAACTTTCAACGTCCATAGTTACAAACATGAAAGTCTCATTTTCCCATACTACATCCTCCAATTTGCAGAGAAGTTCCCTACTATCATTCAAATATGAGGGTACTTTTTGTACAAGTGGTTGGAGGGATGAGTCTACGTATTCAGCAAGATGCTCAGTAGGTCCTCCAATGCCTGATATTATAGGCCTGCCTGGGGCAAAAATACCCTCCTTATGCACTTTAGGTAATGCATAAATGCAAGGGAATCTTGAGTTGTTGGCTAATAGGTATCAATACTCAAGGTCTGACAATAGACCCGATTCATGCCACTTAGTTAAGTTACCATTGATTTTATTCTCAATCGTCTTGCTAGAATTAGATTGTAACTTGGCATAGCAGTCTGGATGGCTGAGTTGCCTATCTTTTTTATAGTTATCTTGTGTGTTCACTATGACAATATTCCCAGCCTTGTCAGCCTCACGGATGACAAGGGATGGATCACTGCGAATAGATTGACGAAAGGTCCTTTCTTTTCTACTTATATTTTGTTTATGCAGACACTTGGTGTTGGACTGATGGCTATCCTCCAAATTGTATAGATCTTGTGTCACTCTTAGCGCAAATTTGTCAATGAAAGTCTTAGTACAGCTAGGTGGAATAAATTTGGACCTATTTCTAAGCCCACTGTCAACTGACGTATCCTCAGTAATCTCCAAACTGCGTGCTAAGTCTACCAAATCACCAATACCATCCTCACCATCCAAAGTTGCAATTACATGAGAAAGGTCAATATCAGAAATAGTAAAATCAGAAACACATGTAGTATTCAAAGTAGGCGGCCGGACATTTGGATGCTCTGAAAAGTATTTTTTTAATTTCAGTTTTTGTACAAAACGAAACAAGTCCATATGGACATCATCCATAGCATGTTTGCCAGTTAGGCAAAAGTTCAAACCTTTACACAAAATCTCAGTTTCTTGCTCATTGAACTTGCGTGATGACAAATTAATCACATTCACAGTCTTAGTAACAGGATCTGATTCTATTCTGTCCACATTGTGGTGCACAATCTCTTCTGTGACAACTACTTGTTGTTCCCCATTTTTGCTGACCTGGTGTTTCTTGCCACCCCTCCTGATTCGTCTCCTGGCCCTTTCTTTTGTTGCCAAAGCGGTATCTCTAAACCTCTCGTAAAAAATCAGATCTTTGATTAGTGTTAGATGTGGTAGAGCGTGTCCCTTCGCCAGAATCACTATCAACTGACAAAGCTGAAGAGATAGAAGTGCTACTAGATGAAATACTTAGGGCTCTTTTTTCAGATGCAGCAGTTGCAGTTCCCTTAACTACCACATCATCGTATTTACACGCAAAGGTGAATATACGACCTTGTTCATAGTATTTTTGGTCTCTTTCTATTTTTTGTTGTTTTTTTTTCTTTTTAAATATAATTGATAGGTGGCTAGTTCTTTTTTAAGGATCTCATAATTTTTTTGGGTTACATCCGGTAGATTGATATCATTTATTAAATTTTTTAGGGCCAGTCTTTAACTACTATTGTGCGATTGGGATCGACTATGGCACAAAGCACACTGCCTGGCTTCAAAATGGCCCCTTGACCACCACCCACATGGCCAGGCCCTGCCTGGACCAGGCCTCAAAATGGCCCCCACCCACATGGCCAGGTCTCAACAACACCCCAAAAAATCAAGAAACACACAAAAATCACCACAATCCAATGCCATCCATGCCCTAAATGATGTTTAAATTCAAGACACCCCACAGAAAGACTTGGTCCATGCACCACTGAGTACCCCTGGGCATAATGGATGAAAGCAAGGCAGACTGGGTGCAGGCCTATGGCACAAAGCACACTGCCTGGCTTCAAAATGGCCCCTTGACCCCCACCCACATGGCCAGGCCCTGCCTGTACCAGGCCTCAAAATGGCTCCCACCCACATGGCGAGGCCCCAACAACACCCCAAAATATCGAAAAACACACAACAATCACCGGAATTCAATGCCATCCATGCCCTAAATGATGTTTGAATTCAAGACACCCACAGAAAGACTTGGTCCATGCACCACTGAGTACCCCTGGGCATAATGGATGAAAGCAAGGCAGACTAGGTGCAGGCCTACGGCACAAAGCACACTGCCTGGCTTCAAAATGGCTCCTTGACCCCCACCCACATGGCTAGGCCCTGCCTGGACCAGGCTTTAAAATGGCCCCAACGCGCATGGCCAGGCCCCAACAACACCCCAAAAAATAAAAAAACACACATAAAAATCACCACAATTCAATGCCATCCATGCCCTAAATGATGTTTAAATTCAAGACACCCAGTCTAGCTTGAAAGGCACTGAAAACAACTGAATGCTGCAGGAATGTAAAGACCCAGTTCCAATATTTGACCCATCACCTGGCTAGATTCAAGAGTCCATAGGCCCACCCTTACTGGCGGAACATCGTCATCTGGAGCTCAAGGAGATTCAGGTCTAGGACCACAGCCCTGAGCCATCTTGCCCAGCTGGGTACCTGACCTCATGCTACTAAACGACTCATGCCAAGGTGAATGTTCAAACCGTATGTCCTCTAATGTGGTGCAGTGCTAAAGTGTGTGAGAATTTAAAAATAGCTACTTGGACAAAAAATATATATTTTTATTAAGAATTATCCAAGTACCATATTTAAAATAACCTGATAGTATGAGAAAAAATGACTATCTCCTGGCTATAAACTAGTGTGGTCGACATGTTTCAGTCGTCATGGTCAACTGACCCGGCTTTCTTCAGGAACTAGATGTTTGTATGATACAAGCTACTGCCGGAAAAATTTGTAACAAGTGAAAACAGTGTAATTAAAGAATATTAAGGTAAAGTTGTGGCCCTCGCCACCCTACCCGACATGCAAAATATGTATTTGCAGATAAGAGCTACCTCTTCTTTCCTAGAAAAAAGTAGAAAAAGTGTGGGTCAAGATGTGCTCAAAAATACAAGAAAAGGAATCCAACATAGTGCAACATCAGATATTCACATGCCGTGGTGCTGTTGTGCACCACACATTAAGAACCCAAATCATAGTTTATTGAAAAACCAAGTCGCATTTATCATTTTTATAAAGACTGATTCTTCACTTACCCAGCTTTATGTGGGAGGAAGGCCTCACCTCACCCGGCTGACTGCTCGGAGAAGGAAGCCCCGCTCTGTTTACAGACAAAGTAAGACAATGAGGTTGCTCAGTGATGCCACTCTGTCTAAATACTTTGTATATATGTTAAACATTCTAACCAAGATCAAGAAGCAACCCAAAAGTACTCAGCTCCAGATAGAATTAAAATACAGGAAGGCAGAAAAGCCCCTTGTCTTTCAGTGAGACCTTCCTTGGAATGCCTGGTGGATCTCTATCCATAAAAAACCTCTCTACTCGTTTGTATGATAAATAAGCTATAAAGGCAAATCATTGTAGATATGAGGCAGAGAAAAGACAAGATTACAAAGAACCACCCTGTCAGTGCCAGAAAAAAAATTAGAAAAGATTAAGGACAAAGGTTCCAGTGCTAGTGATAGGCAGACCCTCAGAGCGATTCTCTCCTCTTTACCTGTCCGTCGGTGCTCCAAACTAGACTGCGAGCAGTCTGGGAGGTAAAGACTAGAGAGACCGGTACTGCCTATATACTCGCCCTGATTGGCTGCAATTACGTTAAATGTTCGCAGCTGCTGATAGAAAAAACGGCCATCCTCAAGGCGGGCAGACTCCCTCGCGGGACGCTACACAGCGCGCATGCGCATCGAATAGGTCCAGCGTCATGCTCATTACAAACACTACTTCGCGAGACACTACATGACGTGCATGCGCATTGGTCAAACTAGCGTACACTGTGTCTCGTCCTCAAGACCAAATTTCAAAGGAAATACTAACGTGTGCTCGAAGCTGCGGGCCTTAGGGTAAGCTGATTAAAAGGCACGTATATGAAATACTGGACACAGCTTTACCAAGTACGATCATATGGCAGAGTCAGTTCCAGCTGCGGGCCTCAGGGTAAACTAATGAGGAGGCGCGTATATAATGTACTGAACACTGCCTTCCCAGCTATGATCGTGGGGCAGGGTCAGTACAAGTCGCGCATTCAAAAATTAGATTAGACTCTACCTTCGTGACTTGGTCCGCCCACGTGCAGCGGGGCAGAGTCAGCACAAGTGGTGGTAAACCCATGTTTAACCTCACCCGATGTGTGTCTAATCTACCGCTTACTCAAGGAAAAGCAGCCTTCTATTGGGATGTAGCACTAGGACCTAATCAAGTCAAAACCATGATTACAATATAAACAGTATTACAGACCCAGCTGGTTTGGATAGTCATACAAAAACCAGGTGTAAGGGTGTAGATCAAAAAAAATATATGATGTTTGGTCCGGGTTTGTCTCCAAAGAATGGCTGATATGGGAAAAAAGGGGGATATAGGAGACAGAGCTCGTCCATGGTATTCGATTTTCTTGCAACTGCGTTGTGAGCTAACAGCTTGTTTATGGATTGACCAATACAACAGAGAAAAGTGTAAACTGGAGAGGATTCGCTGATATCAGGTCATAAGTTCTAGGAAAGAAGAGGTAGCTCTTATCTGCAATTACATATTTTGCATGTCGGGTTGTGGGCTCCAACTAAAAAAAATATTAAAACAGTCTTCAGGTCCCCTAATGCTACCTTTATTCATACCGGGGGCCCTAGATTGGGTTACAAACATTCAGCAATGTAAGTGGAGAAAGATGTATCTCCTGCATCCAAGTAGGTCAACATGTTTCAGTCGGATTCACAAGTGGCCCTAAGGTTCAACAGACTTTCTTTAGGACCATGATGAGCTATAGATGAGGCTCTCCTGGAGCTCTACACTATTACACACTTGTGCATTTGTTCTGAGTCTATAATTCACACACTACAATCTAACGGCATGATTTTGATCTTGGCGGAAGGTAATACCTTGTCACAAAAGTGATGGAAATCTGTCCACCTTATTACGATCCAATCATATCCTATGAAGATCATAATAAGGTGGACAGGATAGCCATCATATTTGTGATGGAGTATTCCATCTGCCAAGATCTATATAAGGCCCTAAAACTTTAGTTAACTGCGCACAGGTAATTTCTGGCATCTGTTACCTGCGAAAAACAAGTGAACAACATAAGTAGGCTTTCCTGTTTTCAGTTTCTATTTTTGGTAAATTCTTGTGGTTTTTTAAAATGTTTTCAAGTGATTTCAATACCTTGAAAAACAGTGGTTATCAGTGGTTACACATTTTCGCGCCATTAAAAACAACAGAAACAGTGTTTTTCTGGTGTTTATGGACCTTTTTGCTTTTATTATCGCTTGCTTTTGGCACTGATAGTACATGGTATATAGACAGTGTACGTACAGTGCATATGAGGTCCAAATACATTTTTACAAATCAAATTTATCATAGTAATCCATACAATACTTCTTCAGTGAGTCTTTGGTCATGCACGCTAGCTCTTTCCTTCCCATGTAAACTTTTATCTGTGAAAAGGCCCTCTTCAACATTGAAGCACGCAAAGCCAAAATAGACAGTACACAATTTGCTAACTCCGGCCACTAACAGCTTTCCATGCCAATACTGGTACACCTGAAGATTGGGATTCTCTGCAACAGGTTCTGCAACATATGCATTGAACTGGGCGTATATGCCATCAGAGTTATTGAAGTGGTCAAAAATGAGGCAGCATTTTTTAAACTCCGGAGAAAATTTCCCTTTAAGAAATTGATCTATAACTTGTGCAGATTACCACAGTGAGGCTTCATTAACTTCAAATGTCATGGTTGGTGAAAGACTATTTCTCATACATTGTAAAATAAATGTTCCTTAATTGCTCCTCAACATTTCTTTGCTTACCAAGTGGGAAGCACTACAACATGTAACATGTTACAGTGCCAAAGTCGCTAAAATGGCGCCCAGCCTACTGTCAAGGAGATGTTTCACACCTACACCAATTATGCTGATCACTTGGTAGACAAGGGTGTTTTCAGACTCTAGTTTTTTATTATGTCCACTACCAGTTATGTTTTCCTTTAAAAATCTAAAAATGCAGTAGAGTGTACTTTTGTTTTTAAATCACTATCAATATGTGACCAAAGATATTACATACCGGCACAGTGGCAGGGTATGTCTTGCTGCATCAACTACCAGTGTTTATTTCTAAGTAAAACACAACAAATTAGAAAATACTCTGTATAGTTTGCTATTAGTCAATGCCCACCTCCCAAAACCAGCCACCCAAAAATGGTTTCAAATACAACACATGAGCACAACATATGAGAGAGGTATTGCTATAAAGGCAAACATTCATAAGGTTTAAATCCCACAACGAAAAGATGATGCGATGACAGAAATAGTAATTCTTTCACATTGGTGGTGTTGTAGATTCTTGTATTCAATATTTAAAACACAGCAGCCGACGGCCATCAAAGAGAATCCTGTCACGTGGAGTGTTTCGAAACACTCGACGTGACAGGATTCTCTTTGATGACCACGTGAAAAGGCTTGCAACTGAGAGCTCTACACTTCATACACCCTTTTTTTTCCCTAGCTTTTTTTGTGTCCTCATTTTGCCAACTCTCATGTTGAGACTCTTCCTATCTCTCTATACTGATTGTGATGGTGTATGCCGCTCTGTGTTATGTTTGTGTTTTACGCCACCTCCAGTTTCTCGCATGTGTCCAGTGAGGACACCATACAGCTCCTTTGGTGACTACTTCTACATTTGCATTGTTGCCCGGCTTCCTGGGTGCTGTATTGTTTTTAAGGGCTGAGCAGCCTGCCGCATGGACTACCCCTCCCATGCTGCACTGCACGCGTCTCAGCCCTACGTGCTTATTGTTGTCATCCGAAGGTGGCTTTGTGCAAATGGAACTGTGAGACTGACAAATAAATAAACACAGACCTGGCTGGAAAGGAAGGGAGGCTGATGTGAGACCACCGAACATGAGTGCACTGAACTGTGAAGGTGACAAAAAACACTAAACACAGAACTGGCTGGAAAGGGACGTGCAATCAGGGAGGTGGTAATGCTGCAGGGAACAGGCCACCCCTTAGAACATCATTTACAGCCCTGTTTACAGAGACGGCGCTCTAAGCTATTTTAAACACAAGCGCTCCTTTGGAGGGATCTTTAACAAAGAAAAAAGGAGTCCCTAAACGGTCATTGAATGGGAGCAGAGGATGGATAGTAGTAACTGGTTGCTGCTCTCGGTGAGGATTTAACACAGGAAAAGGGCATGAAGCATATGTGCCATGGACAAATAAGATGAAAGAATAGAAGAGCGACGATGGTGCCAGCAAATGGGAAGCCTTTGGGCAGACTGAACCCCACAAAGTACATCCATCTCTCTTTCTAGACAGAGCATGCGCTTTCTAGAGCCGAGACCTAGAAATAGGAGAGCTAATGAGAAGGAATGTCTAGAAACTGTCAGAGGGCTTGATATTTGAAGTGCCTAAAAGTAAGAACTATCAGCCTCTGATAGGCCTGCGACATATGCACTGCGCAAGTAGCTACGAGCAGTATCGTCTCTACATCTGTCCGCACTTACTTTTGAGCACTGAGGGGCAGATTTATGATAACTGGCGCATCCCCAGGGATGCGCCAGTTATTATGCGCCGCTGCTCCGCCACCCATGGTGCGCCGCATTTACAATGTGGCGCACAATGGGGCAAAAACGGCACAGATGCGTGACGCATCTGTGCCGTAAAAGTGACGCATTGCTGGAGTTGCGTCGCAAGCGCGACACAGCTCCAGCAAGGCTCGGGGGTGCCCCATCTTTAAAATGCTGCGTCAAGACCTACGCCTGCTTCAAGCAGGCGCAGGGTTTTGACGCAGCATTGGCCTGAAAGTGACTGAGTGAAATCTTATAGAGTTCACTCAGCCACTTTTGCGAGGCGCACCTGCCCCGGAACGCCCACCCTGTGCCGGAACGCCCACAAGTGGCGCAGGGCTTTACAACGTGACGCATCTGCCTAGATGCGTCACGTTGTAAATGGGTCGTAGGGATGCGCCACGTTTACGCCGCAGTTGCGTGACGCAAACGTGGCGCATTCCCAACATAAATCTGCCCCTTAAAATTTCAGGCCCTCATACGATTTCTAAACTTTCTTTCTCATAGTACATTATGGTATTAATTGCTAAATCTGTCCAGCAAGAAAACAACAACCTCATTTGTATTACTGGACAGCAATGTTTACTCATGAATCATGATTCATCAGAATTATGCATATTCCGAAGCCGTGATAAATTCCCCAGGGCAAGAAACAAGTGCTGGCTGTTATCCTAAACTGAAGGCTGTCCTCTTTTACTTGCAAATCATTAGGCTGCCAACCAATATTCAGCAGCACATAAAGTGCCAGGCATCATGTTATATTTTGGACTCACACGTGTATTTTTAACAACGCTTACAATTGATTGGTGTCTGCTCCAATATGTTTTATGGTTTTATGTTTGAACAAATCAATTATAAGCATACATTTAATTTTGTGATTATCAGATGTGAGTTTACACATCCGGCAATCACAAGTTGGCCGCAAATGATCTTGTAAAGGGGCCAATGTGTGCTTCATCCTCAGCCCCCTGGGGTTTACCCGTGTCTCGCGTGGCCAGTCAATCAGGGCTCACTAGCAGCAAAACAAAAACCGCAGCACAGCAAGGTGCAGATGGCACAAGTACAAACGAACACGGCTTTCTGATTCAATCACATTTAATGAATTTGGGGCCTTGCCACGGAACAGAAAAACGATGCATCGTTCAGCGGGCACCACATGCTGCTCTGTATTATTAATGCTCCACGAAATGTTTAAAGACTGGTTGCTAAGTGGTTCATTTTTCAAACACTGCTTTCTGATAATAAATGAATTCCGTAAAAGTGAGGTCCTTTCCACCATTCGCAACCCTCAGAATGCTTTTTTTGTTTTGAGTTGTTAATTTACCATCCTTCCACAAACACGTTTTTTACGAGCGATCTTAATTAAAAGTGGCGGGGTGTTTATCGCACCTGGTAATTAATGATCAGGTGCGATAAAGGTCGCACCCTTCTTCAAATCTCCAAAGTTCAAGCCTGCTGAAATGAAACAAGGGAAAAGTCCATGAGCAGATTTACAAGCCCCTTGCGCCACTTTTGCGTCACTTTTAACATGGCAAAGGTGACGCAAAAGTGGCGCAAGAGGCTTGGAAATCTGCCCCCATGTGTTTACCAATACATGCAGAGTTTGCTATAGTAGGCACCAAAGCCCACGTTACTCACCAAAAACTCAGAATATGTGATAAATACATTTCCAACACCTTGGTGTCCGATAATGATCAAACCTCACATGGACTAATCATAACTCGGCGAGTTTGCCCGCACTTCCCATTAGAATTGATTGCTTTAACTGAAGAGGATATTCTTTGGTAAATAGATGATTATCATCTGACAATACAGGGAAGCATGCGGGCACACAGCTGAGGACTGCTGCTTTGCAATGTTCCTGCACTGGCCTTAAATTAAAGCCCCTTCTCTTTACCTGTGACAGCCAGTCTAACTGAATAAAAGATGGAGCTATCCTGCCTTGTGTATTTTTTGTTGGCTGCTGTCAAGACCGGTGAAAGTTTCCACTGAACAGACCCTGCTGGAGACAAACGGGCTCCTGGCAAATATGTTGTGACAAGTATCTGCTCTTTTCATAGCTCACGTGTCAAATGTGCTCAATTTACCAGTCTGCGGGATTCGCTCGCTGCCTCTCAGAGCACTGCAGGGCCAGCCCAGGTTGGGGAAAGCAGGTTAGCTTCAGTGCACTGTTTCTTAAAGCATCTTTGCAATCTGAAATCCCTGTTCCATGGGCTTCCGAGAGTTTTCTTGGCAGCTTCAGTTATAGGTAACTAACGCGACAAAGCCAGGTACAGTCTGTCCCTGAGAGATCTTCAGTTCTCCAGAGATGTGAGTTCAAATGGAGGAGAGAAATGTTGATCAAGCTGCAGGCCTTTTGAAATTCTGCAGTATTACTTCACTATCTCTCACATCGCTCCGAAATGCTGTTAAATACAGTTAAAATTGTGGCCCCCACCTATTGTATCTTGAATTTTAACCATCGATTTGCCCCCTAAATTATAAATGTATCCCTTGGTTTTGAATGCCTAGTAGATATCCTAAATTCTTAATTGTGGCTTAACTGTCGTTTGCAGGTGCTTGGTGAGTGTCCAGAGTAACCCGCTTGTGTTAGGGAGTAGGTATCAATCAACATAACCCTAGATGGGATATTGATGACGTGTTAAATGTCTCAGCATCTCTGTAGCAAATGCAATAGCCAGGACCTATGGAATTGAGCCACTACACAGCCGTAGCGTTTCAAGTATATAGATTTTTCATATTTGGCATATAATCCACCATCTGCTGAATAATCAGCATAAAGGAATGACTCAAATGGATCAAAAACTACTGAAGAACTACCACCAGTGGTGCTGCACTGCGAAAGGTCCTTTACAAAGATTATTTAGACCGTTTAGTTGACTATTGCTGTTTTAAGGTGGTACACTGGTACTAATAAGGTTACATTATTGACTAGACAGGATTAATGTCTGCTAAAATAACAAACACAGGATTAATGTATGTTAAACTAACAAATAACACTTTCATAGAACGTGCAGTTTGAATTTTCTTGCCAAACATTTAATCCCTTTTGGGAACATAATTCTAGAGGCCTTGGCCTTAGCAAGACTGCTCTACTCAAGTACTTTTGATTCCGGCTGGTTGATCAGGGTCCTTCTACTGGTCTGGGATGCATTCTTGCCCTCAAAACAGGAACCAAGGGTGAGCTGCAGCCATCATCAAGTTTTCGAAACTCTAATAAACTATACTACATTCTGCCTCTTTGTCACCCTACCTACAAGGCTGTTTGAGGGGCTGAGTCACAGCACTGCACACTCCTTATTGTTAATGACTTGATCCGCCTAGCTTTCAGCTTCTACTGTAGAGCATCCAACAGCCTTCCTTTTCATGTCTTTTAGATGAGCCTGAGAGAGCAGTCATAATCTTCACCACTTGACCTTCAACCCAGCATGGTCCACTGAAGATCAGAAGGCTACAGATATGTGGTGGCATGTGGAGTTTCCTTTTCTGATTTGTACCTACTCAGCATGGCACTAATTGAAACCAGACCTACAGAAGGTATGCTGAAGCATAAGCAACGTAATGTTCAGGCCATTCTGGGTCTATGGGGAGATCCATATACACTTAAGAGCCTAAGTTCTAAGTCTCCTTCCAGATTACCGCTTTCATGAGAGAATAAGAAGTTGTCAATCTGACTAAAGATGTTCTTTGGCCTACTTGAGACCATGGCCAACCTTGAAGAGACTCTAACAGTGTACTGCCCAGTAATGACCCTCTCATGATCAAGCACAAACAGAAGAAAACGCGATCTCCTTAAAAGTAAAACATGGATTCAACCTCCTTATGAATTTCTTGTGTACAATAAATCGGACGGGTAAAAAAATGACAACATTGAGAGCTGTTTTTGTATGACCCTCTTATTTGTTTACAATATAGCCATCGGGAGTCGAATTAATGTTTCCACCATATTATCTCTATGTACATGTGTATTAATATAGTTTTATGAATTGGAAACCTAGATACTAATAAATGGAGCACTGTACAGAAAAGTGACAACTTCCAGTGAGAAAGGGGGGGACTAGGGCCGGTCGGTCAGGGAGAGGGCCAGGGCTGTGCTGGCTGTAGCGGGCATCGGGTATTTTCCTGGGAGGCTAGAAGGGTGGGGGCTAGTTTTGCAGCAGTGGGAGCTGTTTTTTGTTACTGGGGGCCGGCCAGCCCACTGTAACAAAAGTAGCTGTGCTTCACACTTGCAGCCTACCCCCATGCCCTGGGCTGGTCCTACAAAATTGCCAGGGCTGCTTTGGGTTACCAGTCCGGTCCTAGAAAGGGTAGGAGGAGGAGTGGGCTGGGGCTCTACCTCCTTTATTCTACCTTGTACATGTTTCCTCTGTGTGGCTATGGGTTAAAGTCTGGTGAGGGAAAATAAGGGACAGTCTCCACAAATGAGAGCCGGTGAGCCACACCTGCAACAACAGGATCAAATTAAGCACTGGTGCTAGGCTACTTTATGTGGCACACCATTGCAGCTCTGCAGGTATCCTTAGATTCTGCTGATAGCTACATTTAGATTATATTTTTAATAATTTCCTGAACATTGATTTATCACAGAAGCATTGACACACTTGATAAAAACAAGGGCTAAAATGCAATAAGTTAAAAAGGAAGAAACTAATGAAGAGAGACAACAGAGAGAGTTCAACATTGTCTATTTGTCTATACATGAATTGTTGTTTTGATCTTGGGAACAATGCAAGCTCTGAACAAGTATGTTTTCATTGTATTTCGGAATTATAGGGGTGGCAGTCTTATATTCTCTAGATATACGTTTTAGTAACTTGGCCCATGTAGGGCTAATGTAAAGATGTGTCCAACTGGCAAAAACTGACCGCTGCACTATGCTACGCTGCACTATGCCTGTTCGCACTGTGCAGTTGCATGATCTTAGCGTCGGCCTGCGATTGACGCAGGACCACCTCCTCTAATGTTGTGACCAGGGGTGGGCGTAGTTCGCGAAGTAGCGCTACGCGAAGCTATGCGAAGTGCACTTCGCACTACGCGAACTTCACGTGGATGTATGTCGTTACAACACATACTTTTACAATGCATACCTTTACAACGCATTTTTTACACCGCAACATCCCTTATAACGCATTCCATTACAACGCATGCCATTACAACAAATTCTTTGAAACTACCTTTACAACGCATTCCACTACAACGCATACTACATTTAGAACGCATACCATTACATTGCATGTATGGTAAGTATTGGATAGTGTAGGGGTAAAAATTACTATTCTAACTCCGGGGGGCAACAGTAGGGTAAGTGTTGGATAGTGTAGGGGTAAAAATTACTATTCTAACTCCAGGGGGTGCAACAGTAGGGTAAGTATTGGATAGTGTAGGGGTAAAAATTACTATTCTAACTCCAGGGGGTGCAATAGTAGGGTAAGTGTTGGATAGTGTAGGTATGCGTTGTGATGGTATGCGTTGTAATGACTGCGTTGTAATGGTTGCGTTGTAATGGCATGCGTTGTAATGGATGTTGCAGTTTAAAAGTTTCGTTGTAAAGGTAGTGCATTGTAAAAGTTGCATTGTAAGTGTTGTTTCCCACTTCACGTAGCACTACGCGAGCTGCGTAGTAGCATGTTCGCACTGTCCAAGATGCGTTTTCAATGATTGCACAGTGAGGACAAGCACCCTGCACTGTGCAATCATTGAAAACGGCATCTTGCACAGTGCGAGCTGTAGTTTTCTGCTGCTCAAGTAGATTATTACTCGAGCAGCAGCTTTCTCAACGCAAACTGCTAGTTTCTCATTGAGAGCGGTTGCGAGCATGCGCAACCAGTCACAATGAGAAACCTGACCTCCCCGCGTTGAGAATCTCGCCAGGATGTCATTTTGCTTGCTCGCGGTCGCGAACTTACGTTGAGGACCGCGAACAAGCAAAAACTGACCGCTGCACTATGCTACGCTGCACTATGCCCGTTCGCACTGTGCTACGTGCAGCTCGCGTAGTGCAAAGTTGCGCAAACTTCGCAAACTCCACGAGCGTAGCGTAGTGCTCCGCCCAGGGTTAGTTGTGACATTATCTTTCACTTTGTCCGGGAGTTTAGCATGGTCCTCCCGGAGCAAGGTAAGGCCAGTAGTCAGAGTCCCAATTTGCAATTCGATCGCCTTCCGTGATTTGCGCACTTCCTGCATTATGCGATACAGCTTATCCACAGGTGTGGGTACTTCTGTCTGTGGAATACACCTAGTCCCAGGTTTGTGAGGTGCAGGAGCCGCTGTGTCCGGGACAATTTCTTGCCCCCCCTGGCCATGCTTTTTCACTCCCTTGCATCCCATCATGCAGAGCTATTCAACAATCGACAGTATGCGTAAATCAAACACAGTGCACAGCGTCATCAGTGCATTTCTGAAGCACTCTTCCCAGTTTCCACACAATCACGCCTTAGCCCACATTTTTGCTGGTCACCTTTCAGTATCTCGCAGTCTGTCTCCTTGCCCCCTGTCACTTACTGTGGGGTAGGTCTTGCTCCGCAACCGTTCTGGCATGCAGCAGGGCAGGGGAATCACAGGTATCTCCGTTACCCCTTCAAGAAGTTCAACTTCAAGAAGTTCGTGTCTGGATTGCTGTGACCCTTGACCTGGTCACTCTACTACCGCATGGCCCCTGTGTGCCCGGATTCTGCTGCCGCTGCCTGCTTGGCCTTCTTGCTGCCGCCTCTCCTTAGGGCTCCTGCTCTCCAGGCTTGCCCTCGCTCCCCAGACTTGCCCAGGTTTGCCCTCACTCTCTAGGCTTGCCCAGGCTTGCCCTCGCTCTCCCCGCTCCGCTAATCGCTTTTTCCAACCCCCCCTCTGCTCCCCGCCGCTGCTCTCCTGCTGCCCTGCCCCTTCTCCTGTTTCCCGCTCACCATCCGCCGCACCGCTCCCGCCTCCCAGCTGCTCCTTCCTCCCACTTCACCATAAATGGCGGGGACCGCGCGTACACGCAGTGGCCACGCGCAGCGGGCGTGCCGATTGCGCGCCGAAGATGCGCCAAAGGCAAGCCTGTCTACGCCCGTCCGCACCTGGACCGCGCCCAGCGCCAGAACCCCTGGACCCCGCCAGAGCCAGCCAACCCGACTGAGCTACGATGCCGCCACCCTCCACGCACTCAACACTGGCCGACATCCAGCCTGCTACCAAGCCACCCCGAAACGCACCCACGGAGCCTTCACCTGTCACGCCTGCTACTTCACCTGCACTCGGTCCTGCACCGCGCCAGCCAAAACAGCCGCCAACAACAACCACCTCATGTGCATCCTGCTCAACACCCGCTCCATCCACAGGCACGCCGTCAAACTATGGGGCCTCCTGGACAAAATGGCACCAGACGTCGCCTTCTTCACGGAAACCTGGATGAACCCCTCCTCAGCCCCCGACATCGCCATTGCCATCCCGGACGGCTACAAGATCATCCCGAGGGACCGCGTCAAACAGACCAGAGTAGGCATCGCCATCGCCCACAGAAACACTATCCGCATCACGACCAACACCGACGCCACCCTCGCCACCGCAGAGCACCTGCACTTCCAGATTCACACTGACCCAAAGACCACCCTCAGAGGAACCCTCATCTACAGAACCCCGGGACCACGCTCACACTTCAGCAAGGCCATCTCAGACTTCATCAGCCCACTCGCCCTCGCCTCCCCCGACTACATCCTCCTAGGAGACCTCAATTTCCACCTGGAGAACGACCAGGACAACAACAAAACCGCCCTACTAGACAACTTCGCCAACCTCGGATTCAAGCAACTGGTCAACACCCCCACCCATTACGCAGGCCACACGCTCGACCCTGACTTCTCCTCCAGCAACCACATCTCCTTCAGCCACACCACCGAGCTCCACTGCACTGACCACAGCTGCGTACACTTCAACTTCAGGAAAACAACGACCCACCACTGCCCTCAACAAACCCCCCGAAGCCGCTGGAGCAAGATCACCACCGGCCAACTCACCACCTCCTTGCGCCTAAACCCTCCCACCAACACCACGGACCCCAACAAAGGAGCCCGCAACCTCACACAGTGGATCACCGACTGCGCCAACACCCTTGCTCCACTAAAAAACTCTCCCAGCAACCTCAACAGCAAGAAAGCTGTGTGGTTCACCAACGATCTCAAAGACTCCAAGAAATCCTGCCATGACCTCGAGAAAGCCTGGTGCCACAACTAGTCAAAGGACAACATGACAGCCCTCAAGAACGCCACCCGCAAACACCACCAGCTGATCCGCACCACCAAAAGGTCATCCTTCAGAGAACGACTGGACAACAACACCAACGACAGCAAGGAACTCCTCAACGTCGTGAAAGAGCTCTCCAACCCCAACGCCAGCAACAATGACATCACGCCTTCTCAAGACCTCTGCAACTCTCTGGCCACCTTTTTTCACCATAAGATCGTCGACATACACGACAGCTTCGGCGCTCAGAACACGTACCCCACCACCGAACCTACACCCCCACCTTCACCATGTGCGCCTGGACTCAGGTCAGCACGGAAGATACCACCCACACGATGAACACCATCCACTCGGGCTCCCCAGCCGATCCCTGCCCACAGCACATCTTCAACAAAGCCGACTCCATCATCGGACCCAAACTTCGGGACTTCATCAACAATTCCTTCATATCCGCCACCTTCCCGGAGAGCTGGAAGCACGCAGAGATTAGCGCCCTCCTGAAGAAACCCACCGCAGACCCCTCAGAACTCAAGTACTTCCGCCCCATCTCGCTCCTCCCCTTCCCTGCAAAAGTCATCGAGAAAACCGTCAACAAACAGCTGACAGCCTTCCTGGAGACGAACGACTCCCTCGACCTATCGCAGTCCAGATTCCGAGTGAACCAGAGCACGGAGACCGCTCTCATCGCGGCCACCGACGACATACGGACCCTGCTGGACAACGGAGAAACCGCCGCCCTCATCCTGCTGGACATTTCAACTGCGTTCGACATGGTCTGCCACCGCACCCTGACAACCCGCCTCCGACACGCCGGGATCCAAGGAAAGGCCGTGGAATGGATCACCTCCTTCCTCTTTGACAGAACCCAAAGAGTCTGTCTCCCGCCCTTCCTCGCAGAAGCCACCAAGATCATCTGCGGCGTACCTCAAGGCTCCTCGCTCAGCCCCACCCTCTTCAACGTCTACATGAGCCCCCTCGCAGCCATCGCACGCAAGCACAACCTCAACATCATCTCCTACGCCGACGATACCCAACTGATCATCTCCCTGACCAACGACACCACCTCCGCCAGAGCCAGCTTCCAGGACGGAATGAAAGACATCACAGACTGGATGAAGCTCAGCCGCCTGAAACTGAACTCAGACAAGACGGAAGTCCTCATCCTCGGCCCATCCATCTCCACCTGGGACGACTCCTGGTGGCCCCCTGCTCTTGACCCCCCACCCAAGCCCACGGACCACGCACGCAACCTGGGCTTCATCCTTGACTCCTCCCTCACGATGGCCAATCAAGTTAACGCTGTTACCTCCTCCTGCTTCAACACTCTCCGCTTGCTCCGTAAGATCTTCAGCTAGATCCCCACTGGAACCAGGAAAATGGTCACCCAGGCCCTCGTCACCAGCCGTCTGGACTACGGGAATGCGCTCTACGCTGAGACCACCGCCAAACTACAAAAAAGACTCCAGCACATCCAGATCGCCTCAGCACAACTCGTCTTGGACATTCCCCGACACAGCCACATCTCCGCCCACCTGAGGGACCTGCACTGGCTCCCCGTCAGCAAAAGGATCACGTTCAGATTCCTCACCCACGCACACAAGGCTCTCCACGATTGGGCCCCGAATACCTCAACAACCGCCTTACGTTCTACACCCCAACCGGCCAGCTCCGCTCCGCCAGCCTCGCCCTCGCCACCGTCCCACGGATCCGCAGAACCACCACCGGAGGGAGATCCTTCACCTACCTGGCGGCCAAGACCTGTAACACACTCCCCACCCACCTATGACTCACCCAGGACCATCTCTCCTTCAGGAAGCAACTCAAGACCTGGCTTTTCGAGCAGTAGCAGCCCCCCACCACAGCGCCTTGAGACCCTAGCGGGTGAGTAGCGCGCTTTACAAATACTCTTGATTGTTTGATAGCACACTATCCCTCAGTGCAACACCATGCGCAATCTGCGCTCTCCATGTCAGTCTGTGAACAACACGAAGCACCCCAACAGGCCAGGAATCATGTGCCCTGCAATGTACCAGGGGGCTACTGTGGGCTTCACTCCATCTGCCACCCCCACCACAGTGCTCGCATGTCCCAGGCTACCACCTCTGGTCTCCTTGGATGTGATAGTGTGCAGTCCTTTATTCAACGTCGTGCATGCGCACCCTTCACTGTTGCTGTGAGGGGTGTGCTACCCTTAACTTCCCACAGGCATCGCAGGGTCATTTATGCTGACATGCAGGCTCGCCTTACCGCCGTGTGCCCCGCACCAATCAGAATGCCCCAGCAGGGTTCTGTTGCAGCCCTGCACCTCGTTCTGGGCCGCAGTGCAATTATCCGTTCCTGCTCCGCCTGCAGTCAGTGTCCTCAAGTTGCAGCGTCTGTCCCCATCTCCAGTATCATCTGCCAAGCGCCACCCGCAGTGCTGCCTCAAGGCGTTTCCTTTGCACGGCAGGGGGGAAGGCATCACCACTTCGCCAGCCTCTCGTACCCTTTGGGTCCGCTGTCTCGTCACGGCCGTCCGCGCTTGCACATATATGCGGCGCGTGCCGCTGTGACCTCCTCAGTTTCACTCCGCGGCGAAGCACTCCTGATCTAGGGGCCGCATCTGCTTCACCACCGCCATGGTGCCTCCGACCTGCGAGCACGATGTTACTAATTTTCAACAATATTATTAAAGAGTTTCTCAACTTCTCTGGGTTTGGTATATTTTGTTGAATTAGAAATACCCATATGAGCATGGATTCTAACCCAATCCCCCACACAAACCTTTTACTTTTCATACATTTTCTACCATCAAATTAACATTGCCACACTGCAGCCTTCTTCACCCTCTAATTATCCATCAACAAGACACCCACAGCATCTTTCCACCATCCTATCCACCCAGATTCCAATTTGGAATATGGAATGTAACCGTGAAACAACTCAAAAAGCGCCTTGCCTAATATTAAAAGAAGAGACAAGTGATATCCCACTAGACATTCCTGTTGGACTCTCTTCCAATCCAATCTACTAGCTCTGACAAGTTGTATGCCTGTATTCAGTGTTCTGTTAAGGTGCTCCACCGTGCCATTAATCTCAGGGTGGTACAAAGAGCATTTCTTGTAGACTATACCACACTCACTTAGGAAATTCCCTACTTCAAGTGAACAAAACTTGTGTTCGCTGTGTCAGTCAAGAGTGTATTTGGAAAATCTTTGAATCTAAACAGTTCTTCCAAAAAGCGCATGAAAGAACCAGAGAATATGTCCCGCTCACACCACATTTCTTGTAATCTTAAAAACGTCTCCATAGCCATCAACAAATAGAGAGTTGCACCTGGTTATCTGAGAAAGTATACAATATCTAGGGCAATCTTCGCCCACTGACCTTCTGGTAAATTCCTGCACATCATTGTGTGGCTCTTTTCTGATACACCTTGTCATTGACTTCACACTCTCAACATTACTAGGGGTGGGTGGTAAACTCTTTTCCGCTGGTGGAGTTTTGCCACTCTGCTCTCTGCTTGAAACACGGAGTTTGGCAGAAACTCGACAAATGAGATGATAGAACAGAGTTTACCTGAACACTCACCGCTAGTCTCAGCAATACTTCTATGGGGGACATTCTTGTGGCAACAATAGGGGTTCTTGGCCCCCAACGACCCTCAGCAGCCAAGGAGATTTCATCCCCTTACCAGTAGAGAGCCAGGAGGCCCCTTTGCAGAGTGGTTGAGAAAGGGGGCGGACCTTCAATGACATCTCAGCAATCCCGCTGTGGGGGGAATTACTTGTGGCAACAGTAAGAGTTCCTGTCCGTCAACAACCCTCAGCAGCCCAGGGGACTTCATCCCCCAACCAGTAGTGCACCAGGAGACCCCTTTTGCGGCGTGTTTGAGAAAGGGGCCAGGGCCTTCGGCAGTCTTGCTGTAGGGAACTTACTTTTCACAACAATAGGTGTTCTTGGCCTCCAATGACCCTCAGCAGCCAAAGGGACATCATTAGGGGTGGCCAAGCAATACTCTGCCTGCTTACAAAACTCCACAGAATTCCACAGAGTGAATGTCCACAAGTTCATCCTGACTTACAGATCTATGGACAACTCTTTCCAACTCCAAATCAAGGTCAGTCCACCAAAAGTCCTCCTCAAAAAGTTATTTTGATATTACAATGCCCAGCTGCTTCTCATGGGCTAAGTCAACAAGCTTGCCTCTAAGACTACACAACGCTATTAATCTGCTGCCTTGCAGAACAATTTCTTCCCCTTCTGTGAGTTCCTCCCTCACACACCAATGAGGATGAAGTTCTGACCCAATCATATTATTTTGTGGGCACCTTTCCATCATGAACTTGCAGCAAACCCTCAGAATAACATTCTTAACCTCATCTTCCTGGTTCCCTTCAAAATGTTTCCCTGGGGTAATCACACAGACACTTTCATCTCACACAAGCATTATCACCTTTACCAACAATTTCAGAAAACACACCTGACAAGAACCTAGAAACACAGTCCACAGCATGGTTCATAGACCCCAGTAAGTACTCTACATTATGGACATATTGTTGTGTCAGACTATCTAAGGAGACCACAAACAAGCAGGGGTTACTGGGTCGCAACCATGTGGGTTGAGGCATTTTATCACTGCTCTCCTGGGGCCTGCCCTACTGTGGCCCTTCAACCTGGGCCATGTACAACCCTTTCCACACTAAATTCTAGGTAGCAGCAATGGCGAGCTGTCACAAGCTTATCAGGAAGGCTAGTGTGGGTATTACCCAGGCTCAAGAATCAGCAGCACCCCCTCAGAAACATCTGTAAGATCAATAGTCAGACCACTGCAGCAATTGGGAACGGACCATTGCATTATAGGCAGACAATATTGGGAGTATGGAGTGCCTACAATACTTTGGACTAAATTGTTTTAAGCCCGCTACTGAGGTCAATGATTTAACATGATTTATCCAGTTTAACTTTGTATCAAACCATATACCCAGATATTTATACTTTTCAACCACGTCCACTTTGCTCCCACCAGATTCCAATAGACCCCTCCCTTTTCTCTCCCTAACACCCTTATCCAGATTAACAGTGAGCCCCTTACTTAAACAATAATCCTGTAAAATGTCAAATTTCTTTTTCATCCTACATCGGTCTTGTCTACTATCACCAAGTCATCGGCGTATAGTAGTCATGGGACATGGACAACATTCATCTTAGGGCAAAGGCCACTTACTTCTTTTAATATGTTTGTTAAGGTGGCCAAAAACAAGGAAAACAGTAGGAGTGCCCGAACACATCCCTGTCGTAAACCATTCTTAATCTATTATTTCTTCAACAGGGTCCTTACTGTGTCTAAAATCACTTGAACCCAGTTCTGACTATGTAGCTCATGAAGAAGTAAGAGGAGTTCCTTATGAATTCCAAGCCCCCTCAGCATTATACACTATAACTTTCATTCCACTAAGTCGCAGGCGGCACTTAACTCAACAAAACAACAAATCAATTGCCCCTTCACCTCTATTGACTCCATTGCCATTGCACATAAACCGAGGCAGTGATTGATGGTTGAGTGGCCTTCCTTGAACCCACCTTGCTCAATAGAGATTATGTTATTTTCTTCTAACCAGACTTTAATTAGAATTACCAACACTTTGGAGAAAACTTTCTTCCACCCATCTAGTAGGCTGATTAGGCGGTAATTCTTAGGTAACGTGGCATCATGCTTCTTATAGATTGGCCTAATGATCACGCCTTTCCAGAGGTTTTTGGGGAGCACCCTCTCGCCAAGGCCTATTGATAGATAGCATAATAAATACTTGCCACCAGTCCACATTGTTTTTCATTATTACTGCTGGGAGGTTTTCTGGTCCTGCTCCCTTAGTCAACTTGAGGGTCTGGATAGTTTCTTTTATCCTTTTAAGTGAGAAGTACAGCCCAATCTGCTCACCTACCTCAAACCTTTTCCATGGGCCCATCACCTCATCGTCGCTACCATGTATATTAGTCAGGGTGCTAGCCCAATCATCTTCTTCTACTAGGCAGCCCAATTTGCCTGACCCTTCCCCTTCATGTACCAGCTGCCAAAATGTCCTCGTGGTTTTTGTACCAATCACCTCAAACATAGTTTGGCAAGGTTTACTTATCAAGTCCATTTTCCCTTTTCTTAACATCCTTTTAAAATTCAATTATCAATTATCACCTATTACAGGAACATGCTTTTTCTTAAACAATCTCTCCTATTTTTTTACCTTTATTTTTAACCTTGTCCTTGTTGATCCAACTATTCCTCATGGCCTGAATGTGATGCTCTAGTTTCTATTTCGGTCACTTAGGATGAGTTTTTCCCTCAGACAGTATATGACCTGCCCTACCACTTGGTTGTACCCTGTTAAAACATCGTCCGGGGCCTCGGTGCATCTTGCACCATATAATCTAACATGAAATAATTTAGTACTTTTGGGCTTTCATCTGATATATGAATTGTTATGCGTCTAGGGTACTCAATTTGTAGGGGAACAACTTTATCTCTTTGCTTGTATTGGCCTACACTAAACACTCACTGCAAGGGCCTGTAATCACTACTCTCAATAAGCAATAATTCAAACTATTCCACCGAGGAAAAGTGCCAAGTATTGATAAATTAGCCCCCCCCCCGGCTTTGCGCGCCATTCAGAACTTCAACCTATTTAAAAAAGCACTAAAAACCCACCTTTTTAATATGACGATCTAGCTACTCTTACTCTCTTGCTATCATGCCTTTCTGTCTTTTACAGGCCAGGATACTCTAGAGTAATTGAGCGCATTATAAAACCTCCAATAACATAACATAACATAAAATATAATCTATTGGGCAAGCCTAGTTTCCTAAACAAAAAAGGTCTGAGCAGCAGGGCAATAGGTATCCACCCATCCATCTACTCAAAATCAACCCCACAGACCCTAATACCTTTACTAGGGCTCCATCGTGTGCCACAGGACCGTGGAAAAGTCTTAAGAGGTACTCAGCAAACAGATAACGGGTCTTTGTACATATGGTCACTGGAAGTTGGATCTAACTTCTGATTAAAGTCCCCTAGAATCATTACCTGCTTTGATGGATTTTTTGTAAAAATACCCTTTAACCCTTATTCTAGCAGCATGAGCTGCAACACATAATATTCTACATTCCATGGCTGGATGTATATATTAATCACAATTATATATGACCTCAAATATCTGTTGGCTTTTAACCTTTAGCATAGTCACTTTGTTGACTATTGTTCTCGAGGCAATAGTGAGTAGCCCGTCCAAGGGTAGACCTGGGCCCAGATGCCAAGGGTCTTTACAAAGCATTATGAATCCATCTAATAGTGTTGGTGCTTGGCACAGTCAAGTCTCCTGCAGGCACATAATCTCATATTTTTCTAACATTTCTTTAAAAGAATCAATCAAAGACCAATCAAAGACATTTATAGAGCGCACTACTTACCCGTAGGGTCTCAAGGCGCTTGGGGGGGGGGGGGGGCGTTACTGCTCGAACAGCCAGGTCTTGAGCTTCTTCCTGAAGGAGAGGTGGTCTTGGGTCAGGCGCAGGTCGGTCGGGAGGGAGTTCCATGTGTTGGCGGCCAGGTAGGAGAAGGACCATCCTCCTGTTGTCGCTCTTCGGATGCGGGGGACGGCGGCGAGGGCGTGGTTGGCTGATCGGAGGTGGCGTTTGGGAGCGTAGAAGTTGATTCGGTTGTTGAGGTAGCTCGGGCCTTGATCGTGTAGGGCTTTGTGTGCGTGGGTGAGGAGACGGAAGGTGATTCTTTTGTTGACGGGGAGCCAGTGCAGGTCTCTCAGATGTCCGGAGATGTGGCTGGTTCGTGGTATGTCGAGGATGAGTCTGGCTGAGGCGTTCTGGATCCGCTGGAGTCTCTTCTGGAGCTTGGCGGTGGTACCGGCGTAGAGGGCGTTGCCGTAGTCCAGTCGGCTGGTGACGAGGGCCTGGGTGACGGTCTTCCTGGTCTCGGTGGGGATCCACCAGAAGATTTTCCGTAGCATGCGTAGGATGTTGAAGCACGACGAGGAGACGGCGTTGACTTGCCTGGTCATGGAGAGGGAGGAGTCCAGGATGAAGCCCAGGTTGTGTGCGTGGTCCGTCGGTTTGGGTGCGGTGCCCAGGGCGGGGGGCCACCAGGAGTCGTCCCAGGCGGAGGGCGAGGAGCCCAGGATGAGGACCTCCGTCTTGTCTGAGTTCAGTTTCAGGCGGCTGGTCGTCATCCACTCGGCTACATCTTTCATCCCTTCGTGCAGATTGGCTCTGGCGGCGGCGGGGTCGTTGGTCAGGGAGAGGATCAGCTGGGTGTCGTCGGCGTAGGAGATTATGTTGAGGATGTGTTGGCGTGCGATGGCCGCGAGGGGGCTCATGTAGACGTTGAAGAGGGTGGGGCTCAGCGAGGACCCTTGAGGGACGCCGCAGATGACTTTGGTGGCCTCTGACTTGAACGGTGGTAGGCGGACTCTCTGTGTTCTTCCGTCGAGGAAGGAGGTGATCCATTCCAGTGCCTTCTCCTGGATTCCGACGTTGCTGAGGCGCTGCACTAGGGTGCGGTGGCAGACAGTGTCGATTGCCGCGGAGAGGTCTAGGAGGATGAGGGCCGCTGTATCTCCGTTGTCCATCAAGAAGTTTCAGTTAAAAGCTTTCTATAACCCCCTATATTCCAAGGCAGGGCTGCCAGGTGGCCCGAGGTCCCTAATCCCTAGTCCAGATCACTCATACCCTTCTAATATCATAGATGTTTGATACCAAGCCAGATAGGCACTCAAAGTGATTTCTTAGCTTTAGGCCCTTGTTAGCACATGCTATGGTCACTCGTAGTCCACCTTCCCTTCAGTTAGTATTTATTCTGCTATGTTGGACCCCCTGCATGCAAATTCTCACTTGGATTTGACTTAAACCGGCATGGGTAGTCAGGGTGCTATGGCCCTTCCCCACCTACATCGCTAAATCGCCAGCCTGTACCAATATTATACCTTATTTCCATAATTCTCTTACACCCTCACTAGGATCTGCCTTACAAATTCTGAATAGAAAAGAACCTTCCTAACCTCTCTTCCCACATGGTTTGTTATAAACCGTATCTCCTTTATATCTCCTGGGGCAGTTTCACACAAGCTAGGATAATTAGCCAAGTAGTAGTAGTAGTAATAGGCATTTCTTGAGCGCATATTTCACTCTTAGGTCTCATAGAGCTTTGTCAACACAAATTACTTAGAGGGGAGAGACAGAGTTTAGAAAAGTCATGATTTGAGATCTTTACAAATTTTTTTATGGTTAGTTTCCTGCATAGGCAATAAGTTCCATAGCTCTGGCGGAATTTTGGAAAAAGACCTATCCCCATTTTTAAACATGCAGACCCTGGGGATGTTCAAGAGGTGCTTGTTGCATGAGTGGAGGGGCGTCCTGTCTGATATTTAATCAGTTTCTTTGCGAGATAGATAGGCCCCTGGTTGTTCAAGGTTTTATGGGTAAGGCAACATAGTTTAAAAGAGACTCTCTTTTTTATCGGTAGCCAATGGAGACTCTTGAGACTGGGGGCTGAGGGTGATTGGGAAGGCAGATTAAGGACCAATCTGGCCCCAGTGTTTTGAAGCACTTGCAGTTTTGAGCGATGTTTCTCATTGACGGATGTAAACAGTGCATTGCCATAATCTAATCGGATGATGATTAGGCCTTGTACTAGCCGCAGCCTAGCGCAGAGGGGAATCCATTTAAAGATTTTTTTCAAAGAGGTCATTTGTCCGTAGCTAGTATGGACCAGGGGGATGATATGGTCCTTCATGAACAGTTTGTTGTCCATGATAACTCCCAGGTTACGAACTGTTGTTTTGGGCAATGGGCATGGTCCAAGTGAGGGAGGCCACCAGTCTGTGGTCTATATGTTATGTGCGTCTCCAAAGACCATGATCTCTGCTTTGCTCGCGTTAAGGAGCAGATGATTAGTTGACATTCATTTGTTTACTGATGACATGCATTGTATAAATCTGCACTGTGTGTCAGTTGGGTCAGCATCTGATTTTACTGGGGGTAATGTATTAATTTTATTTTTGCTCGCAACTCACTGGGCTACTCACGAGACTTCTCGCGCCTGGTTTCAAGTGCCCCGGTCCACCACAGCCACAAGGCTGTTTGTTGTGGAGGGCGAATTTGAAACACATGGCCAGAAACCCACTTCCGGCTTCACACTTAGCAACGCCATCTTGTTTGGCGGTCATGTGGTTCTGCACTCCCTATCACCTATTTAAGTTAGCTATGGTGCGCGAGCGCAGCGGACGCGCGTGCCGAAGGCGCGCCAAAGGCAAGCCAGTCTGCGCCAGTACATCGCCTCTCGCCAGAAAAGCTGGCCGTGGTGCCTCTAAAGTTCGTATTTTATCCCGGGATGATCTATTGGCTCTAAATCCCATAGCTAATCGGTGTATAGCCTCCCCTCTCCACCCCCTGACAGAGCCTATTAGTTGCCCTTGTTGTAATTTTGTGATTTCTACTCCCCTAACCCTTCTGCCACTCTATACCACGATTAAGCATGGGTGAAATTTGCGAATTCGCGTTCTGCGAATTTGCAGATTTCCCTGCGAAATCGCCAAAAAATCCGCAAATTAGCAAATTTTCCAACGAAATTGCGGATTTTTTTCCGATTTGCCCTGGAGTACTTTCTAATGGCTAATCCAGTAAGTGCTCCCTCACTGGGTAAATGTATAGTACTTTTACTACACTGCAGCTGCGTAAAGGGCCAGAAGATGTGTCTCCAGTGGCCATGTGTGCCTGTAACGCAGGCACACATGGTCACTGGAGACACATCTTCTGGCCCTTTATGCAGCTACAGTGTAGTAAAAGCACTATGGGGCAGATTTACAAGCCGCTTGCGCCTCTTTTGCGCCGCAGTTGCGTCACTTTTGTGATGCAGCGGCAGCACAAAAGATGGGCCATGGTGCTGGGTATTAACAACGTGATGCATCTGAGAGATGCGTCACGTTGTAAAGCCCTGCACCATCAGGAGGCCTTCCGGCGCAGGGGAGGGCGTTCCTGCACAGGAACGCCTCATAAAAGTGGCTGAGTGAAATCTACAAGATTTCACATAGTCACTTTTAGACCAATGCTGCGTCAAAACCCTGCGCCTGCTTGAAGCGGGCGCAAGGCTTGACCCAGCATTGGGGAGATAGGGCCCCCCGGAGCATTGCTGGAGCTGCGTCGCGATACCGACGCAGCACCAGCAATGCGCTGCTTTTACGGCACAGATGCGTGACGCATCTGTGCCGTTTTTGCCACATGGTGCGCCGCATTGTAAATGCGGCAGACCATGGGTGGCGGAGCTGCGGCGCAAATTAACTGGCGCATCCCTGGGGATGCGCCAGTTATTGTAAATCTGCCCCTATACATTTAGCCAACGAGGGAGCACTTACTGATTAGACAGTACAAAGTACTCCAGTTGAGTAGAGGTATTGCACAAAACGGTGGCATCTCCGTGGACAAACATGCAGGGCGGGATTCATTCTGCCCCCTGTTAGACTAGTTTTTTGTGCCCTTCTGCCCTCTGTTAGACTCATTTTCCACTTGTTTTTCTGCCCTTCTGCCCTCTATTAGACTCGTTTTTCCCTTGTTTTTCTGCCCTTCTGCCCCCTGTTAGACTCGTTTTTTGTGCCCTTCTGCCCTCTGTTAGACTCATTTTTCCCTTGTTTTTCTGCCCTTCTGCACTCTGTTAGACTCTTTTTTTGTGCCCTTCTACACTCTGTTATTCCCTTGTTTTTCTGCCATTCTGCCCTCTGTTAAACTCGTTTTTTGTGCCCTTATGCCCTTTGTTAGACTCGTTTTTGTGCCTTTCTGCCCCCTGTTAGACTGGTTTTTTGTGCCCTTCTGCCCTCTGTTAGACTCGTTTTCCCCTTGCTTTTCTGCCCTTCTGCCCTTTGTTAGACTGCTTTTTGTGCCTTTCTGCCCTCTGCATCACCACATCATCACTCAGCGCTACCCCAGCATCTCTCAGCACCACCACATTATCACTCAGCACCACCACATTATCACTCAGCACCACCACAGCACCACTCAGCACCAGCACAGCATCACTCAGCACCACCACATTATCACTCAGCACCACCATAGCACCAATCAGCACCACCACAGCATCACTCAGCACCACCACAGCATCACACAGCACCACCACAGCACCACTCAGCACCATCACAGCATCACTCAGCACCACCACAGCACCACTCAGCACAACTACAGCACCACTCACGCCACCACAGCATCACTCAGCGCCACCACAGCATCACTCAGCGCCACCACATTATCACTCAGCACCACCACAGCACCACTCAGCACCACCACTGCATCACTCAGCACCACCACAGCATCACTCAGCACCACCACAGCACCACTCAGCACCACCACAGCACCAATCAGCGCCACCACAGCATCACTCAGCACCACCATAGCATCACTCAGCACCACAACATTATCACTCAGCACCACCACAGCACCACTCAGCACCACCACAGCACCACTCAGCATCACCACAGCACCACTCAGCACTACCACAGCACCACTCAGTGTCACCCCAGCATCAATCTGCACAACCATTCAACAACAACTGGTTCAAATATGTTCTCTCAATGTTTCAAGCTTAATTACAAATGTCACAAAAAGATGTTAATATTTCACTTCTGTTCTTGGATTTTCGTCACAATAAAATACACTGAACATAATCTTCACAAAAGTTATATACAAAAGTTTAAGCTATTGCCATTATAAATTAAAATCACTTTTATTTAAGTATTAATTATTTAAAAAAATTAAAAGCCATTGGAATTTGTAATATCAATACATCTAAGTCGTGTAAATACAAAACATGTTGCATTACAAATGCTATAGGTGTCACATTTGCGAAAGTTATAACTATTGGCATTGTAAATGACAAAGCTATTAATTTAGCTATTTTCAAAACCAACACATAAATAAAAAAAATTGTCATTTACAAGACCAATAGCTCAAACTTTCCTAATACGAGACCTATTGCATTGCAAATGCTTGTTTTTATATCTGTCAGTGCTTCCGGTTGAGGTTTAATTTTCGTGACAGGCGCCTCATTGCCTACTTGTAACTATTCTCTGACCCTGCTTCAAGGGTCAGAGCAGGGTCAGAGAAAAGTTGCAAGTAGGCAGCGAGGCGCCAGGAAGCACTTACAGGCTTACAGCAGCAGGTGCCCAAGTTGAAGTTAATTTCTTTGTAACCCTTTTGTAAAAGGTTACAAAAAATTAGCTTCAACTTTTTCACCTGCTGCTGTAACCCTGTAAGTGCTTGGCTGAAAATTTGTCCCACTTCGCGGATTTTACTGCGATTTCGCGAGATTCGCGGATCGCAAAATTGCGGAAAATCCGCAAATTCCACGAGCGGATCGAATTTTCAGCCCATGGTTAACCACAATTACCTCTCAGCGACGGCTAAAAATTTTGCAGCTCAATGTAAGGTCATTAGTTAAACATCATGCTGAAATCTTTGGCCTCATTACTGACGAAACTCCGGATATATTTTTTCTAATGGAGACATGGCTTACTGGGGAAAAAATGACTGAACCTAACTTAGCTCTGTCAGCGTAATATTCCATCTGTAAGCTAAATAGGGAAACGAGGGGGGGTATCGCGATGATTTTTAAATCTTGCTACTCCTGCCTCTTCATTAAGGAAGTGGTGGAGGGCTGTGAATGTGCTTGCTTTAGTATTAGTGTGAGCTCTCAACTGACTCTTTCAGGGATTCTGGTGTACAGGCCACCAGGGTCGGCCATTGGTTTTATTAATTCTTTTCTGGAACGGGTGGGTTAGCTTGCGGTGGGCACTGCTAATTTTAGTATTTTTGGTGATTTGAACTTGCACTTTGAGCTTACGCAAGACAACACCATCGGAAGTTTATTGGCAGACCTAATCGCATTTCAATTAATCCAACTGGTCCCCAGTCCCAAGCATGTGGGTGGGCATCTGTTAGACCCTATAAATTCTAACATCGAGTCTGCTACAGTGGTGATCCCTATTCCCGTGGGCCGGTCATACCATCTGTTGGTAGAAATGTCCTTCCCTATATTAGAGCAATTTGGCAAGGCCGCTCCTCGACCTGCTTTTAAACGCCCGTGGCGGAAATTGAGACTAGTGGATTTTCATGCACTCCTTATTGCTGACCCTCTTGGTCCTTTTAATAATGCTGATTCAGGCTATGATATGTTTTGTGACTGGACCACCCGGGTGTTGGATTCTCTTATTACGGCGCGCTGGTGTAAGGGTCGCACCCATGACTCTAGTCCATGGTATAACAACACCCTGTCCATGTTGAGGAAGGCTTGCAAGAAAACAGAACGTGCATGGAGGAAAGAGTATGACCCCAGAATAAAAGCACAGTACCCGGCCGAACGTAAAGCGTATCATAGAGCTGTTTGTAAAGCTCGAGCGGCCTATTACACCAACGAGATTAAGCTCAGCTCTAACCCTGCAAAATGTATTTTTAAGATTTTAAAGAGAGTCAGGAAAAATTTGGTGCCTGCAATGTCTTCGGAATTGCAGTGTGAAGAATTGGCCTCCTTCTTCATGGAAAAGGTGCCTGCTGTATATAGGTCCTTTCCTCCTACGACCTCTTCCGTTAGACCGATTCCCTTAAGTTTAGGCTTGAGCTCCAGTCTCATGGTTATTCCTGAGATTTCTCAAGAGGAGCTGATTAGGTTAAGTACAAAAAATAAATCAGGCTCCCCAGCTGACCCTTTAAAGCCTGCTCTTTTCAAAGAGTCTCTTTCGTTGTTCTTAGCCCCTCTCTGTCAGATTATTAACTCATCTTTTTTCTGTGCCATGGTGCCAACACGGTGGAAACAGGCATGGGTGTCCCCATCCTTAAGAAACCAGCATTGTATCCGGCCAAGCCTGAAAACTTTAGGCCCATATCTCTCCTTCCTAGGGTGGCGAAAGTGGCGGAATCTGATGTTAACACCATACTAACTAACTTTTTGCATTCCAATGACATTCTGGACATGTCGCAAAATGGTTTCCGTTCCGGCCATAGCACCAAGACTGCTCTCCTTGCCATGACTGAGCATCTGTGGACCATTCTTGATGCAGGTCAGACGGCTGCACTGATCCTATTGGATCTTAGTGCCACCTTTGACACGGTCTCACATGGCATATTGATACAAAGACTAGAGGAGGCAGGTATCATAGGTCTGGCTCTAGATTGGTTCAGATCCTTTCTGTCCAGAAGATCTTTTCGAGTCACTGCTCCCCCTTTTCTATCTCAGGTGCACTAGTCTAGTATGAGTCTAGCATCAGCTAGACTCATACTAGACATCCCGCGTAAAGACCACATCTCTAGTCACCTGAAAAACCTTCACTGGCTCCCCGTCAATAAGAGGATTACTTTCCGACTCCTAACCCACGCACACAAAGCACTTTACGAACTTGGACCCGAATGCCTCAACACACGACTTTCCTTCTACACCCCCTCCCGCCAGCTACGATCCTCCAACCAAGCCCTTGCTACCGTACCTCGCATCAATAAAACCACCATGGGAGGTAGATCCTTCTCCTACCTCGCAGCTAAAACCTGGAACTCACTCCCCACTCACCTTCGTCTCACTCAGAACCATCTAGCATTCAGAAAGCAACTTAAAACTTGGATATTCGACAAGTAACTCCCCACCCTTCTTCAAGCGCCTTGAGACCCTCCGGGTATGTAGCGCGCTATATAAATCTTTTGACTTGACTTGACTTGACTCCATCGAACAAGGGGCACCTCAGGGCTCTGCCATGAGTCCCACTTTATTCAACCTGTATGTCCAGTCATTAGCTGCGGTCGCCAGGCAGTGGGATCTTTCCATCGTCTCATATGCGGACGACACGCAGCTGGTGGTGGCATTGACTGAAGGCTCCACCCTGAACGCCTCTAGATTTAGAGACGGCCTGAGGCCGTGGCGGAATGGATGACTTCTAACTACCTACAGTTAAATGCAAGCAAAACTGAGGTGCTGTTAGTTGGTAAGAATGCTAGCATGTGGGGTGAACGTTGGTGGCCGACGGTGTTAGGCAAGACTCCTGAACCTAAGGAGGAGGTTAAGAACCTGAGGGTGTGGATGGATTCCTCCCTCAGTTTTCGGATCCATACTAAAAAAGTTGCCAGTATATGTTTTGGTTTATTACGATGGTCTTAAACCTCTTCTACAGTTTTTTAAACCCTCAAAGCGTCAGCTGATTGTCCAGTCAACTATTTAATCTCAACTGGACTATGCAATGTCCCTGCTTTTGGTGGCCAATCAAGCTGAGATTGCTCGATTGCAACGTATTCAAAACACGGCGGCTAAAACCTTGTTAGGGCTTCTTCGTGTCTGTCCTATTTCCAACACTATTCGGAAACTCCATTGGCTTCCTATGGCAGAGCGTATCAAGTTTAAAACTCTGTGTCTTTCATTAAAGATACTGAAACTTGCTTTGCCCGGCCTGCTTTGCAACCTGCTGACTCCTTATGTTCCATTTCGAGCGTTGCGCTCCTTCAGGCAGCACCTGGTCACGTTTCCTCGTGTGAAGCGCTGTCGAGCAGGAGAACGCTCTTTCCGTTGTTTGGCAGCCAAACTATGGAACTCTCTGCCACTTCAGATTCGTGGCTTGGAGGGCTTGTCGGACTTCAGGAGAGCTATTAAAACTTATCTCTTTCCGCCACATTAGTTTCCGCCGTTGGTGCCTTATTGGAGTCCCTTTGCTGTGGCTTTCAGTATTGGTCTCTGTGAGTGAAAGCGCCGGGAGGCCCGTTTGCTGGGGCTGCCGTGCACTGTACAAGCACAGTTAACATAACATAACATCAAGAGTGATCAGCCGTCGCGTGTCGTCAGCGTAGGAGATTATGCCAAAGCCATGGTTTCTGATAATTTTGGCCAGCGGCGATTCGTAAAGGTTGAAGAGTGTTGGACTTAAAATGAATCCCTGAGGAACACCCTTATCAATGATTTGGCTCTTGAAGCAGAAATCCCCTATTTGTACCAATGCAATCCGTTCCGTTAAGTAGCTTTTTTAGACATTTCAGAGCCTGGCCCTCGACACCAAACTCTTCTAGACGTTCTAAAAGAATGCTGTGTGAGATGGTGTCGAAAGCCGCCAACAAGTCAAGCAAGATGAGGATGGACGATTGTCTGGCATCTAGGGACAGCCTAATGTTGTCAAATATCTCTACTAGGGCTGTCTCGGTACTATGATAAGACCAGAAACCTGATTGGGATGAGTCCAGTAGATTAATTTTTTTTAGATAAGTTGACAGTTGCTGGTTCACTGCTGCTTCCATTACTTTGGCAAACAGAGGAAGAAGAGAGATAGGCCTGTAGTTGGCTAGTTGTTTGGGGTCGGCTGTTGTTTCTTTTTTTAAATTAGTCTAATAATAGCTTTTTTCCAGTGTGCGGGCACAGTGGATTCTGCTAATGAGAGGTTAAGGATATGGATTAGGTTGGGGATGAGTGCTGAACCAAATTTTGAGTAGAATCTGTGCGGATGCAGGGTCGGTTGGTGAACCGGATTTCATCCTATTAAGTAAAGTGGAGGTGTCTTCTGGAGGGGGAGTTTTATTCTGACTATGTAGTGTGTTAGTGTCATGGGGAAAACATTTATGAATATCATTGATTTTATCTACAAAAAAGGTTGAGAGTGAGTCTGCCCAGAGTGTGTGAGATGGTATGTGGAGGAATGTCTGAGACAGGGCGTGTAAATTCCTTCACAATTTTATAAAGTTCTTTGTGAGAGTTGGAGGCTTGATTTATGCGGTTTCCAAGGTAGTTTTTTTGGCATTAGCAATGTTATCCATGTATTGGTGGTGAAGTCTTTTATATTGATATCTGTCCAATCTACCTTTTATTCGTCTCCATTTGCTTCTGCCTTTCTGACACCTGTCTTTGTGTTTTTTAGTCAAGTCAAGTCAAGTCAAGTCAAAGATTTATATAGCACGATACTCACCCAGAGGGTCTCAAGGCGCTTGAGGGAGAGGGGTTAGCTATTGATCGAACAACCAGGTCTTGAGTTGCTTTCTGAATGAGAGGTGGTTCTGTGTAAGACGGAGGTGGGTGGGGAGGGAGTTCCAGGTCTTGGCCGCCAAGTAGGAGAAGTACCTTCCTCCCATGGTGGCTTTTCGGATGCATGGAATCGCGGCGAGGGCTTGGTTGGACGATCGTAGTTGGCAAGTGGGGGTGTAGAAGGATAGGCTAGTGTTGAGGTATCTGGGTCCTTGGTCGTGGAGGGCCTTGTGTGCGTGGGTGAGGAGACGGAATATGATTCTCTTGTTGACGGGGAGCCAGTGTAGGTCTCTCAGGTGACCGGATATGTGGTTGTGGCGAGGAATGTCTAGGATGAGTCTAGCTGAGGCGTTATGAATACGTTGAAGTCTTTTCTGTAGTTTGGCTGTGGTTCCGGCATAGAGGGTGTTTCCGTAGTCCAGTCAGCTGGTGACGAGTGCTTGGGTGACCGTCTTCCTTGTTTCGGTGGGGATCCATCGGAAGATCTTTCGGAGCATGCGTAGGATGTTAAAACATGATGATGAGACGGCGTTGACTTGTCTGCTCATCGAGAGGGAGGAGTCTAGGATGAATCCCAGGTTGCGAGCATGGTCCGTTGGTTTGGGTGCGCTGCCCAGGGCCGGGGGCCACCATGAGTGGTCCCAGGCAGAGGGGGATGATCCTAGGATGAGGACTTCCGTCTTGTCTGAGTTCAGTTTTAGACGGCTGTTCTTCATCCACTCGGCTACGTCTTTCATCCCTTCGTGAAGGTTGGTTTTAGCGGTGGTTGGGTCCTTGGTGCGGGAGAGGATTAGTTGGGTGTCGTCTGCGTAGGAGATGATGTTGAGGCTGTGATGGCATGCGATGGATGCGAGGGGACTCATGTAGACGTTGAAGAGGGTGGGGCTGAGCGTTGAACCTTGTGGTACGCCGCATATGACTTCGGTGGCCTCTGATCTGAAAGGGGGGAGGCGGACTCTCTGGGTTCTTCCGGTGAGGAACAAGATGATCCAATCCAAGGCCTTATCTTGTATCCCGACGTTCCTGAGGCGTTGTACTAGGGTGCGGTGGCAGACCGTATCGAACGCTGCGGAGAGGTCCAGGAGGATGAGGGCTACTGTTTCCCCGTTGTCGAGCAGTGCCCGGATGTCGTCTGTGGCTGCGATGAGGGCGGTCTCGGTGCTGTGATTGGCTCGAAAACGGACTGTGAGGGGTCGAGGGAATTGTTGGACTCGAGGAAGGCGGCGAGCTGACTGTTGACGGTCTTTTCTATGACTTTGGCGGGGAATGGGAGGAGCGAGATGGGGCAGTAGTTCTTAAGCTCGGTGGGGTCTGCTGTAGGTTTTTTCAGGAGGGCGCTGAGTTCGGCATGTTTCCAGCTCTCCGGGAAAGTAGCGGTGTTGAAGGAGCAATTGATGATGTCCCGTAGTTGGGGGGCGATGATGGAGTCGGCCTTGTTGAAGATGTGATGAGGGCAAGGGTCGGTTGGCGATCCGGAGTGGATGGAGTTCATCAAGCGGATGGTGTCTTCTGTGCTGATCGGGAACCAGGCGCGGAGGGTGGTGGTGAGGGGCTTCGGTTCAGTGGTGAGGGGAGTGGACTGGTCGCCAAAGCTGTTATGAATGTCTGCGATCTTGGTGTGGAAGAACGAGGCTTGAGAGTCGCAGAGGTCTTGCGAGGGAGTGAAGTCGTTGTTGCCGGCGTTGGGATTGGTGAGCTCTTTGACAATGCTGAAGAGTTTCTTGCTGTTGTGAGCGTTGTTGTCTAGTCGATCCTTGAATGCTGATTTTTTGGTGGTGCGGATCAGCTGGTGGTGTTTGCGGGTGGCGTCCTTGAGGGCGGTCATGTTGTCTGTCGTTGGGTTTCTTCTCCAGGCTTTCTCGAGGGTGCGGCAGTTCTTTTTAGAGTCCTTGAGGTCGTCGTTGAACCAAGAGGCTTTTTTGCTTCCTGGCTTGTTGGGAGGGTTTTTCAAGGGTGCTAGTTCGTCAGCGCAGTGGGTGATCCATTGTGCGAGATTGATGGATGCTTGATTTGGGTCCGTTGGTCTGGCGGGAGGGTTTTGGTTCAGAGATGTGGTGAGCTGGTCGGTGGTGATTTTGTTCCAGCTTCTGCGAGGAACTTGTTTTGGGTGATGGTGGGTCGTGTTCTTTCTGAAGTGGAAGTGGACGCAGCTGTGGTCTGTCCAGTGGGGACCTGTGGCGTGATTGAAGGAAATGTGCTTGCTGGAGAAGAAGATTGGGTCAAGTGTGTGTCCGGCATAGTGGGTGGGGGTGTTCACTAGTTGTTTGAGTCCGAGATTGGCGAGGTTGTCCAGCAGGGTGGAGGTGTTGTTGTCGTTGTTATTCTCCAGGTGGAAGTTGAGGTCCCCACGGAGAATGTAGTCATCGGAGGGGAGGGCGTGTGGGCTGATAAAGTCAGCGATGTCTTCACTGAATTGTGCGTGGGGTCCTGGGGGTCTGTAGATGAGGGTGCCTCTGAGTGTGGTCTTGGGATCAGTATGTATCTGGAAGTGAAGGTGTTCGGTGGCTGTGAGGGTGTCGTCGGGGCTGGTCGTGATGCGAATGGTGTTCTTGTGAACGATGGCAATGCCTCCTCCTGTTTTGTTGGTGCGGTCTCTTCGAATGATTTTGTATCCATCCGGGATGGCTATGGCGACGTCGGGTGCTGATGAGGCGTTCATCCAGGTTTCCGTGAGGAATGCGAAGTCCGGAGTTGTGGTGTCGAGTAGGTTCCATAGTTCAATGGCGTGTTTGTGGATCGAGCGGGTGTTGAGCAGGATGCATTTCAGGTGGTTGTTGTTTAAGCTCAGTTTGGTGTTATTGGCTGTAGTGTGGGTCCTGATGCAGCAGAACTTGCAGGATTGGCAGGTGAAGGGTCCATGGGTGCGTCCTGGGGCTGCTCGATAGCAGTTGGGGAGTCGGTCAGTGTTGAGTGCAGTGAGGGATGCAGCGTCGTATGATAGGCGGGTGGGTTGGTTTTTGCGGGGGCTAGGGGGCATGGCGCTGGGCGCGGTCCAGGCGCGGACGGGCACAGACGGGCTTACCTTTGGCGCGCCTTCGGCGCGTATAGGGCGTGCCCGCTGCGCATGAACGCTGCGCCAAGTGCATCTGTCATAAATGGAGAGTGGAGGGGGGCGGAGCGAGGGAGGAGCAGCTGGGAGGCGGGAGCAGGTGGGGATTGAGGCCGGGTAGCGGTGAAGCTGGGGGGAGCGGGGGTGGGGCAGGAGGATGAGTCCAAAACAAAAGTATGCACAATGCTAACAGGGGCACGGAGGACGATGAGGCACAATAATCACAGGGGCACAGGCACAATAACTCGAGGGGCACGGAGGACGATGAGGCACAAAATAATTAATAATGCAGGCACAATTAATATCAGCTCAAACAATGACTGGCACAATAATGCGGGCACAATAATTACAGGAGGACGATGGTCAATACTGGGCAATACTTATCAAAGGTAGCGGGGCAATAGAATCTAGGGATCTGGTGATGGCCGCATCTAGTTTTATCACAGCCTCATTTATGTTGGTCATTTCGGAAGGGGAAATAGGGACAAAGCCTGTTTGAAATGATTCCAAGTTTATCTTGCTCCATGGTCGACTAAGCTTCTGCTCTTTTTTTGGCCCGATTTAGGCATCCCTTCGCCTATTTGAAAGCTTGTGAGGTGATGGTCTGACCATAGGATGGGGAGAATTTGATTGATCTTCATGCAATCTGAATTAGTAAATATTAGATCTAGGATATGACCAGCATTGTGCTGTTTTCAGTTGTTTTAAGCCGAGTGAGTCGAGGTTGGTAATGAGGTCTCCAGTATAAGGGTAATTTATAAGCCAATGCTTGCAAAAGGTGAGAGCGATTCAAGGACCTAAGTTTCTTCTGTTGTTTCTGACCTGCCACTTTTTGCTGAGGTTCTAAATAAACCTATAAACGATCCCCTTTATTATTCCCTTCACCTTCCGGTCTGTCTTCCAGTGACCACACCTCGCTTTCGCCACCCCTCACCAACAATGGGCACCCAGTCTTCTGAGGTTGTTCTGGAGTGGCCTCCCGCCAACTTCTTGCCCCTGGGGCCAAACTTGTTAACCGGTGTTCCTCTCTTTTACTGGCTAGTGAGTACCTTACCCTTTCCTTCGAAGAGTTTGGGGGTTGCTCCTAGTGTGACTTTAATTGGCTACCACCTCCTTTCTCTATGACCTTCATTCCACTCAAGTTCCCTTTAACGCTCTTCCTTCCTCAATTTTCACTCTTCTTTCAAGGGTTAACTATTTGAGTCCTGGGCAGTTATTTCCTCCCATTACCCTTTTTAACATCTTTCTTTTCAATTACCTTTTTTACCTTGCAAATTCTTCTTACTCGAGGTATATCACCGTTGAACCCCTGATACGCCCTTCAGTTTATTACCAACATGGGTTGTTTTGATATCTATACTGTTGGAAGACTGGCTATTGTTACGAGAACTGCCTCTCCAACTTCTTCAAATGCCCATACCTCCTGGTCCTTTTTCTATCATAGGTCTGACTAAGGTAAGAATACAATATTGGATTTGTTTTAACTCTCCAGCAATCACCTGTAGATTGTTCTTTTGAGCTTTACTCATCCCATTGTTTACTTACAATACTATCAATATTGCATACAGTGTTTCCTGCATTAAGAACATCACCTCTAACAAGGATGAGGAAGGAAATGCTGCTATGCTGGGCACTCTTTTGTCATGGTCTCATAATAGGCACAGTTTGTGTAGGCCAAAGTTCAGAGCAGGACAAACCATTCACCTCTTTCCCTTGAATGCATTACAATTTGTCCTGCTGCTGCAGATTAGTTGAAATTTTAATTCTAATGTTTTATAAAACAATCTGCCACTTCAAAATGAGAATAGTATTACATAAATCACCCATATATATTACTGTCAGGGAAAGTGAAAGAATTAAAATTCCAGGCCACTTGTGTAGTTTTGCCATTTAACCATGGTCCCTTGTACCTGAGTCTTTTTTCCTTTAATAACAGTTTGTGAACTCTTAAGCTTGAGACACCATTCAAAATTAAGAGTAGTTGTACACAGCAGTGAACCCTAGACAGTAGAGACCATTGCTTTTCCTAATGTGCAGTCTAATGGGCTAATTCACCTCAACCCCAATTTTCATAGACTGTTGCTGGTGACAGAGATTATAGTAGGTTATTCGGGTTCAGTAGCAGCAACAAGGGTTGATGTCACTGGACACATTGTTTAAAATATGTGCAGTGACTTGGGGCAGACACAGGCCTCATTTTGCTTTGTGTCTTTAAAATGTTCCCAAACATTGTGTAAATAGTTGTTGAAAAACTGATCATGAACTCTAAAACCTATGTGCATGGTAGATACTTTGTGATCATTATAGATGTACCAGTTGCAAGCATCTTTATGTTTCTAAACAGGGTTACCAAGATGTAGGATGCTGTCCACAGAAGATAAGAATTGTAGCCCCATCATCCACTTGTTGTGCCTCCAATATTCCTTTGTGTCCAAGACTTGTCTGGAGGGAAGACTAAATCAGGCTCCTGGGGGATGAACCTCGTTAGCTGCATGTAGGCGGTGGTCACTACAACGTGTCCTGGAGAACTTTGAAGAAGGCATGGACATTGATCAGTAAAGGGATGATGTCCATCTGCCTTTCATACAAGGAAAAATCTCCTTCCAACTTATTCAACCTCATATTTGAGCCAGACCTACTAGACATGAAAATACTAATAAACAATTGATACATTCTTTTTCCTCAATGACTCCTCTCCACTCATTAACTGATCTTCTGTCCCCCCCCAACCCCCCCTTTTTTTATTTTTTTTTGCCCTCGGTCCCGCTGAATTTAAGAGATAGGGTTCCTAGCGCTGGGATACCTCTGGGTGACTATGCGCTCTACAAAAAATAAATAATAATAATAATAATAATAATAACATTGATAGCTTTGTATTGTAAGTTATTTTGTTGTATTTTTACATTTTCTGAACAAATATAACAAAAAATATGGCATTCTCATACTCATTTCTTTGATTCTTCCATAGGCATGGAAAGTGAAGGATTTCCTCAAATTCACTGTAAATACCACAGGGCCATCAGCAATACAATTTGGGACGCTTGGAGTATGGAAACTCTAGAGCAGTGTCTAGGGAGAATAGATGACCTTGGGATTTGTTTATTGTGCATGGAAGTTCTCCTTGATTAATCACTGGTGAATCCCAAGCTGGACAACATGGATACTGGACACTCTAGTAGAGTGATGCAGATGATGAACTGGGGGAGGAGTGTGCTAGGACTATGGAAACCCTGGGGGAGTAAATGTGAAGATGGATAGTGGGAAGTTGGATGCTGTGTGAACAGAAAATGAACACCTCAGGACTGTGTCTGTTCATGGACATGGTAAACACACTTAAGGCCTCATTTCCAAGTTTTTGATGAGGGGCAACACAGTACATTACTTTTCTGCACTACCTTGCATTAAAAGGAAAGGGCAGGAATGGGTTATATTTATGATAGATGATGCATTCAGGCCCTTTCCCACTGTCCTGGCAACGTTTTAGTTGCCTCGCGCCAACGCAGGCACCCTTGTAACATAGTTCAAGGGTCAAGTCAAGTCAAGTCAGATAATTTATATAGCGCACTACATACCCAGAGGGTCTCAAGGCGCTTAGAAAGGGAGGAGGATTACTTGTCAAATATCCACGTTTTGAGTTGTTTTCTGAATGCTAGGTGGTTCTGGGTAAGGCGAAGGTAAGCGGGGAGTGAGTTCCATGTTTTAGCAGCTAGGTATGAGTAGGATCTGCCTCCCATGGTGGTCTTGTTGATGCGAGGTACAGTAGCGAGGGCTTGGCTGGAAGAACGTAGTTGGCGGGAGGGGGTGTAGAAGGACAGTCGTGAGTTAAGGCATTCTGGTCTGCTTTGTAGGAATGATTATTTTTGTGCAGGAAGGGACACCTTCCTACACAAAAGCAATCAATGCAGGCGTTTTCCTCATTCTATGTGTGCTGCAAAATGCAGCACACAGGGTAAGAATAAAAAATTAGGAGAAATAAAAGCATTTCTCCTAGTTCCGCCTTCCCTGGGGAGGCATAAGGTTTTGGCGCTGCTTCAGGTTTATGTGGTTTTGTAAATCTGGGGCAGCGTCAAAATACATGGGTGTTGCATAGGAACACGCACCGCAATGCCCATGGAACGCCTCCTTGATGCAGAGTAAGGCAAGGCAGCGCTTTTACGCTGCCTTGAAAGCGCTGCCTTGCCTTACTCCATATCCATGAGGCCACAGGGCTGGTTTTACAGTGCCTCATAGATATGACTGAGAGGCCTGTGCCACCAGAGCATCAAAAAAGTGATGCTCCAGCGGCGCAGGCCTCTTGTAAATGAGGCCCTCAATTTTAAAAGTTGCTAGATTCTTTATACGCAGGCTTAGCTCAAGTACGCCCCATGAACCTCAAAGCTAATATATCGAGGTATACAAATATCAAGGACAAAACACTGAATTCAAAATATAGAAGAATAAGTATAGATTTTCTAAATCTAACTCCACAGCTACATACCTTGACAATATGTAGGTCATCAAGGTACATAGATGTAGAGTTAGGAATAACAAATCTATACTGCCTTCATATGCACTTAACTTTCAATATTTACGTCTTCGATATTTTGCCCATGATATTCTTGTATCTCGATATTCTTAGCCTTGATATCAAATGGTGTAATCCTTTGCTGAACTTTAAAGAAATCAGTTGTGCCAAAGTGGAAACAGATAGGCCAGTGGTAGCATGCATTAGAATTCCACATGAAAGTAAACAGGTCTTACCTGGAGGATCCACCCCCCCTCTTCCTCGGAGGGTGATCTGTCTCTTGTTCCACCCTCCTCTGAAGTACGACAAGAAAGGCAGTTTTTCTTAGCTCAGAGGTGCGCTCATCTTTGACAGTGTATGGAGCACACTCATATTTGTGAGGTGGTCTTGATTTGTAATGTGGTCTGCTTTGATTGAATGGGGAAAGCACACCATCACCATGCTCAGATCATCTGTACATTGCTGGTACTCAGGGAAGAGCCATGAGTCACGCTCACTACCCACCTCTGCACAGAGAGAAGTGACTGCAGCCAAGCGCACCGTCCATCATCTCCTTGTGTTTGCTTTGTTCACTCTAAGTTGTCAGGGTATGCCCAGACGTGGGTCCGTTGCTCACTTTGCTACTGGATTCAAGCTACCCTGGCTGATTAAGGGTGTTACCCAGAAACCAGTCCCAGGAAGCTTGTATCCAGTTCAGGTAAGACCTGGTTTGGCAGTTCGGGCTGAACTGTTCCCATGAGGCACATGGTCAAGACTGATTTGCATATAGCTGGGTCTGAACCGAGGTAGCAAAGTGAGCTAAAGAATGTTGATGAAATCAACCCAGATCTTTGATGGGGGTGAGTGTCTGAAAAGTTTCAGCGCTTTGTCCATCATCTCTTTGTATTTGCTTTATAAAAATAGGATCCTCAGACCCAGTCTTTAGTACACACCAGGACCTATGGATACTATAGAAGACAGACACCCTGCTGCCCTGCTGCCCTGCTGTTTGAGGCCTGCCTTGCTTTCTGAGACAGAAGACTGGACCTGCTCCCTTCATCCCAGGCTGAGTGAGTCCAAGGGTCAGATTATTAACCTTATGTTCTATGCTACAGGGGCATAGCAACCTCCAGAGGCCTCCCTGCATTTATTCAGCTAACCTATAACTGGACCTGCAAATGGAACTGCCTGAGCCGTGCTGACCTCAGCAACAATGAGACCCTGATCCCTAAAAAGTGCCTCCTCAGGTCCCAGACCCTTGGCTGGCTTCAGATTGCACTCATCTGACTCAAAAAGGAGAAATCCAGAAGTATTGGAGTACTTGTGACCGCGAATAGGTCAGTTCGCACAAAGATCTTCCCGACCTCGCTGATAGCCAGCGCGGAGCTCCGGTGGACGCAACTTTGTGCACTACGCGGAAAAAACGGCAACTCAAGATATGAGCTTCATGCCACAACACACCCATCTGCAGCACTAACCCTGCTCTTCAACCGCAAATGGACTCTTTATGTTGGACTTTAGAAGGTAACTTTTTCAGTGGAACTAACCTGGTCCCTGTGTCTGGCCTGCGCTCCATCACAGTATGCCTAAATTTGTGACGTTCACCCGGTTTCGCACGAACAGAAAACCGCTAGTGGCACTTACCTTAAATCTTTCAAATTGCATATCTCTGCTTCTAATAATTGGAATTTTGTCGTTTTGCTGTCAAATAGTTCATTATTTTACAAATATTTTCAAAATTGTCATGGGATTTTTACTGTGTTGTGTTTTCACTTTATTACTATTTGACTGATACAGAAACACATTGCCTCTAAGTTAAGCCTGACTGCTTTTGTGCTAAGCTATCAGCGGGTTAAACACAGTTTAATTTAGCGACTTTTTATGGTTCACCCTGACAAAGATTGTGTCTGTTGCTTAAGGAGGGACAACAACACCAAAACCAACAACCTAATTTCTCACAGGCACTCAGCAAAAGTCATGAGGGCAGATATACAAGCCCCTTGCGACACCTTTGCGCTGCTGTTTTGTCACTTTTGTGAAGCAACAGTGGCATATAAAATGCTGCAAATTTACAACATGACTCATCTAGGGAGATGTGTCACGTTGTAAAGCCCTGGTAACACTATACCCGTGTCAGGTAAATAATTATCAGGGTAGGCGTTCCCACACAGGAAAGCCTTGTAAAAGTGACGCAGTGAAATCTACAAGATTTCACTACATGACTTTTAGTACACCACTGCTTCAAACCTCACGCCTGCTTGAAACAGGTATATGGAGTGACTCAGTGTATTGGGAATAGGCTGCAACAGGCATTGCTGGAGTTGTGTTGTGCTTGCGACACAACTGGAGCAAAGCATTACTTTTCTGCCAACAGATGCATCAGAATTTCTGATGCATCTGTCATTCCTTGCGTCATAGTGCTCCGCATTGTAAATACGGCGCATCCATGGTGGCGCAAGGGTTTTTTAAGCAGGCGCAGGGAAACTGACGCATCTATACAGATGCGTCAGTTTCTTGTAAATCTGCCCCAGTATCTTAATCTCTCGTACCCCACAACCTGCAATTACCAAACATATCTCAGTCAACCCCATATGAGTTGTGCTATTTAACCCAAGAGAATCACACATACCAAGTTGGTTGTGAGCACTTTGGTGGCACATACTCAGCAAAAACGTTCTTTAAATGTGCTATTTTCACCATGACATGCGACGTTGTATATTTCATTGGTTTTACACGTTTGCTACTGATAATCATATTCTGTACCAAAATGAAAAAGCAAATCTTTAGAAGGATCAAATATAGTGATACCCTAAATTGTCTGACACTGTACTTGATAGAGGTTTCCACTTTGCTTGTATCCGAATGGCAGCTGATGCCGTTTTTAAAGAAAGGCAACATTCCAAGGTGTTGACTAAATTAACAGTTACAGTTCACCCAATCAAAGTGATGCATTATTCCAAATGCATTAAGTGAGAAACCCTCAACTAAGAGAAATATTTAACAACCTTAGGAGTTTAGAAACACAAATGACACGAGGATTATTTATGATTGATCCTCAATTATTTAGCAACCGTATGCTGGGGGGCACACCCATGGTTTCATCCTTCTTGTCATCACACGTTAATACGTGAGATTCTGGATGGATGCAATCCGACCCACCTGCACATGGATAATAAATCAGAGAACAAAGCAAACTGTACTTACGGAATCATTTAAAAGATGTCAGTAACAGGACATGTGTCATAATATTATCTGCCCTTTTAGCACTTGTCTCTGTTCCTTGTCTGGAACCGAGAAATGCTGTAACTACATCTGGGTTTACAGCCCGCCCATTGGCTTCCCATTGCAGGCACCATCATCACTCTTCACATCTTCATCTCCATTCGTCCACGGCAGGCATGTGTCATGCCTCTTCCTGTGCTGAGTCAAGTCAAGCCAATTCAAGTATAATTTTATTCGGTTAGATTAAAACCATCAAAGTGCACATCCAAAAACATTTAAAAACATTTTATCAAAGCATATTATCAAGGGGGTTTATCTCCGCTTTTTTGGTTTTAAAAGCCAAGAAAACGGAGATAAAATTATCTCCCTATTACCTAGCTGTCGCTAACACCAGTTAGCGACAGCTAGTAGAAGATAGAGACCATCTTCTGCCCCACTTTGCATGTCAGAGAAATTTATCACTAATGACATGCAAAGCGGGCGTGCCAAGATGTTAGCGACTGGAAACAGTCGCTAACATCGCTATCTCCTATTACCAACTTTTGGAGATATTCGCGCTAAGTGCAAATATCTCCAAAAGCTAACACCTGCCCAGAGCAGCTCTTAGCCATGTTATCCAATGGGAGGTGGATAACATGGCTAAGAGCATTAGCTCGGTAATGCATGAATATCGCTGGCTTTTCAGCGATATTTATGCATTGCGGGCGATTTTTATCGCATTTGCGATAAACCTTGGTAATACCAAGGTTTATCTGCGATAAAAATCGCTGCAGGTCGGCGATACATTTTTTTCTCTAACCAAGCAATAGCGATAATTATCGCTATTGCTTGGTAATATGCCCCTCAGTTCGTTATTACAAAAATTATTGTTTCAAAAAGTCATACTGCTGCACATATTATTAAAAAATCATCATATACAGCACGATCCTATCAAACACGATAAGTCCTAAGTCAATAAATATCCAATAATAAAGCTGCAGTTGTCAAAAACATCTACTATTTACATAATATACTGTTAAAAGACACTTGATATTAAATAAATAAATGTATTTAAGACATAGTCCCATTTATGCTGTCATCAGCTTATTCCTACACCTAATGGCGCCTGTTATGTGGCTGGCAACTCCAAAGCACACCATAGGCGATGCCAACATTTGTAAGTATACCAGGGCAGGTCTGACTTTTCCAAAATTCAGGCCTTTTAGGAGGGGGGTGACAAATTTCCTACGTAACGAGATGTAAAACTCACAGAAAAATATCATGTGAAGAATGTTTTGATCTGAGAAGTTGTCGCAGAGACAGGGTCTTAGCGAACCATCTTTAAAAAACCCTTTCGGGAAGGCCAGTAGCCAGGGAACCATATTATGCTTGAATCTAAGTAAGACAAACAGGTGATAAGGCCTATTTATATATGTTAGATATGGTTTCAGCAGGCTACCTATGCTCAATGTGACAAAACTTCTCACTGTGGGTTTCACTAGCTCCCTTTCCTCCCTAAACAGCATAGATCTGTTCAGAAACTGACGCTTCAAGTCTCTGATCGCTGTTTTGCCCAGAGCTCTAGGGCTTGAAAATAGCTCAGGGCATCCAAGAATAGCCATTTGAGACTTGATATAGTGAACCCAGGGTATATCTAGTCCCTTGTCTAGCGAGATGCAGTCTTGGATGATCAGCTGGTTTAGGTTGGGGAACGGTTGGGCCCAAATTCTCAGCCAGCACATAATGGGGACAACCGTAAACTGATCTGCGATGAAGCTAGCTCCAAGGTCCTCATGGATGTTAAAAACAGGGGTGGAGGCCAGGACAGACAGTCATTTACGAAAAAAACTGTTTTCCACCGCCTGAATTTCACTCGTCTCTAGATAGCCCCATAGATCACTCCCATACGTCACCATTTGAAGACACTTGGCATTATAGATTTTCAAGAGCGCTGGTAGAGGTTTCAAGCCAATTCTTTTTGCAAATTCCACGATGGCCACCGAGGCTCGGGCTGAGGTGTTCCTTTTATGCATACGCTGCATAACCCACAAGCGTCGGTTGTCAAAGAGAACCCTCAAATACGGGAAGGCAAAAACCTTTGTTAATTCCATATTCTTACAATAGAATTTAGCCTTCCTTGCTCTAACAGATCTGGTGGACATAGAGTGGGACTTTTTAAAATTCGTGACCAGGTCTAGGGCGTCCATAAAATCAATAAAGCAATTTAAAAGAGTTTGAATCCCTCTTGAAGTCCTTGCCAGCAAGACCGCATCATCTGCGTAAAGCAAAGCTGGGATCAGTTTTGTGCCTGCACTTGGGATGTCTTTACAACTGGAAATTAAAGCAGTCCCTAAGTTATTAATGTAGAGTGTGAACAACAGGGGTGCTAAAATTCACTTCTGTCTCACCCCTCTTTTAACGGGCCATGGGTCTGTGAGGCTACCATCTTTATTATAGCGCACAGAAGCTATAATATTCTTATGCATGGCTGCCAAAAAGGAGATCAAGTCTGCATCTAGACCCAGTTCATGGAGTATCGCCCATAACTTTGATCGATTGACAAGATCAAAGACAGAAGATAAATCCAGAAATGCCAGATGCAGGTCCCCCCGCCTAGCAACCTTATACTTTCCAATTATTAGATGAAGATTGAGTCACAGACCCACGGTACCTTTGCCCTGCCTAAACCCGTATTGGAGATCAAGAATAATATTATTCTGATCCAACCAATCCGTTAGTCGGGCGAGGACAACTTTCCCCATGATTTTGGCTGCGGAGTCCAAGAGAGATATTGGCTTGCAACAGGCCGAGTCATCTCTGGCTCCCTTTTTAAAGATTGGAATGATAACTGCTGAGCTCTTCCCAAGCCATCTCTCTTAGGTGTTTCTTCCTACTCCGCACAGCAATTTTATATGTCTTCCTTGTATCCCTAATCCTGTCTGCGTGTCTTGGTTTCCCTTTAAGCTCATCCATGAGAGCTATATGAGCTCTTGTACCGGTATCGTCAAACCATTTTTTATGTTTTAAAGGCCTAGTTTTGCAAGGAACTGTCAAGTTGGCCGCCACTTGTTTGGTAATACGATCAAAGGCATCCAGGACTGTTACAGGATCAGCGTCCTGGTCTGAGCAGATACCAAACTCCTCTGTGCAGACGCCGGTTAAGCTTTCAATAAAACTGTCCAGGGTAATTGAATTCCATCTTAGCCGGCGAGCTTGATCTTTTGGCGCAATGCTAGTATTACTTAAGTGTGCCAAAGGACTTGGTATATCACTGACACAGATAATAAGATTCAGTGTCAGTGGGTTGTGATTGCTGAGGCAATTATCTATTACCTCAAATATACCTAAATGGTCCGCCATAGAGCCGGAGACTAAAATGTAGTCAAAGGTGCTATGATGGCCATTGCCAGTATAAGTAGGTATGGGGGTTAACGTATGCCGCTGAGTTGGGCAGATCAAATTGTGGTCAGATAAGATACTCTCTAGAAAGATTCCCGAAGGGGAGTGTTCAAAGTGCATTAACCCCTGGGGAGAATATTCAGCGTCTAGTTTTAAAAGACAATCAGTCGGACAGACATGAATATTAAAATCACCTAGGACTAGTATGTGGCAGTGCGTATCAACCATGGACTCATAGTCAATCAAACAAGTAGAGAGAGACCTTAGATGCTCTAGGTCATCATCTCTCGAAAAAAAGAGTTATAAAAGTTGATCACTAACAGAGTAGGTAGATTCTTGGCTGTTACTTCAACTACTAAGATATTTGAAGAGTGTGAGTCCAACAACTTGACTTTATATATTAATTTCAAGCTAACTAAAAGCAAAAGCCCCCACTGGCTCTCCCCATGCAGGACGGTATAGCATGTTTACAAAACGTTAAAAAGCCGTCCAGAAAATAGGAGTCGTGGGCATCCCAAGTTTCCTGGAGGGCAATAATATCCGCACCAACAAGAAAATGCTCCCAATTGCTGTCTCCCCTTTTGGTCTTAAGCCCAGCTATATTCCAAGATAAGAATTTTAGAGTGTCATCCTTGGATAAACTTATAGTAGAATAAGAGTTAAGGACGTGATGTAAAGTGGGGCTAAGTGTTACGTCCTGGGGAGGGGCGACAGATGGTATACTAAGCACGGCAAGAGTGTGGTCCTCTATCATTACCCCATTGTTTGGTGTGTTGACCGAAGCTATATTATTAACATTTAGTCAGTTTTGGGTGTCAAGCCTGGATAACACCTCAAACCTATTTGTGTTCAAGGTAAAACAGGGTAACTCGTTTAGATTTCTCTTGGAGGGTTTGTAAAAATAGCCAAGTGGCAATGCCCAAATAGAAGTAGAAGATAATGAACAATGATCCTCAGCCTTTAAAATTATTTGTGCAACAGATGGGGTCCGAAAATTAACAACCACACAGTCCCCCCCTATGTTCTTGGGGGACTGGCTCACCCACTGTACTCTGGGGACCATAATTATGTTATTAAACATGGCTGCCCTAAGCCCTTTATGCCTAGTTAGCCAGTCAGCTGTTTTATTCCTCAACTGTGCCCAGGATTCGGTTTGGTCGGGTCTTAGCACAGGAACACCAGCCAGGACCACAACCAGAGGGCAAGCCACCGGAGGTAGATCGAAAATGTCCCGGGCAGGCTTGTTGGGGACATTGGGTAAAGATCTAGGGTCGTCTCTGAGTGGTGGTTGTATAGCCATAACTTCCCTATGGGGGGCTCTTGAAAAGGGAGAGTTTGGGGACCTAATTGCACCGTTTTCGCAAACCCACTCATCCCTTTGGAGCCTGTTCTTAGTTGCAAAGTGTGCCCCGCGGTGCCGGGCGCCAGGTGCTGATCTTGCATGCAATCAGTGCGCACATGAACAGCACCATTTGTCGCTGCTTCGTGTGTCAAGTCCCTGCTTTGTCCGCTAGGACTCAATGGGGCAGATGCTTCTGGGGACCCCCCCCCCCCGCAGCATTGCTATCACACCTGGTCACCTCTGAATTCACCATCAAATGAGTACCCTGTGTTAAAAAAGATCGTTTTTCCTCAATCGCCCCAGTCTATTCAAGAAAAGTGCTAAAAGCTCCGTGATTAGTGTCTCTATATGCTTCCAGTAATATGAGTTGCTTCCTCGATCCCCTAACATGGAAATATCGCCGTTTTGAATAGTGGGCATGCCGTTTTCCGATCTCAGAGATGACATTCCACTTGCCCCTGAGGTTTGAGGTTTGAGGTTTACATTTGGTTTTGACGTTAGCTCTAGACCTCATGGCCGCCCCACCCCTTGCACGCTTAGCAGAAGGTTCCCCCCTCATGATTGGCATCTGTCACTAGTTTAAAAGCACCTCCCGCGATTTCATTGTCACGAATAGATCTTTTGGATCTGGTGACGTGATCAACTCTTTCTACCCAAGGCGATTTTGGCGGCAATACTTGCTGGATGGTCGAAGCAACAGAAGGATCTGGCGCAGGTACTTCAGGTGAACCCACCGAGATCAACTGGGCACTTACACTGGGAAGATGGACTATAGCCAGGCCACTCGAGTCACTCAGGTTAACCACCTCAACTAAGCCCACCTCAGGATTCGGTTCGGTTTCAGCAGGGCTAACCCTACCTGCATCAAGCAGGGCTGTACTAGAACAAATTAAAGTTTGAGGAGCTACAACTGGTGACTTGGCTTTACTGATGGTCCCTAGAGAGGATCTTTTTTGCCCCATAAACGGCCCCAAGGAGAGTCTTTTCTCGGTTCAAAGTATTTCATGCTGCGAAACAGATTCTGCCCTTTTTAAAAAAGCATCCAGGGTACCTGCCACACCACCCCCAACCCTTTGCCCGGTTAAATTACTTTTGGTGGCCATTGATGAAATTAATGAAATAGACAAAAAACACAGAAATTAAAATCAAATAAGTGTCACTAACCGAGTCCTTAAAAGGTACACGTAGTCCAGATGAAAGGGGGGTGGCCCAGCCCAGCCCACTCCTGGCTACGACGGGCGCGGACGGCCCTCCCTTGGCCCGGGCTTGGCCCGGGCACGCCCGCGCACGTCCCATGCTGCGGGAGTTTCAAGAGGTTTTTAAGCGCCTGCTGGCGCTTACAGATGATGCCGATAGCAGGCCCCAATAAAGAATGCTGGGTAATGTAGTCCTTGAAGGTCATGGCACCCGTGGCATCCCAGCAGCCCAGCGGCGTGATGATGGCAATCCTCCCGGCCTGAAAGCAGGTCAGTCGCCCAAGATGAGGGCTCAGCAGCGTGAGGGAGGTCTGGTACAAAAATGGATTCTACAAGCATCCCAGGCTGCGGGAGTCCCAAGAGGTTTTTAAGCACCTGCCGGCGCTTTCTGATGACACCGATAGCAGGCGCCAATAAAGAATGCTGGGTAATGTAGTCCATGAAGGTCAAGGCACCCGTGGAAGCCCAGCAGCCCAACGGCGTGATAATGGCAGTCCTCCCGGGCTGAAAGCATGTCAGTTGCCCAAGATGAGGGCTCAGCAGCGTGAGGGAGGTCTGGTACAAAAATGGATTCCACAAGCTTCCCGCGCTATGGGAGTCTCAAGAAGTTTTTAAGCGCTGGCTGGTGCTTACAGATGACGCCGATAGCAGACGCCAATAAAGAGTGCTGGGTAATGTAGTCCTTGAAGGTCACGGCACCCGTGGCAGCCCAGCAGCCCAGCGGCGTGATGATTGCGGTCCTCCTGGGCTGAAAGTAGGTCAGTCGCCCAAGATGAGGGCTCAGCAGCGTGAGGGAGGTCTGGTTCAAAAATTGATTCCACAAGCATCCCCATTTTGCGCTGAGTCCTCCCCGAGCGCATCAGCAATTACACATCTCCAAACACAGCGGCCATTGTAGTTAATTATTTCAGGACTACTTTTTCATTGGGTCACAGTGCTTTGCACAAGCACAATTGTATACGTTTGCTCCATTATGCCTCCATTACTGTCTCTTGTTCCCTTGTGGCCGGGTCTGTTCAAACCATGCTACCAACAGCGAAAACCTACGACGGCTCCGCTGAGAACAGGTGAGGGCTTGAACAGTGGATCTGAAGACATTTCACCGCCCCCCCTCCAGAACACACACCATCCAATTGTGCCTTGTTTGGGGTTAGTTGCCAACTAGGATGCCCCCCCACTTAAACTTGCGAGCCCGGTGTGCACATGTATTCTAAAAAGATACTGAGTTTGGTTCAAGGACGTGAGTTCGGTCTTGGCTTAAAACATGGGTGCTAGATAACTTACTCCTGCGCCCAGGGCCGGCCTTTAGAATGGGCAAGCTGAGCCCACTACGCCAATTTCTGATGGGCACATAGAGCTGTGTGCAAGAAGGTTATGTCAGCAGTAGCACCCTTCTCATCTTGCTCCAGCCTTGTCCTTGTTCCTGCCTGTTCATTTCTCTCTGATAGTAGAGTAGATAAGTGTGGCTCAATGGTTAGAGCCGCAGACCCTGATGCAATAATCTGGCCGGGACCAGGGTTCAATTCCCACCTCGGCGGGTCTTGGGCTCAATTTCCTCGGACCTGATAATTCTCGCCTCTGTGCCTATTCCTATCATGAGCCCCACTCTGCACCTCTGGGCAATAGCTTGCTTAATTTCTACAATGGCCCCAACAATGCTGAGGATGCCTGACTTCACCTTGGGGGTGCCCAGGAGTGGGCTCCTCACAGGGAAAGGCCAGGAAGGTTCCTCAGCGGTATTCGTACAAGCGCCGAGATGCCTCCGGTAGTCGTGCGCTATATAAGTGCGTAATTATTATTATTAATTAAAATGGTTTGAAATTCATTATCATACGATGGACGTTGTTTTTAGCACCCCTTGAGCCCCCTTCCTTTCCTTCCTTTCACCCTCTGTGACCCTTGCTGGTACACATCAACTAAACCATCTTGTTTGTGAGGCAGCTAAGCTATCTGTGATTTAAGTGATCTTGGGGAGGTCCAGGGATGCTTGTGTTCAGGGGCCAGTCCCTGCTCGTTTATGTACGGACCAGTGAACATGAAAGGGATCCCCAGCTACCTCATTTTATTCACCACAATATGCAAGGGCACGAAATGTCTCTCCGGCCATGTCCAGGGTGCTATCTTATTAAAGGCCTTTGCCTGCAGCCTTCATTGGCTCCGCCCTCTTTCTCTACTCTAGTGTCTCTGTTTCATACTTCACTGTCCTGCACCAAGTAAAGCCCTTCTAATGCTTTCAGTACCACATCACATACGTGGGTGTGCTGCAGAGCTGTGCATTAAGTGTGATTTAGAGAAGGGGGTTCAGCCAGGTAAGCTGCAGATGGATGGGATTTCTGGGAGCTCTGAAAGCAATCCCTCTCGTTTCCTCTCTTCTTTCTGCATGCACAGATCCTGGTGTTGTGTTTATCTGTTATTGATGGTTAACCAGCGCTGCTTGTTGTGTAATGTGAATTGTTGTTCTTCTGGAGTGATGTGGCCCCCTCCTTTTTTTAAGGGTTTCTACACATACACAGAACCATGCACAGGAATTGTGCATAGGAGCTCAGCCTTTCTACGGCCTCAGTACTGACAATCCCAGGACCGACTAGCTATAGTGTTTCACTTGCTCTCCTAAACAATCATGAAGATGCAAATGATTAGACACCCCAGAACACCAAATTCCTGACTCTCTCAGGAATCGAGGTAACAAGACATTCTCTTTCGCTCACTCACTCGTACTTGTTCACAAAAAGAATTGTCTGAGACACAAATATAGTTTAAAATGTTTATTTAAACTATTGTCCTCTATAAAGCAGTATACGAGCCACTACCATCAGCAAAATGCATACACTCAACACAGTTAGCATTGTAGCAAGTCCATATATCATAAAGAGAGATGTAATTTGTTAGAAATGGGGGTCTCTAGTTTGGCAGTGGCTGCCCACAGTCCAAGTAGGGACCCTTCTTCCTAAGTCAGAGTAAGGGGGCTACACCCTTTGATAACCCCTGCTCAACCCTGTGGTAACGTAGCACGAGCAGCTAGGCTTATCTCAGAGGCAGTGTGTAAAGCATTTATGATCATACACAGTAACACAGTGAAGGACACTACAAAGGGACACTACACAAGTAGTTATAAAAAATAGGTATCTTTATATATAGACTTAACACAAGACCACTAACGGTAAAAAGCCACAATACTGAAAAAGGGGGGTACTCTTGAAAAGCTGGAAAAATAGTTCAAAGTGTTTAAATAGGGGTTCAGTTCAAAGCAGGGGTCTCTGCGACCCTTTTACTTACAAAGTACCTGGATTTTGTAGCAAAACAAGCAAAATGTCGCAAACGAACTGAAGCAATGATTTTACCCACACTAGGCCGGCGATGCGTTAAATCCTTGCCGCAAGGGAGGATGATGCACTGATCATTTTGCGTGTGCGATCTTGTTGCGATGAAAGGAAATGGCGCCCTGCGAGGGAGCGACGATCCGGGTGCCATGTGAGGAAAATGGCAGATGCGCGGCGTCCAGTCTGCGATGTCGTGGTGCAATGATCTCGATGCGAAGATCCGGGGTTAGCGACCCTTTGTGGCCCACAAGTGTGGGATGCGATGATCTTTGGTTTGCGAGCGCTCGGCGGCAGCAGCACAATGATTTTTCTTATGCTCTTCAGCTGCGGCGGCATCGCAAACGGGTGTTAGCGACGATTTCAGCACTCTCTTCTCTGTAGTAGGACTAGAGGCCCTGGGACTCACAGGGTCCTCACCTGCAGATAGAAATCCTCGCTGGGAGGAATCAGGAGGCTGGTGGTAGAGTCAGATGTGCCTGTGACTCCATCAGGAGGCTAGCTCTCTTCTAGCTGACAAGAACCTGGCCCAGGCCTTGGTGCTATTAGACCTGTCGGCCGCTTTTGACACGATCGATAATGCTATCTTGATCGACCGTGTCGGAAATGCGGGCATTCAGGGCCTGGCCTTGACCTGGATTGGGTCCTTTCTCCAACAGCGCTTTCAATCGGTTCAACTTTCTACCTTCTCTGCTCCCCAATCTTCAATTTCCTGTGGTGTCCCCCAGGGTTCTGCTCTATCGCCCCTTCTATTCAATCTTTACATGCAACCCCTCCTTGCCTCCCTCCGTCACACTCCTGTTACCATCTTCAATTACGCGGACGACCTACAGCTAATCTTTCCTATTGACTCCTCTTCTCTCTCTTGTTTTAATTTTCAATCGATCATGCTTACCATCTCGGAGTGGATGAACTTCAGCCAGCTGAAGCTTAACCCCAGCAAGACTGAGTTGGTCCTGACAGGAGGGCCTTCAAATCCTTGGAGTCCCAGTTTCTGGCCCCAAGCTCTTGGCCCTCCTCCATGTCCAGTCAAGTCCGTGAAGAGCCTCGGTGTCATAATTTCAAGCGACTTGTCGATGAGGCCTCAAATCAACTCTGTCACCTCGGCCTGCTTTTACCATCTACGCAGAATTGGTAAAATCCGAAGGTTCTTATCCTCAGAGGCTCTCATACTTGTTATTATGGCCCTTGTCACTTCACGCATTGACTATGCGAACTGCTTGTATGTGGGGATCCCTGCGTATCACCTTCATCGGCTTCAGTTGGTACAAAACCAGGCGGCTAGACTGGTCTTCCAACAGCCAAAGCACCAACACGTCAGGCCCCTGTTGAAAAGATTGCATTGGCTCCTGGTCGCGTCCCGCTGTATTTTTAAAATGGGTTGTACTGTCTTCAAATCTCTTTCTGCACTTGCCCCTGCCTTTATCTCTCTGAGCCTCAACCGCCACATTCCCTCAAGGCATCTTAGGTCCTCTGCTCACAATCTCCTAATTACCCCCAGGTACAAACGCAAGAAACATGGTGGCGCCTGTTTCTCTTTCCTTGCTCCTTCTACCTGGAACTCTCTCCCTCTCTCAATCCGGCTCACCTCTGACTACATCACTTTCCGTAAAACCCTTAAAACCTATCTGTTCCAGCTAGCTTATGACTAATCTCCCCACCCACACCTGCTCTTTCTTTCCACTTGTCTCTGAGCGCCATAAAACCAATTGGTGTCCGTGCGCGGTAACAAATTCTTTTAACATAACATAACATAACATAGCCCTTGGGTGATTGCTTAGCAAAATAAAAGTCTCTCAAAAGTCCTTTTCCCTCTTCTTGCAAGTCCAAGGGGAACTACTGCAGGCCAATCCAAGAAACAGCACACAAGCACAATGGCAGTCCTCTCCTGCAGATTTCTTCAGTAAAACGGACAGAGGTTCTTCTTGACATCCAGGAGCAATACCCTTTGTAGGGGTTTGGGCACATATTTATACCCCAAAAGTCTTTGTTCTCAAAAGTCTCTAGTCACTGAACCCAGCCAGAACCAGTTCTGCTCAAGCCCGGAGCACTTTGTTTACCAGGCTGCATCCTTCCTTTCAGGAAGAGGGGGTCTGCCATCAGACAAACAGTAGGAGGTGGAGCCAGAATTCACCTTGCCAGGCACAGCCCTATTCAGGTCAAGGAGCTACCCCTCCCCAGTATTCAATGCAGATCTCTCTATTCAACCCAGGTCTGACTCAGCCTGGTGTGCCCCTCTAAAAGCAGACAGTCAATACACATAACAGCAGAGCACACTGGAAGGCTTAGGCAAGAAAATACCTACTTTCTAAAAGTGGTATTTTCAAACACAGAATGTTAAAACCAACTTCACTAAAAGATGTATTTTATAATTCTCAGTTCAGGCATACTAGACTTGAATTTCTACCATGTTCCCTAAGTCAGTAGGGACTATAAGATGTAATAGTCAATCTGCCCATTCTAGCCTATGGAGAACAGGTAGCCTTGCAGCAGTGAAAAACAAAATGGAGGGTAATTCACTACCAGCACATGCAACACATATCAAGCCATGTCCCACCTTACACACACTATGCACCTACCATAGGGGTGACTGACATGGTGCAAAGGGAAAGTTCAGGGGCTGAGAAGTGTGGGCACTTCACAGCCAAGATGGCACTTCTGGACTGCACGCAGACACTGCAGTGGCAGGTCTGAGGTACACTTTACAAGCTGCTTCTGTGGGTGGCGCAAACCAGTGCTGCAGGCCCACCAGCAGCATTTGGGTTACCAGCCCTGGGCACACACAGGCCACACTACTAGGGACTAACAGGTAAACCAAATAAGCCAATCGGGGATATACCAATTTGTTAGACTCCTGCCCAACCCACACACTGCAGGAACGAGGAATAGTCCATTCCACTTCCCCGACTCACCAGCCACTCACTAGATGATACATATGAGTAAGCTGATGACCCAGAAAAGGGGGTGGAAAATATCTGAAGGCACCCAAACCTTCCACCCTTGTAATGCACAGTAAGATGAACACCCGCCTCCTCCTTCTGCACCTGCATAAACAGGGAAACAAAAGTACACCTTATGGTAATCTCTCAGTCCCCAATCCTACCTTTGAACAATATGACCATATCCAAAACCACAACTACACATACACTTACCAGAAGCGGATGCAGGTTTTGCTTCGGGGAGTTTCCAGTCCAGAGTTACACTAACCCAAGATAACCTCTCTTGGGCGGAATAAAAAACAGGACTGATCGTTTTGAGGGGTGCTTGGTTTGGGCGAGTATGAAAGTGCAGGGTAAAAAACACACCAAAGTATCAGGCATGTACAAAAAACCCCTGTCTCTCTTGGAATCGTGATTGGGGCTAGGTAACTCCAGGGGACGTGATGGCTCTTGCCCTCCGATATGCTCGAAGGTAAAACCCAGCCGGGTTTCACTCGCGGAATGGCCAAAATCGTCACTTCCGCCTAAAACGAGGCGGACCGGTTACACTCTAAACAAAAGTACAGCGCATCTCCGCGCGTACAAACGCTAACCTCACAGCGTCTCTGTATCAGGAAAGAGACGCGAAAACGACAACAATCAAACAGGAGCCCCTGAATGTTGGTGACGATACAAACATAAAAGGCACTACAAAGGGGAATATGAACAAGACACGAAAGAACGCTAACTAACTCACTAATCTACAAGGGGCAGCTATTAAGTAACAGGGAGGTAAGACAAGGGTAGATACAATAACGGAGCTCCAGGGCAAGGGACTAAGCAAAAAGGGAAGGAAAAAAGGGGAAATCTCCAATGTCTCTTCACGAGCCCGTGAAAGACAGCAACAGCCAACAGGAAACACAGGAGCCAGGATGCAGGAACCCACAGGTTAGCAATAACAAGCATCAACATAATAGTAGGACTCCCTTTTATGCAACTGGCGTGTCATGTGACGGCTAGGACATGGTCAGCAAGAGAGGACTGGGGACCGAATCCTAACGGTACCCCCCCCCCCAATGATCCTCCCCACAGGTCGTGGCTTCCGGGGATGCTGTCTATGGAATAGCCTCACCAAACGAGGCGCATGCACACCCCCAGCTGGTTCCCATGTCCTATCCTCCGGGGCATACCCCTTCCAATCTACCAGGTAATACAACCTACCCCTCCTTCGCCTAGAATCAAGAATGGCCTGAACTTCAAACTCCTCCTCGCCATCCACCAACACCGGGGCAGGAGGGGGTAAGACCTGATCTGATGGAACAAAGGGCTTCAGCAATGAGGTGTGGAATACTGGATGGATTTTATAGTCCGATGGCAATAACAACTTCATCGCCACAGGGTTGACTACCTGTACCACCGGAAAGGGGCCTACATACCGGGGCTGTAGTTTGCGAGATCCCTGTAGTCTCAGGTTACGTGAAACCAACCATACTTGATCGCCCACCTTATAACCAGGGGCCGAGACTCTATGGCGATCCGCCTGTACCTTCATCGCCGCCTTGGCTTCCTGTAACCTGCCCCTAGCCACCTCCCATATGTCACCCAATTGTTTACACACTTCGTCAATGGCTGGCATGTGCCCAGTGGGTTGGACAGCTAGGGCTCTAGGGTGGTATCCCATTGAACAAAAGAAAGGTGTCATTCCCAGGGCCGTGTGGACACTATTATTATATGCAAATTCTGCTATGGGTAAGGCCATCACCCAATCACACGACAGAGACGTAATCAAGCACCTCAGGTATTGTTCCATTGTCTGGTTGGTGCGCTCTGTCTGCCCGTCTGACTGGGGATGATATGCAGATGACAAACGTATATCCATCTTGAGCACCAGACAGAGCTCCGTCCAGAAATGGGACACAAATTGCGCCCCCCTATCTGAGATGACTGCTGTGGGTAACCCATGTAACCGTACAATCGAAACCATAAACTCCAAGGCCATTTCCTTAGCGGTGGGAATCTTCCTAAGCGGTATAAAGTGAGCCATTTTGGTGAACTAGTCTACTACCACAAGAATGGCTGTGAAACCGGAAACCAAAGGAAGGTCCGTGACGAAATCCATGCTGATGGTATGCCACGGAGAAGGGGGTACCGCCAAGGGCTGTAAGAGGCCAGAGGGCTTACTGTGTGAGGGCTTATTGATGGCACAAACAGGACAAGCTGTCACATATTTCTGGATATCCTGTGCCACCGTCTCCCACCAAAACCACCTCATGCACAACTCCTTTGTCTTACCGATTCCTGGGTGTGCGACTAATGAGGAAGAATGACACCACTCCACCACCTTAGGTCTCAACTCGGGCGGTACGAACAACCTATCACCCTGATATAACAACCCCTCTCTGACCACCACCTGAGATAGTTGTAACGATGGGGCCAAATCCATATTGCGCAACAGTTCTTTCACCCTGGTAGCAAACTCTTCCACCGAAGCCACTCCCACAATCCTCCTACTATCAAGCATAGGTCTACTTTCCTTCCCTGATTTCACTTCCTCCGGATCGACATGAATCCGGGATAGTGCGTCTGATTTGATCTGCTGAGCAGCGGGTCTGTAGGTTATGATGAAATCATATTCGTTAAAAAACAAGACCCACCGCATTTGTCTTGGTGTCAACGCCCTGGCCGATCTGAAAAACTCCAGATTCTTGTGGTCTGTATAGATTGTGATGGTATGACGGGCGCCCCACAGATAGTGACGCCATTCCTCAAAAGACAGTTTCACTGCCAACAACTCGCCTTCCGCCACCGTATAATTTCGTTCAGCCGGCAAGAATGTCTTTGAAAAATAGGCAATAGGATGCATATCGCCTGTGCCCTCCTCCTTCTGGGATAATACCCCACCCACTGCACTCGCGGAGGCGTCCGTCTCCACAAAGAAGGGAAAAGCAGGATCAGGATGAGCCAACACCGGAGCGGTTGTAAAGGTCTCCAACAATAACCGAAAAGCACCCTGAGCTTCCTGGGACCACACAAAGGAAACCCCCTTTCGCAACAACCGTGTCATCGGTGCCACGATATCTGAAAAGTGAGCGATAAAGCGCCGGTAAAAATTGGCGAACCCTAAAAGTACCTGTATGTGCTTCACCGTAGATGGCACTGGCCAGGTCAAAATCGCCTGTATCTTTTTTGGGTCCATCCGTATACCGTCAGCAGATATGAGGAATCCCAAAAATTCCACCTCCTTCGCATCAAACTGGCACTTTTCAAGTTTGGCATAAAGCCGATGCTCCCGCAGCTTCTGCAACACTTGTTGCACATGTGTATGATGTTCTACTCTGGTCTCTGAGAAGATAAGGATGTCATCCAAGTACACAATTACAGTCTTATCCAGGTACTCACTCAGGACCTCGTTAATGAAATACTGGAACGCCGCTGGCGCATTGCACAGGCCAAACGGCATCACACAGTATTCAAACAACCCATGTTTAGTTTTAAAAGCCGTCTTCCACTCATCTCCGGGCTTCACCCGGATCAGATGGTACGCTCCACGCAAGTCCAATTTAGTAAACACCGAGGCCTTGCGGAGTTGATCCAGCAACACGGGGATGAGAGGAAGAGGGTACCTGTTCTTAACTGTGGCCTTATTTAACGTCCGGTAGTCCACACACGCCCTCAGGGTGCCTTCCTTCTTCGGAATAAAGAAGATCGCCGAAGATACAGGCGAAGAAGACGGACGGATAAACCCTAGTTCTAACATCTCATCCAGATATTCTTTGAGATGTTTCTCCTCCGGTTCAGACAGTGCATAGACTTGACTACAGGGCAAAGGAACCCCCTCCACGAGATCGATCCTACAGTCAAAAGACCGGTGTGGTGGCAAACTCTGAGCACAACCCTTATCAAAGACATCGGCATACTCCACATACTGTCTTGGAACTCCACTTTCTTCCATGGCTGCACAGTACAACGGAGGGACCTTCTCACTGGCCTCGCTATAACAATGCTTCAAACAGTAATGTGAATCTAGAGTGACTAGACGTTTCACCCAGTCAATCCTGGGATTGTGCTCCTGGAGCCAAGGCACCCCTAACACCAAGCCGAAGGAAGGTGCATCTATCAGATCAAACACCACGCACTCCGAGTGTCCGTTGTCACATACCAAACGTAGAGGCATCGTCTGTCTGGTGATGCACCCAGATGACAACTCTGTTCCGTCAATCGCTCGTACCGGCTCCGGTTGTTTCTTATACTGACAAGGCACACCTAGTTTCTCAGCTAGGGAGATATCAATAAAATTGCCAGTGGCACCCGAATCTAACAACACAGATACAGGCACCCGTTGATGCGCTGCCAGTAGAAGCTGTGCAGAGATCACAAAATGTCTGGGCGCCAAATCCACTGCCCCCAACACCGCATAACGACCCCTTCTATGCTCAAGAAGTGTCGACCTTTCCACCTGTACATATGCCACCTTTTTACCATAACCTGCTCCTGATGGTTTAACGGGACACTCTCTTGCGAAATGCCCACCCTGTCCGCAATAGAGACATAAATTCTGATCTCTTCTTCTTTTCCTTTCTTCCGGAGTTAGGGGCCCCCTTACCCCCCCTATTTCCATTGGTTCAGGCTTTGTTTCTCCCGGGAGCTGTTTCACTTCAGCCTTTATGAAGTTGCCTCGGGAAACCTGGAAACGACCACGATCCCCGCGTCATTCTGACAGCCTATGATTCAATTTAACCACTAGGTCTATGAAGGCGGAGCACTCTTCCGGGGGATCCACTACCTGTGACACCACGTCCTTCAGATCATCATTAAGACCCTGGTAGAATAATGATGTCCGCTTATCGGCTGGCCAATGTGTCTCTGAAATCAATCGATTAAAGGTCGCTATATATGTCAGGAGATCCTGTCTACCCTGTCGCAGTTTCAGCAGTTCTGAGTCGCTGGCTTGCATGAATGCATGTTTGGCAAATAACCCCCTCATCAATTCTTTGAAAGCATTGTAATCCCGCAACACCTGATCATTCATTACCTTCCACTAAGGGGATAGCCCACTGGGCAGCAGTACCAGCCAAATATGAAAGGGTAAAGGCTACCTTCGCTGCATCGTCAGGAAAGGCACCAGGCCTACACATAAAGTGTAACTGACACTGATTCATGAACATCCCATATTTCCCACTGTCTCCATAGAATCGTTCAGGTTGAGCCAGGGGAACAGGAACAGGGGATGTCACAGTAATAGCGACAGGGGTACCTCCTCCAGGGTTGCTCTGTCCCGCCCCACCATACTGGAATGTAGCCGGATGTAGAATGGGGTTTTGAGCTCTAGGTTGTACCTGTGCCTGCGCTCTCACAGCAACCAACTCTTGTCTCAACCCTACGTTCTCCTGTCTCAATTCCTGCACCTGAGCCTGTAAAGCAGCCAGGGCACCCATTACGTCAAGCATGGAGGGGGCTTCAGCCCCTGCCATGGCCCCTGTTTCAACGTCCATCCAAGTTCAGGCAGTGTAAATAAACGTGGGCTTGTTATTCTGTTAGACTCCTGCCCAACCCACACACTGCAGGAACGAGGAATAGTCCAGTCCACTTCCCCGACTCACCAGCCACTCACTAGATGATACATATGAGTAAGCTGATGACCCAGAAAAGGGGGTGGAAAATATCTGAAGGCACCCAAACCTTCCACCCTTGTAATGCGCAGTAAGATGAACACCCGCCTCCTCCTTCTGCACCTGCATAAACAGGGAAACAAAAGTACACCTTATGGTAATCTCTCAGTCCCCAATCCTACCTTTGAACAATATGACCATATTCAAAACCACAACTACACATACACTTACCAGAAGCTGATGCAGGTTTTGCTTCGGGGAGTTTCCAGTCCAGAGTTACACTAACCCAAGATAACCTCTCTTGGGCGGAATAAAAAACAGGACTGGTCGTTTTGAGGGGTGTTTGGTTTGGGCGAGTATGAAAGTGCAGGGTAAAAAACACACCAAAGTATAAGGCATGTACAAAAAAAACCCTGTCTCTCTTGGAATCGTGATTGGGGCTAGGTAACTCCAGGGGACGTGATGGCTCTTGCCCTCCGATATGCTCGAAGGTAAAACCCAGCCGGGTTTCACTCGCGGAATGGCCAAAATCGTCACTTCCGCCTAAAACGAGGCGGACCGGTTACACTCTAAACAAAAGTACAGCGCATCTCCGCGCGTACAAACGCTAACCTCACAGCGTCTCTGTATCAGGAAAGAGACGCGAAAACGGCAACAATCAAACAGGAGCCCCTGAATGTTGGTGACGATACAAACATAAAAGGCACTACAAAGGGGAATATGAACAAGACACGAAAGAACGCTAACTAACTCACTAATCTACAAGGGGCAGCTATTAAGTAACAGGGAGGTAAGACAAGGGTAGATACAATAACAGAGCTCCAGGGCAAGGGACTAAGCAAAAAGGGAAGGAAAAAAGGGGAAATCTCCAATGTCTCTTCACGAGCCCGTGAAAGACAGCAACAGCCAACAGGAAACACAGGAGCCAGGATGCAGGAACCCACAGGTTAGCAATAACAAGCATCAACATAATAGTAGGACTTCCTTTTATGCAACTGGCGTGTCATGTGACGGCTAGGACATGGTCAGCAAGAGAGGACTGGGGACCGAATCCTAACACAATTCACAGTCATTTTTACACAGGGAGAGCATATGCACTTTAGCACTGATCAGCAGTGGTACAGTGGCCAGAGTCATAAAACCAACAACAACAGGTCAGCAGAAATACAAGAGGCAGGCAAAAAGTTTAGGGATGACCCTGCAAAAAGGGCCATTTCCAACATCATTTTATAAAGACAGTGGATAAAGAACTATAAGGCCTAACCAATCTCTCCTTGGTAAGAATAAGTATTATTTATATAATAGAAGATCTCTGTGCTTTGTCAGCAGACACCATACCTTAGTCCCTAGATTGTATATCTACATCATAGGAACAGAATCGCTCTTCTCCTTGGAAAGGTCCCTCTCCAAGTGTGTGTTGACCTAATATGCAGTCCTATAATATCAAAGCACGAGTCTTAAGCAGCCCCAGCTGTGTTAGCATGTTTTGTCTAGGTGCTAAGGACTGACCAGAACAAAATAACAAGGGGCATTGTTTATTGACCTTGTTCATCGTGTTCAGCATAAACTCCAGGAACAAGCAGAGAACACACAAAGCAGACGGCATAAACAGAGTCTTTCAAAATAAAGTCATGTAGTAACATGCGTAAAAGCGGCATCATGGCAGCAGAGCTCATGCTAACTTAGCGATGTCGACAATGACCCTATCAGCCATATGACACTTTTCATGCGGGGCCCTCCCTTCTGCACCCATTGCAGGCCTCGAACCACTTGAATGGTTTGCTGCAGCGATGACGTTGGCTGGAGAGGGGTTGTGCATCCAGTAGCCATGAGTGGTCACTGCGGCCTGCTATTCCATCCTCTAAAGGCTTGTTTATATATTATAATCGCCTGCTGATGGGCAGCAGGTAGAATTTACTTCTGAGGATACATGGCCAAGGTTCATCAATGAATGAATGAATGATTTAAAGTATTACTGAAAATCCTTGCAAAATTACAGCACATTATCAAATTTAATATTTAAAAACAAGTTCATCATTGTGGAGGAACAGGATGACAAGAATATCAGTGAACTATGTGCTTCTTGGATCCACCAGGACTGGGGGAGGGGAGAGGAATTTCAAAGAGCTCTGAATTTAGGGATACGAGTTAAGTGCTGCTTGGGGCCATAAAGTGATTTGCAATATACTGTTCTATTGTGTACATGTCGGCTAGATAGCTCAGCGAGTTAACGATCTTTGCTGGCATCTGCACTGGTCTGAAAGTCATAAATTCAAATCCTTGCATGGAAATCTCTAGTTTCCAACCTGCTGGAATCGGTATATATTAATTCCATCAAATTGAACTATTGTAAAATATGTTGTTTACAGCACTTGGAAATGTCTTCCAAATCTCTATATGAAAAAAAACTAGCCAGTGTCGGTTGGAACGTGTCTACTAGTTCCACTTCCACCAACTGTAGAAGTATGCAAGATCTCTTCTCGCGCACATGCACCTCACTGATACCTTGCGCGGATAAAGCAGTAAAGCCATTTATTATTTTTTTAACCTGATTAATTCTTATTAATATGAAATTCTTATAAAACCTAACTTTAGTCCTATTCAGGGTCTGCTCAAATGGGTCTTAGTATGAGTGGAAACAGCGTTGAGGCTTAACCCGGCCAAAGCAAGCGGTGGGATTCCCGCACGGCTCCTGCACTGCAATGGAAGACCACAGTGACGTCATGATCCCGTGCTAGGAAATAGTGCGGTTAACAGCAGATGCCAGTACAGCACATTCTTGCACTCTAGAGCCTGGCCCACGTTTCACATGATGCACTTGTTCATTTGGGTGGGTGGTAAATGGGGAAAGTTTTAAGCAGTAGTGGCGGATTTGAGCTTGGTAGGAAACTGGAATGCTCCAAACGTATTTGTTAAAAGATGATTTTCTTTTAATACACTTCAGGCATAAACAGTAATAGTCCAAAAAACCTACACTGAAGTTGAGTATTGCATCTGTACACTGCTATGAATGTTGTGGTTTACAGATATACCATTGATAACGAGCCAAACACCACCTCCGAAGTTAGTGATTAAGAAGCTCTATTGGGACTGGATCCAGGAGACGGTCACACGCAGAAGTGTAGGGGGTCCTCTTTCCGAGCGGTTCCTTGAGATCAAGTGGACAAGACAACTTGAGCCCTTCCTAGACTTCATGGAGAAACCTCTGGATAGATCACTTTATCTAAAACTCAGGTTCGGGACTTTACCGGTGAATGATTTAACCTCTGGGTGGAATAATCTAGGTGATCTATCAAAAGCTTGTCCTGGATGTGCAGCCCCCAATGAGTCTGTGGCACATTTTCTCTTTGCCTGCCCGGCATATAGGGTTGCCAGGAAGATATGGCTAAAACCACTATGCAAGGGGCTGGGCTTTAGGTGTCACAAAATGGCGCTACAGGTCCTCTACACTGACACGTTCTCTATCGCTATGGTGTGTGGGGTAGCTAAATACTTGGGTAGTGCATGGCAGACACGTACAAGGAGGGCCAAGTCCACCCCCTATTCAACCTAATCGCCAGATGGCCCCATGGCGGGATGTTTTATTATGGTTCTTATGTATCTGTTTTAGCGCACATTTTATAGATTTTAGAATTTGGGTACTATGTGATGCTGTATGTATATAAGGATTGGTGGGTTCCTGTCTTTTATCTTTTTAATGTACTGTATAAATTGTATACTTTTATGATGAAATTTTTTATCGAATAAAGTACATCGGTTTGAATAACGACAATAGCTCGGAGCTCTTCCATTGCAAAGATCTGTTGCCTTTGCCAATGCTTGTTTTAAAGGATGTGGAAGTATGGAAAGTCTCCACTCCCTTTGCCATGAGGGATAATCATTTAGCAGTTGTAACCTCAACTGAAATTACATCCAATTAAATAGCTCTCCTTGGGCCGTAATATGTATTGGCATTGTTTGAGCCCGGCACACCTTTGTAAAGGTGCGCCGGGCAGGAACAATGCCAATGCGCTCCTTTGAAAAGGTGGACTGGGCGCAAACAATGCCAATGCACCCTACTATGGTTAATGCGCTGCCCTCAGGGCAGCACATTCATGTGAAAACGTGGAGCAGCTGCTTCATGTTTTCACTGTGCAGGCAGCACCCGCCTGCACTTCCAGAGGGGTTTAGAGATCCCGTTGCAGGCGAGTGCAGTTAGTGACACCCGCCTGCAAGAGTATGTCTGTGGCGTCCATGGGGCCCCCATTACCAGAAAAAAGTTGGGATGATTGTACCCTGGATAGAGATTGGCATACACCAATTACGGTAATACTATGTTGTTTAGTGCTATTTAGTTATCAGGTGCTTAGGGAGGGGGCAATCATCCAACTCCCCCTTTATCGGATCAGCAGATCCCTAAAGTTTACACAAATCCCTATCACACTAATGTACAGATTATTACAAGTCGCGGCCATACGGAGTTGCCGAGGAGCGAGTGAGGCGTAGCGGTGATGCTAAATACAGCATTACAGAACGGACATTACTGAAGTCCGCGCTGTGGCACGAATATTGGATCGTGCTATCTTGAATTAGTCGGCGTCTTAGCACGAATATTAATCGTGCTATTGGGAGAATTGATCGTTGTACGAGATCGGCATACGGAATATTATTTATTCACCCAGCCAATCTGAGGCTGGGACGGAAGTATAACCAGCCAGAAGGCATTCTATTACAAATTGAAGATCGAGGGCCCTGAGGAAGTCGCGGGTCTTGTCCCGAACGACGAAACACGTGTTGGCTGGATTCTGAGCAAGACACTAACATTAAAGTATCTTATTTATTATTGTGCTCATCTTGAATCTTAAGCTTTTGTGACTTGTAATCTGTACATTGGTGTGATAGGGATTTGTGTGGACCCCCATTACCTTCCGCAGAGGGCTGCTGTCAGGAGGCGCACTGACAGTGCGCCACTTTTTAAATGGCGCAATTGTCGGTGCGCCTCCTGAGGGCTTCTTTGACTCTGTGCCTGCCTCTGTAATGTGGCACGGGTGCAGAGTCAAAGGAATTCCCTCATTTGCATAGTGCACACCCCCATGCACATGAGGGAACACCCTCTGTTGATAGCACTGGCGCTTTAAATGCCCCAGTGCTATCAGTATCATAGACGGGGACCCACAAGCACCTGCGCCCCCTTCTATAAAACCAAAGTGCCTGCGCCCCCGGGGGCACTTATTGTAATATGTAGTTTATATGATCTCTTTTCCTAGAATGGCCCTTGGTGCAAGACTGCTGTGGTACCTGGAAGCCTCACACAAAAATGGATGCTAACTTTTTGTGCACCTGAAATATTTTCTATGTAAAGTCCCGCAGACACATCACTCAGAAAGGCCTCATATTGTCAAAACAGAAAAAACACAGAAATAAATAAATATTGTCCAAAGAGAACAATGATTATTGATATAGAGTACAGCAGTCTGTGGGGGCACAAGCTATCATTAGATGCAAGACATCTTGAGGCCTGGCTCTTGTGCAAGTTATTAGACTGAGTTGTAAATCTCATACAAGACTCTGCATCACTCTTCTGGAGACATATCTTGATCAGTTGCCAGGGAGTATCTGCCATTTTTTCTTTTTTTCTATTAGCGCATATTGAATTTTAAGCTTAGTTGCTTCATCTTATTCTTTGAAAATAATCACAATGAGTTCCTTAATGGAAGGATATCCTCAAGACACATTTCTCAGCAATATTTATTTGAATAATGACTATTTCTTGGCTGACCTTCACTTCCAGCCCTGCTGCCTTCGGTTTTATTTCTTTGTGCATGCTTGTTCCGCGGCTCTTTGTTGCACAGTACACTGTTATGGACACCTTTTAAATTCTATTAAAGAAAGTTTATGGAGAAAAAAGCCTATTCCAGGAAATTTACGGAAAATTACCTAAATGACCATAGGACGGATATTAGTTTTAAAACAGTGATTGAGATGAAGGTAACCTTCAAAGTGCAACACATTCTAGTAAACTACACATCACTTTCAACAAACTTGCATTTAAATTGACTATTGTAATACATTGAATATGTGGCACCAGGGCCAGACTGGCCGTATCAGGCGTTTTCCCGGGGGGCCGGAAGGGTGGGGGCTGATTCTGGACCGGTGGGGGACAGTTTTGGTACAGGGGCCAGTTTTGCAGCAATGCTGCAATATCGGGCCTCTGTACCAAAATCAGCAGCAGTGTTTACCACCAGGATGCTACCCTCCCTCCCACCCCCCCAGCAAGTCGGACTTAATTTCCAGGGCCGGTTTGTTTTCCCAATCTTGCCCAGACGTGACAAGCAAAAAACATGCTCCTTGACAGGTCCCTAAATCCATGTCCCATTCATTACTTATGGGGATCTATTATCTCCCAGACAGAAAAAGCATATGCAATGCAATAGGTTACAGGAGTTTAAGCTATTGGCAATGTAAATAACTCCTTAACCGCAGTGCGTATTCCGCCGCAATGCAGGAGTTTAATTGAGGTGATGGGGCCGTGTCGGCCAACAAACGTGCTCAGCACTACCTAGTTAGTGCTCTTGAGGGCCGTTGCCGGATGCGTGCACGCAAGGGGTTAAGAATGCCTTTTATTTATGTTTTTAAAAATAAAAAATAAATAAAAGGCATTATTATTTGCAATGTCAAAAGCTCAAACTTGCGTCAATGCGAGACCTATTGCATTGCAAATGCTTGTTAATACTTCTTGTAGTTTTTCTTGTGTGTTTGTCCCCCTTTTGGTCCCTCAGACCAGCTGGGGTCTCATCTAGGAATGTTTGGTGTCCTTCTGAATAGTACTGACAGTAACCACAAAGTGTTTCACATCTTTGGCTAGAAAGGTTACAGCTCCTGTTCCACTCAAGGATGGACTGTCCGTAAATCAGTACCCAAAATTGATTTTGTTCTCGCCTTGAGTGATCCAGGCTGTCTCAAGAGAACCCTTGTGTAGGCAAACAGCTGTGCATCTGTGTGACATCCACACCCAGATGGAGTGAGGGACCTGCGTAAGACTTTTCTTCAGTGCACATCAACGAACAGCGGTAAATAAAAAAAAAACAGTCACTAAATTTCATGGGTTAATCTTCAGAACAACCTATAAAACCTTTGGCTTTTAAGGATGCATTTGGGAAAATATTGCTGTACAATTTCTGTTAAGATGTTCGGACTTACACTGTGCCCGGGAACTAGCTGCAAACTTTTTTTTAGCTTGAACACCCAGTGCGGGGGCAGTTGTCCAGCCTGCTTACTCCCCATCACACAACAGGCACTCAAATAATAAGTTCAATTCTCAGCAGCAAGCGCCTGAGCTATCGAACCAGATGGGCCTTGCCCTTACTCCTTCTACTTCCGAGTCAGAGGAGTAAGGGCAAGGCCCTGAGGAACTGAAGGGAAAATATATTTCCAATAATATGCTGCAAGAATATGGGTTTTCCGGATGAGGAACTGCCTTCAACCTTTTCTGGGAGGTTGCTGAGGCAATACCAGAGTTCGGCGCACCTGGATGTGCCTGTTCATGAGGTCGTTTCTGAGGTCCTCAACAGGGAGTGGCATGACCCGGATAAGAATATGTTTGCCCACTTCATGGCAAAGTTGTACCACTTGCCAGATATGCAGAAAGACCTGCCGTATGTCATTTGCATTGATGTCTTCGTGGGCAGTCTGGGGGGGCGGACATCCTTGGTGGAAGATGCAGTCATCAGGGATGTGGTAAATAAGAAGGTGGATGCCTCCCTTGGTAAGGTCTACTCTGGTTCCCATCTTTCTCATCAGGCTGGGATCTATGGTACCTATGTGGTGCAATCATTACTGTCAGATCTCAAAGTACTGTTCAGGTCCTTGGACAATCAATGCCTTTGACTATGCTGGTCTTCTGGATCAGATTGAATGGCAAGTGGAATATCTTTTGGACGTTTCTTTTGATGTGATCTGGGCTTCAGCCCTTCTTTGGGAGCTTGTGTGGCAACCCGTAGGAATATTGTTCTTAAAGAATGGAAGACTGATTCTTCCCAGAAGGCACCCACGTTGAGGCTGTCTTTTCAGGGATCTTTGTTATTTTTTGCGGAATTGGAAGACAATCTGCATACGTTATTCAAGGAGAAGAAACATTCCTTCTCCCTCAAAGGTGCAGCTAGTGAGAAACTGTCCTTTAAGCGTAAATCACCCTTCCACTCCTCTTCCAGGAAGCAATTCACAAAGTTTCAAGCATGCTTTACTGTAGTACGGGGTTGGGATTGGGATCGGAAGGCCAAATCCCCCCCCAAGCCTTGTTCCTGACTAGGTTGGGGCAGGAATTTGTGGTAGGCAGTCACTTCTGGCACTTCCTCCAAGCATGGGAGCAGTCTTCTTCTGATGCCTGGGTGTTGGACATTGTGATTCATGGATACACAATCGAGTTTGGTGAGGTCCCTTCGGCATCAGATCACCGTTAGACTCCTTGGCCTTCTAGGAAGGCAAAACTGGTGGTTCTGGTGCATGGGATTTGTTCTCTCCAATAGAAGGGAGCCATTCAGGTGGTCCCCCTTTGAGGTTGGAGGACGTTTATTCGATCATCTTTCTGGTGGCAATGGCTACGTTAGGCCTGCGGCTGGATTTGGATTTGAAGGCTTTGAACCAGTAAGTGTTGCATTTTTCCTTCAATATGGACACCCTGTAGAGGATTATCTGATTGGGGCTCAGGGACCATCGAATGTGCATCTTGGACTTGCAGGATGTGTGCCATCATGTGCCCATTCATCCCCTCTTCCAGAAGTTTCTGCGGTTCTGCATCAGGGTGGTGCATTACCACTTTTTGGCCCTTCCATTTGGGCTGTCGTCAGCCCCCGGGTGTTTACCAAGAAATCCTCAAAATACGAATATGGCATGTTAGTCTGCATGCATTTACAACCCATACCATTACAACACAGTCGTGAGAACGACAGCGTTGTTACACCACATACCTTTACAACGCAACTCGGAACAACGACCTTGCTGTAGGGGGCGCTGGATTTTGGAACAGTATAATTTACTATTCCAACTCCAGTCGTGCCACAGTAGGGAAGGTGTTGATTTTAAATCCAACACCTTCTACCCCCTAACGCTAGTTGTTGTTTTGACTTGCTTTGTAATGATATGCAATGTAATAACGCGGTCGTTGTAACAACCGCATTATAATGGCATGCATTGTCTCGCATGCGTGGTAAACGATGTTTACCTCAGAATACCCTTATCTGGACGATTGGCTCCTGCTTGCTCCCTCGGAGGAGTAGATCCTGGGGCATCTGGAGATAATGTGTGCCTCTCTCAAGATGCATGGGTTTCGCCTGAACTGGGAGAAGTGTCAACTAGTGCCCTCTCAGGACTTGATTTTCATTGTGGGCCAGTCCAGAACCAACCTGAACAGAGTGTTCCTACTTGTTCCACGATTTCAGGTTCTTCAATCCTTGGCCAAGGAGATGTTCTGAGTGGAACAGCACCCTCTGTCCCTGCGAGCTGTGTATATTCGGGGTGGGCAGTGGGGTGGTAGAGGCCCTCAGCCAGTTCTTCTCTTCCTCTCACAAGCAGTGTCTTACCAGGGAGGTTTCTCAACAGATATGCAGGAAGTTTGTTTCACTTTTCCTGGATCTTTTTGTTACCCGGCACAATGCTAAGGTTCCTTGGTTGTGTTTACAGGCTCCTGAGGAGGTAGATGCCCTGATGGTACCTTGGGATTACCACCTGCTATATGCCTTCACTCCGATTGCTCTGGTTCCCCAGTTTCTGGTGCATCTCTGGAGCGAGTCCCAGATGGTGATTGTGGTGGTGCCTTTTAGGCCCCGTCATTCGTGGTACCCAAGTCTCAGGCTGATGACTGTTCAGGGTCCATTGATAGTGCCATGCTTACCTTTTTCTCTGTGGTCTGTCCCGTCTCTGGCTCTCCCAAGGTTTTGTATCTCAGTCTGGAAGTTAAGAGCCGGGGTTGAAGAGCAGGAGACTGCCTTGACACCTGGTGATGCCTATTCAACCTTCCCATTGTCCTTCCACTCTGAAATCCTATTAAAGACATTGGGGGAATTTTGGTAATAGGTGTGCTTCCCTCTGTCTATTTCCATTAGATTGTTCCTTGACAGATCTGTTACAGTTTTTGTGGGAGTTGTTTGAGAAGTGCCGTGCGGTTTCTACCTTCATGGCTTTTTGAGCCTGTGGGGTAATCTGGCTGATGTAGATGATCTGGTGGTCAGATTGCAGAGCAGTTTCTCTCTTGTCAGCCTTGTGATGAAGCCGCTTTTTCCCTTATGGGATTTGCCTGGGGGGGCTATGAGCCCCCCACACTATTTATAATAATGCCCCAGTGGGTGGCAGTCCCCAGGGCTGGAGGACCCCTCTTGGCCCCCCATTTACTATTTAATTACCACCAGGATTTGCCCCCCGGGGTCTAATAAGTAATATAGCGCGGGAACCCATGCTTCGTTTTTTTTCCATCGGCAAGATCCGCGCACCCTGCGCAGATTTTGCTGATTATTTAAAAAAAAGAAAAAAAATGTGGGCCCTGGAGGTTCTTATGGGACCCCTTCAGCAGGCCTAGGGGGTCAGGGTGTTTCTACCCTGCCCCCTTTTTGTGTTTTGCGCGCTTCTTTTATAGGTTTCCTATGCCTCGGTTCTACAGAGGCACAAGATGGCTGCCAACACTTTCTGATTTGGAGTGTTGACAGCCAATTAGAATACAGCTTGTGCACGGCAGGGTGCACTTAGGGTGCGCAGATCCTGCATGGCCAAAGATATATATAACTACTGAATGGATTTACACCATTTAAGCAAAAAGGCATGAGTCTGAACTGAGGACTACCTCTTTGCCAAATATGGTGTAATTCCGTTCAGCAGTTCGGGCTGTAGGTGCGGTTAAAGGTCCCTATGAAAAATTGCATGGGGAAAACACATTTTGGGACCCCCTTTTTTTCTTGGCCCCTGCTACCCGAATCAACCCTAGACTTGGATAGGAGCGGACCTGAGCTGTCCATTAGTTTTGAACATTTCGTGAAGATTCATTAACCGGGGCCAAAGTTATTCCAAATAGAATGTTGCGGATTTCCTGTGGAAACTAGGTCCTAACAATAACTACCTACTGGCGACTGCCAGTAGGTAATATATATATATATATATATATATATATATATATATATATATATATATTCATATATATATATATATATATATATATATATATAGATATATATATATTCACTGAAAAAAACATAAGTTTCACACCAGTTATAGTTAGGTGGAAATTTTACTCGCATTAAACCATTGAAATTCCCACGTTATAGTTAGTTGGTCTCACTATAACTTGCGCGTGCAATGCACTGCTGATGACGTCACATATTACATCACTCATGACATGGTCAGTGACATCACTGATGACATCACTGATGACATCTCAAATGACATCACTGATGACAACATCCTTGTGACAAAGTGGCAGACCTCCTATCAGCATAAAATAACCTTTGACACACACATTCAAAAATAGAAACTAGCATTTTCTTAAAAAAGGAGAAACCAATACCAATTACAACAACTTATTAGGTAATTCCAACATCTACATACACGTCCACTCATTCACCAACAGTTCTATATAGTCACTCATGCATGTACTTACTCATCATATGTACTCATACACCTATACATCCTGTTACACACTAATACTCATCCATATAGTTACTCACACACAAATTCACACATGCAAATAAACTATCAAAAAACCATTTACTTGATAATACTGCTATATACACACCACTACACATACTTCTACTGAAACGGAAACATATTTACTCTCTTAAACAATCAATTATAAAAACACATACTCACTAACCCACCCATACACACAATCATCCACCCATACAGTCTTGCACGGTAAAATACTGTCACTCCGCATTTTTTACTCCGCATTCCTTTACTCCTCATTCCATGATAACGCAGGAACACTTAAACGCATGCCTTTATATATTATATGCTTTTATCACGCATGCTTTTACAACGAAAATCGTTGTAAAAGCATGATTGGTAAAAGTATATGTTTTAAGGTAAGTTGTAAGGTAAGTATATGGTTTTTGTTTGGGGTTTTGGAGTATATGTTTTTTGGGTTCAGGGGTATTTTAAGGGTGGGTTTGTGTTATGGGGTGCAGGGGTATTTAAGGGTTAAGGGGTACAGGGGTATTTTTAGGGTTCAGGGGTAGGTTTGCGTTTTGGGGTACAGGGGTATTTTTAGGGTTCAGGGGTTGTTTTTTGTTTTGGGGTACAGGGGTATTTTTAGGGTTCAGGGCTGGGTTTGGGTTATGGGGTACAGGGGTATTTTTAGGGTTCAGGGGTTATTTTGGGTTTTGGGGTACAGGGGTATTTTTAGGGTTCAGGGGTTGTTTGGGGTTTTGGGGTACAGGGGTATTTTTAGGGTTCAGGGTTTGTTTTGGGTTTTGGGGTACAATGGTATTTTTAGGGTTCAGGGGTTGTTTTGGGTTTTGGGGTACAGGGGTATTTTTAGGGATCGGGGGTAGGTTTGGGTTTTGGGGTACGGGGGTATTTTTAGGGATCAGGGGTACGTTTTGGGGTACAGGGGTATTTTTAGGGATCAGGGGTAGGTTTGGGTTTTGGGGTACAGGGGTATTTTTAGGGTTCAGGGGTATGTGTGGGTTTTGGGGTACAGGGGTATTTTTAGGGTTCAGGGGTTGTTTTGGGTTTTGGGGTACAGGGGTATTTTTAGGGTTCAGGGGTAGGTTTGGGTTTTGGGGTACAGGGGTATTTTTAGGGATCAGGGGTAGGTTTTCGGTTTTGGGATACAGGGGTATTTTTAGGGTTCAGGAGTATGTTTGGGTTTTGGGGTACAGGGGTATTTTTAGGGTTCAGGGGTATGTTTGGGTTTTGGGGTACAGGGGAATTTTTAGGGATCAGGGGTAGGTTTGGGTTTTGGGGTACAGGGGTATTTTTAGGGTTCAGGGGTATGTTTGGGTTTTGGGGTACAGGGGTATTTTTAGGGTTCAGGGGTATGTTTGGATTTTGGGGTACAGGGGTATTTTTAGGGTTCAGGGGTAGGTTTGGGTATTGGGGTACAGGGGTATTTTTAGGGTTCAGGGGTAGGTTTGGGTTTTGGGGTACAGGGGTATTTTTAGGGTCAGGATGGGTTAGTGTTCAAGGGTGCTGGGGTATTTAAAGGTACTAGGGTGGGATTAGTTTTTAGGGTGTATAGGGTAATTATTAATTAATAAAAATTAAATATATCTATATATTTTTTATATATATTCACTGAAAAAACCATAGGTTTCACACCAGTTATAGTTAGCTGGAAATGTTACTGATATAAAACCATTGAAATTCCCACGTTATAGTTAGTCGGACTCACTATAACTTGCGCGTGCAATGCACTGCTGATGACATCACATATTACATCACTCATGACATGGTCAGTGACATCACTCATGACATCACTGATGACACCATCCAGTGAATGTGTGTCTTTCAGATAAATAAATATGTTTTATATATGTATGTTAAGGTCGATGGAAGAATACTTGTTTAAATTATTGTCTTAATGGATGTTTTTTTAAAAAAAAATGATTGGATAACTGCCTTATTAAGTGTATCTTAGTGAATACATATATTAGCGAGTAATGTTTAAATATTTAAATATATGTATCAGTGTTTCACTTTGTGTATAAGTGGCTGCATGGGTTGGTGAGTAGCTACATGTGTGTGTATATGGGTTATTAGATGTTTTTTTAGTATCTTTATAATTGTCTGTTTGATTTGGTGGGGGTGTTACTTAGCACAAAGATGCATCAATGACTGACTCACTGTTTGTATGTGTTTGGAAGACAGCATATGTGTAGGATTGTAAGGGTGAATGAGTGTGTATATGTGTGTGTTAGAGAGTGAATGCCTCTCTCACTAGTGTCTTTATGAGTAACTACATATGTTTTAATCTTGTATATATGAGCATTGATGTATATAAGTAAGTATATGTGAGAGTGAGAGATTGAAAGAGTTCCTGTTTAAATAAGTATGTGTTTTTATAAGTGATTTTTTAAGAGAGTAAGTATGTGTAAGTTTCCTTAGAAGTAATGTGCTAATGTGTGTATAGTTGTATATGCAAATAAATGGATGTTTATTAGTTTATTTGCATGTGTGAGTATATGTATGAGTAAGTTTTTGATGACTGTCGGTGTGTAACAGAATGAATAGGGGTATCACTATATATGATGAGTGAGTATATGTATGAGTGAATACATAAAACTGTTGGTGAATGTGTGAATTTGTATATAGATGGTGAAATTACTGAATTGGTTGTTGTAACTGGTATGGGTATATGCACTTTTTTGAAAATGTTAGTTTCTATTTTTCAATATGTGTTTCAAAGGTTACTTTACAGTGAGAGGAGGTCTGTCACTGTGTCACAAGGATGGTGTCATCAGTGATGTCATGAGTGATGTCACTGACCATGTCATGAGTGATGTAATATGTGATGTCATCAGCAGTGCATTGCACGCGCAAGTTATAGTGAGTCCGACTAACTATAACGTGGGAATTTCAATGGTTTTATATCAGTAACATTTCCAGCTAACTATAACTGGTGTGAAACCTATGGTTTTTTCAGTGAATATATATAAAAAATATATAGATATATTTAATTTTTATTAATTAATAATTACCCTATACACCCTAAAAACTAATCCCACCCTAGTACCTTTAAATACCCCAGCACCCTTGAACACTAACCCATCCTGACCCTAAAAATACCCCTGTACCCCAAAACCCAAACCTACCCCTGAACCCTAAAAATACCCCTGTACCCCAATACCCAAACCTACCCCTGAACCCTAAAAATACCCCTGTACCCCAAAATCCAAACATACCCCTGAACCCTAAAAATACCCCTGTACCCCAAAACCCAAACATACCCCTGAACCCTGCTGATGACATCACATATTACATCACTCATGACATGGTCAGTGACATCACTCATGACATCACTGATGACACCATCCTTGTGACACAGTGACAGACCTCCTCTCACTGTAAAGTAACCTTTGATTCACTCATACATATACTCACTCATCATATATAGTGATACCCCTATTCATTCTGTTACACACCGACAGTCATCAAAAACTTACTCATACATATACTCACACATGCAAATAAACTAATAAACATCCATTTATTTGCATATACAACTATACACACATTAGCACATTACTTCTAAGGAAACTTACACATACTTACTCTCTTAAAAAATCACTTATAAAAACACATACTTATTTAAACAGGAACTCTTTCAATCTCTCACTCTCACATATACTTACTTATATACATCAATGCTCATATATACAAGATTAAAACATATGTAGTTACTCATAAAGACACTAGTGAGAGAGGCATTCACTCTCTAACACACACATATACACACTCATTCACCCTTACAATCCTACACATATGCTGTCTTCCAAACACATACAAACAGTGAGTCAGTCATTGATGCATCTTTGTGCTAAGTAACACCCCCACCAAATCAAACAGACAATTATAAAGATACTAAAAAAACATCTAATAACCCATATACACACACATGTAGCTACTCACCAACCCATGCAGCCACTTATACACAAAGTGAAACACTGATACATATATTTAAATATTTAAACATTACTCGCTAATATATGTATTCACTAAGATACACTTAATAAGGCAGTTATCCAATCATTTTTTTTTAAAAAAACATCCATTAAGACAATAATTTAAACAAGTATTCTTCCATCGACCTTAACATACATATATAAAACATATTTATTTATCTGAAAGACACACATTCACTGGATGGTGTCATCAGTGATGTCATGAGTGATGTCACTGACCATGTCATGAGTGATGTAATATGTGATGTCATCAGCAGTGCATTGCACGCGCAAGTTATAGTGAGTCCGACTAACTATAACGTGGGAATTTCAATGGTTTTATATCAGTAACATTTCCAGCTAACTATAACTGGTGTGAAACCTATGGTTTTTTCAGTGAATTTAATAGGTTTTTTAAATGCTAATTCCTAACTATAACTGGTGTGAAACCTATGGTTTTTTCAGTGAATTTCATAGGTTTTTTAAATGCTAATTCCTTTCTATATCGAGTTTCTAACCATTTTTTTTTTTACAATTTGCTGTTTTTTTGTAAGTATTCATTTTTTTTTATATAATTTTTTTTTTTGCGCTCTGGGTGCGCGCTCAGGGAAGCTTTCAGCTAAGCTCTCCGGTAAGCTTTCCGGTGAGCTCTCGTGAAAACGCACCCAGAGCGCTACTGTCGTTCGTGAAAAAAAATATAAATAAAAAGTTAATAATAATGCAAAACATTTCGTACCATACAAATAAAATCAGTTTTTTTTCATAAGGAAAATGATTATGCATTTCTGTAAAAGTTTGATGACGTCACTTCGGCGCGCAACGTAAGTGCCCTCGGAAGCGCCTACGTTCGCGCCGCGTAAAAGCACCCAGAAGCGCCTTCGATCGCGCCACGTTTGCGCCCCGGAAGCGCCTACAATCGCGCTGCGTAAACGCACCCGGAAGTGCTCCGGAGCGCGCAGCGTAAACGCGTCGGGTCATGTGACCCTAAAATAACACTTTTCATTGGTTTGCTAACAGTTTTTTTTACAATGAATGAAATCCCCACCCATTTCCTTCACTTCTTCTTTCACTTTTGTGACTGAAAGACCTGTTTTTTGTACCTGGATCTTTTGTGATTTACCATGGCTGCCAGAGAATCCAGCAGTGAGGATGAACCTGAGTTCATCAATGAAGAGCCTCCTACCCCAAAGGTGAAGGAACATTTCATATGGAAATTTTTTAAGATTCCAGCTGACCAGAAGAAAGTGAATGCACCAAAAGTGGAGTGCAGGATCTGCAAACAGGTCCTGTCACGGGGTGACCCCAAAAAAAAGTACTCTTTTGGGAACTTTACGATGATCCGACATGTGGAGAGGAGGCACCCCCAGAATTTTGCCCGGGAAAGTGTCAGGGCTCTGACACAAGAGGTTCCCAGAGATGGGGCCTCTACATCAACCGGAGGAGCAACTTCTTCTGGGAGAGAGCAATCGCAGGAGCAGGTGCCAAACATACAACCTGCTTTTAACCATGGTGTCCTCAGATGCAGATACTGCAATCAACTCCTCACCTATGGGGAGCAAAGTGTCCAGCTCATGGTTCGAGCATTGGAGAACCATCGCTGCCCTTCCCACCCCTAATTTTTTTGTTTTCTTTTTGCTCCTGTTGAGCAGTTTCCATTCCCTGTTTTTGTTCCTGTTCAGTTAAAAGAAGAAAACCAAAAGTTCTTTTCAGAACTACCTCCAATTCTCATCAAAGAGCTATATTCTTAAAAAAATGAAGAGTAAGTGAAATATAGTGCATTGATAATTCAAAGGAGAATGAGTAAGAAAGAACAGAAAGGTATGAGAGGAAAAAAGAAGTGAAGTAGGAGGAATGAAAGAAGGTGAGTGTTAGAAAAGAAAGTTATGAGAAGAAGAGTGAATATGGGGAATGTTGATATTCAATGAAAATGTTGAAAAAGAACAGGAGTGTTGAAGGATAAGAAAAGATGCATTGCTGGAGTTGAAGGTAGAAGGCTTCATTTATGAAGCCATGCGTCACTTTAACGCCACCAAAGCATCACTTTTTGTGACACAACATTCCAATAAAAAATGCACCTTATTTATTCATATTTACAAAGTGGCGTTTCTTGGTAAATACATCACTTTGTAAACCCCTGTGCCACATTATTCCTACGTCAGGTGTAATGTATGCAAAAGGGACGTATTGACGCAAGAAAGGGTCGTAGAGGTGACACAGTGAATAAACTGGAGGCCTCATTTCTGAAAAGTGACGCATCGCTACGTGAAAACAGCGATGCGTCACTTTTCTGGACGCACTCCTTATGACATTCCAGATATGTCATATTTAATATATGACTAATCAATTCGCAAGGAGTTACAGATATGTCAGTATTTCTGACGTATCTGTAAACACAAAAGTAACGCATTGCTGGAGTGCGTCACAAAAGTGACGCAACTCCAGTAATGTGTCCTTTCACATGGAAAAAGCACCATGTGAAAGGTCTGCTGTGAAGCAGGCGCAAGATTTTGACGCAACAGCATCCTAAAAGTGACGCAGTGAAATCTCAAAGACTTCACTGCGTCGCTATTACAAAGCTTTTTGCGGGGAACACCCCCTCTGCATGCATTATACCTGACGCAGATATAATGTGGCGCTTGATTTTAAAAAGTGACCCATCTACCTAGATGCGTCACTTTTTAAATATAGCGCAACGAGGCGCATTTTTTTACACCACTGGTGCGATGCGTCACTTTTCTGTGCGCACTCCTTATGACATTCCAAGTAACGCATTGCTGGAGTGCGTCACAAAAGTGACGCAACTCCAGTAATGTGTCCTTTCACATGGAAAAAGCACCATGTGAAAGGTCTGCTGTGAAGCAGGCGCAAGATTTTGACGCAACAGCATCCTAAAAGTGACGCAGTGAAATCTCAAAGATTTCACTGCGTCGTTATTACCAAGCTTTTTGCGGGGGAACACCCCCTCTGCATGCATTATACCTGACGCTATTTTTAAAAAGTGACGCATCTAGGTACATGGGTCACTTTTTAAAACTCTGCGCCACATTATATCTGCGTCAGGTATAATGTATGCAGAGGGGGCATTCCCCCGCAAAAAGCTTGGTAATAACGACGTACTGAAATCTATGAGATTTCTCTGCGTCACTTTTAGGATGCTGTTGCGTCAAAATCTTGCGCCTGCCTCGCGTCACTTTTATGTTTACAGATATGTCAGAAATACTGACGTATCTGTAACTCCTTGCAACATGATTCGTCATACATTAAATATGACACATCTGGAATGTCATAAGGAGTGCGCACAGAAAAGTGACGCATCGCACCAGCGGTGTAAAAAAATGTGCCTCGTTGCACTATATTTAAAAAGTGACGCATCTAGATAGATGCGTCACTTTTTAAATATAGCGTTACAATGCGCATTTTTTTACACCGCTGGTGCGTCACAAAAATTGACGCACAGGCGGCGCAAAACTGGCAGCGCAAGGCCTTCATAAATATGGTCCTGGATTTTCCCCGTGCTTCGCTTTCCGGAGCGCGTACCATGCGCTTCCCCCGCGCAAAACGAAAAAAAAAATAAAAAATGTAATGCCCCGCAGGACCCTATTTTAGCCCCCACATCAAACCTAGGGGGTCAGAGAGGGTCTACTCTTCCCCCTTATGGTCATTTGCCCCTTTTTTTTCAAACCCCTTCTGTCTCGATTTTACCGAGACACAAGATGGCGGCCGCTCCAGACTGTTTAGAATGTTTACAGACACCCAAGAGCCAATCAGCTTTCTGCGCACAAGTCGCGTGTCGCGCCAGGAGCGCACTCGGGTGCGCGCACCGGAGAGCGCCTACAGATATAAATATTTTTTTGAACCTAAATTACTCAAAATCCACTGGAGCACATATCTTGAGACATAGCAAAGGCACATCGGGCTACCAGTCCCTACAATTTTGCCAAGTTTGATGGGAATCCATTCAGCCGTTCGAGCTAAAAGTGAAATCAACCGCCCTATGGAAAGTAACATGGGGAAAACGCGTTTTGGGACCCCCCTTTTATCTCAGCCCCCGCTTGACGTATCCCCCCCAAACTTTCAAGGAAGAACCGGAGCTCGACTAGGCCATTTTCAGGAAATTTTCAGGCAGATTCGTCAACTGGTGCCAAAGTTATTCCAAATAGAATTTTGAGATTTAACATTGAAAAAAATCCTAACTATAACTACCTACTGGCGACTGCCAGTAGGTAATATATATATATATATATATATATATATATATATATATATATGTGTGTGTAATATTAATATAGTTCTAAATATAATGTAATTTTAAAGAAATAATGTTTCATTTTATTTAAAAAATATATATGTATATATATATTCAATGAAAAAACCATAGGTTATAGGCCATATATAGTTAGGAATTAGCATTTACAAAACCTTATTTTACTCGCATAAAACCATTGAAATTCCATATATAGTTAGCTAACTATAAGCGCTAACTATATATCGCGCACCCGCAATCCACTGCTGATGATGTCACATATTACATCATTCATGACATGGTCAGTGACATCACTGATGACATCACTGATGACATCACTGATGACAACATCCAGTGATTGTATGTGTCTGTAAAGTTTAAATATGTTTTACATATTGAAGAATGAGTGGATGTATAAGTGTCTGGATGAAGAATTTAGTAGGTGCATGACTGACTGTATGAAAGAGTGATTAAATGTGTCTCACTGAGTGCATGGGTTAGTGACTAAACTGTCTTAATTTGTGCATCAGTATGTTTGTTGTTGTGTAAGCTGCTGCATGTGTTGATCAGTAGCTATAAGAGTGGCCATATGGGTTATTGATTGGTTGCCCAAGTATTTGAATGGGAGGCTGAGTGTGTGTGTGGGTGGCTGGGAGGTGCGTGACTCTGTGCATAGATGTGTAAGCAGTTGATTCACTAGGAGTATGAGTTCAAGAGTGCATGTGGAAACAGCTATATGGGCGGTTGACTGTGCATGGGTGTGTTGGTGAGTGAATGGATTTCTCATTGCTACATGTGCAAGTAAGTACGTATGTAAAACACAATACATGTGAGAGTTGACATATATAAATAACTGAACATAAGAGCCAGTGAATGTGTGAGTGGCTGTATCGATCACTGTGAGCTTGTATCAGGGATTATATAAGAGAGTAAATATGTGTTATTATATGTTTGAATAAGTAAGATGTGTATAACTGTATAGTTGAGGAAATGGAGGTGTGATTGATTCTTTGCATGACTGACTAGGTGTGTGAGTAACTCCATGGATGAGTGACAGTCTGTGAGTGTCTGTTTATACTGAGTGTATGTAAGGTTATATTAGAGTCTGAAGAGGTTCATTGTATTATCACATGAGTGATGTGATCAGTGATGACAAATGAGATGTCATCAGTGATGTCATTTGAGTTGTCATCAGTGATGTCATTTGAGATGTCATCATTGATATCATTTGAGTTGTCATCAGTGATGTCATTTGAGATGTCATCAGTGATGTCATCAGTGATGTCACTGACCATGTCATGAATGATGTAATATGTGACATCATCAGCAGTGGATTGCGGGTGCGCGATATATAGTTAGCGCTTATAGTTAGCTAACTATATATGGAATTTCAATGGTTTTATGCGAGTAAAATAAGGTTTTGTAAATGCTAATTCCTAACTATATATGGCCTATAACCTATGGTTTTTTCATTGAATTTTCAAGGTTTTGTAAATGCAAATTCCTAACTATATATCCACTATAACCTATGGTTTTTTCTGTGAATTTCATTGGTTTTTTAATAGCAAATATGAAAAGCTTTAAAATGTCAAGTACGTGATAGATAAAAACATTTTCGTATTTATGCACGCTGATGTGCTTTGAACGCTGCCCCCCCCCCCCCCCCTCCCCTCTTTTGCCTTTGTTAGTACTCTCTCTTTGCAGATACAGAAGGGTAGTTAACGCAGGCCTTTACCCCCGTTGTAATCCGTCGTACCTCCTTGTCTCTCCATTTGATTGATTGTTGTCCAAGCATTTACTGTTTTAGAATTGGTTCTCTTTGGATCATTCTCTATTTACAAACAAGCACAAAGTCGCAATCCTCTGTTTAGTCTTTGCAGATAGTGAAAAATCGTGTAAAAAAATAAAAGTAATCGAGCAAAATCAGTAGGCCACTAATTGGATCTCTTTTTGACCTCGCTAAAATAGAAATATTAGGAACAACCCTTCTTGAGAAATACGAAAATAGTGAGATGAACTGAGCTCCACACCATGAGGGCTGCAAGACAGCTCGGCTCTATCACCCATCCCGCACAAAATAATGACAAACCCTATGCAAATATTAAAAATATAGACAACACACCAGCAAAGAAACAGGGTAAAACATTTTATTAAAAAACTATTTACATAACGTTGGTTTATAAGATGATGTCAGTAGTGGACCGATGTGTGAATAGATCGAAAACAGCACAAGGCTCCAAGATCCGGAGAGCAAGCTCCTGGATGTTGGGTGCCATAGTTTAGAGTTCTGAATTTCAGCCTTTTTCAATGCCTGTGCTTTGTTGAATCAAAATGGCGGCTTGACACAAAGCTGACTCAAGCGTTGCTACTGATGCAGACCAAAACTGGTTTTCAGTTTGTACATTTTTCTAGATTTTTCAATCCAAGTTTGGTTGACTTTGTAGAACGATGGCTTCAGATTTTCAACATACGATGTGGTGGCGCTGACTGGGAGGGGGCGCTTCGCTCCTGCCCCCTCCCCAAGTAAGATTTTCATACGTGAAAGTACGTTAATGGTTTTGGTCCCCGAGATGCTTCGATGTCACTACCATTCTCAAATAGCATAAGTTCTAGATGTTGGGTGCCATAGTTAAGAGTTCTGAGCAGCGCTTGTAACACTGTCTGAAGCTTATTTCCACCTACTGCAGCTTCACTATTCTCAAAGTAAGTGAGTGTCGTTTGTGGACCTGACTGCATTAGAAAACAATGTCATATGTTACCTTCCTAAACAGCTTGACGGAGGCCCCTGAGGGGCGCTGTGATGACCATGGACTCGGAGAAGACGCTTGGCTCCGACACCCTCCCCAAGTCTTATAGCACTGGTGTAGCCTGAGATCGCCCCGGACATAGGCGGCCGGCTCCCGGGGTCCGGCGGTACTTTTTGCCTTTTGATGACTCTTCAATTCTGGACCTTGTCCCACAATCCGTTTGACCTGAAGACAAGCTGTAGTGGGGCGCCCCTTTATCGTTTTAGTTGCCATTCCGCCCGCTTTTGCTACACTGTGCCTCTTCCGCCATTCAGCTGTTTTCCGCCCGCTCTTGCGACTACAGCGTCTCGCTCACCATGTAGTTGAGATGCGCCCGCTCTTGCGGTGCAGCGATAGGCGGCTGCCACAGGACTCTCAAAATGGCGGCCGTCTCTTCGGTTTTGGGCCTGGTCCACTAAAATGGCCCTGGGACACCTTGGAACTCGGACGCTTGTCTGCTAGGGCTTGGGTCCCATTCTCGAAAAGCGTCCCCTCAGCCGTGAAGATTCTACAAAAGTCTTGGGGGCCTCCGACTCCCGCAGGCTTCTGGTGGGGAGCGGCTGCCATGATTGCTCGTGGAATGGCCACGACGGAGCTACGAAATGGTAGTGGTCTCATGCTGACGCCAGCTTTAGTCTGAAACATCCAGAAACACTGTAGACTACCAATTCGATCAGTTCCGGTAGCGCCCCAACATGACCCGGAAGAGAAGAACTTGCCCTCCCCTCTTTGACTGATGGTTCTTGTTGCCTGTCCCCTCTGTTGTCATTTAACAGAACTTTTTGGACTGCTGAAAGGGGTTGTGTTCTGAACGCTGGTTGGTGGAGACATTTAGACTATATTCTTGACCTACGTTGTCGCGTAATGCGTTTTATGACACGCCGCGTTAGCGCACCCGGAAGTGATCCGAGGCGCGGCGCGCAGCGCGTAACGTAAGCATAACAGGTCATGTGACTTGTTAATAAAACTTTTCATTGGTTCATTTTACTTTTGTTAATTTAATGATGAAAAGCTTGGTCATATGACCTAAAAATTACGCTTTTTATTATTTTCGAACAATATTTTTTTTTCAAACATATGTTATAATATTCCAAGCTAATGTACTTTCCCGGAAAATTTACAACTGTCTGGCAAGTAAAATATATTCCTTTTTCGAGAAAAAGGGCGTTTCTTCCTTCCATGACGGAGCCGTTGAGTAAAAGAGATTCGGCCTGCTGTCTTAGTCGCCGATACGCCTGATTATCAGATTCTTATCGATCACTTTATGTTGCAGACATGAAAAACACAACTGCCCTTGACCATTTATCTTTACTGCGTTCCTACATATTATACCTTTTATCCGTCATGTAATTGGACTGCTTTATTTCACTTGCCTTTTACTGATTCGAAAACAGTCACTAAAAGTAAAAACTTTACAAATGAAAATACTACTACCGTGTTTTGTTTTAAAAACCTTTATTGTGAAAATGTCAGTATACAAATACGGGCCTATAACCACGTGGGCCGGCCACGGAGCAAACTCAAATCGTATATGATGAGGAGACATTTACACTGTAGAAGAACGTAACGAGCGGGCCATTAGGTGACAAGAACAAAGGTGTCTAACAGTTGCGGAATCGGTGGACGTACATTTTGTAATTAAAATACGACAGGGCCACTTACAATAACATTTTCTAGATATACATTTGCGGGCAAAGAGTTACGAGTCCCATTTATACCGGCGCCATTTTGGGCGAGGCCGGGCAGGTCCAAGATATAGTCAAAATGTCTCCACCAACCATCGGCCAGACCAGAACCCCTTTCGGCCCTTTATGCTACAAGATGGTGTCTTCCATTCAGAAAATATTGGTGGCAGCATTTTGAAAGGAAACAGAAACAGCCGTTCTCCTAGTGAATTTCACATTGTTACATTTAGGAAGAATGTTGAAGAGTAGTATGTGGAAAATCTGAAGCCATTTTTCTACAAACTCTCAATCAGACTTGGATGGAAAAAAAAACCTGAAGAATGTACAAACTGAAAACCAATTTTTGTCTGTATAGCACCAACAGTAACGCTTGAGTCAGCTTTGTGTCAAGCCGCCATTTTCATTCAATCAATAGCGTCCCCCTGCACACATTCAGGGACCTGGTCGTGTCTTTAGATGAAACGCATTGTAGGAAAAGAAGCAGAAAGGAAAAGGAAAAAAGTTCCGCCGGACCTAGTGAAGCTGCAGCAGGTGCAAATAAGCTTCAGACAGTCTTACAAGCACTGCTCAGAACTCTCAACTGAGGCACTCAACATCCAGGACTTGCCATTCGGATCTTAGCGCCTTGTATTTTTGTTTTGTTTTTGATGGAGGGGAAAGAACAAAAAACAGACATTGAAAACGGCTCAACTGGAGAAAAAAAAAAATTACTTCTTGGGTGCATTAGGGCATTTATGATTTTCGAATGCCGTATTCATCAGGTTGATGCTCATGTTGCCATAGGACAGCATAGCACCACAGTGTATACAAGTTAACTTCATATGTTCAGATGAGGCAGGTGGCATATTTAGCATTCACCTTCTTTGATCCAGGAGGGATGGAGAAAAACTGCCAGATGAAACTTGACCATCCAGATCTCGGCGCGTTCATTCATTCAATAGCGTCCCCCTGCACACATTCAGGGACCTGGTCGTGTCTTCAGAAGAAACGCATTGTAGGAAAAGAAGCACAAAGGAAAAGGCAACAAGTTCCGCCGGACCTAGTGAAGCTGCAGCAGGTGCAAATAAGCTTCAGACAGTTCTACAAGCACTGCTCAGAAATCTCAACTGAGGCACTCAACATCCAGGACTTGCCATTCGGATCTTGGAGCCTTGTGCTGGTTCCGACCTATTCACACATCAGTCCACTACTGACATCACCTCATAAGCCAACGGGGCACCCCACGCCATCTTTCGGCGCAGCATTGTAGGATGGCCACACCAGTGCAGCCACTTGCTGGACACCACCTCGGTGCCATCCGGATCTCAGCGCGTTCGAGTCACTGTGCCGGAAGACTAACCGGAACTCAGCTGAACACGCCGTCTTTCGGCGCAGCATTGTAGGATGGCCACACCAGTACGGCAATTTGCTGGACACCACCTCGGCGCCATCCGGATCTCGGCGCGTTCGAGTCACTGTACCGCAACAGTGACCGCAATTCTGCTGGACACGCCGTCTTTCGGCGCAGCATTGTAGGATGGCCACACCAGTGCGGCAATTTGCTGGACACCACCTCGGTGCCATCCGGATCTCGACGCGTTGTGCTGCCTTCGGCCTATTCGCACATCGGTCCGCTACTGACGCCGCCTCACGTGCCAACGGATTTTCTACGCTTTTTGTAGCCCTATGCCGCAGAACAGGTCATGTGACTTGTTTATAAAACTTTTCATTGGTTCATTTTACTTTTGGTTTCCTAAAGATGGAAGGCTTGGTCATATGACCTAAAAATAACACTTTTCATTGGTTTAGAACATTTTTTTTCCCAACCGATGAAAGCCCCACCTTGTTTCTGGATCATTCAGACTGAAGCTGGCGTCAGCATGAGAGCACCACCATCTCGTGGCTCCGTCGTGGTCATTCCGCGAGCAATCATGGCAGCCGCTCCCCACCGGAAGCCTGCGGGAGTCGGGGGCCCCCAAGACTTTTATACAATCTTCACGGCTGAGGGGACGCTTTTCGAGAATGGAGCCCAAGCCCTAGCAGGCAAGCGTCCGACTTCCAAGGTGTCCCAGGGCCATTTCAGTGGACCAGGCCCAAAACCGAAGAGCCGTCCGCCATTTTGACAGCCATGTGGCAGCCGCCTATCGCTGCACTGCAAGAGTGGGAGCAACTCCACAACATGGTGAGCGAGACGCAACTCAGCTAGATGGCCGCCACCTGGGGAGGCCCGTTCACGCCGCCTCCCCCCCCCCCCCCCGGGCCGCCGCACGCCAATTTTCGGAGCAGCATTGTAGGATACCAAAACCAGTGCGGCAGTTTACTGGACATCACCTGGGTGCCTGTCGTACATGTTGTGTCAGCCATGTGACACTGGACACAGACCGCTACTGACGAGGCCTCCCCCCGCACCACCCGGGACGCCCCACGCTGTTTTTCTGAGCTGCATTGTAGGATCCCTAAACCAGTGCGGCACCCAGGCGACATCACCTGGGTGCCGTCCAGAACTCTGCACGTTGTGCTGCCTTGGGACTATTCGCACAGCAGACCGCTACTGACGAGGCCTCCCCCCGCCCCACCCGGGACGCCCCACGCCAATTTTCGGAGCAGCATTGTAGGATCCCTAAACCAGTGCGGCACCCAGGCGACATCACCTGGGTGCCGTCCAGAACTCTGCACGTTGTGCTGCCTTGGGACTATTCGCACAAAAGACAGCTTCTAACCATTGTTGCTTTTTGTGTTAATAAATGTTTAAATGTTTTTAGTTTTTGTTCTGTTCATTATCGTTAAAAGTTAATAAAGTTTTATAACCTTACTTTGTTGGACTGTTATCTATTTTTTGAAAAACGGGTGAATGGGGCCTTGAATCGGGTTATTGTCATGTGTGGGCTTTGGAAGTGTGCTGCTGCAGGATCGGACATTTCAAACTCAAATGCACGTTCTTTTTCTTACCTTTCCGAAGCATGGAGCGCAATAGCAAGCAGAGAAAGGGTGATGCACGTGTTGAACACTACCTGACCTGGCAAGTTGCTGGAAGTGCCCCCCCGCCCGCTCCTGAAAGAGGGCACACACACACCGCCGCCCCGAGTACTTCAGAAATCTTTAAAAGACCATGCGCTTGTTCATGAGGCTTAAATGGTTTATCACCTCTTCTAGAACCCCTACATCGACCCTCTGACGTTTCATGGAAAAATTACCATGTAACACAATACCAAGCCCTATCAGCTGAAACCCCCAAGGAATCGTGGGGCATATTAGCAAGGGGGTTTATCTCCGCTTTTTTGGCTTTAAAAACCATGAAAGCGGAGATAAAATTATTTCCCTATTATCAAGCTGTCGCTAACACCAGTTAGTGACACCTAAAAGGAGATAGCGACCATCTTGGGCCCGGCTTTGCATGTCAGTGATACTTATCACTAATGACATGCAAAGTGGCGTGCCAAGATGTTAGCGACTGGAAACAGTCCCTAACATCGCTACCTTCTATTACCAACTTTTGGAGATATTCGCACTAAGCGCGAATATCTCCAAAAGCTAACACCTGCCCTGAGCAGGTCTTAGCCATGTTATCCAATGGGAGGTGGATAACATGGCTAAGAGCATTAGGTCGATAATACATGAATATCGCTGACTTTTCTGCGATAATAGCAAGGTTTATCTGCGATAAAAATCGCCGATGTGCGGCGATAATTTTTGTCTCTAAACAAGTTATAGACAAAAATTATCGCTAGTTGTTAGTAATATGCCCCCGGGTTTTTGCTGGCAGAAATCGGGAGGCGGGAGACTAGCACTGAAATCAGTACTTACACGCCTGAATCAGGAGAATTGGCATGTCTGAATTCTCTACAGCTGGGGCCATAAACTACATCCGCAGGGGTAGGTGATAGCCTGGGACCAGCCTGGCATCTAAAATGGCTGCCGTGCACGACAAAATTGTGGCATTCGAAAAAAGGCAAGATGGCGCAGCCGCTGGAAGAGATATATCAACATATATCAGCCTCCTCAGCCACCCTCAGGAAACATAGGGGATTAGGATATGTCTCCCGCACCCCCTTATACCTAGTACTTTAATTAACGAAGCACAAAATGGCGAATTCCCGTTTCGCTACCAGTTTGCGGCCCAGTTCGCGGCCCGTGAAGCGCTTCTACCGTGAAAAATCATTTTTTTTTTATTTTCCCCACGGGACCCTTTAATAACCCCAACAACATTCCTAGGGGGTCAAGAGGGGGATACCTTGCCCCCTTTCATTAAATTCCCCCTTAGTTTTTCACCTTTTCTTCTCTCTCGATCCTACCGAGAGACAAGATGGCGGCCGCTCCGGACTGTCACGCAGCAAAAAAAAAAAAAAAGCTCACGCACAGCCGCTGGAAGAGATGTATCAACATATATCAGCCTCCTCACCCACCCTCAGGAAACATAGGGGATTAGGATACGTCTCCCGTACCCACTTATAACTAGTAATTTAATTTACGAAGCACAAAATGGCGAATTCCCGTTTCGCTACCAGTTCGCGGCCGCGCTTCTACCGTGAACAATCATTTTTTTTTTATTTTCCCCACGGGACCCTTTAATAACCCCAACAACATTCCTAGGAGGTCAAGAGGGGGATACCTTGCCCCCTTTCATTAAATTCCCCCTTCGTTTTCCACCTCTTCTTCTCTCTCGATCCTACCGAGAGACAAGATGGCGTCCGCTCCGGACTGTTTAGAATGTTGACAGACACCGGAGAGCCAATCAGCTTTCTGCGCGCAAAGTTCCGATAAGCGAAAAGTAAGCGGACCGGATCGCTGCCCAGAGCGCTGTTACAGATATATATCTTGGTTTGAACGTTAATTTCTCAAAAACTACTGGAGCACATATATTGAGACCTAGCAAAGGCACATCGGGCTAACAGTCCCTACAATTTTGCCAAGTTTCGTGCAAATCCATTCAGCCGTTCGAGCTAAAAGTGAGTCCAACCGCCCTATGGAAAACTCAATGCAAAAAACGCGTTTTGGGACCCCCCTTTTTTCTCAGCCCCCCCTTGACGAAACCCCCCCAAATTTTCAGGAGCTGCTCAGAAACAAAATGTGCCATTTTCCTGAAAATTTCAGCCGATTCCATCCACAAACGCCAAAGTTATTAGACATAGAATTTTCAAAAGTCCCATAGGGAATTTATCCTAACTATATATACCTACTGGCGAACGCCAGTAGGTAATATATATATATATATATTTATATATAAATATTTATATATATATTTTTAAAAATAAAGTACTTTTACAAAGTATATGACTTCACCACACATGCATTTGCGTTGTAATTGCATGCGTAGTAAAGTCATATGCGTTGTAAAAATTTGCGGAATTATGGCTTGAGGAGTAATGGTTTTTGCGGACTTAAAAATGCGGAGTGATGGTATGCGGGATTTTTGTTTGCGGAATGGAATCCTATATTCGTCTTGCACACATGCTGTCTTCAAAATACATACAAATAGTGAGTCACTCATTCATGCATCTGTGCTCTAAGTAATATCCCCCACCGAACCATACAGACACTGATACTGATATTCAAAAAAACAACTAATAACCCATATACACACTCATGTAGCTACTCACCAACCCATGCAGCCACTTATACACAAAGTGAGACACAGATACAGATATTTAAATATTTAAACATTACTCGCTAATATATGTATTCACTAAGATACATTTAATAAGTCAGTTAACCAATCAACTTTACACAAAAAAAACATCCATTTAGACATTTATTTACCCACTTATTCTTCCATCAACCTTTAGATATACATATATAAAAAATATTCATTTTTCAGACAGATACACATTCACTGGATGATGTCATCAGTGATGTCATTTGAGATGTCATCAGTGATGTCATGAGTGATGTCACTGACCATGTCATGAGTGATGTAATATGTGACGTCATCAGCAGTGCATTGCACGCGCAAGTTATAGTGAGTCCAACTAACTATAACGTGGGAAATTCAATGGTTTTATGCGAGTAAAATTTCCACCTAACTATAACTGGTATGAAACCTATGGTTTTTTCAGTGAATTTAATAGGTTTTTTAAATGCTAATTCCTAACTATAACTGGTGTGAAACCTATGTTTTTTTTCAGTGAATATATATATATATATATATATATATATATATATATATATATATATATATATATATATATATATATATATATATAAAATTTCTATGGCAAAATGAAACCCCTCATTTTGTTTCTTTTCAAATTAAATGTATTAAGTGTTACCACTTTATTCCGATCAAGATGACTTCAGGTGTGCCATACTTTTGTCATAAGTAAGACTGTTAGCGTTCTAGTTGTTCTTTAGAACACTCTGGGACATTCTGTCATTGGGCTATAGTTGGGCTACATCTGGCTGATATTTGGGCTACATTTGGGATCTTTTGTCTCTGGTGGCCATCTTGGGAGACAGCATATCAGAATTTTTTTAATGAAATATAAGAGGATTTGAGAAGTCACTCAAAATGCGCCCTCATTTTTCTTTCTTCAGCACTAATTATAATTTCTATGGCAAAATGAACCCCCTCATTTTGTTCCTATGCAAATTAAATGTTTTAAGTGTTAACATTTTATTCCAATCAAGATGACTTCAGGTGTGCCATACATTTGTCATAAGTAAGACTGTCAGCGCTCTAGTTGTTCTTTAGAACACTCTGGGACATTCTGTCATTGGGCTATAGTTGCGCTACATCTGGCTGATATTTGGGCTACATTTGTTTTTTTTTGTCTCTGGTGGCCATCTTTGGGCTACATTGGGCTACATTGGGCTACATTGGGCTACATTTGGGCTCTAATATATATATAGCCCAATGTAGCCCAATATATATTTTTTCAAAGTTAATTTTCGTAAAAACCACTGGAGCACATATCTTGAGACATAGCAAAGGCACATCGGGCTACCAGTCCCTACAATTTTGCCAAGTTTGGTGGGAATCCATTCAGCTGTTCGGGCTAAAAGTGAGGTCGACCGCCCTATGGAAATTAACATAGGGGAAAACACGTTTTGGGACCCCCCTTTTATCTAAGCCCCCGCTTGACGAATCCCCCCTACACTTACAGGAAAGGACCGGAGCTCTGTGAGGCAAATTTGAGGAAATTTTCAGGCAGATTCGTCAACCAGCGCCAAAGTTATTCACAATAGAATTTTGAGATTTTGCATTGAAAAAAATCCTAACTATACCTACCTACTGGCGACCGCCAGTAGGCAATATATATATATATATATATATATATATATATATATATATATGTATAATGTTTTTCTATACTGTCTGTTCTTACTAGACAAGCTCTCAGTCAAGTGTATATATTTCGTGATTTTTGCATCACGTTATTTTTTGTCTGACATTTTGCAATTATACAGCTGTATTGTACTGTCATACACACTTGCATTTTGTTGGGCTATGGGACGATTGGTCACACTTAAATGTGTTTTCTATGTCCATTGCAAGGTCCAGTGGGAGGTCCAGTGGGAAGGGCTATTTAACATACACAATCTATGGCGCCAAACTAGATTGAGAAAGGCCTCTGTGAAGGCTGAAACGTTTTTCTGTACCTGGGATTGAGGGCGACATGATGTAATAAATTGATGCCGAATCCTGAAACCACTTTGTGCTGTGCCTTCTTCCACAGAGTTTTGCTTCACGGGAGCTGGATTTTCTGTTCATTAAATGCAGCATGAGCGGTCGTCATGCTTTCCATGGGACACCAGTCGTTTGTGACTCTGCCTTTTCAGACCGGACATTGGGAGGAGTACGTGAGTGCTATTGGCAGAGTCCCCGGATATGCAGCCAGGCAGCGGACTGTGGATGACTGTGGTGAGAGACGGTGGTCCCAGAGCGGGGCAGCCTTCGCAGTTGCCAGCATGGGATCCGGTGTTCCTGCCTCAAGAAATGCCTCGCCCGAAATACTGGCGCTTTCCGGTGACTGGGCACCGCTGATACTACAGGTGATGCGGTGAGGTGGTTACGGCGCAAACATCCTTTTTGCCATGAGGTCGCCCCCAACCCTGAGGTGATGTCTGATTATATTTACATCCTTGCTGCCAGGTATTTAACTTTGCCCCAGTGTCATTCTTCTATTTAGTAGCCCGATTCAGCTATATTAACACTTGTTGACCCGCACCTGCAAGCAGTAACAGGCCAATGTGTGGCATTATGGGACCGGTAGTTCCAAGGAGATTGTTGCACAAGTTCGACATTTGGCATTGATTCCGACATACAATTGATGTAGGAACATGTGACCCCGAGGTGGAAACCCTTTGACTCCTGTCACTACAAATCATGGCAGTTCGGCAGGCAATCTTTCCGACAAGTGTATTATATGCAGCTGAGGGCCTAAGACGCAATGAACAGCAATAACATTATCGGCTCATCTGAGCCTGCGTGGACACAGATGCCTGACATTTTTGAACTATCAGTTCCGCTCGGCAGCGTGGATTTTTAACACTTCTTAACACATTTTAAGTGTACAGACTTTACAGAACTAGTATTTGGTTGCAGATTTTATTTGCTTTCATTTTTCCCACTGTGACGCAATCCCATGCATAAAATGTTTTTCTATACTGTCTGTTCTTACTAGACAAGCTCTCAGTCAAGTGTATATATTTCGTGATTTTTGCATTACGTTATTATTTTTTGTCTGACATTTTGCAATTATACAGCTGTATTGTACTGTCATACACACTTGCATTTTGTTGGGCTATGGGACGATTGGTCACACTTAAATGTGTTTTCTATGTCCATTGCAAGGTCCAGTGGGAGGTCCAGTGGGAAGGGCTATTTAACATACACAATCTATGGCGCCAAACTAGATTGAGAAAGGCCTCTGTGAAGGCTGAAACGTTTTTCTGTACCTGGGATTGAGGGCGACATGATGTAATAAATTGATGCCGAATCCTGAAACCACTTTGTGCTGTGCCTTCTTCCACGGAGTTTTGCTTCACGGGAGCTGGATTTTCTGTTCATTAAATGCAGCATGAGCGGTCGTCATGCTTTCCATGGGACACCAGTCGTTTGTGACTCTGCCTTTTCAGACCGGACATTGGGAGGAGTACGTGAGTGCTATTGGCAGAGTCCCCGGATATGCAGCCAGGCAGCGGACTGTGGATGACTGTGGTGAGAGACGGTGGTCCCAGAGCGGGGCAGCCTTCGCAGTTGCCAGCATGGGATCCGGTGTTCCTGCCTCAAGAAATGCCTCGCCCGAAATACTGGCGCTTTCCGGTGACTGGGCACCGCTGATACTACAGGTGATGCGGTGAGGTGGTTACGGCGCAAACATCCTTTTTGCCATGAGGTCGCCCCCAACCCTGAGGTGATGTCTGATTATATTTACATCCTTGCTGCCAGGTATTTAACTTTGCCCCAGTGTCATTCTTCTATTTAGTAGCCCGATTCAGCTATATTAACACTTGTTGACCCGCACCTGCAAGCAGTAACAGGCCAATGTGTGGCATTATGGGACCGGTAGTTCCAAGGAGATTGTTGCACAAGTTCGACATTTGGCATTGATTCCGACATACAATTGATGTAGGAACATGTGACCCCGAGGTGGAAACCCTTTGACTCCTGTCACTACAAATCATGGCAGTTCGGCAGGCAATCTTTCCGACAAGTGTATTATATGCAGCTGAGGGCCTAAGACGCAATGAACAGCAATAACATTATCGGCTCATCTGAGCCTGCGTGGACACAGATGCCTGACATTTTTGAACTATCAGTTCCGCTCGGCAGCGTGGATTTTTAACACTTCTTAACACATTTTAAGTGTACAGACTTTACAGAACTAGTATTTGGTTGCAGATTTTATTTGCTTTCATTTTTCCCACTGTGACGCAATCCCATGCATAAAATGTTTTTCTATACTGTCTGTTCTTACTAGACAAGCTCTCAGTCAAGTGTATATATTTCGTGATTTTTGCATTACGTTATTATTTTTTGTCTGACATTTTGCAATTATACAGCTGTATTGTACTGTCATACACACTTGCATTTTGTTGGGCTATGGGACGATTGGTCACACTTAAATGTGTTTTCTATGTCCATTGCAAGGTCCAGTGGGAGGTCCAGTGGGAAGGGCTATTTAACATACACAATCTATGGCGCCAAACTAGATTGAGAAAGGCCTCTGTGAAGGCTGAAACGTTTTTCTGTACCTGGGATTGAGGGCGACATGATGTAATAAATTGATGCCGAATCCTGAAACCACTTTGTGCTGTGCCTTCTTCCACGGAGTTTTGCTTCACGGGAGCTGGATTTTCTGTTCATTAAATGCAGCATGAGCGGTCGTCATGCTTTCCATGGGACACCAGTCGTTTGTGACTCTGCCTTTTCAGACCGGACATTGGGAGGAGTACGTGAGTGCTATTGGCAGAGTCCCCGGATATGCAGCCAGGCAGCGGACTGTGGATGACTGTGGTGAGAGACGGTGGTCCCAGAGCGGGGCAGCCTTCGCAGTTGCCAGCATGGGATCCGGTGTTCCTGCCTCAAGAAATGCCTCGCCCGAAATACTGGCGCTTTCCGGTGACTGGGCACCGCTGATACTACAGGTGATGCGGTGAGGTGGTTACGGCGCAAACATCCTTTTTGCCATGAGGTCGCCCCCAACCCTGAGGTGATGTCTGATTATATTTACATCCTTGCTGCCAGGTATTTAACTTTGCCCCAGTGTCATTCTTCTATTTAGTAGCCCGATTCAGCTATATTAACACTTGTTGACCCGCACCTGCAAGCAGTAACAGGCCAATGTGTGGCATTATGGGACCGGTAGTTCCAAGGAGATTGTTGCACAAGTTCGACATTTGGCATTGATTCCGACATACAATTGATGTAGGAACATGTGACCCCGAGGTGGAAACCCTTTGACTCCTGTCACTACAAATCATGGCAGTTCGGCAGGCAATCTTTCCGACAAGTGTATTATATGCAGCTGAGGGCCTAAGACGCAATGAACAGCAATAACATTATCGGCTCATCTGAGCCTGCGTGGACACAGATGCCTGACATTTTTGAACTATCAGTTCCGCTCGGCAGCGTGGATTTTTAACACTTCTTAACACATTTTAAGTGTACAGACTTTACAGAACTAGTATTTGGTTGCAGATTTTATTTGCTTTCATTTTTCCCACTGTGACGCAATCCCATGCATAAAATGTTTTTCTATACTGTCTGTTCTTACTAGACAAGCTCTCAGTCAAGTGTATATATTTCGTGATTTTTGCATTACGTTATTATTTTTTGTCTGACATTTTGCAATTATACAGCTGTATTGTACTGTCATACACACTTGCATTTTGTTGGGCTATGGGACGATTGGTCACACTTAAATGTGTTTTCTATGTCCATTGCAAGGTCCAGTGGGAGGTCCAGTGGGAAGGGCTATTTAACATACACAATCTATGGCGCCAAACTAGATTGAGAAAGGCCTCTGTGAAGGCTGAAACGTTTTTCTGTACCTGGGATTGAGGGCGACATGATGTAATAAATTGATGCCGAATCCTGAAACCACTTTGTGCTGTGCCTTCTTCCACGGAGTTTTGCTTCACGGGAGCTGGATTTTCTGTTCATATATATATATATATATATATATATTACCTACTGGCGGTCGCCAGTAGGTAGTTATAGTTAGGATAATTTTCAATGTTAAATCTCAACATTCTATTTTGAATAACTTTGGCGCCGGTTGACGAATCTGCCTGAAATTTTCAGGAAAATGGTCTCATGGCGGTCCGGTCCTTCCCTGAAAGTTTGGGGGGGATTCGTCAAGCGGGGGCCGAGATAAAAGGGGGGTCCCAAAACGCGTTTTCCCCATGTTAATTTCCATAGGGCGGTCGATTTCACTTTTAGCCCGAACGGCTGAATGGATTTCCACCAAACTTGGCAAAATTGTAGGGACTGGTAGCCCGATGTGCCTTTGCTATGTCTCAAGATATGTGCTCCAGTGGATTTTGAGTAATTAAGGTTCAAAAAAATATATATATCTATAGCAGCGCTCCGGTAAGCGCACCGGTACGCGCACCGGGCGCGTCACGCGACTTGCGCGGAGAAAGCTGATTGGCTCTGGGGTGTCTGTAAACATTCTAAACAGTCCGGAGCGGCCGCCATCTTGTGTCTCGGTAGGATCGAGACACAAGAGGTGGCCAAAACAAAGGGGGAAATGACCATAAGGGGGCAGAGTAGACCCCCCTTGACCCCCTAGGTTTGATGTGGGGGCCATAAAAGGGCCCCACGGGGCAAAAAAAAAAAAAAAAAAATTTTTGATTTTCGCGGGGTGAGCGCCCGGTACGCGCACCGGTAAGCGTACCGGGGAGTGTACCATGGGGAAAAAGAATGACAGTTTTAAAAGTAGCTGATTAGAAAAAAAAATGTTTAGTTGTTTTTTTTATATATACACATACATATATATAAATGCATATGCACATATATATATGCATATATGTCTATATGTGTGCGTGTAGAGAGAGGTAGAGAGGTAGAGGTGTAGAGGTAGAGAGGTAGAGAGGTAGAGAGTAGAGAGTGAGTAATAGAGAGTAGAGAGTGAGTAGTAGAGAGTAGTAGAGAGCAGTAGAGAGAGTAGCAGAGTGAGTAGTAGAGAGTAGTAGAGTGAATAGTAGAGTGGTAGTAGAGAGTAGTAGAGAGTGAGTAGTAGAGACTGAGTAGTAGAGAGTAGTAGAGAGTAAGTAGTAGAGTGAGTAGTAGAGAGCAGTAGAGAGTGAGTAGTAGAGAGTGGGAGAGAGTAAGTAGTAGAGAGTAGTGGAGAATATTCCAAAGTTTGGCACAGCACCACTTTCACAATGAGTCCAATCAAATCATATCACTTAGAGTACTTATTGAAGCGCTGAATCTTGGTGTATATTCAAATGCTTTTATTTTCCTTAAGTTTATGTACCACAGCCAGCCGAAACGTTTCGTTCTGTACAACAGAACTTCTTCAGGGCGTTCTTATTTCCTTCAAGTTATGTCGGTATCCCGTTGTCATATAACTAGATATTTCTTCCAAATGTTAGACGAGACATAAGTATATTCTTATTAAAAGTGACTAGGTATCAATTTTACCCACACAATTCGGGCAGACTTGAGTAATTTATAGCATCCTCAAAGTCAGTCTTTCAAAAATTCCAAAGTATAGGACATGATAATCCAAATCCAAATGTTTCTCAAGAAAAGTCATTTACAATCGTTCGGAATATCGGTGTTTGGGCAGATATGATCCAGGGACCCCCAGTATGCAAGGGGAATTAGTCCCCCCTCTGCAAAGGCGCCAGTGGCCTGCATTGCAGAGAGGTGTAACAAGGGTGTGGCCTCATTACACTTCTCTGCAATGCAGCTCCCTCGTGCATACTGGAGGCTCCTGGTGGACTAGTTGACCCCAGGGACCCCCAGTATGCAAGGGGAATTAGTTCCCCCTCTGCAAACGCGGCAGTGGGCTGCGTTGCAGAGAGGTGTAACAAGGGGCATAGTCTCATTACACCTCTGCAATGCAGCCCCAGGCGCATACTGGAGGTTCAAGGTGGGCTAATAGGCCCCCAGGGGCCCCCAGTATGCAAGGGGAATTAGTTTCCCCTCTTCAAACATGCACGGGGGCTGCGTTGCAGAGAGGTGTAAAAAGGGTTGTGGCTTCATTACACCTCTCTGCAATGCAGTCCCCTGGCGCATACTGGAGATTCCTGGTGGGCTTTCAGGTCTTATATAGTTAGGAATTAGCATTAAAAAAACCTTTGAAATTCACTGAAAAAACCACAGGTTTCACACCAGTTATAGTTAGGAATTAGCATTTAAAAAACCTTTGAAATTCACTGAAAAAACCATAGGTTTCACACCAGTTATAGTTAGGAATTAGCATTTAAAAAACCTATTAAATTCACTGACAAAACCAGTTATAGTTAGCTGGAAATTTTACTGATATAAAACCAATGAAATTCCACGTTATAGTTAGTTGGACTCACTATAACTTGCGCGTGCAATGCACTGCTGATGACGTCACATATTACATCACTCATGACATGGTCAGTGACATCACTCATGACATCACTGATGACACCATCCTTGTGACATAGTGACAGACCTCCTTTCAGTGTAATGTAACCCTTGAAACACATATTCAAAAATAGAAACTGAAATTTAAAAAAAAATGGAGATACCCATATCAGTTACAACAAGCAATTCAGTAATTCCACCATCTATATGCACATCCAGTCATTCACCAACAGTTCTATATAGTCACTCATACATATACTCACTTATCATATGAAGTGATACACCTATACATCCTGTTACACACCGACAGTCATCCAAAAGTTACTCACACACATACTCACACGTGCAAATAAACTATTGAACATCCATTTATTTGAATATAGAGTTATACACACACTTCCACCTTACTTGTATTGAAAATTACACATATTTATTCTCTTAAACAATCACTTATAGAAACACATACTTATTTAAACAGGAACTCTTACAATCTCTTACTCTCACATATACTCACTTATATACATCAATATTCACATATACTAGATTAAAACATATGTAGTTACTGATAAAGACACTAGTGAGACAGTCATTCACTCACTAACAAACACATATACACACTCATCCATCCATACAGTCCTGCACATATGCTGTCTTCAAAACACATACAAACAGCGAGTCAGTCACTCATGCATCTATGTGCTAAGTAATACCCCCACCAAACCATATAGACACTCATACTGATACTAAGAGAAACATCTAATAACCCATATACATACGCATGTAGCTACTTACCAACACATGTAGCCACTTATAAACAAAGTGAAACAATAATATATATATTTAAATATTTAAACATTACTCACTAATATTTATTTTTCAGAAAGACACATATTCACTGGATGGTGTCATCAGTGATGTCATGAGTGATGTCACTGACCATGTCATGAGTGATGTAATATGTGACGTCATCAGCAGTGCATTGCACGCGCAAGTTATAGTGAGTCCAACTAACTATAACGTGGAATTTCATTGGTTTTATATCAGTAAAATTTCCAGCTAACTATAACTGGTTTTGTCAGTGAATTTAATAGGTTTTTTAAATGCTAATTCCTAACTATAACTGGTGTGAAACCTATGGTTTTTTCAGTGAATATATATATATATATATATATATCCATACTAATATAATAAAGAGAGAGCCCAAACCTTTGAGGCGGGTAATCTCAGGAACCACAGCACCAATCACAACACCCAATAGAGCGTTGGAAAGGGCAGTTGCAGCAGAAGGACACAGGCTATGCAGACGCCCACCATATACATTTAAAAGGTAAAAGAACCGTGCCAGCAAAGTAGTCCCTTGTGGGCATGTCTGCGTTGTGCTGTGGGCGTGTGCTGGGGGCGTGAGAAACGCTGGGGGCGTGTGGTACGTTCCGCCCTTCATGCCATGTCTCATATCGTGTGCTAATCACACCCTGCTCCCTTTAAATACCCCTGCACCCCATAATCATAACCCACCCTTACTCAAAATACCCCAACACCCTTAAACACTAACCCATCTTAACCCTAAAAATATACCCTGTACCCCAAAACCCAAACCTATCCCTAAACCCTAAAAATACCCCTGTACCCCAAAACCCAAACCTAGCCCTGAACCCTATAAATACCCCTGTACCTCAAAACCCAAACCTACGCCTGAACCCTAAAAATACCCCTGAACCCCAAAACCCAAACCTAGCCTTGAACCCTAAAAATACTACTGTACCCCAAAAGCCAAACCTACCCCTGAACCCTAAAATACCCCTGTACCCCGAAAGCCAAACCTAGTCCGGAACCCTTAAAATACCCCTGTACCCCAAAACCCAAACCTAGCCCTGAACCCTAAAAATACCCCTGTACCCCAAAACACAAACCTAGCCCCGAACCCTAAAAATACCCCTGTACCCTAAAACCCAAACCTAGCCCTGAACCCTAAAAATAACCCTGTAGCCCAAAACCCAAACCTACCCCTGAACCCTAAAATACCCCTGTAACCCAAAACCCAAACCTAGCTCTGAACCCTAAAAATAACCCTATACCCCAAAACCCAAACCTAGCCCTGAACCCTAAAAATAGCACTATACCCCAAAACCTATACCTATCCCTAAACCCTAAAACTACCCCTGTACCCCATAACCCAAAACTATATCTGAACCCTTAAAATACCCAAACACCCCAAAACATATACCTCAGTACCCCAAAACATATACCCCTATACCCATACTTACCTTATCCAAACATTAAAAAACCATGCTTTTACCATTCATGCATTTACAACGAATTTGGTTGTAAATGTATGCGTGGTAAAAGCATATAAAACGTAATGCCATGTGTTATAATGGCATTGAGGAGTCATGGTACTTTCGTAATGAAAGTATGCGGAGTGATGGTATGCGGAAAGAAAGTTGTGGAATAATGGGTGTTTACCCTCCCCCGGTAAGTACATTGGTGGCACGGCGGCCCACATCTCCAGCAACATACTCATATTTTTTCACCACCCATTTGAAAAATGCACAGGTCTCTCTCATTGATGGCCAGCACCGACATACACTTTTAGACACACCTCCCGCCAAGTTCTAGAATTGCACACTTTAGAGAAGGGGAGCTACGTTCGAATCTCGGCATCAGCTCAACATCCTGTGATTCCAGGCAAATCGATTTGTCTCCCCGTGCCTACCACAAATGAATGTGTTCTTCTGAAATGTTAATTGTGCTCAGGCCATGTTGTCGAGTTTGCGCTATATAATATTGCAAGGAAAAATAAAGTAGGGAAACTCGAGTTCACACACTACTGAACGCACACTCTTAAGTGCATCAGCAGTGCATTGTGAATCGGAGCGTTTCATTGGCCTGTCACAGATAAGAAATGCTATCAAAACGAAATCCTACAAAACAATATACTACTGGCCAGCAGCAATTCATACCCGGACAACGTCGGGACGGGCTGCTAGTATATATATATATATATATATATTGTTTGTTTTTGCTGCCTGAAATAAATCTTTGAAGCACAGCAACCTTGTGTGTCGTCGTGCATTTCCTGTGAACTGGGAAATTCTTCGTAGTGATATATATATATATATATATATATATATATATATATATATATATATATATATATTACCTACTGGCGGTCGCCAGTAGGTATATATAGTTAGGATTTTTTCCCTATGGCATTTCTGAAAATTCTATGTCTAATAACTTTGGCGTTTGTGGACGGAATCGGCTGAAATTTTCAGGAAAATGGCACATTTTGTTTCTGAGCAGCTCCTGGAAATTTGGGGGGGTTTCATCAAGGGGGGGGCGAGAAAAAAGGGGGGTCCCAAAACGCGTTTTTCCCATGTTAATTTCCATAGGGCGGTTGGACTCACTTTTAGCCCGAACGGCTGAATGGATTTACACGAAACTTGGCAAAATTGTAGGGACTGTTAGCCCGATGTGCCTTTGCTAGGTCTCAATATATGTGCTTCAGTGGATTTTGAGAAATTAACGTTTAAATCAAGATATATATCTGTAACAGCGCTCCGGGCAGCGATCCGGTTAGCGAACTTTTCGCGTATCGGAACTTTGCGATGCGAAGCTGATTGGCTCCCCGGTGTCTGTCAACATTCTAAACAGTCCTGAGCGGCCGCCATCTTATCTCTCGGTAGGATCGAGAGAGAAGAAGAGGTGAAAAACGAAGGGGGAATTTAATGAAAGGGGGCAAGGTATACCCCTCTTGACCCCCTAGGATTGTTGTTGGGGTTATTAAAGGGTCCCGTGGGGAAAATAAAAAAAAATGATTTTTCACGGTAGAAGCGCTTCACGGGCCATTTTGTGCTTCGTTTTAATTGTTTAGAGACAAAAATTATCGCCGCACATTGGCCACAATGCATGAATATCGCTGAAAAGTCAGCGATATTCATGCATTATCCAGCAAATGCTCTTAGCCATGTTATCCACCTTCCATTGGATAACATGGCTAAAAACTGCTCTGTGCGTGAGCTTTTTTTTTTTTTTTTTTGCTGCGTGACGTTTGTTAACGTTCGATTCGATGGAAATCAGGAAGTGTTGACCACCATTTTGTCACTGCGAGTAAATATTTTGTTATAAATGAATCCTTATTGATAAACATTGTCTGCGCCATCTTGCCTTTTTGTCCAATGCCACAATTTTGTCGTGCACGGCAGCCATTTTAGATGCCTTGACCAGGGCCACTCTCTGCACGCCGCCGATCCTCAGCATGGCTCTCCACCCTCGCAAGCATCTCCCCCACGCACTGGTCACCCCCGCTCTTTCTCTCATGCATGGGCCATATACTTCCCCCCATCTGCGCTGCTCTTCTCTGAGAATCACACCCTGTGCCCGCCCGACACCTCCCTTTCACCCTATTCACTACCGCACCCTCTGACACTCCTCTTCCTCTGTGTCCGATTGTCCAGGCCGGACCTAGGCTATCACCTAGCCCTGCGGATGTAGTTTATGGCCCCAGATGTAGAGTATCCAAACATGCCAACCTTCCCGATTCAGGCGTGAGACTACTTATTTCAGTGCTAGTCTCCCGCCTCCCGATTCCTGCAAGCAAAAACCCGGGGGCATATTACCAACAACTAGCGATAATTTTTGTCTCTAACTTGTTTAGAGACAAAAATTATCGCCGCACATCGGCGAATTTTATCGCACATAAACCTTGCTATTAGCAAGGTTTATCGCAAATTCGATAAAAAACGGCCGCAATGCATGAATATCGTTGAAAAGTCAGCGATATTCATGCATTATCCAGCAAATGCTCTTAGCCATGTTATCCACTTCCCATTGGATAACATGGCTAAAACTGCTCAGGGCAGGTGTTAGGTTTTGGAGATATTCGCGCTTAGCGCGAATATCTCCAAAAGTTGGTAATAGGAGATAGCGATGGTTAGGGACTGTTTCCAGTCGCTAAAATCTTGGCACGCCCAATTTGCATGTCATTAGTGATAAATATCACTGATATGCAAAGCGGGGCCCAAGATGGTCGCTATCTCCTTTTAGCTGTCACTAACTGGTGTTAGCGACAGCTTGGTAATAGGGAGATAATTTTATCTCTTTTTTTTTTGGCTTTTAAAGCCAAAAAAGCGGAAATAACCCCCCTTGATAATATGCCCCATGATTTCTCGGGGGTTTCAGCTGACAGGGCTTGGTATTGTGTTACGTGCTAATTCTTCCAGGAAACGTCAGAGGGTCGATGCAGGGGTTCTAGAAGGGGTGATAAACCATTTAAGCCTCATGAACAAGCGCATGTTCTTTTAAAGATTTATGAAGTACTCGGGGCGGCGGTGTGTGTGTGCCCTCTTTCAGGAGCGGGCGGGGGGGGCACTGCCAGGAACTTGCCAGGCCAGGCAGTGTGCATCACCCTTTCTCTGCCTGCTATTGCGCTCCATGCTTCGGAAAGGTAAGAAAAAGAACGTGCATTTGAGTTTGAAATGTCCGATCTTGTAGCAGTACACTTGCAAAGCCCACACATGACAATAATCCGATTCAAGGCCCCATTCACCCGATTTTTTAAACATATATAGCACTCCAACAAAGTTAGATTTTAAAACTTTATTAACATTTAACTATAATGAACGGAACAAAAACTGTAAAAACATTTAAACATTTTTCACCCAAAAAAGCAACAATGGTCAGAAGCTGTCTTTTGTGCGAATAGTCCCAAGGCAGCACAACGTGCAGAGTTCTGGACGGCACCCAGGTGATGTCGCCTGGGTGCCGCACTGGTTTTTGGGATCCTACAATGCTGCTCCGAAAATTGGCGTGGGGCGTCCCGGGTGGTGCGGGGGGAGGCCTCGTCAGTAGCGGTCTGTTGTGCGAATAGTCCCAAGGCAGCAGAACGCGCTGAGATGTGGATGGCACCCAGGTGATGTCCAGTAAACTGCCGCACTGGTTTTGGTATCCTACAATGCTGCTCCGAAAATTTGCTTGCGGCGGCCCGGGGGGGGGGGGGGGGCGCGTGGGGGAGGCGGCGTGAACGGGCCTCCCCAGGTGGCGGCCATCCAGCTGAGTTGCGCCCGCTCTTGCGGCTACAGCGTCTCGCTCACCATGTTGTTCAGTTGCTCCCACTCTTGCAGTGCAGCGATAGGCGCCTGCCACATGACTCTTAAAATGGCGGACGGCTCTTCGGTTTTGGGCCTGGTCCACTGAAATGGCCCTGGGACACCTTGGAACTCGGACGCTTGCCTGCTAGGGCTTGGGCTCCATTCTCGAAAAGCGTCCCCTCAGCCGTGAAGATTCTACAAAAGTCTTGGGGGCCCCCGACTCCCGCAGGCTTCCGGTGGGGAGCGGCTGCCATGATTGCTCGCGGAATGACCACGACGGAGCCACGAGATGGTGGTGCTCTCATGCTGACGCCAGCTTCAGTCTGAATGATCCAGAAACAAGGTGGGGCTTTCATCGTTTGGGAAAAAAAAATGTTCTAAACCAATGAAAAGTGTTATTTTTAGGTCATATGACCAAGCCTTCCATCTTTAGGAAACCAAAAGTAAAATGATCCAATGAAAAGTTTTATAAACAAATCACATGACCTGTTATGCGGCATAGGGCTACAAAAAGCGTAGAAAATCCGTTGGCACGTGAGGCGGCGTCAGTAGCGGACCGATGTGCGAATAGGCCGAAGGCAGCACAACGCGCTGAGATGCGGATGGCACCGAGGTGGTGTCAAGCAAATTGCCGCACTGGTGTGGCCATCCTACAATGCTGCGCCGAAAGACGGCGTGTCCAGCTGAGTTCCGGTCACTCTTGCGGTACAGTGAGTCGAACGTGCCGAGATCCGGATGGCACCGAGGTGGTGTCCAGCAAATTGCCGCACTGGTGTGGCCATCCTACAATGCTGCGCCGAAAGACGGCGTGTTCAACTGAGTTCCGGTCACTCTTCCGGCACAGTGACTCGAACGCGCCGAGATCCGGATGGCACCGAGGTGGTGTCCAGCAAGTTGCCGCACTGGTGTGGCCATCCTACAATGCTGCGCCGAAAGTCGGCGTGGGGTGCCCCGTTGGCTTATGAGGTGATGTCAGTAGTGGACCGATGTGTGAATAGGTCGGAACCAGCACAAGGCGCCAAGATCCGAATGGCAAGTCCTGGATGTTGAGTGCCTCAGTTGAGAGTTCTGAGCAGTGCTTGTAAGATTGTCTAAAGCTTATTTGCACCTGCTGCAGCTTCACTATTGCCCTGGTGTGGCCAAAGGTCGCACATGACATAGGCGGTCGGCTCCCGAGGTCCGGCGGAACTTTTTTCCTTTTCCTTTCTGCTTCTTTTCCTACAATCCGTTTCATCTGAAGACACGACCAGGTCCCTGAATGTGTGCAGGGGGACGCTATTGATTGAATGAAAATGGCGGCTTGACACAAAGCTGACTCAAGCGTTACTGTTGATGCTATACAGACAAAAATTGGTTTTCAGTTTGTACATTCTTCAGGTCTTTTTTTCCATCCAAGTCTGATTGAGAGTTTGTAGAAAAATGGCTTCAGATTTTCCACATACTACTCTTCAACATTCTTCCTAAATGTAACAATGTGAAACTCACTAGGAGAACGGCTGTTTCTGTTTCCTTTCAAAATGCTGCCAACAATATTTTCTGAATGGAAGACACCATCTTGTAGCATAAAGGGCCGAAAGGGGTTCTGGTCTGGCTGATGGTTGGTGGAGACATTTTGACTATATATTGGACCTGCCCGGTCTCGCCCGAAATGGCGCCGGTATAAATGGGACTCGTAACTCCTTGCCCGCAAATGTATATCTAGAAAATGTTATTGTAAGTGGCCCTGTTTTATTTTAATTACAAAATGTACGTCCACCGATTCCGCAACTGTTAGACACCTTTGTTCTTGCAACCTAATGGCCCGCTCGTTACGTTCTTCTACAGTGTAAATGTCTCCTCATCATATACGATTTCAGTTTGCTCCGTGGCCGGCCCACGTGGTTATAGGCCCGTATTTGTATACTGACATTTTCACAATAAAGGTTTTTAAAACAAAACACGGTAGTAGTATTTATATTGGTAAAGTTTTTACTTTTAGTCACTGTTTTCGAATCAGTAAAAGGCAAGTGAAATAAAGCAGTCCAATTACATGACGGATAAAAGGTATAATATGTAGGAACGCAGTAAAGATAAATGGTCAAGGGCAGTTGTGTTTTTCATGTCTGCAACATAAAGTGATCGATAAGAATCTGATAATCAGGCGTATCGGCGACTAAGACAGCAGGCGGAATCTCTTTTACTCAACGGCTCCGTCATGGAAGGAAGAAACGCCCTTTTTCTCGAAAAAGGAATATATTTTACTTGCAAGACAGTTGTAAATTTTCCGGGAAAGTACATTAGCCTGGAATATTATAACATATGTTTGAAAAAAAAATATTGTTCGAAAACAATAAAAAGCGTAATTTTTAGGTCATATGACCTAGCTTTTCATCATTAAATTAACAAAAGTAAAATGAACCAATGAAAAGTTTTATTAACAAGTCACATGACCTGTTATGCTTACGTTACGCGCTGCGCGCCGCGCCTCGGATCACTTCCGGGTGCGCTAACGCGGCGTGTCATATAACGCATTACGCGACAACGTAGGTCAAGAATATAGTTAAAATGTCTCCACCAACCAGCGTTCGGAACACAACCCCTTTCAGCAGTCCAAAAAGTTCTGTTAAATGACAATAGAGGGGACAGGCAACAAGAACCATCAGTCAAAGAGGGGAGGGCAAGTTCTTCTCTTCCGGGTCATGTTGGGGCGCTACCGGAACTGATCGAATTGGTAGTCTACAGTGTTTCTGGATGTTTCAGACTAAAGCTGGCGTCAGCATGAGACCACTACCATCTCGTAGCTCCGTCGTGGCCATTCCACGAGCAATCATGGCAGCCGCTCCCCACCAGAAGCCTGCGGGAGTCGGAGGCCCCCAAGACTTTTGTAGAATCTTCACGGCTGAGGGGACGCTTTTCGAGAATGGGACCCAAGCCCTATCAGGGAAGCGTCCGAGTTCAAAGGTGTCCCAGGGCCATTTTAGTGGACCAGGCCCAAAACCGAAGAGCCGGCCGCCATTTTGAGAGTCCTGTGGCAGCCGCCTATCGCTGCACCGCAAGAGCGGGGAGCAACTCAACTACATGATGAGCGAGACGCTGTAGTCGCAAGAGCGGGCGGTAAACAGCTGAATGGCGGAAGAGGCACAGTGTAGCAAAAGCGGGCGGAATGGCAACTGAAACGGTAAAGGGGCGCCCCACTACAGCGTGTCTTCAGGTCAAACGGATTGTGGGACAAGGTTCAGAATTGAAGAGTCATCAAAAGGCAAAAAGTTCCGCCGGACCCCGGGAGCCGGTCGCCTATGTCGGGGGCGATCTCAGGCTACACCAGTGCTATAAGACTTGGGGAGGGTGTCGGAGCCAAGCGTCTTCTCCGAGTCCATGGCCATCACACCGCCCCTCAGGGGCCTCCGTCAAGCTGTTTAGGAAGGTAACATATCACATTGTTTTCTAATGCAGTCAAGTCCACAAACGACACTCACTTACTTTGAGAATAGTGAAGCTGCAGTAGGTGGAAATAAGCTTCAGACAGTGTTACAAGCACTGCTCAGAAGTCTTAACTATGGCACCCAACATCCAGAACTTATGCCACTTGAGAATGGCAGTGACATCGAAGCAACTCAGGGACCAAAACCATTAACGTACTTTCACGTATGAAAATCTTACTTGGGGAGGGGGCAGGAGCGAAGCGCCCCCTCCCAGTCACGGCCACCACACCGTATGTTGAAAATTTGAAGCCATCGTTCTACAAAGTCAACCAAACTTGGATTGAAAAATCTAGAAAAATGTACAAACTGAAAACCAGTTTTGGTCTGCATAGCATCAGTAGCAACGCTTGAGTCAGCTTTGTGTCAAGCCGCCATTTTGATTCAACAAAGCACAGGCATTGAAAAAGGCTCAAACTCAGAACTCTGAACTATGGCACCCAACATCCAGGAGCTTGCCATCCGGATCTTGGAGCCTTGTGCTGCTTTCGACCTATTCACACATCGGTCCACTACTGACATCATCTTATAAACCAACGTTATGTAAATAGTTTTTTAATAAAATGTTTTACCCTGTTTCTTTGCTGGTGTGTTGTCTATATTTTTAATATTTGCATAGGGTTTGTCGTTATTTTGTGCGGGATGGGTGATGGAGCCGAGCTGTCTTGCAGCCCTCATGGTGTGGAGCTCAGTTCATCTCACTATTTTCGTATTTCTCATGAAGGGTTGTTCCTAATATTTCTATTTTAGCGAGGTCAAAAAGAGATCCAATTAGTGGCCTACTGATTTCGCTCGATTACTTTTATTTTTTTACACGATTTTTCACTATCTGCAAAGACTAAACAGAGTATTGCGACTTTGTGCTTGTTTGTAAATAGAGAATGATCCAAAGAGAACCAATTCTAAAACAGTAAATGCTTGGACAACAATCAATCAAATGGAGAGACAAGCAGGCACGACGGATTACAACGGGGGCAAAGGCTTGCGTTAACTACCGTTCACTATCTGCAAAGAGAGAGTACTACTAAGACAAAAGAGGGGAGGGGGGGGGTGCAGCGTTCAAAGCACATCAGCGTGCATAAATACGAAAATGTTTCTATCTATCACGTACTTGACATTTTAAAGCTTTTCATATTTGCTATTAAAAAACCAATGAAATTCACAGAAAAAACCATAGGTTATAGTGGATATATAGTTAGGAATTTGCATTTACAAAACCTAGAAAATTCAATGAAAAAACCATTGGTTTTAGGCCATATATAGTTAGGGATTTGCATTTACAAAACCTTATTTTACTCGCATAAAACCATTGAAATTCCATATATAGTTATAAGCGCTAACTATATATCGCGCACCCGCAATCCACTGCTGATGATGTCACATATTACATCATTCATGACATGGTTAGTGACATCACTGATGACATCACTGATGACATCTCAAATGACATCACTGATGACATCTCAAATGACATCACTGATGACAACATCCAGTGACTGTATGTTTCTGTAAAGTTAAAATATGTCTTACATATTGAAGAATGAGTGGATGTATAAGTGTCTGGATGAAGGATTTAGTAGGTGCATGACTGACTGTATGAGTGAGTGATTAAATGTGTCTCACTGAGTGCATGGGTTAGTGACTAAACTGTCTTAATTTGTGCATCAGTATGTCTGTTGTTGTGTAAGCTGCTGCATGTGTTGATCAGTAGCTATAAGAGTGGCTATATGGGTTATTGATTGGTTGCCCAAGTATTTGAATGGGAGGCTGAGTGTGTGTGTGGGTGGCTGGGAGGTGTGTGACTCTGTGCATAGATGTGTAAGCAGTTGATTCACTAGGTGTATGAGTTCAAGAGTGCATGTGGAAACAGCTATATGGGCGGTTGACTGTGCATGGGTGTGTTGGTGAGTGAATGGATATCTTAGTGCTACATGTGCAAGTAAGTATGTATGTAAAACACAATACATGTGAGAGTTGACATATATAAATAACTGTGGATAAGAGCCAGTGAATGTGTGAGTGGCTGTATGAATCACTGTGAGCTTGTATCAGGGATTGTATAAGAGAGTAAATATGTGTTACTATATGTTTGAATAAGTAAAGTGTGTATAACTATATAGTTGAGGAAATGGAGTTGTGATTGATTCTTTGCATGACTGACTAGGTGTGTGAGTAACTCCATGGATGTGTGACAGTCTGTGAGTGCCTGTTTACACTGAGTGTATCTAAGGTTATATTAGAGTCTGAAGATGTATTATCACATAAATGATATCATCAGTGGTGTAATCAGTAATGTCAAATGAGATGTCAGTGATGTCATCAGTGATGTCATTTGAGATGTCATCAGTGATGTCATCAGTGATGTCACTAACCATGTCATGAATGATGTAATATGTGACATCATCAGCAGTGGATTGCGGGTGCGCGATATATAGTTAGCGCTTATAACTATATATGGAATATATATATATATATCCTACTGGCGGTCGATGAATCTTCGCAAAATTCTCAAAGAAGATGGCCTGCTCCCTTCCAGTCCTTCCCTGAACGTTTCGGGGTGATTTGTCAAGTGGGGGCCGAGAAAAAAGGGGGGTCCCAAAACTTGTTTTCCCCATGCAATTTTCGATAGGTACCTTTAAGTGAGGCTACAGCCCGAACTGCTGAACAGAATTAGAACACATTTGGCAAAAGGGTAGAGTTTGGTTCGCAGATTACGCTTTTTGTTACATGGTGTAAATCCGTTCAGCCGTTCCTTAGAAAATCAAAAGTAAAATCATAGATATATTTGGGAAGTTGTACCATACGTGTACCGTCCAAGGACAGTACGCGTACCATTACGAGCAGGAGCTGCATGCTAATTGGCTGTAAACTGTCTGTCAACACTCCAAACCAGGAAGTGTTGGCTGCCATCTTGTGCCTCGGTAGATCCGAGACACAAGAAAACAGAGAAAGAAATGCGAAAAACAAGAAAAGGGGGCAGGGTAGAAAGGACCCCCAAGGCCAAACATTTTTTTTTTTTAATTGCGGGATACGCGTAGGGTACGCGTACGCCGTGAAAAAGAAAAAAAATCCGAAGCTTGCTTTATAGTTATTTAGCCCCCGGGGGCCCAGAGGGGCCCCCACAGCCCCGGGGACCACCACCCCTGGGGCTTCTTTTTAAAAAAAATGCTTTAAAAAAACTGTGTGGGGGGCTCAAGCCCCCCCACACGCCCCGGGCACCACCACCTCCAGGGCTTTTAACTGTTGGGAGGAGAGCCATTTGGACCCCTCCTGGAGCCTTGTGGTGGCCCCGGGGACCGCCACCTCCCAGGGCCGGCTCCTGCAGTTTCCCGGGGTGCCTACCCCTGGGACACTTTTGTTTGCTATGGTAGGGCGAGAGACTCGCGGTTCCCGCCCTACCATAGCAAACTGCTTTCCTATTTGAAAGAGAGAGCAGGAAACCTGCTTCCTCTTTCAAGTAGGAAAGCATATTGCTTTTCGTCAGGGGGAGCAGCATGTAAGCTGCTCTCTCTGACGAAAAGCAATGCCGGCTCCCGAAGGAAGCGGGGAGCCGGCTGGGACCGTGTGGGCGTTGGGGCTCCCCCATGGTCCCAACGTTTTATTTGAGACCCAGGGGATGGGGTCCCCGGGGATAATTAAAATTAGTGATAGGGGCTATTTTCTTTTTACGGTAAATTTACAGTACACGTACCAAGCGCGGCCGTACGACGTATGGTGCGAGGTTACTAAGTCGTCCCGTACACGTACCTAAGCAGGCAAAAGATAAATATTTTTCAGATATTTATCAAGTTTATGTGTTTAGTTGTTGGGTGGCTCTAAAAAGAGCCCTTGTGTTTATTGAGAGATTTTAGTACCTATACAAGTAAGTACCGATGCAGAGTCTAAAGTTCAAGAGGAAGACTCTGTTCCACTCATCTGTAAAATATACACCATCTCTCCTATATATGCCATGCATATTGAAACGCAGATTGTTGTTGTAAATGGACCCCATTCTATAGTCTCGGAGAAAAGCAGAAACAGATTTTTGCACATATTTCCTAGCTTTCTCAATCTGTGGACAAAATTGATTGGACCAGTTCCAGTTCTGCCTTTGGCATACATTAGAATAGACAAAGGTAGTTTGAGGGAAAAGTGACATCAGTTCTGTAAAGGTGTCCTTCATAATCATGCCTAGGTCATTGCCACCACAGTGCACGATTATAAGGTCAGGGTGTTTGAGATGTAAAAAGGATTTAACCAATGGCATAAATTGGTGCCACTTTAACCCTCTCTGTCCAATCCATTTAATGTCTACATTTGGTAAACCTAGGTCTTTGTGAAATCCTTTCTGTTCTGTGTATCTTTGACTCCAGAAAATATAGCTGTGTCCCACAATCCACACTCTAAGCATTTTGAAGAGAGGTCTGGATGCACTCAGTGTCACAAGTGATAAAGGTTCACTAACCTTTATGCCGGATACAGCAGGAGCGATGCTAAGATACCGTATTCCCTTTATAAGGCACTACCTGCGAGTCATTGAATATCACTCCACAGATTATACCATATCTGGGGAAAGGGTAAAAAGGGAGAAAGGAAACAATAAATATATGGCAGCATAAAACATCTATGGCGTGCAGTGAACTGGAATGTCTTCACTTTCATACTCGCCCCAGGTTTCCTGTAGTAGAGACACAATAACAAAGTGAGTAGAACCCTGCCCTCCCCTAGGTAAAACAAACAATTATCAGAAACATATATCTACTAAACTTACATATATGAGCTGCCACAATCAATCCAAGAAAAAAAGGCACAAAAAGGAAAAAATAAAGGAATGAAAATAAACAAGATGCATAATCTTCTTAATGTCAATGATTGAGATACCGCTCTCAATCTAATATTTCACCCTCAGGTAAGACAACTGGCAATGCAGAAGACTTTCGCAAGGAATGAAAAATAAGTACTTAGCTCTATGTACTCTTCGATGAATATCCATGAGAATATGGTCTTTCAAAATACAGAGCAGGAAAGTTCCATATGAATTCCCTCTCTGTCAGCGTCTTGATGTATGCCAGACACCGACTTCGGATTCTTGCAATACATAGGAAGAGGCAGAATCTGATCACAGCACCTAATCTGTGTGCTTCCGTCAAAAAACGATTAACTGTCTGCCACACAGCGTCTGGAAATTGCAGCACTCGTGAATACCGGTACAAAATCAATTGGCAATGCTTCGCGATAACTCTGCCTTCAAATATATGCAACTGCGTAATGAGGCAAAATTGGGAAGAACAAAGTAGAAAAATCTGGCCGCTCGCTAATCCAACGCGAGGCAAGGAACAAAGTTGCTTTGCAGCGCGACTCGAGAAATGAACAATAAACGCCAAGGCAGTCCAAGGCAAGGTAACTCAGAACCTTCTGAGTTCAGGAATGCAAGATTAGGAGAAAACACCAGCTTGTCTCCTCTAGAACAGGCACAAACAGTTACAGTGACAAGCAAGGTGAAAGGGGGAGGGGAGTGCTTAGATAGGAAAAGGTAGGAAGAGTGGTAGGACTGTAATACAGATTTTCTGGGAGATGTAGTCCCACTATCATTCCTCATTCTCACAGCCTATCGCCTAGGTGTGACACTCAGATGGTCTCTGTAAATGAAATGGCAGTTTGAAAAGTAAGGTTTTTCTAAAATGTTGGATAAGTGGAGTTTTGAAAAAAGCAAAGAAATGATTGATTGTTTGGAAACATTTTACAGAGAAAACTAGGGTGCAATTTTCTGTTTTTTAAAAGCCTGATATTTATTGGTTAAGAAAAAGTGATAGAAAAGAACGTTCCTTAAGGTAAGCTGGTTGACAAGTCAAGCACACTAGCTGTTTTGATTTGCAACATTGTTTGATGAACTTTTCACCTGTGTGCTTAGTTAAGTGTTCTCTGAAGTGTTTCAATGGTAACTTGCAGAATGCGGAATGGGGGTAGGGTTGAAAGTTTTGTCAGTTGGAAAGGGTTCAAAAGTTCAAGCAGTAGAAAAGTATGTTTTTCTTTGATTTATTGTGGGAATAAATATGATTTGTTATTTTTTTTATATGTGTGTAGATTGAGTGTGTAGATTGACAGGAAAAGTTTGCTATTTGCTATAGGACTTCCTGACCCCCTAGGGCTGCTCAGGGGGTTTCACAATGATCCCCAAGGTCAAAATCGTTTTCTTTTTTTTTTTAAATCACAGGATACGCGTAGGTTACGCGTACGCCGTGAAAAAGAAAAAAAAGTGAAGCCCGCTTTATTGTTAAATAGCCCCCGGGGGGGGGGGGCAAATCCCGGGGGCAATGTTTTTATTTATAATGGGGGCCCCAGTGCCGGAGACCGCCACCCCCTGGGGCTTTAATGATATGTATGCGGGGACCACACGCCCCGGGGACCACGACCTCTCTGGAGCTCCACTATTCAAAAAAGGGGGGTCCGTGACTGCCCCCCCAGCCCCGGGGACCACCACCCCTGGGGCTTATAACTGTTGGGAGGGGGCCGCTAGGCTAGCCTTGGGGACCGTCACCCCCCAGGGCCGGCTCCTGCAGTGTCCCGGGGTGCCTACCCCCGGGACACTGCTGTTTTCTATGGTAGGGCGGGAGCTGCAACCATAACAAAAAAATGCTTTACTATTTGGAAGAGAGAGCAGGTTAACCTGCTCTCTCTTGCAAATAGGAAAGCAGATTGCTTTTCATCAGGGGGAGCAGCATGTTAGCTGCTCTCCCTGACGAAAAGCAATGCCAGCTCCCGAAGGATGTGGGGAGACAGCTGGGACCATGGGGGCATTGGGGCTCCCCCCACGGTCCCCAATGTTTTATTTGAGCCCCGGGCTTCCCCCAGGGTCCCCAACGTTTTATTTGAGCCTCAGGGGATGGGGTCCTCGGGGATAATAAAAATTAGTAATAGGGGCTATTTTTTTCCGGTAAATCTACAGTACGCGTACGAAGCGCGCCCGGACGAGGTATGGTGCGGGGTTCCTAAGTCATCCCGTATGCGTACCTAAGCAAGAAAAAAATAATTAAAAAAAATATGTTTTACCGATATCTATCAAGCATATGTGTTTAGATGTTGGTTGGTTCTTAGAAGAGCTTTTCTCTTTATTGGTACTTATAAGTAAGTACCTTTAGCAGCGTCTAAACTTGTTGAGGAGGAGTGTTTTACAGTGTGCTGCATTTTTTACCTCTGTGGAGAGTTGACTTTTGCATGATCTGTTGGGGGTAGGGTTCAAAGTTATGTCAGTTGGAAAGGGTTCAAATGTTAAACCAATAGAAATGTGTGTTTGGTTTTGAATTAATGTGTGAAGCAACTTGATTTGTTATTAACATGTATATATTTGTAAATTGAGAGGGAAAATTTGCAATTTTCTTGGTTTTGCTGCGAACACTGAAGTAGAGAGATTCTGTATAAGAATATCTGCTGTGTGAGTGGCATTCTTCTTAATCTACCAGTCAATTTGAAAGGTGAGTTTATAACTTTTAAGGGAATGTATGTGGTGCATTTTGTTTTTAGTAAGAGAAATGTTTTTATCCTTCTAAAGTGTGTAGAATCACATTCTGAGTTTGTCTGTATTTGGATAACTATTGTGATAAAACCATTTGGTAAGTTAATGTATTTAGTGAGTCAGCTTTGCGCAATAAAGTGCTGTACTAAAAAATGTAGAATGTGTGCAGTCACTTTTTCAGTTGTAGAGTAGTTAATAGTGTTGCTTGTTTAGAATTAGGCTTGTGTTTTAAATCTACAATTTTCCAGTCAGTATATATATACTACTGTAAATTCTCTAGGATATATTTACAAGCCTCTATTGCGTCTTTGTGCAGCCATTGCGTTACTTTTTTGATGCAATGTTCGCACAAATATTGCAGCAAATTGTTTATGTTTTTGAAAAATGACTCATGGTTGTACAGTAAAATGCAGTAATTATATTTCTGTAATGTGTGCACTCATATTAGCCCTTTAAGAGTAATTAATTGTGTTTTTGTCTAGAATCAGACTTGTGTTTTAAATCTACAATTTCCCAGTTGGTATACATACACTGCTGCATATACTCTGGTGCAGATTTACAAGCCCCTTGTGCCTCTTTGTTGTTGTATAGTGTCACTTTTTTGATGTGATGTTGGCACAAAAAATGCATCAATTTGCTTATGTATTTTCAAAATGAGTCAGAATTGACCACTGAAATGTAGTAGTTATATACATGGAGTGTGTGCAGTCATTTAACTGTTTGTAGACTAGTAAATGTGTTTTGGTAAAATGCAAAGTGTAATATTTTTTGCCTAGAATCACACTGTGCGTCTGTCTGCATTTAGTAATTGTTATGAGAGAAGCATTTTTGTATGTTTTCAGATACATAAGTGCTTATAAAGCTATCTTTTGTTCTAGTTTTCATAGAATTAAAAACCGGTTATTGGTTTTGTATTTGGAAAATGACTCATGGTTGTACAGTAAAATGCAATAAGTATATTTCTGTAATGTGTGCAGTGATATTAGCCATTCAAGAGTAATTAGTAGTGTTGTTTGTCTAGAATCAGACTTGTGATCTAAATGTACAATTTCCCAGTCAGTATACATACACGTCTGCATACACTCTGGGGCAGATTTACAAGCCCCTTGCACCTTTTTTTGTTCTATTGTGTTACTTTTTTGATGTAATGTTGGCAAAAATAATGCAGCAAATTGCATATGTATTTGCAAAATGAATAAGGGTTGTCCAATGAATTGTAGTAGTTATATAGATGGAATGTGTGCAGTCACTTAACCTTTTTAGACTAGTAAATGTGTTTTGGTAAATTGAAGGTCTTATATTTTTTACCTAGAATCACACTGTGCGTTTGTGTGCATTTATCAATTATATTCGCCCCTTTTTCCACATTCTCTCCTCTTTCTCCTTATACTCCCTCCTCTTTCCTTATATACACCCCTCTCCTCTTATACTCCCCCTCTCTCCTCAAACTCCCCCACTCTCTCCTTATACTCTCCCTTATCTCCTAATACTCCTACCTCTCTCCTTAAACTCCCTCCTCTCTCCTCATATTCTCCACTCTCCTCATACTCCTCCTCTCCTCATATTCCCCTGTCTCCTCATAATCCCACTCTGTGTTTTCATACTCCCTTCTCTCTCCTCATACTCCTTACTGTCTCCTCATACACCCCTCTCTGTCCTCATACTCCCCCCTCTCTCCTCATATTCCCTCTCTCTTCTCATTCTCCCTCCTCTCTCCTCATACCTCCCTCAACCCTCATACTTCCCCCATCACTTCATACTGCCCCCTCTTTTCATATTCCCTCTCCTCCTATTCCCCCTCTCCTCATACTTCTTACTGTCTCCTTATACTACTCCCTCTCTCCATATACACCCCCTCTCTCCTCATATTCCTCTTTTCTCCACATTCTTAACCCTCTCTCCTCATACTCCCTCCTCTCTCCTCATACACACTCCTCTCTCTGTATACTCCCCCTTTCTCCTCATACTTGCCCCTCTTTCGACATACTCCACCCTCTCTCCTCATATTCCTCTTTTTCTCCTCATACTCCCCCCTCTCTCCTCACACTCTCCCTCTATCTCCTTATACTCCCACTTCTCTCCTGATATTCTCCCTCTTTCCTCATTCGCACCTCTCTCTCCTCATACTCCTCCCTGTCCTCATACTCCTTACTGTCTCCTCATACCCCCCTCTGTCCTCATACTCTCCCCTCTCTCCTCATATTCCCTCTCTCTCCTCATTCTCCTTCCTCTCTCCTCTTACTCCTCCATCTATCCTCATACCTCCCTCACTCCTCATACTTCCCCCATCCCTTCATACTCCCCCTCTTTTCATATTCCCTCTTTTCCTCATACTTCTTACTGTCTCCTTATACTACCCCCTCTCTCCTCACACTCCCCACTACCCCCTCTCTCCTTATATTCCTCTTTTCTCCACATTCTTAACCCTCTCTCCTCATACTCCCTCCTCTCTCCTCATACACACTCCTCTCTCCGTATACTCCCCCTTTCTACTCATACTTGCCCCTCTCTCCTCATACTTACCCTTGTCCTCATATTCACCCCTGTCCTTATACTCCCCCTCTCTTTCCTCATACTCCCCCCTCTCTCCTCATATTCCTTCTCTCTACTCATTCTCCCCTCTCTCTCCTTATACTCCTCCCTGTCGTCATACTCTCCCCTCTCCTCTTACGGCTCCCTCTCTCCCTATACTCCCCCTTCTTCTCATATTCCCCCCTGTCTTCATACTCCCCCTCTCGGTCTTCATAGTCCCCCCTCTCTCCTCATATTCCTCCTCTCTCCTCAGTCTCCCCCTCTCTCCTCATACTCCCCACACTCTGGGGCAGATTTACAAGCCCCTTGCGCCTCTTTGTTGTTCTATTGTGTCACTTTATTGATGTAATGTTGGTAAAAATAATGCAGCAAATTGCATATGTATTTGCAAAATGAGTCAGGGTTGTCCACTGAAATGTAGCAGTTATATACATGGAATGTGTGCAGTCACTTAACCGTTTTAGTCTAGTAAATGTGTTTTGGTAAAATTCATGGTCTTATATTTTTTGTCTAAAATCACACTGTGCGTCTTTGTACATTTAGGAATTATACTTGCCCCTTTTTCCATATTCTCCCCCCTCTCCCCTCATACTCCCCCTCTCTCCTTATACACACCCCTTTCTTCTTATACATACCCCTCTCTCCTCACACTCCCCCTCTCTCCTCACTCTCCCCCTCTCTCTCCTCATTGTCTCCCTTCTCTCCTTATACTCCCACCTCTCTCCTCATACTTTCCCCTCTCTCCTTATACTCTCCCCTCTCCTCATACTCACCCTCTCCCCTCATGCTCCCCGTCTGTTCATACTCATACCCCCCCTCTCCTTATATTACCTCCTCTCGTCATACTCCCCTTCTCTCCTCAAACTCCCTTCACTCTTCATACTCCCCCATCTGCTCATACTCCTCCCTCTCTCCTCATACTCCAACCTCTGTCCTCATATACCGCCTCTCTCCTTATACACCCCTTTTCTCCACATTCTCCCCCTCTCTTCTCATACTCTCCCCTCTCTTCTTATACACACCCCTCTTTCTTTATACTCCTCTTTTCTCCTCATACTCACCCCTCTTTCCACATACTCCCCCTTCTCTCGTCATACTCCTCCTCTCTCTCCTCATACTCCCCCCTCTCCTCACATTCCCCCTCTCTCTTCATATACTCCCTCCTCTCTCCTTATACTCCCCCTCTCTCCTCACATCCATCATCTCTCTCCTTAAACTCCCCCTTCTCTCCTCATACTCCCCCTTCTCTCCTCATACTCTTCACTCTCCTCATACTTCCCCTCTCCCCTCATACCCCATCTCCTCATACTCCCCCCTCTCCTCATATTCCCCCCTCTCCTCATATTCCACCCTCTCTACTCATATCCCCTTCACTCCTCATACTCCCCCATCTCCTCATACTCCTCCCTCTCTCCTCATAGTACTCCCTCTCTCCTCATACACCCCCACCCTCCTTAGTCTCCTCTTTTCTCCACATTCTCCCCATCTCTTCTCATACTCTGCCCTCACTCCTTATACACAGCCCTTTCTGCTTATACTCCTCTTTTCTCCTCATACTCGCCCCTCTTTCCACATACTCCCCCCTCTCTCTTCATACTCCTCCTCTTTCCTCATACTACTCCCTCTCCTCACACTCCCCCTTTCTCTTCTCATACTCGTTCCTCTCTACTGATACTCCCCCTCTCTCCTCATACTCCCTCCTCTTCTCATACTTCCCCCTCTCTCCTCTTACTCTTCCCTCTCTTCTCATACTCCCCCATCTCCTCATATTCCCCCCTCTCCTCATACTCCCACTCTCTGTCGTCATACTTCCCCCCTTCTCCTCATATTCCCCCTCTCGCCTCATTCCCCCCTCTCTCCTCATACTCCCCGTCCTCATACTCCCTCTTCTCTCCTCTTAGTCCTCCCTCTCTCCTGTTGCATCCCCCTTTCCTCATACTCTGCCCTCTCCCCATACTCCCCCCTCTCTCCTCATACCCCCATATCTCCTCATATACCCCTTCTCTCCTTATACTCCCCCTCTCTCCTCATTCTCTCCCCTCTCTCCTCATACTTCCCCCTCTCTCCTTATACTTCTCCTCTCTCCTCATACTTGCCCCTCTCTCCACATATTCCCCCATATCTTCTCATACTGCCAGCTCTCTCCTCATACACCTTCCTCTCTCCTCATACTGCCCCTCTCCTTATACTTCCTCTCTCCCCTAATACTCCCCCCTCTCCTCATACTCCACTCTTTCCTCATATTCCCTCCTCTTGTTGTGAACGTATCTAGGACCCTAATTAAATATTCCCGATTCATGCCCTTTTGTGGTTATAACGAATTATATCCTTATAAAGGCATAAGAATCATATCCATATTTAGTCATAGCCAATGCAGTCCAAATACGGCAAGGCTACTTCCATAGACTCCTAGAAAGTACAACGCGTTCTTTAAACATACCAAACCTCCAGCAGCCCGGGAATTCCCCCTGCTTCTGTTTTGATTTGTCCTAGAACTCCTGAGAGTCCTGAAAGAACTACCAGTTCTTAGTGACAGTTCTTAGTGACGTCTTATGTCCAACCTTATGTCAAACTCGGCACCTTCCAGGTATAAATATACCAGCATTTGCCTTAAGCAACACACAGTGGTTTGGAGCAGAGCGGCTATCTACTTACCCAAAGCACAGCTGATACGAGTGTCGAAGGAGGCCGACCCTCCCATTTGACGCACTGAGAGAGACGCTGTCTTTTCTCCTGCCGAGAAATCCAGCACCAGTGTTTCCAGTCACCCTTGTGGGTTGCTGGGAGATCGAGTCCTGAGAACGAGATGCAAGACCTCCTTCATTCTAAAACCAAGGTACGGAGCTGATTAGATCCTTAGAGAATTCTTGAATCAGATTCTTGGCAAAACTAACTTAACTTAAACTGCAGCTCACTTACTCCTTCCCACGTACTAGGCTTAGGTTAGGTACACCGGGGTAGGCGTATTTTAGAAACACCAGCTGAGTACATTTAGTCAACTTTTATCATTGTATGTATTGTATATATTTTATCCGTTTTCAGTATCATATGGCTCAGAAACCATATAAATGATTTTACAGTAATATTTCATAATACTCCTTTTACTGTACGCACTTTACTTTATGATAAGTTTTGCAATTGTGGCAAATCATTTCTCTTGCATGAGAAAGAAGACTGCTCAATAAATAACAACTTTTATTGAAAACGCCCGTCTCTCTATTTCTCTTCACTCTGGTGAAACTAAGCATGCACGATTGACTGAGTGAAATAGCTATCTGTTGTTTTCACACGACTCTGGAGATATACTCCTTATTCTGGAGGGAGCAAAGTTGTAACGTTTATGCAGTTGTCAGAAACTAATCCCTTCTTGTCTAAATCAGGAAAGTTAACTCCTTCCTGTTCATTCGAGAAAGTTTCTAGTGACCTCTCAGCTAGCTGGCATTCATGATTAAGTCTAACATATTCCATAGAGACCTAGTCGACCTAAGTCCTACGTCTAAACTATCGATTATGGTATTCCGATGCGCAGAACCTATTGGGAATGTAGGAACTACACTACACTCTTCTCATACCCCCCTCTCTCCTCCTACCGCCTCCTCATATTCCCTCCTCTCCTCATAGTCCCAACTCTCTCCCCATACCCCACTCACTCCTCATACTTCCCCCATCTCTTCATACTCCTCTCTCTGTCCTCATAATCCCCCCTCTCTCATCATACTCCCCCTTCTCCTCATACCCCACCTCTCCCCTCATACTCCCCCTCTCCTCTCACTCCCCTCTCTCCTTATACTCCCCCTCATACTCTCCCCTCTCCTCATACTCCCCTCTCTCCTCATATTCCATTCTCTTCTCATACTCCCCCTCTTTCCTCCTACTCCCCCCTCTCCTCATATTCCCTCCTCACCTCATACTACCCACTCTCTCCTCATACACCCCCTCTCTCCTTATATTCCTCTTTTCTCCACATTCTTCCCCTCTCTCCTCATACTCCCTCCTTTCTCCTCATACACACTCCTCTTTCCTTATACTCCCCCTTTCTCCTCATACTCACCACTCTTTCCACATGCTCCTCTCTCTCTCCTCACACTCTCCTTCTCTCTCCTTATACTCCCCCTTCTCTCCTGATATTCCCCCTGTCTTCTCATTCTCCCCTCTCTCTCCTCATACTCACCCCTGTCCTAATACTCTCCCTCTCCTCATATTCCCTCCTCTCCTTATAGTCCCAACTCTATCCTCATATCCCACTCACTCCTCATACATCCCCCATCTCTTCATACTCCTCCCTCTGTCCTCATAATCCCCCCTCTCGCATTATACTCCCCCTCTATTCATACTTCCCCTCTCCCCTCATACTCCCCCCTCTCCTCTTACTCCCCTCTCTCCGTATATTCCTCCTCTCCCCTCATACTCTCCCCTCTCCTCATTCTCCCCTCTCTCCTCATATTCCCTCCTCTTCTCATACTCCCCCTCTCTCCTCCTACTCCCCCTCTCTCCTCCTACTCCCCCTCTCCTCATATTCCCTCCTCTCCTCATACTACCCCCTCTCTCCTCATATACCCCTCTCTCCTTATATTCCTCTTTTCTCCACATTCTCCGCCTCTCTCCTCATACCCCCTCCTTTCTCCTCATACACACTCCTCTTTCCTTATACTCCCCCTTTCTCCTCATATTCGCCTCCATTTCCACATACTCCTCTCTCTCTTCACACTCTCCTTCTCTTGCCTTATACTCCCCCTTATCTCCTGACATTCCCCCTGTCTTCTCATTCTCTCCTCTTCCTCCTCATACTCACTCTGTCCTAATACTCCCCCCTCTCTCCTCTTACACCTCCCTCTCCTCATTCGTCCCCCTCTCCTCATTCTCCGCCCTCTCCTCATACTCCCCCCTCTCCCCCCATACTCCTCCCTCTTTTCTCATACACACCATTCTCTCCTTATACACACCTGTGTCTCCTCATAAGCCCCTCTCTCTCCTCATTTCCCCCCTCTCTCTTCATATTTTTCCCTCTTTCCTCATACTGTTCGTCTGTCCTCATACACTGAAGCACTTATAAAGGCAATCTCCTTATAGATTTGTAATCATTTAGTCAGTACGCAAGTATGGCCATGGACTGTTTGAAACCCCTATTCAGTATATATGTCTTCTTCTATCCTCCTGTACAATTGTGCTTTATATCTTCAATTCTCCACTCTGTATGCTTATTCTTCCACCAAACACTCTGTGGCTGTTTTTGCAGTACTGTTGTGACCAATTTAGCTGTCTGTGGTAATCCATTCACTACACTCACAGTGAAGGACTTATACATTCAGTCAGGCAATCTCCTTGTAGAACTGTAATTATTTAGTCAGTACCAAAGTACAGATGCATTGAAGTAGGCCTTAGGCCATGGACTGCTTCAAACTCATATACACTATGCATGCAGTCTTCTATGCACCTGCAAACTTGTCTTTTATACCTTCAGTTCTGCTGGTATAGTATATGTTTCCCCTTGTACTGTTCTAGTGATGCATTTAGTAGCATGTACTAATCCATTCACTGCTTAAAAGTTCAACTACTGATACATTCATTAAGGTACTCTTCTTCCAGATGTAGTTCTTGAAAGTTTTATGCAGTATATATGCACTTCTGTTATCAGTTACACAGTTGTTTATTTTACTTAGTCATTTTACATTGTATTTATTTAGTAATAGAATAGTATATTTCATATATTTATTTTTATAATGTTATATATATTTTTTATAACAGATTCTATGTATCTACACTAAAAGAAATTAATCATGCCTTCAAAAAGTGAAAAGAGGAAACAACATAATAAAGCTTATTATTTAAAGAGAAGTCATCCACAAGATTTACCTGAACAACAATGTGTGAACAAAAAGAAAAAAACTCCTGGTAAGACAACGAAGATTTTTTTGAAGAAGTTATCAAACACTAGGAGTAGTGTGGATAATGTGAAATATACAAACAGTGTATCTGCAAGAAAAAAAGAAAAAACAAGAGAAAAGAGAAAAGAGAAAAACGATGGGAAATCATCTTCTAAACAAACACTGTATAGTAAAAGAGGAAGAATCAATTTCAGGAAATTAGAAGAAGAATGTTTTATAATAGAGTTGCTTTGAATTTGATGAAGGAAATGAAGAAATGTAAAAGAAAAACAGCATTTAATAAGAAGAAGAAACGTATAGAAAATATAGTTGAGAAGGCTTTTGAATTGAAAAAGAAGTTGTTTATTTTAGTAATCAATAGAATTCAATCACTAGATAAGCCAACCCATTTAATGAAGGCCAAAAGTAAGCGGAGAAGAGTAATTAACAGAACAAATTGTTCTGATGTTTTTTTGGGTGAATTGGAACACAGTTCAAGTTCTGAGTCTTTTTTTAATGAAGAGAGTTATTTTCAGAGTAATGATTTGTTGCATGCAGTTGACACTAGTGGTCCTGCTTATGAGGTCAGAAATGGTTGTCCTATTGAGAAAGAGAAAATTGTTCCTAGAAATGCAGAAGAGGTGTTAGCTGATGAAGTTTTAGGGTGACGTCCTAAAGCTCCAGTGTACACTTGGAATTGCAGTAGTATTTGTAGTGTACGGCAGGAATCTATTGATTTGTTACGCAATTTCTTACGTAACTATACTAAGAAAAGTGTTAAGCAAAAGATTAAGATGTTGCAAGGACTAGACCCTTGCACAGTGAGAGAAAATACTGGTTTGCAAGGTCATTCTCTTGCTTGTCTTTCTAAAAAAGTATGTTGAAGTGTTTTTCACCATTTCAGGATGTTAGCAGTACATCATACTCAAATGAAATGAGGAAATTAGTCAGAACATTGTATTATGCAAAAAGTCCAGCACTAATGTTAAAAAAGTTGAACAGTGCTATTTTGTGTGGATCTGCATTAGATGTAATGAACGTTTGTGAAGAAATTCAGGTTAGTTACTTTGGTCCTGAGGAAGACAGTGCAGAAACTGATACATTAATAGAAGGAAATGTGGAAGAGAATGTACAACATTCTAGTACAGAACATTTTGAGCAAGAAATTACGAAGTTTAAGGTGATTTCAGGTGAAAGGCCAAATTTTTCTTGTATTTGTTGTTGACAAACTCATTATAAAAATCAGACCAGGACTGTTGATCTGTATTTAAAAAGTAAAAAGGAAAATAATAATGAGTGGAAGGATTTTGCAACTTATTTGTTGGTAGAGAATTGTTTTGATTTGGGTTCTGATCAGCGTATTTGTAAATATTGTTATAACAAATTAGACGAGAACAAAATGACTGCTAGAGTTGTGCATAATAATCTTGAGTTGGTAAATATTCCTTCTGAACTGATGGATTTAAATACCTATGAGTCTATTCTAATTCAATGTGTGCATCCATTTCAGGCTATTGTTCGTATGGAGCCTAAGACAGGGAAATTGCCTCTTTCAGATTTATAGAGAGGATTAAAGGGAAGAGTTGTATAATTGCCTCTAGATTTAAAGAAAAATATTGAAACAATTGGTGTAGAAAATGTAGAAGATGAACCTCTAGTTATTCTTGTTAATGGCGTTCCTACTAAGAGTAAGAAAATCTGGCAAGAATTAGTGGATGTTAGGAAAGTGAAAAAGGCAACGTTGTATCTGGTAAATCATAATCAATACTATAAAAATGTGTATGTGGGAGAAGAAGAAATAACTGTAGAAGAAGATAGTGACTCGTCAACTCTACAAATTTAAAAAGTGGATGTGTCCAGATACCCAGAAGTTACTTCGAACGAGTGACTGCAGGAGCAGCATCGAGTCTTCCAGAGAGGAGCGCAACGTCTGCTAATAACGCCGCAAAAGCAGATCCACAGGCTGCGGCTCCACCCGTCATTGACAACGGAGATGGCCGGACTACAGATTTATGGAGACTGAGGCATAATAGTCGGAACACGGATATAAAGCGGCCCCTTCCTGCTCTTTGTTTGGAAATACAACTTTCTCATTGGAGCTTTTGATCCACGAACCAAGTGACAATCATGGTCTTGAGGAGAACCCCGGTAATTGGCGGGGTTTGAAACGCGTCGACCAACCTGGTCTCGGGTCACGAAAAATATTTCTATCTACAAACGGTTTTTGTGAATAGCAAGAGAAGTCCCTTCCCGACTTTTTGAACTTTGAAAAGAACTTTACTTTTTTTTTTAAAAAACGGGGTTGATTTTTTTCCATGTTATGTATTCACAATGGTATTGACACCGAGACCAAGATATATGTGTTTGTAAGTATGAATGTTGTTGTATGATTGTACGGCCAAGAGTGTCTGAATTGTCAATGTGTATTTGTTGTTCAAATCATTTGTTACTTTTTTGTATATAATATGTATATAGTATTTTTGTATTTCCATGCACGAAATAAGTGTCTTTGAAAAAATTTGAAGAATATTTAAAAAGAAGCATTAAAATTCATTTGTTGCAATTCATAAAGCAGGTTTTTATGTTACATTCATAATAACCATTTTTTTCAGATCTGGTGTCTACAATTCAGGTTCTCAGCACTGGCAATTGTGTTGTTCGATTATTTATGGTTTCCTTAGCAATCATCATCTTGTGGATGAACCCAGACACCCCATTCCATCTCTGGATGGGTCTGCATCTTTAATCAGAAGCCCTTATCATACTCCAGCCAAGCGTCCCCGGGAAACTGCTTCTGCGCATTGTGTATGTTGGCCTTGTAGAGCCAAAGGTCTGCAGCGCAGCGCGGGAATTTCTCCACTATTATGCAGGCCATGATCCTAAAGGCGTCTAACCAATTGTCAAAGCTCCTCTCTTTCCTTTCCATCCGCCTTTCTCTCCTATCTTCCCCTTTCTTATCACACGCCGTCAAGTCTAGCCCGTCAAGTTGAATCTCTAACAAAGTAAAAATGTCTATAAACTCCTTCTTCCAAATTCTCTCCTTGACTGACAGAGGTATCAAACTGGCTAGACCCGTGGCTATAGTTGTTAAGGACGCGGGGCCGGGGGAGGGCCGTGCATAGGGGTCTCGCGCCAGGGGGGGCGGGTGGCAGGCCGCCGACTGGGCTGCCCCAGCCTGTTACTGGTGACCCTAAGCCCCCCTGCCCTGTTGGAGCGCTCTGACCCCTCAGCTGCGCTTGCCGCACCCACCCGGGGTCTACCAAGTGCCATGGAAGGCCTGAACATTCCTCGTCCTCTTGGTCGCTGGTGCCCCCTTCCCCCTGCACGTTCTACCCCTGCAGGATGAGGGGTGTCATGGCTTTTATGCATTCTTGCACGATTGTGCCAATATGCTCACCGCTCGTTGCTACCGTCTCTATTCCTCATCCTGGCCCTTCCATCCTGGGCTTGCCTGCCGGCGTGGGGGCTTTCTTTCCTGGCTGCGTCTTCTTCGCTGCCGCTGCCTTCTCCTTCGGCTTCGCTGGTATTCTTCTCTGCCGCTTCTGCACTGGCTCCTCAGCTACTGCTGGCGGTCGTTTGCTCGGACCTCCTCCGGCGTCCATGCCCAGGTGCACCTGCAGCCATTCTGTTCCATGCACCTCGGAGGCCGCTCGGATCTGTTTCAACAGCTCCCCCAGCTCCCTCTTACTGGCCATGTTGCTGGGTGCTACCTCTTGTTTGGAAGTGCTCGGCTGCTCGGTGGAATCGCTCTTGGATAGCCTCTGGCCTGTTCCCGCTCGTTGTCGTCCCGGACTCGCACCCAAACACGGCCCGGCTCAGTCTTCTGCCTGGTATCGCCGTGGATGGTCTGGTTGCTCGGCAGCGCTACGCCTCCACCTCTGGTCATCTTCCTGGGCAAGATCCTTTCGCCGTGCTGCCGCTGTCCCCGGGTCCAAGATGCCAACTAGACCGGGGTGCGGTGTTCTTGTGCCCCCCGACTTAGCATCTCTGGCTAGCTGGCCTCCTTCCCCATTGGGGGATTTACCCCTCGCCCCAGCCCCATTGGCCGCTGAGCGAGGAGCCTACCTGGGGAGGCTAGCGGGGGCCGCAAGACTCAGACACAGACTTTCCCGCTTCTGGGGGCGCTGCCCCGAACCGGTTTCCTTCCAGGGGCCTGGCGAGGGTTAAGGGGCCAGCCCTCGAGCCCCCTGCGGGGGCAGCCTCTGCGAGTTTGTGCGGTCTAGTTTGTGAAGTAGAGGGCGATGGCGAGAGTGCGTCTATGAGTTCGATGAACTTTTGATGAGTGGGGTGCTGGATGTTGTGCTCGTCTGCACGTCATGTCCTTCAAAGACTCAGTCTAGTCTGTTTTTAATTACGCAAACTCACACCGTTTATTTAAGGTCTCCACATTGGATATGATGGCTTGGCAGAATAGGGCAGCAAGCAGAACTTTTAGTGTCCGCCATGGCCTTACACAGGTAAGTGGTCTGATAATATTGTCGATCGTTACAGTCAAAGGGGCAGCGTAAACCATGCGCCACAGTGCGACTTATTTACAACGTGACCCATCTAGGCAGATGCGTCACATTGTAAAGCCCTGCGCCACATGAAACCTGCATCAGGTTTCATGTGGGGGTTCTGTCGCAGGCTGGGCGTTCCCTCGCAGGAAAGCCACGTAAAACTGACGCAGTGAAATCTACAAGATTTCACGGAGTCAGTTTTACAACGCTGCAGCGTCAAATCCTTACATCTGCTTGAAGCAGGCATAAGGAATGAGGCACCATGTTGAGTATGGGCGGCCCCTGTGCATTGCACAGTTGCGTCGTGACTCCATCTGCCCCTCCTTGCACCATGGTGCGCCGCATTGTAAATGCAATGCATCTGTGGTGGCGCAAGGGGGGGATTACGTGACGCATCTGTTCTGGCGCATCCCTGCTGATTTGCAGAGATGCGCCAGAAGACGTAAATATGCCCCTAAGTTTATAAATTGGTGAGATACTAGTGCAGACCATATGGTACCTTTGATTTAGTCAAGGGGTACTATGAATATTACTGCCATTTTTAAGGTTTTCTCAAAATATTTGATGGTCGGAGGAATTTGAATCTAAACGCAGAGTCAACATGCTGTGACTATGGTTGCATGCATGTGATTGCTTGCAGTGAATGAGGGGCATATTTACCTGCGCACAGTGCTACTGTTTTGTAAATGGGGTTCTTAAAATTGAAAAAACTGTGTGTCTGTTTTATTCCAGCATTAGATGTGAGGCATAACACATGTGCTTCCTTGAACTGGATTACTGAGTGGAGCATTTGGCTAACGACGTATACAATTAGTTGAGGTATGAGGAGGCTTATATTATGTTGTATGTTTACACAGGCACATTTGAGTTGCTTTTAACGCATTTATTTTATCTGTGATGCTTAGCATCAAGATACGATTAGGCACCTAATGCATGGGCTTGTCTCACACGATCCTGTGGTCTACTGCATTCACTGGGAATGCTTGTGTGTATGCTTTATCACGTTTGGTGAAATGCGTATGTGATTTGTATGGTCTTCTGTACGTTTTCGTTTTCTATTCACTATGCTTATATGGTACTTCACAAATTGTGTATTTCTGAACCTACTGATGTAACCCAACGATATAGGTATTTGTTTGCTGTGTGAGTTTACTTGCGGGTTTGCTATATACGTGGAGGCACTGTCCTTGATTAATTAATATTCATTTCTAGATTTAAACCTACTTTTATGCGAAATATTGCACAGAAGAACGTGTCATTTGTGGGGACTAGCCAGCCCTAGCACTGTCAGTTACAGTTACAAAATCACATTCAATATGTCTCTCTCTTTATCTGCATCTACTCCATACAAGGGTTCATGTTATAGGGACATTCATTTAAAATATTACAGTGAATCCATTTTGCATCTTTCGCCAAAAGGTAACATTTTGGTAATACATGACCAAAAAAGGCCTGACCAAGTATGAGTATACTTGATAAACCCTCAGGGTGTATGTTGGCTGCCATCATTTTGTACATGAACTAGGGACACAGTGATATGTCTTTCGAAGTACATTTATGTTCTTTTTGTGTGAATTCTTTACTCTGAGCAGAAAATCAATACTTGCACCATAAATGTATCATATACACTGTGGGTGTGCGTAAATGTTTTTTTTAAAAGTCTCGCACTAATTGTAAAGATAATTTGTTAGTGAGCATTGGAGAAAGTATAACATGGAATCTTTTCCTTTTATTTATGAGAATTTTTGAAGCAAATATTCTTCCAGTGTAACAGCTATTTTGTTTACATGCATATAGAGATTTTAGACTATGACGACACTATTTTTATGTGTGTGTTTCTATGTGGGTATGTTATTTCTATGTGTTTTTTCAAAAATGTTGATAGTTGTGTCTTGTCATTTTTACAGCCCAGAAGAAGCCCGAAGTGTGGACGAAATGCGTTGGCTGTACAGAAGTGTTCGTGTTTTTTGCCAAGAAATGAATAAAAGAAGTAAAAAATATAAAAAGAACAAATGCCTCTCGCATCGTGATTACGTTGTGTACTGGAGTATTTACAACACTGATCGAACATCTCTTTTCATATGCCTCTCTAATTTCTTTCTATATATTGTTATATAAAAATGTATTTAATACAAAGATAGAAAAAAATTAATACATAGGGCCTGGTTACGATGACGATCGAAAAGAACCCGACTGTTAGTCGGAAGCTTTTCCACTGACATGGTAGGCTTAAGGTCTGACTGCCATAATATGATGACGGTGATCAAACCGGACGGAGAATCTGACGCCGTTCCTGCCCGCTGAAGGAACCAGTTGGAAAGCTCTCATAATCCCTTAAGGACAGCGTTTTTGCTGTCGGGATTATGATGTTGGTTTCTGGCAGCCAATCCACGTCGGCCTTTCTGACACGGATTGACTGTCGGAAACTGACTTTGAGGGCTCCTACACTCCAGGCCCTCCGCATTTCACCCTGCGGGCACCTATGGTCCTCCGAAACATCCCTGCACTGTGTGACATGCACAGTGAGGTACCTGCCACATGGTGCAGGGATGTTTGAAAACTTCCATTTTTCAATAGTAGCTTGTGCTGCCAGCTGTGTCAGCCAGCTGCACAAGCTCCAACTGAAAAATGGAAGTTTGCAACTGCACCATGCGGGGTCGCATCCTAAATGTGCGGTCAGTGCCGCTGACCTATGGTCGGGCAGTTCCTGCCATGAAACGGTGTCGGTTGGAGGCAACTCCAAGCGACATTGTAATGAGGGCCAAATTATTTTTAAAATTAATTTACAGCAAAATTGAATTCACTTCCATCCCAACAACCTGAAAAAAACACTAACACCCAATCAAAAAATAATGAATAAAACATCTGTAAATGAAAATATTTCTTAAGTAAAAATAATAAAGCTGAAACAAATAAAAAATACATGCACAATAATTTAAATATACAAGAAAAATGTTTAAAAAGTAAACTATTATTAATACACGTAAATAATTATCTATTAAAATATTTATTAAGATGAGCAACTAATTACAAAAATATAACTTCAATAACAGTCCACACTATTCCCCTGGAAACCCAACAACCCACAAGAAGAACATATATTACTAACAAATGTAGAAAAATGTAATATATATGTTATCATTTACAAACTACAAATGAAACCTAGCTAAATAAAATAACAATTAAAACATTGAACATGTATCAAATAATCAATGAAATACTTAATTTACAATACAAAATAATTACCATATAAATTCAATGAATTGTAATTTCAATAACTTCACCCCAATTTCATTAACTTCATCTCAAAAACTCAACGGCCTGCTACTATAATATAAATTACTAACATAAATTCAAAAAATAATATATACATATATTAAAATTAACAAATTAAACTTAAATAATCAAAATAGCAATTAAACGATGTTCATAGTTATTAAGCAATAAAATATACATTTAACATTAACAAATTAACATTAGAATTTAAATAATAATATAATTGTATAAATGTTCCATCATGTTCCCCTACAAACCCTTCTACATTATAAATTAGTAATTAAATAAAAAATAAATTCCATATTAAAAATTACAAACTTTATTTTTAAAATGCAATAATTATGTTAACGGTGAATACACCTTAATTTGATATTCTTCCTAATATATATTAAATGAATAAAAAACGATTATAACTGTATTAAAGTGAATGTAATTAAATACAACTATGGGCCTCATTACGATGTCGGTCGGAAAGCAATCCAACCGACTCCTTGTCGGAATCGGTTCCGACTGACTCGGGTTCGGTGAGTTCGACCGACCGATTCCGATGTTTCCATACACCGCTCAGTCGGACTTCCATTGACTTCAACAGGAGCCTGTGTTCTGACCGATAACTCAGGCTCCCATTGCAAAAAGGGGTGGCTGCGTAAAACCTTGCACCCTGTTTCAGGTACCCCATAATGCCTAACGCAATATCCATGGTTGTAAAGAGGGGTCCATTGGGTAGCTCCACTGGCCCCAACTGAAGGCCTACGGGTGATGGGGGCCTGCTATGGGCTCTCAAAGTCAGTTTCCGACACCTTTCCCTGTCAGATAAACTGTTTTGGAAAGGCTATCCGAATCAAATATCATAATCGCTTGCTCGGAAATGCGGTCCGTAGCGCTGTACGATTCGGCTCCGACTGACTCGGAGTAAACCGAATGCCGGTCAGAATCGAGTCAGAAAGACTGAACAGTTACTTTCAATCATAATCGGTTGTTCAGAAATGTTTCTGAATTAGTTGAAAACATGGGTTCCGACACGGGATAGGAAAATCCGAAAGCCGTTCGGAGCCTTTCCCACTGATATCGTAATGAGGCCCTATAGTCTTTATAATTATATTTTATATCAAAAATAAATTATATTCTTACTTTCAATATTATGGCAGTTACTATGGACCTTGTGTGGAGATTTTAGGAATAGTGATAACCTAATTGTGATTCTTTGGAAATCTCAATCAGTAAAACGGTATTTCTAATATATATTACTCCTTGAGTTTCATGTAGCGATCCCTACTGGGTTGCAAATTGACCCACCTCATGAACAATAATGAGGTATGTCACAGTTTGCAACCCATTAGGTACTGCAGTCATCACAAGGATGGTGGCGTGCTGGGGTCAGCAGAGCTCCATGTCAGTGATTGCTTTTTAATGCAGCAATCTTTTTTTTTATGCAGCCCATTTTTATTAAAGGAAAATGAGATGCATGACAAAAAATAAAATGAAACATTCAAGTTTCATTTTTGAAGACTAGAGGGACCATTGATAAAAAAAGGAATTTGGTAGTAGTGTTCCCTAGGAGGGAGTAACCGCACATTCAAATAATTATCAAGAGAGAAGTTAATTGGGGCACATGATTTAAACAATAACTGGAAATACAGTAGGAGTGCTAGGGAGACCACTGTCACTCACTACCAAGGGTGACTTGAGCAGATCTGAAAGACCTGCAGGAGCAGAAATACAATGAGGGTCTATTCAGCACCATCCTTAAAGTAATATTAGAAATGACCTGTTGGTCACAACAGTTATTCCACCAATATAGTCATAATGTATGCGTGTTTCAACAGAAAAATTCTTCTTGAGACAGGATGATGGTTTTCTTTTTATTCACAATCGTCAAAGAAACAACCAGCCAACACGTTTTTCGTCTGTACAAAGTCCGTACCAGGACTTTCTCAAGGCTAAACAATGGGGATATCGGACATGACATATAAAGATGTGGTATGGCAACCTCAAAGGAAGGGTCAATCACTGCGCATTGTGTGTGGAGGGGTGGGTACGAAAATGTATGTCGGCCCCAACCCGAACTCAAGAACCTGGAGCAGAATTCACAGATGCCGTCGGAAGAGTATAACTCATGGCAAAGATTGAAAACAATAATCACAGAAAACAACTTCCAGATGATGTCGGAGGAGTGTACCTCTAAGTAGTGGTCGAATGGAGTGATCACGGTGTGTTTCCGCTAATAGTGGGGGTAGTAATGATGTGAAGACCAGAGCTAGGGCATCTGTGGTCCTTAAAATGCCCAAACGATAACGTGAAGGATAGACAGCTCAATAATAATAGTTGTAACAGTTGTGTCACTCTTCGAAAATTACATCCGCATTCTGGAGTGTTTGCATCATGTACGCATGATAACGCTAACTAGAGGGACCACTGTTTGCTCCTGAAAAATATTTCAATATTCAACATTTCAAAAAAGTTTCAACATTCACAAAGGGTAAGAGATCCCCCTTGGGATCTCTTCCTATTTGCAAATGTTTACCACCACCCTTAAGGTGTTTGTAAAAAATGATTGTTTTGCAACTGTAATTCAGTCACAAAACATTCATACATAGCAATTAAATTGTGTATTTTTAAGGGATGCCATAATCATGCCCCTTTGAAATACTAAATAGGTAAACACAAATTGCAATTCAGTAACATGTTGCTGATTCGCAATTTGGGGTTGATTACGTTGTCTAGGTCGGCGGTTCCGCATGACTTATTATGATGCTATCGAACATGGCTCGGTCGGACTCCCATTGACTTCTATAGGAGCATGTGTTCCCACCAACAATACTGGCTCCTATGGGGAAGAGCCATGGTGCCTGCCACAAATGGTATGGTTTAAAAGGGGGATCCCTTGGCTAACTCCAAGGCCCCCAACCCGAGGCCTCAGTATCCGACAGCCTTTTTGTGTCGAACAGTACGACTCTGAACGGCTGTTGGAATCCGACAGCGTAATTGGTCGGTCGGAAACGCTGTCTGTAGAGCTGTACAATTCAGCTCAGACCAACACAGATTCTCCAAGAGCCGGTTGGAACCAATTTGAAATGACCGAATGGTTTCCCTTCCGACTGCGAACAGCGTAATCAAATAGTGGGAATTGAATCTGACTGAGACTTTTGGATAGGTTCTGCCACAGTCTAGGAGAATCTGACTGTCGGTTGGAGGATTTCTGCATGACATCGTAATCAGCCCCTTTGTGTTTTAAACATATTAAAAAGCATTTTTCTGTTTCTGCAAAAAAATCTTTTGTACATATGGCCTTGTATTTTTGAGAGAATATTCATGACACACCAACTTTAGGATCCAATATTTGGATCATTCACCCGCATGGAAACAGGAATTTTGTTCTGCTAGGTCAACTACATTCCTATAGATGCGGTAGACCTATTATGTACCTATGCACTGCCAACAAACCACGCTTCTCACTTTCGGTCTTATTGGCAACAACTACCATTCACTGAATATTGATAATACTGCACTATGCACCTGTCAACTAGAAAGTCGATGCAGCCATACCCTAGCACACATGATGCATGTAAGCATTATTGGGATACTCTTGCAACACTTAATTTGCGTGTGTAAGACTACCTACATTCATCAAGTGAGTCAGCTGAGGGCAAGAGACCTGCTATAAGACTACCTTACACTCCACTACATTGTCCTATTTGAAGGATCCAAGTGTACCTGCTGAAGGCAAGGAACCTGCTCAAGGTCTTCCTCACTTTCGTCTACTTTGACATCATCTGAGGGAGCCAAGTGAACCTGCTGAAGACAAGGGACCTGCTGAAGGTCTTTCTCACTCTCTTCTACTCTGTCATCATCTGAAGGCGCCAAACAAATTTGCTGAAGGTAAGGGACCTGCTATAGGTCTACCTTGCCTTTCACTACATTGTCATCAAGAGAGGATTCTAATCCTGGATGAACATGGGCATTCCTTGCTAGGTTCCCAACAAGGACTTCACAATAACTGCAGTTGTTGCAACACACATTTTTTTAACAGCGTTTTATATAGAGCGAACTAGACCTGACATATCGGGTATCAGAGCGCTTTACATGAGCACCAGTTTCCCATGTCCCCGATGTGATTATCACTCAAGGAGAGATCTAATCACCCAGAGGAACTATGACTAGCATAAAGGAGAGCATAAGCAGTTATCATTTTTAGGGCAGCACATTGAGTAATAAGATTACTCTAAGGTCTCCTGGTTGTTTTCTCTTTGTGCACAGGCAGGTGTGGCCACACGCTTCACAGTGACTTTGGCCTCCACAGCATGTTACACAAACCACACACATCCACATCAATATGCATCAAGAACAGGGGACGTGCTTAATGGGCTGGACAAGCCTGCAACATTTGTTTGCTTGTGGCTGGGCAGGAACTTGGTCCACAAGCAATCACTTCACTTGGGAGGTGGAGCCAACCCTTCCTGATGCCTCTAATCTCTTGGCTTTATGATTTGGAACTTTTCACTGGAAGGTGCTGTGCTCTTTCATTTTAGAGACACAGAAAGCTTGATTATTAACTTTTAGATACATAGCTTCTTGTCTGAGTGTTTTCTATTCTTTCAGTCCTCCAAGTACGCTAATTAATTGTTTAAAGATGGGAAAGCAAAAAAATCCTCCTGATGTAGTTCCCACCTCAACCACATTGGATGGGTTCCTATGGCGTGCAGTGAGCGCTATTAGTAAGGAAATTGAATTAACTGAAAGGAGAATGTCCTTACCATCGTCCTCACCCCATATAGATCTCATAAAGGATGTGGTGAATGAAGTTGAAGAAGAATGACAGGACTCTATGTTATCAGTTCCACTTTTACCTAAGGTGGTAATTTACAACCCCACAACAAACTCAAAGTGTAGGAGAAGATTTAACACCACATCTGAAAGGGCAAAAACAAAAGCGAATGGAAAAACAACAAAATTAAAAAACGGCGTACAGTTACGAAGAAGGGTCAACAATTTAAGGGCCTTAGGCATTTTATGTTCGCATCGCTCAGTTAATGACTTACGCATAAAAACCTGTTTATACCCATTTGGAAAAGGCTGAGGCACAGTTACAAACTTTAGAGGGTTTTATGAAGTAGGGGAATGATTTATCCTTATTAAGGGTGGTTTCTGCACAAATTGCTACCATTAGTAACCAAGGATACATCATGTCTACCTTATCACAAGCAACTATAGATCTTGCAATCAATCAGCTGGGATTTGTAAAGCGCACTACATACCCGCTAGGGTCTCAAGGTGCTAGGGGGGGGAGCTGCAGCTAGTGGTCGAAGAGCCAGGTCTTGAGAAGTCTTCTAAAGGCCGTGAGGTCTGCAGTCTGACGTAGGTGGAGGGGGAGGGCGTTCCAGGTCTTGGCGGCGCGGTGGGAGAAGGATCTACCCCGGGAAGTGGTTCTGTGGATGCGCGGGGCGGCGGCCAGGGACAGGTCGGAGGAGCGGAGTTTCCTGTTGGGTGCGTAGAAGGAGAGTCTGTTGTTGAGGTAGGCTGGGCCGGTCCTGTGGAGTGCTTTGTGTGCGTGGATCATGAGCTTGAATGTGATTCTTTTGTCGACGGGGAGCCAGTGCAGGTCTTCCAGGTGCGGGGCGATGTGGTCCCGGCGTGGGGCGTCTAGGATCAGGCGTGCAGAGGTGTTCTGGATTCTTTGGAGTCTGTTGATGAGTTTGGATGGGGCTCTGGCGTATAGGGCATTTCCGTAGTCAAGTCGGCTGCTGACGAGGGAGTGGGTGACGGTTTTTCATGTGTCTGCTGGGATCCATCGGTAGATCTTGCGGAGCACAGAGAGTTAAACTGCCCCGGTACTGTTAAGAGTCAGGATGCTCAAAATGTTTGAGGTGCTGAAAATATAGTCCTTTTATTTCCCTCTGGCAATTGCTCTTGAATACCCTTCTATGATAATAACACAACGGGAGCCAATAAATGTTCTACTCCCCCACAGGTTAATTCGGCTGACACATGGCTCCTCTGAACACTTACACCTACAGCCTGATAGTACACCATATACACTGATTCTCAATGTAGTCCCTCCATTATCAGTAGAGTCGAATGAGACTTGTCAGAAACTCATTAACAAAGCAGCATATTTGTGCTCGAGAAATGTTAATTCGTCTTGACGAAATTCTGATGGCCCACAGAGTCTATTGGGTTGTCCCTACTTTGAAATCGGTGGAGTGTAATTGTGTTGTTTCAAATTTTAGAAATCCCGGTTGTGTATGGTTTTTACTATCACGTTTAAGTTCTTTGGGTCCACATTCAGAAAACATCAAGGCATGTCCATTAGTTTTTTTTTATCCTCTCCCTCCTTTCCATACTAATAGATTTAGGCTAAGTGGTATTTCGAGAGTCTCACCAAGAAGGGCTCTGTTGGCAACTTTTGCTCATTCAAATAGATTTAAAAGTGTTAAACGGGTTTAGAGGATGTTGATTGATGCTTGAAGTTGCCCCCCCCCCCCCCTGAAGAATAGCCATTGTGGGGTTAAAAGAGCTAAGTGTGTCATCTGGTCCTCGGAGGCTTGTTTCCGGTCCAGGGAAGACATGGCTTGGCAGTTCGGGCTGGAATGTTCCCATGAGGCACAGGGTCAGACTGATTTGCATATAGCCATGTCTGAACTGGGGTGGCAGAGTGGGCTAAAGAACGGTGATGGATTATACCCAGATCTTTTGACTGGGTGTGAGTGTTTGATTGATTCAGATGCTCCGTCCATCCACCCCCTTTTGTACTGCTTTTGGCCGCCATAAGTGTGGCAGAGTATGCTCAGACGTGAGTCCCTTGCTCACTTTGCCACTGGATTCAAGCAAGCCGGGCTGAGGACGGCTGGAATGCCAGAAACCGATCCTCAGAGGCTTGTTTCCGGTCCAGGGAAGACATGGCTTGGCAGTTCGGGCTGGACTGTTCCCATGAGGTACAGGGTCAGACTGATTTGCATATAGCTATGTCTGAACTGGGGTGGCAGAGTGGGCTAAAGAACGGTGATGGATTATACCCAGATCTTTTGACTGGGTGTGAGTGTTTGATTGATTCAGATGCTCCGTCCATCACCACCCCCTTTTGTACTGCTTTTGGCCGGCATAAGTGTGGCAGGGTATGCTCAGACGTGAGTCCCTTGCTCACTTTGCCACTGGATTCAAGCAAGCCGGGCTGAGGACGGCTGGAATGCCAGAAACCGGTCCTCGGAGGCTTGTTTCCGGTCCAGGGAAGACATGGCTTGGCAGTTCGGGCTGGACTGTTCCCATGAGGCACAGGGTCAGACTGATTTGCATATAGCCATATCTGAACTGGGGTGGCAGAGTGGGCTAAAGAACGGTGATGGATTATACCCAGATCTTTTGACTGGGTGTGAGTGTTTGATTGATTCAGATGCTCCGTCCATCACCACCCCCTTTTGTACTGCTTTTGGCCGCCATAAGTGTGGCAGGGTATGCTCAGACGTGAGTCCCTTGCTCACTTTGCCACTGGATTCAAGCAAGCCGGGCTGAGGACGGCTGGAATGCCAGAAACCGGTCCTCGGAGGCTTGTTTCCGGTCCAGGGAAGACATGGCTTGGCAGTTCGGGCTGGACTGTTCCCATGAGGCACAGGGTCAGACTGATTTGCATATAGCCATATCTGAACTGGGGTGGCAGAGTGGGCTAAAGAACGGTGATGGATTATACCCAGATCTTTTGACTGGGTGTGAGTGTTTGATTGATTCAGATGCTCCGTCCATCACCACCCCCTTTTGTACTGCTTTTGGCCGCCATAAGTGTGGCAGGGTATGCTCAGACGTGAGTCCCTTGCTCACTTTGCCACTGGATTCAAGCAAGCCGGGCTGAGGACGGCTGGAATGCCAGAAACCGGTCCTCGAAGGCTTGTTTCCGGTCCAGGGAAGACATGGCTTGGCAGTTCGGGCCCGAATGTTCCCATGAGGCACAGGGTCAGACTGATTTGCATATAGCCATGTCTGAACTGGGGTGGCAGAGTGGGCTAAAGAACGGTGATGGATTATACCTAGATCTTTTGACTGGGTGTGAGTGTTTGATTGATTCAGATGCTCCGTCCATCATCACCCCCTTTTGTACTAGTGATTGTTAAAAAGCACATAGAGAACTTAAAGGTGCTTTACAGATGACTCCCTGTGATAAAATGTTAGTTAAGTCTCTTAGGAGGAATTATCAGGCCATGATTGACCAGGGAAAACAGGAGTTGAGGTCAGAGGCATGGATGGACCTGGTTGCAGCAGGGTCCCTTAAGGGCATGAGGAATTTTTGTGAGGTTGTCAACCATCTGGTTTTTGCAGAAACTGCCTCTCAAAAATTGAATCAGTGATACTAGGGTAAGCTTGGGAGGCTCCCTTTCATCACATATTTAATCCTTCAAATGATATACAAGTTTAGGAAATCTGTAGGGACTGTAAAAGTTGGTCCAATGGCCCTTTTTAGTGAGGGTATTCTAATAAAAGGGGTGGAAATGCTATCACTCAGGGTATCTGCCTTAAAGCTCCTGGTCTGAATGGGGTGCCCCTGGATCTGTTTAAGGGGAATATCAGTCTCTGGGCCCCATTGTTAACAAATGTTATTAGAGCTGCTATTTTTGGTGCCCTGCCTGGCTCTTGGAGTGAGGCGATAGTGGGTCCGGTTTTCAAAAAGGGGGGCAAAAATGATCCAGCCTGCTAAAGACCTATATCATTGATTGACTCTACCATATTGGTCCTCGGAAGAGTCCTCCTAGCCAGCTTAGAAGAATGGGCAGCCGTCAACCATATATTCTCAAGGGTTCAGTTCAGTTTTCAGCGAGGTTTAGGCACCACAGAGCAATGCCTCAATGTATCCCTGATTCCAAGTAAGCACACTAGGTCCATGAAGAGCTCTTTACATCTTACCTTCATGAACCTATCAAGTGCTATTGATACTGTCAATCGGGACAAATTGTGGGTTGTGATGGGCAATATTGGAGTGGAGGAACCACTTGCCACCTTATTACGTAGGTTACCCTCTGAGTCAAGCTCTATACCATCAATGAAAGTTGTTTCACCAGGCTGTATTCTGTTCCTTTTTTTATCTTTTGCTTATACAAATGGTTTGGTGACCCATTTGTTGAAGGAAAAACGTGATTATCCCAAAGTTGAAAGTGAAATTATCCCTACATTACTATATGCGGATGATGGTAGCTAGGATAGCAAACACCTCACAGAAATCACAAAATCATATATTTTACTGTGTGGTTCTAAGAGAACTAAGTCTAAAGTATAGTGGTTGAGAAAGTTTGAAGCTCTTCTTATTTGGGTATTGGTTTTAATTGCCAGCCTTCTTGGGATCCTTTAGTGGCACCAAGAACTATGCAGCTTACCAGAGCTAAGGAGGCTCTTTTTCGTGTTGCTGCCCATTTGGGTCAGAAACCTGTCAAAGAAATCATTACCCTATATAAAGCAAAATGTTTTACTATTGCAGGAGTTTGGGGCTATAGTAAGTGCATCACGTTCCAGGTAGTAGAGAATAATTTTATACAAAGGCTTCTATTAGTACCCAAAGGTTCAGCTACATCATTTTGGCATCATGAATTGGGCTTAGGACATATTGAAGATAGACTTTGTTCGACTCCCTTATTATTATGGTTAAAGATTTGGCTTACTCAAGAACTAGAATTTACCAGGTCTATCATATCAGATTGTCTTCTGTTATCTAATATTGATTCCATTCCCTGGTTCAGTTATCTTAAACGTACATTTCAGGAATTGGATTAGGCTGACTATTATTTTAACCCTTCTAATTTGCCCCAACAAGCAAAACGTATTATTTTTTATTTATTTTTTTTGTCTTCATATTGCCACCTTCGTTTTGTTTTTATGATGATATCCAATGGTGTACAAGCAGAGTGCTGTCTCAGATTGTTGATATCTGGCAGGGCTTAACTTGACCAACGATGCTCTACCCTCAGCTCTTCCAACTTCAACCAATTGTAAACATCAAACAAAAAACCAGTGAAAGGTGGAGAATCTTGCCACAATCGTGTCACGCCCCAGATTGAATTTTAGTGGCGTAATCATAGGACCCGGGAAAAAAAAACCCAGATACTCAGTGTGCCCATACCAATAATTGCCAGAACGTTCTTTTATTCTAATTGCCAGCCCTACCCAGATCTAGCTTGGAGACTGCCAATGTAGAAGTAAACCAATCTTCAATTGTGGGGGGCAAAGAGTCTTTCCATCTCCTGCATATCTCCCTTCTGGCCAACAATATAGAATAGAAAACTAGCTTCTTCTCCAGACTCTGAACACCATCCAATATACCAAAGATGACAAGTGGAAGATCAATGACGATGTTCAGGTTCAGGGACGATGACGAGTTTTACTTACAGCTTCCCAAAATGTGGACAGAGTGGGACACTCAAAAAACATATGGCAGTCAGAGGCGGCCGCCAAGCCACACTTAGGCATCCCACCATGCTCCCTGGAGAAAACTTTGAAAGCCTTAGAGGGGAATAGTAGGCTCTATGCATGGAAGAAAATTTGATTTCTTCGGAGCCAAGATAGTTTCACAACATCCCACAACATTCCACAAGATGAAGTCCAAAGCTCTTGCAAGTTACTATCCACCATAGAGGAAGACCAAAGCTCATCAGGGAGTGAAAAAACACCATCTCTTTCCTCTATGATCAGTTTGTACCATGTTGAGATTTCTTTTTTGGCAGAGGATTTATTGACCAAAAGGGATATTGACTGGCTATGCCCACCTGGGGGGGAATTTGTTTCCACGTGTTGGCCTGAAGGTGTATGTATGGGACCAACTAGATATTTGAATGTACTTAAATCTAGCGAAGTTAGGGCCAATTATGTTTCTCAGGTATTCCCATGAAAATAATTCACCCTCCAAAAATAGATCACCCCATACAGCCAACCCAGCATCCTTGATCGGGGCCGCAAGACAGTCAAAACGTATTATTAAAGCTGGATATGGCAATACAGCGAATGCAAAGTATTTACAGCTGCTGAATCAACAGTGCTCTTTAAGACATTTGACTGTGGGTGAGTTACTTACTGAACCTCAACTTTATCTCATTTCTTTTAATAATCTACAATACAAATGTTATCTGACTAGATTGCACTTGACTTTAGTTCATTTTCTGGTTGCGTTCCCGCAGTAATGTGGCTGGGCAAATAATCTTCCATTGTGCCCATGCAATAACATGGCTAAACAAAGCACTCTGTACTTTATCTTGTTTTGTGCCCTGTATAAAAAAGAGAGAGATTTATGTTACCTCTATTGAGGGTTCATCTCCCTGCTTCTAATACAGAAGGATTTAGGTTTCGTCTTTCCTTGGATTCTGCTGACACTTTTTACTGTGTTCTCAATTTGATTAGAGGAGCAATCGCAATTAAAAAGAGGTATGGACAATTAGGAGAGTTTGTACCTTAAAGCTTCATAACCATTCATGCTCATGATGGAATGGTTCCTTCATGGGCACCAGTGCTTCTGTGCTCATGACGCAACCATTCCTCAAGTGCACACTTGCACAAAATCCTACTGAGGGATTTCCTTTTTTCTTTTATGCCTTGGAAAGTAGGAAAGCACTTCTCCAACCTCCCGAGGCATTTTTTGGGTTAGCTTTGTAATGACGATCGGGCGCGGACATCATTACACTGAGCTGACGTCATTACACAAAAAATGAAACTGAAACTTAGTTTCAGTTTCACAGTTTCAGTGCTCATGGGGCTATCTCATTCTCCAGACCACTGAAACACACTGGAGAGGTATCAATGGAAAGGGGAGAATCTTACCTTTCTAATGGTACCCCTCCCTAGTGGATCCCACAGTAGGGTGATCCCCAAGCAGGGACCTACCCATGAGACACCAGGGAGAGGCGGTCCCTTGGGCTAAGGCCTTTGATCCCCCAATTTCCAAATTGGGTGCATTCAGTCTTTCTGCCCACCCGCCCTTGTGGGCAAGTGACCCAGTAGCCCTCAATCTGCACCCCAGGGGGGCAGAAAAGCACCCAGGATAATTTTTTTGTAGTACAGGGGTGGGGACTGCCCAGAACGGGCATGACAATGCCCTTACCTTCGCCTCCCAAAAAATACCAAAGTATTTCTGCCCCTCTCGCTAGGCAGATGGGGGTAATAACCACTGATCTTCCCCCCGGGGGACAGAAAGCCCATTGGGCACCAGGGATTTGTTTTTGTTGTTATACATAGGGGCGGGGGATGCCCAGAATGGTCATGCCAATGCGTCCACCCCAAATATATTTGCTACATTCTTTCTGCCCTCTTGGAGGTATATGGGGTAATAGCCCTCTATCTGCCCCCCCCCCAAAGGCCAGAAAGCTCACTAGGTACCGGGGATTATTATTATTTTCAACGTTCAGGGCTGGGAGCTGCCCAAAATGGGCAGGCCAATGCCCCCACCCCTCCCAAAAAATGCCATGAGGAAGATGGGGGCAGTAGCCCCTCATCTGCCCCATGGGGGGCAGAAAGCCCACTAGGCACCAGGGATTATTATTATTTTTATACGTAGGGGTGGGGGCTGCCCAGAATTGGCATGCCTATGGCCTTACCCCCCAAAAAAAATTCAACAGTCTTTCTGCCCTCCTGGAAGGCAGATGGGGCAATAGCCCCTTATCTGCCCCAGGGGGGGCAAAAAAACACCAGGCAACAGGATTTTTTTCTAAGTTCAGGGGTAGGGGCTGGCCAGAATGGGCATACTTATGCCCCCAACCCCCAAAATGTCCACAGTCTTTTGCCCCCTTTGGGGGAATATCGGAACAATAGCCACTGATATCGCCCTCATGACAGCAGAAAGCCCACTAGGCAGTGACTTGTTTTTTAGCAATGCGCCCAGCTGTGGATTGTGGGCCCTAGAACAGCCGGCACCTAGGGAAACCTAGAAAACCTGTAGATTTTTTAAAAGTAGACACCAAGGGGAATCCAGGATGGGGTGACTTGCGAGCCTCTCGCCAGGTTCTGTTACCCAGAATCCTTTGCAAACCTCAAACAGTGAAAAAAAACTATTCCTCACATTTATGTGATGGAAAGTTCTGGAATCTATGAGGAGCAACAAACTTCCACAAACCCAGCATTCCCCCAAGTCTCCTAATAAAAATGGTACCTCACTTGTGTGCGTAGGCCGATCGCCAGCGACAGGAAACGTCCCAAAATGCAGCATGAACACATCACATTTTTCCACTGAAACCTGGCCTTTTTTTTTGCAATGTGACTAGCTGTGGATTTTGGACCCTAACTCATCCGAAACCTAGGGAGACCTAGTAAACATGTACTTTTTTGCAAACTAGACTCACAGGAAAAGCCAGGATGGGGTGACTAGTGTGGCTCTTACCAGGTTCTGTTATCCAGAATCCCTTGCAAACCTCAAACTTTGTCAAAACAAAACTCATTTACCACGCATTTCTGTGATGGAAAGTTCTGGAATCTGTGTGGATCCACACACTAGCACCCACCCAGCATTTCCTAACGTCTCCCAAAAAAAATGGTACCTCACTTGTGTGGGTAGGTTTAGTACCTGCAACAGGAAACTGCCCAAAACACCATGTGGACATATCACATTTTTCCAGTGAAAACTGAACCTTTTTTCCTAATGTGCCTAGTTGTGAATTTTGGACCTGGCTCTGTCAGCACTTAAGGAAAACTAGAAAACCTATAGATTTTTTAAAACAAGACACCCAGCGGGAAATGGGTGTGGTGACTTGTGTGGCTCTCACCAGGTTCTGATACCCAGAAGAATCCCTTGTAAACCTCAAACATTGTAAAAAAAACACATTCTCCTCACATTTCTGTGAAGGAAAGTTCTAGAATCTGCATGGATCCACAAACTTTCACACACCTAGCATTCCAAAAAGTTTCCTGATAAAAATGGTACCTCACTTGTGTGGGTCGGCCTGGTACCTGCAACAGGAAACGACCAAAAATGCAATGTGGACATATGACATTTTTCCAGTGAAAATTGAACCTTTTTTCCTAATGTGCCTAGCTGTTAAATTTAGACCTAGCTCTGCCAGCACCTAAGGAAACAAGACAGCCGGGGAAATCCAGGATGTGGCGACTTGTGTGGCTCGCACCAGGTTCTGTTAACCAGAATCCCTTGCAAACTTCAAACTTTGTAAAGAAAACAAACATTTTCCTCACATTTCTGTGATGGAAAGTTCTGGAATCTGCACGGATCAACAAACTTCCACCCACGCAGGATTCCCCCAGGTCTGTGGCTTGCATGGATTGCCCAATGTTTTCTTACCCAGAATCCTCTTTAGCTTAAAAAAAAAACATTTTCCTTACATATGTGGGGTCACCGCTCCAGCAAAAATGTCCTAGGAAAACATTGGTCAATCCACAATGGCCATACCTCCCAGAACTCCCATGGGATGTCTAGTTTTGAGAAATGTCTGGGTTTGGTAGGTTTTACTAGATGGCCGTTGAGCGTGGAAGAAAAAACGCAGGTGTCCCCCTTTGCAAATGCCGGTTATTTTTAGGGCTGGGCGTAGTTCGCGAAGTAGCGCTACGCGTAGCTACACGAAGTGCACTTCGCACTACGTGAACTACGCGTAGCACTACGCGAACTGCGTAGTACCCTGTTCGCACTGTTCAAGATGCCGTTTTCAATGATTGCACAGTGCGGACAAGCATCGGCACTGTGCAGTCATTGAAAACGGCATCTTGCACAGTGCAAGCTGTAGTTTTCTGCCGCTCGAGGAAATTTTTACACGAGCGGCAGCTTTCTCAATGCGGACTGGTAGTTTCTCATCGCGAGCGGTTGTGAGTTGTGAGCATACGCGACCACTCGCAATGAGAAATCAGACCTCCCAGCGTTGAGAATCTCGCAGGGAGGTTTATTTTCCATGCTCGCGATTGGCAACTTGATTTAGCTTAACACGAACGAGGAATAAGTCTCACCAGGATGTCATTTTGCTTGCTTCAGGTCGCCAACTTGACGTTGAGGACCGCGAGCATGCAAAAAATTACCGCTGCACTACACTACGCTACGCTATGCGTGTTCGCACTGTGCTACGTGCAGTTTGCGTGGTGCGAAGCAAACTACATGAGCGTAGCTTAGTGCTTTGCCCAGGGTTAGGTATTTTGTGATAGATCATTTTGATGTTTTCATAATACGTCTTGAGCCCTTCCCTGCCATGGGTACTTGGCCCACCTACAGAAGTGAGGTACCATTTTTATTGGGATACCTTTGGGAATGCTGGGTGGTAGGAAATTTATGTCAGCCCAGTGATCTCACAACTTTCCCACACAGAAATGTGAGAACATTTTGATTTTTTCAGCTAAATTTGAGGTTTGCAGGGGATTCTGGGAAGGAAAACATTGGGGGATCCTTACAAGTCACACCTCCATGGACTCTCCCGGGTATCTTGTTTTCAGAAATGTGTGGGTCTGCTAGGTTTCCCCGGATGGCCGCCAAAAAACCAGCTCATTTGGTGATAGATAATCGTGATGTCGCTACAATATACGTTTTGGACCCTTCCCTGCCATGGGTACTTGGCCCACCCACACAGTGAGGTACAATTCTTATCAGGAGACCAAGGGGAATGCTGTGTGTTAGAATATTTGTGTCACCACGGTGGTCCTACTCTGAAATGTAAGGAAAATGTCATTTGTTTTAGCTAAATATGAGGTTTTCAGGGGATTCTAGGTAGGAAATTGTTGGGGGATCCACAATAGCCATACCTCCCTGAACTCCCCCTGGGGTCTAGTTTTCAGAAATGACTAGGTTTGTTAGATGGCTGTTGAGCCCAGGACCAAAAACGCAGGTGGCCCCCATGCAAAAACCAGGTTGTTTGGTAATAGATCATTTTGATGTTTCCACAATACGTTTTGGGCCCTTCCCTGCCATGGGTACTTGGCCCACCCACACCAGTGAGGCACCATTTTTATTGCGAGACATCTGGGAAGGCTGGGTGATAGAAAATTTGTGTCAGACCAGTGATTCTACAACTTTCCCACCCGGAAATGTGAGAACATTGGGGGATCCACACAAGTCACATCCCCATGGACTCCTCTGGGTGTCTAGTTTTCAGAAATGTCTGGGATTGGTAAGTTTCCATAGATAGCCGGTGAGCCCATGATAAAAAATGCAGGTGATTTGCTTGCAAAGCAAGGACTTTTTGTAATCGATAATTTTGAAGTCTCCATAGTACATTTTGGCCCATTCCCTGTCATGGGCACTAGGCCAACACACACACGTGAGGTACCATTTTTATCGGGAGACTTTGGGAAATGCTGCATGCCTGTAATGTTGTGGCTCCCCTCAGATTCCAGAACTTTCATCACAGAAATTTGAGGAAATTGTTTTTTTTTACGTTTGAGGTTTGCAAGCAATTCTGGGTAACAGAACCTGTTCGTGCAAAAAACATGAGAGGGGCCCTGAAATCTAATAATCACTCAGTGGGGAACAACCCGCCAGGGCGAGATAATTGTCAGAAAAACATGTTTTTCTGACAATTAGGTTTCCTGTTAGACCTGGCACCATTGACGTGGGTCTCCCTTCCATTTTTGCTGTTGCCTCATGTGTTTTTGCTGGTGTTAGATGCTTTGGGCACTGTGCCACTGCTGTTCAGTGCCACAATGCAAGTGCTCCCTATTGTAAATTGTTATACTAATCAGTGGTTCCATGTTTGGCTATTTGGTTGACTTGTCAGACCCTACTCTAGTGCACCAGGAGTGCCAAGGGCTTGTAATCCAAATGCTGCTAGTGGGTCCGCAGCACTGGTTGTGCCACCCACCGAAGCACACTTGGAAAATCTGTCTACGGTCTGCCATTTCTTAGCCTGTGTGCAGTCTGGTACTGCCATACTGACTGGGCCAGTGCACCCAGTAGCCAGCCCCTAACCCTTCCCTTTTCTTTATATCAGTCACCCCTATGGAAGGCCCGAGGGCAAGGTGCATTGTAAGTATACGGTAGGGCATACCCTGGTGTGTGTGGCATGTCCTAATAGTGAATTACAGCCATTTTCGTTGTTTACTATTGCAAGGCTACCTGTTCTGCATATGCATGTTCTGCATAGACAAGAATGGGCTGTTAGAATTGTTACATTTTATAATCCTAACTGACTGTGAGAACAATGGTAGAAATTCGAGTTTAGTATGCCTGAACTCAGAATAATAAAATACATCTTTTAGTGAAGTTGGTTTTAATATTCTGTTTTGAAAATACCACTTTTAGAAAGTAGGTATTTTCTTGCCAAACCTTTCCAGCCTGCCTTTACTAGGTTGTGTATTCCTATGTCTGGAGTTTGTGAGTGACAGGGCTGGGGGATTCCAAGAGACAGGCTGGGGCAGCCCAGTGGTAAATACAGATATCTGCATTTAGATGGGAGGGAGGAGTTGCACCTGGGACCTGAATAGGGCTGGGCATTCCCTCTACAATGCTGGATCCACCTCCTGTGGTGTGTCTGATGTCTCTGCCCTGCACACTGAAAAAAGAGAAGGAATCCTGTCAACAGAGTGCTCCAAGGCTTTGCTTTCCCTCCCCTGTGCTGGCTCCACCTCCTGTTAGGCGGCTGATGTCTCTGCCCTGCGCAGTGAATAGAAGGAAAGAGTCCTGTAAACAAAGTGCTCAGGAACTGGGTTGGACTAGGCAAAGGCCCCTCTCCCCTCAGAGAACAAAATATTTTGGGGTATAAATATTGGGACCCTGATCCCACGAAATTAGATCACCTTTGGACTACAAGAAGAAACCTGTGCTGAGGAGAGGAACCTGAAGAAACTGAGGAGAGACTTTCCCTAAGCTGAAGTGCTGCTTGGGGGATTGGCCTGCAGTGGTTGCCTGATTGCCAAAGAAAGGAGAAATAACTCTGTGTGCTTTGCTTTCAACTTGTGAAGGATCTGCAAGGGCTTGGACAAGAGCTTGCCTCCTGCTGAAGTCTCAGGGACAACAGACTTCACCCACCAGCTCCTCAAAAGCCTTCCTGAAGTGCCTGCAGCTGTGCTGGACTTTTTGGGGGATTTGTGTGTCGCAAGGAGCCGGAAGCACTACTCAAGATCGAGAAGCGTGTCACAGAACCGCCGCTGCCACTTCACAACATGAAGCGCCCAGCATCACCGGAGAAGAAAATCAACGTCGCCGCCGACCAATCTCCAGGAAGTGTGTCGCAGGAGAGAAGGATTGATGTTGCATCAGACACCGCCACATCTCTGAGAAGCGTGTCGCAGGGCCTGTCGCGGCTTTTCACTGGAGAAGAGGATCGATGTCACCGCAGACGCCACCGCATCACCGGGAAGAGTATCGCAGGGCGTGTCGCGGCTCGCATCATTGTGGAAGCACCTCGCATCGCCAGTAGAGAGGATCGATATCTCCGCAGATGCCGCCGCATCGCTGGGAAGGTTGTCGCATGGCCAGTCGCGGCTCGAATCTTGTAAAGTATCTCGCATCGCCGTAGAAGAGGATCGACGTCACCGCAGATGCCTCCGCATCATAGGGAAGCGTGTCGCATCAAGGAGAGAGTGTCGTCTTTATTTATTTGCACCAGACCTTTGCCGCATTTCCCTCGCTGCGACATTGCTTGTTGTGGAAGCGCAATGCATTGTAAGGTACATTGACGCAAAGTGTCGCATCTTTAGAACTGAACTTAACTAAGCTAAATCTACCAACTTAAAGTAACAGTATTGTGTATTTTTGTTGTTTATTGGTCTTGTGGTAACTCTATATAAAGTATTCTTATTTTTTATATAAACCTGGTGTGGTGTCCATTTGTAGTGTTGTCACTGGGTTACTCTATGTGGTCACAAATGCTTTACACACTGCCTCTGAGATAAGCCTGTCTGCTCGTGCCAAGCTACCAAGGGGGTGAGCAGGGGTTATTTTAGGAATTTAATCCCCTTATCCTGCCTAGAGGGAAGATTCCCTATTTGTCACAAGTACCTACCTGTGCCAACTAGAGACCACCAAATCTAACATTTCCTTATTAGCCGGCAGAGCTAGAGTCCAAAATTCACAACTAGGCACATTGCGAAAAAAGGGTCAGTTTTCATCGGATAAATGTGATGTGTCCAAGTTGCCTTTTGGGCAATTCCTGTCGTGGGTACTAGGCCTACCCACACAGGTGAGGTGCCATTTTTATTGGGAGACTTTGGGGAATGCTAGAGAGTGTTAGTGGCTTCCCACAGATTCCAGAACGTTCCATCACAGAAATGTGAAGAAAATGTGTTTTTACAAAATTTGAGGTTTGAAAGGAATTCTGTGCAACAGAACTGAGTGAGAGCCGCACAAGTCACCCCATCCTGAATTTCCCTGGGTGTCTAGTTTTCAAAAATATATTGTTTTGCTATGTTTCCCTTGGAGCTGGCTGAGCTAGGGTCCAAAATTCACAGCTAGGCACATTGCAAAAAAAGGGTCAGTTTTCACTGGAAAAATGTGATGTGTCCACGTTGTGATTTGGGCCGTTTCCTGTTGCGGGTACTAGACCTATCCACACAAGTGAGGTACCAATTTTATTGGGAGACTTCAGTGAATGCTGTGTGGGAGGAAGTTTGTGCCTCCTCGCTGGATCCAGAACTTTCTATCACAGAACTGCGATGGAAATTTTATTTTTTTGACAACGTTTGAGATTTGCCAGGGATTCTGGGTAACAGAACCGAGTGAGAGCCACACAGGTCGACCTCATCCTGAAATCCCCTTGGTGTCTAGTAAAAAAAAAAAAAGGTTTGCTTGGTTTCCCTAAGTGCCAGCTGAGCTAGGGTCCAAAATTCACTGCTAGGCACATTGCCAAAAAAAGTTCCATTTTCATTAGTATAATGTAATGTGTCCACCTTGTGTTTTGGCCCATTTCCTGTCGCAGGCTCTAGGCCTACTCACACAACTGAGGTACCACTTTTATCAGGAGACTTTGGTGAATGCCGGGTGGGTTGAAGTTTGTACCTCCTTGCAGATTCCAGTACTTTCTATCACAGAAATGTGAGGAAAATTTAGTTTTTTTGACAAAGTTTTTAAACATATATAGGTTTGCTAAGTTTCCCTAGGTGCCGGCTGAGTTATGGTCCAAAATCCACAGCTAGGCACATTGCAAAAAAAGGGTAAGTTTATTTTAATTCACATAGGTTTTTATTGGAAGTTTCAGTAGTAAATAAAATACACATAGTACAGACTCAAAAACATACAATATTACAGAAGAACAGTACAGTAAAATAAATCGAAAAGGGGTAAAAAGCAATATACAATAGGTCACATAATAATACATACATCCTTAGGCGGTGTATCCGGACAGTAACATGTAAATTATAGCACCAAAGATATGTAGGTGGGACTCAGTATGTCAGTGTGAACCAAAGTATCATATTAGCTCCACACTGTTGGATTGTGATGGCGTTAAATGCATCGGAGCGGGGGGGGGGAGAGTATCTAAGGTGGTTTATGGGTGGTAAAATAACAGTCAAGGGTAGACCACATATTTCTCATATGGAGGCGCCATGGTGATTGTTGGAGAGCTATGTTATCCGCTCCCCTGAGGCTAATGATCCAGTTGAGCCAGCCAGCAAATGTAGCTTTGCTAGAATCCTTCCAGTTACTGAGGACAATTTTAACAGCTGCAGTGAGCATGAGATCAAGTAGTGACCTGTCGTCGGCATGGAGGGAGGGTTCTAGGGTGAAACCAAAAGCTAGGTAAGGAAGTTCTCTTGACGGGGAGATGGGGAAAACTTTACTGATGAAGTCGAATACCTTGTCCCAAAATGGGGTAACACAGTGACCATGTAGAATAATGTGTGCGAGGTCGCCCTCCGCTTGTTTACAATTCCAGCAGAAGGCGTCTTGGCTAATGTTATGGGCATAAAGACGCGCAGGAGTCCAGAAGGTTTTGTGGAGGAGCCAATATTTGGTCTGGGATAAAGTCGGGCTAATTTTATGTCGCATGCATGATATCCAGGTATTGGCCCAGTCCGCTTCTGAAATCGGTCTAGATGACATTTCAGACCAAAACTGAGTTAGTGGTGTGGTGAGATTGGTATGTTGGGGGCGAATAAGTTTGTAGAGATGTGACACTTGATGTCCAAGTCTGTTTAATCTACTGAGGTAGGATGGGAGGGAGGGTGGTATTAGGGAGAGTTTCGCCTTAGAGAGTGCAGCTTTTATGTTTAGGAAGGAATAAAACTCTAGAGGTGCCAGGCCATAGGTAGTTTGCAATACTCTGAACGGGATAGAGTATGACCCCTCGAATAATTGATGCGGGAAGAAGATACCTTTCTTAATCCACTGAGAATTATGCAGTTATTTGCCTTTGTGCTGTATGTATCGATTGTTCCATAAAGACTCCCAACCCGAGTGGCATATGCTATGAACTAGAAGTTTATCGATTTTAAGAAGAGCCGTTTTCATGTTACGAATGATCGATTTCGAGTGGGCTAGTACATTTAAATTGAGTGAGAGGGCCGCAGCCGGGGTAATTCCATCTAGGATCGCTTGCTCGACTTCCAGCCAAACTGGAGTGTAGTTTACTGCGGGGGCTAGCCAGTGGGCACCTTGCTTCGCTAGAAAAGCGGTCTCGTAGTGTCGAAAGTCCGGTAGGTTGACCCCTCCTAATGATTTGTCTAATCGCAATTTTTTAATGCTGATCCTCGCTTTTTTTCCTTTCCACAGGAAGTTGGCCATATATTGGTCCAATTTATGTAAGGAATCTTGGGTGAGTGTTAGAGGGAGCATTGAAATAAGGTAGTTTACCAGGGGGAGATCATCATTTTGATGGTTTCTATTCTACCCCACCACGTGATGAAGCGAGGGGACCATCCATCTAGTTGGTTTTTTTTTTAATTTAGGGTGGTCTTCTCATTTTGTAGAAGGGTTTCCATAAGGGAGTCCCCAAACTCTATCCCCAGATACTTTATAAACCCTGATTGCCAGCAGAGCCCAGAGTTCCCCAACATGTCCTTAGTGGCTACGATGTTTAGCGGTTTGACCTCCGATTTTTCCCGATTAAGTTTATACCCTGAATGGGTGGAGTATGATTCAATGGTTGACATCAGAGCAGAGATGGAAGGCACCGGAGATTCAGTCACTATCAGGATATCATCCGCGTAAGCGGGTAGTTTAACACAAGTTTCCCCAAAGCTTACTCCCTTGATGTTGTCGTTCTTTTTAATGTTGGCGATGAGAGGCTCCATGGCCAGGAGGAAGAGTGATGGGGAGAGGGGACAGCCCTGTCTGGTCCCCTGTTCCAGGTCAAAAGGATCTGACAATGAGCCATTTATGGCAATGCGGGCAGATGGGGAAAGATACAAAGCCATGACCATGTCTATGAAGGTGTTACCTAAGTTAAAGGTGGACATACAATGTTTAAGGAAGAGCCAAGAGACTCTGTCGAACGCCTTCTCCGCGTCCAAGGTAATCGCCACGGAGGGGGCATCAAACGCCTTGGCCTTCTATATAACATGGCAGAGAAGTCTCGTATTGTCATTAGACATACGGTGCTTTAGGAACCCAACCTGTGATGTACTGATTAATTTAGGCAAGAACACGTCCAGTCTGGACGTGAGGATTTTGGCGTAGAGTTTGCAGTCCAGGTTTATCAATGATATCGGTCTATAATTTTTTGTTAGTAGCGGATCCTTCCCCTCTTTGGGTATGATAATAATGGTGGCCTCACTCATTGATTTCGTTACTCCTTTTTTTGAGGGAAAGGACTGGAACAATTTTAGAAGGGTTGGGCTTAATGCGGGTCCAAGTTCCTTATAGAAACCGGCAGAGAAGCCGTCAGGGCCTGGAGCTTTATTGCATTTGAGGGTTTTAATGGAGTCCGAGACTTCTTGTAAGGAAAGCGGGGAATTCAGTTTCAGTTTATCTGCGTCATTGAGTTTTGGGAGGCCTAGGGAGCTCAGGTATGTAGAGCATGCTTGAGGATCCAAATCTAATTTATTCTTGTACAGGTCCTCGTAAAAGGACTTGAAGGAGTGTAGGATGTGGTTTTGTTTTGTTTGGATCGTGTTGTTTTGATCCTTGATTGAGGTAATGTTGAATTGTCTATTTTTGTGTTTTAGATAGGATGCTAGTAGTTTCCCCGCTTTGTTACCTTCACACAGCTTCAAGGATTTGAATTTATTAACCCACACCCCCGCTCTTCTGCTCAGGATCGCGTTATATTTGTATTTCTTTTTAGTGAGGTCATTCAGAATCGAAGTATTATGGAGGTCCGCCGTATGGGATAATTCCAGGTTCTTAATGTCCCTTTCTAAAGTAACAAGCTCTAGATTCAGTGCCTTGTTAGTTTGCGCCCTAATACCAATAATCACCCCTCTTATAGTGGCTTTAAGTGCGTCCCAGACATTCGCTATGTCCGAGCCTGGAGTATCGTTTAATTCAAGGTAGTCCTGTATGGCCGCTTCAATTTTTTTCTTGTTTTCTGGCTGTGTGAAAATGTCGTCATTGAAGCGCCACCTCTTTTGGGGGAAGAATAGATCTGGAGCCTATTAGCTTAGCCTGGATGCTTGAGTGGTCTGATACGAGTTTGGGGGCAATGTTGGTTTCTTCAATAAGATGAGTGAAGGGACTATTGATGAGGATATAATCGATCCTGGAGTAGGAATTATGGGGAGTCGAGTAGAACGTGTAATCACGACCATCTGGGTGCTGTAGTCACCAAGAGTCTTGTAGGTCAAATTTTGAGCAGAGGCGCTTCAAACTATCGTGTGAGCGTGTGGGGTGGTAGGTACAATGTTACTGGCGGTGCAATATCGGGTCAAGAGGCAGATTGAAGTCCCCCCCAACCACAAGTAGTTCATCTTGGGGTACTGTCTTGAGTATGGGAGAGAGGGAGTCCCAAAAGATTGGATCGTCACCATTTGGGCCATAAATATTTAGGACATGGATGTGATCATCGTTCTTTAGGAGGTGAGCCATGATTAACCTACCATCAGTGTCTTGAGTATGTGACACAACGGAGATATTGGATTTCTTTGCAATAAGTGTAATGACCCCCTCTTTTTGTGTACGGCTGAGGAGCATAGGGTGTGTGAAATCCAGTGTTGATTGATAAATTCAGCGTCTTCGTTGGATAATTTGGTTTCCTGGAGTAGGAAAATGTCACCCTTGGCTTTAGCTAGATATTCTAGGACTTTCCTCCGTTTAACCGGGAGGTTGAGCCCCTTGATGTTTAGGGAGACAATGTTAAGGCCTTCCAATATAGCCTTGGTGTGGGTCATGAATCTGCAGGGTATCGCCTGTGGAATAGTAAAGCTACTGTTGTGAGGGTTACTGTATGGGCGGTTTCTGGAACTTGAACTGGCCTAGCTCGGCGGTACGTTTGGAATATGTCAGAAAAGGGCTGGATGACCATGTGACAAACACTCAGCCGGTATTATTTTGGTTTGTTAGATAACTGTACTGTTGAGCATGGAAAGAAAACATAAAGAGCAAAACAAGAGTGCAAAAGGCATACTGAAACATTCCAAAAGATTTCCCCCCTCCCTCCTCCCCTCCCACACCCTTTACCCGCCCCCTCAATATTCTCACCCTCCCCCCTCCCCTCCCCCCCAGAACTAGAACATAGGAGTAGCGACGGCAGTACCGTCCAAGCACAACGTAGTGAGGTTCCGTGACAATTGTAAGTGGTGTTTTCGACTCACCCGAATATGGTCGAGTCTGGTATCTATGAACCGCAAATGACGAGTTTAGTGGGTGTACGCGTTTTCGCTGTGCTAGCCTAAACCGTTCGTTTGTTTTGTGGGTTTCTTCCATCTGAACCCACGGGTTCCATTTTAGATGTGGCATCCATTTTGTTTCTTGCCCTCAAGTAGCCAGCGAAAGGACACTGTCCGCTTCGTGACCCAGGGATTCCCAAACTCTTGCGGAAGACACGTGTTCCTTTGAGGGTGTCTTTATGACGAGGGGGATGACACTGTAAGGCAGATGGCCCCGCTCGAGGCTCATCTTGCCGTGCCGGTCTATTGTCTCAGTTGCGCCTTCATTAGGCACGTCTCCTTTGATCCCTGCAATCGTGTTTCCTGATACCACCCCTTTTACACTCTCTTCGATCTGTTCGCTATCCTCGTCTTCCTCTGCACCTGTTTTTGTCTCTTCCTTGATTCGTTTACAGCCGAACGGAATGCACTAATGGTGGGAAGATGTACTTTTACAGTTGGGAACCGACAAATGCTACTGTAATTATGTTCCAGGCCCTGAATACATGAAAGCGACCCCCTATGAAATGTACTGTGGGAACCGGGTTGTAATCTTTTGTTTGCCATGTTATCTTATGACGAAAAACTGTATAAAAGGAGCGATCCACAGATACAATTCGAAGCAGTCTCCGTGAACCTACATGTTATGTACTTCTTGTGACTTCTGTGTAAATAAACCTCGAATCTTTGACGCCGAAGGAAGTGTCCCGTGTCTCTGTCATTTTTACGCCGGAACAGGTAACCCACGAAGGTTTCAGGTGTTATCCCTGGCACCGCTGGGTCTTAGAAAAACCCAGTCCTTCAGTTGGCGCCCAACGTGGGGCTGCATCAGTGGTACTGTTGCGTGCTTATCTAGGTTCCTGATCGATACTGTGACCTTATGCCCCTATTCGGCTATAAATCCATTTATTCCCTATATTGGCATAACCGTTCAAGTGCGATTTTCTGAAAAGTCATCTCTGGCCTCACACGAACAGAGCCACATTCCAGCATGACTCTCTGCTACTTCCTTTGCGACCAATTAGTGCAATGACAGAGCAGCAGTCACTATCTGATATTCCTAGATAACACTCCGAGTTCTTCAACAAGATAAAAACTTAGCAAACCTGGAAATCCCCGCTTGCTATGTTTTGATTAGTAATGGAACTCTAATGAGCAACTGATAACTGTCACTTCCTAGTGACATCTTTAATTGACGTCTTATGTCCAGCAAACTTGCGTCAAACCCGGCACCTGTCAGGTATAAATATTACCAACGTTGCCTTAAGCAATGTGAGTTCGTTGCCTGTTGCTGATGCCAGCTGCCTGCATGACCCTGTGTTGGTAAAAACTAGCACTCTGTCGCTGCAGCCTGCTATCCTGTGGTGGTGAAGCTGCTGATTACCATTATCGCCGCTACAGCGCGAACTATGGTGCAGTACGCTTAAGGAGCTGAACAGCCGTCCTCTGCGAAGACATCCAGCAGATTCCAGCTGCCCGCGGACGCTGTCACCCCTCCTTCCTCGACGCGCTGAAGAGAAGCCGCTGCCTTTCTCGTGCAGAGAAATCCAGTCCCGGCGCTTCCGGTCTACCCTCGCAGGTGACTGGGATATCGAGAGAGACCCCTGAAGGAGATACCAATCCTCCATCATTCTATTCAGAGGTATGGTGTTGACTAAACCCTTAGACGAGAATTCTTGAAACAAACCTTGGCAAAACCAACTTAACTTAAAGCTACTTACTTACTCCCCTTCTCACGTGTTAGGCTTAGGTCAGGCACACTGGGGTAGGCTTAGTTAGAAGCACCAGTTGAGTACGTTAGCCAAATGTATATATGACTGTATATATGTTTTATTACTTTTAAACCATTGTATGGCTAAGAAACCATATCAATGCTTTTACAGTTCTATTTCGCAATACTTATCTTACTGTACGTACTTTTTATAATAACAATTATTGCAATTGTGGCAATACATTTCTCTTGTACGAGAAGAAAGACTGTTCAATAAATGTTAACCCTTTATTGACTAACGCCCGTCTCTCTATTCTCTACATCTTGTGAAAGTAAACTGCACTAGACTGACTGAGTGAAATACATGTCTATTGTTTCACACGACCCTAGAGATCGACTCTTGATCTGAGGAGCAAAGTTGTCATGTTGCACGGTTGTTGGAAAACTGAATCCCTTCTTGTCTGTGCCAAGGAAGCTGATCACTTCCTATGCAGAGAAGAAAGTTTCCAGTGACCTCTGAGCTAGTTGGTAACACAACCCAATTAAGTTTAGCATAGTCAGTGGAGGCCTGGAATATAAGCAGTTCCACGTCGATACTACTGTTTATGTTATTCCAATGCGCAGGGCCTAGTGGGAAACTAGGAACTACACTACATGGCGCCCAAACGTTTGGTAAGGCGATAAACTAACGCAAGACTTATAGAGTAACTCAGTCGTGCATATTTCACAGACCCCTTTCTCCCGTAAATACTCCAATAGACGTCTGGAGTGGGTGAAAGGTTAAAATCCGCCCGACCTTAGTAGGAAGAGATTCCTATGTAAAGCTCTGGTTTATTCAACGTTGAAGGATACAGTGTTCCAAAATATTGTGCACCTAATCTTTGTCTCCTTGGAGACCTACTCTGCAAAGCCTGCATTTCTAAAAAATGACAGACAGTGAAGAAGAAAGGGAAGCAGTTAGACTGGCAGCCCAACTAATAGAGGAAGACTCGAGTCTCCTACAGATTGACCCGGATGCTATCGACATCCCGGTCCACTTAAGAAGATCTATAACTTTAAAACTTATAGAGAACGGACTGACACCACAAGGTGGTACAGTAATTTTCGTGATAGAGGCTCACGAGTATCGGCAGACAGAGGTATTCTATTCATGGATAAACTTTCCAGCGGTAAACGCTATAACACAAGAGTTTCACTATTACAAAATAGAGACACCTCCGGTAGAGTACGCTCCTTTCGAGGAGATTGAAATTCCACTTAAATTTCAAGAGCACCTGCTCTGGTTTAATGGCGCCCTAAAACACAATGATCACATAACCAGGCTCGGTCCACTAGGTAGACCAGGAGCCACGTGGCCGGTTTTAGCCAGCTACACACCACATCCTGACATTGCAAAAATGTCTAAGGAAGAGCTGTTAGCACAGCTAAACACATTAATAAAAATACATAGGCAATTAGTCCAATATGTAATGCGGACTGCAACAGTCCAGCCAGCTGTTAATTCACACCAGCTGACCCCTCACCAGGGGAACACAAATAAAATTACACCACAGAACATACAGTCATGTCTTGGTAAAACACCCGCAAAACGGGAACAAATTCCTTTCTGGTTAGCCCAGAAAATCACTCAAATAGAGGCAGTATTTCCTGATACTACCCCTATTGAGAAACACAGAATCTTGACCATCTGCCTTCCTATGGGAATCGCACCACACGTGGAGGACTGCGACACTTGGGGTACAGTCTTTGCTTCCATTTACACAAAAACACACGGTGTTCCGTCTATGGCGGTAATACCAGAAGTGCTAAAACAGATTCAAAATGAATTCGGTCCAGAGCCCGCTTTAAATCTAGGTATGAAATTACTGAAAGACTTCAAGCAGGTCACGGCTATATTATTAGCCAACATAAAGGGAGAAGCAGCATCTGTGGCGATCCGCCAGAAGTTGAGGGAAACAGATATAAAAGATCCTGTTGAGCTTGCAAAAATCATAGAAAAATGCTATGAAGAATTAGGTAGAGACAGCTTGGGTGGGAAACCAGTTAAGCCCCAACTGCTCGAAAATCCTGAAAAATTATTTATTAAAAATAATTTAAACACTCCTAAAAAGAGCTGGGATGGAAATAAACAATCCACTCCCAAGGAAAAAGTTTTCCAGTCCAGAGGAAGGTCTCCTCGACGGAGGGAGAGAACTCCGACTCGAGAACGCCAGTCTCCCCAACGGGAGCCCTCTGAGAAAAGATATAACCTTAGAAATAGGGATAATATAAAAAAACCTGATAGATATCAAAGTATTGATACACGTCCCTCTCGATCTTCTCCACAGAATTCGGAAAGAAGAGGACGGTCAGACCCAGGAGAGCACACCAAGTCCAAAGACAAGGAACCTGCTCAAAATAAGAAATCTCAATTTCAGAAAAAGAAGGTAGCCAGTATTAGAGTAATCAACCATGCCGAGAATACTGAGGACACAGTTGAAAAACGGGGAGTGGGCATTGACAATGTTGGACAGTGCAGCAGAGATCAGTATAGCGCGCAAGATCTTGATGAGTCATCTGGAGACAGTGGACACGAATGAATTCATTCAGGTTGAAACTGCCGACGCCAGACTTAGCGAGCCCCATAGAATATACGAAATAACATTGCGTATAGAGGGTGATAAGACTAGGAAAATTAAGGGTCTATTTTGGGATAAGCTCTCAAAAGGCTATGATATTCTTTTAGCTGAAAAAGATTGGCCCCCAGAGTTTGTCAGGGAGTGCCCTCGTGGCGAAGAAGTGATTATGCCTGCCTTCTCGAATCACATACCGATTCATAAAAAATATACATATGCAAGGAAATGGGCAGTAGCCCAGGCACCTGCATTATATAAAAATCATGTAGGATGGGATGAGGATTCTCCTCCTCACAAAATCCAACTAAAAAGTGAACCAACTGCCCAACGGCAGTATCCCATAAAGCAAGAAGCTAAAAAACAAGTCAGGGAGATCTTAGATCAACTTGAGTACCAGGGGGTGATTGAAACATGCACCTCTCAAATGAACAATCCTTTGTTTCCTGTCTCCAAGCCAGACAATTCATATCATCTAGTTTTGGACTACAGACATCTTAATACGTGTTGCAAAACTTTTGCAGTACAAAACTCGCATAGTGCAGCCCTAATGAATAACATAGTTAGGAAAAAATATAAAACGACATTAGACATTTCTAATGGTTTCTTTTGTCAAAACATTGCACCAGAAAGCAGATATTTGACCGCTTTCTCCGCATTTGGGTCACAGAAAAAATTCTGTTGACTCCCACAGGGGTTCAAGAACAGCCCAGGACTATTCTCAGCTAGGGTAACAGAGTTACTACAAATCTATGATGATGAAGCATTATCTTACGTAGATGATATTTATCTCACAGACGACGACTTGGATACTCACTTGAAAAGAGTGAACACCATTATACTTGGGTTCGCAGCAGAGGGTTACAAATTCAACTTTAAAAAGTCCCGAATTGCCCATCTGACAGTACTGTTCTTAGGGTACGAATTATCAAGTGAAGGGAAAAGCCTAGCGGACAACTTCTTAGAGAAGTGCGCTGTACTCCAAGCTCCAAAAACGCTGAAGAATTTACAATCAATACTAGGTTTTCTGAATTTCGGAATAACTTACATACTAAATTACGCAGAGAGGGTTAAACCTCTCTACGAACTAATAAAACCTGATTTAAAACAAATCAATTGGACTCAAAAACACACAGAAATTTTGAGATCACTGCAAACAGACATGTTAGCAAAAACAAAATTAGATACACGTGACAACACACGTGATCTTGTAATCCGAGTCATCCCAGGAAGATGCGGATTCACATACCTAACCTCTAATGAGGGAGAAAAGGTACCAATTTCAATTAAATCTCACTTGTACACACAAGCAGAAAAAACATTCAGTCGCACAGAAAGAACTGTGAACGCAGTGCAAATCGCATTAGCAAATGAACGAGAATTAGCACACGGCAAACGGATTAATATCCTTACAGCGGAATCCGCCTTCGAGGCGCTATTCAGCCCAGTAAACCTGCCTACAGTGTCACTGGATCCGAAATGGATACAGTGCATAGATTCTCTAGGAGCGGAAGATGTGAAATACTATTTCGCCCCGCAATTTGAAGAACTGAATGATTTAGAATATGAAGAAGAATATCCTCTGCCAATCGAAATTCTGCCTCTCCCACAATATGCCTGTATAATCTATACAGATAGCTTTGTACAGCATTTCAACGTAGAGAGAAAATCCTACGATGCAGCATGTGCGATCATTAAAGGTCGTTGGCTGTGCGGTAAATTCAGACCGAAAGTAACAAAAACCGAATCAGTAAAGTACTGTTCGGCTCAAAGAACTGAAATCAGATCTTTAAAGATGGCGCTCGAAAATGCAGAACGCGAATTCCCCACACTTATAGTGTGCGATTCTCATTTTTGCGTCAACTCTTACAATAACAAACTGCAGAGTTGGATCGAAAACGACTACAAAGATGACACAGGTGCCACAATAAAGCATAAAATGCTCTGGAAACAGGTAGCTCTTTTACTCAAAGAACTACAAAAGACTCACGTGATTCACGCACAGAGTCTTCAACGTGATGGCGTTCACGTTGCAGGGAATTCATTGGCTAATACAGCCAAAGCGGAAGCAACTAACCCGGCTTCCGTAGCCACAAAAAAGCGTACAGATAAATACATAGACGGGGAAACCATGCTGGCAGTAAAAACGACCGTAAAAGGCGACTGTGCAGCACTACCCGTAAACTATCCACTCAATTATGCATACATAATCGATGCAAACTCCGTTCCTTTTGCTCGAATCCCTGGAGTGGGGGACAGAGTAATTCCAAACAGGAGCAGGAGGGGCTTCCTCTTACTGGAAGCACACATGGGGTTGGGTTTGAGACACCAAACAATCAAAGCCTCTCGAGAGAATTACAATCAGAGTACTGGTGGCCAGGAATGAGTATAGATATTCAATGTTTTGCTCAAAAATGTGAAAACTGCAACCGAGATCGCAGAAATGAACAGGCCAGTGTAGTTTCAGGATCCCTTCTAGACAGCATAAGGCGGTCTATCTGCGCAATCAAAGAAGAGAAGCGCGTCCCAGTGTACACAGTTAAGGCGAAAAGCACTTAAAAAATGAGGTCCCCAGCGCTCGACTGAGGCTAGAACGGTTATAAAAGATTTGCGAGTCTTTATCGGCACATACGCAATTACCACGTTCCATTCTGACCAGGGTCCTGCTTTCAGCTCTCGAGCCTATAAGGAGGCCATGGCCAGCATGGGAATTGGGTTGCGGTATTCTTGTCTGTCGCACCCCGAAGGGAATAGTGTGGTAGAAAGAAAAAACCGTGACATAAAGCAATCTATAACAGCGAAGGTATTAGGTTCAGGCGCTGGGTGGGTCAAACATTTAATAAGTGTCCAGACTAGTCTTAACAACATGCCAAGAAATTCTCTAAAAGGTTTCAGCCCATACGAACTATTGTTCGGAATTAGAATGAACGTTCAGGACCTCGATAGTCAGATGTCAGTGGTACAAGAAGAAAAAACGCAGTTTGATGTAAAAGACCGTTTGGCTGTTTTACAGGAACTGAATGAAACAAGAAAATCATTAAGCAACATAAAGTTAAAGCAACAGCCAAGTACCACTGACGAGGCACCACCCGCAACAGCCCCAGCAAGGCCTGTCTGGATTCCAAAGATTGGGGATCTAGTCAGAGAAAAGATCGCGGTTAAGAAGGAATTAGGGCCTTCTTACAGAAAAGCAGTACCTGTCTTAGCAGTCACCGGAACAAGATCAGTTGTGCTACCGCCCCTTGCTGGTAAAAAGGAGAACAGAGTCGTGTCTATCGATCTGGTAAAACCACAAGCATGTGGCCTATAATCAACAGTAGGCCCAGTGGACTCCCAAGAAACAACAGAATACCCAAACTTGCAACAATCCAAGAGGTTCAAACTGAAAGACTCATCACATTTGATCAGCCTGCAGTGCACAATGAAGGACTATGCAATAATGCCATGGAACTCGTGCCTCTTGAAACACAGATTGAAACAGTTCGTCAAGAAACAACACCAGTCTACACTAATGTGGCATCAGAAAGTGCTACCGAGAGACAGATTGAAAAAACAATCCCATCAATTGACAGAACTGCCTCTGGTTATTTCATCAACTTCGACAACTTCTCTGAAGATTTTAACGACCCCGAAGTGATGCCAGAAACAAAAAAGTCTTTTAAAGAAAAAGCAACGGAACTCTTTCATCAACTGAAGGAAATCTACTTAATTTCCCCTTGGCTAGAGTTCTGGTTTGGTTTAGGTGTATTTTTCCTCCTGCTTTGGCTCATCATGGTACTGTGTTTGGGAAAATTCATTGAAGGAAAATATATTACAATGGACACAGCAAGTCAGAACATCAACCTAGTCCTGAAACCACACAGATCATCCCACGTGAAGAAAAGAGAACTGTCAACAGTAAATGTCACAGCAATTCCAATACCTGGTGGGGTAGTATGGGAGAAAACAGACTATGAGATATATGGTCCGGTCGAAATCCTGAAGTATCCTCATCAACTAAAGGTTTCCTTAAGTGACTTTGTGACACCTAGTACATTCTCTGATGATTGGGACTTTAACAGTATTAATGACATGATGTCTGATTTAGTAATGTCAGCTAGATTCACAGATCATGATTATTTACAAGGTTCATCTAGTTATGAACAGTTATTCTGTTACACCCACTATGGGGATCATTACTTGCATAAATCTGCACAGCCTAGAAATGGTTTTATGTATAATCAATGGGAACATTGTGCTACACCACCTAAAAGCAGTTCTAAAGCATTTTTTGAGAAATTCAAATACTTCTCAGGGTTTAACACCAGTGATGCAGAAACGTTTTATTATAAACTGTTAGATAAAACAGGAATGAAAACAATGCTGACAAATTCTAAATTGATATATTCAGAAGCATTTTATGACAAAATGATGACATTTGGTTTTGATTATTGGAAAAATAATATTGAAACGAAAACAATTTGGGGTACAAAAGATTGGCAGGTGCAAGGCATAGAAGCACTATTTAGAACCTGCATGATACCAGAACAAATGTTATTTTTAAATGACACTGTACACCAAACATCCTGTCTTGGCCTAGCTAAGATCAAAGACCTTAAAACACCGTCTATTCCAAAGCCAATACCTGAGAATACAACAGCTGATATTGAGTTAGACGTGTCACAAATTTTACATTTCAACAGAACAAATCCTGATTGGAAAAAGTGGTTAATCTGGCCTACAGACACAAATAGCTGCCAAGATAGATTCCTGAATAAAACACAGGGGTTAAAAATGACCAGATTAGACCCTAGATACTCCCAGAGACAACATCCAGGGATTATAACAACATACAGTGTAGGGAAACTCTGCCTTGAATGGCTAACTTCATCCACACTGGCTGAAATTAAGCAACACTTGTCTTTACTAAAAGATGGTGCTGATTTGCGCGATTTCATTCTTGGACCACGCAAACAGCGTCAAAAGCGTTTCATAGCGACCAGTATCTATGCTGCTTACAACGAGGCTTGGAAAGTAAAGCAAATTGAAACTGCTGAAAAAATACGAGAAATTGATCGTATTAATTTGGAGAAATCACTTTCTGTGGTAGACAATGGGTTAATGACTCTGTCTTCCAGATTATATTATTTGGACAATATTGTATCCTCTGCCTTTGATGTGATAGACAGAGATTTGCTAATGTTACAACATGGCCAATCTCAATTACGCTCTATTATAGAATTAGGCTGGACGCTGCAAAATCTTCGTTCAGGCTATGTGCCTTGGCGTTTAATCAACACAACGTCATTATTTTCCAGTTTTAACCTTACTGATAAACAGATCAGTTTGGCACAGAAAGGAGCAGACTATACAATCCTGAGCATCGAAAAACTCGAGAGATTATCATTGACAATGTCAGAGAGTCCTGTCATTGAATGGATAATACACGGAATTATCACAATTCCGATAACAACTTTCCGATTTAAAAAGTGCCTTGAGTACATACCTGCTGGCCAATATGAACAATTGGGTAAGGGATATGTAAAATCCGAATGGAAATTACCATACACTCATTCTTGCTATAGTGACAGTGACAAAAATGTATTTCTTAGTGGTGACAACTGTAAACACTCACTAAGCGGTATACTTTTGTGTCAGGGTATTAATTTACACGGAGCATGTGATGGAAATTCAAACAACCTTTCATGCCACCAGCTAGTCACACCTGCAACTCAGATAGAGCCCTTCTTTATGCAACTCGCAAACGGGAGTTACATTCTTAGAACGGATCACAGATGTTGTGGCCTGACGCCAGGGAAAAGTTATCTAATACAAGTAACGTCCATGGTCAAATGTTGTATGCAAGCATTGTTTCCGAGCGGGCCTCCAGACATAGTGACTCCCCTCTGGCCTCGTCTGAATCTCTATTCTATACGAATTGATACATTAAGCAAAATGGAAATCTGTACTTTTACAGACAACAGTGCCTATAACGTCATCTAAAGAGACGTATGATCTTCTAGTCGCAAGGACGGCTACTGAAGTTCATGACCTTTTATCAACAAATTGCCCCGTGCATTTCGTAGAAATGTTCAGCCAACTCCTTAACATGTCTAGTGCAACAAGCATCCCAGGCATATTTAAGACAGTCTTTACGGGACTGCTAACACCCTTCCAGGCAATTTTGGGAATCTTTCCTAATTTTGTGCACTCCATTTTTGGCGGCATACCACTATTTTTGGGACTCGTTGCAGGGATTCTATTTTTGACCCTCCTGCTACGTTATGGCAAGCCTCGGCTCAGACATAGCTCCCATGGGAATGGAAGAGACAATCCTAGCAATGCGCTACAGGGACAGGATAACTAACGTCCTCGGATTGGCCAGGCTGAGAGATCTAAACATGACCTGGTTCCTTTCATTCAGACCGATATGGCAAAATTGCATTTTACCTGTGCTACGGTGTATGCTTTGCGGCGATGAATGCGTGTTGGACATCTGTCTTTCACTTCCATCAGCAGTACCAATGGACGTCGATACTTTGCTCAGTCCAATAACGGCTCACGCATTGTGTTGTCCCCAGCGGCTACCAATCCTGATGACGGCATTTGTGGAGACTCCTGTACTACAGCCAAGTGGTATCAGTGGAGCGAGTGACAAAAGCAACATCATCCAGGTACAACGTTCTGTGAGCATTGCTGGTCCTGCCTTCGATGACAGCAATCATTCTCACACCTGCCAAGTTACAGCGCTATCTAATTTGGTTGAACTATCACCTGAATTTGTAGACCAATTCTTTGAGAGCCTGTCTGATACGATGTTCTCACCCACAGAGAAACAATAACTTTTGAGAAGCTTTCCGACACACAGCGTTCCCATGAACTCTGAATTCGGCCTTCAGTTTTGATCAACAAAAACTGCCAGGAGCTTTGGAAATCTATTTTCTTTGAATTGGACAATTTTTTTAATATTGACCCTTTTTGGCACGAACAATTCTTTGCTTAACGTAAAAACTATTCTTAGAGAACAGAAGCTTCACACTTCTATTTCTAAACACATCTAGAGACATAACAACATAACACCAGCCTCTAGCACTCATGTTATTACAGTGCATTTTTATGTGATGATTTATCTCGCCTTTCTTCTGTCAGAGATACTTCATGTGTAATTCCTTTTGCATAATCGTTCATTGACTTCATATGCAATAATTTTTTGAATGATTAATATGCTTTAAAAAACGTACAGTACCTAAATTCCATGTATTACAAGTACGCCTATTTCGAATGCATTTATGTATTTTGGGGTGGGCAATGTTACACATGCATCTTATTGCTTAGTTTTAGTAATTTTGATGGACATGAAAACGTGGAGTGGGTGTTGCGTGCTTATCTAGGTTCCTGATCGATACTGTGACCTTATGCCCCTATTCGGCTATAAATCCATTTATTCCCTATATTGGCATAACCGTTCAAGTGCGATTTTCTGAAAAGTCATCTCTGGCCTCACACGAACAGAGCCACATTCCAGCATGACTCTCTGCTACTTCCTTTGCGACCAATTAGTGCAATGACAGAGCAGCAGTCACTATCTGATATTCCTAGATAACACTCCGAGTTCTTCAACAAGATAAAAACTTAGCAAACCTGGAAATCCCCGCTTGCTATGTTTTGATTAGTAATGGAACTCTAATGAGCAACTGATAACTGTCACTTCCTAGTGACATCTTTAATTGACGTCTTATGTCCAGCAAACTTGCGTCAAACCCGGCACCTGTCAGGTATAAATATTACCAACGTTGCCTTAAGCAATGTGAGTTCGTTGCCTGTTGCTGATGCCAGCTGCCTGCATGACCCTGTGTTGGTAAAAACTAGCACTCTGTCGCTGCAGCCTGCTATCCTGTGGTGGTGAAGCTGCTGATTACCATTATCGCCGCTACAGCGCGAACTATGGTGCAGTACGCTTAAGGAGCTGAACAGCCGTCCTCTGCGAAGACATCCAGCAGATTCCAGCTGCCCGCGGACGCTGTCACCCCTCCTTCCTCGACGCGCTGAAGAGAAGCCGCTGCCTTTCTCGTGCAGAGAAATCCAGTCCCGGCGCTTCCGGTCTACCCTCGCAGGTGACTGGGATATCGAGAGAGACCCCTGAAGGAGATACCAATCCTCCATCATTCTATTCAGAGGTATGGTGTTGACTAAACCCTTAGACGAGAATTCTTGAAACAAACCTTGGCAAAACCAACTTAACTTAAAGCTACTTACTTACTCCCCTTCTCACGTGTTAGGCTTAGGTCAGGCACACTGGGGTAGGCTTAGTTAGAAGCACCAGTTGAGTACGTTAGCCAAATGTATATATGACTGTATATATGTTTTATTACTTTTAAACCATTGTATGGCTAAGAAACCATATCAATGCTTTTACAGTTCTATTTCGCAATACTTATCTTACTGTACGTACTTTTTATAATAACAATTATTGCAATTGTGGCAATACATTTCTCTTGTACGAGAAGAAAGACTGTTCAATAAATGTTAACCCTTTATTGACTAACGCCCGTCTCTCTATTCTCTACATCTTGTGAAAGTAAACTGCACTAGACTGACTGAGTGAAATACATGTCTATTGTTTCACACGACCCTAGAGATCGACTCTTGATCTGAGGAGCAAAGTTGTCATGTTGCACGGTTGTTGGAAAACTGAATCCCTTCTTGTCTGTGCCAAGGAAGCTGATCACTTCCTATGCAGAGAAGAAAGTTTCCAGTGACCTCTGAGCTAGTTGGTAACACAACCCAATTAAGTTTAGCATAGTCAGTGGAGGCCTGGAATATAAGCAGTTCCACGTCGATACTACTGTTTATGTTATTCCAATGCGCAGGGCCTAGTGGGAAACTAGGAACTACACTACAGTACCGGTCCAAAGCCCGACGATCGTGAGGAACTTCGTGTGAAATCTCAGAGGGAAGGTGCACCCCGCTTCATCGATCCTGTTGTTGAAACAAGTGGCCCGAAGACTTTTCCCGCGAAGATCCCCGCCTCCTGACGGCTGCGACGGACTGCTGCCCTGACTGTAGACCTGTTTTGGCGCCTGGCGTAGACCTTGGTATAGCGAGACGATTGACGGGCCTTCCTGGTGACGCCATTGTTCTTTGAGTTAAGTATTTGTGGGTCGCTCAAATAAAGGTTTAAAAAAAAAAAAAAAAGTATTTGTGGGTCGCTCCCAAAATCCTTTGTTGTTGTGAGTGCTTAGTTGTTGCATGGTTCCATTGCATTTGTGGTCCTTTGTATTTCGTTCTTAGTTGTTCTATTTGACGTCTGCAGTCACCAAAAACCGAGGGTTTTTGCACTTTTGCAGGGACATTGTAATCCAATAACCCTTGACGTTTGAGAAACTCGGTTAGTGTGCACGATGCCTGGCCGTAGTACTTTGTTCAGTTGCTTTAGAAGTTGTGGTGCGGATTCCCGATTGGAGGACTCGTGTCCGATACCTCCGGTTGGAACTCCAGTTTACGAATTATATAGTCGACATGGTTGCTGGGTTCGCTACACCAAAGATGACGGTGTCCTTAGTTGGCCACCTCATGGTAGTTTTGAGACCCCGATATTAGATAATCTTGAAGCTAAATTGTTCCAAAGAAAAGCAAGGCCGGCCATGTTTGATTCCTTTCGGTTATGGCGTAAGGAAGCCAAGCAGAAAGAAGTAAAGCAGCTTAAACGTAATAAGAGAGAAGGTATCGTTACAACGATGAGAAATGCAGAGCAGTTTCAGCGAGACAAAGAAGAGAAGGAAAAGGAAGTTTTTGATAGATTGCAACGCATGACAGTGGATAAATGTTACCCCGCTTTGCCGACGGGTACGGATAAGAAGGGAGAGGAAGCAGTAGAGGACCCTTTGTTGTCTTATCTACTGAAGTCGCCACCTCCATATGCACAGGATACCACAGCTCCAGTGGTTCCCCTTGTTCCTCAACCTGCTGTTCCGGCAGCTGTTAATCAGCCTGCCGTTGGCCCTGCCATTATGAATCCTCTTGTTCCTGTTCCTCTACCTGCTCCTGTTCCTACTGCTCCACCGTCTATACCTTCTCAAACTACTGTTCCCGCTGCTTCCACTTTTGTGGCTACTCCTACTGCTCCTCCTGCTTTTGGTCCTTCTATTGTTACCCCTTTACTTCTCTCTTCTTCCCCGTCTGTTCGGCGACGTATTCCTAATGTTGTTGCCAACTTCTACACTCCTCTTGGACCGATTCTTGGGTCTGCTGGTTCTGATGCTCCCCAAAGACGAAGCCAGCTTCCTGGTGGTAGGGAACGTGACACGCTATATAATATGGCGAAAAATTGGATTAGATACCCCCTTAAGAATCCTCCACGTATAGTTGTTGAGACTTTCTCTCAATTCAATGAGCCAACACAAAGATTTGTGTTCGAAGAAATGTGCAAGCTCTTACGCGATGAGATATCAGTTGATGCGGCCGATGATGTATTGGCTTCTCTGACTGACCTTCAGCTTTAGTTTTCGAGTGGTATGATTGTGGGTAGCAATGTTCGACGTGCTGTCGAGCAGCTACTATCTTTTCGTCCTGCTATAATGCCTCGAGCATTATTTAAAGACGAAACTGAGGAGTGGATGGCAATGCCTGGTCAGTATCCCATGCGCGAAGTTCCACCAGTGTGGATGCCAGGTAATCCTGGTGGTAATCCTGCTGTCTTGCCACATTTCCAGAGAGTGTGGATACACCTTCCATGGAAACGATCGGAAGTCTTGCAGGTTAAGCAGACTTTGCCCGACCCTCGCAAAAATCCTGCAGGGTACTATAAAGAATTGTCACAGTTAGTGGATGCTACGATAATGAATCTTGCTGACATCGATATGTTGTTCGGCAATGTCGTACCGCAACCGGTATGGGCGAAGATTCGTCAGGAAAACCATATAGCCGAGTTAGGCGGTGATTGGCCTGCTCTTGTGGCGGCTGATGCCCGACAAGTTGGTGGGGCTAAGCCTGAGCAGCTCATTTCCGATCTTCCTCAGAGAATAATTACCCTTATGAAAACGCTTATGCCAGCTATGAAAGTTAACTGGGACAAATTGTCTGCTTGCAAGCAAAAGAAAGACGAGAGTGTCTCCGATTTCTTTACAAGATTTGAGGAGGCGTTCATCGATCATAGTGGTCAAGATATGGGCACTGAGGGAGGTCAGAGACTGTTTGTGGACAAATTTGTGTTGAATTTGTTGCCGGACCTAAGCAACAAATTGAGAAATTCAGAGAGTGCGTGGGCTGTTTCAACTTCTGCTCAGATATTGGCTACGGCTCAATATTATGAAAATAGGGAGAAAGAGGAAAATGATCGTGCAGACAAAAAGACGAAAGAACTCAAAACGAAAGTTTTGTTGCAACAAGCATATCCTCCGCGCTCGAATCAGAATGATTCTCAGCAGCGGAATAGATCGCAATCGCAGTCATCTAGGTCACAATCGCGAAATGACTCTTCTTCGCAGAGATCTATGCTTGGGTACAATCAGTGTGCCTATTGTAGAGGTGAGGGTCATTTGAAATTTGATTGTCCAGTTTTGCGTGATCGAAATAGTGGAAATTCATCTAGAGGAGGCCGTAGTGGTCCTCAGCAGGCTTCACGAGGTAGAGGTCGTGGTGTTACGCAGAATCAAAATGATTGTTCTAATAATTCCTCTGATTCTAATAATTGTTTTGATCAGCGTGGGTCATCATCAGGTAGATCCGCACAGTACAATGTGGACGATTATTACATCGATCAGGGTGCTGACGACGGTAATTACTAGGACAGCCATAGACAAGGAGAGGGAGTAGTATCAGTTCCGGTTGATCAGAGAGGGCCTTACGTCGCAGTTGCCACCTCGGGCGTAGTTGAGCCTTTTCTGTTGGACACTGGTGCAGCAAAAAGTTCCATCATGCATTCGAAACTCACTGGCGCACCTTTGTCTGGCTTAACAAATGTTTCTGTTGGATTCTCTGGCGCCCCTGTTAGCAATCCGGTTTCTCGCCCTTTGCCCCTTACAATTGGGCCACGTGAGCTGAAAGCTCCTTTAATTTTGACTACTGGTTGTGGTGAAAATCTTTTGGGCCTGGATTTGCTGAAACGTCTGTATGCGACTTTGTATTGTTCTCCTGCGGGAGTACAGCTTACATTGGGTGAGATAGTAATCTCTCCTATGTACTTGTCCATTGATAAACTCCCACCGGAATTGAGTTCTCTTCCTGCATCTTTGTGGGCAACAGGTCCCAATGACGTGGGCCTGCTTGACATCTCTCCTTATGTTGTTCAACTGAAATCGAATGTGCGATTACCACGTATTCCCCAGTATCGTATCTCCCTTGATGGTGAACGAGCGTTGTTAGCGATCATCTATGATTTGATCGAGAAAGATGTTATCGAGGAGACTCGGGGAAACGTGTGTAATAGCCCTGTGCTACCCATTTTGAAACGCACTGATCCATCTAAGCCTCCTGTTTATCGTTTTGTCATTGATTTACGGGAGGTGAATAAAATTGTTGTTCCTCAATTCCCTGTGGTGCCTGATATTACGGCTTTACTGACTCTGATTCCAGCATCTGCGTCCTGGTTCTCAGTGATTGATCTGAAGAATGCTTTCTTTAGCATTCCGATTGCTGAGGAGAGCAGGGACCTTTTCAGTGTCTCTTTAGGTTGTCACAGCTTTAGGTTCAAACGCGCTCCCCAGTTGACACTCTCTTGAATCGTACGAAAACCCAACACTTGACGAGCGCAAGGTTGTCTGGTTACGAGTTGACGCTCTTGGCAAGTCACATTCAAATAAAGCGCTGCAATGTCCTAAACCCGGCGACTTTGTTGCCAACAAATATGGAATCAGATGAGGTACCACCACACGATTGTTACTTGCGAACTGAGGAAGAAACGAAGGGTCGTGTTGACCTAAAAAACACTCCATTGGAAGAACCCGATGGTACTTTGTATGTGGATGGTTCGTGTTTTAAGTTGCCGAATGGTGATGTGACGACTGCCTATGCTGTGGTGACGTTGAGTACGGTTGTGGAGACTGCAAGATTGAACCAGAACTCTGCACAGGCGGCAGAGCTGATTGCCTTAACCAGAGCGTGTGTGTTGTCGAAAGGGAAACGGGTGAATGTGTTTACTGACAGTCAGTATGCGTTTGGTGTTGCCCATAGCTTTGGACGATTGTGGAGAGAGAGAGGTTTTATGACATCGCATGGTACGAAGATCCAGCATGGACAGCTTGTGAATGATCTTTTGGATGCACTTACATTGCCCAAGCAGGTGGCGATTATTAAATGTAGTGCACACCGTAAGGTGACGGATGATGTTGGTCGTGGCAATGCGTTTGCTGATGAGATTGCTAAGGAGACTGCGAGAAACCTTACAACTAGAATGTATGTGACGAGTTCGGTAAGGTGGCCTGCAGAAGCCGGTATGTGTGAAGACACTACTGAAAGTGTGAAAGCGATTCAGAATGAGGCCACCGAGACTGAAAAGACCAAGTGGAAAGAGAGTACGGGAAAGTTGGATGCGAATGGCTGTTGGATTGATTTGTCGGAGAATAAAAGGTGGATGTTGCCGGATGCATATGTGCTAGCTGTTGTGACTATGGCACACGGTTTGTCACATATTAGTGCGAAAGGTATTTGCAAGTTGTTGTCCCCCGTATGGAAGAATGATGGTATTGCTAAGTGTGCTGAGAGATTGGTTAAGAATTGCATGATATGTATGATGTACAATCCTGGCAAGGGAACTCCTACACCCCCTGGCCATTTTGCTCCACCTTCATGTCCCTTTGAGGTAATTCAGTTGGATTTCATCCATATGGAGCGATGCAATAACCTAAAGTACGTTTTAGTTGTGGTTTGCGCATTCTCCTGATGGATCGAAGCTTACCCTCTCAAAGACAATACTGCCCTGTCTACAGCGAAGGTCCTACTGAAGGAATACTTTCCTCGGTATGGAATGCCACGGATTGTATGGTCTGATAACGGAAGTGAGTTTGTGGGGAGTGTGATGAAGAGTGTGTGTAAGGGCCTTGGAATTACACAAAAATTCCATAGCGCCAACCATCCCCAGTCAGCAGGTTTGGTTGAGGGGTACAATGGTACTCTCAAACTAAAACTCACAAAGATTCAGGCTACGACTGGTCTCTCGTGGCCTGACGCTTTGCCCCTGGCTCTTTTGTCAACTAGGGCGACTGTACACTCTCGAGTAGGGCTCAGCCCATATGAGATTGTGTCCGGCCGTCCTGCAAATATTTGGGGGGTTCCTAGACCCAGTGCGTTTACCGATCTTGAGTATCCAATGCTGATTGATTACCTTCATGATCTGACAGCTAAACTGAGGTTTATTCATCAACAGGTCTTTGAAGCACTGCCGGCACAGACGGAGGGTCCAGGCCACCAGCTCCAACCCGGAGACTGGGTGGTTACGAGGAACTTTGGCAGGAAACGAAACCTTGAGCCGAGGTTCATCGGGCCCTTTCAAGTGCTCCTTGCCACGAGAACTGCTGTTCGTTTGGAGGGCCGCAAGCATTGGGTGCATGCCACCCACACCAAAAAGGTACCAATACCTTTACCAGCGGACTCGTGGGTAAGGACGGGCATCGCCTCATCTGAAACTGAGGTTTTGCCGAACTTTGCGCCATTCAGTGACGCTCAGCCTGTGGGAGATACTTCGGTGCAGCCGGATAATACTGTTCAACCTTTGTCATTGGAGAACTCAAGATCTGAACTATTGTCTGATCGACAGGACTCTGTTTCATCATCCGACCAACTGTTTGAAGAGCAGACTCGTCCTGGAAGAAGCAGATATTTTCCCGGTTCCAACACTAGAGACTAATAAAGAAAATTATTTTTTGCTTTTTCCTTTTGAAATTCACGTTACCCCCATTATCACTCTGAACATTTTCGAATAATAATAATAAGGGTAGCTTGTAAAGCGCTTGGTTACGCAGCAGCGTGTCCCCGCGCTACAACTGAAAACTCTATGCGAGGCTGGAGACCGAAGATCAGTTATCTAGAAAACAGGTATGTTTTTAGGTTTTTGCGGAAGCTGGATTCGGATGGATCAAGACGGAGATGGAGAGGGAGGGAATTCCAGCTTTTCGCTGCCAGATGGCGGAAGGAGCGTCCGCCCATACGGGCCCTTTTGACCCTAGGAACCTGAAGTAGGCCCCCATATGAGGAGCGCAGATCGCGTGCAGGTGTGTACCTTGTCACTAGGTTCTGGAGTGGAACAGGTGATTTCTTAGCCAGGATGCGGTGGCATGTGCAGAGGGCTTTAAATTCCACTCTGCTTTTTACTGGCAGCCAGTGGAGGGTTTTGAGAGCGGCTTTGGTGTCTGATCGTTTGGGGATTTTTAGGATGAGACGGGCTGCCGCGTTTTGTATTACCTGAAGGCGATTCATAGCTTTGCAGGTGGTACCCAGGTAGAGTAGGTTGCCGTAGTCTAGGCGTGCTGTTACAAGGGCGTGTACCAGTGTTTTCCGCGCTGACATAGGAAGGAGGTTGAGGACCTTCCTTATGGTTTTTAGGACGCCAAAACAGATAGCTGTGATTTTTGTATGAATTCTGAGTTTTGTTCCGCACATGTGCATTTGTTTCCACAGCTAGGAGATTTTGTATATATTGTTTAATTAAAAGAACCTTACATCCGGGTGGACCGTAGGGCCGTGCGGGTACTTCCTTCTGTTTAGTAGGTCCTGACACTAGGTTGGAGGCCGTCGATTCCTAGGAACTCCTGGGGATTGACTATTGCTACACAGAACGATGTGCGTCAAGAACGTTGCGGACGGTTTTAGAGGATGGCTTTCTCAAAGCTGTCGGAGTTGGAGAAGACTCAATCACAAAGATTGGAATTGCATAGGATTGTACGTACCAAATGCTTCATGTTTCAGGTGTTCCTTCTGTTCCTAACTGTTTCCTCGTTATTGGTGGGTGGAGTGTATTATGCGATACAGTCATTATTGCCTTCTGCTTCACCTACCCCTTCTTCTGAACCTAAACCTACTTCCACTGTTTCCCCTCATTCCTTTCATATCTTACCCCAACACGAGCAGGTTAGACGTGCGGAATTCATGAACAACTCCTTCGTTCAGCTCCTTCATCAGCATCAGTTGGTGATGAACACTACCAATTGTTGGGTGTGTGGGTTAATGCCACATACCACGGATAGGGGAATTCCGTACTTGGTCCTTCCTTACAGTTCCCAGGGTTCAGCTCGAGCATTCCAAACAATGTTTCGTAGCGCACTAGATTCTTACCCCCATCGAGAGCCACGCACTGTAGATCATGGTCCTGGCCCGTACCACAAGCCTTTGGCAAGAGCGATTGCCGATTTAGATAGGGATATCTTCGACGCATCGCTTATCCCAGAGGAAGAGGTGCGAGCATACCGAGATCTGAGTGAGGCTGAGTATAGCATGTCAGTGGGTGATCGGCAGCTTAAAAGCTCGTGTCCGATCTGGATCATACCCCATCTCGGTAATTTCTGTCTGAAAGGCCTAGGCCGAAGCCCGCGAGCTCAGCTCGGGAAGAGTGCCTGTACCGAAACTTATGTTTTGCCGTCGGCCTCTTCCCCTGTTCTTCTGACTGCCAAGGGTACTTACTTTGTTTGTTACGACCGCGCATATACATGGCTGCCTCGTGACTTCTCAGGCACATGTTATATTGCGAATTTGTTGCCGCCGACCTTTACTGTTGGGTCGGATTATCACAAGACCAGAGTTGTGAGAGGCGTAATTAGCGAAGAGGACACTGCCGGTCAAGAGGCAGGAGACTTCATTAAGGGTTTCTTGCCATTTTGGGGACCTATGATCAATAGTAGGAACCTGAGACAGTTGACTCGAGTGGTAGAATCGACCGCTAATATCACTGCGAGCGCCCTTGGCAATATTACAGCAGAGCTTCAGGCGGACAGGCTTATGACGTTACAAAATCGTATGGTTTTAGACGTTGTCTTAGCAGATAGAGGTGGAGTATGTAAGGTGATCCATTCGAGTTGCTGCATTTTCATTCCTGACAACGCTCCTACTGTCTATCAAGCCATCTCGAAGTTGCATAAGATCTCCGAATCCATACACGTGGACGTAGGGGATTGGACGCTACTAGGGTGGTTTTGGGGCCTGATGTCGACGTGGGGTTGGAAGATTCTGATGATCATTGGGGTTGTTGTAGCATTTCTGTTCACGTGTTGCCTTTGTGTGCAGTGTGGTCCTGCCTTATGTGACCTCTGTGCTACGACGTGTATAAGGCGGCCGCCTGTTACCAAGGAAGCACTGATGGACAGAATAATGTTGCAGCAACATCTGGATGGTCTGATGAATATCGAGATCGATTCTGATTCCGACTAGTGCTTGCCTACATGAGGGCAAAAGGAGCGTCTGAGGTTCCGTGACAATTGTAAGTGGTGTTTTCGACTCACCCGAATATGGTCGAGTCTGGTATCTATGAACCGCAAATGACGAGTTTAGTGGGTGTACGCGTTTTTGCTGTGCTAGCCTAAACCGTTCGTTTGTTTCGTGGGTTTCTTCCATCTGAACCCACGGGTTCCATTTTAGATGTGGCATCCATTTTGTTTCTTGCCCTCAAGTAGCCAGCGAACGGACACTGTCCGCTTCAGGACCCTGGGATTCCCAAACTCTTGCGGAAGACACGTGTTCCTTTGAGGGTGTCTTTATGACGAGGGGGATGACACTGTAAGGCAGATGGCCCCGCTCGAGGCTCATCTTGCCGTGCCGGTCTATTGTCTCAGTTGCGCCTTCATTAGGAACGTCTCCTTTAATCCCTGCAATCGAGTTTCCTGATACCACCCCTTTTACACTCTCTTCGATCTGTTCGCTATCCTCGTCTTCCTCTGCACCTGTTTTTGTCTCCTCCTTGATTCGTTTACAGCCGAACGGAATGCACTAATGGTGGGAAGATGTACTTTTACAGTTGGGAACCGACAAATGCTACTGTAATTATGTTCCGGGCCCTGAATACATGAAAGCGACCCCCTATGAAATGTACTGTGGGAACCGGGTTGTAATATTTTGTTTGCCATGTTATCTTATGACGAAAAACTGTATAAAAGGAGCGATCCACAGATACAATTCGAAGCAGTCTCCGTGAACCTACATGTTATGTACTTCTCGTGACTTCTGTGTTCCCTGCAGTAAATAAACTTCGAATCTTTGACGCCGAAGGAAGTGTCCAGTGTCTCTGTCATTTGTACGCCGGAACAGGTAACCCACGAAGGTTTCAGGTGTTATCCCTGGCACCGCTGGGTCTTAGAAAAACCCAGTCCTTCAGTAGGATGAGTCAAAAGTGTCATCATAACAGGAGAGAACTCATAACTAGCTAGTATTTACTAACAAGGTAAATCTAGGTTATGCAAAGCCATTAGAGAAAGTGGCTGTAAATGCAGGAAATGGTCGGGGCTACCAGTTTCAATAGTATACCGGGCTATATAACTATAGGAACTACAGTAGAGCATGATGACTATGTAGGGTAGACCGGTGTAAATAATACATATCAGAACTGAGATAACATCAGAGTCAAAATGTAACAACATGACTCATGCAAAACTAGCTAGTACAACGTAGTAGTGTATATCTTATTAGTCCGAATGACTAGTACCATAAAACCATTGCAGATAACAAATAACCATAGTGTCAGTAGGCAAGTCTTTGGATCATGGGTCTTCCAGTTTTTTCAAGTATCAGTGCGGGTAGTCTAGTGACATGATGCAGGACCCAAAAAGTAGCTAAAAGAAGGGCCTACCTGTTGATGAGGGTCAACTTGGGGACCGGAAACCAACTAGTTTAAGCATGGACTTACAATTGGTCGCGAAGTAAGCTGGCATATGTAGGTATTTGCAGGTAGCATATAGAAAACGGACATATACAAAGTGGATGTAGGACACAGCGAGACGGAGGACAGCTCAGCCATGACCCATGCTCGATTGATCAGATTCATGTCCGTCCGTCTTCCTCTTGTTAGATGCGAAGACAGATGAGTCCATTGAATGCGTAGGCGAATCCTCCAGAAACAGCGCTAGCTCATTAGGATTGGTGAAGAAGCGAGGTTTGCCATTGGTGATGATTTTAAATTTCGCCGGACCTGCAAAGGAGAACTGTATGCCTTTTGACCTCAGTTTTTCCCTTAGGGCTAGGAAGCCCTTTCTAATTTCCATCGTGTCCTTCGAGTAGTCTTGAGTGAAGGTGATTTTGTGGCCTCCCCAGGTGACGGAATGATTACGCCTGGCGAATTGTAGGATAGCTTCAGTGTGCTGGAATCGCAGCGGTTTACAGATCAACGGACGAGGGCCCTTGTATCCATGAGGGATGAAGGTTGGGACTCTGTGAGCTCGGTCAAGCTCCAATACATGGGTAAATGAGATGCCCGTCACTGAGGGAATCCAAGCCTCCAGAAATGCTACACAGGATTCAGCATCCTTCTCCGCATTCTCAGGAACTCCAAAGATGCGTATGATACCCCTCCTATTTCTGTCTTCCAATTCCGCATTTTGGCGTCTGAGGGAGTCGGTCGATCTTTGATGCTGGGAGATATTTTTGGCCGAGAGGTTGGTTTTGTCTTCAACATCGCTTATCCTTTGCTCCGCTTTGTCTAAGCTCTTGTGGACCGAGTTCATGTCCGCCCTTATCGCCGTAAGTTCAAGCTGCATAGCATCAGTATTGGATTTTGTTGATTTTGCGAGATCATGTACCTCCGCCAGCTTTTTTAGGATCATATCCAGGGTACTATTAAGGTCTGCTTTTGCCTTGATGGGCGAGTCAGATATGGACGATTCTGGTTTCACTTTCTTGGTGTTCTTCTTATCAATCCCCTCTGCCATTTTGTTGGATTTCTGTAGTGGGGTAGCGCTGAGGCGGAGATTTTCCAGTTTGGCGGAAGAACCGGATCCAAAGAGGAACCAAGAAGATGGATGGGTCAAAGCAGAGGAGGTGTTTAATCACTGCCCTGAGTGATAGAACAGAATTGGGTTGCGGCGCTTATTTTGAATTGCCTCGTGAGCAGTTTGAGTGTAGGATAGAAACTCTTCTGATTCCCTGTACTTCTATAGAAGTGCTGATGGTGCTGGTCGAGGCGCAGTCATTTGAAGCAGGCTTGTGAGACTTGGAATCACCAGGGTCCCCTCAGAAACCTTGGGGTGGCAGAGTAGTGGCTGGGCGGAGAGGTGAGGGACACACAGTAAGTCCAGTTGACTCAGGGCTGGCAGCTGATCGCTTTGCGCAAAATAATGGAATCACTGAGTCATAGGCACCTAAGAGGTATCGGGACCAGCATTGGTGACACTGGAGGCTGTAGTTGGGTCATCCAGGTGTGGATGGGTCTTTCAGTTGTGGCTGGGCAAGAGTGGAGCCCTCATGCCATGAATTGTGCTTTTCGCGCTGAAAAAACTGTCCCAATCGCCGCCATTTTGAGGTCAGGCAGGCTCCCAGGTAGGGCTGAGCAGGAGGACTACTAGGTAGATACGGGTGGCGCAGTGTCGCAGGGTCGCTTTGGGGTAGGTTCCTCTGGATAGCAGCAGAAGCGATGGGCTGTGGGCGCCAAAATCACGATGGGAAAGGTCTCAATCGCGTTTCATGTTAGAATGTTATGGTGCGCGGCGCCATCTTAGGGGCAGGCATGGCGGAGACCCGGGAGCCGATCACTCCGATCAGCGCTGGAAATCAAGTAGAATGCGCACAAGGTAGAGACTTGCTGGGGCGCGCTCGTGATTGTCTCACCTCGGGGGTCCTTTTGGTGATATCGGCGCAGTTGGAGGCTGAGGGCAAGTCGCGTGAGGCGGTTCACTCGCTCACTTGTGCATGGCCTGGCAGGCGGTGAAGTGCGGGTGTTAAAAGCACATTACCCGACTCAAAATCTTTCAGTTTTTTCGCACCGAGTGTGCAGCATGGTGTCGGGAGCCCAAATCTGTTGAGTGATTGTTGATGGGCTCGATAGATCTCTCCTGAGGAGAAGGGAATCGCTCTCCTACGCGGCAGGGAGCAGATTAGGCGACCATTGCCACTGCCGTCCAAGCCTACGTTTTGACAGGAAAAATGTGATGTGTCCACGTATCGTGTTTTGGTCCATTTCCTGTCGCAGGAAATAGGCCTACCCACACAAGTGAGGTTGCATTTTTATACAAAGACTTAGGGAAACACAGAATAGTAGAACAAGTGTTATTACCAATTGACTTTCTTTGCATTTCTGCCTTCCAAATGTAAGACAATTTGTAAAAAAGTAGTCATTTTGAAAAAAGACCTCTAATTCACATGCTTGTATGGGTACCCACAATTTTAGAGATGTGCAAATAATCACTGCTTCTAAACTCTATATTGTATTCCCATTACAGAAATATATAGGTTTTCTTGGTACCTATTTTTCAATCTTTATATTTTACCAAATGAATTGCTGTATATCCGGTACACAATGAAAAACCCTTGCAAGACGCAGCTCAGTTATTGGCTCTGGGTTCCTCAGGTTCCTGGTGAACCTACAAGTCCTAATGATCCCCGCAACCAGATGGGTACAACAGATGTAACAGTATATTGTTATAAAAATCTGACATACTTAGGAGAAGATACAGGTGAACACACTGACACAAAGAACTGTTTTTTTCAACTCAATTTCAATTTTTTTTGTTTCAACTGTTAGCTTCCATGAACAAAATCTTGAAGGATGTACAGAAATGACCCCTTGCTGAATTCAGAATTTTGTCTACTTTTTAGAAATGTATGGATGCCCGGGATTATTGCTTTCACCCACATTTCTACCACTAACAGGAAGGAGGTTGAAAGCACACAAAATAGCAAACATAGGCTATGTCCCAGTAAAATGCCAAAACTGTGTAGAAAATTTTGGTTTTCTGACAAAGATCTGCCTGTTCCTGAAAGCTGAGAAGATGGTGATTTCAGCACCACAACCCCTTTGTCGATACCATTTTCAGGGACAAACCAGATGCTTTCTTCTGCAGCACTTTTTTCCCATTTTAGAAAACATAAAAAAGTGTAGATGTATTTTGGCTAATTTATGGGTCCCCTCCAGGGAACTTCACACAGCCTGGGTACCTTTAGAATCCTCAGGGTGTTGGAAAATAAGGACTCAAATTTGACCTGGATACTTTATGTGGACAAAAAGTTACAAGAGCCTAAGCTCAAACTACCCCAAATAGCAAATAAAGGCTTAACACGGGGTGAAGGGAGGCCTAACAGGGAAGGTTTTAAACAAAGCATATTGTAGTTATATAACGTTTGCAATATTTGAAGCGATAACTGGTTTAACTAAAATGTTATTGTCGTTTAATATGAATTTTATTTATTGTTATGTTATGTTATTTTCACGTATAGAGCGCGCGATTACCCTTGGGTGTCCTGGCGCTAAGTACTGGTCTTCCAGGGAAGCTAAAAGAATGCTAATGTGAAAAAAGCCATGTTTTCAGGCTCTTTCGGAACGTAAGAAGATTTGGGGCATTTTTTAGGAAAAAGGGGAGCTCGTTCCAGGCTCTCGAGGCACAGTGAGTAAAACTCCTGCCTCCCCAGTTTACGTTTTTTGGCATGGGAACTTGCACTAGTTTAGCACTGGTGGATCGTAGCGTTCTCCCTGGAACATACCAGTGAAACTTTTGCCTAAGAAATTCTGGACCGATACCGTTGATGGCTTTAAAAACTATGCAGAGAACCTTAAAGTGAGTTCTCTATTTTATTGGGAGCCAATGTAGCTTCTTAAGCTCGCCTTTAACAGAAACAAATTTAGGTGTTCCAGACAGCGGCCTGGCCGTTGCGTTTTGGACTAATTGTAGCCTATTCATATGTTGTTTTGCATATTCAAGTATAGGCTGTTAGAGTAGTCCAAACGCGATGGTATGAGAGCCATGACCACTGTCTTGAGATAACTCTTGGTCAGGAAGAACTTGATTTTCCTTATGATTCTAAGAATCATAAATCAGGCTGAGGTCACCAAGCTAACTTGATCCCCATGGCTAATTTGCTATCCACTAATACCCCAAGTTTTTGGCCTTCTAAGTGGGTGTAGGGCAAAGACCCAGCTCTACTGGCCACCATTCCGGTGTCCACACCTGTGGATTGTTCCCGAACTTTAATTAGAATTAAGCTTTAAGCAGTTGGAAGACATCCAACTGGATATTGCGCTCATACACTCATGGAAACGATCCCCTGTCTCTTTCTCACCTCCTTTAGTCAGTGACAACACAATTTGTGTGTCGTCAGCATAGGAGGTGAGCTGGAAGCCAAAGGATCTATTGACTCCCGCTAGAGTGCCACATATATGTTAAAAAGCGTTGGGCTAAGAGAATAGCCCTGTGGCACCCCACAAGGGAGTATGAATGGCTTAGATGAATTACCATCCAGATCCACAGTTTGGGACCTGTCATCTAAGAAAGACGTAGGAGTTTCCATGGTAGTCCTTCCACATCAATTGCAGACAACCGGTCCATCAACAACGTATGATGGACCGTGTCAAAGGCCACAGACAATTCCAGGTAAATCAATACAGCACTACCTCCTCCCTCTACAGCTTCTCTGATTTCCTCACTGGACTTCAACAGAGCCAGCTCAGTGCTGTGATCAACCCTGAACCCATATTGTGAGGGGTCCAGAGAGTTGTTACGATAGAGAAATGCACTGAGTTGGATGTTCATCACCTTCTTCAAGATCTAAGCAGGGAAAGGAAGCCACGAGATAGGCCTATAGTTGTTAGGGTCTTTCCGGTCTAGATTCTGCTTTTTCAAAAGTGGAAGAACAGAGGCTTGCTTCCAGATTTTAGGGAATATGCCGGATGTAAAGACAGCATTTAACAAGGGGGTCAGGGCCATTCCTATCACTTCCGGTATTTGTTTAATGACCCAGGCAGGGCAAGGATCACTGGGGGTTCCTGAACGGATCAAGGTGAGGACCTTGACTAACTCTGCTACCTCCAGTGATGAAAATTGATCAAGTGTCAGTGAAGAGTCACTGCTGCCTAGCCTGTCCCTATTGGAACTTGACTGTGTCATTTTATTAGCTTCAGAGAAGGAATACAATATAACTTAAACTTTATGCTTAAAAAAATCAGCAATTTCATTGCAGAATGAGGAATTACTATGGCTCCTAGGAACAGTTGGAGTAGACAATTTTTTAATAATATTAAAAAGTTCCTTTGAGTTGGACTTAGCCAATGTTATCTGCACAGAAAGAAAACTGTCTTTTAGCTTCTAATAACATTTGTTTATAACTTGCAATAAAATGTTTGTATCTTTCATTGTCTGTTTCATAAAAAATGTTGCACCATGCCCTTCCTAGCAGTTTACAGTCCAATTTACTGGCTGTAAGTTCTTCCGAGTACCAAGGGGCTGATGGTGAAGCTCGTTTAGGAGTCCACTGTTTCCTCGGAAATAATAAATTACAGAATGTAGCAAGCCATTGATTGTAGGCGGCTGCAGCGATTTCCACTCCAATCGGGGGAGATAGCATTGAGTTACTTAGGGAGCTTTCAAATTTGTTATTATCCAGTTTTCCCCAGGCTCACCTAGGCTGATGTAGTTTTAGCTAATTGATTCCCACCACTTTTCAGTTCAAACTGAATAGCACAGTGGTCTGACCATAAAAGAGGGAGAACTGAAATACAACCAAGATCATAGTTGTTTGAGTATATGTCATCTAGAGTATGTTCTTTTTCGTGCGTAGGGACATTCACCAGCTGTTGAAGGCCTCCAGCCACAATAATTTGATCCAGCTGATGGGTATCAGAGTCCAGGTGGTTTTGTAAATAAAAATTAAAATCCCCCATTACTGTATAGGATTCTAGACATAGCCCTTCTTCAATTAAGGTGCCCACTGTCTCCAGGAATCCTTTTTTAGGGCCCGGTGGGAGATATAACAATATGCCTTTAAAAGTCCTGTAATTCATTGAGTGAAAATTAAAAGCTAAAGCTTCTCATGTTGTATTGGAAATCGGGAGAAAGTTAGGTCCCAGAGAATCATGATTAAGCATGGGCAAATTTTGCGAATCTGGCGTTCGCGAATTTGCGTATTTGCGAATTCGCAATCCGCAAAATCCGCGAATTCTCGCAAATTTGCGGATTTCTTTTTGTGTTCGCAAGGGTTTCTGCCAGCTCGCGAGGGTTTTGTACCAGTTCGCAATTGCGAACTTACTTGTCAGCTCGCAACGGTCGCGACTATGTTGTTTCTACGTCTGGTTCATCATCACAGGTTCACAGCACCCTCTGTTTCACCCATGCCACCCTCTGGTACATCAATGCCACCCTCTGGTTCATCACTGTAGATTATGGGGGGGAAAGCAAGCACACCTGCCCTGCTTCAACTGACATGAATTAATTTGGGGTTGATTTATTAATGTGTCACTGTTTTAAAATTCCAGTCTGGCACCTGCTTCCTTATATGTAATTTGCTTTCTGTTGCAGTGCAATTTTTTTTCCAGGACCTTTGTGGCCTACTTGTAGCTATTCTATGAGCCTGCTGTGAGGGTCAGAGCAGGGTCATAGAATTGTTGCAACTAGCAACAGAACTCTGGAGGGGCCCCAGTCAGGAAGCACTACAGGGAATGGTTACTAATGATGAGTTTGAACTTTTGCACCTGCTGAGTGCTTTCAGTTTTGCAAAACTCATTTTTCTGCAGAACAACAACTGTAATGCCCCAAACAAACATAGGCAACTGAACTCTGGAGGGGCCCCTCAGGAAGTACTACAGGGAATGGTTACTAATGATGAGTGAACTTTTGCACCTGCTGAGTGCTTTCAGTTTTGCAAAACTCGTTTTTCTGCAGAACAGCAACTGTAATGCCCCAAACAAACTTACTTGTGAAAGTTGATTTCTAATCCAAAAGTGATCCAAAGAAAGTCAAAAGGCCTCAAATCCAAAAAGGTGCAGGCAAATGTCAACCTGAGGAGTTATTCTGATAAAAATCATCATTTTCAGAAGGTCTATGCTGCTTGCTAGTGGATTTCTTGTGCAGAATTGCAAATTTTGTAATTTCGCGGGTGTGAGATTGTTGCTGCCCGCCGCACTTACATGTTCGCAATTGCGAACTCTCGCGATGCGTCGCCAAACTCCCGCGGGATCCCACAGCAAGATCCAAAATGGCGCAGCAATCGCAAAATATCGAGAAAAACAACTCGGCAAACGCTGAATGACGGTAAGTGAACGCCGCACGCCGCAATAATGTATCACCAAGAAAAAAAATCCGCTGCGTGCGAATTTGCGGATTTTCGGTAAATTGGCGAGAGTGCGCGGATTGCGAATTTACCGAAAATCCGCAGAATCCGCGAGCGGAATGGATTTTCCGCCCATGCTTAATCAAGACCACTGACTCAATGTCAGTGAAATTGCTCTCCCACCCTCGCAGCTCCACCATTAAGTGAGGTGCCCCTGCCCCTGCACTCTTGAGTGTTGGTGATCGAGGCCCTCCTCCACCCGCAGGTTTCCCTGCGCCTCATCCCTGGTGGTCCAGTGGACCTCTGTCTCCTTTCTTTCTTTCTGCTCCTTCACTCGTTTTTCTCCCCTTTCTATCTTTCACCTTTCTGCACCTCTGCTCTTTTGTGCCTTATTTCTGCCCATTTTCCCTTTCTCTCCCTCTGCTCCTTCACTCGTTTTCACTCGTTTTTCTTCCCTTTCTATCTTTCACCTTTCTGCACCTCTGCTCTTTTGTGCCTTATTTCTGCCCATTTTCTCTTTCTCTCCCTCTGCTCCTTCACTCGTTTTCACTCGTTTTTCTACCCTTTCTATCTTTCACCTTTCTGCTCTTTTCTGCATCTCTGCTCTTTTGTGCCTTATTTCTGCTTATTTTCCCTTTTTCCTTTATCCCTTCTTTCCTCCCTTTACCTTTCCCCGCCGCTGCTGCCCCCGCGGCCCCTCCCCCCCAGCGCGCCCGGCCCAATCCAGCTCCCCTCCCCGCTCCCGCCTCCCAGCTGTCCAGCCCTCCCGACCCGTACTTAATGGCGGCCACTGCGGGGACAGGCGAGCAAGACCACTGACTCATTGTCAGTGAAATTGCTCTCCCACCCTCGCAGCTCCACCATTAAATGAGGTGCCCCTGCCCCTGCACTCTTAAGTGTTGGTGATCGAGGCCCTCCTCCACCCGCAGGTTTCACTGCGCCTCATCCCTGGTGGTCCAGTGGACCTCTGTCTCCTTTCTTTCTTTCTGCTCCTTCACTCGTTTTTCTCCCCTTTCTATCTTTCACCTTTCTGCACCTCTGCTCTTTTGCGCCTTATTTCTGCCCATTTTTCCTTTCGCTCCCTCTGCTCCTTCACTCGTTTTCACTCTTTTTTCTCCCCTTTCTATCTTTCACCTTTCTGCACCTCTGCTCTTTTGTGCCTTATTTCTTCCCATTTTCCCTTTCTCTTCCTCTGCTCCTTCACTCATTTTCACTCGTTTTTCTACCCTTTCTATCTTTCACCTTTCTGCTCTTTTCTGCATCTCTGCTCTTTTGTGCCTTATTTCTGCTTATTTTCCCTTTTTCCTTTATCCCTTCTTTCCTCCCTTTACCTTTCCCCGCCGCTGCTGCCCCCGCAGCACCCCCCCCCCCCAGCACGACCGGCCCAAACCAGCTCCCCTCCCCGCTCCCGCCTCCCAGCTGTCCAGCCCTCCCCGACCCCTACTTGATGGCGGCCACTGCGCAGCCGCGCCGCTGGTGCACCGAAGGCGCGCCAAAGGCAAGCACGTCTGCGCCCGTCTGCGACCTGTCCGCGACCAGCACCAGGAACCCTGGACCTCCGCCCCGCCAACGCTATGACCCAGCAGCACTCCACGCACTCAACCCAGGCTGCAACAACAACTGTAAGCTAGCATCACCAGCCGACACCCATGGACCCTTCAGCTGTCACCACTGCCGGCACACCTGCAGCACCTCCAAGAACACGGATCCAGCACAACCCGTCCACAAGAACACAACCGAACCGAAGACCCTGCAATGCATCCTCCTTAACGTCCGATCCCTCCACAAACACGCCACAGAAATCTGGGACCTCCTCGACAGCACCACCCCAGATGTAGCATTCTTCACTGAAACCTGGACCAACACCACCTCGGGACCGGACATCGCCATCGCCATCCCCATCCCCCAAGGATACAAGATCTCCAGGAAGGACCGCCCCACCCACCCAGGAGGAGGAATCGCCATCGTCCACAAATCCAGCCTCCGCCTGAGCACACTCCCTGACGAGTCCACAAAACTGATGGAACACCATCACTTCAAGATACTGGCCAGCCCCACCGCCGCCCTCCGAGGAACCCTCATCTACCGACCCCCTGCACCCCGCGGACCCTTCGCCAACTCCATCACGGACATTATCTCCCCACAGGCCATCGCATCCACCAACTACACCCTGCTGGGAGACCTCAACTTCCACCTCGACAATCAACTGGACCCCAACACCACATGCCTCCTGGATATCCTCCACAACATTGGACTCCGCCAGATCGCGACCGAGCCCACGCACTCAGCAGGACACACCCTCGACCCCCTCTTCACTACAGGAAACTCCATCACCTTCAGCCACACCACCGAACTCCCATGGACCGACCATCGTTGCGTCCACTTCACCTTCAGAACACCCACCATCCACAGACACCAGCACCTGCTTCCACAAAAAAAACTGGACCAAAATCACCGATGACCAGCTCACCTCCTCACTCAACAACTCCACCCCAACCATCGCAGAAAACGACGACCCCAACACCGCAGCCCGAACCCTGCATAGATGGATCTCGGACAGCACCAACACCATAGCCCCCCTCAAGAAAAACAATACCCTTGCCAAGAAAGCCAGATGGTTTACCACTGAACTTCGAGAGTCCAGGCGCACATGCCGCCACCTCGAAAAGACCTGGAGAAACACCAAATCCACAGAAGCCCACAACAACTTCAGAGCCGCCACCAACGCCCACCATCAACTCATCAGAGAAACGAGGAAAAAAGCGATTGAAGACAGAATCTCCACCCACGCACACAACAGCAAGGAACTCTTCAGCATCATCAAGGAGTTCGCCCAACCCACCAGCGAGTCTACGGACATCCCTCCCTCCCTCACAAGACCTCTGCGACAAACTCAGCACCTTTTTATACCACAAAATCAAGAGCATCTACGACAACTTTGACGAAGACAACCAACACACTGAACCCTCACCAACCACCCCCGACACCCGGAAACCAGCGATTGATGACTGGACAGCCCTCACCACCGAAGACACACTGAAGACAATGAAGTCAATCTACTCACGGGCCCCCACGGACCCCTGCCCCCACCACATCTTCAACAGAGCCGCCAACATCATCGCACCCATGCTCTGCCACACCATCAACCGCTCCCTGGCGACCGCCTCGTTCCCCGACGACTGGAAACACGCTGAGGTCAACCCCCTCCTGAAGAAACCCTCAGCGGACCCCACCGACCTCAAAAACTACAGACCCATCTCCCTGCTCCCGTTCCCAGCGAAAGTCATCGAGAAAGCCATCAACAGCCAACTCGCCACATTCATTGAAGAACACAACATCCTCGACTCCTCCCAATCCGGCTTCAGAAAAAACCACAGTACGGAAACCGCCCTCCTCGCCGCAACAGACGACATCCGCACCTTACTGGACAAAGGAGAAACAGTAGCCCTCATCCTCCTCGACCTATCAGCGGCGTTCGACACAGTCTCCCACCGCACCCTAATACGCAGACTCTACGATGCAGGAATCCAGGACAAGGCCCTCGACTGGATCTGCTCCTTCCTCTCCGGCAGGACGCAGCGGGTCAGACTCCCCCCTTTCCTCTCGGACCCCACACCTACCACCTGCGGAGTCCCCCAGGGCTCCTCCCTCAGACCGATGCTCTTCAACGTCTACATGGCTCCACTTGCCCCCATCGTCAGAACCTATGGACTCAACATCGTGTCATACGCAGACGACACCCAGCTCATCCTCTCCCTATCCAACGAGCCCAACACCGCCAGACGCAACTTTCGAGAAGGCATGGAAGCCGTCGCCAAATGGATGAAAAACAGCTGCCTACAACTAAACACCAACAAAACAGAAGTACTCATCATGGGCCCAAACCCCGACGCCTGGAGCGACACCTGGTGACCCACCGCCCTCGGAAACCCGCCAACCCCCACAGACCACGCACGCAACCTGGGAATCATACTGGACTCCAAGCTCAAAATGGACCGCCAGATCAACTCTGTCTCATCTTCCTGCTTCCACACCCTCCGCCTCCTTCGTAAGACCTTCAAATGGATCCCCCTCGAACACCGAAAGACAGTCACTCACGCCCTGGTCACCAGCAGACTCGACTACGGCAACGCACTCTATGCCGGAATAAACAAAAACCTCATCCGCAAGCTACAGAACATCCAGAACGCCACCGCAAGACTGGTCCTCAACCTGCCAAAACACTGCCACATCTCCCAGCACCTGCGCACACTCCACTGGCTCCCCGTCGAGGCGAGAATCACCTTTAAGATACTCACCCACGCACACAAGGCCCTCCACAGCACCGGACCAGCATACCTGAACAGCCATCTCAAATTCCACGCACCCCAAAGAACCCTACGATCAGCCCAGCTTTCCTACGCCGTGGTCCCTCGCACCAGAAAGACCAGATCAGGAGGCCGTTCCTTCTCCTTCCTCGCGGCCAAAGCATGGAATGCCCTTCCGCCCCACCTAAGACAGACAACATCGCTCCCCATCTTCGCAAGAAACCTCAAAACCTGGCTCTTCGACAGACCCCCTCCTTGATGGAATGGAACCTGCACCCCCCTCCCCCCCACCCCTAGCGCCTTGAGACCCTCACGGGTGAGTAGTCGCGCTTTAACAAACTCCTGATTGATTGATTGATTGATTGATACTAATGTTTCTATGGTGATTGTTTTTTTAATGTCCGTAATGCTTTTATGATTCATGCGTGAAATCGAATAAAGCTTGTTTGACTTGACAGGAGGTCAGCAAGAATTGGCGGAGTAGGTCCGCCAATTCTTGCTGACCTCCTGTCGTGGTATGTTCCTTCCCGCGCTTTGAGATCGGGAAGCCAAGCGCTCGCGGTGGTCCCCCGATACAGGTTGTGTCGGGCTGGTGGTCGCTCTTTTCGGGTGAGGGCGGCTGAACTCTGGAATTCCCTCCCAGTGGACTTGCGGCTACTGACTGACCTCTTGGCCTTTCGCAAAGCTCTGAAAACGTTTCTTTTTAAATAGATCTTTTATCTGTGTTGTGTTTCTGCTATCTGTTGCACATTGCCTGCCATGCGCCAGGACGCCCCTTAGCTGGGGCAGCTGTGCGCAATACAAGAGTGCATAACATAACATAACATAACATAACTTGCAGAAAGAACAACAAAAGCAAACCAGGGACAGGTGAATTTGAAACATGACTGCTCACACTATGCCAGCAACAGCCAGAGCGGGCAGGGTGAGGTGGTAGCCCTAGTCACTTGCTTGTGTCAGGTGCACAAGTGCATCACTAGAGGTTCTCACCTGAAGAGACTTTAAAGAAGACAGGGCATAACCAACAGTTTAATAAAATGTAAATTGATAATTGTATAGCGCACTACTCACCCGCAAGGATCTCAAGGCGCTTGTACGAATACCGCTGTGAAACCCATCCTGGCTTTCCCCTGGGCACCCCCAAAGTGGAGGCCAGACATCCTTAGCGTTGTGGGAGCCATTGTGGAGATTAAGCAAGCTATTGCCCAGAGTTGCAGAGTGGGACTCCATGATTGGAATAGGCACCAAGGCAAGAATTATCAGGTCAGTGGAATTTTTGAGCCCAAGACCCGCCGAGGAGGGGAATTGAACCCTGGTCCGGGCTAGACCTCTGCATCAGATTCTGCTGCTCTAACCATTGAGCCACACTTCTCCACAGCAGGCATGCACTGATACATCACTTGTCCATTTTTGGATTTGTTCTATATCTATTATTACTTATGGTAAATCCACAGACTATACTGTAGATGTTTTAGATTTTTGTATTTGTACTTGACGTGTTATATATTTATCAATATTTGAACATACCATTAACTGCTATACCCTTGTAGATTAGTAGGTTTTAAGGCGGACACTTTTCGATTTGGTAAAGAGGGAGGGTTTCCCTGCGAACGTTTGCATGGATGTTTTACCTCATAAGAATAGTCGTAGCATCAGCAGACATATGGGGTGAAAAGACACAATGAAAACATTTTGATGTGAATTATTCATCTACCATTAACTATAATTACATAACATTGTGATATGGGCTACCTACCTCAATGGGTAATTTATTCCATTGATATTGGAGATTGTGCATCATAAATGAATCCATTATATTCTGCTCGGTAGTAATAACAATATTTGTATGCTTTGTGTTTTCTTTTACTGTCTGTTTTAAACATCTGCAAAGTATGATTGATGATGTTGATGATGGGCAATGAATCACTTCTGAAATATTGTTGGTGTGTTTGATATTCATCTACAGTTCTTATGAATGTTATTACCTGCATTGCTCTTCCATAAAGCAAGGTGCGCACTCATTTAGTCCACACTGTTTCCTGAGAGCATTTTGCTTGTTATGTTAGTGTACCCCAGCTTGGGTTACTGGGGAAGTCCCCTTTGCTCAGGTGTCCGGTTTTTCCAGAAGCGCATCATTTGACACGCAGGGCCAACGTGCCACCAACGTGCCATGATGGGTGATATAATTTGGTACTTGTCTGAGCACACATTTTCCTCCTGCAGCCCCATTCTGGTCAGAAGTGCTGGTTCTTGGTCTGTCCCAATTTTGTATAAAGACACCCCTGCAGATCGCACCTGCACCCCAAAATGTCTCCTGGTACCAATCTTTCCACAAGTTATACCACCCAGCACATGTTCATGTGCATGCATTACCCTGGAGTCTTCTGTACACTGGGGGCCTTATTTATGAGGCCGGGCGTCACTTTTACACCACCGGTGCGTCACTTTTTGTGACGCACCGGCAGCATACAAAATGTGCCTTGTTGCACCATATTTACAAAGTGACGCATCTAGGTAGATGTGTCACTTTGTAAACCCCTGCGCCACATTATGCCTGCGCCAGGTATAATGTATGCAGGGGGGGCATTCTGACGCAAGAAAGGGTCATAGAAGTGACGCATTGAAATCTATAAGATTTTGCTGCGCCACTTCTAGGACGCAAATGCGTCAACATCTTATGCCTGCCTCACAGCAGGTGTAAGCCTGACGCAGGCCCTTTCTTATGGGGCTTGCCCCATGTGAAAGGACACATTGCAGGAGTTGCGTCACTTTTGTGACACACTTCAGCAATGGGTCACTTTTGCGCCATACAAATACGTCAGAAATACTGACGTAGCAGTAACTCCTTGCGACATGATGCATCATACTGTAAATATGACGCATCAATCATGGCGCAAGGAGGGTGGACTGAGAAGTGACGCATTGCGGCTTTCACTCAGCGATGCTTCTCTTCTCATAAATGAGGTCCTGGAAGTCTACATAATATGTTTGTCACCGTAGCATTGTCCATGCAGATTGTCTTGCCCTTGTACCCTCAATGTGGTCATGTACACAGGTTCTCCCATCCTACGTAGAGGATTCTGAACGGGCCTGTATCCTTCCTTCCTGAAGCTGTGCAGTAAATGTTTGTAATGAAATACATTTCTAGAGGACTTGGACTGCTCCATACTGCTCCTGGCCCTGCATGGCATTGCTGCTGTAAACGCCACTGTGTGGCTTGTGCTAGAGTCAATGTGGATGAGAACCCCAACCATTTCTTGTGTCCGCCCCTCATGGTGCGTTCATCAACACACATTTTGTCCCATGTGTCTGTGCTTGCCTTGTTCCACTGTGCTTGCCTGTGTGCATTAGCAAGGATGAGCATTTCTGATGTGCCTCAGATGTCATTATTTTTAACACCCTTCTTGCAAACAGCTGGTCTTTGGTCGGAGGTACTTGTGCTTATATTATTGTGTCGTGCATGTGTGTGTGTGTTTAAAACAGAGATGCAGTTATTTGTGGATTGTTTATTTGCAGTGCTGAGGATGCAGACAAAAAATATATTGAGTGTTGATCATGGTTTTTCTTTTCTTATCCAGTCTACTGTGATAGGAGCATGTCTTGTAGTGGTTGGGTCTTACTCTTGTCAGGTCTGTCTTTAGTGCTTCAGTGCTTCTTGACATGCGTGATCTTCACGTCTGGGTGGTGCTCATTCGAGAGTGGGACATTCAGAAGGGCAGATGATGGAAGGAGACATATAGGGGGAAGGAGGCATTTGGGAGAAGGCATCAGGTGTCCTGCATGAGTGTGTTGTTCATTGTTGCTGGTGATTAGCCTGAGTCTGGCGCACACATGCAGAAGTAGATTCGTTTCTAGTTTACAGTGAGGTGTTCAGTACGGCAGGTGTCATACTTCGATATTGAGCACGTAGATGTAATTTAGGGGTCGTCGGGCACCACAGCTGCAACCCTTAGCTTGCACCTTGCAACTCCTGGCAGTGTTTTGCGACCCCTGGCCGCAGTGGTGGCAAAGGCAGTGCCTGGAACAGAAGGTAAACAGTGCTATGATGGGCACTGTTTACTTTCTGCAGCTTTGAGTGCGACCTGAGGGAGTACACTCTGCAGTCTGTAAAACAAATATCTGTGGCAGTGCAATGTATCCTCTCCTAAATTGAATAAAACATTAAATACACTTTCTAAACAAGATGGTGCCCTATTACTTACAAACATAGGACCTTATTTACAAGACGCCTGTGTCTCCGGAGCTCTCCTTTTTTTTGTCGCTCCAGTGGCCTCATAGATATGGAGTAAGACAAAGCAGCGCAAGTCGCTGCCTTGCCTTATTCTGCGTCAAGGAAGCATTCATGGGTGTCCCCACACTACACTCATGGATTTTGATGCTGCCCCAGATTTACAAAATCATGTAAACCTGAGGCAGTGTCAAAACCTATGCCTCCCCAGGGGAGTGTAACAAGGAGAAATAACTTTATTTCTGCACTTTTTTTTTCTCTTTTTATGTGTGGTGCATTCTGCAGCGCACATAGAAGGGGGGAAACGCCCCCATTGATTGTTTTTGTGCAGGATGGTGTCCATCCCTGCACAAAAACCATCATTAGTACAACGCCTCCTCTCTTGCACCATGGTACAAGGGGTGCCTGCGTTAGCACAAGGCAGCCATAAGGGCACACGCGCAGAGGAAGAGGACAGGAATGCACCTGCCCTTTTCTTTTGAAATAGGGCCGTGCAGCAAAGTGACTAGCTGTGCTGCTCTGCGTCAAAAACTCATAAATAAGGCCAATATTGTGCTGTGATGTGTTTGAATGCAAACATCACAGCTGTGCTTTGAATGAGTAATTAAAGATGCTACAGAATAATGTCACATTCAGTACATTGTCTACATCAAGTAATACAGAAGAACTAAACCACTATTGTTTCTTTAAATATTTCTATTGGTCTCTGTAATTTACCAGTCCATTTTATGCTTTGAGCATACACTAGGGAAACCATTAAATAATAATAGGTTGATAAATAATCTATGTTGTTTTGTGTTTTTTGTGGTACTGTATTCTTCTCTTTCTACAAACATATAATTGTGTACGCAATAAAAAGGAGAAATGTGTAATGGTCTTATATCGGCACCCTATTTGAAGGTGGCATGTAAACTGAGCACTTATCTGGGTTATTATCTGTTGTGTTATTATATTGCACACTCGAGAGTCTCTTAACTTAAGGAATGTTAGTTATTATGGAGCCATGAGTATTAAGATCATGTGACATCACTTCCTGTGAGGATTCGTGAGATAATTATCATATGATGGAACTCCCTATGATGTAATTGGGTCAAAGGCGGGTTATGTGATGTCACTTCCACTACCCCTGGCATTTTGGTGACTCAACACCCATATTGTGCACTTCATTATAATCCAGCTTGCGTAGAGGCGGTGTTTAAAGACCTAGCATTGCATTAATGTGAGTTCCATGTAATCTGTGTGTGTTATGACACAAGGCCTCATTGTTGCATGCATCCTCGCCCAGTCTCAACCTACAGGGTGGTGGTCTCCTCTTTGATAGTGCACGTGACATACGTCAGGATTGTATTCGCTTTGCTGGTTCTTGAGATGTGTGTGTCTCATTGTCTCGGCATTCCCTCCTGCCTGTGTCACCGCTCCTGCATGCAATGGTGGAACCTTGTTGCTTGGGTGGTAGGCACAGCTTGCTGGTCCAATGAGGTGCACGACAATCATAAGTTGTATGAGAAACAACATACAGGCCCAGGCAGACATCAGGCGTGTTTCTTTGCCTATATTTGTAAAGTGACAGCTATTTCTATGGATTTTGAGATCTGTGAAGAATAAATGATGGTTTAACTTTATCCATCTCTTACATACATCCGCCTAGAAGAGGATGGAACACATCTGAGAAGTGTTGATGAGCACAAGACCCTTCAAGTCCGAGACACGTCACGTGAAGTTTTTTGTGGGAGTCCAGGGGTTGAGTCTCGCTTCAGTATATCACGGCCCTTGCCATGTTCTTTCTGGAGTTACCTGTTAGGCAATGTTTCATCCTCCCTGATGCTGGGTGTCCACGACTCTGCACGGTTCTCATCTTCCATCTTGCTTCATATGTGCTTTGTTCTCCTATGTTCAATCTCCCCCATGGCACGCATGCCTTGGTGTGGTCATCAGCTGTGTTTTTTTATTTGGTTTGCTTGGCTGGGACGACGCGTGTCTTGTTCAGAAACACGTGTACACATGCCCTTCCCATGTCGTGAGCTTTCACTCCAGCCTCGTGTACTCTCCCTCTTCTCCATTGGCCGCCATTCACTCTTCTGTCCTTCACACCACACAGAACTGGGCAAGGGTCAGCCACCTCGGCCACTCTTTATCATGCACTGGCAGTGATGTCATTCTGCCTGATCACATGTACACACTCAGGGGTGGACTCCTGGGATCCAGCCTTTTTCTTTCCATCTTTACCCTTATACTACTTTTATTTAGACTTCCTCATGTCTTTACACAATGTTCCCGGGTCACAGGAATTCATATACAAGTGCACCTTTTCTGTGTGACAACGAGAATATTTTCCTGTGATGGGCACTAAAACTAAACGTGCTGCTATCGCTGCTCTAAGTACACCTGCTCGTTGGGACGCATCGTACTGTTGCAACCATTTTTTTTTGTGTAGAACTTTTTTATTGGTGAAGTAGTAAACTTTAAAATAGGTGCCTATGCGGTTAAACTGCAGTATGGGTATTATATACATATATATATGTATATATATATATATATATATATATATATATATATATATCTATATATTACCTACTGGCGGTCGCCAGTAGGTATATATAGTTAGGATTTTTTCTCTATGGGATTTTTGAAAATTCAATGTCTAATAACTTTGGCGTTTGTGGACGGAATTGGCTGAAATTTTCAGGAAAATGGAACATTTTGTTTCTGAGCAGCCCCTGACAATTTGGGGGGGTTTCATCAAGGGGGGGGCCGAGAAAAAAGGGGGGTCCCAAAACGCGTTTTTCCCATGTTAATTTCCATAGGGCGGTTGGCCTCACTTTTAGCTCGAACGGCTGAATGGATTTGCACGAAACTTGGCAAAATTGTAGGGACTGTTAGCCCGATGTGCCTTTGCTAGGTCTCAATATATGTGCTCCAGTGGATTTTGAGTAATTTAGGTTCAAAAAAAGATATATATCTGGGCGGAGCCTAACCACACATCTGATCTGATTGGCTGTCAGCACTTCCTCCAAGAAGTGTTGGGAGCCATCTTGGGACCAATATACATGATAGCACCTCATTAAAAAGCATTGTAGTTAATAGAGGGTTTTAGGACTTTAGTTACATTATAAATCATTTGTTGATGGTACCATACTCGTTTTAGGAATTGTGGTGGGTTCTAAGGTGATTTTACCATATGAAAAAACCTTCTGCTGTGATATCATGAATATTGTTTGAAAGAAAACTAATATCTCATGATTTTCCCACAGTGGTTTGGAAGGGGATCTATAAGCTAAACTGAAAGCATATTTTCTGTAAATTCACATTATCTTTCTCAGTCATGTGAAAATGAAGTCTGACATTCTCAGTAAAACATGTACATCCAACAAGGACAGAGACTGTCAGTTGATTCCTTTGTGTTCTACTGCAGCTTCCTAGAGTGTTCTAAAGAACAACTAGAGCGCTAACAGTCCTACTTATTACAAAGGTATGGCACACCTGAAGCCATCTTGATTGGAATAAAGTGGTAACTCTTAAAACATTTAATTTAAAAAGAAACAACATGAGGGGGTATATTTTGCCATAGAAAGTATGATTAGTGCTGCAGAATGAAAAATTAGGGCACATTTTGAGTGACTTCTCAAATCCTTTTCTATTTCATTAAAACATTCTGACATGCAGTCTCCCAAAATGGCCACCAGAGACAAAAGAGCCCAAATGTAGCCCAAATATCACCCAGATGTACCCCAAGTATAGCCCAATGACAGAATGTCCCAGAGTGTTCTAAAGAACAACTAGAGCGCTAACAGTCCTACTTATTACAAAGGTATGGCACACCTGAAGCCATCTTGATTGGAATAAAGTGGTAACTCTTAAAACATTTAATTTAAAAAGAAACAACATGAGGGGGTATATTTTGCCATAGAAAGTATGATTAGTGCTGCAGAATGAAAAATTAGGGCACATTTTGAGTGACTTCTCAAATCCTTTTCTATTTCATTAAAACATTCTGACATGCAGTCTCCCAAAATGGCCACCAGAGACAAAAGAGCCCAAATGTAGCCCAAATATCACCCAGATGTAGCCCAAGTATAGCCCAATGACAGAATGTCCCAGAGTGTTCTAAAGAACAACTAGAGCGCTAACAGTCCTACTTATTACAAAGGTATAGCACACCTGGAGCCATCGTGATGGGAATAAAGTGGTAACTCTTAAGACATTTAATTTAAAAAGGAACAAAATGAGGGGGTATATTATGCAATAGAAGGTATTATTAGTGCTGCAGAAAGAAAAATTAGGGCACATTTTGAGTGACTTTTCAAATCCTCTTCTATTTCATTAAAAAATTCTGACATGCAGTCTCCCAAAATGGCCACCAGAGACAAAAGAGCGCAAATGTAGCCCAAATATCACCCAGATGTAGCCCAAGTATAGCCCAATGACAGAATGTCCCAGAGTGTTCTAAAGAACAACTAGAGCGCTAACAGTCCTACTTATTACAAAGGTATGGCACACCTGAAGCCATCTTGATTGGAATAAAGTGGTAACTCTTAAAATATTTAATTTAAAAAGGAACAAAATGAGGGGGTATATTTTGCCATATGAATTATGATTAGTGCTGCAGAAAGAAAAATTAGGGCACATTTTGAGTGACTTCTCAAACCCTCTTCAATTTCATTAAAAAATTCTGACATACAGTCTCCCAAGATGGCCACCAGAGACAAAAGAGCCTAAATGTAGCCCAAATATCACCCAGATGTACCCCAAGTATAGCCCAATGACAGAATGTCCCAGAGTGTTCTAAAGAACAACTAGAGCGCTAACAGTCTTAATTATGACAAAAGTATGGCACACCTGAAGCCATCTTGATTGGAATAAAGTGGTAACTCTTAAAACATTTAATTTAAAAAGGAACAAAATGAGGGGGTATATTTTGCCATATGAATTATGATTAGTGCTGCAGAAAGAAAAATTAGGGCACATTTTGAGTGACTTCTCAAACCCTCTTCAATTTCATTAAAAAATTCTGACATACAGTCTCCCAAGATGGCCACCAGAGACAAAAGAGCCCAAATGTAGCCCAAATATCACCCAGATGTAGCCCAAGTATAGCCCAATGACAGAATGTCCCAGAGTGTTCTAAAGAACAACTAGAGCGCTAACAGTCCTACTTATTAAAAAGGTATGGCACACCTGAAGCCATCTTGATTGGAATAAAGTGGTAACTCTTAAAACATTTAATTTAAAAAGGAACAAAATGAGGGGGTTAATTTTGCCATAGAAAGTATGATTAGTGCTTCAGAAAGAAAAATTAGGGATCATTTTGAGTGACTTCTCAAATCCTCTTCTATTTCATTAAAAAAATTCTGACATGCAGACTGAAACATGCACTTTGAATACCAGCAGCAGACGTCCCTGGTGAGCAGTAGCTTTACTACAGTGATCTAATGTGCAACTAGAGTGCTAACATTCAGAATTTATGTCAAATGTGTGACACATCTGAATGCCTTCTTGATGGAACCAAAGTAAATAAGCATTGAAAATGCAATAGATATCGCCCTCGTTTAAGTTAAAGCCATTCTGTTTGTAATGAGGTGGCTTTTTAGCTTTGCTTTTATTAGTGTTTTTTCAACTTTCATGTAAATAACATGCATCTGTATGCATATAAGTATATGTATGCATGCATTTATGTTTGTATTTATATAGATATACAGATGATATATGTTTATATATGTATGTATATATATATATATTCACTGAAAAAACCATAGGCTATAGACCATATATAGTTAGGAATTAGCATTTACAAAACCTTGAAAATTCACTGAAAAAACCATAGGTTATAGACCATATATAGTTAGGAATTAGCATTTACAAAACCTTGAAAATTCACTGAAAAAACCATAGGTTATAGACCATATATAGTTAGGAATTTGCATTTACAAAACCTTATTTTACTCACACAAAACCATTGAAATTCCATATATAGTTAGTTGCACTAACTATATATCGCGCACCCGCAATCCACTGCTGATGATGTCACATATTACATCATTCATGACATGGTCAGTGACATCACTGATGACATCACTGATGACATCTCAAATGACATCACTGATGACATCACTGATGACAACATCCAGTGACTGTATGTTTCTGTAAAGTTAAAATATGTCTTACATATTGAAGAATGAGTGGATGTATAAGTGTCTGGATGAAGGATTTAGTAGGTGCATGACTGACTGTATGAGTGAGTGATTAAATGTGTCTCACTGAGTGCATGGGTTAGTGACTAAACGGTCTTAATTTGTGCATCATTATGTCTGTTGTTCTGTAAACTGTTGCATGTGTTGATAAGTAGCTATATGAGTAACTATATGGGTTATTGATTGGTTGCCCAAGTATTTGTATGGGAGACTGAGTGTGTGTGTGGGTGGCTGGGAGGTGTATGACTCTGTGCATAGATGTGTGAGCAGTTGATTCACTAGATGTATGGTTTCAAAAGTGCATGTGGAAACAGCTGTATGGGCGGTTGACTGTGTGCATGAGTGTATTGGTGAGTGAATGGATATCTCAGTGCTACATGTCAAAGTAAGTACATATGTAAAACACAGTACATGTGAGAGTTGACATATATAAATAACTGTGCATAAGAGCCAGTGAATGTGTGAGTGGCTGTATGGATCATTGTGAACTTGTATCAGGGATTGTATAAGAGAGTAAATATGTGTTAGTATATGTTTGAATAAGTAAAGTTTGTATAACTGTATAGTTGAGGAAATGGAGGTGTGATTGATTCTTTGCATGACTGACTAGGTGTGTGAGTAACTCCATGGATGAGTGACAGTCTGTGAGTGTCTGTTTACACTGATTGTATCTAAGGTTATATTAGAGTCTGAAGAGGTTCATCGTATTATCACATGAATGATATCATCAGTGATGTGATCAGTAATGTCAAATGAGATGTCATCAGTGATGTCATCAGTGATGTCATTTGAGATGTCATCAGTGATGTCATTTGAGATGTCATCAGTGATGTCACTGACCATGTCATGAATGATGTAATATGTGACATCATCAGCAGTGGATTGCGGGTGCGCGATATATAGTTAGTGCAACTAACTATATATGGAATTTCAATGGTTTTGTGTGAGTAAAATAAGGTTTTGTAAATGCGAATTCCTAACTATATATGGTCTATAACCTATGGTTTTTTCAGTGAATATATATATATATATATATATATATATATATATATATATATATATATATATATATATATATATATATATATATAGATATAGATATAGATATATATATATCTTATTTTTTTATTTTTTTTTGCAAGCATTATTTTTCTTCACTTTTTTTTATGACGTGTACTTGAAATAAGGATAAATAAACATAAAGATATCAAGAGCGCGGCATCCACAGACCTCCTGGCTGGCTTTGCATTGGCAGTCAACGAATAGTTCTTAAGTGGATCGGTGGCTGGAAAAGCTGTAGCGGGAGAGCACCGAATATAACTCGATTTTGAAAAGCGCGCTGTTGATAATGGTCGCCCGTGCTATTATATATATAACAAATGATTCATTAGGGGGCGGCCATCCTCAGACAGTACCTGCAGCCGCAGCTCTCCGGAATCCCCGCCGAACAAGCGCATCACTTAATAGAAATGTCAAATTCTCGCCGCGCAGTGAAATTTTGATGGATATTTTGCAAACTTTGGTGCTGTACTGCAAACCTTTTCAGGACGTTAATCTAAATTAAGCGTCTGTCAGAGGCGCGCGATGTCCACAGGCAGACAAATGTTACTGCTGAGATCTCTTTGAGCTGCCAGCCTACTGCCCAGGCTGTGCCTCACTCCCCGCCATCTGCAGCCGCGACAGCAGCCTCAGTGACAGTACAGGCAGGGATGATGTGCCCAAGATAAACAAGGGCTGACTGGTGCCCCGGGACAGCACAGGAGTGTCCAAGAACTGAAATGGGCGTGAGAACGAGCTTTGAGAGACTTTGAAATAAAACACTGGCCGATGAGCCTTTATGTCTTATTCTACGCTGGAAACATACAAGCATTTATAGTGATCATATATTGTACTATTTCTACAAAGGAATTTTTAAAAAATATTAAGAGTTCTTTATGACAGGGACCAGAGGCGCAACTAGAGCTACATTTCTGGGTGGGGGGGCTAAGAAACAATTTCCAGGGGGGCTAATTCTTCCAGAAAAATGCGGAGTGGAGATGCAGGGTTTCTAAGAAGGGATGAAAGACAACAAAGCCTCATTAACAAGCAAATGCTCTTTTAAAAACGGGTGCGGCTGTGTGTGTGCCCAGGAAGTTGTCTCAGCCCAGGCTGCCACACACGATGAAGAGGGGGTGGGGGCTCTGAAGCCCTTTGAGCCCAATGGGCGTTGCGTACCTGACATGTACATGGTCTGAAAGGACCATTCTAGCGGCCTAAATCACTATGTAATATGTGCTGTCACAACTGTATTTCCCTCTATTGTAATTTGTACCCAAATATATGATGCTATATGTGCACATTTCTAAAAAAAACACTGTCTCCTTTTCTTTCATGTAATGTATTTCCACATACGTATCTAACTGTCCTGCGTAATGATACAGGTTGAGATATTGTTGCTTTCTTAGCGTACCTGACAGTGACATGGTCTGAAAGGACCATTATCGCTGCCTAAATCACTATGTAATATGTGGGAGACCGGATTTCTGAGCACTGGACCCCTCTAGTTCACCTCTCTTCCCCTCTTCCTGTTGTAAAGCAGGAAGAGACACAAGAGAATTGATGCAACTAGGTTGAACCATTTGACTACTATAGGTCACCTCCCCCACTCCAGTGATCAGCCCCAAAGACCTGTAGAAGTTTTCTGCCAAGTCAATCCGATGAAGGCGGGCGAAAAGGTTCGGGTTGCTCAGAGCCTTTCCACAACAGCAAATATCTTTCAGCAGGACAAAAAGGGTAACTGGCAGAGTGGAGCCCTCTTCAGCTACAACTTGCAGGCTTACCTAATGGTGGAATCTGAGCTCAAAAACATTTAATACATCCAAAAGCAGATATCTTGATTGGGTGAATGTGCCAAAAGTATCCAACTGACGATGGACCTTCCTTAGATGTGTTTTTTGAATTGCAACTATTCGGATCTTCTTTGCCAAATGTTTGATGGCAAAATGGCTTTCTGAAGCTCCTCTCGGCCGCAGCCTTCAGCCTTACTTTTCAGGGACCAAGAGCCTGATTTAGAGTTTGATGGACGTGTTACTCCATCACAAAAGTGATGGATATTCGTATGCCATATTACAAGTGCCATTGTATATGATGGACTTGTAAAATGGCAGACAGGATATGGCTCCGTCTATGACTGAGTAACCCACCTGATGAACTCTAATTTGAGCCCTAATTCATAAGGTAAAACTTTTGACTGGTACAAATCTGATTTCTGTTTCTGACCCATGCTTTATCGCGGTCAGCCTTAAATCGTGTGTAGATACCGGTGTAGCACAACCAGATTACCGTGGTTAATGCTTAATGCTTATTGACTCTTTTAGGAAATTAGGTTGCTGGTTGAGGGGGTGAAGCCTTACTCAAGCAGCAACCACAATTCCTGTCAGGTGGAACACAAGCAAATCCTGTGAGAAAGTCATCCTTTTGGCCCTGATCACCAGCATTTTTTGATTGATGCTGGTAGTTGCTGACTCTGAGCTCTGCTTAATGGACCCAGAGCCAATGCTCTGCTTTAAAGGTATATGGTGGCTAGTTATAATTACAATTTGCAATCATAGACCCTTGTAAGGCCCTAGTATATAATAAGGCAAGGGGGCTTCAAGCTATCAACAAGACCCTAGGATATAATAAGGCAGGGAGGTTTAGAGGACACGTAGATTTCCTGCACTGGATTGTGCACTGCTGTGTTGTCTGCTGTCATTTTAAAGGCAGCCCTGTTTTGCCTATTTAAATTGAACTTATATGCCAATTCCATTTTGGAATAAGAGATACTTCCAAAGTAGTAATCTACCTTATTTGTACGTATAAGTCACCCTAAGGTCTCCCCTCTGTGCTCCAGGAGTAGGGAGCCATGTAACTATAAACAGGGACCTTATAAAATATATTTTATATGCCATTCTGAGGAAAAAAATTCCAATTTTGTTTTCTCCCTATTGTAGATAAATAGCTCCATGGGCTAACATTGGAGTATTTCAATTAAGTATAAATATTGACAGGAGTAGGCTGAAAAAATGTGATTCAAGGACTTAAAATGATAGTTATGATACATCCAACAACTTGACACTGTTAGATTTATATGTCAGTTATTAAGCTTTCTTTTCTGTAAGCCAAAATCCAGCCTTCCAACAGCTCTTTCCTGATTGGCTAGCCTCTGCCAAGCTGAGCCAAACTGTCTTAGTGAGGTTTGAAGTAGCCTGCTAGAGAGGCAAAGGATTTCCTGTGGGTGGAGAGCTGCAGCTACAGAAGAAGGCTGGATGAGGGAGTGGTAGCCAAGGCACTTAATTTAGATTACCGTCGTGAAAAGGTTTGCAGGGAGAGCATAGATTCACCCCCGCCTACTGCACCCCCAGCCACACATGAGCCCCTGTAATTAGTTAGTGAGAGGGCTGGAAACAGGAAGCCTCATTTATGAGGTTTTGCTGTAGGGCAGCACAGCAGGCCTTCCTTCTGTGCTGCCTTATGGCAAAAGAAAAGGGTAGGAATGCACTGTATCTACCAGATATGGTGCATTCCTGTCCTTTTCCCCTGTGCCCGTGCTCAATGGCCTACCGTGTGCCAACGCACCGTACCCCTGCGATCATGAGGTGTACACGCTTACCCCATGATTGCAGGGTGTACGCACCGTACCCCATGATCACAATGTGTACGGTACATACACCCTGCGATCATGGGGCATGGTGCGTACACCACATGATCACAGGGGTACGGTGCGTACCCTTGCAATCATGGGGTGTACGCACCGTACGGTGTGTATGTGATTGTGTGGTTGTCCGTACGAATCGCCCTTACTGACGTGGACCGTACGAATCACGTCCTCATACCCCGGTCCGGATCGTACTCATCGGGTCGTACAGCATGTTTACGAATCGTACGGTTCACTGTGAGGGTCAGTGTCGTACGGTTTTTCCCTTTCAATTCGTATGGTTCGTGACAACTCAGAAGGATAGACGAGATACGGATCGTACTACGCGATTCGGACGGACGTGCATGATTCGTACGGAGAGGGCTCCGGATACGATTCGGACTGACGCTTTTTTTCCTGAATCGGAATCGGCCCCTTGGTGTTCTGCAGTGAGGATACGTATTTGTGACAGCTTTAGCTTTATATAGATTTTTATTGTGATATCTTTGTGTATTTTTATGGTGAAACTACACAGGCAATTTTACATCCTTAATATGATATTTTGGTATTTCTACGGTAAAATTATCTATGGAAATGTATGAATTATGGTTTCAAATGTGATGATATAAGTATTAGATTTCTATCTGAAGAACATCTATTTGTGATAACTACAAAGCAATTTATGTGTTGTCTTAACATAGCATCACAGTGATTTTCATGATTATATATATTTTTATATCCTTTGCATATAATCAAGTTCAGTGTATATATATTGGAGTGAATGCAATGTGGGTGCAAGAGTGCAACATTTTATTCCATTGAGTACATTAAGTGGCACAAGGGGGACTCTTTTTTGTTTTTGATTTAAATTACAACATACAGTAGATAAAGTTAAGATTGTTAAAAATCCACTAGTTTGACTTAGAACAAAACTTTTGATTCATAAAAAAATTACATTTGGATTAAACTGATTTTAATCCATATTTTTGATTTCTCTAAATGTGTTCTGTTCTGATTGGTAACGTTTTTGTGACTAAAAGCTAAGGATACCATGGAGCTCGATCTGGCTAACCAAATTAAACTAACAGCTTCTGAGCTTAGGATTCAGTGTAGGTCTAAGAGGATACCTGCTTCCAATAAGATTAGGAAGGCAGAGTTGTTTAGATCCCTTAAGGCCTGGTCACAGGCAGCTTCAGAGAATGAAGAGGAGGGTGTCCCCTTCAGCAACCTCCAAGAGGTCGAGGATGATGATAGCTCCTCCAATGCTTCCAGTACTAAGTTCAGTATTCCAGATAGGAGAGGGAAGCGAAGTTCCTCAACCCCAGAACCACAGCTGTCCCTTGGATAGAGAGAGCGCGCTGTAGAAGAAAGAAGGTTGGACCTAACTATAGAGCAATCGGACAAAAAAGCAAGAAGAAATGGAGGTAGCAACTATGATGAAGATGATGAGATATCCCAGGGTGGGGTGTTTGACCCTAGACTCCCCAAGTTCCAGTATGGGGGATGACAGACAAATGGCTGCTGGCATTTGAAAGGGCCCTTAAGATGAGAAGGGTCCACTCTAAATACAGGGGTTCATTTCCCTGGGATTTGATTTCAGTAGCTGGAAGGGATAGGCTCCTTATCCCACAGGGGGACGAGGCAAAATCCTACCCATACATAAGGGAATGTCTAGTTCAGAAGTTTGGTCTTACTTCAGAACAGTACAGGGTAAAGTTCAGGGACACACAAAAGGTAAACACACAGCAGTGGGTGGACTTTGTGGACATCTCAGTGAAAGCCCTAGAGGGCTGCATGGAAGGTAACAAGGTCAGCACTTAAGAGGGGTTGTATAATTTAATTCTTAAAGAGCACATCCTGACTCCCTGTGCACAAGAGAAGTTACGCCGGTACCTAGTGGACTCATAGCTAACTAGCCCCAGAGAGCTGGGGGAGTTAGCTGATGAGTGGTTAAGAACCTGGGTTTCCAATCAGCACCAGAGGGGTGATCAGAAGAAGGAAGGATGGTCCCCCCACCCCTCAGGGGAAAGCAGGTCAAAAGCAGAAAGAGTCCCCACAAAAACCTGTGCAAGGAGGAGGGCCCACACCAAACCAACTTCAAGGGTTAGGGGATTCAGGGAAGCCTAGTAGGTTCTTTGATCCCTCAAAAGTAGAAAAGTGCTTTGACTGTAATCAGCCAGGGCAAAAGAGAAGAGAGGCTGTCTGCACAAAGTAGCTCCCCGGAAGTTTTGACAAGGGCAACCTTAGTATCCTTAGGTGGGGTGGATATTGTAACACTGTTCACCTTGCCTCTCAGCATGGAAACTTACATCCAGATGCCTAAAATTAATCAAACTGAGGTTGAGACTCTTAGAGATACAGGAGCCAGTGTGACTATGTTCGCAGAGAAGATGGTTTCTCCAGAGCAGATCATACCTGGCATGTATCACAAGGTAACCTATGCAGACCGCAGAGCCAAACTCGATCCCATGACAATGGTGAGTTTGGAATAGGGAGGGATGACAAGTCCTAAGAATGTAGTTGTGTCTCCTGCACTCCCAGTAGAGTATCTACTGGGAAATTATCTTGAAAGGGTGAAGAGAATGGTCCATGCAAGGATGCTGGACCTGCCTGAGTGGGTATGTGCTGTCACTAGGCCACAGGCTGCCCAGAAGGGAAAAGCTGGACTCTGGAATAATGGGACAAGCTTCCATGGTTAAGGGCAAGGGGTCTGGTGAGCCAGCCCGAGGAACACCAGAGGTCATCCGAAATCTGACCCTGAATGGGAGGATCTGATCGTTGTGGAAGGGATTCCATCCCTGCAAGGTCTGTCATATTTGGTGGAATTGACAGGAGCTGGTGGACCCGTCAGAGGGTAGTTTTGTCAGGAACAGAGAGAGTGTCCCACCCTTGAGAGCTTGAGGCAGACCGCATAAAAGTAAGAGGAGGGGGATAGCAGTTCATTCCACAGAGTCTACTGGGAGGATGGAGTCCTCTACACTGAGACCAGAAACCTCACGGAAGGGGCCACCAGGAAATTAATGATCCCCAAAATTATCAATCAATCAATCAGACAAATTTGTATAGCGCGCTACTCACCCGTGAGGGTCTCAAGGCGCTGTGGGTGGTAGGGGGAGCTGCTACTGCTCAAAGAGCCAGGTCTTGAGCTGCTTCCTGAAGGAGAGATGGTCTTGGGTCAGTCGTAGGTGGGCGGGGAGGGAGTTCCATGTCTTGGCCGCCAGGTAGGAGAAGGATCTTCCTCCGGCAGTGGTTCTGCAAATGCGTGGGACAGTGACGAGGGCGAGGCTGGCGGAACGGAGCTGGTGGGTGGGTGTGTAGAATGTGAGGTGGCTGTTGAGGAATTTGGGGCCCATGTTGTGGAGAGCCTTGTGTGTGTGGGTGAGGAGTCTGAACGTGATCCTCTTGCAGGTATCTTAGCTGGGGAGAGATGTGGCTGTGGCGGGGGATGTCCAGGATGAGTCGTGCAGAAGCGTTCTGTATGCGCTGGAGTCTTTTCTGGAGTTTGGCTGTGGTTCCAGCGTAGAGGGTGTTCCCGTAGTCCCGTCGGCTGGTGACGAGGGCCTGGGTGACCGTCTTCCTGGTGTCGGTGGGGATCCACCGAAAGATCTTTTGGAGAATGCGCAGGGTGTTGAAACAGGATGACGAGACGGCGTTGACTTGCTTGGTCATCGTGAGGGAGGAGTCCAGGATGAAGCCCAGGTTGCGTGCATGGTCGGTTGGCTTGGGGGCGGTGCCCAGGGCAGGGGGCCACCAGGAGTTGTTCCAGGCAGAGGGGGATGTTCCCAGGATGAGGACGTCCGTTTTGTCCGAGTTCAGTTTCAGACGGCTGAGCTTCATCCATTCCACGATGTCTTTCATTCCTTCCTGGAGGCTGGCTCACGCGGTGGCGGGGTCGTTGGTGAGGGAAAGGATCAGCTGGGTGTCGTCTGCGTAGGAGATGATGTTAAGGTTGTGCTGGCGTGCGATGGCTGCGAGGGGGCTCATGTAGACGTTGAAGAGGGTGGGGCTGGGAAAGGATCCTTGCGGGACGCCGCAGATGATTTCGGTGGCCGCGGACCGGAACAGGGGGAGGCGAACTCTCTGGGTTCTACCGGCGAGAAACAAGATGATCCACTCCAAGGCCTTTCCTTGGAATCCGGTGTTGCTTAGGCGCTGTATAAGGGTGCGGTGGCATACGGTGTCGAAGGCTGCTGAGAGGTCCAGGAGGATGAGGGCAGCTGTTTCCCCGCTGTCGAGCAGGGACCTGATGTCATCGGTAGCTGCGATGACGGCGGTCTCGGTTCTGTGGTTTGCTCGAAAACTGGACTGCGAGGGGTCGAGGGATCCTTTTGTCTCGAGTAAGGAGGCGAGTTGTTTGTTGATGGTCTTCTCAGTGACTTTGGCCGGAAAAGGGTAGAGCGAGATGGGACGGAAGTTCTTGAGGTCCGTGGGGTCCACGGTGGATTTCTTCAGGAGGGCGCTGAGCTCGGCGTGTTTCCAGCTCTGCGGGAAGTTGGCGGATGTGAAGGAGCTGTTAATGATGTCCCGGAGTTGGGGTGCAATGATGGAGTTGGCTTTGTTGAAGATGTGGTGTGGGCACGGGTCGGTTGAGGAGCCGGAGTGGATGGTGTTCATCGTGCGGGTGGTGTCTTCAGCGCTAACCCAGGTCCAGGTGCAGAGGGTGGTCGTGGGGGGTGCTGGTTCTGTGGTTGGGTGCGTGGTCTGTGCGCCAAAGCTGTTGTGTATGTCGGCGATCTTGCAGTGAAAGAACGAGGTGAGTGAGTCGCAGAGGTCTTGCGAGGGTATGATGTCGTTGTTGCAGGTGCTGGGGCTGGAGAGCTCTTTAACGATGCTGAAGAGTTCCTTGCTGTTGTGGGAGTTGTTATCCAGTCATTCTTTGAAAGTGGTCCTTTTGGTGGTGCGGATCAGCTGGTGGTGTTTGCGGGTGGCGTTCTTGAGGGCTCACATGTTTTCTGGTGTCTGGTTGTGGCGCCAGGCTTTCTTGAGGGTGCAGCAGGTTTTCTTGGAGTTTTTGAGGTCGTTGATGAACCAAGAGGCTTTCTTGCTGCCGGGTTTGCTGGGAGGGTTCTTCAGTGGTGCGAGGTCATCGGCGCAGTTGGTGAGCCACTGTGTGAGGTTGCGGGCTGCTTCGTTGGGGTCTGTCGTTTTGGTGGGAGGGTTCTGGCTGAGGGAGGTGGTGATCTTGCTCCAGCTCCTGCGGGGGAACCTGTTGTGGGTGTTGGTGTGTTGTGGTTCTCCTGAAGTTGAAGTGGACGCAGCTGTGATCTGTCCAGTGTAGTCCAGTGGAGTGGCTGAAGGAGATGTGCTTGCTGGAGGAGAAGATGGGGCCAAGCGTGTGCCCGGCGTAGTGGGTGTGGGTGTTCACCGGTTGCTTGAGTCCAAGGTTGGCGAGGTTTTCCAGCAGGGCGGCGGTGTTTCTGTCATTGTCGTTCTCCAGGTGGAAGTTGAGGTCTCCTAGGAGGATGTAGTCTGAGGAGGTTAGGGTGTGCGGGATGACGAAGTCTGCGATGGCTTCGCTGAATTGTGTGCGTGGTCCCGGGGGTCTGTAGATGAGGGTGCCTCTGAGTGTGGTCTTGGGGTCGGTGTGTATCTGGAAATGAAGGTGCTCAGCGGCGGTGAGGGTGTTGTCGGGGTTGGTCGTGATGCGGATGGTGTTTCTGTGGACGATGGCGATGCCTCCTCCAGTTTCGTTGACGCAGTCCTTCTTGGTGATCTTGTAGCCATCCGGGATGGCTATGGCGATGTAGGGGACTGAGGAGGCGTTCATCCAGGTTCCTGTGAGGAAGGCGATGTCTGGCGATGTTGTGTCAAGGAGGTTCCAGAGTTCGATGGCGTGCCTGTGGACTGAGCGGGTGTTGAACAGGATGCACTTGAGGTGATTGTTGTTGGTGCCTCGCTTGGCGGGTGCGGTGCAGGTTCGGAGGCAGGTGAATTTGCAGGCTTGGCAGGTGAAGGGTCCATGGGTGCGTTTCGGGGTGGCTCGGTGGCAGGCAGGGTTCCGGCCGGCATTGAGTGCGTGGAGGGTGGCGGCATCGTAAGTCTGTAGGGTGGGCTGGCATCGTCGAGGGCCAGGGGTCCTGGCGCTGGGCGTGGTCCAAGCGTGGTCGGGCATAGACGGCTTTCCTTCGGCGGGAAATCGGCGCGCCCGCTGCGCATACACTCTGCGCGTACGCGTGGACTCCACCATAAATGGCGATGTGGGAGGGAGGAGCAGCTAGGATCCGGGAGCGGGGCGACGAATGGGAAGGGGTTCAGAAGAAAAGGGGCGGGGCCACAGGGGAGCAGCGGCAGGGGGATAACAGCGGGAGGACGGAGGTGAGGGGGCAGGTGACGAATACAGTGGAAACAGAGACATTCTAAAGGCTCAGAGAACCAAAAAATACGAGGGGGCAGGTCACAAATACAGTGAAACAGCGACAATATGCAGGCACAGAAGAACCTAAACACGAGGGGGCAACTCACAAATACAATAGAAACAGCGACGATATGCAGGCACAGAGAAGGCAACAACAGAGCCCAAAATACTTAGCTGCAGGGCAGCGGCAAGATCGCGGCAGTAGGGGGAAGCCTGGGCTCACTCACGGGGAGTCACGCAGTGCGAGGATCGACCGGCCCTGAAGCAGGGTCAGGGGTCACAGCTCAGAGCTGCGTGGGCTCCACCGTAAATGGCCAAGTGGGAGGGAGGAGCAGCTGGGAGGCGGGAGCAGGGCGGCGAATGGGAAGGGGTTCAGAAGGAAAGGGGCGGGGCCGCAGGGGAGCAGCGGCGGGGGGAGAACAGCGGGAAGATGGAGGCGTGGTGGGCAGGTCACGAATACAGTGGAAACAGAGATAATCTACAGGCACAGAGAACCTAAATACGAGGGGGCAAGTCACAAATACAGTGAAACAGCGACAATATGCAGGCACAGAAGAACATAAACACGAGGGGGCAAGTCACAAATACAATAGAAACAGCGACGATATGCAGGCACAGAGAAGGCAACAACAGAGCCCAGAATACTTAGCTGCAGGACAGCGGCAAGATCGGGGCAGTAAGGGGAAACCTGGGCTCACTCTCGGGGAGTCACGCAGTGCGAGGAGCGACCGGCCCTGAAGCAGGGTCAGGGGTCACAGCTCAGCGCTGTGTGGGCTCCGCCATAAATGGCCAAGTGGGAGGGAGGAGCAGCTGGGAGGCGGGAGCAGGGCGGCGAATGGGAAGGGGTTCAAAATGAAAGGGGCGGGGCCGCAGGGGAGCAGCGGCGGGGGGAGAACAGCGGGAAGACAGAGGCGAGGGGGCAGGTCACGAATACAGTGGAAACAGAGACAATCTACAGGCACAGAGAACCTAATTACGAGGGGGCAAGTCACAAATACAGTGAAACAGCGACAATATGCAGGCAGAGAAGAACCTAAACATGAGGGGGCAAGTCACAAATACAATAGAAATAGCGACGATATGCAGGCACAGAGAAGGCAACAACAGAGCCCAGAATACTTAGCTACAGGGCAGTGGCAAGATCGCGGCAGTAGGGGGAAGCCTGGGCTCACTCACGGGGAGTCACGCAGTGCAAGGAGCGACCAGCCCTGAAGCAGGGTCAGAAAATTCCTCCTGACCTTAAGTCATGATATCCCCTTAGCAGGTCATTTGGAGCAGAATTAGACTTGGGACGAGTTGGTAAACCATTTTTAATGGTCGTGTATGCCTGAAAAGGTAAAGGAGTTCAGTAGCTCCTGTCCCACCTGTCAGGCCAGTGGCAAGACAGAGGGCAAGACAAAGGCTCCCTTGATGCCACTGCCAGTGGTTGGGACTCCCTTTGAGAAGTTGGAGGTGGACATTGTTGGTCCCCTAGAACCACTAACTGCACGAGGGAACAAGTATATCATGGTGCCAATGGACCATGCCACAAGATACCCTGAAGCATTACCCCTATGGTCAGTCACTGCCCCTTCAGTGGCTAGGGCCCTACCTGGTGTGTTTCCCAAAGAAGATGGTTTCAGATAGAGACACAAACTTTATGCCCAGCTATCTGAAAGTGAAGTGGGATGAATGTGGTGTCATCTACAAGTTCACTACCCCACATAATCCCCAGACTAATGGTTTGGTTGAGAGGTTCATTAAGACTCTCAAGAGCATGATCAATTGTCATATTCCTGTGCAGGCCTATTGTCATTTATCCTTTATGTTAGCACAAGCACATTGCAAGCTTCTCCTTGCTTTGCGCACATTACTATACAAAAGTATTTTACTTCATGCCACACTGTATTGTCACACAGAACCTGCTGTTGTTTTCTGCATTCTGTTCTTTCCTGGAATTTAGTCTGAACACAGCAGACAAGATCAAACAACAATACCCCTTGTTATTCTGCTTTGGACAGGCTCTAGCACCTAGACAAAACACGCAAATGCAGCCCTTGTTTGGGAACACATACTCATTCTCATATAGGTATGCACAGATATGCAGATACAGACCTTTTGGAGAGAGCTTTTTCAGAGACGAGATTGCGACTACACCTGATATGTAGAACTTTTATCTGCGCATGATAAGGAACAGGTTTGCTGCAAACACCCAGAGATCTTCTGATATAGAATCACTTTGCTTCTGTATCATGACGGCTCCTTTTATAATTTACGTATTACTTACTAGAGCACAATAGTTAAAATAACCAGTTTAAACTTTACTCGTGTCTCTGTCAGGTCTTATTGTGGACAAGTACAAGTGTGAGACTGAAAAGGTGAGTCCTGTCACCGCGATTCCTGAGAGAGTCTTGAGTGTTATGTTCTGGGATGTTTAATCGCTTGTTCCTCTGTGAGTGAGTAGATGGGCAAGTGAAATACTAAAGCTAGTCAGTCCCAGGTTCATTCGTTAACCCAGTCCCTGCCTTCTAAGGTTCTATGGTCCTAATCATTGTTATTTGACTCTGCAGATTCCCTGCAACATGGCGCAGCCAACATTTGGTCTGGTACTTATTTGACAGACCCCTGAGTAGCACTTATGCCTGTCCACAATATCCTTACACCATTTCCTGGAGAAGTCCTTGGTATGGGGGCTTTGCCTCCTCAGTTTGTAGGGTTTTCCTATTGCTGTAAGTATTTCAAGCTCGGATGTTAAAAGGCTTGTTACCCACTATTGTTCTACCATTTTCTTCCCTTTCTCTTCCACATTGCTCAACCCATTGCTATTCCGACTCATTGCTGTGCAGCGGTTACACAACACGTGTTACAGCATGGAATCCCATTGCAGAGTCTCCTGTTACATTTGAGGTTGAAGTGGACCCTGCGTTCCGCATAGAAGTTTTTTTACTTCTTGCTTACGTTCACCATACCTAATGTGAATGATAATACTTTTCATACTTTGGTTTAAAGGCTTCTGGTCAAATGGGCCCCTTAAGTATTGATGGGGTCACATGGCCTGTGTCGGACAGTTTTACTCCATACCCACATTATCCTACCGCTAATGTATCAGATGTACCTTTGTTAACTGCTCAAGTAGTCCATCTGTATAGACACTTGATTCAGTTTCTGGCTTCCGCCTGGGGCTGCCCCTTCTGTGCAGGATCCACATGGTGGGGGGCTTGTGATTAGCCCTGTCATTAATAACTCTTTTGTGGGCAAACGTCCCCTTAACCGTGAAGACTTTCCATTTTTGATTGCTCAAAAAATTGATCAGCTTGTGGCTGCCTATCCCCTTATGGATTCTTTGTAAAAGCATAGGATCCCTACCATGTGTTTGCATAGTGGTCCGGGTCCCCCCTTGGCTGACTGCAGCACCTGGAGAACGGTGTTTGCTACTGTGTATTTTGGGGCAGATTTACAATAACTGGCGCATCCCCAGGGATGCGGCAGTTATTGTTCGCCGCAGCTCCACCACCCATGGTGCTCCGCATTTACAATGCGGCCCACCATGGGGCAAAAACGGCACAGATATGCGATGCATCTGTGCCGTAAAGGCGGCGCATTGCTGGAGTTGCCTCGCAAGCGCGACGCAGCTCCAGCAAGGCTCGGGGGTGCCCTATCTGTCCAATGCTGCATCAAGCCTTACGCCTGCTTCAAGCAGGCGCAGGGTTTTGATGCAGCATTGGCCTAAAAGTGACTGAGTGAAATCTTGTAGATTTCACTCAGTCACTTTTAGGAGGCGTTTCTGTGCAGAAACGCCCCCCCACCCCCTGTGCTGGAACGCCTCCTTATGGCGCAGGGCTTTACAATGTGACGCATCTCCCAGATGCGTCACGTTGTAAATACCCTGCAGCATGGCGCTGGCTTTGCGCCGCCGCTGCATCACAAAAGTGACGCAACGGCGGCGTAAAAGAGGCTCAAGGGGCTTGTAAATCTGCCCCATAGTATGTCATGGCATCCCCTGGATGAGCATTCTTCAGAACATTCTCAAACATGTACAGAACGAACATGGGGCAGGTCTTGGCCTAGATTTGGGGATGAAGGTACTGAGTAATTTTCCTGTAGTCTTTGAAAGGATTTTAATGTTAAAGGTGAAGCAGCATCCTTAACTATACACCATCTTTCTGCTGTGGCCACAGCTGACCATGTGTGTGAACTGCCAGTTATTATTTCTGATGATTATACTTTTTTGGGTCATATTAGTTTAGGGTCAAGACCATCTGCACAATCTTTAGGCAAACCACCTCCTGAAAAAGAGAGTTGTCTGTTTTTTTTAAGACGTCTTGGGATAAAGCTCTACAACAACAGCAGCCTAGGTCTAATTGCAGGTCACCTCCACCGGACGCTTTTGAATGATGACAATATTTTTGTGATTGAGCTAAAATTAAGACTCTGGTGCATTTTTAGGTTCCTGATCCTCGTTCTCCTCATTCCTGTCAGGAATCGTCTGCTCAGTAGAACCACATAGATTAGGGACAAGGTCACAGACATGCAACACTCTTTTGACGCAAAAGTCAAGAGAAAGGAACCGTGTCAGTATAGAGCCCCCATCCAAAAGAAGAAGGTTGCTGCTTTCACAGTGAAATATACCCCAGATGGTGAGAACCCTTCTCCTGGACAGGAGTTGGGCAGTGACTCTCCTCATCAGCGCGGCACACATTACGGTAGTGGACCATACACTCGGCCAGTTTCTAGAGGTGAGAGCAACTGACAACTTTGTAACAGTTGAGACCGTGGATACCCACGTCACACCTCCCGATAGACTATATCATTCAGACATTCAGATTGAATTTGACATTACACGCACCAATAATGCTATTTATTGGGATAATCTGTCTTCTTCCTCCTACATATTTTGCTGGCGGAGATCGATTCCCCCCCCCCTTTTTATGCTCACCTGTCCTCGAGGCAGTGATTCTCTCTTCTTTTTCACATCTCGTCCCGGACTTGACCAAGTATGCTTATGCTTCTGAGTGCACCCCAGCTCTAGCCCCTGCCTTATATCACAACCAGGGTGGTTGGGATAAGGATTCTCCTTTACATGTCTTTCTGATACGTTTAACCAAACAGCCTCAAACTCAATATCCAATAAAATGTGACGCTAAAGTGTCAGTTAAAAACATCCTTACGCAACTTGAGTATCAGGGTGTGATTGAGCGCTGCGTCTCTGCTCTGAATAATTCTCTTTTTCCAAATTTGAAGCCTAATAGTTCTTATTTCATCGTCTTAGATTACAGGCATCTGAATAGTTATTTGCATGCTTTCGTAGTGCAAAAAACCCATAGTATGGCTCTGATTAACAATATCCTCTGTAAAAAAATTCACAACTACACTTGATATTTCTTGCATTTTTTTCAGTCACAATTTGGCTCCTGAAAGTTGTGACTGGCTGCATTTACCGCCCTCAGTTCCCAGAGGTGATACGCCTGTTTACTGGTGTTTTTTTTGCACATATTGTGTCCCTTTTATATGACATTGATCATGAAGCTTTATCCTATGTCAATGACATATACATTACTGATGATAAACTCAATCTTCATTTGGCGAAAGTGGATCAAATTTACATTGTGAATTCAGTTTTGATTTGTGGTTCTCGCATTTAAAGAAACATTTGATCCTGAAGAGAACCCTATAATGAAGAGGGTTCTAAACGTATCGACCTTATGTTTATGATTGCCAAACATACTTTTTAAAAAAGTGTCTGTCTTTTGTGCACTTCTGAAAAGAATCTTGTGCTAACATTGGAAGGTTATTGTTATCCTATGTAGTGCACAGAAAATTGTATTGTGTCAAGTTGTATGTTGTTTGGCTTGGTTCCTTGGTTTAAGAAAGTGAAAAAAGGTGCTACACAACCAAGGAAGTGGTGTGCGCGTGGAGTGAGTGTGGTTTGCAATCAGTATTGAGTGATGTTTGTTGGATGTTAGAACATTTGGGAGTGAGAATTGTTAGGTAAGCCCATATGGCGGCTACTCACTGTTGTATTTTTTCTTAGGAGTTTCGGTTGTGTCTTTATATTGTTGTATAGAATTAAAAAAGTGTGATTTATATATAAAAAAGAAAACAATTCAAATTGAACTATTTTTCTAAAATATCAAACTATTGGCTAGTTCTGGCTGACATTGATAAGTGTTGATGCGCTGTGTTGATTTACTTGAAAAGAGCATCAGTATTGGCAATTGTGGTGTTTTTGTTGTTAAAGGGCTCAGCCTTTCTGATTAGAGCCAAACCCATTGGTGTTCTTTGGTACACACATTGGGACATCAACCTGCAAGAGCTCACGCTGCTTGGAATTCAATGGCTGATGAAGCAGCCGAATCTGCATTTGCTGCAACTAAAGTAGCCTCTATGGCTAAAATTGATGATGCCATTATGACTGCCATCACCGCATCTCGAGCTATTACTGCTTTCCCGCAAGGATTTCCTTCTAAATACACTTATCAGTTAAATGCTGACGAATTTCTCATTGTAACAATTCCTGGGGTTGGTGATCACTTGATACCGAAATTGGACCACAGACACTCTTTGATAGTGGCCGCTCATGAGGGTATATCTTTTGCGCATGCAAGTGTTGCTGCCACTGTTTCACTCTTACAGCAATGTTATTAGCGTCAAGGCTTATACCAGCAAGCTTGTCGTTATGTCCTATGTTGTGACCTTTTAAAAAAATGAGGTGTTCTGCTGTGTCCCATTCACCTCAGACACATTTGTATATTTCAAATCAGCCTTTTGGCTGTATTTATCTTATTCACTCTAGTCCTATTGTTTCAGATAATGCATTAAAATATATTTTGGTTGCAGTAAATTCTTGCTCTAGATTGCTCTGGTTCGGGCCACAGCTCTCGGCTGTTATTAAGGATTTGCATGACTTTGTCTGGACTTACGCCTCTGGTGCTTTCCATACAAACCAGGGTCTGGCTTACGCCTCTGAGGCGTACTATAATTTGTCGACGTCCATGGGGGTGCAGGTGCATTTCTTGTCTCCATATAGGCCTGAGGGCAATTCTGTTGTGGAGCTGATGAACCATGACTTAAAGCAGTATTTAACAACGAAGGTATTAGGTATGGGTCATGGCTTCTTAAGTCATCTTTTGGGGATAACAAGCTCTTAATAACCTCTCTAAAAGATCTCTGGTTGGGCGGACCCAATATGAAATGGTCCTTCATAGTCTAGGCTTTGTGAAGGCAATCATAACCTTTGACAAAGATTACCACTGTACTGCCTTATAGGATCTACAAAAATGTTGTGATGCTCTCGCTAACAATCATTTGCCTTCAACTCTCACAACCAATGCAGCCCTTCAGAATCCTGTATCTGGCTGACTTCCTAAAGTTGGTGAACTAGTTTGTGAAAAAGTGGCAATCAAGAAGGAATTCATACCCTCCTATTGTGCTCCTGTTCCTGTCCTGGGTCTTCAGGGTACCCGAACTGTGATTTTGCCTCCACTTCCAGGATAAAAAGATAATCGCTTTGTTTCCAAACAACATGTCAAGTTACACCATATGTTCAATTCTAAATAGTATGTGTTTACTCACAAAATGTTTCTTTACTGCCCATATGCACCATCCTTGCTGATTCTCCCCAGCAGCTCGAGGGAAAATTTAGAGTCTTCTGTTGACCTGGTACCTGTTTCACCTACTTTGCACTCCATAATGGGCACTGCTTATTCTGATCCTCCAGTCGAGACCCCTGCTGCAATGAAAGCCTCAAGCCTATGTGCAGATTCACAGCCTCCTTTAACCCAAATACGTTTTTCTGGTTACTAACTTACTATGTTGATCAAGATAACTTTTCTTTGGACAGTTCTTCATTGTCTTCAGTTTTGCCCACATCACAAGCACAAATTTGTGTTTTAATCTCCTGGTTAAGACACACAAATCTAGTTCCACCGTGGATATATATCTGGATCGTGTTTGTTCATGTGGATTGTATTAGTGACAGTTTTTTTCCGTTTGATCAACGACCATTACCTCCCAGAACGTTCTTCTGCAGAACTGGTCAACGGAGTGTTGGCCCCATATTCATCCTCACATAAAATGAAAAGGGACCAGTCCCATTTGATGTATTTGGTCCTACAGAAACGCTGTAGATGTCATACGCGTTCTGAGTTTCCATGGGTAATGTCATAGTGCCTGGGTTACATTTGGATGATTGGGATGTTATTACTGTGAATTCCATGTTTTCTGAATTGCAATATTGCACTGTCTTGGAATCTGAGGATTTATATTTAAATTCCGCTAACTATGCCAATTTGTTATCAACATTATGTACATAATTTTGTGCATAGAACAAATGGACAGCATCCCCAATATATTTATATTCAATGGGAACACTGCCCAACTTCACCTTAGGGTAGCTCAAAAACACAAAAGATAAAGTTAACCAGTTATAACATGTCCGACCCCAAATCAAACTAGTTTAAATTGGTTACTACTGCCTCTAAGAAATACATGCATACTCCAACCAAACTAATCTACACAGCATTCTTTATTGCGGAACTAGCCCTGAAAGCCCATGATTTTTGGAAAGACTACATTGACGTGAAATCAATTTTGGGCACTAAGTCCTGGTAAATCCAAGGTACAGAATCCCTGTTTCATGCATATATAATACCTACAAACATAATTTGTCTAAATGACACAATCCAACAAACTACTTGTCTGGGGTTAGCTAAAATAAAATAATTGAATACTCCAACTATTCCATCCTTTGCCACTTTTGATGATTGGCAATCTTACGAAATTTATACTGAAGACCAATTAAAAATTATGATACAAAATGTACATTGAATTCTTCAGTTATGGCTCCAGGTGGGTGGTTGGTGTGGCCGGTTGGCAATGATATTTGTCATGTTAATTTTTTTAACTCCACAGCTGGGTTCAGATCAAATGGACCTGATCCTCGATATTCACAATCCACATACCCTAACACTGTTAACACTTACTCTGTGGGTAAATGATGTCAACAATGGTTAGAACATTCCACATTGTCTGCCGTGAAATAACATCTTTCTCTCCTGTCTGAAGAAATTAATTTGTCTGATAACCTTTTGGGTCCAAAAATCCCCCCCCGTTCTAAATGTTTTGATTACGCAGTTTATAATGAAATTTGGAAATTGTCGCAGATGGAAGCTGCATTACTTTTATGCCAAATTGATCAAGATAATTTGGATAAAATGCTTGCTGTGGAAGACAACAGTCTTAATACTTTATCATACCATATTTACATTTTAGATAAAATTGTATCGTCTGTAATTGGTATTGTGCTAAGTAAAGTATCTACCTTGTATCATGCTCAAACTCAAATTTGATTAAATATGCAATTTAGTTGGACTTTTCAAACACTCAACAACGGGTGCGGTCCTTGATACTACCTAATTCTACCGCTTTGCTCTTACCCTTTAATTTGACCCATAAACAGCAATCAATGGTTTGAAGGCTGCTAGTTACACCATGTTACAAATGGAAAAACTTGAACAACTTCCCTTCACTATAGTGGAAACACATTTAGCAGTTTAGTTAATACATAGGGTTATTTGATTGGCCATTTCAATCTTTCAGTTCACTGCCTGCATAAAACATTTTCCGATAGGTAGATATAAACCTCACAGGAGCAGCTACATACATGGATTGTGGTTCCAGCCATTTACATTTCTTTGTCAGCAGCCTGAGAGAGAAGTTTTTCTTACAGGGGAGGAATGCAACTCTACTACAAGTCATTCCCTTGTGTGTCAACATGTAAAAATGTGTGGCGCCTGTAATGTGACTGCCCCTAATTATTCCCGCTCTCACATTGCTTTCGAATGGAAGCTATCTTGCCCTAAATAATCAGGACTGTTGCGGTTTATGGGCAGGAATCCCGTATGTGATGTCTGTTTCCCAATTAGTCAATTGCTGCAACAACGTTCTGTTTCTCCTCCACACGGGAGTGTAGATAGTTTGTTTTGGCCTTACATCCCAACTTTCAAAACAGATTTGAATAAACTGAGCACACTCAAAGCATTATTGTTTCAACAAGAAGTGGCTCTCACTTCAGCTCACTAGCCCTTCAAATTGCAGGTGGCAAGGACTTCCTGTGAAATGCAGTCAATATTAAATACAAATCTCCTCCTACATTTCGGTGAACTAATACAACAAATCTTTAATGCGTCTGAAACAACAAGCCTGGCTCACTTTTTTAAACTTGTGGGCTCTGGCCCTGTGACATCTTTTCAATATATTTTTGGAGGAATATCAGCCTATATACATTTTATTTTTTCCAGTTTGTTCTGTGTATTCCTGCTGCTGCTCGTCTTGATTTTGGGAGTATAGTAATGTTCCACAATGGATGTTCCCTTAGTGGTCCGTCCAGGGCAGACATCACTGCAGCTGTACCCTGAGTCATGCTACGGCTCTATGGAGTCGTGGCTATGGACGATCTGGATGGCGAGTATGGTTTAACATTACGCCACAGCTTTCCAAACTGTGTGGCGCGACACGTTACTGTGTCGCGCCCTACACGTAGGTGTGTCGCGCGATGCGACGCGATGACGTAGGCCGGCCGGCCGATATTAGGCCGGGGAATGCGACTTGTGCCCTCTCACCTAAGGATTGCGACGTGCATGCGACAAGGCGGAAGGCGGAGGGCAGAGCAGCTGCGGAGCGGAGCCTCGTGATCTGGAGCTCGATCACGCACTATACAGCAGGTAAGCTCGCCTCCATACACACACGCACACAAAATAAAAAAGGTAAAATAACGGTATGGGAAATAATGATATACAACCAGTGGGCGTTCATTATGGGAATTGTTGTTTTTATTATGCAAGGTCATCTATTTTTATTTCCAGTCAGACGATACCCTGTGTACTCTTGGTAATGTAATACAATGAACACGAAACCCCACCTGAGCAAGCACAATTTTGATACCTTTTTGGCTGCGTTGTACTGCAGAGGCTATGTTGTTGTGGGAGTTTTACTGATGTAAGCCATTCTCTGCTACTTATTGCTCAGAAAATCTCGAAGCATTACCCACACGCCAGCCATGCTTGTGTGGCAAGCCGGCTGAGAATTGCGATTTTCAAAGTATTCTCTTCTTTTCGGAATCTGCAGCTATTGGAGCCAAAATTCAAGCAACTTGCACATAATCAGAGCCGCTGTTTTTCCTATAAAACCCACACGTGTAATGACAAAACCCCTAACATTTCCCCTTGTCTCTGAGCGTCTCAATGCATTTTTTGTTCTTATTGTTTGTGGTATCCTAGATCATAAGTGAGCCCCTTAAACTGCAAACTGCTAACCCTCAAGAGAGACCCCAAATTACTCTCCCCACCAAATCCTCATTGAAACTCTGATAAATATATTGTGCTGTCCCTAAACTTGCCTCACATCACTTCCTCTGAACTAGGCCTTGACTGCCCATCGGTCTCTACCAGTAGAACAAAGGAGGCTCAGCAAGGCCAACCTTCCTTTGCAGAGCTAGTGGTGCAGCACTCCACGCTAGGGACCCCCAGTACTTCTTTTGCTGTGTATGCCGGTCCCTAAGACTGGTGCTGACACTAGGGATTATTCGACATGATGCAATTTAATTTTTTTATGATATTGAACTCTGACGGAGGTCCACATAATCTACTACAACAATTTATACATTATCCAGGTATTAGCTTATCCGGGGAAAGTGTGTGGACCAGTCCTTCGAGGGGAGAGTCTCCCTATAACCTATCTACACATCTCTCTGTTTATTCTTGTATTTGGGGATCACAGTTGCATTCAGCATAGCAGTCCATTGACCTTCCCATGCAGTTTAAACCTAGAGGCACGGGGCAGATGGGGCTCTTATATGTTTATTTTTCGTATATCTGTGTAAGGTACAAGGAGCAGAGCACTTATAGTAATACCTATCATTATTGTATTTTTAACAATACCACTTCTACTTGTAGCTGATAATAAGCATTTACTTTACTATAAAATGGTGTTTGCGTAATGGCTTACGAAGGCTTGCCACGTCTTCTCCTATTGTTTCATGTTCGGTTGCAGTACTTAATTTGTAAATAACCAAATAAATGCTGTTGCCCAATTTTTTCCCACCCCTTCTATTTCCATCACTGGTGTGGGCTAAATGATTAATGACAACACTGAACTTTCTTAAAGCCCCTGGCTTCCACAAAGCTCCTGTTGCTACTGGAATGTGGAGAAATGGCCAACAGGGCAGCTTATGCACGCTGTGCATTAAGCACAACATCCACATACAGTGAGTGACAGAGTTGTTTACCCTCTGCACCTTCTCTTGAATAAATGTGTAACAACATATCTCACCGTCAAGGAGAATGCCTCAAGTTGCTCCTTTAAGAGTGACGTGCAGTCTTTCTTCTTATCCAATATGCACAGCAGAGACATTGTCCAGATCTGTTTTCCACTCATGTAGTACTTGCGAAAAAACATTACAAAACCATGTTTGGAAGCCTGCTCTAGTAATATAGATTTGACCTGGCAGCTGGCAAGATCAGCAGCGATTATGTGCAGAGCACTGGCTGTTGTGACTTTGACGATACATGCATCAGGTACAAGGTCTGACTATTCCAGGGATGTCCAACATAGGACCAGGAGGGCCACATCCATACCTGATTTTCAGGATTTTCATATAAGATAAATATAGCGTATTTACCTTGGCAATGTTTATGTTGAAAATCTTGCCAGGCCTTGTAAACATGACAGTAAATACTTCCTCAACCTGACAGAAATTTAAGAATGCCATCGATTCTCCGTTTCTTTACTCTTCTGAATAACAGAAATGTACATTTCAGAAAATCTCCAGGTAGATAATTTGTAAATGTTCGGCAGAGCCACTGAAATTATGCAATTATGGGGCATTTTCAGCATAAATTTGGATTTTACGCATTTGCCACATTTATCCATCATCTGCTGCATACAGTGCAAATTTTAACAAAAAAATTTTCTAGCTCAAACGGATAAAAAGTTCATACAAACACTGTGCAATTTTAACAAGTTAACTACACCACATATTTCTGCGTGCAACAAGAAGTATCTGGGGTCTGATTCCAGTCGGGGCGAGTTAGACCTTTATCCTTTTTTGACCAACAAAGTCAGTTTGAAATGGACAGTAAAATAAATAAATTACACTGCACACCTTCTGTTGTGGGCTCAGAGACGAGAATGGACAGGGAAGGAAGGCCCGGCAGAGAAGCTGTTATGTCTGATGCTTGTGGATGTCTGATGCCTGATGTTTGTGGATGTCTGACACTTGTGGATGTCTGACGCTTGTGGATGCCTGACGCTTGTGGATGCCTGACGCTTGTGGATGGCTGACGCTTGTGGATGGCTGACGCTTGTGGATGCCTGATGCTTGTGGATGCCTGATGCTTGTGGACGCCTGATGCTTGTGGATGTCTGATGCTCCTGGTTGTCTGATGCTCCTGGTTGTCTGATGTCTGATGCTTGTGGATGCCTGATGCTTGTGCATGTCTGATGCTTGTGGACGTCTGATGCTTCTGGATGTTTGTGGATGTCTGATGCTTCTGGATGTCTGATGCCTGATGCTTGTGGATTTCTGATGCTTGTGGATGTCTGATGCTTGTGGATGTCTGTTGCTTGTGGATGTCTGTTGCTTGTGGATGTGTGACACTTGTGGATGTCTGACGCTTGTGGATGTCTGACGTTTGTGAATGTTTGACGCTTGGGCATGCCTGACGCTTGTGGATGCCTGATGCTTGAGGATGCCTGATGCCATTGGATGCCTGGCGCTTGTGGATGCCTGACGCTTGCGGTTGTCTGACGCTTGTGGATGCCTGACGCTTGTGGATGCCTGACTATTGTCAAGTCAAGTCAAGTCAGAGATTTATATAGCGAGCAACATACCCAGAGGGTCTCAAGGCGCTTGAAGAAGGGTGGGGAATTACTTGTCGAATATCCAAGTTTTAAGTTGCTTTCTGAATGCTAGGTGGTTCTGAGTGAGGCGAAGGTGAGTGGGAAGTGAGTTCCAGGTTTTAGCTGCCAGGTAGGAGAAGGATCTACCTCCCATGGTGGTTTTGTTGATGCGAGGTACAGTAGCAAGGGCTTGGTTGGAGGATCGTAGCTGGCGGGAGGGGGTGTAGAAGGAAAATCGTGTGTTGAGGCATTCGGGTCCAAGTTCGTAGAGTGCTTTGTGTGCGTGGGTTAGGAGGCGGAAAGTAATCCTCTTGTTGATGGGGAGCCAGTGGAGGTTTTTCAGGTGAACAGAGATGTGGTCTTTACGCGGGATGTCTAGTATGAGTCTGGCTGAAGCGTTCTGGATGCGTTGGAGTTTTTTCTGGAGTTTTGCGGTGGTACCGGCGTATAGGGTGTTTCCGTAGTCCAGGCGGCTCGTGACCAATGCGTGGGTGACCGTTTTTCTAGTTTCGGTGGGGATCCAGCGAAATGTTTTTTTGAGCATGCGAAGAATGTTGAAGCAAGATGATGAAACGGCGTTGACTTGTCTGTTCATAGAGAGTGAGGAGTCCAGGATGACGCCCAGGTTCCGTGCGTGGTCCGTCGGGATGGGTGCTTTTCCAAGGGCCTCTGGCCACCAAGAGTCATCCCAGGCGGAGGGGGAGGTACCTAAGATAAGGACTTCTGTTTGTCCGAGTTCAATTTCAGACGGCTGTGCTTCATCCACTCGGCTACTTCTTTCATTCCTTCATGTAGGTTGGTTTTGGCGGTGTTGGGGTTTTTGGTGAGTGATAGGATCAGTTGAGTGTCATCAGCGTAGGAGATGATGTTGAGGTTGTGTTGGCGTGCGATGGCCGCGAGGGGGGTCATGTATACGTTGAAGAGGGTGGGGCTGAGTGAGGATCCTTGTGGTACACCGCAGATGACTTCGTTGGCCTCAGACTTGAATGGTGGGAGGCGGACTCTCTGGGTTCTTCCGGTGAGGAACGAGGTGATCCATTCCAGTGCTTTTCCTTGGATTCCGATGTTTCTGAGGCGCTGTAATAGGGTGCTATGACAGACTGTGTCGAAGGCTGCGGAGAGGTCAAGGAGGATGAGAGCGACTGTGTCTCCATTGTCCAGTAGAGTTCGAATGTCGTCTGTTGCTGCGATGAGGGTGGTCTCAGTGCTGTGTTTGGCTCGGAAGCCGGACTGTGAGGAGTCGAGGGATTTGTTGGTTTCGAGGAAGGCGGCGAGCTGGTTGTTGACAGCTTTCTCGATGACTTTGGCCGGGAATGGAAGGAGAGAAATGGGGCGGTAGTTTTTGAGTTCGGTGGGGTCAGCTGTGGGTTTTTTCAGAAGGGCGCTGAGTTCTGCGTGTTTCCAGCTTTCCGGGAAGGTGGCGGAGTTGAGGGAGCAGTTGATGACGTCTCGGAGGTGTGGTGCTATGATGGATTCTGCTTTGTTGAAGATGTGGTGAGGGCATGGGTCTGTGGGGGATCCTGAGTGGATGGAGTTCATCAGGCGGATGGTGTCCTCAGTGGAGATTGGGTTCCAGTCATTAAGGATGTTCAAGGGGGGTGTAGGTCCTGCAGAAGGTTGGGTGGGTTGGTCTCCGGGTCGGTTATCGAAGCTGTTGTGGATGTCTGCGATTTTGTTGTGGAAGAACGAAGCTAGGGAGTCGCAGAGGGCTTGAGAGGGGGTGATGTCGTTGGAGTTGGCTGAGGGGTTGGTAAACTCTTTGACGATGTTGAATAATTCCTTGCTGTTGTGGGAGTTGTTATCTAGTCGGTCTTTGAATGCGGCTTTCTTGGCAGATCGGATTAGTTGGTGGTGTATGCGGGTGGCGTTTTTGAAGGCGTCCCTGGTGCTGGTGCTTGGGTCTTTTTTCCAAGCCTTCTCGAGGGAGCGACAGAGTTTCTTAGATTTCTTGAGATCATCGTTGAACCAGGAGGCGGTTTTGCTGCCTGGTTTGGTTTGACGTTTTTTCAACGGTGCTAGGATGTCGGCGCTGTTGGATAGCCATTGGGTGAGGTTAATGGCTGCTTGGTCGGGGTTTGAGGAGTGGGCAGGGGGGTTTTGAAGAAGCGATGAGGAGATCTGGTCGATGGTGATTTTGTTCCAGTTTCTTCGCAGAGTAGGTTGAAGATGGTTGTGGGTTGTGGTTTTATTGTAGATAAAGTGGACGCAGCTGTGGTCCGTCCAATGGAGAGCTGTGGTGTGACTGAAGGAGACATGTTTGCTGGAGGTGAAGATAGGGTCGAGTGTGTGACCTGCGATGTGGGTGGGGGTAGTGACAAGTTGTTTGAGTCCGAGGTTGGCGAGATTGTCCAGAAGGGTGGTGGCATTGCTGTCATTGCTCTTATCCAGGTGAAAGTTGAGGTCTCCCAATAGAATGTATTCCTCGGAGGGGAGGGCGTGTGGGGTGATAAAGTCAGTGATGTCTTCATTGAATTGTGCACGGGGTCCTGGAGGCCGGTAGAGGAGGGTGCCTCTGAGTGTGGTCTTGGGGTCGGTGTGGATCTGGAAGTGAAGGTGTTCGGCGCTGGCAAGGTTGACGTCAGAGCTGGTAGAGATGCGGATGGAATTCTTATGGACGATAGCGATGCCTCCTCCGGTTTGGTCGGTGCGGTCCTTACGGATGATCTTGTAGCCGTCCGGGATGGCAATGGTGATGTCTGGAGCTGATGAGGCGTTCATCCATGTTTCTGTTAGGAAGGCGACGTCCGGAGAGATGGTGTCTAGTAGATTCCAGAGGTCGATGGCGTGCCTGTGGACCGAACGGGTGTTGAGCAGGATGCATTGTAGGTGGTTGGTGCCAGATATCTGTTGTGTGTTCGTGGGTGAGGAGTTGTTCTTGGTGCCGTCGAACTTGCAGGAGTTGCAAGAGAAGGGTCCATGGGTGTGTCCAGGAGCGGCTTGGACGCAGATGGGGAGACGGCCGGGGTTTAGGGCTAAGAGGGTGGTGGCGTCGTATGTAATGCGGGTAGGGTGGGCGGTACGAGGGCCAGGGGGTCTGGCGCTGGGCGCGGTCCAGGCGCGGATGGGTGTAGACGGGCTTACCTTTGGCGCACCTTCGGCGCGGCCACAGCGCGTGGACGCTGCGCGTTGGGACATCTGTCTAACATGGAAAGTGGGGTGGGCGGAGCGTGGGAGGGGCAGCAGCTGGGAGGCGGTAGCGGGGAGGAGGGGCGGCCCAGGGAACACCAACACAAACAAAATGGAGGGTCAAAGGGAAAGTGAGGCAGGGGCAGCAAATGCAACCAAAGCGCCTACAGTAAAGCCAAAGCGCCAGCAAGCACAGAGAGCCACAGCAAATGTCACGCTGCAATGCAGAGCGGAGCGAGCAGCGCCAAAGGCTAATCCAGGTCAGTTTAAAGCTCTCAAAAATGAGCTACGATGTAATGCACACACAACGCTATCACAGAACACACACAGCGCTATACAAAACGGGCTACAATGTAATGCAAAACACAGCGCTATCACTGAACACACCCAGCGCTATACAAAAACGAGCTACGATGTAATGCACACACAGCGCTATCACAGACCACACACAGCGCTATACAAAACGAGCTACAATGTGATGCACACACAGCGCTAGATGTCTGATGTTTGTGGATGTCTGATGCTTGTGGATGTCTGTTGCTTGTGGATGGCTATTGCTTGTTGATGCCTGATGCTTGTGGATGCTTGTGAATGCTTGAAGCTTGTGCATGCCTGACGCTTGTGCATTTGGGTCAAAGAAAGAGTTTGACACACCGGGAAAGAACATAAAAGTAATGCTTGCTAGCCAGAAAATCATGTCACTCACTGAACGTCAACTTTTGGGTACAAACTGCAAAAAAGAAGAAATAAAATGCCCTGCTCAGTGCAGTGAGACCCTTAGTACAGGAACAAGACTTAGGTCACAAACTTGGCCAATATCTCATCTGCCTCATTACAAGTGCATGCATAACTTCCAAGATCTTTGTCTGATGTGCTGCTTCAGGCCAGGTCAAGAGTGAGAGCCACTGACAGGCAGAGGTGCACATCTGCAGTCGCCTCTAAAGTCTTGCCCCATTTTGGTTCAGATAGCATGCCTAAACACTTCTCTTGCCGGTGCAAAGCATGAACTCGTGGATCAGTGGTAGCATGATAGCTATGCACTCCTTGATCCATGATAGAAAAATGTGTGACACAGCACTGGCGCAGGACCAATATATAAATTATGGACCAGGACTGAACTGTCTGTACAGCAAAACTGGAATAACTTGGTAACTTTGTAATGAGATTCCACAAGACAGGTTCATCCCTAGTTAAAAGAGGCATATTATACTAAATGAGACCCCACTCTGATTGGCATTCTAAACTGAGATGCAATTAATTGACACAATGAGCACCTAGGTGTAACTACATCTCCGAGATTGGAGCCATACTAGTTAACTAACTTAGCACCATGGGATACAAACTGCACCTCTGAGATTGGCGGCATATTCATTTTATGCCAATAGCGTTAATGTACCCCTCCGCTCATGCCCTGCTTGGCTTGCACAGCAGAGCCTTGACAACCATGTTTTTCTGTGTTATGCCCATGGTCAGTTTTCATGTCCACCCCATGCCAAAGACCTTTCGTGCTTAGTTGCACTGGCCGCAGCTTGAACCTTGTTGAGCTTGTTTTTAGCGAGCATATTGAATACCATTTGATCTCTGATTTCAAATGATTATCTACTACTATCCTGAAATGTTACTGGAGCGAATCCAGACTGTAAGCGAGGTGTAAGATTTTTAAACTTCGTATCTCATGTTCTTCCTATCTCTAGATTTCCACATTTCATTTTCCCAGAAGGCAAACAGGAACTCAAAATGGATACGTTTATAAATCGGAAGCAAAAAGCTGGTGACGATGACGTTTACAAAGAACAAAATGTAGCAGCTATTGAGCAGAGCACCCAAGAATCAACTGAACAATCTTTCTCAGTGCATAAGAAGTGTAAAGGCAAAATCGCAAATCCCCGTTTATATAAGAAAGCTTATATGGAACTGGGGTTCACATTTTCTGGTATTTACTCATTGCTTTTTACATCGCAAGGCAATAGTCGCGCAAACCATTGGGAATGAATTAAGGGAAGTTATGGACAAAGTGATTCAAATGGTGAATTACATTAAAAGTCGACCTCTTAAATCAAGAATATTTGCTCATATTTGTGAACAAATGGAGGCAAGGTTTAAAAAGCTCCTACTGAACACAGACGTTCGTTGGCTCTCAAGAGATCGAGTGCTTTGTCGTGTATACGAATTGCGTGACATGATGCTTAAACTTTTTGAGGACAATAAGCAGCACAAATTCTGTGGTCTAATTCAAAATAAACTTTGGTGCACAAAATTGGCATATCTTGCAGATGTATTTGAACATTTGAATACAATTTACACCAGTATGCAAGGAAAAGGAAAAATATCTTAACAGCAGTAGATAAAATTTGTCGTTTGAGAGACAAAATAAAAATTTGGGAAAGGAAAGTGAAAGAAGGTAGTTTTGAAATGTTTTCCAAAACAGATGAGTGCCAGATGAAATGCGATATCAGCCCGCAGATTGTTGACCATTTAACATTGCTCCGAGAGAAAGTTACTCATTACTTTCCAAATATTGCAAAGACTATGATTGGATCAGAAATCCATTCCTTTCAGCTGCACCTGGGAATTCTCTCTTATTGAAGAAGAAGAATTAGCTGAAATAAAAATTAATGATCGAAGTATGCTCATGATGCATTCAGACGGTAATTTAGACAGCTTTTCGGTTCGTGTTACAAAAATGCATCCAAACCTAGGTAAAAAAGGGTTAAAAATTCTCTTGCAGTTTTCTACTACGTACATTTGTGAAGTATCCTTTTCAACAATGACAAACTTAAAGACACTGAAACATGGATGCTAAAAAATGCTTGATGATGAAATGCGAGTGTCTTTATCAAATATTTAACTAAATATTGACCAACTGTGTTCGTCCTATCAGTCTCATATATCTCATTGAAAAAGTAAGAAAAGTGCTGGTGTTTTTATTCACATGTTGTAATTCTTGTGCTATGAGACACTTTCCAAATGCTGAAATTCAAGACTATGATTGCATCAGTGTCTTTATCTAATATTCCACCAAATATTGACCAGCTGTGTTAATCTTATCCACCTCATTCATCTCAATAAAATAGTAAGTGCTGTTGTTCTTATTCAAAGTTTTTCATTCTTTCACATATTTGCATATTGTTAGTCATAAAGGACATCATGTTTTGGAAATTTATGCGTGTTATATAACAAATCATATTTTTTTTTTAAAAATCAATGAACGGTTTTCATGCGGTATGTTGTGTCCCCATACATTTTGATATTTACAATTTCTATGACATATGTATTTGTCCTTCTCTCTTATATGCAGTTAATTTTAGCTGCACAGAGGAAAGCTGTCCCACCTGAGTTCAATGCGCATGAGACCGGTTGATAAGTTGCATGATTGTTTTATCACTCACAATTCCCCCTTCCAGAATGGATTTTTGTATAACTCATATTTAGCAAGGCAGCAGGTGGACTTTGTGCGTGGTTGAAAGGGTTGGCAGGGCATGAACCTGCCCTTTTTTTGCCGTAAATCACTGGGGCATAAGTCAATGTGTGCATTATTATATTTTTGTTTCATGCATAAACCTAACCTTTCTTACACTCAGTTTTGCCAGTCACTGGCTTTGTTAGACCAGATTAACAATTGCTTTATTAACCTTCATGCTTTCTCAAATTTGCTTGGAAATGCACTATTTGCCCACTACTTTTTCAAAAATTTCTCGGGGGGAGAACCACCCTAAGCCCCCCTTGGGTGGTTCGTGCTAACTCGCTGCACTCGCTCGCGTTACCGTGTCACTGAAATTATTTTCTCAAAAAGGTGTGTCACCAACATGGAAAGTTTGCAAAGCTGCGTACTAGAGTAACTCAGTCGTGCTCTTTACACAGACCCCTTTTTTCCTGTAAAATACACCAATAGACGCCTGGAGAGGGTAAAAGGGTAATATTCGCTAAAACTGAGTAGGACAAAAAATCCTATGTATTAGTTTTTGGTTTATTTAACGTTGAAGGATACAGTGTTCCAAAAGATTGTACACCTAATCTTTGTTTCCTTTAAACTTTTTCTGCAAAATTTCATTAAACAATGTCGATTAACGGCGACAACAACGCAACCGGTGGAGCTGCAGTAAATGCGAACCAACCGGGTTCAGACATTACATGGTTTAATGAAGACGACGATGATGCTGTAATCATCCCGGCAAATATAAGGAAAACCATAACTATAAAACTTATAGAAAATGGGGTATCATCGAGAGGTGGTAAAGTTATATTTGTAATAGAGGCACATGACTATCGGCAGACAGAGGTATTCTATTCATGGATTACTTTTCCACAAGCAAATCCAGTAACACAGGAGTTTCACTACTACAAAGCAGAGGAACCTCCAGCGGAATACGTTCCTTTCGAGGACGTTGAAATTCCACTAACTTACCAAGAGGATCTGCTCTGGTTTAATGGCACCCTACCACATCAAAATCACATTACCAGGCTTGGTCCCCTAGGTAGACCAGGAGCTACATGGCCGGTACTAGCCAGCTATACACAACATCCTGATATTAATGGAATGACAGGTACAGAACTGTTAGCTCAGCTGAAACCGTTAATTAAAATACACAGACAATTGGTTCAATATGTCATGAGGACTTTAACAGTCCAACCTGCTATAAGGATTCCACAGCACACCCCTCACCTGGGGAACACAAACAAAATAATACCACAGACTATACAATCAGTCATTGGTAAATTGCCCACAAAAAGGGAACAAATTCCGTTCTGGTTATCTCAAAAAATTACTCAAATAGAGGCAGTATTCCCTGATAGTACACCTCATGAGAAACACAGAATTCTGACAATCTGTTTACCAATGGGGATAGCACCACATGTGGAGGACTGTGACACTTGAGGTACAGTCTTTGCTTCAATCTACACAAAAGCACATGGTGTACCGTCTATGGCGGTGATACCAGACATTCTGAGGCAGATTCAAAATGAATACGGTCCAGAACCGGCCTTAAATATAGGTATGAAATTAATGAAAGATTTCAAACAGGTCTCAGCTATATTATTAGCTAACATTAAAGGTGAAGCAGCATCCGTGGCAATCCGCCAAAGGTTAAAAGAAACAGATATAATAGATCAACCATATGAGCTTGCTAGAATTATTGAAAAATCTTATGAAGAATTAGGAAGAAATAGTTTGGGTGGAAAACCAGTAAAACCTGAATTAACAGAAAATCCTAAAAAGGTGTTTATTAAAAATAATCTCACTACTCCTAAAAAGAAGCGGGAAAACACTAAACAGACTCTTTTTAGAGAAAAACATTCTCAGTCCAGAGGAAGATCTCCCCAACTGGAGCCCTCTGAAAAAAGGTATAACCTTAGGAATAGGGATAATTTGAAAAAACCTGACATATATCAAGATAATGATACACGTCCTTCTCGATCTTTTCAGACTTCTCGCAGAAATCGGAAAGAAGAGGATGGTCAGAACACAAGGAGGAATGTGTCAAGTCCAAAGACAAAGAACCCATTCACCAAAGTAAAAAACCTCAATTTCCTAAGTAGAAGGTAGCAAGCATAAAGATCAGAAATGCCGAGGATCTTGAGGACACAACTCAAGAACGGGGAGTGGGCTCAAACAATGCTAGACAGCGCAGCAGAAGTCACCATAGTTCGCAGGATCCTGAAGGATCATTTGGAGACAGTGGGCTTGAATGAATGCATTCAAGTTGAAACTGCAGACACCAGGGTTAGTGTACCCCATAAGATATATGAAGTAACACTCCGGATGGAGGGGGACATAACTAGAAAAATAAGAGCAACCTTTTGGGAAAAGCTCTCTACGGTCTATGACATACTTCTAGCTGAACAAGACTGGCCACCTGAATTTGTCAGGAAGCACCCACATGGCGAAGAGATAATTATGCTGGCCTTCTCAAATCATGTTCCAATTCATAAAAAAATACACTTATGCCAGAAAATGGGCAAGTAGCTCAGTCTCCAGCATTATATAAAAATCATGTGGAATGGGATGAGGATTCTCCTAACCATAAAATCCAGTTAAAAAATCAACCTACTGCACAAAGGCAGTATCCAGTTAAGCAAGAAGCTAAAAAACAAGTCAGGGAGATTTTAAATCAACTTGAACACCAAGGGGTGATTGAAATATGCACCTCGTCAATGAACAATCCTTTGTTTCCTGTCTTCAAACCAGACAATTCATATTGTGTAGTATTGGATTACAGACACTTAAACTCTTGTTGCAAAACTTTTGCAGTGCAAAATGCACACAGTGCAGCACTGATTAATAATAATGTGCGCAAAAAATATAAAACCACATTAGATATTTCAAATGTGTTTTTCTGTCAAAAGATTGCACCTGAAAGAAAGCATCTGACCGCTTTCTCAATAATGGGGACGCAGCGACAATTTTGCCGTCTCCCCCAAGGATTCAAGAATAGTCCAGGGTTATTTTCAACCAGGGTAACAGAGTTACTACAAACGTACGATGATGAGGCAATATCTTATGTCGATGACATCTATCTTACAGATGACGGCTTGGAAACGCACTTGGAAAGAGTGAACACCATAATACTTGGGTTCGCCTCTGAAGGGTATAAATTACATTTTAAGAAATCACAAATTGCCCACCTCAATGTCCTATTTCTAGGATACGAGTTATCGAGTGAAGGCAAAAGCCTAGGCAGCAAACTTTCTAGAAAAGTGTGCGCTGCTCCAAACTCCCAGAACGCTGAAAAACGTACAGTCCATTCCAGGTTTCCTAAATTTTGGAAGAACTTACTAAATTATGCAGAAAGGGTTAAACCTCTCTATGAACTAATCAAACCTGATTTCAAACCAACTAATTGGACACAAAGTCACACAGAAATTCTGCGTTCAGTCCAAACAGACATGTTAGCTAAAAAACAGTTACAGACACGTGAAAACGTGCGCAATCTTGTGAGCCGAATCATCCCAGGGAGATGCGGATTCACGGACCTGACCTTTAATGAGGGAGAAACGGTACCAATAGCATATAAATCACACTTGTACACACAAGCTGAAATGAAGTTCACTTCTACTGAGAAAATTCTGACAGCAGTTCAAACTGCGGTAGCAAAAGAGAAAGCTCTAGCGCAGGGTAAACGCATAATGATCGTTACACCTGTACCTGCCTTAGTGGCAGTGACGAAAGCAAGCATCCCATAGGCTAAAGCTTTACATCTAAGATGGATACAATGGGTTAACTCTCTTGCTGCAACAGAAGTTGAATACGTTTTTGACCCCAGCTTAAAAACACAAGAATTTCTCCAAAACAAACATGAATGTCCTCTGCCGACTGAAATTCTGCCTCTGGAACATTACGGATGTATAATATATACAGAGGGATCAGCACAGACCGTAATTGGGGGTAAAGAAGCCTATAGTGCTGCGTGCGCAATCGTTAAAGGTCATTGGCACGAAGTAAACTTCAGACCTATGGTCACAAAAACTCAATCACTCGGAGACTGTACAGCTCAGAGAGTTGAACTACAGGCTTTCAAGATGGCTCTTGAAAATACAGATCGCGAATTCCCCACACTAATAGTGTGCGATTCGTATTTCTGCGTTGAATATTACAACGAAAATTTGCAGAACTGGGTTAAAAATGGGTTCAAAAATTCAAAGGGCGGCACAATCAAGCATAAAATGCTTTGCGAACAAGTAGTTCTTTTACAGAACGAACTACAAAAAACTCACGTGATTCATACACTGAGTCATCAGCTTGATGGCGTTCATGTTGCAGGGAATTTATTGGCTGACGAAGCCGCGAAGGCAGCTGTGCAAACGGCTTCCGTAGCTACAATCGCTCGTGCGAAAAAAGTTATAGATGGTGAAACGTTACTAGCAGTAAAAGCCTCAATGGAAGGCAATCATGCAGCGTTACCTCTAAACTATCCACTCACATATACATACATATTTGATGCAAACTTTTACTCAAATTCCTGGAGTGGGGGACAGAGTAATTCCAAACAGGAAGCGGAGAGCTTACTTGGTTCAAGAAGCACACATGGGGGAGGGTCTGACACATCAAGACATCTTGAAATCTCTTATAGAGTTAGAAGAGATGTACTGGTGGCCAGGAATGAGCATCCAAGTTTATGAATTTGGAATAAACTGTGATACCTGTTACAGCTATCATAGCTTTGACAAACATCAGATACCTGACTACAGTGTAGCCAGCCCAGTTCAGATACCACTGTTAGACAGCATTAGGCTATCTACACGCAGACGTCCCTTCAGATAGATGCGGTCCCACAACTACTAGGACAAGATTTATTTGGTTATGGCACCAGCGCTCGGCTGATGCCAGAACTGTTATAAAGGATTTGCGAGTCTTTATCGGCACATATGCAATCGGCACGCTACATTCTGACCAGGGTCCTGCTTTTAGCTCTCGAGCTTACAAGGAGGCTATGGTTAGCTTGGGTGTTGCATTGCGGTATTCTAGTCCCTTCCATCCTGAGGGTAATGCGGTAATGGAATGAAAAAACCGTGACATAAAGCAGTCCATAAGAGCTAAGGTATTAGGTTCGGGTGAAGGGTGGGTCAAACACTTATTAAGTGTCCAACGTAGTCTTAACAATCTGCCAAGAAATTCTCTGGGAAGAATCACTCCTTTTGAGTTACTGTTTGGTACTAGAATGATAGTCGAAGACCTCGATTCTAATACTTCAGTAGTGGAACAAAAACCCCTTGATGTCAAAGATCTTTTGGCTGTTTTACAGGACTTAAATGAAACAAGAAGAAGTCTGAGTAACACAACAAAAAAGCTAACAGCCACTGAAGAAAAACCACCTGTCCTAGCAAGACCTGTCTGGATTCCAAAGATTGGGGATCTAGTCAGGGAAAAGATGGTGGTGAAGAAGGAATTTGGGCCTTCTTACAGAAAAGCAGTACCTGTCCTAGCAATCCAAGGAACAAGATCAGTAGTACTACCGCCCCTTGCTGGTAAAAAGGAGAACCGAGTCGTGTCCATCGACCTGGTCAAACCACAACATGTGGCCAATAATAAGTACTAGGCCCAGTGGACTCCCAAGATGTAGCAGAAGACCACATCTTACTGCTATCCAAGAGGTTCAGACTGAAAGACTTATCACGTTTGATAAACCTGCCGTACAAAAAAAGGACTATGCAACAAAGCCATGGAACTCGTACCTCTTTAGACCCAAATAACAGTTTGTCAAGAAACACCTGTCTACAATAATGTAGCCTCTGACTATACCAATATGACAAAGGAAGAAGCAACTCCAAAGATTAATAACAATCCTGATGCAATTCCAACAATTGACAGAACTGCCTCTGGCTATTTTATCAACTTTGATACATTCTCTGAGGATCCCAGTGAACTTGAAGAAAGGCCAGCAAAGAAAACTCTCAAAGAAAAAAACACAGAACTGTTTCATCAACTAGAGAAAATATATCTGGTTTCACCATGGATTGAATTTTGGATTGGTTTGGGTGCACTTTTTCTCCTACTCTGGATGACATTAGTTTTAAGCTTGGGACAAATGATAGAGGGAAAATACAGTACAATGGACACAGCAAGTCAGACAATCAACTTGGCCCTAAAACCTCACAAATCATCCCATCGTGAAAAAAGAGACCTGTCGTCAGTGAACATCACAGCTGTTCCTATACCTGGTGGTATAGCATGGGATAGAACTGATTATGACATCTATGGCTCGTTGGAGCTGCTAAAGATTCAACACGAGTTCAAGGTTTCTTTAAGTGACTTTGTATCACCCAGCACATTTTCTGATGATTGGGACTTTGAGACTATTAATAATATGATGTCAGATTTAGAAATGTCTGCAAAATTTACTGAACATGACTATTTTGAAGGGTCATCAAACTATGAACAAGTTTATTGTTTCAATCACTATGGTCACCACTATTTGCACAAATCTGAAAGTCCTAGGAATGTTTTTACATATAATCAATGGGAACATTGTCCCACACCACCAAAAGGCAGCTCAAAAACATTTCATGAAAAGTTTTCGTACTTCTCAGGGTTTAATGTTACAAATCCAGAAACTTTTTATTTCAAAAATGTAAATAAGACTTGAATGAAAACAATGTTGACCAACACTAAACAAATTTATTCTGCAAACTTTTATGCTCCGCTGTCTACATTAGGTATTGACTTTTGGAAATACAACATTGAGACAAAAACTGCCTGGGGCACGAAAGAATGGCAGGTACAAGGTTTAGAGGCCTTGTTCAGAGCCTGCATTATACCAGAACAAATAATGTTTTTAAACAATACTGTTTAACAGACTTCTTGTCTTGGCCTGGCTGAGATAAAAGATTTGAATAAACCGTCTTTACCTAAACCCACTTCTGAAAGTAATGACACAACAGAAAATGAGGTAGACGTACCATTTATTTTAACACAAAACAGAACTAATCCTGATTGGAAAAATGGTTAATCTGGCCCACAGACACCAATAACTCTCATGATAGATTCCTGAACAAAACACAGGGGTTAAAACTGAACAGGCCAGATCCAAGATACTCCCAGAGACAACATACGGGAATAGTAAAAACATATAGTGTAGGAAAGCTAAGCCTTGAGTGGCTAAAGACATCCACACTTCCAGAAATCAAATACCACTTATCTTTACTTAAAGAAAGCAATGATTTGTGAGATTTCATAATGGGGCCTCGCAAACCACGACAAAAACGTTTTATATACGCCGGTATATATGCTGCGTACAACGAAGCTTGGAAAATAACGCAAATAGAAACTGCAGAAAGAATATGAGAAATTGATCGTATTATTTTGGAGAAAGCTCTCTCTGTAGTAGACAATGGGTTAACGACTCTGTCCACCAGAATATATTCTTTGGACAGCATTGTATCCTTTGCAATTGATATAATGGAACAGGACTTGCTAATGTTACAACATGGTCAGTCTCAATTATGTTCTATAATGCAGTTAGGCTGGACACTACAAAACCGTTGTTCAGGCTACGTGCCATGGCGTCTAATCAACACAACGTCATTGTTTGCTGTATTTAACCTTACAGATAAACAAATCTCTTTGGCACAAAGAGGAGCAGACTATACGGTGCTGAGCATTGAAAAACTGGAAAGATTACCATTGACAGTTTCTGGGAAGCCTGTCATTGAATGGATAATTCATGGCACCATCATGATACCAGTGACGATTTTCCAATTTCAGTATTGTCTACAGCATATGCCAGCAGGTCTGTATGAAAGGTTGGGTAAAGAATACATTAAGTCGACATGGACTTTGCCATACGCACACATATGTTGGAAAAAGGGAAATTAGGTATTCCTTAGTGGAAAAAATCATAAAAACTCACTAAGTGGTACACTTTTGTGCAAAGGTATTAATTTACACGGAGCCTGCGACGGTTCTGCAAATAACCTTTCTTGCCACCTGTGCGGTACTCCCTGGACTGTGATAGAACACATTTTCAGGCAGCTATCCAATGACAGTTACGTTATGTTGAATGATCACAGCTGCTGTGGCATGATGCCAGGAAAACTTTATCTCGTTTGTGTGTCGTCCATGGTCACTTGTTGTATGCAAGTATTGTATCCAACTCAAAAGACAGACAGTGGGACTACAATATGGCCTTCACTGAATATCTCTTCTATACGAATTGATACTTTAAGCAGAATAAAAGCCATTCTTTTGCAAAAGTCTGTAGCACCAACCTCGTCTAAAGAAATGTATGATCTGCAAGTTGGGAGGATATCTGCAGAGATACATGCATTATTATCAACAAACTGCCCAGTACATTTTGCAGAAATGTTAAGTCAAATCTTAAACATGTCTGATACCAGTGGCATCGCACATGTATTTAAGAAAAAAATTTCGGGTCTGTTAGCACCATTAGAAGCAGTCCTTGGCATCTTTCCAAATTTCGTGCACTCTGTGTTTGGCGGCCTGCCTCTCATCTTGGGACTCGTAGCTGGAATTTTATTTTTATTCCTTCTGCTCCGATATGGCCAGCAACCAATGATACCCAGATCAACATGGAAGGGATCCTCCTTGCCATAAAGCATCGTGAAAAGATTTCACAGATTCTTGGCTTGGCTTGTTTAAGAGATCTGAACACTACCTGGTTTCTATCGTTCAGACCAATCTGGCAAGATTGCATCTTACCTATTCTACGATGCCTGCTTTGCAGAGAGGAATGTCTGTTGGACATCTGTCTTACACTCCCATCAGTCCAGCCATCGGATGTCGACGCCTTGCTAGGTCCTGTAACGGCTCATGCATCGTGTTGTCCTCAACGGCTACCAATCCTGATGACGGCATTCATTGAGATCTCACCAGTAAGTCTAACTGAGGGTGAGATACGAGAATCAACAAGCACACAGTTACTATGTGATTTGAACACTGCTAATGCGGCACTTGGCACTGACGGCAAAGCTTCTCATCAGTGCACATTTAATCTACTTGATCAAGTGGTTCCACCTACTGGGGTAGACAATTTCTTTGCCAGCCTTGATGATCTAATGTTTTCTCCTGACAGCGAGAATAACTTTTGATTCTCGCACACAGCGTTCCCTGAACTCTGAAATTCGGCCTTCAGTTTTTCAAAACAAAGAAATTTAACTTTGGGACTCTGTTTTTCACAACCATTTGAATTTTTTTTTCTCTCCAAAAGTATTGAACTTTTTTGGCACAGATTAATCTGCTTAAAGTAGAACTATTCATAGAGAACAAGAAATTATTTTCTTTTTTGAAACATTGTCTAGAAAATATATCTAACTTTGTCCTCATATAACTTTTGATATGATATGTTATGTTATGAAATGGCCTCGACCTTTCTTTCTGTATTTAAGAGCCATTTTCATAAATGTAAATCCTTGATTCATTCAGTTTGCATATTCACATACCATACTATATGCTTAGAATGTCATCACTTCCATAAAATGCGTACTGTAGAAATGCTCAATATTTTTATCATGTACAAATCATTTCAAGTGCATTTTTATGTATTTTGGGGTGGGATTGTAAACACTAGCTTTTCGATATGTTCAGTGCTTATTAGGTTAGCTTAATTGAACTTAAGATTGTAGAGTGGGTGTTGTAATCGAATCTAGGCCCCTAGTGTAATTTTATAGGTATACTTTATCATATCCTTATATAGGCATAGAAATCACTACCCTATTTGGTCTAAACCATACAGACCAAATACGACATGGCTACTTCCACTAGGTTCCGAGAATTAACACCGATTTTTTGGAAAAACCCGCCTTCAGCAGCTAGTAACTTCCCCCTGCTTGAATATTAAGTTCCCCAAAAACTCCTGGCGTTTTCCAAGAATTTAGCCTTTGAGTGCCGATATTAAGTCCAAACATGCGTCAAACTCGGCACCTTTAAAGTATAAATATGCTCAGGTTGCCCAGTCAAACACACCGTGGTTTGGAGCAGATCGACTATCTACTTGCCCGACGCCCTGCAGCAGCAAGTGCCAAAGGAAGCCGACCCTGCAGCTGACGCACTGAGAAAGACGCTGTCTTTTCTCTTGCCGAGAAATCCAGCTCCAGGGAAATCGAGTTCTGCGAGAGAGATACAGGACCTCCTTCATTCTAAAACCAAGGTACGGAGCTGATTAGACCTCTTAGAGAATTCTTGGAATAGATTCCTGGCAGAGAACTACTAAACTCCTCACTTACTACCGCCCTAGTACTAGACTCAGGCTAGGTACACAGGGGTAGGCATATTTTAGAAGCACCAGTTGAGTACTTTTAGTCATTATTTATTACTGTATGTATTTTATACATTTTATGCACTTTATGGCTTATAAACCATATCATGCTTTTGCAGTACTACTTTATAATACTGTTCGTATTATATGCCTCTTACTTTATAACCAGTATTACGATTGTAGCAGTTCATTTCCAATGCTTGAGAAAGAAGACTGTTCAATAAATACTTTTATTGAAAACTCCATCCTCTCTATTTCTCTGTATCTCTGTTGAAACGAAGCATGCACGATTGACTGAGTAAAATAGCTATCTATTGTTTCCGCGACCCTAGAGATTTGATTTCTTATTCTTGGGAAACAAAGTTGTCATATTTATGCGGTTGTCAGAAACTAATCCCTTCTTGTGAATTCGAGAAAGTTTCTAGGGACCTCTGAGCTAGCTGGAACTCACTATTAAGTTTAATATATTCGGTAGAGACCTAGTAGACCTCAGTCCTACCTCTAAACTACAGTATATAATATTCCAATGCGCAGAGCCTATTGGGAATATAGGAACTACACTACAAAACTATTAATGATTGGGTTGCCCCTATAATCCAGACACAGGTTAGGGCATTCCTTGGTCTGACTGGGTACTATAGATGGTTTTTTCAGAACTGTGGGACCATTGTGACTCCCCTGGCAGATCTCACCTCTCAGAAGATTCCCTAAAACGTAATTTGGACCCCAGAGTGTCAGACATTCTGAAACAGGCCTTTGAAACAGGCTATTTGTTCAGCACTTGTGATACTTGCGTCTGACTACACAAAGGAATTTTTGGTGCAGACAGATGCTTTAGAACAAGGAATTGGGGCAGTGTTGGCTAAAGTAAATGAAGAGGGTCTTGACCAGCCAGCTGCCTAAATCAGTAGGTGATTTGTCCCCAGAGTCAATGATGGAGTACCATTGAGAGGGAAGACTTTATTGTGGTCTGGTCCCTGAAGAAATTGCAGGCCGATCTGCTTGTCATTCACTTTTATGTTTAAACGGACTGCAGACCTCTCAAATGGCTCATGCCGATGAGGGGGGATTCTAAACAGTTTAGGAGGTCCCTGATTCTCCGAGGTCAGCGTGCCCTTCTATGAATAGTCTCCTGGCTTTCCCCCTGATCTCTCAAGCAGAATTTGAGAAATTGGCACTGGGCATCACCTCGGGATCTCCCCTTGACCCTTTGCCCCCGAAAATCTGGAAAGCATGCGGGCACGAGTTATTCCACACCCTCCGGATGATCTGCAATCAATCTCTCAGCTGTGGTTTCGTCCCCATCCCCTGGAAGCAAGCGCTCATCACCCCGCTACTAAAGAAACCTACGCTGAATCCAGAATGCCTGTCCAACTTCCGCCCCATATCACTTCTGCCATTTCCGGCGAAGGTGCTTGAACGTTGGGTCAGCAATTGCCTCTCAACCCACCTCGAGCAGCATCACGTTCTGGGCGAATTCCAATTTGGTTTTCGCCCAGCCCATGGCACTGAATCTGCAGTGCTCACTGCCATGGAAGAGCTTCGAATGCGCGCAGACAGGGGCCAAGCCGTGGCCTTGATCTTATTAGACCTGTCTGCCGCATTCGATACTGTCAATCATGGGACCTTGCTTGAGAGGCTGAGAGAGGCAGGGATCGATGGCACGGCCATGCTCTGGTTTCATTCCTATCTCAGTGACAGAAAACAGGCTGTATCCCTCCCCCCTTTCCAATCGGTCTTCTCCCCTGTCCCTCACGGTGTTCCCCAGGGCTCCTCCATCAGTCCGATTCTTTTCAATGTTTACTTGAAACCACTGGTCACTTTAATTAAATCGCACAATATGACTACATTAAACTATGCGGACGATACCCAGCTCCTTTTCTCTTGGGAGGGCGAAGATTCCATCTCTTTAGAAGCCTTCCATAACTGCCTAAGAGACACCGCAGGCTGGTTACACCGGAACTCCCTCCAGTTTAACTCCTCGAAAACCGAGGTTCTGTTCTGTCCCGCGAGCCGCATACCCCGCCCTCTGCCTGCTGAGTTCTGGCCCCCGGAAAACTCTAACAACCCGCTACCTGTTACCAGTGTTCGCAATTTGGGCGTCATGCTAAATCACCAACTGAGCATGGAAACGCAGGTTTCAAGAACAGTCGCCACCTGCTCAGCCTTTATGCGCTCACTGCGCAAAATCCTGCCTCTACTACCACCTTCAGCCCGAGCATTGATAGTCAGGTGCACTATTCTTAGTCGCCTTGACTATTGTAATGCCCTCCTGTTTGAATCCCCTGCGACACTGCTGGACAGACTCCAACGAGTTCAGTCGGCAGCAGCCAAACTGGCTCTTGGTTGGACCAGGAGATCCTCGGCCACCGCTGCCTTGGCCGAGCTGCATTGGCTTCCTTTGAAGCAACGCATTGCCTTCAAAGCCCTTTGCTTGGTCTTCAAGGCACTACACGGTGCAGGACCTAGACCTCTTCAACGTCTGTTCTCGTGGTACATCCCCACCAGAACACTTAGGTCCGCAACCGCCTGCCTTGTGAAAGTACCCAGATGCAAGAAGGCCAGGACTGGGGGAAGATCCTTCAGAGTAGCTGCGGCCAAGCTTTGGAACAGTCTGCCTGCCGATATTCGCCAAATCCCTCACCTCCTACCCTTCAGGAAGCGAATCAAAACATGGCTCTTCCCCCACCCCTCTAAGCCCGCTCGCCCATAGTTCACCCCCCCCCGCCTAAAAACCCAGGAGTAGTTACCAGCGCCAGGATACCTGCCAGGTGACAGCCGCGCTCTATAAATGTTTTAAATAATAAATAAATAATAAATAAGGTCCCTTTCTCTATAGGGATTGGACTTCACAGTGGAACATAGACCAGGGCGTGCCCATGCCAATGCAGATGGACTTTCCAGGTTTTTCCAGCTGACGAGGAGTAGGTTAGTAACTTATCTCCTTTCATCTGGGGGGCTCTGTGAGAAAGTCATCCTATTGGCCCTGATCGCACCAATTTATTTGATTGATACTGGTAGTATCTGACTCTGATTGTGCCCTGCTTAACAGACCCAGGGCCAGTGCTCTGCTTCAAAGTAATATGGTGGTTAGGTAAAATTAGAATTCTTAATGACAGACCCCTGTAAGTCCTTAGTATATAAAAAGACAATGGGGATTGAAACTACCTATATGTCCCTAGTATATAATAGGGCAGGGGGGTTAGAGGCCCAGTACATTTCCTTCACTGCTGTGTGTACTGCTGTGTTGCGTTTGCAGACTGCCTTTAAAATTAAATCATACACAAAATTGACTTCAGGATTAGAGGTACTTCCACCTTATTTTTGCATATGTTACCCCTAAGTTCTCCCCGAGGTGCCTCACGGGTAGGGTGCCATGTAACGATAAGCAGGGATCCCATAACAAATGTTGTATATGCCCTAGTGAGGAAAAAACTGCCAATTTCATTCTTCGCCGTTGTATATAATTACCTTCATAGGCTAACATATGACTATTTTATTTAAGTATAAATATTGACAGGTGCGAGCTACAAATTTCATTGAAAAACTTAACATAATAGTTATGATAAATCCAACAACTTACTACAGTTATTTATATAATACCTATCACAGAAAATAAGTTATTAAACATTCTTTTCTGTAAGCCAAAATCCAGCATTCCAGCAGCCCTTCTCTGATTGTCTAGCCTCTGCCACAGGGAGCCAAGCTGTCTTAATGAGGTATGAAGTAATGTAATGTAATGCAATGTAAAAATTATTTCTAAAGTGCAACTAACACCTGGCAATTTCTTGGCGCTCGAGCAACAGAGGGAAGACAGTCCGCAAGACGAAAAGGCATTAGTGATAGGCATTACAGAACAAGTGGGTTTTGAGTAGGGACCTGAAACGTGCGTATGGAGAAACAGATCTAATGCTTAAAGGGAGTGAATTCCAAAAGGAAGGGGCAAGAAATGAGACTCTCAATCCTCCATGTTTCTTGCGTTTAAAAACCGGTACCTTAAGTAGGGCCAGGTTGGAGGAACTGAGATTACGGGAAGGAACATAAGGGTGTAGTAGTGAGGAAATAAAAGATGGGCTCGCACCAGCGAGGGACTTGAAAATAGTACAACCTAGCTAAAATTTGCACCGCTCAGACACGGGAAGCCAGTGGAGGGTCTTTAACAAAGGACTAATGTGTTGGTGCTTAGGTTGATGGTGAATGAGACGTGCAGCCTGGTTCTGAATGAGCTGCAGCCTCTTCAGTAGATAGGCCGGAATACCTGCATAAAGGGAATTGGCATAGCCAATCCTCGAGATGACTAAGGCTAACAGGACTAGGATAAGGGCCTCAGTGGTCAGAAAATGGGCGATCTTACAGACCTTTCGCAGCTGGAAGAAACTAGACGAGACTACAGCATTGAGCTGGGGCTTCATTGTGAGATCATTACTGGTGATAACCCCCAGACTTTTTGCTGAGTCGACTGGACTAGGGGAGGACCTAAACTCGCAGGCCAAAAAATAGATTTCCATGGTTTGGCTGCTCCCCCGACAAAAACCAGAGTCTGTCTTGTCGGGGTTAAGCTTGAGGTGGTTAACCCCCATCCAGTCACTGATGTGACAGAGGGTAGACTGGAAATTAAGAATGGACTCATCCGAGGCGTCAATGTTAAAAATCAACTGGATGTCATCCACGTAATTACATGATTACCTCGCAAGGACCGGATAAGGGGGGTCAGGTATAAATTAAAAAGAAGAGGAGATAAGGAGGAACCCTGCGGGACGCCACATGTTAGATCGACCCTGTCAGCAGTAAACTGAGAGAGCCAGACCGCCTGGTGAAATTTACTTAAAACTTCCTCCCCCCCTTCTGCTGATCTTATTGACACCCAAGCCTCAGTCCTTACGCATTGGCTTGAATCAGCCAGTAATGTTGTTGCCCCGCTTAAACAGATTAAGCTCAAGCATCTCCATGACGCACAAAGGTGGTTTACTGAGGATCTCAAAGCCTTAAAGCTTGAACTCAGGCAGGATGAGCGCCGTTGGCGGCGCGGCTATGCCGCGGATACAAAGTTGCGGTATATGTCTCTGCTTAAAGAATATAAAATAGCGGTTCTATCTGCTAAGACCTCTTATTTTTCTAAAAAAATTGTTAGTTCTGCCACCAAAACCAAAGACATCTTCTCCATTGTGGAGGAGCTGTCACATCCAGATAGGGTCACCATTAAACCTCTCCCCTCCCAAGAGCTCTGCGATTCCCTCAATCAGTTTTTTGTGGACAAGATTGTCAACATTAAAAATAGTATCTTTCTTGCTGGCCTGCCTTCCTTCCCTAGGCCTGATCTTCCTTTGTTATCCCCTAATCAGCAGCAACTAACACAGATCCCTCCAATTTTGGAGGAGGAATTTTTAGCTCTCTTAAGTAAGGTCACTTCTGGGTCCCCCACTGATTGCTGTCCTCCCCTGATTCTTCGCGAGGCTTTTACAGCGTGCCCGCTTCCCCCCTTGGGAGCCCTGAACAAGTCCCTGTCCTCTGGCCTGGTTCACAGCTCTTTTAAAGTTGCCGAGGTTGTGCCCATTTAAAAAATAAAACACAGCGGACCCTACAGTCATGAGTAACTTTTGCCCCATCTCCCTTCTTCCCTACCTCAGTAAAGTTCTTGAGTCTCGTGTCACCAACACTTTGAGCTCATTCATTGAACATTCCCAATATCTTGACTCCCAACAGGCCGGTTTTAGACCCGCCAATTCCACGGAGTCAGTCATACTTTCAGTTATGGAGGAACTGCGGCGAGGGGCGGACTCTAACATCAGCCAGGTTTTGGTGCTCCTGGATTTGTCGGCCGCCTTTGACACGGTCGAGCATGATATTTTGGTCGACCATGTCAGGGAGGCTGGCATTCGGGGCACCGCTCTGGACTGGGTTTGCTCCCACCCTGCTGGAGAGACATAGGATTTATGTTGGCGGAGAACTGCAGCTGCAGAAGCAAAATGCAGGACGAGGGAGGGGTAGCCAAACTGGTCTTCAAAGGGAGAATACAATTTTAGGACAGGACAGACTCAGCCCCACACCTTTCACCTCCAACCGCATAGGTGCCCCTGTAATTAGTTAGTGAGAGGACTGGTAAGGGAGTGCTACAGAATTTTAGCCACACCAGTGGGTTGGCTTAGCCTGATCTAACCTCCGAGGAGAGAATTTCTCCAGTTTAGAAGAATGGTGCTTTTTGGGGAAAGAATGCACCATACTTTGGAGTAAGTGGTCATACACCTGGGTGACACCCTACAACCTAGTTGTCGGGGTGCTCCCCTGCTTGCCGCCTACAAACATTTTATAAATATGGAATAGCTGCATGGCTAAGCAGATCGGCTGCCTGAACCTACACGAAGAAGAGGACTGCCTGACTGGAAACGTGACCTGCACCCGAAAGATCTGCACTCTGAAGGACTGCACCTGCTGCACATTCAGGGACTACAGCCCTAAGGACTTTGCCTTCCTTCAAGTAGGATTAAGAAGTTGGCTCCATGCAAGCCACAGTTTAACTGAGCCCACCTGCATCCTCTCCACCAATAGGTTCCCATACTGGAGGGCGTCCAGTGGAGTTTTGTGGAATTGGCCAGAAGCATTGTAGTAATTGTAGGCCCAACATCCTAATGACCATCTCAGAGATTCTAGACCCCTGGATTGGTGTTGGGGACACTTTGAACCCTCAAGGAGACCTTCTGGAAGGAGATTCAGAAGTTTGGTGAAGTTTAGGAACTTTAAAAAAAAACCCTTATGGCGACCAACTCGACGTCGAGAGTCAAGCCGGTGACCTTTAACCGCGACCCAGTCTGGATTTCAGGTTCATCCAGCTGAAAGCTCGCGGAGCTCCAGACCTATAGGATTTTACTGGTACCCACAGAAAATTAAGCTGATGAAGTTGACGCAAATACAACCTGAAGAGTAGCTTGCTCGAAGTCAAGAGAAAAAGCTCCAGAAAAACAACAAAGTACGAAGGTAACATTTCGACTGTGGCCTCCGCTTAGTGTATCCGACCAGGGCTCCATTATGGTTGGTCTCAAACTTCGATTTTGTCCCGGTGAAGTTTGACCAGATGTCCCAATTTAGGCTAAGCCTTAGAAAGTGTTTATTGTTTATAAATTCATATCTCTTGTTACCTACATTGGATATTTGTCGTTTTCGTGTCTATTTGTTCACAAAAATATAATCTATTCTTATAAATTGGTGTTGCATTTTTATTTTGTGTTGTATCTTACTTATTAAATGTTTTGGTGTTATAAAGTACTTTACACACCTGTCTCATAAGTTACTTCTGCCTGCTCATTGCCAGCCACCAAGGGTTGAGCATGGAAGTTATTTATTGAGACGTGACTGGCAATTTTTGTGTGTTTGTGGCCTTACTACTAGTGGTAAGTTACTTCTTATCACTACTAATAAATCACTTACCAACAAACCCCAAATTAACCAGGGATCAACCATCTGGTAGCTTGGTGCAAAAGAAATCGGGCTTAACTTAGAGGGAATGTGTAAAGTATTTATGCAGCACTTCAAACAGGAATAACAACAAAAGAAATATCCCACACCAATTTAGAAAATAGAATCAAATGTATTAAATTATTTGGCGCCAAAACGACAAACATCCAATGAGTAGACCCGGCAATATGCAATTTTATATATTTAAGTGAAAATGGTGCTTAAAAGCACAAAGATCCAACTGTGTTGATCTGGTCACTCAAGCCTGGGACAAAGTCACAAGTTTAGGCCAACCATGTGTAGAGGATTTGTTGTGCATTGGAAGTTCTAATGGTCTGCAGGCCGGGCTGCATTTAGAGGTCCGGCGTTGAGATGCATTGCATCCGAGGTACTGTGGGGTTGCAAAGCAAGATCTTGCGCAGAGGAGCGTCATGCAGCAGTGGTTCAGAGGAGCTGAGGGGCGATGCGTTGCACAGGGACCACAGCTGGACTGGCAGAGCACCTTCAGGCCCACTTCCAAGGGTCCAGGATTGGGGTGGTACCACTTGGGGAGCAAGACGTACAGCAGACAGAGTCCAGGTGGTGCATTCAAGGTGGTTGGAGCCTTTTCTGTCACAGAGGCTCTGATCAGTAGACCAGTCAGCTGGCCCTTGGAGTCCTGGGTTTAAGATACAGATCCAGTCCTTCTCACTCAGGAAGCAGTGGGCTGCAGGGTACAGGGCAGCATTGCAACAGGGCAGCAAAGTATTAATCCTTCTTGCAGAGCAGTGCGGCAATCCTTCTGAGTCTTCCAAAGGGCCTGAGATGTACTGAACAGTTGGGTTTGAGGGTCCAGTATTTATACAAAATGTCCACTTTGGCGTTGAAGAAGATTCTGGAGCCCTCCCGTTCAGAAGTGTTTGAAATTTCCTGCTTACCTGACCAGGCCCAAGCTTGTCTGGAGGTGTAAAAGACTAGTGTCAACCCCTTTGTGAGTGTGCTCAGACAGAGTCTTTGTGATGTGCTGCATGGTAGGTCATAGCTCCTCTCCCTCTTCAAGGCAGAGATGTTCCATCTTGCCACCTCCTATTCCCCTTTTTGCTTACTGTCTGGAAGCAATACACAAAAAGCAACTGCTAGCTGCACCTACTTCGAACAAGTAAATGATAACTTTCGGAATTGTTCTTAAAATCCAACTTTACCATTACAGAGGGTTTTAAATTACAGTTCTTTAGACAACACACTTGACATTCTCATCTCCTCCCTATTGACAGGCACCAATTATTAAATGTAATAAGTGAACCCACTATTATCCTTTGGGAGAGGTAGGGCTCAAAGTAGTGAAAAAGGAATTTAGGAATTTTCCAATTCCAGGAGGTTTAAAACCTGAAAGACCCTGTCAACATTTTAAATGCACTGAACCCTATCCTCTGGATTGTGTAGGGCCTATCCTAAGAGAGACTTATATTTCTTATTAAAGGAGGTTTGGGCCTGGCAAAAGGTTTATTCTATTTGAAAGAATATGGGGGTTGGTCACTTGCACACCTGCGAGTATACACTTGTAAATAAAGTTAAAACAAAGAGTTTGAAGTTTAATCTAACTCCTGCATGCTGGGATCCCTGGGATAGCTAAATTCCAAAGAGGGATTCAAGACTCTTAGAATTATGGACATCACATACTACCAACGCAAAGTAATAGAACACTTAACAGATGAATTAACCTATTTGAAACTCAAGCATGATCCCACCAACACCATTGCCCAAACTTTGGGCCACATTTTGAAACATGCTTGATATGGACTGGATTTCTCTGAAAGCTAAAAACTTTTTGACTAAACGTTTTCTGAAACGTCCTCATCTATATATGTTGCCAAAAATACACAGCACCCCACTGATTCTCCTTTTAGACCTATAGTTTCAGGTGTAGGATCAATATTCAAACCACTCAGCAAATATATAGATCAATTTTTGCAGAACTTTGTCAACACTTTGAAAACAAACATACAAGATACTTCTGATTTTCTCAATTAGTTATAGACTCTTGATACCACCAACAGTTTAAATTGGGTACTATGCACCATCGACTTTACTTCTTTGTACACGACAATCCCTTTCAAGGAGGGAATTGAAGCAGTAGAGTGGGCTTTACTAAAAATGCAGAACATTGGAGCACATCAAGTTTTTTTGCTAGAATTATTGTTGTTTTGCCTGCAACACAGTTACTAGTAATGGGAAGGTGAGTTCTATTTACAGGTCAGCGGAACCAGCATGGGGTTTGGGGGGGCTCCCACCTACGCCAACATCTTCATGGCTACCTTTGAAGATGAGCACATCCTTCAAAACATTGAATGGAATAAACATCTTGTAATATATCGACGATTCATCAACAATATTTTTTTAATTTGGTCTCACACAATTGAAGCATTGGAAGAAAATATCAGAGCACTCAACACTAAAAACATTAGGATAAAATTTACCCACCATATCAGTACCAAAGAATTGTCATTTCTGGACATACGAATATCCAAAGATAATCAAGCCGTTCACACGCAGATGTTTATTAAACCCACCGACCGCAATAACATGCTAATGTACCAGAGCTTCCACTCTCCTCAACTTATTAAAAATCTGCCATTTTCCCAAATGCTTTGCATTAGGAGGATTTCTTCTACACCAGAAGCGTTTAATCGTGACATGGATCGCATAAAAACTAGATTCCTGAACAGCGGATATCCCAAGGAATGTATATCTAAAGCAGAAGTACGAGTATCACTCATTCAACGCAAAAATCGACTTATCTGTAAACAGAAAAAATCTTCCTCTAATCGTAGTGTTTTTGTTTCTAAATTCTCAACAAGATCTGTAAACATCAAGAAGATCATTCTGAAAAGATGGGAATTGCTACATAAAGAAGGAGATTTTAATAACATTTTCATAGATCACCCTATTTTTGCGTATACCCCCAGCTCCAATTTGAAGGAACTGTTGTCATCCAAGAAAATGAATGAAAGTACTTGCAATCTAGGAATGAGAAAGTGCAGCAATTGAACGCATTGTAATAATGTGATGCAGCAAAATGTTGTCACCCACCCAAAAACTGGTAAAAAAAAACTCCATTACGCTTCACTGCTGATTGTAACTCTAGTTACGTGGTGTACAGTATTAAATGTCCATGTGGACTTGTGTACATTGGTAAAACTGAAAGAAAGATTAAAATAAGAATTGAAGAACACAAAAGCATGATACACAACAAGAACACCAAATCCAACCTTGTAGTACATTAGTTACAACAACAACACAACATCTCCTAAGTGCGATTCTTGGTACTTGAAAAAATCCAAATCAAAGAAGGTAGGGACATGAGCCAGTTTTTTTCACAACGAGAGTCATGTTAATCAAGAAATATCAGACCATGGAACCTCTGGGACTGAATGATAAAATGGACCTCAGTTGCTTTCTTTAACTTTAGTACCTTCCAGTCATCTTGCAGTCCTATGCATTTACCCCTCTATCATTCTTGCCTTCTTGTAGACGCGTAATTACCTACAGAGAGAAGCACACTCATTTAAGTAAGCAAACAGTTTTATTTATTCCCACTACCACCACCATTAGAGGATTTATTTATACTGTTACAGTGTCATCAACTCTATATGCATAATAATATTTGTCACCCATGACATGTTGTTGATGCTATGATGTGTCTCTGTTAAATTCACATTGAGCACTCAGATATATGTTTTTATACATCTTTGATGCACCATTTCTACTTTTCATGCACTTTTCACCACTTTGGGTGTACAAACGTATATTTCACCTCCTTTTTTTAATGCTTTAACTATATTAATACACCTGAGATGATCGCCAACTGGTGCTTAGACCCTGTTGCATCTAGTTCACGTGAACTTTCATATTGAAGCACAGGCTGCTGCTCACGTTTGAATTCACTACTATTGAAGCAGCACCCGAGCTTTTTAGCATGAGCATGTGTTTCTTTTGTCCCTCATAGTTTTTGCACAGAACTCCTGGAATAGGATTCTGTTTGATTATTCAGGCACACAAGTATGCTTTAAAGTTTCTTAGCATTTTACTCTCTTCATGTTATTTCATATCAGTCAAGTCAAGGCTTTCCTGAGAGTGGTTTTTATGTCACAAATTACAGTGTCACAGCATGAATGTTATCACTACCTGCAAGTTTTTCATGCGTTGGAATTCTCCTACTCTCTATCAATGGCACGCTATTATGGTAGAGTGGTGGATATATGACTCCTGATGGTATCGTTAGATATTGATGGCTATATCTGTATGTGTACCTAGGAATTATATTGTTATATTACTGTCCCACTCCAAGGGATTTCTATATGTCAAATGTTGTCATTCTCTATTTTCAGTTCCTCCTGAGGAAGGGACAGGAGGTCCCGAAATGCATCAACCGGAGTTCATCAATTGTCACTGATTCTGTCATTATGTTAATATTGTGACTATATTCTATGCATGTTGTATAGACAACTATGATGTTTGAACTTATTGAGTAATGAAGTAATGACCAAAGAATTATTACAGTTTTAACAATATGTAAATGTACAATTGATCATAAACAAATGATCTTTTTTGAACAATCATTGTCTATTTGTGTTTGTGCTATATTGCATTGAGCTGTCAAAACGTGTGTTAAAATTTAATACAGTAAGGATTAAAAACTATAGACAGCAGTGCACCCAGTTCATTTAAGACATTTTGACTTGAATCCCTCTTTGGAAAAGGTTTATTCTGCCAGATTGAAATGGCAGTTTAAAACTGCACACACACAGACCACAATGCCAGGCAAAAGATATGTTTAAAATGCTATTTAAGAGGGTGGCTACAGGCCCCCTAGTAGTGAGTGAACGTAGTACAATTTAACTAGGGGCTTACTAGTAAATTAAATGCACCAATCAGGTTTAAGCCAATTCTACAATGTTTAAAGGAAAGAGCACAAGCACTAAAGGTTTGGTTAGCAGTGGTATGGTGCACAGAGTCCTAAGTCCACCAAAAACAAATTTAGCAAAAACGAGAGGTGAAGGCAAAAGTCTGGGGATGACCACGCATAGAGGGCCAAGTCCAACAGCGTTATTTTCATTTAAGAATTTAAAAATGTTTTTTATTTCTCTGGCTCCCTTTATTGGATGAATTATTGGATAACTACCAGGCGTTGAGCTCAGGTTTAAATCACTGAAACGTTAACTGGATCTAACAAGTATAGCAACGTTGTTGCTTGTGGGGTACTACAATTTATGGCAACTAATAAACCACTTTCTCAAAATTGTCTGCATCATAATCAGAAGGGAGCCATTCCGCTGAATTAGGATCATGAATTAAAATAGGGTCAAACATGGGATCCATCATGCAGTCACCAAAGAAAAGTTTATTTTTTGATTAATTAAAACCTTCCAATATATATATGCAGTAGTTCTCAATTATAAAATCAGTTTTAGAAACATTTGAGCATCAAGTTCATTATACTTTTTCCATACTATGTACATCCTTCATTACAATCTTTTAGTTTTTGGTTGGGCGGATTTCGCGGATCCACGATCCGCGAATTTGCGGATTTGCGTATTCGCGGATCCGCAAAATCTGTGAATTTGCGGATTCGTGGATTTTGCGGGCTTTTTAAATGGGGGGGGTCTGTGCGAGTTCAAGTGCCTCTTGTGTGTATAAATGGTCAGAGACCGATCAGAGCAGCAGATGAAGAGAAAGAAGCTCCTGGTCACAGGAACAGCACGAGGATTGCGCTCGTGAAAGTCAAGGATACAAAGGCCTCTATCCAGCATCACAGCTGATTTTCGACAGTAGATTTGGGAAGAAGGCACACCTGCCCAGCCTCGACAACGCTCACGATTGTTTTTGGGCTGATGAATGAGTCACTGAATTTGAGCTTCAACTAGTTCCAGCGACCATGTGTGTGTTACTATGCAATCGCCCGAAGGGCGCAGGGGTCCCTTGAGTGAGTGTCCATCATAGTGGGTAAATGGCGGGAAGACGGTGCACACCGTGAGTGTGTGAGCGGGGCCAAACGGGCGGGGCTTCCATGCGAGTTCCCATGCCTCTTGTGTGTATAAAAGGTCAGAGACCGATCAGAGCAGCAGATCAAGAGAAAGAAGCTCCTGGTCACAGGAACAGCACGAGGATTGCGCTTGTGAAAGTCAAGGATACAAAGGCCTCTATCGAGCATCACAGCTGATTTTCGATGGTAGATTTGGGAAGAAGGCACACCTGCCCAGCCTCGACGACGCTCACGATTGTTTTTGGGCTGATGAATGAGTCACTGAATTTGAGCTTCAACTAGTTCCAGTGGCCATGTGTGTGTTACTATGCACACCGATGTGTGCAGGGGTCCCTTGAGTGAGCTGTCCATCCATCATCCTGTAACTATTTTAGGGTGGCGCCGGCAAGCTGCCAGTGCCATCCTAAAATAGTTACTAAATTAGCTTCATCAGGAAGCACTAATAGATAAAATAAAGAAGGTGCTCGAGCACCTGCTTTATTTTATCTATTAGTGCTTCCTGTTGAAGCTAACTTAGTAACTATTTTAGGATGGTGGTGGCAGCTTGCCGGCGCCATCCTAAAATAGGTACAACAACTTCAAGCTTGAAGGATTGAACTTTTGCCCCCCGAATCCGCCGCTCGCGGATTCGCGGATTTTCGGTAAATTCGCGGGAGTTCACGGATTGCGGATTTACCGAAAATCCGCGAAATCCGCGAGCGGACCGGATTTTGCGCTCACGCTTAGTTCCAACTTAATTCTCAGGCACATTAAAAACTTTACAAAAGCTGAAGTGAAAATGATATCATCAGTATGGGTGCATCTTATCAGAGCTTGTCTGCAACTTCTTATTCCACGTACATTAAAATGTCTCCTAAGAATGGATATTCTTTCTACTTTTAGTTCTTGACAAACACAAAGGAGGTGCATAAAGTTCTCTTCACCAAGTTTACATAAATTACAAGTCATTGGCCCCTATGTACTCAACCATCGCATTAGATGACATATGCCCCGGAAATACTTCAAAGCGAGCTTTTATAAATATTTGCTTGTACTTCACAGGCCAAGGAATTTTGAGATATGGTTGCACTTTTACCTTGGTATAGCCATTCATTAGATGCCACGCATGTTTTCTTCTTGAGAAGGTATCTTTCGCCAAGAGTAGTGATAAGTGCTTTTTTGTACCATTAATAACTTTTTTTAAATGACTTCGAGGTAATTGGCAATTCCCAGACTGAGTTTACAGAATATTCCTCTAATGATGTAGATAGATATATCCACGTCTCGCCTTTCCAGTTTAAGTTTATTTCCTGCCACAATGATTTGGACAATTGATTTTTCAGTATCTATGTTTATCCTTTTCCACACCTTGATAAATTGACCTTTTCGTGCGAGTGCCTGAGTAGTCATCCCAAATTCCATTCTTATCTGCGTGGTGTGATGCATTATGTGGAATTAAGAAGAGGGCTTTATATATTTTCGCCACTGCATTGTTGATTATGACAGGGTCTTTTCCACACAATGCTTCGCATCCATATGTCAGAGTTGGCAAGAGTTTTGCAGATATTACTTTTAACAATGGTCCATAACTCTGCCCCCTATGGATTTCTGTGTAATTCTCAGTGCCGCTAGCATTATTTTTGATCTCTGTTGTATATCAAGCTTGTGTGGTTGAAATGATCCTCGCTCATCAAATAGTACTCCTAAGTATCTATATGTACTCACTTGTTCTTGTTGTGAGTTATCCAACGACCATTTATACTTATATTTTGACCTTGAGTATTTGTTAACCTCCATAATTTTTGTCTTTGTTTCATTGATCACCATTTTATTTTCTTTAGAGTAGGTAGTTATCCTATTTAACAGGCACTGTAGTCCAACCTTTGTTTGGCTAAGTAGGATAACATCACCTGCATATAGCAGGTTTGTTATCCGAGTATTGGCTAATTTAGGTGGACAAGCATTGACCTCATCCAATGCTTGCGTTAGATCATCTAAAAATAAGTTAGTTAAGTAGTAAAGTTAGGATTTTGTCTTAAGTTTGTTAAGACAGACTTAAGACAGACTTAGGACAGACAAGACAGTCTTAAGACAAACTTAAGACTAAGACTAACTTAGGACAGATTTAAGACGGACTTAAGATAGTCTTATGACAAACAAGACAAACTTAGGACAGGCATAAGACAGACGTAAGACAGTCTTAGGGCAAACTTAAGACAGACTTAAGACAAAATCCTAACTTTACTACTACTAAATGCCTTATGTGAATACCAAAAGTAGTAAGTTTAGGATCTTGTCTTACGTTAGTTCTGTGAATCGGGCCCAGAACGCTTACTTACGAGTAGATTGGTAATAAATATATGCTGTTTATAATCACTCACCGGCGCTTTTACGATTGGGAAAGAGATTACATTAATAAAAATATTCAAAGATACAATTGTGTAATCAATTCTTGATTTATTATCCTGTGATTGAAATGTCCAAGCCGGTGGGGAGTCTTGAGGTAAACTCCCGTTTAGGATTCTTAAACCCAGCGCTTCTAAATCTTTAACAAAAGTTGCGCCTAATTGACTTTGGAAGGCGTTAGGAATCGGTGGAAATGTTTGTTACGGAAGTGCCCAGAAATAATCTTGTTGCTGGATTAACTCATCTCTCATATTGGGTAGAAGCAAATTTAAATTAAAATCTCCTTAGATAATGAACTCTGTGAAAGGGTCATGCATCATTAGCTTAAATAGCACTGCAATCAGGGTAGTAGTCATATTATTTCTTGCGCTTGCTGTAGGGTGTATGTATACATTTATTATGAGTAGGTTTTTACTGAGTTTTTTTCCATATACCGCAACTTTACTATCAATAAATTTGGGTCATTTGTATCAATTTGCTCGTCATCCAATTTTAGATCTAGAGCGACAAATGTGGCTAGACACCCACTTGGGCACCCTGATTTACTTTGTTTAATTGCAGGCTTAAAATATCCTTTGTATCCCTCAAGCATTACAGGGTTGACAGACCAGGTTTCCTGGAGAAGTATGACATGATAATAACTAGACATTGTTTTTTTTTTTTCGTAGGCCATTAATTTTCATGAGCATAATTTTAGTGTTTCACCTTCTTTATTTATTTTAGCTCCTGACTTTACTTTTGTTTTCTGTCATTGTGATTTACTGCCATGGAGAGCACTACCAATCCATTTTTCATTTACTCCCATTGGTTTTTCTATTTCTACTTGATCTGATGATAGATCAAGCAATGGTTCTGTTTTTCCAATTGCATTTTATAACACTGAATAAACCTGAGAATTTTCTTTTTTTTGTTGTTGGAGATTCAGGGATAGGGCTACATTAAATGGTTTCGGATACACAGAAAGCTGTGGCCTTTTGATTTTTATTCCCCAACTGAAAAAAACTTCCTTTACATTTATAATTAATTCAGCTATAAGTGTTGTGTCCAATGTTATCAGTGTCATTTCCTGGCTACTATCAGGTTTTGAAAGACATTCGATTGATTCAATGTTTTCACTTGATACTTTTTCTAGTGAGAGAATTGATTTAAAGAGGTGGAGGATATTTCTTCTATTTAAGATATCGCGGGTGCCTCTTGAACAATATTCAGAAATAAAAATCAATTGTGGCTTATCATGTACTGTTGTCTTTAGACTTCCCAAATCTATAGTGGGTAGACGATCATAGTTTGAGGGCTGCTGAGGCTCTTTGTTATGATTCCTTGTACCTTTGTGAGTCATGTTTTTTTGCCTTTGGAGATCCTGAGGACTGTTATGATTTATGCTATATTGACTCTTAATTGGTCCTATCATTATGTTGGTTGTTTGACCGTCCATTTTTTTTTTCTCATGACATTGGTTTTTTCGATTTTAGGTAACTTCTTAGCAGTTTCCATCTTTTCACATACACTGTGTGATAAATTATATTGAGCCTGGATTTTTCTTTGAAATATAGGTTGTATTTGATTTTCATCCTCATTTTCTCTTCCCTTCATGAGCCTCTCGTTTATGGTGGAATTGTTTATATTATCCTGTACTTGTATTGTTCTTTGTATTGTTATTAGGGGTTGTTTTTCTACTTTCTTACTCTGCTCGTCCTTTGTTTTTACATTTTTTGTGGTGGTCTTTGGTTTTGCTAATTTTTCTTTTCCAATTTGATCCGTTGGAATCTTCTGCATTACACTATAACATCTTAACAAACATCTCTCTTTCTCATCTCTTTCTGGATCATAAGGCTTTTTTCATTCATTGATAGTAAGCTATCTATGCCTTTATGCTTTTCTCTACCATTTTCGTCTTCCTTAAGATAATTTTCCATGGTGCCTTTATTAAAAAAGGATTAGTACTTCTTACTATTTCCGTTAGTTAGAGAGCACATATCCACCTGAGATTCTTTATCTTCTTTTCCCTCAAAGCCTTCAATTTGGTTAGGATCATCAATTCTCAAAACAATAGCATTACTTTCTAGTAACTTTCTAGTAACTGCATTGTTATTACTGAGCTGGATTTGGCCGTATTCCTTGCTTTACGTAGTTTCTTCTTATGCTTTTTCGATAAATAATACTTTGGGGATGGCTCTTCCCTGACCTCCTCATAACTAGGGGCTTCATTATCACCTAATCTTGCTGAATTTTTAGATCTTCTTGTTGACTCAGAACTGCTTCCATCATTTGCTATCCATTGTTGCCACTATTGGGCTACATTTGTTCATTTTTACTGTTGTACCCGGTTTTTTTCTTAGTTGGCTTCATCTCACTAGGTGGTAGGGGTTCAAGTTTATTTAATGTTGGTTCTTTCATGATTTCTTCCTTACATGAGTTGACCGGTTTCTTTACCTCTCCAGAAATCCTACTTACTTGTCACTGGTTATGTCCTATTAGCGTAGTTGAACAACCTGTGTATGGCTTTTCCCTGGTTCAGATACACAGGTTAGAGTCTCATTGTTGGATTGCCTCATTTTTTGGATTGATCTAATTAGTTTTCCAATTTTCTCCTTCTTCCTTTTGTCACCCACTTTGCAGACTTATTCTTACATCTTCAAGAATAGTAGTCATTGCATCTGGTAATGTTACTAATTTGCTTATTATTGGGGAAAATGTACAGTCAAAGATTGTAGTAGAGGCCTGAGTTTGTGCTTTTTTGATCAAGCTGTTTAACTCGGCTAGTTTCTGATCCATGCCCACCACGAGCTTGCCCTCACGTTAAGTAGATCAACTTGAATCTCCATTTCATTTTATTGGAATGTCATAGCTTCTAATGTCATAGTGGATGTACGATGAAAAATGTCCCAGATTGACCCCAGTTCCTGTTTCCGTGTAGTTGACATTGTGGGATTATGGTGCTGTTGGTTACTCATATTGTTTTGAATATTATAATTAAATTAAGTTACATTCTCCGTCTCCCCTTCGTTGTGTGATTTCTTTCCCTGTATTTTTTTGATATTACAATGGGATTATTTGTTATTGTATATTTCTATTGCAGTTTAGGAAGAAAGTAAAGACCTGGATTTTTCCTTCTGTCACTGCATAATGTTGTTGTTATCACTTGAGCATTTGAGGCATTTTCCGTGTACGTCTGGTTTAGGGTACTTAGCGCCAGGATGCCCGTTGGGTGATAGTGCGCTTTATAAATCGAAAATACAATACAACACAATACAATTAAAAGTAAATATATCACTTGGTATACTACATAACTGTATTTCCTCTTTACATTTTCCACATTCCCCTTTATTTGCTTTATATCCATCCTGCTCATCCATTTTAAGGTAATAAGTTGTATTGTTATCCTTGTCAAAACTTTTGTTAGGATAATTTTCCTCATCAATTTCTACACAGTCGTTGCTGGTAGCTGTGCATGGTGATGTACCGGCTTTAGTTGATTCTTGAGTCTCTTCTTTTGCTATTGATGATATTGATAATATTCTGTTAGTCTCAGTGACAATTTCCCATTAGTTTTTCTCAATTATTACAATTACCTCCAAAGGTGGCGGGTTACTGACAGTCAACATATCCAATGATCTTTCAGTTGCATCCCGATCACTCTTTACCTTTTGAGTTGCTGGCACTACACTTAACCCCTTTCCTGCTGGCGTCGGCCAACGGCCGTCGCGCACACTACCTTCGTAGTGCTGCGCACGTCCGTTGCCCGACGCGGCCCCGCCCACTGCACTGAACCGCCGCACTGCGGCGGAATTGCCGCCCAGTTAAGCGGTTAGCATTTCAAGATTTGTGACATGACCATCTGTTGTGTTTACTTTTTCCGTTTTTAAAGGATACATACACTTGATCTGTGTTTGTGCATCTGTAACTTATCCGAGATTTTGAACACTTTTATTATATAGCCTCCATTTGGTCCTTCATGAATTCAAATTTGTATGAGGTTTTGAAGACTTTTCAAACATTCGTGCAATAGGAGAATTTAGGGAATGATTCCCTCCTACTGCATTAGCTTTTGTATTTGGTGATTTTAATGCTTGTATTTTTCTTGTTCTTCTTGTACTAGTACCCGAAGCTCTTTCTCTTCCTGAGCACATACTCTGCTGTATCTCGTCTGCTGTATCTCTGTTTCTAAGTTTGTAATGCCCAGTACCACAGTTACCACGTCTGCAGGACTGCAGTGTCCAGGAGCAGTTGCAGTGGTATTAGAGGGCAATGAGGAATGAGGCACAATTTGGAGCTCTTGCTCTGATAAGCTCACAATCTCCTTTCCTCCTCCTCTGACCCCGTTTCAGCTCGTGGTTCTTGTGTTATTGACATTAATTGCTGTTAACTATGCCAAATCTAATGGAGATATTAGTAATAGTAATAGTTTTTGTGGTACAAAAGCGATAACCCTGGAGCACTTCTGCTCCTGTTCCCCCCCAGCTCCGGCTTTGCCCACACTAGCAGTTTTTCCAAGGTTTTTTTAGGGTCCAGTTGTTGGCAGATATTTAGCAGGAGCAAAAGTGGTAAACAGAAACGCAAAACTGCAAGCAGCTGCAGTCCAGCACCCGCAGCATCTGCCGGATCCTGCAAGAATCCCGCCCTGAACTGGGCACCATGAAGTGCAGGACCGTTTTATTCAGCTTTTGAACATAATTCATCTAAGTCATTTGGAGAGCCTTTCTGCCTCTTTACCAGAGGCCCTTGCCAGAATATACGATCTGGATCTTGGTCATCGTTATCCCCATAGCCATCATTCTCCTGGTACATATTGTCATCTGTATCCTTCAAGTAGTTATAGTAATTGGGAGGGATAGAGTATCTGCCAATTAAAAAACTTTTTGGGGTGGATGACGAAAACCTTGGAGCATATTTATAAAAGGGTTGCATTGCGTTCGCACCATGCAATGTGGTAAATGCATGACTCAAATGTATAAGACAGGCTTATGAAGCCACACAAAGCCACTTTGTGTAGCTCCGGGTGACTTCATAAATCTGGAGTAGAGCAATGCAGCACAAATTGCAGAGGTGCACTCCCGTGCCTTAGGTAGGCAATCCATGGGTGTTGTGGTGGGTGTTCCCACGCAACTCCAATGTATTTTAAAGCATTCCCAGATTTACAAGAATTCTTCAGCGCACACATTGATAGAGGAATATGCCTCCCAGGATTGTTTTTGTGCAGGAAAGGCCACCTTTTCTGCACAAATAATCCTGCCTACAACACAGGCACCCTTGCACCATGGTGCAAGGGTGCCTACATTGGCGCTAGGCTTTTTAAAGTGTGGCGTCATAAGGGAAAAGGCAGAAATGCTCTGTATTCCCTTAAATACAGCACATTCCTGCCCTTTTCCTTTGACTTGCTGCACTGCATCATAGGTTCATAAATATGCTGCCTTATGTATTGGCACTTACACTTAAAATGTGTTTATTTTGGGTAGCTACCCATTTTGCCTCTTTTTGATCCAGAAATACATTTATGCAACCCTATTTTCTGCATAGAGGCTCCAAAGGTTTTGGAAATATCTGACATGCTGTTAGACAGCCAGTTCTACTGAGTTCTTAATAAAAGAATAGAGATTGTCCATAAATATTTGTCCTTCTTCATCCTTATTGAACCGCATATTGTAGACTGAAAGGACAATCAAACTCCTATGGAAAGTGTTTGTCACCTGGACGAGGGCGTGAAGAAATAGTAGGAAATCCTTCCCATGGGGCAGGACTAGAAGCAGAGAGCTCATCTGAAAAGGTAGAAGGACAAACTTCAAACCTGCACTTTCCCTTTGTAGGAACACGGTTGCTGCAGCTCGTCCAACCTCAAAGTGCTAAGACACAGAATAAAGAGCGGGGAAAAAAGGCAGCCTGCCATAGTGATATTTTTCTTCTTAGATGGTGAGAGAGAGTGATAGATATAAACATGGAAAAGGTTGCAAGCATGGCCTCAAAACCATAGCAAGATGACTGGGCACCCCTAGGAACATACAGGCACAGGATAAAAAAGTGAACAGTGCATGAGCCAGATAGTTAAGTGTTATTACCCACTCATGGAGTCATCCTCGCACCAGTCCTAACATCTGAGGGTATGTCCCTCTCAGGACAGGAGTAGCACAAAAGTATTTATTTTGTTTTTATAGATGTATATTTTTTTATAAATTAACTCCTCCTACCTGCCTCCTTCTGTTATGCTACGAAGAAGATAACAACAAGGTGTAACAAGAGAGGAAGAGAAGGGGACTGGGATGAGGAGGATCCCTAATTGGGATAAGGAAGATTACGGGTAAGTAACAGCAACATTACCCCCTCATGGGGCCCTCCTCATGCAGGTCGTAAGGGGACTGGGACAAGGAGGACCCATAATCCGAGTAATGAATATTATCTGTAAGTAAAAGGAACATTATGTTTAAGGCAACACCGAAGTATGAAAAATCCATTAACAGCAATATAAAGGGCAATTTAAATGTAAGGAATTTTAAAGTTAACTTATCTTGAAGGCAAGCAGCAAGAATGGAGGGCTTGTTGCTCACAGTTATGACTATTATGGCTGTAGGTTACTCATGATTGGTTATACCTCTATGTCAATATACTGTAGTTGGTTTAACTGTGCCTCATAGGAAAAGTAGTTAATTTTATCTTTGCTGCTACTTAATTAATGCAAAATGAAAAATTGATGGAAAGGATAATGACCAATGTCAAACATTCATTCCAGTTCAGCGATCTGTGCCTAAAGTCATTGTGCTTTTGCTCCCTATGCCATTCCAGTTTAAAGCCAGCTATATGCAAATCTGCATTGCCACAGTTCCCCATGGAAACAGTGCAGCCGAAACTTCAAGGCCAGTTTCTCAATGGACCAGAAACAAGCATCCTAGGACCTGTTTCGGGGTTACACCTGATCAGCCAGGCTAGCTTGACTCCAGTGACATGGAGAGCACAGGACCCACATCTTGGTATACCAATCCCACTCGGGCCGTGCAAAAAGAAAAATTGATGGACAGAATGCTGATCAATGTGAAACATTCACCCCAGTACAGAGATCTGGGCCTAAATCCATTGTTTTGTTGTACTCCATCCTTGTGTTTGCTTGTTCCCCCTACGGTGGTGTAGTGAGCTAAAGAACAATGATGGATTCAACTCAGATCAGATGTGGGTCCCTTGCTCACTTTACCACTGGGTTCAAGCTAGCCTGGCTGATGAGGGGTGTTACCCCGAACCTGGTTCCAGGATGCTTGTTTCCGGAACAGAGAAGACCTGTTTCGGCAGTTCAGACTGGACTGTTCCCATGAGGAACAGGGTCAAGACTGATTTGCAAATGGCTGGTTCTGAACTGCGGTGCCAAAGTGAGCTAAAGAATGATGATGGATTTTACCTAGATCAGTGACTCAGGTGAGTGTCTCAAAAGTTTCAGCACTCCGTCCATCATCTCTTTGTATTTGCTTTGTTTGCCCAAAGTTGGCAGGTTATGCTCAGACGTGGGTCCCTCGCTCACTTTGCCACTGGATTCAAGCTAGCCTGGCTGTTGAGGGGTGTAACTCCAAAATCGGTCCCAGACCTGTCTTGGCAGTTCAGGCTGACTTTTCCCATGAGGAACAGGGTCAAGACCTAGTTGCATATGAATGGGTCTTAACAGGGTTGGCAAAGTGAGCTAAAGAACAATGCTGGATTTAACCCAGATCTGTGACTGGGGGTGAGTATCTGAAAAGTTTTGGCGCTCCATCCATCATCTCCTTGTATTTGGTTTAGTCCCCTCTAACAAGCCATCAAATTCTTTGGGAGAACTGCGCTAGAGACATTACTTGATTCTGCTGTGGCCCAAAGAGCCAAAACACAAGATGGGCCAACAAAAAAACACAACGGCCCAGATGTGGGACCAGTTTTTGCATGCGCAAACAGGTTTGCGACCCATTTGTGCACGCAATAACCTACATGGCCATGTTCAAACACTATTTGGCGACTCGCAAAAAATTGCGACTGACAAAATAGTCTTTTGCGACTAGCTATTAGGAAGGGGCGTTCCCTTCGACTCTCTAGCCATGAATGAATATTTTGGGACCGCAATTGCAGTTGCAAAACACTAGCAATTTACTGCCCTCTTCAAGAGGGTGATTATGGAGTCGCAAATGGGAAGGGGTCCCCAGAGGACCCCTTCCCTTTTGTGACTGGCTCCAAAATATTTTTTTAAGGGCAGGCAGTAGTCCCAGGGACAACTACCTGCCCCTTAAAAAATGAAACAAAAACGTAGAATCTTTCTTTTAAATGCATCCCGTTTTCCTTTAAGGAATATGGGCTGCATTCAAAAAACAAAACTGCTTTATTGACAAGCAGTCCCAGACATGGAGGTCTGTTGTGCCCAGCAGGCCACAATCCCTGGGAGGTCCAGCCATACCCAATTTGGCCGCAAATTGCACGTGGCTCATTAAAATTCATGAACCTCACATTTTGCGACCCCATTGGGAATCGCAATCAGTGTCTCTGACACTGTTGTACATTCCAAATTGCCACTCGCAATTTGCGACTCGCAATTGAGCACAAATTACGAGTCGCAATATGGAATGGTCGTACATCTGGCCCAACATCACTGCTAAACATATTTTATCTTCCTTCACATTAAACTAAAACTGCAAGTTGTGTTTACGTAGAAAAAAATGCAAATGTATATTTCAGTCATGCTCATACTCTGCTGCAGCAGCTCTCTTTTACTAAGATGCATAATTGTGGAGGAAGAGTGAATTCTGTTGGGACGCACAGAAAAGTCATAGGCACACATTTGGCACAGGCCATGCTCAAACCCGCCCTTTCTGGTGTTTATTTCCTAATTTGCACAAGTTGACTTTAAGTGAAGGGAAGTATCTACCCAAGAATTCCTGTAGTGTTTGAAGTAAAGAGATCGAGTGACTATGGTAAATGGAGTTTGCGCCCGGATGCAGTCACTATTAGCACCACAGTCAGGGCCAGATATACTAACTTTTCACGCAATGTAGTGTAGCAAGGCAACTTGCTGTGCTGCATTGTGCAAAGGCAGAGAGCAGAAATGTGCAATATCTACTAAGATATGGCGCACTTCTGCTGTCTCATATCACTGGCTCACTTAGGGCAGCCTAGCGCCAAAGCAAGCCCCCTTGCACCGCAGTGCAAGGATGCCTGCTTTACAGGGAGAATAGGTTTTGTGCAAGAAGGAATGTCTTCCCGCGCAAAAAAAATCTGTTGAGGCATTTCCCTCTTTCCATGTGGACTGCAGACTGCAGACACATAGAAAGAGGAAATAAAGAGGTGAAAATATGATTTTTCTCCTCATTACGCCATCCTCTTAGAGGTGAAGCGATTTCACACAGTCCCAGGTTTACAAACCTCTGTAAATGTGGGATGGTGTGAAGTTCATGGGTGATTGCATGGGAATGCCCATGCTCCACCCATGAAAGGAATTGTAATGCAATGCAGAAAAAGCAGCTGCATTGCCTTACAAGTTGTGTTTTTTTACAAATCCACTCAAGGCTGGGCAAATTTCCCCTTGCATGGCTTTTTTAAATATGTACTAGCATTTTGCGTCACAGATGCACCACAAAAGTGGTGTAATCATGATGCAAAATGTTAGTAAAGCTGGCCCCATGTGTTTTCTGCTGAGAAGCTATCCATGGCTCTTATTAGGTAGGGTTTGGTAGTGGTAGAGTAGCTGATGAAATACCAACACAGGGATCTATTCCAAACAAGCAAGTATGTAAAGACAGTTATATTTGGACAGCCTTATACAGATTAAACTTAACTACATGCCCACGTTTCTGAACCCACTGCTGACCCTTCACAGGTTTTTGTTTGGACACTACTACAATGAGGCACTCAGATCACAAAATCTTTCCCACTCATTTCTCAGTGGGGCTAATTGGAACAGCTGATATTTTATACGCTGATAATTTTGAAGCAATAAATTGTGTGCCCATCTCTAATTAAAATGGAATTAAAAATAGAATGCGGTTGATTCATATATTTTCACTTTTTTTCTATTAAAAAAAACCTTTGTTGATATTGATACCAGATTAGGGCTTATTGTTGATTAGACAGTAAATCACATATTTCCACTGAGAAGTTACTCTTATTTGTTAATCTAAATTGCAGGTCTTCCAATGCTGAATTTTACATTAAGAGATAATTACCAATCAATCAATCATTTGTAAAGCGCACTACATACCCGCAAGAGTCTCAAGGCACTGGGGAGGGGGGGCTGCTACTGATCGAACAGCCAGGTCTCGAGTATCCTCCTGAAGGTCAGCAGGTCTTGAGTCTATCATAGGCTCAGTGGGAGGGTGTTCCATGTCTTGACACTGAGGTGAGAGAAGGATCTCCCGCCGGTGATTGTTCTTCCGATGCGTTGGACGGTGGCGAGTGAGAGGTCGGCGGAGCGTAGCTGGCGGTTGGGGATGTAGAAGGAGAGCAGTCTGTTGAGGTAGGCTGGGCCGGTCTTGTGGAGTGCTTTGTGTGCGTGGATGAGGAGCTTGAAGGATATCCTCTTGTTGACGGGGAGCCAGTGCAGGTTTCTCAAGTGGGGGGTGATGTGGCTGTGTCATGGTATGTCGAAGTTCAGTCGTGCTGAGACGTTTTGGATGCGTTGTAATCGTTTGATGAGCTTGGTTGGGGCTTCCGCTGTAGTGTAGTTCTTATATTCCCAATAGGCTCTGCACATTGGAATAATATATCCTATAGGTTAGACGAAAGGACTGAGGTCTACTAGGTCTCTATCGAATATATTAGACTTAATTGTGAGTGCCAGCTAGAAACTTTCTCGAATTCACAAGAAGTGATTAGTTTCTGACACCCGCATAAACATGACAACTTTGTTTCCCCAAGATAAAACTGATCATCAGAGTCGTGGAAACAATAGATAGATATTTCACTCAGTCAATTGTGCATGCTTCATTTCACCAGAGGTGCAGAGAAATAGATAGACGGGCGTTGTTTCAATAAAAAGGTTTTATTGAACAGTCTTCTTTCTCAAGTATAGGAAATTAAACTCTTACAAACGTAAAACTGGTTGTAAAATATAATGCATACAGTATAAAGAGTAGAATACAATAATACTGTAAGAGCATTGTTTGGTTCCTAAACCATAGATAAATACATACATAAATAACAGAGGCTAAAAGTACTCAACTGGTGCTTCTAAAATACGCCTACCCTGATGTACCTAACCTAAGCCTAGTACGAGGGAAGAAGTAAGTGAGGTGTAGCATAAATGTAGTATTCTTTTGCCAAGTATCTGTCCAAGATTTCGCTTAGGGTCTAATCAGCTCCATACCTTAATTTGAAATGAAGAAGGTCAGGCTCAGGTAAAGGTGGACATAATAACATAATTAAAGACTCTCAGCTCTTTGAAAACTCCATGAGTTCTTGGACAAGTCAGTTCTCGAGCAAGGGAAAGTCCCTAGCTGTTGAAGCCGAGTTTTCCAAGAAATCGTTGTAGATTTTCGGAACTAGTGGAAGTAGCTCTGCCGTATTTGGACTGCATGAGCTATGACTAAATGTGGTTATGATTCTTATGCCTATATAAGGATATAGTGATTTATACCTATATAAGGGCATGCATCGGGAAATTTACAATAGTGTCCTAAAATGGATCACAACACCGCGTAAAGGGTGTTTCCGTAGTCGAGTCTGCTACTGACGAGGGCCTGGGTGACGGTCTTTCTTGTATCTGTCGGGATCCATCTGTAGATCTTGCAGGACTTCGGGTGCTTTGCAACACTCTTGTAGTGTTGAGTGATGGATGTACTAACATGATGGTCCAGACACAGTGGTACGTGTTCCTTCATGCCACTTTATCAACTGTGTTAGATGTGTTAGATGTTAAAAGATGATCATATGTGAAAACAGAGACATACAGAGTTTCTGCCCTTCCTCAGGTCCTGTCCACCCCTAAGTTGACTATTTATATGGAATCTTTGAGGAACCTCAAGAGGCTAGAATAATGTTTATGTGCAACCATATGAAATAGACATCCAGTATGTATTATTCCCATGTTCATTCCCCAAGAAAAGTCTTTATGCTTCACTCTGTCACTCTGCAACCTCATACCAGGAAAAGCACAAGATTGGCCTCTTATCAATTGCATCTTTCCCAGAAAATCAAAACCTTACCCCTCTTGGAGAGTTTAGAACATCTTCCCAAGAAAATCAGGAGCATACCCCTCTTGGAGAATTTAGAAATATTGTGCAGTATTGGTTATATATCACCTAAATGGAGAAAATTTGCTAGTGAAAGTTTTACTGAAATACACCTTCACATTGTCAAAACGATCCTCCACTCAGTAGCTTATCAAATTGCCGGGTCACAGAAATCTGTGAACACAACTCTTCTACATACTGAATCTTATTTGATTCCATTCAAAGTCCAATTAATTATGAAGTATGATGCTTACTCCTCAAATGCATCAAATTGAGCCACTGATATTACACCAAAGGAACCCCCATACAATACATATATCATGGTGGAATTAAAGTAAATCTTGTCTCATACTTGAAATGTCCAAAGTCAAGATTCACAATGGTGAACTCAGACCAAAAGGAAAATCTTAGTTCACGACTTTGGTATTCACAAATTTAAGTTAAATGTAGTATCTTGACATCCACACTAAGGGCAGAATCTCCATACTTCAGGCGGATCCCTGCCCCGAATGTGGAGACATAAAAATACTACTCGTAGTTTACCTTTGTGAAAATCAAACACTAGTAAAGTTAGAATTTTGCTCTAAACTTGGACCAAAAGTCTAACTTTACGTTTGTGAATCAGGCTCAATATGGGGCACATTTAAAAGTCAAGTGCCAAACTATTGGCTTGGCGATATCTCATTTTTGTACTCCGGCTCTTAAATTTCATTGCTTTAATTTACTGTTCTTAAATATTCGCCTGCCATTTTGGAATGGTAAACTAAAAATTACAAAATAGCCAGCAGTGTGCGCTCACATGTGCATACCCACGTATGGTCACGTGTGCATTGTTCCTAAAATGGTGGAAGATGTTTTTTGACAATTCCAAGTGCCTGATGTGTGTTCATATAATTACATTGTGATACACCAGCATCCATTTTGCTATTTTAAAAGGAGACACTGTCTGTAGTCAAAACATAAAATTGCTACAGCAAGCCTTTTTTTTCTTCTTATCCAATATAATGTGTGACAATCTAGCCTAAACCAAACCTTTAATGTCTGACCAGCTTCTCATCATTTCAGAACCCAAATCCAGCACCCTTCCATCTGCTTAACCTAACCTAACATAGTGAGTCACAACATTCTGATTTCCTCCCTTATGATCTGTTTGTAATTCATGTACTCAATGGCACTGTTATTTTGTTTTGTATTGAGGTAAATCTCCCTTGCATTTCTCATATTTGTGATGTGTCTGTTGCAGCTGTGGTTAGATTGATACTCCATAAACTATTAAGTTAATATATGAACATTTGTGTACTGTTGTCCGCTTTTACTACTAACTGTTTATATTTTATTTTATTTGTTCACACCCAAAAGTCTTCTCTTGAAAAAACGATCACATTTGAGAGTTTCTAATGAGTCTTGCTTAAAAAAGAGGGTCAACATTTTCAATCAGAAAGTATCAGTGACAGAAAAATAGACATATTCAAGACAGCCATTTGAACATCAAGAAAACCTTGAACAGAGAAACATTCATATAACAGCTTCACAATAAGCCTTATGTGAACAAGTGTTCCTGTAATGCATGTTTCTCCCAAACTACAGAAAGCTGCATCATAACTTTGCTTTTTATTCATTTATTGAGCAAGAACGACAGTTGCACAATCAAAGACTGTCCATCCCCCAGCCTGCCAGCCTCACTGCCTAGAACTTCCATGCTTTGGGCTGCCAATAAAATGCTCTTACATTTATTTATTCTTTTTGATGGCATCTGGAGCTTGCTGTGTGTCTTTTTGGCAAAGTAGATTTTCCATCTTGACAAACTTCATCAATAAAAAAAGCTGTAGCAGTGTTTGAAGGGAGCTGCTGCATGGGGTTACATCAATACCCACCGATCAGAGAGCACTCTCACCAGAAGAACTGAAGGCTATTCTTTCAAAACTCAGTTTTCCACAAGGCTAAAGGGGAAATAATAAAATACATGCAAAATTAAAAGTGCTTCCATGAAGACAAGTACTGCTGGCAACCATTGAAAACAAAAGTCGAAATGTGAAGGAATCCCACGCTAAGAAATAATGTTTTGCACTCCAACCAGCAGCAGAAATTAGCTTTAGAGCCATTTAGCTGGCCGCTACTTCAACTAATAGCAGAACAAAGTGAGCGGGGCTCATTCGCTACCTCAGTTACTAAGGCTGACAACTTGTATGTTCTTTTTGACCACACTTCTTCTTTGCTGCCAAAGTTCTACATTTTGTACAACTGAATTTTCAGAAAAACTTTTTTAATGGAACATTTCTGCACACCCGTTCTAAGAATACTAAGAATAGTTAGATTGCCGAAGTAGGTGCGGCCCGAGGGGCAGATGTTGCAGGGGGCCGACAGGTTGGCTCTGCCTGGACAGGGAGGGACTCGATCTGTCAATGTGAGAGATTGGTAGTCAATTGGCGATACCGATGGGGGGGCAAGATGGATGTTGGACTGAAGATGATGGGATGTCTGCTGCGATCCTCTTTATGCCACGAGCTCGGTCACATGGGACACACATGAAGCAGCACAGTATGTTGCACCCAGAGATGCCTGGGAGAAGGAGTGTTGAGATTGTGAGACGAGATGTTGGAGTTTGATTTTTAAGAAGGCAGCGATGATTGGAAGTAAGGGAGATTGCAAGATTATGAAATGGGGGAACAAGTGCCACGGAAGGATGTCTGAGGTGAGGCAATGGCAAGAACAGTTGGTGTCTTTCAGAGGTAAAGAGTGGCAAGGGAGGCACCAGCAGATGTCGCAAGGTCAGACATGAGAGTGGAGGATTACCTTCTGGTAATATAGAATGCTGGTCGGCATGGAAAGCATGGGAAATGGGGACAGGTTCAAAGACTCGTAAGTCAGTGGGTCAGGTGATGGGGTCATTGAGGGAGCAGGGGAGATAGTGAAGGAGACACGGCAGGTGCAGACAGTGCCCGGGGTGGCGATGAGCGGCAAAGACAAGGAAGGAAAGGGGGACAAGACGGATGACATAGAGGTGAAGGACATCACAGAGGGTGAAGATAGTATGGAGGAGGGTGCACATAAAAAGATTCTTCCATAAATGGGCTTGGCTATGCCCTTAGGGTCACACATATCTGTCAAGATGAAGAATAGGATCTAGAGTATGTGGATGTCTCAAGTTATTAAATAGGGACATTCACGCTAAGGAGGGGTCTAGCGAGGAAGAGTTGAAGCTGGCACAGCACCCCAGAATGCCCATTGACATGGAAAACTGGACGTCAGCCTTTGAATTTAATTATCTCTATACAAATGTTCCTCAACAAATTTGTTTCAATACTTATTCACATTTTTCATAAAGTGACCCTAATCGGTGAACAAAAAATATTTTCTTACACAGGGAACATGTTCAAAAAGAAGTTGTGTTCATAAAGAACAATTAATTCAATTCAAGTTCTTAGCAACACTGTTACTATTACTATTTCACAGCATTATAGTAGTGTGACACCCTTTTGTCAACAAAATAGGTTTACAATTTCATGCATATTTTTCATGAAACATCTCGTAAACGTTTTTACATTTATGTACAAAACATGGATGCCAACAAAATGCCAAATATATCAGAAACCAAATAGAAAACGGGTGTCCATATGTCGACGTTTCGGTCTTTCTTAGGTCCCACAGATCCATAAGACCATCCTCAGGACACAGCGTTGCTCAGTATCCAGACATTCCTATACAGGATAAAACAGTACATACTACAATGAAAAACCCCTAAAATCTAAAAATGTATATCGTCTGCTCACACCTCAGTCCAACATCAGTGACTGGTCTACCAGGCATGCAAAATATGAGACGACAGGCCTCCAGCTACGATGTGATATACATCACCGAAAGGCGTGAAAAACTGTGAACCAAAGGATAAAACACAAGACCCGATGTACCACACCCTAGTGAATCATATCAAAAGGAACCAAATCATAACAAACTAAAGTTCCTCACTCTATGTCATGATTCTTCTTCTCCTTGCCAGAAAATCACTTCATATAAATCAGACATGGGGTCAGTGTCCTCAATTACAAATGCCACCACACATATCATGAGTTTACAAAGATGAAGGAGCCTGATTTAAAACACAATCGAGCACTCTTACCTATTTAATGTAGTTTCACTCCATAGCTATTTCATCTATTAAGATTCAAAACTACGGGGGGAGAAAGCAAGGGTACCATAAGTTACTCGTACTGAACCGGACTAAGGGCCATATGTATCAAGCCAAATTGACTTCGCAAACGCCGAAATTCGCAGAATTTTGGCGTTTGCGAATGCAATTTGGACTAATGGTATGCATCAAGGGAATCTGCTTGAAAAATAAGGAATCGCAAAATTTGCGATTCCTTATCTTGCGATTGCATTTAAGGAATCGCATATTTTGCGATTCCTTAAATGCAATGTAAGAAGCCAAAAAAAATTGCAAATTGGCCTTAAGGAATCGCAAATTACCACCAACTTCTAGTTGGTGGTAAGTTGCGAATTCCTTTCAAAATGCATATTTTTTCATTTTTCAAAGTGCCATGTGACGTACATACATGCCCTTAGGCAGATTTCAGGGGTGCAACAGGTTGTCCTTTGGACACCCCTGCACCCTTGAAAATATTCTCAATTTGCGATTAGCAAATAGCGAATCGCAAATTTCCCCTTCCATTCCTATGGGCCTCCTGGCCCATAGAAATGAATGGGAAATTATTCCTTAATTGCGATTAGCAATTTGCTAATCGCAATTAAGGAATTTTAAGGAATCGCTAAAAAAAAGCGACTTTCTACATACATACCATTTTGCGATTTCTAAATAGCGATTCCTTAAAAATCGCTATTTAGAAATCTCAAAACAGGATGTTGATACATATGGCCCTAAGTACTAAGGGCCCGATGTAGGTAAACGCGATTTTCCGATTTCAAAATACCGAGGCGGGCCGAATCGGTATTCTGAAATCGGAAAACGAGATGTAGGGGAAAAAAAGCGAATGAATACCGAATCGGTCGGCATCGGTAATGAGAATCGGTACGTTCCGATTCGGCACGGTCCGAATCGGAAAGTACCGAATCGGCTAACAACGAATCGGAAATTACCGAATCGGCTACCACCGAATCGGATAGTCCCGAATCGGCGAATACCGATTCGGTAAAATCCGATTCGGCAATCATAGATTCGAAGCCATGAAAACACACCCATGGCGAAAAAGCCCATAGGAATGCATTAAAGGAACCGAATCGGCTTTTACCGAATCGGATAATACCGAATCGGATTTTACCGATTCGGCTATTACCGAATCGGTAAAATCCGATTCGGCAAAAGCCGATTCAGCCAATGAGGTGGCTCCCCCTCCCCCACCCAAACAGGGAGTGGCAACCCTGGCAGGTGCAGCTAATTAAGAAGTTTCTGGAGAGCCAGCCTGAGCTCAACACTCACAGTTAGCAGCAGTGGGAGTAGGAGGTTGCCAACTGAACTGGAGAACATGGCAGAGCAGTCAGGAAGCCAGAAGTCCTCCCAGAAGAGGAAGCCGAAGTTCACCACCACCGAACTTCAGGTGCTGGTCGAGGAGGTGGTGAGGGTGCACCGCCAGCTGTTTGGCAAGCTGTCCCTCAACGTGCCAGACAGCACAAAGAGGAGGATCTGGGCCGACATCGCCCAGAAGGTGAATGCTGCGGGTGTCACCCCCAGGTCCATAGAAGAACTGAAAAAGAGATTCTATGACATCCGCAGCCTCACGAAGAGGAAGCTGGCTGACATACAGAGGCAGGCTGGACTCACTGGAGGAGGCAACAACCCGGCGCCACCCCTCACCGAGCTGGAGGACCTGGTCTCCAGCACCATTGAGAGGGAGAGTGTCAGTGGAATCGGGACCCTGGACAGCTCTGCGAGAGCTACAGCTACAGGTAAGAAGCATGCGCCTCATGACACACCCTACCAGACACCTCCCCATTAGACACAATGCATAGGCAAACCCCAGCACAGTACTGTCACCAACATACAAGAGACAAGCATCATGGTACATGTAGTCAGCAGAAGTTAGCTAAATATGGCAGTGCAGAATCACAAGACAGGAAACAGTGTGACACAGTGTAAGGAGATGCAAGGACATGTGGAATGCTACAATTGTACTGACTGTAATACATCGGCACTCAGTTTACAAATGCTTCTTTGTACCTAGGGGCCCCATCAGGCGGAACAACAATGACAGCAGAGGGAGCAGCACCGTCCGACACTGCAGTCGCAGGGCCGAGCACCAGCCAGGCTGGCCAGGAGGAGGAGGAGGAAGGAGACACCACAGGGCTAGGTATGGAGGGAGTCCTGGTCATTGACTACGATGCACTGCACTCCCCAGTAATGGCCAGCACACCCCCCTTGCAGTTCTCCCCAGAGAACTCCCCTACAAGGGGCACCATCCCGCCTACACCAGCTCCTGCCACAACCGTGGCCTTGCCACCTGTTCAACCTGTCCTGGGAGCAGGGGCTCAGGGACCGGCCAGCTTCACACCCCCACCAGTGGCACCCCAGCCCACTCAGCAGGCCGGAAGCAGCAGTGCCCGGCGCCGTACCATCACCACCACTGCTGCACCAGCACGGGAGGGCAGTGTATTCCTGGGCCTGGAGGGACAGATGGTGAAAATTCAGAGGCAACAAGCAAGATCCACTATGGCCTGCCAACGCCAGCTCCTGCAGCACAACATGCAGATGGGAGAGTTGGTCAAGGGATTCCAGGCCGTCGTGGAATCGAACAAGGAGGTGGCAGCAGGGTTAGGCAGGCTAACCACTGCCATCACCCACTCATCAAGCAGACAGGAGGAGCATGAGCTGGTGCGCAGGCGGGATGCCCGGGTTTTGAACCGCGCCATGGGCCGCCTTGCAGTGGCGACGGCACAACTGTGCCATCGCAGCGCCAACCAGGAATCTGTCCTTAGTCAGCATACGGCTGAGCTTACTAGGGGGATGGCCCGGATCACCACTGCCATGGAGGCCATGATAATTTCAAACACCGCCTCCAATCCGGCCCTGGACCTGGGTGATGCTGGGGACAGCAGCAGCCCGGCCAGCGCTGCGTCTGAGCCACGGAGGAGCACCAGGCGCTCCGCTGATGCTGCTGGGCATTCAGAGGGTGCTGAGGGACACCCCAGTGGGTCTGGCAAGCGGGCAAAGAAATAGCCTGGCAAGGGCGGGTGAGGCAACCAGTACCTTGGACTTTATTTTATTTACCATACTCCATTTTTTGTTGCACATCAGTGCTGTAACTGTGGTGCAACACTATTAAAATTTGTTTTTTCTAAGCAACATTTAGCTGTCTTTGCATCTGTACTCAGTCAGAAATAGTTCTCAGTGATCTCCTCACGTCTGTATCTGCCATCACTTGGCGTACACACCCCAGCTGGCTGTGTCAGTGGCACAGCTTCGTCGTCGTCATGGTCCTCGTAGTCAGACAACTCCACCTCAGTGCCCTTCTTCACCGCAAGGTTGTGTAACATTGCACATACAGCTATGATCTTGCAGCAGGTGATGGGGGTATACTGCCTTGCACCTCCACTCTTGTGCAGGCATCTGAATCTACTTTTCCAGATGCCAAAGGTCCGTTCGACAACATTCCTTGTGCGTATGTGGGCCCGGTTATATCTCCTTTGGCTGGGTGTGGAGGGGTTGAGGTAGGGGGTGAGTATGAATGAGCGGAGGGCATATGCACTGTCGCCTGGAAGAGAAAGGGGTCACATTAGACACATGCATACATGTATTCCACCTACCTACTATGTGTTATGGGGGTCTGATGATGTGTCTCACCTAGGAGGTATCCTTCTCCAAATTCGCCAGCCATCAGCCGTGCATATATGCCGCTCTGTTGGAAAATATAGGAGTCATGGGTACTCCCTGGAAATTTGCTACCAGGTCTGTGATGGTGCACTTTGCATTGCAGATCACCTGCACGTTGATGGTGTGTGTAGACTTGCGATTGCGGTATATGTATTCGGTGTCCGCTGGTGGGCAAATCGGAATGTGCGTGCCATCTATGCAACCGATGATTTGGGGAAATTGTGCCATCTGGTAGAAGTCAGCTTTGGTTTGTAGCAGTTCTGCGTGGGTTGCAGGGAAAGAGATGTATTGGTCCATCCTGTGTATCATGGCGTCAAGGAATGTGTGGAAGAACCTTGACAGGCTGCTCTGGCTCACCCCTCCTGCTGCTGCTACACCACTTTGATAGCTGCCAGACGCTAGCAGGTGTAGGCTGCATAGCACCTGGATGTGCGCAGGGATGGCGTGTGCCCTTGGGGTGTGGTGGTCCAAGAATGGCTTGAGATCCCTGATGAGCTCAAGTATGGTGTCAGAGTCCAGCCTGTATCTCTGTAGTATCTCTGCCTCTGTGAGCATGAACAGGGTTATCCTCTGTCTGTAGACCTGTTCATTTCTTAGCCATTCCCTCTGTCCTTCCTGCTGTAGCCGTAGCCGCCTCGCAATGACATAGAAAGCTGCCATCCTGCAAGTTGCAATGCATTTTGGGACTGTTTATATGGGTTGGAGTTGGTTACCACCTGATTGCAATCCATGGTAAATACCGAGTGAATTCTACCGATTTTGAGCCGATTTCGGTGTTTCGGTGCCTCCCTACATCTCCCCAACTGTCGGAATCGGGGAATTTACCGATCGGCGATTCCTACGAATCGGCATGTTTTCCGATTCGGCTCATGTCCGAATCGGTCTTTCTACCGAATCGGTACATGGACCGAATCGGTGAATTCCCGAATCGGTGTCACTAACGAATCGGTACATGGACCGAATCGGTGATTTTCCGAATCGGTGTCACTAACGATTCGGTACATGGACCGAATCGGTGATTTTCCGAATCGGTGTCACTAACGAATCGGTACATGGTCCGAATCGGTGATTTTCCGATTCGGTGTCACTAACGATTCGGTCAATGGACCGAATCGGTCTTTGCATCCGAATCGGTGTTTTTCCGAATCGTTACATATCCGATTTTCGGTATGTACGTATCGGATTCTTTCCCATTCGGTACTCATTCCGAATCGGTTTTCACTCCGATTCTTTATGTTTTTCGTTCCCTACATCTCAATGGCTGTTTACCGATCGGTAAGGGCAAAAAATCGGTATTTTCGGCCGTTACCGATCGGTAACGCCCTACCTACATCGGGCCCTAAGTATATAAACCCATTTGGATGTTGATAGATATGGCCCTAAGTACTTAGTATATAAACCCATTTGTATTGTTTTACTTATATTTTTGGAGACTCAATCTCTCTCATGTAACAGCTTGTTGTCACGTACACAGTCCATGCGAGACCGCCGGCTGCAAGTCGACCTATAACTCCACTGACGTGCGGGACGTCAAAACGTACCCTCCATCTTGAATGTATTAACATCTAGAGTGCATACGGCTCCCCCAGCGAATATACAATGCTGGATCAATATACGATTCATGACTAGTTGTATTTACCAGAAAGCAGTAGAAATCTAAAAGCGGTGATATATATATATATATATATATATATATATATATATTATATATATATATATCCATATCCAAATGTCTGAGGAACCAACCGTGGCATGATGTCCCAACCACATAATCCTCGCAGCGAGCCTCCAACAACCAATCCAATAACGGCTAATTGCAGGGCATGAACCCATAGACAGAGAATTCTTATCTGACATGCTCATACATTAGTGTATTCATCTTTACAATCATCTGCAACGACTCAGTGTACTACAATGTGAGGTACAGGAAGCAACACTCCCATCTGCTTCAGTTCTTTCTGATCCCATCTACACTTCATCAGTTGTAAGGCAAGTTGGAGCAGTCAAACCTAATGACAATGTCCTCCGCACTAAAACCAATCGTCCTGATATCAAATTCAACCATGCACATTAATATCCTGGTTCAATCAATGGAACATGCTGTGTCCTCACCAGACATACTCTATACAACTGAGACTTTCAAAAGGACATCATCATAGCACACATAGTAGATCCATCCATTGAGTGTTTCGCTAAGAGTAAAATCTATCCTCATGGCCAAAATTACCTGAAATAAGGTCTATTGAAATTTCTGGACCAACCGCACACCTGATTATGATAAAGAACAATCTAAACAACCTATACATTTTATCTTTCCCCTGTCGCACCCCACGAGATAGAATTGGCGTTGCACCGAACAATTTTTGCTTTCTACAAAATGTTTTGTATATGTGCCTTGATTTACACTGATGTGATGTATAAGTCATTTCTACTGACTGTACAGCGCTCTGATATCCGCCAGGATCTTGTTTGCAAATCTTTCAAAATAAATTGATCTGGGGTGGTTCGGTTAGATAATCGCCCGGGAGAGTGTAAAGGACAAAAATCATGAGATGAGGCTCGGTGATAGTGTTAAAACCTAAAAAAAGGAAACAGCCAGCTCCACTCATGACATACAGAACCAATGCAGATAGGAGGTGCATGGGGGCCTTTGTTCAAAGATAAGAAGGATCATAAGCGCAGGCTGAATCTGTGCTTAAACTGTGGTAAGGCCGGGCATTTTGCTCGAGACTCTTTTTCGTGCCAAAGAAGAATGGTGAGCTATGTGCTTGCATTGATTACCGTGCAATTAGTAAGGCAAACATTAAGAATCGGTTATCCCTATCACTTATCCCAGTTCTGCTAGATAAAGTTCGTAGCTCCAATATCTACAAAACTTGATCATGGAGGGAAACAGATGGAAAACGTCATGCCAGACCAAATTTGAACTCTTTGAATAAACTGTGATGCCTCATGGTCTGTTTAACGCCCCTGATCTATACCTCCAACCTCCACTCTAGAAGAACATATAGAACACATCCGGGTAGTGCTCTAAATACTCACTGAACACCAGCTGTTTTCTAAGGCAGAAAAGTGCACATTTCATGCTAGAACCATTGAATTTTTTGGACATGTCATTTCCCCCAATGCAATTGCCAGGGACAATTTTAAAGTGCAAGCTATATTGAATTGGAAGGCCCTAAAGTCAGTAAAGAAGAAACAGCAATTTTTGGGATTCGCCAATTGTTATTGTTGCTTTATTCCTCCCACTGTGTTATCACCCATCTCTCGTTTACTCAAGAAAGGCATTTCTTTTTGTTGGAATACTCAAGCTGAGGAAACCTTTCAAAGACTAAAAATGTTTTTCACTGAAACCCCCTTGTTTTGACACCCAGATCCATCTCAGGCATTTTTTGTGGAAGTGGATGCATCTGTATTTGCTGTAGGTGGAGCCCATTCAGTAGTCCCGAGAGGTGTTCCAGAAGAAAAGAGGAACGATCATCAGTCCTGCAGATGACTTGTAGTTTAGGTGAGTGGCCGCACCACATCCAAACAGGTGCTATGGAGTGGAATGCTCTAAGGCAATTTATTGCAGATTTTAGCAAAACTGGTTCTGCTGAGGGGAGGCCCAGATATGCTCCTTGTGCACTTGGGGGGAAATAATTTGGTCCAGTTGTCAGTACTGACATTACTGCAACACATGAAGCATGACCTGAACTTGATTCAAAGGAATTTTGCGGGGACATATTTGGTCTGGGCAGATTTTATGCCTAGGCTACACAGAAGAGGAGCAATCCCACATGTCCCCATTGACAAGGCCAGGAGGAAGCTCATCAAAGTGATGAGGGGGTTTTGCATGTCCAGGGACATTAAGGTGATAGTCCATGGGGGCAATAAGGAGAAGGAGCAGTTTCTCTTTAGGAATGATGGGGTACACCTTTCACAGTTTGGAAATGCTTGCTATGTTATGGTAATGAGGGATGTGATTGGTAAACTGATAAATTAGAGAATTTGGTGAAAAAGTGTGTATCGATGAATATCTCGGTTAGAAGCAGCGGGAGCAGCAGAATGCCCTTTTGGATTTTCCAGGTTGGCGGTAGTTGGAGAGGTGGAGAGTCAGATGTGGGCGTATCCCCCCCTCTATGAGATGAGGGGAGCACAGGCGATAGGAGAAGGTTGCAGGAGTCTTGGAAATGGAGAAGGAGGCTGCATTGTAGGATGCTTGGAAGGGGAAGTGAGAGAGAGATTGGGAAGTGGAAGGAGGTCAGTTAGTGAAAGGGGAAAAAATGAGGCAAGGTATGGGGCTTTTGGGTGAAAGCTTGGTGCAAGGTGGGAATTGTTGATTGAAGGGCGGGATGATGTATGAAGATGGTTTACGCTCTGTTAATGTTGTTTTGAGGTTCACAAACTGTTTTGCAATCCTGTCCTTATAAAATGTCCTTTTACACTTTATTATGGTATTTAGTGTGCTTATTTCACAAAGTGATGCATGTATGGAACTTTGCTCTTAAATTCTGTAGATATATTGCAGCACGAGCTATGGACCCTCAAACAGCGTGGGACCTGGGAAGCAATGAAACCTCTAAATCCCCTCCCCAATTCCCACTTTTAACGGGCTAGAAGTAACATAAAATGATGCCCCCATCCCCGTCCTGCTGAATGTGAAGAGGAACCCATGAGTCTCACACATCTCAACCATATTCATTTGCCTTGGACAGCATGGTGCCTTCTGATGACAGGGGCCTGTAATATGGTACTGGCCAGGGGATAGTATGTGATGCTGAGGTGACTGGGACTACACATGTTTATTTGACTCATTCACAATTTGCAACCATATTCATTTGCCTTGGACAGCATGGGGCCCCTGAAGGGCTAGGGGCCTACCCTGCACTCAGGGATTACAGGGGCCTGTAAGATGGTACTGGCCAGGGGATAGTATGTGATGCTGAGGTGACTGGGACTACACACGTTTATTTGACTCATTCACAATTTGCAAACAATCTTTTGTGCATGCTAATTTCATTTTTTGAAAAATATTTCTATCAAAATTAAAAAACCAGCAGAGATTAACCATGTGATGTAATTGTGGCAAATGCTTTAAAGGGAGTCTGGCTAAATTACACATCGAATTAGATGCAAAAGTTCCTTGGACTGCATTACACCTAAACAGTACTTTTAGGCATGTTTTACGGGCAATTTGTGGGTCTTATAAAAAACGTGGCCTGGGTGACCGAGTCTGTGCAAAGCATCTGCCTTAGCATTAGGCAACTACGATTACAAACTCGTACACATTAAATAAAAATGCTCAATGCAATTGCCTGCCTGACTGTTCTTTTGCTGAACTTAACAATTTCAGGTGCCAGTGATTAACCTGCATAGTGACGGTGCATTTAATTCCTAGGCAATCAAGTCTCCATTTTTGGAAAGCGGCCTTGATTGCCAGCATCTCTTTCTCACCAAGGACATCATATTTTTTCTTCTTCTCTGGTCAGCATTTGGAAGAAAGAGACCACGTGTACAACTTTCCAGCCTCACTCTCCTTGTGTGACACAATCCTTGTCACTGTTGTCTGACAGCCATCAGCTTTGACAATGAATGTCCGTGGTTTAATAGAAAATTCTGTTTTGGCACCTGTTTGGTCTTTTCTGCAACGAGGTTTTACCCACTTCTGCAACAGGTGAGTGATTAGACAAATAACATCGGAAAAATAATATGTAATTGAAAAATTGGCATAGCCAAGAAAGCTTAGAGTTCTTTTTACTAATTCAGACCCATAATGTAGTCAAGGCGGCAACCATTAGGAGTCCTTGCATTCCTGGGCTGTAAAACCTCAAGCCCCAGCTCCAGGAAATGCTGAAAAACAATAAAAGCTTCTTTTGAGCTTTTAATTTTTAGGCCACGCACACATAGGGTTAAGTTTTAAATAATCATTCCTAGGGAGGGGGGTAGTTGTACTCCCTGCAACCCACCACAACACGTTGCAATAGGTTGGTGGTCACACACATAGAGAGAGAAATGGGAAAACAAGCCCTTGCAGGGCATTATGGGGCGCTCCTGGCATGAGCAGTGAATATGCTGGCAGTGGCTCTCGCACTGCTTTAATAGTTGTATGCAGCCTTGGTGGGCATTTTATTTTTGTTGTGGGGTGCTTTGGCCCCACTTCTGACAGACTGATGCCTGTTTGAAGTTTGGGCTTGCTTGGAGAGATACAAGGCAACCGTGACCCCGGGCTGCTCCACGCGCTTAGTTCCTCTGCTGCTTGGGAGTCGGCACCCTCCATTTGGCTACCACGGTGACAGGAGCAGGTCTTATCTGCTCTTAAGGGGGGGCAGCACATTGGCTCTGTGGTCATACATCCCCCCCAGACACAGAGTGACAAAATGCCTAATGTCAGGGATTTTGCCTCGGCTGTTGGAGTTATCTAGGCAGAATGAAGGAAAGTATGGGTGCAAAATCCGTTCCGCTTGCGAAATTTGCGAATTTTTGGCAATTTCGCGATCCACCAATCTCGCAAAATTGCCGAAAAATTCGCAAATTTGTTCGCGGGCGTATTATTTCTTTTTTTTTATGGCCAGCTCACTCAAGGGACCAAAGTTACAGGCACACCCAGTCACCTGAGGCAAATCTTCTGGCCCTTTACGCAGCTGCAGTGTAGGAAAAGTACTACACATTTCCCAACGAGGTAGCACTTACTGATTAGCCAGTAGAAAGTACTCCAGTTGAGGAGAGGTATGGCACAACCGGTGGCATCATCGTGGCTAAATATGCAGGCAGGATTCAATCTGGCACAATGCTTCTGTCACAAAAATTAAACCTCAAGAGAAAGCACTTACAGATAAAAGCAGGTGCCCGAGTTGAAGCTCTAATTCAGTCGCGCATTATAATCAGCCCAAACAACTAGTGAGCATGGTCCAGGTGTGCTTCCTCCCCATATCTACCGCCTCCAATTAGATGTAATCCTTGATGGAGGTCTTTGCAACCACGAGTTTCTCGTGCGCAATCCCCATGTACTTCCTGTGACCAGGAGGCTGCTTTCTTCTCATCTGCTGCTCTGATCGGTCTCTGACCCTTTATAAACAAGAGGCATGTGAACTCGCATAGAAGCCCCGCCCGTTTGGCCCCGCCACACACACACCTAGGGTATGCGGACCTCGAATCTGAAAAATTCGCCCATACTTAAATGAAGGTTGCACAGCTGGACCAGCAGGGCCTCTTTTGTCTTTTGCATCAGGCTCTTGGGAATGGGATTCCGGGGATTGGGATTCCAGGAGTTAAAAGTGCCTCTGACATGGGGTGGTGGTACATGCTTGTTCCGCACCCCAAATAATTATATAGATCCACCTACCCCGAAGGGCTAGGCCCTTCCCTGGGGACTTTTCATGAAACAAGGGCATGCGTTCTAGGCTCTTATCTTCTCTCACTGGTATGTTTAAGGGGCCAGCCCTCTAAGGTGCATAACTTGGGCCTGTTGGGCGGTTTCTGAAGATCTTTGCCTCTAGCCACCAGAAGCAATTTGCGCAGGCCCTCTGGCTCTACAAAGGAGGACTTTGCTGGAAGCGGGTTTCACTGGCTCCCTGTACCTCCCTTCTCCTCTGGTTTGCCCTCCACAAACCCCATGGCCTCCTATGTGTTTTTCAGGGGACCTGGGGGGGGGGGGAGTGTAATGTAAGTCTTTTGCCAACTAGTCCTCTGGTGGAATTAGGTGGCTTGTGTTTGCAGCTGCCCATTGTTAGAAATTGGGATTCTGGTTGACTAGGATGGAGGCCCTGGTCAAACAGTAACCATGATCCTAGTCAGGGTAAGTAACACACAGGAGGGGAGAGGATGTAACCTTATGGCAACAGCGGCCGACTTTGAAGGTAGGGAGCCATGTTTGAGTCTTAGCATCGGCTCAACTTCCTGTGATTCTGGGCAAATCATTTAATCTCCCCATGCCTACCAAAAATGAATGTGTTCTTGTGCAACGTCACTGGTGCTCATGTAAAGCGCTCCAATACCTTCGGGTCGGGTTCGCACAAAAAAAATCTGCAGAAAAAAAAAACTAAATTAACTTGTGCTTAACTTAAGAGGTAATATGTAACGTATTTGTGTAACACTTCAAATGGTAAAACAGTGCAAACACCACACAAAAAGATTCCACACTAAGGTAAGGAAATTGCTCTTAATTCAATAAATAAAACAAGACAAAACAACAAAAATAGCACTTAGAAGCAATAAGCACTTATTCGGGATAGCTGGTCGCACCAGACTAGGACAAAGTCAAAAGGTCAGGCTGACCTCAATGGAGCACAGGCCAGATACCAGGACCTTGTAAAGTCCAATGAAAAAAAGTACCTTGATCCTGGTTGCAACTGTGAAGATGCATGGTGCAGCTGAGCGATGCATAGGCGTCGATCCTGCAGTTGAGATGATGCATTGATTTTCTCCACATAATGAAGGCGATGAGCCAGTTCTGAAGATGATGCACTGGTTCTAAAATGCAATGGTTCAGAACCTGATGCACTGGGTTTCTCCACACAAGGGCGAGGGGATGTGTCTATCATCTCTCTGTAATGGTGGTAATGCATTGGTTCTGATGGTGATGCGCTGGATCCGAGTGTGATGCGCTGGTCCTGTTCCCGCAACAGCCACGGTACGTTGATTCTGATCTTGCAGAAGAGGATGCGTTTGTTCTGCTGGAGTAAGCACCTTAGGCCCACTTCCAATGGTCAAGATGCAGGAGCAGGAGTGGAAGTCTGTTATGTCCCAGACACTTCAGACCAGGAGGCTAGTCAGCTAGCACTTGGAGACACTATGGTTTCAAGTCATGGAGATTCAGTCTTTATCCAGTAAGAGCAAGCAGCTGGACAACATAGAAAGGAAGCAGTTCTTCCAGAGCAGCATTCAAGCAGAGCAGCAGTTCTTCAGCACATCAGTTTTTCCTCCTGGCAGAGTGGTTTTAGACATCCTTAATGGTCTACTTTAATGGGTGGCACAATCAGTGCTGCCACTAATAGTACTTAATTTAAAGGCATTGGGCACATGTTGTGACTTTTTCTAGGGGCTTATAAGCAAATTGAATATGCCAATTGAATATGATCCAATGTTATCATGATTTTAAGGAGAGACCACAAGCACTTTAGCATTGGTTCGGAGTAGAAAATTGCAAAGACTTAAAGCCAACAAAAATGAGGACAGAAAAAAAGGAGGATGGCAAAACATTTGGGGTGACCCTACTGAGAGGCCATTTTCCAGCATCCATAATTCTGGTGTTGTCGCCGTCCAGGTCCAGGGTCTTGATCTTTGTTTCTCTCTTGTGTCAGGGTTTATATGTGTGGGTTGAAAGTTACATTTGCCAGGCAATAGCCAATCCTAGGATGCCAAATCATCCCTCCTTCCCTACCCCAATACTTATGCACAGCATTCTGGGACAATCTAATTTAGCAGAACTTTTTTTACCCCAGTCAGAGCTCCTGTGCACACTCAGATTTGGTACTATTATACTGGGATAATCCTTTCTTTTGGTCAGTTCGAACTGGTTCTGGAACACTTTTCCCTTGCACTGCTTTTGGAGTGCAATACAGGGAGCTAGCCCACGTGTTAGCTACAGCTGATTGTGACAGGGAAGGCCGCTTTGAAGGTTATTCAGTCACTGCACACAACCAGCAGGAAGAGAACCTATTAAGAAGGAAAACTTCCTCTCCCCAACCAGGGCCCTTTGTCCACTGTCTGTGATCAACCCACTTCTCACCGCTCACAGGGGAGACTACCATGTGACATTTGAAAGCTACTAAGCTTTTGGCAGAAAAATGGGAACTTTTCAAAAGTGCCTTTTGCTCATTAGCTAGACACAATTTAATTGCACCATTTAATTGAATGTTGTGTAACTATAACAATATAAAACAAAGAAATTAGTCCTTGAATTATTTTTCTAGATGGTACCAATCCAAATTTAGTATTTACTAAATGTGAAAATGTATCCCAATGTTTCCCTATGGAAGCAATCTGCTATGCTGCACGACAAATAGCTTTTGGGGATATCCCACTTTAAGGACATGTTCAGCATTAACTTTTACTTGTTATACCTTTAAAAACCATGCACCTTGCCCTTATGGGCAGCTTGGCCTAATTAGAGGTGACCAATATTTAAAAGGAAGATTAAGGCTTCTCAAAAAGGAGTTATTTTGACATGTCGATTCTGCAGTTTAAACCTGCCACAGGCATGTTACCTGTACGCAGCTACCTGGCTGTGCCCGAAGTTAGTCTCTCACACACCAACTGTGCACACATGCATGTAGTCATGTGTAGCCAGACCAGAACCTGTTACCCTAGTTGCTCCTTTGTGCCCTGATCTTAAAGGCGGGCACTGGGGTCAAAAAAGATCAGTCCAATTACCATGAAATTACCAAGAGTGAAACTCAGGTAGTGAGAGTTATCCACAGTAAAGGTCCAAAAACCGGATGATCAACAGAAAAAAATCTTGGTGAACTAAATGTTTGGAGGCTTTCCAAGTCTCATTGGGTTTCAATTTCAACCAAGGAATTACGATGTAGGCAGTCGAAAGTGAATCCGGACGGTCATTCTGGCTGTCTTCCGATGAGCTCAAGAAACCCGTCGGCCATGTGGAGGCCTGCCCGTAATCCCTTAGGACGGCGTTTCCGCCCTAGAGCTTATGATGCCTGTTTCTAGTAGGCTTTCCATTTCGGGATTTCCAATATGGAAAACCTGTCAGAAAGCAACATTGGGGGCCCCTAGCAGGGCCCCCTTCAGCTTGCAGCCTCCAGTTGGGGGCTGAGGGGCCACCTATGGTGTCCCCTGTTAATCCCTGCACCATTTGGCAGGCACCCTGAGGTACCTGCCACGCAGTGCAGGGATGAACACAGACTCTCCCATTTCTCTATGGGAGCTTGTGCTATGGCCGGTTGACACCATAGAAAAATAGAAGTATGCGACCGCACCATGTGCGGTTGCATTGCAATAGTGGTGTCGGGACCGCCAACCGTAAGTCGGTCTGTCCCAAGACCGTAACAGTGGTACGTCTGCTGACATCGAAATTAGGCCCTTATTGTTTCAAGTTTGCGGACCAGGAGAGAAATTAGTGCTTCGTTGGTGATGTTTCTGTATTACCTGACTGGAATCTTGTTGGTCTATTTTGTAGGTCGATTGTGCGTAGGCTTGAATGGAATCATGAAATGTATGGGACAGTGGTCAGACCATTCGATGTCTTTAGGTTGGGAGTGGATTAAGCTGTCCAAGGACAATAGAATGATAACAAGTGTTCTGCCTTTGATACAGGTTGGATCTGAGTGGAGTTGTGATAAGTTTAAAAGTGTTGCTTTGTCAAGCATGTTGCAGTAGAGAATAAAATTCTTGTTTCCCCAAAAAATGTTGAGGTTACACAAATAGATGTTGTATGTGAGCAAGTTATTGGTTTATGGCTATGCATTCATTTATATGGTTGATGAAGTTTGTCTGTTTTTTGGTGATCTGTATTAGGTACAGAAGAAGGTCCGTCCCTGAATCAAGAATTCAAAGGATGGGAATTCCAGGCATGATAGGATTGTAAAGAAGATTGAGCCTTTAAAGGTGATAGCTTGACCACCTGTCTTCCGATCTGATCAATCTTCTCTGAGGATGATATACCCATCTGGAATGAGGAGGTCAATGATGTTCTGACAAATGTTGTTGAACCAAGATTCTGTGATGCAGATGCACATCAGATGTACATTATTTGATTTGATTAGTGTGGCAATTTGTAAATGGTGTGCAAAACGCTTCGCTACCATTGCGGAGGTTGCACTTTATGTACCTGCTGTTAGTTGTAAGGGAATTTAAGCTTTTTTGTGCGGACATAAAAATCAGATTGTCATGCTTTGCTTGCTTATTGACATGCATTAGTAAGATTTTATTTTATGTTGACAGTAATGTGATTGATTGTTCCTAGTTTGTACATAGTGGTTGATATGAAGGTACTGATAGAAGGAGTAGTTGGCCAGCCAAATGGTCTGGCTAATTTCTTGTTGTGCCTTAAGAAGGTGACTGTGATTGAATTTGGGTTAGAGGCAGAGGCTAATATTGGGAATTCATTTTATGTGAGGGTTAGTGGAGATTTTGAAATTTGGGAAAGGTAGAGATTACTATCTAAACTGCCAAGAAATTATGTATTTATTAGGCTTAGCTGTGACGGAGGGGGGAGGGGTTCTTTGCTGTGATTGTCTCTTTTGCTGTCAAGGGCTGAGTTGGAGTTATTTTGCTAGTCCTTTACCAGTTTTGATCACTCGAGGGGTGGGCGAGACTTCCCGGATGAGGCAGAGTCTGGCCGTTGGATCAGTGGTTTGAATTCCCAGTGATGCTTGCTTTCCAACAGAGATGACCGTGCGTGCCAGGAAAAGGCATCGCTGGGACCAATCTCCACACTGTGCTGACCCACCCACACCGCTATATCAGCAACACAACACTGCAACGGCTGAGACATTGACTCTGTCCAGGAGTGTCATGGGATGTTTCTGCAGCACAGCCCACAGTCACACATCTGAGGCCGCAATCAGAACAGGCAGAGATCCAACCTGAGTTACATTAGTGATGGTGGGCAATTCTATATTCGGTCCTACAGCTTGTCGGGCGGTCCCAATTCCCGATAGGGTGCGCCATCCTAATCAGCCCCATAGTCTTCACTAATATAGTTGTTTAAAATTTCGATTTTTAAATAAATATACATTTAAATAATAAACATTAATTACATTAAATATTAATACTAATATAATCAAGCTAAAACATATTTAATATATTTTTGAAAAATATAACAATTAATATTATAATAAATGAAAGCACATATTACCTACTGGCGGTCGCCAGTAGGTATATATAGTTAGGATTTTTTCTCTATGGGATTTTTGAAAATTCTATGTCTAATAACTTTGGCGTTTGTGGACGGAATTGGCTGAAATTTTCAGGAAAATGGAACATTTTGTTTCTGAGCAGCCCCTGACAATTTGGGGGGGTTTCATCAAGGGGGGGCCGAGAAAAAAGGGGGGTCCCAAAACGCATTTTTCCCATGTTAATTTCCATAGGGCGGTTGGCCTCACTTTTAGCTCGAACGGCTGAATGGATTTGCACGAAACTTGGCAAAATTGTAGGGACTGTTAGCCTGATGTGCCTTTGCTAGGTCTCAATATATGTGCTCCAGTGGATTTTGAGTAATTTAGGTTCAAAAAAATATATATATCTGGGCGGAGCCTAACCACACATCTGATCTGATTGGCTGTCAGCACTTCATCCAAGAAGTGTTGGCAGCCATCTTGGGACCAATATACATGATAGCACCTCATTAAAAAGCATTGTAGTTAATAGAGGGTTTTAGGACTTTAGTTACATTATAAATCATTTGTTGATGGTACCATACTCGTTTTAGGAATTGTGGTGGGTTCTAAGGTGATTTTACCATGTGAAAAAACCTTCTGCTGTGATATCATGAACATTGTTTGAAAGAAAACTAATATCTCATGATTTTCCCACAGTGGTTTGGAAGGGGATCTATAAGCTAAACTGAAAGCATATTTTCTGTAAATTCACATTATCTTTCTCAGTCATGTGAAAATGAAGTCTGACATTCTCAGTAAAACATGTACATCCAACAAGGACAGAGACTGTCAGTTGATTCCTTTGTGTTCTACTGCAGCCTCCTAGAGTGTTCTAAAGAACAACTAGAGCGCTAACAGTCCTACTTATTACAAAGGTATGGCACACCTGAAGCCATCTTGATTGGAATAAAGTGGTAACTCTTAAAACATTTAATTTAAAAAGAAACAACATGAGGGGGTATATTTTGCCATAGAAAGTATGATTAGTGCTGCAGAATGAAAAATTAGGGCACATTTTGAGTGACTTCTCAAATCCTTTTCTATTTCATTAAAACATTCTGACATGCAGTCTCCCAAAATGGCCACCAGAGACAAAAGAGCCCAAATGTAGCCCAAATATCACCCAGATGTAGCCCAAGTATAGCCCAATGACAGAATGTCCCAGAGTGTTCTAAAGAACAACTAGAGCGCTAACAGTCCTACTTATTACAAAGGTATGGCACACCTGAAGCCATCTTGATTGGAATAAAGTGGTAACTCTTAAAACATTTAATTTAAAAAGAAACAACATGAGGGGGTATATTTTGCCATAGAAAGTATGATTAGTGCTGCAGAATGAAAAATTAGGGCACATTTTGAGTGACTTCTCAAATCCTTTTCTATTTCATTAAAACATTCTGACATGCAGTCTCCCAAAATGGCCACCAGAGACAAAAGAGCCCAAATGTAGCCCAAATATCACCCAGATGTAGCCCAAGTATAGCCCAATGACAGAATGTCCCAGAGTGTTCTAAAGAACAACTAGAGCGCTAACAGTCCTACTTATTACAAAGGTATAGCACACCTGGAGCCATCGTGATGGGAATAAAGTGGTAACTCTTAAGACATTTAATTTAAAAAGGAACAAAATGAGGGGGTATATTATGCAATAGAAGGTATTATTAGTGCTGCAGAAAGAAAAATTAGGGCACATTTTGAGTGACTTTTCAAATCCTCTTCTATTTCATTAAAACATTCTGACATGCAGTCTCCCAAAATGGCCACCAGAGACAAAAGAGCCCAAATGTAGCCCAAATATCACCCAGATGTAGCCCAAGTATAGCCCAATGACAGAATGTCCCAGAGTGTTCTAAAGAACAACTAGAGCGCTAACAGTCCTACTTATTACAAAGGTATGGCACACCTGAAGCCATCTTGATTGGAATAAAGTGGTAACTCTTAAAACATTTAATTTAAAAAGGAACAAAATGAGGGGGTATATTTTGCCATATGAATTATGATTAGTGCTGCAGAAAGAAAAATTAGGGCACATTTTGAGTGACTTCTCAAACCCTCTTCAATTTCATTAAAAAATTCTGACATAGTCTCGCAAGATGGCCACCAGAGACAAAAGAGCCTAAATGTAGCCCAAATATCACCCAGATGTACCCCAAGTATAGCCCAATGACAGAATGTCCCAGAGTGTTCTAAAGAACAACTAGAGCGCTAACAGTCTTACTTATGACAAAAGTATGGCACACCAGAAGCCATCTTGATTGGAATGAAGTGGTAAGTCTGAAGACACTCAATTTAAAAAGGAACAACATGAGGGGGTTAATTTTGCCATAGAAAGTATGATTAGTGCTTCAGAAAGAAAAATTAGGGATCATTTTGAGTGACTTCTCAAATCCTCTTCTATTTCATTAAAAGAATTCTGACATGCAGACTGAAACATGCACTTTGAATACCAGCAGCAGACGTCCCTGGTGAGCAGTAGCTTTACTACAGTGATCTAATGTGCAACTAGAGTGCTAACATTCAGAATTTATGGCAAATGTGTGACACATCTGAATGCCTTCTTGATGGAACCAAAGTAAACAAGCATTGAAAATGCAATAGATCTCGCCCTCGTTTAAGTTAAAGCCATTCTGTTTGTAATGAGGTGGCTTTTTAGCTTTGCTTTTATTAGTGTTTTTTCAACTTTCATGTAAATAACGCACCGTTTTCACCAAATCGACTTTGCCCAATCACACCCTTCCCTTCGGCCAACAAATCCCAAAAATTCGGCACACCTGCCGATCCACTCTCCCTACAGCTCACCCAAGCCCCGTCCCTCTAGCGCAACTGGAACACCCCAAATTCACCTTCTCCATGCGCACCAAAAACGCCCATTGAATAACATGACAATTCGCTACTCCGCACAAAAATTGCTCTTTAAAGCACTTCCACTGCTCCGATCCGCTTCAAACTTGGCTGGAAACTAGTTCCAGCGATTCCCTAACATCTCACCAAAAATCAGCCCAATCCATCCACTGGAACGGGGACGAATTTCAACCCGAATACGCGCCCCCGCAAACACAAAAAAAGCCATAAAACGGCCAAATCTCGACCAAAAACCGCTAAAATCCCTCAAAACCTTGCCAACACCAATACGCACGAAACTGAACCGGCCCCTCAGCCCTAGGCTCCGGGAACCCTACTTAATTGACCCAAAATCCCTAAAAAAGCAACATAATACACACGAAAACGCCCTAACAACCCTAAAATGCATATAAGTATATGTATGCATGCATTTATGTTTGTATTTATATAGATATACAGATGATATATGTTTATATATGTATGTATATATATATATATTCACTGAAAAAACCATAGGCTATAGACCATATATAGTTAGGAATTAGCATTTACAAAACCTTGAAAATTCACTGAAAAAACCATAGGTTATAGACCATATATAGTTAGGAATTAGCATTTACAAAACCTTGAAAATTCACTGAAAAAACCATAGGTTATAGACCATATATAGTTAGGAATTCGCATTTACAAAACCTTATTTTACTCACACAAAACCATTGAAATTCCATATATAGTTAGTTGCACTAACTATATATCGCGCACCCGCAATCCACTGCTGATGATGTCACATATTACATCATTCATGACATGGTCAGTGACATCACTGATGACATCACTGATGACATCTCAAATGACATCACTGATGACATCACTGATGACAACATCCAGTGACTGTATGTTTCTGTAAAGTTAAAATATGTCTTACATATTGAAGAATGAGTGGATGTATAAGTGTCTGGATGAAGGATTTAGTAGGTGCATGACTGACTGTATGAGTGAGTGATTAAATGTGTCTCACTGAGTGCATGGGTTAGTGACTAAACTGTCTTAATTTGTGCATCATTATGTCTGTTGTTCTGTAAACTGTTGCATGTGTTGATAAGTAGCTATATGAGTAACTATATGGGTTATTGATTGGTTGCCCAAGTATTTGTATGGGAGACTGAGTGTGTGTGTGGGTGGCTGGGAGGTGTATGACTCTGTGCATAGATGTGTGAGCAGTTGATTCACTAGATGTATGGTTTCAAAAGTGCATGTGGAAACAGCTGTATGGGCGGTTGACTGTGTGCATGAGTGTATTGGTGAGTGAATGGATATCTCAGTGCTACATGTCAAAGTAAGTACATATGTAAAACACAGTACATGTGAGAGTTGACATATATAAATAACTGTGCATAAGAGCCAGTGAATGTGTGAGTGGCTGTATGGATCATTGTGAACTTGTATCAGGGATTGTATAAGAGAGTTAATATGTGTTAGTATATGTTTGAATAAGTAAAGTTTGTATAACTGTATAGTTGAGGAAATGGAGGTGTGATTGATTCTTTGATTGACTGACTAGGTGTGTGAGTAACTCCATGGATGAGTGACAGTCTGTGAGTGTCTGTTTACACTGATTGTATCTAAGGTTATATTAGAGTCTGAAGAGGTTCATCGTATTATCACATGAATGATATCATCAGTGATGTGATCAGTAATGTCAAATGAGATATCAGTGATGTCATCAGTGATGTAATTTGAGATGTCATCAGTGATGTCATTTGAGATGTCATCAGTGATGTCATCAGTGATGTCACTGACCATGTCATGAATGATGTAATATGTGACATCATCAGCAGTGGATTGCGGGTGCGCGATATATAGTTAGTGCAACTAACTATATATGGAATTTCAATGGTTTTGTGTGAGTAAAATAAGGTTTTGTAAATGCGAATTCCTAACTATATATGGTCTATAACCTATGGTTTTTTCAGTGAATATATATATACTTGTGTATATATATACATATTTGCATATATCTCATTAAAAAAATTCCTAACTTAATATTTTTAATTTAATGTTTTATACTTTTTTAAATGTAATACCATAAAAAATTAATCCATATACATATATCCAATAAAAGAAATATTTAAAACACAAACCATTTAAATAAAAAACTCAAACAAAATGCAAATGTATAAATTACTAAAAATAAAATAGATATCAAAAATATGAATGAGTATAAATATTATAATTTTAAATAAGCAAAAACATATTAATATACATGTAAACAATGTAAATTAAACTACAACATCTTAAAATGAATACATACACTATTCCCACTACAACTTATAAATAGTGGACAAAGAACCTAATTATGATGTCATGGCGATGCCCCATATCGGCCTGGAACCGCCCAAAATCCCAATTTGAATGCAACTGCCCATAAGGTAGTTGGAAACATCAATTTCATCATGGCAGCTTGTGAGGCGGGTGGAAAAAGCACCCAGCACAAGATGTCATATTAAAATGGAAGTTTGTAACATCCCTGCGCTGTGTGGCAGGCACCTCACGGAGAAAAGATGTTTAGGAGAAGGCTGACATGGAATGGCTGTCGAAACCAACATCATAATCCTGACTGCAGAACTGCCGTCATTTAGGGATTATGTTGTTTTACCGTCGGGCTCCTTGTGCCAATCGGAAATGCTTGTGACAGTCCCTCCGCCTTCTGCATAGTAATGTGGCGGGCGGTCTGCAGAAGCAGATGTTGGTGGGTCTGACACCGACTTACCGTCTGTGTCGGACCCACTGGCATTGTAATCAGCCCCAAAGTGTTGAACTCAGAAGGTGTAAAATGTACAGGTCCCTCTACAGCCAGTGCAACAGTAGTAAAAGTGCTAAATGTCAGAGGGGTCACATTTATCATCCCACTTGAGTCAGTAAAACAGTAGGGAAAGTGTTGGATTTTGGAGGAGTAAAATGTACTATTCCCCCTCTACTTAGTGCAACAGTAGTGAAAGTGTTGGATTGCAGAAGGGTAACATTTACTTTTCCCACTATATTCAATATAACAGTAGGGAAACTGTTGGATTGCGGAGGGGTAAAATGTACTATTCCCACTCCGGTCAATGCAACAGTAGAGAAAGTGTTGGATCACAGAGGGGTATAATTCACTACTGCTGTAAAAAATAGAAACCTTCTCAGGGGTCTCACTGATACTTGGTCCTTTTAAACCAACAAAGAAGAAATTGGCACAGAAGCTGAAATATAAAAAGAACATTTATTAACCTCAAATGAGGCAGACTACGTCACACAGAAGTCTTAGCAACTGAATGAGGCAGCCTAAGGAGTACAGAAAACCTGGGGCCTTATAAATGCTAAGGGTTACATAGTCAGGATAAGACCAAGGGGCAGTCCTGGCACATGTAAGCATGCAAAATGACTAATATGGGCATACAAGATCTGCTTGCTCAACAAAGTGGGAGGAGCTAACAGTTGCTAATTCTAGTGAACCCATCCGGGCATTTACAGTCTAGGAACAGTTGCAAGGACAGCTACAAGCTAAACTGAGCATGTGCGAAGGTGGAAGATGCTGAGAATAGTTTGTTTCTAGGCAGATTACAAGAGCAGTCAACACTGAGAGAGGACAGAGCACATGGCGAGGACGTGGCAGCACATGGCTAACAAAAATGGCTGCCAGAAATACAAAATGGCTTTCAGCTCATGCTAACAAATCCGTCCAATATTTAACACTGCCACTGCACTCTATGCGGCATTAGAAACAGACTATTTCACCTCAAGTGTAATAAATAATTTCAAAACTATAGTAAATAACAAAAAATATATATACATTTAAATATATCATTTCTATTTTTTACATTGAAAAATTACGTGTTTATTACAATGTTCAATACATATAATAAATTAATACAAATACTATTTTTATTAAAATACCAACATCTATCATCAAGATAATAATTAGAAATTAGAAAGCATAACACAATTAACACATACAATAATATATCCTTTTTTTAAGTTACTCTTTTTAATTTTGCTATTACTTACATAAATTCCTACCCTATATATCTACAGGCTACACATACACATACACATCTAAAAATGTATATTAAAATGTATAATATTTATAATAATTACACATTTTACATAAGTATATATCTATTAGAATCTTAATAGTAATTAACTACTGCAAATAAAACAATTACATTTGATTACATTTCCACCCTTTATCTGTACAAAACAAACAACACACATGTAATATATAAACATTTTAAAACATTAATTAAAGAATTTACATAATTAATAATCAATAAAAACAATGAGTACTAATAATTAAATAATAAATATATTAAATATATGTAATTAACTTCCCACCCTTCACCCCTACAAATACAACTCACACATGTACCCTAGGTAATATTTTATTTACATGTTTACATAATAGATCATCATTTAAACTTTTATTAAAAATTAACTTTATTCATTATTATTATAATTTCCTACACATCTTTTAAAAATACAAACAACACAAATCCCCCCCAAAAATATATATTACAAAACTTACATAATTAATTATGAATCAAATAATTACTAATAGTAAATAATGTATATATAATTCGAATTAATTCATCATCATCATCATCATCAAAGCTTTATTCGATATACAAAATATCATAAAAGCACATAGAAGTATAAAACCAGAGTTCATTGACATTACATTTTCTTAAAAAGATTGTGATAAAAACCAATCATATTTCAATAAATACTTTAAAATACATATTAAACTTTTACCAGCTTTGTGATTTTTTTTTTTTTTTTAAACATACAGCTAAGACTAAGAACATCTAATGGCCTTCAATCTAATCAGCCAAGCCCAACTAAGAAATTTGGCCACCCCACACACTAAGGTTGTACTAGTGTCGGCCTTGAGTATTCTGAGTGCAGAGGAGTGGTCCCTGGTTCCGAGCAACAGACACACAGGTTTGAGCCATTTCTGCCTAGGTTTTGCATAGGCTGGACATACAAAAAAGAGATGAGGGATGCTTTCAGACACACCTTCCCAGATTGGGCATGCGGAAGAGATTTGGTACGGCGGCTTCCATTTGCAGGTGTAATCTCAGAGGGGGAGTGTTCCCAGCCTGAACTGAATAAAAAGAGACCTATCTCTGGGTTTCTTGATAAAGTCCAGGTATAACTCCAAGCGAGGCTTTAGTTTATGCTGTCTGAATGCCTCCGTGAGCCTACCTTGGTTTGGGTCCCTTAGTTCTTTGTCATCGCCTCATGTCCAGTAGGCTCGCTTAGTTTTGGTCTTGGATAAGGAGACCCCAGGCTCCCAGTCAGTTGGCAAGCCAGATTTGCGCAAGAGCTTCTTAATATTATGAATCCAGCTAATTTTATGAGCACCATAAAGATTCATAACTTCTCTCAAACCATCTAAATACCTTGAGAACTCCGGTGTCCGCCATAACCGAGCCCAATATAAGAGAGGGCGTAATCTGAATTAATTCACTTCCCACCCAATACCCATACAAAATCCACAACCCTCATGTTAAATCTAACTTAAAAAAATATTGATCCAAATAACATACATAATTAATAATTATTAATAATACAAAAACAAATTATTAATTAATTATAATTAATAAGCTAACCACCACCCCCCTACAAAACACAGAACCCACACCATATAATTTAAATATGTATTAATTATAATTAATTTACTTCCCACCCTTTACTCCTACAAAACCCAAAACCCACAATTAAAACCTAAAGACAAAAAATATTCATTATAAAATTAACATAAATAATGATCAATTAAATTATTGATATTATTTTAAAAATATTTATTATTGAATATAATTAATTTACTTCCCACCCTGTACCCCTACAAAACCCACAACTCTTACCTAAAACTTAATAAAATATTAATTATAAAAATTAATATAAATAATTTTCAATTAAATAATTAATATTAACTTTAAACTTTTATTAATTATATTTAATTAATTTACTTCCCACCCTATTCCACTATAAAACTCCACAACCTGCTACGCTAAATTAAAAAAATATTACATTAAATTTAAAAACTACTATTAATTTACAAACCATATTAAAACATCTAACAATATCTATACAAACATTTTAAAACATATACAAAAAACATATATATTAAAACACGCGCAAATAATACAAATTTATGTTAACAACAACATTAAGATCAATATTCTTGTCCCAATATTCTTGCTCACAAACATGTTTTGATTGGATCAATGAGAAATCAAATGATATCAAGTTCACCATTCTTTGGAATAAATGCACAATCGACTTTCCGGACGTCTCCATCAAAGTTGAAAACCAAGGGAGAGGAACACATTGCTGGGATATGGGAGCCATAATCCGAGGGGCCTACGGGACATTCTGCCCTTTGGCCAGTTCCTGAGGATCAGGAGAAACTGCTCCCACAAGAAAGATTACTTCAATGAATCTGATGACTTCATCAATCGACTTGTGGAACGGGGTAACCAGAAAATGATGGTTACATGCGCTAGGAAGAGAGCTTTGTTTAAACCTAGGGAATCCCTGCTGACGCATAAACAATGCCCAATGGATGCCTTTGTTAGGATGATATGCATTACAACCTACAGCACTCGTAGCAATGAAATAAAGCAAATATTCAACAGGCACTGGAAAGTCATCTCTAACGATCTGGAGATAACAAACCCTCCGATTGCACTCTTTTAAAAAAGGCAAGAACGTTCGGGACTATGTTGTAAGATAACTCTTGAAAGTACTTCCTCAACCCACAATTAAAACAATGTGCCGCCTACCGGAGATTGTCGGCCGCCACAAGTGTGGCAAGTGCAAAGCCTGTAAATGGACCATTGAAACAAAACAGCTTTGCTATAAACAACACAAAGTCGACTTACAGGTACACACGAATTGCAATACTTCAGACATAATTTATGCAATTCTATGCCCCTGTGAAAAGATCTTTATTGACCAAACACGACAGAAGGTTAAGGCACAGATCTTGCAGCGTTGTATTCGGATTAAGTGTAGTTCTGCTGAGGCACCCTTGGTAGATCACTTCCAGGCACTAGGCCATCAACCCGAATCAATCAAGTGGGTGGTACTAGAGAAGGTCACCCTGGGTGTCTGAGGTGGTGATCTCACTTCGGTTCTGAATGTACGGGAGTGTAAATGGATGCACACCATGGACACTGTCCAGAGTGGCCTGAATGAACTAGATTGTAGAAAAACAAGGGTCCTTAGAGCAAACAACAGATGAAAAGAAACAATAAATATATACCAAATGGAAATATATTGTTAGGGGAAATGTCCAGCCGGACAGTTTTATTTCCCTGATATAAAGGTAATTATAAACCAATAGAACACTGAGTGTGATAGAAGCGGGACACCGGCCGGTGTCTGGCTAACACACTAAGAAGACATACAACATACAAATTAACAGGCAATAACAGGACATCTGAGTAGAATAAAACATAAACCAGACAATCTAAAATATACACATATGCAAGAGAAAAGTAACAATTTATGCATTTAGTGTAATTTTGTCGACGACGTTTCGAACCATACTTAATAAAGGTTCATTCTCAGGACAGAGGATCATTGCCTTAAAGTTACACATTCGCAAAGATATCACTAATAGGAATATACATTTGCCATAACAAGAGAAAAGAGGGGAGACATAAAAAGATAAGGGCATGTCATTAGAACATTGTCAGGGCTGCGTTCATAAATTGCATGACTCATACCATGCCAAGGTGCAATCGGCCAAGGGGTGTGGTACATGCTAAGTGCAGGCAGTGGAAAATAACACGAGGAGTAAGACTGGTGGCGCCGGGTATCTATGGTCCATGGCAGTGATTATGACTAGTGCATGACAAAGTGCAATGAATACGCACGTGTGAAGTGAGGAGGCAGCAAACTAGCATGCCAATAAATACAGTGAACTGTGACAGTGCGTGACATTTGTGGGGAAGTCGAGTGGCTTACCAATTGTGTAGCACTCAGTTGAGAAAGGTCTTTTGTATTAATAATTTAAATTTGCTTGGAAGCAAAAAACCATAACTTTCATCATCTAATCCAGCACTTCTATACTAACTCATTGAAGCCTCAGAAATAGAGGAATCCACCGCTATAGGCAAGGAAGTTATCACCAAAAACATAAAATCCTGCTGATTGATCACCAAGCCAAACAATGAAGATCAATTCGAGCTTTTAAGAACAGTACTTTAACAAATAGACATATCCTAGAAAAAGTCGCATCCCAAGAAACTGTGTGAAAATAGCAAAGTTGGAAACTCCACAGACCTCGAAATTGTACTAAGGGCTCCGGTGGCGGATGCTTAATACCCTCTGTTATCCCTATCTAGGTGAATCCTGACAGCTAATAACTATCAAAAAGAAGCAGACATCTATACTGCATTTGATTACTCTTTGAAAAGGGATTTGTTTTTAGGAATATCACGTGGCTACTCCAGGAAGAAGGCGCTGGCCGCCGAAACGCGCGTAGAGTCAAATAATTTTGCCACTCGTCTTATTGAATTTATGAATTTATTGTTCTTTGTATTTTTTAAAAATTGTTTTCACCTGTAAAACGATACTGTATAATTTTTAAACCTTGTGTCATATTAAATGAAATGTTTTCTGTTTTAATTAAATGAATAAAATGTTATGTCTTTTTAGCCAGCTGTAGCTACCTGTTTATTATTCCCTATCAAGCATACATTTCAAACTGTTGATTGCCTAGGTTGTTACTTTACATATAAAACAAATTGCATTCCACCAGGATTGATAGGTAACATTCGTAGCTTACTTCCAATTAGAGGTAATAACATGAAAAGCTATAGCAAGGAAAAGGTCAAGTAAAGGGTAATTCCTGGAGGGGAGAGGAAGTTCCGACGAGAGGGAGCCAAGGAAAATTAGTGAGGGCGAAAAGGGGACCTGGAACTGAAAAATCTTTTGAATTTGCTTCCAGACCAATTGCCAAAACTAGGAAATAGGAGGGCAGTCAAATAACATATGTTTGGGGTCAGACATGAGTCCCTTTCTCACTGCTCCATCAGGATTCAAGCAAGCCGGGCCGAAGAAGGCTGAAATGCCAGAAACCGGTCCCCGGTAGCTTGTCTCCTTTATGGTGAAGAATTGGCTTGGTAGTTTAGTCTGCCCTGTTCCCATGATGCACTGGGCCAGGGACAGACTGATTTGCATATAGCCAGGTTCTGAGCTGGGATGGGGCAGTGAGATAAATAACGGTGATGGATCAAGCCCTTATCTTTGGACTGGGTAAGAGTGGTCTGTTTAACTCAGACACTCTGTTCATCACCACCCCCTTTTCTAAATCGTTTTTGGCCACTATAGGTGTGGCAGGGTATACTCAGACATGAGTCCCTTTCTCACTGCTCCATCAGGATTCAAGCAAGCCGGGCCGAAGAAGGGTGAAATGCCAGAAACCGGTCCCCGGTAGCTTGTCTCCTTTCTGGTGAAGAATTGGCTTGGTAGTTTAGTCTGCCCTGTTCCCATGATGCACTGGGCCAGGGACAGACTGATTTGCATATAGCCAGGTTCTGAGCTGGGATGGGGCAGTGAGATAAATAACGGTGATGGATCAAGCCCTGATCTTTGGACTGGGTAAGAGTGGTCTGTTTAACTCAGACACTCTGTTCATCACCACCCCCTTTTCTAAATATGTTTGGGGTCAGCAGAGGGGGATGGACAGGACCAACAGGAAGAGGGAGTGTCTGTTGAGAAACGGGATAGAGCGAGTGGGGTAAATAAAATTCTATGGTAAATGAAAAATAAAGTCTTGGTAGTATTAGCAGCCCTGGAGGTCTTATGTATTTTAGTCCAAATTTTGTCCCAAAAAAGGACCGGCCATGCCTGAGAAAAGTCCAGCTCCCAAGCAAGCTCAGTACGAGATTTTAATCTATCATTGGTAAGACGAAAAGAATTATATAAAGCGGAAGCAGAAGGAGACGTTTCCAGCAAAAGGGAAGTGGGTTTGCGATCTACCGGGATTTCGTTAGAGGATGGAAGAGCTTGAGATATGAAAGCAAGACTGGATAGAGGGTGTTATATTGCGTTCGGGCAGAAACGGGTAAAGAGAAAAGAGACTGAAGATGCTGAAATGAGAGAGGTTTACCTTGAAGTAATAATTGAGATATCCAGGAGAGACCTCGAGAATGCCAAGTTCTCCAATATATGGTACGGTTGCGGATTTTGAGAAGAGTGTTATTCCAAATCAGTTGTTCGTGAAGAGAGAGAAGAGATGAGAAAGAGGAAGAGATGTAGGGGGAAAGGAGGTTACGAGAATATGAAAGAATATGTGATCGAAGGCGAGTTAAGGAAGATGTAAAAGACAAGAATTCCCGGAAGGTGAAAGGGGAAATGAAAGAAGATTCCATGCTTAACCAAACAGGGGGATGATGTGGCAAATTAGATGATAACCAGCGAGTCGATTGTTTCAGGGAAAAAGCGCGATGATATTGTTTGAAATCGGGAAAGCGCACTCCGGATTGAGCTTTATCTTTACGTAAAGAAGCAAGGGCTATTCGGGACCGTTTACCATTCCAAAGGAATTTCAGTAATAGAGAATCAATTTTTCTTAAAGAAAGAGAGGGGAATGTGTAGAGGGAGCATGGAAATAGTGTAAAGAAGTAGGGGAGACAACATCATCTTTATGGAGTTGAGTCGACCCCCCCAGGACAGAAAGAGCGGATGCCAGCGAGTGATAGCTGTTTCCATTTTCTTATATACATAGTCAAAATTTAGCTTGAGAGTATCGGAAATCAAAGGGGCAAACCATACCCCGAGGTATTTAATTTTGGATGGTTGCCATGCAAATGCTGTACAAGAAAAAAGATGTTTCTGACAAAGAGGATTTAAAGGTAGGATCTCACATTTATCGGCGTTCAAGCGGTATCCGGAGACTGCCGAAAAAGAAGAAACCTGTTGAAGAAAAGAGGGAATGGAAATAGCTGGGTCATAGCAATAGAAAAGAATATCATCGGCATAAACCGAGAGCTTGACTTGTTGGGAACCAAAAGGAAAACCAGAAATAGTGTCATCTAAACGAATTTTAGTAAGGAAGGGTTCTAAAGCTAAAATAAAAAGTAAGGGAGATAGTGGGCATCCTTGTCTAACTCCTCTGTGTAGAGAGAAGTAATCCGAAGACATCCCATTAACAAAAATAGAGGCTTGGGGATTAGAATAAAGTAAAGAGATAACAGAAATGAATTTAGAGGTAATACCAATCCAACGCAAAGCCTGAAACACGAAATCCCAACCAATGCGATCGAAAGCCTTCTCTGCATCTAGGGAAATAGCTGCAAAAGGAAGAGTGAGTGAAGAAGATTTACCAAGTATGCTACGAAAAACTCGAGAATTATCTGAGGAGAGACGCCCTTTGACAAAACCAGAATGTTCTGGTCCAATGATATCCGGTAGAAGAGGATCCATACGTAAGGCCAATATTTTCACTAGAATTTTATAATCAGTGTTAACTAAAGATATCGGTCTATAGTTTTTACATAAAGAGTGATCTTTATCCTCCTTTGGGATTAAGCAAATTAAGGCCTGTTGGAAGGAACCGCTAGAGGAGCCAGCGTCGGAAAAGGATTGAAATAAAAGTAAAAGTTTGGGAAGAAGAAGAGAAGCAAATTGACTGTAAAATTCGATTGTAAAGCCGTCAGGGCCTGGAGATTTACCATGATGGAGCTTAGAAACAGCATGGGAGATTTCAGAAAGAGAAATATCGCGTTCCAGAGTGGTAAAATCAACATGAGAAGTTGGAGGAGAAGGGAGAGATTGAAAATAAGCAAGAAGATCATAAGGAGTAGGAGTTTGCTCTGGGGTATAAAGTGTATCATAGAATTTAGCAAATTCTGTAAGAATTTCTTTATCTTTAAATGTGGATTCACCAGAAGAGGTTTTAATAGATTGGACTTTTGTGCGTTCTTTACGAATCTTCAAGTAGTTAGCCAAGAGCTTCCCCATTTTATTCTTCCCACCATAATATCTAGAATTACATTTGAGGAGGATATTAGAAGCGGCATCTGTTGTAAATTTATTAAAAGAGATTTTTGCGTCAATAAGAGCTTTAAGGGAGGAATCAGATTTAGTGGTGAAGTAAGTGTGTTCTAAAGCTTTGATATCTGCTAAAATGTTCTCCGATTTCGCCGCATGTAGTTTTTTCCGCTGCAACACAAAGTTAATAATAAAACCCCTAGAGGCTGCTTTAAATGAGTCCCAAACCATGACAAAGGGAGAATCTGGAGTTTGATTTAAAACAAAAAATTCCTTGGCAAAAGCAGTAAATTTAGCACCAAAAGTGGGGTCTGAAAGTAAAGCATTGTTGAAACGCCATCTGCCAGAATGTGGGGAGAATGGGAGTAAGTCTAGGTCTAAAATAACTGGGGCGTGGTCTGAGAGTAAAATGGGGCCAATCTCTGAGCGAATAGCGTGTTGGGATAAGGGTTGACTGAGAAAAATATGATCGATACGGGATTGGGATTGATGAGGAGGGGAGAAGAAACTATATTCACGAAGTTCAGGATTACATAGTCTCCAAATATCTACAAGGGCATTATTTTTAAAGGAATTAAGAAATTGCGTATGCATTCTAGAGGGGGTAAATTTGACTTTTGAGTGTCGATCAAGGAAGGGATCTACAATCTGGTTACAATCTCCAGCAAGGAGTATGTACTCACCAGTAAGAGAAGACAATTTGGTAGAAATAGCAGGCCAGAAAGACTTATCGATTGCAGTAGGGGCGTACACATTAAAAAGGGTAAGTGGGATATTATCGATGAGTAAATTAACAATGAGCCAACGGCCATCAACATCACATTCATGAGTAATCGAGGAAACATTCAACTTTTTATGTAACAAGAGTGCAACTCCATTCTTTCTAGAAGTCGTAGGGGAACAAAAAACATGACCCACCCAGCAACGCTTAAGATTCAAAGCCTCCGATTCAGTTAAATGGGTTTCTTGAAGGAGGGCAACATCAGTTTTAAGTCTTGCTAAATGCGAGAGAACCCTCTGCCTTTTGATGGGGTTATTTAAACCTTTAACGTTCCATGTGGTTACACGGAATGAAACAATTTAGAAAACAGCTATAACAACATGCTTAATAATGCATAAAAATACAATTGAGAAGGAATGAGAAGAATAGAAGAGAAAACTGAGAAGAAAAAGGAGTCAAGGATGAGAACAGTGACGGTTGCAAAAAAGAAGAGAAAGAGAAGGAAAGAAGAAAAGGAGGAAAAAGAGTAAAGTCGAGAGGAGTTCAAAAAATGAGAAGTAGGAAAGAGGACAGCAACAATAGAGAATAAAGAGACAGTACATATCCGGAACGAACGACTGAGAGACATACTTACGAAAATGAAAATACCAAACAAATAAGGGGAATGGTGGTGGCAGGAGGTGACGACGAGATACCAGAGCGATCACAAAAACCTCAAGTATTATGACATCCAAAAAGGCAGCACAAGGGGGAAGTAGGGTAGAAACGGAATAATGTGATGAAGGGGAATGCCTGTTGAGAAAGGAGAAACATGAGGATAAATGTTTGAGCGTACAAAGGGCAAAAAGAGAAACAAAGAGAAATGGGATGGAAAAAAGTGAACACATATTGTCCAACATATAAGAAGAGCAATGAATGCTTCATAAGAACAACAATGCAAACAATGAAAAACCAGGACTACAATCAAATGCATGCATCAATAAAGAGAGTTAGTAAGCCAGTCAACCAGGATTAGGCATATCCATGACTTCAGGACCATGTCGTCGAAGAAAAGCTTGTAAGACCGCAGGATCTTCGTAGGTGGTTGTTTTGTCTTTATAAGTAACTTTGAAGAGACAAGGATGCAAAAGACCGTATCTGGCATTGAGGGCTCTGAGCAGCGGTCTCATGTCTAAGAACTTCTTCCTGCGTTCTGCGGTGGCCCTAGAGACATCCTGGGGGATGTAGAGACGATGGCCTTCCCAAAGATCTGTTTCTTGAGTTTGGCGGCTGAAAGAACTTGGAGAAGGTCAGTGTAATGAAGGAAAAGCATGATAACTCCTCTAGGCTTGGTAGCAACTCTAGGACCAAGACGGTGAGCTTGTTGAATGTTGATGGACGATAGAGCTGGTGCATCCAAGATCTTAGCGAGGAAGGACTGGAAGAAAGTGGTAGGATTAGACCCTTCTGAAAGTTCCGGAAGGCCGTAAAGGCGTAAGTTGTTCCTGCAATTTCTGTTCTCCAAATCTTTCGTCTGTCGCTTGCTTAAGTAGTAAGATCTCTGCTTCCATGGATGGGATGCGAGAACAAGAGGATTGGAATGAATCTGTTGTCTGTTCCAAAGTGAGAACACGTGCATCTAGAGACGACCACTTCTCCTGCATCGCCTTCATATTCTTGGTGGTAGCTTCCATAAAAGGCTTGAAAGCACGTAGTTCCTCTAATATGAGATCCATAGAGGAAGGAGAAGAGGAAGAACTTCCAGGTGAAGGTGGATCCTTTTTGAGACGTTTAGATGAAACCAAAGAGGATGGCGTTTTACCCCCGTTGGAAGCTTTTGGAATGGCTCCGTGTGGCGACTCTGATTTTGATGAACGGCTGTCCTCCATGTCTGGAATAGGAGAGTCAGAGTCTGAACCAATCGGAACTTTAGAAGTAGATATGAGCTTCAAATTGCGGATTTTCCCCATGAACGCTCAACAAAACAATTGGCAGGAGTCAAAGAGCCCAGTGAGAGAATGCAGGTTGCCAGGTACAGCAGAAAAAGGGCATAAATTGCAGTCAGGTTAATATCAGAGAAGAGAAATTCAGCAAAACACCCTGAAGGACGAGAGAAAACAAAGGGCGCAGTGTTACGTGGCAATCTTTAAGTGATGTCTTTGTAGCCAGAAGGACAGAGCTGAGTGAGTCATATCAAAGAAGAGCCATGCAATTGCTTCTCCAGTAACAAAAGGAATGTCATGCCAGTGACTGAGCATTGAGATACTGTGAGAATAGCGAAGACATGGTGCAATACTGAGATATGCCTTGCGCAGAGAAGAAATTTTCCACAAACTGAAGAATAATCATATGAAAAGGAAATGGCAACAAGAACAATTGCAGGAAATATCAGGAATTCCAGCTGATAAAGAGATATAGTAGGTGAGGGTCATAAATAACCCTTTCGTTGAGTGCCGATGGAAAGTTGGAAAATGCCTTGTGAGAGATGTGAAGAGGCCCAAAATGGTGGGTGGAGAAAGGCAGGACACTGCAAGTACGAGTAGACAGGCGCTCTGAGGCACATCAGAGTGTAGTATGCAGGCTCACCTGGAAAAACGCTGCATTCTCTGTGCTGGAGGGAAGGTGATAGCACTTATGAAAAGCGCATGATTATTTTGCCTCAGGAAGTTTCCCGCCGGCCGCTGTGTGAAAAAGCGGCCGGCGCACAAAATGGCGGCCGCGATTCTGAGCCTCCACTCTTCCGTGAGAAAAGGAGCCAAAATGAGTGTGGAGCTGGGAAACGGAGGCGGCGGATAGCACGCCTCACATTCCGATCCACGAAGTCGCCTTACAGCGTGCAGGAATGGCCTTCTGTGCTGCAGGAACAAAGAGGATGCCGAAGCTCGGTGCGCAGCTCCGGGTCTACGCCGCCATCTTCACCGGCGGTCAAGCCACGCCCCAATCTGCTCGTTTCTAAGTAAGTGTCAGTAGCATCTTTCTTGCTGGCATTTATCCCCCTTATCCATCCTATTAGCTCCTGCAGGGACTCTAGCTCAATGCATTTTCCCTCTCATCGTCTCTGACATAGGAGCCCCCGGGCCCAACTTCTATTTTGCGTCCAGATTTATCGCTCTGCTGTTAAATCTGTAAACCTACCTTGTTATTCCTCTTCATTTGCATAACTGGCATCCCGCATCACCAGACTAATGTACATCATTTGATTGCTTCAAGGTGCTCCCCCCTCACCTCCCTCCAACATTTGTTCGAGCTGAAGACCCCGGGATAAGGCTCAATTAACCTGTGTCTATCTAGGGGTCGAAACGCTGATGGTCTTTTTTGCGACTTGTCAAACATAGACAACAGAGATGTATTATCTGCGCCTATATTCTGTTCTGTTCTGTATTAATCTGCCAGATTTAGGCTGGACAGGTTCAGTTATTGTCTTTCCTTTTCTATTACCCATACCAACACACATTCCTTCCTGAGCACTCTATTCCCTTCTCCGAGCACCATTTTTATGGAATATACAGACGTAAATATCTTGCTGCTTGCGATAATTATATGACATACAGATAATCATGTGATATAAATAAAATCACATTCATCTGAGTCTATCATGGTGATGTTTGAATGATTCAACTTTATTGTTTGTAAAGTTGATTTCCACTGTGACTGCATCCTTTTGTACTCAATATTTCTGTGTCACGATACTTCCAACTCGATATTTGTGTCAGTCTATATTACTGACTCAATGTTTTGTCTGAACACCACAGCCAAGACCTGGATTGACCTCCCCTCCATGTCTGTACTGCCCCTTGCTTGAAGACTTCCAAAAGAGACTCAAGGCCTGGCCCTTCGACTGAGATACAGCGACCCGATACCCTTAGCGGTGACAGAGTTGGGCTTTACAAATGGGGATTGATCGATTGATTGGCAAGTGCAATTTTTGAAACACTAATATAAAATCTGACTTGACCATTAAGTTGGATTTCAAATAAACTTGCAGAAAATGCAAAAACACAGAGTACATAAAAATGTTTAAAAAAAGGAAAAACAGAGCAGAAGAGGGAAAAATGGAGGGCAGAGAAACGAGCAGTAAAGTAAAAACGAAGGGCAGAAAGGTCAAAACAGAGCATGAAATGAGCAGAGGAGGCACAAACAGGGCAGCAGGTAGACAGACAGCATAGGGTAGCAAATTGCGGGCAAGCTGGATAGGAAACTGTTTCAGGGGGGAGATGGCACGAGGAGGACCTGGTCAATGGGGTCACGATGAGGCCTCCATTAAGTAGGTAAGAGGGTGGGTGGTGTGCTGGGTGGTGCGAGGAGGGAAACAGCAGGAAGAAGGAACAAACAAGCGGTAAGGCAAAACAGAGCAGAATAGGGCAAAATAGAGGCCAGAAAAACTAGCAAAAAGGCAAACCAGAGGGCAGAAAAAGAAGCAGAAAAGGCAAACTGGACGGCAAAAAAAAAGCAGAAAAGGCAAAACAGAGGGAAAAAACCAAGCAGAAAAGGCACATTACAGCGGAAGAGGACGAATCAGAGGGCAGAAAAACTAGCATAAAAGGCAAAACAAAGGGAAGAAAAACAAGCATAAAAGGCAAATTACAGCAGAAGAGGACGAATCAGAGGGTAGAAAAACAAGCAGTGAAGGCAAAATTGAGAGCAGAAAAACAAGCAGAAAGGCAAAACAGAGGCTGAAAACTAGCAGAAAAGGCAAAACAGAGGGCAGAAAAATAAGCAGTAAAAGCAAAACAGAGGGCCAAAAAACAAGCAGGAAAGGCAAAAAAGAGGGCAAAAAAACAAGCAGAAAAAGCAAAACAGAGGACAGAAAAACAAGCAGAAAAGGCATAACAGATCAAGAAATGAGCAGGGAAAGCACTAACAAAGGGCAGCAGATAGACAGGCAGCAGAGGGTAACAGACTGTGGGCAAGCTGGACAGTACCTGCATCATTGAATCATTTTCTACTTCCAAACTAAAGCTACACATTAAAGGTGTTAGAATGTAATCCAGTGCTTATCTACTGGAGAGCCAGCACTGAGAAGATAAAAACAACTTTGGAAGTTTTCACAGCAAGGGCATGTAAAACACAAAATATACATGTACTACTTATTAAATGTGGGCATTTTGGGCATACTGTAGTGGTGTTTTTTAAGCATTAAAACGAAGGTTTGGCCTAGCAAAGGGTGCAATATGCCAAGTCAAATTGAAAGTTCTAAATCAGCTTACCCAAGCTGCAGGATGGACCTGGAGGCATGCTTTGCATTGTAACTTAAGGGGTGGCACAATGAGTGCTGGAGGTCCACTATTGGCATTTAACTTACAAGTCGAAGGTACACATTGGCGCCATATATTAGGTACGTTAAACATTCCAAACAGAAGTGTTGTCAATTTTGACATGATTTTTAAGTAAAGTACAAGCACTTAGCACTGGACAGCAGTGATCCAGTTTGTAGAATGAAAACCAGCACCATAATGTAGTCAAAATATAAGGGTACCCACGCAAAAAGGGGTATTTTCTAAAGCTGGGCAAAGTTCACCAAGTTTTGCTATGCGGAACTCTGTAAAGTTTTAAAAAACTCTGCTGTGCTACTTAGAGCTTCGCAAGAGGTGGAGTGCACTGGATAAATTCTGTTTGCAGTGATTTTCAGTGCCAGTTGCTTGTCTGCACTGTGCAATCATTGCAAACGGCACCATGCACAGTGCAAGCGGAAGCTGCTCCCTTTCTGTCGCTTGAGTAGATTTTTACTCGAGCAGCAGCTTTCTCAACACGAATGGACAGTTTTTCACTGCTAGCGGCGTGAGCATATGCGATCACTCGCAATGAGAAATATGCCCACCTGCGTTGAGAAATCTCACTGGGACGTTCATTTTCCACGCTCACCAACTTGATGTTGACGAATAAGGAAAAGTCTCACCGGCAAGAGGATTTTCCTCACTCGCCAACTTGACGTTGACGTTCAAGAGCAAGGGAAAAAACTCCACTCATCTACGCAGAGTGGAGTTTTTCGGACTTCCGCGATCTCCGCGTACTGCGGAAATTCGCAAACTCAGTGAGTGGAGTGGAGTTCACTGCCCAGACTTTGGGCCTGATTCTGATGCGGTTTGGAAAGCTTCCCGAACGAATCGGTTTGGAAATGGTTTTCAACCCAATCAGAACGGGTGAGTCCGACCGACGGAGTACGATGCATCCAGATGCTTCCAGATACGATTTGTTTGGACTACCGTTGACTTCAATATGAGCATATGTTCCTAACTGCATCATAATTGGGCCCTGGGTCGGGAAGACACGTTCCTGATCCGATTTGGAAGGAGCAAGTGCCATTAGGACATTAGAAGGCCTTCCTAACCGCATCTGAATCAGGCTAGGTGGGAATGCTTTTCTAACCGCAACAGAATCATGCCCTTTGTATTTTCCTACAATATGGGCCATGAAACTTGATTGTTGAATAAAACAATCTATTGGGAGCTACTCCAAAGAAGTGTTCGGATTTTTGGCTATCCTTCATTTCCAGCAGGGCATGCGCCTCAGGATACGTTGAATGCTGCTACCAAAGTTGTAGTCCCTATATGGAGGCAACTTACTGGCTGCAGCTTTATCAACATTGCTGTAGATGATGCTGCGACACTTCGGTCACTCATTGGTGGATGACGTGGAACAAGCAATGAGCTTAGCTAGGACAGGAGACTCAGGGCCGGTGCGATCGGTGCCACTGCACCGGGAGATAACTTGGGGTCTGCCGTCATTTTTACAGGTAATGTTATAATTTTAAAAGCACTAACCTGCTGGCACGTTCCCGGACTCCAGCAATTTTTGTAGGCATCAATTAAAACATTCAAGATAACTCTGGTTATTTATTGTGTTCCTGGAAAGAGACCAGATCCAGTGGAAGTTTTGATTCATCCGAAGGTAGCGCAGAGGGTCAAAAAGCCTGCTGCTAAGAACGTGTACCATGCAGATAATAAAGTGCATGTAAATAGGTCAGTGGGTTACTGCTTCTGCAAGAGAGCTACTTTTGTTACTTGTCGTTTGTAAGTCGAAATCATAATATAGAACATTGAACTATTAACTGTCATCAAAGAGCTGTGTGTAAACATCAAGGTATATGTTAGAGCTATGTTTTGTTGCCCAGTCTTTCATTATCCAAATCTTACCAAAAGGGTTCATTTGGGTGGAAAACCGTTCTTGCTATTACAGAGAACCCCTAACAATGGTGTTACATTTTAAATTCTGAATTTGTGCTTTTCCAGAATATGGACTCTTAAACTATATTGCCTACCAGTATCGATGACATGTCACTCGTACACTACACCTTGTAGTCCTGTCTGATGTAACATTTCCTATACACTGATTTACACACCTATGATTGTCTCTGTGCAATGTGTGTGTGATGTAAAGTGCTTTGACACCTTACACTGTTATAAGTGGTGCTATAAAACTAAATGAATCCGAGAGACAGTGGTTCTGGAGACTTGAGGAGCACTGTTAAAGGACGGTGGTGAGGGAATCCGTGGCAGAGGTGGTCATTGGGAGGGGGGGTGCCAACCGACATTGTCGCACAGGGCACCACCAGCGCTAAAGCCAGCCCTGAGGAGACTCCATAAAGCAAGTGCTCACACATTATGAGTAGTCCAACATGGCTGCAATTTTTCACATAAATGTGCGTTTATGCTGTTGTAACCAGTGTCTACCATATACAGAACTGGACTGGGGGGACATCTATGAAGATGAATACCAGGGCCTCCTCCTTACACCCATAACAGACTAGCACCAGGAGGAACTGGGTTTCTTGGTAATGGAAAAACAGCAAATGTCTCGCCCTCCACATAATTGGGAAATGATGTCAAGAGAATGTGACAGATGGAACAGCTGCTCCTTTTTGGCATGTGTCTCGCTTCACCAAACTCCAAACAAGTTCCATACTCATTTATTAAACGTATTTCATATTGCACACAGCTAATTCCCAGAAGCAGATGGCATCATACAGGAACTATTTTTTATTGCAGCAGGAGTACCTCAAACCCAAAGTTATTTTTGTCGAAAAGGATAAAACGTCATTACATCGAAAAACAATGGTTCAATAGAGAGTGAAGTCAAAGGTTATCTGGTAAAAGTCCTACATTGGTTTAGAAGAAGCCAAGATTGGAACCTATGTTTTCAGTTTCAAAGGTCAGCAAAATGGACCTCTACCCTCAGACCAATGGAAATCAGAGCAGAGTTGCCTTTTTACAAACTCTTGTTAACACTGCTTCGACACAGCTTGTTACTCTCCTCTCTGCTGCTCCGGTTCTCCGGCAGCCCCAGCACGGGTGAATATGAGCCTCGAATTACCATAATGTTGCAGAGCCATCCGGTGTCACTTCTTGACTGCCTCTCCAATTTAAGAAATCCATCCGAAGTGGCTGCAGAGCAATGATAGCTTTTGTGCCCTGATATTTCAGATAGAAACAATTTCCAGTCATTTGGAAATGTTCAGAGAATTGGAACGGCAATGCTTACACTTCTGCTGTGCTATTTTCACGCCAGTCTGGCTGGAAGCTGTTAGGAGGACCGGGCTTGCCAATTTATACCCCTCCGTCCTGCACACGGCGCGAGGCAATCATCACCGCGCGACCACGATAGCAGTCTCTCTCTCCCTTTTCTATCGCTGTAATGGGGAAATCGCTAGCAAAACCAATTTTATGTGGGTCTTTCAGACCGATTATGTGCAAATACGGTAGTGGGTTTCTTTTCCTTTTATTCCCTGGACTGAAGCGAGAACAATATGTTTAAAATGTCAATCCAATGTATTGAGCTGCAGGTCAACTTCAGTGTGTAGCTTTCTTTTATTTCAATGCACGGCGTCCATTTTATTTCAATTCACTCGACCAGGCGAGGCATATTTTAAGAGGTGCATTGATCATCTAATGGCATAGCGGGTTTATGCACTTTTTAGACAATGCCATAGAGTAGTACTTACCTGGCTTGAACTTCAGATGTCAGTTTTGTTCTTGAAGTCGGCTGAGATTTGGACTAGGATTGTACAGCCTTATTCATGAAGGCTAAATCGGCTCGCAAAGGGCCGGATTCTGAGAATCCGGCCCTTTGCGAGTGCGATTTTTGCATTTGGGATTCAGCATCCCAAATGCAAAAATCGGTAATTGCTAAATCGCTAAATTGCGAGGAATTACATTTAAGGAATCTCTATTTGAGATTCCTTAAATGCAATTCATGAAGCATTTGAAAATTGCGAAAATGCAATTTTGGGCTGCTATTTACCGAGAGGTCAGACCTCTCGGTAAATAGCAAAAACTTAGAAAAATGCTTTTAAAAGCATTTTTCTAAGTTGCATGTTGCACACACACATGTCCTTTGGACATGTGTGTGCGCAACACCTGTTTCAATTTGCATTTAAGGGGTGCTACAGGGTGTCCTTTGGACACCCCTGGCACCCTTTAAATCGCTATCTTATTTTTGAGTAGCAAATTGCTAATCGCAAATAAGGAATACTCCCCATGCATTCCTATGGGCCTTTTGGCCCATAGGAATGCATGGGGAGTTATTCCTTATTTGCGATTAGCAATTAGCTAATCGCAAATAAGGAATCAGTGGGAATCGCAATTAATATTGCGATTCCTACATGATTACCGTTTTGCGAGTCTCAAATAGCGATTCCTTATGATTCGCTGTTTGAGCCTCGCAAAACGGCCCGATCATGAATCAGGCTGTATGTCTCTTGACCCGAGATAGCAACACACATATCTAGGTTAGAAGGACTTGCCAGAAAACGAGAAAGATGCCTTCCAGTCAGAGATCTTAGTTGTGAGGAAGGTGGAAACTGGTCGTCTGGCTAAAATAGTCAGAAGTCACATCTACCATTCTCAACATTCTTCTACACATTCATGAGACTGTTGAAAAGCAGACAGTCTGGCCCACAGGGCTAGCAGGCAGTGCCTGATGGGCTGGTCTGACAGATTAGCATGTGGGCCGTTTTGTTAACAGTTTGTGGGCCGGTTTTATGGCCAGATGGACCCGTTTTTACTGTGGATTTCCCTGCTATCACCACAAACACAGCCTCCAGTAGAGACAAATGCATGCATTCTCCGCTAGTTTTCAAAATACCCCTGCAGGGCCGTCTAAGGTATGAGGTGCATTTTCCTGGTTAGTGCGCCCAGCACTAACCAGGTAAATGGACCACATTATAGTGAATCCGCTGCCCCCGGGGCAGCCGTGAACTCGCACTGACCTGCCATGCAGAACCATCTGCAGCCCCTTCTGTAATACTAAAGTGCCCAGGAGGCGCACAAAGTGGGCGCAAAAGCCAGTTGCGTCCCCGGGGGACTTCAGTAATGCGGCCCCAGCAGCGTTCCCCACTGTGTATACTTGTTCAGTACCCATGTTTTGGTATGGAATTCCATCAAGCCACACCAGCATGGTAAAATTCCTATCACAAATTTGTTTCCCTACAAAGTAGCTCCTCCCATGGTGTAAGCAGCTAATATGGAGTACACATATCCTGATGCTACGGTGGCAATGTCTAAATACAATAGACTTTCTAGCACAAATGTGGAGTAGTTGGGGTCTGCCACGCTGATGTCTGGAACTTCTGCCTAAAAATACTACATTGAGCCCTGGATGTTGCTTGCCTCTCCTTGAAAATTGTAAACACAATCAGTTTTGCCCTTCATTTGTCTGTAGGGAAAACTGTATTGATCTAAATGTGTTTTTCCATTAAATCACTTATTCTGTATTCCCGTACATGACATCACCATGAACTGATTTGTAATTTGTGATGCACTGATTGATTCCTAGTTTGTAATTCTCAATCTGTGACACTTGAGTGACAGCTTAATATAAAAAAAAAATACAACATGGAATGCTGGGATTAGAAGATCAATATAAAGAAGTTGTGAGCGGAAACACAAGAGACTAAGGGGCCTATTACAATGTCAGTCATAAGGCCTCCAAACTCAGGTCGGATGCCTTACGACACATCATCGGTTTCAATTCCTATCGGCTGATTTTGATTCAGCCCGTCGGAATTGAAACCGGCTGGTCATTCCGTCTTGCTTCCGATGAGCTTAAGGAGCCCGTCGGCCAGTTGGAACCGGCCCCTAATCCAAATGGATGGAGGTTTACGCCGTTTAGCTTATGATACATGGTTTGTGGAAGAGTTTCGATGCTGGCCTTTCTAACATGAAAACACTGTCAAAAAGTGTGTTTGCGGGCCCCTAGCAGGTCCCCCTTTCCTTTGCCTTTGTGGCCTCCAGTTGGTGGCCGAGGGGCCACCCATGTTTCCCCTCTGTTAATCCCTGAGTTGCCTGTCATGGGGTTTAGGTATTTACACCAACTCACATTTCGCTATGGGAACATATGCCACGGACGGTTTACAGCCGTAACAAATGGTCCCATAAAGAAATGTGTCGCCGCATCTTAATGAGGTGGTCGGGACTGCTGACAGGAGGTCATTCGGTTACTTTTCTGAGACGTTGTCGGGAAGATGCCTGTCCGCCCAACATCGTAATAGGCCCCCTGAGAATGAAAACCTAACATTTAAAAAAAATAAAAATAAACATGAACTATAGTACTGGATGCAAACATTGGTCACATTTTGTGCACCAGTAATTTATTTTCCCTATGGAGTGATAGGTTCCTTCGAAAAATAGGGAATCAGTGAAACTTCAGTGAGAGAAGGCAGTGGTTGACTGGACCACGACCTTCTTCCCCTGAAACCGCATCCATGATTCCCAAAGGGTAAGGTGTCCAAGGAATTCTGATTTCACTATGATAATCACTTACCACCTCAACTGGAGAGTCAATGGTTGGGGACCAGATTTACAATTGCAAACCATTGATAAATAGGTTACTGAATCACAATTTAGAATGGGTCCCCCAAGCACACACCTTCAAATTGTGAATCGGTAGTCCTTGCTAAACCCATTTAGGGATTTGGAAAAACCTTTTTTGAATGACTAAATGGGCTGAGTACCTCTGAAAAAGGTTTTACTAGACACAAAACCTCTGATTTAGCGAATCAGTGAGTGTGCAACTAGTAAAAATATTTGTCCGTCTGGCCCTAATTTCTGCTTTGTTTGGCATGTTCTTTTAGAGAGTTTTACAATCCATCAAGTGCAATTACAACGCTTTTGTTTGCACTAAACTGGTCTAAGAACCTCATTCTCATGTTCTTCAATGCAGTACTTGCGGTGTATCACAATTCTTATATTGCAATAGACGGAGCGGGCCAGTGTTTGCAACTTCTGGAGAGTAGCAGTCTACTACTATGCATTGTCCTGAACAGTGTACTACTATTCAGGGTTACAGTATTATTTGTCATGCTAATGAATTCCTTTTATTTTAATTGCTGTTAGGAACAGAATGAAGACACTAGGTCTTGATGACCAGGTGGAGAACTCCCCTAGACAATAATACCGTAGGCCAATACAAAGGGATAGGTCTTTAAGCCGTCTTCAAATTGTAGAAAGTCATCCTATACACCCATAGTCGGCATGAATACTCAAACGTTTTGCAAGTTGAACCAGGTCAACCTGAGGGGTCTGGTCGCACATTAAGTTGGAAAAACTGGACACTGTTGTTTAGTGCAGATCTTTCTGGACAGATAAGAGTGTTTTGAACTGTAGAAGCTAATGGGGAGAATTCAGGGTTGTGCACCGTTAGCATTTTCTTCAGACAGAAAACCTAGCAAACTGCTTGTGTCTGCAGTATTACATATTTGCTGAACTTCTAGACTGATGGTTATCAGGTTGTAATAGTACTGGGAATAGTTACTGCTAGGATCAAAGCAATGTTGCATAGCTAAGTCAATAGGTAGATGGTGTCTCCTGCAAATGTCTTAGGGTATATAAGATACTTGCATTGACTGTGCGAAATTGAGGTGAGAATGACAGCTGTGATTAAAAGATACCGCCAAGGAAATGCACCTCATGATGAGAGGACAGGAAAGGCACAATGGAAACAGGCTAATTGAAAGCTAGGGAAACAAGAGGCTATTGAGGCAAAATCAAGATCTCAGTTGCTGACGTGTTGTCAGAACGTTCACTCTCATGTGTCTCATCACGACCTGTGATGAAGAGCAGGCAATTAGGTGAAGATACCCAGATCTTTTCTAAATACTGGTGCTTGGTTTAGGTCCTATCAGTGTATATGTGGATGGCATCTTCATACTGGATAAATATGTGGCAAAACAGTGCAATGTATACATTGAAGAAGAATGGAGAAGATGCTGGATCTTAATACTAAGCAGGGGGTGTCCATGATCCTGGAAAGAAATGAAGGTAGCTGTTCTTGGTTTATGTGGATGGCCAGCAATGAGGTGGAGCAAGATTAAGCAGGTGCAAATCCCCAGCCGTGCTTAACTTAACCGCAACCATTCCTCCAAGTGGTGGAAGCCCTTGCAAACCTGGTTCTAGAACCTCAAGACACCTGCCTCGCACCTCTCTCTCTCTCTCTCTCTCTCTCTCTCTCTCTCTCTCTCTCTCTTTCTCTCTCACCTTTCTGTCTCTCTCTCACTTTCTCTCTGTGTGACTTTTGTGCCACTTTTTTCACTCTTTGTGCCTGTTCTCTCTCTCGTTGTGCCTTTTCTCTCACTATTTCTTTGGCTTTTTGTGCCTTTTCTCCTGTTCTTTGTACCTTTACTCTTGGTCGTTTTGCCTTTTCTCTCACTCTTTCTGTGACTTTCTGAGCCTTTTCATTCATTATTTGGGCATTTTCCCTCATTCTGTGTCTTTTCTCCCACTCCTTCTGAAACTTTTGCTCCTTTACACTCTCTACTTGTGCTTTTTCTTACGCTCTTTTGCCTTTTCTCTCAGTCTTGATATGACTTTTCTGCATCGTTTCTTTCCCTCTTCTTGCCTTTTCTCTTACTGATTCTGCTACTTTTTTGTACCTTTTCACTTGCTCTTTGAGCCTTTTCTCTTTTTTTCTGACTGGTGCAATCTCGTCATCTCTGCGTGCCTCCTCCCCTCAACTCTTTACTGCCCTCTCTGCAGCCCTACCCTCCTGCTCCCACTCCTTTCCTGTTCCTTGCAACTGTTCCTTCCCTGCCATCATCATGCTCTTTTCAGCCCACTCACTGCTCTATGTGCTCCTCACCACTCTTAGGACTTTTGCTTAATGGCAGCTGCAACATTGACAAGCCAATGGTGTGCCAAAGATGAGGCAAAGGCAAGACCATCTGTGCCCGATTGTGCCTGAAACGCTTCTAACACCGGAAACCCTGACCCACCCAAGACCCAAGACCTTCCGCAACCCATCCCTCTCCTTCCTGCCTTAAACTCTGAACATTCCACCACCATCTGCAGGCATGCCACACCACACAACAAGGGAGGAGCTCTCACCTGCTCCCTCTACCATTTCACCTGCATCACGGAGCCTGCAACAACATCCAAGAACATACCCACAACTCCCATCCCCACATTCACCTACCAAAAAACACACCTGCACCCCTCATACTCCAACATCATGCATTTTTTTATTTATTTGACATTTATATGGTGCAGCGAATCATCCCCAGGGGGATCTCTCTGCACAGGCAGCACCATGGCAGAACCCTCACCCAGCCTGGCCCCCTAGAACAACCAGGTTTTTAGACTCTTCTTAAAGTGTCCAGCGAGGACCGGCAACGCATCATTTCCGGTAGCATGTTCCAATAGAGGGGGCAAGATACAAAAAAGCATGCCCCCCCATCCTAGATTTATTGATCTTGCAAGGGATTAAAAGATTTTGATTGCTGAATCTCAGCTGGCGACCCAGGGTATACGCTCTTACCTTCTTCCTTAGGTATACTGGTCCCAGGACTTGCCTTGCCTTGAACACCAATATAAGAAGTTTAAAGACTGCTCTCTTCCTGACTGGCAGCCATTGTAGGGCTTGCAGCACGGGTCGGGACGGGAAACGTCTGGGCTTATTCAAAGCCATTCTTGCAGCAGTATTTTGGAATACCTGGAGCCTAGAGAAAAGCTCTTCACTGGCTCCTACCAAGAGTGCGTTACCATAGTCCAACCTACTCACAATCAGCGCCTGGATGAGAGTCTTTGTTACATCCAAAGGGATCCTGGAAATACTTTCCTTAGCATTTTCAAGATCCCAAAACAGGAACTGGACAGTGTCTTTACATGGTCTTCAGAGGATAGTTTGCTATCCAATAGGACTCCTAAATTCCTAACCTGTTTTGTGGGGGAAGGAGACTTCCCCAGTTCCGGTGACAGATGGGTCCGATTCGAATTGGATTATCACCTGCGTGTCATCCGCATACAAAATCGTCTCGAAGCCGCAGGATCTTATAATGGCAGACAGCGGGGACACATATATGTTGAACAGAATAGGGCTTAGGATGAAGCCCTGGAATACCCCTTATCAAGATGGGCGGTTGCTGACATAAATGAGTCTAATTTGACCATTTGTGATCTGTTTGACAGAAAGCATTGCAACCATGCCGGTGCTTGGCCCTCGGCACCAATCTCCTGCAATCTGCAAAGCAGGATGGTATGCAAGATGGTGTCAAAGGCTGCCGACAAATCAAGAAGCACCAGCATAGTGGGTGTCCCTTTGTCTAGGGACATTATAATGTTGTCAGTAACTTCCATCAGGGCTGCCTCTGTGCTGTCTCCTGCTCGGAAACCCGATTGGGCAGGGTCTAGCAGTTGGTTCTGCTCCAGATAGACTGTCAGTTGCTGGTTAATCATCTTCTCCATGACTTTCGAACAGCATGGCAGAGGAGAAATAGGCCTGTAATTTTTCATCTCTGATTGATCAGCTGACGTTTTTTTCAGGAGCGGTCTGATCAGTGCATTCTTCCACTTACCTGGAAAGATAGCCGTGTCCAGGGAGATGTTACAGACTTCAGTGAGCGAGGGAGCTAAGACGGTGGACAATTTTGCCATGATGAAAGGAGGGGCGCAGTCTGACTCTGAGCCTGACTTAGTTGCTGCAAGTGCCACCCTCACTTGCTCCATGGTGTTGATGGAAAAAGAGTCGAGCTTGGGTAAGGAGGGGGTCCTAATATTCAGGTTGAGTGCCCTTGCAGCCTCTCCTCCCCCCACAGAGTTATAGATGTTGTCTATCTTTTCTCTGAAATGGGTGGCAAAATTATCGCATAGATCTTGAGTATGGGGGCCTGCTGCACTACTCACAGTGGGATTGGTAAATTCCTTTAGTATCTTAAACAGTTCCAGTGAGGAATTATTTGCCTCCCTTATTCGCACGCTCAAATGTTCTCTTCAAGCAGTTTTGCAGTGGCCTAGGTAGACTCTATGTGCCACATTATAAGCCAGCTTGTCCTCAGTACATTTAGTTCTCCTCCATTTTCTTTCATGACCCCTGCAACGGCCCTTCTCTTCTTTTAGTTCTTCCGAATACCACGGCGCAGGCGCTTGTTTCTTGTTTATTTTCACTGCTTTAAGAGGGGCAATGCAGTCCAGGGCAGTCCCGACCACAACCTCTCTACTATCCAATGCATTATTGCTGTCTAGCCCCCCTTCTGCAGAAGGGGCTAAGAAGGCCCCGCCGAATGCCTCAGGCTTGACTTTCCTCCAAGACCTATGAACGGCCTTCCTTCCAAGGGGCATTTTTGCGCCTTCTGGCTGGCTAAAGGAGAATCTTAAGGCCCGGTGGTCAGTCCATGTTAACTCCTGAGGTGTTTCTACAGACAGGAAGGGGACGTTGGTAAAGATTGAATCCAGGGTGTGGCCCATGCGATGCGTCGGCTCATACACTCGGGAAAGAAGCCCCAATGATTCCATTGCCGATAAAAGGGCCCTAGATTCTATATCCGAAGACTCTTCCAGATGGTGGTTGAAATCCCCCACTAGCACGAAGCAATCCGATTGTAGGCTATAAGGGGCAAGGGTTTCAAGGAAGGAGGAGCAGAACAGTTGCTTGCTTTCCCCCGGGGGATGGTACAGTACCGCGCCCATCCATCTGGTGTCCTTCAAGGACTCTATATGAAATACCAGTAGCTCTATGTATGTTGTGAGCACTGAGTCTACTACCTTGATATGGTGAGGAGCCCTCGTTGCTACTGCCACCCCACCTCCCCGTTTACCTTCCCTGTCTAGTCTAGTCACCTTGTAATCTTCAGGAAATGCAACGGCTAGCTCTGGTGTTGAATGGCTTTGAAGCCAGGTGTCGGTCAGAAGGCATAGATCAGGCTGTCCTTCTTCCAGAAGGTCCCATAGTTCCCCCGAGTGTTTAGATATTGACCTGGCATTCACATACATCCCCTGGAAGAGTCCTCTGTGTGTTCGATTACCTGACTGGGGGAGTCCCCATTGCGCAAATTCGTCCCCTGTTCACTAGGTGGCTGAGGGGTAGAAAGGTTGTGAGTTAAGGACCTTGCATGCTCTCCCGACCACCCACAGTCCCAACAATGGCCATCCGATGCCTCCCTACTGGCTGAAATATCTCCCCTTCATCCCTGCCTCATTCCCCAGAGTTGCTCTCTTGTGTAGCTGATAAAAGTCATCCTGTCCTAAGGCAGGGAGTCAAGGGCAGCACTTCCTGGCAACCGGTAGCGTCCAGGCACGAACTGGCGAGGATGGGCTCGCCTATGGTGCGCCAGCGGCGCGCCAGCGGCGCGAGTCCGCTGCGCTCCTGCGCCCTATGTCAGCTTTTGTAGCCCCCTCCTAAAAGACTAGGACGCCAACCGACCAAAGATGGCTGCCGCAAATGGCGTGTAGCTGGGCTAGAAGGCAGCCTCTATAAACAGCAAACAGCCCTTCTAAAGAAGCCACAGTGGACTGGAGAATTGCTAAATTAAAAAGAAGAGAAAAGTGAAAAGTTAGCCCTGAAAGTCCTCGTTAAAAACAACAATACCACAGGTAAGAGAATGCTCTGGTAGCCTGTTGTGCCTACCGAAGTGTCTGCTCCCTACTGCGGCGCTCCCGCGCCCTCTGTCAGCTTTTGTAGCCCCCTCCTAAAAGACTAGGACGCCAACCGACCAATGATGGCTGCCACTAACGGCGTGTAGCTGGGCTAGAAGGCAGCCTCTCTCCACAGCAAACGGCCCTTCTGAAGAAGCAGCGGTGGACCGGAGAGTTGCCAAATTAAAAAGAAGTAAAAAGTGAAAAGTTCGACCTGAAAGTCCCTGTTAAAAACAACAATACCACAGGTAAGAGAATTCTCTGGTAGCCTGTCATGCCTACCCAAGTGTCTGCTCACTACTGTGGCGGTCCCTCGCCCTGTGTCAGCTTTTGTAGCCCCCTCCTAAAAGACTAGGACGCCAACCGACCAATGATGGCTGCCACTAATGGCGTGTAGCTGGGCTAGAAGGCAGCCGCTCTCCACAGCAAACAGCCCTTCTGAAGAAGCTGCGGTGGACCGGAGAGTTGCTAAATTAAAAAGAAGAGAAAAGTGAAAAGTTAGCCCTGAAAGTCCTCGTTAAAAACAACAATACCACAGCTAAGAGAATGCTCTAGTAGCCTGTCATGCCTGCCGAAGTGTCTGCTCCCTACTGCGGCGCTCCCGCGCCCTGTGTCAGCTTTTGTAGCCCCCTCCTAAAAGACTAGGACACCAACCGACCAATGATGGCTGCCACTAATGGCGTGTAGCTGGGCTAGAAGGCAGCCTCTCTCCACAGCAATTGGCCCTTCTGAAGAAGCCGTGGTGGACCGGAGAGTTGCCAAATTAAAAAGAAATGAAAAGTGAAAAGTTTGCCCTGAAAGTCCCTGTTATTAAAACAACAATACCACAGGTAAGAGAATGCTCTGGTAGCCTGTCATGCCTACCCAAGTGTCTGCTCCCTACTGTGGTCGGTCCCGCGCCCTGTTTCAGCTTTTGTAGCCCCCTCCTAAAAGACTAGCATGCCAACCGACCAATGATAGCCGCCGCTAATGGCGTGTAGCTGGGCTAGAAAGCAGCCTCTCTCCACAGCAAATGGCCCTTCTGAAGAAGCTGCGGTGGACCGGAGAGTTGCCAAATTAAAAAGAAGTGAAAAGTGAAAAGTTCCCCCCGAAAGTCCCAGTTAAAAACAACAATACCACAGGTAACAGAATGCGCTGGTAGCCAGTCGTGCCTACCGAAGTGTCTGCCCCCTACTGCCCATCCCTTCTTTGCCTTGACACCCACTCACTCAGTAATAGATTACAATGGAGCTCAAGGACCTAGTGGACGCCGCTGCATCGGACCTCCTCTATCTCATGGAAACATGGCTGACCACAACCTCAACACCAGACATCATTACCATCATCCCAGCTGAATACAACATCACCAGGCAAGACCACAAAAACAGGGCCAGAGGGGAAATCACCATTGTCTATAAATACACGTTCATCTGCACCAGCTCCACTGAAGTCTGAACAAATCACATGGAACATTTCAACTTCCAATTAAAGATCACAGCAAATTTCACCCTGGGTGGGACTCTGGTCTGCTGCCCCTATCCCTTGAGCTAACTTCTCAAACAACAATATGGACTTCATCACCCCCCCTAGTGCTTGACTCCAGTGCTTTAATCCTCCTAGGAGACTTAAATTTCCATCTAGAAGACAGTACCTACCTCAACTCAGAAGCCCTTCTTGACAACCTCAGAAACTTGCGACTAATACAACACATCACTGAGCCCACCAACACAGTCGGACACATCTTAGGTCCTGTCTTCACATCCTTCAACAACATCATGATTGTTGGACCCAGCCCTTTTTGCAGGATCACCCCAAATGTTTAGCTTTCCTTTACCTTCCCTTGCTAAACCTATTTTTGTTGACTGTAAGGACTCTGTGCACTTTTTCCCAGCTAACCAGCTGTAGAGTGCTTGTGATTTTTCCTTTTAATTTACTTATAAGTCCCTAGTAAGTGGTACTACATGTCCCACGGGCCTATAAATGAAATGCTACTAGTGGGTCAGTCAGTAGCACTTTTTGTGTCATCTACTAAAGTGCCCGTATAAAACATGTGTAAGGCCTATGACTGTAGCCTGTAATGCAGTTTTAAACAGCCATTCAGGGGCAGGTCGTTCCTCCGTTTGAGAGGAGGAGAGTCTCCCCACAGGCCAGAGCTGAAAAACAAAATGGTAATAAAGTTTGTTTATTGTTATTGTTATTGTTATTGTTATTTTTAACTACAGCTTGTGTAGCGCCAAATCACCTACAGGTCTCAAGGCGCTTTTTGACAGAAGAAAGCTAAGCTAACAAAAAACAGAAGCATAGAGCTATACCCTTAAGTGGAGCTTAAAGCTTCTCTGAACAGGAATGTTTTTAAGGATTTCCTGAACTGCAACAGATTAGATTCTTTACGAAGAGATTCAGGAAGTTTGTTCCAAACCTGTGGCACAACCACCGAAAAAGATCTACCACCTTTCGTAGCTAATTTATAGCGAGGGCTGGACAGTAGTTGAGTATCTGAAGACCTTAGTGATCGTGTCGGTCTATAGACTCCAAGGCGTTCTTTAATGTAAGCCGGAGCTTGACCATAGATTGCCTTATGAGCAATGCACAAACTTTTAAACTCCACCCGTTGTTTTATGGGGAGCCAATGTAGCTTACATAACAATGGTGCTGCATGAGTGCGTCTAGGTAGCCGAAAGATCAGCCTAACTGCATCGTTCAGGACTACTTGCAGTCTCTTTATCAGAGTTTGGGGGAGACCCAAATACAGGGCTTTCCCGTAGTCAAGTCTCGAAATGATTGTAGCAGAGACAATTGTCCGGAGCGTAGAGGGGGAAAGCAAAAAGACTAACTTGCGTAGCTGTCTAATTAAGTTAGTACAGGTCCCAACCACTGAGGAGATCTGGCTGACCATTGACAGCTCATGGTCAATCTTAATGCCAAGACTTTTAACGTTGGCGCAGGGTTTAGGGATCGGGCCAAGATCTTGCGGCCAAAACAAATCACCCCACGGAGACGCTTCCGATGAAACCACCAGGACCACAGTTTTTTTGGGATTGATCTTCAATGAGTTTGCTGTCATCCAATTCACCGTATGGCTAAGTATTTTTTGAGCATGGGTCTGCGCCGATGCAGTGTTATCGATGCTGAGTAACAACTGAGTATCATCCGCATAGTTATAGATTTTGCAGCCCATGCTTACTAAAGAGTCAATTAGAGGCTGCAGGTAAAGATTAAAAAGGAGTGGGGACAGGGCAGATCCCTGGGGGACCCCACACTTCAGGGTACCAAAATTTTATGTACAATCTTTCAATTGAATCCTTTGGATCTTTCAGAAAGAAAGGATTTAAGTCATTTGTAGGCTACATCTTGTATCCCAAACGCGGCCAATCTGTCCAAGAGCAGGGTATGGCTGACAGTATCGAATGCCGCTGACAGATCTAATAATATCAGGGCACTCGGTTTTTTACTGTCAGCCATACTTCTGAGCTCATCAAGCACCGAAAGCATCACTAATTCGGTGCTATGATACGATCAGAAACCAGCTTGACGTTCGTGGAGAAGATGGGGTGACTCCAGGAAAGATGACAAAGACAACAAAACATGTTGTTCCAAAATCTTGGACAAAAAAGGAAGCTGAGATATAGGCCTATAGTTTTTTAGGTTGGTGGAATCAGCCCCTGGCTTCTTTATTAGGGGCCTGACTCGAGCTTCTTTAAAGCCGAATGGGAGCTGACCGGAATCTAGTGATTTGTTTAGTGGGGAGACAAAAAGACTTCGCAAAGCCGGAAGTGCCATCTGAAAGATACTGGGAGGACAAGGACCTGCAGGGGAACCGGATTTTGTTTGATTCATGAGCTGTCCCAAGATCATAGAATCAATCGGAGGAAATTTAGAGATGGTGTATATTGATGGGGGGGATGGGGGATGTGAAAGACAGGGGTACTTGCTCGAGGTATTCTTAATGTCAGTCAGAATAGTTTGTACTTTGTCAAGGAAATAGTGTTGGAAGGTATTACAGTCAATGGAAGATTCTGATCTTTCTACTTTCTTACTCAACTCAGATAGGATCTTAAAGGTTTCTTTTTGAACATTGTCCGCATTCTTAATTCGGGTTTCAGAGTACTCCCCTTTAGTTGATTGAATATAATTCTTGTACAATTTAAGAAACGGTTTATAGTGGTCTTTATCAACGAGATCGTTTGATTTCCTCCAACGTCTCTCCAACAGGCGTAATTTAATTTTATGTTCCCTCAAGGAGGAATTGAACCATGGGGCTCCCTTTACCGTTCTATTTATTTTTTGATTTCTTTCAGGTGCTAATTGGTCAATAGCCTGACCAAGATTTTGCATAAGATAAAAGTATTCCTGATGGAGGTCCCCATGCGCATCGTGAGACTGTAAGTTTTTAAGAAGAGTGTCCGACAAAGTTTCTGAGTCAATTTTCTTCCATTGTCTAACTTTTTTAGATTTAAGAGATAAAGGTTGAGGCAAAAGGCCATCAACTGGAATGTCACAGTTTAGCATATAGTGATCTGACCATATGCAGAGTATAATGTCTGTTAGTGCTACAGCCGGGTCAGAAGTCCAGACAAGATCCAGCGTGTGACCTTTGATATGAGTGGGAGTCTCTACTAATTGTTTAAGTCCAAGTCGTGTCATAGTATTTTCCAACAGTCGCGTTGCCCCGTCTTTACATAAGTTGTCCCAGTGGACATTAAAATCTCCAAATATAAGGACCTTTTGATAACGTGTACAGATGTCTGAAATAATTGGGGTCAATAAGTCATTAAACAATGTAGTAGATTTTGGTGGGCGGTAGACTATAAGGATGACCAAACAGGTGTTTTTCAGTGTAATCTTCACCCCGAGTATGTCCGCTAACTCAATTGTTTCGGCCATTAGTTTAGTAACTTTCAAATGCTTTTTAAAAAGAATGGCTACCCCGCCCCCACGAGCATTGTCGGCACGATTATGCCAAATTGCATCGTAGTCAGAAGGAAGAGAGGCAATAATATCAGGTAAAGAATTATCGCCCAACCACGTTTCTGTGAGAGTTAAAATATCAATGTCATTATCCTGAAAAAGAGTAAAAATCTCGAGATGGTGTTTTTGTAGGGATCTGGTGTTTAGACTAGTTAACTTCAAGATGGGATGGCGCCCCATGCTACTCCTATCAGTGGACAATATGCTGGACTCTTTTAAGTTAGTTAAGATGGTTGAGGGTAATATCAGAGTGCTAGTATGCCACAGGTGTAACTCACCCGAGGAGTAGGTCAATCGACGAGCAGGGGAGTGAGCCCTAGAGCCCGGTCATGCGCGGACGGGCGCAGATGGGTATGAATCTGGCACGACTCCGGCGCACGACCGTCGTCTCCGCTGTGCGCGTCTGCTGCGCGGAGTCATAGCCATCTCCTTTTAAGCGCTACTAGAGCGCGTCACCCGCCCGGCCCACACCTAATATGGCTGCCAAACCCAGGAACCAACCCTCGGCGTCGATGCTCGGCCGAGAGCGGTCCGGGGGCAGAGGGAGGGGGGAAGTGGACACAAAGCACAAGGGAGCAACAGGAAGTCTCCAAGCTTATTAAATCAAGCCTTAAATTAAAACAAAGTTTAAAATGCGCTAAATGCTAAAAGATGCCCAAGATAGGCAGGGGAGACCTCCCGGCTTCCGCCTCAGGAGGGGAGAGTTACTTCTGTCAATAATCGCTCGCACGGGCTCACCAAGCCCCTTTTAAGCGCTACTAGCGCACGTCACCCTCCCGGCCCACATTCAATATGGCCGCCATTTTACCATTTCTGTTTGGACAAACCAAAAATCCTGAAGTGAGTGACAGGACGAGGTGGGCCAGTGCTGCTGTGTGGCAGCAGCAGGGAGCTGTGACAGTGCTCTTTAAAATGCGCATGTCTCTTTGGCTGGCCATCTTGGGATGACCAGACAGAAATATGCATGTTAAAGTTCTCTAACCCAGCTGTCTTTCACAGCTGGGTTAGGGAAAGCACAGGCCACAGTGCTCTTTAGAGAGTTGTGAGAGGGCGCTCCCTCCAATCCTGAGGCATCTCTCATGCTGAGCACTGGAGCCTGCCTGTAAGAGAGCTGAACGGTGGAGGAGCATGTTGCGTCGTGCCGCAAGGTAAGAAGTTTTTGTATTTTTTTTATTTTTTTGCGTCCCCCCCAACCCACCACCCTTGGTATATGACAGCCACCACTGCTGCTATTTCAACCTGGCAAAATACATGTTTTGCCAGACCTAAACCTTCCTTTTAAATACTTAAGAGTTACCTCTACGGTAGGCCCTTAAAATTAAAAGTTACCAAAGGGGATGATGGATGGAGCGCTTGAGCGAATAAAACACTCACCTCCAGTCAACTGATCTGGGTTAATCCCTCATCATTCTTTAGCTCACTCCACCACCCCAGTCCAGACATGACCATATGCAAATCAGTCTGACCCTGTGCCTCATGGAAAAAGTCCAGCCCGAACTGCCAAGCCATGTCTTCCCTGGTCTTGAAACACGTATACAGGGACCTGTTTCTGGCTATTCAGCCGTCATCAGCCAGGCTAGCTTGAATACAGTGGCATAGTGAGCAAGGGACCCTCGTCTGGGCATACCCTGCACACTTAGGGCGAACAAAGCGATACCAAAGGAGATGATGGACGGAGCGCTTGAGCAAATCAAACACTCACCCCCAGTCAACTTATCTGGGTTTAATCCATCATCCTTCTTTAGCTCACTACACCTCCCCAGTTCAGACATGGCCATATGCAAATCAGTCTGACCCTGTGCCTCATGGGAACAATCCAGCCCGAACTGCCAAGCCATGTCTTCCCTGGACCAGAAACAAGTATCCTGGGACCGGTTTCCGGCTATTCAGCCATCATCAGCCAGGCTAGCTTGAATCCAGTTGCAAAGTGAGCAAGGGACCCACGTCTGGGCATGGTCAAAATAACAACAATGACCTCACCCTGACTAACAATAGGCGCAGTATTAGATGGTCTCGTCTTGAAAAAAAAAACAGAACAGATAGCGAAATTGTGTAAATTGGCGATTCCCTTTCTGACAGAGGTTGCAGCCCTACCTGAACCCCTATTGTCTGTGGATTCTCTATCACAACTTGAGGTGCTCTATGGGGACCTAGCAACTAACCTAGCTGAGGTATTGAATCCCAGGGTGTCTAAGAAGGCAAAGGGGTCCCCTGCTCTTCCTGGTATAATAAGGCATGCAGGAAAGCCAAGTTAGAGCTAGTGATGGCCCTCAAAGATAACAATAGAATAGCGATCAAAGACAGAAGGGCTCGGTATAAAAGGCTCACCAAGTGCGCGAGGGAAGAGTGGGAGCAGGAAAAGTGGACCAGTTTATCTGCCGCCCTGGACACCAAAGACTAACAGGACAGGTTAATCGTAAACTGCTATAGAACCCAACCTAGCACCAGTAGTATGGGAAGGACATTTCCGGGCTCTCTACTCGAGCGAGGCTCCCCCGGATAAACACCCTAACCTCCCAACATTTCTCCCACATAATACTCTGTTAGAGGAGTGTGAGGTAACGATGGATGAGGTGTGCATCGCTATTAACAAAATTGCTTCAAAGAAAGCACCAAGTCTGGACAAACTCCCGGGTGACCTCTCCAAGCACCAGCCGAAAATTTGGGGTCCCTATTTCTGGACTGTATTTAATGCAATCATAAGAGGTATGGCTCTCCCCAGTACTTGGCTGGGAGCAGAGATATTCCCTATCTTTAAAAAAGGGCTCACTTCTGCTTCCATTCAACTAAAGACCTATAAGTCTCATTGATGTTCCCCAAAAGATCTTTGCGAGACTTATTTTGGAACGGCTCCAGGACTGGATGGAGGAGCATGCAATACTCAGCCCTTATCAGGCGGGGTTCAAGAAGAACATCTCGACCATGTACCAAATCTTTCGACTAGTGCTATTGCACTGGAAAACGGCACGTATAGAGCGTGGCAGCCTCTATATGGTGTTCGTTGACCTATGCTCCGCCTTTGATCTTGTACCCAGGAGCAAACTCTGGAGTGCTCTTCGTGAGCTTGGGTGTTCCAATCCACTTCCTTTCAGTCCTGATAAGACTACATGAGGCTAACTTTGTGCAAGTTAGATGTGGGAAGAGTGGCAAATTAACATCTAGATTCCATGTTGACTGGGCGTGAGGCAGGGCTGTGTGCTTGCACCGACCCTGTTTTGTCTCTACGTCAACGGGGTAATTGCGCACCTTCTCGGCGTCCAGCATAATGACGCACCCAAGCTAGCAGGGAATAGGGTACCGGGGATAATGTTCGCTGATGATACCCTCTTGCTCTCTATATCCCCAATGGCCATTCAACAAACGTTGGATAGTTTTGTAGAATTTTTTGTTTCTCTGGGACTGGAGATCAACTCACTTAAAACAAAATACATGATCTTCAACCCGCCTAAAACCACAAGACCCAATCCCGCCATAGGTAAAACAAGATTGGAAAGTGTAAGCACCTTTGTTTACCTAGGGGTCACAAATAATGAGAGCCTTTCGTGGGGTCCCCAGCAAACTAAATCCCAACTAAAACTTGCCCAATTATCTGGTGGGATCCTCAAACTATCTAATGTCTCAATGATTAAACCTCTTTACCCCACCTTTGGGGTCTGCAAATGTCAAGCTATGGGTGCAAGTAGTTACGGCGGTGAACTATGGGGTAATTGTAACAACACCCAATTCACTAGGGTAAGAACAACTTTCTAAGGCACTTGCTAGCCCTTCTGCCCAGTACCCCGCTCTTCCCATTAGGAGTCGATATGGGGATTTTGCCAATCGATAAGGAGTTAGCCCTAAAACCACTAAGGTTCTGGCGTCGGCTTTGGGCCACGCCAGAGCTGATTAACAATAGGTAGGAGCTCAGGGAAATACTCACTTCCCTGAGTATACTCAAAATCCCCTGGCTTATGTATATCGAGGAGGAATTGACCAGGTTGGGACTTTACGTCCTATGGTCTGACCTTGAGCAGGGTTGCAAGGCGATTTCGGCCATCAGGCTGGCGAAGGTATATCGCGCTGAGAACTTGAATGTGGCTCTGTGTAATCCCAATATCGGCTCCAGAACCGCTACTTTTCTTTTGATGAAAGATACATATCGTTTTGAATGTTTCCTAGATATAATTTACCCTGTGTTAGCCAGAAAACTGTATGTGCAATGGAGATATGGCGTTCTAACCCTAAGAACCTTCACATACAAATGGGTCATGTCTGCTCCGAAAAATTGCCCTCAGTGCGAATGTGAAAGCGAATCGGAGACACATGTCTTCTTTTTTTGCCCTGCCTATTTAAAATCGAGGAGGCATTGGCTTATCCCATTGTGCAAAAACCTTGGTTTCCAGCAATGTGCGCATGCACTCAGAATATTGAATGAAAACTGACACCGCTGGACCAATTGTTTTTGCTGTTTCAAAGTTTCTGGCAGCTATTTGGCGTATTCGTACTGTTTTAATTGACCAGGGTTAATGCATGGTATATGGGCTAACTGATAAACTTGCTCTGTCTCTTTCTTTAACATTTAAAAATACTGACATGTTTTTAATAGAATTCAATTTTATTGTTCTAATTTGGAAGTGATTTGCAATATTTAATTGTCATGTATAAACTGTAACACCTATACATCTGCCCATGTTTTAACCTGTGCTTTTATGGTTTTTTTTTCCGAAATAAAGATTTTATGATGATGACTTTTAAGTTTTACATGTCCTAGTAATGAAATACAATTGAATTCAGTTTTCACTAATGCAAGGCCTATCCCTCCCATAGGATAATATAGGGATTACCTTATTATAATTTATAAGTGTAATTTCCATTTAGGAAGACATTTGAACCCCAATTTTGGTGTCTCTGGAACCATAATTTAAAATGCCAATTTATGGTGAAGGTGAATTTTAAAATGCCACTTTTAGAAAGTTAAACAAGAAATTGGGCAACCCAATAGGCCCTTGGAGGCTTGGGTAAAATACATTCAGTGTTGGGTAACAGTGCCACCAAGGGATTTTTTTCAAAGTAGAAAGTCTCAAGTAGTATTTCAAAAAATGAATTGTTTAGAGCCCTTTCATTGGCTTTGACATGGATTTCAAAACTGATTATTTAATTTTAAAGCAAATGTATCGTAGCACTAATGCACAGAAAATAAACAATATAAAGTGGATGTATAGTTTTTAGAATACAAATTGATGTAGAAAAAATGTGTTATTAAAAAGGGTACAAAATACAATTCACATACAGACAAATGCGATAGAGATTCCTGACTGTAATTCTTTAGTCTCATGGGCACTTTTGCCATAACTCTTTTCAAACAGAACACAGGCAAATCATCTTTGATTATATAATGAATAATTCCTGAAATAATGGTTGAAATGAAAATGGATTTAGTTGTCAACGTTTCAGTCTGTGCTGTGAAGACATCTTTAAGACCATCTTCAAGACAGATTGTTCCTATGTGGATATAAAGGCTCAGAACATTCAGACCGAGAAAGTAAGAGTAATCAGGTTGATCCCGAAAAATCTTGACGAACGCATGGGTTGCTCTGGTGCAACATTATAATGTTTCTAGACGGGCTTTAAATCGACGTTACAGTTTAACAGTGTGCATTTACTAAAAGAAGGGTGCCACTACATTATATCCGACTCTCTGAACATGATTCTTTTGTCATTCTGCATAGAATTGCTCCATGTACCTGAACATATTATCATGTTCTGAGTCCTTCAGGGTCTTCATCAAAGGCTTGTCCATGGAGCGAGACATTGAGGTATAGCCTGGAAAAGCAGAAAAGACAGAAATTTTTGATTCAGGGGCTATATGCTAAAAGCCATTGGTATGGATTACATCTCTGGAGATTTTTATAAATTCTTTGCTGGGGTGTTCAATGAGTATATGGTTGAGCTTTTCCAGGAGATTACAAAGGGAAGCACTCCACCCAAGAGCTGGGCTGTGGCTAAAATTGTTGTTTTTCAAAAAAAGAATAAATCATCTGCAGAGCTGGGATCAAATCAGCCAATTACGTTCATTAACAGTGGTTCCAAGACTTATTCAAATATTTTGGCCAATCGTCTCTCTGTGGTTATAGAGCGGCTTGAGTCCCTTGTTCAGCATGGCTTTATCCTGGGGAAAGGAGCCGCAGATCATATCCATCGAGTCATCTCCCAGCTTCAATAACTCGGTGAAGGCCCTCTGTTATAAACCCAGAGTGAAGATCTTTTTAATGGGAAGCCTGTCAGATGAAATAGCCATCAAACGGGGGACTAGGCAGGATTATCCTTGCTCCCTCCTTCTATTTGTGTTATATATTAACCCATGTATCAGGCGAATTCAGCAAAGTAAGGCAATTAGATCACTGAAATTGGTGGGGGGGGGGTGACAAAAAGCCTGGCTTATGCTGACGATCTGGCCATTGTTACCCCCATGCCTAGTTGCGCACTTTTGGAAATTGAAAAGGAAGCCAAGGTATTTGGGTGATTTTCAGGCTAGGCTTTAAATTAGGAGGAAACCCAAATTATAATGAATGAAGAAGCCCATATCTGATGGGAGTGTGACTGAAGAAGCACTTTATCATGGTGTTATTATTAATTCAGAAGTGTAAAATCGTGGAAACTAATCTGATACCTGTTAGACCTGGCATCATTGGCATGAGTCTCTCCTCCATTTTTTCTGTTTGCCTCTTCTGTTTACGATCTATTGCTGGAATATTGCTTTGGGCACTGTGCCACTGCTGATCAGTGCCACAGTGCAAGTGCTCCCTATGTTAAATTGATACATTAATTGGATTCCATGTTTGGCTTATTTGGTTTACTATCAGTCCCTAGTAGAGTGCACCAGAAGTGCCAGGGCTTGTAAATACAAATGCTGCTGGTGGGCTTGCAGCACTGGTTGTGCCACCCACAGAAGCGGCCTAGTAAAATATGTCTAAGGTCTGCCATTGCAGAACCTGCGTGCAGTCTGGTACTGCCATGCTGACTGCGCAAGTACACCTACTTGCCAGTCCCTAAAACCTTCCCTTAACATCATGTTAGTCACCCCTATGGTAGGCCCACGGGCAGGTTGCATTGTAAGCATAAGGTAGGACAAGCCCTGATGTGTGTGGCATGTCCTAATAGTGAATTACAGCCATTTTCATTTTTCACTATTGCAAGGCTACCTGCTCTTCTTAGGCCAGACTGGGCTGCTGGAATTATTCCACTATATAATCCTAACAGACTCAGAGAGCATGGTGGAAAGTCGAGTTTAGTATCCCTGAACTCAGGATTTAATAACACATCCTTTAGGATGGATGGTTTTTAGATTCTGAGTTTGAAACTAGCACTTTTAGAAAGTGACTAGTTTCTTGTCTAACTATTTACCTGTCTCTGCTGGTTTGGTGTGTGTGCCACAGGGGCTGGGTGGCTCCAGAGGTCTGAATGAGTCAGTGTGGGGTGAATGAGGCATTTGCGTTTAGAGTGGGGGAAGAGTAGTTCCTGATAGCCTGCCCTGCTTGGCACAATACTGGCTCCACCTCCTGCTGGGCGGCTGAGGACCCTGCCCTGCACAGTGAATAGGCCAGGTGCCTCGGCCTGGCAACACCCACAACAAACCCAGGATGGGGGGAAATTCCCCTGCATGGACAAAGGGATCAAAGCAGAAAAGGGGCATAAGAGAAGGACCCCTGAACCAAGAGTTTAGATCACTTCTGACAAGGAAACCTATACCAAGGACAAGAAGCCTGCTGATCCAAGGACTTGCCTACCCCTTCTGCCAGAGTGCTGTTTGCTGGGGGGAATCCTGCAGTTGCTTCTTTAGTTTTGGCAAGGAACAAGGAGAGAGGAACTGAGTGTGTACTCTCAAGCTTTGCCAAGAAAATCTCCAAGGACTGAAAGAGTGCCAGTCTCCTGCTGAAGTCACAGGGCTAAAGGACTTCGTCATCTACTCGAACTGGAGCGCGGTGTTTCCAGTATTCTAAAGAAATCAGCAATCTCGACGTCAACGGACGCCGCCGAATCCAGCTCGACATCGCGAGTAACTGCTCCAGTGTCCCGCACCTTCGGTGCCGGCCGCCGGGCCCGATCGGCGCCAGTAGCGACTCCAGTGAGTAGCGAGTTCGGCTCCAGCTCCAAGTGACCCTGTGTTGACGCTGCCGCTGATTGCATCGAAGCCGCAGCCCTTCTTGACGCCGTGAGCGCTGCTTACTCTTGCAACAACAACATCGACGGCGATGCCATATCCCGCTTCGCCACTGTGAGCGCTGCTCCAGCCTGACATCTGTCGACGCTGCTGCAAAGCGCCCCGACTCCGAGGCCCGATCGACGCCGAAGACTCGACGCCGATACATCTCGCTGCCGTGGATCATCGTTTCTTCATTCTCAAAGGTACTCTGTTTGTGGGGTCTGTTTCGACTCCGGGCTCGACGTAGCGCTCCTCGCGGTCAACACCGAACCTTTGGGATAACTTTGCCTCGACGTCGTGTGACTCCTGTGGGGGTTACATTGTTGCCAAGAACTGTGCTTTAAAGAAGAAGATTTACTTTTGTTGCTAAAGAATCGTTTACTAAAAAGAGACTTTACCTGAACTATTATTTTTCCTTCCAAAGAGTATTTATTAAGATTGTGGTATATTTTTGTCGTTATTTGGCCTTGTGCTAAGCCTTATATAAACATCCTTATTTTTATAATACCTTCTGTGTTGTGTCCATTTGTGGTGTATTCACTCTATTACTGTATGTGGTCATACATGCTTAACACACTGCCTCTGAGATAAGTCTATCTGCTCTGCCAAGCTACCAAGGGGGTGAGCAGGGGTTATCTGAGTGTGTGATCCCCTTGCCCTGACTAGATGAGGTGGGTCCCTATTTGTCAGACGTGCATACCTCTGCCAACTAGAGACCAGCCGGTTCTAACAATACCCCAGATTCATAAGACTAAGCAAGACTTTGGGAGATGGAATAACTTGAGACCCTCACTGATTGGTCAGAGTAATTTGATAGAAATTATATTTCTACCCAAAGTCTTGTATTTTTTTCAGGCTATTCCATTGGAATTCGGCATTAACTGGTTTAAGGTACTTAATGGGATATTAACATGATTTACTTGGGCGTATGCTAATTCCAGGAGAGCTCTCAGATGTATGACCCTACCGAGAGATTGCAATGGGTTAGCAGTGTCCAATCGTAAGCTATACTACTGGGCTGCAATTTGCTGTTCTTTTGTATAGGAAGGAGTCCGTTGCTGGTCAGGATCCTTAGACTCCATCTATCTATGAGCTGCTCTTAGGGGAAGAAAGTAGAGGGTGTCTGCTCCAGCAAATCGAATTTAGGTACTATAAGAGAGTGCGATTTAAGTTGTTAATGACAGCCTTCCACATTTGGAGTAAAGTCTGCAAAAGATTGGGTTTGGGCAGACTTAACTATTATACCACAATATAGGCCAATATTCTGCTGCCTGAAATTTTTCGTGATATGTATTTTAGTAAATGGAAGACACTTTGAGTCTCTACTCTTGGGGATTTTTTTACTACAAATTTAGTTAAGACTTTTGAAATTCATAAAGATCATGAAGATTTTTTTAAATATCTATAGATTAGGCATTTTTTAAGAAAGAAGGGTGGGTAAACCTCTGATTTTGAAAGAATTGAAACCATCGAGAGGGTCATCGCTGATAGAACCCCAATAGGACTTTATATAGAGTTTTGAATACAATTATGCCAGATGATCTGTCTAGGCATGTAACAGGTTGGGAAGACAAGAATAACTCATCACCTGGTGACCTGGTTAAGTCACTAGAAAGTGCCCAGAAGCTTTTAATTTCTGCTAGCTTACAGGCCCAACATTTTAGGACTTGTTTTTACCTGTATATAACACCAGGAAAGAAAGCAAAGTGGGGGAGGGACCACGGGGGCAAGATGCCCAAGGTGTAAAGCATTCAGGGTGAACCTTGCGCATATGCTGGCTACTTGTCCAGTGTTAGACAGGTTTAAAGCAGAAATTATTGAGTTCTTCTTAAATAAACTAGGGATTGCTACTAGACTGCCACCTGGATTAATATTATTATGGGTTTATCACAAGGCAGCTCCAGTTAATGTACAATCCTTCATGTTTGTGGCTATAGCTGTTTATTGGTTGTGTTTGACTTCAGCCTGGCTTGACCCTTCCCCACCGCTATTTCATCAATGGTTTATGCACCTCTTATCAGTTTATCATTTGGAAAAGGCAATTTATTCTCAAAAAAGTAAAAAGGCACAAACAAATATGATGAAAGTTTGGCTCCCCCTTAGCAATTGGGAACTGATAAATGCCGTAGGGAATAGCGGCGATAGCTAGTTCGGCTTGATGGGAGCAGGCAGCACACCTTTTGGATATGCACTTATTTCCACCCTTATATTTATGCCGACATGTATGTAAAGAGAATTCTTCTTCCTGTCTCCTTTCTTCTTATTAGATGTCTGATGTGATCTATAGATATTGTGTAGATGAAGCTCCTTATGGAATTATGTATTGTCATTCTTTTTACGGACTTGATGTATTTAATAAATTGTCTGCTTGGTGGGCGGTGGGGTAATTGTTATTTATATCATGTAAAAAACAAATGAACATTTAAAAAAAAAAGAAAAGTGTAGCCTAGACAAAACAGCTTAGCAGTTTTAGAAGTGAAATTCTTGAAGTCCATTCTTCCATGCAGAATGGCTTTCCCATATTGCTGGCTGGTTAGTGAAATCGGACATGAACCCCCATTTGACCATGCAATCAGGGTCACTTTGACTATGTTCTAAAGGAGAATTTTCACTGATAGGAACACAGAACAATTTTATATAGTGGGTCGGTTCAGTTTTCAAAGAGAACCCCACTTGTTCTGTGGCGCTGGACTGTTAAAATATTAGGCCTTCTGTGCTTTAATTTGTCTTTGAAAAGTGGTAGCAAATTGATTTATTGGTTATGCTTCTATGTATGAAGTGTGTCCAGCTCAGCAGCATTCTTTGTCTTTTTCATGTTTGGTACAGCAGTCCCAATGTGAAATGTATCTGGGCGATCAATATTAAAGAATGTCAAGCAGCAGCATCAAGACATACATGGCGTATTCAGGCATTGTTGGATTTCAGCACCTGTTTGCAGTGCTCCCCCACTTTTTTCCCGATTTGAGACCGCTAGATGCTGGTTTTCTGACTGTGAGAGTGCCCTGGACTCTGCTCTGAGTAGGCCCCTGGCCAGTGCTATGATGAAAACTCCCACTGCTATGTTGAGAAGACTAGTGAAAACACACTCATGCTTTAGGGTGCACTTTTTTATTAGGGAACACCAATGATGGGCATGATCGACCCTATAAGTCCCTAGTAGATAATAGGGCAGGGGAATTAAAACTACCTGTAAGTCCCTATTATATAATAGGGCATGGAAGTTTAGAGGTCAGCAGCCCTTTCTGCACTTGCATGTGCGCACTGCTGAGCGAATGAGGTCACTTTAAAAGCAGCCCTGTGCTGCAGCACTGCTTTCTAAAGTAAAGGTCCCTACAACCTCAACTTTGGTGGAAATGTCACTTAAAAAGTGATAATCTACAATACTGTTGCATATTCTGAACATTCAAGGTCTCCGCTAGGTGTCCCGAGGGGGAAGAGGAGGCTGGTGGGCATGTAACTATATGCCCTGGTGTTGGAAAAATTGCACATTTCGTTTTCCCCATTGTGTGTTGTAGATCATCATCTACATAGAATAACATTGAAATCGTTTATGAACTCATAAATAATGCATGGAATTAAATAAAATATACTTTAATGACTTAGGAGAATGGTATTGATAAATCCAACAAGATGCTATTGCTGAATGTATACTAAATTGTACAGAAAAGAAGTTATAAGACTTTCTTGTCTACAAACCAAAAATTCAGTCTTCCTGTAGTCTTCCTTGATTGGTTAAATTTTAACAGAATTAGCCAGGCTGCTTTGATGAAGTGATAAGTCGCTCACCCAGGGAGATGCTATCTGGTGGAGAGGGGTCTTTGCTACACAGGAATGCCAAAGCAGGGGGGAAGGGTCATAAAGCATAAAGCTTCAAAGGAGGAATAGGACAGGCAGGGAATGCCAGGTCCAGCTACCCCTATCCCCTCTGACCCAGCAAGACGGGAGGCTTAAGGAATGCATCTGACAATGTTAGGGGGTGGAGAACTATGGAAATGAGCCATGCTGAGAGTTGATTTAGTTAGCTCTTCAAGTTCTGCTGAGATTTGAGCCAGGTTGAATTTTGGAGGAATAGTGCTTTCTGGGAGGAGATCATATCACCCTTTGGAGGAAGTGGGCATGCTTTGGGGTGTTGCCTCCCACTTCATTGGACAGGTGTGCTGTCCTGTATGACCCCAGAGTCACCACTGAAATAAATGTGAGAGGTGCAGGGCATCTCATTTCTGCTTCTTGAAGCTCGGAGAAGAAGAAGGATTGCCACGCTGAAACCTTGATTTTCACCACCAGGCCCGATATTCTGACTGACTGCGTCTGCTGGATTATCTGAAACTACAGCCCTGTGGATTTACCTTTGCTTCTGAATGATTAAAGAGTGGACTCCCTGCAAGCTACAGGTTAACAGAGCTCACCTGCATCATCACCACCAAGAGTCCCCTGTCTGGAGTGCGTCCAGTGTCCAGGTGCATAGTGGGAATTGTGGTCTCACACTTTCAAGGACCATCTTGAAGCTTCCAAACCCTTGTATTGTGTTTTGGACACTTTGGACCATCAAGTGGAACTGCAGGAAGAAGTTCTTGAAGTTTGAAGCAACTTTAGACAAAAGCTCCCTAAGGTGACCAACCCAACAGCGAGAGCCAAGCTGGCCACCTGCAACAGCGAACCGGAACGGATTCCAGGTTCATCCCACTGAAGATCTCTAGACATCCAACATCCAGAGTTTGACTGGGAGCTCCCTTAAAGTCAACTCCGCGAACCCCCACCGAATCTGGACTGGTGAAGAGCTTTGAGGGACCCCAGCAGAAATAGCTTCAGAAAAGTCCGAAGGTAACAATTTGACCGGTGCCTTCCGCTCAGTGTATCTGTGCAGGTCTCCATCCCGGTCGGCTTGGAACTTTGACTTTTTCCCAGTCATGTGAGACGAGATGTCCCAGGTTGGTGCTATATGTGTCTAAGTGCTATAAAGTGTTTTTTCTTTAAAAATCATATCTCCCGGATTTTTATTGTGAGTTGTGTATTAATTATTTACTGAATTGTTGTTTTTAATGATTTACCTACCTGTCTCCTAAATTAAGCTTGCCTGCTCACAGCCAAGCTACCTAGAGCTGAGCGAGGGACTAATTTACTGAGACCTGTACTGAGCCCTAGACTGTGTTAGTGGCCTTATTGTCAGTGGTAGATGCCTATTTACCACTACTATTAACCCACTTTCCAAAATGCATGAACACATATCAAAACATTGCAGTTCACAAATTACCATTAAAATGTTTCTTAAGTGCAGTGGTGTAGTGGGAAGACATTCCACAACTGATGGAACCTAAAGAGAGAAAAATGTATACGCCCCTTGATGCCAAATGTTCTTTAAGGGATCACGAGGAAGCAGCAATGCATATAATTGGCAAAGTAGTGATTGGCCATGAACCTGAGTCAACAACACTATATTGAAGGACTTTCTTTGGAGAATTTGGAGCCAAATCAAACATAAATGTAAAGTTGCAAAACATGGAGATTCTACCAAACGAAAAGCTGTTTTATGACCTACCCTGCTCACGAGTTAAAACGTTATAATGTCATACATTCTGCTAGAGGGGTTATGCTGTCAAGTTCAGTGGTGTGTTCATGTGCCAAGTGATCCCATCATTAAGTCTGTGGCACAGTAGATTGTGCTTACAATGTTATATTACATGTATTATGAGTGCAAGGTAGTGGAACGTGTAAAAGAAATGGAAAGATTTCTACATTTTACCATGATTTGGTCTGTGAGTAAAGACAACTTTATCTCTCTTGCTCGATCTCTTGAAATGAACACAATACATAAAATAATATTGCACAGACATACAAAGAGGGCCTTGGGTCAGCCTACTTCAACCATTGCTCTATTGTTGTGTCATTCACATTACAGTTCAGCCGACAGCTACTATATATAGAGTGGGCACTGGGTTAGTCATTGGCTTTTCTGACAGTGCCATTCAGTCACTCACATACTTTGTCATCTCACAGGACAACAATTGGGCACTTGGAGAGCTGTGCCCTGTAAGTAGTGACATTTTGCCTGTTTATGTTGGAGTGTACATTAGGGAGGAGCAAAGTAGCCTCTCAAGTCATTGCTTATAGATTCGAAAAAGTGAATTTTTAAGCAGATTAACCTGTACATTTACATTTTTTATTTTACTAGGGGCTGGCCTTTCTGTTTTTGCTTTAATTTTGAGTAACCTCCAACAGTACATCTAGAAATCATCATTTCAAGAAACAGTTGTTTTGCTTTAAAGACAGAAGCACATGCCAAACATGTAGGCCCTGATTTAGAAAGGTAACTTACACTTCATAGTAATTTAGATTTTTGAGTAAATTTACTACTTTTTGCTTATTCACAAAATCCGACTGCAAGTTACTGCTAAAAAGAAAACAGTAGTAAGTCCAGCATCACATATTGCCATCAGACTGGTACTGCAACACCCTTCCTCAGAAAATAATGAGGTAAGCAATTAAAATAAAACTCCAAAGGACATGATCTCAAATTAAAATAAATGATTGAAAATAGTTAAAAACATAAATAAATATAATTTAATGGTAGAAAATATGTATAAATAGTAAATATTTATTATAAAATTATGAACTATTTTAACCCCCTATTTTGATATAAAAAATAATGTAAAAATTTTGGTTAAAAAGTTACTAAATTAATGTTAAACAATTCTTTGTACACTTTTACTAATTATTAATGCACCTTCAGGTGGGAATTATTTTTTTTATTTAAACTCTGGAGAAATATTTAAATTTAATTTAATAAATTCAATTAATGATTTCTTTCAAAATTAGGTTACAGTGCAGTAGCATTTATTGATGTTGTTATGAATGTAAGATAAACATATAAAATGAAGGTAAATTATTACTCAATATAACATATAAAATATATTTATTATTTATTTTTTGGCTAAATAATGTGTTTAAAAGGTACCTTACCCTTTACTATGGGGAGACTCTAGCAGATCTCAGCAATTTACAGTGCCTCACATGACTAATGAAATATTAGCTAGGCCCTCTAGCACCAACGACATAACCGCAGCAATACATCTCCCTATTACTGGTTGAATTACTATTCATCTGTCAGCTTAGTTAAAAAATGTTTTGAAAATGCAACCATTTTGTCTTCATTACCATGCAAATTTCTGAAAATAAACATATTTTCTTCCGAATACGACTTCAATTTTGGACAAACAAACTCAGTTTTCCAAATATCTTTTGTAAAAGAAACATAATTTATGATTTCAAAGTACCATTTTCGATTTTTAGTAAACATGGGGTCACCAAACATCAACATTTCATTTTCATCACATGCTCACGCATGCAAATGATTCATAAGGACACAATCTGCTCCAAATTTTCAGCCTTTACAATCACATGCCACATACACTCACCATGCTACCAAGGATGCCTATCAAATGGCAATATTATTCACCATTATATCAGAGGCACCACTGTGTTAAGCCTGTACACCTTAATGGCCAGGGTGCTCACAGCGCATTAGTAATGGCCATTATTATGCCTAGGGTGGGCCCTCATTTGTTAAGGGAGGGACAAAAATAGGTCAGTAATTCCCACATTCGCCAATGATGGTTGCCAATATGCTCAACTGACTAAGAAAACCCAAAATATGTCAATTATTTAGCAGGAATGGCCACAATTTTGCTAGAGATGAGCCCGATTTTATTGGAAGTAACAAATACTTTTAGTGGCCCTTGACACCAAGCGTAGATTTCAGGAGGGCAACACTGATTATTAGGCAGAAACACATACGTAGACAGACACACATACATGTGCACTCATGTATGCACATACATGAATGTACGGTGAGGCTCACCAGTGGGTCTTAGTTCTGAACTGAGACCCCCAATCTCCTCATCTCTTGGACTGATCATATATCCAACTCACACACTTTCTTTCTTGGTCCTGATGGCCCAAACAATGGTGTCTCCGCTCTGGTTCCAGCTATGACTACTGCTAGCACTCTTGTTCTCTGACTCATTGTTCACACGCATAAAGTGACTGAGAGTGGGGCCACAATGTATCCACTTTCCTACTAACTTCATTAGACTGAGAGTGGATGCATGTGGTCATGTTGTAGGCCCTACATTGCACCACTTTTTATGTTTGTGTCTTAGCATGAGGCTATTCCATTGGTTCTATTGGTTGCAACTTTAAATATCATTACATAATCCCTCTGAATGATGTACTTGGCTGAGCTTCACTTTTGAAAGAACTACTTCAAATGGGTTGATGAGCAACCAGTAGCTTCCAAGTTACTCATTGGTGCCATTTAACCATGTTAAATTTGTCTAAAAAATGTGATTCTCTTAAATTCAAAATTCAATTGGCTTTGGTTGACTTGCAAATATTTAACTAGCATTATTGAGACCATGCCTTAGAACCAGCATTAAAATATTTTGACACTAACATTGTTTCACCTCTGATATATGGAGCTGTATTACATCTTAGCAGTAGCAATATAAGATTAGATATGTTAAAATGTCAAGCCCTTAGACATCTACTGCAGATGTAAAGTTCAATTTCTCACTTTGAGTAAGACTTAAACTGGGATGGTAGAGATTAGTTGATTTATAAGGAAAAAGCCCCAATTAATGGATTAGAGCAGAGCAGGTTGAGAGGAACACCTTATTCCTTACATTTATCGATTACACTGCAGCTTTCGATCACGTGGATTGCAACAAACTTTGGCTGAAACTCTACAACTGGGGCATTCCGAAGCGTCTCTTAGACGTCCTAATACTCCTCCACTCCAATACCTGGATTAAAATCAAGCTTGGGGCTGGCACACACGTCTTGAAGCCGATCAGGACGACAAAGGGATTAAAACAGGGTTGCCTTCTAGCGCCCATCCTATTTAATCTCTTTTTAGCAGATCTGCCTGCAGAATTAGAGAAATGCTGTAATCACGCACCCAAGTTAGGGCACTTCACCCTCTCAAATCTGTTATATGCCGACGACCTTCTGTTGATAAGCCGCACCCAAGTAGGCCTCCAGCACCTCCTGAACGCAACCTTTGCCTTCTCAGCAAAGAATGCCCTCCAAATAAATCTTCATAAGTCAAAATCCATGACGGTCAATTACAGGAAAAAACTGAATCCTTGCTGGTACCTGAATGGAGAAGAACTTGATAGGGTGGCCTCATATAAATATCTGGGTGTCCTCTTGGATTCAAACAACAACTCTAGACCTCAACTCCATTCCATCCGAGGGAAAGCCACAATGACTTACCTGGCATTAAAATCTCTAAAGGCAAAACTCCCTGATCTCACACTAAAAACATTTCTTGAAATCTTGCGTGCGAAACTACAACCAACTCTCACGTATGGGAGTGAATCACTTCATGGGAAGGATGCCGAACTCCTGGACACGGTTATAGCCAACTCCTATAGGGCCATTTTCAACCTTCCTACATATGTCTCCCCTGCCCAGATTTGTTCTGAATTCGGCATTATCAGACAAACTCTAGAAAGGCGGAGTGCGTACGTAGCAACCTGGCGCAAAATCCGCAATGCAGAAGCCGACTCCCTAAATGCCAACATATTGGCTGAGCTACTACGGCACCGCACGTCGCTGCATAGAGTTTATCTTTTTGAATCAATTGAAGTCCTAGGTTTGTCTAACACTTGGGAAACGTCTACAGAACTCCAGGCCTTTTAAAAACTGGCTAAAAAATCAGCACGCATCATCTCTGCGATTGAAGACAAGAAAGTCTTGGCAAACAGAGCGCACGGATGGACAACCCTGGGTGGATATGGCAAAATACAGTCACAAGCATACCTTAACATCGGGATGAAAATACAAGTCAAAGAAAAGTTTTTAAAACTGCGCCTTGGCGTAATACCGATATTGCCACACTTACCCCCTGGGTGAGACCACCCGTTTTGCAACAGTGTCGCCTGTGCAACTCTGGCATGGAGGATATTGTCCACGTGATATGTATATGCCCTAGACTGAGGGACCTGAGGCGCTATCTCCTGCTTCCATCTTTTAAGTGACACGCTGTACGGACCTGTAGGCAGGCAGTTATACTATGCTTTACCTCCAGCAACACAACATTTGACTGCCAGGTCGTGAAGTTATTTGACTCATTAAAAAAAAGACTTGACATTGTTTGAAGTTCTTCACTAGCACCCGAGGACATCATTGATCTGTTTACAGTAATGCATTATTCTTTTTAAATCCTAATTACAGTTCAGTTTTTTAATGTCGCCACTGGTATTTTATATTTTTGTAAAGATTTTAATTAATCATGGTCAAATAAAAATAGTACTTACTTACTTACATTCTGAGTCTGATTTGGTGAGAAATTAAAAAACGTTGAAACCTTTTCGTTTACAAACGTTGCTGAACACCAGTTTTGTATAAATGTATTGGGTACCTGTGAATATAGAATATCAAAGCAGGAACAAAGCAATGCATGCCTTCTGCTGTAAACAACTACAGTACACACAGATTTGGATAAATTGGGGAATATAACATTTCTTGTGCTTATAGCGAATAGAAATGTAGTTCTCAACGATCAATGAAATCGCCATTACAGCAAATGGTTAGACAATTATTTACAAAATTGTATTGAAGTGACCTTCCCTAGTTGACACAATGCACCTGGATTACTGTTGGGTCAAATAAATATTGCCGGTCGTGCAGGTCATGTAACTTGGCTTTGTTCTGGGTTATAGGATGTGTAGAATATCCTCTTGTAAAATTGCTTGAATATCAATGACATTCATGACATGAACCCGACCTTTGAGTTATTAGACTGAGGTTAAAGTATCATGATTGGTAGTATGTTAGAAAGTTATTTGAAATGTGCAGAAAAATACTTTCAGTGGTGCCCTTTTGAGAGAGTTTAGGTGGTACTCAATGCTAATGTAATAGGCTTGGAATAGAGTTTTCTATTTGATTATTGCAAACGCTTTTGTCTATTTGATGTTTGCATATGCTTTCATTACAGTCTTTGATTCATACATTAATGGGCAAAATGTATTTTGGTAGATAATTAGAGGTCGTCAGGCGCCATGTCCAATCCCGCACAATTATTATAAATCGTTTTCAATTTTAGCATCAACATTTGTAGGTCAGGCATTAGCCAATAACTTTTGTTTTTAATAATGATATATACTGCATAGCATAACATATTCTTTGTATGATATACACTACATAATATAACCTACACTATGTACTATATTCCATACAGACTTGCATACATAAGCTTTCGGTTTACACTGTTCTTCCATTGGTCTTTTGTAGTATCATTCACATTTTGCCTCCGCCCACCACAGCATACAGTATGGGACATAGAGACAGCCCATTTCTGCCATTGGTTTACGTGACCGTGAGTGATAGAATTCTGACCTTTCAAAGTGCAGATCTCCCCAATAAATAATCCGCTTCAGTGACAGAGACTACTTGTCCGACGCAGGCTTTTACATTAAAAACATATTTTTACTTTTAGATAATGCGTGCTTTACTTAGGTGAGATCCTGGCAGCATTTCCGACACTGCTATCATGCTGTTTGTCACACGTGTTTTCGTACAAAAAACACTCACAAGCGAAATAATCATTGGCACAGCCAAAAGTTCAGCAGCCAACACCAGTCCACCTTGACATTGCCACGCTAGTTAATAGTTACTCTGTAAAATTATAAACTATGAATTAATGATGTTTCATGCTGATGCAGATGCTGGCTGTTTTACACTGGGCTATATTAGGATGCAATCATAAAAAAGCAATAAATAGTTTGACATTGTGCTGTCAGATCCCACGCCTCTGACAAGCTGAGGAAGGCTTGAAAGTTTGCTGAGAAATCCCCCGCAGGGTATAACACATTCTGACCAAAGTAAGATAAATCTGAATAAGTGAATTTGCTGGTCTCGTGCGCCTCCCAGAAGCATTGAGTGTTTTAGTAATTACATTTTTATTTAGATCAGTTCTCAAGACTTATTAAGGGCTGTGGACGTTGAAAGCAGGAATACTGACTACGGAGTGCACTCTTTGATTAAAGTCAGGATTGATGGGAACACATTAAGCACTAGCAAATGGATATCAGTGTCGAAGTCAAGCAAAACATACATATTTAAACCTTACCTCATTTCCCCCAGTATCTGAGAAACCCAAAGATCTGAGTGCAAAGGTCAGTGTCTCCTCTCCTTGTTTGTCATCTTGAATAGAGAACTGGTGGATTTAGAGGGTATAATGCTTGTGCATGTCCTGTGATTATGTGCAACAAAGGTATTATCTTGCACTCTTCCCTCCATCCATAGTAAGGGCCTCATTTGAATGTCGGTTGGAGTTTAAACCAGCTGGTCAATCCAACTGGCTTCTAAAGGGCTCTACGAGCCCGTCAGGCAGTTGGAAACCAGTCATAATCCCTTACGGACGGTGTTTCTGCCATCAAAATTATAATGTTGGCTTCCAACAGGTTTTCCATGTCGGCTTTGCGACATGTAAAGCCTGTTGGAAAGTGACTTTGGGGGCCCTAGCAGGGCCCCCTTCACTCCACGGCATACAGTTGTGGGCCAGGGGGCACCATAACAGTCCCCTCTAAATCTGTGCACCGTGTGGCAAGCACAGTGTAGCTGCCACACAGTGCAGGGATTTAAAGGAACTCCCTTTTCTCTATGGGTTTCTGACAGCTGCACCAGCTCCCATACGGAAATGGGAGTTTGCGTCCGCACCATGTGAGGTTGCATCGCAATTGCGGTTTTGGACCACACACCCGAGGTCAGTCGGTTTCGAAACCACAGAGAAGTCAGTCGGAGGCAACTCCAACAGACATCATAAACAGGCTCTAAGTGTGATGAGTGAGTGAGCCCCACTGTCTAAGTAGGAATCATTCTTTTCAGGGGTAGCTACTCCAGTTTCAGATCTTCTTTTTATCCACTATCCCAGTGTTGTGTTTACCTTGGAAGGTGACATTGTAAAACCAGCTGTTCCTGCTCCCTCACCTTTACTGATACATTTACTCCAGAGCCTAGAGGTTTATAGCACAACATGTGTATTTGTAAAGTGCAATTTCACCCCAAAGGTATCTTGGTGCTGAATAACAGAGGTTCATTGTTACCCAACTCAATGGTACTCATTTTATTGACCTCAGAAGGATAAAAGGCTGAGTGGATCCGCTGGGATTTGAACCTGTGACCATGAGATCAAACACAGTCCCCTACAGTGGCCACATTAGTCCACTGAGCCACCAGACCCAGCTCATCCCAACCTTTGTTTCTTGCCTCAGGGAGAGGAAGAATCAGATCTCTTTCAAGGGTGTCCCCGTTACCCTCAGCATCTTCTTCTAGGTGCCCAGGAGAATGTTCGTTTCACCGTCCCCAACACTGCCGGCCAGTCTGGAGGTGACAAGTGAGTTCCTTCCTAATGTCTTGTAAGGTTGATTCAGTCCCATGGAAGTTCTCCATCCTGATGTTTGGGAGTGCTGTATGATGCTCCTCTCAACAAAGAACTGAAGGTGACTTCTGCCCTCCTTTTCTTGCAAAAGTTTCAAGGGGATCAATGTGGAGGAAATAAACTAGAAGAATGTGAATGAGGAGCTTTTCGGTGATACTTTCAAGAGTCTGATGTTTGGAGCTCTTTTAGGTTGCCTGCGCCGAGTTGTCTAAGAATTAAACTGGAGTGAACTGGGCAAAGCACTTTTCATGGAACTGGTCCCTATTTTAGTAGGCATGGCTACTTAGGGTAGACTGTTGCTGAATAGAACATACTGCTGAGGTCTGTCAGCTGATATTCAGCTCAGATTCTTAATAATCAGTCTGTTGTGAGTCAAAATCGTGAACATTTACGCCGATCAGACCCTATTAATATCCCCTCAATGCAAAGCAGCAAAAAGGGGCTTTGGGTCTGTAGAAAGTGCACCTGCTTGTCACTAAACACCTTTTGCACTGGAAAGTAAATCACTGTGACCTCGTCGGCCACCATATGACGGGCACAAAGCAGGAGTGAATCTGGCCTTGAATCACAAATGCCTCTCCTCATGGTAACTCAGGGCCATATGTAGGTAATTTGCGTTTTGCAATTCTCAAATTGCGATTTTTTGGGAATCGCAGTTAAAATGTAAAATAAAATGTAAATTGATACTTGTATAGCGCACTACTCACCCGCAAGGGTCTCAAGGCGCCTAGTACGAATACCGCTGTGGAACATATCCTGGCTTTCCCTGTGGGGTGTCCACTCCTGGGCACCCCCAAGGTGGAGGCCAGGCATCCTTAGCGTTGTGGGGGCCGTTGTGGAGATTAAGAAAACTATTGCCCAGAGTTGCAGAGTGGGACTCCATGATTGGAATAGGCACAGAGGCGAGAATTATCAAGTCCATGGAATTTTGAGCCCAAGACCCGCCGAGACGGGGAATTGAACCCTGGTCCCGGGCCAGACCTCTGCAACAGGGTCCGCCGCTCTAACCATTGAGCCACACTTAGAGAATCACAAAACTAAATGTAGGTAGGTTTAGCAATTTTTTTTTGCGAATCCCAATTATTCCTTATTTGCGAATCGCAAATTGAGATTCACAAATAAGGAATACCTTCTCATTCATTCCCATGGGCTATGAGGCTCATAGGAATGAATTGGAAGACATTCTCAATTTGCAATTCTTAATTAGAGACTCGCAAATTGAGAATGCAATTTCAGGGTTGCAAGGGTGTCAATAGGACACCCTGTTGCACCCCTGAAATTAACATGTGTGCACATGTGGCCCCACATACATGCCCTAAGGGCATGTATGTGACCTACATGGCACTTTGCAAAAATGCCAAAAAGTGAATTTTTCAAAGAAATCGCAATTTACCACCAACCTGAAGTTGGTGGTATTTTGCGATTCCTTAAGCCACAATTCACACAACTTGGGTGCTTCCTACATTGCATTTAAGAAATCGCAATTTGAAATTCCTTATTTTGTAGTGTGCTACTTAGGGCCGGATGTATCAAAATATCGTTTAGCGATTTCTAAATAGCGATTTTTTGCGAATCGCTATTTAGAAATCGCAAAACGGTATGTATGTACAAAATCGCTATTTTTTAGAGATTCCTTATCATTCTTTATTTGCGAATTCGCAATTTGCGAAATCGCAAATAAAGAATGATTTCCAATGCATTCGTATGGGCCTGGAGGCCCATAGGAATGATGGTGCAATAATTCTCAAATTGGGAATTCGCAATTTTTCTAATCGCAATTTGAGAATTATTACAAGGGTGCAGGGGTGTCTCAAAGACACCCTGCTGCACCCCTTAAATCTACATGTGTGTGCATGTGGCACACATACCTGCCCTATGGGCAGGTATGTGTGTCACATACCACCCTCACAAATGCCAAATAGGGCATTATTAAGAGAAATCGCAAATTACCACCAACTACAAGTTGGTGGTACATTGCGATTCATTAACACAAATTCGCACTTCAAAAATGTATCATACATATCATTTAAGGAATCGCAAAATTTGCGATTCCTTAAATGCTATGGCAAAATAAGGAATAGCAAATTATTGTGATTCCATAAATTGCGATTGTTTGGTACATTGGAAAGAATGCAAAAAGGCCGTTTGCGAATCGCAAAGGCCAAAATTCTGCGAATTTCGGCCCTTGCGATTCAAAAACGGCTTGATACATATGGCCCTTAGTGCACTGGCCTAATTGCGATTGCGCAGCATTTGCGAACGCCATTGGGCTTCCTACATATGGCCCTCAGGGTCACTCCCTGCACACCGAAGAACAAAAGCCTCGAAAATTGGTCTTTTACTCAAATATAGTGGAGAGGCTGTAGGGGACTAAGGGGGCAAGTGATACAGCTTATTTATTAAAACATAGAGCGCGTCGGTCAATTGTTAGGGTATGAATGCATTGCTCTCTCGCTCACGGCCCCCCACAATTACATGATCGCCGAAAAGCGCTTCGACGCCTCGTTAGGTGTACTAGGCGCTTGCAACCACAATTGATTTTTTATCATGAAGAAAACGGTGTTTGAGGAGTTCTGTAATAGAGAATGACATTCTATTCATAGGCCGCAGCTACTTGTTTTTGTTTATTTTATATAACAAAAAAGCAGCGGCCCTATTTGCATTAAAAAACTTCCTACTCAAGAAAGAACTTTGTCGAACATGCAGGTGGATGTTATACATGCACTACATGCTTTAATAGAAATCTAATGGAAATTATAGAATGCGAGACTGGCTTCTGTGGATGAACTCGCAGTAGCCGGAGGAAATGTAAAACTGGTGTTGGCTCGCGGCATTAATTTCACACCTGCTGATGTTCCATTAGTAACTTAAAATGAGAGACCTTAATCGCTCTGGAGACGGTGATCGGTCGACAGATTTATATTGCTACAGACCCGGGCAGCCTATTGTACCAAAAAAACTGATGCATTTAATAAATACTTAAATTTGAAACCTTATACCAATATCTTATTTCAATCTACAACACAGCCCTCTTATCATGTTTTAGAAAACACTATTGCAACCACGGAGGTTGATTTTATTCAGTTTAATTTATTCGTTTGAAGGCAGGGCATCTGGGATCTTTTCTTTATCGCCGCATGGCTAAGAACGTGTGGCGCGCGCACACGCACACAAGATATGGATACCAGAGGGCAATGAATTTGTTGATTTTCATGATCAGGCACGCTAAACTGTAACATCTAAAATTGACAGGTAGCAACTAAACGAGAGTATCCTATGAGGAATGATCTATAACGATAAAAATTTAAAAAAAGATAATTATCAGAATAACCACTTCAACGAACAGTAATGAACCTGGATAGTTTCTACCACGTGAAAACAAAAGTTTAAACACCCAAAGCTGAGCATTGCGAGTGGTTTAAAAAGCATATCCCGATGGATGCATAACTTGTGGAGTGGTAACAACTCTGAAGTTTTTTACCAACTTGTCTGCAAACACACAAAAATAGCTTCCTGATAAAAGAAGGGAAAATTTGAACTTCAGAGAGCGTCTTGGCTTGAGGCAGCTCCAAGATGACACACGTGTGGTCATCAGAGAGGCTAATAAAGGAGGAAACATTGTGGTAAAGAATGGTGGTGATTATGAACAAGAAGTTTATGCACAATTAAATGATGTAAATTGCTATGAGAAATTACGGTCTAATCCAATATTTGAATTAACAAGTAAAATGAACAGGACACTGAAAAAATGGCATGATACCTGTCTATTAGACAAAGATGAATACTTATATCTACGGGTAGACAGGCCCAGATATCCCTGCCTCTACACCCTTCCAAAAATTTCCACCGGAGAGGCCCATTGTGTCATGTATAGGTGGACCCACAGAAAAGTTATCGGAATTTATTGATATCTTTTTCAACCCTTGGCATCTAAACTGCCTTCTTTCATCAAAGACACAACACATATATTGAATCTATTAAGTGATATGAGTTGGGGACCCGGGATGGAATTGGTGACACTGGATGTTATAGCACTTTATGCTAGTATTAAAAATGACATGGGTATAAAGGCACTAAGGCATATCCTGGGAGCCAGGCATGTCAGCCTCTGGGAACACATGGCGATGTTAATCTCTGTCACTGAACTATTCCTAAACGATCATTTCTTTTTCTTCAAAGAAGACTGGTACAGAAAGACTCAGGGGCGAGCCACCTCAGCCCCAGGCTTTTTTGACAAATTAAATTACCCCCGTATGGCCATGCTTCCATTTATTGTATTTCATTGTGGGCTTGGCTGCGGAGCCGAACGTGGGTGTGACGTGGGTGTGACTAGCAGCTTAGCCTGAAACTGGGCTGCCTGTGCAAGTCAGATTTGTCAGTATTTTTTCTGTGGCCAATCTGACATGCACAGCTGCGACTTCCACATGGAAGGCTACCCTGGAGATGTCAGCAAAGACACAGCCCCTTTGGTCTTCAATGGAGAGTTGTGCTTGCATGCCCCAGCCAATCCTAACACTACTATTTTGCTGCTTAGTATTATAGGCAGTATAAGAGCAGTGCTTAAATTGCCTGGGCAGCACTGGCTTATTTTTCCTGGCTAGGTTACATCTAAACAAGCAGGCAGAGTGAGGCAGGAGGATTAACCTTGTGACTCGGAGTGCTTCCATTGTAAAGGTAAGTCTCTTTAAAATATTCAAATATACCACTTTAGAAGTCAGCAGCCGCCACTGGTAGTGGGCCTGTAGCACTTATGGTGACACCCACTTAAGTGGCCCTTTTAAACATTTTTCATCTCTGCCTTTGCAGACTGTGTGTAAACTGCCAATTAGACTTGGCAAAATAAACCTTTTGCAAAGCCCCAATCTTTATTTTTAATACATGTAACTCACCTCTAGGGTGGGCCCTAAATATCCCATAGGGCATAGTGTATTGTATTTAAAATGTTGGACATGTACATTAAGTTTACCTATCCTCGTAGTGAAAAACCCACAAATTCGTTTTTCACTATTGTGTGGCCTTCTTCTCATATAGGATGACATTGGGCTACCTTATTACGTTTAATAAGTGCTAATCTTTCTTTGGGGGTAGGTAGGTCGAACTATCATGTTTGAAGTCTGAAAAATTGTATTTAAAAACAGTCTTAAATGTTAAAGATGGAATTTTAGTCACAATTCTGAAAATGCCACTTTTAGAAAGTTGGCATATTTTGTCCTAACCATTTGATGCCTGGAGCCTGTTTCCTGGGTAATCTGACAAGGCATAATTGTTAGTTTGCTTTTGCCTATTCCTCCTAGACAAACACACAATAGAGGGTTTGGATGTTGGCAGGATGGGCAGTCCTGACTTGACTACAGGTGGAGAAATATCATCTTTCACACTTGCACTTCAAAGACTCTCCCTCTGCTCACAAAGAACTTCACACTAGACTACTGTGCCTGCAGACAGACTGGGACTAGGGCAGGGAGGCAGGGCATTTCAAACAGCTCTATAAGCTACCTGAATGACTTGAAAGACTAGTTAGCTGACATCCTGTTCTGAGCTTCAGGGACACAACAACCTCCAGAGGCCTCTGCAACTGAACAACTGACCTGTTGCACTGGACCTGCCTGGACCTGCAACTGGACCTACCAGAGCCCTGATAGCCTTTGCTGGAACGTAATAAGATCCCCAAAAGGTGCCACCCAGATCCTGGACCTTTGGTGTGGCATCAGTTTAGCTCCTCCTAGAAGAAAAAGAGAAATCCTGAAATGTGGGTGCTAGGCGACCACAAATGGGTCCATTTGCACCAAGATCTTCCATCCCACGCAGACAGCCAATGCAAAGCTATTGTGAACCCAAGTCTTTGCGCTACAGTGACTAACAGCGGTGACTGGCATCACAAGATCTGCACTCTGTGCTACAGAGTTGACAGCCGCCAGTGACCGCCTGTAACCTCCAATGCGAAACTCAAGCGACGACCCTCCCGGACACCCCAAAGGATTTTAATGGTACTCCGACGAGTGTCCATGATGCCCGGCCTGCTCATGCTACAGCGATGCCTTCCCTGGTCTCGCGGCCTCTTCCACAACAAACTGGACTCTTTGCTCTGGACTTTAAAAGGTAACTTTTTCAGCTGTATCAACCTGGTCCCTGTATCCAACCCATACTCCATCGTGATTGACCTGAACTTGTGACTTTCGATCGGGCTCGCACAACCAGATAATTATAAATGTCATTTTGTGCTTTTAGGAAATATACTTACTTGAAATCTTTGTAGCTGCATAGCTTCGGTCCTACTGATTAGAATTTTGTCATTTTGGTGTCAAATAATTTATTACATTTCACTATATTTTTCTATATTGGTATGGGAATTGTCTTGTGTTTGTGTTCTCACTTTATTCCTGTTTGTGTGCTGCATAACTATTTTACACATTGCCTCTAAGTTAAGCCTGACTGCTTTTGTGACAAGCTACCAGATAATCACAGGTTAATTTAGTCGCGTGTTGTGGAACACCTTGATAAGGACAGTAGCTGTTGCTCGAGGAGGGTTCACCTCAAACCCCCTTAAGAAACCACCCAATTTCTAACATGCATTGTTTGACAAGAATATTTGCTCGTTTTGAGGTGTGGACTTTTGTTGCTGTGGTGATGAGTTGTCCTGTTTTTCCTTGCTTTTTAGATTTTGTGCTGCATTACTTGAATGTGATTTTGTTATGGTTTGGTTTGAGGTAGCAGTTAGGAGGACTACATAGATTTTTGCAAAGCTCAGTAGACCCTCTTGCTATGTGAACAGTAGAAATGATCCTCTTCAAACTGTGTTGAACTGCCACCAGCTAAGTAGTCTCCATGCACATCTAAAAGCAAAGATCCCTTTCTGCTCAGAGTATTGAACACTATGGCCTTGATTACAAGTGCCATCAATGTTGTTGATCATGTGTCGGTGCAGGGATCATAATTACAAATCGAGCAAAGTTTATGTCAACCTGTAATTTAATGGCTGCATAAAGCACACAAGCACACACACCACAGTTAAAGTTCAGAAGATCAAACATGTCAAAACGTACCAGGAGAAAAGTCCAGTTAATACAGGAAAAGGTGAATTTTGGTGTATTAACACCAAAATCTGCATGTTACATTCCATTTTTGGGCAAAATTCACAATACGTCCAATTAACTGCACACAATAAATTCTGGATTTTATTAAATGTGATAACCATTGCATCGCATACCTATGCACTTAAGAGTAAGGCCTTTGGCTCTACCTGTAGACACTCACAGCCTAACATGTTGCTGGTTTGCACTCACACCTGTAACATGAATGGTATCTGAAAGCAGAGACTGCCAGGTGAATAACCAACAGCGGGATATTAACAGGAAATGATAACAAAATGAAGGGTTGTACAGCTCTGTCATTTGTGTTACACCATCCTTTCACCCTCCCCAAGTTTGGAAAAAAGCTGATTAGGCCGGCCTGACTATGTAGGACGTAATTTATTTTATAATAACAGCAGGATTTTACCAGTAAGAAAGGATTTTCATTGTGTATTGATTGTCACAGGAACTCCTGGCAACTACGGCGCACCCACCAGAACATGCCCTGGTACTATCCCAATAACTCTGTGCCTTTTTTAGAACAAAGCAGGTGAACGGGGAAAGTAAACATGAAAAAAGTGTTGTGACAGGACTGGGACAATGGGAAAGACGAGCAACACATCATGAGAGGTGATGCCGATTATGAGCAAATCTTAGGGGCATTTTAGCAACAACTTGCGAAAATAATCGCAAACCACGCTTAGCGTGATTTTATTTATCCCCTCCTATTGCTGGATTTTATCAAAGAGATAACGCAGTATTACCAACGTTTATCTCCACGGAGATAATAAATCCAGCGATAGCGGCGAATCCCATGTTGAATGCGAGATTTCCAGTGATAAAAATCCTATCGCTTAGGAAAATCTCGGTAATAGGCAGGTGGGGACTTAGCCATAGAATGCACCTCCCATTGACTATAATGGCTAAGTCACGTCTTTACCAGGTGTAAAATCCTGGTGCTAATCGGGGTTAGCACGCGTTTTTATATCGCGTTGTGGGTATTGCTAATAGGCGATAGCTGTGTTAGCGACTGCTTTCAGTCGCTACCAGTTTGGATACAACCACTTTGCATGTCATTAGCGATAAATATCGCTGACATGCAAAGCGGGCCCCACACTGGTCGCTATCGCCTGGAAACTGTTGTTAACTGCTGTTAGCGACAGCTTGGTAATTGGGCAATAAAAAATAGCTGCTTTATCAGCCAAAAGTGCCACTAAAGCGGCGATAACGACCTTGCTAATATGCTTCCGAGTTCCCCCTAAAAATACGGTAGTAAATCTAAGTGACCGAGCCTTAAAAAATAAAGATATTGCAGTCCTTAGATGCCCCAACACCTACAGAGGACATCTTTAAAATTAAGATGGAAACAGCAATTAATTTTATTTTTAGAAAAATCAGACTAGGAGTATTTTTTCAAAATAAACTTCATATTGAGCAAGAGGTTCATACAGGGCTACAACCAAAATCTACTTTTAAACCCCCTCCTCAGCAATGACAGTCTAGGTTTTGGCTTTTGAACAAGCCGTCAATAAGAGAGGTTGGTAATTTGGCAGGCAACACCCATAAGGGGTTTAACAATTTGAGCAAAGCAGAAAGAAGAGCATGGAAAATGCTGAGAGCAGATGATTCCATTGTAATAAAACTGTCAGACAATGGGGGAGCAATGGTGATTCTCCCAAAAAGATGTATCAGGAAGAGTGCATGAAATTGCTTAATCACACACAACATTACAAGAGACTCTCTAGAGACCTCTCAAGTGAAGTCCAGGAAGAGGTAGCTTTCAAAGTCAATGAGGGCTTAGAGAACGGATGGATAACAAAACCCGAGGCAGATTTTTAATCCAAAAACAACCTCAAGTCCCCTACTTTTACACGATTCCAAAAGTGCATAAATAAAAATGTCTACCTTTTTGGAGATTGATAGTCTCGGGAATTGGTTATATTTTAAATCCCCTCTCACAGTTCTGTAAGTTGTTTCTGAGGACGTTGGTCGAGAAAATGGCAACCTACTTACAAGATACCAAAGATGTACTTTATTTGATAAAGGATTTTCTCTTTGATACATCTAAGGAACTCCTCATATGTCTCGACGTGGTGTCCTTATACACAAATATCTAGCAGGAGGCCCCTCTAGAAGTAGTGGAAGGAAACCTCAATATTATTCACAGAACCCATGAAGTGTGTCAGAGCTTCAGGAGAAAAAGCCAGCTCCACAGACTAGAGGCGGGGTGCCTTGGCATAGCCCTAATACAATCTTGGCTTTTGCTGTTCCTGCTCCCAATGTGAACAGCAAATCTGGGCTCTAGCCAGAGGAAAAGAGATGGCCTTGGAGTGCTTCGGGCTGTAAGCACCCATATGCAGCTCCACCTATTTAGAAGCTATGTTGACACTGGTTAAGCACCTACAAGGATCTAAATGACTCAGTGCGAAAACAGAACTGGCGAGTGGAAAGGGGATTTGAAGTGGTCGGGTAATGCCTGCGAAGCTCATTACATTTTCACAAAGTGCCCCAATTGTGTAAGGAAGTATTTTTACTGAAAAGGCTCTAGTGGCTCCCCAGATATGGTGAGGCTAAGAAAGGTATCCGGTGACCGGGTCTCTAGAGTGGCGAACAAGCATATAGTACCTCATTGGGGAATAGAGCAGTGGTGACTTGGTCTGGGCCCCTGACAGGGATGCAAGTGGCTCAGCAAAGAAAGAGATGTAAAGTTGATGAGAGTGTACCACTTAAACCTTTGGTGTTCTGACTCCACGAAATTCCCCAACCAAAGACAAACTCGGGCAGGTAGTGTCCCCTTTCGGTGGAACCAGCGGAGCCCCCAAATCTCATTGGGCCACTGTGAATGTCCTGTAATTGATACTTTTTACTCATTGCATTCATAATTTTTAAAGGTGAAACTGGCAGCAAAGTACTACACATGATGACCACCAATATAGCAGGTAAAAGACCTCAATCAAAGAAATGCTCACCACGAAAGGCGCCACTATTGGTGACAAAACACATACTATGTACAGAGGATCTCCACTGTAGAAGCTGTCACCAGGTATGCCAAAAGAATGTGTCAGGAAATTTCTGCTAGAAATTAAAAGGGAGGTGGCAACAATCAGGTCTGACTTGAAAGAACTCCTCAAAGAAGTGCAAAAGATGTGCAAGAATTGGGCAGAAAAGTCAGTCACTTAAAGACCACAATTGATAATCCAGCAAGTGGGGATCCATCTTGTGACACTGGAAAAAAAATGAAGAAATTCATCTAAAACAAGAAGACATGGAAAATAGGTCAAGGCAGAAAAATGTGAGAATCAGAGGCCTTCCCAGGAGTGGCAGGAATGAGCAATCTTAAAGATGCCCCACTGGACCCCATTGCCTGGATAATTTTCTACAACAAAAAGGAAGAAATGAAGGAAAAGACTTGAGATTGCAACTCAACTGAGAATGATGGTAACAAATTCTTCCTTTTCCATGATTTAGTGGCTAGCACTCCTCGGAGACAGAGGGCATTCAAGCCTATAATGGAATACCTCCAGGCCGAAAAAATACAAAATACCACACCAAAGTATACAGAAAGTGGTCAAGACTGATTTGCATATGGCGTGATCTACACTGTAGTTGCATGGTGTGCAAAATAGCGATGGACAGGGATGCTGCCTGAGTGATTACTAGTAGCTGAGAATAATTCAGGCACTCCATCTATCACTTTTTTGTGAACACAGTTAACAAGGCAGGCAAAGTTTTGGCCACACAGCTGAAAGCAACAACCAAACCCACAACAATACAGGGAATCAAGACCAACAGTGACTAATTATCTCAAACTGATGAGGGTATAAGCGGTGCCTTTTGGGAACTTTACACCTCCCTTCACAGACAGGAAACATGCACTGGGCTCAGCCATGAGCTTGAAACCTTTAATACATTTCAAGGAATTTTTAACAGAATCTGACATTGCCACTTTGCTCTGATACCTCATCACATTTGTTACTTTTGAATGCAACTTCACTGGCGGAATGAAAGAAAAAGATATTCCTTGGATTCAATGTAAGAATTCTCTTAGTCACTTTCCCACTTTTCCCTTTAGACATTATTTTTATTTAAAAAATGCCACAAATAGAGAAATGACCTAACAGTGTAGAGGTATTTATATCTAACAAAAACCAAATTTAGGTCAGTGTCTTTCATCAGACTTCTCAATATTGGAGACAATGTATTAACATCTCAGCTTGAATAACTATAACTTCTATACAATATGGATCCCCAGCACCAGCCTTCAGACCACAAAGGTAAAAGGGGATGAGGGTAAAGTGGAAATAGGTTCTCTCCCCTCACTGCCATGAGCTGGAACACCTTCTCCACCTCAGGTCTGCCTCATTGCTGACCCAATTCAGGAAGGATGTCAAGGCCTGGCTCTTCGATTGAACACCTGCACCCAGATGGATCGCAGCCCCCCCTCAGCACCTAGAGACGCTTACGGGTGAGTAGCCGTGCTTTATAACACCCTGATTGATTGAAGAGTAGGCTCTATACCATATAGAAACAGAACAACAGTACTGCCTACTAAATGAAAGAGACCCTCTGTAACCCCAGCCCATAGTAGGAGCAGAGTGAAAGGATCTTTCTGCAGAGGGGCCTTGCAAGACAATCTAGATGTATGGGCAGAATATTTGCCTCCCGCAAAATGGTATGGGTAGCACTCTCATATATATGTGATATTTCAGTTTATAAATGACAGAAAGTTTAACTGGGTACCACACCATTGCGTCTATGCCCAGCTGGATACATTCCTTATGGATGGACTGAAATTCTTTTCTTTTCAAATGAGTCTCTCAACTTGGTTCAGAAAAGATGAGGTCCATGCTGTGTCCAAAAAGCACTTTTGTAATATGAAACACTTTTAGGCCCCAATTTACTAACACTTTACCTTGGGTGATGCAAATCAGTGTAAAGTGTAGGATTGGGATTTACTTTCCAATGCAAAACTTTTTTGTGTGCTGGAAAGTAGCCCTAAAATTAAACTAGTGATATGCACTTCTTTGCAGTACTTGTTATCAAGGGGGCATAACATGAGTGGTACATGAGCAGTTCAATGCAATCACAGATGGGTTTTGCTGCAAAGCCATATATACTGAAAAAGGTAGACATGCCTTTACACCAAACATATTTGCTCCTTAATGCAGCCATAAACGTGGAGAAACGTTTTCTTTTCAACAAACTTCTCCAATTTTGCATGTGTGCTGCTGGAAATTTCTGCCAACCCTATGCCAGACAACACACTGTATCAGTGATGACCAGGAATAAACACATGAACAGAAAAGTTGGATAACTGTCTATTCAAAGTGCAGAAATTAAAAGCTCAGAGCACATAGAGATCAAATGACAACTACCAAACAGTCAAGTACAGACCACTCCTTGTGTGTAAAACAAATAATAATGTAACACTCTACATTCAACATTAAATAAACATGCATTGGTAACAGAAACTACTAATAACATAAAACAAGTAGGCGTAGAATACCAAACATCCTCCCCTTAAATAAGTAACAAAACAAAATGTTATCAATATATTTCACAGTCCTTCAAATGTTAGGAATGGAAAACAGGGACTTAAAATATGCTCTCCGACAAATGAATCACACAACCCCCCACAGTTGTGAACCAAGCTACCCTTTGCCTCACACAAGTACCCCACACCACTCTCCTGAGATTGGCAAGACAGTGTCTGACTGTCTCTGTCACTCAACCCACACTCTTCTGGGTGGTCTCCACAGATACACACCAGGACTTCTACCATGGGGGAACCCCTCTCCCTGCACCTCTCATCTAGAGTCATTAGAGGTTCCCTACCACCACTAGGAATATGATTCCCTGTGTCAGTTCCCCAATCTACTTCACAGACACTGCACACCATTGGAGCTGTCTCATAAACCCGAGCCCCCTGGTGTATGTCAACCCCTTCCCTCAAGTCCGGCCCCACATCTCTGGGTGTTTGTACTTCCCCCTCAGCACTAGACAACACAATCTTTCTGCCACAATCTGAGCTGGACTCCACCTCCAACTCAGCAAAGTTCACTTCCTGAGCTAAACGCTTTTCTATTTCAGTGGAGACCCTTGCGGCCTTAAGCCTCTTGAGTTCCCAGTCTAATTCCCTGTCCTCCCGCTCAATAGCAAGGAACCACTTACTTTTCTATCCTCCACTGTCAGAGAAGTCTTCCTCCTCAGAATCGCCTGTTAGTGCTGCTTCCCAAATTCTGACCTTATAGGAATACAGGTGGGCCTCAAGATCCCTCCATGTGGGCCCTCTCTCCACAGGCAGCTCCCTCTCTTTGCAAAAAGCTTTTATCTCCTCCATTATGTAGATATACAAATGGGAAAAGTTGACTTCTATTTTGCCAAGACTGCAACACTAACCAGAGACTCAGTATCAAAAATACTTCTAGAGGACACCAATACACAGAACAAACAGTAAGTGGCTGTGTAGTGGTCTGCACTAGTCCAGTGATGTACACCAATCACTGTGGGTCAAGTACAAATACAAGTTCAAATCCCACCGCTGACCAGCAATGTTAGAACTGGGGGTCTCTAGTTGGCAGAGGTAGGTACCTTTGACCAAATAGGGACCATTGCTTTTAGTCAGGGTAAGGGGGATACACACTTTAGATAACCCCTACGCACCCCTTGGTAGCTTGGCACAAGCAGACAGGCTTATTCCAAAGGTAATGTGTAAAGTATTTGTACCAACACTCACAATAACACAGTGAAAACACCACAAATGGACACCACACCAGTTTGGAAAAATAAAATATCTTTATCTAAACTAAATAAGACCAAAACGACAAAAATTCAACATACAGATAGAATGTCTGTAAAAAGGTTGATGCAAAAATAAACTTGTAGATGGTAAATGCAACACTTTTCTCTCAAAGTACCTTAGATGTGTAACGCAGAACAAACAAAAGGGTACAGAGAAGGCGATGTGTCAACTCTTCCGGTGCTCTGGTTGCAATGCAACAAGATGGTGCCTCGATAGGTTGCTATGATCCGGTGCAATGCAATAAAATGGTGTCTTTGGTGCGATGCGTCATCGTGGATGCGATGCGTGCATGCCCAAGGGCGGTGTGGCGAAATTGGTAGTTTCTTGTGCCACGACAGTCTGGTGATACGCTTCTCTGGTGATGTGAAGGCGAACAGTGCAGGCAGCGACACGCTTCCTTGGTGATGCGATGGCAGCTTCTCCCTCGTTGCGTTGGCTTCCAGCTCCCAGCAGCAATGGTCGCACACACAGTTACATGCACCTCAGGGCAGGTCAGAACTTCCAGCAAGGAAGTCAGGGAAGCTTGGGGTGAAGTCCTTTTGTGCCTGGTACTTCAGAAACAGGAAGCCGGCTCTTCTCAGGCCCTTGGAGACTTGTCATCAGATGGACACAGCACAAAGCAAACTCCTTCTTCAAGCAGGGGACACAGCGCGCAGGAAGGTCCCTTGATCCTCTCCTCAGCAGAAACAGCAAACTGCAGGCCAGCCCCAGACACACAGCAAGGGAAGTACTTATCCTTCAGCTCTTCAACTTTTCTTCTTGATCCCGAAGTAGTCTTGGAAACTTTTATATCCCTGTGTTTCCACAACAGGAGGCCAGCTCTCCTCGGGCCCTTGAAGACTTTCTTTTCAGGACACAGCACACAGCAAAGTCCTTGTCAAGCAGGGGGACACAGCACACAGCAACGTACCTTGTCCTTCCTTTGGCAGAAATAGCAACTGCAGCCCAACCCCAGACACACAGCAAGGGCAGTACTTTTCCTTCAGCTCTTTAGCTTTTCTCCTCAGCAAAGGTTCCTCCTTGATTCCAAAGTAGTGTAAAATTCAACTCTCATATCTATATACCAAAAGTCTTTGTTATCTATGTGTGAGGGGTCCTGGACCCAGTCCAAACCAGTTCTGGGTGCCCTCTGCCAGAGCACAACGTCTTCCTTTGTCGGTGTGGGCCAGGGTCATCAGACACACCACAGGAGGTGGAGCCATCATTGTGAAAGGAAGGCACAGCCATATTCAGGCCCATGTGCTACTCCTCCCGCCACTCCAAATGCAGATAGGTCTATTCAGCCTAGTGCTGACTCACCCAGACTCCTGGAGCCACCACAAACCCTGCCACTGTCAAACCAGACAGTCAATCCACAAACAGGCAGAAGAACACAGAAAGGTTGAACAAGAAAATAGCAACTTTCTAAAAGTGTTATTTTCAAACACAGAATTTAAAAACCATCCATCCTAAAAGATGTGTTATTAAGTTCTGAGTTCAGGGATACCAGACTCCAATTTTCTATCTCACTCCCATGGGAAGATATGCAGGTAAACATGTTACACAGCATTCCCTATTCTCTCCTACGGGCAAAATAGCCTTTTAATAGTGAAAAACAAAATTGGCAGTATTTCACTATCAGGACATTTTACATACACTAGTACATGTCCTACTTTTCAAATACACTGCACCCTGCCCAGATGGGGTCCTTGGGCCTACCATAGGGGTGTCCTAGGTGTAAGGAAAGGGAAGGGTAAGGCATGGCAAGTGGGTACACTAGCCAGGTCGACATGGCAGTTAGCAAACTGTGTGCAGGCACTGCGGTGGCAGGCCTGAGACATCTCTTTGGGGTTACTCATGTGGGTGGGACAACAAGTGCTGCAAGCCCGCTAGTAGCATTTGAGTTACAAGCCCTGGCACACTTAGTGCACTTTATTAGGGACCTACTGGTAAGACAAATATTCCAATCATGGATAACCAATCACCATAACAATTTACACAAAGAGCATACATACTTTACCACTGATCAGCATTGGTAAAGTGCCCAGAGTCCTATAGCCAACAACCACAAGTCAGGAAAAAAAGACAGAAGAACCAAAAAGTTTGGGGTTAACCCTGCAAAAAGGGCCATTTCCAACATTATTTCTCCAGTAGTACTATGTGACATATCATTTTTTTCAGATAATGTAAGTTTCAAATTATTGGCTAAAGAAGCAGCTGGCTGTATTCCTTCCTTGATAGTTCTGTTTGCCATTTGCACTAACCTATTGGATTGTGGATTGAACAACCCAAATGTAAAATGTTTCATAATACATGGGCACCATTTTCTGAAATTAATTGAACTAGCGGTACCTCAATTCTTATTTTTTTTTTTAAACTGCATTGTTGAATCTGTATTGGCACTACCTATACATTGATGGTGTATCCATTTGGAATAGTAGTCTACTGTAACAATCATGTATTGTTTACCAGCAGACATGGTTAACAATAGTCCTGCAAAATCCACAACCACTTTTTTCCATGGCCTATTGGGAAAGGTGTGGTGTCATCCTCAAATTCCATTTTCTATTAGAATGTAAACACTCACTACACATGCTCACAAACATATGTATCTGACTGTCCATGTTAGTTAATAATTTTTTTATTTTTAATTCTTAGTGGCGGTACATCTCAAATACCATGAATGTGCACATGATTTAAATAATTAAATAAACTTGTTAAAGAAATTAATTCATCACAGCTCAACAAGATTTCTGAAGCCAAGCTCAATTCCCCTGAAACCTATGAAAAGCACGGTAAATTACCATAAATATGCTCAATATTTGCCCCACCAACACTCATATACTTACGTACTATAAAATGTCATCATTCTCCATATTTACCCTCCCGTTCTACTTTGTCAGAATAAGTGTGTGTAATTGCAAAAAATCAATGGATGTTATATAGCAATCACAATCCTCACCATCATTTTTAGAAATTGATTGGTAACCTTGAAAGGAAATCTGCATGAACTTTCACTCTTCTTGTAATATGTTCAACACTGAAGTCATACTCTCGTATTACATCTAAAAAGACGTGCAGATCACAACCAGGCTCATGTTCACGGATCAGAAATATTGATGGTTTATGATTAAGGCTCCCGGTTTTCTGTTTAAACGGATTTTTACATATAAATACAGACAGAAAACCTTTTGTTTTTTGTCTGTATTTATATATAGAAACGGGAAAATACTTACAAAACAGATGCTCCAGCCGCCTCTGTGCTCCTCTATAAAATCTGAGTCAGAGGTGCACAGGGGCTGCCAGAGGAAATTGTAAACTGCTGCCCTCACACTGCCGCTCCAAAGAGGGGTGAACAAGTGGAGCTGGGAGCGCTGTGCCAAAAGAGGCCCTCCAAGACCCCTCACAGCGGGGGTCAGGCAAGGTGTAAATTGTTGGAGCAGTGCAAGCAGCTGATGTCCATTAAGAGGTGTGAAAACACTCCAGGACATCGGCTGAAGCCCCAGCAACCTTTTGTTTTTGTTGTTGTAGGGGAGGGAGAAAGGAGGGTTATGTGCCAGGGCACAGTCGGGGACAGACATGCCTCTAACAATGAATAGCTCGCACGGGAGGGGGTCAAAGGGAGTGCATTAAGAACACCATGTATTTTAAAATATAGTAGATTGTTGAAGGTGGAGCGACGGTCCCATGAAACGGAGGATGGGTCCTACGAAGGGAGTGAGGCACCCCTGGCAGGGACCAAATGAACCCAAGATTGCGCTTCCCAAGACGGATTGAGTGAGTCAGATATGCCTTGCAACACCAGCGATTTTCAAGCGAGGTGAGCCCAACACTCAGGGTGAGCAAGAGTGGGGCATGTGATGGCGACGAAATCCAGCAGATATAATAGAAAGGTGGTTCCATTCCAGGATTTCCGGGCCATGATTAGTGCATATTACTCTTGTCTCCATAGGCCCTAGGCGCTAGAGAGGTTTCCCTTCTCTGGGTAGTTATAGGGAGGGCCTCCCCTCTCCCGTCAGCCACCGGACAGGTGAGCATGCGTTCCCTCAGTAGGACCATAGGGGTAGAACGATCTGGGTGGGTGGGCGCAATGCCTCATCAGGGCAGGAAGAAACTTGCCTTCAATCTCCAATGAAGGCAGGGAAGCTGCCAATGTGAATAATGCATTTAGCATAGGTTCCAATGTTTAAAAAAACTGCTATAACAGCCTAGTGCAAATTTGCATGTCAATTTAAATAAATGTGGTAAAATATAAGTTCCAGCCTCTTTTTTTTCTTGCGACAAAAATAAATATGGATAAATACAGACGGAAATGTTGGAAAAATAAATACCATAAAACCGGGAGCCCTATTTATGATCAGTTTTCAAAATAAAACGATTACCTCATAATATGCTTTGAATTTTTCCACTGCTCGAGCTACTGCTTACCTTTAGATTTTGCTGTCATTTCTTTCAGCATCGCTTTATGTCTTACACACAAACACTATTGTTTGCTCCACCCCATCCAAACTTCAATACAACACCGATGTCATTAGCATCGACAGCAACTCCATATTAATGACCCAGTATAAAAGGTTTCAATGCAGATGCATTTACAATTCGTCTTTTAGCTATTGTGGACACTTTTTCCTGTTCATGCACATTTATTTTAGTAATCTTTATAGTGTGTCTGTTTAAGTAGAATAACCAATTATAAAGCTTGCAAAATAATCACATAAACCAAGAAATGATTATACCTGGTCTTTGTCCAACAGTTTCAGGGCCTATAACACTGCATTCAATAAATCATTTTTGAGAATATTCCAGATTGTGTGAGCAAGTGACCTAAATACTCTTCTTTTTGTGTCAAGAAATAGCACTTGTCATTAGCTACAGTTAATTGTCCGTGTCTAGGAAATGGCAATATATTACGCAAGCTAGTGTTGAGTGTAGTAATTTCCTCAGCATACACTAAATACATCATCTTTTAAACAGGACACCATTCACATCCATGAATATTTGATTCATTTATTTCTGAAACACACTTGCAGCCAATGCTAAACCGAATGGCATCCTTGAGTATTTGTATGCTGAAAAAAGGAGTTAGGACAGTTGTCTAATTTTGTTAGTCTTTAGTCAATGACACCTGAATGTATGCATGTATGGTTTGGAATTACAAGATAAAAGTCATTTAACATATCCGATAATTATTGAATGTGCAAAATACCTCAAGGCGCGTTAGATTTCAGGTGGCCAAACCTGCTGAAATTTAACAGGGGAAAAGCAGACAGTAATAACCATATCATGCAGATATTGGTGCAGTTAACACCAAAATGTGTCTGTTGTTCCCCACAAACTCGTAATAGGTGCTATTTATCACCCACTATACATAAAGTAGCCCATGAAATCATTATTTATCTGATGCTCTAGATGCCACCCACAATCATAATCAGGGCCTTAGCGATTCCCAACACAGCTAATTTTTCTTTTAATTGATGCAGAGTATAACATTCAAACACATTATTTTTATTCAAGAAGCATAAATATGCACACAGTCTCACTTCCCCACCTTTTTTTTCTTGTGTGATAACAATGGCAAAAGTCCACTTTGCATTATCAACAGCTTTGATAATGCCTTGTTCATACAATTTATCAAGTTTCAACTTCAAGTCACCCCTCACACTCAATAGAACATTCCTGACTATATGTGCCATGCCACAGTTATAGCGTGTCATAATCATTTTTCATCTAAGTCTGTTTAGTATTTTTTTATTTTATCAATCGTCTCTGAAATAAACAGCATTTACATTTTTCAATGTAGTAAAACAAAAAGGTTTCCCTTTGGTATTGTTTAACTTAAAGCCAATCACGCCACACCAGTGCACTCATATCAAACACATCTTTTTGAACCAACAACAAAATATAAAGCACTTACAAGGAAAAGTTATATTCAAAATATATCACACATTTTTATTTTTCATTTAAAATCATTGCCCCCAAAGTGCAAGTACATTAAAATAGATCGCATGAGAAAATTTAATTAAAAAACACAATGTATGTTCACAAAAGCTAGCAGCAGAAAACCAGGCAATTGACTTTGTCTTGCTGATGTTAATTCAGAATAACTCGGTACAACAGAGGGCATGAGTTTTTCATTCCATGTCACCACAATACTGTTGACCTTTCCAAATTTAACAGCAAATAGAGCGTCAGGACAGATTAAATATATTTCTCCTTATTACTGGTTTCACCTATTTCAAGATAAAACAAAACATTCTTTTACCTTAAAAAAAATTCAAAATTCTAAGACAATTTAAAAAGAGTTTATGGAGTTTGTAGTGCTACTACAATCTAGTCCGAACAAGGCTCAAATGTACATTCACTATGTATACCGTAAATCCTATGTGATCAGAGCTACAAACATTGTTAACACATAATTAGAGACAGCTTCCTGCCCCCACAAATGTTACTCAGCGTGCAATTGCTTATTGCCCCTCCTAGTTCTCAATTATTGTTTGTAAGTGCTTCACCTTTGGTCCAGTTACAGACAACACAATCATTCCTCCTCACAAACCAATTTAATTCATACTCTATGTATATTCTGACTCACCTGTGCGATCGCACATGTGTGAGAATCCTCCTCGGTTTTGTTAAAAGGAGTATTGCAATGTCACAGTTAAAAAATCTGTGGAGTATAGTAGAATTACTATTATTAATCCAAGTATGATAACATTGGGCAATCATTACAATTACAGATTTATTTCCTATGGATTTTATACAGTAGGAATTTACCTTTTATAAGCCCCATGTATGTTCTTTAAAAATGGTTCCCTTTATTAGTCAATGATATAACCTTAGGGCCCACCCTGTCAATCAAAGCATCAATTAACAAAGACATAATGATAAGGCTCACTAATTTTGACATCACCTAAATCAGCTGCACAATATAGATCCTTTTGTTATTACCTTATTCATTGGTACATGGTAATAATCTGTTTACCACTCGATGGACTATTGCTTTCCCAATGTTCTCGATCGGTTCACCTATTTGAAAAGAAAATAACCTATTTTGTTTTAATTTGTACGCCCTCTTTTTAAAACCTAATGGTCATTGAAATATCATAGATATGGCAAACAATATCTCACCTTTTTAAAGACACCGGGACCTACATATGATGTTAGTTCTTGGAGACGGGGTATGTTGTGGTCGTGGCTGTATCCGTCGTAATTGATACAAAGAAAAATCAATCAAAAAGAGATAGTTACTCTCTGTTTGGGACTAGTATTAAGCAGATATGTATGGTATAAAACATCCCTAACATTCCCTTACTCTTCAGTCGATGATCCGGACCTCCCGGGGTATTTATAGCTCACTGCGTTTTCCCAATTGAACTTTAAATGTCCGTCAATCTCCATTATATAGACCGTTCTGGATATTTACACTCCTTCGCTAACATTTTTAATTGGGTTCAGTTAATATATCGGGGTCTGTCTATGTTGGCTGCAATAACTAAAGCTCGCTGCCCTCACCTTAATAACATACTAATATGCCACATTCATGCCCAATGTGTTGCCGCTCACCTTTTTAATCCAACGACCTAGTTTCCCCGTAGTCGACTTGCTGCGTACTGTGTATCGCCACTCGATAATGGAGAGAACGCACCAGGCCGGGATGGCTCTTTTTAACTACATCATTATCCGACGACCTCGGCATCAACACGCCTCCTCCTGCTGATGCATGGCTTTCACCAATACTTTATTGCTCCCTCTCAGCAAACAAAACACTGCTTGAAGCTCGTATTTTACATTTAAATTCTAATCGCGGAATACCTACCATCTTCCGCCCTGATCTCAATAATCTGTTTTTTGTGTGAAGTGACGTAATAATATAAAGAAATTACCACTCACAATTACAACACACCTTCAACTTCATAAATGATAATAATGTTAAGCCCTTACTCTTGTAATTGGCTCATAAATAATCAAAATCATTTTAAGGCGAATCACCTATTTTATGCACCTGAGTCTTTAAATATGCTAATGTGTCCATATAATGATACACATGGTCTGCCACGTAGGCTGTACTACCTGTAGGCTGTCTCCTATTACACAGGTTTTTTACCTTGTAAATACTTAATGGAAACAATCCCACAGGATCAAGCCTAACCTATAATGCTTAATACACATTTCTCTAAGTCACCAAGTAAGGGTTAAGTACTATATTCTACCAATCCAACAACATATATTAACATGCTCATTTAAGTGACCTGTACTTATATCAAGGATTATATGGATATTACTGAGGCACAATTCTCATCCAATCTTCCTTGGTGTTTACCCCTTATTGACCGTATCCAAGGTTGAGATGTACCACTGCTCTCTGTTCTTTCTTTTTATTTCCACATTGCCGCCCCTTCTGGGGCACTCAATTTTTTCAATAACAAACAAAGAAAATTCATTTTGTTTATGATTTAGTCTCACAAAATGATCGACCAGTGGGGCATTCATTTTTCTGGTCTTTAATGCTGACCTGTGTTCAAGGAGTCTCAACCTTAGTTATCTTCTTGTCTCCCAGACATTGCAAGTCCACAGGGGCATAGTAACAGATATATTAAGTTGCTGCTCCTACAGTTATTCAGACTCTTGACTGTCATGATATAGTCATTGTGGGTCAAGGATTTAAATGTTTCAAAACATCAGAAAAAACATCTAGCATTTTTTCTACTAGAAAAACAGATGTGTTGGTACCTAGATAAAGGGTGAGCCTTAATATACCCAGATGTATCCAATCCAGTATGTCTATTCCTTTCTTTGTGAAAGTCACATAAATCTTGGTAAATATTGAGCAATCTTTAAATATTAAATACGCTTTAAAAAACCTGTGGTTTGTATGCTGTGTACTACATATGTCACAATATTAATATCCAACTTCCTGAGAATAATATTCTCCCAATGTTGTTTGGATCAAGGATTTAGTAACAAGACAATTCTCGCATATGGAGCACTTACCACATTTATGGTTTCCTACTACTTTGTTGCCTGTGATAGTGCTCTGATTTTCATGGAATTCCTCCCGATAGGTATGGACTAGATTTTCCTGCATGTTATCATTGCGTCTGAAGGCAAAAATGGGTTTGGGAATTTTGATCTCATTGCCCTCATTCAAAATATTCCAATTGGAATTGATAACATTCTTCAGTCTGTTACTAACATTTGAGAACTGGCTCACAAATACTCATTTTCAGTCAGTTATAGTTTTCTGTGTCTTGAAATTGGGGTCTGGGTTCAACATACTGTCCCGGTTACAAAAACGGGCCCATTTGAAGGATTGTTTGATAAGTTTCTTAGGATAACTCCTATCTTTCAATTTGTTGCTTCAACATTCTGCGTGTTTATAGTAATTCTCAATATTTGTACAATTCCTCCTCAATCGGAGGAACTGTCCAAACGGTACATTGTCACGCTGTGACCGAGGGTGACAACTCCTGCAGTGTAGGAGGGTGTATTTGTCAGTGGACTTAGTGAAAAGTTCCCCTTCCAAGGATCCCTCCATATCCATTATCGTAATGTCCAAAAAATGAACCGCACAGATGTCATATGAAACTATAAATCTAAGGTAACATCCGCAAGGTTCAGCCATTCATGGAACTCATCTAGGGTACTGGCGTCTTCTTTCTCAAATGAAGAAAATGTCATCAATGAAGCGGCGCCACATCTTGATGTTTTCATGGAAGGGCGCCGCCTCATTGAAGACATGTCTCTCCTCAAATGTGGCCACATATAGGCATGCCAGGCTAGGAGCACAGGTTGCTCCCATGCTCGTGCCCTTGCCCGGAGAAACAATTCATCTTTGAATAAAAATATATTGTTTTTATGTACTAATGTGATAAATTGTACTATGAATTCTTTACTGGCCCCTCTCAGGTCCTGACTTTAGATTCAACAACCTTTTCAAAGATTTCCACATTTTTACACACCTTTATGATAGCCGGTGTGATTGTGGATTTATCCCGGAGGCCTAAAATATTCACTGTTGGGGTATATTCCTTATCCTCAAAGAATTTCTTTAATCTTATTTTACAAAAAAACGCTTTGAGGTCCTTTTCTAGATTAAATTTGTTCACATTTGCAGTGGGTGCAAATGTGAACCCTTCTTCTAGGACTCCCAATTCTACTTCACTAAGGGTATATGCTGAGAGGTTGATAATACGAAATTTATTTGTCTCGGATCTCGCTACCTCCAATATCTCTGGTTCCTCATCTTGAGGTATTTCTGAGGTTGATTGCTCTGATACTCTCCTCTCTGCGCTGGTTGATAGTCCTGCGGTTGGTTCCTCAGATACTGCCCCCAGCTTTGAGTGGGTATCCGATCTATTCTTGCGTCCCTCCTTGGGCGATGCTCTAAAAAAGATGGTCCCCCATTGTATGTTCCAGATGGAGTAGGCCCACTATTCTCACTGTTTAAAGGACCCTCCTTCTCACTTCTGGAACCAGAGGTATCGGAAAAGGTGACCCCTTTCCTACCCCCTCTTCGATAAATCGGTCTCTCCTCAAAATTTCTATCATATCTAGGTTGTTGAAAGTACTCTTTATTGGTGTAGGGATACCCCATTTCTAAGCTAAATGTATTATTATCCTTTTTCAACTTGATTGTTTTCTTGTTTATGAGGTAATCTTTATACCCATCCACTTCCTGGTTCAATTCATCTAGTTGTTTTTTTGCCTCATCAAATTCTGACATTTCTCTTGGAGCATTTTCTAACTCTCTATTTCTTGGTTTTCTAAAATGACCATTTCTTGTGCTGTCTCAATTATAAGCAGGATCCAGTCCCTGCTGCACCTGTTTGCGATGTGGGTCCATAGTTCTATGAATTTCTGATTATCAATAAATAGGCCAGGTTCATTACAGACCTGAAGACCTATTTGGATCACCCCTAATTTTGCATATTCAACAAGACACTCTGCGTGTAACTCTGTTTGCACTAATTTTTTCTTAAGATTAAGAACATTCCCCCATTTATCATTATTACCAGTAATCACCATGATTTTATTCGCACTGTTAGACGAGGCACCAATGACCCTATTGAAATTGATCCTCCGTGAATCTGAAGGTTTTGAATTGGTCTATGATACTTTAGAATATAATTATGTCACTGAGAAGTGATCACAACAGAATTAAATGCTCTCCAGCCGCAAGGCTGTGCTTAAATTATCCTCAAATAAGGAGAGGGGCTCTTAGAACCAAAGGAAATAGAGCACCCAAATACTATGTAGTAAAATAACAAGGTTTCCCTTTGGTATTGTTTAACTTAAAGGCCAATCATGCCACACCAGTGCACTCATATCAAACACACTTTTTGAGCCAACAACAAAATATAAAGCACTTACAAGGAAAAGTTATAATCAAAATATATCACAAGTTTTTATTTATAATTTAAAATAAATCGCATGAGAAAATTTAATTAAAAAACACAATGCATGTTCACAAAAGCTAGCAGGAGAAAACCAGACAAATAACTTTGTTTTGCTGATGTTAATTCAGAATAAATCGGTACAACATAGGGCATGAGTTTTTCATTCCCTTTCATCACAATACTGTTGACCCTTCCAAATTTAACAGCAAATAGAGCGTCAACACGTTTCAGTGGTGTCAAATCGATAAAACCACCTTCATCAGGACAGATTAAATATATTTCTCCTATTACTGGTGTCACCTATTTCAAGATAAAACAAAACATTATTTTACCTTCAAAAAATAATTTAAAATTCTAAGGCAATTTACAAAGAGTTCATGGAGTTTGTAGTGCTACTACAATCTATTCTGAACAAGGCTCAAATGTACATTCACTATGTATACCTTAAATCGTATGTGATCAGAGCTACAAACATTATTAACACATAATTAGAGACAGCTTCCTGCCCCCAAAAATGTTACTCTGCATGCGATTGCTTATTGCCCCTCCCAGTTCTCAATTATTCTTTGTAAGTGCTTCACTTTTGGTCCATTTACAGACTACACAATCATTCCTCCTCACAAACCAATTGAATTCAAACTTTATGTATATTCTGACTCACCTGTGCGATCGCATATGTGTGAGAATCCTCCTCGGTTTTTTTAAAAGGAGTATTTCAATGTCACAGTTAAAAAATCTGTGGAGTATAGTAGAATTACTATTATGAATCCAAGTATGATAACAAAGGACAATCCTTAAAATTACAGATATAATCCCTATGGATTTTATACAGTAGGAATTTACGTTTTATAAGCCCTGTGTTTGTTCTTTAAAAGTGGTTCCCTTGATCAGTCAATGATATAACTTTAGTGCCAACCCTGTCAATCAATACTGGGGTGAATGTATGACATTGTTCTGCATTCTGTCCATCAACTGTTATGTTTGCAAATGTCACCCCGAGTGGGATGGGTATGCTCAAACGTGAGTCCCACGCTCTCCACACCACTGGAGTCAAGCTATCCTGGCTGAAGACGGCTGCTAGCCAGAAACCGGTCCTAGGATGCTTGATTCTGCTCCAGGAAAGACATGGCTTGGCAGTTCGGGCTGGACAGTTCCCATGAGGCACAGGGTCAAGGCTGATTTGCATATGGCCATGTCTTAACTGGGGTGGCGTGGAGTGCAAAAAAACGATGGATTTAGGCCCAGATCTCTGTACTGGGGTGAATGTATGACATTGTTCTGCATTCTGTCCATCAACTGTTATTTTTGCAATTGTCACCCCGAGTGGGATGGGTATGCTCAGACGTGAGTCCCATGCTCTCCACACCACTGGAGTCAAGCTATCCTGGCTGAAGACGGCTGATAGCCAGAGACCGGTCCTAGGATGCTTGATTCCGGTCCAATAACGACATGGCTTGGCAGTTCGGGTTGGACTGTTCCCATGAAGCACAGGGTCAAGGCTGATTTGCATATGGCCATGTCTGAACTGGGGTGGTGTGGAGTGCAAAAAAATTATGGATTTTGTCCCAGATCTCTGTACTGGGATGAATGTATGACATTGTTCTGCATTCTGTCCATCAACTGTTGTTTTTGCGCCTGCACTGTGAAAACACAGGCCGTCTTTAAAGCAGCCGCTCCATTTTCACATGAATGCGCTACCCTGGGGGCAATGCACGTTTGCGGCTTCCTTGGGGGCAGTGCATTCTATGTAATACATGGTGCGCTTTGACAGCTGGAAAACGTTTGAGACTAGGACTACTAATTCAGCTCTAACTTAAATGTTGCCTATAGTAATTGGGGAATAACCACTGCCATTAGTGAGAGAGAAGTGGGACTCAGGAACCTGCCTAGGGAACACTAAAGCCCAACATTAGGGGATTGTGTATATTGTTTGTGCATGCTGTGTTTTACTTTGTGGTCATATATAAATACCCTTTTTTCAAGAAAGCATTTCATTTGATTGAACCAATATTTACTCTCGTTGTTTTGTATTCACATTGTATCTGTATGTGTATTTTGGGTTTTGAGCCTATAATCACCCCCCTGCATCTATCTCCACCCAAGAAGCCTTGAACTGCTCGACCCACACTACTACTGAGAGTCAAGCTCTGCAGCGGCACTTGACCTAGTTTCTCAGGACCCACTGTAAGTCGGGCTCTTGAATCAGGAGTAAATGGCCTCATTTCCTTCGGTTTGGGCCATGTAGCCCCTGCTTGCTCAATGGCCCTAAGAAAGGAGTTATGATACAGGAGAAGATAAACAGATGTATGTCTTAGTACATAGCGCAATTATATTTTCTCGCCCTTTCTTGCAACAAAGCACAACAACTTTAGTTGCTGTGCTGTGCTTACTGTGAAATTAGTCAATCTGAACCATAGTTTTTAACTTAGCTCTTTAACCATACAAAGCAGGCACCTGCTGCCCCCTTGTCTGGTTTCATTCCAAGCTTCCATGAAGAGATTGAAGAGACCATCAAGAGGGAGGGAGTGGACAGAATTGCATGCAGATAGATCCAGTGTTGGGACTTGCAGAATCCATGCCCCGCCCAAAAAGGGCCACATTTACAGCTCTCAGTTGAAATCTGGAACCTCCTACCTCACTCTTTCTTGCTAGGCCTTACTTCTCCTGTGCCAGCCCTAAATGCAGACTGTGACAAGGATTTCCGAGGTTCAGAGTAATGAAGGTTTCCAAGTAAGTAATTGAGTCATTAGTTGACCATCACCCCCAACCATGTCAGCATACGGAAATGTTGGCACTATGACATATCAAATTATTTATCCAATGAACATTAGAAATCATTCCTTAACTAGAAAAAATGCAGATAATTCTGTCCTTTCATCAAAAAATAAATTTTACATAAAGGACTGCTGAGAGAAGCCACTTCAGTTGTGGAGTTCACATCTAATATAGATTCTGGACTCGGGAGTGTAAACATATGAGATGCATTGAGAAAAAACTTAGCATTTGCATCCTGAGAGCTGAAGACCTTGCAGCATCAAACTCTGTTTTTATCAGCCATGTCTCTTTGACTCATTCATAGGATGCAATTGGTATTTCACAAACAGCTTTTCCCTGTGGGAGCAGATATGAAATGAACTTTGAAAGTCTGTCCTGATACAGCTTGATATCTTTTCTTCTCTTTTATCACATTGCTAGCATAAACGCCCCCATTAAGAGCACGTTTGAAATGTTTTATTTAATCTGCAGGATGCTGAAGCCTTCTTTGTTGTAGCTCAGCTCAAATTGTTTTCAATGTATTCACATTTCCACCCTCAAGAAAATTCTTGCCATTTTTAATATACATATATTTATAGTCGTTTGATAAACAATATTAAATAATGTGTGCCCGTTGTAACCTTAGTGTATTTCTTCAAATCTGTAAAGCTAATAGCTGTGAAAATCCACAATCATAATGCACCCTTTACTGTCTCCAGTTCTCAGCTGATAGCCTCACATACAATAGAAATGTCACATAGATATGAAATAATTGATGCAATCATCGATCAAGTCAAGTACTGTGAAATTTCAATTCCAATGTGATCAAGAGGGTAATGTTACCCTATTTAAAGTTAGGGTAATGCATATATTTGTATGATGCCAACTCAGGCCTGATTACTATCTAGAGGGATTTACGTACAGTGATACTAGGTGTGTGAAACTAACAATTGGGCAGGCACGGTTCCCACCTTTTTCCAGACAAGAAGTGTGTCCATCAGGCTGAATAAATATCAGCCGGACAGACACTCTTCTTGTTCAGGTCAGGCAGCCAGGAGCAAGACATATGCTAAATGCACAAGCACCTGATTGCCTGAGCTGAACTTTGCCATGCTAAGGATTTCTGAGGATGTGACCTCTTCAGTCTGGCAAAAGTGCCTCGAGGCTCTTCCTTTAGTGATGAGGGTGAGCAACACCGATAGCATCGAACCTGGGCACTTCAGTTTTAAGCCCTGCTGTGCTCAGGGCCAAGTGTCAAACAGAGACACCTCATCACAGATTGGATTTGGGGTCAGCAGCCTCACTGACTGTATCCCACTCTGTGACAATTGAGAGACTGTTCCTAATGTCAGCCAATGAGTGAAGGCAGCCGTCTCAACCCTCCTGGGACCTCCAAGGTATCCCTCCCGTAGAGCTGCAGTGACGATACGTTTAACTTTTTTCTATGTTTGGTGCACGCATGCATGTATGTGTATGTATTTGTGAGGGAGAGTTCTGAATGGGTGTTTGTGCGTGCATGTGTGAAGAGTTGAATGTGAGTAGATGTGTATCTGAGTATCCTCCCGCATCCCTCCCTGCTAAAATTGCTGACCTTACTAAAATTGGGACCGGTATCTATTAACCTAAATCTGGCTATTGAACATGAATCCCCCATAAAATGAGGAATAAACATATGTCCACCTTTATTTGCAGTTCAGATGTTGCATGGTATTTTCTTTTCTGTGCCAACTACCCATCCCATTTACCACCTGTGCTAAGCAGGTTGTGAAGGGGAGTGGATAAGCTGGTCCAGGGCGGTGTGATGGGAGACTGTTGGGGAGAGTGGCAGCTGGCATGAAAGGATGTGAACTGGAAGAGGGGAGCATTGTGTTCTACATTGTGATGTAGGAAGGGGCCAGGCATGGACTGGGAACTGGTGTCAACCTGTACTTGCACCTTATTACTAAAGCGATTTTATCACTCAAATTTTGTGGACATTGAAATCAGGTCTGATTCCCACAGCAGGAAATTCATATGCATGAACACTGGTCAGTTTGTAATTGGGCAGAGTGGAGTCCCACTTAAAGTTATCGCTCCATCCAACACGTAATCAGGATCTAAGAGTGCTAGCAACAATCAAATCTAAAAAGTAATGACTAAACGAGTAAACACATGCCGAAAAGGGCACATCTGCAGTGAAGTCTACAATGGATGTCTTCAGCATTGCATCCATGTCTGATTTTGAGTCCAGAACCCAAAAGATAAAACATAGTGGTCAGCACCTCTTTCTTGGTACAACCCCTTTCAGGTTCCCAGCATGGAGTGCCTTGCGGTAAGCTTCTTCTCAAGGGCTGGTTTCTCAGCAGAAGAAAATCCTTTAATCCCAGTGATCGAGGTCGTAGAATTACACCTTTAAGTGATGGCAATGAACAGGGTATCCCAATGCTCCTCTTGCAGGCAGTACACAGCCTTCTTGCAGGATGCACAGATGAGTCCTTGTTGTGTAGATAAACACCATACACTTGCAAAGTAGAGCCTCAGCTACAGCAGCACATACTGTCAGCTTGTTTGTAGCTCTGTGCCTCCTCCTCCAATGAAAATCCTCTTATGCATCTCCTACATTCCATTCCTGACATTCTGTACAACTTAACCCACAGCTACCTTTTTCTATGCAAGAACAAAGTAATACAAACGATAATATCAAAAGTAATAACAAAAAAATACATCATGCAAAGACAAATTATTGCACAATCTACATATTGCTGTAAATGTAATCACCCAACCATAGAGGTGGTCTCCTGTTCTTCTTTTTGGAATCCATTCTCTTAGTACCTGTGTTTGCACAAGAATTGGTTCCTGGGGAAGATCCCTAAGCCAATTCAGAAGACAGTTCAAAAAATGGTTTAGAGGACAACTCTGGAAAAGAAACAGAAACCACACTCCCCTAGTCCCATAAAGTGTCATCATCAGAGTTACAAACTTCCCGTTCCTGATTACGTTCAGTGTTCCCTTGAGAATAGCTGCATTTTCACTCCCCTCATCCTGTAGCCAACCACAATCGTCTTTACTTCCTTTCTCACCCAAAGCTTTCCAAAGCTCCCTAGATCATTTGGCTACTCTATTTAAATACCTCACTTTACCATTACTCGACCTCACCGCATTATGGAAAACTTCCACCACTTACTCGTTAGGATAATATTGTGATTCACCCTTACAGACTTTACCACAGACTTTATGCTTAGCATCATATTATACCTTATTTTTGTTTTGTTCCTCCAGCATTCTGCTAAAAACATCCTTCACAGACCATTCCGACCTGAATTTATTTCGAGCTAGGATTATTACACCTCATGACAACGAAATGTGCCTTTCCTGAGACATCATTCCTAGTGACACAATAAGACCACACCATTTTACCAAGTTCTGGGATCGAATTTATATTACTACTGATTGCACACTGAATAGTTCCTGTGATCACTGGGTTAAACCTCTCCATATTTCCATTGACACTAGGATTGTTCAATGAGGTTGTTCTATATCTTATACCCAGTCTTTCAAATAATGATTTAGCACTACCATATAGAAATTGCAGACCATTACCACTTAAAAAGTGTACTGGAATAACTTCAGCTAAGAAAATATGGTCAAGAAATTTTAAACTTAATCGGTGTCAGCTTTATACACCACGATCACCACTGGTCAGCGAGTTTGTAGTTAAAACTATCAGCATTCAGATCAAAACTTCAAAATGAGGAAGCAAGGCAATTGTTTTTTGATGCAACAAAAATCACTCTCACATTCCACTGACTGCTCAAATACATTCTTGTTTTTTAGTAGCTGCTTAGTATGGTATGCCTTCTCTGCAAAATTGGGAACATGATTTGCACAAAATTCTGTCATTCTTAAAAAGGAACACACATCGGGCCTGATTCACAAAGGCAAAGTTAGACCAAAAGTCCAGCTTTACTCATAGTAACTTACCCTTGTGAATACCGAAAAGTAATGAAGTTAGACCTTCGGTCTAAGTTCACTACTTTCCAAAAGTCACAAAAGTAAGTTACTATGAGTAAAGTTAGACTTTTGGTCTAAGTTAGACGTTTGGTCTAACTTTACCATTAGGAAAACCGAAAAGTAGTAAAGTTAAACTTTGAATCTAAGTTAGACTTTTGGTCTAACTTTACCTTTGTGAATCGGGCTTTACTTGCTGGAGTTGATGCTCCCTCAATTGCTCTCACCAAGGTGGGGCTAGGTTTAATACTATTCTCATCTATGGTGTGACCTAACTATGAACCACTCTTCTCAAGTATGCACTTTGAGAATTCAATGATTATCCCTTTCTGTTCTAAAATGTTTACCACCGTTTCCAACCTGGCATCATGTTCTAGCTCATCTTTTCCAAATATTAAGTTTTCATCTTGAAAAAAAACATACCCATTTTCTTGCCAAACTGGTTAACCATGAACTGCTAAAATACAGCTGGCTTTGAAGCCAACCCAAATGGCTTGCACCTAAACTGGAAACAACTAAAAGGTTTGAGTTTGAGTTTAAAATTACTTTTAGAGCCCACGTATACCAGCGGTTTCTTGGCGCTATAGCTAACAGGATCCGGGGCTAAAAGGCTAGGAGAGCTAAAGGAGTGTTATTCGAAAGACTTCGTGAATAAGTGGGTCTTGAGGTGTTTACGGAATTGTGAGTAGAGAGTGATGGAATGAAGTTCAAGGGGAAGGGAGTTCCAAAGGGTTGGGGCAAGGGTGGCAAATTTAGAGCCTCCCCACTTCTTTCTCCGGTAGCGTGGGATGGTGAGGAGGGATTGGGAAGACGAGCGGAGTTCCCTGGTGGGAACATATGGAACGATCTCGGAGGAGATGAACGCTGGTGCCAGGCCAAGTCGGGCCAGGAAAGTGATGGAGGCGAGCTTGAATTGAATTCTGGCTCGCACGGGGAGCCAGTGTAGAGATTTCAGAAGAGGGGTAGAGTGGTGAAATTTTGGAAGTTTGAAGGCCAGGCGGGCCGCCTGGTTTTGTATCTGCTGTAGGCGCCGCAAGCTATATGCAGGAATGCCGGCATACAGGGCGTTGCCGTAATCCAGGCGGGACACCACCATGGCCAGGATGATAAGTTTGAGAGCAGAGAAAGTGAAGAAACGAGACACCCTGGGTATAGTGCGCGTTGAAAGGAAAGAAGAAGATACCACAGAGCTAACCTGGGAGTGAAGGGTGAGTTGAGAATTGAGTTTTATGCCTAGGGTTTTGACAGAGGAGGAGGGTGCAGGAGAGGGGCCAAGAGAGGGAGGCCAGAAAAGAAAGGACCAGGGGCTGGATGAACCGCCCGTCAACACCAACTCGGTCTTGTCGGGGTTAAGTTTGAGGTGATTGTGGTTCATCCAGTCCCTGATATGAAGCATGACAGATTGAAAGTTTAGAACAGAAGAGGGGGAAGAGGATAGATTGAAAACAAGCTGGAGGTCATCCGCATAATTAAATACGGCGACCTCCATCTGTTGGAGAGAGAAAATCAGAGGAGCGATGTACAGATTAAACAGAAGGGGGGAGAGGGAAGAACCTTGGGGAACCCCGCACTGAACTTTCCGGACGTCCGCTGTGAAGTCACCCAGGCGAACGGCCTGGGTGCGGTCGCTCAGGAAGGAGGATAACCAGACTAGGGCGGTCCCCCCGATCCCCGCCGCCTTGATACGGGAAAGTAAGATGGTGTGGTCCACCGTATCAAAGGCGGCTGAGAGATCGAGGAGCACAAGGGCCTGGTGCTGATTGGTATCCATACCCTCCCTGAGGTTGTCCAGGACCGAAATGACAACGGACTCCGTAGAGTGTGCAGGGCGGAAGCTGGCTTGGCGAGGGGCAAGGGCTCCATGCTTCTCCACAAAGGAGCTCAGAGCGCAGGTGACATGGCGCTCGAGCACCTTGGCCAAAAATGGCAAGAGGGAGATGGGGCGGAAATTGGCGGGGACAGAAGGGTCTGCCCCGGGTTTTTTCAGAATAGGCACAATAACCGCGGACTTCAAGGGGTTGGGAACTACGCCTTGAGCAAGAGAGCTGTTAAGGAGGTGAAGGGGGGGGTCTGGGCAAGAGACAAAGATATGGCGGAGAATGTGAGCCGGACAGGGGTCGAGCGGAGAACCAGACTTGACCAGAGGCACCAAGGAGGTCAAGCATTCTCTAGTAATGAAGGGGAGGGTGGTGAGTTCACCCTTGGGAGGGGGACATTGGGGGTCAGCAAAGGAGGGAGAGGGGGGAGGGATGTTGGCCTTGATGGTAGCAATTTTATGAATGAAGTAATTATTGAGGGAAAGGCAGAGTTCTTCGGACGGGGCGGGCTTAAGGGTTGTTCTGTCCGAGAACGCCAGGTTGTGGACGATGGTGAATATCTCCTTAGACTGGTTTTCCGCAGCTAGAATTTTGGAGGAGAAATATGATGTTTTGGCCTCCAAGATGTCTTTTTTATACTGGGTAAGGGTGTTGGTATACTCCAGTTTTAAAGTGGGGCAATAGTTTCTCCTCCATGCCCGCTCCGCGCGGCGTACTTTTAGTTTGGTGGCCTTAAGCTCTTCGTTGAACCACCGATTGGCGTCCTTCTCACGTTTGGAGGTGATGCGCTTGAGCGGGGCAACGGAGTCGCGGCCAGAGGAGAGCCACTGGTCTATGGCATCAACCTGGGAGAGGGTGGAAAGGCCCTGTAGGGAGGGGAGGGAGGAGGTGAGAAGGGAGGAAAGATTTTCCAGGTTAACTCGACCCCATGAGCGAACCCCGGTGTTTTTGGGGCGGGGGAGCTTAGCTGGGGGGTGGATAGGAAGGAAAAATGAAATCAGGTGGTGGTCAGACCAAGAGCAAGGTGAAATGGAGAGAGATTCCACAGGGCAGTTCAGGGACCAGATCTGGTCAAGCGTATGACCTTTGATATGGGTGGGGGAGTGAACGTGGGATGTGAAGTTGAGGGATTGAAGGGTTTCGGAGAATTCATTAGAGGACGGACATTCGGCGGGGTCGGAGGGCCAGAAATTAAAGTCGCCAAGGAGCAGAATGGAGGAGTTATTGACTGTAATAGTGGCCAAGACTTCCAAGAAGTCAGGGAGAAACTGTAGGGGGGATTGAGGAGGGCGGTAGGTAAGAAAGCAGGTCAGGGGTGGAAAGGTGGAGGTAGTGCGAAACACCAGAGGTGTAATAAAAGATGGTAAAGCCAGGGATTCCAGGGAAAGACACATTTGGTGAGATGCTGAAGACAAGTCCATTGTGTAACACCATCTGGAATCCTTAAGACCAGTCACCATTTCAATGATTTTCGGAAATTGGAATCTGTCCACAATAATGTTGTTGCTCAAGTGGCTCACATCAACACATAATCTGAATTTGCGGTTGTTGCGCCGTACCGCGACTAATGGAAAAACCCAAATGGATGTTTCAATAGGCTCTATTATTACAGTTGAATATAATTTCTCATACTCTTTTGAAACCTCACCACTAATTATTATAGAGATATTCATTACTTTATGAGCCTTAGGAGTGGAAGTCTCCTTAAGGGTTGTATTAACCTTTCAGCTTGCTTAACATTGAACATGAAACTTTCAGCTTGCCTAACATTAAAATGAAGACTTATGGAAATTTACATTAAAATTAATTTGCAACAGTTTCATTTTGATCAACAACTATATCTTGATCATCCCTATTGGGGTAAAAAAAGCTATACATAGCTCTCTCTGGTGGTCATTTTGTTTGCTAAATATAGTTTACCTTGGGTGGATCTGTTCTTAAATTTAAATGAGAACCTTCTGAACCCCACCATGTCTATTTTTCCTCCATATCCATTTAGATGTATCTGACTAGCAATTGTTCACCTACCTTATTTATGAACAATTCCTTCCACATTTTTTTGTTTATAATGTTATATGGAGAGGCAGAGTTAACATATATTTTCAACCATACACCCCTGATGATCATACAACATTTGGTTTGTTCTTGGAAGTACCATAATTTATGTTTGACACTAGTTTGCTCTGTATACTCATGACCAAATTAATATTCAGCTCATCATTCTCAGATTCTGATATCCACATTTTCTATATTCTCATACACACAATTCACAGATTGGAAAGGGGCGACCACTCGGTCCCCCCGAACGTATGGTTGGGTGCCCCGATCCTCCCGGGAAACCATTTTGGGCGGGGGGCGTGTCTCGGCTGGTTTGCCCGAAGCGGCGTAGCCGGGGCGCGCCTTTTCCCGCCCAGGAGGGGTTGTCCTAGACACCTACACCGATGACCACGCCCAGTAGGCATACCGGAGGAGGGTACACGCCCTCCCGCAGAAGAATAAATTGAGCGGGAATCCGAAGAAGCGTCCTCTTGTTCCTGCGCTCTGAAGGCCGCACCCACACGTTGCTCGTGAGCCCTCGACGGAACAAGCAGCAATTTTGAGAACTTGTAATTCTTGTGTTTCTCTTTCAGTTACTCGAAGGCGAAGAGTCCAGGACCTCGTTGATCGTCTAGGAGCGGATAATCGAAACCATGGCTGGCAAGAAAGCAGGAAAGGGTTCCGAGACGGATAAAGTGCTACGCATGTTGGTGAACCGGATGGCTGGCATGGAGCGGAAACTCGGTCAAGTCCCATCGATCGGTCGAGGTTTGGCAGGGGTCAAACAACAACTGGCTGCACTGAGCAATCCTGGTAACCCTAAGAAGGTAATAGGCCCGGCCTTGCCGGGAATCGTCCCCGAGGGTAGAGGGAAGCGGGTCAAGAGAAGGGCGGTGTCAGGGGAGGTTCCGGTCCCAGAGGTTCCGGTCCCAGAGGTACCCCCGGCCACCCCTGTCACACCGGCAGACAACCCGTTACCAATCCCAGATGCGGGTCAACCGATCCCGGTAGTAATTACCCCCGCTAACGATGAAGATATGCCTCCTGAATTGGCCACCCAATTGGCCGCATGGCTCAATAAAAAGGCAGGGGGTGCCAAGGCGCCCGGAGACACGGCCGAAGAGGCCAAGCTACTAATCCAGCAATTGCGGCAGTCGCGAGATGCCGCAAAGGCGAATCTTCCTCTTGTTCCCCCACAGGTGACACCGGTAGGACCTGCAGTTGGTCTCAAGAAAACGGCGGGAACAACGACCGAACCGGGTAAGCTCGCTTTACCAATGGAGGGGGAGGGCTCATTACCCTCAAGGCGGGAGAGGGTGGCACAGCACATCCCTATGGCCACAAAAGAGTTAATATGGGGAGACAAGTATGTCAATATGTTTTCATTATTAACTGACCATCGCAAGATGGAGTATGCTAAAACCCAGAAAGATTTGTGGCACCCGAGCGTGTGGCGCGCCAAGATGGCGGAATTCAGGGTGGATGAAACGATAACGAATTGGGCAAAGGCCTTTGCAATCTTTACTGCAGTTATGGGGGAGCGTAAACCCGAGGTGTTAACTGAACTGTCTTGCTATCAAACTCGTATTATGGATTTTTATGCAATGTATGAGGGAGAGGAATGGAAAGGTTATGACATGAAATTCCGAAAAGCAAAAGAATATGATGCCTCTCTGACATGGGACTGCCTCGACTCGGTCTCATGGCATAAGCAGCTCCTGCCGGGGGCGGCAGGTACATCCTCGCCGGGCGGGAGTGGGTCTGGGGCCTTCCGCCAAAAGCCCGTGGTGCCCTTTCAAGCAGGCGCCGGTATCGATCACCAGCCGAGAACCGGCGGGAATGGCGGCAAGCGGGTGGTCTGTTGGGGCTTCAATCGAGGCAACTGTAACAGACCGCAAGGAGCATGTAGGTTCAAGCATGTGTGTGCGGGCTGTGGGAATTCCTCACACCCAGAGAGTTCATGTAGATCGAAAAATAACGGTGCGGGAGGAAAGGGAGGGTCCAAGCAAGAGTAATGTAGAACGTTGTGATCAATTGCCTACACCCGTTGATCTCATGGCTATGACTCCTTGGTTAAACAAATACCCTGATCATGTCTCCGCTGGGGTGTTGAGGAAGGGATTCTTGCACGGCTTCCACATCCCGGCGGGTGATTTTCGAGGGAACTCCTTTTGTAAAAACCAGTTATCGGCGCAACATAATCCAAGTGTGGTAGAGAGAAAAATTGCAAAGGAAGTCAGCTTAGGGCGAGTGGCAGGGCCCTTTCATCGCCCACCGGTGGCGGATTTCATCTGTTCCCTGTTAGGGGTTGTCCCGAAGAAAGACCCAGGGGAGTTTAGACTTATTCATAATCTGTCGGCTCCAAGGGGTTCCTCGGTGAACGAGGCCATTGACCCAGAAGTCTGTTCGGTGCGGTACGCATTGTTCGATGGAGCCGTGGCCATGCTGAATCGCCTGGGCCCCGGGGCGCTGATGGCGAAATCAGATATCGAGTCGGAGTTCCGGTTGCTCCCGGTACACCTGCAGGATCAGCGTTTGCTGGGTTTTGCATTCCAAGGGAGTTATTACATGGATAAATGCATGCCTATGGGTTGCTCCATTTCTTGTGCTTATTTCGAAATGTTCCGTTGTTTTTTAGAATGGGCATTTACCGAGGGCACAGGGCATAGGCATGTGATGCATTATCTCGATGACTTCCTGTTGTTGGGAGCGGCCGGCGACACGAAATGTGCGCAGGCGCTGCACGACTTCTGCATCCTCATGAGGGAGTTTGGAGTCCCATTGGCGCCAGGTAAGAGGGTTGGGCCATCTACTTCACTGGAGTTTCTGGGAATTGAGCTCGATTCTGTGGAGGGATGTTTCCGTTTGTCGTTGGAAAAGGTGGCCAAATTTAGGGCTTCCTTGAAGCTATGCCTTGGTAAGGAGAAAGTGACCCTGCACCAGTTACAGCAAGCAGTGGGTCAGCTTAACTTTGCCTTGAGAGTGATACCGATGGCCCGCCCCTTCTCACGCTCTATTGCACAAGCTATGGTTGGTCTCAAAGAAGGACACCACCGTGCGAGACTGTCTGCAGAGGTTCGCCAGGATATGCGCATTTGGTTGGCATTTCTGGCGGACTTCAACGGTCGAGTAGTGTGGAACAAGCCGCCAGCGTCTTCAGATGAACTAGGTCTGTGGACTGACTCGGCGGGGAGCGTGGGATTTGGCGCCATTTTGGTAATCGATGGTCGGCGCAAACATGGCCGGCGTGGTGGCACTCCAGCGGTCTCACAAGTAACATTGGGTTCCTGGAGCTATTCCCCATTTTGGTTGCTCTGATGGCATGGCCAGACGATTTCAGAGACCGCTCAGTGGTGTTTTGGTCTGATAATATGACTGTTGTCGAATGCATTAACCAACAAGCAGCACGCTGCAAGTGGATCTTGAGATTGTTGAAAGAGGTTGTGCTGCTTTGCATGAGACTGAATGTACAGTTCAGGGCGAAACATGTGCCGGGTGTACTGAATCATGCGGCTGATGCACTCTCTCGTTCACATATGCAGGCATTCAGGGGTTATCTACCTACAGCGGACCTAGTGGCGGCACCATTCCCCGAAGCACTTTGGCTAATCGGTGCCCCGGAGTACAAGACCTCGTGGCAGCAAGCTTAGCCCCCAGGACAAGGAAGGCATATGAAGGAGCGTTTCGTTCCTATTGCACATTTTTGGGTCCGGCAGGGGATCAGAGCTGGGGTCAGGAGGAATCCTTCCTGGGGTTCCTGGTAGCACTGCACAGGGAGGGCCGATCAGCGGCAACGGCCAATAGGCATAGGGCGGCCATTTCATTCATGGCGCAGGTGCATGGCATAAAAGACCCAACGGGTTCCTTTTTGGTGAAAAAAGCCCTTCGCGGCTGGCAGCGCCTCGAGGGCCGCAAGCAAGATGAAAGGCGCCCAATTGGCTTACATAGGTTGTCCCTACTCAGAGCGAAACTAGGCGGAACATGCTCCTCCCAATACGAAGCAGTTCTGTTCCGGCCAGCTTTCGCATTAGCTTTCCACGGGGCTATGCGGGTGAGCGAACTGGTCGCTAGAAATAAGAAAGACGTTGAGGGAGGCTTGTGCAGGGATCACGTCCAAATTAGGGGTGATTCGATGGTGGTTACGATAGCCAGGTCCAAGACCGACCAAGGGGCTATGGGAAATAGTGTTGTTGTGCAGCACGCGCGAGGGTCCCCCACGTGCCCGATAATGTGTATAGAGGAATACTTGGCACTGAGGGCGGCTATATGGGGGGGGGTTTGCTGAGGCACAAGGATGGCACCCCACTGACGAGGCTTCAGTTCCAGAGGGTGTTAGCACTGACAATCGCTGCGGCGGGCATGGACCCGTGCAATTTTGGGACCCACTCCTTTAGGATAGGGGCTGCTACTGAGGCTACAGCCAGGGGTCAGAGTGCGGACGAAGTGAAACAATTGGGGCAATGGTCCTCGAATTGCTTCAAAAGGTATGTGCGATTGCACATGTTGTAAAGAACAAGTGACATGCACTCACGCCTTTTGTCTTTTGTTTTAATTACAGTTTCGCAAGCCTGTCACGCGGGGCGGAATTTGCAGTCGACCCTGTACCAGGAGACTAGCGGTCATGGATCACCGTCTAGAGAGAGAGTGGTATGGGTCGTGGGCCACTCATACGTGAGGCGCGCCGGGGACGTATTCAAAGCAGGTGACGCGACTCGCGCAGCTGGGGAATACGGGTACAGAGTGGCCTTCCATGGGAAGGGCGGGCTCTGTTTTGACCAATTCGAGTCATTTGTTGAGGGTCTCTTAGGGCGGCAAAGGTCACCGTCATCTGTAGTCATAGTGCACCTGGGGGGCAATGACTTGGTGGCACTGGGTAGACGAGTGTTGTTTGAACAAGTTTTGTCTGCTGTTAGCTGGTTGGGGAAAAGAATCCCGGGGTGCACGATTGCCTGGTCCCACATGATTCCCAGGAAGGTATGGCGGGGGGGCCTTTCAGTGTCAGCACTGAACCATTCAGTGAAGAGGGTGAACAATAAAATTGGTAGATTGTTTCGCTCTGCGCAGTTGCATAGCATTCCTCATGGGTGTATTCGGGGTGATCACATGTATCTGAATGATGGGGTTCACCTGTCCCGGGAGGGGAATGATTTACTCATAGGAGACTTCATAGCATGGCTAAGGGGTTTGAGGAAGCATGACCTTTAGGAGGAGTTGGGGGGGCCGGATAGTCGGTCAACTATCCGGCCTGTGGCGGTAAGGTCATGATCGGTGAGCAGTAATTTCAAGGTCCCTAGAGGGGGGCGCCACCCAGAATGGATGGGAGCGCCCGGGGGGAGGCGGCACCCACTAAGGATGGGTCGCCTAAGGGGAGACGGCCATAGGCCCCTCCCAGGGGAGGAGGCGGCTATATGCCCCTCCTACTAATTTCCCGGGGGCCGGATATCCGCGACGGCGGATAGAGAGTGTGGGGATGGGGGGGAGTCCACGCTGTCCTTCCTACAGATACCTCACACGGGAACTCGGACGACCTTTAAGATGGCGTCGAGTGGAAAGGGGGCCCCCACCACGACAAGGGAAATTACAGTTGGCAATGAGGGTAGAGTCCTCTGCGCATGCGCCACTCACACCGTGAGGGCGAGAGTTTTGGTAGTAGGGATCTGACACCGGTTAAGACCTTGCCGTTGGCCCTTAATGCTAGGATGTACAATTTTAATTTAGAATGTATGCATTTGCAGGATGTTAGACTCGGCTAGGAAACCTTTGTATTAGAGATCTGTTAAGGTTAGCCAAAGAACATGTCTTCATCGAAATGTAATAAATGTAAAATTGTACATGATTATGAAACTTTTATTTAACGTTTTAAATTTTGTTTCATATTTTAATAAATACGGCCGGGAGGGTGACTCCCTCCCGCCTTCCAAAAGTTCAAGCCTGCGTCCGACTTCCCATCCTTGGGGATTGTGTTGGGAGGAGGTGACGGGCATCCCGGCCATAGCATTCTTCTTCCTGCAAACTTTAGCAAAGTGCCCTATAATGCCACAATTACTACATCTTTGTTTTGTTGCTGGGCTACATTTGCCATACGCTAAATTGTCCTTACTACTAAGGTGGTACCATTTAGCTTGTTCTCCTACTCTTACCTTTTCTTTTGAATTATAAATGGATGACTTCTGATCCAAATTATTGTTTTTATCAAATTATCTACAATTGAATCATTAGCTTCATGCTTGAGAGCCACTTCACACCTGCTTGAAATTTCCACTTTTGGTGCAATTGCTAGAACATCTTCCAAAGGGAAACCACAAATCACCCACAACCTTTCCCAAAACATGGGATTGCTAGCATGCATAACCCATTGGTCCCTGATGAAATCATCATTCAAAGCACCAAACTTGCAATCCCTGGGCAGTTTTCTTTTACCTCTGACACATACTTGCCTTCTTTCCACTGAAAAAATGTATAACAGGTGATCCCAATACACACTTTCAGTGCAAAATAGTTATGAATACCAAGGGGCTCATTATGATGGCAGAGATCCCTGTTACAAAGTATAATTGTAGTCACAAGGTAAATCCAAGTAGAGGTTTATTTATAAGTTACAGATGATAGTTGTAGGTTACAAGCTGATTGATGGTAGGTTCATCTCGCCAACAGTCATTCTTCCAGTCCACCAGGCACACCAACATTCCACACTGTCATCAGGCATTCTAAGGTTTCATACATACACTCAAGCATACTGGCTGAGCAGCTGTAAATGCAAGCACAACAATCCTGCCACCGCCAGCCATGCTGTGGCACGCCCTCCGCCATCTGGCTGGCATTTTCCCCTCGCCACATTACGATGGCGGGGGGAATCGTTCCACAGGCGTGGTGGGCGCAAAGCCCGCCCGCCATGCTTCCACTACAGGCAATCATCAAGATTGCCTGGCAGAGCGGAAAGGAGTATTTAAATGGTGCACTGCCACCATTTACATACTCCTTTCTGCTCTGCCAGACGGGATCTCTGCCATCATAATGATTTCCCAATCATCCCAGGGAGATGCGGATTCACATACCTGACCTTTAATGAAGGAGAAACGGTACCAATAGCATACAAATCACACTTGTACACACAAGCTGAAATGAAGTTCACTTCCACTGAAAAAATTCTGACAGCGGTTCAAACTGCAGTAGCAAAAGAGAGAGCTCTCGCGCAGGGTAAACGCATAATGATCGTTACACCTGTACCTGCCTTAGAGGCAGTCACGAAAGCGAGCATCCCAAATGCTAAAGCTCTACATCCGAGATGGATACAATGGGTTAACTCTCTAGCTGCAACAGACGTTGGTCCTCCCGCATCGTAATGAGACTCCTAGTAACTACTGACTCAGTCATTTGGGTATAAACGTTTAACCTTTGAGGACCAAATAAATGTAATAAAATCTTCTTTATCTGCTCTAGAGACATTCTATTTGTTGCATCCACAGCTTAAATGTAGTTTAAAAAGTGGGCTTTCCATTCCACCCACTTTAATGAAGGCTCAGAACCATATGGCCAAAATGCGAGTACCGTAAATACTAATCAAAAGCCTAGGATGCTAAAGTACTGACCCTGTTTCATATGTAAGATATATAGAGTGGAACTGGATGGCAATGAAGTCACAATTTACGTTTTCACCATGAATCCATACTGTTGTAGCTGCATCTGCCTGTACATTTGCCTCAGGTAGAGGGTTCCACATAACGTTGTGAACTGTGGAGTATGAGCTTGATGAGTATGCTGAAATGAGAACCAAGAATTCTTACAAGATGGTCACCATGCAAAGGTTGTAGCATGTGTACTCACACAATGACGTCGCCACCCAGAATCCATCAGTGAAGTCATTGCCAATGTGAAGGACCTTTGCAGTCACATGCACATGTTGTAATTGCATGCCATGGAATCCAGTATTTCAAAGGTAGGCACTTCGAACAGTAACTCTAACTTTGCGCACTAAAAGCATAACGCTAGACCTCTAGGATGACAATTAAGGGCCTTATTTGTGAAGGCTTGCAACACTTTTACGCCACCACTGCTTCACTTTTTGTGACACAGCAGAGGCAAAAATATTACGCCACATTGCGCCCTATTTACAAAGTGACGCATCTAGGAAGATGTGTCACTTTTGTGAATGTCTAAACAACATTACACCTGCGTCAGGTACAATGTATGCAGGGTGGAAGTTCCCACGTGAAAAAGCTAAGTTGAAGTTGTGCAGTGAAATCTATCCAATTTCACTGCGCCAGTTCTCGGATGCTACAGCGTCAAAACCGTATGCCTGCCTCATAGCAGGTGTAAGGGTGACGCAGTGCAATGGGAATATGCCTACCCCATGCATTGTTAGAGTTGCATCATGCTTGCGACACAACTCCAGCAATGCGTGACTTTTGAGCCAACAAATATGTCAGGATTCTTGACGTATTTGTCATTCCTTGCGACATGGAGCACCATACATTATATACGGCGCATCCATCGTGCAGCAAGGGGGGCGCCGTGAAAACAGACGCATCACTATTTATCACAGCAATGCCACCGTTTTCATAAATAAGGACCTCAGTGCTTATCTACTGTACATCGGAACATAACTGGAACCCAAACAGCAATAAATCCTTGAAGAGAATACCGTTCACAACATAAAAAATTCCCAACACAGCAGGCATGGATAGCTCTTCAGGTTCACGTTCATTGCAACATTGTTGCATAGATTAAAACCACACACTTGCAAGTTAGAATGTTTACTTCACCTGAAGAAAATCAGTTACAACAGCACATTGTCAGCTCGTCCATCTCTTTCTGCCGCCTTCTACCCCAATGAAATCATATTAAGTATCCCCACGGTTTCATTGCTGATATTCTATACAACTTTACTTACAAGAGCCCCCTGCTACAGAGTTACTCACAAGGTGTGAAGTGCTGGTGTGAAATTCATTGTTTTGCTATGGAAACTAACATAGGAAGTCCACTCCTACTTTTTACTTTTACTTTTCCCGCTCATGATTGCCGAATTTACTTGATATCCTGATTGGCCTGGTTCCTGACTACCTTATTACCCTAATTTAGTTGTCCCCGGCCGTTTGGACTTCTATTCCCCATAGCATACAGGGTAAGTACCTTAGTCCTGATAGCCATCTTTTGGGATTTCACGGGCGATTGCATGAAAACTCATGAAAAATTAAGTCTCAAGTAAAATGGCCACAACTTGAATCCCTGTACATCCTCAGGCCACTGTGCCCGCTGCCACTCCCGATCCGGACTTACTAATTAACTTGATTTCCTGATTGGCATGATAACTGACTATCTGATTACCCTGATTTCGCACCTACGTCTTTTATCCATCTTTGGGGAATTCACAGGTGATTGCATGAAAACTCATCTAAAAAGAAGACACAACTAAAATGGCCGCTACATGAAAACTAGTACTGTCTGATTCTCCCAAGCCTAAGGAGAGCCCCCCTCCCTTACTACTGGATATTTTGTATGCATTTTGAATGCATCCATTCACACTTTGTTCCTGTATTATACATCCATCCACACTATGTCCCTGTAGCCTACTCATCCAATTTGTACAGTCTGCCCCGCAATATTCACCCCCCATCGGGGCAGCCATCTTCCATTCTTCTCAGCCACCACTCCCCTCCTACATCCTAGTCAGGTTACCCTGACTCATGTTTTAGCCTGGAGCTCCACAAGGTGGCCTCATAAAGAACTGACACTACCAAGTAGGCTTGCTCTACATAAACAAAGAGCTTCACTGCCTGTAAGAATGTTCTACTGCATTTTCTTCTCTGCATAATCATACAGTTTTTGCTTATTACTCCCTCTTTTCAGAAAAACTGAGCTTTGATTCTGTGCTGAAAACCCCTGACCAATCCAGTTGAACTATCATGCCTCCTCTCAACCATACTCTTGTGACACTGGATTCATCCATCACTAGGCATGACCCTACTCTTGATCCCCGCCAAATCTTTCCAAAAATGTCAAGAAAAACTTTAAACACAAACTTCTAATATGCTACTAAGAAACCTTATTTGTTAATAACTACCTTAACTTAACCTCCATCATAAAAACTAACTTCATCTTGTACTTCAAACGACCCTCTAAATGGAAAAGTATCTTTCTCCACCATCATCCTATCACAAATTCCTGCAAAATCCCTTATGGTTTGAAACTATCCACCACTCCTTGCCCCACTTTTCCTTGCAAAATCGAGATCTCTATTTTCTTCTCCCAGAAATGACATCAACTCCCTCTCCTCAAGGAACCCCTCCAATCCTAACTATCCCTTGGATTCCGTACTAACTAACACCACACTCCATCACCAAGGGAATATTTCCCCTTATGGCGATTCTCCACCTAGACCACCTTGCAGTAATTGTTAACTCATTCCACCCTTCTCCCCGAGCCATCTTCCCTCCTCTGACCTCCTTGACCTCAACAAATCCCACCCCCTCACCACCTCGACTTCGAACACCCTTTCACCTCATTTTTCTATCCCTGTGATCCTGGGGACAAGTAGGATCCCTTCCTCCCCAGTCTCGCCCAGACCCCCACAACAACTCACCACTATCCATTCCTGTTCCCCTACAAAAATGACCCTAATCCCCTCAACTGCATGCTGGTTAACTGCTGATCGGCAGCCTAATCTATAACCGTCCAGCACTCTGACCATACTATTTTGAATACCTTGGTGCTGAACTTATAGTTCAGGGTTCCCCCCCTAATTGTCTGCATAACCTCTATCATCCCCCTGGTGACCCTCTTTCCTTTGTGGAGGAATTGTCCAAACTTCTTACCCAATCATCAATTTCCAATTCTAGAAACCTCTTCCTCTGAGACTTTAACCTTCACTGGATCAAAAATGACGATCCCTCGGTTAGTCTCATCAATGACTTTCATGATATCAGTGACTTGAAACAACTCTGCCATTCTTTAACACAATCCAAAGGTGCCACTTTTGTCGCTATCATCACTAGCGAGGAACTTGCTTCTCTTTCCCACATCATCCCCATTGACTGGTCCGACCACCACCTCATTCTCTTCATGATCAACAGCGTTGTGCCCCCCATCCACAAATACCATCAAACAAAAGAAATTGACCATAAATCTTCACCTTATTCCGCCGGGCAAACTGGAGAGTAAGATTAAAGCACATCTACAGCTTACTCCTCCCTCCCAAAGTACTAATGACCGTACGGAACAAATCCATTGTTGAAGTCCTTGACCAAATTGCCCCAGCCAAATTAAAACTGCAAAAACGTAACCCTTGATATGTTAGAGCCTGACATCTCCCCTGAAGGATATAACAGGGAAGCTATACCTTTGGTAGGAATGGTAAGGATGCTTATAGACTGCAAGGGCAGATCCACGTTTGGCAAAGTGTATGTTGTGGAAAAGGGGACCAACCTATTAGATTGGCATCATAAAAAGGAATTAGGCATTATACTAGATCCCAATAATAAATAACAAGTCCTTCTTGTTGAGCATGTTAGTGGGGCAAATGACATTTGTGAAGAATACCCTGAAATGTTCTCCAATAAGCTTGGATTGTTGAAAGATATTCAACAAAAAATAAAAGTATGACAGGGTGACAAACCAATTGAACACAAACTTCGTCCAGTTCCCCTTATGTTGAGGGAGCCTTTACAGAAGGAATTGAACACATTGTGTGATTTGAGTGTCATACAACCCACAGAGGTGTCTAAATGGTTGGCCCCCATTGTTTTAGCTGCTAAGGCCAGAGGGGAGGTAATCCGTTTGTGTGTGGTTTTACGCAGCCTAACTGACAATATATGGGTGGAGAGATTTCCTCTCCCTCATATAAATGAGATGTTAAGTACGATGGGTGATGCTAAGGTTTTTTTCTGTAATTGACTTATCCATGGCTAATCATTAGGCGGATCTCCATCCTGAGTCTAGACCATTCACAACGTTTTCCACTCCTTTTGGGTATACAAGTTCACAAGGATGCCTTTTGGCCTTGCTTCTGCGGCAGCAGTTTAAAAAAAATGCATAAAGTTTTAAGTGGCATAGCAAAAACCTTTTGTTTCCAAGACGATATATTAGTTTATGGGTCATCAGTAGAGGAACATGATCGCATTTTCAGAATAATGTTGAAAAACTGTTGGAGTCTGGTTTGACTGTCAAACAAAACAAGTGAAAAATTAGAGTCAGTTCTGTAGATTACCGTGGGCACACCTTATCGCGGGAAGGACTAAGGCCCAAATATAATTTGATTCAAGCAGTAAAGGATGCGCCTTACCCAAAGAACAAAGAAGAATTGATATCCTTTTTGTTTAGTTGAATAAATGGCAAAATATGTTAAAAGTTTCTCTGAAAAGTGGGAGTGTCTCCATGATCTCTTGAGAAAGAACAAGGAGTTTGTGTGGCAGACAGAACATAGTGTTATTTTAAACAAGTTGAAAGAAGAAATTATACATTTACTGGCACTAGGTTCGTTTGATCTATGAAAAAAATATTTCTTACAACTGACGCTTTTAATAATGCTTTGGGTGCCACATTGTCCAAAAAAGGGGAAAATGGTTAGACTATCATAGCTTTCGCCTCACGCTTTTTAACCACAGCTGAACGTAACTATTCATTAATTGAAAGGGAGGGCCTCACCTGTTTCTGGGCTGTTCACCATTTCATGTTTTATCTTTGGAGAATAAAATTCATCATTCACACTGACCATAAACCTCCACATCCATGTTCTCTGTCAGAAAAACACTCTGTGGTGTTCTTCGCATATCCAAATAGATATTGGGATTCGAAGGTTGTTGTTTCAAAACAGAGTATCTACCGGGTGAGGAAAATATAATTACAGTTTTCTTTTTTGAGCACCCTTCGATACTGATGTCCTGGATGAGCCACTGGATGTTCCTATTTTAGCAGTGCAGTTGCCAGGCATTACAGAGAGTGAATGGAAAGAAAGTGTATGCAAAGATAACAATTGGAATATGCTCAACAACTTGATTATCAATGGTTGGCCAGGAAAATACAAAGAAGTAGCTGAAGAATTGAAGGGCTTCCGGGAAGTAAGGCATGAATTAATATGTCTTAATGAAAGAATTGTGCTACCTGTTGGCCTTAGAGACAAAATTATTGATGTAGCACACGAAGGGCACCTTGGGAGGAGTATCAGTTCAAAAGTCTTTATTTCGAATATCAATTCATAAAAGACAATACATAGCAAAACACCATTATTTTATAAAACCATTGCATCAATCATTATCTTAAAAGTATACCTCAGTTTAAAAAGATATTAAACAACCAATTCGATAGACAGTTTAATAAAGACTTCAAATTATAATAACAGTCCACTGTGTAAATAGTATAAAAGGATAAACATTTAAAAGACAATAGGGTTTCTAGTTCGAATAATCCAGGCCCAGCCCAGATACTTGGCCACACCAACCACCACCATCTCAGATGTGTTTAAGCGAAATATCCTTATGGCTTCTAAGAACCCTTTGATTTCAAGATTGTTACATATGGGTTTAAGCCATTTCGGCCGCGGAACACGGTAGGCTGGGCATGCAAAGAAAAAGTGACCCAAGCTTTCCGGGTGATTAGGGCACCAAGGACAAGTATGGTTTGTGTTCCCAAGCCATTTGCCAGAAAAGGAATTAACTGGGAGTGATCTGACACGGAACTGATGGTATAGTTTCCGGTCGAGGGTTTTAGTGATCACATCCCAGTAGGATTCTAGAGCGGTGGACAGTTTATGAACCAAAAAATGCCCAGTTAGATTAGAAGCATCCGACTGGGCCACAGTTAGATGTTTTATTGAGGCCCAGTATAAATCCTTAAAGTCCTGTTTGGAGGGAAAAAGGGAAACCCCCGGGTTGGACCAAAGATGGTTAAGACCCATCTCTTCCAGTACAGATTTTACTTCCCTTAACCAGGGGATTTGGGAAGCCCCCCACAATGACCTAACTTCATCCAAATCCTTGGCGAATAGGCTAAGTTCTGGAGTAGTCCAGAGCCGTCGCCATAGGGCCACCAGGCGGAACCGAGCCATGTCATTGAAGGGTTTGCAACCCAAATCTAGCAACAATGGTTTGGTGGGTGTAGATTCAGGTAGACCCACCAAATTACGCAAAAATGTGTTTTGTGCCTTAACGAGGAGAGACAGATCTTTATACCCCCACACATCAGCGCCATATAATATGGCAGTATTAATTTTAGCTTCATAAATTTTTATCACCGGGGCAATACGTTTGGTCAGTGACTTTTTTTGCTCCTGTAATAAGCAGCCTGAGAGGCGAACAAACTTTAGATAAAGGGCCTCAATCTGGGGTTTCCAGCTAAATCGGTAGTCCAGGGTCACACCCAAATACGTCATTGAATCCACTTGTTCAATCAGGGTACCATTCAAAGTAATAGAGGTTTTAATGGGACTTTTATTACTAAATACCATGAATTTTGTTTTGTCAGTGTTGATCTGCAGATCATTAACCCTGCAAAACTCAGCAAACCTGCCGAGGGCTAATTGCAACCCTCTACGAGTTTTTGAGAGAAGCAGGGTGTCATCCGCAAAAATCAACATCGGGTATTTAAACCCACCCAGAGATGGTGCATCGGTCGGGGTATCAGAAAAGAATTTTACAACCTGATTGATAAACAAAAGGAATAAGGTGGGTGCCAACACGCATCCCTGTCGCACACCGCGTGTAACTGGGAAGCTGTCAGTCACCTGACCTTGTTTTCCCCATCTCACTTTGGCACAATTTTCATCGTGAAGTCTAATCACTAGATCAAGAAGTTCAGGTGGTAAACCCATGAGTCTAAGGGATTTCCACAATTTCTCTCTGGGTACTAAATCGAAGGCCGATTTGAGGTCCACAAAGGCGGCATAGATGGCGCCTCCACCCAGCTTGACTACCTTCCAAAACAACATATTAAGTCTAAAGACTTGATCTAGGGTACTGGTGCCTGCTCTAAACCCAGCTTGCATAGGGGACAGAATATAGTGGAGAAGTGTGGCTCAGGGGTTAGAGGCGGCAGACCTGGAGCTTGAGTTCGGCCCGGGACCAGGGTTCAATTCCCCGCCTCGGCGGGTCTTGGGCTCAAAAATTCCACGGACTCGTTAATTCTCGCTCCGGTGCCTTCTCGACTCACGGGTTCACACTCTGCGACTCTGGGCAATAGCTTGCTTAATCTCCACAACGGCCCCTCGCGGTGGGATGCCTGGGTTTCACCTTGTGGATACCCTGCCAGGGTATCTCACAGGGGAATACCAGGACGGGTTCCCTAAGCAAGCGCTGAGATGCCCCAGGGTAAGTTGTGCGCTATATAAGTCTCATTCATTTCATTTCATTTCAATATTTTCTTGCTCCATCCACCCCTGGATTCTCACAAGTACCATCCTGGCAGCTATTTTTTGGATAGAATCTATCAGGCTTATGGGGCGATAATTCCCCGGGTCTGAGCGGTCTCCTTTTTTATATACTGGTAAAATCTCCGCCCCTTTCCAGGAATTCGGAATGCTTGCCCCTGCAGCGATTGCATTCACAAGCATGGTTATGTAAGGAACCCAAATGTCTAAATTCATTTTAAAAAGATCAGAGGGTATTGCATCCATCCCTGGCGCTCTACCTGAGTGGACTGTACCCAAAGCGTACTTTGTATCAGAGATATTAAAAACAAGTGAACAATCAGGATTAGGGGGCAAAACTACGTCCATCTTTTGATGGAGATCCTGATTCACATCCGGAGCTCTAAACTGCGATGAGTAGAAAGCCATCCAGTCTTCCACTGAGACATGATTCGCGGGGGTTCTAGAATCTTGGTTCATACCCCACTTAACAATTTCCCAAAACTTAATTTGGTTTGATGTTAGGCATGCCGAAAGGAGCTCTGACCAATGGCGGTCCTCCCACTCCTTCTTCGCGGCCCATAGCGTTTTTTTATAGGATACTCGGGCCGTTCTGATAACTGCAATATCTCTAGATTTGATCGCTAGGATCAGTCTACTATGAGCTACCCTACAGCTTTTATTGTACCATTTGGTCCGAACTTTATCCTTCCTTACTTTTAAAGGGGTTGTTAGTAAAGTTTTTAATTCCGCGAAGCACTGATCGTGAAGATCACTAATCTGGGGAATGGTCTCCTGGGAGGATGATGCGACTACCATAGCGGCCAGGGTCTTTGCCACTTCTTCCTCTAAGCCTTTAATTATGGAGGGGTCTGCAACTACCCTAGACCACTTTACTCTTTTTCTGTCATTACACAGTAAAACCTCTGACGTTGGGCAGGTGGTAATAGAAGGCCCATCTCCAACTCCAAAAAGCTTAAGGCTCAACGAGAGGGGGTTATGATCGCTCTCTGGGCGTACCACAACCTCCATATCGATAACCTGGGACCAGAGCTCAAGTTTAATAAGAAAATAGTCGATACGACTTTTACAGACCCCATTGTTAAAGGTCGGTTGGCCTGATTTATCGGAGGGCGTGCGTCCATTAGCAGCACGCAGCCCCCACTCTAAACATAACCCCTGCCAGTGAAGTGCTGCCTCGGTGCCCTTGACGCCCCTTGTTATTGATAAGGGCGGGATGTCCCATACCATATCTTCATCAGCCCCTAGGTCCTCCCCCACACTGTTCAGAGGCTCAAATGAACTGTTCAAGTCTCCAGCGACCAAAACCAAACTGTCACTGCCTATTCTCCTAAAGAGTGAGTCCAAGTCATCTATAACTGACTGTTTGCGACCTCCAGGGCGTCCTCTAGCATAAATATTTATGAGAACTATGTCCTTTTTATTACCACTACTACACTTAACACACAGGAGGTCCGGATTGTCTACCGAAATCTCCAATAGACTAAACCCCAAAGACTGTCTTATCTATACCACTAACCCTCCTGAGGGTCTACCCTTAGGGCCCTGAATAGCCGGCTTGTAAAAGTTAAGGTACCCTACCCTATGAATCGGGGTAACTGCCCAACTTTCCTGTAGGATGACGATATCAAAGGAGTCAATAAAATCAACCCAATCTTCACTATCTATACGACCCCTTAGTCCTGCCATATTCCAGGAAACTATTTTAGCTATCCCCACTTGATTGCTAATGGGGCTATCACTAGGGTACATTTATCCTCTAACAGTTCAGCATTCACCCTCAACAGGGGACCAGATCTCTGGGGAGGTGAATTAAGGTGTACATCTGCATAGTCCTTACTATTACCCTCCTCAGTGGTCGGTTGGCTACAACCCATAGAATCCATACTACTGGGACTATCTGGACCATAGACATACCCCAGTCAATCAACACATTCCAACCCTGACAATGGATCAAACCTGTTTGAGAGACACGGGTAAAAAGGCGAGTTGAGAAACCTCTCCTCCACATTTCTCCCCACCAGTCTATGAGGAGGAAAGTTTCTGGTAGGGGGCGGGCCATGCCGTTTTGGGTAGAAGTAAGACAAGCTTAAGGACTGTACATCCCCTGTTCTTCCAAATCTTGCCTCTCTACGAATATAATCAACCACCCATGGATCCCGGAAGTTTATTAAAATACAATCGCCTTCCAAATCCTTTTGGCAATAACCCACCCAATCAACTCTACGGACTGTCAGTATCTTTGTAGAAGATGAGGGTGGAAGGGGACGATTTTTGTTAAGCCAGAAGGCTACTTTATTCATAAGATCTCCATGTGATTCTGATTGTCTATCCCTTAAGGGTGCAACACCTGTCAGGACAATGGTGTAAGGTGTGGCATCAAATGGTAGATCTGCTGGGGGAGGCCCTCTTCTAATAACTCTCTTCGAGGGTTGTGAACGCCCTGCTGCGACACTAGTACTGGATTTTTGGTGGGGGGTTGATTTAGAACTGCCTACCCCTGAGGTGGAAGCCTGTGCGGAACTCACAGGTTTAGGGGCAGATAACAGCGGTAACCCATGGGGTTTAAAGCTAGCCTTCTTGGGTAAAGCAGTTTGGATAACCGGGGTGGAGGGTAAATTTGGTGCACTAAGCGTCTTCGAGGTCCTGGCCTTAGGGACTGGTCTCGAGTCGCTAACATTTGACGGTGCCCCCGTAGAAGTAGCCTTGGTAATAATATCAGAGGGGCCTGGGGGTTTTGGGTTAGTAAAGCCAGAACCACTAGAAGAGACCGATTGCTTGGCCTGCTGGCTAACCAGTTTTTTAAGTAGACAAGAATTATCTTTAATTTTGGTCTCTAGGTTGTCAATTTTTAAATTCATAAGTCTAGTTCTCTCTAGTACCGGGAGTAAAAGTGTCTTAATTAGAATTTACATTTGTGCTAGCAAGTCAGCATTATTCACATTCATATTTACTATGCTAGTAAGAGGAACCCCTGTAGTAGTAGAAGCAGATGTGATGGTACCACCCGAAGGGATAGTGGGTAAAGGATCATCCCTTGAAAGGAGGGTTTCAGACACACGCCATGATGGACTAACGGTTTTGGGTGCCTTTGAAACTCCCCCTTTCTGCCGGCATTTATTACGCTTCCTTTTACCAGGACGATTCACCTCCAGAGTCTCCTCTTCAGAGGAGGAGTCTAGTAGTGAGGGTGTAGCAGAAAGAGCACTATCCTCTACACCACTCACGGATGAATCTGAATCACCAGGGTTATCATCAGAGATACAATGCAGTAAAGGGGAACCTTCAGTATCATTATGTATCTCAACAGGTACAAGAACCAGATTAGGGGGAGGTAGTTGGTTAGGTGTGGGGCTTGGAACTGTAACAATGTGCCCCAAAGAAGAACGTTTCCCATTTATTAAATCTAAAGACAACCTTTTTTCAACAAAAGCAATTTCTTTTTCCAATATACCCGTAGCTTTTGTTATGAAGGCATCTAATGGGCCTGAAACCACCCCCTTTGAAGTCTGAAGTGCAACAGAACGATCTCTCCCCGAACGTAGGGGTATTTTAGTAATTAAGCGAGGTATGCAGCCAAAATACAAAACTTGCAAACCCAGATGACACCCAACAGCAACAACAACAATATGGGCGACTGAGCCGCTTGACCAACTAATAGTCAAAATCACCAGGGCTTGTCCAAGACCAAAGGGGGTGGCCCAGCCCGGCCTCCTTCGGCCCCGGACGGCCACAGACGGTCCCGCCCTTGTCCCGGGCTTCTCCCGGGACGCTCCTGTGCGCTCCCGCGCCGCGGGGATACCACTTTACTTAAGTACGTGATCTGTCAAGGTGAAGGCTTAGCGTGGCTAGCAGGGAGAGCGGCCAGGTGACGGGAGGCGTGGTTAGCCGGGACTTCTGGGATTCGAAGTCCGGTCCCAATTGCTTGCAGCCCTGCAGCACAGAGATTGCCTTTCAGGCTAGTCCAGAGTCCCCTCAAGGCAGAGAGCAGCGCAGCGGGACCCGCGAAGCGGGTTCCGCAAGTTGTAAATGAAAAAACGGCTAGGAGAGCCCACACGAACTGCCAGCAAGGTCCTTACAGTGTCCCACGAAGTCCAGCGAAGGCGAGGCTTTACCAGGTGGAGGCTGGGCGTGGCTAGCAGGGAGAGCGGCCAGGTGACGGGAGGTGTGGTTAGCCGGGACTTCTGGGATTCGAAGTCCGGTCCCAATTGCTCGCAGCCCTGCAGCACAGAGATTGCCTTTCAGGCTAGTCCAGAGTCCCCTCAAGGCAGAGAGCAGTGCAGCGGGACCCGCGAAGCGGGTTCTGCAAGTTGTAAATGAAAAAACGGCTAGGAGAGCCCACACGAACTGTCAGCAAGGTCCTTACAGTGTCCCACGAAGTCCAGTGAAGGCGAGGCTTTACCAGGTGGAGGCTGGGCATGGCTAGCAGGGAGAGCGGCCAGGTGACGGGAGGCGTGGTTAGCCGGGACTTCTGGGATTCGAAGTCCGGTCCCAATTGCTCGCAGCCCTGCAGCACGGAGATTGCCTTTCAGGCTAGTCCAGAGTCCCCTCAAGGCAGAGAGCAGCGCAGCGGGACCCGTGAAGCGGGTTCCGCAAGTTGTAAATGAAAAAACGGCTAGGAGAGCCCACACGAACTGCCAGCAAGGTCCTTACAGTGTCCCACGAAGTCCAGCGAAGGTGAGGCTTTACCAGGTGGAGGCTGGGCGTGGCTAGCAGGGAGAGCGGCCAGGTGACGGGAGGCGTGGTTAGCCGGGACTTCTGGGATTCGAAGTCCGGTCCCAATTGCTCGCAGCCCTGCAGCACAGAGATTGCCTTTCAGGCTAGTCAAGAGTCCCCTCAAGGCAGAGAGCAGCGCAGCGGGACCCGCGAAGCGGGTTCCGCAAGTTGTAAATGAAAAAACGGCTGAGAGAGCCCACACGAACTGCCAACAAGGTCCTTACAGTGTCCCACGAAGTCCAGCGAAGGCGAGGCTTTACCAGGTGGAGGCTGGGCGTGGCTAGCAGGGAGAGCGGCCAGGTGACGGGAGACGTGGTTAGCCGGGACTTCTGGGATTCGAAGTCCGGTCCCAATTGCTCGCAGCCCTGCAGCACAGAGATTCCCTTTCAGGCTAGTCCAGAGTCCCCTCAAGGCAGAGAGCAGCGCAGCGGGACCCGCGAAGCGGGTTCCGCAAGTTGTAAATGAAAAAACGGCTAGGAGAGCCCACACGAACTGCCAGCAAGGTCCTTACAGTGTCCCACGAAGTCCAGCGAAGGCGAGGCTTTACCAGGTGGAGGCTGGGCGTGGCTAGCAGGGAGAGCGGCCAGGTGACGGGAGGCGTGGTTAGCCGGGACTTCTGGGATTCGAAGTCCGGTCCCAATTGCTCGCAGCCCTGCAGCACAGAGATTGCCTTTCAGGCTAGTCCAGAGTCCCCTCAAGGCAGAGAGCAGCGCAGCGGGACCCGCGAAGCGCGTTCCGCAAGTTGTAAATGAAAAAACGGCTAGGAGAGCCCACACGAACTGCCAGCAAGGTCCTTACAGTGTCCCACGAAGTCCAGCGAAGGCGAGGCTTTACCAGGTAGAGGCTGGGCGTGGCTAGCAGGGAGAGCAGCCAGGTGACGGGAGGCGTGGTTAGCCGGGACTTCTGGGATTCGAAGTCCGGTCCCAATTGCTCGCAGCCCTGCAGCACGGAGATTGCCTTTCTGGCTAGTCCAGAGTCCCCTCAAGGCAGAGAGCAGCGCAGCGGGACCCGTGAAGCGGGTTCCGCAAGTTGTAAATGAAAAAACGGCTAGGAGAGCCCACACGAACTGCCAGCAAGGTCCTTACAGTGTCCCACGAAGTCCAGCGAAGGCGAGGCTTTACCAGGTGGAGGCTGGGCGTGGCTAGCAGGGAGAGCGGCCAGGTGACGGGAGGCGTGGTTAGCCGGGACTTCTGGGATTCAAAGTCCGGTCCCAATTGCTCGCATCCCTGCAGCACAGAGATTGCCTTTCAGGCTAGTCAAGAGTCCCCTCAAGGCAGAGAGCAGCGCAGCGGGACCCGCGAAGCGGGTTCCGCAAGTTGTAAATGAAAAAACGGCTGGGAGAGCCCACACGAACTGCCAGCAAGGTCCTTACAGTGTCCCACGAAGTCCAGCGAAGGCGAGGCTTTACCAGGTGGAGGCTGGGCGTGGCTAGCAGGGAGAGCGGCCAGGTGACGGGAGGCGTGGTTAGCCGGGACTTCTGGGATTCGAAGTCCGGTCCCAATTGCTCGCAGCCCTGCAGCACGGAGATTGCCTTTCAGGCTAGTCCAGAGTCCCCTCAAGGCAGAGAGCAGCGCAGCGGGACCCGCGAAGCGGGTGCCGCAAGTTGTATATGAAAAAACGGCTAGGAGAGCCCACACGAACCTCCAGCAAGGTCCTTACAGTGTCCCACGAAGTCCAGCGAAGGCGAGGCTTTACCAGGTGGAGGCTGGGCATGGCTAGCAGGGAGAGCAGCCAGGTGACGGGAGGCGTGGTTAGCCGGGACTTCTGGGATTCGAGGTCTGGTCCCAATTGCTAGCAGCCCTGCAGCACGGAGATTGCCTTTCAGGCTAGTCCAGAGTCCCCTCAAGGCAGAGAGCAGCGCAGCGGGACCCGCGAAGCGGGTTCCGCACGTTGTAAATGAAAAAACGGCTAGGAGAGCCCACACGAACTGCCAGCAAGGTCCTTACAGTGTCCCACGAAGTCCAGCGAAGGCGAGGCTTTACCAGGTGGAGGCTGGGCGTGGCTAGCAGGGAGAGCGGCCAGGTGACAGGAGGCGTGGTTAGCCGGGACTTCTGGGATTCGAAGTCCAGTCCCAATTGCTCGCAGCCCTGCAGCACGGAGATTGCCTTTCAGGCTAGTCCAGAGTCCCCTCAAGGCAGAGAGCAGCGCAGCGGGACCCGCAAAGCGGGTTCCGCAAGTTGTAAATGAAAAAGCGGCTAGGAGAGCCCACACGAACTGCCAGCAAGGTCCTTACACCTTGGGAGGAGTATCACAAAGAGTAGAGTAAGGAATCATTGTTGGTTTCCTAATATGGATTCTTTGGTTGACCATAAAGTTAAAGGTTGCCTTAGCTGTGCAAGGAGTGATAAAACTAAATTCATATGTAAAGTGCCTTTATCCCCTGTAGATGTACCAAGTGTACCATGGAGCAAATTGGCCATGGACATAATAGGTCCTATGGAGTATATGGGTGTTCAAACGACATTTATGATTGTACTTATTGACTACGCATCCATTGGATAAAGTATAAGTATGTATCACGCACTACCACAAGCATTCTCATTGAATTTCTGGGGGAGTTATTCAGCAATGAAGGGGTTTCTGAAACATTGATTACGGTCAATGGTGTCCAGTTTACATCATTCGAAATTAAAGAATTCATTTAAGAACTGGGCATCAAACAAGAGCAAACTGCTCTGTACTTCCCAAAAGCTAATGGCTTAGTTGAAAGGACTAATTGTATGATTAAAGAACACATTCAACTAGCTATTGTAAATGGACAAAAGACATGGACAAATCATTATGAGATTGCATTTTTGTCTTATCACACTTCACCTAACCTAGTGACTGGGGTATCTCCTTTTCATTGCATCAGAGCAAGGGAGACAAGCACACAAATAAACCCACTATAGGTGAGCGACGGAAAACCAGTTTCAACTAATACACACAATACTGGTAGAAGAGTACAAAAACATCAGCTCCAGTACAAGAATTGGTATGACACAAAATATGGTGTCAAGGAACTTAAATGGAAAATTGAAGACTCTGTATTACTCAAAATTAGGCATGGGCATAAACTCCGTTCCGCTCGCGGAATTTGCGGATTTTCGGCAAATTCGCAATCCGCGAATTCTCGCGGATTTGCAGAAAATTAAAAAATTTGCACGCAGCGGATTTTTTTGCTTGGTGATACAATATTGCGGTGCGCGGCGTTCACTTACCGTCATTCAGCGTTAGCACAGTTGTTTTTCTCCATATTTTGCGTGTGCTGCGCCATTTTGGATCTTGCTGCGGGATCCCGCAGGAGTTTGGCGACCGCGATTACGTCATCGCGGCTTGCCACCTTGCACAGCACGCATCGCAAGAGTTTGCAATTGCGAACACGTAGATGCGGCGGGCAGCAACAATCTCGCACTCGCGAAATTGCAAAATTTGCAATTCTGCACAAGAAATCCACCAGCAAGCAGCATAAACCTTCTGAAAATGATGATTTTTATCAGAATAACTCCTCAGGCTGACATTTGCTTGCACTTTTTTTTACAAGGAGTCTATTTTGTGGGGGAAGGGTGGGAAGAAGGAAGAGCCCCACAGTCTCCAACTTCCTGTTCCTGTCCAGCAGGCTCCTCCCAGTGCTTTCTTCATGTGCTGGTCACTTTAATTTGGATCTTGACCTGGAAGGATTACTTTTTGTGGATACTGCTGGATATTTGGATTTGAGGCCTTTTTGACTTTCTTTGGATCACTTTTGGATTAGAAATTTCACAAGTAAGTTTGTTTGGGGCATTACAGTTGCTGCAACTACAATTTTGGAATTTTCGATTTTTGGGCTGTTGTTGGGACCTTTTGCCCAGGGGTACTCAGTGGTGGATGGACTTAGTCTCTCTGTTGGGTCTCTTTAATGTAAACATCATGGAAGGCATGGATGGCATGGGATTGTGGTGATTTTTGTGTTTTTTTCGATTTTTTGGGGTGTTGATGGGGACTGGCCATGTGGGTGGAGGCCATTTTGAGTGCTGGTACAGGCAGGCCCTGGCCATGTGCTGGGGGGCAATGGGCCATTTTGAATGCAGGCAGTGTTCTCAGGCCTGCACCCATTTTGCCTCGCTTTCATCCATTATGCCCAGGGGTAGTGACTAGTGAGTGGTGCATGGGCCTAGTCTTTCTGTGGGGTGTCTTGAATTTAAACATCATTGAGGGCATGGATGGCATGTGATTGTGCTGATTTTTGTGTGTTTTTCGATTTTTTGGGCTGCTGTTGGGGCCTTTTGCCCAGGGGTAGTGAGTGGTGCGTGGACTGAGTCTTTCTGTGGGGTCTCTTTAATGTAAACATCATGGAGGGCATGGATGGCATGGGATTGTGCTGATTTTAGTGTGTTTTTCGATTTTTTGGGGTGTTGATGGGGACTGGCCATGCGGGTGGGGGCCATTTTGAGTGCTGGTACAGACAGGCCCTGGCCATGTGCTGGGGGGCGAGGGACCATTTTGAAGGCAGGCAGTGTTTTCAGGCCTGCACCCATTTTGCCTAGCTTTCATCCATTATGCCCAGGGGTAGTGAGTGGTGCATGGGCCTAGTCTTTCTGTGGGGTGTCTTGAATTTAAACATCATTGAGGGCATGGATGGCATGGGATTGGGCTGATTTTTGTGTGTTTTTCGATTTTTTTGGCTGCTGTTGGGGCCTTTTGCCCAGGGGTAGTGAGTGGTGCGTGGACTGAGTCTTTCTGTGGGGTCTCTTTAATGTAAACATCATGGAGGGCATGGATGGCATGGGATTGTGCTGATTTTAGTGTGTTTTTCGATTTTTTGGGGTGTTGATGGGGACTGGCCATGCGGGTGGGGGCCATTTTGAGTGCTGGTACAGACAGGCCCTGGCCATGTGCTGGGGGGCGAGGGGCCATTTTGAAGGCAGGCAGTGTTCTCAGGCCTGCACCCATTTTGCCTAGCTTTCATCCATTATGCCCAGGGGTAGTGAGTGGTGCATGGGCCTAGTCTTTCTGTGGGGTGTCTTGAATTTAAACATCATTGAGGGCATGGATGGCATGGGATTGGGCTGATTTTTGTGTGTTTTTCGATTTTTTTGGCTGCTGTTGGGGCCTTTTGCCCAGGGGTAGTGAGTGGTGCATGGACTGAGTCTTTCTGTGGGGTCTCTTTAATGTAAACATCATGGAGGGCATGGATGGCATGGGATTGTGCTGATTTTTGTGTGTTTTTCGATTTTTTGGGGTGATGATGGGGACTGGCCATGTGGGTTGGGGCCATTTTGAGTGCTGGTACAGGCAGGCCCTGGCCATTTGCTGGGGGCCAAGGGGCCATTTTGAAGGCAGGCAGTGTTCTCAGGCCTGCACCGATTTTGCCTAGCTTTCATCCATTATGCCCAGGGGTAGTGAGTGGTGCATGGGCCTAGTCTTTCTGTCGGGTGTCTTGAATTTAAACATCATAGAGGGCATGGATGGCATGGGATCGTGCTGATTTTTGTGTGTTTTTTGATTTTTTTGGCTGCTGTTGGGGCCTTTTGCCCAGGGGTAGTGAGTGGTGCATGGACTGAGTCTTTCTGTGGGGTCTCTTTAATGTAAACATCATGGTGGGCATGGATGGCATGGGATTGTGCTGATTTTTGTGTGTTTTTTGATTTTTTGGGGTGTTGATGGGGACTGGCCATGTGGCTGGGGGCCATTTTGAGTGCTGGTACAGGCAGGCCCTGGCCATGTGCTGGGGGGCAAGGGGCCATTTTGAAGGCAGGCAGTGTTCTCAGGCCTGCACCGATTTTGCCTAGCTTTCATCCATTATGCCCAGGGGTAGTGAGTGGTGCATGGGCCTAGTCTTTCTGTCGGGTGTCTTGAATTTAAACATCATTGAGGGCATGGATGGCATGGGATTGTGCTGATTTTTGTTTGTTTTTCGATTTTTTTGGCTGCTGTTGGGGCCTTTTGCCCAGGGGTAGTGAGTGGTGCATGGACTGAGTCTATCTGTGGGGTCTATTTAATGTAAACATCATGGAGGGCATGGATGGCATGGGATTGTGTGTTTTTCGACTTTTTGGGGTGTATAACTGATGTTCCTCTGTCTTCCATTGCTTTTAAGTGCACAAGAGAACCACCAGTGCCAGGAAGAAGTCCTGCAGCGGTGTTTGCAGCATAACGTCACGCGACATCACGTGTGGCCACAGACAAGACAACACTGCAACTCGTGCAACTGCGGCCTGCTGTTTTGACATCTGAAGAAGATGGCCCCAAAAAAAGTTCCCCGTAGCTCATCTAGCAAGAAAGTTGCCAGTAAGGCGCAGAAGAAGCAAGTGGCGCCACTTACCAAGGAGACTGGTGTGCCGCCCGCCACATTTTTTGGGAATAAAAAAAAAAGTACGCCTGCAGCAGCAGCGGGATCTGCTGGGGACCAAGCTGGGAGCAGCACCCCCGCTCCATTGGGCTCAGTGCCACCACCACCACGCCATCTTAAGTCCAAGCCCTTGAGTGCTTTAGAGGCAGCCAGTATAGATGTTCAATCACCATCGACCAGTGATGTTGGCTCATCGCAAGAAAGTAGCAGCATCCCTCAATCAACACAGGTTGTTATAACTCCTCTGACGAGTGTTCAACAACCACATGTGCAAGTACAAGCCCAAGCACATGTGGAAGGAGAGGCAGCGCAAGGAGATGCGCAAGCAGAGGTGCATGGAGCGGCACAAGTGCCCACAATAGTTGTTCCTGCCGAATTAGGGGCACATCAGGAAATCGACATTCAAGCCGAGGTATCATTTGAGGAAGCCACTCCTCCTGATCATTCATTGTCTTCCAGATCCCTACGAAGGAAAAGATCAAGGATGGTGTTTACATCTTCTTCAAGCCCCCTTCCTTCTGATGATATGGATGACAATTGGGAACCACCACAGCAGTCTGTGAGTGAGGCACACCATGATCTGACAAAGGTAGCTAAGCGTAAAAGGAAGGTCCCCGAAAGTCTTGTACTTATGGAGTGTGATGATGACGCTGAAGAAGAAGTGGCGTATACTCCTGCTGATGAAGACTCTCACGACGACGATGCAGTCATCATAAACGTCACTCCAGGCTCAGCGGGCATGCAGCAAACAGACATTTTTACCCTAGCCCGAAATGCTGCTGAGCGTGATGTTGGCGACGTGGGAATGGGACCACCACCATTGCAGTTAACTAGTACACCACCACCTACCGCTTCCATATTTTCTCGCCAGAAGGGACCTCCATCCACCTCGACCTCCATTTTCTCAATTAGTGGTGCTGCAAGGGCACAATGTAGTAAAGTTGGGCAACACACATCCTCCACTTCATCTGGCATTAGCATGACCAGTATCGCCTCCTCCGCCCCCCACAGACATTTGAAGTCCGCAGTTTGGGACTTCTTTAGTGTTAGCACAACAAGGGAAAACATAGCCATTTGTACCATTTGTAAGCTTGCAGTTAGTCGTGGTAAGCTTGGTACCAACTATGGTACCGGAGGCCAGAGAGGTCATCTTGAGAGACAGCACATTGTCAAATGGCATGCGCACCTAAAGGAGATCAAGGAAGCCTGAATTGCAAGTCAACAAACTGTATCCGTTGATGTTTCATCTGTGGATGACGAGGAGGAAGAAGCGTCAAACATTTCTTCACTTACACCCAGTACCCCTGTCAGCAGCACATCCCCTGCAAGATATATGAGCCACACTAAGAGTGTGGGAGAGAGTGAGAGACCAATCCAAAAAATTTCATCATCACCGAGCGTAACTGGGTTGAAGAAGTCATCATCGTCATCATCCCGTAAAATCATGGTCCAGCCCACCATTAGAATCATATTGTTTTCAGATGCGCCATTTGAACGCAACCACCCAATGACGCATCTGTATAACACTAAGCTGGCTAAAATGCTAGCTCTGGACCTTCTCCCTTTTTCTTTTGTGGAAGAGGTTGGTTTTCTTGAATTAGTGGCAACGCTCTGCCCTAAATGGAAGGTTCCTAGCCTTGCCAGAGTTGCGGTTCCAGCACTACATGAAGATGTGCTGGAGGTGATTGGGGCAGCTTTGCAGAAGAGTGCTGTTCGCACTATACATCTGACAACAGACATGTGGACCAGTTGCGCAGCCACTGATTGCATGTGTATCACTGCACACTGGGTCTCTTTTTCAGGGGTTACAGCAAAGCTAAGGGCAGGTGTTGACCCGGACACTGTTTTTAAAGCTGCTCGGAAACATGCAACACTAGCCATGTTTGGCATTGAGAAAAGTCATACAGGAGAAAACATTTTGCAGGAGTTTAACACAAAGGTCTTTCAATGGCTGTCCCCAATAAACGCAAGATTGGTTATGTTTCCATGGATAATGGCGCCAATGTAGTTAAGGCCATGGATATGGGTAACTATTTCAGAGTGCCGTGTTTGGCGCACTGTATGAACCTGGTTGTTAAAAAATTCTTGAGTGAAGAAAGTCCAGTGTGCGAGTTACTGAACACCTGCCGAAGAATGTGCACACATTTCAGCCATTCTTTTAAGGCCCGGAAGCATCTGAGGGTCCTGCTACATCAACGTAAACTGCCAGTGAAAGCACTCATCCAGGAGGTGGCAACACGTTGGAACTCAACCTTCTACATGCTTGAGCCTCTGTTTTAGCAGTGTGCGGATGTCGATCAGTATTTCTTTACACAGGGTGCAGCTATGAAGGACCTGAGGATACATGCGGAGCAATGGAAGCTAGTTCAAAGCCTGACAGACATGCTTCGTCCTTTTGAGGTCTTCACGCGTGCAGTCAGCAGGGAGGACTGTAATTTTGGAAAATCTATCACATTATTACGCATGCTAGAGCACCAACTGAAGGCGGTGTCTTCTACGTTCCAAAAAGATGAAAAAAAGCAAGAAGCTTTTGATTTGGCAGAGAAATTATTAGAGCGCCTACTTTGCGATGAACGTCTTCAAAAGATCCACACAGAACAGCATTACATTTGCGCTACTATTCTTGATCCACTGTACAAAAAGGCACTGGCAGGCAGAGTATTCTTTCCTTTTGATGACGCAGAAGTTACAAAGTACAAACGTTGGCTAGCTGTGTCAGCCATGAGATTTGAAAGAGAACGGCAGGAAACTGAAGGAAAAGGCAGTAAATCAGCATCAGCAGGCCATCCGGACTCAAAAGAATCCACTTCTGCACCTGTGGCTGTGGCAGAAGTGAGTGATTTTCCCTCTCAGACGTTAAAGACACCAGCAACCGGATCATCTGCACCAGACACAACAGTAACATTGTGTGAAGAAGAGGATTGGCTAACTCAGCTTGGGTTTGCTTCTCAAAAGGTCCCAGCAAAAAGTAAGCAAAGTGGAGGAACCGTGAAGAACCTTGAGTCGATGGTGCAGGACTATCTGAATGACTCAACAGAGGTCTATGTTCATGATGACCCATTGGTGTATTGGCATGGGAAAAAAGAATTGTGGCCAGAGATCTCCAACCTGGCTATAAATTACTTGTCTTGCCCACTCGGAAGCGTGTCTTCTGAACGTGTTTTCAGTGCTGCTGGTGGCACTGTAACTTGCAAAAGGACCCGCCTCTCGCCCAAAAATGTGAGGAGGTTAGCAATGATGAAGATGAATCAGCACCTCATACCACCAGATTACAAAATACGAGAATACACGCAGGAAGAAGACGAGGAGGACACCAACTTACATGAGGGAAGTTCTTCTCTGTTAGGTGACCTACTCCCGCCTGAATTCGCAGAGTATGAGGACGAACTCTTCTTCCCTGACACCAAGCCCTGAAAATGATCCAATAAATCAATAACTTTCTTTTTCGTCCTTATTCACTTTTATTCCTGTGTGTCTGTCTTTCTTTGTTTTGCAAAATCTATGTAAAAAAACTTTAATCACCTCATCACAAAAACAAGCCCATCAGCAGAACTGTCTTCACTTATTTGCTTATTGATTTGAAGGTGCCGCAGTCTGCATTCCTCAGGTTCACAAGTTCACAAGAACATGCTCCTCTATCCTCCTCCTCCAGACTCCTATTTCCCTCAAAGCAGATGGCTGGATTACGCCCAATGAAGAAATACTCTGCACTTGTGGGGGTGTTCTACTTCTTTTCGGGTGAGTTGACGGGTCTGGGACCATTGCTGGGAAGGTCTAATACCGGATAAAAGTGGTTTGGAGAAAATCGGAGCAGAAAAAGATTTTGCACTTTTGATCACTTGCCTGTCTTTGGGGTGCTGTTTGGCGGGCTTTTAGGTTGTTGTGGGTGGGTTTTGGGGTCTGGGAGCACTGCTGGCACGGTCTAATGTGGATTGCATTTGTTTTTCAGGAAATCCATGGTGGAAAAGGGGAGTTAGGGCCTAGCTGCACAGCGCGTTTGGATAGAATTCCAGATAGTAGGCCCATTTTTGCTTTTTGCAAGTTTGGGGGTGTTCTGCTTTTTTGTGGGTGGCTGCAGGGGTCTGGGGGCATTGCTGGGAATGTCTAATACCGGATCAAAGTGGTTTGGACAAAATCGGAGGTGAACATTTTTTCGCATTGTTGCTGACTTGCTTGTCTTTGAGGTGCTGTTTGGGGGCTTCCTGGTGTTTGTGGCTGGGTTTTGGGGTCTTCGAGCAATGCTGGGTATGGATAGTTTTGATTGCAAGTGGTTTGAAGAAAATCCATGGTGGCAAAGGGGAGTTAGGTGCCTAGCTGCAGAGCGCACGTGGAGTGATGTTGGAAATTTGCCTGAAAATTACTAAGTCCCCATTTTTGTAGTTTTTATTTGTGGCTGTTTGTGGGCCTTCTACTTGTTTCCGCCTGGGTTTATGGCTCTGGGGCCATTGCTGGGAAGGTCTTATACAAGATAAAAGTGTTTTGGAGAAAATCAGAGTTGAAAAAGTTTTTGCCTTTTTGCTCACTATCATGTTTTCGGGGGCCTGTTTGGGAGAGTTCCTGGTGTTTGGGGGTGGCTTTTGGGGTCTGGGAGCACTGCTGGCACAGTCTAATGTTGATTGCATTTGGTTTCCAGGACATCCATGGTGGAAAAGTGGAGTTATGACCAAGCTGCACAGCGCATTTGGACAGAATTGAAAGAAGGCCGAAAATATTGTAAGTAGGAGATTTTCCATTTTTGCTTTTTGCCTGTTTGTGGGTTTTGTGCTTTTTTGTGGGTGGGTTGGCGGGACTTAGGGCATTGCTGGGAAGGTCTAATACCGGATAAAAGTGGTTTGGAGAAAATCACAGTTGAAAAAGTTTTTGCCTTTTTGCTCACTATGTTTTCGGGGGCCTGTTTGTGGGGGTTCCTGGTGTTTGGGGGTGGGTTTTGGGGTCTGGGAGCACTGCTGGGTATGGATACTTTTGATTGCAAGAGGTTTGAAGCAAATCCATGCTGGAAAAGGGGAGTTAGGGCATAGCTGCAGAGCGCGGGCAGAGTGATTTTGGAAATTTGCCTGAAAATGTCAAAGTCCCCATTTTTGTAGTTTTGCTTTTTGGCTGTTTGGAGGTCTTCTACTTGTTTCCGCCTGGGTTGGCGGCTCTGGGGCCATTGCTGGGAAGGTCTAATACCGGATAAAAGTGTTTTGGAGAAAATCAGATTTGAAAAAGTTTTTGCCTTTTTGCTCACTATCATGTTTTCGGGGACCTGTTTGGGGGGGTTCCTGGTGTTGCAGTGCCCCATCCCTGTTCCTGTACCCAGAGGTGTGGGTAGATAGGAGAGAGGGAGTGTGGAGGAGAAATGGCTAGCTCAGGAGGGTTGTTATCGCCTGAGTGTAGTGTGTGTATCTGGATTCCCCAGTATGGTGGGAGCCAGTGGTGGCAGCTAAAGTGTGTCCAGTGGGTGAAGTCCCATTCCCAGTTCCCAGAGTATGGTGCCTGGTGCTCAGTAAGAGGGATACAGGTCGAGAGTCAGGAGCAGTGAGGAACTGTCTCACCAGTCTGGAGGGGGCGTGTGGATGAGCGGTGTGTTGCACTGTAGGAGTAGGTGTGAGTTCTTTGTTTGATAAGAAGCTTGCACGGGAGCTGTACCTCTGGCGGTGTACTAGAGGTCTTGCAGAGGCATTGGGGAGTAACTCCAACAAGATTGACGTGTGCATCTTCTGGGCCTGTGTAGGAGAAGATGTTCATGTGTAGCCCAGCTAGGTCCCAATAGAATAGGAAGTTTTTAGGGGCCCACGTCTTGTCTCTGAGGAGAAGGAGTAGGAGGGACTGAGTGTCTCCATGTGCCTGAAACCCTGTCTCAGGGCCTGGAGGGTTCACAACGGGAGCGCCAGGTCGGGGGCCTAGACTGTACTTACAGATCATTTGAGGAGGAACTTCCTGTGTCTAGATAACAGGGAGTTTCTGTAACCAGAACTCAGGCGGTCCTGGTGTTGGGCAGTACCGCTCCTAAGTGGAGGGTACAGAAGTCCTGGTTGAGGGGTGAGATGGGGACAACCAACCCCAGTGGAAAAGCCAGTGGGTCAAGGGCCAGCCAGAAGGACTGAGCCATCTGTGAGTGACCATGGTGATGCCACTTCTGTTCTGAGAGCCAGGCAGACTGTCACGCGACACATTAGTGATGTGTCGCCCTTAAGAGGGGCATGCGTGCTCCCCGTGAAGTCCTGGTTCGCTGGGCATTCCCCAAGGAGGGGAAGGCCAGGTTCGAGTTGTAGCCTGACCTGGAAGGCAGGGCATCTGTAATCAGTGTTCTGGCCGGGTTGCCTTCTAGGGGTACCCCTGTGAGCATAGGAAGGACCCATCTGAAAGGAGAGGGACTGTGTGTTTCCCAGAAGGGGTGGTGCATGCCTCGCCGGGATCCTTGGGGTCCCTGGCTGACTATGGTAGTACTTCCCTGAGAGCAGGTGCGGCCCATCTTAAAGGAGAGGGACCCTGCTCTACAGTGGGAGGGTGCAGAACTCTAGAAGGGGGTGCAGAGGGAGGGAGTCCTTGCCTCTGACCCGGGTACATCCGGTGAATGTAGATCCCAGGCGGTAGACCAGTGATGGAGAGAGGTCCTGAACTGGTGGGAGAGTTATGTTATGGAGGGTGCTTCCCTGGGAGGGTGCAGAACCCCAAAAGTAGAGGTAGGGTGGGGCATTCTTGCCTGTGACCTCTGGTCAGCCTGAGGGTGCAGACCCTAGGCTGAAGGATCAGTGGTAGTTTGGAACTACCCTGAGAAGGAGAGTGGAGAATGGCTATTGTGTGCCATGGGTTAATGCCCCCCACTCTGTGGATTGGTCAGGACCTGTGACATCTGGAAGGCCTAGGGCCTGGTCCTGGTTGTGGACAACTAGAGAGTACCAGTGGGGTATCCGAGTTGGGCCAGAGAGTTCTTATTTGGAAGAAACCATGTGGGTTCAGAATGGCGTAGAACCAGAGGGTGTCCCTGCCGTGCGGGCCCACGTCCGTGTTCTATCACCCAAAGCAGGGAAGCCCATCAAGGGAGTGATTGGTCTACCCTGCGTTTTGGCTGGAAGGGCATTGTGTTGGAGTTGGCCCTTTTGGCAGGTTCACCCCGAAACTTTTTGAATTTTCCTAGACTGTTTCTGTAACCTGGTGTTGGTGATTTTAGGCCTCTGTGCATTTTTTCACTGTGGTCCAGTGTAAAGTGTGTGCGCTCTCTGTGTATTTGTGGTGAGAGTTTCCTGCCCTCCATTAGGAATGCATGGATGCAGGATGTGTGTGTCCATAGTAGTTCCTGATGTGTGGGGAGTGCAGGGTTTGGTATGTGAAAACCTGTGAGATTAAATGCTGCGCCATGATGTGCGCGGATTTATTGTGTCTAGTGTCGAAGTGCACTTTTAGAAGTTGGCATTTCTGTGTGCAGTGAATGTGAATTGGACTGTCTGGCTTGTGATTGACAGGAGCTGGCTGGTGTGCCTGGCTCCAGGAGTCAGGATGGGTCTGCCCGGTGGTCAATGGGGACATCTACATGTTGATGGCAGGGAGGAGTGCACCTGGGACCTGAATAGGCCTGTGCCTTCCCTACACAATGCTGGCTCCACCCCCTGTGGTGCGTCTGATGTCCCTAGCCTGGCCAGTGAAAGGGAGAGAGGGGCTGAGCAAAACAAAGTGCTCAGGAGTTCCCCTGAACCAGTTGTAGCTGGTTCTCCCCCTGCCCTACAGCTTTAGACAAAAGAAAATGCTGTATAAACGTAGGGGCTGTGTCCCCATGAGGTGGTTCTGCTTGGGGGTGCTGATCCTGCAGGGCGTGCTCCTGCTGGGGCCCAGGAGGACTTGCCAGGAGGCTGCCTCCCTGGGCCCAGCTATGTCCTGGAACTGTTTTGCTGGACTGCTTGTAGCCCTGGGACTTTGGGTCTGCCCCAGTACCTTGTTAGTGCTGGCTTTGTTTTTGAAATGCCCCTGGGTCTCTCTCTACGCACTGGAGTGTTCTGCGCCAATTATCTGGGGCGCTGGAGCTTCGCTGCATGACAATTAGGAGGGAGCCTACCCCTCATTGACCTTTTTTTTTCCTGTTCGGTGGTCACGAATGCGGGTGCCCATCCCGCTCCTTTTTATGTAAATTACGGGTGCCCACCCCGCATGGCCGTTGTGTTTATTTTATTTAAAATATGGGTGCCCACCCCGCGTTTTGCCGCAATTGAAATCGCCGCGGCGGCCCGAGTCAGGGACAGGGCGGAAGTCAGGCAACACTGTGCCTGGCGGCGGCGGGACTTCCGGTTTTTTGTGAGGGAAGTCCCATGCACACCGCAGCCGCCTGGAAAGTCATCCAGGTGAAGACGCTGGTGCCTGCCCGTGCGGGGCTCCCATGGCTGAGGGAGAGCCCCGCGGGTGCCTGCACATCGAGAAGGTGGTGGCCGTAGTGGAGTGAATCCCCTGGTCCCAGGAGGGGCCCCGGATGAAGAGGCGGGAAATAGGAAGTGCTGGCTGAGCCTCGCGGGCTCCATAGTGAAGTCCCGGGTCCCAGGAGGGGGCCTGGGTGAAGTAGGGAGAAATGCGTCAGCCGTTTGGTGGGGCTCCCGTGAAGCACAGAACAAACCCAGCACAGACCACACAGAACACCGGCGAAGTAGGAAGGATCTCCAGCACCAGTCCCGAAGTGCAGCGAGGAGCGCAGGATCCTGATTCTGAAGCCGGTGAGTGGATCCTCAAGATGGGGACAGTGTGGGAGCTGAGCGGTCCCGCCGTAGCGGGCTGCTGCACAGTTGGAAGATCAGTTACTTTGTGGAACATGTTTTGGCTTCAAGAGCTAGCGCGCTCTAACAAGAGGGGGCAGTGTCCTTTTCAAATGTATTGGCCTCAAATTTGTCCGAGTCGAAGGTGTCTCCAACGATTAGGGGGCATGTGTTTGGGGACAGAGCCTGAGTGGCTCCAATGCCTAGCCTAAGATAGTCCTAGAGCCTACGTGGCTCTAACATGGGGGTGGAGCTTTGTTAAGAAGCCCCAGTGAGGCCCCCGAGGACACAGCCGTGTCAGGGCTCATTTTGCCTTCTTGATCAGAGCCCCCGAGGCTCCAGCATGGGTCATGTTTTGTTTCTGAGCCTGCGGGCTCCAACGATGGGCAATTGTTTCCCATGGAGCAGCACAGTGGTTCCAGACCTCGGGTGAAGATCCCCAGCTACCCAGCAAGTAGTGGGCTGCTGCACCATTTAGGTGCAATTCCAGTAAGAGTCCCTCGGAGGGACAGAAGTGGCACAGAGGTGCCAGGCCTTCCACAGCTGCGCAGTACTTAGTGCCAGCTGCTGTGTTTCGGCCCTGTTCTTGTTCTCAGCTGCCCAGCAAGTAGTGGGTAGCTGCAAGGTTTAGGTTTGCACAGATGGCACACCCCTGACTGGCGCTGCAGTGGCAGTGCGCCCTGACATTCTGTACACAGGGCATTTGAGCCCCATTTGTGAATGGCCAGCTGGCCAGGGGGGCTGGTAGATGTATAGGGTGCAAGGCCCTAATGTGAATTATGAGCTGAAGTGATTGTGGTGCTAGGCAATGTAATGCATTCAGTATGTTTTACGCACCCTGTGTTTGATACCTCTAAACTGTGGTTTATGACTATGAGGTTATTTTGCATTTCATGTGGTTGTGTTAGTGAGATTATACTTCACTGTGCTTTACGCCCCTAATGTGAGTTATACTTAGGAAGAAGGGTCTAATGTGTTTAGACTACTGAGGACATTGCATAATGTGTTTATGCTGGTGAGGTTGGTGCAGGATGTAATTTGCGCCTGATGTGACTGTGCATACTGTAAAGTTATGTTACAGGTGAAGGTGGAGTACAGTGACTACCAGTGGCTACGGGTTGTAGGTTTATGATCTAGTTTTTACTTGCACCAATTTCTGCTAAGTGTTGATCCTGACAGTGGCCCCCGTGGCCCTGTCCTGTGTAATTAATCCCCTGTGAATACTGCCCGTGCCAGTTGGTACAATGTATATTGTGTGATTACTATCCGATGTGTTTTGAGAACACAAAGGCTATTTTTATATAACCTTGTGTGGAGTTCCTTTTGTAGTGTGCCTGGGATGTTGTTGCGGTGTGTGTGCACAAATGCTTTACACATTGCCTCAGGGACAAGCCTGACTGCTCGTGCCATGCTACCAAGGGGGTGAGCAGGGGTTATCTATGGTGTGTAACTCCCTTGCCCTGACTAGAGTGGTGGTTTCTGCCTGGCTTTGGCGCAAGCCTTAGCCAACCAGAAATCCCAGTTCTAACACTTAGCATTTGTGATACCGGTAGGTGTTGTTTTAAAGATGATTGATGGAAGATGCTATAGTATAGAGCAGTAATTCCCGAACTGTGCGCTGTGGCTCCCTGGGGAGCCGCCAGACCTAGCCAGGGGAGCCACGCAACAAGCACTTCAATGCATTTAATGTTGAAGGGTCTGTTAGCTTCAGTTGAACTAATAAGACTTAAATGCATGATGTCAATGATTTGTAAGTGACATTCCTGTAAACGTAGTGCTTAATTGATGGCATGTCGAGGGAGAAGACCTCCATATTTCACTAGATCCCCATGTTCTAACACTCCCAAAGTAAGCGGGAGATGCCTGATTTATTGTATTAGACTCGTTAATAGTTTTATTTTTTTCCAAACCCATTTTATACCAATGCAAGTTATCAGGAAAGTACAGTTGTCCTGTTTATTGAACACATTAAGTATTATTACGTATGGACACTTGTACTTGAAGCATAGGTCCTTCCTGTACATATGTCTTTCAATACACACACATTTCCAGACATCCTTGATCTCTCCTTGAGCACAGGGAAGTAAAACCCCATATACGGCATAATGCCAACATTTGGAAGCAAGAAAGAGAGGCGTTTAAAAAAAATAACAGGAATTTGTTTGTCTTGCATTGATTTGCAGGCATTTTTACAGGTGAGTCAGCAAAAATAAAACTGTATGTGGTTTAAAAAATCATGAGTCACCCTGCTGAGACCGGTGTGTTGGCAGGTATGACATGGGTAGAAATGGAAGTTCCTGCAATTAATTTTCAAGTGCAGAAACACTTTGGCATTGGGGCCTACATGCACAGGAGTGCTATCTAGCATTGTAAGTGGGATAAAACAGTTTGAGAGGGTAATGAAGTGCAACAAGGGATATTTTATTAGAGGTGCTGCCTTAGTAACACAAAGCACCCTGCATATATGATTATGATACCTTCATCAGCTTCATCCCAATTGTTTTCAGGGAGAAAAATGCAAGTAGTCTTCAAGTATTTTAGTCCAGTCATCAGCTGACATTGTGTTGGTCACTTCTGTAGTGACAAGTACGAAGATATGAATGAACAACTAACGTGACATTCTCAGGAAATTAATGAGAGAAAGATTCAAAAATTCCGCAGGGATACTGTGGACTATAAACCAGGAGAAGTTTATACGTGGGCAGAACTTTATGCACAATGCCGACAAAACTGACCATATTCTCAACAAATGGATACATCGCCATCTGGGAGTGAAACAACCGATAGAATACATCAACAACCTCCACAAAAGCAACCTCAAGAGTCCACTTCAAACTATGAACCAGCAACAGCAGTTACTTTTTTAGAACACAGTCACCCAGAAAAAGAAGACCCGGGAGGGGAAAAAGAAAAAGAGCATCCGAACACAAGGAGTACCACTACGACAAAGAAAGACAGGACAAAGAAGACAACACCCAAGGAACAACATCTTAGACTATAAATTGGAAGCACATGAACTTAGGATTCTACAGAGAGGCACATCATTTGTCCCCACCATACAAACTGACCATTTAGAACTGGAAGAAAGCCCCTTAAAACTCATGAGAAAACTTTGCCTTAGACATTTCTTTGAAAACGTTCTTCAAGATCAAACACCGAAAGAAGCAGAACAACTGCCAGGGCTCCCCATAGCACTTATCAAGCACCTATTAGCCAGAAAATACGAGACCTCTTTGAAAGCTTTGTTAAACAAGACCTATCCAAAATTAAACTACATCAAAAAAACAACTAAGAATCTGCACAAAAAGATATGGATAAACTAAGGAAAATAGCTAACAACACTAAAAGCGGACAAAGGAAGTGCCTTAGTAATTATGAATACTATGTTCTATGAAGTTCGAGTAACAGAACACGTCTCGGAGAGCACAACATATATGAAAATAAACATGAACCTAACTACCCAGTTTCTCAATTTACTACAAGACATAGTCAAAAAAGCACACGAAGATGGCGTGATTAAAGAAAGACTGAGAAGAAGTTCCCTTGAAAAAATATTCAATAAAACAACTTAATTTACAAATCAATTAGGACAATAAAGTTAAGAAAATTGTTCACAATTTATTAATGTTACAAAACATGTTAAGAAACACAAGTGGGCAAAAGCGCCACTGTACACAAATAAAAACAAATAAATTGGAGGAAAAATTGTTAAAACGGTTTTTTGACATACATGGAAATCAAAATCGACCAGCAATATTGATACAAGGAAGGGGGAACAGACAACAGTACGACATCCAATTGTACAGTACTAGGTGTATATTCAAACTCAATGTGATACCCATGTGCTATGCACAGTTTTTATATTGTATCAACACAGGTATCCGAGTCTAAGAATTATACTTGAAAAATGCGTCGACGCATTTCGGTGGTTAAAATAGTTTTGGACCACCTTTATCAAGACTCTATCTTTTGTCTGTCGTGTATCTGGGGTCAAAAACGATCACCCTTTGAATTCTTCTTTGGATAAACTCCCTGTACGTTTAGTTGTGGAAATGTGCGCTTTAGGCTAAGTGGATTGACATCAGTTTTCCTTCACACTTTTATATGACTGGCTTCAGTTTATCGGTTTAAAAATCCTGCAGATAAACGTGATGCGCTTGGCAATATTGCTCGTCAAGGAGCGTCTTTTTCTTTTTTAAAAGAAGTGGAAACCAGGGGCGCTCAATAGTTTCGAAACAATCGTTTCACTATTCGGCCGAAGAGAACTGCCTGCTTCTCTGGTTCCAGTCCGGACTGAAACCAGAGAAGCAGGCAGTTCTCTTCGGCCGAATAGTGAAATGATTGTTTCCGCCGGGAGGACAAGACGAAAGCGCCCCTGGTTTCCATTTATAATTTGATTCTAATTTCTCTATCTGTTTCTTGGCACACTAACTTAAATTGTTGCAATATCCCTATTTGTATATTTTAATGTGGACTATGAGCACACATATATTCAATTACATACATCTGCAGGTCACATTTCTACCTTCCAATATTGCCACTACGTTAATCCAACAATAGATATTGTCCTACGTAGATATCGATCACATCACCTGCACCGCATAGTCATACCGTGATATCGACCACCCAGTATGCCGACAAAAATATAACACTGATACGGATAACCTGTAAAACAGGCGACGACACAGACAATGCGCACACCGAAAACTGGATACTGAACATAGCAGCTCAACACAAAATAAACTGTAAGAAAGCTGCACGGATCAGCGTTTTTTAACAGTTAAACCTATGTTGACCTGGAGTCTTTTTGAAGGTTACCTTCTTACTCCTTTTTCATAATTTAAGGTACACCATCAAGTGCAATAGAACTACCGAGAGTAACATCTAACAAATACACCAATATGAACTGCAGCTTTAAGTTTATGATAGCTTCCAGACACTCTCACACAACAGTTGAAAGCTTAAAGGCAAGCCACTTTTTAGGAATATTACACTGCATGTTTCGTTCTCTTTTTTTAAACAAGCACTTTCTAGATATCGCCTGTAGACCACACCGTTTAGAGTGCTTAGTTAATCATGCATGTAGAATTAGTTCTCTGAAAAATATGTGTGCATTGATTATCTTTCAGCAATGCTCCCTGAGGAAGGGCAGGTTGCCCGAAATGCATTGAAACCATTAGAAGCTATGTATAGAAATGATATACGATGAAAGAAATGAATTTAATTTTGAATTGCAAATAACGAGAGAGAAAAATAAAGAAATTCATCAATGATAGTGTGAATTACAAATTTCTTCTGAAAAACAAGCAAGAAACCCATTTCTTTAGGACCAAAATAGGTCACAGGGGGAACGCAACCAATTGAACTTGGAAGTGCTATTTAAATATCAAATCAGAGACTTCAACATCCTTTTGGCACACTAGAGGTCACACTTCGCACTGCAACCCTGGTCTCACCAATGATGATGCAGGAGCAGCCACAGAGCCGCTGCTTGCACCGTGACCTGTGGGCACTGCACTCCACACTGCCTCTCTTCACACCGCTGCCCTCGGAATCCCTGACGTTGCCACTGCTACCGTCTCTGCCACTGCTGCCTACACAGTGACCTGTGGACAGCACTTGTGGAGAACACAGAGCACGGTCCCACTTCGCACCAGAGCCCTGGTCTCACCGATGATGCCACTCCAAGCTGACATCGACGTCACTGCCTGCACCGTGGTTTGGGGCACAACTTGTACGTTACTTGACGCACTGCCTATAGGTTGCTGCCTCTGTATATACTATACCAAGGTGAGGTATTGTGTACACAGAATCTAGTGGATCCACGAAGGTAGGCAAAGCTTAAAGTAGATAGAACCTTACTCTCTATTTGGGGCAGTTTGGTCAAGCAGTAAGGCCTCATCAGAAGGTAGTGTTAAGCATTTGTTGTACACACTCATGCAAGAAACGATTTCACACACTCAAGGACTGAACTCTGACCAATTTGTTTTGTTAAAAAATATTATTAAGTTGTATTTATTTCCTAGAACCAAGGCAGACCTGGTACAGGTAAGTGAAATGATACTTTACAGAAACCATACAGTTGAATGCAATTGTCTATACTTGGTTTTGGTTACAGATAAATCACTTGTAAAATGCAACTGGTAAATTACTGTACACTAACCTTATAATTACTTTGTGAACATTGGTTATATTACTTTGTAGGTTTCTTTTCTTCACAGTGTGGTATACCTGGATGCCACACTGGGACACTTCCTGAATAAAGGTAAGAAAAGGCAGTTTTGAAATACAATTACAGTTTTACAGGGTTACTCACATGACACTATTAGCCTTGAAAGAGCAAAAAGGAGGTTATGGTGCCTGAGTAGGACTCATCAGATGGGCACTAAGTTTGCACTGCCATCAACACAGAGTCAGCTGGGTGCAGAGTGCAGGGGCCACACATAAGCCAATGGGCGAAGCAAGTTCATTGGTTTGGGGACTGAGGATGGGTAGGTGAATGGGGTCTTTGGGACTTGAAGCCTTGTAATAGCAATTGCTCGCAGACTAAGTCGGTGGGGTGGTCGCAGTTGGGCTCCTTGGACCGCTTTGGTCAGAGAGTCGGTCGGGGTATCGCCTTGGACACGGCTGGAGAGGAACTCCCAGATAATGGCTGCAGGCTCAGGTTAGAAGCTTGTGGGGGTTCTGGGGTCACCGTAACCCAAGCTAGGATCACTGGGGGCCGCCTTAGGGTGTTGGAGCACTCTGGTTCGGGCTCAAGGCGCTAGGTGCTGAGTGGTGGGTGGCTCACAGAGTTGGCCGGAGTCAGAGTCGGTTGGTCCTGAACAATTCTGGTGCTCACGGGCGACAACGTCTTTGGATTGCGAAGGCAGAGCAGGTACTCTTGGTTCTTGAGGGCTGCATGACACACCGAGGTTTTGCTGGAGGAGTCCAAGCTCTGGACAGGCCAGTAGGGCTGGAGCCAAGTCAATGGGTGTCCTCTTCTTCATCTTTCAGCATGGCTGTTTGGTCCTTCTTCTTCTTGTTTCTTCTGGTTGGCTCTTGCCCGAGAAGGCAAGGCTCAGGGTTGCCCCTAAATACCAAATTTAGGGGCATTAGAGGTAGGTACAGGTCAGGCCAATGTGTCCCTTCCTTGGGGAAGGTGCACCCCCTTTTATGCCACCCTTCAGTGGGTGGGACGAATAAGCCTCACTGTGGTTGCTGGTTCCCCCATAGATGGTGGGGACAGAGAGTTGTGCTTCATCTTGCCTCCCCCCGAGGGGTGGGGTTTGCAAAGGTGGGCACACCTCTCCTTCTAACTTAGTTTCCCCGCTGATTCTTCTGCCCAAAGTGGGGGTCAGAACCAGTTAGGGCCAGTTGGTAGGAGCAGCAAATGGCTAGGTAGCTCACAAAGGTGACAAACCTATGAAGCTTCCTCTTCATGGACACATCCCATCCTGAGAGGGGAGGCTTGGTACATTGACCCAGGATGTGCTTTCTTTCAGGACCTCAAGAGTGGCAGGCTCACGACACAGGAGTCCGGAAACATATCTTGTGGTGGCAGCTAGTGAGCAGCCACTCAGCCAGGGCACTAGAGTTAGGTTGTTTTTCTGGGAGCATCTCTAAGATGAACTCTGAGTGAATTTTTCATTAAATCCCACACTAGCATCAGTGTAGGTTTAATGTCATGAAAAGTTTGATACTAACCTTCCCAGCTTTCAGTAAAGCCAATATGAAGATGTGGAGTTTGTAATGGCAAACTCCCAGACCAAATACTCCTAATGGCATTACTTCACTTACAAAGTCTAAGAATGGACTTGGACACTGTGAGGGTACAGTGCTCATACACCTGTACAATCACCACTGTTATAGTGCACCCAGTTGGATGGGTGGCTTACCTATGCCAGGGCAGTGGTTTGTAAGCATAGTACACAGGGATGTGTGCTATGTTGGCTCTTCACTTTGTTCTGCACCAAAACAATGGCAGTGTCTGTGTGTAAAGGTACAGGCCTTTAAGGGTGGCATAATAAGTGCTGCAGCTCTTAGAGGCCTTCCCTGTTCTTAGTGCCCTTGGTACCTATGGTACATTTTACAAGAGACTTACCTGTGGCCAGAGAATTGGCAATTCTGTTTTGCAACAGTACAGTTTAGGGAAAGAACATGGGCCCTGGGTACCTGGTTGGTAGAAACGCAGGGCACACTCAGTCAAAGTACATCAACATTAGGCAAAAAGTGGGGAGCAACCGTGCAAAAAAGGTCACTTTCCCACGCCATCCGCCCCACACTGCAGCCTTGACCCACCGACACCAGCCCCATAAATTCCAGATTGTCAACCGACGCCGCTGCTTGCACCGTAAACTGCAAGTCCGCTCATCAAATTGTCCCGTCATGCACCACAGCCTAGGATCTACTGACAACAGCGTTTCAGCAGCAAAAACGCAGCTGCCTGCACTGTGACCTGTCAGCACCACAATTAGCACCGCCCACTTTACACCACAGCCCTGGTCTCACCAACTCTACTGGACCACTGTCACTGAGCTGTTGCCTGCACCGCGACCTGAGCGCAATTCATCTCTGCTTCACACTGCAGTCCAGACATCTACTGACCTCGGTCATCGTGACATCAAACTCACAAAATTCGACTTGCAACGCCTGTGACTTCAACGCCACTTCACCGGAGCTCACCATAAGGTCCAACGCCCTGCATCTCAAAAGGTACTGTTTTACAAGTCTCCCCTACAGTGTAGCTGGTCTGTAACACCGCAACAACACCGTGATAGCCCTGGACGGAGAAAATGACTTCAATGGACTGTATATAAAGCCTATTTTTGCATTACTGCATATTTTGATCACTGTATGTCGGATTTTTATCGTTTTGGTCTTGTTTTACACAGATAGAGATTAGATATTTTTCTAAAACTGGCGTTGATGTCATTTCTTTGAGTTTTCACTGTATTTCTGCTGGTCTGGTACACATGTTTTACACACTGGCTCTGTCATAAGCCTGACTGCTCGTACCAAGCTACCAAGCTACCAAGGGGGTGAGCAGGTGTTATTTTCGATGCAGAAACCCTTTATCCTGACTAAAATGGTGGATTATGCTTGGCTTAGATGCACACCCTAACCAACCCGAAAACCCATTTCAAACAATGAAGCACAAATATCACTAAGTAAACCTCTGCTTTTCCCAGTAAAGCTTAACTTAGAGGCAATGTGTAAAATATTTATGCAGCACTCAAACAGCAATAAAGTGAAAACACAAAAAAAGAAGAATCCTGAACCCATTTTGCAAATAGAGTAATATTTATTAAATACACTGTCAAAGAAAGCATGAAAATCCAATGAGTAGAACTGGAGTTATGAGTTTTTAGAGTTCTAACCAGCCGGACTGGGACAAAGACATAAGTTCAAGTGGGGCTCTGTACTGTTCTGCGTAACTCTTAATTACTGCACATTGGATCCACTGAAGCTTTTTGTCGGAAACTGCATGGCTCTTCATCACTCAGCGTGGGATCCAGTGAAGACTTCAGTGAGGAGCTGTGTGGGGCAGCCAGCTCTAGGAGGATGTGCATCGCTCTGCATTGGGTCCAGTGAGGCTTCTATTGATCTCTGCGTCACTTGACATGGATCCAGTGAAGTCTTAAGTTGGGAGCTATCTGGCTCTGTGTAGTTCTACATCTGATCCGGGGAAACCCTCTGTTAAGGAAGGAGAAATGCATTATGACTCCACTCAAGAGTCAAGGAACTTGAGGACAGGATTTGGGGATCAGTACTCACTCCCAGAGACACCGGCAGAGGAGACCAGGTGAAGTACAGTTTGGTGTGGTCAACTAAGAAGTAAAAAGAGCATCCGGAACTCTTTGTATCCCTGTAGTTTACACAGGATGTCAGAAAACTGACCCTTGGAGTTACTTCAGAAATCTTGGGTTCAGGCAAGCAGGTCCAGTATTCCTTTTAGAAAGCGAGGCCGTCTTCCTATGAATTTCACAGGTACAGGAGTGTTCTGCTCTCAGGTTCTGAGGATGCCACTTTTATGCTCACTGCCAACCTTTGGATGGGTGAAACGCTTTGTCTAACTGTAACACTGGTTATGGTCAGTTCTTCCCTTTCCTCAGGCTTTGGCTCTAGCCTTGTTAGTGAAACAAATATCAGGCAGGTCCAGATGTGAGCTGCATCTGTCAGTGTCAGGGTAAGCTATTTCTGAAGTCAGGAATGGCCGGGTACAGTGCCAAGCTACCCTTTGAATTGCAATCAGGTCAGGAACACAGCTCCTCCCCAGCTATCCTGTCAGGAAGATCTTCACGTCTCTATGCCCAGGTCCTTTGTCCACTGTTTTGTATACACACCAAACAACAAAAAAACTATTAACAGCCAGGTGACCCAGTACACTGACAGAAAGCCACAGTTGACTTAGGCAGGAAAAAGTAAACTTTCTAAAAGTGGTATTTTCAAAATAGTATTTTAAAACCCTACCCTCCCAATGACTAATTCAGCTCTATAGAGCCATAAAAGTCAGACCACAAATAGAATATACATTAGCTAGTGTTTAATTAAAAAACATGAGCAATGCTTTGATAAAATCAATAAGTTATAAAAACCTTAAATATAATCATTAACAGCCAATAAAATACAATGGCAGATTTCAATATTGTCATAGAGAACATAAAACATAGTTCAAAGCAGCATAGATAATACATGTGTTTCCCAGGCACTGTAAGCAGGAGAAAGCGACAGTATGAGATCTAGAGCCCAGTGCTCGCAGTATCGGGAGCAGAAACTGCCTTCGTTGACAGATGTAAAAAGTACCAAATAGGATAAGGTGCAGGGTGCTTTGTTTGGCTGGGGCTTAAAACAGACAGAGGGCAGGGTTGAGATTCAAGTGCTTTTAGCTGGGAAGGCTACCAGAAAGTGTATGGTATTGAGTCAGAATCTTGTCAAAAAAAACATATGTCTCTCACTTGCAATTAGCCGTAGGTAAAGTGCCGGGCATGCTGGTAGAACCCAGGAGATAATCCCCCTCTCCTCACAACTGTCCGCTAATTGTGCCCTTTGCATATGTTGGAAAAAAGTCCTTGAACATTTTTCTAGCTAATCCCAAACGGAAGTTATTCACTAAAATGAGTAATAATGTAACACAGTCCTTTTATCTGAGAGATCCAACATTGCCACAGTTAAAAACGATGTTAGAGATTTGTCACTAATAGGACATGTAAACCTTAAGTACACATGCCCTACTTTTTAATTACCATGGACCTTGCCTAATGAACATCTAGGGCCTACCTTAGGAGCGACATGAAAGTATTAAAATGAAGGTTTATTTTACCACATTGAAAAGGCAGTTTAAATTCATTTATGTTCTTTTGCATTTAGTGTATTTGTCCAGGCAAAACTGAGCTTTGTGTCCATTTTGGATGCAAGGGGACATTTTTACATTACAAAAATAGTGCTAAATGAAGAATTACTCTTCTAATTCTGCAAAAGTTTGCGGAATATTTGGGTGATTCTGCAGGATTATGCCACACACAATTACAAAGTCAGGGCCAGCCCTAGTCCTGGGTATTTGTACTAACATATACGAGGGCTTATCAGTAAATTAAATATACTAATCCAGGGTGTACCAATTTTACAGTTTTTGGAAGGGCGAGCACAAGCACTTTACCTCTGGTTAGCAGGGGTAAAGTGCAGAGGGTCTGAAGGCCAACAAAAATGGATTCAATGAATGGAGACAAGGAGATCCTGCAGCAAGGGCACATATCCAACAGTGAGCTTGAAATGTATTTATTGTCTATAAATCCCTAACATAGCTCTGTGGCAAATGGCACCAAAGGATGTGTAGATATAATTATTTGGTAACAGGTAGTACTATATATCTGTTGTATACAGTAGGGATTTCAAGTTTTCATTTACTGGCAAATCAGAGCTTATAGATGGGCAAATGATTCAGTATTGGGGTCACAAAGGCCCAAGGGTGTAGATGCAATTCTCTTCACCTTGTGTTTCCCTTACCTTTAGAGACGATTATTTTCAGTTATGGGATTCTCAAATGTCACAAGAATTCGCCAGAGAACCTCTGCCAGTTTTAGATTTTCAATAGTGCTCATTAACATCCGCCATGTTCACTCATAAAATTAGTTTCTGACTGTCAGTAAAACAGAATGAGTAAGCCTGGTGGAAATGTATATTTGAACATGATGGGCCTGGTTACTACAGAACGTACTACAAAATGCAATTCAAAAACTACATATGTCGTTTTTTGACTCCACACTCCCTATAAGTTTGTGTGCGGTGTTCTCCGCCTGGCGGGCAGAGTCTCTGGATGCGCACACATAAGTATAGCGCGTGCTGAGTCATAAACCTCTGCACGTAGTTTGGTATTTTGGAGAAAGTAGTAAACTTACTAACAAGTGTAACTTTAGCTTTGTGAGCGAGGACTAAAATATTCCCCCCCTCCCCAACTGATTTCTATATGCTGTGAAGGGAATACTGCCAACATATTGAGTTCTAAGTATTGTACTACAACGTTATTACAGCTAGAATATGAATTACAAAGATATCGGGATGTTTGAATAACCTTTCCACTCCATTAAAATGCTTACTTATCAAGAAACGTTTGGGCCTGTAGTGAGAGTTTAATGACTCTTAGAGTCTTATTTGGAGTACGGCAGACCAGAAGCACCACTGTACGCCCCATTAATCTCATGGTTGCCCCACTGGATTTAGAGTTGAGGGGGTGCTAAGTTTACACTGGCAGTGCATCCGCTGGCCTTTGTCTGTCATTCATGGTATGGCCTGGGAAAATGGAAAATGCTCTCAAATCCAGGAAGAATATCAAGCATTCTGTACAGAGAGGATTTTTCTGATCAATAAGTGGTAAAGTTCAATTATGTATTGGTACTTAAAAGAAATGTCAACATTTTTTTCCAAGAAAGTTGACTTTTTGTACTGCTTACACACTGCTTGACTGCTTTACACATTGTCTTTGATTTAAGCCAAACTGCTTGGTGTCACTTTACCAGGGACTAAGCACAGGCATATTTAATTTAATTTATGTGGCTAACAGGTGGTGTACATAAAATAAAAAGGGAGGAATGTGCTAAATCTAAAAGATACAGGGGATTACAGTCCTTCTCCCCTACGCTGTCACACAAACAGCAGCAGTGTGAAAATGCAGTGACTCTTGCACCATCTTTCAAGGGTGCTTGCGTTGCAGGGATGATTGTTGTTGTGCAGGAAGGGACACCTCCCTCCACAAAAACAATAATAAATGGTGTTTTACTCTGCAGCACACATAGAAAGAGTCAAAAAAGAGGAGAAATAAATGTATTTCTCCTCGTTGCACCTCTCCAGAGCCTCCCCTGGGTAGATGTAGGATTCTGACGCCTTCCCAAGTTTACGATCTGGGAATGTGTCAGGTTCCATGGAGGTGGCGTGGAAACACCCACAGCAACACCCATGGTACACTCCTTTCATGCAGAGTAATATGTGAAAAGGGTCCATATTTACAAGGCCATCAAATGTCACGGAGGGTGACTTTACGTGGCCTGGTAAATAGGGGAAGGGACACTGCACCCGTGCATCCAAAAAAAGTGTCGAACCAGCAGCACAATGGGCTTATAAATAAGCCCCCTAGTTTCTTACTCCTTCGTAGTTAATCTGCAATGGACTGTAGATAGTTTTAATCTATTGATGCAGAATTCTTCACCTTGTGCCGATACGTATACGTCCCTAATTCTAAAACCTCATTAAAACGCTGTGCAATGAACTACTGAACATTATAAGTGACTGTTCATTCCCAACAAATTCAGCACTTTAATGTCACTTTAGGTACTCTTAATTTGAATTTTATCTGAGCCTTGAATTGGGTCCCTTTGTGTCTTAAGGACTTTGATCAACATCTGGCCTTACATTGATTATATGCTGGCCCATCACTTGAAAGGCAATGCATAGCACAAGTGATATTCATGCACTCATCCCCGGGTTTATGTCACAGACACTGCTGCACAGATTTTTAGATGTTGCAAGCCATCACATTTGTCTTTGTTTACTATGAGTAAATGGAGCATATTTTCTAAGTATATTTAAAGCAGCACTCCCTTCCAGGATCAGAATCGCAGAAAGAGCCGATGTTTCGCACAGCTTTTGGTGCAATTAAATATATTATCATGAATATGAAGCTTGGCTAGGTTGCACCTTGCACAAGTCAATTTTACACAGTAGAATGATCAAAATATCATAAGCAAATGCTCCAGGGAACAAAAAGGCAACAGCCACCCACGTCCCCCCAAAAAATCTTCTGTGATAAAAAAGCACAGAGGATAAACTATAAACAAACTATTGCTCCCGAGCAGAAAAAACAATTAACAATCACATTAGATCGTATCAATAAATCAGTCCAATTAGACATCCAAATTTAAGAGTTCCAAATGATATCTCCTTTATTTCCTTGTTTTCTTTATCTCTAATACAGAGATTTCAAGCAATGATGTTCAATAGCGAGTTGGTGTAGTTGACATCACCAAATGTAGCCAAGCAGTCGACATGTGTTTCGTCTCGGGAACGGGAAAAATCACCCGACGACTTCATCAGGGCATGAACAAATCTTAGAAGATATCCTCACCACATTCCAGGTATAACCTGTATGAGGTCCAATACAAAATGGGTCTTATAAATAAAAATATTCATTCCATATGCAGCATTCGATGTTCTATAGAGTATAAAGTCAAGTATCTTTTGAAGGACAATAAATCTGGTCCAACAGTAATAGGTTAAGTCAATTCAGGTCTCGGAGAGTACTCCCCCATCATTGTCAGCATGAAGGGATGTGTATATTATTAGTATTATTAATATTGTTTGTGATCTTCAGATACCATGTCCTATCTGAGCGACAACCAGAGTTGTAAACAGAATTGCGCTTGCTCTTCCAGTACTGAACTGCAAGAATGGAGATTAGCGTCACTTCAATGATGTTCCTGAGGCACTTCGGGGCAGATTTAGGAGCCCCTTCGGCCACTTGTGCGCCACCGTTAAGTCACTTTTGTGATGCATCGGCGGTGTAAACCATGCGCCATGTTGCGCCCTATTTACAACGTGACACATCTGGGGAGATGTGTCACGTTGTAAAGCCCTGCACCACATGAAACCTGCGTCAGGTTTCATGAGGGCGTTCCGGCGCGGGGGGGGGGGGCGTTCCGGCACAGTAAAGCCTCGGTAAAGTGCCTGAGTGAATTCTACAAGATTCCACTCAGTCACTTTTCCGACGCCGTTGCGTCAAAACCTTGCGCCTGCTTGAAGCAGGTGTAAGGTGTGAGGCACCACGTTGAGTATTGGCAGGCCATGAGCATTGCTGGAGTTGCGTTGTGCTTGCGACACAACTCCAGCAATGCACCACCCTTCTGACGGGAGACGTGCAATGCATCTGTTTATCATTGCGCCACGAAGCGCCGCATAGTAATGTGGTGGCGCAAGGGTAAACTTGCGTGAAGCATCTTACCTGGCTCATCCCTGTTGATTTGCAGGGATGCGCCAGTCGTCATAAATCTGCCCCTTCAAGTTTTTGTTGGTGGAAAATGCTTTTGCACACATTATTTGTGAATGGTATTTGTGCCGAGGTAAATCTTCCTTGTGACAAAGTGTTTTTACATTCAGTAATAAATACCACATGGCTGTAAGTGATTGCTGGTTGGATCACGTAAACAGTTAGGCATCAGCTGGGTGCAACTTTGCAGTTCTTATTGTTCTGATGACATCAACAGTTTTCTCTGCATTAAAAAGCACGCCTCATTTGAATTTGTTGTGCAAAATATAATTTGATAAAACAGATAGCAACACTTTAAAATACACCGTGTGGTGTACTATAATACTATTTTCAAGGGCTGCACAATTTACTGGCAACAAAATCGAAACGCAACCTGCACAAATTTGCCTGCGTTATTTAGCCAATTTTCCAGAATAATTCAAATACCACTGACTGTATGTATTATGCGGTCGTACAGAGTTTTGCCAAACAAAAGCAGAGTTAAAAGTAAATCGTCAGCACTTTGGCAGGGGTCAAAGGTCAATGGAATGCGCTGTCAACCGTCAGCACCCATCTCTATAATGTTGAATTATTGTGGCTCTTGTAAAGATCAGAATGCCATTCCAGACTGTGCTGAATCTAAATTTTATGTTACTGCAAACAAATTTTCCGCAGCTGTACACGGTCGCAAGCATAAACAAGAAACTCTTCCTTGCAAATATTGCTAATGGAAAAATAACGCCACAATAACTCTGACCGTGCAATCAATGTGAAAGAACAAATTAAATGCATTTGTCTTCTTGTTATTCAAATACATACATTACCTCAGCCTGAAAGAGATCATTAATACATGGAGACAATTGCAGGCCTTTTATGAATGTCTCCTGTAGCCTATAGTCTCTCACACGCCCATGTGTCTTGTGCTCGCTTCGACAACAGAATGCTCAGTTGTAATGAATTTTTGTATAAGACCATGCACTGAAAAATTTAGTTTATCCAGGTACCCCAACATAGAAGAAATATTTGTCAAGGACAATGTATTTTATCCAGGTGCCCCAATATAGGACCAAACACATGGAGATGATGGACAGAGTGCTGAAACTTTTCAGACACTCACCCCCAGTCACAGATCTGGGTTGAATCCATCATTGTTCTTTAGCTCACTTTGCCACCCTAGTTCAGACCCAGCTATATGCAAATCAGTCTTGACCCTGTGTCTCATGAGACCCTAAGCGTGGAAGGGTATACTCAGATGTGAGTCCCTTGCTCATTGCACCATCAGGATTCAAGCAAGCCGGGCCGAAGAGGCTGAAATGCCAGAAACCGGTCCCCGGTAGCTTGTTTCCTTCCCAGTGTAAGAATTGGCTTTTGTAGTTTGGTTTGCCCTGTTCCCATCATGCACTGGGACAGGAACAGACTAATTTGCATACAGCCAGGTTCTGAAACTGGGATGGTGCAGTGAGCTAAAAAACGGTGTTGGATCTAGCCCTGATCTCTTGACTGGGTGAGAGTATTCTGTTTAATTCAGAGACTCTGTCCCTCACCACCCCTTGTTGTAAATATTCATGAGACAGTCCAGCATGAACTGCCAAGCCATGTTTTCCCTGGACCGGAAACAAGAATCCTGGGACCGGTTTCTGGCTAACAACCATCATCAGTCAGCATAGTTTGAATTCAGTGGCAAAGTGAGTAAGGGATCCCCGTCTGGGAATGCCCTACCAACCTAGGGCGAACGAAGCACACACAAGGTGATTATGGACGGAGTGCTGAATCTTTTCAAACAATCACCCCCATTCACAAATCGGGGTTGAATCCATCATTGTTCTCTAGCTCTCTTCGCCACTCCAGTTCAGATACAGCTATATATCAGTCTTGACCCTGTGCCTCATGGGAACAGTCCAGCCTGAACTGACAAGCTATGTCGCCAAGCTATGTCTTCACTTGACCGGAAACAAGCATCCTGGGACCGGTTTCTGGCTAACAGCCGTTATCAGCCAGGCTAGCTTGAATCCAGTGGCAAAGTGAGCAAGGGACCCATGTCTGGGCATACCCTGCAATTTTAGGGTGAACAAAGCAAACACAAGGAGATCAGGGATGGAGCGCTGAAACTTTTCAGACACTCACCCCAAGTTACAGATCTGGCTTGAATCCATCATCATTCTTTGGCTCACTTCACCACCCCAGTTCAGACACACAGCTATATGCATATCAGTCCTGACCCTGTGACTCTTGGGAACAGTCCAGCCCAAACTACCAAACTATGTCTTCCCTGGCCTGGAAACAAGCATACTGCGACCAGTTTCTGGCTAACAGCCGTCTTCAGCCACGGTAGCTTGAATCTTGTGGCAAAGTGAGAAAGGAACCATCGTCTGGCCATACCCTGCCAACTTAGTGCGAACAAAGCAAACATAAGGAGATGATAGACGGAGCACTGAAACTTTTCAGACACTCACCCCTAGTCACAGATCTGGGTTGAATCCATTATCGTTCTTTAGCTCCCTTCACCACCCCACTTCAGACACAACTATATGCAAATCAGCCTTCACCCCCTGCCTCATGGGAACAGTCCAGCCGGATCTGCCAAGCTGTCTTAACTGGAACAGAATCAAGCATCCTAGGGCCGGTCTCTGGCTAACAGCTGTCATCAGCCAGGCTAGCTTGAATCCAGTGGCAAAGTGTTCAAGGGACCCACGTCTGGGCATCCCCTGCCAATTTAGGGCAAACAAAGCAAACACAAGGCGATGATGGATGAAGCACAGACATTGTTTAGACACTCACCCCAGTCACAAATCTGGGTTTAATTCATCATTTTTCTTTAGCTCACTTCGCCATCCCAGTTCAGACACAGCTATATGCATATCCGTCTTGACCCTGTGCCTCATGGGAACAATCCAGCCAGAACTGCCAAGCTATGTCTACACTGGACCGGAAACAAGCGTCCTTCGACCGGTTCCTGGATAACAGCTGTCATCAGCCTGGGTAGCTTGAATCCCGTGGCAAAGTTAGCAAGGGACCCATGTCTGGACATACCCTGACAACATAGGGTGAACAAAGCAAACACAAGGAGATAATGGATGGAGTGCTGACACTTTTCAGACACTCACCCCCAGTCACTGATCTGAGTTGAATCCATCATTGTTTTGTAGCTCACTTAGTGACCTTGGAACAACTCAACTTCCAGATTCGAACCAACCCCAACCCCATCCTCTGTGGCACCCTCATCTGCAAGCCCCCCGGCCTTGGACAACCATTCTTCAATACTATTGTAGACCTCATTGCACACCAGGATCTCCCATCCACCGACAACATTATACTCGGCAAACACAAGTTCCACCTGGACAATGCCAGTGACCAGAACACCACTTCCCTCCTGGGGAAGCTCCCCAATGTGTCACTCAAGCAGCTAGTCACCGCAGCAAGCCACATAGCAGGACACAGGGTCGAGCATGTCTCCTCCTCCAGCAGGACCTTCAAATACAGCCACACCACCGAACTCTCCTGCACTGACCATCATTGTATACATCACATCTTCACCATGCCCACCATACACCACCGCCATTGCCCCCCTCACAGCTGAATCAAGGTCACCGAAGTATGTCTCATGAACTCCCTCAGCACCACCACTCTACCAATGCTTACAGAAGATGACACTGCAGCTTGCTACTGCCACCAATGGATCTCCATCTGCGCCGACACCCGGGCAACCCTCACGAGCGGCACTGTGTCAGTAACTTACGCCTGCCTCATGGCAGGCGTAAGGGTGACACCGTGCCACAGGGATAGGCTTGCCCCATGCATTGCTGGAGCTGTGACTTTAGCGCAGACAGTTACGTCAGAATTCCAGAAGTATCTGTCGTTACTTGCGTCATGGAACGCTGTCCAGTGAATACAGCGCATCCGTGGTGTTGCAAGAAGGGGCTAGTGAAAACTGTTGCAATGCTGTCTTTTCGCAGATCTGCAACCCTTTTCATGAGTGCTGTCCAGCACCAAAACCTGCTGAAATGAGGCCTCAAATGTTATCTACATTTTTAAGACCAGCTATTTTCTAGTCTTAATAAACTGCCTCTAACTGCAGATAGCGACATTTTCTTTGACCCTCCAAACTTCAAGAATTCCCTTGTAAATATAGCAAAGTGTAGTTAGAGGCCGTTTTTGAACTGGAATGGCTCCCTTGCATGTCATTATCGCTAACAGCAGCTTGTACATAGGGTGATAAAAATCTTGCAGCAAAACCATCGGAAATGTGCCGCTAATGCGGCGTTAACTCCTTGTACATATGCCACATGGTCTTTTCTTTTTTACACTTAGTTAAGCACAAATGACTCTAATTCGCTTTTTCACTTGAAGTAGCCCCCCCTTTAAGCGGGTTCAAAACGGGTCATAGGCCTGCATTGGAAATTCCTTAATACACTTTTAAGCTGTAATTACTGATCAGAAAGGAGCAGCTTTTTCATGTTTCATATGTTTAGAATGGTAACAATATATCCTCCTTCTTGGTGAAGTCGGATTTACTATTACTGATTTAGAGATGCCACTTTTAGAAAGCGGACATGTCTCTGCACTTAACTGCTCTTTGTGTCTGACAGGCTGACTCCACCACACCTCTGCGCTCGGTGACAGCTACACTTTGGCATTCCCGCTAGACAACCACAAACACAGGAAGGTGAGCATGATCTGCATTCTGAGCACTCACCTGCATTTCTCTGCATTCTGAGGGGTCTTTCTGGGCAGGGTGGAATGGAAGGGGCTGACACTTACACTTCAATAGGTAGTGTCATGTCCAAACACAAAGCATTGATTTACCCACACAGATAACCTGGTATACAGGACTGGGTTGAAAGGGATCCTTGTGCATTTCAGAGAGTTACGTTGAAGTTACTTCCAATATCAAATGCACTTTTGGGTATAAGTACTGGGTTTCTGACCCCCTAAAATCAGACACTTCTGGTTCTTGATCTGCACCTCTGTCAGAAGGACTGCTGTGCTGCTTAAGGATTCAACTGGACTGCTTTTCTTGAAGGACTGCTTTTCTGCTTGTTGCCCTTCTGCCTGCTGCTCCCTGACTCTGCTGAAGGTGAGTTGGACTCTGCCTCTCCTCCAAGTGATCTCCAAGGGTTTGCTGGCTTGCCTCCTGTTGTCTGAAGTCTCAGGGACACAAAATACTTCCTGCAATTCTGCTGGTGCTGCTGGACTCTGCCTTCTGTGAGTCCTACCCTAGCCTGAGGTGCCCTCTCCAAATTCTGGGCCTCAGAACTGGGTTCTGCAGCTGTTTTGCCACAATACACCATACATTGTCACCACTGCGCTGATCGGAACCTATGCCTCGCCCTTTCAACACCTACGCCAAGACTGTTCGGGGACAGCATTTCTACAGCCTTTGTGGTCCAATGATCATGACCTGTGTGGCTCGACAACGACGCAATGCCTTCACTGCAGAGAAGCTCGACGGCAACCTGACTGTGTAGAAAAGATCATTGTATCGTGCCCTCAGCACCAAAGTTTTGCTTCACCCAAGGTACTTTTTCAACAGGCCCTGCGTGGGTCGCGTATTGGCCTGCCTTCCATTGTGGTCGTCCTGAACTTTGGATATGCCCCGGTTTAGCGCAACCTCAATAACCTTTTAGTGTTATTGACTTCTAAGTACTGTTTTTGCATTTCACTTTTAAACATTCAGTTCTCAACTCCTACTGATTGGATTTATGTTGTCTTGGTCTTGTTTTACTCAGATAAATATTCTCTATTTTCCTAACCCTGCGTGGATTCTTTTTGTGGTGTATTCCCTGTGTTACAGTGTGTGGGTGATGCACAAATACTTAACACATTGCCCCTTTAGATAAGATGAACTGCTCTGCGCCAAGCTACCAGAGGGTAAGCACAGGTTATATTTTGGTGTGTATCTCGCTTGCCCTGACTAGATTGATGGTTCCTGTCTGGCCTGGGTGCATACCTCAGCCAACCAGCAATCCCCTTTCTAACATTGACTAATACATATTCTATACAAAGACCTGTCCCCCATCATACCCTACTCGACAATGGCATTTGTATGGGAAATAGAAGGACACCCGGCATGGACGGTGGTATTTGATTGTATGACACAATGTTAGATCTGGGGAAGGTATTTTGAAATCAAAGGCAGGAGAACAGATATGGAGTCATGAAGTTTTAGGGAGCGCGCAGGGTGACAATTGTCCTGTATTTTGTGACTAATAAACTAGATACCAGGTATCTGACTGTTTAGAAGTCAGGGGACAGGAAAAACCCGGAATGCTTGTGTGTTTAAGGGTAGGCTGTGGATGGACAATAAGTTGATTATTTATGGATAAAGGTCAAGGAGATTCTGCGTAAAGGCTTTTGTTACTGGAGGTCTGCACACTTCGTGGAGTATTTACTTTGGAGGTAATGAGGCAACAACATTCCAGGGATTTGCTTCTTTAAGGTGAGGATTACATGTGTACTGACTGCATGGGGTAAGGAGTAGAGCCACATGGGGCTTGGTCTAGGGGGTGTAATGTTACCACAAAGAAATGTACAGCCAAACTCATTGATTTGTAACATGCCCATTTGAAAGGGCAGACTCTCTGCCCATGAAGTGTCTTTTCATGGCTGAAAAATATGCAAAATTAATTATGAATGTAAGTAAAATGAAGTGCAGTCAAAATGCTACAAAGAATGTATTTGTGTGGCACAACATTTGCCTTTTGCCTTCTGCAAAATTTGCTAATGCATGCTGCAAGATATTGGGGGTCTAAATCTAGAGTTCCTCATTATGATCTTAAAATGGAGGGGACAAATAATAGCACATTTAGAATAAGTCAGGCAATTTTCTAAAGAAATGTAATTTTGGAAAATATGTTTCTCTTTTTAATCAGTGTTTTCTAGTGTGATACAAAAGAGATGCATAACACATAAGCAGTCTGTCCAATTATGTAAGCATTACATTTAACCTTCATAATGTTTGCAATTACTACTTTTGCAAAATGTTTGGATCCTGTTTTGTAGGTGGGTGGTATAGTTTGTGGAATCTTACAAATCATTTTGAGACACACATAACACTTAGGTATTGGATGTATGTGTGGATATGATATATCTATAGCCAAGGTTGGCTTTAGCACTGGTGGCACCTGGTGCGACAATCCTTTTTGACGCCCCCATACCCATGGCCGCCTCCTCGTATTCACTCACTGCCTCTGGCCAGAAGTGCTCCTCATTTTTCCAATCACAATTTATTGCATAACACAATGCCTCAACCCCACCCAGTTTGGCGCCCCCTCCACAGGTCAGCGCCCAGTGCGGCCGAACCAGTTGCTCTGCCCTAAAGCCATCCCTTTCTATAGCGCGGACCTTGCCAAAGGGCAGCAGAGCACTGTACAGGATCAAAGACAAGCATAAATTCAATGAGTAAGAGAAGAGGAAGCTGGGTTGTGGATGGTTAATGTATTGTGATGTAGTTTCCTTTAAAGAGGCCAGTCTAAGTAAAAAGGGGTATGCATCCTAATGCTCGATTGCAAGGGATACTGCTCAAATTTACTCATCAATAGCAGAATGAAGTAATCCCGCCCCTAACCCTAAAATAATGACTGCTGATAACCCTCCATAATTGTGGATTCCCCAGTCGCAAATGGAATATAGTCGGAAAAATCTCTAAATCCTGATTCGGTTAATGAGGATTAGGGTTTCTGATTGCAAATTAAACATCTTGCACCCCCAGCTGACTCTTAGCTGCCCAAACGTGTAGTGAATCATGCTCTCTCCCCCCTTGAATGCTGTCTCACTTTTGTAAAACTATATAAATATATTCTCCCTCTACTTTGCTTGAAATAATCATTTAGTCTTGCTGTAACTGGTAACATGCTGAGAGGAACCAGGCATATCTTTAGTTTGTGATCTGAAAAAGGCACAGATCACACAGACAAAGAAAACAGCATGTGGGCTATGGCATGGTCTGTAGGTCAGAGGTGGTGTGCAGGTTGACAATCGGTCAGTGAGCTGTTCTGCCCCATTTCTGTTAGTCCTGGTTACAGCAAACTAATGATCTGCACAATTTCTGTGAGCGCATGGCCGGAAACCCATCCTTGCCTGCTCCAGGGTCAGGCAAGGGTGGCTGACATCTGAGCTCAGATTGATCTCAACACCCGCAGCTCCTCAATCCACTAATCCCACACGTTAATTGGAGCCGGGGTGAGGCAAAGGGATCATACCATTTGATCTCTTTTGCTGAGGCATGTCTTTGTTAAGTGCCTACAAGCTAAATAATGAGCAGTGCATCTCAGCACATTTTGTGCAACAGACCTGCCCTCGCCGTATTTCCTCATTCCCAAGGCACTCGTATGTTCCCTGCAGTGTAGGCGTGCTGTCTGTTTAACAGACACAAAGCTGAGCTTTTTTTTTGCCTTTGTTATTGTGCTACACCGCAGTGGGACACAGATTTCAACACCTCATAGGTATACGAGAATCTGTCAGTCTAGGCTTGGAGAATAATAACAAATGACCAAAAAGCCTGTCCAAAGTTATCTAAACATACACTGGAAACTATTGAAACGGGTATTAAATTCACCAGCAAATTAATGTTCCCACACTTGATTAGCAGATATGGCAAAAATTGTTTATACCATGCTCAGCGACAAAAAAATAATGTTATACCACTGTGCAGTCTACCAAACCATCGATTTAATGGGATTATTTCATAGAACACCCAGTATCAACCGTTATAGCCCAAGGCAGAAGGGCAATAATGGAATTAGAACATTCCACCCAGTTTGAGAAGAATATTCTAAATTAAATTAAGAAGCAGAAAGACAAACATTGGAATGCTAGAACGTAACCCTTTAGGTGCTGAAGCATACCTCCATCCAGCCTCCACCAAGTGCTGCTGAGCCCTTTCACTTTACGGTTGCAGCATTTCACTCTTAGGGCTTCATGACATTTTTCCAAAGGGATATTATTGCCAAATTTCCGTCCTTTTTTTCACATGATATCAGGGTTTGGGGATCCCCCTGGAGGGAACAAAGAAAATAGCCAAAATGGCATTAACAAAAAGTTTGTAATGCTAAAATCACACTCCTCCCAGCTTTGAGGAACAGGCAAAGTTATTTAAGAAACATTTTTTATTAGATATTTTTGTAATTTTCTAAGTGGTAGTCAAATCTTCCTACACGTGTGTGCAAAATGTGCTTAATTTGATTATGCATAAGCCGCCGCCAGCTTCACCCTATGGTTATCCAACAGCGCCGACATCCTAGCACCACTGAAAAAACGTCAAAGCAAACCCGGCAGCAAAAAGGCCTCATGGTTCAACAATGATCTTAAGAAGTCCAAGAAACTCTGCCGCTCCCTTGAAAAAGCCTGGAAAAAAGACCCAACCACTAGCACCAAGGACGCCTTCAAAAACGCCACCCGCATACACCACCAACTAATCCGAAAGGCCAAGAAAACAGCATTCAAGGATCGACTAGATAACAACGCCCACAACAGCAAGGAACTTTTCAACATCGTCAAGGAATTCACCAATCCCTCGGCCAACTCCAACGACATCACCCCATCTCAAGCCCTCTGCGACTCCCTAGCCTCATTCTTCCACAACAAAATTGCAGACATCCACAACAGCTTCGACAACCAACCCGGCGATCAACCCACCCAACCATATGCCGACCTTTCACCCCCCTTGAACACCCTCAACGAATGGAACCCAATCTCCACTGAGGACACCATCCGCCTGATGAACTCCATCCACTCAGGATCCCCCACATACCCATGTCCTCACCACATCTTCAACAAAGCAGACTCCGTCATAGCGCCGCACCTCCGAGACGTCATCAACTGCTCCTTCAAATCCGCCACCTTCCCGGAAAGCTGGAAACACGCTGAACTCAGCGCCCTTCTGAAAAAACCCACAGCGGACCCCACCGAACTCAAAAATTACCGCCCCATCTCGCTCCTTCCTTTCCCGGCCAAAGTCATCGAGAAAGCTGTCAACAACCAGCTCGCCGCTTTCCTCGAAGCCAACAAATCCCTCGACTCCTCACAGTCTGGCTTCCGAGCAAAACACAGCACGGAGACCGCCCTCATCGCAGCAACAGACGACATTCGAACTCTTCTGGACAATGGAGACACAGTCGCCCTCATCCTCCTCGACCTCTCTGCAGCCTTTGACACAGTCTGCCACAGCACCCTTCTACAACGCCTCAGAAACATCGGAATACAAGGAAAAGCACTTGAATGGATCACCTCGTTCCTCACCGGAAGAACCCAGAGAGTCCGCCTTCCACCTTTCAAATCCGAGGCCACTGAAGTCATCTGCGGCGTACCACAAGGATCCTCACTCAGTCCCACCCTCTTCAACGTATACATGAGCCCCCTCGCGGCCATCGCACGCCAACACAATCTCAACATCATCTCCTACGCGGATGACACTCAACTGATCCTTTCACTCACCAATGACCCCAACACCGCCAAAACTAACCTACACGAAGGAATGAAAGAAGTTGCCGAATGGATGAATCACAGCCGTCTGAAACTGAACTCAGACAAAACAGAAGTCCTCATCTTAGGTACCTCCCCCTCTGCATGGGACGACTCTTGGTGGCCGGAAGCCCTTGGAAAAGCACCCACCCCGACAGACCACGCACGGAACCTAGGTGTTATCCTAGACTCTTCACTTTCAATGAACAGACAAGTCAACGCCGTCTCCTCATCCTGCTTCAACATTCTTCGCATGCTCAAAAAAACATTTCGCTGGATCCCCACCGAAACCAGAAAAACAGTCACCCATGCCCTGGTCACGAGCCGATTGGACTACGGAAACACCCTCTACGCAGGTACTACCGCTAAACTCCAGAAAAAACTCCAACGTATCCAGAACGCTTCAGCCAGGCTCATATTAGACATCCCGCGTAACGAACACATCTATGGTCACCTGAAAAACCTCCACTGGCTACCCGTCAATAAGAGGATCACTTTCCGGCTTCTAACCCACGCACACAAAGCACTCTACGAAATCGGACCAGAATGCCTCAACTCACGACTGTCCTTCTACACCCCCTCCCGCCAACTACGATCTTCAAACCAAGCCCTCGCCACTGTACCTCGTATCAACAAGACCACCATGGGAGGTAGATCCTTCTCTTACCTGGCAGCTAAAACATGGAACTCACTTCCCACCCACCTTCGCCTTACCCAGAACCACCTAGCATTCAGAAAGCAACTTAAAACATGGATATTCGACAAGTAATCCTCCTCCCCTCCCTAAGCGCCAGAGGGTATGTAGTGCGCTATATAAATTCTTTGACTTGACTTGACTTGACTTGTTGCTCCACTTAAAAATCCTCCCAAAGGTGAAAAATAAAATGGTAATTAACTACCATTTTATTTTTAATTCCTGTTCCGAAACAAGCGTTAGGACAGGGTGAGGCTGCTGCTGGGTGACAAGCATGTCCCTCAGCAGAGAGGAGGTGGGCTTTTATGGCACTGTTTAAAGTACGCATGGATTTTTGACCCACCGTCTTGCTACAGCCAGCCACACATGCGCACTTTAAACATCTCTAACCCAGCTTTCCTAAGACAGCTGGTTTAAAGAATGCCAAAGCCTCCAGACCGCTGTGGAGCACTGAGTGAGGCTGCTCCCACCGACCCAGTGGTGAGAGTAAGAGGGAGTCCAGTAGTTAAAATAATTGTAATTGTTAAAAGGACATGTTTTATTTGCTTAAGGAGCTAAAACCACAATAGTGTTTAAGAAACGTTTCAGTGAACAACGCAAAGGAGATTGGAATACTACACATACCTGACAAATCTGACAAATCTGTATGCCTATGGGGGAAAGCTAGCAAATGTGAGGGCTGTTTCTCTGCATTTGCAATACACACATATTCAATACATGATGCACACAACTCAATAAGAAGATCCACGCCAATTTATAAAAACGTCTTATCTTTATATATGTTTTGTCTGGTGCACAATGTTATCCTGAGCGGAAAAAAACATGTACTGCATTCAGGCACTTCACGGCGAATTACGGGACCAATCTCCTGGTGTTAAGGTGAGTGTGGGGAAGGTTCAAGGCCACACCAACAGGTCACCTCTGGAGTCTCTTGTGCGTCCGAGTGCAGAGTTGTGTTTCATTGCTGGGAGGCCAATGTTACCCCATTGGGAAAAGCATGTACTGCATTCGGGCACTTCACAGCGACTTACAGGACCAATCTCCTGAACTTAGGGTAAGTAGGGGGCAAGGTCCAGGTGAGAACCAACAGGTCACCTTTGGTACCAGTGGGGCAGCAGGTGTAGAGTTGCTTATAAGCATTGGGTGCCCAATGTTACTCAGTGGGGATTGGTCGGGTTGAAAAGAGGCTGCAGGCTTGGACTTGGAAACCAGCCAACCTGAGTCGAAATGAGGGCCTAGGTCTCATGTTGCCCGGAGATGTTGGGACACCTTCAGCCCACTCCTGCTCTTGCCAGGGGCGACGGATGCAGAGGTATACTGAAGTGTCTGGTTTTTAACAGCAGAGTCACTCGCGGTCAGGGGATGCTGTCCCAAGAGGCTGCAGGCGGCGTCAATGAGTCCTCTCCTGGCCAACCCAAATTGGGCTTCTTGTCTGAAGGGATAGGGGGCCACGCTTGCACTGTTGGCCACTTCAACTTGGGCTTGGAGTGATGTGTGCAGTGGTGCTGGCTGATGTCCGTGTTACGTGGTCTGGAGTCCTTGCGGTTCTTTCTTTTATAAATGCATGGTGCAGGGAAACAGCTTTGTTGCTCCACATGAGTCTTGGCAGAAGTGCTGGTGGTCCTCCTGGGCATTTGGTGGCACAGCAGCCTACAGGTTGAGCTGACTTTGATGCAATCATCTGGAACACTGAACAGGTCAGCAGGGGTGGCACCAAGTCTGTTGCTCCTTTCACAGTCCTTGCTGTTCGAGGCTCATCAGTCAATCTTATTCTTTTAGAAGCACAGGATCTGCTTTCCTGGTGCCAGGGGCTCCCCTAAATACTAGATTTAGGTGCATTAGGGGAGCGTAGGGTAGTAGCCAATTGGCTACTTAGCCCTGAGGTCACTACACCCCTAACCCTGTCCCAAAGTTCCTAAGTTTGCCATCACAAAGATGGGAGACTTCAGATTTTCGTAATTAATTTCAGGTAGCCCTCCTTAGGTGTGGAACTATCCTAAAGGTGAACACGCCTCTCTGACTGCTAATTTCCCCAACTGTCTAGGCGAGAATGGGCCCTGGACAGGGTGGGGGGTGTGGCATCCTCTTGCGGAAGGAAAGGGAATTTTGCATATCAAAGGTGGTGGGCTGTTTATAGATCTGTGCCTTGGAATGCTACATTGCAGGTCATCCTGTGGGAGGGGGAAACCAGCTCATCGCCTTTGCAAACAATGCATCACCTAATATGGCAGAAGCAGCCACGAATCACATCCAGACCTGGGCACCACACACTTGGAAGCAACGTATTGGTGCAGTTGCATGCAGAAAATCGACGCATCTCGTCCACTATGTGGCTCGATACCAACACAGTGCCTCAACTGCTTTGCGCATCCTCAATGACGATGTACCCCAGATCAAGGTATTTTGGTTCAGGGGGCCCAAGATGTAACTGTATACAGCCCCCACTCCATCATGATCAGCCTGAACTTTTGACACTGCCCCGATCTAGTAATAACCCACTTAAGTGCTTACTGCTTCTAAGCGCTATTTTTGATGTTTACTCTTTAAAAATTAATTTCATGACTTCTACACATTGGAATTTTGTCATAATAGTCTTGCCTTATTTATAAAATCATAACCTATTTCTCTAACCTGGTATGGAGTTTTTTTGTGATGTTTTTACTGTGTATTGTATGACGTGTTGCACATTACATTACACATTGCCTCCTAAGTTAAGCCTGATGCCTCTGTGCCAAGCTACCAGAGGTGAGCACTACATAATAATGATTGTGTTGTGACCTACCCTGACTAGAATTGTGGTTCTTGCTTGAAAAGGGTGCCTTACTCTGTAAACTAGAAATCTAATTTCTAACATGCCCACTTTGGCTAGGTCAATGACAGTGCACAGACACACTAGTCCAAATTCTAATGTGTTTACATCTAATATTTATGGACAGTAATGTGTTTTTAATATTATAATATAGCAGCATCTCAATATTATAAGTGCATATACTCTTTGTAACGCCAGTCCATTTTTCATATGTGAGGTCCTGTTTTGATCTAAAAGAAACTTTGTTTAAGGATGTTGCATGGTGTTGAAAAATATAAGCATTGCTCTGCAAAATGTCTCGTAAACCCCCACACTTTACCCATAATAAAAATAAATTAAAGGAAAACGATATTTAAAACAATTAGTTTAAGTTCTCTGCAGAAAAGAGCACCACTCAAGGTGGTTCAGCAGTAGCTATGGGTCCAAACTAAGGTGGCATGCTGAGCAAAAGAAAGATGGGCTGAGTGCTACCCTGACCCCAGACTTTTGGGTCCCATGCTCATTGTGTCACTGGAACCAAGCTGTACCCAGCTAATGAGCCCATAACTAGGGCAAAACTGTTCCTGGGTTGCTTGTGTTGGGGTTCAGGGAGTACCTGGCTCGGCAGTTCAGCCTGGGCAGCTCCCATTGGAGCAGGGTTGAGACTAATTTGCATATATTCTGGGTCCAAACTGAGGTGGCATACTGAGCAAAAGAACGATGTGTTGGAGTGCTACTCAGGGCTATTGCTAGTGGTTAGACTTTTTGTAAGCAACCTCCCATCACCTTTTGTGTATTTCATGTACCACCCTAAGTGGCATGGGTATGTTCAGACGTGGGTCCATGCTAACTATGTCGCTGGAACTAACTGTACCCCGGTGATGAACACATAATTAGGACTAAACCAGTCCTGGGTTGTTTGTGTTCAGGGAGGACCTGGCATTTCGGGCCGGAATGTTCCTATTGGAGCAGGGTCAAGACTGATTTGCATATTGCTAGCATGGGCAGCAAAAGAACGGTGGGTGGAGTGCTACCTCCAGCTACTGCCCATGGTTAGAATGTTTGCATGAAGCTTCCCATCACGTTTTGTGTGTTTCAAAAAATGGAATATCACATTTCAACATCTGCACTAACAATATCTGCATAGAGTAATGCAAGAGCGTATGTTTTACAATTATTCTTATCTTTCTAAGCTTCTTACAACGCCTGCTACACAGCATCAAGACTATCCCGCGCTGTCACCTTCGTCAATGCTCTCTAAAGAGCTTACAGTAAAGGAGGAAGGAAACTGTGCAACGCAAATACGTGCCATAAATCAACGTGTTGTTGAAGCAAGAAGGATATCAAGCACTCTTGCAGAGAGCAGAAGAAATGTGTTTTCAAATGAGATTTCAGGAGGGCGCAGAAGAGATAATTGATGTGACAGAGAGATTCCGGTGAGGGTTTCTGGAAATAAATGACTGCTGCAGTGAAGGATGGAGCTTAGTTTAGGAGAGAAGAAACTGCGCTACAGTGGAGGGCATTGCAGAGGTGTGGTTTGAAGCCATGTAACCAGCTATTGGGCCAATTCACAAAGTTATTTTGAACTTCTTGGCAAAAACCTGGCTACGGGTTGAGAGTTCACTGGTCAGCAACATCAAGATCAGCAGCCACTTCCACCTCTGGAGTGCAGGAGCAAGAGCTAAGGGTTGAGAGTTCACTGGTCAGCAGCATCAAGATCAGCAGCCACTTCCACCTCTGCAGTGCAGGAGCAAGAGCTAAGGGTTGAGAGTTGACGAGCTAAGGGTTGAGAGTTCACTGGTCAGCAGCATCAAGATCAGCAGCCACTTCCACCTCTGGAGTTCAGGAGCAAGAGCTAAGTGTTGAGAGTTCACTGGTCAGCAGCATCAAATTCAACAGCCAATTCCACCTCTGGAGTGCAGGGGCAAGAGCTAAGGGTTGAGAGTTTACTGGTCAGCAGCATCAAGACCAGCAGCCACTTCCACCGCTGGAGTGCAGGAGCAAGAGCTAAGGGTTGAGAGTTCACTGGTCAGCAGCATCAAGATCAGCAGCCACTTCCACCTCTGCAGTGCAGGAGCAAGAGCTAAGGGTTGAGAGTTCACTGGTCAGCAGCATCAAGATCAGCAGCCACTTCCACCTCTGGAGTGCAGGAGCAAGAGCAAGGCCATTTCCAGAGTGGTACGAATGCTCCCTACATTCCATGCAGGGACAGAGGACGTGGAAGGGAAAGAGCTTCTCCACATCCCCAGAGACCTGACTCAATGAGTAGGAAACTCATTATGACTCACTCACTGAGTCTGTTCACACAAATTAAGACTGAATTAAGACTTATTTCTCATTGCCCACAATTGGGCAGGGAGTGAGAAGAGAAAATAGGAGCAGGGAGATGAAAGGGAATACGTGTAAGGAGAGCACACCTGGGGGGGTGGGGGGGGGGGGGTACTACCTGATTTGCTTCAGAGGAGCACTGAAGAAAGTGCCTCAAACGAGCACGGAGTGTTGCTACCCAGGAGAGCACTTTATAATGTGACTGACAGGAACCATTGCTTAAAGTATCTCATGATTGCACCCAGTTCTTTGCACTAAATTAATACTGGGTAACTTTACCGGGTCACCAGGATGTTCTTTATAGGGCCCATGGAGAGGCAAGCAGGGGGCAGAGTGATATACAATGGGGCACTTTGTGAAGTTCAATTGGCAGCACATCATAATGTAAAGTGGGTAGGCACAGGGCAGTGTCAGGGAAGCTTCAGATTCTCCCATGTCAGGAAAAAATATCTCTTGCTGTTCTGTCTTTATTGGCAGGCAGGGTGTTATTTTACTATTATAAATGCAGTGCAACAATAACTGGAAATCAAAGCAAAATATTCAGATAATCTGTTCACACCTGAAAGTTGGAGATTGCTTTTGCCAGCCTTTCATTATTATGCTTATAAGAGATTGAATTAATTTAAAATTGCTGTTTGTAGGTTTCTCCTAAGACAATGCATGCACTGTCTCTTGCTAGACCTTTTGTTACCTTTCAATGAGCTTAGAGGCCACCCATTGTACACCATTGGTTGAATTAATTGGCATATTCATTAACTTCTTTCTTATTCATCAGCTTCCATAGGCTTTCCCATCTCTTCTTCCTTCCGTTGGAGAATTGATGCGTGTAGGTAGGTCATCCTTTTTGCCCTAATCGCCACCATTTTTGACTGATGCTGGTAGTTACTGACTCTGAAAGTGACCTGGACTCTGCTAACCAGGCCCAGGACCAGTGCTCTGTCCTCTATTGGTATATTGTAATTGGTATAATTCCTGTTGGCAAGGACAACCCACCTGTTAATCCCGGGTGTATGGTAGGGCATATAGGTTATGTTATGTTAACATGTTTTGTATAGCGCACAGCTGCCTCAGCAACGAGGCATCCCAGCGCTGAAGCAGAACATAGAGGCTGAAAGTCAGAAAAGGTGGGGAAGAGATGAGTTTTAATAGCTCTGCGAAAGACCATGTAATTCTCCAAGGCACAAATGGAGCATGGAAGAGCATTCCAAAGCTTAGTAGCCAAAAGACGGAAAGAACGCCTGCCTGACCTTACCCTCCCCATACGAGGCACAGTCCCCAGGTGTTGTCCAGTAGAGTAAAGATGGCGCGTAGGGTAGTAAGGTGACAGCATATTGGTCAAGATGGCCGGAGATGAAAGTTTCAGGATTTTGAATGCAATACAGAGGACCTTAAATTCCAGTCGGTTGGCAACAGGAAGTCAGTGCAACCGACGGGTTGACATAGAGGTGGGGCAGGTTCTGGGGAGACCCAGCAGGGTTCTAGCCGCTGCATTTTGAACTCACTGAAATCTCAAGGTTTCGCTGTTATTAACCCCTAAGTACAGTGCATTGGCATAATCCAGTCTTGATAGGATGAAGGCCTGGATGATCGTTTGCCTAACTGATGGGTCAAAAAACCTGAGCAGCGGTTTGAGCCCCCTAAGTAAGCCAAAGCAGGTCCCCGTGACTTTTTTGGTTTGGAGATGAAAGCTAAGACCCGAGTCTACCCAGACTCCAAGATCTTTCACCACCTGCGAAGAAGTAGGTGCACAGCCCAGGATGGCCCGCCATCACCAGTTCTCCCATAGCTCTTGATAATTTCCCACCAGCAGGCCCTCTGACTTGCTGGAATTTAGTTGGAGACAGTTGTCAGTCATCCACTTGGCAACAATCATGATTTCTTCCTGAAACTTCGATGCTGCACATCTGATGTTGTCCGAGAGGGCCACTACTAGCTGTGTATCATCAGCATATGATAAAATAGAGAGCCCTCTGCTCCTTGCCAGGACTGCCAAGGGTTAAACATAAATATTGAAAACCAAGGCGCTCAATACGGAGCCCTGTGGGCCCCCTTGTTTGTTGGCACAGAACATGCAGGCAAATGGAGGAGCTATGACCTGGAAGGTCCTGTTTGAGAGAAAGGAAGCGAACCAGGCCAAGGCTGGGCCCACAACACCTGCCTCCGTTAATCTGCATAACAGGATCTGATGAGAGACCATATTGAATGCGACGATGAGGTCTAAAAGAATCAGAGCCGGTGTACGTCCCTCATCCAAAGCAAGCCTGAGGTGCTCAATGAAGGGCAGGAGAGCAGACTCCATACTGTGACCTGGGCGGAAGCCATTCTGAGAGATGTCCAGACAGTTCTTTTCTTCCAAAAATCTGGCAAGAATGAAATGGAATGGACATAGGTCTCAGTGATCTATGCAAACCACGGGAGGAGGGAGATGGGGCAATAGTTTTCCATTTTGGCAGCATCCTGGTTAAGTTTCTTAAGCAGATGAACCACCCCTGTGTGCTTCCAAGTGTAGGTGACAAGTGCACTAGACAGATTTATTAATCACCTGTCTCAGAGGTGACAAGACCAAAGGTAATGATCTCATGAACTGGTCAGGTTAGAGGGGATCGGAAGGGGAGCCGGATTTGTCCTTGGAACACACTAACCATAGCTCCTCCAAGGCGACCAGCGGGAATGAATCCAGTGTATGGGCAGGGGTGAACCTGGCACAGGGTCGGAACATGTGACAATGTGAGTAACGGGCAGGTAAATGTTCTCCACTTTTTCAACAAAGAATGTAGATAGAGCCTCACACTGCTCGTTAGAGGAAATAGGGGGCACAACCCGGACCGCGGGCTGTTTTAAACTTTTCAGTATAGAAAAGATTGTTTTAGAGGGGTTGCAACTACTCCTGATTTCCCCGGTGAAATAGGCTGCACACCCAGTATGAATGGCCCTGTGGTAACTTTTCATTGCTGCTTGATAACACTTCTCCTGTGAAGGTTCATACTCCTGTCTCCAAGAACGTTCCAGCTTTTTGCAGGCTTTACGCAAAATGGCCAGATCATCGTTATTCCATGGTTTAGATTTGGAGGTAAGGCTGACTGACCACTTTGATAAGTTCATCAAGAGAGTTGCAGATCCAGTCTGAGAGTGCTTTATCAGCAGCATCAGGGTCGTCTGGCAAGCTGAAAGAAGACCTAGAGAGAAGGTCAAGGAAATGGACAAGATCGAGTTTATGCCAGGGGCGTTTGAAAAAAGCCTTCTGATTTTGCTTCCGCGGGGGAAAAGACCCCTGAGAGAGACATGGAAATCAGATAATGATCTGACCAGCAAACCAGAATAGGGGTGTGGACTGATAGAGAGGGGAGGTTAGAAAACACCCGGTCCAGCAAATGTCATGCAGAATGAGTGGGACCCTGGACCAATTGCATCAACTGACAGGCACCCAGATCTGCCTAAAAAATGCCCTGGTCTGTTTCCTGGGGATTTTCAAAGTGCAGGTTCAGATCCCCGATGACACTAAAATTGGCTGTCCTTGTAGCCAAGATATTAACAGTGTCCACAAGCGACGACCTGAACTCTTTGGAGGAACTTTGTGCTGATAGATAAGAAACCCTGACATTGTAAAGCAGGCGTTCAGAGCGAGCTTGAAGCGAGCACATTCACAGCCAGCTAGTCTGTTTAGTAAAAGAACAGGTGTAGCAACATTTAAAAATCCTGGCAATGTCCCCACCTCTAGACTCTCTATTAAGATTAACAATATTAAAACCCTGAGGGAGGGCCAATCCGAGCATAGACTCAGTATGGGCAGATAGTCAGGGACCTGTTAGAAAAAGGGCCTCTGGGGATTCCTCAGATAGCAAATCGTAGATATCAGAATGATGTTCCAATAACGAGCGACAGTTAAGGCTGAGTAGTTTGATGACATTATTGGGACAGGGGATAGAAGAGGGCAAAGGGGAGGGACAATGACCAGGAGTTGAATCCGCAGTACAGGCATCAAAATGGACCCTCTGGAAGGAGGTGTAAGGGGTGGTTACAAATACTGACAGCTTTCCCGATATCGATTAGATTGGTTGGGGCATAAGTGAGCCTGTTTTTAGCAAAACCAGCAGCATGCCTGGTGTCTGGCGACGTCCAGGCGCGGACGGGCGCAGAGGGGCTTGCCTCAGGCGCACCGGCTGCGCGCGTCCGCTGCGTGGTCGTGATCTTCTCATCTAAAATAGAGGAGATTGTCAGTCTGGTCCTGCCCTCCGGAGCCCAAACCGGAAGTGCAACGCTATTGGTGCCTACGCTGCAGAGAGTGGAAGAGCCCAACCTCCACACAAAAGGCAAATCCGCGGTGGACGGGGCGAGGCTCAAGTAAAGTGGTGAGGAAAGATGCGAGCACACACTAGAGGCAAGGGAAGTGTTTAAAAATATTTAAAAGTTTAAAACAGGTTTAGAGATCCTAGTGGATTTAATGCACTTAAATGTGCACTGGTGTGGTGTCTAGTGTCATTTGAAAGCCAGCCCTGCCTTGCAGGCTAGTTTTAAAATAAAACTATGTCCAAATTCAACTTTGGAATTACAAGTACTTACAAGGGGCGTGGCTTGGCACCAACCAAGATGGGCACTTAACACAAGAGCGGCCTTTAGTCTTCCCTCAAATATCAAATAGCTATTCGCCCAACTTTGCCATACAGAGCAGTTTGGGGTGTCTCTCAAGACCTGCTGCAATCCTGGGAGCAGTGAGCAGATGGGGGGCAGTGCAGCAGGAGAGCACGGTGGCACAGAAGATCCGGCCTTTCTTGGTGGGCCTGTTAGGACCGCCAAGATAGGGCGGGCCTACGGGGGACATCCCCTTGGCATAACATTATAAGCCCATCACCCACTGTTAGGAGCCGGGCACCCGGATTTCGAGGGTCAAGCCAACGGAGGCTCCCCCCCGAAGGGAGACTGTGCTGTGCAGTAATGCGGCACCAGAAATGGGAGATGGAGCCGGCCTGCAATAATGACGCAGATGCCGGAGCTTAGCCTGAGACAGCGGTGAACCCCAACATCGGTGGGAGTGTGGGCAGCAGCTAAAGGCCGGCGAGAGGATATGGTGATGGCCAGTGAAGACAATCCGAGGACGAAGTTTGGCCGGGGCTGGGTGAAACCACAGAGGCGTGATAGGGCCTACGAGAGAAGGCCCAGAAGTGCAAGCATCAGTGAAGCTTAGGGGACAGTTCATCATTATATAGGCAGGCGTGAGTGGCTGGTTTCTCTATCCCCCAGAAGCCAGCACATACTGGAATTACGCGGACCTCCCTTGCCGACAAGCTGCAAGTAGTTTGGAAGCAGGTGCAGCCATAGCGGAGTGTGGGACTGAAAAGGCTGCCCTGGTGCTGCGGCAAAGGGAGCATAGGCCTTGGTGTGACTAAGTGAGCACGCCATATGAGTGAGGAAGGCAGGCGACAGGGTAGTAGTTATACATCGGAAGGCTGGCGCGGCATGTGTTTCGGCTCATCCCCTGCCCCCAGTGGGCTGAGAGGGGTGTGGGCCCAAAAGAGTGGCATCGCCCATGAACAGTGTTGACTGTTAGCAGGAGATGAGGGGCGAGGAGGACCCATGGGGTCCCTCCTGGCGAGAGAGACAATCGACTTGGTGCTTCGCTGAGTGTTGCAGACAAGAACCTGGATCACAAGCCAGCACCGGCAAAGGATTTACGGTTCGGGGGTCCCCATTTGGAGTCCACAATGAGGCTGAAAGGGACGATCCCTCCCCAAACAGTCAAGATGGAGACATGCGTAGCAGCCACAGAGAGTCTGAGGCAGGTGAGCCATAGCTGGGACCATAATGGCTGCCATAATTGACAAAACATCATCCCTCTAGCCCAAGCTGGATTGGGTGACCATGGATGTGACCCTTATTTGAACTGATAAGAATAAGATATCCGGGTAAGTCACGTAGGCAGAGAACAACATTGGTGAGCTTCAATCAGCAACACGCAAGTTGGAAAAAAAGGTGCAACAATTAACCCATCAAATCAAGATCATGGCTGCCAAGATAGAGGACCAGGAGGGCAGGGCCCGGAGAAACATCGAGTAATCAGGGTCCTAGAGGAGGCGGAGGGGTCAAGCGTGCACCTCTAAAAGGAAGACCTTATTCTTAATAAACTGAAACCAAAATGCCTCTCCAACTTTTTCACCATTGAGACGGCCCATAGAGCACTGATACCACTGCTGAGGCCTGGTGCACCCCGAACAATAATAGCCAGGATCCTCACCTACAGAGACAGTGACGCTATATTGCAGGGGGACCACAAAGAGGGGACTTGGCATGCAAGAATGCTACTATCAGATTCTTCCCTGACTTTATGCAGCTGTACCCCCTAGTAGAAGTGAAAAGAGCACACACTTGAGGAATATGATGCTATTCCCAGCCAAACTCCTTGTCCTTTACAACACCAGAGGTAGCATGACCCTGGTAGGAAGGTGCAAGGGAGACTAGGAAATAGCGGAGGCTGGACCAGGACAGGGGACGATGAGGGGAACGACAAAGGGCCGAATCACAGGGACAATTCACAGCAGTGGCATAAGACAAGCCCTCATGAGTGGCGCCTGAGTCCGGCTAGGTTACATAGATAGGTTGTGGGTCAGACTACCGTTTTGACAGCACACTGTGGTAAAGGCGAGCCTGGACCGGGAACCAACAAAATAGATGCCTCCCGGGGATGTTTGACTGGTTGAATTGTATTGGACCACTGGACAGCCAAGAAATTATCTAAGTGCAGAGACTCACACTGAGTGGTGTAAGAAGACATGAAGTGCATATATCTGATAAGAACGGGGTAAGGGATCACTAACTGGTTTGAGAAGGCAGTGCTGACCTACCCAGAGTTAACCTAATAGTCACGATTGTGCAACCGGTGCTCTGCCAATTGGGGTTGTGGATAGTTCTAAACCTACGGTGCAGGGTATCAGGGTGGCGAAATTCTACATGGGGAAATGTCTTTGTAGCTTTGATTCTTATTTGACTTATGTGTTTCTTGAAAGTGCTTTAGATACACCTCTGTGCATTACATCTGACACTCAGGCACAGAGGAATGGTGAAAGGGGAGAGGAGGTTAGGGAGGAGGAGGGACTCCCGGCTTTAGCACAGATATGCAGTACCTGAAATGACAGTCTCTGGACAAAGTCCTGCTGCAGGAGACCCACTGAAGGGGTAATCACTATCGGGCCTCAAATAGGCTTGGCTACACCTGCCTGGCCCATGCTGGGTTCACATCAGGATGTAGAGGGGTGGCCAAATTGGCTAAAACCTCAGTCCCCTTTATACCAGGCCACACATGGCAGGATCATCTGGGTAGGTATGTGGTGCTGGCAGGGACATGGGAAGGTCGGGCGCTAAATTTCTGTATATATCCCTCCCTGACTCCAGGCGGACACCTTCGAGGAGCTCAGCAGGGTGGTGCTTGACATGCTCTCAGGCATCCTCATACGGTACAAGTGCTACTTCAGGGTCCGATTCAAGACTATGTTCTTCTTCCTCGCATGGATCCATGGCACCTTAAAACCTGAGGTTCAGAGACAAGTTCGAGAAACAACGGAACAATACTTCTTAGACAATGCTGGTACTGTAGACTCACACTGTACACTGTGCAAGGCATTTAAAGCGGTAATTAGGGGATATGCCCAACCAGTGATAGGGAGGTGTGAGGAAGGAACAATGCTTCTAAGGGGAAGCCCTGGAGCATGAAATTATGGGTATGGAGGCCCAATTAGAGCAGGAGGGAAATCAGGATTGCTCACTGGGGCACAAGCTGCGCCTTAGGCAGAAGGAGTTGAGAGACTTCAAAGACAATTTGGTCCATATGCAAGCCATCACAGTGCATAGGAAACTGTATGATCTGGGTGACAAAATTAACAAATGTATTGCGTGGTTGGAAAGGAGAGACAGAAGACGGGAACTGGGTACTGGAATTGCAGATGCCTAGGAAGCCTCAGTGCTCCACCGGGAGGGACATAGATTTAGGGGATTATTCTGAGGCCATATAGCAATTCATATCTGTCGGGCAAAGACAGTGCCGATCTGCTCAATGATATCTCCATGCTAGAACTAACAGAGGAAGATAGGGAAGAGGTGAACAAGAACTTGACAGTCGAGGAGATAGCAGGTCCAATTTGGGACATACAATCTGGGAAGGCAGCATGTCCAAAAGGTTTACCCGCGGAACTGTAGAAGTGAAATTTGGCGAATGAGACAGACTGTTATAGTGTGAACCAATGGTGACATCAGGTTTAACGGGTCGGTTTCCAAGCCTTTCCTGCTGCTTAGGGGCACACGTCAGGGTTGCTCCCTGCCTCCCATGATCTTTTTACTGACATCAGAACCACTTGCAGTGTGGGTACGACATGATCCACTTCTCTACGGCATTGCAAGAGAGGGAGGATGGTAGGAGTAGATCTCTCTATACGCTGATGATATCCTTTTATGTGCACACAAACCCCGACAGACGATCCATACACTCCTTCACATAGTCCAGCTGTTTGAGAGCTACTCAGAATACCAGCTAAACGTGGATAAGTCCTTGCTATTCCCACTGCCCGTAGTGCACCCCACCCCTAACTACACCATGTGAAGTGCTGGTGCGGAGGGAAGAGTTCACATATCTGGGTATTCGCAACACTAAATCTGAGGGGGAGTTTGTGTCTCTCAATCTTCTCCCGCAACTGGAGAGATTGCTGGATGATGTTGTCCATTAGCAGCAGTTTCCGACATCCTTGATGCGTAGGGCTGTCCTCTTTAAAATTATGCCCCGCTTATTATATGTTCTCCCGAATGCCCCTTATAAGATTTCAAACAACTTCTTTCGGTGATAGAGGGCGAACTCCGTCGCCTGCTCTGGGCAGGGGGAGTCAGGGCATAGCACTGCGCAAACTTCTACAGGGGGTGTATGAGTGTGGATTGGCAGTTCCAGGCATTGGATGCCACTACCCGGTGTCCCAATTGATAAATATTACCAACTGGGTGTTTGCGGCTGCAACTGAGCTGGGGCACCGGGCGGACCGGTATGCCATGGATGGTAGAGGTGCTCCGGCTGCGCTTTATTGGAGGGGTTGTGAGAGACAGCTCCCAACACACATGTTGTGCGAGCATGGTGTGAGGCCACAAAATTATTAGAGTGGGACAAAAATCTGACCGGTCAGACCCTGCTCTGGTACTGCAATGGGCTGTAGGAGGTGAGTCGCGCGCAGGATTTCTGGAGATGGAGTACTTTTGGGTTTATTATCTTGGAGACATCTGGCGTGATGGGGCAATGATCTCTTTCGAGGACCTCAAAATGGAAACTCAAATGGCGGACAATGAATTCTTTTGGTACCTACGGTTAAGACACACCCTGAGATGTCATGTGCCGGAAGGGGAACAGTTATCCGAATAAATCCCTTTGGAGGACCTGCTTCTCTTGGATCCGATGATAGAAAGGGCCATCTCTTTCACGTACCGGAAGCTCATAAATAACTTTACAGACCCCGTGTGTCCCCTGAGGGAAGCGTGAAAATCAGGCCTGGGGATCCAGGAGTAAGATGACTGGGCAGAATCATTACAATGAACTAGAGAGACAGCTATAATGGCACGCCTCCGCCTGATTCAACTTAGACTGGATAAAGACCTTCAAAGGCTCACCAAGGCATCACCCTGCAACAGGCCACTGGTGTCAACTCAAACTTTGGATATGAGACGCCCGAGAACCTGCCGATGAGCCCATTGATCAGAGAAAAGCTACAAGAAAATGACTAAGTCCGGAGGTAAACTTTTGACCAGGACCTAGCATTCAAGTCCATTGCGGTCAGTCTAAAACGTTGACTTTTTTCCCAGTACAGCGCAACCAGAAAGTCGTGAGAGGCTCTTCAAGCTTTTTGGCACCAGAATGCAAATTTTTTGATTTAATCAAATTTAAATTATCTGTGGTTCCCTACATTGGATTGTTGTTGTTTTGGAGTTGCTTTGAAGATAAAAATATTCCCTATTTTTAAAAATTGGTGTTGAATTTTTATTGTGTTGTGTCTTTTACTTATTTACTGTTTTGGTGGTATTAAATGCTTTACACATTCCTTCTTTGATAGGCTCCAAGCACTCAATAGTATAAGCACTGTTCTTAAGTACAGCCGTTATTGTCCAATGTCTTTTTATTCAGACATATTTCTCATTTTTAACCAGTTCATAATTTTCATCTGTACATACATTTTTTCACTTGTTCGACAACACTTTATGCCATGCCAGCACGTGTTTCTTCAGTTAACAGTAAAACTGGACTTTATCAGGACACATAGCAATTGATATTCTCCATCAAGTACATGTCAAATATAGTTAGACCAGATATTCCAATATCCGTAGGTCTTCAAAGTCTAATATTAGGTCCATAATTGTTCGGAACTCAGAATTAAATTAGTACTCCCTTATCATGACTGAAGGGTAGAGCACTCCAGTCGGTCAGGCGTCTTTCAGCGTTGTACAGATGAAAATAATGAAGTGGTTAAAAATGAGAAATATGTCTGAATAATAATACATTGGACAATAACGACTGTACTTAAGAACAGTGCTTATACTGTTGAGTGCTCTGAGCCTATCAAGAATTTTGTGCAAGGAGGAGACACTGTTCTTCTTCTGTTAAGTGGGAGACCGGGTGGCTCTCCCTACTCCTGAAGCATCAAGATTCTGTGAAATATATGGACAACTATTGACCCGAAAGGAGTGTGCGCCTTTGCTCAGGCACTATGTCTCAATTATTTCTTTGCTTTACACATACCTGTTGCCTAAGTTAAACCTGACTGCTCATTCGCTAAGCAACTAAGGGTTGTGCAAAGTTTATTTTACTGAGACTTAACTAGACCTATTAATGACTGTGTTATTATTACTAGCTGAGGTTGTGTACCCTCACCACCTCCTAACAACCCACTGTAGGAAAGTGCACTTTTTTTCATGGTCGCCCCCAATTTTTGCTCACCAATACTGATGTTTTCTACTGGAAGTGCCATAGAAGCATGCTAACCAGGCCTCAGAGTCAATGTTCTTTCCCTAAAAAATGTAAACTGATAAAATTGTGCACACACTGTATCACCCTTGTAAGTCCCTAGTAAATGGTGCCCCCTGGTAAGGGCAGGGGTACCATAGAGGGTGCCTAAGGACTGCAGCATGTCTTAAGACGCCATAAGGCACCCCCATATAAATTGCATGCAGTCTGCATTGGAGTCTGCGTGTCATGGTACAAACAATGGAGAAGACACAGCATGGAATAGACCTCTGTGCCCCATGCCCTAGTCACTGCATTTGATATATGTAAAACAGCCCTACAGCAAGCCGTACAACCCAAGAGAGGGTGCATAATTACATGTAAGGACATATCTGCATGAGCAGATATGCCCCTGTGATGTCTTGTCCAGATAACTAGATGCTGCGAGTGAACAGGGAAGCTATGTAAGGATATGTAGTGGGTACTGGTCAATATGAGTTACCTAGCCACATAAAGGCTTCACTGAAACCTATGGTGTTTTGTATCAAACAACCTATCTTAATAAATACATGCTAATTCCAGTATTGGATTTATTATTACATGCATCCAGAGTGCATCTTTGCGGTGTCGTCTGAAACCTACTAGCCCTCTTGTGTGCTGGCTAACTGGTCCTGTGGAGCCTGCCGCTACAGATGAGTTCCTGACCCCCAGGGGTGAGAACCAGCACTCTCAGGAGATCAGGAACTATGCCTACTCTGGTGGCAGGAGGTGCCTTCAAGCAGATGGCCAGTCGATCTGCATTTGATGTACAATCTAGCTTCCTCCAGACCTGGAGAATAAGCATGGGCGAATTTTGCGAATTGGCAATTCGCGAATTTGCGGATTTGCGAATTGGCAATCCGCAAAATTCGCGAATATGCAGATTTTTTTTTGCGTGTTCGCAGGTGTTCGCGAGGCACTTTGCGTGTTCGCGGGTGTTCGCGAGGCGCTTTGCAATTTCGCAGTTTTTTTTTTTGCCTGCTTAATCACTGCCACCCTCTCGTTTTTTATGCCCATCTGCCCTCTGTACCACTTGTTTCTGTGCCCTTCTGCCCTCTGCCCCACTCATTTTTTGTCCCCTTCTGCCCTCTGTCCCACTTTTGTGCCCTTCTGCCCTCAGCCCCACTTATAATGGCGCCGGCAAGCTGCCAGCGCCATTCTAAAATAGCTAGAAATAGCTTCAACAGGAAGCACTAATAGATAAAGTAAAGCAGGTGCTCCAGTTGAAGGTCAAATTAAGTTACACAATCATTAATCACCCCAAGTTTGGGGCGATTAATGATTGTGTAACTGAATTTGAGCAGCACCTGCTTTACTTTATCTATTAGAGCTTCCTGTTGAAGCTGACTTTTGTAACTATTTTAGAATGGCTCTGGCAGCTTCCGGGCGCCATTCTAAAAGAGTTACAAAAGTCAGCTTGAACTTTTGACCGAATCCGTTCCGTTCGCGGATTTTCGTTCGCGGATTTGCGGGAAATTCGCGAATCTCGCGGATTGCGAATTTACCGAAAATCCACGAAATCCGCGAGCGGAACGGATTTTCTGCTCATGCTTACTGGAGAATTCCACCCCCTGCCCTGAGGCTCATTTGGCACCAGGACAGGTGGGAAACTAGCTATGCCGTAGGTGTGTTGCACACACAGGTTACTCACACCTCTAAGGTGGACCACCTAATGTGCTCCACAAAGTAAGTGGTCCACCATATTATTTTTTGTGGAACTAGGAACTCCTGGACAGGGTTATGCCCATGCCTCACAGGAAGTAGCCATATAGTGGGTGTAGTGACCCCAAGGGTAAGTAGCCCATTGGTACCCTTCATTTCCCTTAATGTCACTAAATCTAGTATTTCGGAGAGCCCCTGGTACCAGAGAATCAGAATTGACTGAGTCAAGAAGAAGAAGGGCCAAGAAGAGACAACAGAAGCAAGAACTAAGGACCTGTGACTGACTTGATGTGATCCCTGCCAACCCACCTGCTCCTGACAATTGTAATGACTTGTCATGCTGCTGTACAACCTCCAAAAGCCTGGGAGAACTACCAGCTCTTTGAAAAACAGCCAGCCTCTCCCATGGAGTAACGGAGCTACTTCCCTGCATCCTGCAGGTACTGACACAAGCTCCAGTTTATTGAATTGCTGTCCACTGGACTCTCCACCAAGGCTTCCACTCAGGACGTGTTCCATGTTTCCAAAGGTCATCATCCCAGTGAGTAATGACAAGCTAGATCCTCAAGGAGCTCTCCAGCACCTATAACAGGGGTATCGGACCCCTTGCAGAAAACAAGACTTGTTGTGGGACCAAACCAGACACTGTCCCTACAAAGACCGACAAGCCAATGAGGAATGTTAGCACTGCAGAGGCAAGCACTGAGATTGCCCCAACTGTCCTGTTTTGAAACCATCTCCAAGTTGACCCTTGAAGCAAGCATTTCTGACCATGGGTCCAGACACCCAAAGCCCTTTGGCACCCAAGCCCAGCAATCTGAGTCTAAGTGAACCAACAACCCTACAGGCTCCTGAGACCCTAAAGAGCTGAGGCCTTCTTTGGGTTAAGCCGGACTGGTCCCCCAGTCCCTTCCTGCAGCCTTTTTTGCAATAGATCGACAACTGTGAGATCCTCCCACTGCACAACCCTCCCAAAGAAAACAATACTGCAAGCAAACCCCCCAACCTGAGTACACATGGACCAACAATATCCCTGAGACACAGAGAATCTCAAGACCTGAGCTCCCCTTTGGGCTCAACCGGACTGGCCTCTCAGTCCCCACTTGCAGCATCTTTCTTATAGTTGCTTTTCCCATAGACTTAAACAGGGCACTCAATGCTGAAAGCACCTCTGCAATTGGACGCCCCAGAGCTTATGGAGGTGACTTATTGGTGCTGCCTTGGACAGTCGTGTAAGTTGTTGACAAGTGGCCTTATGCAGCATATGGTTTCGTCCACAGGTTAATATTAGCACAAATACAATATTGTCCATTTCAATAATCAAAACCTATCTTAAAAAGTACTTACCTGATCACGAAGGTGTTGGTGCCTCAAATAATATAAAAATCTGTGTTATTTTTATAAATTTGTGTTGTATTTCTTTACTGAGCATGTGTCCCATGTATTGACTGTGTGCTTTCAACAAATGCTCAACACTCCTTTCTAATAAGCCTAAGGGTGTTATTAAAAGTTTGCCGGTGCCGGAGAAAGACCTCCCGCTCCTGTTCCGCCAAACCTATATGGGAACCGCCTGTCACACCAGGAGTTTTCTACTGTCTTGCCGGTGGTCCTTTGGCGGCCCCAAGAAGGTGCCTACGGAGGCACCACAATGGGAACATCAGAGGCTGTACCTGCACGCCATGCACTACTCAATGAAGGTACTGGTGTGCATGCACACAGGGGGGCCTATGTTGTGCTCCCCTAAGTGCATCCATGTGGCATGAGGCACGAGGAAAACCTATGGGGCCCCTTTCTTTCCTCACCACCAGACTTTTCATTACGGTTGTACCCCCATGAAAACTGTGGCGGTTAGGAAACTCTGAATATGCTTGGAAGGGCCCCAGCAGCCCCACCAGTCATATTGCAGCTTAGAACCACCGCTTGACTGTTGGACTTGGCCCTTTTGGCTGGTTCACCCCTAAACATTTTGCTTTTAAATGTGACCTGGTGTTAGTAGTTTTAGGCTTCTGCGCACTTTAACACTGTGTCCCAGTGTAAAGTGCTTGCGCAGCTTGTGTGCGTGTGGTGAGATTGGCCTACCCTCCCATAGGAATGCATGAGGGAGATGAGTGTCCATGGTAGTTCCTGATATGAGAGGAGTGCAAGGGCGAGTTTGGTATGTGCAAAATCGTGAGATTAAATGCTGCACGACGGTGTGCACAGATTTAATGTGACTAGTGTAGAAGTGCCACTTTTAGAAGTTGGATTTTCTGTGTGCAGTGAATGTGAATTGACTGCTTGGCTTGTGAGTGACAGGGGCTGGCTGGTGTGCCTGGCTCCAGGAGTCAGGATGGGTCTGTCCGGTGGTGAATGGGGAGATCTGCATGTAGATGGGAGGGAGGAGTTGCACATGGGACCTGAATAGGGCTGTGCCTTCCCTCCACAATGCTGGCTCCACCCTCTGTCGTGCGTCTGATGTCCCTAGCCTGTCCTGTGAGGGGCTGAGCACAACAAAGTGCTCCAGAACCAGTTGCATCTGGTTTTCCCCTTGCCCTGCACCCTTGAGACAAAGGGAATTTGTCTATAAGAAGGGGCTGTGAACCCATGTATTTGGTTCTCTTGATCCTGACTTGAGGGGGGCCTGCTGCTGCTGCTGGCGCCAGGAGGAACTGCCACTAGCTGGTGCCCACCCAGCCAGGGACTTTGTGCCATTTTGGTATCCCTAGCAGGTGCCCACCCCGCCAGGGACTTTGTGTCTAAAAACGGGTGCCTACCCCAGACTTTGCTCTGAATTACAGCGGTTGCCCACCCCGCTGTATATTTTTAATCTTGAGGGTGCCTACTCCTCATTTCGCCACAAGTAAGGACCATCGCCGGCCCGGTATCCTCGGGAACACCCCGCTACGTCACCAGCAGCGCCGCACTGGGATTGGATCCAGCGCTGCACTGTGACTGGAGGAGCGCTTCCAGCGGCAGGAAGCAGATGGGAGCCTAACCTGTGCTCCTGCACCACCAAGAAGAAGCCAGTGTCTCCCCCCGGGGCTCCCGTGAGCAAGGGGGAGCCCCGGACCGCCTGCTTGTCAGGCCAGGATTGACCTGGAGCCTCGGAGGCTCCGTCCGAGGAAGACCGCAAGGACAAAGGCGGCGTGGTGCCCAGGGAAAAGCGGCGAGCGTCTGAAGGTGCGGGCGGGGCTCTGGCATCAGAGGAGAGCCCTGCATGCCGCTTAAGTACATGGAGCCTCGGAGGCTCCGCAAGAAAAGCACTGTCCTCTCAAAGGCAGCAGAGAAGGGCACGTGGCACATTGCCGGTGCCTGCCTCACCGCGGCTCAAACAGAAGTGAACCGAGAGGGAGGCCTCCGCGCCTGCAATGAAGAAGAGTCTCGGAGGGCCCCTGTAGTCAGTCCGTGAGTGGGGCTCCAAGTGAGGTGGTTGGGGGGGTGTTGGGACACACTTTTGGTGCCCGCCCCCATGACAGGGTTCTCATTTCTCTGTCCCGCTGCCCCGCAGGACAGTGGGCAGCGGCAATGTTTGGGGGCATATTTGTTTGAGAGCCCATGTGCTCCACCTGGGGACATTCATTTCAAGAGCCCTCGAAAGGGGCTGCATAAGGGGCACCCGGCCGGTGCTTAGCTTTCTGAGAGGCCCCACCTGGCAGCGGGTAGCTCCAACAAAGGGCCTAATTATTGTTAAAAGGGCCCAGAGGGTCCCCTGCCTTCCTTCCCAGGTGGCCATTTTCAGAGTTGTCCTGCGAGAGCGCAGGCAACTCCAACTTTGGGGGCAAGTGTCTTCAGGAGTCCCCCGAGTGGGGCATCCACAGAGTGCCAGTGCCAGTGCCCATGTTGGGTGATTCTACAGCTGCCCAGCAATTAGTGGGCAGCTGCCACGTTTAGGCTTGAGGGTTTGGCGCACCTTTGGAGTTGGCTGCACTAGCAGCCCAGCCCTGATATTTTGGACAAAGGGCATTTGAGCCCCATGGAAGACCCGTTGGCCTGGGGTCAGTAACAATGATTATTGCGCAAGGTGATTGCCTACTGTGTTTATAATGATAGTTGCCTAATGTGCAATGTCTTTATGCCGGTGATACCTCTAACTGCATTTTTATGATTAGGAGGTTGTTTTGCCTAGTATGGTTTATGCTACTCAGTTTATGTTTACTGCGTGACCTATGCCTATGGTGATTAGTATTGCGTAGTGTGTTCCTACCTTTTACCAGTGAATACTGGTGATGTTCTACAATTGTCATTTTATGCTACCGTTATTCTATGTTCTACATCTACTATTCCTACTAAATGCTGATTGTGACAGTGGCCCACGTGGCCCTGTCATGTGTAAATAATGCCCTGTAAATACTGCCCAGTGCCAGTTGGCACAGTGTAATATGTGTGATATGATCTAATGTGTTTATGGTAATACAAAGGCTTTTTATATATATATAACCTTTTGTGAAGTTCCTTTTTGTGGTGTGCCTAGTGTGTTGCTGCTGTGTGTGTGTGTTGCGCAAACGCTTTACACATTGCCTCGGGATACGCCTTACTGCTCGTGCCAAGCTGCCAATGGGGTGAGCAAGGGTTATCTTGGCGTGTAACTCCCTTGCCCTAACTAGAGTGGTGGTCTCTGCCTGGCTTTGGCGCAAGCCAACCAGCGATCCCATTTCTAACATTGACCTACATGTAATAGCGGTTCACTGACAGTTGCGGTGGGTGCAGAGGTTCCAGTGTGGCCTGAGCGCCCAGTCATAATGGGCGGTCGGGAGACCGCCAATGTGACTCTGGCAGACCGTGGACCGCCAGCCTCATAATAAGCCCCTAAAGCTGCTTGCCAACACTACAACTAATAGAGAACCCAAGTTTTGTTAAAGCAATCTCTTGCAAATGGTTATGGATTGCCTGAACTCTATACACTTTGTACTTTCTTTTAGTGCACTATATAGAGAACCAGCTTACTACACCCACTTTCCTACAATGCATTCCTGCTTGCTTTTTCAGGTGCTAAGTGTAAGTTTTCTACTTCTGCATCTGTGTTCCTCCCCGTTCCTCTCCTGCCCAACCTCCATTGCTCATGTACTTACCCCAGGCCCTCCTGTCCACCCTCCATTGTCCATGTGCGTGTCACAGCCCCTCCTGCCCATTCACCCTTGTCCATGTGCTTGCCCCAGCCCTTTCTGCCCACCCTCCAAAGTTTGCGTGCTTGCCTCAGCCCTCCCAACCACCCTCCATTGTCCATATGCTTGCCCCACCCTCCATTGTCCATGTGCTTGCCACTACCCCTCCTGCCGATTCTCCCTCGTACAAGTGCTAGCCTCTGCCCTTTTTGCCCACCCTCCATTTTTCTGTGTGCTTGCCCTGCCTGAGCACCCTCCATTGTTTGTGTGCTCCTATCCCCACTCGCCTGTCCTGTCCCTCTATCTGTGTGCTTTCTTCCCACCTTTCCCTCTCTGTTGCCTCATCTTCCATTTGATTTTTTTTTCAACAAATGGGAGACTGGGTTGAGAGATGAGAAGCACAATTGAGAAGGACGTGGGGGGCACAGAAAAGGCGAGAGGGGATGACTAAAATAGACATTAAAAAACAGCATCACATAACTTTTTTTATGTCAAGGGCACCTTGGCAGCTATGCCTCAGGTAGAGGTATAGAAGTTATGTTAAAAAATAATTTTCTTGGTATGATGCTGAAAATGTCACTTGTTTTTGGTCTGCTGTTCCGACATTCTCAAAGAATATTTTTCATGCATGACAGTGTCACATACCTTTACTTACAATGTTCCTTACATACATTTTAAGCGTGTTTTGAAGTATATACATTTCAAAGGAGTAATACTTGGCACATTCAACTTTTCATGGTAAGGAATTGTGAGAAAAATAAGACCCTTTGAACCATGCAATGCACTGTCTAGCTGAAATTATTTGTATGAAGACTTGATTTCTTTTTGAGAGCACTGATTAAAAACAGGAAGTCTCTCCCTAAAGCATAATGCATAAGGATAAAGCAATAGCAAAGCGAACAATTACATTTGCTGGATCGGCAGTCTACCTTTCTTATTGCTTTTATAACTTATACATATTAGATCATTCGTATCAACATCTATGCAAACCATTGTGTTCCTGGGAGAGAGGGTTGTTTTCAATTTAAATAGAAAATATACTGCAGACATTCACAGAAAACAAAGACAAATGAGACAGCTTGTACCATGTAAACAACAGCTAGGCGGCAGTTTCTATGACAATTAATAGTGAATAGTGAATGGATAGCACTTGCAAAGAGCTCTGTCAAAAAATACAGCCTTAGAGCCCGCAGTAGCGGGCTCTGCCCGCCATTAAAGGCCCAAGCCAAATGCGAGGGTCTTTAACCAGGAGTGGGCCTTTAATGGCCTATAGTGCCCGCACGGAAGGCCCTAAGGCTATTAAAACATTCCACCCCTAGAGGTCAGAACGGTTCAATTACTAACAAACAAAGGCCTCTTGGAGTCCAAAGGGGTTTAAATCCCCTCGGGCTCTGAGAGGCCTTTGTTCACAGCAGCAGCTGTGAAAAAAAAACAATATTAAAATGTTTCTTTGCGGGCTTCTACACCCGTAGAATCCCGGAGCACTCCACTGTATTCAATATAGTGCTCCAAATTCCAATGCTCTAATACATCTTAAGGTCATCAGACAATAAGCCTATCACTACTCCAACGCATAGGATATGAGGGACTGAATTCACGGCTCAGTAAATGCTCTAGTTTGTGTAGCCCAAAATAGTAATCTAATGCTGGAGACTCCAGATGGTTTAGGAGGTGCAGACCGTGCTTAATTTGAACCAGTATTTGCAGGTGAGACCAAGCAACTCTTGTTTTTGGGAACCAGCACTTATTTTTCCTCATCAGACTATGATCATGAGCAAGAGAGAGAAAAAAACGCAAAAGATTCAAAGAAAGAGGAAGAAAAACGGTGATAAAGGTGGACAGTAGTAAGACAAAGAACCTGAAAGAGGGCCATAAAGAGCAGGCAGTGCCTGTTGGTGGATTAATTCGGCAATATGTGGATTTTGGCTATGCAGCCTTGGCATTCAGGCCCTCAGCATCAGGTAGCTTCAGCAAAAACCTTTGGATCCAGACACATACTCTCTTACAAATTAAGCACTGGTTGCAGCCCTTTATATTATTCTTTAGTTCCTAGCATAACCTTTTAGAAAGGTTGGAACATTTATTAGTGTGGAATCCCATGCCTGAGAACTGCAATCAGCCCATTGTAGTTCAACTATTCTTTGAATGATGCAGGTGACAAGTCACACCTTTTCTTCCTACTTGTTACACACAAATGAAGGCCTGTGCTGCAGCAGCGGCTGGAACAGGAGGGACAGGGCAGGGGGAGTCGACAGATGACAAAATAGGTATAATCAAATAAATAATACCTATTCTATCATCTGTCTGCTTCCCCCCCTGCAGTGCTAAGACCTACCATATTGCATGCTTACGTGTGCCGGCCGCCGCTGCTGTTCTGTTGCTGCCCCTTTACTCTGATAAAGCAAGGGTGCTGAAAGTAGAGGTACTACGAGGGCTGCTGCACCACCAAAATAACAATACTGAGGTTCAGAAGGTGAATGATCAATAAAGATGCCTTTAAATTTAGTTTTTATCTTGTCACATTTACTGTGCTTTCAAAGACAGAGGTCAAATGTCAGGTTTATATCGCACCAATCACTGCCTATTCTTTTAATCCAAAGATTGGTGTTTGCTTTACTTGACTGAAAAGTAAGAGAATTTTATAAACTGAATTACTTGATATTCTTGGTATGGTATGGGAAGTGTGAAATAAAAGGCTGTAGGATATCAGTTTTTTCTAACACGACAAAATGTAAGCACCTGTAAATGTACTCTAGAAATATTTCAAATCATAGCAGTTACTAACACACACATGAAGCAAATGTTTTTGTAATTCTGAAGTGTGATGGGAAAAAATATTTTAATGGATTAAAACAATTCAAGACACTTTACTTGGGAGTGTGCAAATAATAAATATATGCAGAAACCCAAATCCCACACCTTACTGTATTGCCAGCTGCCGCCGCTGCAGGTAAGAGCGGTAGGGCAGTGGGGTCAGGTGAGGGGGAATTTTGAGAGATGACCACTACGGATAATTAATTATTTATTTAATTTTCCCTCATGGTCATCGCTCCAAATCCCCCCTTACCTGGTCCACTGCCCCACAGCTCTTACCTGCAGCAGTCACGGCTGTGTATAGCTTTATTAGTAAAAGTGCATGTCAGTGTGCATTTTGTGGCCACTGCAATGAAAAACTATCTGTCTACAAATAACAGTGCACTACCACACCATGTTTTAGTAGGATATTTGCAACAGTGTGCTCCAAAATGTGCCAATGGCTACATACCACACTTTGCTACTTTCCTGCTGAATAGACATGGCACATTGCCTATACTTGGTACTTGTGAATTGTGTGAATGTTCCACAGTCTCTAAGACTTCAGCGACGTTGGTGGCAACCACCTCACTTTGAACATTGTTCAGCAGCACTGAGACAGAGGGTTCAATTTGAAAAGTGTGGTGGGCGTTCACTTTCTAGTTTTTAAAGAAAGTTGTAAATTGCACATTACAGCTCACCGGGAGTCCAAACCTAGTGCCTCGTCTGTCCTCAGGGTCCGACCGGATCAATTTTAGTGCGCAGAAATCCACTTATAAGGAAGAAAATGGGAATATGAACTGACAACTTCTATGATTCTCTTTCACCCAATGCACATTTTGGTGTTGGAAATATCAGATGATAGAATTATTTTTCTAACTGGATTTGAGAAAGGTTCATAATTTAGCATATAGCCAAATTAATGCTGTCATACTATGGGGAATAGAGAACGCCTGCAGGCTTTTTTTGTGATTTCAAAAGTGAATTACCTGGAAGAGACAGACACAAGCCTTATTGATTTCAAATTAAATCGAATTATTATTACGTATTACCAGATAAGCTTCATAGATGGCCTGGTGACTGGTGACTGATACATAGTTCCATAAATGTGATCCAGAGAGCAACAAAGAACAAATCAAAAACTCTTAAAGTGGAACATCCACCCAACATGCTTCTGGTCTTTGAATGACCCACATTCACCTGCTCATTTTAGACCACTATCACATAAATCAGTTTGGCAACTAGGCGATTGTCATGACATCACCTAGATTATTATGCATTGTATAGAGCGATGGGAGTGTCCCGGCGCTGCGCAGAGAAAAGGAGAATGTAGGTCAATATGGTGGAACCCGTCAGAACTACAGCAGACTGAAGAGCCACGTCTTCACTAATTTACGGAAATTGGGTTCGGATGGGCCAATTTGATTTGTTGAGGTAGAGAATTCCACAGGGAGGCTGCTTTTACTGAAAAAGACTGTCCACCTAGTCTGGCCTTGGATAAGCGGGGGATGACAAGACGTCCTTGGTAATTTGATCTGGTTTCTTCTATGTTTTAGTTTTTGAATGTGTTTTCTTAGATAGTGCGGGCCAGTGCCATTTATTGCTCTGTAGGTGAGAATGAGTGCCTTGGATCATAACATCACTGTGCTAACCAGGCAATTGTTAAAAATTCACAAGTTAGAGCAATGAAATAAATACTTTTATGTTGTACATATCATAAAAACACCATTCCTGTACATAATATGTAGATCCTGAAATTATACTCATTATCCTGTAATAGCAGGGCATAAAATGGCGCTGCTAAGCATCCAAAGCAATCCTGAATAAAATCAGTACGCAGTATCCTGATAATGCAAGAATCTACATGACATACAGTATAAAAACACATGGATCATAACTGCTGGGCATATAATGCAAATCCTGGCAATATAAACTCACATACATCATTACATCAGGGCACGAAATGTAGCAGATTATGTCCAAACCATGTAAATCATAAGCATTGTGCTGGAATTACTAAGAGGCTACTCACTATTCTGATAATGCAGCATCAAGAACAATATGCATTATTTAATCAGGGAATGAAATGCAGTAGTAGCAACCCTCAGTCATCATTGCTCACAAAAGATTTTCCATCCGAACCTGGGTGCAGCGCCTCTGCACTCATATTAGGTATAACTTGTAGTTCGGGATCTCATGACAAGGATTGTATTCACCAGTGAACGAGTCGTGTTCCACTTTCTAGACCTACTCTGGAACCCCGGGCCGATGACCTTTTTGCCTGCTTTGCGAGTGTGGATGGTATGAAAATCATTAGCCAATTATTTTACAAATTCCCATGAACCCAAAGGACCGCAGACTCCAAATCCAAGTTATGACATTTTATTATAAAGCAAAAAATAGTTGAACATATAAGCACCTCAATATGAGAGTGTAGAAATATATGGGCACTAATTGAAATCCAAATCTATGATTAATATTTAAGCTGTGCAACATGCACAGAATAGTCAATTCCAAATTTGAGACGCAAATTATCATAGAAACTACTTCCAGGGTCTTCTTCATTGATGGATAATAGACACAACACTATCTGACCCTACACTACCTCCATCGTGGCATCCCTACTTAACTTTTCACCAGACAAGTCCCAGAAAGGTATCCGCATGTAAAGACTTCCTAAGAAGCACTCTCATATTATATTGTTCAAGTAGCTTAAAGCTACAGAGGACGTTCTTTGATGCTCTCTCCTCTCCAGGTAAGGCAGAAGTCAACCTGGCTCTGTCCCTATCCTTAATACAAAAGGCAGAAACCACACCCACAAATGCATCACATGAGTATTTTGTCCTGTTGAAGACCACCTGTTGGGTAACTTTCCATGAAGCAATAGTACGTCCAGGTTCTTACTCGAGGACCTTGATTCCCAAGCCTTTGCAGACACGAAAGACATCCTCCCATTTTATCAGGTCCGCTTATTCAAAGGCATCCTATCCTCCCAATATCTGAATAACTCCTGAAACTAAGAAGTTATTCTAACTAACGAGGATGAATTCTTGCACCTACAACTGAGATGTGACAAGAAAAAGAAAACATTCCACAGACACATAAACTCTAATTAACAGTTTCACTTACAGCAAACAAGGAGAAACTACAGTTAGACCTATCGAGTTCAGCTAATATAAGAACAGTGCCACCCTTTAAAATACAAGCATATATCAATCATTATTATGCACACACATATGAGCCTCTATATGAAATATTTGCAAGTCATGAATACACTTCACACATATATAATTCACCTAAACATGTACATTTACTACATTAATTCTTTGATTACATGAAGAATTAACTAGCACTTCACTTACATGTTATTACAATTCATGCTCTAATACCTTAATGTTAATACGACAATAGATTTTCTGTGGATGCAGATTAACCATGATTATAATGCACCCCTTCAAAATAAAGAGCAACATTGCGCTCCAACACTAGCAAAACTTATGCACAGGAAATTCTGTGACCTATTCCTTGTTTTACAGTAATTGAGGCCACACAGGGTACCCACAGAGGCTTCCCCTGTATACTATTAAGGAAAACTGATTCCCCAACTACCTGGACTATGGTATTTTTAAAAGTGACAAGATCTAAAACTACACCCAATGTTGCATAGGGGAATGCTGGAGAAGGAACAGAGCAGCCCAGCGGACATGTGTTGTCGCTCCAGAATTGCTGAACTAATCAATGTAGTCAAGAAACAGCCTCCACGTTGCAGCAGTGGGCCACTGTACTCAAGGTAGGAGCGCTGGCTCCATGCACGAACCCTCTATGTGCTTGGTACAAGCTCAGAGTACATCTGCACACACTGCTGATGCTGGTTGGGGAGCGCTCTCCGGAAGGAAAGAGCGGTACTCCTTCCACCCTCGTCAGGCCTTGGCACACTACCGTATTGCACATGGCGGGTGTCCATGCGGGGAGGTTGAGCGCAGCACCTCTGATACTCGGCTCTCGGGAACGCCGATATCGGGAAAGAGCGCTTTCCTCCATGTACAATACTGAGTTTCAGGAAGCACTTGGTAGGCAACAAAGAGCGCTGTCATTTGATGGTTTTGCAAGGGTGGTCTCATGGCACGGAGAGCGAATACTTGATGTTTTGTGAGGTGATGCAAGCTGGACTGCAGAGACCAGGGAGGCTCTCCCTTCCTCAGTGATGTTCAATTTGGTGCCACACAATCTAGCACGGGACAGTGCGCAGCATGCTGGGCCCCTGAAGGTAGAGCCATACTGGATGTAGAGTGTAGAGGCAGATCTTTCTCCGGCAATGTCTTTGATGATCCTGAGACCTGGGGGTGAGCAGGGCCCCTTTTAGTCACTCTGGAGGCAGTCCTTAGTTCCTTGCTTGAAGACAGAGGCCAACACGCAGCAGGGCGGCTCAGCAAAGTAGGCAGCAGTTCCTAGGAACAGTCAGGCCCAGCAAAGTGGCAATCCTCCTAGTGCAACAGCCTTTACTCTGGCAGAGTTTCTTGCAGGTCGACTAGTGAACTACCAATGTGGGGTCAGAGCCTCCAAACTTATATTCTTAAAGTCTTTGTTCTGGGGGCACTTCAAACAACTTTTAAAACTGCACAGCACCCCCATTCACTCCCCAGCCCTGGATCCAGACACACTACAGGCGGGCGGAGACAGCATTGTGAAAGGTAAGCACAGCCCTATTCAGATGCAGGTGACAACTCCTCCCACCACTCTAAATGCAGTCCAGGCCTATTCAGCCAACTATGAGTCACCCTGGAAAGGCAGGACACACCTCAACCCTCCTTATGACTGTCGAGAGTGAATGCACATCCCCTGTTCCTGTCAGTCTAAACCAGATGTTGAACACACAACGAGGCAGGGTACAAAGCGTCATCGTGACAAAAGAGCGCCTGATAGCTGTCCCGCGGTATCGTAGCGCCTTCCAGCTGAATCCACAGCGCGACCTCTCCCCCGCATTACTGCCGCTGCCTGCATTGCTCGTTTTTGACATATCGTTTTGGAATTTGTGCATTGTGCGCTTTTAACATCTCTGTATTGTGTTGTTAAGGCTGCGCATTGTTGTTAGAAGAGTACTAAAATTTTTAGCCCGATTGTGCCTCTGTTTACCCCCCAGGCTCGCCCAGTTTCGTTTTCCCCTACTTGCAGCCATTTTTTTGTTTGTTGTGATTCCTAGGCCGTAGATCCACCCCGCGCCCGCCTCCCAGCTGACCCTGCCTCGCCCCTCCCCCCTACACCTACATATGATAGATGCCTCCGCGCGCAGTGTTCACGCGCAGCGATCGCGCCCCAGTCGCGCCGAAGGTGCGCCAAAGGTAAGCCCGTCTACGCCCGTCCGCGCCTGGACCGCGCCCAGCACCAGACCCCCTGGCCCCCACAAACCGCTCTCCTCCAGCATAACATATGGCGCCACCACCCTCCTAGCCCTTAACCCCAGACGCACACCTCAATGCTACAAAGCTGCCCCGGGACGTACCCACGGTCCCTTCGCCTGCCACTCCTGCAAATTTACCAGCATCAAGACCCATACCACATCTACCATCCCCAAACACAGCTCCGGCTCTAACCACCTGAAGTGCATCCTACTGAACACCCGCTCGGTCCACAGACACGCCACCAAACTCTGGGATCTACTTGACACTACATCACCGGACGTCGCCTTCCTTACTGAAACATGAATGAAAGCATCATCAACACCCGACATCGCCATAGCCATCCCGGACAATTACAAGATCATCCGAAAAGACCGCACCGTCCAAACAGGAGGAGGCATCGCCATCGTCCATAAGAACACCATCAAAATCACGACCAGCTCCAACGATAACCTTACAACGGCCGAACACCTCCACTTCCAGATCCACACCGACCCTAGGACCACACTCAGAGGCACCCTCCTCTACAGGTCTCCAGGAACCCGCAAACAATTCAGCGAAGACGTCACTGACTTCATCAGTCCACATGCCCTCGCCTCCGAGAACTACATTCTATTAGGAGACCTCAACTTCCACCTGGAAAAGAAAAACAACAGCAACACCACCACCCTTCTTGACAACCTGGCCAATCTCGGCCTCAAACTACTTGTTGACACCCCCACCCATGTAGCCGGACATACGCTCGACCCAATCTTCACCTCCAGCAAACACATCTCCTTCGATCGCACCACAGCTCTCCACTGGACGGACCACAGTTGTGTTCACTTCAGCTACAAAACCACCTCGACCCACAACCCCCCACAACCTATCCCCCGAAGAAAATGGAACAAAATCACCACCGACCAGCTCCTCACATCGCTCAACCAAAACCCACCCGCCCTCTCATCGGACCCAAACCAAGCTGCTATCAAATTCAAACAATGGTTCACTCACAGCGCTGACGAATTAGCACCCTTGAAAAACCATCACACCAAAGAAGACAGCAAAAAGGCCCCCTGGTTCAACGATGACCTTAAGAAATCCAAAAAACTATGCTGTACTCTCGAGAAAACATGGAGAAAAAACCCAACCACCGACAACATGTCCACCTTCAAGGCAGCCACCCGCAAACACCACCAGCTGATTCGATCCGCCAAATTGTTGCGATCAGTGGATTTTTTGTGCAATATTGTTTTGATTCTGTTTTCTTCAATTTGTACCAGTACGTCTAGATATGCTATACTTTTTTGGTCAATCGTGTAAGTGAACTGTATCCAGTCGTTGATTTTATTCAAATCCTCCAACTGTTTGCTACACTATGCCAGCTTTCACCAGAATTCACTGAAAAACAACTTGCCACTATCTCAACTATATAGAGTTAAGAGAATAGTCTCAGAACCCGAGGAATCTAAAGGGAAAATACAAAACATGATTCAGCGTTTCCAAGAGAGAGGATATCCTGTAAAAATACTAGAGACTGCAACTACCAAATGTGATACCAAATCACGTACAGATTTATTGAGAAGTTTCCCTAGAACATCTGGGAAACGTGCTGTAGTGGTTTCAACATTTTCTACCAAAAGTTACGCATACAAACAATCCATCCTTAGACATTGGCAAATCTTATCCAATGAACCAGATTTTAAAGTGATCTTTCAAAATCAGGCAAGATTTGCTTACACTCGAAGTAGAAACATTCAAGACATGCTCAAGAAAAGCAGCCCAAACTCTAAAAAAGAAACATACAAAGGCACAGTACCATGTTTGAAAATCAACAATTGCCACTCAATTATCAAGGGTAACTCTATCAATCATCCTCGACAAGGAAACCCTATACATCTCAAAGTAACGGCAACTTGCGACAGTATGAATTTGATATATCTCCTTAAATGCCCATGTGGCCTGGTATATGTGGGCAAAACTACAAGGAAGATTAAGACACGTGTGACAGAGCATAAAAGCAATATTAGAACTAAAAATGAAAAATCACCCATTGCTGTTCATTTCAATGATAAAAGACATAATATTTCACAATTGAAATTTCTGGTGCTTGAAATGATCACGACTATTGGAAAACAAGACGTGAACAGAGTACTCTTACAAAAAGAGAACCAATGGATTTTCAGGTTTGACTCTTTGAAACAACATGGGCTCAATGAACGCTTGGACCTCTCGTGTTATTTATAACACATGATAACTGTGAACCTTTATAACCACATAGATTGCATTATCAACAATATGAGTTATGGTTATGAATTTGATACCTTTTTATATATATATATTTTGCAAATTTTACATTTCATATTATATTTTATTTGTGAAGATTAGTTCTTGATAAGAACCGTTGAGTTGTTAGAGGTGAGATGCCACTAGGTTTAATATACCTTTCCAATATGGCCGAACCTATTTGTCACCACAGTCCGTTTTCACTTTCTAAATCACCAGAGAGTCAGACCGTCTTCTCTTTTGGAAATCACTGTGTTATATTAATGGCGACGGGTTGATCCCGCGGTTATTCACCTGGCGAGTACTATGCATGTACCTGTTTAACAGCGGTAAGTTGAGCACAAGGAGAGGATAATGGGGAGCAACACCAGGCTAGATACACACTTGTGACATAGTGAAGAATGTGAATTCTAAAACGGCAACTCGAAGGAATTATTTAGAAGTAATTTTATATTTGGTTTGTGCACGATTAAGTTGGTTTGTGTTTCCGAAAACGCACCATGCTCACGTTAGTGACGATAGCGTGTTTCTGAATTTTTGTGAGAACTGGCGATTTTGAGTAGGATTATGATTATAATTTAGCATCAATCATGTGGAACAATGCATTGTATATGTGTATGCGATTTGAACATATGTTTGCTATAGAAAAGAGTGATGGACCTTCATTTATATGTATTATTTCTACAGATTCCCCTGATGAAGTACCTATCAGAGGTACGAAATGCATTGGGAAATGCCTTATCTATTCACATGGATTTATGAATTTATGGATGTATAATCATGACATGCTTCAATATGTGAATTTCAACATTTGAAAAACGAAAATAAATTGAAAGATGACCCAATAAGAACGGATTGATTATTTATTGGTCATACATGATCTAAGAACTATACAGATCGCAGCGTTGATCCAAAACAGCAGCGCCCAGAGGGTCGTTCCTAAAATAAAGGGAACGCTTTATGTTATTTGTACAAACACACCTGATGTTCGACTAGGTGATACCTCCGTGGCACGCGTTATCCGCACTACTGTTCAGACTTTTAGCCTGTGCCCAACCGCCCCCCCTTGTTGTCATAACTAGGAATTAGACAGTCAACTTTAGGTCTACTTTTTCATGGAAAGGCTTTAGGTTTTAGATTAGTTTTGCTTTCCGGACAACTTATTGAAGTGATGTCCAAGGTTCAGCAGCTTGTCCAGTTCAAAGCCTGTGTTTTACACTAGTGGCGTTGTTTGGTGACAGGCCCCTGGTCTTGAGATTGTTTGTTCAGTCTATTCGCAATATCTGGCACTGGTTAAGGTTGAGATGGAGGAATTCTGTCTTCTGTGGGTTTAACCTGGGTAATATATTTGTCATCCAGTTTTGAATTTCTTTAAGAGGAGGTTTAGGCTTCGCAGCAATTTGAGTATTCAATATAATTAGATGTTGTTGGCATATTAGTGAATTTGGGATTTCCCTTGTGTGTAAGACCATGGCTCCACATAAAGATTCAGAAGGTAAAGGTGGTAGGATAGGTATTAGCAAACTCTGTATGGAGTATTACTTAGCTGTGGAAACATATTTGCCAATTTTTATGAAGTGTGATCTCTCTGACACATTTTCCTTCAATACCAATTCTGTTGCATGGGATTTTCAAGAAGGGTTCCTCTTCAAAGGCACGAAAGGCCACAGATAAGCCAGGAAAGACAAAAACAAAGTCAGAATCAGTTTGGAGGATTGGGGTTTCATGGTTCCAAGAATATTTGAAACATGATGAAAGACCTGCTAGGCATACCATTACTATGAGATACGTATGAAAAGCATGTGTAGTAAAGGCTAAAATTAAAAAAGGGGGCCTGGGGGGCCTCCCCCCGCAAGAAAAAAATCCATGAGAAATGAAAAGGGGGCTTGGGGGGTCACCTGATAAAGTACCGATCATGGAGGCAATCAGGAGGCAATCAACGTTGTTAGAGGAAACGGAAGACACTTCTGTTTCCTCTTTATGACGTGCAACGTCAAAGAGAAGATCACAGGCAAGATGATGTGGAGAGGGAAGGGGAATTTTAGATTTTTTTTAAAAACGCAGGGGTCCGATTTTAGGGTTAAGGGCAGGGAAGGGTTATTTGTAAGAAGGGTAAAGGGGTATGGGAATAACCTTTACCAATAGTATGCCCTTACCATGCATGAATTTGCAATGAAAATCGTTGTAAAAATATGCGTGGTAAAGGAATATTCGTAGTAAAGGTTATGCGTGGGAATGGCATTCGCCTTGTAACCCATGCTTGGTAAAGGCATACGTTGCAACGGAATGCGTTGTAACATCATACAACCATTATGAGTAGGGGAAGTTCAGCTGTTGACAAACAGGACTGTCTTGAGAACGGGTGTAATCTATAGAGCAAAGCATTGTAAAGAGTTTGAGTTATTAGAGTATGCATTTAAGAGACTCCTTGTGGATAAAGTCAACCCTCTGTCAGGGTAATGAAGATTAGGGCCAGTGGAAAGCAGTTAATGGAGTAACAAGGGGCATGCACTCTAGAACAGATCAGACGTCTTGGTGCATGCACCAGTCAACATATGGGTGGCTGTGACAGACATAATGGATCTTGTTGCACAAACAATGTAACATCTAAGGGGAACAGAAGCCTGTGAAATGCGTTATAGGAAGCGGTTCTTGGTAATATCTACAAAAGGCACAATGTTAACAAAGAGCACAGACTGACTAATTTTTCACAGTTGTAGCTTAGCTAATATTCCAACCATTTACTTTTTTTGTTTTTTCCTTATTAACTGCTCATTAAGGATATAAGGCTACTAGTTTAGGGAACAGTGCCCTTTTCCGGTACATATTTACTTCGGCTATTCAAAGTCAATTTTAAGAATGCTTCTCTTTACATAAGCGCCTGGATGAGAGAGTAGTCACTTGGGGGCATATCAGCAAGGGCCAGCGATAATTATCGCAAAGCGTGCTTAGCGCGAGGATGATTATCGCCGGCTAACGCTGAATTTTATCGCGGAGATAGCGTGCTATCAGCAACACTTATCTCCAAACGCGATAAAATTCCATGTGCAAGCTGTCAAATGTGCGATTATCGCTGTAAATCCAGCGATTATCTCACAACGTTTGGCGATAGCTTGATGATAGGGCAGGGCAGACTTAGCCATAATATCCACCTCCCATAGGATATAAAGGCTCAGTCAGACTGTAAGCAGGCATAAGGAAAGTAGCGTTAAGCTCGGTTAGCGCTACTTTTCTTATCGCTATGCAGGTTAGCATGCAGCTTGTTAAGTTGAGAAATGTCGGTTAGCGACATTTTTCACTTTATTTTGGTCCGGAACGCCCACTTTGCATTTCATTAGAGATGCAAAGCTGGGCGTTAAGGGAAAGGGCACTGAGACATGGATTCACGTGATAGCGTTACCTTGCTAATAGTGCGATAAGATTATCGCCGCTTTACGCTCGAAAACGGAAGCTAAAGCAGCGATAATTTTATCGCGACACCTTGTTGATATGCCCCTTGGTACTTCATGAGTTTGTGATAGTCCTAAGTTGGAGTCGGAGGGCTAAATTCTTACATCTGCCAGGAAAAAACCTGACATGAGCTATCCACCACAAGACATCCTGCCAGAGTCCTCCATGCACCAGACAGAGTTATCTGTTATTCTCTCCCTTATATCATCTGTCTGACCCTGTTATGGTGATGGATTTGACAGTGAAGGGGAGGGGTTTTCATCCTATCTGAGACTCGAAGGGGATTATGTACAAAGAAGTGGCGGAGTAAGGCGTTCGGAAGGCTGCACCATATTTTAAAGGATATGGTGCAGCCTTGCGTTTCCCCCTGCGCTGGCGCTACACTAATCAATGTAGCACCAACACAGGCACCCTTGATCCATATTGTAAGGGTGTCTGCCAGCGGGGGAGGATTGTTTATGTGAAGGAAGGTGTTCCTCACTGCACATAAAAAATCCTGAAATCCCATTTTGTTACTTCTATGTGTGCTGCTTAATTCAGCACACATGGAAGTTACAACATGTAATTTATTTTTAGGATTGTTTATGTGCAGGAAGGGTCACCTTCCTACAGATAAACAATCCAAGGCGTTTTGCTTTTTCCATGTGTGATGCACAAGGCAGCACAAATGGAAAAAGCAAAAACGAGGAGAAATTAAGCATTTAAGACCAGGTTTTTCCTGGTCCTAATTTTAGCACTGCCTCCTATTTACCCTGCCCTTGTAAATAGGGGGCAGCGTCAAATTCAGTGGGTGTTGTGGTGGAACACTCACTGCAACACCCACTGCCCAACACTTTCACGCTAAGAATAGCGTGAAAGGGGGCCTTATTTACAGGACAGTATTAAGCCATGTAATGCTGCCTTGTAAATAAGGTGAAATCCCTATTGCAACGGAAAATCACAAAAAGTGACGTTGAGTGGCGATAGGGGATTGTACATATGCCTGACATCTATAAACCATCTAATGGATGGATACAGTTATACGCTTGCAGGTCATGGCTAATGGAATAACTAAGATGCAAGAAAAGCTAGATGAGTCAACATAAGTTCATGCTTCTTCTGCGCCAAGCCCTGCATTTCTATCTCTGGCTGCATAGTTTTCTACTGAGAGGCAGAGAGAAGATCACAGGTGATGTCTATAGTCCATTAGTCAACCCACATAACTCAATTATTCACACCAGAGAAATTAACAGGGGTCCCACAAAATGAGCAAATTTGTTTGCAGCAAAATATGTTTTTTGGGACAAACTCACAAAATTGCATAACAATACCATGAAGAATTATTTTATTTTGTCATGCCTAAAGAAGGAAGTCACAATGTAGTTGGATACTCCCCTTATTTTAAAGGAGGGCCCATATAAAGCCTATGGCAGCCACTTGAAAACATATGGGGCAATATTCAGCAAAAAGTGTAGTATGCAAGTGGCACACACCAGGTTATTGAGTTTAAGACAATGGTCCTGTAATCTAGTGACTTACACCAGTCAATCTCAGTAGTTACAAGCAGATGCAGGGTAGATGGATTAAACAGAGGCTCCTAGTCAGCAGGTATATTCCAGCTAACTAGAATCATCTTCAACTGATCTGGACCCTGGCTGGTGGTCTCTGCTGGAGTGGATCTTAGCCCCAAGTGCTGTCCTGGAGTTCCCGTGAGCCTTTCAAGTGACCAAGAGAAGCTACTCAAGACAGTTTGAAAAAATGTGGACTTCTATAACTCCCCATAGCATCAGCCAGACTTTGTGGCAAGAGGTGACCCCCTTCAATGTGACCTCGTCGACTGCAACCTCAGACTTGCCCCTGTGAAATATTTTCAGCGCCATTAAAATGAACCAAGGTCCTGATTTACATCTTGGCGGATCTGTTACTCCGTAACAATGGTGACTAAAATCCCTTTCGCCTAAATATAAATCCCATAGGATATAATTGGGACTTATATTTCGGTGGACAGGATATGCGTCACCGTTGTGATGGAGTAACCTGTACGCCAAGATCTAAATCAGACCCTAAGTCCAAAGTTAGAAATCTTGACAAATGTTTGAAAAATATCTGCCCAATGCACAGACTTTGTTCCCCGCAAAATTGTAATTCTCCAGCTGAGAACCTTTCTGGTCAAAACTGATGGCTTTAGGTGGACCTGCAACAGTTTACATTCTTGCCCCACTGAAGGATTTTGACTTCCATTTCAGAGAATAAATCCCAAGGTAAAACCTTCATATGGGACAAACATATTTGGCTTATCCAACCCGTGTTCCATCATGGGCATCATGAACCCTTGCCTAGGATCTGGTCACCTGAGAACAGTAGTTCTCATTGGTAGTTGGTCGTTTTCGTTGGTAGTTCTCATTTATTTTTTCAATATACTTTTTCTCTTAAATCTTTCAAAATTAATATCTAAGGTTCACGTTATTGGATTTTTGTCGTTTTGTTGTCATTTATTTCATTACATTTTACTCTATTTTTATTAAAAGTTGGAGTGGATTTTTATTGTGTGTTTTTTTTACTTTTGTACAGTTTTGGTACTTCTAAATGTTTGACACATTTTCATTAAGTTAAGCTTGTCTACTCTGTGCTGTAGCTACAAGGGGTTGAGCTCAGGTGTAATTTACAGAAATTATTTCCTGCACCCAACAGAATAAAGACTTTATTACTTGTGGTAGACTACCATTTACCTCAATTAATAATTCACTTTCTTATAATACCCATATACCAAATATCTACAGAAATCATTAAGCCAACATACCAGAAAACATTGAACTTAATTGAAGCAGAAAAAGAAGAGGTTAGTACCCTGAAGGAAGAACTCTGCACTCTGTGAAAGACCAACACATTTTCTCTGTTTGCCCACAAATTGTAGGCAGGTCACAACATGCAGAATCCATCCAAATGCAGTCTTCTTTTGTAGATGAAGAAAGAACAGCTAGGATTCCCCCATTTCAAAACTCTCCTGTTCAAATACCCTAGCATAGATATTGGATCCTTTATAGCTACAAATGTGCCTTAATGCACCAAACTCAGGAACTTGTATTCAGTCTAGCTCTTTAGAGCCTACCATGAAGACAGACCTAGTCATTTTCGGCCATTTGACTCTGAAAACGTTTTGGAGGTTTATCCTGTGAACAAGGCAAATCCTGGAGGATTTTGTGGGTGCAAAGTGCTAAATTCCCAAATCAAGGAAAGGAGGATGAAGTAGGGCAAAAGAAACATCATCATCACAAATGACCCCAACATCACAAGAATTGAACCATGTGGGAGCCTGAGAAACAAACCTCTGTCTTGACTAAGGGACAAGGTTTGATCCAACAACAACTGATTATTGAACTTCTGTGGTGGGGTTGCAGTGAGGGCACAGAGACTAGATCTTGCTAGATAAGGTTTTATTTTAGTAAATGTCCTTTTACTTCTGGAGGTGAGTCTTTCTCGGGAAAAGGCTGCGGGATCCGTGGTGACAAGTCCCCCCCTTGCTAGGCGTCTTCCTTTTCTTTGCTCGGATCGCGGTGAGGGTCTTCTTCCACCTCGTCCCGACAGAGCATGGGAAGAGAAAACAATCATGATGTCAGGATACCGTCCTATATGTTTCTATACCCGAGGGGGTCCCAGTGAGTGAGAGGAGCACCGCTGATCAAGTGATATATACAAGGCTTATATACACGAGTGGTGCGAGGAACAATAGTGAGGGGAAGCGTGGTTGGGGGAGCAAGGAATAGCGGTGGGATGGGAAAGGTATTTACACGGTATGTACACGGTAGTCAGAGGTTAGCGAAGTTCGGTTTAGACTAGCGAGACGAGTTTCCCCGCCTCCCCACCCAACCTGAAACCCACTGACGTACCTGCTGAAGCCACATTGCTCCTGGAGCATGGCCCGGCGGCTCGTGGGGACGTTGGCCTCCTGGCGCTCCAACACTCTCGCCCAGGCAGCTCGTCTCGCGGTACGGCAACCCTTCTCCTTGCGCCTCCTGGATTCCGCTCCCAGCTCCGATGTTCTTCCGACTCTCTTTCTACTCAACTCGTCACGTCAAACTCCTCCGGGGTGATGTCAGACCCCGATCCTTCTTCTTCCTCCTTTTTGGCCATTCCGACCAGGGCCGCGTCATTCGGGGGCGGACCTTCCTCTTCAGCACTGTACGCCCAATTAAAGGAGCTGTGTCCTATATCTTCCTCGGGTGTCGGCCATAGAGATTGCTTGTCGACTCTCCTTTCGTTCTGGTGAGGGGGGAGAGAGGGGGCAACATCAGGATCCACAGCCCACCAGTTCAGGGTAGGAGGTCCCTTAGGTCCTCGTTCGTCCACCCTGCTACAACTTCAAAAGGCAAAAGTGAATATGCCTACCAGAAAGAAGAACACTTACAGATTCCATTTTGATTGGCTCCAGGCATCCTTCATTCCAGCTTCACAGTGTTGTTCTATGCAAATAGATGCTGTCGCTGAAGATAATTTGGACAACTTACTCAACAAAGCAGAGGGCTAATACCAGCAAGGAGAAGCATCCAATATGATTACAAATATTGTTGTACTTGTGTCACACTCACTTGTGTGTGCTTTGGATTGCCTCCCAGAATGTAATTTCCACTGGGCTTAATCAGCCCTCTCATTGACCACATTGTCATATTTTCTTGTTCTGGTCCCTTCACTCCAATCCTCGTGGGTTTATGAGAATGATTTTATGCATCACATCATGTGCTGTTGCTTTACTACACCAATGGTTTTGTTTAATTATGTGTGAAAACCATGAGTGCTTGTGGAAGTGAAAAATAGACCAAGTATTTCAGAGGCTTGTTTGTTCCCATCAAGTGGTGCTATGTCAGTTTGATGCTGTAAACTTCATCTTGGAGACCAGATGAGAGTTGTATGTTGGCCAATTGGAAGCAGTTGTGATGTTGAACACACAAATGAGCATCTCTCACATGGTCCAGGACTAGGGCCAGTAGAGTCCTTAGGGTGTGTAACAGTCTGTTTGGCATATTTACAACCACCTTGCACCGCAGGTGCGTCAGGTAGCGTGATGCACTGGCAGCACAACCTACTGTGTGATATTTACAAGCACAGGTAATGCGGCACTGCGTGGCTCTACCTGTGCTTCTGAATATCGCCCCTTTTCATGCAACACTTTGCTTGTTAGGGGCGTGACATGGGTGTTGCTGGCGGTGCTCCCAGGCAGCAACCATATCCACTGAAGCATTTCCAGATGTGGAAGAAAACTTAAATCTGGAATTGTGTCAAAATGCTACCCCACCCTAGGGGTGGCGTAGCGAGGTGCAACAGGAGAAATATTTTCAATTTGCCCCATTTCTTTCCTCTATCAATGCGTGCTGCATTCTACAGCACACAGTAGAAGAGGAAATCACTTAAATAGATTGTTTTTGTGCAGGAAGGAGCCTCCTTCCTGCACAAAAACAGTCTCCCCAAGATGCTGGAATGCTTGCACCATGGTGCAAAGGTGCCTGCGTAGGCACATGGCAGCAGTGTGTGCGCCAATTCAGGGGGATGCACAGAGATGCAACATTTTGTTGTAAATATGTCGCATCCCTGTGTTTCAAAACTAGTGCTGCACAGCAAAATGACTTGCTGCACCACCCTGTGTTAGTTTCTTGGAAATCTGTCCCTGTTTGTTGCTGTTGTGGGGTTGCCAGACCAGATGTGGAGGTAGATAGCAACAAGAGGATTTTACAGCAGAGGTAGCTACCAGGTGGGAAAAGTGTTGCTCCAAGTTATGATCATGACTGCTGCAGCTCTTGCTAGCATTATAATGTGATTTGTCAGAGGAGTATGTGAGAGAAATGGCACTGCTACGGTGAAGGGAGAGGCGGAGGAAGGCAAGCTGGTGCCTTCATAATCAGTTAACAAAGTACGTAAAAGTTCCGCGTTAACATCCATAGTGGAGGTAGAGGCATTTAGAGCATTATTTCATACAGTGTTGTGAAAATATATAGACATTAATGTCCAAGGATTACATCACGTTCCAGTTTCATACACACATTTGTGTAAAATACACCTTTGATTTTAATATCCTCTAATAAATTATTTTAGTGTATTTGAGAGACGGAACCAATTGTATAGAGTGTTGGACCAAGCATGTATTTTATTAGCAAAAATGTTTCAGTCATTTTAAATGGTGTCCAATTAATGTTTATGAGTTGGCCTCATGGGGTTGGACTTTATTTTTCAAGGTCGAGCATGGGTTGTCTGCAGGACCTGCTGTAATCAATAATACCACTTTTTTCTCACCTGCTACTTACCATTGGTTCACTCCAATGTCGCTTTTCTTTGATGCCTCCTAACTTATTCACTTTGCCGATATGTCACTTCTGTTCAAGGCTAAAGTGCGCCGGCCAATTAGAGTTTCCTAACGCCTTCCCTCTTAAAATGTTGTGTGAGAGATATCTTTTATTAGTTGTTCCTTTCTTCTTCAGCCGTTCGCCGCTGATTGTATTTACTGCTGCAGTGAGCGTGCCTTTTCTGGCACCTGTTTTTCTTTTATGACAGAACCAGTAGATAGAGGGTCATAGGGAAATTTTAAAGACCAGCCCAGGTTCACATCCCCAAATATTAACTTTTAAACAACACAACAAACCGGGGGTCTAGAAGCCAGAACTCTGGCACACAAACTGCACTTTCGCAAGAGTAAATTGGTACCTAAGTTACAAATCAACCCAAAGAGAAAACAACTAACAACTGGAAAAGAACGTTATGGTGATATGTGGTAAGATCCAGCCAGGTTTGTCTGGATAGCCATCAACTTATCGTTGTGATCAGTATTATCATTTGGTCAACCAGTTATTGAGATGGTATGTCTCTTAATCATAGAGACCACCAATCCACATGAAGTGGGCTGAATCCACAATCACTTTGGAAAACACAAAGAGCAACTGAGTAGTTGATCGCAAAAGATATTGAAGTGCAGTGCAAAAACAGAAGAATACGTGGTGAGTTAAAATAGGGTGATGTGGCCAAAAAGAAAAAACATTTTATTGAGATGTAGACACAATCCCTATTTTTAAAATAGAACAGTGCAAAAAGACAGTTTAAACAAATATCTGCCAAAAAGGTACCAACATGTTTCCGCCAAACGGGCAAAAAGTCCCAAGGCTTTCTTCAGGGCCTCTGCTCTCTAATATTGCTACTGCATATAGAAATAATAACCATCCACAATGGGAATAAAGTGCTGATCAAGAATAGAGAAAATATAAAGAATATATGTAAGGTTGGAATCAATACAAACTGTAGTACAGATCCTCCGCATCAAGGAATGCAGATGGCATCTAGAATAAATGAAACCAAACAACATGAACATTCATTTCCTAGTTAAGTTGCAAGAGAGAAATGTATATATATATTAGAAAATTTGAAGTGCTCATCCAGCTTGACCGGGGACTGAACCTCACCTCACCTGGACCATGCTCAGGATTATACGAGGCCCGGTCTGCGGAAGGTAAGGAGGAAGAGGAAACTTTAGGGTAGAGAAGAGGAGTGCTGCGCATCAACCAGTCTCTTCATTCTCACAATACACTATGTTCCTCCTCACTAACTCATCAACCACAGAGGGCAGTAAAATCAAAGGCAAATGCTGGTGATTTATCAAGCACCCAGACAAACAAAACACAGTCACTTAATGCTCAATTGTATAAATACAGTTACTATTTTACAATACATTCGATTGAAACAGCCCCCTTCATAGTATCTATAAGTGGGGGGTTGTATGGCCCAACATTATAAGTATCACTCTACACGAACAACTTACTAGTCTCATAAATTCAAACCTTTACTTGGTAAGTTCCTGACCCTCTCGAGGGTTGCTTGCATGCTACATCGTCTCACAACCATTAGGGCCACACATGCCCCTACTCAGAAGGCATTCAATACACTGAGAAATGCTCACAAGATCTCAGAGACAAACGAGGTTGTACCCACCTATCTGTTGTTGCCTCGAAGACTAATCTGAGTCTAGGGGGAGGCACCGATGTGGTTGGGAGACTCGTTTTAGTAGGACACTTTCAGCCCCGCCCACCGCTCAAATAATAATAACCGTACTCCTTCTGTCTTACTTGACAATCAATCTGGTTGAAGTGCCAGCGATTTTGCAGCCTCAGTTGTTAGTCCGGAAACCTTACATGAACTGAGCTAATCGTTATTTACTTCCGCGATACTCCGGCGTTGTAAAACTACAAATATGCATCATCAAAATGGCGCCAGTAGTTTTTATGTTGCTCAAAACACATGTGTGATGTATTTGTACAGAAAGGTGTTATGCGTGCTGAAACTACAAAATTACGTCATCAAGATGGCACAAGTAGTTTTTGTATATTTTCGGTTGTTACGATCGTATATATAATATCTATGTGCAAAATGGTGTTTAGCTCATTAAAAACACAGAGATGCTCCTGCCTCAGTAATTAGACAAGCAGCACCTTCAAGTATATAGATGCGGGACTACTCATTCTATGCTTCTGCAATATTACGGCATTCTAGAACTACAAGTCTACATCATCCAGATGGCGCTAGTAGTTCATAGTTCCACTCATGTGTGTGGTGTATTTAAACAGAGTAATGTGAAGCTTAAATCACGTATGACACTGGAAAGGCGAGATTTTTACTCTAGAATCAGAATAGCATTTTCCAGAATCCCGTCACAGGTCGACTAGACCTTTTTACCTGTCATAGAGTGTAGAAGGCAATCTATCTTAACAAGGTATCATCAACTTGCTCGATCCCCATCGCTTTTCCCAAAGAACCACTGACTAAAGATCGAGTTTAAAGATTTATTATAAAGCCAAAAACAGTTGGGTATATAAACACCTCAGCAAATGATTCAGAAGATAAACAGGCACTAATACAAACATAATTCTACGGAAAAGTCTTAATCGGCTAAGAAACAATACAAGTATCAATTCCAAAATCATCAGACTAACAAGAATTGCTATAACCTGGGTTTTAGTAGGCATCGGAAAAGGAAGGAAATAAATCCAGATTAATATGTCCCTACACTATACTAAGTGACATCCCTACTTAACAAAGTTCCCTCCTATCAAAGGTGTCAGCCGTGGTGACTTCCAAAGAAGCACACTCACTTTGTTCGGACTTAGCCTAAGAACCCCTCTTGCATAGCAAAGCTCTCTGTTTGACTAACATCGTCCTTCGCCCTCATGCGCATCTGCTCTCTCTCTGCTTCGGGGTGCTGTCCCTAATACAAAACCCCACAATATGGGCGACATGCCCTAAGGTACGCCCCTCTCAAAGGTATTAACTTTCAGTAATTTCCATTACGACATCTTCAATCTTGTCCGTTGAAAACGTCCTTGGGTCCCAGAGCCTTCTTCTCTTGAAGTTGCTTCCCTAAATTCCGCAGTCACTCCTCCAGGTCTGGTACTACCATCCTAACGCTCATACACAATGGGCCCGTCTTCTACAATCTCTAGTTAACCTTGCACCTGCAAAAGAACGCACATAAATCGGCTCACAGTTCCATGTTACTTGCAATTAATTTTCTAAAGCAACCTTCTAGAAAAGACATTTCCATGATTTAATGTCAAGTGAAACATTCTCAATTCGGCCTACAGTCTTTTTCCCCACCTGGGCCTCTGCATGTTTCTGGGTATCACATCCTAACATGAGCAATACATTTTCATTCATTAGGCCTTCATCATTATAGCAAAAATACATTTTCTAAACACATTTTCTAACTTAAGCACTACTATCTCGTTATATGAATACAATAATGAATTTCTAATAACGCATCTTAATACATTAATGAATTGGGTAAATACTTCACTGCAAGCAATACTTCTAAATTAAAGTAGCATTAATACCTTCAAAACACTTTACGTTACTCTATGTAAATTCTGGCACATTATTTCATAGCCCAACATCACATTTAAACATGCTTAAAGTCCTTTATATATGTGGGTGCTGATTATTCATGAATATGGTGCACCTCTTACAATTTCTAACTCAGTTTTGCGCTCTCTCAACACTTAATGCCTTAGCACATTCTCTATGTATATGACTACTAAAGTCCAACTAAATACACACTATCACTAGCTATTAGCTCTTACATAGTTACCACAAAAAAGTAATGCTGGTCGATTTAATGATCGGCAACATGAAAAGGAGGAGCTGGTTGGTGTGCACTACATATAATAGCCCAATACCCAACCAAAGGCTAATATGAACAGAAACAATGTCTCTAAGTCCACTGGCATAGATGAGCTTAAAGTAAAGGAACAGCAGATAGTAGAGACCCTTAGTGACATTCCTAACTTTAGCAGTGACTGAAAAGGTACTCAAAAACGATCTCTTCACTGGAATGCCATAATTCTAGCAGGGTGCTATGGTACAATGTATACTGCACCCATGCACTAAGGTAGTGTGCAGCCAGAATTGCTCCCATAAAGACACCACCTGCAATGTACAGTGCTTATGTACCCTGTGATAGACAATGCCCGCTGTAACTAATGTTACATGGAGTCCTCTCATTCAATGTCAGGCCACCACATCCACCACCACATCCACCACCACCACCACATCAACCACCACCACCACATCCACCACCACCACATCCACCAAATCCACCACCACATCCAAAACACCCACCACCACCACATCCACCACCACCACATCCACAACCACATCCACCACCACATCCACCACCACATCCAGCACATCCAGCACATCCACCACATCAACTGCCACATCCACCACATTCACTACCACCACATTCACCTCCACCACCACTACATCCACCACCACCACATCCACCAACATCACATCCACTACATCCACCACCACCAAATACAAAACATCCACCACATCCACCACCACATCCACCACCGCCACATCCACCACCACCACATACACCAAGACCACATCCACCACCACCACATTCACCACCACCACATCCAGCACCACCACATCCACCACATCCACCACATATACCACATCCAGCACACCCACCGCCACATCCACCACCACCACCACATCCAGCACATACACCACATCCAGCACATACACCACATCCAGCACAGCCACCACCACATCCACCACCACCACATTCACTAAATACAGTACATCCACCACCACATCCACCACATCCAACACCACCACATCCAACACCACCACATCCACCACCACATCCACCACATCCACCACCACCACATCCACCATCACATCCACCACCACCACATCCACCACCACCACATCCCCCACCACATACACCACCACCCCCACATCTACCACCACAAGATCCACCACCACCACTCATTCAAGGTATTCTAGATCAGGCCATGATATCTACAAAGTTGACCATGGTATATCGTCATTAAGTCTGAGAGTGTCAGTACGAAGCTTAAACATCAATTTTTGTTCTTGATGAACAGATACCTTGAAATGTTGCTTATGGTTGACGGTATAAAGGGTTTTTCCAATACTGGCCACTGGAAATCCTCCTCGCCGTGCTGTTTGTCTACAAAATGTTTGGTGAGACTAGTCATAGTCTTTTTGCATCGAAACAAGCTCTTGTGTTCGAGCATCCTAAGAAGCACTTTACGTGTCGTCATTCCCACATATCTCATTGAGCAGAGGCAGGTAAGAAGATAGATCAAATTGCTGTTACATTCGAAAAGTGGACTTGTTCCCAAGGGCGATCAGTGCCTATGTCCACAGTAGAAGAATGTTTTGTTTGCAGACATATTGAACAATTTCCACATGGGTGATGTCCCACTGCGACTGGAAGGTCCCACAAGGTACCTATCATTCTCTTCGGTGCCTCCTTAGGACGCATGTGTACCAGCCTGTCACGTATACTGCTCGCCCTCTTAAACACAAAGAGCGCCGGAGCAATCTTTTTACTGCTATGATTAAGGACCCGCCAATGACGACAAACTATCTTTTGGATATTGTTGGCTTTTGTACTAAAAGTACTCACAAAAGTCAGACAGTCCAATGGAAATTTAGGTACAGGGGCTCCAATAGGACCTCTTGATGAATCTTTTTAGCTCGCTTGACTGAGTGTTTGATCAAAGATTGTGGATAATGTCTTGCAGCACTTTGCGTGATTACGAAAAGCCACTTCGGTCGAACACTTTCTCTGCATGCAAAGAAATTGACCGTAAGGCAGGTTATCTCTGAGGGCCTTCGGATGTCGGCTCTCATACTGTAGTAGGGAGTTGCTTGTCATTGGTTTGCGATAAAGCTCACTCTGCAAACCTCCTGAGGTGGCATAGATGGATAAGTCAAGGAACGGCAGCCTTTCTTTGTTAATCTCTACAGTGAAGTTGAGATATTGGTTTCTAGTATTGAGCCATTGATGAAATGCTAGGATAGACTCGTGGTTACCTCTCTTTGGGCTGATTTGTAACTTAGGTATCACTTTACTCTTGCGAAAGTGCAGCTTGTGTGCCAACTTGTTTTTCTTTACCTGCCCTGTTATGCTGGCTACAGAGCTGCTTAGAATTTGGCTGCAATGTAATTTGGACTTTACTTGCTGCCTGTACATGACAAAGTGTATATTTCAAAGCAATTCTCTTAAAATATCATTTTAAAAAGAACTTGCAGGGACTAACTCCTGATTTGTTTTATGTGTTATATAATAGTTAGTAAAACAAGTTTAGTTTCGGTATGTGCTTCAAAGTGATACGTTTTCCACCCTCGTGTTTATAACTGAAACATATTCGTTATCTGGATTTGCGGTTATATCTGCTGAAGAGCATACTGTCAGCCTCTTTCAGTTTAAAGGTCATCAGGACGATATTGAGATATTTTCAGTGTCTGACATCTTTTTTTTCCCTCTTTCTTGTCTAGGTAGTTTTATGTGCCCTCTTTCAAGTTTCTATAGTAATGTAATTTAACACCACGTGTTGTTTTTTTTCCTTTTTGCCGGGCAGTTGTTTCTTGGTGATAATTAATCTTCAACAGTTAAGTAAATTTTTTTAAAACATCGCACGTTAGATCAAAATTCTATCATCACAGTTTTGAAACTATTCGTTATCCCTTTCTCCAATTGACTTCGCTGGCCCTTACTCATATTGCTGCACTACCATTTTTAGGTCTTGCGTGGCGTACTGCGCACTGCACAGTTAAGCTCGTGAGATTTTATGTCTCTCAGTAAACGTCACTAGGAGGGTTAAGCCCCGCCCCTCTTCTCTATTGGCTGGACTCCTAAACGTTAGCCAGCCATTGGAGAAGAGGTCCTAGTGACGTTCTTCTTTCTCTTTAAGCCCTGTCTTTTTCAGATTGACTTCCCCGACTTACTGCTGGCGTAAAAGGTTTCCTATCTTTTTTATGGGTCCAGATGGCCCCATAAAGAAGATAAGGAACCTTTTACCCAAGCAGGAAGTCGGGGAGGTCAATCTGAAAAAGACGGGGCTTAAAGGTTAAAGGCAGCGCTTTCCCTCTCTCCACCGTCCTCTTCCCTCTACCCCTCCCAGCGCCCCTCACCGTTGTGTGCCATTTATCTGAAAACCTGTACACATCTCAAGTGTGTGACAGGTTGCGAACAAGATCCTGTTCCTGCCCCAGCTACCTCGGCTCTTGGATGCGGCGATCACATGTGGGGTGTGCATTAAACACTGTTTCTGATCTGTATTTTACCCAGCCGATGCTGTGAAGGGAGGTAGCGTGCCTCCTCCCCGGGCATGCTTCAGCATCGTCGCTAGGTCACTGGCAGCGGCAGTCTCGCACACGGCTCTTTATCTGCTAATACATGCCTTGGGATTAGGGAGGAGGCTGAGAGTGTCTGATGACACATTGGTGTCACCGATCGTCGCATGCCCGCCCGCACCACCCTTGCGCTTGGGGGCTCTCTGCTTTCTGTGGGATTGGGGGGTGACCTTGGATTGGTGTCCCCTCTGCACTGGCTGCAGCCCCGCTGCTCCCAGGATGAGACCTGTGGTGGGTGAACAGCGCTTGTGCGCCAGTGCTTGAAGGATGCGCTCATGGGGTCTACGCGCACGTCTGCCCTCCGTGCGTGGAGATCCATCTAAGACTAAGGTAGGGTGTCCTGGATCAGCCCTCGAGTAGACACCTCCCAAGCGCGCACAGGTGCAGAGATGGCATCGGCTCCCAGCGCTCTCCTCCCTGCAGGATTAAGAGGCTGATATTAGCCTGCTCCGGTGAAGGAGCCCTGGAGCCGCCGCTTCCTCCATCAGAGAAATAAATGTGCTTGGGGTGGGGGAGAACAGCCCTGTCGTGAATCAGGCTGGGAGGTGAGACATCGGAGGAAACATTGTGAGTAAAAATAGGACAGCTCGCTGGCTGCTAGAGGTACAGCTATTTTGCAGGCTTTATATACTGCAGGGCGACATTACTGTACATTTCCACCTCATTGAGCACATTTTACAAAAAGTAATTGAAATGAACATGAACCACCACATCCACCACATCCACCACCACCACATCCACCACCACCACCACATCCACCTGTTGTTTTTTTTCCCCTTTTTGCTGGGCAGTTGTTTCTTGGTGATAAATAATCTTCAACAGTTAAGTAAATTTTTTTCAAAACATCGCACGTTAGATCACATTTTTATCATCACAATTTTGAAATTATTCGTTATCCCTTTCTCCAACTGACTTCGCTGTCCCTTACTCATATTGCTGCACTACCATTTTTAGGTTTTGCGTGGTGTACTGCGCACTGTGCAGTCGAGCTCGTGAGATTTTATGTCTCTTAGTAAACGTCAATAGGAGAGTTAAGCCCTGCCCCTCTTCTCCATTGGCTGGCCTCCTAAACGTTAGCCAGCCATTGGAGAAGAGGTCCTAGTGACGTTCTTCTTTCTCTTTAAGCCCTGTCTTTTTCATATTGACTTTCCCGACTTACTGCAGGCGTAAAAGGTTTCTTATCTTTGTTATGGGTCCAGATGGCCCCATAAAGTACCCAAGCAGGAAGTCGGGGAGGTCAATCTGAAAAAGACGGGGCTCACAGATTAAAGGCAGCGCTTTCCCTCTCTCCGCCGTCCTCTTCCCTCTACCCCTCCCAGGGCCCCTCGCCGCTGTGTGCCATTTATCTGAAATCCTCTTCGCATCTCTAGTGTGTGACAGGTTGCTAACAAGATCCTGTTCCTGCCCCAGCTACCTCGGCTCTCGGATGCGGCGATCACAAGTGGGGTGTGCATTAAACACTGTTTCTGATCTGTATTTTACCCAGCTGATGCTGTGAAGGGAGATAGCGTGCCTCGTCCCCAGGCATGCTTCATCAGCGTCGCTAGGTCACCACCACATCCACCACATCCGCCACCACCACATCCACCTCCACCACCACCACATCCACAACCACCAAATCCACCACCACCACATCCACGACCACCACCAAATCCACCACATCCACCACCACATCCACCATCACCACATTCACCACCACCACATCCACCTCCACCAAATCCACCACATCCACCACCACCACATCCACCACCACCACATCAACCACCACCACCACATCCAGCACATACATGTGTGGCTCTCTTTGTGTGTGTGAGGGTGCAAATGCAATAGGTCTCGCATTGTGCGAGAGATTAAGCTATTGGCATTGTAAATGACAATGCCATTTATTTATCTGATTTCAAAACCAACACATAAATAAAAAAGTTGTAATTTACAATGCCAATAGATTTAACTTTTGCAAAGGTGAATCCTTTGAATTGTAAATGCTCGTTTCACAGTAGTTTTTGGTTTGCATGTGCCTCCATATCTTGCTGTTGAAGTAGTGTTCGATGTGACGATTTGAACCATTTGTATTCTCGGCAGCAAGGGACTGCGAGATACTTTGCAGATTTATTAAGCTAGCTGACAACATATTCACAGATAAAAGTACTAAATTATCAACATAATAATTACAAAACAGGAAGACAACAAACCCTCAGGTGTATTTAAATAATGCCACATGTTCCCACAACACTTCTCGGCACACAAACTCCCCCCACCTTCTCAAGGACTCAAGGATCACAGACAAGGCATAGAACGGGCCCTTTATTAGAATACTAAATTTTTTTGCTAAACAAAAATTAATTTCTCAACTATACCTGTAAACATAATCCGTACCTGCAATGGAGTCGCTATTTACATAACCATATTTTAGGTCATCTTGTATTCCATGATATTATTTGTCCTTTTCCCGATGCTGTCTTTCTGTAGTTTTTAAGTTGAACTTTCATGGTGCGTGTCATCTTCAGGAGTCTGTAGCTATTTGCATTTTATTGCAGCGATCTGTGCAGCTCTCAGCCTTATCTATTCACCATGCCACATAATTCCACTACACAAATATACTGCACACCACAAAATTCCACCATACAAAATCCCACAACAAACTTTTCCAATACAACCCACATACTTCCACTCCAATCCACATATACCCTCTATGCTCCCCATAAACCCACTACACTCCAAACCAAAATGCATAGGTAAAAGTAATTGCATTTACAACACCAATAGCTCTAGCTTTCGCGAATGTGAGACCCATTGCATTGCAAATGCTTGATCGAGTTGCTGTGGTAATTTTTTAATAGGCCTTGGCCGTAGGATCTCTGAGGTGTTGTTGTCTGCACCAGGGCATCTAATCTGATATGAGCTTCTGTATGTTTTAGGTTAGAGGTTTATGGCAGCATCAAGTAACAAGGTAGTGAGACTAGCCTTGACAAACCAAGAATGCAAATCAATGCAGGAGCTGTTTTCAGTTCTAAATCCGATTTCAGTTCATGAATCATTTGAAACAATGCAGCAGTGGCTACCATCGGCTATAGCATAGAGATACGTTTTTGAAAGCATGTAGCAATCAAGAGTACACAATGCACACTAGTGGTACTATTAGATGTCTACTTGTGCTATCAGGTCATGTGTTCTTCCAGGTGCAGAACAAGCAGCAAGACAATACTACCATGGATCAGAAACATTCCCTGGCAAATATCTTCCAGGTGCGAAAAATGCAGCAGTAAAATATGAATTAATCATGTAAGAGTCAGGAGTAAAATGCAGAATTGTGTTAGCATTTAATGCCTTCAAATCTGCGTTTAATCGGGTGACATTCAGGTGGAAAGTGCTCAACAGTAAAATACCAGTCACTGATTTCAGTACTTGAGAGATGCTGAAGGACCTGGATTTGGCCGCAAGGATTGGTGCGGGTGAGGCAGTCATTAACTATGGCAAATGTGGAGTTCAGGCAACAAGAGAAATCCAATCATAATGGGCAGATGTGTCACTAGTCTCAGTTTGGGACTGAAATGATGAGTGAGGCAGTAGCTCCAACCTGCTGCTGCACCCGAGGTTGAGGGAAAGAGGGCTCCTGGCAGGAGTCACAGAGAATATATTAATATTGGGTCTATAGCAGTGGTGTTGCCCTTAAGTAAGAGAGAGACAGAGAGATACAGAGGGTGTGTGTCTGTGTGCGTGTGTCTGTGTGTGTTTTCATTGCCTCTCTTGGACCACTTCTCCTTATTTCCTGACACTCCCATTTCTGAACAGCTACTCATCATTTTATAGGCATTTCCATTGGAAAATCCCAAATTAAATTATTGACTAAATATTTGTATGCATTTGAGTTTTCTCACTATGCACACGTAACGTGTTTTAAAATGCATACACCTCCTAACTCCTACTTGTGATTTGCAAAGTAATCTGCGTGGCACAGGTACTACATGTACGCATGAGTAATAATACAGACAGGTTTATAGAATGAAACAACTGATGTGCTCATACTAATTCTTTCAGGAAGTTTATGAATAGGAATATTCAGTACCGTTTTTTGCTTAAGAATAAACTGTTCCTACACAAGACCTCTATATCAGATGTTTCCTTTCAATAAAATCTCTCCTATCAGTTACTCTGCTTTCAATTTGAAATTGCTAGTGTGTAATCCCTTAATAGGAAAGCCGAAACTATACCATTTGCAGCTGGTAATAGATCCTGTAATTGAACTGTGTGTTTTTTTTTAGTCTATTGAATTTGTGCACCCCAGGGGAGACAGACACATATGTTGGCATAATACTTGAGTAACAAATAACCTATAATTTTGCAGAGATCACAAGGTCCAACAGAAAGCTAGAGGCTTTTCTTAAAATAAAAAATAATAATGAAACTTAAAAACATTTTCAGCTTTTCTTTTCTGCTATGATTCTATCCATGATTCAGTTAATCTATTTTGTTTTATTTTTCAGACTGTATTTCTATCTCCTCTTCCAATTTTATGCATATTAAATGACATTTTGATTGCATCCCCTTTGTTTTTTTTTCTAAACTTACCGGTGGATATTCACTGATATTGAATTGATGGAAAGTGGATTATTAGTAGAGGTAAATGTAGCTATGTCACTGGCAATAAGGCCACTAAAACATTCTAGGAACAGAATAGGTCTTAGAAAAGTATTCCCATGCTCAACCCTTGGTAGCTTGGCTGCAAGCAGGCAGACTTACCTTCAGAGGCAGGTATGTAAAGCATTTAAAACACACAAATTCAGTAAATAATTAAAACACAACACACAATAAAAAGACAACACCAACTTATTAAAACATGAAATATTTGTATCTTTAAAAGTACACCAAAACAAAAAAATATTAATGTAGGGAACCAGAGATATGAATTGTCAAAGATTTAGCACTATATATATCACTTAAAAAACTATAGCGCCTATTGGGACATCTGGTTGTGCTAGTCTGGGACAAAGTAAAAAAATTCAGGCCAACCATGATAGAGCCCTGTGTGGCTACCCCTCGCGGAAGGCCTTGATTTTACCTTCTGACTTAGAAACTTTTCTGGAGCTTTTTCTCCCGGGGTCCCTCAAAGATCTCCACCAGTCTGGATTAGGTGAGGATTTGCCAAGCTGGCTTTGCGACAAGCTCCCAGTCAAACCTATGAAAGTCAGACATCTTGAGCTTTTCAGCAGGATGAACCAGAGACCCACAGGCCTCCTCGCGGTTGAAGGTGGACGGCCTGATTCTCGAGGTTAGTGCCAGTCAACTCTTCTCAACTTCGGACGTAAAATTTTTTAAGGAGTTTTTTCTCACAGGGTACCTTGATGCTCTTCACTAGGCAGTATTGAGTTAGGGTCCGCTGATTTGGGTTTCAACGAGCTCCCGGTCAATCTCTGGAAGACGACCTCCAGAGGTTTTCAGTGGGATTAACCTGGAGGGCAGGGTGGCTTGTGGTTGAGGGTCGCAGGCTAGGCTGGCCAGGTCGAGTCAGTCAACTTCTGGAGCTTTTTTTCAAAGTTGCTCCAAACGTCTTCAAAAGATCCTTTGAGGGTCCCAACGTGTCCAACACTTACTCAAAGGGTCTAGAAGTTCCAATATAGTCCTTGAAAGTTTGGGACTTCAATTCCCACAATCCAATATGACCAAAACCCTTCGAAATCCATTGGCGTCACTCCAGGCTGGGGATACTTGGTGGTGATGCTCCACATGAGCTCTATTAACCTGTGGCTTGCGGGATGTTATTAGTCCTTTTGAAGCAAGTTAGATCCCCATTCTGAAGTTTCAGATTGTGCAGCAGACGCACTAAGTCAGACTGCAGGGCCTGGTTGCGGCAAATCAAGCTACTCAGCATGGACCCTTCTTCCTCTAGTTTCAAGCAGCAGATCTAAAAGGCTCTGTTCATCTCAGATAGTTATTCAGTGTTCTCTGGTTCACGCAGGGAGGAACTCCTGTCCAAAGAGGTGCAGGGCAACACACTGTATCATGACCATGTCCTCCATAGTGTGGCACAATGGTCTCACAGAAAGTACTGTTTTTCCAAAATTCAATATGGCAAAGAGGACAGGATAGCTCATCTTCATAGTATCTCTCCCCCTGGCATCTGCTCATTTCTTCCTTAAGCCTGCCATCTGCCTGTCCCATCCTTCCTTTGAAGATCATGGTTTACAACCCCCCTTTGCTCTGGCATTCTTGTGTAGCAGAACCATCTCCTCCCACGATGGCTCCTCACCCCAGGTACCACTAACACTTCATCAAAGCAGGCTGGCTAATCCACTTTCCTCTGTTCAATCAGAGCAGACAACTAGAAGGCTAAACGTTTGCTTACAGACAAGAAAGTCTTTTAATTGTGCATTTTAGGATACATTCAACAACATGTTGTTGGATGTATCAATACCATTCTCCTAAGTCCTTGAATGATATTTTCTTGCAGAGCCTAGAGTTAGTTATTAATAACTGAATGCCATGTTAACCTATGTGGCTGAGGATCTGCAATAGGGAAAATGAACTGGGCAATTTCTCCAACACCAGGGCTCATAAAATATATTTTATAACGACCTTGCCTATATCTACAGGACTCCCACTTCTGGAACACATATGGGAGACTTTAGGGGTTCTGAATATTTAAAACAAAATGGCAGATCCTCACTCCACAGTGCTCCTAGCACAAAAGGTGGTTTTGGGAAGCACTTTACTCCAATAAGGGAATGTGCAATTTCACTTTCCCCAGGGCATACAAAGCCTATTTTATAAGTGTCCTCCTTATGCGTACCTGACCCCCCACTCCTGGGACACCTAGGGGAGACCCTGGGGGTACTGAATATGCCAAAATATTGCAGTTTATTAATTGTTAAGTGCCCCAAACACCAAAGTCGAGTTTAGGCACAATTTACATTTTAAATGTAGTCCTGCAACATAGGGCTGCTTTTAAACTGACCTCAGGCCTCAGAAGTGCACACATGCAGATGCAGAAAAGGCCTCTAAACTGCCATGCCCTATTATATGCTAGGGGCCTCATTTATGAGGCCTTGCATCACTTTTACGCCACCGGTGCGTCACTTTTTGTGACGCATCGGCGGCATAAAACATGCCTCCTGTTGCGCACTATTTACAAAGTGACGCATCTAAGCAGATGCGTCACTTTGTAAACCCCTGCGCTACATTATATCTGCGTCAGGTATAATGTATGCAGAGGGGGCGTTCCCCCGCAAAAAGCCTCGTAATAGTGAGGCAGTTAAATCTATGAGATTTCACTGCGTCACCTTTAGGACGCTGTTGCGTCAAAATCTTGCGCCTGCCTCACAGCAGGCGTAAGACTGACACAAGCCCTTTCACATGGGGCTTTCCCCACGATTTCATTAAAAATATAAAAATCAAGAGTTCATATGACACCAAGTATAAAAGATCTTTTCTTCTTAAGACGCACCGCAGCAGCAAGAAAACTAGCAACACCAATCATAATCCAAGGTTCATCTAATAATTGAACATACAGTAGTGCTGGTTTTGCCTGCAGAAACCCATCCAAAGCAACACATCCACCCTTACAGAGCTCCCAGAACCAACACTAATGCCCTAAACACTAATAATCTCAAGCAGATCCCCTTCACACTTCCACAGCTCACTGACAACCTGTACAAACCGCACCTTAACTGCAGGTTACTTAACTGCAGGTCTGCGGTTAAACATGCTGCAGACCTTGCTGATCTCATCCTTGCACATGAACTGGACCTCCTGGTCCTCACTGAAACCTGGCTCAACGACTCCTCTGGGCCTATCCTTGACATACTAGTCCCTCTCAGTGACAATATTATCAGACTAGACCGCGTCAGGAAAACTGGTGGGGGCATTGCATGCATCTTCTGTAACTCTCTCACAGCCAAAAAATCCTCCTCAGCTAACCTCTCTTCCTGCGAATACCTAGAAATTGACATCACTAATGCACACAGACCCTTATGCTCCCTTCACATCTTCTACCACCCCCTTGTGATAACCTCCCTCAAATTGAACAAACTATGGAAACCATCTCCGCCAACCTTTGCAGCCACTGCCCACAGATCTTCCGTGGTGACTTCAACCTACACTGGAATGACCTTCATGATCAGGCGGATAACACTCTCCAGAACTTCCTAACAGACCTCTCCCGAACTCAAATCTGTGACTACCCCACTCACAACTTAGGCTCAACATTGGAACTAATCATTTCCAACCACAACACCATTCACCTCGACTCTATTCTTCCCTGTGACTGGTTGGACCATCATCATATCAGCTTCCGTATCCTTGAATGCTGGATACCCAACAGATCACAACCACTAAAATTAAAACATTGGAAAAGATCGCTTCTCAACACTAGCGCTAATGAGCTCATAGCGCACAGCAATGACTCCCTACCACCACCTGCAAATATGACCGATGTGCACGATCTCACTGTGCACTATAACAGTGCCATGCTCGAGGCGCTGAATGCTGCGGCCCCTCTACAACTAAAAAGAATACCAGCCAAGGACTACAAACCTTGTTTCAACGACAACATAAACGCAGACAGACGTAGCCTCAGACTTGCTGAACGCTCTTGGAGATCCACTCCCTCTAAGGACCTGCTAAAAATCCTTAGACTCAAAAGAAGTAGATACAACAAACTTATTAGAACCACAAAACTCTCTTTCTTCAAAGCCCAACTTGACAATTCAAGAAATCGCCCTAAACGACTATTTGAGCTGATTAAAACACAATCCAACAATGCACCCACCCAATCTCAACAAGCTGCTCGCTCACAGCCCAATTGTGAAGAGGTTGCTGACTTCTTCCTAGAAAAGTCGAATAAGATCAAATCTGACCTAAGGTTGGATGCACTCTTACTCTCTCCCCTTCCTGCCTCCTCCCACTCCACGCCAGTCTGTTATCTCTCTTAAAAACAATGCCTCTTGGAGCCTATTCACTCACCAGTGGGATGTTGACTGTCAGCACCAATTCTATGTCAGGACGGAGGCTCCGATTATGCTTTCTGAATTTCTTTACTGAAAAAGACAGCAGCCAATCAGCACACAGTAAAGAAAAAACGAACTACGGTACCCATGAACCCTGGGTAACAATAGAGTACATAACAGTATATAAAGAGTCATAGAGGTCACAACTTCCTCTTTCTTTGTCCTTAACCATCAAGGAAAAGTTCAAAATGGCAAACTCCAACAATCCACTAAGGACGTCCCGCGGAGAGGTCATCATCCGGCTGAAGAGATGAGGGAACCTCCCAGATCCACAGGAACAACAAAAGATCAACCAACAGGAGAAATTTGAAGCACACTTCATTTAAGGTCTGAGCCTGGAAGAAGTAAAACAGAGCTGTAAAATCCATCCCAAAAAGGAATAAACACAGAATCCATGACAGGGCGGGAAACATTTCATAGAACAATCAACATTATGGCACAGCAGAGATGCGTAAAACAATACAATCCATCATAAAGAATGAAATAAGGGTGGGATAATCCTCGCCTCCTGTCCTTAATAGAATTGAAAATTCTTGGCACGAATGTAGGCAAATTTTTAATTCTATGTCAGGACGCAGGCTCCGATTATGCTTGTTCAAAGCTCATCCACCACTACTGAAGCAACACGTGCAATAGGTTTAAAATAGAACTTTTTAAATACAGAGTCAGAAGACCAATCCGTGGCCTTCATGATGTCATGAAGACTGACACCCATGGAAAAAGCCTTGAAAGCCATAGCTCCCCTTGCCGAATGGGCACCAAAGAGGGAAACATCAACGCCTGCTTCCAGCATGAGCCAACTTATGTTGAGGTGCTCAACTTTATTTAACTTTGATGATTAATTGCAGTAGTATTTAATACTGCCAGGCGTGTTTGAGGTTTAATTGTAGAACAGTTGTCCCTGTGTTGGACTAATTGGATGTTTACTTTTGGTGGAGCCAATTCGGTGCTCATTTTTGAGGCGCTCCACATTGGATGTGTACTTTGGGAGAGCCACTTCGGTGCTCATTTTTGAGGTGCTCCATTCTTTTCTAGTTGTTTAATGTTGTGAAGAGCCGCAGGTTGGTCAATTTTCGGTTGATATGAACCACGCAAGTGCTCTAATGTTTTAGAAGAGTTCATATTGTATTTATTTTGGATGTGGAAGTTGTGGGAGCTGTGTACTCTTATTCAATTTAAGAGGTTTTTGGACCAGTGTGTCTCAGTTCTTGATTATAGGAATGTAGAGGTTAAGGGAGCAGTGTTCTCCAATTCATTTTAAAAAGTTTAAGGACCTGTGTGTCCCAGTTGTGGATTATAGGAACATGTGTTTAATTTTCCCCTAGAAGGGGGATGCTGTCATTATATTTGAGAATGCAATTGTTGATTTATTTGAGAATGCAATTGTCAGGTTGTCATATTTGAGAATGCAATTATATTTGAGAATGCAATTGTGAATATATTTGAAAATGCAATTGTTATTATATTTCAGAATCCAATTGTCATATATTTAAGAATGCAATGTTCTGTGTTTGTTTCATATTGCATTGTGTTTTTTGATTTGTATATATATTTTCTTAACTTCAGTTTGTTGTTTTCTAAGGAAGGGGATGTGTTACATCTGGCTTATGTCTTGCATTTCCCTTGCTTAGATTTCCCCATTGCTTAGCCACTGTAAGTGGAAGAATGTCTGATGACACCATAGAATGTTTGGTACCTGACTGGTGTGTGGAGAGGCAGTTGATGGCAGGCAGGCTGAGCGACAGAAGAACTGCTCCTGGTGGGGTCTACTATTACATCTATATATCACTTTATTATTAACTTAACCTGAACTAATCTACAATAAATCAAACTTATTATAATATACTGGATTCAAGGACTTTTAATTGTTACACCATCTTAACCAACGTGCTAAAGTAGCAGGAGTAACAGGCCTAAAAGGTTTCTGCAAAGCAATCAGTAATTGACCTTGTAAATCAGAATGAAAAGATGCAGTGCTTACCTCGTAATCTTTTATACATTTGACCACTCACAGCTGAGGGTTGTGAGGAAAGGAAGGGTACGTAACCGAAGACGTATTACATTTAGTCCGTCTCGATAGAGTAAAAGTAACACCCTCTGGGGAGAAGGTACGACCTGCCAGGTCCAAAGCCCGAACATCAGAAACCCGCTTGCAGGAGAGCAAACACAACAACATAGTCAACTTAGCTGAGAGTTGCTTACGGTTCAATAAAGAATTAGAAGGCCAAGACTCTAAGAAACGCAAAACAACAGACACATCCCATAAGGCAACATATTTAGGGCAAGGAGGTTTTACCATCCAGATGCCTCTGTAATTTAGATATCAAGGGATATTCCCCAGCGGGTTTGCCATCAATAGAAACATGACCCGCAGAAATCGCAGAACGAAAGTTGTTAACCGTTCTGTAAGCCAACCCAGAAGAAGCCATGGAGGCCAGAAAACTGATAATCAAAGCAAGATCTGCTGTAACGGGATCCACCGACCGTTGTGCCCACCAATCACACCAGCGTTTCCAACTTGAAGCATAATGCTTGTGTGCGTTGGGGGCCCAAGCTTCACTGATAAATCGGGTAGCGTCTCTAGATAAACCTGTGATTTTTCAGCGTCCCCCGAGATGCTCCATGCCACCAGATGGAGTTGACCTAACAGAGCCAGCGGATTGGGGTTCGTGAGGAGGGTCCAGCAACAGGTTCCATTTGGGAGGAAGAAGGAACGGCGTCGAGCAGCTCATCTCCAGAAGAACTGGAAACCAAGCCTAAGCCCGCCAAAGAGGAGTGATGAGAATGAACTCCGATTTGAACTGTCTCGCACGGGCCAGAACCCATGGAATCATCACAAACGGTGTAAAAGCATAGCACAGGAGAGGAGGCCAAGACTGGAGAAACGCATCCGTGGCCAAGTCCTCCGGATCCGGACGCCAACTGTAGAACCGGGGAACCTGAGCGTTGAGGCGAGAGGCAAACAGGTCGAGGTGACAAAGTCCCCAAATCCTGGACAACATGCGAAAGATGCGAGGATGAATCCTCCAATCGCTGTAATCCCTCAGATGACGAGAGTTCCAGTCCGCAATCCAATTGTCGCGGCCCGGTAAGTACTCTGCAATAACAATGATCTGTTGTTGCAGACAAAGATGCCAGAAGTCTTTCGCAATCTCCGCCAGAAGTCTGGACTTGGTACCCCCCAGTTTGTTGACATAACGCACCGCCAAATATTGTCCATTCTGGGAAGAATGCAACAATTCGTCTTGTGAGGGGACAGACACCGAATCGCAAAAGAGCCTGCTAGAAGCTCCAGGCAATTGATGTGAAGTGACAACTCTTTCTGAGACCATCGACCTCCCGTCGCCACCAGACCGCATCGGGCTCCCCTACCCCAAAGGCTGACATCGGATTCGATCACCACATCCGGTGTCCTCCCGAACAGCGCACGGCCGTTCCAAGACTCCATGTGGTCCAACCACCACAACATTTCTGCCCGGGCATCCTCCGAAAAAGGAACGTGATCTGATTACCGAAGACCTCTCTACAGATGCTTGATCTTGAGACGCTGCAGAGCGCGATAATGTAACGGACCCGGAAAGATCGCTTGAATCGAAGAGGATAGAAGACCTACTATTCAAGCCACCGATCTCAAAGAAACAGTCTGTTGAGCCAGAAACAATCTCAAGTCCCTCTTGATGGACCTGATCTTCTGACTGGGAAGGAGGAGATGACAGGAGACCGAATCTATCCGAAAGCCCAGGAAATCCATCGATTGAGATGGAACAAAGTCAGACTTCAGAGGATTCACCAGGAAACCAAGAGATTGTAATAGATCGATGGACCACTGTAAATGAGACCGAAGAAGAACAGGGCACTGTGCTAAGAGAAGGATATCATCCAGGTAGACAATCAAGCAGACCCCGCGTGATCGCAAAGACTCCATCGCTGGACGAAGAAGCTTTGTGATGCACCACGGAGCTAAAGAGAGGCCGAATGGAAGGACTGTGTACTCGTACCAGGTTCCGAGCCGCTGAAACTGTAGCGCCTCCGTGCCTCCTCCCAGATCCCGCCTCCCAGCTGACCCGCCCACCCACGAGTACAGCTACAGCGCGCTATCCCCTGGCCATTTGTGACCGTGTGGACGCTTTCCTGCACGGACGCTCCCCTCGCCCTCTGCCTCCCTACGGACGCTTGTGCTCCCTGCAGCCTGAGCCTCTCTGAAGGTACATCGCGCCACTGCCTACCTGCACGGAAGGTGATAGCTCGCAGCGCTCAGTTTCGCTTTTGCCCACTTTGGATATCCATTTAACTACAGTAGCTGCGCACTCGGCGCCAGAATTAATTTGCCTGACATAATATAATTGATTGTTGCTGTGCACTGTAGACTTTGCTGTGTAGGGTTGGGAGAAGTGTTTCACGAGTGTTTGTGACGGTGTTTTACATCGGCTGTGCCCCAGTCTCGTTGCAGGGACAGGGCTGCCATTTTAAGACTTTGTTTACCTCCGTGCCTCCTCCCAGATCCCGCCTCCCAGCTGACCCGCCCACGCTCCGCCCCCCTCCACTATCCATTTATGACCAATGTCCCAACGCGCAGCGTTTACGCGCAGCGACTGCGCCCAATCCGCGCCGAAGGTGCGCCAAAGGTAAGCCCGTCTACGCCCGTCCGCGCCTGGACCGCGCCCAGCGCCAGACCCCCTGCCCCTCGCGCTGCCCAGCCCCCCCGCATTACCTACGATGCCGCCACCCTCCTAGCCCTTAACCCCGGTCGCGCCCCCAACTGCGTCCAAGCCGCTCCTGGACGCACCCATGGACCTTTCTCCTGCTACTCCTGCAGATTCAGCGGCACCGACAACATCTCCGCTACGACCACACCACAGATTCCCGACCCCAACCACCTAGAATGCATCCTTCTCAACACCCGCTCGGTCCACAGGCACACCATTGACCTTTGGAACCTACTAGACACCATCTCTCCTGACGTCGCCTTCCTAACGGAAACATGGATGAACGCTTCCTCCGCCCCTGACATCGCCATCGCTATCCCTGATGACTATAAGATCACACGCAAGGACCGCACCGACCATACAGGAGGTGGAATCGCTATCGTCCATAAGAAAACAATCCGCATCTCAACCAGCTCTGATGCCAACCTCGCCAACTCCGAACACCTTCACTTCCAGATCCACATCGACCCCAAGACCACACTCAGAGGCACCCTCCTCTACAGACCACCAGGACCACGCGCAAAATTCAGTGAAGACATCACGGACTTCATCACCCCCCACGCGCTCCCCTCCAAAGATTACATCCTTCTGGGAGACCTCAACTTCCACCTTGAAAAGATCAACGACCACAACACCGCCACCCTCTTGGACAACCTCGCCAACCTTGGACTTAAACAACTGGTCACTTCCCCCACCCACATCGCAGGTCACACTCTCGACCCCATCTTCACCTCCAGCAACCATGTCTCCTTCAGCCACACTACGGATCTCCTCTGGACTGACCACAGCTGCGTTCACTTCACCTACAACAAGCCGAAACCCATCACCCACCTCCAACCAACTCTACAAAGAAACTGGAACAAAATCACCACAGATCAGATCTCCACATCGCTCCTTCTAACCTCCCCAGCCCTCTCTTCTAACGCCAACGAAGCCGCCTCCAACCTCACCCTTTGGTTATCCAACACCGCCGACACCTTAGCACCACTGAAAAAACGTCAACACAAACTTGGCATCAAGAAGGCCTCATGGTTCAACGACGACCTCAAGAAATCCAAAAAACTGTGCCGCTCCCTTGAAAAGGCCTGGAAAAAAGACTCATCCACCAGCAACAAGGACGCCTTCAAAAGCGCCATCCGTACTCACCACCAACTGATCCGAAAAGCCAAGAAAACAGCATTCAAAGATCGACTTGACAACAACGCCCACAACAGCAAGGAACTTTTCAACATCGTCAAGGAATTTTCCAACCCCTCGGCCAACTCCAACGACATCACCCCCTCTCAAACCCTCTGCGATTCCCTAGCCTCTTTTTTCCACAACAAGACTGCTGACATCCACAACAGCTTTGACAACCAACCCGGAAGCCAACCCACCCTACCATCAGCTGACCATCTTCCCCCCGTTAACACCCTTAATGCCTGGAACCCAATCTCCACTGAGGACACCATCCGCCTGATGAATTCCATCCACTCTGGATCCCCCACAGACCCATGCCCTCACCACATCTTCAACAAAGCAGACTCCGTCATAGCTCCGCACCTCCGAGACGTCATCAACTGCTCCTTCAACTCCGCTACCTTCCCAGAAGACTGGAAACACGCTGAACTCACCGCCCTTCTGAAAAAACCAACAGCAGACCCCACCGAACTCAAAAACTGCCGCCCCATCTCGCTTCTTCCATTCCCGGCCAAAGTCATCGAGAAAGCTGTCAACAACCAACTCGCCGCCTTCCTCGAAGCCAACAAATCACTCGACCCCTCACAATCTGGCTTCCGAGCCAAACACAGCACTGAGACCGCCCTCATCGCAGCAAAAGACGACATTCGAACTCTACTGGACAATTGAGACACAGTCGCCCTCATCCTCCTCGACCTCTCTGCAGCCTTCGACACAGTCTGCCACAGCACCCTTTTACAACGCCTCAGAAACATCGGAATCCAAGGAAAGGCACTGGAATGGATCACCTCGTTCCTCTCCGGAAGAACCCAGAGAGTCCGCCTTCCTCCATTCAAGTCCGAGGCCTCTGAAATCATCTGCGGCGTACCACAAGGATCCTCACTCAGTCCCACCCTCTTCAACGTATACATGAGCCCCCTCGCGGCCATAGCCCGCCAACACAACCTCAACATCATCTCTTACGCGGATGACACTCAACTGATCCTATCTCTCACCAAGGACCCCAGCACCGCCAAAACTAACCTACACGAAGGAATGAAAGAAGTCGCCGAATGGATGAAACAAAGCCGTCTGAAACTGAACTCAGACAAAACAGAAGTCCTCATCTTAGGTAAATCCCCCTCTGCATGGGACGACTCCTGGTGGCCGGAAGCCCTCGGAAATGCACCCATCCCGACAGACCACGCACGGAACCTAGGCGTCATCCTGGATTCTTCACTCTCAATGAACAGAAAAGTCAGCGCCGTATCCTCTTCCTGCTTTAACATTCTTCGCATGCTCAGAAAAACATTTTGCTGGATCCCCTCCGAAACAAGGAAAACAGTCACCCACGCTCTAGTCACGAGCCGACTGGACTACGGAAACACCCTCTACGCAGGTACCACCGCTAAACTCCAGAAGAAACTCCAACGAATCCAAAACGCCTCAGCCAGGCTCATATTAGACATCCCACGCAACGAACACATCTCTGGTCACCTTAAAGACCTCCACTGGCTACCCGTCAATAAGAGGATTACTTTCCGACTGCTTACCCACGCACACAAATCACTCTACGACATCGGACCAGATTGCCTCAACTCTCGACTGTCCTTCTACACCCCCGCCCGCCAACTTCGCTCTTCCAGCCAAGCCTTCGCCACTGTACCTCGCATCAACAAGACCACCATGGGAGGCAGATCCTTCTCATACCTGGCTGCCAAAACATGGAACTCACTCCCCGCTTACCTTCGCCTCACCCAGAATCACCTAGCGTTCAGAAAGCAGCTTAAAACGTGGATATTTGACAAATAATCCTCTTCCCCTTCCTAAGCGCCTTGAAACCCTCCGGGTATGTAGTGCGCTATATAAATGTTATGACTTGACTTGACTTGACTTGACTGAGGGGCATAAATCGGAACCGATAAATATGCATCCTTCAGATCCAGGTGAACCATCCTGTCGCCTTCCTGAAGCAGGTCCTGCAGAAGATGGATGCCCTCCATCTTGAAGTGATGGTACACAACTCCGCCGTTGAACTCCATTAAATTGAGTATCAAATGAGACCCTCCCCCTTTTTTCTCAACAAGAAAAACATTGCTGACGAATCCGTGGGGATGAGGAATCGTGGAGACGATGGTTCCCTTGGCCAGAAGAGAAGCGATCTCCGCGGAGTTGACATCCTGATCGTGTTGGGAAAAAAGAAGAAGCTGAGGCCGATGATGTTGACGAGGGTGAGCGCGAACTCTATTTTGTACCCCTGCACTGTCTCCAACACCCAGGCATCGTTCGAGATCATTCGCCAATTGTGGAGAAAATACTGCAATCTGCCCCCCAAAACTACATCGGAAGCAAGAATCAAGCTCTCCTGAGGTTGAAGAATCCTGACGTCCTCCTTGGTTACCGTTGTAACCTCCTTTGCCATACTGTCCTCTGCCTTTTTTGGAAGGATAGAAATTGGATTTACCGGCGGAGTAACCTTGACCACCTCTTTGGGACTTGTTTCCAAGTTGAGGATTGGAATCTGATCCACGGCCGAACGAACAACCCCTTCGTCCGGCCCTGGAAAAAACTGGGTGAAATGCCCAGCGTAGGTTAGATTGGGCTTTATCCAAACCGCTGAATGTAGACACAAATTTTGTAAGCTCCTTAAGGAAAGGTGAACCAAAAAGTAAACCCTGGGCTAGAGGCCCCGACTCGGAAGAAGCCAATTCTGTGAGCTTAGGATCAAGCTTCATCAAGATAGAGCGACGACGCTCCGTAGACAGGGCACATTAGGCATTGCCCAAAATACAAACAGCTCGCTGGGACCACCCCACCAATTCGTCTGGATCAATAAGGGCTCCAGTGTCTTTGGCCCGATAGGCCAAGTCAAGAATTTTGGTTAGAGGACCAAGCAAATCCAATAATTTGTCCTGGCAGGTCTGCCAGGAGCGATGTAATCCTTTCTTCGGATCCTTGGAATATTTTTTCATATAAGTGACCATAGTAGGGTCTACTTCAGGGGTGTCTGCAAGTTTGTCAGCGAGGTCCCGGCGAGGACACTCCGAGCGCAAACGCGCTCGCACATCTTTCTCAAAAGGATGGCGGATGTGGGATTGGATATACTCCGCCAACTCTGGGGAGGGTAACCAGGATGAGGAATTTGGGTGAATAATGTCTGAAGGGTCAAAAGTAAGCAGCTGGGGCGTAGATGAGGCATCCACAAAATGTTCCTTACATGCCTTCTTAGAAGGAGGAGGCTTAGCAGGTTCCGAGGACGAAGTAGAACAAGAAGAGCCATCATCAGAATCGGAAGGAGGAGAAGAATGGCCAGGAGCAGCACGTTTTTTGGCCAAAGGCGCAGAAGACAAGGGCTTCGCCAATTTAACAGAATCAGGATGGGGAGTCGTGGGAGACTTTTTGCTGCGTTTAACAGAAGAGGGAGGCAACCATCCCTGTTGCGCAGCGTACTCAGAATGATGTCTTTTCAAAGGAGCGATGGCCTGGAACAGTGCCTGACCCATGAAATCTTCAACAGAACCAGAAGGCTCCTCATCATCGTAGTAATACCCTTCCTCTTCATAAAAATCTCCCATGGCGACAAAAAAACGCCAATTAATGCCCACAGGAAGGATAAATAAATTATACAACCAAGGCCAATTCAGGGGGAGTGGAACCCCAAGTGCAAGCCAAATATGCTGGTAAACCTGTCAAAGTAAATAAATAGTGGAGGGAGGGCTTGCACAGCAACAAACAATATGCCACTTTATGCAGAGCCTATGCAAATTTTATGACCCTCTAATTATAATATCAAAGGGCGTGAAAGGAGACAAACGACAGGCAAAGGGGCACGCTTTCAGAAAAGCAGTCTAAATTATCTACCTGAGGCAAGCACCAGCAGAGGAAAAACGAGCATGACAGAGCTTGCGGTAACAACGCTGACGCGCATGCGCGAACAGCCGCCTGCCGGAATGGGAGATGTGCAAGACACACGATCGTCTCCCGTGCTCCTATCTCCCACTTCACGGAAAGAAAAAACAGACGCTGACAACACGCGTCTGCACCGGGAGGTGCCACACGCTCCCAAGCAACACCGGCAAGAGCCGGGAACACTGCTAAGATGCGCTGAAGCTGAAGCGCGTAACGATGATAACGAACGCCGAAGGCGGCAGAGGGCAAACACAATAAGCGTACAAAGCGGCAGAAGCAGCACAATTGAATTAGCGCACAAAAGCGGCAGTAAAGTCAATATATATAGCGTAAAACATTAATGTAAAGAAGGAAATATGCACTTAACTGGCTGCGAAGCAGCAAAGAAAGAGGAAGTTGTAACCTCTATGACTCTGTATATACTGTTATGTACTCTATGGTTACCCAGAGTTCATGGGTAACGTAGTTCGTTTTTTCTTTACTGGGTGCTGATTGGCTGCTGTCTTTTTCAGTAAAGAAATTGAGAAAGCATAATCGGAGCCTCCGTCCTGACATAGAATTGGTGCTGACAGTCAACATCCCACTGGTGAGTTCAAACGTATGCTCACCTAAAAGAACATCAGAATAGTATCGAGGCAGAGTCTACTGAATGTCACAGCACTGAAGAGAGTGGTAAAACTGCAACGTGACCAACAACAAACCATTAGCTGCCCCTTACAATGAGATTAATAAAAATATTAGGCAAGTGAAGAAAAACAAAACACTCACCCTTAACTGACGGGCGCTGGCTTCTAGAGCTTGTCTGTGGTAGTAAAGCAACCAAAACTCCCGGGTACCTGCAAACAGGTAACCAGCATAAAATAAATACAAAAGGCCAACGGGATGTGACCCGAAAGAAAAGTAATGAGGCAAGTACAAATGCTGCTTACCTAAACTCGAAATTAACCGGACTGCACGTTTTTCAAAAACCGCTCACAGCAAAACACAGCGATAAACGGAGTCACTCACGGGCTCCGATATATTCTAGTTAATGGGGCTAGAAAGAGGACTGCATACGAGTGCTCCGATGTGTTGCAATTAGAAAAGCTATAAAGCGGACTCCGAACGAGTGCGCATCGCGATGGCCATCTTGCTCCATTAAAGAAACTCAGATGCTAAAATGAAAAAACGGTAATGTAAACCCATAAGAAGTTCTAAAAAATAGACCATGAAAAGAACATACCCAAATGGTGATGATGCTAGAAAAACTGCAATAACCTCGCCATAGTTTCAAAAAAGACCCAACATGACCATTGATACCTCTAATAGCAACATAAAAAGGCTGGAAAACGGACTAATGACAAATGCACAGTGACTACCTATCACAACAATGAGACATACGGGAGTCTAGATGAAAAGTGGTCTACTGTTGACCAATAAAGTAAATATAATATGATAGCTGGAGACCTAAGAAAATATAAAAAGTGTATAAATAAATAAAAAATGTCAGTGTTAATAGAAATAGTGAAAAGAAACCTCCAACAATTGTAAGCATAAAGATGAAACAGGACAAAAATAGTTGATACACAGTTTTACAGTATAGTCCTATCATAGAAAACAGCTCATATCTAATCGGTCATCAAGACCTACGGGACACATTGTAGCTAACGTTTTGATCCAAAAGATTTCTCTTTGAAGCAAAATTCTGTTGTTGCCTATGCCGGGTTTTACAAACAGTTGTTCAATCATTTGAAACCGTAATTGGGCTATAGTATGTTTAGCAGCATCCCAGTGAGTAGCAATGCTGGATGTTGTACTCTTTGTAGAATTTTGCTTTTGTGTTCCGTGATACGGATTTTAAGTTTGCGTTCTGTTTTGCCAACGTAGGCTTTCCCACAGGGGCATTTAATACAGTAAATCACGTTTGAGGTATTGCAATCACTAGTGTGTCTAAGCCTGATCTTTTTACCTGATAGGGGGTGTGTTGAGGTGTTTCCAACGATGACGTTATTACAATGAATGCAATTATTAAATGTTTTGGTCCAAAGCTGTTCTTGCTGGTTCTGGGTTATGTGTGGAGAAGCTAACAAGGAGCGTAAATTCTTCCCTTTAGTGTATGCAAAAAGAGTTTTTTTTTTTAAATAACTCATTGAATTATTGTTCGCTTTGCAGTCATTCTCAAAGGCTAATTATGATCTCTTTGACAGACTGTGACACAGTCGAGTATTTGGACACATATACCATTCGTGTGTCCTTCTGCGAGTATTGTTTTTGCAATAGTTCATTACGTGACTTGGTGAGTGCCTTACATAAACCATCTTGTATGATGGCGTCCGGATAGCCACGAGCTTTATATCGTTGTGAATATTCCTCAAGTTTAGACGTGCTGACATCAGAATCTGAACAAATTCTCCGTATCCTTATAAATTGGGTTTATGGCAAATTCTTAATCAAACTCTTCGCCAACGTGCTATTCTGGTACGTAGGTTTAGTGTAAACCGCTATGTGAAACTTATTGTGAGACAATTTGTGAATCTGAACATCCAAATAGTGAATTGTTTCCTTTTGTATGTTGTAGGTTAACCGGATATGAGGATTCATATCATTCAGGGTGTCAATCATAGATACTAATGTCTGCTCTGTATCATTCCAAAGTAAAAAAATATTGTCAATGTACCGACAATATAAAGGTATTTTGTGCCACCAGGTAGTATGAGAAATTATGTTATCGTGTTCATATTGAGACATGTAAATGTTAGCATACAACAGTGCCCCCAAAAAACCCATAGAGGTTCCCGTAAGTTGTATGTAAAAATGCTGTTGCCACTCAAAGTAACTGTTATATAAACAAAATTTGAGCAATTGAAGAATAAAAACGTTTTCCATGGAGATGTGTTCCAATTGGAGTAGCGCATATTCAACAGCTTCTAATCCTGCTGCATGCGGTATAGATGTGTACAAAGCAGTCACATCAATAGTGCACAATAGAATCGATGATTGTGGGAAAATATCGAATGCAGAGAGTTTTTGCAAAAAGTGAGTGGTATCTTTAAGATACATGCACCAACTTTGTACAAATGTCTGTAGATAGTAATCCCAAAATTTCCTGACTGGGTCGAAGATGGATCCACATCCCGAAGTAATAGGCTGGAAAGGTGGATCCAGGGCATCTTTATGCATTTAAGGGATCATATAAAGTTTAGGCCTACGCGGATTCTTGGTGGTAAGAAATGCCTTTGTATGGTGGTTAATCCAGTCATTTTCATGTGCTTCAATCCATAATTTATTGAGCATGTCCTGAAGCTTTGTCGTTGGATGATAAGTGAGTTTCATATATATATTAGTATCATCAACATGAACATTAACCTTTGACTGGTAGTACTGGGTGTCTATGACAACAATTCCTCTCCCTTTTATCCGTGGGTTGCATAGTGATGGTGGAATCATTGGCTAATGACTTGATGATATTCTGCTCATGCTTTGTGAGATTATCATGATTCTTAGTATGGAATGATAGATTTTGAATATCCTTGTTCATTAGAGACTCAAAGGTGTCTAGCATCTTGTGTGACACCGGAGGTATGAATGTACTTTTGGGTTTAAATGAAATATCAATTGGATCTTGACTCTGTTGAACCCTAGGTGATACATTGGTGAAAAAATGTCTCAGTCGCAGCAGTCTCATGATTCTGAATATATCAGCATGTACTTGTAAGGATGTGGTAGTTCCAGTCGGTACGAAAGACATCCCTCGACCCAAGATGGCAATTTGTTATGAGTTTAACTGGTTTGATGATATATTCATCACAAGGTTACTGTCTTGCCGCTGCGTAAGAACTTGCCACTTTTTTCCTTTTCTTCTCCTAGTTTTTCGGTTGAAGGTGTCATGCTTGTGTCTACTGTAGCTGGTGGAATGCCTTGGTCTGGGGCCTGGACAAAAAAGAAACAGATGTAGAAGATTGTGGTGTTTCAAAAGCCGTAGTCGATGGTCCTGCAATTTGTGCATGTGCTATCACTTGTACTGGTGTGCGACTGGTGGTGGTATCTTTATCAGATACTAAACTTTCCTCAGAAGATGTGGTACTGGTAGTAGTTTTCCGATGTTCAAATCTCCTTTTAGAATAGATGAGGTAGACACATTAGAAAAGTTGTGCGCTTCCACCCACTATTTGCTTAATAAGTTCATTTTGCAAAATGCACCACAAGTGGAAAGAGGACAAAAAGAGGAGAAATAAAGTTATTTCTACTTATTGCGCCACTTCTGGGGAGGCTTAAGGGTTGGACACATCCCCAGGTTTTCATAGTTTGTAAATCTGGGGAAGTTTTGAAATCAACACCCACCACAACACCCATGGAATGAATGAGTGAACTAGCCTTTATAAAGCTGATAGGCCGCTCTCCACTATCCTGTGTGCCAATTAGTTGCAAAATAACCAAATTTTAGGTTGTTTCCTGTTGCTGGAAGAAGGTTCCAGGTTAGGGCTCCCAGATACATATGGGAGCTCCCTCTGGTTCGAGCACGGCAAATACTGGGTATGGTAGCCAGGCGATTGGATGAGGGCCTCAAAGTTCTAGAGGGAATGTAATGAAATATTCTTTTCCTGCTATAACTAGCTCCGATGCCATGTAAGGCTTTGAAAGTAAGCACCAAAGTCTTGAATTTCATCCTCTTTCTAACTGGCAGCCAGTGAAGGGCCCTTAGATGCGGGGACATATGAGTCCTGGGGTTAAAATTGAGGACCAATCTTACCGCTGCATTTTGAACTACCTGCGGACGGTTAAGAGATAGTCAGGCAGACCCAAGTATAGAACATTTGTGTAATCCAGTCTAGAAGTGACTTGGGCCTGGACTACTGTTTTGCTAGTGGTCAATGATAGAAGAGGTATACATTTCCTCAACATTCATAGTAGACCAGAACAAGTGCCTACTACCGGTTGAATCTGATGTTTCATCGAGAGAGGACTGTCGATAAAATGCCCAGATCTTTGTGTTTTGAGAAATGGGTGGTGGAGACATGTCCAAAGGCCTCCGAAAAAAGACGGTCTCTGTTTCTTGGGATTACATTTAAATTGGTTCCCAACCAGCCAATTGAACACCCTAGAAAGGCACATTCTAATCTTTTCCCCCCTCACAGTCTGCACCTTTCTCACAGGTGAAAATCCGCTGGGTGTCATCCATGTACGATAATATTTTCGCCCTACAAGCATCAGCTAACAATGCTAGTGGGGTCATATACATTTTAAAAAGGGTAGGGCTCAGGGCAGAGCCCTGTGGTACACTCACTTTAAGACTACGAATGGTAAAGGGAGGAATCCAGATTTACTGACTTCTGTCCTCCAGAAAGGAGGTGAGCCACTTTAAAGCAGTACATCAGATACCAAACCGCTCAATCCTTTCCAATAGTTTAACATGCAGGACTTTATCGAAAGCCACTGGTAGGTCTAACAATACTAGGACTACTCTTCCTCCTAATCTAACTTCTCTTTAATGTGTTCTGTGACCTAGAGCAAATTAGTTTCTGTGCTGCAGCTAGATCTAAAGCCTGATTTACTACTATGCAGCAAATTATAGTTTTACACTTTTCTATATGCCATTATGTATAGGCCCTCCATTTTTTTGGTCAGCAAACCAGGGAAGGCGAGGTGGCCATAGCGAGTGTAGACATTAGCTTGGCTTGCATTACTCGTTGAATCCACTCCATTGAGTGACTTACAAGCTTGTGGTGAATTTACACATGCCGTATGTTAGCTTGGCTGCTTTTGCCTCTAGTGCTTTGACCTGCAGTGCTGGTCTGCAGATATCTATAAATTGTACTCCCAGGTAGGTGTACTTATTGGTTGTAGTTATCCTAAGAGGACTCAGCTGCCATGCAAATGTTAGTTTTTTTTACCTCGTGGCTGAAAATCAGCACTTTTGTCTTAGATGCATTAGCATTTTAACTTCTTGTAGTTTTATTTAGATTTTATGCATCTTATTTTTAAACTCTTTCTTATTTGTATTTTCTTCTGTTTTTTAAAGGATTTTAATTAATCATACCATAAAGTATTCAGTTACTAGAGTCCATATAAGAGGTGATGGAGCAGATTTCATCTGGAGTCAGGCACTGTTTTATTCTTTGTGCTTCAGACAGACTGCATTTGAATTGACACACACATTTTGGTGCAAATTAAAACTCATGACACATAACATATGAAAATGAGGCCTAGACAGTCTGAAATGCTTGTGCTGAATTATCATGTGTTTTTGCAGTGAGGAGAAACCATTGTGATTTAAGTGGCCGTTTTAGCTTTGAAGATTAATAGAATGTGTTCTCTCTTCCGAGCTCATCCCTTGCAATCTGCATTCACTATTCCTGTTTTAGGAGACTTTTGCTTGTTGCATATTGTGGTTAATATGTTCAGTTTATAACACCTCTTTTTATAATGTGTGTTAATTAACAAATGCACTAAACACTACACATGGGGCTAAATGTGTTTTTGCATGAAAAGCTAGCTAAAACATTAAACCATGTTGCTATGAGTATGTATTAACTGTGTGTGCCTTGAAAATGTACCCTAGTGCATGAATCATGCTATGTTGCACATTGCACATTTTGCATGTTGTGCATAAACAATAGGAAAAACTGCATTAAACTAATAGATTGGCTAGGTAAACATTTATAAGGGGTATTAGTATGGGGGATGGGAAAAAACATAATGGGCTTATTTACATAAAGTTAATACTGTGTTTGTTTTGTTTTTGGGCCTAAGATAACATGGCTGCCTGTGAATCCAGCAAGGCTGTGACTTGTATTAAAGAGAAGAGAGCATGCGCAGATTGTGCTAGCTTGCCTCAAGACACAAAGGAGTCAAGGCCACTGTAAACTGTACATTCTTGTGATTGTGCCAATGTACCATTGTTAGTTAAAGTATCTTTTCTGTCTGTGCTGTGACAGGAAGGAAGGGAAAAAAGTAGAATTTTTTTTCCTAGTAAATGTTGTTAAATATATAAATGTATTAATCCTTGACACTTCTTTTGTTAAAACTGGTATGGTTAGGATTTTGTAATGAGATCAGGAGGGTGAGAGATCATGCCATTGTGGCTAACCAAGCAGGTACAAGCTTTTCTGAATATGAAACATTTTTGTGTAGTCTTTCAAGAATTCCAGTATAAATAATGACCTCTTTCGAGGTGTGGTTCGCTTAGGCTTAGGCTCTTTAGGATATGTTTCATTCATATGGGTTAGGTACGAGAAACGTCACAGCAGGAGATTGCTGCGGCCTGAGTGCAGATTTGCGTCCCAGGAGAGGGGAGGTTTCTTGCTCATATTTTTTTCAGAGAAGTCCTTGGACGTCATTATTTTTGGCAAGGCGGACCACATTCCTCTTTGGACTGGTGAAGGGCGGGCTGCTTGCTCCTAAACTACAGACAGGCAGAGGATAGAATTAGATGCTAAACATTAAGTTTATGCTTTGACTAATTATTTAGTTTTGAAAAGATTTATTTGTCTTATGCATTTATTTCTCTTAATGACAGGTTTTTGCAAATTGTTTAATTATTGATTAGCCTTGCAAGACTTATTTTTCTTAGAAACTCTTTAAGAATTTTGACTGACATTTTGCGCCACATTTTCTTTTCTACATGTGATGCTTATATGCAAAGTGTAATATGTTCTGTATTAATGCTATTTATCCTGTACCCAAAGTCTGTAGCCTAATTGATATTTTACTAATGAATAAAGGGTTAGAGAAAAATTAACTTTTGACTAGAAAATAAAACCCTTTAAAATACTCAACAATTCTCTTCATTGGCTTAAATAACATTAAATGCATTTTTGATTTTCATGTTTATGTAAAGTCTCCTGAAGGTAATACATGGTGTAAAGGGCCCAAGACCTTTGAAGCAGTAAATAGAGGTAGATTAGGCTTTTGCATTGAGAAATTACAGCTGTATCAGAGGCATACACTCAGCATTCAGTGAGGCATTGAGAACCTTCTTAGCCACTGTTTTGATGGTCGTGGCCACCTTTGCCAGAAGTTGAGCTGGACAAGGTTTACCAGGGGATACTGACTTTAGTCCCTTGATTTTCTAGCAGCAGCCGAGGGTATTTGTAGAAGAGAAGGGATTTTCCCCGACGACTGCCTCATCCCTGGACCTATCATATCAATTTTATCAGCTTGAGGGAATATATGGAAGGAGTTCTGTATAGGCACAATTTTTTTGATAGAATTCAGCCAGGTGGTTTGTCCATTCCATTGATAGAGGATGATCCTTGTTAGTGGACTCAGGATTGGAAAAGGCTTTACCAATTTTAAAAATCTCCTTTTATTTATTTTTTGATGCCTCAATTTTATCTTCTAGATAGCTTTTTTGTTTTGACCTCCAAGTTATAGTTTTTTTGCCATTTCTTTTCCAGGCACTTACAAGCTTTTAAACTAGTTTTTACTGACTCATTGAACTAGGGGGCAGAAAGCTTTGCTTTGTTTGAGTTTTGTATCATCATAGGACCCGTAAGGGAAGAGACTAAGAGCTGAAAGAGTCTCAGAGAGAGAGATGACTTACATATCCATTAGTCTACCCATGTCAAGGTTTAGGTTACCCAAGGTAAGAAAATGGCTATATTTTAGGGCCCAAGATGCCATAGCATCATTAAAGGACTTCGAAAAAGGTACCTACCGACCCTGGTGGCTGGTAGATCAGACCCCCTACAAGGCATTGATAGGGTGATAGAGAGTAGAGGAAACCTAGACATTTCACTCTCTCTATATCTCCCAGGGTAATGGCCTTACAGTCCAATTTTTGCTTAAAAACAATTGCCCTCCCCTCACCTTTGTCGGTTTGACGGTCCTTCCTATGTACAATGTACGCTTGTGGAATGGCTGCTGCATGCATGAGATTGGAGGATTCATTAAGCCAGGTTTCCGTTAAAAACACTAAATCCGGTTGGGACTCCTGGAGAAGGTAAAAGACTTGCATTTCATGCTTTTGTAGGGAGCTCATATTTAGTTGAAGAGATGAGAAATCTCCCTCATGCTCTCTCTTCCCTGGTCTAGGATAGCAGCTGATGCCCACTGTGGGATATACCTCTGCTCCACATGTGGGGGCCCAGTTGCAACGTGAGCATTGAAATTCATTGGTCGTCCCACATTCCAAGACATCTCTCCAACATGACCCTTCTATATCTAAATTACATAAAGTTGTCCTATTATAGACCAACCTCTTCTTCTTATCAGTAGGCAAATTAGCAGCAAGGCCGGCGGTGGCCACCTCCGGGATGCTGTTGGGCGCATTAGGCATGGTAGCAGCACATCTGTGTAGGTCCTCTGATTAAATGCATGAGGACTAAAGCGTGCACTGTCAAAAAATGGCATCTCTCGTGACCCGGTGAAGTAAAAATTAGCGGTAGTAAGTGGGAACCCTGATTTTAGCTGCTCCCTCCTCCTAGCAAAATCAACGTGTTCAAGCAACAACTTTATCTAATGACGGATACAAATTGAAAAAGTACTTCACATATCAAGTTAAACTGTCAGGGATCGCAAGTGACAGCGCCTACCTCACTGCACTTCTGGGTAAAGGAACTACTGTTTCCATGAAGGCCATCACTCTGGGGCTCACAGGATAAATTTTGTCAATGTACGCAAGACGGCGTGCGTAATTCTGGACACCGGAACTTTTTTGGCTGCCCACATTGGATGATAACGTTACTGGAAGGAAGGTTCCTTCCCTCCTCGATGGAGAAGGCATCTGTCAGAGGCAGCGACCTGCCTCACTTATCTTGGGTACTGTTGCAGACTCGCCCCACCCCTTTGTTGGAGTGCAGAGAGACCCGTATTCTTTGTACACCCTCTGCACACCAAGGCAGCTGTGTCAGAGTGTGGGAAACGGGAAAGAAGCATTTCCCACCTTCTGGCTCAAACATTGGGAGCCAGATATTTGGCAATTGGAAAACACGTAGTTTGGCTCAAAAGAAACAGAGGAAGTCTACTTCCAAGGTAGGATGTGTCCCTCAGCATTGTGACTATGTTTCGTGACTATTTATCTTAAAAATAAGGTACTGTGCCGATTAGCGTCAACGGTGTACCTCGAAAATTCTATTTGCTCATGCTTTTGTAGATGAAAGACAAATCTAAATACTGACTATCTTGCTCTTAATAGTCCTAAGGAAGAAGAGGTTTATCCTGTACTGTTCATTTATCCTTTTCCCTCGACTTTCTTTATTTACGTTAGTTTTGGAGGTATGTCTGAATGAGGGTCAAGACCCTCGTCCCTTCTTAAGAAGAGTATATCTGTGTATGCTGTTGGGCCAAAGTATGAAGTTGATTCTTTACTTTGTTTTAGCAAGCACAAGCAGGAGACAAAAGACTGGAGGTTTGTATTTAGCATTGCCACACTGGGGCTAGTGGTTTCCCGCATTGACTACGCCAACTCACTGTATATTGGGATCCCTCTCTACCAGTCCCATCAACTCCAACTTGTCCAAAACCAAGCCGCAAGACTGGTTTTTTGGCAACCCAGGACAAGCTCTGCAAAATCACTGTTGAGAAACCTACACTGGCTCCCTGTAGTCCGGCACAGCCTTTTAAAGGTTGGCTGCTTAACCTATCAAGCCCTTAGCGACCAAGGCCCATCGTTCATTAACTCTCTCCTCCACCGTTACACTCCTTCCCGAGCACTCCGCTCAGCGGGTCTTAATTTGCTGGTTATTTTAACTGCTGCTCCTTTCTCCCATTCCTTTCCCTCACCTGATCGCCCTAATACTCTGTATAATATTAGCTTTGGGGTATGGGGATGTCAGGAGGTGGAACTCTTTGACCATCATTCCAATTCCGAGGAGTCTCACCTTGAGGATCCAACATAAAATCAACTATAGGTAAGTGCAATAGCGTCACACAGCTAAAAGGTAAAAGAGACCTGTGTAGTTTCTCTGTTTAAATGCATGAGGACTAGAGCTCTCACAGACAAAAAATGGCACCCCTGTGTGTCCTGGCGAAGTAAAAATGGTGGAAGTAAGCAGGAAACCTGATTTTAGCTGCTCCCTCCTCCCAGCAAACCAACAAACTCAAGCAACATCTTTATTTTATGACAGGTACAAATTGAAAAAAGTACTTAGCAAGGTTAAAATCAGTTACAGGCAAGTGCAACAGGTTCATACAGCTAAAAATGTAAATAGATGCCTCCCTTGGGCAGAGTAAGGCAACACTGGCAGTTTGTGCTGCCTGGCCTTTCCCCATATCATTGAGGCCATTTAAAGCCATGCTTAGTGGGTTTGCGTGACCTTATAAAAATTATTTTGTAGTTTGGTATGCCGTGACGGCACAAAAAGTGATGTTCCAGCAGCACAAGGGAGACTCATAAATGTGCCCCACAAGTTTAACTAGATAGCTGTCTTTTCTGAATGAACAAATGGAGCTCATCCCGATTACACAGATGCCTAAAAAAATGTGGAAGAGGAAGTGGATATCTAGGCTGTACAGTTTATGATCTGATTGCCATACCACAACGCAAACACAAGGAGATGATTGATGGAATGCTGAAACTATTCAGACATCCACCCTCAGTCACAGATCTGGGTTGAATCCATCATAGTTCTTTAGCTGAATTCGCCACCTAATTTCAGACCTAGCTATATGCAAATCAGTCGTGACCCTATGCCTCATGGCAACAGTCCAGCCCGAACTGCCAAGAATGTCTTCCATGTCATTCCTAGACCGGAAACAAGCATCCTGGGACCAGTTCGGGGTAACACCCCTTATCAACTAGGCTTGATTGAATTCAGTGGGAAAGTCAGCAAGGGAGCCAGTCTGGACATACCCTACCAAGTTAGGGCGAATAAAGCAAACACAAGGAGATGATGGATGGAGCGATTAAACCTTTCAGAAACTCACCCCCAGTTGCAGATCCGGGTTGAATCCATCATCGTTCTTTAGCTCACTTTGCCAAGTCATTTCAGACCTAGCTATGTGCAAATCAGTCTTGACCCTGTGCCTCATGAAAACAGTTTAATCTGAACTGCCAAGCCAGGTCTTCCCTGAACCAGAAACAAGCATCCTGGGGCCGGATTATGGGTAACACCCCTCATCAGCTAAACTAGCTTGAATCCAGTGGCAACGTGAGCAAGGGACCCATGTCTGGGCATACCCTGCCAAGTTAGGGTGAACAAAGCAAACTCAAGGAGATGATAGACAGAGTGCTAAAACTTTTCAGATACTCACCCCCAGTCACAGATCTAGGTTGTATCCATTATCGTTCTTCAGCTCACCTCGCCACCTCAGTTCAGACCCAGCTATATGCAAATCAGTCTTGACCCCGTGCCTCATGGAAACAGTCCAGCCTGAAGTGCCAAGCCAGGTCTTCCTTGAATGGAAAACAAGCATCCTGGGACCAGTTTTGGCATAACACCCCTCGAGCAAAGGACCCACATCTGGGCATACCCTGCCAAGTTAGGGTGAACAGAGCAAACACAAGGAGATGAGGGACGGAGCACTGAAACTTTTCAGACACTCACCTAAGGGTGGGCGTCAAATTCCTTTCTGCTTGCGGAATTTGCAAAATTTTGACATTTTTGCGCTTCGCGGAGAATCCCGAAATGTCGAAATTCCCGCGATCTGCAGCATAGCGGAGATTTTTTTCATGTTCGCCCTTTGAAAATGCGTTCTCGTGTGGGCGCACGCCCTACCGGGATCCCTGCGTTTGCCAACGAGTTTTTCGATCCGTTTGCGTGCTCCACGAGATATTGGTAGTCGTTTGCGCTATCCCGCGAGAGATAGCGATCACGTCATTCACCTCGCCATCAGACACCGCAAGAGTCTGATATCCCGAACACGTCATTCTCCACCGAAAGAGAGAGCATGAGGTCACAAACACATCACTCTCCACCGCGAGAGAGAGCGTGAGATCGCAAGCACGTCATTTTGGACGCGCCATAGACATCCGGCGGAAGTGTGATGTAGCTTGCGATCCTGAACACGTAACATTTTCAATCTGAAGAAGAAGAATATCTTTAGCAGCATAAAACCGTCTGTAAATGATGATTTGGATGAAAAATCCTCCTCAGATTGACATTTGGCTGTCCTTTTTTGTGCGAGGAGTCCTGTAAAAAAAAAAAAACTTTTTGTGGGGAGCAGGAGGAAGTGTCACAGAGTCTCCAACTTCCTGTTCCTGTACAACAGGCTCCTAACAGTGCTTTGTCCATCTCCTGTTCATTCTGCCTTTGGATTTTGAGCTGGAATGATCATCTTTGTGTCTGCTGCATCATCATTGGATTTGAGGACTTTTGAATTTGATATTTTACAACTAAGTTGGTGTTGTGTGTTTGATTGGGGCATTGCAGTTGCGGCAACTACAATTTTGGTACTTATCATTCTTTACATTGTTGTGGGTAGCCAGTAGTCCCATAGCTAGTCATGGGTGGGTGCATGATGAAAGAACTGTTCCTTTGGTGTGAGTTGAATGTATTTCAAACATGATTTAGGGCATCGATGGCATTGGATTGAGTTGCAGAATGTGTTTTTGGGGGATATTTCTGTTTTTGGGTACGTGTTAAATAAATGCCTTTGTTGTGTGTGTGTGTGGTGTGTTGGTGTGTACCTTGCAAACCTTGTTTAGCCTTGTGGATTTTCGTTTTTGCATTTTATTGCATTAAAAAGGCAAAGCAGTGTGGTTTAGCATGCATTCTTTGCCTGGCTATTATAGGCCTTTTGTCAGTATATTGTTCCCAGGCCTCCTGCTTGTTGCTTGTGATTTGTGAGTGTCCATGTGGCTGTGGCCATTTCTGGCGGGAGTTATTAGTGTGCTGCTTTTGCCATATAGGCCTGCATGGTATTCCTTTGTGGCCTAGGCTTCTTGTTGTGGGCCTGGCCATGAGGCTGGTGGCCATTTTGAAGATAAGCAGTGTACTTTTTGCAATAGCCCTGCATTGTCTGTCTTCTGTTTCGTGTAGTTGGGTGGGCCTGGCCATGTGGGTGGTGGCCATTTTGAAGCCCGTTAGTGTGCTTTTGCCATAGGCCTGCAAGCTTGTGTGGCCTAGTCTGCCAACAGGCCTTTCATGCAGTAGGTTCAGAGATAGCCACAGATGCATGAACCAAGTGTTTCTGTGTGTTCTGTTTAAACATCATTTAGGGAATGGATGGCATTGGATTGAGTTGCAAAATGTGTTTTTGAGGGGTATTTCTGTTTTTTGGGGGGTGTTAAATAAATGCCTTTGTCGTGTGTTTTGGTGTGTTGGTGTGTACCTTGCAGACCTTGCTTAGCCCTGTGGATTTTCATTTTTGCATTTTCTTGCATTAAAAAAGGCAACGCAGTGTGGTTTAGCATGCATCTTTTGCCTTGCTATTATAGGCCTTTTGTCAGTACATTGTTTCCAGGGCTCCTGCTTGTTGCTTGTGATTTGTGAGTGTCCAGGTGGTTTGTGGCCATTTCTGGTGGGAGTTATAGTATGCTGCTTTTGCCATATAGGCCTGCATGGTTTTCCTCTTGGCTTACCGCTTCCATCCATCCATTCTTTTTACCAGCAGCATCTCCCTGAATGAGGTGATGATCAAATAATCTAATGCCAAACAGGGTCCACTTCCATTATATTTGTATTTTGGTTGTTGTTCTTATTCTTTCATATCCTTCCTGAGAGTGTAGTGTGTACACAGTATACCATGAAAGCCCTTGTTAACAAAGTCTCACAAATGGCTACAATATATCTTTTATTTGTTTGTTTGTACTAGTAGTTATTAAACCACAAAAACAAATGCAACATTTCAATGATGTTCTTCTCCTGGTTTTATGCTTTTATGTGCCCAAAAAGACAGAGGAGGAGGTATCACCATCACCCATTGTACTGCCCGACAGAAGTCCTGCTGCGTACCACATCACGCCCACGAGTGACCACAGATATCTCTGCAACTTGTGGACCTGCGTCCTGCTGACATCTGAAGAAGATGGGCCCAAAGAAAGGTAACAGATCCTCCAGTACCAAGAAAGTTGTTAGTGAGAAGAAGAAGGCACATAAAAAGGAAGTGGCACTTACCACGACTGGTGTGCCACCCAATGCGTTTTTTGGGACCAGAAAATTACACCTGCAGGAGCATTGTCCTGGGACCAAGCTGGGAGCAGCACCTCCGCACCAGCGGGCCAACCTCACCAACCTCGGCCGAAGCCCACGAGTGTCGTAGAGGTAGTGTTGGACTTGGCCCTTCTGGCAGGTTCACCCCTGAACTTTTTGCCTAGTGACTTCTGGTCTTTGTGCACTTTGACACTGTGGCGCCGTGTAAAGTGCGTGCGCTCCCTGAGTGCGTGTGTGAGATTGGCCCGCACTCCCATAGGAATGCATTGGGAATGTCTGTGTCCCTGGTAGTTCCTGATGCGTGAGGCGTGCATGCTCAAGTTTGGTATGTGCACACTCGTGTGATTGAATGCTTCCCAACAATGTATGTGGCATGACTGTGTCTTGTGCGGAAGGGCCACTTCTAGGAGTTGGCATATTAGTGTAAAATATGCCTGGCGTGTGATTGGCTGGAGCTGGCTGGGATGCCAGGCTCCAGGAAGTCTGTGTGGGTCTGCCCCGGTGGTGAATGGAGAGATTAGCATGCTGATGTGAGGGAGGGGCTGCGCCTGTGTCCTGAATGAGGCTGGGTTTCCCCCACACAATGCTGGCTCCGCCCCCTGTGGTGCGACTGATGACCCTAGCCTGCCTGATGAATGAAAGGGGGTGGTTGAGCCATCAACAGTGCTCACAGACCAGCTGCGACTCGTTCTGCCCCCACCCTGCACCTACAGACAAAGGAAAAGGTGTATAAAAGAGGGGCTGTGACCCTATGAAAATGTTCTTGTTCTCAACTTGAATCCGACCAGGGGCATGCTGCTGCTGGGGCCCGGGGGAAGGCTTGCCTCCCTGGGCCCTGCCCAGCCCCTGGACTTCTAAAGGACTTTGCTGAACTATGGAATCCCCTAAAGCACCTGGGAGCGCTTGTTCAATCAATCAATCAATCAATGACACTTATAGAGCGCGCTACATACCCGTAGGGTCTCAAGGCGCTGGGGGGGGAGGGGTGCCGCTACTGCTCGAACAGCCAGGTCTTCAGCTTCTTCCTGAAGGAGAGGTGGTCTTGGGTCAGGCGCAGGTCGGTCGGGAGGGAGTTCCAGGTCTTGGCGGCCAGGTAGGAGAAGGACCTTCCTCCTGTAGTCGCTCTTCGGATGCGGGGGACGGCGGCGAGGGCGTGGTTGGCTGATCGGAGGTGGCGTTTGGGAGCGTAGAAGTTGATCCGGCTGTTGAGGTAGCTCGGGCCTTGGTCGTGTAGGGCTTTGTGTGCGTGGGTGAGGAGGCGGAAGGTGATTCTTTTGTTGACGGGGAGCCAGTGAAGGTCTCTCAGATGTCCGGAGATGTGGCTGGTTCGTGGGATGTCGAGGATGAGTCTGGCTGAGGCGTTCTGGATCCGCTGGAGTCTCTTCTGGAGCTTGGCGGTGGTACCGGCGTAGAGGGCGTTGCCGTAGTCCAGTCGGCTGGTGACGAGGGCCTGGGTGACGGTCTTCCTGGTCTCGGTGGGGATCCACCAGAAGATCTTCCGTAGCATGCGTAGGATGTTGAAGCACGCCGAGGAGACGTTGTTGACTTGCCTGGTCATGGAGAGGGAGGAGTCCAGGATGAAGCCCAGGTTGCGTGCATGGTCTGTCGGTTTGGGTGCGGTGCCCAGGGCGGGAGGCCACCAGGAGTCGTCCCAGGCGGAGGGTGAAGAGCCCAGGATGAGGACCTCCGTCTTGTCAGAGTTTAGTTTCAGGCGGCTGGTCGACATCCACTCGGCTACCTCTTTCATCCCTTCGTGCAGGTTGGCTCTGGCGGAGGCGGGGTCGTTGGTCAGGGAGAGGATCAGCTGGGTGTCGTCGGCGTAGGAGATTATGCTGAGGTTGTGTTTGCGTGCGATGGCCGCGAGGGGGCTCATGTAGACGTTGAAGAGGGTGGGGCTCAGAGATGATCCTTGAGGGACGCCGCAGATGACTTCGGAGGCCTCTGACTTGTACGGTGGTAGGCGGACTCTCTGTGTTCTTCCGTCGAGGAAGTGTCGTAATTGGCCCGTTCGGATTAGCGATTAGCTGAACCTACACGTTGTTCTCCTTAACTTGGCTATATACGATAAACGCCATTTTGAATGTTGCAGCGGCCATCTTAGACCATGAGCGGCCTCGTGGCTGACGTGCCCTTTAGTCCTTTGTCCGTTCCACTGACCACTCTCATCTGCCCAGCAACAGGCTATTTTTAGTACTGGTCAAGCTACACATGCGCAGTTCTCACTGACCCGTAAACCTTCAGGAATGTGCCGCTAACTGACCAGTGGGTTTGAAACTCTCCAATGAGCTGGCAGTATTCCAAACCATTACCATATATGTCTCTAAAACTGTGCCTTAACTTGTGCCGCCTATCTTTTATTGCCCCAAACTTGTATATAAACGGGGTCACACCGGTGTTCGGTGTGATACCTCTTGCATTACCGAAGGGTGCTGTTTGAGTGTACCACCACCCCATGGGGTTTTAATAAACTTGTTCTTTGCATTTTACAGTTTCCGTGCCAACAGTTCTTGTGTAAGTGGGTAATCTCTGGAGCGTGTAGGCCTTGGGAACCCCGAAATACTTCAATTGGCGACCACGAAGGGACTCATCGGCGACTCGGATGCCCGAAGGAGAGGTCGTGACGAAGGCTTGGAAATCCGCCATGGGCGCGCGCTGCCACGAGTGACCCGAGTCTTGGCTGCCACGGTGTTTTTTCCTTTCCTTCCGATCTGACCTTCCAGGTGGCGCCGGTCTCCGACTGAGTTTTCGAAGTGTCCGCATCACTGAGAGAGTGCCGTTTGGCTGATTTGGCTTACAAGACCGTGGCAGTTGGAACCTGGACAGTTGAGTATTTGGTAAGCTTTGTGTTCGGTAAGGTAGTCTTCGGACGCTTACTGAAGTCCTATGAATTGTGTTCGGTAAGGTAGTCTTCGGACGCTTACTGAAAATCTGTGCTTTGTGATCGGTGAGGACGCTTGCCGAATTCTATGAACTTCGATTTGAGTTAGCTAACATTGTGAATTTGTGATCTTTGAACTTATATGTGTAGTGCACTTCACATAGGCAGGCATGTAGAGATGTTTCTCTAACCTTGTTTTTTTCCTTTGAGCGGCACAATCGTGTGGAGAACTGTAAGTGCCATTTTGTCTGGTGTCACGCTTTCGTGATACTTTTTCGAACATGCCTGTTTTTAGCACACTTCGAGGAATGTGTTGTTTTGGAGAAGGTACCTCAATTAGGTTAGCGGAATCACAGCCGGCTCCCCCAGAGGGGACTCCAAATAGGGAAATGTATATCAAGTTTGGCCTCCCCCCTATTATGTACAGTAAATTATGGCATAAGTACACTAAGGCCGATCCCGAATTGCAATGGCCCCTACACGGGTCGTACGATTTGAGTAAAATCCAATTTGTGGAGCAATGTATGTTTCAGCGCAGGTCTAGACAAAACATGTTTGATTGTGTGCGAATGTGGGAGAAAGCGGCGCGTGAACGAATGAAGCGTGAGGTTGCCTTGGCGGACAAAGAGCAGCGCAAGGCTGCTCGGGATAAGGCTTTACAGCTTGAGGAAAAGGAGGCTCAGGAGAAGAAAGAAAGGGAGGAACGGGAGCGTAATTTGCAAACGACTGGTCAGTTTCCTATTCGCCGACCACTCTATCCTGTCCTTAATAATGAAATTGATGATTTTTCTTTGTTAGATCGGTCACCGCCTCCGTACGTTCTGCCAACGGCTCCGGCTGCGGATTCCGAGGATGATGGACAGGATAAGTCGAACCAAAAGGGTGTATCTGCTCTCAGGTTTACTGCGGATAGGTCCGCTCACTTACGTAGTTGGGCTCGTAAAGTGAATAAGCATTCTGTTACTCAGGAGCAGTTGTTGACAGAGAAGAAAGGGTGGTCGGATCTTGAATTAATGTATTTTCTGTCCAGTTTGGCGGATGAAGTTGTAAACGCATATCGTGAACTTTCTGATACGCTTGAGCCTAAAGTGTTGTCGGTGTATCGTGAGAATTTAGCTAAAGGTGATTTTGATCTTACAGATGTTGACGACCTGTTCAAGCAATTGATCAAGCTGCGGGATGAGACAACCCAGTTGCGACAGGAACGAAAGCGGAGGCAAAAGGAGTCCGAGCCGGGAAATAGCGGGGAGGCTAAGGAGTGTTCTCTTCGTGGTTCAGATAAGAATTCTGCGTTGCATGTTATGCCTATGCGTGAAGCCGCGCCTTTGTATGTTCCACCAAAAGGGGAAGGTACGGATGATGATAAGTTGTCGAAGGATGCGAAAGGGTATTTTGTGTATAATTGGGTATATACGCCATGGAATAGAGCGGATGTGATGGCCTTGAAAAATTCTTTACCTGACCTTCGGAAGAATCCGGCGGCATTTTATGAAGGGGTGGAGGGGGCTATATCGTCTTGTGTGATGACCCTTGTAGATATAGATTTGTTTTTTGGGCTGATTTTACCACCTGATATGTGGAGGCAAATTCGTAAAACTAATGACGAAACGATTTTGGGGGGGACATGGAAAGAGATAAATGCTGCAGATTTAGATAGAGAACCAGCATGTAAGCCTTGTCAGCTAATTCTAGATCTTCCGGCAGCTATTCTGCATAAATTGAAAACGCTCGTTCCTGCCAAAAAGATAGATTGGACCATGTTAACGTCGTGCAAGCAGAAACTCGATGAAACGGTCTCAGATTTCTTTACACGCTTCGAGGAGGCATTTCATGATTACAGTGGTCAATCTTTAACTGACGATACGGGTCGGCATTTGTTTGTAGATAAGTATGTGGCTAATCTCCTACCAGAGATTGCAAAGCGATTGAAGTCGAGTGAGAGTTCCTGGGCCACGGCGACCCCTGCGTCCTTGTTAACTATGGCTCAGTATTATGAGCGGCAGGAAGTGGAGGCTAAAGAAAGTGTAGAGAAAAAGACGAAGGAATTGAAAACGAAGGTGATGTTGGCGCAGGTTCGGGGAACACAGGGTAGAGGGAATGAGAGAGGTAGACGGGGTGGAGGTAACGCATCGTATGGTCGTACGGACATTGCGGAGGATCAGTGTGCTTATTGTAAGGAGTTTGGGCATTGGGCCGACGATTGTCCGGTACTTCGTGAACAGCGTAGTCAGCGTGGTCGAGGTAGTGGAAGGTCGAGAGGAGGTTATACTGGAATGAGAGGTGGCGGAGGTGATCGTAGACAGGTTGAGGAGAGGGGCCGTGGCCAGGACGAACGAAATACGTTTGATAGACGGAATCAATATCAGATTTTGGAAGGAGAGAATGTGGAACATCAGGATTATGTGCATGCATAGGATTGCGTAGGATGGGGTAAGGAATCAGTTGAAGTGCCAGTAGATCAGCAAGGTCCATATGTAACAGCGGGTATTTTGGGTTCTACTGATCAGTTTCTAGTCGACACAGGAGCTACTCGTAGCGCTCTGTCGAAAAATTTGGTTCCGAGGGCTCCCCTGTCTGGCGAAATGATTACGTGTGTAGGGTTTGATGGCACACCCTCCCCCAGCCCATTGTCCAAGCCCCTTGCACTATGCATTGACAAATACTTTAGTTTTGGCCAATTCTTGTTATCGCCCCATACCCCAGATAATATCTTGGGCGTTGACTTGCTTAAATATTTTCGAGCAACAATACGCTGCGCTCCAGAGGGAGTGCGGGTTATTCTGAATGACAACTACCCTGACCCTGATGATTGCCCTGACCCTGACAGATTTTGTGTCATTTTAGATATTCCCGCTTTGGCCTCTCTGCCGCACACGTTGTGGGCGACATCAGATACGGATGTGGGAGAGATGCGCATTCCACCAATACACATTACTGTTAAGGAGGGGGCCCCTCTACCACGAGTGCCACAGTATAAGATCTCGAAGGAAGGTGAAATTGCACTGACGCATATTGTTCAGGATTTGATTTCTGCAGGGGTGGTGGAGGAGGTCCCTTATAATGTTTGTAACAGCCCTATTCTACCGATTCTTAAGAGAGACTCAGATGGCAAGATCTATCGATTTATTATTGATTTGCGTGAAATAAATAAAATTGTCATTCCCCAATACCCAGTGGTGTCTGATATCACGACTTTGCTTACTTTGGTTCCACCGACAGCCACCACTTTTAGCGTTATTGACCTAAAGAATGCGTTCTTTTCTATCCCTGTTCACCCAGATAGCAGATATCTGTTTGGTTTTACGCTCAATAATAAATCGTATAGATTTTGTCGTGTTCCCCAAGGATATACTGAGAGCCCTAGCATCTACAGCCAGGCTTTGAAACGTCAACTAGATTCCTTTAAATTGCAGTCTGGTGTGGCGCTCATCCAGTACGTGGATGACCTTCTGCTCGCCGCCGACTCCTATGCACAATGTGAACAGAGTACGCTTGCGTTGCTTTCCTTTTTGGCACAAAACAATCACAAGGTTTCCAAGAAAAAGCTTCAATACTGTAGACCCCAGGTGACCTACCTCGGTCATCTGTTGTCTAAGGAGGGGCGGGCATTAACATCTGACCGAATTCAAGCAATTTTAGACACACCAGTCCCCCGCACGCAGAGAGATGTGCGTGCCTTTATAGGGTTGACATCCTTTTGTAGACAATGGATCATGGGTTTTTCACATATCATAAAACCTTTGCTAGCATTATTGTCCAAAACTACACCGATGCCTCTTGAGTGGACAGACGAATGTCAGAAAGCCTTTGAGCAGTTGAGACAGGCCCTTTGTTCTGCACCCGTGCTAGGAACACCAGATTACACGAAACTTTTCACATTGTACGTGCACGAGAATGATGGGTGCGCGTTGTCAGTGTTAGTGCAGTTACATGGGGATAAGCAGAGACCATGTGCATACTTCTCTGCCATTTTGGATCCTGTAGCACGAGGGTTGCCTGGGTGTTTTCGAGCGGTAGCGGCAACAGCAGTAGCCATACGACAGAGTGAGGGCATAGTGTTATCACACAAGCTGTTGGTGTTAGTTCCTCACGCAGTAGATGCCCTGTTAAACCAAACAAAGACCCAATACCTCACGAGCGCACGACTTACAGGATATGAGCTGACACTTTTAGCGCCACACATAACATTAAAAAGATGCGCTACTTTGAACCCCGCGACTTTATTGCCCTATCCGGCCGAGGAGGGTCAGGAAGAAAAACATCATGACTGTGTTTTCCTGACTGAGGAACAGACAAAGGGTCGTGTTGACTTACAGGATGTGCCACTTCCTGATGTGGATGGGGAACTGTGGGTTGATGGATCGTGTTTGAGGCTACCAGATGGTACGACTTCCGCAGCATATGCGATCACGACTCTTAAGACGGTGGTTGAAACAGCTAGAATACCACAAAAATCGGCTCAGGCAGCAGAGCTGATAGCTTTAACAAGAGCCTGCGAATTGAGTGCTGGCCTATGTGTGAACATATACACAGACAGCCGGTATGCCTTTGGAGTGGCCCATGACTTCGGACTTCTCTGGAGGGAACGTGGGTTTCTGACATCACATGGAGAGCACATTATGCACGGAGAGTTAGTGCGTGATCTCCTAAACGCGTTGCTTTGCCCCAAGAAAGTAGCGATAGTGAAGTGCAGTGCCCATAAAAAGATCACGGATAAAGTGGGTCAAGGAAATGCCTTTGCAGACAGCATAGCAAGGCAGACGGCTATGTCCCGAACTAGCTCCCCTATGTACGTGGTACAATCACAGGCCGAGAGATGGAGTGATGCTAGAGCAGAGATACGGGATATTCAAAAATCAGCTACAGAATCTGAGCTTGCGGCTTGGGCAGCAGATGGGGTGCTAGATGACGAAGGCTGTTGGAGAAGCAAAGACATGGAGAAGTGGAAATTGCCTGCGGCTTACTTACAGGCGATGGTCCAGATGACTCATGGACTGGCCCATGTCGGAGCTCTTGCAATAACTCGGCTTTTAACACGAGTTTGGGAACATCCTGAGATTGCAAATACTGCAAAGAGAGTAGTGCAGACCTGCCTGGTGTGTTTGCAACACAATCCTGGGAAGGGGGCCCATACTCCGAAAGGAGGGTTCGTTCCACCTTCTGCACCGTTTGAAGTGCTTCAAATGGATTACATCCAACTCGAGCGCTGCAATAACCTGAAGTACGTCCTAGTGGTGGTGTGTGCTTTTAGCAAATGGGTTGAGGCCTACCCCACGAAAGACAATACGGCTTTGACTACAGCTAAGGTGTTGCTTAAGGAATTCTTTCCTCGCTTTGGAGTCTGTAAATTTCTGTGGAGCGATAATGGGCCTCATTTTGTTGGAAAGATTGTGGAATATGTACTGAAGGGGTTAGGGATTCAGCAAAAGTTCCACGCTGTATTCCACCCTCAGTCAGCAGGTTTGGTCGAGCGGTACAATGCCACCTTGAAGCTTAAGCTGGCCAAAATCGTGGCGTCTACATCGTTGAAGTGGCCAGATGCATTGCCGCTAGCACTGCTCTCTCTTAGATCAGTACCCCACTCACGAACTGGCCTTACGCCCTATGAGGTGGTGTTTGGCCGCCCCATGAATATCTGGGGGGTGCCCAAGCCGCGATTAATACATGATGTGCCTTGTGTTATGATGAATGATTATTTGGCACGATTAACAAATGATTTGCTCTCTATTCATCAACAGGTTCGAGAAGCGCTCCCTGATAACTCCACTGGAGAAGGCCACGATCTTCGTCCTGGGGACCATGTGATGATCCGCTCGTTTGAGAGAGCAAGCAGTTTGGAGCCCAGGTGGAAAGGCCCCGAGCAGGTCCTCTTGGCGACCCGCACCGCAGTACGAGTGACGAACAGGAAGCGGTGGGTGCATTCGACCCATTGTCGCCGTGTCTCTCCGGACCTGGTGACTCCTGCTGTGCTGACTGACTATAAGGAGATCTTGGAGAAAGAAAAGAGCCCAGCTGTGACGTCGGCCGAAGTGGAGGGAGCCTTCCCGGACCAATCTGCTACCGGAAGAGAGCGCTACAATCTACGCCCGCGATAAGAAGATTTTTGTTCCTTTTTTATGACTGGTTGGTTACCGCTCCAGGTTTGTGAAACGGAAACCGGGAATTCCAAGGGGGGGGGATCAGTTCTGCCAGAGTAGCGACACCCGTCTTGGCCCGGAGAAAAAAACAACGGCTACCTCGGAGTTCAACACCGCATTTTTCTTTTTTTTTTAGGTATACACGCACGTGTATCTGGGACAATTTGTGAACAATTTGTGAACAATTCGTGCTACTTGAGACTCTGTACAAACTTTCTTGAACTATGGCATCAACGGCATCTCGTGACAAGAAAATATTGGGTGCCTTTCTCTTTGTTCTAACCATTGTGGTGATAGCTGTTATAGCCTGGGTAGTCGAACTTGTGGTGCCTGTACGAGAACATTTGCTGCCGACTACCCCGGCACCGTCTGAACATTTTCATTTTACATTGCCATTCCATGAAGAACGCCATCGCCAAACGTACTTAAATAACAGCTTCATTCAGATTCTTCACCACACGCATAATATGACCAATACCTCTAACTGCTGGGTGTGTGGAATGTTGCCTGGGCACCAGAAGAGAGGGGGCACCCCACTTATTCCACTCCCGTTTTCGCACAATGGGTCATGCAATGCCTGGTACACCCTCCTCTTTACTTTGAGATGGCCAACCAAAGGGGGGGTGCTTTTCCGTTTGAATAAAGTATGTTCCCATGACAAGGATGGGTTTCCCCGGGCTGAGGGTACACGTTTCGAGTGGGAAGAATACAGGCCTGATAATGTATCTGCTCCACGAATATATAGCAATCAGCGAAATGTGAATGTATCCAGTGCTCATGTCATAAATGTTATTGCCACAAAAGCCGATTTATGTATCCGAAACAAGGGCACGATTGCAGTGGGGAAAAGTGAATGTAATATTACTCTCACGTTTGATAGCCCGAATGGCATTTCATTTGTTGCATCTCGAAACACCTACTTCATCTGTGGAACGAAGGGGTACCATCGGCTTCCAGTGGGGTGGTTGGGCACATGTTATGTATCGTTTGTGCTACCTCCTGTATTTATTGCCCCTCCGATGTACCACAACGACTATACTCTGTACCACGATTTTGTTTTGAACAGAGTTAAGCGAGCTGTTGCTCTAGAGGACATTGATCAAACGGACACTGCATTACAACAGTATGTGGATTTCAATTTGGGACTATTCTCCTTTGTGGGGGCTGCATTGAACAGCCGGAAAATCAGACGGCTGACTCGCGTTGTCGAGGCTGTTGCGAATGACACTGCTATTGCCCTGGGGAATATTACCGAAGAACTGCAGATTTCCAGAATTGTCACCCTCCAAAACCGGATGGTGCTGGATGTTGTTTTGGCTGATCGCGGGGGGGCATGTAGAATCATCGGAAGCAGCTGTTGTGTTTACGTCCCTGATAATTCTCCATCTGTGTATGATGCGATTTCCAAGTTGCATAAAATAGCTGCCGAAATACACCCGGACAATGGAACTTGGACACTTTCTGGATGGTTCTGGTCCATGATTGCAACTTGGGGCTGGAAACTGTTGACAATTCTCTGCATACTTGTGGGAGCAATGTTCTTTATATGCTTGTGTATCCAATGTGGCCCTGCCTTATGTTCAGTGTGTCTATCAGCTTGCTTACCATCGAGGCGAGCTCTTGCCCATGACAAAATGATGCTACACAAAGAGGTGACACAAATTATGTTAATAGACATCGAGGACGAACATCCAGACTATGTTCATTATGAGGTAGATTCAGCTAAACGCTAAAAGGGTCGTCTGTCGTAATTGGCCCGTTCGGATTAGCGATTAGCTGAACCTACACGTTGTTCTCCTTAACTTGGCTATATACGATAAACGCCATTTTGAATGTTGCAGCGGCCATCTTAGACCATGAGCGGCCTCGTGGCCGACGTGCCCTTTAGTCCTTTGTCCGTTCCACTGACCACTCTCATCTGCCCAGCAACAGGCTATTTTTAGTACTGGTCAAGCTACACATGCGCAGTTCTCACTGACCCGTAAACCTTCAGGAATGTGCCGCTAACTGACCAGTGGGTTTGAAACTCTCCAATGAGCTGGCAGTATTCCAAACCATTACCATATATGTCTCTAAAACTGTGCCTTAACTTGTGCCGCCTATCTTTTATTGCCCCAAACTTGTATATAAACGGGGTCACACCGGTGTTCGGTGTGATACCTCTTGCATTACCGAAGGGTGCTGTTTGAGTGTACCACCACCCCATGGGGTTTTAATAAACTTGTTCTTTGCATTTTACAGTTTCCGTGCCAACAGTTCTTGTGTAAGTGGGTAATCTCTGGAGCGTGTAGGCCTTGGGAACCCCGAAATACTTCAGAAGGAGATGATCCATTCCAGCGCCTTGTCCTGGATTCCGATGTTGCTGAGGCGCTGTACTAGGGTGCGGTGGCAGACAGTGTCGAATGCCGCGGAGAGGTCTAGGAGGATGAGGGCCGCTGTTTCTCCGTTGTCCATCAAGGCTCGGATGTCATCGGTGGCGGCGATGAGGGCGGTTTCGGTGCTGTGATTGGCTCGGAAGCCGGACTGTGAGGGGTCGAGGGATCCATTTGTCTCGAGGAAGGCGGCCATCTGCTTGTTGACGGTCTTCTCGATGACTTTGGCTGGAAACGGGAGGAGCGAGATGGGGCGGTAGTTCTTGAGTTCGGTGGGGTCCGCTGTTGGTTTCTTGAGTAGAGCGCTGAGTTCGGCGTGCTTACAGCTCTCAGGGAAGGTGGCGGTGTCGAAGGATGTGTTGATGATGTCTCGCAGGTGGGGTGCGATGACAGCGTCGGCCTTGTTGAAGACGTGGTGAGGGCAGGGGTCGGTCGGTGATCCGGAGTGGATGGAGTTCATCGTGCGGATGGTGTCTTCGGTGCTGATCGGGGTCCAGGCGTGGAGGGTGGTGGTGGGGGGTGGTTGTTCGGTCATGGTGTGCGTTGGTTGGTTGTTGAAGCTGCTGTGTATGTCCGCGATCTTGTTGTGGAAGTATGAAGCGAGGGAGTTGCAGAGGTCTTGCGATGGGGTGATGTCGTTGTTACCTGCGCTGGGGTTGGAGAGCTCTTTCATGATGTTGAAGAGTTCCTTGCAGTTGTGTGCGTTGTTGTCCAACCGGTCCTTGAATGCTGTTTTCTTGGCGGTGCGGATCAGCTGGTGGTGCTTCCGGGTGGCAAGCTTGAAGGAGGTCCTGTTGTCCGGTGTAGGTTCCCTTCTCCAGACTTTCTCGAGGGCTCGGCAGTTCTTCTTGGAGCTCTTGAGTTCGTCGGTGAACCACGGGGCTTTCTTGCTGCCGGGTCTGCTGGGCGGGGTCCTCAGCGGGGCGAGCTCGTCCGCGCAGATGCTGATCCACTTCGTGAGGTTGTCGGCAGCCTGGCTGGGGTTCGCTGAGCTGGCAGGAGGGTGCTGGCTCAGGGAGGTGGCGAGCTGGTCTGCTGTGATCTTGTTCCAGCTTCTGCGGGCGGCCTGTTGCTGGTGGTGGTGGGTCGTCGTTCTCTTGAAGGTGAAGTGGACGCAGCTGTGGTCCGTCCATTGAAGCTCTGTGGCGTGGCTGAAGTCGACGTCTGTGCTGGAAGAGAAGACTGCGTCGAGTGTGTGTCCGGCGAGGTGGGTGGGGGTGGACACCAGTTGCTTGAGTCCAAGATTGGCGAGGTTGTCGAGCAGGGTGCTGGTGTTGCGGTCGTTGTTGTTCTCCAGATGGAAGTTGATGTCCCCCAGGAGGATGTAGTCAGCGGAGGGGAGGGCATGCGGGCTGACGAAGTCGGCGATGTCCTCGCTGAATTGAGTGCGTGGTCCCGGAGGTCGGTAGATCAGGGTGCCTCTGAGGGTGGTGTTCGGGTTGGTGTGGATCTGGAAATGCAGGTGTTCGGCGCTGGTCAGGGTGTTGTCGGTGCTGGTCGTGAGACGGATGGTGTTCCTGTGGATGATGGCGATGCCTCCTCCCATCTGGTTGGCATTGCGGTCCCTCCGGACGATCTTGTAGCCCTCTGGGATAGCGATGGCGATGTCGGGAGCTGAAGAGGCGTTCATCCAGGTCTCCGTGAGGAAGGCAACGTCAGGGGCTGTGGCGTCTAGAAGGTTCCAGAGTTCGATGGCGTGTCTGTGGACGGAGCGGGTGTTGAGCAGGATGCACTTGAGGTGGGTGCTGCTGGTGTTCGACTTGGCGGGTGCTGGTGCGAGGCAGGTCCGGATGCAGGTGAATTTGCAGGCGTGGCAGCTGAAGGGTCCGTGGGTGCGTCGTGGAGTGGCTTGGTGGCATTCTGGGAGTCGGCCAGTGTTGAGTGCGATGAGGGTGGCGGCGGAGTACGTCAGGCGGGTAGGTCGGGGTCGTCGTGGGCCAGGGGTCCTGGCGCTGGTCGTGATCCGGTCGCGGACAGGCGTAGACGGGCTTACCTTTGGTGCGCCTTCGGCGCACAATCGGCGCGCCCGCTGCGCGTGACCGCTGCGCGTTCGCACGGTCGCCATATAAGGCGAAGTGCGCGGGTGGGCGGAGCAGCTGGGAGGCGGGAGCGGGGAGGGAACAGAAGGAAAAAAGGGGCGGGGTCAGCGGTGGTGGCGGGAGCGGGAAGCGGGGAGGGAAGGCGGAGGGCGGCGAGGTAGGCGGGCAAACAGGAAGGAAAACACACTAACACGGGCAGAAAATATAACAAAAACAGGCACAGATGGATGACAAAACAAATCAAAAACACACTAACACGGGCAGAAAATATAACAAAACAGGCACAAATGGATGACAAAACAAATCAAAAACCAAAACGACAACAGCAGAGTCGGCCGGCAGCGAGGCAGGCAGCGCGGCAGAGGGCAAGGCGATGGGGCACACGCAGCAGCTGGTGGCAGTGCGGCACGGGGGTGTCCCACAAGTGGGTCACACTCACCTGCGTCGCACGGTTGCCATATAAGGCCAAGTGCGCGGGTGGGCGGAGCAGCTGGGAGGCGGGAGCGGGGAGGGAACAGAAGGAAAAAAGGGGCGGGGTCAGCGGTGGTGGCGGGAGCGGGGAGAGGGGAGGGAAGGCGGAGGGCGGCGAGGTAGGCGGGCAAACAGGAAGGAAAACACACTAACACGGGCAGAAAATATAACAAAAACAGGCACAGATGGATGACAAAACAAATCAAAAACACACTAACACGGGCAGAAAATATAACAAAACAGGCACAAATGGATGACAAAACAAATCAAAAACCAAAACGACAACAGCAGAGTCGGCCGGCAGCGAGGCAGGCAGCGCGGCAGAGGGCAAGGCGATGGGGCACACGCAGCAGCTGGTGGCCGTGCGGCGTGGGGGTGTCCCACAAGTGGGTCACACTCACCTGCGTCGCACGGTCGCCATATAAGGCCAAGTGCGCGGGTGGGCGGAGCAGCTGGGAGGCGGGAGCGGGGAGGGAACAGAAGGAAAAAAGGGGCGGGGTCAGCGGTGGTGGCGGGAGCGGGGAGCGGGGAGGGAAGGCGGTGGGCGGCGAGGTAGGCGGGTAAACAGGAAGGAAAACACACTAACCCGGGCAGAAAATATAACAAAAACAGGCACAGATGGATGACAAAACAAATCAAAAACACACTAACACGTGTTCTTTGCTCTAGCGCTGTGGAGCCCTTTCTGTCTGCCCTTCTAGCGCCTGGGACCGATGGATTGCCTAATAAGCGCTTGGGAGCGCTTCCTGTCTGCTGCAGCACGCTGAGATCGCTTTTACTTGTCCAGCCGGTGCCCACCCGGCATTTGTGGAGTTCTGTTGCACTCGTTGTGTGGTCGCGAGTGCCCACCTCGCCAGGGGCCTGGTGCCGTTTTTATGCCCCCCAAACGAGTGCCCACCTCGCTTTTGTGCTGCTCATGGCACTTTGTTCTTTATTTTATTCCCGAGGGAGGCCACCCCTCGAGAATCACCGCCACAGCCCAGGAGTATTGAAAACGTTGCCGGGCCGCTGCCTAGAGCGACCCGGAAGTGCCGCCTCCACGTCCCCCAGGGCCGCGCTGCTACTGGCTGCCCTCAGCAGCGCGACCCGGAAGTGCCCGTGGCCCGCCTGGTTGTAGGCGGGGCCTCGGGACCAAAGGAGAAGAGTGCAAGGGAGCCTTGGAGGCTCCACAGAGAAGGAGAGCCGCCGCAAGTCAAGAGGCCTGGTGAGTGTGGGCGTCTTGAGGCTCAGGGGCATTTCTGGTGTTCGAGCCCAGCCAGGCTCGGGCCGTCCGAAGGTCTCCTTGTTCTCCCGGTGAGTGCCTGCAAAGGGGAGGGGGCAGTCGGGGCACATTGCCGGTGCCGGCCCCTCCCCTCCAGAGCGAGTCTTGTGGTGCTGAGAGGCCCGTGAGGCCTCAAGTGATACCGAGTCCCCGAGAGGGACTCCTCCTACCCCTACCCCTACCACGAGTCCCGAGCCCCGAGAGGCTCTTTGCCCACTTTGGCCATATCGAGTCCCCAGAGGGGGGACTCCAGCGAAGGCCCCCACATTATTCTCGAGCCCTGAGAGGCTCCAAAGCTGGCTGCAGTGGCACTTTGATTACTGAGAGCCCAGGAGGGGGTCAGGGGCCATTTGTTTATTCAGAGCCCAGAGAGGCTCTTGGGGAACAGTGCTTTTGCTCAGAGTCTGTGAGGCTCCCACAATGCCCCTCATCATCCTCTACAGCTGCCCAGCACTTTGTGGGCAGCTGCCACGTTTAGGTTTTGGCGCAGTGGCGCAACCTGGACCCTGGACTTTGATGTAGGTTCTGTGCTAATATGATTTATGCGAAGTGTTCTTTGCTGCACCTCTGAATGTGTTGTAGATGCATCATGTGCCTTGTTCCTTACACCGCTGAACGTGTGTTGATGGGTCATGTGTTCCTTACACCGCTGAATGTGTTGTTGATACATCATCTGTTTTCCTTCCCTACACCGCTGAATGTATGTTTATGCTTCATGTGTTTTGTCCCCAGGTCTATACCCCTAAATGTATGGTGATATTTAGTTGGTTGTTCTTGCTAGTACAGGTGGTGCTAGTGAGGTCCTGGTTCCCTGCGTGACCTGTTCCTAAGGTGGTTAGGATTGCGTAGGGGGTACTTACCTGATTACCAGTAGTTACTTGTTTTGTGCTACAGTGATTTTCTGTTATGTTCTAAGTGATATTCCAAGGGCTTGATACTGAGCTCGCCCCCTGACCAGAGTCCCAGGACCAGTGGACTCTATTGTGCCTTCCCTGACAAAATGCTGGGACTTGTCTGATCTCCCTTGGGCCCCTGGGGCCTCGCTGAAGTGTGCCTCGCTCATTCCCCTAGGCAGCTCGTGCACGGCAGCCCTTCCAAGCCTCGAGCAGCGCCGCTCTCCCCTGAGCCGCGCCGCTTCGCTGGGTCGCCCGCATCCTGCCTTCCCCTCCTCTTCGGAGCCGCACACATTGGTCGCCCCAGAGAAACGCTTGTACCTTGCCGGCCGCCTGCTCAAGCCTCGCGCCGCTCTCCCCTGAGTCGCGCCGCTTCGCTGGGCCGCCCGCTCAAGTTTACTAAGGAGGTCACTCGCATTATCCCGCAACCAGGACGGAAGGTACTATCCGTTGGGCTCTATGTTCTAAGTTCTAGGCCTACAAGTATTGTATTCTAAGTTCTAAAAGTGCTTATTCCTGATAGTGGTCCAGGTGGCCCTGTCTTGTACATATCCCTTTTTTTTTTAATTGAAGTTTTTGTTGCAAGTTTAAACAGATTATGACATATCCTTCAAATATACAAAATATACATATGCATTTTCCAAAACACAATCAAAAAACAAAATACGATGAAAATGGAAACATAGAGAAAAAAGATCTTATTAAGTCATTACCCCATCAACCCATTTTTGAATTGGAGTCCAGATTTTTATGCCTAGTTGCTTCCTTTTCCTTCCCTTTGTTGCATAGATTGCCAGTTCAAGTTTGTATCTGGCTAATAATCGACCCCTCCATGTAGAAAACGAGGGTGGTTCCGGGCTAATCCAGTCCTGTGTAATGCATGCGCGCAATTCAGACATCATAATAAATAATAGATTGAATTGTTCTAAGTCAATTGAGTCTTTAGAAACACCAAATAATATTAGTTCAGGTTATATAATCATTGTTTTACATATAATATTTTCGATGAATTTTTGAATATCAGAAATTAAACTTGCAAGCTTTACACAGGAGTAAAACATATGTATTGTGTCAGCTCCTCTCATATCACACCGATTACAATTTATTCCAACAGTAGTCCCCCATTTGAAGACTTTGGCGGGTGTATAATAAAGATCACACAAAAACATATAATGTTGAGTTCGAGTTCGCCCTGAAAATAAGATAGAAGTAGCCATTTTAATTGATTCTTTTAACAATAAATCCTTTATTCCTAATTTCTCTTCCCATTTATCGCACAAATTATTAAAGTCGTCAGGGAGGTAGGTCATTAACACATTATAATAATAACCTATTTTCCTTTTACTAGTTAAACTGTCTATAAGCAAAATTGGCGTTAGATCTTGTCTCTCTACATTAGAAAATGAATGTAGGAAGCTATGGATCTGTAAATATTTAAAATAATCGTAAGAAGGGATTTTAAAGTTATTTTGAAGGACGCCAAAAGAAAGTAAGGAATCAGAGTTAGTTGTGTATAAATCAGAGAGATAGCAGATCCCTTTAGAATTCCATTTTTTCATCACCTGATCTCTAAATATGGGAGGAAAGCAATGGATTGAGTTTAATGGGGTGTATCTTGTAACTTTTCTGATACCAACCAATTTTTTGATTGGCTTCAGTGCCTAATACAAGTTCATATATATTTGGGTATTGTGCCAAAGAAGTAGGGATTTTATTACCGACAATCAACGGAGAAATGTATTGAAGTACAGCTGCTAGGTAGTAAAATAAAAAGTGTGGTACAGCCCAGCCCCCTCTATCTTTCGGTATAATCATCTTCTTATATGCTCTCCTAATGCCTCTATAACCCCACAAAAATCTTACTGAACTTTTTTCAAGTTCTTGAAAAAAACTTATCGGAAATTCCAGAGGAATTGTTCTGAATAAGTAAATGAATTTCGGAAGTATTAGCATCTTTAATACATTATTTCTGCCATGGAGAGATAGATGTAGATGATTTATTCTTTCCAAAGTTGAGTTAACTTTCTTGAGAATCGGGGTATAGTTTAAACTAGGTATTTTCGATATAGGTGTGGTTAATCTAATTCCTAAATAAACTGCTTCAGAGACTACATTTCTAATAGGCGGTGGGTTAGGACCTATAAAAAGAATTTGTGTTTTGGACAGATTTAATTTATATCCTGAAAAGGATCCAAATACAGCAGCAAGTTCTTCGAACCTCAAAAAAGCTCTTTCAATATCTTTGGTAACCACTACCAAATCATCTGCATAGGCAAGGGCTCTGTATGAAATACCTCCTAGCTGTACCGGTAATATATTCTCATCCCGATTTAATTGATTAAGAAAAATATCTATGTATATGGCAAAAAGAAGAGGGGAAGATGGACATCCCTGACGTGTTCCTCGCTGAATAGGAAATAATGAAGACTTAGTAGAACCTATTTTTATTGCTGATACCGGGTTTTTATATAGTGCTTTGAGTGCGTTTATTATTCCTGGACCGAAACCTTTCATAGATAACAAATCCCAGAGATAGGGCCATGCCACTCTATCAAATGCTTTTTCAGCATCTAGCAGGGTAATCCCTATTGGTGTATTAGAGTCTTCTGCCCAATCCATCATGGCTATAATTCTTCGCACATGATCTGCTGTATCTCTATTGGGAATAAATCCATGTTGCCATCGAGAAACAATTAAGTATATTATTTTTGACAATCGTGTGGCAAGTATTTTTGAATATATTTTGCTATCGGCATTGATTAGGGATATTGGCCTATAGGAAGCTGGATTAATTGGATCTTTATCTTTTTTTAAGAACGTCATGATTACTGATAGAGCCCAAGATTCTGGTGGTATGCCTTTCTGAGCCTCCAAAAAAATAGTAAGCATATCATGTTTTATATAATTTCTGAAAGTCTTATAAAATTCTAATGGAATAAGGTCCGGTCCAGTTGCTTTGCCTATTGCTAATGAATTCAATGCATTTTCAATTTCTTCCCATGTGATTGCAGAATCTAGAGCAACCATTTGATCATGAGAAAGAGATGGCAAGACATTTTCCATGGCAAAGTTCATACATGCTTCTGACGAATAGTAGTCATTCTCTTGTGTGAATGAATGAATGAATGAATGAATGAATGAAAATTATTTGTAAAGCGCGCGACGGCCAAACGGCTTCCTGGCGCTGGGAGCTCTAAAGAACCGGACAGACAAGGCCAGGAGGATTAGCAGGGGTAGGCCTGGGCAAACAGGAAAGTTTTTAGCGCTTTACGAAAGTGGGAAAAGATAGGGATCGAACGCATAGAAAGAGGAAGGGAGTTCCAGAACCGGGGGGCAAGAACAGAAAAACGGGTACCACCGGTGCGAGATTTGCGAAAGCGGGGAACAGTGAGGAGGGCAGAAGATGAAGAACGGAGAGTGCGGGCAGGGGTGTGAAGAGAAACCAGAGAATTGATGAAAGCCGGTCCAGAGTGATCAAGGGCCCGATAAACAAGGCACCCTAATTTGAACAGGGATCTCTGCAAGATGGGCAACCAGTGAAGGGATTTAAGGACGGGAGTGATGTGATGGGTTTTGGGCAAGTGAAAGATGAGACGGGCGGCCTGATTCTGGATAGCTTGTAAGCGGCGGGTTTCATAAGCTGGAATGCCGGCGAACAAGCTATTGCCGTAATCAAGGCGGGAGGTGATGAGGGCAGAAATAATAATTTTAAGGGAGTCAAGAGAAAAGAAACGAGAGATTTTCCGGATCATCCGGAGGGAGAGAAAACAGGAGGACACCACGGCACTGACCTGGCCATGCATGGACAGGTCCTGTCTAACCTTGATGCCCAAGGTTTTAACGGAAGGAACAGGGGTGGGGGAAGGGCCAAGAATGGGAGGCCAGAAAGCAGAGGACCAGGGGTTGGATGAGCCGCCAATCGGAACAAGCTCAGTCTTATCGGGATTGAGCTTGAGGTGGTTGGCGCTCATCCACCCAGAGATGAAAACCATGGTGGAATGAAAAAAAGATAAAGCGTGAGAAGATGAGGAAAGATCAAAGACGAGCTGGAGGTCGTCAGCGTAGTTATACACAGAGACCCCCAGCTCAAGAAGGGAAGAAATAAGAGGGTGAATGTAGAGATTGAAGAGAAGGGGAGAAAGAGAGGAACCTTGGGGGACCCCACAGGGCACCGGGAGGGGGGAAGCAGAAAAGCCAGGAAGGTGAACAGCTTGAGAACGGCCTGTCAGAAAGGAAGTGATCCAGGAGAAGACAGTGCCTCGTATGCCCGCTGCGCTGACACGGTCCAGAAGAATGTTATGGTCGACCGTGTCAAACGCAGCGGACAAGTCGAGGAGGATCAAAGCTTGGGGAGAGTTGACGTCGGCCTTGGCTTTAAGCTCGTCAAGGACGGCTAACACCACGGTTTCGGTCGAATGACCTGAACGGAAACCGGCCTGGTGAGAGGCCAAAAGCTGGTTCCGTTCAACATAAGCAGAAAGACAGGAAGTAACATAAGATTCGAGAATTTTAGCAAGATAGGGAAGAAGAGAGATAGGTCTGAAGTTAGAGGGAAGAGAAGAATCAAGACCAGGTTTTTTAAGAATGGGAGAAACAATAGCAGATTTAAATGAAGAAGGGACCAATCCAGTGGAAAGAGAAGCATTAAGAAGAGAGAGGGGGGTGTCAGGGCAGGAAGAAAAAAGGGTTTTGAGAATACGGGCAGGGGCACAGTCAGTGGGGGAACCAGACTTGATTTTTGTGAGCAGAGCTAGAAAAGCGTCCAAGGAAAGGGGAGGGAAAGAAGAGAAAGAAGATTTGGGCGCAGAGGGGACAGAGTGAGGAGGAGTAAAAGGAGTGACCAGGATGTTAGATTTAATATTAACAATCTTCTCAATGAAGAAGTTGTTAAGAGAGGAGCAAAGGACCTGGGAGGGAGTGAAGTGAGGGCAAGCACGATCAGAAGTGGCCAAGTTCTTAACCAAAGAAAAGATTTCTTTGGATTTATTAGCCGAGAGCGCCACTTGTTCGGAGAAGTATTTGGTCTTAGTGGTCAGGATGGCTTTCTTGTACTCCCTAAGAAGTAATTTGTATTTGGCCTTGAGGTCAGGGCAGTAGCCACGACGCCATAGGCGCTCTGAGCGTCTAAGCTCCAATTTGAGAGTCTTGAGCTCCGGGCTAAACCAACGGTGAGCCTCATGAGGGCGAATGGACTTGACTAACTTAAGGGGGGCTACCAAATCACATGCGGAGGAAAGCCAATTACCAACTGCAACGGCCTGAGAGTCAAGGGAAGTGTCAGTGAGGTCAGGGGGAGAGGAAGCAAGAGAGAGAGAAAGGGAGGCCAAATCAACATGATTCCAACTACGGGCAAAGACATTCTTGGGACGAGGGGGCTTGTGAGGAGGGCCAATAGTGATAGAAAAGGAAATGAGAGAATGGTCGGACCATGTACATGGGAGGATGCTGGGAGAGGAAACTATGTCCTGAGATGACCACACTTGGTCCAGGATGTGTCCAAGATTGTGGGTAGGGACCAGAACATGGGAGTTCAGGTTGAGGCAGAGGAGAGTGGCCGTGAAGTCCTTGGATGCTGAGTCCTCCCTCGGGTCGCCAGGCCAGTAGTTAAAATCCCCAAGCAGGAGAACAGAGGAGTTGTTAACCACCAGCGTGGCGAGGAGTTCCTGTAGGGAGGCCACAAACAGGGGCATGTTCAGGGGAGGGCGATAAACAAGGACAACAGTGAGCGGTGTAGGCAGATTGGAGGAGCGAGCGACCAAGAAGTCCACTCCAGCAATGGGTGTTTGGGGGAGTAGCTGAAATTGAATAGAGGATCGGACAATCATGGCAACGCCCCCCCCAGTCTTGTCCGCGGGGCGATCGGCCCGGAGGGCATAATAAGAATGGGGAAGGATGGCTAGGATGTCGGGGAGGGAAGCCTCCGAAAACCATGTTTCCGTAAGAAACAGAAAATCTGGGGAGTCTGTGGTAAGAAGGTTAAACAGGTCAAGTTGGTGTTTGCCTGCCGAGCGAGTGTTGAGGAGATAAGCAGAGGCAGTGTGGGGGGGAGATGAAGGACCAGAGGGGAGAGAGTCAGTGTCCGGCGTAGGCAAGGGAGTAATTGGATGTGGCAGCACAACACGGTCTGAATGGGGGACATAGATATCTAATGCAACAAGATGCTGCATAAGAGTAAGGGGAAGAGACACCTCAGTGGAGCAGGCGAGGAGTTGTGCAGGCGTGTATGACAACAGAGGAACAAGGGGTGTGGCCCCTGGTCCCGGCCCATCGCGGACGGGCGCAGACGGGCTTAACTTAGGCGCAACTTCGGCGCGCCTTCGCCGCGCCCGCTGCGCTCGTCCGCTGCGCGGCCGGGATATTAGTGCCATAAGTAGGGGACCGGAAGTAGTAGGGCGTGGCAGGGGGTGGAGGGACAGAGGAGCTGCCCCGCCAACCAGAGAGCAGCCCAAGATGGTCGCCACGCCCGTCCCCGCCCTCGTGACCTGCCCGTCAGAGGGGGAGGGAACGCTCAGCGTGGGGCGCTCTGGCGGCGGCGGCGAAGAGAATCCCAAAGGAAGAGGGGTGCGCGATGACCTCAGCGCAGCCCCTGAGCAATGAGGCAAGTGAAATAAAAGTGTCCAGGCACTGTTTTAAAAGTTACGTTGCGCCGCGCCTCGGCAGCGTTGTTGCTCCCGGCGAAGCCTCGGGAGGTCTGGCAGTTCGAAAGAGCTGAAGCGGGACTGCGCCCGTCAGGAAGAAATTGCCAGGGGGGGAGGGACAGAGGAGCTGCCCCGCCAACCAGAGAGCAGCCCAAGATGGTCGCCACGCCCGTCCCCGCCCTCGTGACCTGCCCGTCAGAGGGGGAGGGAACGCTCAGCGTGGGGCGCTCTGGCGGCGGCGGCGAAGAGAATCCCAAAGGAAGAGGGGTGCGCGATGACCTCAGCGCAGCCCCTGAGCAATGAGGCAAGTGAAATAAAAGTGTCCAGGCACTGTTTTAAAAGTTACGTTGCGCCGCGCCTCGGCAGCGTTGTTGCTCCCGGCGAAGCCTCGGGAGGTCTGGCAGTTCGAAAGAGCTGAAGCGGGACTGCGCCCGTCAGGAAGAAATTGCCAGGGGGGGAGGGACAGAGGAGCTGCCCCGCCAACCAGAGAGCAGCCCAAGATGGTCGCCACGCCCGTCCCCGCCCTCGTGACCTGCCCGTCAGAGGGGGAGGGAACGCTCAGCGTGGGGCGCTCTGGCGGCGGCGGCGAAGAGAATCCCAAAGGAAGAGGGGTGCGCGATGACCTCAGCGCAGCCCCTGAGCAATGAGGCAAGTGAAATAAAAGTGTCCAGGCACTGTTTTAAAAGTTACGTTGCGCCGCGCCTCGGCAGCGTTGTTGCTCCCGGCGAAGCCTCGGGAGGTCTGGCAGTTCGAAAGAGCTGAAGCGGGACTGCGCCCGTCAGGAAGAAATTGCCAGGGGGGGAGGGACAGAGGAGCTGCCCCGCCAACCAGAGAGCAGCCCAAGATGGTCGCCACGCCCGTCCCCGCCCTCGTGACCTGCCCGTCAGAGGGGGAGGGAACGCTCAGCGTGGGGCGCTCTGGCGGCGGCGGCGAAGAGAATCCCAAAGGAAGAGGGGTGCGCGATGACCTCAGCGCAGCCCCTGAGCAATGAGGCAAGTGAAATAAAAGTGTCCAGGCACTGTTTTAAAAGTTACGTTGCGCCGCGCCTCGGCAGCGTTGTTGCTCCCGGCGAAGCCTCGGGAGGTCTGGCAGTTCGAAAGAGCTGTGTATAAAGTTTAAGATAAAATTTACGAAAAACTTCCAGAATTGCTTCTGGTATATTATGTAATTGACCTATCTCATCTTGAATTATATTAATGGTGTTATAAGCTTCTTTTTGTCTAATTCTTTTTGCCAATATTTTCCCAGTATTTTCACCTATCTCATATATCTGAGATTTATAGCTTGCCATCTGTTGTGCTGACTTGTCTGCAAAGGATTCATAACAAATAGCTTTATTGATCGCTAGACTCGATTCTATATCAGATAGTGGTTGTTTTTGTGCAATTGCTGTTATTAATTCCTTTTCCCAAAATAATACTTTCTCAAATACTTTTTGGTAGTTTTCACGCATAATTTTCTGTTTTTTTATAACATAAGTGAGCGATTCACCCCTTATCCCTGATTTGAACGTATCCCAGACAATTTGGACTGAGGCAGTTCCTCTGTTAATATCGAAAAATTATTTTATCCATATGGCCATCATATCTAAATATTCTGAATCAAACAATAATTTACGATCAAAAGTCCAGGGCTTCGGTTGAAGAATTGATGTATCAGTTTTAATTTCAATCAGTATTGGGTTATGATCAGAAATTATGTGTGGAAATAACTCAAATTTTGTGTCATAAATAAATGTTTTTTTAATAAAGAAATAGTCCAAACGTACAAACTTTTTATGTGGATGGGAAAAGAATGTAAACCCGGGAAATGGTAGTTTTTTTTCGTAGACTAAATCAGCTAAGCCATGATCCAAGACCAATGAACGTAAGGCCATAAATGACTTTTTTGCTGTCTTGTACATATCCCTTGTAAATTCTGCCCGTGCCTGTTGGCACATTGTAAAATGTGTGTTTTTATCTAATTTGTTTTGGTGTAATACAAAGGCTATTTTTATATATAACCTTGTGTGGAGTTTCCTTTGTGGTGGGCCTTGGCTGTTGTTGCTGGGATGCGTGCGCAAATACTTAACTCATATTGCCTCCAAGTTTAGCCTTGCTGCTCGCGCCACGTTACCTAGAGGGTGAGCAGGGGTTATCTTGGCGTGTAACTCCCTTGCCCTGACTTAGGAGTGGGGGTCTCTGACTGACTTTGGCGCAAGCCCTGGCCAGCCAGGGATCCCATTTCTAACATTGGACGCAGCGGTGAGGATAAGGATTTGTGTTTGCGTTGTACCACATTGGCAACGGGCCACACTACAAAACTCTGCATTTTAGATGACCACATTTTTGGGGATTATGGTATGGAGTTTGCTAAAAATGTCATTTCTGTGGAAATGTGTTTCTTGTGCACTTTGAGTTAGGTGTCCCTAGCTCGGGAGGGTAGATCATCCCCCTAAGTGCAGTGTGTTTTCTGGATTCACCATGAGGGTGGGATCCAGTGGTGGCAGCATAAATGTGGTCAGTGCATGTGTCCCCCGTCCCTGTCCTGGAGTAATGGTACCTGTGTCACGTGTGGTCAGGTTGAGAAATCAGGGGCGGTAAAAACTGTATTACCAGACTGGGGAGGGGTGTGTGTGGATGAATCGTGTGTTGCACTGGACAAGTGGTGTGAGTTCTCTGGATGGGGAGCTTGCTGAATGCTTGTGTACTCTTGTTTTGCTCAGATACCTAATGTCCTGTGTGTTAAACTTTTCCCAAGAACGTCTGCAGACAGTGGAGCCTGCTTTTGGATTTCTGTGGTCTATTTAGAGACAGATGTTTGGAGTTGGTAATGTTCTGGGAGGAGAGAGGCATAGGGGATGGAGTGATTCCAAAAGGAGTGGCTGAGGTGTCTTCCAGCCCAGTGTGGTGGAAGAGGTTGTGTAGCCCAGCTAGGTCTCGGTTTAGGGGCTCACGTCCTTTCTCAAGAGAAGAAGGAGTGGGTGGGACTGCATGTCTCCAGGTGCCCGAAACCCAGTGTCAGGGCCTGGAATGTTTCTGAAGGGAACGTCAGGTCGGGGGCCTAGGCTGTACCAATAGGTCATTTGAGGAAGATCTCCCAGAGTGTTTAAAGAACGTAGAACATCAGTGAACATGATTTCATGGGTGGGCCTGAAGCTCATGGGAATTTCCCCTGCCCCTGTGCTATTGTGTTAATTGTTGGGGAGTGACCCTAAGGAAGGTTCTGGTCTTCCAGACCAGTGTGGTGATAGTGGCTCAGAGGACACAAGCCTGGTCTTCGTAGTCTGGGTGTTTTTTCTTCTTAGGAACACCAGGTGAGGGAGCCTAGCATGTCCGTATGGAGCGTCCTTCTAGGGAGATCTCCCAGTGTGGAGAGAACGTGGAGCACCTGTAAGCAGGGCTCTAGTAGTTCTGTTATCTGGCAGTACCGCTCCAGTTGGGAGGGTGCAGAAGTCCAGATGGAGGGGTGCAGAAGTCCAGTGGAGTAACCAGTGGGTCAGGGGCCAACCAGAAGGGTTGTGTCGCCAAGGAGTGACCAGGGTGATGCCACTTCTGTCCTGAGTGTCAGGCAGACTTGTACACGACACATTAGTTAAGTGTCACCCTCAAGGAAGTCCTGGTGTGCCAGGCATCTGACCAAAGGGGTACGTCCCTCGGTTGGGGAGCCAGTAGCCGGTGTGTCCGGATCTGGACGTAAGGGCAACTGTACGTAGTGTCCTGAAGTTACAAGAAGGAACTCCTGCCTGAAGAGAAGGAACCGGGTAAGCTGTATGCGGGATTGACCTGCAGTGGTTGCCTTGCTGCTAAAGGAGGAGTGAATTTGGATCCCAGGTGGGAGAGTGTGTTCTGGAGGGTGCTTCAGAAGTAGAGGTAGGGTAGGGCATTCTTGCCCTTGACCTCTGGTCAGCCTGAGGGTGCGAACCCTAGGTTGAAGGATCAGTGGTAGTTTGGAACTACACTGAGAAAGGGAGTGGAGAATGGCTATGTAAGCCAGGGGTTACCACTCCCCACTCTGTGGATTGGTAGGGACCAGTGGTATCTGGGTGGCCTAGGGCCTGGTCCTAGCCGTGGACAACTAAGGAGTACCAGTGGGGTAGCCTAGTTGGGCCTGTTTTTTTTTTAGTATGTGCTTCTCTTATGGATTGACGTGGCGTAGAACCGGAGGGTGTCCCTGCAGTGCGGGCCCGTGTCCGTGTTCTATCGCCCCAAGCAGGGAAGTCCATCACGGTGGTGATTGTTCTCCCCTGCGTTTTGGCTGGAAGGGGGTTGTGTTGGACTTGGCCTTTCTGGCAGGTTCACCCCTGAACTTTTTGCCTAGTGACTTCTGGTCTTTGTGCACTTTGACACTGTGGCGCAGTGTAAAGTGCGTGCGCTCCCTGAGTGCGTGTGTGAGATTGGCCCGCTCTCCCATAGGAATGCATTGGGAATGTCTGTGTCCCTGGTAGTTCCTGATGCGTGAGGCGTGCATGCTCAAGTTTGGTATGTGCACACTCGTGTGATTGAATGCTTCGCAACGATGTATGTGGCATGACTGTGTCTTTTGCAGAAGTGCCACTTCTAGGAGTTGGCATATTAGTGTAAAATATGCCTGGCGTGTGATTGGCTGGAGCTGGCTGGGATGCCATGCTCCAGGAAGTCTGTGTGGGTCTGCCCCGGTGGTGAATGGAGAGATTAGCATGCTGATGTGAGAGAGGGGCTGCGCCTGTGTCCTGAATGAGGCTGGGTTTCCCCCACACAATGCTGGCTCCACCCCCTGTGGTGCGACTGATGACCCTAGCCTGCCTGATGAATGAAAGGGGGTGGTTGAGCCATCAACAGTGCTCACAGACCAGCTGCGACTGGTTCTGCCCCCACCCTGCACCTACAGACAAAGGAAAAGGTGTATAAAAGAGGGGCTGTGACCCCATGAAAATGTTCTTGTTCTCAACTTGAATCCGACCAGGGGCATGCTGCTGCTGGGGCCCGAGGGAAGGCTTGCCTCCCTGGGCCCTGCCCAGCCCCTGGACTTCTAAAGGACTTTGCTGGACTATGGAATCCCCTAAAGTGCCTGGGAGCGCTTGTTCTTTGCTCTAGCGCTGTGGAGCCCTTTCTGTCTGCCCTTCTAGCGCCTGGGAGCGCTGGATTGCCTAATAAGCGCTTGGGAGCGCTTCCTGTCTGCTGCAGCACGCTGAGAGTGCTTTTACTTGTCCAGCCGGTGCCCACCCGGCATTTGTGGAGTTCTGTTGCACTTGTTGTGTGGTCGCGAGTGCCCACCTCGCCAGGGGCCTGGTGCCGTTTTTATGCCCCCCAAACGAGTGCCCACCTCGCTTTTGTGCTGCTCGTGGCACTTTGTTCTTTATTTAATTCCCGAGGGAGGCCACCCCTCGAGAATCACTGCCGCAGCCCAGGAGTATTGAAAACGTTGCCGGGCCGCTGCCTAGAGCGATCCGGAAGTGCCGCCTCCACGTCCCCCAGGGCCGAGCTGCTACTGGCTGCCCTCAGCAGCGCGACCCGGAAGTGCCCGCGGCCCGCCTGGTTGTAGGCGGGGCCTCGGACCAAAGGAGAAGAGTGCGAGGGAGCCTTGGAGGCTCCACAGAGAAGGAGAGCCGCCGCAAGTCAAGAGGCCCAGTGAGTGTGGGCGTCTTAAGGCTCACGGGCATTGCTGGTATTCGAGCCCAGCCAGGCTCGGGCCATCCGAAGGTCTCCTTGTTCTCCCGGTGAGTGCCTGCAAAGGGGAGGGGGCAGTCGGGGCACATTGCCGGTGCCCGCCCCTCCCCTCCAGAGCAAGTCTTGTGGTGCTGAGAGGCCCGTGAGGCCTCAAGTGATACCGAGTCCCCGAGAGGGACTCCGCCTACCCCTACCCCTACCACGAGTCCCTAGCCCCGAGCCCCGAGAGGCTCTTTGCCCACTTTGGCCATATCGAGTCCCCAGAGGGGGGACTCCAGCGAAGGCCCCCACATTATTCTCGAGCCCTGAGAGGCTCCAAAGCTGGCTGCAGTGGCACTTTGATTACTGAGAGCCCAGGAGGGGCTCAGGGGCCGTTTGTTTATTGAGAGCCCAGAGAGGCTCTTGGAGGACAGTGCTTTTGCTCAGAGCCTGTGAGGCTCCCACGATGCCCCTCATCATCCTCTACAGCTTCCCAGCACTTTGTGGGCAGCTGCCACGTTTAGGTTTTGGCGCAGTGGCGCAACCTGGACCCTGGACTTTGATGTAAGTTCTGTGTTAATGTGATTTATGCAAAGCGTTCTTTGCTGCACCTCTGAATGTGTTGTAGATGCATCATGTGCCTTGTTCCTTACACCGCTGAACGTGTATTGATGCGTCATGTGTTCCTTACACCGCTGAATGTGTTGTTGATACATCATGTGTTTTCCTTCCCTACACCGCTGAATGTATGTTTATGCTTCATGTGTTTTGTCCCCAGGTCTATACCCCTAAATGTATGGTGATATTTAGTTGGTTGTTCTTGCTAGTACAGGTGGTGCTAGTGAGGTCCTGGTTCCCTGCGTGACCTGTTCCTAAGGTGGTTAGGATTGCGTAGGGGGTACTTACCTGATTACCAGTAGTTACTTGTTTTGTGCTACAGTGATTTTCTGTTATGTTCTAAGTGATATTCCAAGGGCTTGATACTGAGCTCGCCCCCTGACCAGAGTCCCAGGACCAGTGGACTCTATTGTGCCTTCCCTGACAAAATGCTGGGACTTGTCTGATCTCCCTTGGGCCCCTGGGGCCTCGCTGAAGTGTGCCTCGCTCATTCCCCTCGGCAGCTCGTGCACAGCAGCCCGTCCAAGCCTCGAGCAGCGCCGCTCTCCCCTGAGCCGCGCCGCTTCGCTGGGTCGCCCGCATCCTGCCTTCCCCTCCTCTTCGGAGCCGCACACATTGGTCGCCCCAGAGAAACGCTTGTACCTTGCCGGCCGCCTGCTCAAGCCTCGAGCCGCGCCGCTCTCCCCTGAGTCGCGCCGCTTCGCTAGGCCGCCCGCTCAAGTTTACTAAGGAGGTCACTCGCATTATCCCGCAACCAGGACGGAAGGTACTATCCGTTGGGCTCTATGTTCTAAGTTCTAGGCCTACAAGTATTGTATTCTAAGTTCTAAAAGTGCTGATTCCTGACAGTGGTCCAGGTGGCCCTGTCTTGTACATATCCCTCGTAAATTCTGCCCGTGCCTGTTGGCACATTGTAAAATGTGTGTTTTTATCTAATGTGTTTTGGTGTAATACAAAGGCTATTTTTATATATAACCTTGTGTGGAGTTTCCTTTGTGGTGGGCCTTGGGTGTTGTTGATGGGGTGCGTGCGCAAATACTTAACTCATATTGCCTCCAAGTTTAGCCTTGCTGCTCGCGCCACGTTACCTAGAGGGTGAGCAGGGGTTATCTTGGCGTGTAACTCCCTTGCCCTGACTTAGGAGTGGTGGTCTCTGACTGACTTTGGCGCAAGCCCTGGCCAGCCAGGGATCCCATTTCTAACAGGTAGCCAGTCTACTAACGAGCAGCAATGTTGAAATGTCATTATCGCAAAGAAGTACACAATCAACACAGGCAGAAACTCAGCAGATAAGTGTGCAGCAGCAGGTGCAGCCACAAGAACAGCAGCAGCCGCAAGAACAGCAGCAGCCACAAGAAAAGCCACAACAACATCCCACAATATTAGTTGTTCCTCCTGAAGTAGGGGCATTTCAGGAAATCGAGCTTCCTGCAGCCAAAGTGGAGCAAGCCATTGTTTCAGAAGATCCAGTGTCTTCCAGACCTCGCGCAAGGAAAAGGAGGGTTAGTCCATCATCTTCTTCTTCAAGCCCTGCTTCTAATGATTGATATGCCATTTGGAAGCCACCTGCTCTGTATGAGAGTGATACATGCCACAAGACAAGGCTAGTGAAAAGGAAGGTTCCAGAAACCTTAGAGTTATGGAGGTAGATGTACAAGAGGGGGATGATGGTGATGACGAGCCAGTTATCACGAACATCACTCCCGGCCCAAAGGAGATGGATGCCAATATTATCACCCTATCCAAACAGGCTGAGAGGGATGTAGCACGGATACCACCAACACAGGTAACACTACCACAACCTCTTGCTTCCATATTTGCATTTGCAAAGGCCCGGCAGGGACCTACACCAAGCTCAACCACCACCTCAGTAGTTAGTGTTAGTGTAGCTGCACAGAGTCACATTCCAAGCCCACCCTTCAGTCGATCTAGTATTGGAAGTGGCACATCCAGCAGCGCCCGAAAGTTCTCCTCCCAGTTTGGGACTTCTTTTTGGTTAGCAGTAAGAAGGAGAACATTGCTATATGCTCAATTTGTCGACATGTTGTTAGGCAGGGTAATCTTGGGCCAAACTATGGTACCGGAGGCCAAACAATTCATCTCAAAATGCATCACAATATCGTTGTTGTTGGGCATGAAGAATAAGGGGAAGACATTTCTAGCCCTGTCCCCAGAAGTGTAGTGGTACAGGCCACATCCTCAACAACATCTCAGTGGCACCGCAGTAAGAGCCATACTCAGACTCAGACTGAGACATCAAGGCGACCGTGTACTGCATTGAAACAAAGTGCGTAGTTGAGCCTAAATGGGTTCAAGAAAACAAATGCACCACAAAAGAAAATAATCCAGTCTACCACTGAGAGCATGCTTAGGTCAGAGTGGCAGTACCAACGCATCCACCCAACGGCATGGCTGTACAATGCGAAGCTGGCTTAAATGTTAGCGCTGGACCTTCTCCTTTTTTCATTTGTGGAAGGGGTGGGTTTCCTTGAATTTGTTTCAGCCATCCGCCCTAAATGGAAGGGCCCGAGGCGGTTCTATTTCCCCAGAGTTGCTGTTCCAGCATTACATCATGATGGCTGGAATTGGTTAAACAAGTTTGCAGCAGAGTGCTGTTCACAATATCCACCTGACAACAGACATGTGGACCAGTTGTCAAGCCACTGATTACATGTGCATCACTGCACACTGGGTCTCTTTTGTGGGGTTTAGAGATAAGCTATCTGAAGTAGGTGCTGTTGACACAGCTGAGATTTTTAATGCTACTCGGAAACATGCAACTGTAGCCATGTTCACCATGGAGAAATCTCATACTGCTGTAAACATTTTCGGAGAGTTTCACAGCAAGGTTTTTGGATGGCTGCGCCCAAGAGGGCTTAAGATTGGTTTTTTTTCCACAGATAATGCGAGTAATGTACTTAAGGCCATGGCTCTTGGTTCTTATTTCAGGTACCTGTGTTTCACGCACTGCATTAACATTATAGTTCAAGACTTTCTGAAAAAAGAAGCCATGGTCAGCAACTTAATGACCACCTAACGAAGAATATGCACTCATCTTAGCCATTCTTTTAAAGCTCAGAAGCAGCTGAGGATCATTCGAAGTGACTATAGAATGCCAGTCAAAAACACTCATCCAGGAGGTGGCAACACGTTGGAACTCAACTTAATACATGCTTGACCATCTGTTTGAGCAGTACAGGCCAATCAATGAATATGTCATGCAACGAGGGGATGCTACTGTGAAAGGCATGATCCTTCAGATGGACCAATGGTGCCTAGTTAAATGCCTGACTGAGATGCTTCTTTCTTTCGAGGTCTTCACACGTGAAGTCAGCAAGGAGGACTGTACTATGGGCCAAGCAACCCCATTGATGCAAATGTTAGAGCAACAGCTGAAAGAGGCTTCTGAAGCTTACAAAGGTGTAGAGGAAAAAAAGAAGGATATGAGTTGTTGGAGAGCTTAGCCCGTCACTTAGCTGACAATACAATGGTGCAAATAAGATTTTGTCACAAGAACATTACATTTGTGCCACAATTCTGGATCCACAGTCAAAATCAGCACTGAAAAGTAAGACATGAATTCCTTTTTCAGAAATGGATGTTGCCTGGTACAAAACTTGGATAGCTGAGGCAGCCGCTAGATAAACCCACCACAAGTACTGCAACAGCGCATCTGGCATCAAGTTCAACTTCGGAGCCTGAGGGCATATGGATCGGTATTAACAGCAAGGACTTGGAAGGTTGCTGATGCAAAGACAAAAGAGCCCGAACAATGTGTAGCACCCCTGAACATTGAGCGGATGGTTCAGGCCTATCTGGATGACCCAACAGAGGTTCAAGATCAAGTTCAAAAGACCTTTATTCGAATTTCATAAAATTCATAAAAGTACCGCAATTAAAAAGACAACAAATCATTACAAATCATTACAATATACATACATACAGAGAGTTTTATAATTAAAAATATCATAGTTAAAAATCCCGTACAATTCAGCTCCAGTAAGACTAATTTCTAATTTCAGGGATTTTCCATCATTTTACGCACTCGTGTGATCAGTCTCAGAAAAGTGCTGATGCGGAAAATTAGTTCATCAGAATCCAGGGAAACTAGCATTCTATAAGACTCATTAAGTGAGAGTGGTCTATGTTTCTTAAAATAGGGAGTTAAAAACCATTTAATATATCTAAGATAAAATTTACAAAAGAATAGGAAGTGCAAATCATCATGTGAACTGACACCATCGCAGGGGCACGGGTTAAAGTCAGTACTGTATCGATGCCCCAATGGCAAAGACAACAAAAATGTCACTGTACCCGCTCTTAAACGAAACAAGAGTGATCTCTCCCAACTGGAGAGGTTGTCTGCACAGTTCATTCCCTAGATATTTTGCAACAGTTGATTTCTGGGATTCTCTTCCTATCCGTTCAGTGTTGTAAAGTGCATATGGCCGGGATGCCCGTCACCCCCTCCCAACACAATCCCCAAGGATGGGAAGTCGGACGCAGGCTTGAACTTTTGGAAGGCGGGAGGGAGTCACCCTCCCGGCCGTATTTATTAAAATATGAAACAAAATTTAAAACGTTAAATAAAAGTTTCATAATCATGTACAATTTTACATTTATTACATTTCGATGAAGACATGTTCTTTGGCTAACCTTAACAGTTCTCTAATACAAAGGTTTCCTAGCCGAGTCTAACATCCTGCAAATGCATACATTCTAAATTAAAATTGTACATCCTCGCATTAAGGGCCAACGGCAAGGTATTAACCGGTGTCAGATCCCTACTACCAAAACTGTCGCCCTCACGGTGTGAGTGGCGCATGCGCAGAGGACTCTACCCTCATTGCCAACTGTAATTTCCCTTGTCGTGGTGGGGGTCCCCTTTCCACTCGACGCCATCTTAACGGTCGTCCGAGTTCCCGTATGAGGTATCTGTAGGAAGGACAGCGTGGACTCCCCCCATCCCCACACTCTCTATCCGTCGTCGCGGATATCCGGCCCCCGGGAAATTAGTAGGAGGGGCATATGGCCGCCTCCTCCCCTGGGAGGGGCCTATGGCCGTCTCCCCTTAGGCGACCCATCCTTAGTGGGTGCCGCCTCCCCGTGGGAGGGGCCAATGGCCGCCTTCCCCCGGGCGCTCCCATCCATTCTGGGTGGCGCCCCCCTCTAGGGACCTTGAAATTACTGCTCACCGATCATGACCTTACCACCCGACCAAAAAATAAATACGACAGTTGTTCACCTACTAAGGAAGGAAAATTCAGCATACCTAATTGTATCACGATTGTTTACTCCTAAAAAGAAAAACAGTCCCTACAGACAGAATTCACATCCTCCAACTAAACATTCCTTTACTTTTCTACAAAGGAAAAAAGGCCTAATTCAGCAACTTTATTACAAAACAAACATTGCCATAAGGGGCTGGTGGGTGGGTCAAAATTGCTGCTTGTTCCGTCGAGGGTTCACGAGCAATGAGTGGGTGCAGCCTTCAGAGCGCAGGAACAAGAGGACGCTTCTTCAGATTCCCGCTCAATTTATTCTTCTGCGGGAGGGCGTGTACCCTCCTCTGGTACGCCTACTGGGCGTGGTCATCGGTGTAGGTGTCTAGGACAACCCCTCCTGGGCGGGAAAAAGGCACGCCCCGGCTACGCCGCTTCGGGCATACCAGCCGAGACACGCCCCCGCCCAAAATGGTTTCCCGGGAGGATCGGGGCACCCAACCATACGTTCGGGGGGACCGAGTGGTCGCCCCTTTCCATATGGCCGGGATGCCCGTCACCCCCTCCCAACACAATCCCCAAGCATGCGCAGAGGACTCTACCCTCATTGCCAACTGTAATTTCCCTTGTCATGGTGGGGGCCCCCTTTCCACTCAACGCCATCTTAACGGTCGTCCGAGTTCCCGTGTGAGGTATCTGTAGGAAGGACAGCGTGGACTCCCCCCCATCCCCACACTCCCTATCCGCCGTCGCTGATATCCGGCCCCCGGGAAATTAGTAGGAGGGGCATATAGCCGTCTCCCCTTAGGCGACCCATCCTTAGTGGGTGCCGCCTCCCCGTGGGAGGGGCCAATGGCCGCCTCCCCCCGGGCGCTCCCATCCATTCTGGGTGGCGCCCCCCTCTAGGGACCTTGAAATTACTGCTCACCGATCATGACCTTACCGCCACAGGCCGGATAGTTGACCGACTATCCGGCCCCTCCAACTCCTCCTAAAGGTCATGCCTCCTCAAACCCCTTAGCCATGCTATGAAGTCTCCTATGAGTAAATCATTCCCCTCCCGGGACAGGTGAACCCCATCATTCAGATACATGTGATCACCCCGAAGACACCCATGAGGAATGCTATGCAACTGCGCAGAGCGAAACAATCTACCAATTTATTGTTCACCCTCTTTACTGAATGGTTCAGTGCTGACACCGAAAGGCCCCCCCGCCATACCTTCCTGGGAATCATGTGGGACCAGGCAATTGTGCACCCCGGGATTCTCTTCGCCAACCAGCCAACAGCAGACAAAACTTGTTCAAACAACACTCGTCTACCCAGTGCCACCAAGTCATTGCCCCCCAGGTGTACTATGACTACAGATGGCGGTGACCTTTGCCGCCCTAAGAGGCCCTCAACAAATGACTCGAATTGGTCAAAACAGAGCCCGCCCTTCCCATGGAAGGCCACTCTGTACCCGTATTCCCCAGCTGCGCGAGTCGCGTCACCTGCTTTGAATACGTCCCCAGCGCGCCTCACATATGAGTGGCCCACGACCCATACCACTCTCTCTCCAGTCGGTGATCCTTGACCACTGGTCTCCTGGTGCTGGGCCGACTGCAAATTCCGCCCCGCGTGACAGGCTCACGAAACTGTAATCCAAACAAAAGACAAGAAGCGTGAGTGCATGTCAATTGATCATTACAACATGTGCAATCGCACATACCTTTTGAAGCAATTCGAGGACCATCGTCCCAACTGTTTCACTTCCTCCGCACTCTGACCCCTGGCTGTAGCCTCCGTAGCAGCCCCTATCCTAAAGGAGTGGGTCCCAAAATCGCACGGGTCCATGCCCGCAGCAGCGATTGTCAGTGCTAGCACCCTCTGGAACTGAAACCTCGTCAGTGGGGTGCCATCCTTGTGCCTCAGCAAACTCCCCCCCATGTAACCCCCCTTCCTCTATACACTTTATTGGGCACGTGGGGGACCCTCACGCGCGCTGCACGACAACACTATCTCCCATAGCCCCCTGGTCGGTCTTGGACCTGGCTATCGAGACCACCATCGAATCACCCCTAATTTGGACGTGATCCCTGCACAAGCCTCCCTCAACGTCTTTCTTATTTCTTGCGACCAGTTCGCTCACCCGCATAGCCCCATGGAATGCTAATGCGAAAGCTGCCCGGAACAGAACTGCTTCGAAATGGGAGGAGCACGTCTCATCCAGCTTTTCTGAAAGCAGAGACAATCTGTGTAAGCCAATAGGGCGTCTCACATCTTGATGCGACCCTCGAGGCGCTGCCAGCCGCGAAGGGCCTTCTTAACCAAAAAGGAATCCGTTGGGTCTCTTATGCCATGCACCTGGGCCATGAATGAAATGGCCGCCCTATGCCTACTGGCCGTTGCCGCTGATCGGCCTTCTCTGTGCAGCGCTACCAGGAACCCCAGGAAGGCTTCCTCCTGACCCCAGCTCTGACTCCCTGTTGGACCCAAAAATGTGCAATAGGAACGAAACGCTCCTTCGTATGCCTTCCTTGTCCTGGGGGCTAAGCTTGCTGCCACGAGGTCTTGTAGTCCGGGGCACCTATTAGCCATAGTGCTTCGGGAATGGTGCCGCCACTAGGTCCGCTGTAGGCAGATAACCCCTGAACGCCTGCATATGTGAACGAGAGAGTGCATCAGCTGCATGATTCAGTACGCCTGGCACATGTTTCGCCCTAAACTGTACATTCAGTCTCATGCAAAGCAGCACAACTTCCTTCAACAATCTCAAGATCCATTTGCAGCGTGCTGCCTGTTGGTTAATGCATTCGACCACAGTCATATTATCAGACCAAAGCACCACTGCGCGGTCCCTGAAGTTGTCAGGCCATGCCATCAGAGCAAGCCAAATGGGGAATAACTCCAAGAACCCAATGTTACCTGTGAGACCGCTGGAGTGCCACCAGGCCGGCCATGTTTGTGCCGACCATCGATTACCTAAGATGGCGCCAAATCCCACGCTCCCCGCCGAGTCAGTCCACAGACCTAGTTCATCTGACGATACTGGCGGCTTGTTCCACACGACTCGACCGTTGAAGTCCGCCAGAAATGCCAACCAAATGCGCATATCCTGGCGAACCTCTGCCGACAGTCTCGTACGGTGGTGGCCCTCTTTGAGACCGACCATAGCTTGTGCAATAGAGCGTGAGAAGGGGCGGGCCATAGGTATTACCCTCAAAGCAAAGTTAAGCTGACCCACTGTTTGCTGAAACTGGTGCAGGGTCACTTTCTCTTTACCCAGGCATTGCATCAAGGAAGCCCTAAACTTGGCCACCTTTTCCATCGGTAAACGGAAACATCCCTCCACAGAATCGAGCTCAATTCCCAGAAACTCCAGTGAAGTAGATGGTCCAACCGTCTTACCTGGTGCTAGTGGGACTCCAAACTCCCTCATGAGGATGCAGAAGTCGTGGAGCGCCTGCGCACATCTCGTGTCGCCGGCTGCTCCCAAGAACAGGAAGTCATCGAGATAGTGCATAACATGCCTATGCCCTGTGGCTTCGGTGAATGCCCACTCTAAAAAACAACTGAACATTTCAAAATAGGCACAAGAAATGGAGCAACCCATAGGCATGCATTTATCCATGTAATAACTTCCTTGAAATGCAAAACCTAGCAAGCGCTGATCCTGTGGGTGTACTGGGAGCAACCGGAACGCCGATTCGATATCTGATTTCGCCATCAGTGCCCCGGGGCCCAGGCGATTCAATATGGCCACGGCCTCATCGAACGATGCGTACCGTACCGAACAGACTTCTGGGTCAATGGCCTCGTTCACTGAGGAACCCCTTGGAGCAGACAGGTTATGGATAAGTCTAAACTCCCCTGGGTCTTTCTTCGGGACAACCCCTAACGGGGAACAGATGAAATCCGCCACCGGTGGGCGATCAAAAGGCCCTGCCACTCGCCCTAAGCTGACTTCCTTTGCAATTTTTCTCTCTACCACACTTGGATTATGTTGCGCCGATAACTGTTTTTTACAAAAAGAGTTCCCTCGAAAATCCCCCGCCGGGATGTGGAAGCCGTGCAAGAATCCCTTCCTCAATACCCCAGCGGAGACATGATCAGGGTATTTGTTTAACCAAGGAGTCATAGCCATGAGATCAACGGGTGTAGGCAATTGGTCACAACGTTCTACCTTACTCCTGCTTGGACCCTCCCTTTCCTCCCGCCCCGTTATTTTTTGATCTACATGAACTCTCTGGGTTTGAGGAATTCCCACAGCCCGCACACACATGCTTGAATCTACATGTTCCTTGCGGTCTGTTACAGTTGCCTCGATTGAAGCCCCAACAGACCCCCCGCTTGCCGCCATTCCCGCCGGTTTTCGGCTGGTGATCGATACCGGCGCCTGCTCGAAAGGGCACCACGGGCTTTTGGCGGACGGCCCCAGACCCACTCCCGCCCGGCGAGGATGTCCCTGCCGCCCCGGCAGGAGCTGCTTATGCCATGAGACCGAGTCGAGGCAGTCCCATGTCAGAGAGGCATCATATTCTTTCGCTTTTCGGAATTTCATGTCATAACCTTTCCATTCCTCTCCCTCATACATTGCATAAAAATCCATAATACGAGTTTGATAGCAAGACAGTTCAGTTAACACCTCGGGTTTACGTTCTCCCATAACTGCAGTAAAGATTGCAAAGGCCTTCGCCCAATTCGTTATCGTTTCATCAACCCTGAATTCCGCCATCTTGGCGCGCCACACGCTCGGGTGCCACAAATCTTTCTGGATTTTAGCATACTCCATCTCACGATGGTCAGTTAATAGTGAAAACATATTGATATACTTGTCTCCCCATATTAACTCTTTTGTGGCCATAGGGATGTGCTGTGCCACCCTCTCCCGCCTTGAGGGTAATGAGCCCTCCCCCGCCACTGGCAAAGCGAGCTTACCCGGTTCGGTCGTTGTTCCCGCCGTTTTCTCGAGACCATCTGCAGGTCCTACCGGTGTCACCTGTGGGGGAACAAGAGGAAGATTCGCCTTTGCGGCATCTCGCGACTGCCGCAATTGCTGGATTAGTAGCTTGGCCTCTTCGGCCGTGTCTCCGGGCGCCTTGGCACCCCCTGCCTTTGTATTGAGCCATGCGGCCAACTGGGTGGCCAATTCAGGAGGCATATCTTTATCGTTAGCGGGGGTAATTACTACCGGGATCGGTTGACCCGCGTCTGGGATTGGTACCGGGTTGTCTGCCGGTGTGACAGGGCTGGCCGGGGGTACCTCTGGGACCGGAACCTCTGGGACCGGAACCTCCCCTGAAACCGCCCTCCTCTTGACCCGCTTCCCCCTACCCTCGGGGACGATTCCCGGCAAGGCCGGGCCTATTACCTTCTTAGGGTTACCAGGATTGCTTAGTGCAGCCAGTTGTTGCTTGACCTCCGCCAAACCTCGACCGATCGATGGGACTTGACCGAGTTTCCGCTCCATGCTAGCCATCCGGTTCACCAACATGCGTAGCACTTTATCCGTCTCGGAACCCTTTCCTGCTTTCTTGCCAGGCATGGCTTCGATTATCCGCTCCTAGACGATCAACGAGGTCCTGGACTCTTCGCCTTCGAGCAACTGAAAGAGAAACACAAGAATTACAAGTTCTCAAAATTGCTGCTTGTTCCGTCGAGGGCTCACGAGCAACAAGTGGGTGCAGCCTTCAGAGCGCAGGAACAAGAGGACGCTTCTTCAGATTCCCGCTCAATTTATTCTTCTGCGGGAGGGCGTGTACCCTCCTCTGGTACGCCTACTGGGCGTGGTCATCGGTGTAGGTGTCTAGGACAACCCCTCCTGGGCGGGAAAAAGGCGCGCCCCGGCTACGCCGCTTCGGGCATACCAGCCGAGACACGCCCCCCGCCCAAAATGGTTTCCCGGGAGGATCGGGGCACCCAACCATACGTTCGGGGGGACCGAGTGGTCGCCCCTTTCCATACAGTGCATTTTTAACCTCGACCTTATCCTTAAATTCAATTACAGTAGGGTCAGTAAATAAATTGCCTCTATCCACTGCACTCAGTGTTTTAGAAACTTCTGAGAGCCATGGAATCGCCATCCCATGGTCGCAATTTAAACAGTCTTTTATAATGTTTTGTGTAAGGGCGGCAGCATCATTCCTCCAGACTCTAATCCAGAAAAGTGCTGGTCTGGCTCTAATAAAGTCACTGATATATGGCAGGTTTAATTCGCTATGGCAAATATAATCAGAGGATGAGATCGGGGCGCCCAATATTTTCCTACAAAAGCGGCTTTCCTCCCATTGAATACATTGGTTGCTTCCCGACCCCCAAACCTCCGCTCCATATGAGGCAACAGGTAAGCACTGCAATTCAAAATTTTTAAAATAGCTTTAGTGGCACCAATTTTCTTTGGGAGGGGAAGACTCAACACAGAATTGGTGGCTTTCAAGAACTTGCTCATGGCGTGGGCCAAATGCCCACTCCATGAGCCGTTCGCAGCGAAAACCAGTCCTAAATAAGGAAATATGGGAACAGATTCAAGTTTATCTGTGCCTATCTGTATAGTATTGAGCTTCCTTTTGCCGGGGCCCCAAGACATAATAAAATATTTTTTTAAATTAACCCGCAAATCTAGACCCTCCATAAAATGAACAAAACTATGGACAAGCAGACGAAGGGCATTAGGTGTGCGGGCCATAAGCACTGCATCGTCTGCATATAAAAGCACTGGTAAGGGTTTCCCTAAGATTATCGGAACATCCGTAGTGACTTTTTTCAGGCCATTGGATAGGCCATTGATATAAATAATAAACAACAGGGGTGCTAAAACGCACCCCTGTCTCACCCCCCTGCCTATGTCAATGGGTCCTGAGACTTCACCGCCCATCCCTATTCTGACCCGTGCTTTCAGGTCAGTGTGGAGATAGGCAGGGAACCTGACAAGAGTATCATCTAGGCCATTATTAGATAGGATTGTCCAGAGTTTGGATCTATTCACTAGATCAAAAGCGGATGAAAGATCCATAAAAGCGAGGTAGGTGGGAGATGATCGGGCAATGCTGTACTTGTCAATTATTAATTTCAGATTCAAGCATTGCTCCACTGTTCCTACCCCACTCCGGAATCCCATCTGGCATGAATCCAATAAGTCTGTGTCTTCAGTCCATTAAAGTACTCTGTTATAGATTATACGTCCGAAGATTTTCAGGGTGTTATCCAAAAGGGAGATCGGGCGATAATTAGCTGGTTCTGCCCTATCTCCCTTTTTAAAAATTGGGACGATAATACTAGTTGCCCATGTGGCCGGCATAGCCGCTGTTGGCAAACTATTAAAAACATTAAGGAGAATAGGGGCCCATAAATCAGGGTTGTATTTAATAATATCTATGGGCCGACCATCAGGGCCAGGCGCCTTGTTTCCAAGGCTCTCTTTTATAGCTGTTGCAACTTCATGAGCTTCAATCTGTAGGCCAGACAATTGTCCTAAGTTTGAAGTGGGTTGCTCCTCTGGTGGGGCAGCGTAAATTTTGGAGAAGTGGGTCTCCCATACATTGCTAGTTATGATGCAGCTGATTGGGGTGAGCTTCTTACCCATTTCTCTTGTTTTCCTAACAGCGGACCAAAAAGGACCACTGCCACCCAAATTTGCACTGATCACCAGCAATTCCCACTGTTCTGAGAGCAGTGTTGCCTTTCTTTCTGCCAATTTAGTTTTATATTGTTTCCTGGCTGTCTGGATGGTCATTTTACACCTAGGTTTGGCATTAAGTGCCTTTCTTAGTTCCTTATTAGCCAATGAGCAGGCTGAGTCAAACCACCTTGGGTCTTTACCTTCCTTAGGTAATGGGACTGACAAAAGAGTTTTTATAGTAGAACGCAGTACTTCAAAATCTGCAATTATTTTATCATGATTAACATTCGTAGGCAGGCAAGGCTTAAACAAATGCGGGTGTGAGATTTGTACACTATCCAAAATTGCCCCACAGTCAACCCCCCTCCATTTTAATCGTAAGCCATCAATTGATGGTGTAATATCCCTTGCACCATTCAAATTGATAAAAACAGGGCTGGGTGCAAGGTTCAGGGTTACTGTCAATGGATTATGGTCACTGAATGATGTCACCGTCACTGTAGTCTTTACTATACAATCTATTAAATGGGGTGACATGAATATATAGTCAATGGTGGAGCTGCTATCCCTACTTATAAACGTGGGGGCATGAGGGACGCTAGGACTATGACCTATTCTCATGGCGTCGTCAAGGGCAAATTCAGTTAATATGTTAACTAATTCAGTGCCCCTGCATTCCGCTTGATCGTGGTAAATCCTATCCTTGATCCCATATCTCTTTGTAAGTTTTGCATTGAAGTCACCCACAATTAAAAATCCTGACTCTGTATCAGTTACTACACTACATTCCAGTTTTCTTAAAACCTTTGACAGGGCCAGAAAATTCTTGTTCGGTACATGATAAAAATCATTGTTATAAAAATGTATTAAATAAATCCTGGTCTTTGACTTTAACTTATATTCAAGGATTTGAATATTCGGACTGTCACTGGACAAATCTTTAATTGAACCACCGGCCAGGATCTTGATCCCGATAAACAAGCCACCCACTGCTCGTCCAAAACTAGGTTTGGATGATGTTATACTGAAACAGTGGTAACCCTCTATGTATAAATTCCCAACAGCCCATGTCTCCTGAAACATGAGAATATCCATGCCATCAATTATCTCAGTCCATAAGGGGTCTGAAAACCTAGGTTCCAGCCCCGCCACATTCCAGCTGAGAATTGATAACCCATGGATACTGGGATGATTGGTAGGCTTACTCCCAACACTCCTTGGTTTGTCCTTATTAGTATTAAAAACTACAGGTGGGGTACTATTGGCATTCATATAATTTACTGGGTTATTCTGGTTTATGCATTCTTCAGCTAATGATAGACCCAACAGATGTGTACAATGATCAAAACCCATAACGGTATCGATATAGGAAAAGGGGCCAATAGCCACTGCACAGCAGGCTGGCGATAAACTATCTTGCTTGCCCTATCGCAATTGTCTCTTCTAAACGTGTTTTCAGTGCTGCTGGTTCCATTGTAACAGTGAGATGGACCAGTCTCTCGTCCAAAAACGTGGAGAGGTTAACCATGATCAAAATGAATCAGAACTTTATACCACTGAATTATACAATACATGAATCAAGGGAGGAAGATGAGGACAGCGGCTCAGGTGACGGAAGTAGTTTGTTAGATGATGATTACCTACCTCTGGTTGAACCCCTAGAATTTGAGGATGAGCTATGCTTCCCTGACAATTAGGCTTGCACTTCTTACTGTCTTCCTCCCTTATTTTGTTTTATTTGTGTGTCTGTCTTTCTGGTTAGAAGCTTCGAATCACAACAGATCCATCACCACCATCTCCTTGTTTTTTTATTGCCATATACGAGTTTCAGCTGTCTACATTTCACAGTCCACTCCTCCGAATCCTGCTCCTCCATCTTCCTGAATCTCCCTAAATCCATTGCCCTCAAGCCAAATGATTATTGGATGATGCAAAATAGAAGAAAAAAGAAAATCTTTCCTCGTTGAGTCCCTCCAAAAGAAGTGGAATAGGATGATGACTACTATATCTATCCTCCTTTCTGAGCCGAGAGAGTCTGCCCATTAACTGAAGATGAGAAGGAACAGGTAATGAATGATGCCATGCATTGGACGCTGACTGAGTGATTTGTGTTGTTGTTGTTTGTTGTGCATGAAGTGAAGTCAAAGTGTAATAGTATTTAATCTACATACTAACTGTGACTCAAGTCAATATTTCCACTCTTGTTGTTTAATAACAAAATTGTACTTCTACTGCAGGCCGATCCATTGCATTTTTGAATATGGAATCTGGACTCACTCTGTACACTGCAGACTGAGTTGAACAACACCATTGTGATGACCACAGTGACATAGTATGTTAGCAGTCACTCAGTAGGATCGAGATGATTGATGGAATTAGTCATAGCGTTTCATGAGTGGCTTAAAAGGTAAACAAGCCAACAACAACCACAGCAGACCTAAATGTCTGTGTACCGATGGAGTCGAGTGTAGTGTGATATGACTGCCGTGCATTGATTTAGTCACTTAAATTGTCAAATGCTATGTTGCTGGATACGTGCTTTGTCCAACTCCTTCAAAAAATGTATGGTATGGTATTGCTACTTGTTAAGCGCAGCTGTCACCCAAAGGGTATCCTGGCGCTGAGACCACATCATTCCATCAGGTGGAACACACTACATTGCTCTAGGGAACAAATAAGTCTTAAGGTCCCTTTTAAAAGAAGTGAGGTCTTGTCTACTCCTCAACGCCAGAGGTAGGGTGTTCGATAGCGTGGCGGCTGTGAAACTAAAAGCACGGCCGCCCATTCTCCCTCTAATAATCCTAGGGACCGTCACTAGAAATGCTGAGGAGGATCTCAGAAGTCTGGCAGCTTGATACCAAGAAAAAAGATTTTGAAGCGGTATCGGTCCCAGTCCGTGCAGAGCCCTGAAGACCAGGCATAAGGCCTTAAATGGAGGATGTGCAAAGGGTGCCGTCACCGTGGGCCTGCTCTGTCCTGTTGTTGTTGTAGGTTAATACTGGAAACCCACTAGAGTAGACATGATGCATCCATGCCACCTCTGAAAGTGTTCTTGTTGCACCTCACCATAACTTGTGCATGTTTTTCAACTTGGTTTTTCAATATCCCTTTTGTTCTCCGATCTACAATTACAGGCCGGCCCTTACCTTGTGCTATACTTGGGAAAACAATGCACACATACCTTACCAATAAATCTACATCTACCAGGCAGGCAGTGGTGTCACCCAAGATTGATGGACGGAGCATCCATGGAAGGGAGGACCAAGAGGTATGCTGAGATGGAACTCCCCATTTTGACCAGGATAACACAGTAACAATAACAACTTTCATCATCTTTTAAATAATTTGATTCATTGTTTTGTCTTCAATCATTACTACAGTGTGTTGTTGTTATTAATAATATGTTTGGTCTCTGCTTATAATTCATCCCTACAGATATTTTAAAATTTTCTTTGCTATCTTTAAAAGTAAGCCCGGTACAACAGAACACAAACTGTATATAATCTGGGTCTCCTTATCATCATCATGCATGCATTTCCTTTTTCTCCCTTAACAGATTGATATTGATATGGTAGTCTACAAAGATTTTGTTTTATTGTTTGTCCATGCGTACTGTTTTTCTTTGTCAAACCTTTCCCCAAACCCCCCTTCCCAACCATTCAACAAACCCTAACCCTCTTCCCCTGGGCTGTGTGACTTATTGAGGTGTGACTAAATTAAATGTACACCAATAATTTATCACACGCTTGCTGGGGCGGATGTCGAAAAAGCAACAGTAATTCAATTTCAAGGCAGGGTGAGGATCTTCCTCTGCTTGTCCACCCATAAGCAGTATATTTGTGAAGTAATTTTTTTCCCAAAGGAACCTAATACATCAACATTAATTGCCGGCATCGATTGGATTTGTTGTCATCCTCCTACACAGCACTAACGGTTATGCTTGTGTCCAGTGTACTGTAGGCCTAGTCGAGTGACTCAACACAACTAGAGTTTGTAACTCTATGTATTAGGCTATCCCCACCACCATTATGTTTTGTTGTATTTTTGCATATTATTGTTTGGCAGAAAGTTCGGTACTGTACTTAATTCTACTACTCCTCCAATAGTCTCTCTCAGGCGACTGACTGTCTCATATTCTTTTTTTGTAAATGCTACAGCCAGTGTCTAGTACTGCTACCACCACAACCATGGCATGTTAGGAAAGAAAACCATCATCACCATGCAGCCATCGCTGTGCCCAAGTTAAACATAAAGCAAAGGTAAGAGAAGTTTGGGGGAGGCATAATTAATATTGGACATTTTTTCATTAATTCAATTTCAGTCCAGTTGCAGAATGCATAGACTAGGAGGAGAGACTGACAGGACTAGTAGGACTAGTCACTCAGTGAGGGGTGCTGCTGTTTGTGTTTTACAATGGCTGTGGCCCTGTACCAGCAAGGAAACAGTGTTGCGTAAAACAGTAAACTCACCCACAAACCATTTACAACATTGTATGTAAAGTATAAATATATAATCTACTCCCCTAACAAAAATAAACTATGTAAAAAATCCAACAACAATACCTGTATGAATGCCCGATTGTCAACAGAAAGTTAACCCCAATGCCTGATTCTCACCCACCAAAAGAAGAAATAAAATAGGGGCAATAAACAGTGTCTTATCAGCGGGCTGGCCTCTCCTAGGAGACACAAACTTACTCCTCTAGCCGGGCAACGTGGTGCTTCAACAATCAGCATTTGCATCCACAGGGTGGGGGAGCAGCAGTGATATTAAAGGAGTGGCGGTGCCTGGCGGCTGCCAAACGGTGACATCATCATACTGGAGGGGGTGGCTGGGGCCCGGGGCATTGGAGGAGGCTGCAGCTGCTGCCTCCTCCTCCTCTGCCAGAACCACCAGCCAACGGTAATCCCTTTGTATAGGCTCCAGCTTCTGGCGCAGGTCCTGGCTGCCAACTCCTTCCTGGTTTACCTTTGGAAGCAGTAGCAATATAAAGAAGAAAAAACAAGACTATTGTAAAATATACTCGTAGCAAAGCAGTAAGTCAAATTAATTCTACACATAGAGGCACGGTAGCACTAGGAAGCACAGTACATGACATTAGTGGTATGTATCTATCCTCCACTTCCTTGGCCTTTAACATTTGTGGGAGTTTAAGGCATTCAACCACCCATGCATCTGATTCCTATCAGCCACCTATGCATGCATGCTTCCCACATATACTTCACTTCCAGTCATAAATATTAAATCTCACCAGTCCTTCTTCCTTCCACCCTTCATTCCATTTTCTTTCAACCCATCCATGAAGGTCATCTGATCTGACTTTTAGTATTCTCCATAAAACTTTCACAGCTGAGTTGAAGTCAGATAGAAGAGGACACTGGTTACTCAACACTCCCGCCGCTAATGCTTTTACTAATGCTAAGTAAAGGGTGTCTTCAACCGTTCTCAACAACTTCTTACTTAGTAAGTCTCAACAGTACAGTATACAGTACACCCTTGCAGTGAGTGTAATGTCAATAAGTAAGGATTAGGAATACAACAGACCACCGCCCGCCACTGCTGCTGGCTCACCCCTGCAGCTCCTCCTCAACTGCTGCATCTTCTCCCTCAGCAGCCGCGTCGCCTTCACCACAGGGCCCGGCGCTGGTGATCGGTAGTACGCCTAGAAAAAATATTACACATTTTTTAGATGTCATATACACCGCCTCCTATTTTTCACTAGCAAGATTGAAAAAAGAGTTAATACATACATATACAACATACATCACTAGTACAAATCAGGTAGTAGAGTAGACACTTGTTGTGTTATTTGGTCCCTACGGTCATTCTAGTCTTTGCTTAGATAGCCCGAGCAATGCAACCATTTTACCTTTGTGTCTTTTATTTTTGCAAACGTTACCTTGGAACTTGTTGTGTAAGACACCTTTGCGCCCACATGACCTCATACTGCTACTATCTAAGCACTGCTCACAAGGTCGAATAAAACAAGCCACTTTGTTATGGAGTTCTGGTGTTACTCCATATTGCTACACTTTTTTGGCACGACTGAAACATGCTTGCACTATACTAACGTGCACCATTTTTCTCGTAACAGACGGAAGATTCTCATCTACGAACTAGAGCTTTGCAGAGCTTATGATTTTACCAGTACTACGTTCTTCTAAGGTGAGGGGTCCCCAGATTTCACTTAGATATCTTCATTTATAATTTTATATGAACTATATTCCTACCAAGGGAGGGTGGTGCTTTTACAACTGTTCAGTTATCATGATTTCGCATTTTGTCTTCGTTTTATGGACTTGTAGTTGTTGTAGGTGTAACTAAGTGTAACAATGTTTATTGTTTTAATCTTATGAATTTTGCTGTTGGAGCTGCATTATAGAACAACGTACAGAACTTGTCAGTTGAAAATAAACCTTTTGAACTTACATAGACGCGGTGGTATTTGGTGTGGACTTACACGAGTGAGTGAGCGAAAGGAAGGGTGTGCATGTGCATTGCTTCCGCGACTGAGAGGTTGGGATCGTTATGTTCTGGGTTGTCTACTCATTGGGTATCTTGGGGGGTTCGGAGAACTAATAGTAATGAGACACTACTATAAGTAGTCGGGCAGTGGATTGTGGTTTGTGGATTGTGGTTGATTCTGATTGATCACCAATGTCCTATTTTCTTGTGCAAAGTTCTGTATGTGCAGAATCCGTAAAACAGTAGTAGTATGTCCTATCCTAACAAAAATAGTAAAATCTGGTTGGGCATTTTGTTGGTGGGAATTCTCAAAAAGCCTCAAGACTAAGAAAGTCTCAAAAAGGACTAGACTCAATGGCTAGGGCTATTGGTGAATCTGAGTTTTAAAACCTTTTAAATAAAGAGTGGCCAACTGGGCAAGCTCAGCTACAGACAGACTAATAGTAGCAGTACAGAGAGTCATAGCAGAGGCAGTTAGATGCAGGGATAACAAGAATTTAGATACAGATAGTCTAGAATTGGTAAGAAACAGCATTAGGAAACGGAAACAATAGTCTCTTCTCCTAGTCTATTTAATAAGGCGCAGTAAAAGTTAGGGAATAATATTTTTTTAATATTAAAAACAGGAAGGCTTACTGAGGCAAGCAGCAGAGCCCTCGATAGAGGAGAGGTCCTGGTTCTCCTGTCCCTGGTGTTCTCCAACTGCTCCTGCTTACTCCGACCCCGTCTTCTTCCCCCTGGATGCTGATCATGAAAGATATAAGAAAGAAAGAGACAAACATTGATGAATGGTGTGAAACAAATAAAATATTTTTAAAAACGGTCAAAAAAACATTTATGTAAACAACAATTGCAATAAAATTGACCTATCTAATCTGGTAGACTAGTAGTATCGCGGGATTTGCGTACCTACTAGTTGTTATTTATCAACACTAATCCAGTGTTCCTTTCTGATTCCAGAATACTAAATATGCCTAAGTACCACCTGACCTAGCCCACCTATTCCAAGGTGTGCCAATTGTTCATTAGGTCTGCATTTCTAGTTCTTTTAGTCCTCATAAATGCATAAATGGAGGACACATGCCTACATTTTTGCATACACCAAATTGTTGGTTGGTTGCTGCTGATGTTCTGGTAGTGCTAAGCATATTATCACTCACTGAACAAACTACAAAAGGTTCTACTAAGGTAGAGCTTTCCAAACTGTATGTCACGACACAGTACTGTGTCGCCTGCAAGGGGTGGGTGTGTCGCAGGATGAGGCACTTAGCACATAACTGCTAATTAGGAGGCATTCCTTTGAAAGAGTGTCTCGGCGTGAGCCACATCAGCGCAGACTCTGAGACACACTGCTCTAGGGGGGCCGGGAAATTCACAACAAAGCACCATTAATAAGTAAATAGTCATTTAAAGACCTGCATAGTACTCAGGGTGCAGCTGTGTGTGCCCGGGAAGCTGGGGTGAGGTGCCAGAGGGTGACAGGCAGAGGGAGGGAGACAGTGAGATAGAGAGAGGAAGACAGGGAGAGAGAGCGAAAAAGAGAGAGTGAGACAGAGACAGGGAGGGAGACAGAGGAACGGATACAGAGGGATTGAGACAGAGGGAAGGATACAGAGAGAAGGATACAGAGGGAGACAGAGAGGGAGATAGGCAGAGGGAGGGAGACAGACAGAGGGAGGGAGATAGACAGAGGGAGGGAGATAGGGAGAGAGGGAGATAGAGAGGGAGATAGAGAGAGAGGGAGATAGAGAGAGAGAGATAGAGAGAGAGAAAGAGGGAGATAGAGAGAGAGAGATAGAGAGGGAGAGGGAGGTAGAGAGGGAGATAGAGAGAGAGGGGGAGATAGAGAGAGAGGGAGATAGAGAGAGAGAGAGAGAGAGAGAGAGAGAGAGAGGGAGATAGAGAGAGAGGGAGAAGGAGAGAGGGAGATAGAGAGAGAGAGGGAGATAGAGAGGGAGATAAAAAGAGAGAGAGAGAGAGAGAGAGAGAGAGAGGGAGAGAGAGGGAGATAGACAGAGGGAGGGAGACAGAGGGAGGGACACAGACAGAGTGAGAGAGACAGACAGAGGGAGGGAGATAGAGTGAGAGGGAGATAGAAAGAGAGAGGGAGATAGAGAGCGAGAAAGAGGGAGATAGAGAGAGAGAGGGAGATAGAGAAAGAGGGAGATAGAGAGAGAGATAGAGAGAGGGAGATAAAGAGAGCGAGATAGAAAGAGAGAGAGGTCGATAGAGAGGGAGATAGAGAGAGAGAGGGAGATAGAGAGGGAGATAGAGAGGGAGAGGAAGATAGAGACGGAGATAGAGGGAGTTAGGGAGGGAGAGGGAGATAGAGAGGGAGAGGGAGATAGAGAGGGAGATAGAGAGAGAGGGAGCGAGAGAGAGAGAGGAAGATAGAGAGAGAGAGAGAAGGAGATAGAGAGAGAGAGAGGGAGAAATAGAGGGAGATGGAGAGAGAGAGGGAGATAGAGAGGGAGAGGGCGATAGTCGGAGATAGAGAGAGATAGAGAGGGAGAGGGAGATAGAGAGAGAGAGAGAGAGAGAGAGAGAGAGAGATAGAGAGATAGAGATAGAGATAGAGAGGGAGATAGAGAGAGAGAGAGGGGGAGAGAGGGAGGGAGACAGAGGGAGGGTGATAGACAGAGTGGGAGACAGAGGAAGGGAGACAGAGGGAGGGAGACAGAGGGCAATAGACAGAGGGAGGGAGACAGTGGAAGTGAGACAGAGGGAGGGAGACAGAGGAAGTGAAACAGAGAGAGAGAGAGAAAGAGGGAGGTAGACAGACAGAGACAGACAGAGGGAGAGAGAGTGAGAGAGACAGAGGGAGAGAGAAGGAGGGAGACATAGGGAGACAGTGGGAGGGAGACAGAGGGAGGGAGACAGTTACAGAGAGAGCGAGGGAGAGAAAGGGGGAGACAGACAGGGTGAGTGAGAACCCCCCCAGAACCACCCTTGGGTAGTTTTAGCTTGCTACGCTATGTTCGCTCGCTATACTGCCTTACTGTGTCCCAAAATGATGCATCTCCAAAAAGTGTGTCCCCAACATTAAAAGTTTGGAAAGCTGTGTACTAAGGACTGGGGTAAGCAGCACTCAGCAGCACGTGATGTATCAGAGGGTGCGTCACGCAGACCAATAAAAAATTACCAACTCATACTAATAAGTAACTAAACCTAAGTATCAATCCACCACTATCTCTTAGTGACAGGACAAAGGAAGGACTAGAGTCTCTCTAGCATTGCCTAACTTAAGTTCTCCAAATGAAAACTCTTACATAATCACGCAAAGTGAGCGCAAAGTTGCAAACAAGTAAGATTAGTAGCGCAGAGCACCTGTGTCATAACAATCAGAAAAGACTTTTAAACTTAATTTACCTGCAATGTAAGAAGCAGCATTGTAGCTGGTCAGAAAAAAAATATATTCACAATATATAACACAGAGCAGAAGGACAGATACAAAGTAGTAATAATTAAATAGCTACTCACCAAGCCCCGGGACCTCCACTCCTAGCAGGTCCAGCAGGTCCTTCTCCCGGTCCAGGATATCGGCCCTCTGGTGTATCAGCTGGTTATGGGTGCGCCAGACACCAGAGCAGCGAAACTCTGCCTGGTGCACCTTTCTCCAATGTTGCTGACACTCCTGGAGCCCGGACACAGGCCTGCCGCCTGCCACCAGGGTTAAGGGGAGGTGGCGCTGCACAAAAAAAAACCAGTGCGGCCACCTCCTCCTTCTCAAATAAGGCCTGTGCCTGCACTCCTTTTGGGCGCCGCCTTCTGCAAGGAAGGCAGTCCCGGTTCTGGCTACGACGAGCCCTGTGGCCCTTTGCCATGGTTCTGGGTAGGCGGGGGCGAAAAAGAAAAGGTAAAAATTTAAAAAGTAAGTAAAAGAAATTTAAAAAGCAGGTAATAGAAAAAGAGTGAAAAAGTAGTTAAAACACACAAAAAGTACAAATATAGAATCAGGAAAATAGAGAGATGGATAATAAATAAAAAAGATCAAAAAAAGTTTCTTGAAACCAAGGATTGAAAAGATTGAGGAAGGATTGAAAAGCAGGACCCAGAACCATAGCAATAGAGTGAAAAACAAGATGGCCATGCCCATTGCGACCGCATGGGCAAGTTTGCGCAATATTTCCCCCTGAGCATGCAAAAAGCATCGTGAACATGTAATACGCGTTCCTGAACAGGAATTACTTATCGCGAACAGGAGGGAGCATGTAATGTACGACCTGGAACAGGAAATAAGCATCACGAGTGGGCGGGACAAGTGAAAACAAGATGGTCGCGCTCATTAAAGGCCACATCGGCAAGTTGACAACGCATTTGCAACTCGATCACGCAAAAAACATCCCGTACAGGCGGGGCAAGCACTTCCGCGACTTTGCAATACTTCCGCATGTTTGTGGAGATTTTTGACGCTTTCGCAGAGATTTGCGTTATGCGAATATGCAAATTCTGCCCACCCCTACACTCACCCCCAGTCACAGCTTTTGGTTAAATCCATGATCGTTCTTTAACTGAATGAATGAATGAATTAGGGATTTATAAAGCGCGAACTAAGCCCATCGGCATCAAGGCGCTAACAGCAGACAGCACAAGCAGCAGCGGGTCCTGAGCTCCTCAAAGTACTTCACACAGCAGCCTGAGAGAAAACCAGGTCTTAAGAGCCTTGCGGAACAAAAGGTGAGAAGGAATGACCGTGATTTCTACGAGGAGGGCTTTCCACAACTTAGGAACAATGGTGGAAAATGCACAGCCTCCCCATCTCGCCTTGTTAAACCTGTTAAACCTGGGCACTATCAGAAGATTATTGTCTGCAGAACGCAGCTGCCTCCTAGGAATGTAGCGCTGTAGGATCGCCTTGATACCTTCAGGCCCCGCGACAAAGAAGGCCTTATGGGCAAAACAGAGGGTCTTAAAATAAATTCTCAGTTTCAGCAGCAGTCAAGGAAGGGCCCTGATACCTGGAGCGACAGAGCACAATTTTGGCGGGTTCAACACGAACCTTGCCTCCACATTCTGTACTAACTGAAGGCGCTGTTGAAGACCTTTGTTGATACCCAGGTACAGCGCGTTACAGTAATCCAACCTAGGGTTACCACAGCCTATTTACGTGCTTCAAATGAGAGAAAATGGGACAGTTTCCTAAGGGTTCTAATGACACCAAAACAGGTAGAGGAAGTTCGACTAACCTGTTCACTCAAGGATAAAGAGTTATCTACGATGAAGCCCAGGTTTTTATCAAAAGGCACCGGGCGGGGGCACGAACCTAAAGAGTCCGGCCACCAATCGGAGGACCAGATATCCACTCTGCTACCAAAAATAAGAACTTCAATTTTCTCACCATTGAGTTTTAAGAAATTGGCATTCATCCACAGGGAGAAGGCTTCCATGCAGCACCTAAAATTGGAGGCCGAGTCAGCCATGTTATGGGTAATGGACACCATAATTTGGGTGTCGTCCGCCTAGGAAAACATTTTGAGGCCGAAAGACTTCACAACCTTGGCGAGAGGTGCCACATAAATATTAAAGAGCGTCGGACTCAGGGAGGAGCCCTGAGGGACGCCACATGTTATAGGAGTGGGCTTAGATGAAAACTGGACCAGACTCACTGTTTGAGTCCGACCATTTAAAAAAGAAGCCAAGACCCCTAGGGTAGCCCCTCGACCCCTATTTCTTCCAGCCACTTGATGAGCCTAACAGAAGACACGGTGTCAAAAGCTGCCGTGGGGTCAAGGAGGATGAGCAGCTTGGTGTGTCCTGCATCAACCTTGGTACGGATGTTGTTAAAAACCACCGTAAGGGCGGTTTCCGTGCTATGTGTACTCCTGAAACCGTGTTGAGACTCATCCAACAGGTGGTGTTCCTTTAAGTAACTAGCAAGATGGAAAATCAGATGCGTTTCTAGAATCTTAACCGGGACTGGGAGCAGTGAGATGGGGCGAAAGTTTTTTAATTCCCCAGTGTCCAGGGAAGGTTTTTTTTAACAGTTGTTCTTCAATGAAGAAGAGTATTTCCCTTTGGTGATGGGTAAATTCATAATTTCAGTGAAAAGAGGTATGATGACCTGTCTGACAATTAAGAAGACTCTTAAGGGGACAAGGGTCCAGCATGGAGCCTGATTTAACAACTGAAAGTAGGCGCTCTGTGTCAGCAGAAGCAAGAAGGGGAAAAGCAGATAGCTTGGGGAGAGGATCACGCGGAGCTAAATCTTCGGCAGCCTCATCCATGGAAGCTGAGGAGCCCCTATTAGCAGTTTCCAGACACCAGTAAATGTCCTCGATCTTAACACAGAAGAACTCCGAGATTTCATCACACAGTTCTTTGGAGAACTCTAGGACGTCAGAGCTCGGGGGCACCAACAGGGAGTTAATAACCTTAAATAGCTCCCTGGGTTTTTTCAATAGTTCCATGATCTTGGAGAAATAGGCTCTCTTTTCTTCACAGATTGCCATCTTATATGCCCTGAGAGATTCCTTGTGAAGGTCCCTGTCCACGGATTCAAAGGGAATGCCACTAAGTCCTTTCCAGTCTACGGCATGATTTTCTCATTTCCCTAAGTGTATCCGAGAACCAGGGTGCCGAGGCTGAGTAATGTTTCCTAACGGGGGCCAGGGTGTCAACAGCAGCCTCCAACAGACGGGACAGCTCGGAGGCCACCAAGTCAGCATCCTGCCAGCTGGAAGGCTAGAAGTACTTAAAGAGCCTGGTAAGGGCCTCATTCGTTATGCCTCTCAGGTCCCCTTTTATCCACCCAGGCCTTCTGTTGTGGGGTGTCCTTCCGCGGGGCCACACTGCGCAGAAAAAAAGGAATGGCACGGTGGTCCAACCAGGATAGGTGGAGGGGATCACTCACTCAATTTGCCACCCCATTTCAGACACAGCTATATGCAAATCAGTCTTGAGCCTGAGCCTCATAGGAACAGTTCGGCCCGAACTGCCAAGATATATATATACCTTGTAAAGTAAAACTTATATTAAACATACAACTTTTAATTAAAGTAACAACTAATCAATACAACATTCCACAATGTCTATATCCTTATAAGTATTTTCTAAAAGAAAATGTTAACACATTGTGTTAAGATACCAAATAACAACCTAGTCACAAACCAGAAAAATACTTAAAGTAAGTAAATGCAAAATATTATAAAACAAAATCTCACTGTAAAATGGACAAAAATAAAACCTAACAACCTCAACCTCCTCAAACTGCCAATAAATTAAAATTTTAAATGAAACTGATGCTCTTTTTTTCTACCAAAAGAATGGGAGCACCTACTCTATATGACAACACCTGCAACTGAAAAGCTGCAAAAAAGTTTGAAACATCTAAAATGAACATGCATGTAAACATAAATAAGAAAGCACATTTTATAATTTTGCATGTAAACAGCTAATGCATAAACATTTAAAAATTATAATTCTTGATACAATTACACTATTTTTAGACATAATGACAGAAAGAGCAACATAAATCACATCACAGAAACAAAATCAATTATTATGTCATATAAACTACACCTACAAAGAAGAAAATACATTGATGGAAACTGTGAACTGGAAATGTACTAAATATTACTCAGATGCATGATAAGGAAGGGCCACTACAAAATATGATATTAAAATTAATGCAAGGGAACACAACCATTCCCCAAATGTGACAGAAGTAGAAGTAAGGGAGGAATTGCAGGATACAAGAAGCAAGCACTAGCTCCAAGGAGCCCACAACTAAATCCTAAAAGACATACTGACACATGCACCAACAATGCCATTTGCGATTCCTTATTAGCGAAAAATAAGGATTCACTAATAAGGAATAGCAAAAGGCTATGCATGTAGAAAACGCTTAAAAAATATTGATTTCTAAACATTCCTTAATTGTGACTCGCAAATTGCGACTCGCAATTAAGGAATACCTCCCCATTCATTCCTATAGGCCTAGAGGCTCATAGGAATAAATGGGAAGACATTCTCAATTTGCGATTCTCAATTAGAGAATCACAAATTGAGAATGCAATTTCAAGGGTGCTAGGGTGGCAAAAGGACACCCTGTTGCACCCCTGAAATCTGCATAAGAGTACATCTTGCACACACACATGCCCTATGGGTATGTGTGTGTGTAAAATGGAACTTTGAAAAATGCACTTTAGTGCATTTTTTAAAGCTTTTGCAAAGTTTTTGCAAATTACCATGAAGTTCAACTTCATGGTAATTTGCGAGCCTTCATGGTAATTTGCGACCCCTATTAGCAAAATCGCTAGTTTTTTTACTTTAATGCATTGCATTTAAGGAATCTCAATTTGCGATTCCTTTAATGTTATGGCAATTTAAGTGATCACAATTTAGAGATAAAATAAATTGCGATTTTTGCATTTGGAATGATGCATCCCAAATTCAAAAATACCGGTCGCAAGGGGCAGATTCTGAGAATCTGCCCAGTTACGACCGGTTTTTGCTTTGATGCATGTGGGCCATACTCCCTAAAGTCCCCCAGACATCACAGGCCGACTACCAACTACACCCCCTTCAAAATTTTTTAATTGCAGCAATTAAAAAAGCAACCAGTGATACACCTCCTACCACTAAAAGATACCAAAATATTGAAATATTTAAACACTTAAAAATCACATATAATGAGGAACCCTTTCTGTTATGGCAATTAAAAACATGATAGACGGATCCTAATATTTCCTAAAGCTGCAAACCTACTAAATGTAAGCCATTGTCAAACCTGGATGATAGATGAGCCCTTCTAAATGTGCCCCAAACCATTCACTCAGATATCCATCATACATGGTGACTCACTCAACTCAAATATCCCTTTTATATATTCCCTTATATCAAATAAACAAAGTAGCACTTACTGCGAAAACAAGAACCACCTTAAACACAAAAACAAATACCTACCACCCACAAAAAATAAGTATAGACTTTAAACAAGCCATGATCCAAACCATTTTAAAACTTTACCACACACAGCCATACAAGGTTGTTACTACCATTTCAATCAAAGCACAACTCCAACAATCTGCACTGTTTGGAATATGCTACAAAGAGTATATTTGCCTTTGAAATAGATACTAATGATAGCACTAGCCTATATTAAGTGTGGGTGAAATTTACGAATTTGCGATTCGCAAATTTGTGCGAAATCGAATTTGCAATCCGCAAAATTCGCGAATTCGTGCGAATTTGCGGATTTCTTTTTTTTTGCGTGTTCGCTGGGTTTTTTGCGCATTCTCGGGCCACTTGCAGGACATCGACCACAAACTTATCCATGCGGTCTTACATGGGCGCAGCCATCTTGTTTTCGTTGCGTATTTCCGGTTCCGGGGGCTTTCTGCATGCTCGCGTTGTGCTTACGGGTTCGCGGGCGTTTTTGCGTGCTCGCGGGAGAAATGTCGCGCAAACTTACCCACGCGGTCCTCTATGGGCGTGGCCATCTTGTTTTTCATTCATTGCTATGGTTTTGGCCATGCTATCCTTTCAATTAATCTCCAATCTTTGCAATTCTTTGTACTTCTGAACTTTTCTTTTGCACTTTTTCGCTTATTATCTATCTCTCTATTTTCCTACATCTATATTTTGTGTTTTTTTCAACTTTTTGTTACTTTATTACCTACTTTATTTGCTTAGCTCTCTCTAATATTTTATTTCATTTTCACACCTATTCTTTACTTCTTGTGCCCAGGACCATGGCAAAGGGAGCGGACAAGGGCAAGGGGAAGGGCCCAGCACCCCGTAGCCGGCTCCCTTGCAGGCGTTTGAGGGGGGACCAAATCCAGGCCAGGGAGATCTTCTCTGCGGTGGAGGTGTCCGTGTTGATGTTTTATGTTCAGCGACACCTCCCTAAGACCGTGACAGCAGGTGGGAGGATTGCTTCCGGTTATGGCCTCCGGGGGCGTCGCCAGCTGTGGGAGAAGGTGTGCCGGGCCATGCATATGGAGTCTGGGGTCCGGCGCACCTACCAGCATGCGACGCACCGGTGTTATGACATTCTTGACCGGGACAAGGACATGCTCCACCTGCTAGGATTTGAGATCCCTGGCCTTGTTTTCTTCTGCTCTGTTATATTGATATGTTTTTTTAGGTGCTGAGGAATTCCCTGGCGCTCTAGAGAGAATACACTATAAGTATCTACAAACACAAATTTCAGATGTACTGGTGCATGCAGAATGGGGAAGGCAGCACCTCGCTTCCCACCACCCAATCAGTCGATTAGGTATACCTTACTAACAATATAATACTGCAGCACTCAACATATCATAATAGTTAGAGTCTCTTAAAGTAAATAATTCAATGATGTCAAATCAGTCTCAAGGCTCTTCCACAGTTTTTTCTTTTATTTTGCAATCCCATGCCATGCCAACGCGTTTCGCTGAGGTTATACAGAACCCATCGGCTTTATCAGGGCTGGAAATAATACAAACAACGTTTTTTTACAACCCCTTATTTCAATTGATTTAATAACTTTTTACAGAGTCTCATCAGACCCCTAAAGACAACCATGTGCTCAATAGAAACCTCTACAACACAATGTATTACATGCCCATTGAACATATTTCAACATCTTCACCGTGTTTCTTTTGCATGATACAATTACAAAATAAAATAAAATAAAAGGAAATACTTTAAATACATCGTTGTGTCACACACTATCCTGTGCCTAAAGCGTTTCATGCATTAAAACATAAGGAAAGCGGTTAGTTCGGACCAAGACCATTCGTTAATAGCTTATTGCCCAACATGCATAATCACCAAGTAATATGGGTTGTATTTACCTCAACTTGGCTTTACACAACTATCTGTTTGGATAGAGAAAATTTACAACTTCACTCTACACCCATTGAGAATTAGGGCTGCACTTTGGATCAATGCGTAATAAATACATCTATACTTATTCAAGAACCCACCTCTCGTTTTCTTATTGCTTTTCTATATTTATCTCCCTCCTTGCACGCCATCCAACTTTTTACCTACAAGCGAAATTGTCAGTGTCCCAATTCATTTTGCCCTTTCTGTTTTCCTCATGTGCCGGTTAGAAACCTACAATCAATAACATATTCTTAGCTCCGAGTGCACTGCTTTTTCATTGCCTTCCCCATTCTTAAAATTTAGAGACCGGGTTCGTACCTTGTAAGTCTGCCGGTTATCGTCTATCTCCTATTCTTCATGCTGCATCTTTTCAGCCTGCAGAGTTATGAATTACGTATATTACTTTTCTAAAGCTTCCCATCTCAATTAATTCAATCTTAGCCTCCCTCTGCCCCCGGCTTACCTTGCTCGGTAATTTCGGTCGCGTCCCGAGTACAGGAGACAACCGCTTTCCTTCCTCTTCCTGGTTTAAGCTAAACGCCGCTAGACACTGATGACGGACTACCAAATCAGTGCTCACAGAAGTGCCTCTATAATGCGGCGGCCGTTTTAAAATAAACTTCGCATATTATTTAAGCATCATTGCAAAAACGTATATCTATACGGCCTTCCCCTCAATTCATTTTCAAATGTCCTTTTTATGTTGCAAATTTTGACAGTTATAGCAGTGCATGCCATTATTAATTGCGTACATTTCATCCAGCATTATTCCCAAAGTCTTTTGAAATTATCATTTTTCTGCGTTTACAAGCGCAGATTTATATGCTACATTACCATATATTAATAATAATTAGTTTTAATGGAATATCCTTCAAATATCCTTACCTCATCTGATGTGTATCCACATATAGGTAATGTGCATCAGTCAATCACAGATTTCACTGGTACTCATTAATCACCTAAGAAGAATTGAAGCTCTTGATCATAATTTAATCCTTCCTCTACCGCCCTAAGGCGCATGATCCATCGTGCTTCCCGCCTTCTCAATTTCAATTCCCTGTTCCCACCTCGTGGGTCAACAGGTACATGATCAATACCATAGAATTTGAAACCTTTGTTATAGTCCTGCTTCTCACAGTTATGTATGTGTTCCCCTATCGGATACCTCACATCATTATTCTTTACTGCTCTTAGATGTTCGCCCATTCTTTCTTTAAGCATGCGGATTGTGCTGCCCACATACACCCTCATACATTTACATTCAATTATGTAGATTACAAATTTGGTACTGCATGTGATATTCATTCTAATATCATACCGTTTTCCATCTTTGATTTTGAAACTTTTAGTTTTGTCCTTTGCACATCTACACATGCCACAATGACCACATTTGTAAAATCCCTTTGCATATTGATCAAGCCATGTGACTTGTCGTTGTGATAATGGATAACTCGGACTTAGTAGGGAGCCCAAAGTCTGACCCCTTCTATAGGAGATTTGTGGCCTACCCCTTATATGCTGTTTCAGAACATTATCCAGTTTCAAAATACGCCTGGCTCTAAGCATCTCACCAAACGGAATTGCTCTAACTTGGTGACGTGGGTGAGCACTCTTCGCAAGTAATATTGTATTGCATGAAGTGGGTTTGCGATACATTTTACTTTCAATACGTTCATTCTTTACATATAACTCAACATCTAAGAATGTGATATTTGTCGTACTGTGGCAAGTGGTAAAACCTATATTCACATCATTATTGTTTAGATACGTGAAAAATCCATCCAAAGCTTGCAGAGATCCTGTCCAAATCATAATACAGTCATCAATGAACCGACCCCAATACAGGATAGATCCATTCCATTCATTTGCTGCAGGGCCCCAGATATATTTTTCTTCTAGCCAACCCATAAAAATATTCGCATATGCCTGTGAAAATTTGGAGCCCATGGCCACTCCTTGTTTTTGCTTAAACCAGTCACCTTTGAACAAAAAATAGTTATTCTCCAATATCATCGCCAATGTCATTTGTGTATGCTGCCATTGACTGGCAGGTCTTTTAGATAGAAAATGGGCCAAGGCTTTCAGTCCTAATTCGTTTTTGATGCTCGTGTACAACGAGATTACATCAAGAGTAACCATTACCATTCCAGTCTCCCATTTTATATCTCCCAAGATGTTTAAAATTTGATGCGTATCTTTGATTTAAGAAGGTAAATTAGACATTATTGGTTGCAGAAACACATCAACAAATTGGGACAAATGTTCAGTTGGTCCCCAATGCCCGATACTATTGGCCTACCTGGTGGAAATGGTAGGCCTTTGTGAATCTTTGGCAGTGTATAGAAACACGGGTACCTGGGGCGGTTCACCTTGAGAAAAAGATATTCATCCTCATCCAATAGACCCTCATCTAGCCATTTTTTGAGATGAGTATTTATCACAACAGTTAAAGAGAAGATTGGATTATGGCTGACCTTTTCATAGCAGGTCTTATTTTTCAATTGGGAGTAAATTTCTTTCTCATAGTCTTCTCTGTCCATTAAAACTATGTTCCCCCCTTTGTCTGCTTTTCTAATTATCACCTCAGTGTTATTCATTAGAACCTTTAGAGAGATCCTTTCTTCCTGTGTTAGATTATCTTTCAAATATCCCCCAGGGCTGGTTTTATTCTCATTGGCATCTAAATCTGCAACAACCATTTTATGAAAAATATCTATATAGTATATGTTATATTGTTATATTGATAATCTAATTTTTTCCTGAAGAGTACGAATGCTGCTGATTCGATTACAGTGCAGGTAAATTAATGTTTAAATAGCTTCTGTCATTGCAGGTGCTCGCCTGGTTATTGGCGTTGTTACTATGCTTACTTGTTTGCAACTTTTTGCTCATTTGAGAGCATTACTGCGTAATTCTAGAGACAGTAGACTCAAGTCTAGTCCTTCTTTGTACTCCTGCTGCTGCCACTTTCAAGAGATAGTGGTGGATTGATACGTTGAGTATATTATGTATTACTAGTTATAGGACATTTGTTAGTGGTCTGCAATCATGATGATGGACTGTGTCTGTCACGTGACGTCTCGTCGTGCTGAGTGATGGCAGTCGTAGTAGAACCTTTTTGTTGTTGGTGTAGTTTGTGAATTACATAACCTTCCTATTAGACGGTCTGCGAATCCTGCAATACAGTACTACTATCCTCCTAGTTGACCAGTTCGGATGCAATTGTTGTTAATTTGTTTCCCCGAGATAATTTTAGATTGTGTTCAAAGAAATCGAATATTTCAAAAAAACAATCATCCATGGTGTGTTTCTTTATTTCATGATCATCAGCACCTCCCAGGGGTAAGGCGACTGAGACTCCGGTGGAAGAAGGTAGAGAGGATCGGTCTCTTGCAGGCTCTTCTGCTGGCCCCAGTAAGTTGTTCTATTGTTATAATAATACTTTTACTTCCCTAACTTTTACAGCTCCTATTCATTACAAACTGTTTCCTAATTCTATGTTTTACAAAATAGTCTTTGATCTTCTTCTAATCTAGACTACTTTCTACATTCTTAACCTGCCTCTACCATCACTCTGTGCTACTACTATTTACGATTATGAGTCGGTCTGTGTAGGTAGCTAAGCTTGCCCAGTCGGCAAACGGTGTTAAACAAAACTCTGATCCAGCAATAGCTCTAGGCACTGAGTGCAGTCCTCTGGGTTGCCCTTGCTACTATTCCTGTCTTCTTAATGTAAGTGCTTTGACAATTTCCAACAACAAAATGTCATTGTTTACACCAAGTAAAAGGTAGCAGTTGCCTTTTTGATTTGAGAGGAGCACATCCCATACCGCTAGTGTTTCAGGGACTATTCTGCACATAGAGAAGTATGGACAAGAGAAATAGGACATTGTTGATGATAGGTGCAGTTCGACTTTAGACATACCACAGTCCGAACAGAAGTTGAACCCCCAATCCCCTGACCGACTATCAAGTGTGTCTGACCAATGATTTTATGACCCAGAAGAAAAGAAGAAGACCACAGCTGAGTCCCGGCCTATCTGAGTCACTGAAACATGACTGCCAAGTGCGGTAGTTCAAAACCTTCCGCTCACTCACTCGTGAACAAAAACCACACAGTGTTTGTTAGTTTTAAAGTTTTATTTTCAATTAAGAAATGAAAACATTATTTCTTTATTTTTAATAGCCCGGTGAAGGCTAAGGTGTTTATGGGGGATCTGGGGGACAGAAAGGTTTCCAGGATATATCAGACGTTGGTCATCCACTGCTCCTCTACCCTACACTCTCTTCGGGCGGCGTGGGAGGTGGACATTGGCCCTCTCAATGAGGACGATTGGAGGGAGGCGTTAGAATCCCCACGTGGAACCGCCATTGCTGTCCGGCTCCGACTCATCCAATTTAAATACTTGCATCCCGCCTACTATACGAGTGAACGGCTGTGGAAAGCTGGGTTGATTGCATCTCCGGAATGCCTGCGCTGTGGGGCGGTGCCTGGGTCCCTGATGCACACTGTGTGGACGTGTGGCCGGCTGGCTGGGTTCTGGAGGGGTGTGTGGAGTTGTCTGTCCGAGGTCCTGGGCTGGGATCTTCCCCGTACCTACCGACGAGGATTACTGCACTTCATGGAGGGGGTTGGGGGAAACATATAAGCGCCACTTGTTGCTCTTGGGGCTTGTTGTGGCTAAGCGGGATCTGGCCCGGGCGTGGAAAGCGGTGAGGGCCCCCCCCCTGTCTGCATGGAAGGCTGGGCTAGATTATTTCATGGGTCTGGAGAGGCCGATCTTTGAAGCGAGGGGCTGCCCACGCAAACACTACAAAATATGGAAGCGATGGGCCGACTACCGGGGTCTGTCCCTGGATCCCCCGGCGGAGCGAGAGGAGGACATTTGACTACAGTGACATTGTTGGCCCGAAGCAGCGACGCTCTAGTTGCACTACACCTGTACATTTTATTCTATTGCTTTATGTACACATGTGGTTGGGGGGATGGGGGGGGAGTTTTGGGGCTGGGGGGGTCGGTGTTGTGGGATAGGGTAGGCAAATGGGGGGTTTCTATACTGAGCCTATTCTTGAGTCTGTTTCATCACTTGCTGCCTACGTGATTTGCTGTATTGATATTGTTGTGGTGATCTTCGGTCTTGGGGACGCCACGTTCTCACTGCTCATTTGCTCAATAAAATTGGTTGTGAAAAAAAAAAAAAAAAAAGACTACTCGATGGCATTCAGTTACCAGAAAAAATAGAAGTAGTTAAATGTGGTGCACATAAAAAAGGTCAGGATTATATTACTAAAGATAACGCTTTTGCAGATGAGACTGCACGTTACTGTGCAAAGAACAATCTTTCACTTAATCGGGAGAAGGACAATGAACATGTAATGCATTCTCTCATGCTAATATCTGTGGTAGAAACATGGCAGGGAGTAACAGACTTACAAGATGAGTCTGAGGATGAGGAGAAAAATACATGGCTCAAGGAGGATTGCAGATAGCGAGAGGAAGATGGACTTTGGGTTTACAAAGATGAAAGACCTGTTATGCCTAATTGCATGATTACTGACATGGCACGGATGTACCATGGACCAGGTCATTTAGGAAGAGACACAATGATTAGACAGTTCAGGGAGACTTGGTATAATCCAAAATTTAGAATTATTGCATAGTCACTTTGCCAACGTTGTTTGATCTGTCAGCAAATCAATCCAAACAGAAAGACAGTGGTAAGCATGGGAACCATAGGTCGGGAGGGTGGTCCTTTTACCAGGTTGCAAATGGATTTCATTGACATGCCACAACACAATAAGCTTAGATATGTTCTCGTAATTGTCTGTTTGTTTTCAAGATGGGTCGAAGCTTTCCCAACTCGTCACAATGATTCAATCACTGTGGCAAAATTGCTTTTAAGGGAGATTATACCTAGATATGGTTTTCCAGTGACTATTGAAAGTGATCGTGGCAGACATTTTGAAAACAGACTAATTTAACTAATTTGTGAAGCATTTGGAATTAAACAGAAACTGCACTGTGCATACAGACCAGAAGCATCAGGTGTTGTAGAACAGATTAATGGGACAATCAAAAACAGAATTTCAAAAAATTGTCTAGCTACAGGAATAAAGTGGACAGATGCTCTTCCACTTGTTTTGATGTCTTTGAGAAGTACTCCAGACAAGAAAACAGGTCTTAGTCTCATGACATTCTTATGGGAAGAGTAATGAGACAGGCTCATGTTCCTGTTGGAAAGTTGCTAGCAATAAATGACAGTGCAATTTTAGACTACTGTAAGCAACTCTCTGATGTGGTAACCTCTGTATTCCATCAGGTGGGAACAGATGTGATTTCAAAGGAAAAGGAGCAAGCTCATGATCTTTTGCCAGGAGACTGGGTCAGAACAAAGGTTCATCGAAGAAGGAACTGTTTGGTACCCAGGTGGCAGAAAGCAAGGCAAGTGATTTTAGTCACAACTAATGCTGTCAAGTGCAGGGGCTTGAAAAGGTGGGTGCATGCAAGCCATACCCTTTGTGTACCTGCACCAGATAACGCTGACGAAGATAGTGACGAAACTACAACAGATTCAGATTCTGAGGAAGAAGAGAATCCTGAAAATTCAGATTCTGAAGATCGACAGAGAGGTCGACATCTGGTAAAACTGAAAGCAAATCAAGCATCAGATGAAAAAGAACTAGACATCGTTATTGTTGATTCAGAAAATGATGAGGATGTTCTAGAAAAAAGAACTGAAAAAGAAACTGTGTCAGAAGTGATTCAAGATCAGGAGAGTATTGAAAAGCAGATTGAAAGCTCTGAAAGCAGGAATGGAAATTCTGAAACTGGGAAGTTAGAAGTAATTTCAGAAGAAGATGAATTGCCAAGTACCAGCTACAGAGATGTTGCTCCTAGCGGAGTGAAGCTGCCGAGTCAAGAAGTTCCTAGATACAGTATTGAAATCTCTGAAACTCACTCAGATGACAGTGATGAAGAGTATGAAGTAAGAACATTCAGAAAAAGAGCTTGGAAAGCTGAAAGTAATGAAATTGAGCCTAAGAAGAAACTCTTAAGAAAAGGTGATGTCTGGCCTAAAGAAGATTTGAAATTCAAATTGGTCAACAAATCTAAAGAACAGATCAATGAGATAACAAGTCAGAAAGGTGAAACAGACAAAAAGGGACCAGTTGGAAAGAAAATTGAAGTTATAAACAGAAAAAGTAAGAGACCATTGAAGCCTAATCAAAAGTATAAATCTCCAGAGTGGGCTTATTTGATAATCCCACCAATAGTTGAAGTGAGCAGCAGTAGCCAAGAAGATTTGGAAGAAAATAGTGACAATGATTGAGGTTTAGTTGTAATCAGGGTTAGGTTGGTTTCCTTTTTGGCATAAGGCTGAAGAAATTGTGTTAGGTAACACAAGGTTGAAGAAATTGTGTTAGCTGAATACTTTTATGGACGCAAGGTCGAAGAAAAGCTGTTAGAGGGTTACTAAAAAAAAAAAATTAAAAGGGGAGGGTGTGTGTGTTACATACTAGTTTTGTAAAATTTTTAAATTTTTGTTTTATTTGATCAAAAATGCCTAACGCTGATAATTCTAGGTGTGCAATTCTTAAAAGATGTTGCAAAATGTCTTCAATTTGTGTTATTTTGATTATTTTAGTCTAGTTAGTTTTAGCAGTCATTTTTCCTTTTGGAATTGATAAGGAGCATTATAAAATAGATATGACAAGCAAAGCTGAATCAAAACAAGCTGATCATGATGTTGCAGGCAAAACTAACAGAATTATTGAGCATAAACCAGATGTCCATCAGGACAGATCAGTTGGAGATTTTTCTACTAATTCATTTTCCAGACTCCTTTCGGATTATGTTAGAGTAATGGATGTTAAGGATTGTTACGTATGTGTTAAGCTTCCTACTTCTGTTTCTGAAGGGTTTAAGTATAATATGCTTCTCCTTACTTATGGAATAACATGCAGAGTTATATCAAGCTTGTTCTATCAAACTGGTCGCCTGGAATACTACTATTCTGACTTTGACGAGATCTTTCCTAATTTGAAAGTTGTGAACAGTCTTAACAAAGTAAGGCCTGCCAAGCAGATGAGGGAATTTTTCCTAGTTACAAATGTATTAACATACGAATATGCATACAAGAATAATTTAACTTGCAAAATGAGGGATGAAGAAAGATCTTTCCTTGATCAGGTTGAGGAGAGAAGAGCAATTTATAAGAGGAATGAAATGCTGAAACAAACTAAATCAAAGTTTTGGCAGATTGAGGATGAGAAATTTAATGGTGAAAATAGATTTGCTGCTATTCATATAGATGAACCAGTTAGTGGAAAGCTTTGTATTAGAAGAGATAATACGCTTTATGACAACTATTTTGTCGGTGCTAGCCAAAGTGAGGACACTTACCGAATTATTGGGGGTTGGGGATTTAAAGGTGGTAAAGACCCAATTTTCCGAGGGATTTATTTTGTTTGTGGAAATAAAGCATATTTCAGTCTTCCTGACCATTGGTATGGCACATGTTACCTTGGTATTGTCTTTCCTAAAATGTTCCATGTTGACAGAAATGGAGAATGATCATTCGAAATTGGCAAACACCTGGATAGGTTGAAAAGAGAAAGTTTTTCAGAAATTATGGGAGATATTTTTGGCGCAATAATTCCTATGGTGGGAATTACCCTGAATGCAATTAAAATCAGAAAAGTTTCCACAATTGTTGACAGATTGTCCACTGATACTGCAGGTGGTTTCCAGTTGGTCAATACAGAGCTCATTGCTACCAGAAGCATGGTTATGCAAAACCGGCTTGCTCTAGATATCCTTTTAGCAAAAGAGGGAGGAGTCTGTGGGATTTTGCATGTTCAGCACTGCTGTACATATATCCAAGATAAAAGTCAGAACATTGAATCATTAATTAAGAATATTACAGAATTTCATACTGAAATAGAACCCATGGAAGATGACAGTTTTTCTGAACGTTTGGCAAAAAGATTTGGGGCAATCAAGCAATGGTTTGCTGACATTGGCAGTTCAATCATTGGCAAAGTGCTTTACCCTGTTATAGTTATTGTTATAGTGACACTCTTGTTAAAAATTAGTTGCATGATTCAAAAAAGAAAGAAGCATGTGAGGGAAAAGAAGAGGATTTATAAACTCAGAAAAGCCCAGGAGAAGGAGATAGAAATGGATGAATTCCGTAGGGCTCAACATGATAGTTCCAGACAGAGACAGACTGATGAAACAGGAGTTTAGATTTACTAATACTGAGAGAGATCATTATATGTCATTTCTAAAAGTAAAATTTAGTATACATTTTTGGGTTTTGTTTGGTGATTTTTAAATCACCAGATGAGGGAGTTGATGGAGCGGACTTTCAGAATTATTTTTGAAAAGTTTGTGACAAATGAAACTCTTATGATTTTTATTTTTACTAATGTGTGTTGCATGATTTGCACGTTTACTGATTCAACCTAGAACAGTATACACCATCACCAACACGCGGGTTTAATCATTTGTGCTCTTGTCATGTTTGTCATTTTGCTTTGAATAATATATTTACTTTGTCTTTTGTTTTGTCATATATTAACTGCGGCTGTTTTAAAATATTAGCATGTGCATTCTTTTGAATGTGCTTCTGTTTATGTTTTGTTGTCTCATGTGTCTGTGTTTGCTTATTTGTCCGTATGCAAAACTAGGTAACATAGCTAATGGGTTAATTTTAGTAAAGGGGGTGGGTAACAGAATAATTGTCATTTCTCAAATTAATTATTGTCTTGTGTTTCCTTGCATACTAGACTCACGCTCACGCTAAAAGGCCTGTGGCCTACTTCTAAAATGGATGTCCGAAAAGCTTTACCAAAGTGGGCCTTGCACAGCTACGTTGGAATGTGAAAATGTTTTTCTACATTAATTCTTGGAGAAAGGCTTGCAAACAAAGGCTGTGTGGAAGCTTAGGACATTTGGTTCAGATTGCTTCATGGTCAAGGCCGCACTTGTCGTTCGGCAGCGGAAAAAGCTTGAGTGGACGAAGGAAATGATATTGGTATTTGTCAAATGTAACTTTCCTCGGAAGCTGCTGGTGACATTAAATATTGGGCAATGCCCCTCTTGAAAGAACGTGACTCTGGCTATGCGAGAGTCGGATGACCGCATCAGAAGACATCCATTGACCAATAGAATTTTGTTCTGCTCGAATATTTGTATTCTTTTAGTTAGTTTTAGATAGGAAAATACTATAAGAATTACCCCCTTGCTAAGAGCGCCGCTCGTTCGTTCCTGTGCTCCAGAGACGCTGCCAGATTTCCCTTTCACGTAAGACTTAGAGACTTTACTTTTCCTCACAGGGTTTTTCTTTAGCTAAGTTAGAGAAATAGGGAAATAGGCTATGGAGAAATAAATAATCTAAGTGTTTGAGCATTTAACTCATGCTGATTTTGGTTTGAACTTGCTAAGTCTGTTGTGCCTATAATGAATTATTTCGCTAAAATAAAATTGCTAATAAAAGAGATTTCTCGAAAAATGCTTTTGCTTTAAAAATAAAATTAATAAAATTAATAAAATAGATTTTGAAATGACAAGCTGGTCTTGTTTATTTCCTTGAGTTTCCATTAGTTAATCCATTGCCTATTTTTGTGACTTAATTAAAGTGTTTGCTATGTTTCATTAATTAGGTCATAAGATTCAGTAGGTCATAATTCATGTCTCAGTCAAGAATGGGCCTAGTGTTAATTATATAAATAATGATGAGTATTGTGGTGTAGAGTTTGTGCATATGAGACTGAATTTCTTTAGACCCGCTGGATCAGTACCAAAATGCAAGTAACCGAGTCAGTGAATTCAGTAGCCCTACTTCTGTACTTTACTAGTAGTGCTGTCAGTCTCTGCTCTCCTCCCAGTCCTAGCCCATTATTCTACCTCTCCAAAATGCTTAACTTACCTGTGATTCGTGTTTGAGAATAAGGGTAGCCACAGGGCTGCTTGCATTGCAAATATTGATTAAGGTTGGTTGTTGACTTGAATCCTCCACGGATGCAATATCATTGTTTTGCTGGTAGCAGTAGTGGTACACACTAGCAGTAGCAGCATATGAAAAAGAAGGAAATGAAACATTGAGTGGCCTGAGCGTAGCATTAGAAACAGTACAATAGATAGTACGGTAGAGAAAAGTGCCATAAATTGTAGCCTAAGCAGTGCTAAATTTATGTAAATATAAGTAGTAGTTGCGTGGAGTTTGACTGCTATACGAAATTAAGGCAAAGGACACATCAACGTAACGTGAGCATTAAGAATTTGATTCTTCACGTCGTGTAGGAGGAGGATGTTCTTGATGATCATCAATCCGCGATGGCGCATATGAACTTCTGACTGGAATGATTTTGGTTGCTTTGACCTTATCCTCCCCAGCAAGTGTGTGGAATTTAATGTTGGTGTCAGTCACACCTCAATGAAATACCACACAGCCCGGGGGAAGAGGGTTCGGGTTTGCAAATTGGATGGGAATGGGGTTTTTTGGGAAAGTTTTGTAGAGAGGAAAAAAAAACACAGCATGAACAAACAACAAATGAAGAGAAACAAATCTTAGGATTTGAAGATATTGATAAATCTTAGCAACATACAGGAAGTGCACTACTGCATGCATGAAGTTGTTTGCTAAATGGATGGCTAGGTTACTGAAAAGTAGTACTACTACTTACTGCAACTTACTAGTAACTGCGAAGAAACAAGTTGACAGTACAGGGCTGCAGTAATTACGCAATTTCACTTGCCTCTCTGCCCTCAGAGAGAATAAAGACTTCTTATTAGAACATTAAATTAGTTTTAAAAATAGCAAAGACACGTCAAATAGCTGGAGGGATTAATTTGAAGCAGAGATCAAACAAACGCACAGAGTCACACTCGTAGAAGTAAGTTCAAGTTCACAACAATATCATTTAAAAGATAAGGAGAATTTAAGAGGATACTGTAACTGTATGTTGTAGTTGTCATGTTGAATTTGTGTGAAGTTGATGCATCCAGCCATTCCTCTTATTCGCGGTACTCTTTCATTCCATCGGATGCTCCGTCGATCAATCTTGGTGCCCAGACACACTGTCCACTGCCTGCCTGATGCAGATTTGCGGATCGCTAATGTTAAGCCTGAGTACATGGTTCGATGGCACAGGGTAAAAACCTGCCTGTAATTGTTGATGGAAAAACGCAACAGTAAGTGATAAAAAACACCATAGATTAAAAACAATATAAGGTACGCTGTGTAGTGCAAAAATAACACTTTCAGTTCCAGAGGTGACAGTATCACTCCCCAAAATCTAGAACACCCCACATTACCCTCCCAAAAACGTGCAGAATACTGCTACCTGCCTACTAAGCATGGGTGGAAAAGCCGTTCCGCTCGCGGATTTTGCGGATTTTCGGTAAATTCGCAATCCGCGAACTCCCGCAAATTTACCGAAAATCCGCAAATCCGCGAGCGGCGGATTTTTCCGGGGGCAAAAGTTCAAGCCTGCCCTGTTGCTTGTAACTATTTTAGGATGGCGCCGGCAAGCTGCCAGCGCCATCCTAAAATAGTTACTAAGTTAGCTTCAACAGGAAGCTCTAATAGATAAAATAAAGCAGGTGCTCGCAACTGCTTTATTTTATCTATTAGAGCTTCCTGTTGAAGCTAATTTAGTAAGTATTTTAGGATGGCGCTGGCAGCTTGCCGGCGCCATCCTAAAATATTTACAAATGCCCTTCCTGTGACCCTTCCTGTGGAGCTTTTTCTCTTCATCTGCTGAACTGATCTTTCTCTGACCTTTTATGCACACAAGAGGCATGTGAACTCGCATGGAAGCCCCGCACGTTTAGCCCCGCGCACACACTCGCGGTTTGCACCGTCTTCCCGCCATTCACCCACTATGATGGACAGCTCACTCAAGGGACCCCTGCGCCCTTCGGGGCGATTGCATAGTAACACACACATGGTCGCTCGAACTAGTTGATGCTCAAATTCAGTGACTCATTCATTAGCCCAAAAACAATCATGAGCGTCTTCGAGGCTGGACAGGTGTGCCTCTTCCCAAATCTACCGTGGAAAGTCAGCTGTGATGCTGGGTAGAGGCCTTTGCATCCTTGACTTTCATGAGCGCAATCCCCGTGCTGTTCCTGTGACCAGGAGCTTCTTTCTCTTCATATTATTGTGTTCGCACGGGTTGCTGCAAGTTCGCACGCGTTTTGTACAATTTCGCAATTTGCGAAATTGTACAAAACCCTCGCGAACTTGCAGAAACCCGTGCGAACATAAAAAAAAATCCGCAAATTTGCGAGAATTCGCGGATTTTGCGGATTGCGAGTTCGCAAATCCGCAAAATCCGCGAACGCGAGATCCGCAAAATTCGCCCATGCTTACTGCCTACCTCGCAGAGGCCTAATTTCAAATCGTGCCAAAATGCACTCAGAAAGTATGTCCAAAACCCCCCCTTTCCTACCATGGATTTTCTTCAAACCACTTGCAACCAAAATTAGACATTCCCACGAGTGCTCCAAGACCCCAGAACCCAGTCACAAAAATCTAGAAAACCCCCAAACACATGCAATACTGCTAACCCTAACGAGCCCTAAGTTAAAAATAGTGCCAAACGCTTTCTGCAACTAGGACAAATTCCCCCTTTTCCACCATGGATTTTCTCCAAACCACTTGCAACCAAAACTAGGCATGCCCAGCATTACTCCAAGACCCCCCAACCGCCCCAAATACCAGGAACCCCCCAAACAGCCCCCCGAAAACACAAAAGTGAGCGAAAAGTCTGAAAAGTGACAAACTTTTTCACCATGGATTTTGTCCAATCCACTTGATTCCGATATTAGACCTTCCCAGCTATGCCCCCAGACCTCTGAAGCCACCCGCAATAAAGCAGAACACCCCCATACAGGCTAAAAGCAAAAATGCAAGAACTGACAGAAAAATGTAGGCCTAGTTCCCAGATCACTCCATGCGCGCTCTGCAGCTTGTCCCTAACTCCCCTTTTCCACCATGGATTTTCTCCAAACCACTTGCAACCAAAATTAGGCATGCCCAGCATTGCTCCAAGACCCCCCAACCCCCCCAAACACCAGGAACCCCCCAAACAACCCCCCGAAAACACGAAAGTGAGTGAAAAGTCTGAAAAGTGAAAAACTTTTTCACCATGGATTTTGTCCAAACCACTTGATTCCGATATTAGACCTTCCCAGCTATGCCCCCGGACCCCTGCAGCCACCCGCAAAAAAACAGAACACCCCCAAACAAGCAAAAAGCAAAAATGCAAAAACTGACACTAAATTTAGGCCTAGTTCCCAGATCACTCCATGCGTGCTCTGCAGCTAGGCCCTAACTCCCCTTTTCCACCAGGGATTTTCTCCAAACCACTTGCAACCAAAATTAGGCAGGCCCAGCATTGCTCCAAGACCCCCTAACCTCCCCCAAACACCAGGAACCCCCCAAACAGCCCCCGAAAACACGAAAGTGAGCGAAAAGTCTGAAAAGTGAAAAACTTTTCCACCATGGATTTTTTCCAAACCACTTGATTCCGATATTAGACCTTCCCAGCTATGCCCCCAGATCCCTGCAGCCACCCGCAAAAAAGCAGAACACCCCCAAATAGGCAAAAAGCAAAAATGCAAAAGCTGACACTAAATTTAGGCCTGGTTCCCAGATCACTCTATTCGCGCTCTGCAGCTAGGCCCTAACTCCCCTTTTCCACCATGGATTTTCTCCAAACTACTTGCAACCAAAATTAGGCATGCCCAGCATTGCTCCAAGACCCCCAACTCCCCCCAAACACCTGGAACCCCCCCAAACAGCCCCCCAAAAATATGAAACTGAGCGAAAAGACTGAAAAGTGAAAAGCTTTTTAACCATGGATTTTGTCCAAACCACTTGATTCCGATATTAGACCTTCCCAGCTATGCCCCCAGACCCGTCAACCCACCCGCAAAAAAGTAGAACACCCCCAAACAGGCAAAAAGCAAAAGCAAAAATGCAAAATCAGTCAACATCGGTCCAAACACGCTCTACAGCTAGGCCCTAACTCCCCTTTCCCTCCATGGTTTTTCGTCAAATCACTTGCAATCAAAATTATGCTATCCCACCAGTGCTCCCAGACCCCCAGACACCCCCTCACAAATCTAGAACACCCCCAAAAAGCCCCCCAAAAACACGCAATACTGCTAGGCCTCAGTTTAAATTGTGCCAAAACGCTGTCTGCAACTAGGCCCAAACCCCCCTTTTCCACCATGGATTTTCTTCAAACCACTCGCAATCAAAGTTATATTATCCCAGCAGTGCTCCCAGACCCCCAGAACGCCCCCACAAATCTAGAACACCCCCAAACAGCCCCCCAAAAACACACAATACTGCTAGGCCTCAGTTTAAATTGTGCCAAAACGCTGTCTGCAACTAGCTCCATACCCCCTTTTTCACCTTGGATTTTATTAAAACCACTCGCAATCAAAATTAGACTATCCCAGCAGTGCTCAGACACCCCCACTTCCCCCCCACAAATCTAGAACCCCCCTAACAGCCCCCCAAAAACACACAATACTGCTAGGCCTCAGTTTAAATTGTGCCAAAACGCTGTCTGCAACTAGGCCCAAACCCCCCTTTTCCACCATGGATTTTCGTCAAACCACTCGCAATCAAAATTAGACTATCCCAGCAGTGCTATCAAACCCTCCGACCCACCCCCACAAATCTAGAATACCCCCAAAAAGCCCCCCAAAAACATGCAATACTGGTATATTCAAAACATGGCAAATTGCGCTGTTCACAAAAAATTGCTGTTTTTAGCACTTCCACTACTTCGATCCTCTTGAAACTTACCTGGACACTTGTTCCAGCGATTCCCAAGAATCTCAGCAAGGCAGAACAAAATCGAACCACTGTGCTCTTTGAAGAAGAAGAAGAAGAAGAAGAGAAAGACGGTCTACGACTAGTTTTCACTTAGTTTTCACCCAAACACACGCGCCCGCAAAACACCAAAAAAGGCCAACATTCTGCCAATTCTGGACCAAAGAACACCAAACCCCCCTAAAACCTTGCCAACATCATAATGAACAACCCTGCATCGGGCCCTGAGCCCTAGACTCAGCGGGACCCCTACCAACTTAAACCCAAAAACTCTAGTAAATCGCACTGAACCCTAAACCGTAGATATGCTTTGTCTGTCTGTGTCAAAGAGCCTAGGTATGCTACATCAGAAGGATGCTTCACTCAGTGGTGCCTGCCTTGATCGTCTGCATGGCCCTGCCGCAAGCATGGGCCAAAAATACATTCCGCTCAAGAATTTGCGATTTTTCGGTAATGTCGCAAGATTTGCCAAATACCGAAAAACACCAAATTTTGCAAACATAACAGATGTATGACCCAAGCTTGAGGCAGTGCCATGCAGATGGTCAAGGCAGACACCACTGAGTGAAGCAACCTGATGTAGCATACCTAGGCTCTTTGTCAGACAGACAAACCATATCTTATTGTATGCAGCAAGCCACATAGCCCCAATTTTACATGAACTGCTGTCTGGAGTGGACTCTGCCTGGCATAACAACAACAGTACACTGCCTCGCCCTCGACCACTACATACCACGAATAGACAGACATGTAGTTCTGCTGTAGTAGTTGTTGTAGACTGGTTTTCCTGTTTGCCACTCACAAATTGGCCATAGTTCTTCTGTAAAAAGACGCTGATGATCCATCCATCCCAGTGAGTGACTGTAAAGAAAAAAGATATATTATTAAATCAATCAACATGGTATATTGGCAAGTGAGTCCACTCCAAGGACATTTTGCAAATTGTAAAATGCAACATAGTGGCCTCTGAATTTGAAGTACAATTTGAATTAAACAAGGTAAAAATAAAACCGAGTAGTTGACATGAGTTACAAGTACTGTGTAAAAGATTAAATCAAAAATAAGACAAGACATATGATTCATCATTTCATGCACAAAAAACAAACAGCAATTGTTTTCATCAGAGCCAGATAGCCATTGCTGTCGACTGCATGCCATCTTCTCAATTATTCATTACATGTTCTTGTTCTTGTCTGCATCTTCTTTGGAAAGTGAGGGCCCACAGGGCAGCCTCTCCTGTCAATATCAGAAGTAACTCTGTCAACAATCAGCAAGCATGTAGTCAGTCAGTAATTTCAGTCCCACTTGAGGGGAATCATTGTAATCCATCCATCTGCCTTGAGGGAAATAGATAGGGGAGTCTGGAGGAGGAGTTTGGAGGAGCATGATTGAGTTGTGAACTTGTGAACCTCAGGAATGCAGACTGCGGCACCTTCAAATCAATAAGGAAAATAAGATGAAGACAGTGCTGCTGATGGACTTGTTGTGATTAGGTGATTAGAGTTTTGTTGTGGTAAAAGTTGCAAAACAAAGAAAGACACAAAGGAATAAAAGTGAATAAGGACGAAAAAAGGAAGTCATTTTCAGGCCTCGGTGTCAGGGAAGTAGAGCTCGTCCTCAAACTCTATGAATTGAGACAGGAGTAGGTCAGCTAATAGAGAAGAACTTCCATCACCTAAGTCGGTGTCCTCTTCTTCCTGCGTGCATTCATGTATTTTATAATCTGGTGGTATGAAGTGCTGATTCATCTTGATCAGTGTTAACCACTCCACATTTTTGGACGAGAAGCGGGTCCTTTTTGAAGTTACAATGGCACCAGGAGCACTGAAACCATGTTCAGAAGACACGCTTGCGAGTGGGCAAGACAAATAATTTAGAGCCAGGTTGGTGATCAGTGGGCATAGAGGCATTTTCCTGTACCAATAAAGCAATAGGTTCTTATTAACAAAGACCTCTTTTGGGTCATCCAGATAGGCCTGCACCATCGACTCAAGGTTCTCCACGGTTGCTCCACTTTTCGTACCATCAGTGGCCTTTGCAGCACTGTAACGAGCAAACAGTTGATGAGTTAGCCAATCCTCTTCCGACAATAATATGGCTGGGCCTGGTGCAGGTGAGGGCGATGATATGGTTGCTGCTGGTGTTGTTAACGTCTGTGAGGCAAAGTGACTCCCTTCGGCCACAGATTCAGAAGTGGAACTTGACGCCGGATGGCCTGCTGATTCAGTTGTACTTCTGCCGGCTCCTTCTACCATTTTAGGGGTGCCATTTTATGTCTGTGAGAGCTCTAGTCCTCATGCATTTAAACAGAGAAACTACACAGGTCTCTTTTACCTTTTAGCTGTGTGACGCTATTGCACTTACCTATAGATGATTTTATGTTGGATCCTCAAGGTGAGACTCCTCGGATTTGGAATGATGGTCAAAGTGTTCCACCTCCTGACATCCCCATACCCCAAAGCTAATATTATACAGAGTATTAGGGGGTAGGATAACTACATTTTTCCAACTTAAACTACTTGAATCCTGGGTAGTACGGTCGCCCGTCACAGTGGGGATCCTTACCGGCCCATTTGAGTTTTTTGTAGCTACCAAGTTGGATTTCAGTACTAAGGGCAAAAGGACTGGTTGCCTGGGGGAAGGTACTAAGATAGGGGTTGGCTGAAGATACGGTTGCTGTGGTGGGGGGATTGAGTTTCCTAGCGGTTGGCAGACTAGATGGATTAGGTAGAAGGGGGGCCCCCGTTCATCAGGGACACTCCTCGGATGCTACCCATACTTCTCAGGTGGTCCTCAATACCCCCGGTGACTGGTTCCATTACTTGTAACCTAGTATCAATACGGTCAAGTCTGGCCAACAGGGGATCTAGCAAATTCTTCATAACATTAGTGAGAGCATGGGTAAGCTGTTCCCTGCCACCAAAAAACCCCTCCCCAGAGATGAAAGAAGCAGGCTGTGCTAACGCCTGTGTTTGTAATGGCTGGATGAAGCTGTCATTTACATTAACGGTTGAAGGAGGGTCAAAGTCTACTATATGGATCGGGTTCTCAGAGTTATTAGGTAGTAGGTCTAATTTAGCCCTTTTTCCTCCCTTAAACTGCCTCCCTCTTTTCCTTTTCGGGACAGCCCCTTCCCTCCGTCCTCGTGAATGGGATAAATTTGGGTCACTGCCCTCATCAGAGATCCGAACTGCTTCAGATATTGAAGCAGGTGCAGCCTCAGATATGGTCTTGAATGAGTCTTGGTGTGAGGATGAGGTAGACCTTAGCTCTTGCAAGACAGACTCAATCGTTTGGTCAATACTGCCCAGAAGAGCTATATGAGAAGTGTCAACCTTTTCAGGCATTCTGGTATTCGCAATTAGACCCAGGGAGGATCGCCTAGCACTTTTGATCCCATCTGAGAGCCCTCTTTCCAAAACAGTTAAATCATTGTTCGCTCTAATGAGGAAACTGTCCAAAGTGCCTGTAACCAGGGAGGTGGATGCCGTGGCTTTGCTTCTCATTTCCCTTGAAGTCATTATCCTCAGTCTTTTAGGAAATCCCAGCCAGGTCAGTTAAAATGTGTAATTGTCCTCCACGTAGGCTAGCCACACGCCAAGAGGGGTGGCCTGGTCCGGTCTCATCCGTGCTCGAACGGGCTTAAACTGGCCCGCCCTTGGCCCGGGCTTCGCCCCGGTCTTCGTCCTGTGCGTGTCCCGCTAGCGCATCGATGGGCGTGTCTAAAATAGTTGATGAGAGGGATACGGGAAGAGGCCCCAGCTGCGGCCAATGATTACAGCGCAAGGCCTGCTGGACCTCACAGTCCCGACCCGGCTACTCCCTTCGAATTCCTCTGGTCCTTTTGGCGCTTGAAATTCCTTTCCTCACTCCGCTGCTCCGTGAGGGATAGAGAAGGCAAAATGCACAATATCCAAGCCTGCGAGCGGCTCCCGCGAAGCGGGGGCTGCGAGGCGTTATGTGCGGTAGGGGGAGGGTGCGGGAAGAGGCCCCTGCTGCGGCCAATGATTACAGTGCAAGGCCCGCTGGACCTCACAGTCCCGACCCAGCTACTCCCTTCGAATTCCTCTGGTCCTTTTGGCGCTTGAAATTCCTTTCCTCGCTCCGCTGCTCTGTGAGGGAAAGCGAAGGCAAAATGCACAATGTCCAAGCCTGCGAGCGGCAAGAACCAATACTTAAACACATGAAGTCTGTGTTATACCATGTTGAGCAGAGCTCCAATACATGAAATATATGAATAATTCAATAGGTATGACTCCACATGATCTGGTCCGAGTCACAATTGTGATTCTTAATACTCAGTGCAAGATACATAAACATATTATGTTATCCTATCCCGTAATGATTTATTTATTTTATTCATTTATTTTGAAAGTTTTATAGAGTGCGAACAAGACCGAGGGGGGTATCAGAGCGCTGTACAGCATTGTAGTATGTAATTATACAGAACATAATGAAGGTATAACATTAGTATCATTGTTGCAATTTAGCACTACGAGGAGAAAAGAAAAAGAAACAACAACCCATCTTACAATCAACAGTTGATGCAGTTAAAGGGGTTGTCTAAGATTAGAACAAACAGAAGGAAAAAATATGTCATAGAACATCAGTGAAAAATATTTCAAGATTTTGGTTAACAGAACGCACTAACATGATCAGCTTGCTAACGTTTGTTAATTAGTAGCCTTTTAACCTGTTTTCTAAAGGAAGTAGTGAAAGGATTTGATCTGATCTCTGTTGGTAAGGAGTTCCAAAGTCTTGGAGCAAGACCGGAGAAAGCACGGTTGTATGATCTTTTCTTTTTGAATCTTGGAGGTTTCAGGAGAAAGGTGGACGCACTTCCGAGGTTCCTGTTAGAGCATGATAGCTCAAGTTTATTAGCAAGATAGTATGGTGTATTGGAATGTATGGCTTTTTGAGTCAGACAGGCTATCTTGAGTCGTATTCTTGCTTCAATGGATAGAACGTTTAGCTGCCAAAGGTTGGGTGAAATGTGATCAAATTTCCTAGAACCCGTTAAAAGCCGAGCTGATGCATTCAATGTGGCTCGGAGAGAAGCCAAGCTAGCTTTGGGAAGTCCTGCTAGGGTCACCAGCCCGTATTACAATCTTAGGATAATCAGGGATTGAACCGTGGTCTGAGATCTTCGAAGGGAGGAAGGGTTGGATTTTCTTCAGTGTGTTGAGTTGGAAATTGGCTCCTGTAGTAGTCGCAATGATGTGTGCCTGCATGTTTAGGTGTTTATCTAAGGCGATGCCTAAAGATTTGACAGAGTCTACAACGTGAGGAGTGCAGTTTGGAGCAGTTAGGTGTTTAATCCATTCTAGGGTAGGAGCTGAGTGATTAGGTGGGGTGATCAGCAGAAATTCCGTTTTGAGAGTATTTAGTAGGAGATGATTCTGAGCTAGCCATTGTTGAGTTTGATCAAGTGCAGTGTTTAACATTTTTATGTCCTCTTGCGAGGAGATCATCAGGTACAGTTGCGTGGCATCTGCATGCATGTGGTATTGGATGTCGGCTCTGTTCAAAATTACCGCAAGAGGTTCCATAAATAGATTGAAAAGCGTGGGCGAGAGCATAGAACCTTGAGGGACTCCAATAAGGACAGGGGTACTGGAAGCGAGGGCATGATTAACTTTGATCCTTTGCATGCGAACCGTTAAATAAGATACTAAAACTGAAACTCAGGTGCTAGGTGTGGGGCAGAAGGAGAAAAAGATCACTCGAAGATGGCCAGCAAAAGTTACAAGTGGAGCCAGCTCTTTCTCTATTCTTGCATTAGAGAACTTGGAGCAAGCTCATTTCTCTTTCCATGGATTGCAAAGTGTGGAGCAAGCATTTCTGTTTCCCGAAGCAGAAACAACAAGAGGGAACCAGCGTGACCCCAGGAGTTCAATCGCAGCCTGCGCATCCCTCCTCATCAATCAGCTGAGGTCAGCCGGTTCTTTTGAGCTTTTTCAGCGTGTCTGTGGAAGTTTAATGCCAGGGGTGCGGCGGCCATGTTGAAGTTAGGCATACAGATGACATGGAGTCCAACCTTTGGAGCCAAAAAGTCTCAATCGCTCATCAAAGCACCTCTCACTAAAACCCCTATGCGCCCCTTTTGTGTCCTTGCAGCAAACCAACCCCCACAGCCATTACCTGCACTAAGTGTTTTGATTGAGTCTAGAGCGGCCGCCATGTTGGAATCAGGCGTCGGTCTTCCTCGTGTGTACAGAGGCTTCTTACCACATTATGTTATTCCTCAAATGCGCAGGTGGGGAATCCTGGTCTGGGCGGCATATTAGAGATGGTATCTTCCCGCTGTTGGGGTCGGCTCACGATGTAGAGCACAGTGACTCCGCTGGTCAATCTCCCTCCACCTTGACCTCTATAATACCAGCGCATAGGATCGTCGTTCTCCAATTCCAACGCCTTGCTCAAGAGTCCCCACCGATCATAGTCTCCACGCCGCTTCCAGGATCCACGTGCTGCCGCAAGGCAATCTCCCAACGGCAGCAGCCCTCCTTGAAAAGTACAGGTCCCAGCTTCCAGTGCAACTTCAGGCTTTACATCCGCATCCCCAGGGGGTGATATTTAATTCCAGCCACACTGTGGGACGAGGTTAATGAATTGCTACAGAGTTGATAGGGCCGGCTGCAACTCCAGTTATCAGCTCCACTTAGAGTCAGGAGGCTCCGTTCAGCAACCGAGTCATCTCATCTGGGATCACTGTTGCCTCAGAAAGGACCTCAGGTAGGTTTTTATCATAGTATTCTTCTTTCCTTAGTATAGTATAGATTGTTGCATTTCGAAAGACATACTCTGTGTGGGTATGTCGTCTTGCAGGGTGGATGGGGGCATAAACAGGGGTATTCACATAAATAGTGATCCCCAGCCCTGGAGCTTCTTAGGTGAGCTTCAGCTCGGCAGCCATGTTGCCTGACTCTATGTTGAATTTGTTAGTACAAAAACCAACAAATTGCAAAATGGGCATAAATCCGATACAATATGATTTGAATAGTATCATACCTTGTTTAGCACATTAAATCGTAGTAACATGTCAAGGAATATTCCTCTTTAGAGCCCTGAATGGGCAAACTCATGAATATACAGGACTTTATAAGAGCAGAATTACTTCTTAGCTCCCTGTATTGGACAACTAGTAAATAAGAGGGACCTTTGTTGAGGCAATATTCTTGTTTCATAATAGGAAGAACTAATGTTAACCTACGCTACCGGGAGATAGCAAAGAGGCTCATATCAAGGACTGGACTCAATTTATCCTAATTGAACCTACAATTCTTCATTGTTGTTTCATCCCTCGGGGGCCCTTGTTTGTAGTTCTATAATGTACCTCAATTCGAAGCTGCACAGTTTCTTAACTCTACCCTCTCCCCTTTCATCTTTTGGTACCTGGTTGATGCAGACAAATTTTAAAAGCTCACGGTTGCTGATGTTATGCTTCAGTTCAAAATGTTGGGCCACAGAATAGGTCCAATCTTACTTGGTAATTGCCTGCATATGCTCAAGAATTCTCTTTTTTGGTGGGATGTATAGTGCTTCCTATATACCTTTTAGGACAAAGATATTCCAGACAATATACAGTGAATTCTGAGTTACAATTCAACTGTTTGTTTATCTGTTTCTGTTCAGTGCCACCTCTTTCTATCACTTCATACCCACTGATCTTTTTGATATATTTACAGGATTTGCAATTCATGCAAGGAAAAAAGCCCATAGTTCAAGACCTGATGGAGCTAAGTAGACGCATATTGACTATGGACGATATACTAGGTGATCCTTGATCGACATGCTACATCTGTAGTTAATCTGCAGAAGGGGGTAAGCACCTTGCCGAATATATTATCGGTTAACCAAATGTTCCAATTTCTCTTCAAAATTTGTACCACCCGATGGGAGTTTTCACTAAAACTGGTGATCATCCTAATGATTCCTTCTTCAAGTTTGGTATCTAATGCAGTGGAGGATATAGTAACCCACAATTGGGACCTTTTCACTAACTCTGTCCTTCACATTGCATCTCCTAGGATCCCTCGGGTGTTACCCCTTCTTCTAAATCTCTCTAATGCACCATTTTTGGCTCCCTGACATTCAACATCATTAGTACAATTTTGTTTTAAACATAGGAGTTCACCATAGGGGATGTTTCTTGGATGGTGACTACCAGCATGTAAAACTGAATTCCCAGCCGTGGGTTTGTGGTATAGCCTAGTTAGTAACGTATTGCGCTACACATACACTTTTAGGTTCAGGGTAGAACACACTTCTATCACTGATGTTCATGGAGAATGTCAGTTTCAGGTCATTCATGTTAAGAGCGGTTATAAATGATTCCGCATCTGAGCGGGTGCCTGTCCAGATGATGAATAAATCATCTATATAATGGGTCCAAACCATTGTTCAGGTCTTTCTGCCCAGGCCATGTGCTTCTCCCATCAGCCCAAAAACAAGTTTGCATAGCTGGGGGTGAAGCACATGCCTATAGCGGTCCCTCATTGTTGGTGGTACAATTGCCCTGCAAACAAAAAAATATTGTTTTCTGGACAAAATTTGGTATATTTTTCACTAGCATTAGTTCTTATCTCAAGAGGGTTCTCTCTACTCTCATAAATCCTTCATTGCCAATAATTTTATAAGAATGATCTTCAGGCAAAGATCCATCAATCTTTGGAGTACAGCACTTAGTATTTGGAAAATCGTTTCCCCAAAGGGCTGTTCCGTAGCGAATAGCCAGACTGTGTGAATGAAGTCACCCATTGCTGTCTGACGTCTCATACACTCAGAGCCGTGATACCTGTGGAATTTCCCAAGTCTAGCCGGTGTTAGGTAGACACGATGTTCATATTTGAATTGAATCATACACAGTCTTTTTTTGGCTAATGCTTCTCTGGGGACAATAAGGGCAAACATACATTGCTCATTCTCAATATGTTCAATATCCACTTCTCCATACTCTTTCAGTCTGGGCATATTGTCAGGTTAGTTGATCAATTTATTGTATAGACTTAATATTTTCCTTGGGGGGAGGGGGAATCTTTAGCTTGGTCTCAAACAGCTAAATTCCTGAACTTCCAGTCAGTCATCTAAATGTTCCCTGACTGCACAGGCCAGATATACAACCAAATTGCGATTTACAATGTGAGACTCGCATAATAAAAAGTACAAATGTGTCTCAGACACAGTTAGCGATTCTCAATGGGGTCGCAAATGACCTGCCTCATCAATACTCATGAGGCAATTCACAATTTGGAACCCATTGGGAATGGCCAGCACTCACATGGAAAGGAAAGGAAATCAGGATGCATTTAAAAAAGAAAAGTTTATGTTTCATTTTATAAGAGTAGGCAGTGGTCTGTGGGACCACTGGCTTCTCTTAAAAAATATAATCGCATACATTCACAAAGGGGAGGGGGTTCCCCCGGGATCCCTTCTCGTTTGCAACTGGCTTACCATCTACTTGAATTAGGTGGTAACTGTGATTTTTTTGCAACTGCATTTGCGGTTGCGAAACGATGATACATACCAGTGCAACTCACAATTAGAAAGGGTCGCCCATGGCACGACCCTTCCCAACCGCGAATCGTAAACGCTATTTTACGAGTCAGTAATGTGTTGCTGACTTGCAAAATAGGGTTTGTACATATCACAAACCTTTTTAGCAGTTGCAAATAGGCCAATTTTCCGTTTGCGACCCCTAAAAAGTGTTTGCGCTAAAGATATCTATTAAATATATTATGAAGTAGGCTAAACTTCTCACACAAATTAGTGAATGTCTTGAGTACTCCTACAGGTGCTATCTCTCCTAAAGTGGAGCTACCCAGACATCCCCAACCCTTAAAGCCCTGGAGAACGTTTACATCTGGCACTGCGATGCCCAACCTAGGTGCGGTTTGATTTGCCAGCATTAGACCATCAGACTGTAACATTGGACATTTACTGGAACTTTTCTTGGTCACAAAACATGTTTCTGTGCCAGGCATGCTGGTGCATGATAGTTTCCTTCCATATTGAAAATGAAGTGGTAATTTATTTCCCATAGCCCATATTTTCAGAGGCATATGCAGGGTCAGACCTTTCCCTGGCTCAAGTGTCATCGATCCAATCATTTGCCATAAGCATGTCTGATTCCCTATAATATGATACCGGGTCCACCATGGCTATTCCTCCATTATAGATCAATTTGCAGCATGTAGGTTATGCAACACTGGGGTGACTAATATTTCAGTTGAAGGACCTCAAGTGTCGCTAGGGTGCGAAAACACCTATATGGTTGAGCAAATGGATAATTTTGTAATGTATAAATAATCCATATTTTTTTTAGCATGCAAAATGTGCCTGGGGAAAACCCCACAGTTGTGGGCTTTTACACACATCTCATATAATTTGATTTGAGCAGAAACTCTAAACACTCCTCCCTCTGTATATCAATATTACATAGAAAAATGTAAATCAAGTCCGAATTGAGTAGAAATCAGAGTAGTTACAAACAATGAGCAGTTGAGAGGCAGAGTACAGCAAAAGTGAAAAAATATACTTTTTAATGGGGAGAAATTGTATCCTGTAAAAACACATGTTTGCACTTTTCTTAGTGGAAATTTGTGGCACAAAAAAGCGCTCCCTGGAAGTTCGAAGTTCTCAACTGAGGCTGCTTAACAAATAAATGCATTTAAATCACACGACGCACATTAGGCTCCACAAGGGAGATATAGAGGGGTGAGGTTAAAACCATAAAGGTTTATTAAAGGTTAAAACATTTTACAGAAGGCAAAATCATCATGTTAGTGTCAGTCAATAATTAATATATGAATGCATTATTTAATATGAAGTCCAATTCACTAAGTCATATAAGAAGATCAACTATCATAAAGTGCAGCAAAGAAAAAATATGTAAAATCCATTCTCCGATACAGAGAGTACTCTCATCTGCTCTAAACTGTCTCAAAAAAGACCACTCTTTTATTTTCACTGTAATGTTCAGGGGTTACTAGGTTTCCCTCCTCCCTCCACACACATACCTTCCAGTCCGAAGAAGCTTTGTTCGGGCTAGGTCTTCAGCACATGCCACTTAAATGTTCACAAATGAGGTTGGTCCCCGCATGTACTTTGGCTTTTTCGCTATCTTTAGCGATTAAAATATTCATCTTTATGATTGAGGCCCTTAAGAATATTTCTCTTAACGTAAAAGGTCTCAATAGCCCAATTAAGAGACGAGTTGTCTTATCCTATCTGGAAAACACAGATGTGCATGTCTGTCTTCTTCAGGAGCCGTATTTACTGACAGGGGACACTCATACATTACAAACTAGGGAGTTCTCTCAACAATTTCTCTCATTTCATACCTCCAAAACAGCAGGGGTGGCCATTTTAGTTTCTTCTAAATTCCAAGGCAAGGTGGGGCTTAAGCAGGCCGGAATCAGTAGCAGGCCACTAGTGCACACATTTACTTTAGACCAGCATAATTGATGAAATGAGAAAGAAAGCACACCTGTCACAAAGCAAACTGGTAACCAATATTGGCCATTTTAAACGCCGGCCTACATTAGCTATGGTCAATCTAAATGCATATAATACACAATTAATAGCAGGTGTTTTTTTTACATGTTAATGTTGAATAAATGCAAAAATATTGATTTTGAATTTTAAAAGCCTCACACGCATGGGGTGTCCAAGGAAAAGTTACTTCTGCATACTCGCTGCACAATGCGTTACAGAAACACACTAAGGGGCATATTTTTTTAATTAGTGGTTCAACGCAGCGTAGCAAGCCATCCTACTGCTCTGCCCTGTGTCACTGGGAAAGGGCAAGAATGCACTGTATTTATCCAATAATGTGCATTATTGCCCTTTCCCCTTGCGCTGGCGAAGTTTTGGCAGCCTAGTACCAACATAAGTACCCTTGGACCATGGCGCAAGGGTGCCTCAGTTCGATGTAGGATAGTTTTTGTGTAGGAAGAGGTATCTTCCTGAACAAAAACAATCCTGTGAGGCTTTCTCCTCTTTCTATGTGTGCTGAAAAACACACCACACATGAAAATAGGTAAAAACACAGAGAAATAATGGTATTTTGCCTCGTTACACCTCATCTGGGGATCTGACTTAGGGCCTATTCATTATTCTGGCGGTCCGACTCATGGGTCCTTATTTATGAAGGCCTTGTGCCACCGGTTTGTCACTTTTTCCCATGTTAAAAGTGATGCACCGGTGGCGCAAGGCCTTCATAAATAAGGCCCATGGTGGGGGGGTTGATTACAACCTTTGTGATCGTGCCGCCCTCGGACTCCCAACTCCGCCAGCGAACAACCGCCGTTCCCTGGCAGTGGCGCATCAGTCAAGAGGCATCAATATGCTTGGCGGGACCTCCACAGTCTTGCCAACCATATTAAAACTTTCCTCATTGGTGGCGTGGCTTGGACACCGGCCAAGATGGCGGCGTAAAGCGAGCGCTCCGCTGCCGACCACACATCTCCTCTTCACAAGGGGCATTATGTCGGCGAGTTCCTTATATTTAATCACATGTTCGTGCATCGGAACGTGAGCGGAGTACGGCGCTCTTTTCATTTCGACTTTCTGCAGTCCAGCGTGGGAGTTTCCAGACGGCTTTCCTTTCGCGGCTGTCGCCGCCATTTTGAAACGGCCGCGGAGCGATGCGACTGCTGGCTCCTCAAGGCGTCTTCCCGCCTGGCGATTCCCACGGCCGATATCACGGATGCTACGCCTCAATTTCCAGAGCGCTCTTCGGTAAGCCCTATGTTTTCATAGTCCGCTTTCCAAGCGCTTTCTACCACAACTTTTGCTGGCATTAGGCAGTGACGCACTCTCATTACTTTACTCATGTGACACTAAGAACACCTCAGAGGAGTACTGCATGTATCTCTACTGCGCATTTCCTCATTACTTTCTCAGGAAATATCTCAACTGCGCTGCGCTGTAGGATGCCTCACAGCTTCCATCTCTGACAGCTGCCATTTCCTGCTCAAGTTTAAATGAGATCTTCTGCTCCTTCTTTGACCCCGAATTGTACATTTGCAGTGTAATTTTCGACGAACGCTGTTTTTCTATTCAATGAGGACTTCTCCTTTCATGTTAACTTGCGCTTCTATGCTCCCTTCACCTTCATGACAGCGCTTTCTGCATTTCATGAGATGCCCTTTTTTCCTCAGCGATACCAGTCACATTTTTGAATCCTATTTGGAACTACGCGCCTTATCATCACCTCAACGTCTGCTCCTTACATAGTCTTTTGCTATATATAGTCTACATGCAGCGTTTTTTCTCAGTATTTGGTGCTTCTATTCTCTCCATGCTTTGAAGTTTTTGGAAGGCCTTTTCCTCTACCCAAGTACCTTCGTTCCTGCGTTCTGACCTGATAGTCTCTGGATTGTTTCTTCTACGCAGTGGGACCACTACTTACCGCTATTCATTGTCTTTGCGAGGTATCTCCTATTTCCCTTTTATATTGGTGCTTGACTGTCTTTTATGGAGAAACTTCGCACCATGAAGCTTACCTCTTTGCCGAAGCTGCCATCTGGATCTGACTCTGATTCTCCAACCCACAAAATGGAGGAGGTCAAATCTTCAAAATCTGATTCGACTCATGGAGCTATCCCTAAAGCTCACACTGGAGGAAAGGCACAGCCTTCTTTGACCTCGTCCAAACGGTTGAAGAAAGATCCACCCTCGCCTGGGAGCAACTCTTCTTCTTCCTCCATGGACCTCATTCTGGAGGAGCTCCGAGCCTTTAAATCCTTTATGGAAGCCACCAAAAAAAATATGCAGGCTATGCAGGAGAAATGGACTTCTTTAGACTCTCGAGTCGCAACTTTGGAACAATCCTCAGACTCTTTACATTCTTCCTGCTCCCGCATTCCTTCAATAGAGGCTGAAATTCTTCTCCTCAGGCGTCAAACCGAGGATTTGGAAAATAGAAACCGCAGGAACAACCTTCGCTTGTACGGCCTTCCGGAACTTTCAGAAGGGTCTAACCCTACCGTCTTCTTCCAGTCCTTTCTTGCGAAGATACTAGACACTCCGGCTCTATCCTCCATAAATATCCAGAGAGCACATCGTCTTGGCCCAAGGTTTCTACCAAGCCTAGAGGGGTTATCATGCTATTCTTACAATATACAGATCTCCTGCAGGTCCTCTCAGCTGCCAAACTCAAGAAACAAATCATATGGGAGGGTCACCGTCTTTATCTCTCGCAAGATGTCTCCAAGGCCACTGCTGATCGACGGAAAAGGTTTTTAGACTTGCGTCGTAAATATTTAATTTACCATCTTAATTTCTATGCAGGTAAGTACTTAATCAATAATAACTCAATCGGAAAGAAAAAAACAGAGTCCGTGGTGTTAGAGTTCTTAGGGGTTTTATTCCTTAAAAAGGAATCGTTCCGGAACTGGATATCATGTTCCTGCAACCACAAGGGGTTCAGGAAGGGATAGAGCAATATTTTATTGACAATACATACCTTATATACTTAATTCACATCATAGAAACCAATATAGTAGGCGTAACAGCTGAGAGAAGACAAGATAACAGCATCCACGTGTTAGGAGTACGTAATCAGAAGGCGTGAACTAGGCGTGAACTAGAGGTGTGTGCTAGAAACGTCACAGGTAGGTGTCATAAGTGGGTGGCACAAAACAGAAATGTTGCAATGTCAGCAGAAATCGGAGGCTTGGATGCGCGCGCAGCTGCATGACGTGTGATTGACGTGAAACTGGAGGGTGCAGGGGACTTGACATTTACACTAGCGGAAAGAGACAGAAGTCTGGCATGTCAGATCAACTCGTACTTCTATCATATCTGATATCTGATGTTTGGGAACCATATTATCTGAACGGAAAGGGTCTCTGGGGCAGAAGCTATTCTATACTGACTGTGAGTGCGTGTATAAGCGCCTAAGTGTCTGCATGAGAAGCGTGGGGGCATGGGCCTTCCATGGGAGCATGGTAACAGAGGCTATGAATTACTTGCACGGAAACAGTGAGGCCGGCCCTTCGGCTCTGCAGCTGGGGGGATGTTTACTTAAACTAGTAGGCAGGAATGTATTTTCGAGGAGCGGAACAGATAATTCGAAGGTTGTAGTCAGTCTTGGCAGGCAGCAGGCTGAGCTAAGCGCGGTGGGCCGCACTGGAAGTAAGTCAGAGTTCACGGGTACAGAGACAGCCTGGGCTGAGGCTTTCAGAGTCAGAAGCCAGAAAAAAGGCTCGATGGCAGAAATTCAGGGCCTACTTTGCCAGAGCCGAAAAACGTGTAAAGTACACTACAAAAAGACGTTGGCATAGCATACTTAGGAACGGACTATTCAACCCATTCAGGGTGGGTCTGAAAGAGGACAGGTTAACGTTGGACGCAAATGTATTTGCGTCTTCATAGCTGGCACAGGAGGGAAGTTACATGCACTTTAAGCTGGTACATGGAGACGGTGGGGTACACGATAGGGAACACAACTTGACCATAAAATTTATATTTCCTCATTCCCTCCTTGTTCCCTACGGACCCTTCATGATATATCGATCCTCATGAATCGATCAGTTTGTTCTTGTAACATCATTTGTTCTTCTTTCTTTCTTTGACGTTGTGAGAGAAAACTGGAATGTTCAATGCATGACGTGGCGCACAGTCCACAAATCGCTGGCCCACACTGTAGGCACAGGCAGCAACTGAATACTAGGACTAGGCCAATGCCTAGGAAGGATAGGATCTTCCATCCCCAAGCGGTTAACGTTGTCCAGAACCAACCGGACCAAGTCCAGGTGCCTGGATTCTGATGTATCAGATTGGCAATTTTATGAAGACGGGTAATAGCTTTGTATACGGATGGCGCGTTTTCTGGAATGAAAACACAGCAACTTGACCCGATGACCTTACAGGCTCCACCTCTATCTGCCAAGATGACGTCAATAACAAGACGATTCTGAAGGACAACAACCCGCATGGCGGACTGCTCTTCGGTTAAGTTACCTAGGGCGGAGGCAGTTTCATTCACTACTGCTTCAAGTGTTCTAGTTAATCTGCGTATTAGTTTACTATTCTGAACGGGGCCTAAGAAGAAAAAGAATCCTTTATTAAAATCGGTGTATTGTTCCCATGCCGTTTCTGTGTAGTCGACAAGCGAGAGATCTCTTCTGAGTCTATTCTTTACTAGATTTGTATTTCTGTGATAATCAGGAGGGGCTAGAAAAACAGGTGGCAGAAGGAATGCAATATAACAGGTACCATCCCAATCTGGAGGTAAACGTATGTATGCGGTATGACCACAAACAAAATAAGAATGACGGATAGCTTTAAAGGACGATTTACCATGATCACTGAATTCGACCACAGTAGTACATTTACTATGACCTAAATGTACTGAACCTTTCTTACTGACACATAATTCACCAGTGACTGGTAATACTGACATAGCGGGCAGAACTGGTGCAGCTTCGGATTCAACAGTAAGAATCATAAGGTTAATTGTGTAATTACCTAATCCATATACTTCATTTTCTAGATCAGTTCCTATTCTAGTGGGGAGTCCCTCCTTATCAGGGTAACAGACATCGAGCAGAACTAAGTTCAAGTTTCCCCAAACCCAGCTCCCTTTGAAAACAGCAATATCAGGATCTAAGGAATTAATTATTTTAAACCATGCACCACAGGAGCCATTGTGAGTGAACGGGTACGGAAAGAGGGGCAGAGCTCCCTTGTAATTCTGGTAGGGAGGGAGTCGGCCACATATCCAGCAGTTTGTAGCATTATTAGTCTGATGGGAATGATGTAACATACTAATGAATGTGTTGTTGCGCAGCGCGAGTCTGTAAGAAAGTTCATGTGGAGGTAACTCACTAAAAGAATGTTCAGCAGAAACATTGTAAGCAGATTGTTCACGCTTGAAAATAGGGTAATAGATAGGAAGCAGTATACTTGCAACAATAATCAGAAGACTTAGAAAAAACATAATTAATAATGTCACTATACAGTGACTACGCAGTGATTTGCAATATGTACGTTTCTTGAGTTGTCTCTCTCTCTCTCTATCTCGATCTAGGGGATACATGTCAGAAACTATTTAACCGATTCACCTAGGGGAGGACTTAAACAATTAAACTGTCTGACTTGCTAGATCGAAGTTTCAGTTTATACTCCTCTTGGGGAGTTTTCTCTCGTTCGGAAACTTTAAAGTCACTAGGCTCAATACAGTCTTTGGAAGGGGTGGACGAGTCTGGGTCTTGTTTCAGTTCGTTGCATTGTTTAATATGGCTCGTGTGGATCCTCCCCTTTCTGCCTTCCACTTTTACTGCGGTCCTCATAGTAAGAAGGACGGTCTTCGGCGCTTTCCAGCGGGGCTCCAGCTGACTTTTCCTGTCGAAGTTCCTAATCAAGACCAGGTCCCCGGGACGGACATCATGCGGCTTTACATCAGTGTTGTCAGGGAAGACTGCGGCAACCTGTGAACGACATGATTGGAGTGCAGACATCAAGGAGGCAAGGTAATCTGTCAACATGTTACAATCAACATCAGTAATTTTCTTAGGAATGGGCGTCCCCCACATATTCGGTGGTCTACCAAAGACCACTTCGTACGGGGATAGTCCTGATCTCGAGTGGGCAACCATTCTCATGTAGAACAGTGCAACTGGCAGGGCGACTATCCAGTCGACCCCTTTCTCTTGACATATTTTAGCAAGGCGGATCTTTAGTGTCTGGTTATGCCTCTCTACAAGGCCTGCGGCTTCGGGATGTCGGACACAATGGAATTTCCACTGATATCCTAGCAGCAAGGAAACTTGTTTCATTAATTCGGATGAGAATGGCTGTCCGTTATCTGAGTACACGACACGAGGCAAGCCGTATCGTGGGAAGAATTCTCGAACCAGCTGCCTGGCAGTGGTCGGAGCAGTGTAATCTGAGACTGGATATGCTTCGGTCCAACGGGAAAGTGCACAAACAATTACGAGGACATATTTGAATCCTCGACAACGGTCCATCTGGATATAATCCATCTGGAGGACTTCAAAAGGGTGATCGGGAGGATGAAATCCACCTTGCTCTACAGGGACGCTTTTACCTGGATTGAACTGACAACAGATCATGCAAGTACGCACTTTCTGTTTTGCTGCTGCTCGTAAGTGTTTATTGCTCCAAAGTTTTTGTAAACTGTCTAACATCGCTTTTTCTCCTAGATGTGCTGGACTATGTGCTGTATTGATTAGTACTTGAACCATAGAGTCAGGGAGAAACCATGTAGATTTTCCCTTCGTCATCCAACCTTGATCTGTCTGGATCCCTCCTAGTTCAGTCCATTTCTTTATTTCATCTGGGGTAGCATGTGTCTGAATATCGATTACATCTAGTGTGGGATCCCTGACTGTCATACAATTTGTCGGTACTATTGTCTTTGTCACGTCAGTTGTCTGAGTGTGAGTCAATGCTGTATGTTTTGCTGTCTGGTCTGCCAGGTCGTTACCCTGGGAAACAGAATCTGTAACTTTAGTATGTGCTTTACACTTCATGACGGATATGCCTGAAGGCAGATGTATTGCTTCTAACAGTGTTTGAATGAGGGGACCGTGTTGGATCTTGGCACCATGAGAGGTCAAGAAACGTCTTTCTTGCCATAACATTCCGAAGTCGTGTACAACTCCGAACGCATAACGGGAATCAGTGTATATGTTAACATTTCTGTTCTTGGCTAGTATACAGGCTCGGGTCAGAGCAATAAGCTCTGCCGCTTGAGCGGACAGTGTGTCAATACGATGTGTTTCTTTAACTTCGGTTTCAGTGGTCACTGCATACGCGGCCACTAATTCTCCTGTACTTGTTCTCATACATGAACCATCCACATAAAGTGTCAGGTCTGGATTTGTCAGTGGAACATCTGTTAAGTCTCGTCGAGGCTTTGTTACTGCATTAATGATCTCTATACAATCATGCGGGGCTGGATATGTCATAATTGTAGGTAACAGTGTTGCGGGGTTCAGAATGCTGCAGCGTCTGATTTCTATGTGTGGCTGGAATAGCGTTAATTCGTAACCTGTCAGTCGTGCTATAGTCAAGTGCTGAGTCTGGGTTCTGTTTAAAAGAACCTCTACAGAATGTGGAACTTGTACTGTTAACTGATGGCCTAAAACAATTGAATCACTCTGTCTGATTGCTAATGCTGTTGCTGCTACTGACTTTAAGCACGCAGGGAGTGCCTGGGCTACTGAATCCAATGTACTTGAAAAATAAGCGCAAGGCTTATGTGAACCTGCTTGATCTTGGGTGAGGACAGACAACGCTGTACCATCACGTTCTGTAACAAAAAGTGTAAAAGGTTTGCTGTAACATGGTGTCGCTAAAACTGGTGCTTGGCATAATGCTTTCTTTAATTCCTCAAAGGCTTGTGTGTGTTCCTGAGTCCAAGGGAGGACAGTCGAAGTCGCTGCCTCTTGTGTTGTTAACTGAATGAGTGGTTTAGCTAGAAATGCATATTGAGGAATCCATTGTCTGCAGTGCGAGGTGAGGCCTATGAAGGCCCGCACTTCCTTTTGTGTCTGGGGTTGTGGCATATTTACAATTAACTGAATGCGATCGGGAGTGAGCTGTCTCCCCACTTTGGACAGCAAGTGACCCAAGTACACAACTTGCTGAACACAGAATTGTAGCTTCGAAGGAGACACCTTGTGTCCCTTGTCGGCCAGAAAATGTAATACTGTCAGTGATGCTTGTTCACATTCGGGCTCACTTCGTGCGGTGATCAGCAGATCATCGACGTATTGCAGTAAAGCGGTGTTAACTGGCATTTGAATACAATCTAGCTGTCTTTTCAGTGCTTGACTATAGATGCTGGGGCTTTCTGTGAATCCTTGAGGTGCGCGGGAAAATTTGAAACTTCGTCCATTTAAACTGAATCCGAAGAGGTATTGGCTCTCTGGATCAATGGGTACACTAAAGAAAGCGTTCTTGAGATCAATTACAGTAAAGAACGTTGCTTCAGAATCAATAGCAGTCAATAGGGAAGAGATATCGGGGACCACAGGGTACTGTGGTACAATGCATTTATTCAGTTCTCGCAGATCAATCACCAGCCGATATACTGGCGGTGCATTGGGATCAGTACGTTTAAGAATCGGAATGATGGGTGAATTACAGATATTGGAGTCGGTCTCTACGACCACTCCTTGGGCAATGAGCTCTTCAATGATTTCCAGTAAAGCCACTACAGCATCAGGTGGTAACTTGTATTGTCTGATTCGGGGTAAAACAACTCCTGTCTTGAGGGTAACACGGTACGGTGTGATATGCATACAACCTACATCAGTTGGGCCTTTTGCCCACAAGTGATCTGGTACATTTTTCAATCTGACATCAAACTCTCGTAATACATAATGACCCTTGAAATCCCGCAAAAAGAGTCTAACTCCCTCCGGGGAACAGCATATTATGGCTCCTAGAGTCTTTAATGTCTTTATTCCTAACAGATTTTCTGGACATGATTTCGTAAGTAACAAGTCTGTAACACGTGATAACGGACCCACAGCCAGGGGGACGGGTTCTGATACCTCATTTACAATGGGCTGTCCTGAAAAACCAAGGGAAACATTCTGTGAGCCTGAGAGGGGTGCCCCTGGGACTTCGTCATGGCTTATTGTGGTGCGGCTTGCCCCTGTGTCAATTAAAAACTTTCTGTCTTTTCCCAATACTTGACTGTGTACATAAGGACCTTCTTGATCTACAGGAATTTCAATAAGAGGCAAGCCCAACTCCCTCTCTAGGCTGTTTCATGCGTATCGTTGGTAATCGGGGTAAGCAGATTGGGCATACTGGTACATCTGTTGGGAAACTTGTTGAGTCGCGGCAATGGGCTGTGGCTGTGAAACCGCTACTGTCTGTGCTGTATGAGATGAAGCATGCATAGGCTGCGTATTCTGCATGGGCTGTACGTTCTGTGAGGTCTGTTGCTGGGCCTGATCTTGTCTCGGTGGATGCAGTCTCTCTTTAGTTTTACCTGTTGCTATGTTATGTTTCAGAACGGGACATTCATGTACGTAGTGACCTGGCTGCTTGCAATAGTTGCATGTCCCTTTAACTGGAGCTGCGGTGTGACCTGTCTGGGTCGTACCCTTTCTTTGGCCGTCGGCTGGAACTGACTGGGCTACTAACATTTTCATTTTCGTGTCTTTCATACGTTTCTGTTCATGATCTTGTTCTTCTCTAATTCTGTTCTGATGGTATTGTAACATTTGTAACATCTGTGATGGCGTATTTGCTTGCCATGTACTCTCAACCTTGTATACACGGTTTTTAACTGCTAACAGGGAATTCTCGACTAACTTTGATACAAAAAGATGCGGGTACGACTCGCTACTTGGTTTAAGACCACTGTTAATAATAAAACATTTCTCAAATCTTGAATAGAAGTCACTAGTATCTTCGTCGGGTTTCTGTTTACATGCTGAGATTGCGTCCCAGTCTTCCTTTCTAGTTGTCAATAATCTTGGCAGAACCTGTACTATCAAACCTGGTAATGCTTTAGTTTTCTCCCCAAGGCCTACCCCTGGGACACGTTTGTTCTCTTCGTCTTCTATTTCTGCCCATACAATCTTTTTCTCTCCCACCTCCCATTCCTTTTCCTTCAGTTTCTCGTAGATGCCCGTAGGCAGCAGTACTTTTAACATTTTCATGATATCTTCATATGTGTAATCCCCCATCAGTAACATGTCTTTAAGTTCTCTGTGAAAACCTGCAGGGTCTTTATCATGACAGGGTACTAGTTTCTTCATTTCTAACAGTTCTAACTTGGTCAGAGGCGTGTGCACATACACACGTTTCAAGTTGTGATCGTCACCCATAAGTGGATGTACTTCTCGTAAGGGGTTCTGATTTTCAATGCCATGCAGACGTTCCATATGATACATTTTCCTTTCTGGTGGCGGAGCGGGAACATATTCGGAGCTTACGAAAGTGTTATATCTATGTCGTTGTTCTAGAATTATTTGTATTAACTTGGTACTTAGACCTCTCCATCTATCCATGAGTAGTGCTTCTAATGTTTCGTGTAAGGGACCTGGATCAGAATGTTGGTTTCTGTATAACGTGAGGAGGTGCTGAATCATGTATACACCTGCTAATTTCTGCTCGTCTGGGGATAGGTTCAGGAATGTCTGCGCTACGGTGTCATCATTGTATATGTCTGGATTGTCAGCCCATAATATTGCTGACCGGGCTAGTTCTTGTTCATCCATAGAATTGAGTACATGGTACCCTATTCGGTCTCGAAGCCTTTTATCAGTCTCCTGGAACTGATGTTCAGGAGAATTCGGGTTGGTTAAGCCAGAGAGAAAAACTCTCTTGCTTTCTGGACGAATGCCTTTCCTAAGGTAAGTTCCCTTACCTACATACACTATCGTATCTGTAGTCTTTTCTGGTTCTTCAAGTTCTTCCTTCTCCTCGGAGGAGGCCTTTTCTTTCTCTTTTTCGTGTATTTCTATCACTGCTTTTCTTATTTTCTTGTACATACTGGCTATGCAAGTCCCCTTATCATGTTTTCCTTCAGATATATTTTGGCCCCACCTGTTGAGTGCATCTAATTCATCCTGTTCTGTTTCAGGCCTGTCTCGTTCTCTTATTAGGCAATTTATAAAAAAACGTAGTATATATGCTTGAGTGTCAACTTTCTGATGCTCCATGGCATCCTTAATACTTTCAGGGTCTTTCCCAGTCTGAACAAAGTGATATATTCTATCTAGGCGCTCTTTCATTCCTGCAAATAACAGCAGGTAATCGGCAGCATGTCGTAAGCGTAGTGATGCCATCATCATTCTATCGTCTTTGCCGGGTACTGGATCATATCTGCAAACTGCAAGCGGTTCTTTGAGTATGTCGAGACGAGGTGATTTGAACGTGAAAGGACTCTGCATATCCCTAAGGTGTAATCTGTGTGTTAATGGCGGCGTCCGAAGACACCCCATCGCACCTCCTGAGGTGGAAGCTTGGACATTATCTCTCTGTGGAGTCTGTATCTGTACTTGAATTTGTCTTTTAGTAGGGTCAGGTAGAAGCGGTTTCGGTAGATCAACTTTAGGTGCGGGAAGTGGTGGAGGTGGAGGAATGGTGGGCGATCGAGCGGGGAAACCTGGTTGCAGTTGTGGCGGGATATGGTCTGGGGGCGCGTTGCCACCTCCGTCACCGTCAGTAGGCGGGACACGAACAGGCAGATTGGTGTAAGCGGGTGCTACATCCTCTAGATAGGAATTCAGGAATATGTCTTTAGTGGTCCTGTGAGTTACTTTAGTTGGAACCAATGGTGGCGGCAGATTTTTCGGTATTTCTGAAATGGCCTCAGGCGAACCCTCGGCCGCAAGATACATGCCATTTACGAGATTGTTTCGTGCGCGGTCTATTTGCTCTGATTTTACTCGGATCCCTTCAGTAACTAATTCGTTTTCTTGGGCTTTATCTGATTCTTTAAGTCTGTCTTCTCTACGTAGTGCTTTTTCAGCACGCTTATGTGATTCCTTACGCCAAAACTCTATGGCGTCTTTCTGAGATTGTCTGGCTTTCTTTTTCCATAGTGCTTCCTCTACCTTCATGATGCACTCGGCATCCCATGTTCCGGTAACAGGCCATCTGTGTCTCTCGTCTAGATGCTTAGTATAGTCGGCCCATAAATCTAGATACAATATGGCATCTAAGACATGCTTGTGGTACATAAAATTTCCAGGAGTGTCCCTAGGGGGGATAGGAATTTCTTCCTCTAGTATCCCTTTCCTAGTTCCTATCTGCTTTAACTTGTTGAAAAACGGCATCTTGTTTTACTTAGTACTGAATGCTCAATCCTAACTACTTAATACTGAATACAGCTAGTTATACAAGAACACAATAATGCACATTAAAACAGTCACACTCATACCACGACATTAATCACATGAAAAGACGTTTGAGACATATATGACTACCCCCTATACCGGATGTACTGCTAAACAGCACAGATACACTGCTAAGAACAGTGCAAAAACTTGAAATAACTGATGTACTGCTAAACAGTACAGATACACTGTCTAAAACAGTGCAGACCGGACTTGTGTACCCAAACCCGTCTAGATACGTCCCAGCAATGGTACTCACCGGGAAGCACGGAAAACAGAAGGCCTCGGAAAACTCGACTGGACTGGACCGGACTCGACTCGACTCGACACGTGGATACTTCGGAAAACTGGTGGGCCTCTTGACACCTCGGACCTTGCTTCTTTCGGCTAGGCTCTGATCGGGATCCTCCGCACTCCTCACCGCCTCGTCTGGGTGCTGATCGCAGTCTTCGTCACTTCCGTGGGCCAGAGGGAGATACAGGAAATCCTGCCGGTACGCGTAGTTTCCGTCTAACTGATGGCAGGGGACAGAGCTTGCAACGCACCAACCGGCGCGTGGGGTGGGGGAGGGGTACCTGTTCGGGCGCCAAAATGTCGTAAATATTTAATTTACCATCTTAATTTCTATGCAGGTAAGTACTTAATCAATAATAACTCAATCGGAAAGAAAAAAACAGAGTCCGTGGTGTTAGAGTTCTTAGGGGTTTTATTCCTTAAAAAGGAATCGTTCCGGAACTGGATATCATGTTCCTGCAACCACAAGGGGTTCAGGAAGGGATAGAGCAATATTTTATTGACAATACATAGCTTATATACTTAATTCACATCATAGAAACCAATATAGTAGGCGTAACAGCTGAGAGAAGACAAGATAACAGCATCCACGTGTTAGGAGTACGTAATCAGAAGGCGTGAACTAGGCGTGAACTAGAGGTGTGTGCTAGAAACGTCACAGGTAGGTGTCATAAGTGGGTGGCACAAAACAGAAATGTTGCAATGTCAGCAGAAATCGGAGGCTTGGATGCGCGCGCAGCTGCATGACGTGTGATTGACGTGAAACTGGAGGGTGCAGGGGACTTGACATTTACACTAGCGGAAAGAGACAGAAGTCTGGCATGTCAGATCAACTCGTACTTCTATCATATCTGATATCTGATGTTTGGGAACCATATTATCTGAACGGAAAGGGTCTCTGGGGCAGAAGCTATTCTATACTGACTGTGAGTGCGTGTATAAGCGCCTAAGTGTCTGCATGAGAAGCGTGGGGGCATGGGCCTTCCATGGGAGCATGGTAACAGAGGCTATGAATTACTTTCACGGAAACAGTGAGGCCGGCCCTTCGGCTCTGCAGCTGGGGGGATGTTTACTTAAACTAGTAGGCAGGAATGTATTTTCGAGGAGCGGAACAGATAATTCGAAGGTTGTAGTCAGTCTTGGCAGGCAGCAGGCTGAGCTAAGCGCGGTGGGCCGCACTGGAAGTAAGTCAGAGTTCACGGGTACAGAGACAGCCTGGGCTGAGGCTTTCAGAGTCAGAAGCCAGAAAAAAGGCTCGATGGCAGAAATTCAGGGCCTACTTTGCCAGAGCCGAAAAACGTGTAAAGTACACTACAAAAAGACGTTGGCATAGCATACTTAGGAACGGACTATTCAACCCATTCAGGGTGGGTCTGAAAGAGGACAGGTTAACGTTGGACGCAAATGTATTTGCGTCTTCATAGCTGGCACAGGAGGGAAGTTACATGCACTTTAAGCTGGTACATGGAGATGGTGGGGTACACGATAGGGAACACAACTTGACCATAAAATTTATATTTCCTCACTTGAGACCTCAATTGCGAGCTATCAATGCCAGATACGGTCTCCTACACCCTTGCCTCTTCAAGGTCACGTACAAAGACAAAACCACCACCTATGATGATCCTGAGGTTCTGCAAGCCTTTCTTCGCCAACTGAATCCAGATGTTATGGACACCTTCAAGACTGGCTGAGGACGCCTGTTGCTACTGTTGGATTTGTTTGCTTTTTCTCGTCTGTTTATGTTTCTATCTGCTCTTCCTTAATGTTGCTTATTTAATGTTAACTGTTTCTCTCTTATTTCATTGGCTGTGTTGCTAACTCATTTCTCTATACTGTGATGTTTTGTCGAGTTATGTTCTCACTGCGATTTCATATATTACTTCTAATATATTTTTCCTTCCTTTAGATGTCTCCCTCGTCGACCCCTTTCGATGCTTCCCAGTGTTTTTTGTCTTGCCCATTTCATCTACGTATCACTGGTCGGTTGCTCGTTCTTGTTGTTAACGTCGTCATCTCCCGCAACCACCACCCCCATTCCTGTTCGAGTTTTTTCGTTCCCGTAAGTATGTCCTTCAGTCGTTCTCTTCGAACTTGTACTGTCTCTTTGTTCTTCTCTGTCACCTTTTTCTTTCCCTTTCTCTTTTCTTGCATTCTCTCTTCTCCTTTTTCCCTGGACTCTTTTTCACCTATCTCTCCTTTTTTCCACAGTTTCCTCCTTTTCTTTACTATGTCTATCATTTCCACGTCTACTTATTTTTTTCTTCATTGGTTCTCTTTATCTGCACATATCCTTGACTTCCATTTCATCCATCTCTTCTATTTCTCTTCTTTTCTCTCCATTGTACTTTTATGCATTATTAAGCATGTTGCTTCTATTGTATTTTTATGCAGTTTTGAGCATGTTATTTATAATAGTTTTCTAATCTGTTTCATTCCGTGTAACGACATGGAACGTTAAAGGTTTAAATAACCCCATTAAAAGACAGAGGGTTCTCTCACATTTAGCAAGACTTAAAACTGATGTTGCCCTCCTTCAAGAAACTCATCTTTCTGGACCGGAGGCTTTGAAACTTAAACGTTTCTGGGTGGGTCATGTTCTTTGTTCTCCTACTACCTCTAGGAAAAATGGAGTTGTACTCTTGTTACACAAAAAGTTAAATGTTTCTTCCATTACTCATGAATGTGATGTTGACGGCCGATGGCTTATTGTTACTCTGCTTATTGATAACATTCCTCTCACCCTTTTTAATGTTTACGCTCCTACTGCAATTTTTAAATCTTTCTGGCCTACTATTTCTACCAAATTGTCTTCCCTTACAGGAGAATATATTCTCCTCGCTGGAGATTGCAATCAGATTGTGGACCCTTTCCTTGATAGACACTCAAAAGTTAAATTTACCCCCTTTAGAATGCATACACAATTTATTAACTCATTTAATAATAATGCCCTTGTGGATATTTGGAGACTTTGTAACCCTGACCTTCGTGAATATAGTTTCTTTTCCCCTCCTCACCAATCCCAATCCCGTATTGATCATATATTTCTCAGTAAACCCCTATCCCAACACGCTATCCGCTCAGAAATTGGCTCCATTCTACTTTCCGATCACGCCCCTGTTTTTGTAGACCTAGACTTACTTCCATTCTCTCCTCACTCTGGCAGGTGGCGTTTTAATAATGCTTTGCTTACAGATCCCACTTTTAACACTGAATTTACTGCTTTCGCTAAGGAATTCTTTCTTTTAAATCAACCCCCCGACTCTTCCTTTGTTATAGTTTGGGATTCATTTAAAGCAGCTACTAGGGGTTTTATTATTAATTTTGTGTCCCGACGGAAAAAATTACATGCGGCCAGATCAGAGAAAATTCTAGCCGACATTAAGATCTTAGAACAAACCTATTTCTCTTCTAAATCTGACTCTTCCCTTAAAGATCTTATTGATGCCAAAATCTCATTTAACAAATTCACAACAGAAGCCGCTTCCAATATTCTTCTCAAATGTAATTCTAGGTATTACGGAGGTAAGAATAAAATGGGGAAACTCCTGGCTAACTATTTAAAGATTCGTAAGGGACGCACAAAAATTCAATCTATTCAAACCTCTTCTGGTGAAACTACATTTAAAGAGAAAGAGATTATTGCGGAATTTGCTCAATTCTATAATACCCTTTATACTCCTGAACAAATTACCACTCCTGATGATCTTCTCGCTTATTTTCAATCCATGCCTTCTCCCTCCACTTCACATGTTGATTTCCATACTTTAGAACGTGATATCTCTCTTTCTGAAATTTCCCATGCTGTTTCCAAACTTCATCATGGTAAATCCCCGGGCCCGATGGTTTTACCATTGAGTTTTATAGTCACTTCACCTCTTTTCTTCTCCCCAAACTCCTACTTTTATTTCAATCCTTCTCCAACTCTGGCTCCTCTAGTGGCACCTTCCAACAAGCCTTGATTTGCTTAATTCCAAAAGAGGATAAAGACCATTCCCTATGCAAAAACTACAGACCAATATCTTTGGTTAATACGGATTATAAAATCAAGGCAAAAATATTGGCCCTGCGTATGGATTCTCTTTTACCGGACATCATTGGACCTGAACAATCTGGCTTTGTAAAAGGACGTCTTTCCTCCGACAATTCTCGAGTTTTTCTTAACATACTCGGTAAATCTTCTTCACTTACTCTTCCTTTTGATGCTATCTCCCTCGATGCAGGAAAGCTTTTGATCGCATTGGGTGGGATTTTATGTTTCAGGCTTTACGCTGGATTGGCATTCCTTCTAAATTCATCTCTGTTATCTCTTTGCTCTATTCTAATCCTCAAGCTTCTATTTTTGTTAATGGCATGTCCTCAGATTACTTCTCCCTTCATAGAGGAGTTAGACAAGGCTGCCCACTATCTTCCTTACTTTTTATTTTGGCTCTAGAACCATTTCTTACAAAAATTCGTTTAGATGACACTATTTCTGGTTTTCCCTTTGGTTCCCAACAAGTCAAGCTCTCGGTCTATGCCGACGACATTCTTTTTTACTGCTATGACCCTGTTACTTCCATTCCCTCTCTTCTTAATCAAGTCTCCTCTTTTTCTGCAGTATCCGGGTATCGTTTAAATGCTGATAAGTGTGAGATACTACCTTTAAATCCTCTCTGTCAGAAACACTTTTTCTCTTCCACAGGATTTTCATGGCAACCCTCTAAAATTAAGTATTTAGGGGTTTGGTTTGCTCCCTTATTATCTGATACTCTCAAGCTTAACTTTGATTACGTATATAAAAAAATGGATGCAGCTATCACTCGTTGGCATCCACTCTTTTTGTCTTGGTGGGGTCGCCTTAATTCTATAAAAATGATGTTATCTCCCCTAAGGCAAACCTATTTCATTTCAACACCTTCGATCTCTTTTCTCTTTACCCGTTTCTGTCCGGGCTCAATACGACGCCCTTTACCCAGTCTTACTTTCATATCTTCAAGCTCTTCCTTCCTCTAATGAAATTCCGGCAACCTGCAAACCCACTTCCCTCCTATTAGACACGTCTCCTTCTGCTTCCGCCTTATACAATTCTCTTCGTCTTACCAAAGATAGATTGAAATCTCCTACTGAACTCGCTTGGGAACTGGACTTTTCTCAGACATGGCCGGCTCCTCTTTGGGACAAAATTTGGACTAAACTCCATAAGACCTCCAGAGCTGCTAACACTACCCAAACTTTATTTTTTATTTATCATAGAATTTTATTTACCCCACTCGCCTTATCCCGTTTCACATCAGACACTCCCTCCTCCTGTTGGTCATGTCCATTCCCCTCTGCTGATCTCAAACACATGCTGTTCGACTGCCCCCCTATTTCCAAGTTCTGGCAGTTGGTCTGGAAGCAAATTCAAAAGATTTTTCGATTCCAGATCCCCTTTTCCCCTCTACTAGTTTTTCTAGGTTCCCTCTCGCCAGAACTTTCGCATCCTCCCATTACTCTTTACTTGACCTTTTCCTTGCTGTAGCTTTTCATACCATTACCTCTAACTGGAAACAAGCTACGAATGTTACCTTTCAATCCTGGTGGAATGCAATTTGTTTTAACCACCGTTTAGACACCAATTACGTCTCCCCCATATCCTTAGCGACCTACTTTGGCTCCCTTTGGTAACATATCTTTCTTCTTCTGCTCCAGCTCCTCCCTCTCCTGCTCCAGACATAGTTGAAGTTCGTAAACCCTCATGATTTCCTTATTACTTATATATTCACTTGTGTTTGATTGATATTGCTATTGTTTTCATATACATTATACTTTTGCTTAAATATACCTGTTTTTTATGATATGTTCATGCTTTTTCATGCTTGTACTGCTTATTTTATGATATTTTCATTTGTATTGTTTATTTCTGCCATTTGCTTATTGTAACTCTTCTCTTCCTCCCCTCCCTTTCCCTTCATTTCCCCCTTTCTATTCCTAAATAAATCAAACTTAAAAAAAAAAAACTTTCCTCATCGCCAACGATTTAAAGCAGTGGCGGTAAGGAAAGAAAGGGGGCTCTACAGGGGCCTCTTGTGCCTCACTCTATGTGGATGCACTTAGGCAGACATCACCTGTGCCCCTCTGTGTACAGAACCCCCAGTTCCAGCACGGCACAGACTTCACAGTCCATGCCGTGTTGGAACTCCTATGACATTCCCATTGCGTTGCCTATTTTATAGGCACCATCATGGGAACGCCAAAGAATCGCCTGCTATGGACTAAAATAGTCTGTATACAGGCGCTGCACATTCAAAGTCGTAATCGGGCCTTTAGAGGCTTGCATCATGCGTGTCCTACTTTGCGTGTTGTAAAAGTGAAGCAACACTCTCATAAATATGCCCCTACAATTACAGCAAGTTCCCGCGTCATCGCCACCAGAAGCTGTGGTTCTGCAGCAAATAGGAATGCGCAGGCGCAGAGCCAGCAATACTGCATTTGATAAAGCGAAGGCACTGCCTTGTTTACAGTTCAGGCAATTCTGTTATGAGCTCCCGTGAACCAAGGCTGCTGGAAATATCTGCCTGCAGCGTTCTAAAACAACCACAGAGAAAACAAGATGGCAAATGCACTCTTTCGTGAAAGGGGGGCAATAATTTAATATATCTGTCCCCTCAGGCTTGCTATCAATTTTTATAACAAAGATAGGCCAAAGCGTGGGACTGGCACTTACAAAGAGAATCTTTTTCGACTGTAAAACATCTGGTGCACACTTGAACGCAACAGAAAAGCCCGAAAGTAATAATTTCTCACTCTCTGCCAAATATTTATCACGTGAGCTGAACTGCTGGACATGGCAGGAAATAATTCCATAATTCAAAGACGCGGTACATCTGGAGAGGGCGAACAGGTTTCAAACGCAGGTGACATAACTGAGCAATCACCTCAGTAGGAACAAAAATGTGCTTTAATCGTCTTTTTTTGTCGCAAATTTAGGACTATGCAATGGCAAAAATGTTAAAAATGATTTTGAAAGTATAACAGCTGTCTTTGTACTTCTCCACATTGGTACATTTAAGCTATAAAAAAATGATTACCCTGTGGAAGCAGTAATGGTGCGTCTATGAATGATCTAGCTGTTCAGTTTCTTTCTTTCGTATGTAAAGTCCTATTATATTTATAATGAGTGAGGGGTCTTTCAGATCCATGAGTAATGCTGAAATGGGAGCAAACAGCTGTGGCGAGGACCTTCTTATACAAGCAGGTTGACAGGTCTTATGTCCCAGGCAAGCTAGTGTGCAGATGGTAAAAAGGGCAAAACTGGAAAGGGGCGACCACTCGGTCCCCCCGAATGTATGGTTGGGGGCCCAGATCCTCCCGGGAAACCATTTTGGGCGGGGGGCGTGTCACGGCTGGTATGCCCGAAGCGGCGTAGCCGGGGCGCCGCTTTTTCCGGCCCAAGAGGGGTTGTCCTAGACACCTAACCGATGGCCACGCCCAGTAGGCGTATCAGCAGAGGGTTCGCGCCCTCCCGAAGAGGAATAAAGAGAGCGGGAATCCGAAGAAGCATCCTCTTGTTCCTGTGCTTGGAAGCTGCACCCACTCGTTGCACGTGAGCCCTCGACGGAACAAGGAGCAATTTTGAGAACTTGTAATTCTTGTGTTTCTCTTTCAGAGACTCTACAGCGAAGGATCCAGGACCGTGTTGCTCAACTTGGATCGAATATTCGATAACTATGCCTGGCAAGAAGGCAGGAAAGAAGTCCGGTACTGACCAGATGCTTCGCATGCTGGTAAGAGATATGGCGAACATGAAGAAGCAGATGGCTGCGATGAACAATCCGGGTAGACCAAAGAAGGTAATAGGCCCGGCATTGCCGGGAGTTGTCCCCGAGGGTAGGGGAAAACGGGTCAGGAATAGGGCGGCAGGTGGGGTGGTTCCGATCCCCGAGGTACCCCCGGTGAGCCCTACCGTTCCGGTCGAGGCCCCGGTACCGATCCCCGACGCGGGTCAGCCGATTCCGGTTGTTGTTACGCCCGCCAACGAGGAGGACATGCCTCCTGAATTGGCCGCCCAGTTGGCTGCATGGCTCGGCAGAAAAACAGGGGGTGCTACGGCACCTGGAGACACGGCCGAAGAGGCCAGGTTACTAATGCAGCAGTTGCAGCAGTCGCGAGATGCCGCAAAGGCGAATCTCCCTCTTGTCCCCCACAGGTGACCCAGGAAGGACCGGCAGCTGGCGTCGAGAAAACAGCGGGAGCGACAATCGAGCCGGGTAAGCAGGCTTTGCCAATTGCAGGGGAGGGCTCTTTGCCCTCAAGACGGGAGCGAGTGGTTCAACATATCCCATTGGCCAAAAAATAATTGATATGGGCTGATAAGTATGTGAATATGTTTTCTCTGCTGACTGACCATCGCGAGATGGAATATGCTAAGACACAGAAAGATTTGTGGCATCGGAGTGTCTGGCGAGCCAAGATGGCGGGATTCAGGGTGGATGAGACAATCACGAATTGGGCCAAGGCCTTTGCGATGTTTACTGCAATTATTGGGGAACGTAAGCCCGAGGTTTTGCCTGAATTGTCTTGCTATCAGGCACGAATAATGGATTTCTATGAAACGTATGAGGGGAATGCATGGATAGGTTACGATATGAAATTCCGTAAGGCCAAAGAGTACGATTCATCTCTGACGTGGGATTGTCTCGACTCGATTTCTTGGCAGAAGCAGCTCCTGCCGGGCACGACGAAGACGTCCTCGCCAGGTGGGGATGGGTCAGGGTTTTCCCGCCAACAGCCCACGGTGCCCTTTCGAGCGGGCGCCGGTGGCGATCACCAAGCAAAGACTGGTGGGAATGGGGGGAAGAACGGGGTCTGCTGGAGCTTTAACAGGGGCAATTGCAGCAGGCCACAAGGGACATGTAAGTTCAGACATGCGTGTGCAGGTTGCGGGAATTCTTCGCACCCCGAGAGTTCATGCAGATCCAAGAATAGTGGGTCGGGTAGAGGAGGGTCCAAACAAGACTGAGGTTGACCACTGTGCACCGTTACCTACCCCCGTTGATATCATGGCAATGATCCCCTGGCTAAACGTATACACTGATCATGTCTCCGCTGGGGTGTTGAGGGATGGATTCTTATATGGTTTCCACATCCCGGCGGGGGACTTTCGTGGGGAACCACTTTGTAGAAACCAACTATCGGTTCAGCATAATTCAGCGTTGGTGGGGAGGAAGATTGCAAAAGAAGTTACCCTGGGCCGGGTTGCGGGCCCATATCGGCACCCGCCAGTAACAAATTTCATCTGTTCCCCGTTAGGAGTGGTCCCCAAAAAAGACCCGGGGGAATTTAGGCTGATCCATAACCTGTCGGCTCCGAAGGGCCTCTCGGTGAACGATGCGATTGACCCGGGAGTTTGTTCGGTGCGGTACGCTTCCTTCGATGATGCCGTCACCATGTTGAATCGCCTGGGGCCCGGAGCGCTGATGGCAATGTCAGATATCGAGTCAGTGTTCCGGTTGCTCCCGGTACACCCACGGGATCAGCGTCTGTTAGGCTTTGTGTTCCAGGGACGTTACTACATGGATAAATGTATGCCAATGGGTTGCTCCATCTCTTGTGCTTATTTTGAGAAATTCAGCTGTTTTTTGGAATGGGCATTCACCAAAGCCACTGGCCATAGCCATGTTATGCATTACTTGGATGATTTTCTGTTCTTGGGGGCAGCCGGCGACACAAAATGTGCGCAGGCTCTACAGGAATTTTGCACCCTCATGAAGGGATTCGGAGTGCCATTGGCACCAGGTAAGACGGTTGGACCATCTACTTCACTCGAGTTTCTGGGAATTGAGCTCGACTCTGTGGAGGGATGTTTCCGTTTGCCAGTAGGGAAAGTAGCGAAATTCAGGGCTTCCCTGGAACTGTGCCTTAGAAAGGAGAAAGTTACCCTCCATCAGTTACAACAAGCAGTGGGTCAGCTCAATTTCGCCCTAAGAGTGATACCAATGGCCCGCCCCTTTTCCCGCTCTATCGCGCAAGCTATGGTTAGTCTCAAGGAAGGACACCACCGCACGAAACTGTCTGCAGAGGTTCGCCAGGACATGCGCATATGGTTGGCATTTCTGGCGGATTTCAACGGTCGAGTGGTGTGGAACAAGCCGCCAGCGTCTTCGGACGAGCTGGGTTTGTGGACCGACTCGGCGGGGAGCGTGGGATTTGGCGCCATCTTTGGTAATCGATGGTCGGCGCAAACATGACCGACGTGGTGGCACACCAACGGTCTCACAGGTAACATTGGGTTCCTTGAGTTATTATCCATTTTGGTAGCTCTGACGGCATGGCCGGACGAGTTCAGAGATCGCTCTGTGGTGTTTTGGTCCGACAATATGACTGTTGTCGAATGTATAAATAATCAGGCAGCACGCTGCAGGTGGATATTGAGATTATTGAAGGAAATTATACTACTTTGCATGAGACTGAACGTGCAATTCGGGGCAAAACATGTGCCGGGTGTACTGAATCAGGCTGCTGATGCACTCTCTCGTTCACACATGCAGGCTTTCAGGGGTTATCTACCTTCTGCGGACCTAGCGCCGGCACCATTTCCCGAAGCACTCTGGCTACTCGGTGCCCCAGATTACAAGACCTCGTGGCAGCAAGCTTAGCCCCCAGGACAAGGAAGGCATACGAAGGAGCGTTTCGTTCCTATTGTGCATTTTTGGGTCCGGCAGGGGAGGACAAATGGGGTCAGGAGGACTGCTTCCTAAAGTTTTTGGTAGCATTACACAGGGAAGGCCGATCAGTAGCGACGGCAAATAGGCACCGGGCCGCCATTGCATTCATGGCGCAGGCGCATGGTATCAAGGACCCGACATCGTCCTTTTTGGTAAAGAAAGCCCTTCGTGGTTGGCAACGCCTGGAAGGTCGTACAGTAGACGAGAGGCGCCCGATCGGGTTAGAAAGGTTGTCCTTGCTTATGTCGATACTTCCCACGACATGTTCCTCCCATTTCGAAGCAGTTCTGTTCCGGGCCGCTTTCGCATTAGCGTTCCATGGGGCTATGTGGGTGAGCGAACTGGTCGCACAGAATAAGAAAGATGCGGAGGGAGGTCTGTGTCGGGATCACATTCTGATTAGGGGTGATTCAATGGTAGTCACAATAGCCAAGTCCAAGCCTGACCAGAGAGCTATGGGGGACAGTATTGTTGTCCAGCGCATGCGAGGGTCCCCCATGTGCCCGGTAAAGTGCGTTGAGGAATATTTGGCGCTAAGGGCGGATACATGGGGGGGAGCCTGCTGAGACACATTGATGCCACCCCACTGACGAGGTTTCAGTTCCAGAGGGTGCTAACAATGGCAGTCGCAGCGGCGGGCTTGGACCCGTGCGATTTTGGGACCCACTCCTTCAGGATAGGGGCTGCTACCGAGGCTACAGCCAGGGGTCAGAGTGTTGAAGAGGTGAAACAACTGGGACGATGGTCCTCGAATTGCTTTAAAAGGTATGTGCGTTTGCACATGTTGTGAAGTCAAGTTACATGCACTCACGCTTCTTGTCTTCTGTTTGACTTACAGTTTCGCGAGCATGTTATGCGGGGCGGAATTTGCAGTCGACCCGGCAACAGGGGACCAGCGGTCAGAGATCACCGGCTGAGGAGAGAGTGGTGTGGGTCGTGGGCCACTCATACGTGAGGCGGGCCGGTGACGTATTCAAAGCAGGTGACGTGACTCACGCAGCTGGGTAATACGGGTACAGAGTGACCTTCCACGGAAGGGGCGGGCTCTGTATTGACCAGTTTGAATCTTTTGTCGAGGGACTCTTAGGGCGGCAGAGGTCACCGCAATCTGTAATCATAGTACACCTGGGGGGCAATGATATGGTGACACTCGGAAGGCGAGTACTACTCGAGCGAGTTTTGTCTACCGTTAGCTGGCTGGCGAGAAGGATCCCGGGGTGCACGATAGCATGGTCCCACATGATTCCCAGGAAGGTGTGGCGGGGGGGCCTCTCGGTGTCAGCACTGAACCATTCAGTGAAAAAGGTCAACAACAAAATTGGTAGGTTGTTTCGCTCAGCGCAATTGCACAGTATTTCGCATGGGTGTATTTGGGGGGATCACATGTATCTTGATGATGGGGTCCACTTGTCCCGGGAGGGGAATGTCTTACTCATAGGAGACTTCATAGCATGGCTAAGGGGTTTAAGAAAGCATGACCTTTAGGAGGAGTTTGTGGGGGGGCCGGATAGCCGGTCAACTATCCGGCTTGTGGCGGTAAGGTCATGATCGGTGAGCAGTAATTTCAAGGTCCCTAGAGGGGGGCGCCACCCACTATGGATGGGAGCGCCCGGGGGAGGCAGCCATTGGCCCCTCCCACGGGGAGGCAGCACCCACTAAGTATGGGTCGCCTAGGGGAAGACGGCCATAGGCCCCTTCCAGGGGAGGAGGCAGCTATATGCCCCTCCTACGAATTTCCCGGGGCCCGGATATCCGCGACGGCGGATGTGATAGACAGTGTGGGGTGGGAGGGGGAGTCCACGCTGCCTTCTTACAGACACCTCACACGGGTCCTCGGACGACCTTTAAGATGGCGTCGAGTTAAAATGGGGGGCCCCAACAAGACAAGGGAAATTGGAGTTGGCACAGAGGGTACAGTCCTCTGCCCGGCCGCCACTCACACCGTGAGGGCGAGAGTTTTGGTAGTTGGGATCTGACACCGGTTGCGACCTTGCCGTTGGCCCGTAATGCTAGGATGTACAATTTTAATTTAGAAAGTATGCATTTGCAGGATGTTAGACTCGGCTAGGAAAACCTTTGTACTAGAGATTTGTTAAGGTTAGCCAATGAACATGTCTTTATCGAAATGTAATAAATGAAAAATTGTACATGATATGAAACTTTTATTTTAATGTTTTAATTTTGTTTCATATTTTAATAAATACGGCCGGGAGGGTGACTCCCTCCCGCCTTCCAAAAGTTCAGAACTGCGTCCGTCTTCCCATCCTTGGGGATTGTGTTGGGAGGGGGTGACAGGCATCCCGGCCATATGGAAAGGGGCGACCACTCGGTCCCCCCGAACGTATAGTTGGGGGCCCAGATCCTCCCGGGATACCATTTTGGGCGGGGCGTGTCACGGCTGGTATGCCCGAAGCGGCGTAGCCGGGGCGCGCCTTTTTCCCGCCCAAGAGGGGTTGTCCTAGACACCTACACTAATGGCCACGCCCAGTAGGCGTATCAGCAGAGGGTTCACGCCCTCCAGAAGAGGAATGAAGAGAGCGAGAATCCGAAGAAGCATCCTCTTGTTCATGTGCTTGGAAGCTGCACCCACTCGTTGCACGTGAGCCCTCAACGGAACAAGGAGCAATTTTAACCCACCCACCAGCCCCTTATGGCAATGTTAGTACTGCAATAAAGTAATTTTCTTTTGATAACATCTTCTTCCCTTTGTTTAAGCGGTATATCATGGTTTAGTTCAATGATATGATGAATGTCTGAAGGTACTGTTTCTGGTAGTACAGACAAATATTGCGAATAAACAGGATAATTTTCTGTCTTAGTAGGTTTCATATCCTGTACAATTTTCATTTATTACATTTCGATGAAGACATATTCATTGGCTAACCTTAACAAATCTCTAGTACAAAGGTTTTCCTAGCCGAGTCTAACATCCTACAAATGCATACTTTCTAAATTAAAATTGTACATCCTAGCATTACGGGCCAACGGCAAGGTCGCAACCGGTGTCAGATCCCTACTACCAGAACTCTCGCCCTCACGGTGTGAGTGGCGGCCGCGCAGAGGACTGTACCCTCTGTGCCAACTCCAATTTCCCTTGTCTTGTGGGGGCCCCCATTTTAACTCGACGCCACCTTAAAGGTCATCCGAGGACCCGTGTGAGGTGTCTGTAAGAAGGCAGCGTGGACTCCCCCTCCCACCCCACACTGTCTATCACATCCGCCGTCGCGGATATCCGGGCCCCGGGAAATTCGTAGGAGGTGCATATAGCCGCCTCCTCCCCTGGAAGGGGCCTATGGCCGTCTTCCCCTAGGCGACCCATACTTAGTGGGTGCCGCCTCCCCGTGGGAGGGGCCAATGGCCACCTCCCCCCTGGCGCTTCCATCCATAGTGGGTGGCGCCCCCATCTAGGGACCTTGAAATTACTGCTCACCGATCATGACCTTACCGCCACAGGCCGGATAGTTGACCGGCTATCCGGCCCCCCCACAAACTCCTCCTAAAGGTCATGCTTTCTCAAACCCCTTAGCCATGCTATGAAGTCTCCTATGAGTAAGACATTCCCCTCCCTGGACAAGTGGACCCCATCATCGAGATACATGCGATCCCCCCGAATACACCCATGCGGAATACTGTGCAACTGCGCTGAGCGAAACAACCTACCAATTTTGTTGTTGACCTTTTTCACTGAATGGTTCAGTGCTGACACTGAGAGGCCCCCCCGCCACACCTTCCTGGGAAACATGTGGGACCATGCTATCGTGCACCCGGGGATCCTTCTCGCCAGCCAGCTAACGGTAGACAAAACTCGCTCGAGTAGTACTCGCCTTCCGATTGTCACCATATCATTGCCCCCCAGGTGTACTATGATTACAGAAAAAAAAAAAACTTTCCTCATCGCCAACGATTTAAAGCAGTGGCGGTAAGGAAAGAAAGGGAGCTCTACAGGGGCCTCTTGTGCCTCACTCTATGTGGATGCACTCAGGCAGGCATCACCTGTGCCCCCCTGTGTACAGAACCCCCAGTTCCAGCACGGCACAGACTTCACAGTCCATGCCGTGCTGGAACTCCTATGACATTCCCATTGCGTTGCCTATTTTATAGGCACCATCATGGGAACGCCAAAGAATCGCCTGCTATGGACTAAAATAGTCTGTATACAGGCGCTGCACATTCAAAGTCGTAATCAGGCCTTTAGAGGCTTGCATCATGCGTGTCCTACTTTGCGTGTTGTAAAAGTGAAGCAACACTCTCATAAATATGCCCCTACAATTACAGCTAGTTCCCGCGTCATCGCCACCAGAAGCTGTGGTTCTGCAGCAAATAGGAATGCGCAGGCGCAGAGCCAAGCATACTGCATTTGATAAAGCGAAGGCACTGCTTTGTTTACAGTTCAGGCAATTCTGTTATGAGCTCCCGTGAACCAAGGCTGCTGGAAATATCTGCCTGCAGCGTTCTAAAACAACCACAGAGAAAACAAGATGGCAAATGCACTCTTTTGTGAAAGGGGGGCAATAATTTAATATATCTGTCCCCTCAGGCTTGCTATCAATTTTTATAACAAAGATAGGCCAAAGCGTGGGACTGGCACTTACAAAGAGAACCTTTTTCGACTGTAAAACATCTGGTGCACACTTGAACGCAACAGAAAAGCCCGAAAGTAATAATTTCTCACTCTCTGCCAAATATTTATCACGTGAGCTGAACTGCTGGACATGGCAGGAAATAATTCCATAATTCAAAGACGCGGCACATCTGGAAAGAGCGAACAGGTTTCAAACGCAGGTGACATAACTGAGCAATCACCTCAGTAGGAACAAAAATGTGCTTTAATCGTCTTTTTTGTCGCAAATTTAGGACTATGCAATGGCAAAAATGTTAAAAATGATTTTGAAAGTATAACAGCTGTCTTTGTCCTTCTCCACATTGGTACATCTAAGCTGTATAAAATGATTACCTTGTGGAAGCAGTAATGGTGCGTCTATGAATGATCTAGCTGTTCAGTTTCTTTCTTTCGTTTGTAAAGTCCTATTATATTTATAATGAGTGAGGGGTCTTTCAGATCCATGAGTAACGATGAAATGGGAGCAAACAGCTGTGGCGAGGACCTTCTTATACAAGCAGGTTGACAGGTCTTATGTCCCAGGCAAGCTAGTGTGCAGATGGTAAAAAGGGCAAAACTGGTTTATTCACTTTATTGCCATTTTTTACCAACTGGACCATAAAGAAGCTAAACCACGCCTGACTACAGCTGGAAGTGTTATTTGCGCAGGAGAAATGCTGTTAGCTCATTGACCTAACTGGCCCTTGTATGATTATACATCTAAATTGATTGCACTTTATATGATGGTAGCACACTACATCACTTTTGATCTATTCCTATTTAGCTGACTATCGACGCTTTGTGTCTAAAAAGGGTCATGAAGACTCACTAAGGACTTATTTTTTCTGATCAACTGCCTCTCTATTTAACTGTCTTGATAGAATACGACCAGCAGAGTTCAGTAAAATGCCAGAATTGATTTCTGCTGAGGGACTTTCTATTTTTTGTTTTTCTGGCAACTGCCTCTATTTAACTGTCTTGATAGAAAATGACCAGCAGAGGTCATTAAAATACCAGAATCACTTTGTCATTCTCTAGATTCCAGTCCATAGAAATTGTCTTCCATGAGCACCCGTAGACAATATTATTTTTTTCATATCTTGTATTATCAGTGATATGATCACCGAAGGCCCTGCTTTTATATTAAAAACAGAGCTTTGGACTATACCATTTCCAGCTGAAAGGCAATATTTCTCTCCATGTGTTCCCATACCTGGCGTGTCACGCAGTTTGGTGCTTACTTTCCCTCCATGTTAAAGAACAGTAGATGTTTCAGCACCCATGGCTATTGTACTGCATAGCTAAATACATATAAGGTCCCAATGCGAGACCAATTGCATAGCAAATGCTTGTTTTGTCTGTCATTAGTGCTCTGCCTGCTACCTGGTTCTGTTTTTTTCATTTATTTATTATTTTCCAGGTGTTATGGCACATCTTCCTGCACCCTGGAGATGTCATCATGGCAGGGCAGAGGTGTACCGGTCCTGCAGTTCTCTGTAGGTGTCACAGTGCGAAATATTTTCAGGACGGGGTGATAGCACTCATCTTCAAAAAGCTGAAAAACCTTCCTATCATGCTGGGAGAAGAAGAAAGTAATGAAAATTAATTTTGTCAAGAGCGCTATTACTCTGAGGTGTCTAGGCGCTAGAACTCTGGAGATAGAACACAATCCAACATACAGTTTCATGATAGCCTTGCAACACATGTTCTAACTATTAAAAAAGCCTTGTTTAAGATTACGGCCCTGGAAAGGGTCTCCAGGAGATGAGTGACAACTAAGGGCATGTGTTCAGCTCTCCAAAGACCTGAGCAAGGTGCTGAAAGAGCTGATGATGGGACCAACCTCTCTTCATATTCCCCAGACCTGTGGGAAGCTGTGGGTGGTAGTGGCGCCTGTTCTTCCACCACCGACCACAATTTCTGCTTTCAGCTGTGTGTCTGTGAATGCTTGTTTCAGGCTCCAATTTAAAGCAGTGAGAACAGTTTTTAGGTAGGGTGGAAGTCCCAGAGATGTGTACAGGGCATTAGGAGTGCCCCTCCCCCAATGCCAGGTATTGGGAGTTACAAAAAATATGTGACTAAGTGAAAGACAACTAGGGTGGCAGGTACTCTCCATGACAGGTGTATATTATAATAATATTTTGGTAGGAGAACATCCTTGAGGAGAGGATGTGGTCTAATGGCTTGGGTGGTCTACCTCAAATCTGGGGAACCAAGTTTGAGTCTCTGCAATGGCGCTCAACATCTTGTGATTCTGGGCAAATAACTTATTCTCCCTATGCCTAACAAAAATGAATGTGTCCTTTGTAACACAACTGGTACTAATGTAAATCACTCAAGTTTGCGCTATATAAAAACTCCGGAAAAAACCCAACATATTTTTGCGAGGTGAAGGTTTGAACAATTGAGAGGGAAAGATGAAAGAGTCCATGGCTGGTGGGCGGGTGGTCTATGGTTTTATAAGAGTCCTGTTCCACTGCACTGACGCTCATGCTTTGAATGGGTGTGTGTTTTGTGACTTTGAATATATCTTTATTGTGATAGGGAAAATGTATGAAGGTAGGTTAGGAGGAGGAATAATACATATAGGTATTTGTAGGATGTCGAATTATTTGTAGGTTAAATGGAAAGAGGATGACAGAGTGGGTTTGTATGACTGTTATTATTTACAATTGCAGCTGTCGCCAGAAATACTGTTGTCACACAAAATGACCCAGACCAACAAGGCACTTAGAAATTCATTATTTTCATGTTGTACCAAATGTTACAATACTTTTGCAACTAACTCCTCTATTTTAATTATTGAGGTAGGAGGTACAGCCATGTTGTGCCATATTAAAAGAATGCCCAAGCCCTTAATATAAAATATAACAGTTGTGAGACGACGAATATCACACACCTTAGTGTCGCACTCAGACAAACATGGAAAAAAGTGTGTGAGAGCAAGATGGCTCCTCACGGGCGCAACACCAACGGGAACCTGGCAGGTACTCACCAAGATTGCCCTGATCTCATCATTGGCACCATCAAGCTCCAAAGAAATTGTGTCTAACAAACAAACAAATCAGAGTGTTTGTGAAAGGGTGCAGTGGGAAAAAACCACAGACAACACGAATAGTGTCAAAAACACGGATATATGCCTTTATTCTATCTCTTTCGTGCTGGTTGTGGAATCTAAAAAAGTGAGTATGGCTACTCCTTATCCACCCATACTCTACTTGCCGACATGTTTCATTGCCATTAACATTTTGGCAATTTCTTCAGGGCATCAAAGATTTTAAGCCACTGCACTGGACATACGTAGTCTTCACAACCTTGGTCGGCCAACCGGAGTCCTACCAGCCGACAAAGCGAAACCCTTCTGTGTTTCTAGGCGACTCCAAATGTGAGTCCCCTTAAGCTCCCTTCAGTAGATTTCACGATAGGGACGCTTGTGACCACCTGTATCATCAACCCGTATCGGGTTGAATTTTTAAGCAAAGGTGCACCACAATGAAGAAATGTGCAAACTAAGATCTCAAGTTTGTACACAAGAAATATCAAAAATCGCATTCAAAACAATTCTTTTTCAAAAAAGACTTTTCTTTATTCACTCCAAATGTCAAAGGACAGAGCCGGCGCGTTTCGTCCCTAAGGGGACTTCTTCAGGGCTGTATTACAACAAAACAAGGAACAAAAACATATAAACACACCATTAAAATTGTAAAACATTTGTAAACTCAGCCGAGCTACAAATTATTACATAATTAAAAACATGCAAATGTCAGTGTTACTATGTCTTGAACATATCTTCTGCAAAGTGCTGGAAACATAAAAGACATCAGGCCAAGATCATTACCAAAAATTAGCAAAAACCCTTAAAAAAATGTATACATTAGACATATCCTTATTGTTACCATCATGCACTCCGTCACTTGAAATTGAAGAATAGTTGTGTATACATTGCTGGAAGATTTGCTGTTGGGGTGAGTCAGTTACTTGCTTTCATTAATTTGTGACATTCTTTATCTCTAGCACAAGTATTCCCTCTGGGACCCTAACTATGGTTCCCATCCCGTGTTACCATATTTTATCCTGCCCCTCTGTTGTTTGCAGTTGAAGGATATACTGTCCACCTATATCTCCTCCCGCCACATCACGTGCCAGACTTCTCCAATGCCTGCTTTTTAGTTTTATCCTATGCCATGTTTTACAGCATCTTCTGCATTCTATTAACCTAACCCATTCATACCCAAACCTAAACCTATCACAAGCCCTGAAGTAAAGTCTACCTAAATTATGCATCACAGTTACTAAAGCATTGGCAAGAAAAAGCACATTATGTGCCACAAGTTCTGGGCCAAATTTTCCCGTCATTGTTACTGACAGTTTATTATTTGAAGAAACTGGGAGGTGACTACTTAACCTAAGAAGCAACAGTTCTTAAATAAATGGAATGGTTTGGTCCATTTGAATTGAAAATAAAATTAAATATATAGGTTGTGGATTAATTTATGGCCGGGGATGGTAAATATAACTATGCACATAATGCCACAGCCACAGACTCACATAATTCGAGTGACTCTTTGTAGAAGAACCTGTAATATTAAGTGACTTTGCAAACGTACTTACTGCAAATCTTTGTCTTGTTTTCTTTTTTCCTTAGGAATACCAGTTCCCATTTACTTGGAATGTCTGAAGGCTCAAACCATTGCATGCCATCAGACCCAGTAGGAGATAGCGATCACAAGGAAGCAAGGAAAGGTGTCGACATTTTGTGGTAAATTTAAATTACCTATACTTAATTTATGCGGTAAAGTTCAATAAGAATAACTCAGTCAAAAATAAGAGACAGAATCCGTGGTATTTGAGGTTTTAAAAGGGGTTTTATTCCTTAAAAAGGAATTGGTTCGAACCACGCAATCGGATTCCGTCACTATGAAGGTTCGGGAAGGGATAGACAATACTTTATTGACAGGTTATCATATATATAGTCAATGCATTACAGTAAAGACATATGCAGGAGGCGTAACAGCTGAGAGAAACGAGATAAGGACATATGTACGTAACAGAAGGCGTGCATGAAGGCGTACACGGAGGTGTGTGCTAGACAACGTCACATGAAACGTATTACAAGTGGGTGGATCCATAAGAGAATCCCACAGTGTCAGCAGAAATATGAGGCAGAGATGCGCGCGCAGCAGTATGACGTGTGATTGACGTGAAACTGGAGGGTGAAGGGGACTTGACATTTAGCCCTACATGAGGAGACAGAAGTCTGGGGTGTCAGAACAACCTAATCCCAAATCATATCTAATATCTTGTGTTTGAGGAACTGTATTATCTAGAAGGAAAGGTCTCTCGGGCAGAGGCTATTCTATGTGAGGCTATTCTATACTGACTGCTAGTGCGTGCATATGTGACTACGTGTCTACATGAGATGTGAGGGGCCATGGGCCTACCATGGTAACGGAAGCTATGAATTTACTTGCATGGAGGCAGTGAGGCCGGGCCCTTTGCTCTGCAGCTGGGAAGGATGTTTTCGTAAACTACTAGACAGGAATGTATTTTCGAGGAGCGGAGCAGATAACTTGAAGGTTGAATACAGTCTTGGCAGGAAAGGCAGGCCGAGCCTGGCACAGCTCGCCGCGCAGGGAGTAAGTCAAGGGTCAGGAAGCAGCAGACTGCAGCTTTCAGAGACAGAAGGCAGAAAGAGGCTCGATGGCAGAAATCAGGGCCTAACTCGCCAGAGCTAGAAATCATGAAAGTGCACCACATAAAGACGTTGGCAAGGTACACTTAGGAACGGAATATCTGACCCATTCATGGTGGATCTGAAAGAGGACATGTTAACGTTGGACGCAAATGTATTTGCGTCTTCATAGCTGGAAGTGGAGGGAACATACATGTACTTAAAGCACGTACATGGAGCCGGTGGGGTCTACGATAGGGGACACAACTGACCATAAAATTCATATTACCTCATTCCCTCCTTGTCCCCTACGGACCCTTCATGATATATCAATCCTCATTAATCTATCAATCTGTTCATGTAACATCATTTGCTCTTCTTTCTTCTTATGGCGTTTTGAATGAGGAATACATGATGTGGCGCACAGGCCGCAAATCGCTGGCCCACATTGTAGACATAGACAGCAACTGAATACTATGAGAAGGCCAATACCTAGGAAGGATAGGATTTTCCATCCCCAGGCTGACAACGTGGTCCAGAACCAACCGGACCAAGTCCAGGTGCCTGGATTCTGGTGTATCAGACTTTCAATCTTGTGAAGACGAGTGATGGCTTTATATACTGATGGCGCGTTTTCTGGAATGAAAACACAGCAGCTCGACCCGATGACCTTACAGGCTCCGCCCCTATCGGCCAGGATGATGTCAAGGACGAGACGATTTTGAAGAACAACAATCCGCATAGCAGACTGCTCCTCTGTTAAGTTACCTAGGGCGGAAGTAGTTTCATTCACTACTGCTTCAAGGGTTCTGGTTAATTTTCGTATCAGTTTACTATTAAAGACAGCACCTAAGTAGGGAAAGAAACCTTTATTGAAGTCTGTATATTGTTCCCATGCCGTTTCAGTATAGTCGACAATCAGGAGATCTCTCTGTGGTCTATTGTGTACTAGATGGGTGTTCCTATGATAATCAGGAGGGGCTAGGAAAACAGGTGGCAGAAGGAATGCAATGTAACAGGTGCCATCCCAATCTAGAGGTAAGCGTATATATGCGGTATGACCACAAACGAAGTAGGAATGACGTGAAGCTTTAAACGTAGACTTGCCCTTATCACTGAATTCTATTACAGTATTACATTTACTATGACCCAAGTGTACTGAACCATTCTTTCTGACACATAATTCACCTTTGACTGGTAGTACAGACATAGCAGGCAAGATTGGTTCGGATTCGGATTCAACATTCAGAATCATGAGGTTAAGCGTAAAGTCACCTAATCCATATACTTCATTTTCTAGATCAGTTCCTGTTCTTTTTGGTAGACCCTCCTTGTCAGGAAAACATACTTTATGCAGAACTGTGTTCAGATTACCCCATACCCAGCTGCCCTGGTAAACTACAGAATTAGAATCTAGAGAGTTCATTAAACTAAACCATGCCCCACAGGAACCATTGTGTGTAAACGGGTACGGGAAGAGGGGCAGAACTCCCTTGTATTTCTGATAGGGAGGGAGTCGGCCACATATCCAACAATTGGTAGCATTGCTGGTCTGATGGGAATGATGTAACATACTAATGAATGTGTTGTTGCGCAGCGCAAGTCGGTAAAATAACTCATGCGGGGCAGTTCACTGAAAGAGTGCTCGGCAGTGACATTGAAGGGAGAATGTGCACGCTTGAAAATAGGGTAGTAGATATGCAACAGTATACTTGCAGCAATAATCAGAAGACTTAGAAAAAACATAATCAATAGTGTCACAATGCAGTGGCTGCGAAGAGATTTACAATATTCACGTTTCTTGAGCTGTTTCTGTCTATCTCTCTCTCTATTGGGGTCTAGGGGATACATGTCAGAAAACTCGTTCAACCGATTCACCTAGGAGAGGACTTAAACAATTAAACTGTCTGACTTGCTAGACCTCAATTTAAGTCTGTAATTCTGGGAAGAAGTTTTCTCGACCAGGGGGAGTTTCGAGTCAGTCTGTGGAGGAGGGCCGGGCGGCTGAGAGTTCAGATCTGGAGGCAGTCCATGAAATTTCTTAATGTGACTCGAGTGAAGCCAGCCCTTGCGGCCCTCCACCTTCACTGCAGTCTTTGTGGTTAAAAGTACTAATTTTGGCGTCTGCCAACGGGGCTCCAGTGGACTTCTTCGGTCGAAGTTCCTGATGAACACGTAATCGCCGGGAACCACTTCATGGGGCTTCACCTCGGTGTTGTCGGGAAAGGCTGCAGCTACCTGTGAACGACAAGATTGTAGTGCAGACATCAAGGAGGCAAGGTAATCGGTCAGCATAATACAGTCAACATCAGTTATTTTTCTAGGCAAAGGCGTCCCCCACATATTCGGTGGCCTACCAAAGACCACCTCATACGGGGATAGCCCTGTTCTGGAGTGTGCGACCATTCTTAGATAAAAGAGCGCGACTGGCAAAGCTACTATCCAGTCGACTCCCTTTTCTCTACAGATCTTGGCAAGGCGAATTTTCAGAGTCTGATTGTGACGCTCCACGAGGCCTGCTGCCTCGGGATGTCGGACACAATGGAACTTCCATTGGTAGCCGAGCAGGAGAGATACTTGCTTCATTAACTCGGACGAGAATGGCTGACCGTTATCGGAGTATACGACGCGGGGCAAACCATATCTGGGGAAAAATTCACGAACCAGCTGCTTGGCAGTGGTCGGAGCAGTGTAATCTGGGACTGGATATGCTTCTGTCCAACGGGAGAGTGCACATACAACTACAAGGACATATTTAAATCCTCGACAACGTTCCATCTGAATATAATCCATCTGGAGGACTTCAAAAGGGTGATCGGGAGGATGGAATCCACCTTGCTCTACGGGAATGCTTTTACCTGGGTTGAACTGACAACAAATCATGCAAGTACGCACTTTCTGTTTGGCTGCTGCTCGTAAATGTTTATTGAACCAGATGTTTTGAATACTGTCTAACATGGCTTTTTCTCCTAAATGTGCTGGACTATGTACTGTGTTAATGATTACTTGGACCATAGAGTCAGGGAGAAACCATGTAGATTTTCCCTTCGTCATCCATCCTTGATCTGTCTGGATCCCTCCTAGTTCAGTCCATTTCTTGATTTTGTCTGGTGTAGCATGTGTCTGTATGTCAATTACATCTAGAGCGGGATCCCTAACTGTCATGCAATGTGTCGGTGTCTGGACTATTGTCTTTGTCAAGTCAATTGCGTGAGTCTGAGCTGTATGCTTGGCTGTTCGGTCCGCCAGGTCGTTACCCTGGGAAATGATATCAGTGACTTTTGTATGTGCCTTGCACTTCATGATGGATATTGCTGTAGGCAGATGTATTGCATCTAACAGAGTTTGAATAAGGGGACCGTGCTGAATTCTGGCACCGTGAGAAGTCAGATAACCTCTCTCTCGCCACAGGACACCGAAGTCGTGTACGACTCCGAATGCATAGCGTGAATCTGTGTATATGTTAACTCTCTTGTTCTTGGCTTGAATACAGGCTTGAGTCAGAGCGATGAGCTCTGCTGCTTGAGCTGACAGGGTGTCAATACAATGTGTTTCTATGACTTCAGTTTCTGTCGTGACTGCATAAGCGGCCACTAATTCTCCTGTACTTGTTCTCATGCATGAACCATCCACATAAAGTGTCAGGTCTGGATCTGGTAATGGAGTGTCTGTCAAGTCTTGTCTGGGTTTCGTCGTAATAGTAATGACTTCGATACAATCATGCGCCAAAGGGTCTGTCCCACTTAATGGCAAAAGTGTAGCAGGGTTTAATGTGTTGCAACGTCTGATTTCTATGTGTGGCTGAAACAATGTCAATTCATAACCTGTCAGTCGTGCTATAGTCAAGTGCTGGGTCTGTGTTCGGTTTAAAAGAACTTCCACGGAGTGTGGAACTTGCACTGTCAACTGGTGTCCTAACACTATAGAATCACTTTGTCTGATTGCTAGAGCTGTTGCTGCTACTGATTTCAAACACGCAGGCAGAGCCTGGGCTACTGGATCTAATGTACTAGAAAAATAAGCACACGGTTTGTGTGATCCTGCTTGTTCTTGCGTCAGCACTGACAATGCAGTACCTTCGCGTTCGGTGACAAAAAGTGTAAAAGGCTTGCTGTAACATGGTGTCGCTAAAACTGGTGCTTGACATAAGGCTTTCTTTAGGTCGTCAAAAGCTTGTGTATGTTCCTGGGTCCAAGGGAGGGCAGTCGAAGACGCTGCCTCTTGAGTTGTCAACTGTATGAGTGGCTTTGCTAGAAATGCGTACTGAGGAATCCATTGTCTGCAGTAAGAAGTGAGGCCTATAAAGGCTCGTACCTCCTTTTGTGTCTTGGGCTGTGACATGTGTACAATCAACTGAATGCGGTCAGGTGTTAGCTGTCTCCCCCCTTTGGACAGCAAGTGCCCAAGGTAAACAACTTGCTGAACACAGAATTGCAGCTTCGAACGGGACACCTTGTGTCCCTTGTCAGCCAGGAAATGTAAAACCGTCAGTGACGCTTGTTCACATTCAGGTTCGCTTCGGGCAGTGATCAATAGATCATCGACGTACTGTAACAGGGCAGTGTTATCAGGCATGTGTATACTGTCTAGTTGTCTTTTCAGTGCTTGGCTATAGATGCTGGGGCTTTCTGTGAATCCTTGAGGTGCGCGTGCAAATTTGAAGCTTCGTCCATTTAAACAGAATCCGAAAAGGTATTGGCTTTCCGGGTCAATGGGGACACTAAAGAAGGCGTTCTTCAGGTCAATTACAGTAAAGAACGTTGCTTCAGAATCAATGGCAGTCAATAGAGACTAGATATCTGGCACCACGGGGTATTGTGGTACAATGCATTTATTCAATTCGCGCAAATCGATAACTAATCGATAAACAGGAGGTGCATTTGGATCAGTACGTTTAAGAACTGGAATGATGGGGGAATTACATACATTGGAGTCGGTTTCTACAACCACTCCTTGTGCAATGAGCTCGTCTATGATTTTCAGTAAAGCCGCTACAGCATCTGGGGGTAACTTGTATTGTCGAATTCGTGGTAAGACCACTCCTGGTCTGAGTGTGACTCGATACGGTGTAATGTGCATACAACCTACATCAGTGGGGCCTTGTGCCCATAAATGTGCACGAACATTCTGTAATCTGGGATCAATATCTCTCAACACATAGTGACCTTTAAAGTCACGTAGAAACAGTCTTACTCCTTCCGGAGAACAGCAGATAACAGCTCCTAGAGCTTTCAATGTCTTTATACCTAACAAGTTTTCTGGACATGATTTCGTTAGTAATAAATCTGTAGTACGTGTCAATGGACCAACTGCAAGAGGAAGTGGTTGCGATACTTCATTAATAATAGGCTTTCCTGAAAATCCAAGGGAAACATTCTGTGAGCCTGAGAGCGGTGCCCCTGGAACTTCGTCGTGACTGATAGTTGTCCTGCTTGCCCCTGTATCAATTAAAAACTTTCTGTCTTTCCCTAATACTTGACTATGTACATAAGGACCTTCTTGATCTACAGGAACCTCAATAAGAGGCAAGCCAACTTCCCTCTCTAGGCTGTTTCATGTGTAACGCTGATAATCGGGATAGTCATTTTGTGCATACTGGTACATCTGCTGTGTCGTGTTTTGTGTTGCGGCAATAGGTTGCGGCTGTGGGACTGTTACGGTCTGTGCTGTCTGTTGTGAAGATTGCATAGGCTGGATATTCTGCGGTATTTGTTGTTGGACCTGGTCCTGTCTAGGAGGACGTGGTCTCTCCTTAGTTTTACCTGTAGAGATATTGTGTTTCAAAACGGCGCAATCGTTTATATAGTGACCTGGCTGTTTACAATAGTTGCATACCCCTTTAACAGGAGCTGCTGAATTATGGGACTGTGTCGTACCCTTTTTCTGACCGTCAGCTGGAACTGACTGAGCAACTAACATTTTCATTTTCGTGTCTTTCATACGTCTTTGTTCGTGTTCTTGTTCCTCTCTAATTCTATTCTGGTGGTACTGTAACATTTGTAACATTTGTGACGGGGTATTAGCTTGCCATGTGCTGTCGACTTTCAGAACACGATTCTTAACCTGGGGCAGAGAATTCTCGACTAATTTTGTTACAAAAAGATGTGGATATGACTCGCTACTTGCTTTTAGGCCACTATTAATACCAAAACATTTCTCAAATCGGGAATAAAAATCACTAGTGTCTTCATCGGGTTTCTGTTTGCAGGCTGAGATTGCACCCCAGTCTTCCTTTTTCGTTGACAACAATCGTGGCAATACTTGTACTAACAATCCTGGTAATGCTTTAGTTTTCTCCCCAAGTCCTAGGCCTGCAGTTCGAGTATTTTCTTCGTTCTCTAATTCAGCCCAAATAATCTTTTGCTCTCCCACCTCCCATTCTTTTTCTTTGAGTTTCTCGTAAATACCGGCAGGCAATAATACTTTTCATATTTTCATGATATCGGGATAGGTGTAATCACCCATGAGTAACATGTCTTTTATTTCACGGTGAAAACCTGCTGGATCTTTGTCATGGCTGGGCACTAATTTCTTCATTTCCAATAGTTCTATTTTAGTTATGGGCGTGTACACAAACACGCGTCTAAGGGTATTATCATCATTCCTGACTGGGTGTACTTCTCGCAAGGGATTCTGTCTGTCTATATAATACATTTTTCTGTCTACGGGTGGGGCTGGATCAAACTGCGGACACAGGAAAGCACTATATCTGTGCCGATGTTCTAGAATTATTTTAATTAAGTTGGTACCTAGACCTCTCCATCTATTCATGAGTAGTTCTATCAATATATCAGGTAGGGGACCAGGATCAGAATGTTGGCTTTTATACAATATAAGGAGGTGTTGTATCATGTAGATACCAGCTAAACGCTGTTCATCTGGAGAAAGATTTAAAAACGTTTGTGCTAATGCGTCATCACTATATTTATCAGAACTGTCAGCCCATTGTACTGCTGACCTGGCTAATTCTTGTTCATCCATAGAAATGAGTACATGGTACCCCATTCGTTCTTGAAGTATTTTATCGGTAGCCTGAAATAGGTGTTCAGGCGTCTTCGGGTTTGACATGGCAGCTTGAAAAAGTCTCTTACTTTCTGGACGTACCGGACGCATTGAATTATTAAAGGGTCTTCCCTTACCTACATATGCTATCATTTCTCTAGCTGGTAACTGTAACGGTCCTGTTGTCGTTTCTGGTGTTTCCTCCTCCCCTGAGGATTCAGTCTTATCTGCATCTGTTTCTCTTTCTGGCTGTTCTCTTTCATGTATTTGTTCTACTGTTTTTCGGATCCTTCGGTACATATTTTCTATACTACTCTGTTTATCATGTTTTCCGTCTGCTATATTCTGACCCCATTTGTTGAGTGCTTTCATTTCTTCCTGGTCTACACCAGGCCTATCTCGGTTTCTTATCAAGCAGTTTATGAAGAAACGTAATAACAGTTTTTGAGTGTCAACTTTCTGGTATGCCATGGCTTCGCCAATACTTTCAGGACCATGCCCTGTTTGGATAAAGTGATATATTTTGTCTAGATGATCAATCATTCCTGGTAGTATCATTAAATAGTTTGCAACTCGTCGTAGACGTACTGATGATAGCACCATTCTGTCGTCTTTACCGGGTACCGGATCATATCTACAGTCTGTAAGAGGTTCATTAAGTATGTCGTAACTCGCTGTTTGAGGTGTACGTTGGTGTGCTAAGTCCCTATAAGTCAATCGATGTGCTGGTGATGGTGTTTGAAAACCTCCTGTGGCACCTCCTGAGGTGCCAGGTCCAAAAGGATTTGTTGGGTGTATGGCAGGGAGAATAGGCGCGGGAAGAAGCGGAGGGACAGGCGGAAGAGGTGGAATGGGAGGAGGAGTATGTCGTTGCAGAGGGGGTGGTAGATTATCTCGGGGTGGAGTGCCGCCAGCAGGTGGTGTGCGTGGCGGCGGAATATTAACATATTCGGGGGCTACATCGTCTAAATAGGAAGAGAGGAAAATGTCCTTTGCGGTCTTGTGGTGTAATTTTGTCGGGAGTAATGGAGGTGGCAGGTCTTTTGGTACTTCCGGGGTGGCCTTAGGTAAACCCTCGGCCAGAAGAGGATACATACCATTCATAAGAGTGTTTCGTTGTCTGTCTACTTGTTCTGCTTTTACTCGTATACCTTCCTCAATTAATACATTTTCTCGGGCTTTTTCGGAATCCTCTCTACTTTTCTCTGCTTTTCTGAGTGCTTTCTCTGTGCGTCTATGCGATTCTTTACGCCATAATTCAATGGCATCTTTCTGTGACTGTCTGGCTTTCTTTTTCCACAATGCTTCTTCTACTCTCATGATGCAATCAGCATCCCATGTCCCAGCAGCGGGCCATCTCTGATTCTCTGCTATAACACGGCATCTAGGCCATGTTTGTGGTACATAAAGTACCCTGGAGTGTCCCTAGGCGGAATGGGAACAGCTTCCTCTAGTATCCCTTTTCTAGTTTTTATCTGTCTTAGTTTGGAGAATAACGGCATCTTGAACCTTACTACTCGATACTTACTTGGATTTGGACACAATTAATACAATAACCACGATAATGCAGATCGAACAATCATTCATACCACAACATTAAAACACATTTTAAACATTTTGAAAACGAACAATAATAATTAGAATAAAACTAACTACCTTCATACTCGATATACTGCTAAACAGTACAGATACACTGCTAAACAGTGCAGACCGGATATACTGCTACACAGTACAGATACACCGCTAAAACAGTGCAGACCGGGTCTGTGTACCCAAACCCGTCTTGACCGGCACAAATTAATGCGCTCGTCTAGATGCGTCCCCAGCAACGGTACTCACCGGAAAGCACGGAACAGAAGGCCTCGGAAACTCGACACTGGACTGGACCGGACTGGACTCGACTCGACTCGTGACGTAGATACTTCGGAATTTCGGAACCTGGTGGGCCTCTGAATACCTCGGACTTTGTTCTCTCAGCTAGGCTCTGGTCGGGATCCTCCGCACTCCTCACCGCCTCGTCTGGGTGTCAATCGCAGCCTCAGTCACCTCCGTTGGCCTGAGGGAGATACAGGAAATCCTGCGGGTACGCGTAGTTGTCCGTCCGGCTGTGGCAGGGAACCGGGCCTGCAACGCACCTCCGGCGCGTGGGGTGGGGGAGGGGTCCCTATTCGGGCGCCAATTATGTGGTAAATTTAAATTACCTATACTTAATTTATGCGGTAAAGTTCAATAAGAATAACTCAGTCAAAAATAAGAGACAGAATCCGTGGTATTTGAGGTTTTAAAAGGGGTTTTATTCCTTAAAAAGGAATTGGTTCGAACCAGGCAATCGGATTCCGTCACCACGAAGGTTCGGGAAGGGATAGACAATACTTTATTGACAGGTTATCATATATATAGTCAATGCATTACAGTAAAGACATATGCAGGAGGTGTAACAGCTGAGAGAAACGAGATAAGGACATATGTACGTAACAGAAGGCGCGCATGAAGGCGTACACGGAGGTGTGTGCTAGACAACGTCACATGAAACGTATTACAAGTGGGTGGATCCATAAGAGAATCCTGCAGTGTCAGCAGAAATATGAGGCAGAGATGCGCACGCAGCAGTATGACGTGTGATTGACGTGAAACTGGAGGGTGAAGGGGACTTGACATTTAGCCCTACATGAGGAGACAGAAGTCTGGGGTGTCAGAACAACCTAATCCCATATCATATCTAATATCTTGTGTTTGAGGAACTGTATTATCTAGAAGGAAAGGTCTCTCGGGCAGAGGCTATTCTATGTGAGGCTATTCTATACTTACTGCTAGTGCGTGCATATGTGACTACGTGTCTACATGAGATGTGAGGGGCCATGGGCCTACCATGGTAACGGAAGCTATGAATTTACTTGCATGGAGGCAGTGAGGCCGGGCCCTTTGCTCTGCAGCTGGGAAGGATGTTTTCGTAAACTACTAGACAGGAATGTATTTTCGAGGAGCGGAGCAGATAACTTGAAGGTTGAATACAGTCTTGGCAGGAAAGGCAGGCCGAGCCTGGCACAGCTCGCCGCGCAGGGAGTAAGTCAAGGGGCAGGAAGCAGCAGACTGCAGCTTTCAGAGACAGAAGGCAGAAAGAGGCTCGATGGCAGAAATCAGGGCCTAACTCGCCAGAGCTAGAAATCATGAAAGTGCACCACATAAAGACGTTGGCAAGGTACACTTAGGAACAGAATATCTGACCCATTCATGGTGGATCTGAAAGAGGACATGTTAACGTTGGACGCAAATGTATTTGCGTCTTCATAGCTGGAAGTGGAGGGAACATACATGTACTTAAAGCACGTACATGGAGCCGGTGGGGTCTACGATAGGGGACACAACTGACCATAAAATTCATATTACCTCAATTTAAGGTTGGAGGACGAGACACCTCTGACAACCTCCAAAGTAGGACTGTATTTGAACACCACTAGAACCACAGCTAGCACAGCTGCATCCTTCTTCCCCTCACAGCAGATGGCTACAGACTTTTCTCCTGACTTTATAGGACATACTTGTCTGAAAGATTTTGGAGGACCAGGGTGCCCTAGCAGCTGGCTAGAAAGAACTTAAAGAAAACCTTTCAGTTATCGAACAATAAATATTTTTTACGTTCCTGGTCAACACCAGCCCAGTGCCTTTATGAAAAAGCCAAAACGTGTTGATGGCTCCTGCATGGCTACTGGGGCTGCTTGCTGGGAGCCCACTGGGTTGCGAGGGCCTTGATCTCCCCCTCCAGCCCCCAACAAAATGTCATTTGATGTAATGAGGAGCTCCAGGAAGTGCAGCAGCCCCCCTCCCACCATCATAAAAATAGTCTCCTGGGTCATTAAATCCCCAGGAGACCTTACCTTATTTATAAGATCACTCTGAGCTCTAGATTTAGGCCCTTGAGCTGGAGTGCAGGGGCCCCCTTTGAGTTGTTTCTATAGATTCATTAGACCTGGCCCCCCAGGGTAATCCTCTAAACATTTGACTACTTACATCAGTTTTTCTGCAGAAATCTGTTTTTGTTGGCCCTAGGACACTGAGCATTTTACCACTGCTAACTAGTGAAAAAGTGCTTGAGCTCTCTCCACAAAACCTGGTGGAGTTGGCTTGCACCCAAATGGCATATTTAATTTACTTTGAAGTCCACAGTAAAGTGACAATACCTGTGCCCACAACCTGTAAATTGAACTGCAGCACTAATTGTGTCACCCACTTCAGTTTGACTTTTGTAGTCAGTGTGTGCAATTTTACACTGCCATTTTGACCTGGCAAAATAAAAAAAATTTAAGACCCAAACCGTCTTTTTTAATACATATAAGTCACCCTTAGGGTTCAGAGTTTTACATGTGCTAGTAGTGAAAAACCCTTAAATTAAATTTTCTCAAGGCCTGCCTCTCCTGTGGGATGACATTTGAGTTACCTTATTACATTTAATAGGCTGTAACTTCCAATTGAGAGCAGGTAGATACACTGAGTTTAGTGGTTAAAGGATTTGATTAAAAGCCCCCTTTAATAGAAAAGGAGTTTATGTGTCAATTTTGAAAATGCCACTTTTAGTAAGTTGATAAAAAAGGAAGGCTCGGGTCCTTGACCCAAACTAGAATGGACCTCTTTTAATTTTTAAATTAACAAAATAGTTTTTGTTATGCTTAGTCAGAACAAAGGGACCAATATTCTTATTTCATTAGCCCTTGTGATTTATTTCACTTTTCTTTTTTGTTTCCCTCAAAGATTTGTTACATTATTGAAAGTCTTACTAAAGGGCAAACCTTTTTTCAAAGAGGAAATTAAAAAATGTACATCAAAACACATTTGACATTACAATAATACAAAAAATCATATAATGACAAAACAATACATTCTTCTCTAAAGAAACACAGTATAAATAATCTTTCTTAGACAAGTCCTTCATTACAAATATACTTATACTTGGCTAGGGTGTTCCATTTTTGTTGCTAGACATACTGCAACCTGCCAGTGTGAGATACCCGGGGGTCGCTAGCTCTAATTGTTTTCCCTGAGAGAGTTAATATATTATGAATCTCTCCCAAAACGATGTTAATTTATTGCGAGTGTCCTTTTCCCAGAATCATTTGCCAACGTGTTTCAAACCCACAATGGTCTTAGGAGTTATCCTCAGGACCGGGACTTGGTCAGTTCTCCATTTTTCTTGTTTTATTTTAAATCAATTACTGTTGGCAGTTTTCTGTGTCAGAGAAATATAAAGCCAGTTCAGTAAGGTATGTGTCCCATGTTGATGCTTTTAAAAGGAGTTCCCTATGAATTTACAACTCAATGTTGGGAAAGTAGTTAACAATCGAGCAGTTTTGAGAGTGAAGCCCGAAATGAAGTTAGAACAACTGAATGATCATCATTGAGTGCTTGAGGCATGAATTATAGCAGACTTGAAATAAGAGTATTAGTATTATTGGAATGAAGGACTGCCCTAAGAAATATTATTTATACTGTGTTTCTTTAGAGAGCTGGGCACAGCCCTATGTACATCTGAATAGGCTGTGTCCTGTCTCCAGACAAGTGGCAGCCTACCCCCTATACTTAGTCTAGAGCCAGGGAAGGGGAGGCAGGAAACCTGTGCACTCATTATTTCTTCTAGCTAAACTAACTGTTTACTTCCTCACAGGGCTCCAATGGTTCGGTCATGCTTGCAATGTGTGTGTTTCAAAATTGTTATTATTGTTTAAGTGTTGTCCTTTTCTATGTTTGTATGTCTCTTTATATTCCTTTTTTTCCCTATGGTCTTTACTAGAGCTACTGTTTTTCTTCTTTTGATTAAAACTTTATCTGTTATTCTCCTGTGTAGTTTTCCTACTTTACTATGGCTGATGTTCATAATATTAAAATTGTTTCCTTGAATAGTAAAGATTTACAACACCCTGTAAAAGGTACACAAATCTTAGATAGTTTAGGTAGTAATAAAGCAGACATTTGTTTCATACAAGAGATTCATATTGATCATAAGGTTTTACATTTTATGAAAAAAAGTGGGTTAATTCTATTATATCTTCTCCTGCTACGTGAAAAAAAAATGGTGTTACTATTATTTTTGCAAAAAGGTTGCATTGTCAAATATTAAGTAAATCTATGGATGGAGAAGGTTGATATGTCATAGCGAAAGTTAAAATCCATGATACAGTTATGTTTTTAATTAATTTTTATGCACCAACAGTTGATGATCCTAAATGCTGGTCCATTTTAACTACTGAAGTTCTCAAGTTATAAGGTTATTGTCCCACTTATAGTTGGAGGGGATTTTAACCTTGAACATGATCCTTTACTAGATAAATCTTCTCACACAAAATTTCGACCAGCCAGAGCATTTTTTACTTGATTTGTTTTTAAACTACTAAATTGGTGGATATTTGGCGATTACATTATCCTACTGACATTTTTTTGACTTTTTTCTCAAACTCTCACCACTCTAACTCAAGATTAGAATATTTATTAGTTTCTTGACAATTAATCAACTCAGCTGTTACACCTAATATATCAATAATATAGATATCTCTGATCATGCTTTGATTTCTATGGTTGTGCAACTCAACTGAAAATTTAAAGCTCAATCCAGAAGGCCCATGAATACTAACATTGTATTGAATGAGTAAAATAGACCAACAAATTTATCTGCACTTCAACAATTATTCCAACTTAATCTGGATGGCTCTACGTCTATGATGAATCGATGGGATGCTTTTAAACCATATATTAAAGGGACTACCATTTCTCTTACAAGAATTGGACAACCAAATTGCAAAATTTGAGAGGCTTTTTTTTATTTCTAATGCAAATACAAAATAAAACTACAAAAACTACGATATGAGTTTAACTCGATTTTAAGCACAAGAGCTGGTATACAACTTTCTAATTCTAAAGTCAAATTTTGTTTTAATGCTAACAGATCTGGTCGACTTTTAGCAAACTATTTATGTATGAAAAAAGTTAAAACACAAATAAATTCAATTCACGCTCCTAATAGAAAAATTGCCTATACTCAAACAGACATTGTTAATACATTTCAAAATTATTACTCTACCCTATATCATAAACCAAAACTTTATGATCCTTCCTTGAGTGATTCTTTTTTATTTAAATGTGGTTTGCCTAAAATTCCTCAGTTAACCAAAGATACATTAGATGTACTTGATACTGAGGAAGAAATAAAATTATTTATTAAATCCCTTAAATTAAATAGATCCCAGGTCCTGATGGAATTCCAGCAGAATTTTATAAAGAATTAACATTTTAACTTTCCGCCATTTGTTTAAACTTTTTACCTTTTTTAGCACTACAGAATCAACTATGGCTGAGATACCCGCCACCCCCTCTCAACACAATCCCCAAGAATGGGAATACGGAAACATTTCTGAACTTTTGGAAGGCGGGAGGGAGTGACCCTCCCGGCCGTATTTATTAAAATATGAAACAAAATTAAAAAACATTAAAATAACAGTTTCATATCATGTACAATTTCATTTCCACATTACGATGTTTTGGCTGACCTTAACATATTTCTAATACAAAGGTTCTCCTAGCCGATACTAACATCCTACAAATACATTCTTAAATTGAAATTGTACATCCTAACGTTAAGGGCCAACGGCAAGGTCGTAACCGGTGTCAGATCCCTAAACCAGAACTACCCCTTCACTTGTGAGGAGCGGCCGCACAGAGGACTGTACCTCATGTGCACATACCAATTTCCCTTGTCTTGACGGGGGCCCCAATTAACTCGACGCCATTTTCTGGTCGTCCAAGGACTCGTGTGAGGTGTCTAGAAGGTAGCGTAGACCCCCCTCCCCACCCCACACAACTTACCACATCTGCCGTCGCAGATGTCCTGGCCCCGGGAAATTCCCAGGAGGGGCCCGTAGCCCCTCCTATCCAGGGAGGGGCCTTGACCGCCTTCCCTTTCCTTTCGGCGTCCCATCCTTAGAAGGGACCGCCTCCCCATTGAGGGGCCAATGGCCACCTCCCCCCGGGCGCTCCCATCCGTAATGGGTGACGCCCCCCCATAGGGATCTTCCAATTACTGCTCACCGATCATGACCTTACCGCCACAGGCCGGATAGTTGACCGGCTATCCGGCCCCCCCCCACAAAACTCCTACCTAAAGGTCATGCTGTAAACTCTTTAGCCATGCTACGAGGTCTCCTATGAGTAATGAATTCCCCACCCGCGACAAATGGACCCCACCTTCTAGATACATACTGTCCCCCCTAATACAACCATGAGGAATCGAATGCAATGAACTTGAACTTAACAGTCTACCCAATTTGTTGTTTACCTTTTTCACTGAATGATTTATAGCAGACACAGAATTTGCCCCCCGCCACACCTTTCGTGGAATCATATGGGACCATGCAATCGTGCACCCTGGAACCCTTCTCGCCAACCAACTTACTGTGGATAGTATCGCCTCGAGAAGTAGTCGTCTACCAGTGGTCACCAAATCATTGCCCCCAAGATGCACTATGAGTACAGACGGCGGTGACCTTGTCCGCCCTAACAAACCCTGGAAAAAAGGTTGAAACTGGTCAATACAGAGCCCGCCCCTTCCGTGGAAGGTCACCCTGTACCCGTATTCCCCAGCCATGTGAATCATGTCACCTGCTTTGAATACGTCCGCGGCACGCCTCACGTATGAGTGGCCCACGACCTACACCACTTTTTCCTCAGCCGGTGATCTTTGACCGCTGGTTCCCAGGTGTCGGGTCGACTGCACAGTCCGCCCCGCCTCGTAAGCCTGCGAAACTGTAAACCAAACAAAAACAAGAAGCGTGAGTACATGATTACAGCTTCACAACATGTGCAACTGCACATACCTTTTGTAACAATTCGAGGACCATCGCCCCAATTGTTTCACTTTTTCCACACTCAGACCCCTGGCTGTAGCCTCTGGAGCAGCCCCTATCCGGAAGGAATGGGTCCCAAACTCGCCCGGGTTCAAGCCCGCGGCCGAAATTGCCATTGAGAGCACCCGCTGGAACTGAAACCTCGTCAGTGGGGTGGCATCAGCGTGTCTCAACAAGGTCCCCCCCCATGATGCCGCCCTCTGCGCCAAATATTCCTCAACACATACGATGGGGCACATGGGAGATGCGGGAATCCGATGGACTACTACGCTGTCCCCGATCGCACCCTGATCGGTCTTGGACCTGGCAAACGAGACAATCATCGTGTCCCCCTTAACTTGAATGTGCTCACGGCACAGTCCCCCCCGTATCCTGCTTGTTCTTTGCCACTAGTTCGCTTACCCGCATAGCCCCATGGAATGCTAATGCAAAAGCGGCCCGGAATAACACTGTTTCAGACTGGGATGAACAAGTCGCAGGGAGAGCGGAAATTAACAGGGCCAACCTTTCCAGACCTATCGGGTGCCTTTCGTCTACTCTGCGACCCTCAAGGCGTTGCCACCCACGCAGCGCTTTCTGTACTACGAAAAATGCAGTAGGGTCCTGGATACCATGAGCCCGCGCCATGAAGGAAATGGCGGCCCGATGCCTCTGGCCGTGGCTACCGATTTGCCTGCCTGATGCAAAGACAGTAAAAACTTTACGACAGATTCTTCCTGACCCCAAAGCTCCCCCCTAGCAGAACCCAAAAAGGACCAATAGGAACGGAACGCCCCTTCATATGCCTTCCTTGTCCTGGGTGCTAAACTCTCTCCCACGAGGTTTTGTAGTTCGGGGCACCGAGAGACCAGAGAGCATCGGGGAATGGTGCCGCCACCGGGTCCGCTGTGGGCAGAAACGGAAACGGAAACGAGAAAGCGCATCAGCAGCCTGATTCAGTACTCCTGGCACATGTCTCGCCCTAAAGAGCACGTTCAATTGCATACATAGTAAAACAATTTCCTTGAGCAATCTCAGAATCCATTTGCATCGTGCTGCCTGACTATTGATACACTCAACCACTGTCATGTTGTCCGACCAGAACACCACAGAGTGATCCCGGAACCCCTCAGGCCATGTTTTTAAGGCCACCAGAATAGGGAACAGTTCGAGAAAAGCAATGTTACTCGTCAGGCCACACTCGTGCCACCATGACGGCCACTTTTGAGCTGACCAATGATTCCCAAATATGGCGCCAAAGCCAATACTCCCCTCTGAATCTGTCCACAGCCCCAACTCCTCAGAGGACACCGCCGGCTTGCTCCAGACAACCCGACCATTGAAATCCGCCAGAAATGCCAGCCAAATGCGCATGTCCTGGCGAATCTCAGCCGAGAGCCTCGTGCGGTGGTGCCCCTCTTTGAGACCGACCATGGCTTGTGCAATCGAGCGGGAAAAAGGGCGGGCCATTGGCATTACTCTAAGGGCAAAATTCAACTGACCCACAGTTTGCTGCAATTGGTGCAAGTTCACCTTGGTTTCCCGAATACATGTTTCAAGGGAGGCCCTGAATTTCGCCACCTTTTCTTTGGGCAACCGGAAGCAACCTTCTTGTGAATCGAGCTCTATTCCGAGAAACTCGAGCGAGGTTGATGGCCCCACAGTCTTACCTGGTGCCAATGGCACACCAAACTGATTCATCAGATCACAAAATTCTTTTAAAGCCTGTGCACATTCTGGATCCCCGGCTGCCCCCAGGAACAGAAAATCGTCAAGATAATGCATAACATGCTGAAACCCCGTCATTCTTGTGAATACCCATTGCAGAAAACAACTGAATTTCTCGAAATAAGCACAAGATATGGAGCATCCCATTGGCATACAATTATCCATGTAATAGCGACCCTGAAACATAAAACCAAGGAGACGCTGATCATCTGGGTGTACCAGGAGCAACCGGAACGCTGACTCGATGTCTGATTTGGCCATCAGCGCTCCGGGCCCCAGGCGATTCAACATGGCGACGGCCTCATCGAAAGATGCGTACCGCACCGAACACACTTCCGGGTCTATCGCATCATTCACCGAAAGACCTCTCGGGGCTGACAAGTTATGTATTAATCTAAACTCACCCGGGTCCTTCTTGGGGACCACCCCCAAGGGGGAACAAACAAAATTAGCAACTGGTGGCATGTCGAATGGTCCGGCAACCCGACCCCGGGTCACCTCTTTCCCAATCTTCGCCTGTACCACCGCCGTATTCTGCAGGACCGACAGTTGGTTCCTACAATGTGCCTTACCCTGAAAATTCCCCACTGGGATGCGGAAACCATACGAAAACCCGTCTCGCAACACCCCAGCGGAGACATGATCCGGGTATTCATTGAGCCAAGGAATCATTGCCATGGTATCAACCGGGGTAGGTAAAGGCGCCCCTCGGACTATTTCAGACCTGTTTGGCGCTTCCCCTACTTCCGTTATCACCCGTTTTGGCTCTGCACATGGTCTCAGGATGTGAGGACTGCCCACACCCCCCACAGTTGTGCCTAAACTTGCATGACCCCTGGGGCCTTGTACACTTTCCCCTGTTAAAATTCCAGCAGATCCCTTTTTTGCCTGTATTGCCACTCGACCTCGAGTGATGCTCATTACTTGAACCCGCCCGAAAGGGCGCCCCAGATGAATGGCGGGAAAACTCTCCCCCGTTCCCCCCCGACAATGGTGCCTTTAACATGCCTGATTTCTCCATCTTTTGCCAGGAAATGGAGTCGTAACAATCCCACGTCAGAGATGTGTCGAACTCCTTGGCCTTCCGAAAAACATTATCATAACAAAACCACTGATTGCCCTCATATGACTGAGAAAACTCCATAATACGTGTCTGGTACACGGGTAACTCGGCCAACAGGTCAGGCCTTCGCTCCCCCATAATTGAAGTGAATATGCCAAACGCTCTGCCCCAATTACCTATGTTCTCATCGACCTTAAAAGCGGCCATCTTGGCGCGCCAAACACTCGGGTGCAAAAACTCTTTTTGACCCTTCACATGCTCGATCTCGTAATGATCAGTCAGCAAAGAAAACATGTTTACATACTTCTGAGCCCATACCCTCTCCTTGATTTCAATCGGAATATGCTTCTCCCTTCTCGAGGGTACGGACCCCTCCACCGCAATCGGCAGTAACTGCTTACCTGAACTAGAAGCTGTAACCGTAGTCGCTGCCGAACTCGTGCCCACTGCGGTTTCACCCACTGGAGCCTGCGGGGGAACAAAAGGACATGGTGCCTTTGCAGCCTCTCTTGATTGCCGCAACTGCCTCATTACGGCCCTGGCATCGTCTGCCGTGGTGCCCTCACTATCTTTCCCCAACCACGCTGCCAGCTGTGCAGCCAACTCGGGAGGCATATCCTCCCCGTTCACAGGGGTGACTACGACGGGAATTGGTTGCCCCTCCTTCGGGACCGGGATCGGCGCCTCAGTCGGTGTATCGGGGAGCGCCGGCGGCGCCTCGGGGACCGGGGTCTCTTCCCCAGTTGCCCTCCTCTTGGACCTTCTACCTCTCCCGTTAGGGACTACGCCCGGCAATGCTGGTCCGACGACTCGCTTTGGCCCCCCTACACCGTTCATTGCCGCCATCTGCTTCTTCATCTCGGCCATGTCTTTTACGAGCATGCGGAGCATCTGATCGGTACCGACCCGCTTTCCGACCTTCTTGCCTGGCATTCTCCAACGATGATTCTCTGAAAGAACAAAGACAAAATTACAACGCTCAAAAATGGCTCTTCGTTCCGTCTCGAGCTCACGTGCAGCGGGGAGGTGCACCTTCAGAGCACAGGAACAAGAGGATGCTACCTTGGCTTGTCGCTCCTTTTATCCTTCTTCGGGCGGGCGTAAACCCGCCTCCGCCCCCGCCTCGGAGGCGGGTTTACGCCCGCCCGAATATATATATATATATATATATATATATATATATATATATATGTATATATATATATAAATATATATATATGTATATATATATATATATATATATATATATTCACTTACAAAAATATAGGTTTCAGGCCTTATATAGTTAGGAATTAGCATTTAAAAAACCATTGAAATTGCTCCTATATAGTTAGTTGTACTAACTATATTTCGCGCACCCGCAATCCACTGCTGATGATGTCACATATTACATCATTCATGACATGGTCAGTGACATCACTGATGACATCACTGATGACATCTCAAATGACATCACTGATGACATTTTAAATGCTAATTCCTAAATATATAAGGCCTGAAACCTATGGTTTTTTAAGTGAATTTGCAAGGTTTTTAAAATGCTAATTCCTAACTATATAAGGCCTCAAACCTATGGTTTTTTAAGTGAATTTGCAAGGTTTTTTAAATGATAATTCCTAACTAGATAAGGCCTGAAACCTATGGTTTTTAAGTGAATTTGCAAGGTTTTTTAAATGCTAATTCCTAACTATATAGGGCTTGAAACCTATGTTTTTTTCAGTGAATTTGCAAGGTTTTTTAAATGCTAATTCCTAACTATATCAGGCGTGAAACCTATTTTTTTTCAATACATTTCAAAGGTTTTGTAAATGCTAATTCTATTAGCGGATAAAGTTTATCTATGTTATTATCCTTCTGGGACCACCTGAGCAGCCATCTGTTTCTCAGGAGAAGTGAGGCACAAGAGAGCACAAAACAAGAGTGGAAAACCCGAAAAGGGGGCAGGGTTGAGACCCCCTGACCCCCTAGTCCTTCTCGGTGCAAAAAAAAATATTTTTTTTTCAAAATCACGGGGGACCCCCTGAGAAGGGCTAGAGGGTTGGGGGTCTCTACCCTGCCCCCTTTTCGTGTTTTCCACTCTTCTTTTGGGCTCTCTTGTGCCTTAGCTCTCCTGAAAAACAAGATGGTGGCCAACACTTCCTGGTTTGGACAGTTTGGAATGTTGACAGTCGACTGCCAGCCACTCAGAAACTCGCTCGCGCACTTAAGGGTACGCGCACGTACGGTACGCGTACAGTACGCGTACGGTGAGCGCATATAGATATATAATTTGCTCAAATTCAATTTTCTCAACAACTACTGTAGGGATTTTCACCAAATATAGAAAAGGCACTACTGCATACCTGTCCCTACCATTTTGCCAAGTTTGGTGTAATTCCGTTCAGCCGTTCGGGCTGTAGCCGTGTCTGAAGGTCCCTTTGGAAATTAACATGGGGAAAACACGTTTTGGGACCCCCGCTTGACGAAAACTTTCAGGGAAGGAGCGGAGCAGAGCTGGCAAAAATTCTGGAAAATTACACACAGATTCCTCAATCGGCGCCAAAGTTATTCCCAATAGAATGTTGAGCGCATATAGATATATAATTTGCTCAAATTAAATTTTCTCAAGAACTACTGGAGGGATTTTCACCAAACATACAAAAGGCACTGCTGCATACCAATCCCTACCATTTTGCCAAATCTGGTGTAATTCCGTTCAGCCGTTCGAGCTGTAGCCTTGTCAGAATGTCCCTATGGAAATTAACATGGGGAAAACACGTTTTCGGACCCCCCTTTGTCCTCGGCCCCCGCTTGACGAATCCCCCCGACACTTTAAGGGAAGGAGCGGAGCACAGCGAGGCAAATTTGAGGAAAATTACAGGCAGATCCCTCAATCGGCGCCAAAGTTATTCTCAATAGAATGTTCGGAATTTCCTATGGTAACTAGGTCCTAACTATATATACCTACTGGCTATTGCCAGTAGGTAATATATATATAGGAGAAGGGATGCGGTAATTATAGAGATCACAATACTCAAGAAAATAAAAACAGAATGGAAGCAAGAGCAGCTAAGAGGTGCCTGAAAGCAGAAACACTCTTTAAGAAGGGCACAGGGACTGATATAGGGAATGATAACATCAAAGAAGGCACTACAAGTCAGAAGAATATTGAACAATTGTTTTTCCAGCTTGAAAAATTACTAAAAAGGAGATCTCAAAAAGCTGGGAAGTAATGGATGTTTGACGTTACCACGCATGCCTTTACAACAAAGTTTTTTACAACGCACGCCTTAACAACGCATAGTGCTTTGGGGCGCTGGATATTGAATAGTTTAATTTACTATTCTAACTCCAGTTCCTGTGGATAGTAGGGAAGGTGTTGGATAGTAAATTAAACCTATTCCCTATCCTAGAGCGCCCCCCAGCGCAATACGTTGTAATGGTTTGCGTTGTAAAAGTTGCGTCGTAAAGGCACTGTGTGGTAAAAGTTGCGTTGTAAAGGTTGTTTACCCACCCAGATACAAGGCCTTAAATGCTCGAGGAATAGGCAAAGAACGGTATGCAATGTTCAAATAATATGTTGTTAATAATAATCAAATATAAAAAAAGATATAGAAGAACTGCACAAAGAAATCAGGGACTTGGAATCAGAGATTGCGGCTCTAAATAAGGAAGAAGAATGCAACATACTAAGAAAGGAAATAGAAAAGAACCTGGATAAATACGAGGACGAAGTGGAAGAATGGAAACAGCGCAAATTCAAAGGCGACACATATGACTCTGAATCAGGGGCAATTTTAACATTTGCCAAAAGATTTTTTTTAAGTTTGATTTATTGAAGAAAATAAAGAAGGAGGAGAGGAGGGGGGGGAAGGGAGTAAGAGTTACAGTAAATAGATATATAAAATAAGCAATACATTAACGATTCTCATGTAAGGTAAGCATAACAAGCATGAGGAATTATGAACAATGGCATATGAGTATAAATGAAAGGTAAAATACAATATATTGAAACTTAATATTTACAGCAATCGGGTAATAAGAACATCATTGAGGTTTACGCACTTCAACTGTGGTGGGATCAGGAGAGGAATGTACAGGAGCAGAGGAGGAAAGGTATGTTACCAAAGGAAGCCAAAGCAGGTCACGTTTATTAGCCAGGGATATGGGGGATACATAATTGGTATCCAGACGATGATGAAAACAAGCCGCATTCCACCAAGATTGGTATGAAATATTTGCAGCTTGTTTCCAGTTGGAAGTGATGGTATGGAAAGCTACAGCTATGAAGAGGTCAAGTAAACGATAGTGGCTGGGAGAAAGAGGAAGGTCTGGTGAGAGGGAGCCTAGAAAAACTTGTGTAGGGGAAAAGGGAACCTGGAAGAGGAAATTTTTTTGTATTTGCTTCCAAACTAGGTGCCAGAACTGGGAAGTAGGAGGGCAATCAAACAGCATATGTTTGAGGTCTGCAGAGGAGCAAGGACATGACCAGCAAGTAGAGGGAGTATCTGGTGAAAAACGGGATAAAGCAGTGGAGTAAATAAAGTTCTGTTATAAATGAAATATAAAGTTTGGGTAGTATTAGCAGCTCTAGAGGTTTTATGAAGTTTAGTCCATATTTTGTCCCAAAAAGGTACAGGCCAATTCTGAGAAAAATCTGATTCCCAGGCATCCTCGATACGAGATTTTATTCTATCACTAATAAAGTGGAAAAAAATTATACAGAGCAGATGCAGAAGGAGAAGCATCCAATAATAGGGAAGTGGATCTACGATCTAAAGGAACGAGAATGCCAAGTTTTCCAAAAGATGCTGCAGTTACGGACTTTGAGGAGTGAATTGTTCCAGATCGGTTGTTCGTGGATGGAAAGAAGGGAGGGATAAGATGAAGATAGAAATGGTAGAAGGAGATTCCGAGAATGAGAAATAACAGGCGTGCGAAGGCGAGCTAAGGAAGATGTAAAGGACAGGAGTTTGCGAAAGGTAAATGGAGAAGTGAAGTAGGATTCCATACTCAACCAGACAGGAGGATAATGAGGAAGAGCAGAAGAGAACCATTGAATTGATTGTTTCAAAGAGAAGGCTCGATGGTATTCTTTAAGATAAGAAAAGCGTACTCCAGAGTGAGCTTTGTCCTTCCCTAAGGAAGCAAGAGCTATCCGAGGACGTTTACCATTCCACAGAAATTTCAGTAATAAAGAATCAATCTTTTTGAAGAAAGAAAGTGGAATGTGCAAAGAGAGCATGGAGATAGTATAAAGAAGAAGGGGGGACAACATCATCTTTATAGAATTAAGCCGGCCCCACCAAGACTCTCCTTCGTATACCTGATTATCATTCTGGGATGTTCCTCCACTGTTATTTCCTCCTTCGCTGCTGTGCTTGAGGTCGTCTGTTCATCCGTGTTTTTTCTTTTGCCAAGTAAGGTTTTTTGTTTTCATTGTTGGAGATTAACATTTCATCTCTGTTTCTATCTCTGGCTGCTTTCTCCCCTCTGATTATGTCTGTATTTTTATATCCTCTCTGTTGGATCCCAGAATGATAATCAGGTATACGAAGGAGAGTTACAAAATACAAAAAATAATGACAAAATACAGGCATGTACTAAAAAAGGATATTGACATTGGGAATGACATAGGAGAACGACCGTCGATCACCTACAAAAGAGCCCCCAATTTGTCATATCATCTTGTACACAGCCACTTCGAAATCAGAAAAAATCCATCTTGGTTATAAACAAAACAAGGAGGATTCACTAAATGCCTAGTATGTAAGGCATGCAAAATCGGCAAGAACCTAAGGAATATATCTGATCCATCTGGGAAGAACTTTGAAGTAAAACAACCGATAACTTGTGAAACCCCATTCGTCGTGTATCTACTTCAATGCAATTGTGGCAAAAGATACATTGGAAGCACTACGTGTCCTCTGAAAAAACGTATTCTTGAACACACCCGTGCTATACAGAACAAAGACTTCTCTTATGCCATGGCTAAACACATGACCAGTCATCCTGGCAAAACATGGCTGAATATGTCATAATCAGGCCTAGCCATAATACCTCCAAACGAACGTGGCGGAGACAGAAAATTGAAACTGAGACGGCTTGAGTCCAAACTCATCATGAGGTTCAAACAATGCAGCCCTCGGGTCTGAATACAGATGCCGAACTACACGTTCATCTATAACTGTATAATTGTTTGGACTATTGAAACTTGAATTATGATTGTAAATATCCATTTCTTGCACTGTACAATATGATCTAAAGCACACACAGTAATGCACACTTCCAGCCACTTGTGGTAGACGATTGCGGTGGCAAGGGCACTCAGACCAGGAACCATATAGCGTCTCCATTAGTGCAACAACGCAATGCACGCGATCTCACACTGAACATTAGTTCACATTGATATGGCTTGTAAATTCACAGCCGCACAGGAAGCGCTTACCACCGCATCACCACATAAAATCTGGAAGCTGCACTCTTACCTCACAAACACACATCCTTGTAACAAAGACACAGCCTGCGAGGCATCAAATAGGCACTTAGCCCGATAATGCCAACCTTCAAAACCCAACAGGTAATCATAAACAAATTGACGCAGACATGCGAAATACAAAGCGCGTAACACAATACACAACGCAAAACAATGTATTTTTTTTTAAGGACCCGCTAGAGATTCTGATCTCACTTCCTGTTTGGTAACAGGAAGTTAGATGGGAAATGTAGTTTTTACAATTCCTGGATCGTTATTTTGCAATTTAAATGTGCATGGTTTAAAAAACAGGTCAAACACTATTGCGGGTGATCATAATCTTTCTGCCAAAGATATATATGTGCTAATTTAATTATCGATTTCATTCATATGCAGTATTTAATTATTTATCCATACGGGTTAGCCTTCAATTGTTTAGCAATAAGTAAAATGTAGCATAGCCCTCTAGTGGGCAAGATCAATTATTCAACCATCTACAGAACTTAAAAGCATCAGTTTTGTGTATATATTGGAGCCCTCTAGAGGGCATAAGCCATACTCTATACTAATTTATCCGTACGAGTCTGATGGCTGTAATTTTGCTTTTGATATACATCTTACTCATTAGTATCACTTGCAATCAATTTTGGTTGTCTGCCCGTAACAAACGCTATATCTATTAGATCACCTGTTCATCACAAATTTTTCTTTTTCGTATGGTCTCGATGGTGACTCTGAATTAGTCTGTCCTTTAGGTTCCTTGCTCTCCTGAACGTGACTAACGGATGATTGCCCATCATTTTCCCATTTCTTTGGTCAAGATGTAATAATTTCCAGTTTTTCCTTAGAATGTTTGTAATCTGTTTGGATTCCCTACTGTAATCTAGGATTAGTCTTATTTTTCTTCCAGAATTCAAATCTTCCGCGGTGTTTCGTTTAGTTGTTAAGGCATCCCTTCGATCTTCATGTTTGCTCTTTGCCATCCTTTCATTATGATTTTTTTGTTGTATCCTCTGATTTTAAATCCCCGGGCCATGATATTGCTGGTTTTCACCCATTCCTCTTCCTCTGAGCAGATTCTCCTCATTCTGAGGAATTCCCCATATGGTATGTTTTCCTTTACAGATGGTTTATGGAAACTGTCAAAATGTAAGGTGGAATTGGTAGCAGTCTCTTTCCTATGTAGTGTTGTTTCTACTTTGTTGTCCCGGATATAAATCTCTGTATCAAGGAAAATTGCTTTGTCCTTGCTGATCTTATACGTGAATCTGATATTGGGTGTAGAAGAGTTGAGGATTTGGAAGTAACTTTCAAATTCTTGACTTGTTCCTTCCCATACAATTAGAAGGTCATCTATGTACCTTGTCCATTTGGCAATTTTTTCCGGACACTTGTGGAAATGGAGGGGGCCTGAGCCACAGGCATATATTGGTAAGATGCCAGCATTGTGTACATTGCTTTTCACCTAACGGGAAATACATTTTAAGATTGATGGCGGCAGCAGCACACTTGTTTTTTGATGAAACTATAAGTCTTGAGGCATACAAAGGAACTACAATAACCATCATGCCTGTGTTTATGACGTCCACTGAGCCGCGGGTTTAGCCCCACTGCACAGTGCTGCAGCCCTGCTGGGACACCAATCGACGGCTCGGCATTGGGGCGAGTGAAACCCATTGGAGGAAATGAATGGTGTCTGGGAGGTGCGCACGATGGCTATCGCTACCCACTAGGGTGTTATTTTGGGATATTTGAAGGCAAGGATTGGCAAACTCACTTGAGAACACTGTAATCACCACAAGATCCAGAAGGCCACAGTGTGGCCACGCCCATCTGGGCGGGACTTTTTCAATTTAAAAGGTGATTCATCTTATATTGTGCTTTGGGGGAAACAGGAATACATAGAGGAAGCCTATCGTCACCTCAATGATGAATTCTGCTATGCCAAAATAGATCTAAAGGCCACCAAACTAATACAGGAATCATATGCAAAAGATCTGCACCAATGGAAACGTGATGGATTGATTTCCAGAGATGCGTTGAAATTTTTACATAAAGTCCATCCTGTGATGCCAAATATATATTTTGTTCCTAAAGTGCACAAACAACAGACACCAGTGCCGGGTCGGCCCATAGTGTGGGCAATAAATAGTGTTTTTGAGAACACATCAAAATATATAGACTTCTTTTTACAAGAATTTGTTGTCTCATTACCAGCCTACATCAAGGACACTACGGAATTTCTGTATCTTTTGAATCAATGTACATGGTCTGATGAATTTTTATTAGTGACAATGGACATATCGACACTGTATACTAGCGTTGCACATGCCGACGGCATCAGAGCAGTCAAGCATTATTTAGATCAACGCCCCATCGAATTATACCAGCTCAACAAAATGTTTGTTGCAATGATTGACAATTGTCTTAACAACAATGTTTTGTTGTTTAACAACACTGTTTTCAAACAGTTAAGGGGGGTGGCTACGGGGGCATGTTTTTCTCCGACCTACGCGGGGCTCCACGTGGGTTGGTGGGAAGAACATGTCCTCAAGGCACAACATGCAATTAGCTGGAAGAACCATGTCACTAAATATTGGAGATATATCGATGATGTTTTTATGATTTGGTGAGGCACTATGCAACAGGCCAGTGATTTTGTCAGGGACATCAACGACAATCAACTTAATTTGAAATTTATGGCTAACATAAGTGACCATGAGGCAACATTTTTAGATGTGCAGATCAACATAGTTGATAACAAGATAACTAATAGCCTGATCAGAAAACCAACTGCAGGAAACACCATTCTGCATGCTAAAAGTTTTCATCCCCAACATACCATCACAGCTATCCCATATGGGGAGTTTTTAAGGATCCACAGATCTTGCAGTACCCCTAAGCTCAGAAATAAACATCAACATGAATGTAAAAAAGGCCTATGGCCAGAGGGTACAATGGGAAAAGATTAGATGTGAGTATGGCGAAGGCCAACCGCATGAATCGCTTAGATCTGTTAGACCATACCAGAACGAACCCTGTGATAACATCAGAAGGCAATGAGAATAACACCATATGCCTCATCACAGGATTTAGCTGTCAAGCTCGCCAAATCACCAAATTGGTCAAACAACAGTGGCCCATCATCCTCACAGACCATGTACTAAAAGAGATCATGCCCAAAACTCCAACAGTCACCTATAGACGTGCTTATGGAATGCACGATGACTTAGTGGTAAACAGTCCAGAAACTCTTAAAGGGGCAAATTGGCTGTCTCCACGCAAGGGGTTCTTTCATTGCAGCTCATGCAGAGCGTGCAAATTTGGGATTAATATGACCACCTACCCAACTCCATTCGATAACACGCCCATCACGTTGAAGGCACACTACACATGCCGCACCGAACTAGCGGTTTATGTCTTAAAATGTAGCTGTGATCTCACCTATGTGGGCAGCACGAAATTACCCGTCCATATGCGCATCTTACAGCACTTAAGGGCCATAGTCAATGCCGATCAAAGCTACCCAGTAGCTCGGCATTTTCAGAACGTATATGGACAAAACTTGAACCATCTAAAGTTTTTTGTGATCGATGCAGTCACTCCAAATAAAAGAGGGGGAGACAATGAAAAACGTCTCAGACAGCTTGAACCAAAGTACATTGTACTTCAGAATAGCAAGACCCCTGGAGGTTTGAACATGGGGGAGGACCTTCATAATTTTTTATGAAATCTTTAACTCATCAGTTATAACGGTTCAATAAACAACAAAATGTACTCCTCATTTCTTTTACCCCTTGCTGACAGAAGTTGCGTATGACAGTGTCTATAACGGATTAATGAACCTGTTTTCCAACCATCCTTGACACCTCTTAGGCAGACCAGAACAGAAACATATAACAAAAACACGTTTTTAACAAAAACATGAATTTAATATTCATTCACTTATCACAGCACTTTACACTTACCCTTAAGGTACACAATGATGTCAACGAGTCCTTTTCATTTGCACCCTTCACTTTAGAGCACCGCCAATTTAGCAATGTATTAATACACACTCATGGCCAATTTGTGCAATATTAGGTTAATGCAAGTTGAATAACTTATTTTTACAGCATTTGAGCTTAGAGTTACATTTTTTTATGTTCGTCTAACACAAATATTAAAACGTGCTGTCATGATAACTATGGTGACAAGAATACATATGATCGAATCAACTCTCAGCCTAAAGGGTTAACATTAAATGTAGATAGATTTGTAATGTAGCATTAAGGGACATTTTACTTTGTTATGTAATATGTGTATTTGTACAGTTTAGGAATTTTACCCCAATGCAAGAGATCTACCAATAACCCTTCAAAATTAAGGTATTTTTGATTACAATGAGTTGTTTGAAAAAAAAAATTATTAACTTGTACGTACCGATAGCCTGTATTTTCACGTTCAAGTTTTTTCATATGTATATTCTTTTTGATTGTCTACCATAAATTTGACAATTTTAACATTATGTTAAAAGCATTTCCCTATATACGCTACATCAATTTGCCTTGCGCCTTAGCCAGAACCAAAATATAAAACCACTTTTAAAGGATAAGAACATGTTTTAAAATGGTGACTCTAGTAACTCCACCTAAAGGTCCCTATGTGGTAACACAGTTCTATGTTTATGTTGTTGTAAGGCTCTGGCAATTGGCGCACGATTTTGTATGAACAGTCTGTATATAATGGCGATTACTCATATATTCCCCATCAGTGAGCAAGGACGTTAAGTCCGAAACGCGTCTGATGGCTTGCACCACAATGAATTAAATCATCTTTAAAAATTGAAGACTGACTTTTGGAGTTATTTTGAAGTCTGCAAACCTGTCAGTGCGATGAAGCACTATCGAAGGCAAGTTGGAGAGAGTTATATATATATATATATATATATATATATATATATATATATATATATATATATATATATATATATATATATATATATATATATATATATATTATATATATTATATTATATTATATATTATAGTTATAGTTATATATATATATATATATATATATATATATATATATATATATATATATATATATATATATATATATATATATATATATATATATATATATATATATATATATATATATTATATATATAGATATATATAACTCTCTCCAACATATATTTATATATATATATATATATATATATATATATATATATATATATATATATATATATATATATATATATATATATATATGAAAACAGCAGACTCCCAACTGCTATGGTCGCAGTACTAGCGAGCGCAGACCTCGAGAAATCTCCTCAATCTTCAATAGACAATAGATGAGCCAGACACCAACGCTGTTAGTTGAAGCAGTGCATTTAATAAGCAGTGGAAAGTGCAGAGCAAGTGCCCTCCATGACGCGTTTCGCCCCGCGAACGGGGCTTGGTCACATGACGCGCCAGGAGTAGGCGGTGGGTTAAATAAAATTAAAAGCCCAAACACCTAAAGAAACAGGTTGTAAGGGTAAAATAACGACATTAATTGCCAATATAATGTATGAGATGATAAATCCATAAACAAACAGTTCCCAAAAATAATGGAAAGTTTGCAACAAAATTAGAGCATAGTGCTCATAGGCGATGAGGGATAATAAAACATATTTACTTTAAGAAAAATGACAAGAATTCATAATAGAAATGAAACCTCTAAATCAATGTGCAAGTGCAATAGATGAAATATTTTTCTTTAAAGAAATGTAAATACATCATGTCCCTCACCATCATCAATAGAACATCACAGGTTGCCAATATATACAAGTCAACTCATTTAGACCAAAAGAGATTCTTTAAGATGTTATATACATGGAGAAACAAACGGCGGCAAAGACTTCAATTTATGGAAGTTTGACAAAAACACTTCAGATTTCATGGCTATATTGCCCAGCTGTTATTTCATCTTATGAATATCTGAAACAACTAAAAAAGACTGCAAAAGACTCTCCCTCTTCAAAGATAACAGAAAGTACACATTTTTTGATATGCATCAAGGAAAACATACTGAAATTATAAATAATGGTGCAATTCATCAAAAGCATTCAATCCGTTAGGGGATCTGGTATCTACCAGGGCGATGAAATAAGCCTCTCTTTGACGGAGAAGTCTCTCTCGATCACCCCCCCTACCCGGATTAGCCACTGAACATAACAAGGTATATGTGAGGTCTTTCAGTTTTTTGTCATGAACAGATTTAAAATGGCGAGCAATTCGCCAATCGACTCGAGGCAGCCGCCCCAGCCCAATCCAACAAGACGAAAATATAGCTCCAAACTGCCCCTCTGGCAGAAACGCACACGGACACTGAACTAGAACAAGTCTTTTTATTAGGTCAAATGCCACCCATGTGCAGAAAGCTTCCGCAGCTTCCGTCGATAACTCCTGACGCGTTTCGAGGCAATGGCGCTTCTTTCTCAAAGGCTCGACATCATCATATTTACACAAGCACACCTCCTTTAAAGATTTGAGATTGTTGTCACGCCCTCTGATGGACAGGAAATTCTGGATCTCGTAGTGTGCCAATATTGACCATGAATGGGTGCACTTCATTTCTTCTGCTTCTGCACATTTAAAGCCCTCTGATGGGCCTCCACACATCGGTACATTAAAATCCAAAGTCAGCGTCTCACAAAAGAGGCCGGGTAGGATACCGGGCCCCCTTACACCCAGTCCTCCCGGGTTGGTGCGTTTCTCACTGCAAGAGCTCCTGCGTGTACATCAAGCTCCAAACTGCCACTCTGGCAGAAACGCACACGGACACTGAACTGGAACAAGTCCTTTTATTTGGTCAAATGCCACCCATGTGCAGAAAGCTTCCGCAGCTTCCGTTGGTAACTCCTGACGCGTTTTAAAGCAATGGCGCTTCTTTCTCAAAAGCTCAACGTCATCATACTTACACAGGCACACCTCCTTTAAAGATTCGAGATTAGTGTCACGCCCTCTGATGGACAGGGGATTCTGGATCTCGTAGTGTGCCAATATTGACCCTGAATGGGTGCACTTCATTTCTACTGCTTCTGCACATTTAAAGCCCTCTGATGGGCCTCTGAACATCGGTACATTAAAATACAAAGTCAGCGTCTCACAAAAGAGGCCGGGTAGGATACCGGGCCCTGTGACACCCAGTCCTTCCGGGTTGGTGCGTTTCTCACGGCAAGGGCTGCTGCGTGTACATCAAGCTCCAAACTGCCCCTCTGGCGGAAATGCACACGGACACTGAACTGGAACAAGTCCTTTTATTAGGTCAAATGCCACCCATGTGCAGAAAGTTTCTGCAGCTTCCGTTGATAACTCCTGATGCATTTCGAAGCAATGGCGCTTCTTTCTCAAAGGCTCGACGTCATCATCTTTACACAGGCACACCTCCTTTAAAGATTCCAGATTAGTGTCACGCCCTATGATGGACAGGGAATTCTGGATCTCGTAGTGTGCCAATATTGACCCTGAATGGGTGCACTTCATTTCTACTGCTTCTGCACATTTAAAGCCCTCTGATAGGCCTCCGCACATCGGTACATTAAAATCCAAAGTCAGCATCTCACAAAAGAGGCCGGGTAGGATACTGGGCCCCGTGACACCCAGTCCTCCCGGGTCGGTGCGTTTCTCACGGCAAGGGCTGCCGCATGTACATCAAGCTCCCAACTGCCCCTCTTGCAGAAACGCACACGGATGTCATTTGAGATGTCATCAGTGATGTCATGAGTGATGTCACTGACCATGTCATGAGTGATGTAATATGTGACGTCATCCATATTGCATTGCGGGCGCGCAAGTTATAGTTAGCTGAACTAACTATAACGGGGGAATTTCAATGGTTTTGTATGAGTGAAATGTCCAGCTAACTATAACATGTGTGAAACCTATAGTTTTTTTGTGAATTTCTAAGGTTTTTTAAATGCTAATTCCTAACTATAACGTGTGTGAAACCCATGGTTTTTTCAGTGAATTTCTAAGGTTTTTTTAAATGCTAATTCCTAACTGTAACATGGCTGAAACCTATGGTATTTTCAGTGAATTTCAAAGGTTTTGTAAATGATAATTTTTAAATGTATTAATTGTTATATTTTTTTATACTGATTTACTGCATTTTTAAAAAAGATTTTTATTAAAGATATTTTATTTTTTAACTTACATTACATATTTTTAATATAAATTGAAAAAAAATGTTTTAACAAATATTGAAATTGTAATATTTCTTTTTTTATTTAATATTTTTTTTAATTAATATATATTTTGTATATCAGGCAATGATATCCGATGGAAGGAAATACAAGTTACTGGTAAGTACAGTTAAATTTACTTTTCAGAAATAGTCGTGAGCTAGATAGGGGAATTAATTCCTCTTCAATCCTGAGGTCCCCTGTGAGCCAACTAGCCCACCAGGTACCTCCAGTATGCGCCAGGCAGCTATGTTGCGGAGAGGTGTTCAAAGTGCACGCCCCCTTTTTACAACACTCTGCAACACAGCTCTGGACATACCTGTTGGAGATGCCTGTTGGACTAGTTGCCCCCTACGTATACCCTCTGGATTGAACAGGAATTAATTCCCCAACTTAAAACGCGCCTCAGGGCATGTTTGCACTCACATCACCTCAAGCCCCGCCCAGACCTTCACCACTGTGCAAACGCGCCCTGTAGAGTGTTCTAAGTTGGGGGATTAAGTCCCCTTGCATACTGGGGGTCCCTAGAGGCCAACTAGCCCAGCTGGAACCTTCAGTATGCACCAGAAGGCTGCGTTGCAGAGAGATGTAATGAGGCCACGCCCCTTTTTACACCTCTCTGCAACGCAGCGCCCGGGCACGTTTGCAGAGGGGGAACTAATTTCCCTTGAATACTGGGGGACCCTGGGGGCCAACTAGCCCACCATGAATCTCCAGTATGCGCCAGGGGGCTGCATTACAGAGAGGTGTAATGAGGCCATGCCCCTTTTTACACCTCTCTGCAACGCAGCCCCCGGGCGTGTTTGCAGAGTGGAAACTAATTCCCCTTGCATACTGGGGGTCCATGGGGGCCAACTAGCCCACCAGGAGCCTCCAGTATACGCCAGGGGGCTGCATTGCAGAGAGGTGTAATGAGGCCACGCCCCTTTTTAGACCTCTCAGCAATGCAGCCCCTTGGCGCATTTGCAGAGGGGGAACTAATTCCCCTTGCATACTGGGGGTCCATGGGGACCACCTAGCCCACCTGGAACCTCCAGTATGCTCCAGGGGGCTGCATTGCAGAGAGGTGTAATGAGGCCACGCCCCTTTTTACACCTCTCTGCAATGCAGCCCATGGGCACTTTTGTAGAGGGGGAACTAATTCCCCTTGCATACTGGGGGTCCCTGGGGGCCAACTAGTCCACCAGGAACCTCCTGTATGCGCCAAGGGGGCTGTGTTGCTTTGCCCCGGGGGTGGCGGTCCCCGGGGTAGTGTGGGGCGGGATTGGCCCCCACACACTTCTTTTTCACTATGCCCCAAAGAAATTGGTCCACCCGAGAGGTAATTTAAAAAAAAAGCAGACTGGGTTTAAAAAAAAATTGGGCCTTGGGGGTCCTTGTGGGACCAACTGAGCATGCCTAGGGGGTCAGGGTGTTTCTACCCTGCCCCCTTTTTGCGTTCTACACATTTGTTTTTCTGCTTTTTTGTGCCTCGGTCTACCGAGCACAAGATGGCTGCCAACACTTCCTGGTTTGGAGTGTTCGCAGCCAATCAGCATGCAGCTCATGCTCAGGAAGGTCCGCGTACGTACGCTTACGTAAGCGGATCCGTACGTATTCAGGTTTGCGTACGTACGCGTACCTCGCGATTTTTCGAAATTTTTCTTTTTTTCTTTTGGGCCTTGGGGGTCCTTGTGGGACCCCCTGGGCAGGTCTAGGGGGTCAGGGTGTTTCTACCCTGCCCCCTTTGCGTGTTTTGCACACTTGTTTCACTGCTTTCTTGTGCCTCAGTCTACCGAGGGACAAGATGGCTGCCAACACTTTCTGGTTTGGGGTGTTGACAGGCAGTTGCCAGCCAATTAGAATGCAGCTCAAGCTCGGGAAGGTCCGCATACGTAGACGTACCTACGCGGCCCGGTACGGGAACCTGTATATGGACAGTTCGCGTACGGTGCGCGCCTATAGATATACTTATGATTTTACTTATGATTTTCTCAGGGACTACTGAACAGATTTACACCATTTAACACAAAGCGTGATCTGCGAACCAAACTCTACCTTTTTGCCAAATTTGGTGTCATTCCGTTCAGCCGTTCGGGCTGTAGCCCTGGCTAAAGGTCCTATGGAAAATTGCATGGGGAAAACACGTTTTGGGACCCCCCTTTTTCTCGGCCCCTGCTTCAGGAATCACCCCCAAACTTCCAGGGAAGGAGCGGAGCGGAGCAGGCCATTTTCTTGGAAAAATTTGTGTACATTTGTCCACCGGCGCCAAAGTTATTCCAAATAGAATGTTGCGGATTTCCTATGGAAACTAGGTCCTAACTATAACTACCTACTGGCAACCGCCAGTAGAGGTTATATATATATATATATATATATATATATATATATATATATATATATATATATATATATCCAAACAGCTTAGCGAAAATCATGCCGGCGCCTCTTCGTTTGTGGCGGGCCTCGACGGGGTTTCGCCACACCCCTTTCAATCCAAACAAATTACCGTCTTTGCTTCACAGACAGAGAGTCGAGGCCCAGATTAGCTTTTCAAGTGTTTTTATTCCGCAACACTAAGTGTTGCGGAATAAAAACACTTGAAAAGCTAATCTGGGCCTCGACTCTCTGTCTGTGAAGCAAAGACGGTAATTTGTTTGGATATATATATATATATATATATATATATATATATATATATATATATATATATATATATATATATATATATCGAACAACCACCGTCTCCTCCCGCAATCACTCTCACCACGATCACGCTGTGGACACAGGCACGGACCAGTATTTCAGATGCTGGTTAGATTTTATTCAGCTGTTGCCATAACGTTTCGGCACAGAGCCTTGATCACATATATATATATTCGCTGAAAAAACCATAGGTTTCCCACCAGTTATAGTTAGCTGGAAATTTTACTGACATAAAACCATTGAAATTCCCACGTTATAGTTAGTTGGACTCACTATAACTTGCGCGCCTGCAATGCACTGCTGATGACGTCACATATTACATCACTCATGACATGGTCAGTGACATCACTCATGACATCACTCATGACACCATCCAGTGAATGTGTGTCTTTCTGAAAAATAAATATGTTTTATATATGTATATGTAAAGGTCGATGGAAGAATAAATGTTTAAATAAGTGTCTTAATGGATGGTTTTTTTTTTTTAAATTGATTGGTTAACTGGCTTATTAAGTGTATCTTAGTGAATACATATATTAGCGAGTTTAAATATTTAAATGTTTGTATCAGTGTTTCACTTTGTGTATAAGTGGCTGCATGGGTTGGTGAGTAGCTACATGTGTGGGTATATGTGTTATTAGATGTTTTTTTAGTATGTTATGTTATGTTATGTTATGTTATTTTATTTTGTATAGCGCTCAGATGCCGCAGCCAAGAGGCGTCCCGGCGCTTTTTTGGAGATGAAACACACAACACAGCAGAGAGGACCAAGTAACACTGAAGCTAGGCAGAGGAGAATAGATGAGTTTTTAGTAGTTTCCTAAACTGAAACAGATCTGGGATGGAACGAAGTGATGCAGGCAAAGAATTCCATTGTGTAGCCGCCATCACCGAAAAAGAACGTCCACCCATTCTGGACTTTTTAAAGCGAGGAATAATGGCTAGGTTGGACCCTGCAGACCGAAGGGCTCTTGAGGGGACATAGTGGAGAATAGTCTGGGTGAGAATAGGAGGGGAGGCCAAATTGAGAATTTTAAAAGTAAGGCACAAAGCCTTAAACTTAATTCTTTGGCCTACTGGAAGCCAGTGGAGGTCATGGATAGTGCGGCGAGCTGAGACAAATTTAGGAAGGCCGACCAGCATCCTGGCCGCCGTGTTTTGTACCCGCTGAAGGCGGGCTAGCTCAGCTTGATTCACACCCAGAAACAGGGAGCTGGCATAGTCCAATCTGGTCAACACCAAGGCTTGGACTATGATCTGACTGGTGTCAGCGTCAAAGAATTTAAAAATAGGCCGCAGACACTGTAAAGCGCCAAAACAGGTTCCAGCGACACGCTTGATGTGAGGAATAAAAGACAGTTTATCATCAAGCCATACGCCCAGATTTCTGACTTTGGCTGCAGGAGTGGGAGCAGGACCCAGTTCAGAAGGCCACCATTGGTTTCCCCAGAGCCCGCTATCCCTTCCGAAGATAATGACATCCGTCTTGGTGGCGTTAAGTTGTAAGCGATTATTCGCCATCCAGCCGGCCACAGCTTTGAGGGCTGCCTGAAAGGTGGAGGCGTTCATGTTGGAATCACTATTAAGTGACACAGCCAACTGTGTGTCATCGGCGTATGACACCATTGTGAGACCAAAACTGGCAGCCACCTGCGCCAGTGGTGCAACATACAAATTAAAAAGGGTGGGGCTAAGAGCCGAACCCTGTGGGACTCCCTGCAGAATGAGGCGTGGGGCAGAGATATAGGGAGGTGTAGAAACTTTAACGGTTCGATCCGTAAGAAATGATCGAAACCATTCAAGTGCTTGCTCTCCGACTCCTGCCTCCACGAGGCGATGGAGAAGGATCTGGTGAGAGACCGTGTCGAAAGCGGCACTTAGATCCAATAGGATCAGTGCCGCCGTCTGACCTTGGTCTAATATTTTTCTGATGTGTTCCACCACAGCCAAGAGGGCAGTCTCGGTACTGTGGCCGGCTCTAAACCCATTCTGGGAGTTGTCCAGTATGTTTGCTTCTTGCAGGTGGGAGGATAAAATCCTATTGGCGTGAGCTTCGGCTATTTTAGCCATCCAAGGAAGGAGGGAAATAGGTCGGTAATGCTCTGATTTGGAAGGATCAAGAGAAGGTTTTTTAAGGATTGGTATAATAGTAGCCTGCTTCCAAGCAGTAGGAACACTACCAGTTCTAAAAGATAGATCAATTAAGCTCTGCATCGCCGGGTAACAGCAATCGGCGAAATCGCGGAATTGCATGGGTCTCATGGGATCATCCGGAGAACCAGATTTAACTTTAATCGTCAGAGTTATAAACTCCTCTTGGGTGGGACCTGGAATAGCTAGCAGGGATTTAGAAACCAGAGGGGCAGTGTTAATTTCCCTGACAAAAGGCAGAGCAAACGACCTGTATATGGCCTCCACTTTTTCGACGAAGAACGAGGCCAAATCTTCGCAGTGTGTCATAGAAGCAATGAACGTGGAGGCAGTTCTTTTATTAGTGAGGTCTTTGCACACCCTAAAAATGATCTTGGTGGGGTTCGTACTATTTTTTATCTCCTGTGAATAGAAGGCAGCCCTGGCTGAGCATATGGCCCTATGTTACGTCCTGGTGCAGGATCTGTAGGCTGCTTTAAGATCAGTATCATAATTTCTGCGCCAAGCACGTTCTGCTCTTTTACAAGATGATTTCAACAATTTAAGGGATTCATCATACCAGGGACTGGGGGGCTAGACCTGGCCTTGCTCCACCTAGCTGGTATAAGAGTATCCAGAGAATGCTCAAGCCACTTGCAAAAGTTGACATAACCACGGGAAACTTCGTCGGGAGGTTGGGGATGATGCTGCAGCAGAAGATGATGAAAGTGCTCTAAGTTCAAGTTTCTCCAAGGACGCTTGAGAATCTTAGGCAAGTTATTATTCGCTGGAGGGATATTGATAGTAATGTGCGTTTCGATCAGATAGTGATCAGTCCAGGCCATAGGCTTTGGCTGGAGCACTTCGATATTAGGGGAGATGTTCGTCAGAAAGGGATCCAACAGGTGTCCGCCGATATGGGTCGGGAGATCAACCAGTTGGACTAATTGAAATGCCTCAAGATCAGAGAGCAAGCTCTGGACCGAATTGGAAAGTGGGGCATCCATATGAAGGTTAAGATCACCAATGATCATAAAATTATTGGTTTTCAGAACTAAAGTGGAGACCACTTCCGGAAGACTGATACATAATGCTCTCTCGGGGCCAGGAGGCCTATAGATTAAGAGTCCTGCGAAGGTGAAATTGGGACTTACAGTGATGTTAAAGTGCGCACTCTCGCATCCAGCTATAGTGGTGGGATTCCAGGCACACGAATAGCAAGTTTTTACCGCGACAGCGATGCCTCCGCCTCTAGCATTGTGATGGAGTGAATGCATGATATAGCCTACTGGGAGGGCTAAGTTAATCACAGCCATAGAATTGTCGAGTAGCCACGTTTCGGTAAAAAAGAAGATGTCCGGATTTTCATCAGTAATCAGCGAGAAAACTTCTTGCGAGTGGCAGGCCAATGACCTGACATTCAAGTGAAAAATTTTAAGAGGCGAACTAATATCTGAGCCCCGTGCAGGGCCTAAAATACGAGCCCTAGGGGATTTAGGTTGGAAACACGAGATAGGCTGTGGAGCCAGAAGATTAAAAGAACAGGTAGGACACTGATAAGGACCGCTGGGAGGATCCAGAGTGCCATGGCGGCATCCACTTACCCCTCGTCGCAGAGAGCGTAAATCACCAGAAGATATCATCCTGGTATGCCAAAGTGCCCTGCCCTAGCCCGGCCTTAGCACGGACGAGCGCAGACGGGCAGAACTCTGGCTGGACTCAGGCTCGATGAAGGCGCTCCCGCTGCGCGTCACCGCTGCGCGACCGAGAGAGGGCTGAAATAGTCTCTGCAGGCCGAAATCTCGCGAGAATGCGCAAGAGTGCCCCAGCCCAATCCAAGATGGTGCTCCGATTTGTCCCCGGTGCCCCGTGATCCCGGACCCGCCAAAGGCGGTGGTGATGGTCCCAGGAGGGGTTTTAAGGTGCAAGAAATGAGGCCAGGGGGGGCGCTGCAATTAAGAACAAGGTACAATGAAAAAAGATAAAAAATGATATACAAAACGGGAGTTTTAAAATTCTGTTAAGCAGGCTAAGAGCGCGACAGTATGAGTGTCTGTATGGTTTGGTGGGGTGTTACTTAGCACATAGATGCATCAATGATTAACTCACTGTTTGTATGTGTTTTGAAGACAGCATATGTGCAGGACTGTATGGTTGGATGAGTGTGTATATGTGTGTGTTAGTGAGTGAATGACTGTCTTACTAGTGTCTTTATGAGTAACTACATATGTTTTAATCTAGTATATGCGAGTATTGATGTATATAAGTGAGTATATGTGAGAGTGAGAGATTGAAAGAGTTCCTGTTTAAATAAGTATGTGTTTCTATAAGTGATTGTTTTTAAGAGAGTAAGTATGTGTAAGTTTCCTTAGAAGTAATGTGCTAGTGTGTGTATAGTTCTATATGCAAATAAATGGGTGTTCAATCAATCAATCAATCAATCAAGGCATTTATAGAGCGCACTACTTACCCGGAGGGTCTCAAGGCGCTTGGGGGGGGGGGGGGGGGTGGGGTGCCGCTACTGCTCGAACATCCAGGTCTTGAGTTTCTTCCTGAAGGAGAGGTGGTCTTGGGTCAGGCTAAGGTCGGTCGGGAGGGTGTTCCAGGTCTTGGCGGCCAGGTAGGAGAAGGACCTTCCTCCTGTTGTCTCTCTTCGGATGCGGGGGACGGCGGCGAGGGCGTGGTTGGTCGATCGGAGGTGGCGTTTGGGAGCATAGAAGTTGAGGCGGTTGTTGAGGTAGCTCGGGCCTTGGTCATGTAGGGCTTTGTGTGCGTGGGTGAGGAGACGGAAGGTGATTCTCTTGTTGACGGGGAGCCAGTGCAGGTCTCTCAAATGTCCGAAGATGTGTCTGCTCCGGGGGATGTCGAGGATGAGTCTGGCTGAGGCATTCTGGATCCGATGGAGTCTCTTCTGGAGCTTGGCGGTGGTTCCGGCGTAGAGGGCGTTGCCGTAGTCCAGTCGGCTGGTGACGAGGGCCTGGGTGACAGTCTTCCTGGTCTCGGTGGGGATCCACCGGAAGATCTTCCGTAGCATGCGCAGGATGTTAAAACAGGACGCGGAGACGGCGTTGACTTGTCTGGTCATGGAGAGGGAGGAGTCCAGGGTGAAGCCCAGGTTGCGTGCGTGGTCTGTCGATTTGGGTGCGGTGCCCAGGGCGGGGGGCCACCAGGAGTCGTCCCAGGCGGAGGGCGAGGAGCCCAGGATGAGGACTTCCGTCTTGTCTGAGTTCAGTTTCAGGCGGCTGGTCGTCATCCACTCGGCTACGTCTTTCATCCCTTCGTGGAGGTTGGTTCTGGCGGCGGCGGGGTCGTTGGTCAGGGAGAGGATCAGCTGGGTGTCGTCGGCGTAGGAGATGATGTTGAGGTTGTGTTGGCGTGCGATGGCCGCAAGGGGGCTCATGTAGACGTTGAAGAGGGTGGGGCTGAGCGAGGAGCCCTGAGGAACGCCGCAGATGACTTCCGTGGCTGCAGATCTGAACGGTGGTAGGCGGACTCTCTGTGTCCTTCCAGCGAGGAAGGAGATGATCCACTCCTGTGCCTTCTCCTGGATTCCGGTGTTGCTGAGGTGCTGCACTAGGGTGCGGTGGCAGACAGTGTCGAACGCCGCGGAGAGGTCGAGGAGGTTTATTTGCATGTGTGAGTATGTGTGTGAGTAACTTTTGGATGACTGTCAGTGTGTAACAGGATGTATATGTGTATCACTACATATGATGAGTGAGTATATTTATGAGTGACTATATAGAACTGTTGCTGAATGAGTGGATGAGTATATAGATGGTGGAATTACTGAATTGGTTGTAACTGGTATGGGTATCTCAACTTTTCTGAAAATGTTAGTTTCTATTTTTGAATATGTGTTTCAAGGGTTACATTACACTGAAAGGAGGTCTGTCACTCTGTCACAAGGATGGTGTCATCAGTGATGTCATGAGTGATGTCACTGACCATGTCATGAGTGATGTAATATGTGACGTCATCAGCAGTGCATTGCAGGCGTGCAAGTTATAGTGAGTTCAACTAACTATAACGTGGGAATTTCAATGGTTTTATGTCAGTAAAATTTCCAGCTAACTATAACTGGTGTGAAACTTATGTTTTTTTCAGTGAATTTAATAGCTTTTCTTAAATGCTAATTCCTAACTATAACTGGTGTGAAACCTATGGTTTTTTCAGTGAATTTCATATGTTTTGAAAATGCTAATTCCTAACTATATATAGGGCCTCAAACCAATGTTTTTTCCGTGAATTTCAAAGTTTTTTTATAGCAAATTTTTATTGCTATCAAATATAATATTTTTTATAATGAATCCTATATTGTATATTTATGTAATACTATTTTTTATATGTATATTTTTATTTTTTTATTTTTTTGCCCTTGAGCGCTCCCGGTGCGCGTACCGGTGAGCGCACCGGTAAGCGCAGTATTGCGGCGTGTCCCGGTGCGCGTACCGGTGAGCGTCCCATTAGCGCTATTGCCGCGAACGAAAACATCGTGACGTATCGCGTAGCCGCGTCCGCGTGATACGCACGGCGTAAGCGCACCTGGAAGCACCTGAGCGCATACGATCGTGCTACGTAAGCGCCCCGGGGCGCGTAGCGTAAGCGCGTTGGGTCATGTGACCTAAAAATAACACTTTTTATTGGTTCAGGAGAGTTTTAGTTTCCAAATGATGAAAGCCCTGATCATGTGACCTGAAAATAACACTTTTCATAGGTTCAGGACAGTTTTGTTTTCCTAATGATGAAAGCCCCCACCTTTTTTCCTCATTCTCACTTTGAGTGAGGAAGACCTGTTTCCAAACCTATTAGTGGCTATTTGTACTGAGAAATGGCTACAGTAGCAGCAGCAGCATCTCAGCCACCACCACCACCACCAAGAGGACCACCACAACACCACAGTGGTGGAGATGAAGAAGAGGAGGAGGAGGAGGAGGAGGGGGAGAGGCGGCGCTACCTGCCAGAAGATACTACCCCCTACAAGCCAAAGGAGCACATTGTGTGGGAATTTTTTTAAATCCCAAGGGGCCAAAAGAAAGTAAATGCGCCAAAGGTTACTTGTTTGATCTGTGGCACTGTACTTTCCAGGGGGACCCCTGCCAAAAAATATTCTTTTGGTAACAACACCATGATTCGCCACATGCAACGCCGGCACCCTAACAACTATAGTTCGGTAGAGGTCAGAGAACTGACCAGAAACCCTCCCTATCTTTTCCCAGCACCTCCAAAAGTACCCAACCCACTCCATCGGGACCAGAGACAAGGGAGATGGCCCCAAACATCCAAACCCAGTTTGGAAATTTCAAAATTGTTTGCATATTTTGTGGGTGTACAATTTGCTATGGTGAGCAAAGTGTTAAAATCATCAACTGTGCTGGTGACAACCACAAGTGCCCAAAGACACCTTAATTTTTTCCTGATTTTATTTGCTCCAGTTGAGCCTTTTACAATTCCCTGTTTTTTGTTTGTCCCCATAAAAATACCAAAAAAAATATAAAATTGTTCATAAAAGCAAAAATAGTACAAAATGTTCAGAAAGAAATAAAAAAATATAAAACAACAAAAAGAATAAAAAAAACAGTTATTTTTGGAACTACCTCCAATTTTTAAAAAAATGCTAGATTTAAAAAAAAATCTGTCATTCTTTTTTCCCTATAATACGCTCCCCGGTGCACTCACTGGTGCGCGTACCGGGCGCTCCCCCCGCGCAAATCGAAAAAAATAACAAAAAAAACGTTTCCCCTGCGGGGCCCTATTATGGCCCCCACATCAAACCTAGGAGGTCTTGGGAGGTCTACCCTGCCCCCTTTTGGTCATTTCCCCCTTTGTTTTTGCCACCTCTTGTGTCTCGATCCTACCGAGACACAAGATGGTGGCCACTCTGGACTGTTTGGAATGTTGACAGACACCCGAGAGCCAATCAGCTTTCCGCTCGCGAACTCGCGTAGCGCGCTGGAGATATATATATTTATTTGAACCTAAATTACTTGAAATCCACTGGAGCACATATCTTGAGACATAGCAAAGGCACATCGGGCTACCAGTCCCTACAATTTTGCCAAGTTTGGTGGAAATCCATTCGGCCGTTCGGTCTAAAAGTGAGTCCAACCGCCCTATGGAAATTACCATGGGGAAAACACTTTTTGGGACCCCCCTTTTATCTCGGCCCCCGCTTGACGAATCCCCTAAAAACTTCAAGGGAAGGAGCGGAGAGCAGCAAGGCAAATTTCAGGAAATTTTCAGGCAGATTCCTCAACCGGCGCCAAAGTTATTCCCAATAGAATGTTGCGGATTCCCTATGGAAAACAATCCTAACTATAACTACCTACTGGCGACCGCCAGTAGGGTAATATATATATATATATATATATATATATATATATATATATATATATATATATATATATATATATATATATATATATATATATACATTTATATATATATATATATATAAACACACATATATGTATATATATCAAAACCGAAAGAAGCTTCTATGATGTATCCTTCGTCTGGAGGGGGTGGCACACCACCGGTGAAGCAGCCGGCATCAATATCACTGTAGAAACCGAGTTCCAAGCGAGCTCTCAGGCGTAATAATCCACACCACACAATCCGGTTTGCCAACAAAAGGTAGGGTTTATTCACGTCATAAGCCCTACGTGACGCGTTTCGCACTCCATGAGTATATATATTTTCAAGTTTCTGAGAATGACACACCTAGATAGAAAAACTCTTTATAAGTTCTTTTTCGCAAAGGTTTCTTCATTCACGCAATTTCAAGTAATTAGGCTATGGATGACTGTAGAAATTGCTTTTTGTAAATGGTGAACAAAAGTGGAGCATAAGGAGTATTCCGTTATTTAAGGGGAGGGGTTGTGCGGCTTCCCTCCTCAAACCATAATAAGCCCTGGGGAGCCTACCTCTACAGGCTGAAATTTCCTAAAAAAGAAGAAGTGTCATGCAGCCCCTTTCCCTTAGTTTCCAAATGCCCCGGTGAAAATGTCTTTAATTAAGGGGAAGGGCCGCTGGACCTACTACTGGGGACAAAATATCCCAAAATAGGGGACGGGGCAGCACAGCCCCCCCTCCCTAGCCCTCCAAAGGCTCCAGGGATCTCATCCACTGGTGCTGGCTCACTTGCTGTGTCCCAGGGAGTCAAATTTCAGGACACAGTGGTTTCTTGTGTTTGCTCTTGCCTGGCGGGAGAATTTTCAAATCTTCCACCAAACGGGAGCAAACACAATGTCTGCTCCCAGCGGGTGAGAGCTTTAAAAATGCTCCTGCTGACTGGGAGCAAACATGTGCGATCTGTTTTCCTGCCTGCACTGATGCACAGAGAACCAGATCAACAGATTGGTCCAACCCGGAGAGAGAAGCATAAATAACTGCTCCCTCCAGGTGCGGGCAAAGCCATCTTCCACCATAGCCCTCAACATGTGTATGATGGATGACATGGGTAGGGCACCGGAGAACCCACATATTTCAAATGGAGGAAGTGGTGATGGGGTCTATAGGGCAAAATAGTGGAAGCATTTACCTCCAGTGGGGAGGGACACATTTCTGACCACAGATGTAGGGTAACATACCAGAAACATCCCCATGAAAGTCATCTTGCTAGCCAAATTTATGTTGACCCTTAAAAAGTATTGCCAAAGGTTCAGGAACAGCCACAAACTCCCAAATTAGTCTAAGGTGGATTTTTTGGAGTACTCTAGTACAGTGCTGTAAAGGAACTTGAGGGAGCCCCACTGAAAAGTGCATTGAGGGCCCCCCTTCCTGACTTACTAGGGAGCTGCCAGTTCAAGACACTGGAGCTCAGAGCCCCCCGCACTGCAAGGGCAGTGGGGGACTTTGTTACGCCACTGCTCCAGGAAGGCACTGAAGGGCCGGGTAAGGTTCAAGGTCAATGTCTGTGTTTGGCTGTACAACTTGATTCTCAAGGAGAAAATGCTCAATATTTGTTTTACAGAGCTGCACCAGCAACTAAGGGATAACAAACGGACTAGCCCCAGGAAGATTATTGAAGTGGCAGACCTCTGGGTCAACACCAGAGTGTCCAAAAAAGCTTCTGGGTGGACTCTCAGAAGGGTGGTCAGGGGTTCCACCAGAAGAAAGTGGGGGAGAAAAAGGCAAAAATATCAAGTTCTCAAAAGGTCCCAAACGTATTCCCAAGGGGTCAGTGGTAGCCAGCCCCAGTCTGAATCCAAGAAGAACAGAATATATTATTTTACAAAATGACAGGGAGGATTGTCCCACAATACATAGAGTGTTACAAGTATGGGCACTCCCCTTAATATAGAGGCACGCCAGCTTACATCTGATTTAGTAGTGCTTGGCTCACACCAAAAAGTTAATAGATCTAATCATGCTGCAGATCATGCAGTGGACCTACATTTTACTAATGCCACATATTTAAACTGTAAAACACCCAAACCTTTGTTCTGGACTGATCTTTCTCTAATTTGTTTCCAGATCCCCAAGCATAAAATTATGGAAAAATCTATAAACTGTTTTCTAGAAACTGGTGAAAATTCACACAGGACTCTGTTCCCAGGGAGATTGAGTTTACCCCTTGTTCAAAAGACTCAGACATTAATCTAGTGCTGCCCAACTATAATATAGCTTTAAATTCAACTCAGGACAACATAGCTCCTCTTCAATTCCAAACATGGAGCCCATGTGCCTTGAGACACAACTAAATTGAGGATTGAGAAAGCCTCTTGCAAAAAATTGGAAAGACAATGGCGTCCAACCAACAGCTTAATCAATTATTAAAATCAATAGAGCATTCTTAATCCTGTACCATTGCAATATAAAAAGAACCCGGAAATTGTATTTTGCCAACCAAATTCGATAGGCGATAAACTCATCTAAAGTACTATTGAAAGTGCTCAATAACTTGATAAATTCTGACGCCTGTTCTCCGGAAATACAAGCATCACCAGATCTCTTTGACTCATTTGCCGACCACTTTGAAAACAAAATCAATGAGATCTACCAGAGCTTCCCACTCTCACTCGATCAGGGCCATGAGGAGTTGAATTTCAGTTCACTCACTTTCTAATGAGGTGAAACGCAAGGGTACCAGTATACTTCTGTCAGGCAGACAACTTCATGGCAAAACATTCAAGTCCTTCGTTCTACACACTGAGGGTTTGAGTAGTGCATCTCAGAACCTCTCTTCCCTTCCAACACTCCACCTCTTCCCACACAGTTTACTGCAGCCTATGCCTGTTCAATCTGGATTTATGATCTGTTCTGTTTATTTTGATATCTCGTGTCAATTTGAAAGCTTTTATTCAGTTAAATAAATCAACCATATAAGCAATATTTATTTATTTATGAGCTCATAAAGCTCACTTATGCCCAAGGGTGTCCTGGTGCTACATACTGACTCCAGAGCTAGATGGGGGGGGGGGCAATACAGTCATAAAACGATCTACAATAAAATAAAAAAACATATGAAACAGTGGGATTGAAAATGCGAATACATCAAAGTTCGCAAACATAATGATCCAAATACAAAAGTGCAAGTGCATAATTCACGTAAGAACCCAAGCGTTTTACATAAACATATATGGTCCTGATTCGAAAGTGAAAATGCATAAAAGTACATAATACCCTTAAAAATCATACATTCAAATGTCAATGATCATAGATTTCATAGTAATATTAGATTTCAGAAGAAAGGTAGCTAGATAAAAACACAATCGTGGGTCATCCAATCTGAAGAGCAAATTCGTGGCATCTTTAGTAGAGCTTATATTATGGTATAAAAAGAATGGTTTTAAGTAAAATTTCCTAAGATGAGAATAAAATGTACAAAATAATAACATATGGCAGCAGCTTTGTCCAGAAACTCCATCACATGGGCATGGGTCAGCAAAACACTGTTTCATAACTGGAAAATTAACAAGATGATGTATAATACCCAATCTTAAACATGTCAGCACAAATCAGTGTGAGGCTCTTGTCACGACTGACAGGTAAGTTTGGAAACCCTGATTAAGATCCAGTTGCAAATAAAAGAGGAGAGTTAGTTGGTTCTTAGTAACACGGGAACGAGCCTCTATTTTGCTGGCTAGCAAGGTTAGTGAATTTTATCTCAAATCTAGCAACAGAGGCAGTACACCCGGGGTTCAATCAGATATCACGATTAAATAAGAATTTGAACCAATAAATAATATGATTAAGACAGGGTATTCTTGAACAGTTCTCCAGTTTGAGGCAGTCCTGTAATATGGATGAGTTAACAATGTCTCCTCTTTTGCCCATATAGATTTCCATAATAGGAGAGGACGTGTTGAAGCCAGATCTGAAATATATTTAATGCCCACCTCACGATGAATCAGTTCCGTAGAGGCAGATGAAGGGACACAAAGCAAGCGTTTTAAAATGAGTTTTCGGTTTGTTGTAATATATTACCTTGACTGTGACCCCAAACACCTGCCCCATAAAGAGCTGCGGTGACACATCATATCTCATATATTGTCAACATATCTTTGATGCGTCGATTACCCAATTTGGCCGCAAATGTAAAAATACCATTTATATTTCTCAACATCGTGGAACAGGCGTTTTCCTGCTCCTGGGCCCATGACCTATTCCCTGCAAACGTAATACCCAAGTAACAGAATGTTTTGACTATCTGAACCTTAGAGCCTTCAATATAGTAAGAGCTAAATGTTATAGGGTTCCTACCGCAAGCCATAATAAAGGTTTTTGATTTATTAATTAAAAGATTCCTTTTAGCAATAAAAACAGTAAAATTGTCAAAAGGACGCTGTAACCCAATGGGGATGTGAGAAAGTAAAACTGCATCATCTGCGTATAAAAGGATTGGGACAGGCTTCCCATCCAACCTCGGGGCATCCGACTCAAATCATTTCAGGGCTGCGTCTAATTCGTTGATAAACAATGAAAAAAGTAGTGGGGCTAGGACGCAGCCCTGTCAGATGCCTCTTTTAACTTTAAAAAGCGGGGTATATTCGCCTAAGTGACCGTACCAGACCTTACTTGACAGCTCCCCGTATAATCTTGCCAGAAAATATATTATCTCTTTGGGAGCACCCATATTTAACAGTAAGGGCCATAAAATAGAATGGTCTACCAAATCAAAAGCACTGCTAAGGTCAGCAAAACATAAGTATAAATTTCCCTCCCTAGCTAGTGTGTACTTGCTAATCAAAAGATCCCGGTTGACACACTGCTCCAGTGTGCCAACTCCCTTCCTGAATCCATATTGTACTTGCGTAAGGACTGACTTCTCTTGGACCCAGGCTTCTAATCTTGATAGCATGACCCTACTCATGATCTTTATAGACGAGTCCGATAAGGAGATTGGACGGTAGTTACAGACATCAGTTTTAACTCCTTTCTTATGAATTGGAATTATAATTGACTGACCCCATGATAATGAGAATTGGGTCTCAACAGCAGCATTAAAAACTCTGGTTAAAAACGGCGACCATAAAAACATTTCATTTTTATAAAGGTCTATCAGGACCTCGTCGGGTCCCGGTGCCTTACCCCCCTTACTACTAATTATACCCTCGATTACCTCCTCTATACTAATTTACAGAGGCATTATTGGCCAATCATCAGGGCTTCAGTTGGGCAAGGTGGATGGGACAACTCTATCGATTGGATTAAAAATATTTGAAAAATTAGCTACCCAGGAATTACAATTAATATAGGAATTAAATTCTGGTATATGGTCATCTTTCAAGAAGGTACTATTGACAGTATCCCAGAAAAGTTTACAATTTTGGTGTCTGCTGCCTGGCTTAAATCTTCCCAGGCTATTTCTTGAAGTTCCAATTTTCTGGTTTTTAGGGCTAAGGCATATTCTGCGCGTAGAGCCTTAATTGTATCCGGATTTCTTAGGTTACACCTCAGGGATTGTTTGAGACAATACAAAGCCACTATACAATTATCATCAAACCAGCCCACCTTAGGTTTTTAATTTCCGCTGACTGGTTTCAACAGGAGGTTCTCCACAATATTATTGATCTTAGTAACATTATCAAGCATCAATACTGGGTCAACCTCATCCCCTAAACAGACTTGGATTTCGTTCTGGCATTGTGTAATAACATCATGTTGGAATTTAGATGTGTTCAGACCGGCCCATTTTATCCGGACACCATTCGGGTCTAATGGGGGCAATACATGAGCTGTCAGAAACACTGGTAACATTTTTAAAACCCCAACATAATAAATACAGAGAAATACTATTATGATCACTAGTTGGTTGATCTGTTATCCACGGTAGTGAAAATAAATGTACACTATTACTGGAAATAATAATATGATCAATATTGGACATTGCATTTCTGCCTGTAAATGTGGGATGTTTCATGTTATGTTTATCAGTAGCACAATACAATAGTTCTAAATCCAACTCAGCAATAACACCATTTAAGGCCATACCATATTCACAATGGGGGAAGTGCATATAACAGTCATCATCAAATTCCCCCCTCCTTGGCCCACAAAATTTATTCAGAGACAATGGGCATATTTGAACATTAAAATCGCCAACCCACAGAATAGTAATTGTTTTCACAATACTACTGGTCAACTTCTCAAGTTCCCTTTCCAGGGCATGGACAATTAAACCATGTGAAGAGTTAAAAACATTGTTATAAAAGTTGATCAAAATAACATCCTTTCCTACGGGGTATATCAGCCACATAATCTGCGCATAAGTGCCCACATTGGTATACCCTTTGATTTTACACTTATTCAAATTGGTGGAAATCAGAATCAGAAGACCACCCTTAGCTCTACCCGAATGGGAAGCCTGGGCTGGGAGCCAATGGGAGGTAAAACCCTCTACATAAATTGGATCAATACACCACATCTTGTTTAGGCATATGGTTTTGTGTTGGGCCAAGATAAAATCAGACCATGGTGGTGTACCTATTTTACTTTTAAAACCAGCAATATTCCAGGTAGTGACTTGATTCCCTTTGCCCATATTCGTTTGGTAAAGTTCCTGAGAGGGTACATCATGCCCCGCCTTTTTACTAGTGATAATAGTTTCTGCTGAAGTACATTCTAAATCACTGTGGATGGTAGGTGTCCATATTACGTTAGTGGATAACGTCCCACCCTGCTCTACCATGCATAGGTCAGCCTGTCTGGTTATGTTCTTGACATTTAGATTTACCGTTATGGGGCTTTTGGGTACATATCTTTCTCATGCTAACTGGCTGAACTGTATAGCTCCCTCACGTCAATCATTGGTATACAAATTACTCAGAACCTGATATCTGTTGGTTACTGGGATGGCAAAATTGGGTAGTGGAATGAACAGGGAAGGGGCTAACAAAGATCCACTTCTAGGCCAACTTACATTTGCATGCATTACCATTAGATGTCTATAAAAGTACACTAAAGGGAGAAGAGCAGTATTAAATTCCTGAAGTGAAGGTGGTGCATTTTTAAGTGTATTATGTGCCCACCTTGGGGACCTAAAATTAATAATAATACAGTCTCCATCAAAGCATTTTTTCAAAGGCCCGATCCAGCCTACTCTACGTGTTATCAAAATCTGACTTGCTCCTTCCATTGGATAGCCACAATCGTTGGTCAACCAGAACACTAATTTGTTCATAAGTGAACCATGTTCTTCTACCTGACCAGGTTGATGTTTAGGTACGTTGGCCAGAATTGCGACGTAAGCACTGCATTCAGGAGGCAAGTTTGCGACTGTGGCCATTTTCCTAACCCCATAGGCTGAGGCTCTTGAACCAGAAGACTTTACAGGATTAGGTGTAATAGGGTTGACCAACTTGTTCGCTATTCTCTCCTTCTGGGGTGGTTAGAGTCTATAGTTATTAATTTGATTTCCTGTTACTGTATTTCTATCTTTTTCCTTATTTTCCACTTCTGTGATAGCGGTCCGCTCCTTAGAATTATTACTAAGTTCACTACCCTCGGCAGTGATCGGGTCAATGGAGCCTATAATAGCATCTTTTTGTTGGATCCTGTTCGACTCATTTTGAAGTTTGCAGTTGATTTTATCCAGTGCTCCGCTAATCTTATGAATTTCTCTAGCTAAAATATCAAATTTATCATAAAGCGACCTTAGAAGCTCTATCATTTTATCAGAAATAGTCGCTAATGTTAAATGTTGTGATATAGGGTCTGTTCTAATCAAATGATCAGCAGGCGGACCTAGTTTCCCAATACGAGTACTCTTGTAAATCTTTTTTTTGCCTTGGGATTCCCCTGTTCTAGGGTATTCTTTCTACATCCCCTGGTCTTTTTCGGTAACGGGGGGCTTTCAAGGATGGTCAAATTAGGGGTGAGAGATATTCGAGTACAGTCCCCAATAATCCTTCCTGCATCCATAGCGTCCGGACCCGGCTCCTCGATTATCAATGAATTGTTAATCGATTTATTGGGTCCATTCTCGCTAGACTAACTAGAGGAACCAGAAGGGGCCCTGGCCCCGTACCCCAGTTCTGCCCCCATAGGAGCTTGAACCCATAGAGACCCGCCTCTCAGTATGATCAATTTCTTCTGAGAGGACATTAACCGCTTTGTCCAGAAATGAATCAATCGTAGTGCATGATTTATCAGTGAATGGCATAACAGTTTTTTCCTTGCCATGATATTACAAACAGAAAGAGCTATACAAACGGGGGATAAATAATTGGCCCTATAAAAGTGCCTACAGGGACTTGGATGTTACTTGCCCAAGTGTAATACAGCGACTACGAGTGGGAGTAGAAGGAGGATAGAACAAAGCAGTTAATGCTAGCCTCGTAAGGTCTTTAGACCTTAAGTCCTTCCTAGACAAAAAAAATGTGTCCTCTTTACAAATCTATTGCTATAAAGTATCACCACTCAGAATAAAGTGCAATATAGGTTGGCTTTAATGTGGCACGTGCTACACAGTATAAATTAGTCTACCGTAGGCAAACTCGCCATGCATAAGCTTGGGGTATTAAGCGACCCTGTAGTAATAAAGTGCAAAATAGATGGACCTTAGATAAAGTGGCATGTGCTAAAAAGAAGTACAACAGTACAATCTATCGCACAACAGTTCGAAGTCCCACAGAATCAAAACATACAATATATTAATATGTCATCATTAGGGATCATCATTGAGAATAACGTGCAATATGGGTTGGCATTAAAGTGATACGTGCTACAAGATGTAAATTAATCTACCCCGCAAGCGTACTCACTATGCTGGAGCTTGATGTTTTGGGCAGTCCACTAGTAATAAAGTGCAAGGTGAATAAAACCTTAAATAAAGTGACATGTGCTAAGCAATAAGATATATTACACAGTTGTTCAAAATCCCACAGTATCAAACATACAATACAATACTAAAATGGAAAAGTAAAACCGGAGAAGTATAAAAGATTGATAAGTCCAAGGAAAATAGCATCGGAAGGTATTGACGTGCAAAATATTCATTTTGGGATAACAGACACCGAAGTTAGGGGACGGTCTAAGACGACTTTCTGAGTCTCCAGTCATTCATTAAATAAAATAGGCACAAAACTCTTAGGCACTAGGGGCCACATGCATCAAGCGATTTTGGAGTCGCAAACGGTGCGAATCGCAAAATTCGGCCGTTTGCGATTCCAAAATCACTTTTTGGGATGCATTAAACAATTTTTAGAAATCGCAATTTTTTTCGATTTCTAAAAATGCGATTGCATTTAAGGAATCACATTTTTGCGATTCCTTAAATGCAATGCATGAATGTTTAAAAAAATGTGAATTCGCATATAGGGGGAGAAAATTAACACGTGTTAATTTGCGAAATCTTTCAAATATGCTCAAAAAAGCATTTTTGTAAGTGTTATGTTACACACACACATGTCCTTTGGACATGTGTGTGTGAAACTTGCACTTAAAATAACATTTCAAGGGTGCAGGGGGGGTCCTTTGGACCCACTCAGCACCCTTGAAATGCATTAACAAATTGCGATTCGCAAAATGAAAATCGCAAAATGTTAATGCCTTCCCATTGATTCCTATGGGCCTTTTGGCCCATAGGAATCAATGGGAAGGTTTTCCTTAATTGCAATTCGCAAAATATGAATCGCAATTAAGGAAAATTAAGAATTCGCAAAAATATTTGCGAATTAATCATGCATTGCCTTTTGCGATTTCTAAATTGCGATTCCTTAATTTTCGCAAATTAGGAATCGCAAACGGGTGCAATGATGCATGTGCCCCAATACCTTTCCCCTGGTTCTGTATACCAATTGGAGTCCTAGTTGTTAGAGGGGGCCCGCGAGCGTACCGTGCTGGGGGAGGCTGGTGGCCATGATATCGCGCTTCCAGGCGTGCTGCACAATGTCAGGGAGAGGCAAGGGATGCTGGGACGTGTAGTTCCGGTGGGCCGTTTCCCTCACGGCCGGTACCGGTGCCGATGGTTCTCCTGCAGCGCCTGCTGCCTCCTTCAGTTGCCCACACAGTACAGGCGGATATGGCCCATTGCTGCACCCTCAAAACTCTATTTCCACTTCTCTGCGCGTCCTTATTCATCAGTCATCCAAAAATAGTTTTTTCAAAATAAAGTTCAACTTGTTCTTTAAAAAGTAAAATTCAAAAGATTGGATTCTGATATTTGTTATCTGTTAGACTGTACATGTAATGGACAGTTGGTGTACTTCCAGTGGCACATCACACTTTGGCAGCAAGCAGTGTTAGTATTGTTTCATGATAGAGTACCAATGTGACTTTTTTAATATAAAGACAGACAGCAACTAATAAGAGACAAGTAGGCCAATGCAACATTTTCCATTAAGCTTTTGTCATTTCCAACATCTAAATAATGTTGCATTAAGCAAATTACACAAAATGTCAGAAATTATGCCAGAGTGTAATTTTGTACCCTTTTTGCCTTTTGTTGCAATGTCTCACAGGAGCTAGGCAAAAGCAGAAAATGCGTTGCCAGAAACATTTTTCCTCGAACTAGTCCCCTTACCAGTATCTTCAGACTTTTTGAAAGCGGAGTGTATACCCTAACGTCATGTTTTCACTCCAGATACTAAAAGTGCATTTTTATTAATGTATGCATAATTTTGGGCACATTTCTCAACATTTTGCAAAACAAATGTGCACACCCATAATTTTGTACATTATCATTGCAGTTATCTACATAATAAAGAATCAGAATTTGTATTATGTACCATCACTGCATTCCTTCTTATATAGGTGCTAATTTTGAGTATTAATAATTTTAGTGCCAGCTCTAAAAATGTTATCACAAAACATAAATGCAGATGCAATTCCAATTACATGTTGCTATTCCCGACTGTAACTTCTGTATTTCTTGTAAAACGACTGGTTCTACCCCATTTAATTACACTAGTGTTCCAAGTGATATTGTGAGAGAATGAATGAACTATTCATATAAAAGTGTAGGCCCTATTAGTGAAAATAAAGTGGTGAAGCAAAGGGGGAGGTGGGGGTGTCACGAGTTCTTGGGGCATCGGCCCCCCACCTTACCAGAGCGGTTGTCATGGAAACCATAAGCACCCCCCCCCCCCGCTCTTACATGCCACCGCAGGCAGCAAACGCCAAGGCATGGGCTAGCTACACCATTGTTAAAATGTGAACAGAAATATGACCTCTACATAAAAATTGCATGTCCAATTAGTGAAGATATGGTGTTTACAAACAGTGGATGTCCTACTAGTGAAAAGGTGAACAGAAAGAATGGTCTCTTCATAAGAATTACATGCACTATTAGTGAAAAGGTGAATAGAAAGAGTGACCTGTTCATAAAAAGAGCATGTCCTATTAGTGAAAATGTGAACAGAAAGAATGACCTGTTCATAAAAAATGAACACTCTATTAGAGAAAAGGTGAGTAGAAAGAGTGACCTGTTCATAAAAAGTGCACACCTTATTATAGAAAAGTTGAGTAGAAAGAGTGACCTGTTCATAAAAAGTGCGTGTCCTATTAGTGAAAATGTGAACAGAAAGAATGACCTGTTCATAAAAAGTGAACACCCTATTAGAGAAAAGTTGAGTAGAAAGAGTGACCTGTTCATAAAAACTGCACACCCTATTAGAGAAAAGGTGAGTAGAAAGAGTGACCTGTTCATAAAAAGTGCGTGTCCTATTAGTGAAAATGTGTACAGAAAGAATGACCTGTTCATAAAAAATGAACACTCTATTAGAGAAAAGGTGAGTAGAAAGAGTGACCTGTTCATAAAAAGTGCACACCTTATTATAGAAAAGTTGAGTAGAAAGAGTGACCTGTTCATAAAAAGTGCGTGTCCTATTAGTGAAAATGTGAACAGAAAGAATGACCTGTTCATAAAAAGTGAACACCCTATTAGAGAAAAGTTGAGTAGAAAGAGTGACCTGTTCATAAAAACTGCACACCCTATTAGAGAAAAGGTGAGTAGAAAGAGTGACCTGTTCATAAAAAGTGCATGCTCTATCTGGTAAAATGTGTACTAGAATGGGTGCAGGAAGCGCTCACTCGGCTCCCTCATGTTGGTTTAGCTTCCAGCTAACATGCCTGGAAGAACTCGAACTCGACATTAACACCAACTAGAGAAGGACTCTTCTGACTACAAAAAACATAGCAGTAAAGATGACTGTGCTTTTTGAGTCATAAAAACCTTAATCTCTGAGTCCCTGTAGCCTAGCCTTCGTGAGTTATGATTCTTCTCTTCAGCAAAGGAATGTAATATTCAGTCTTCAAGGTCAATTTCTCCTCTGTTTAGTCTCAAATACTTTCTTTTCCGAAACTGTTCATAAACCATCCTCTTAAGGGAAAAAAAGGTGAGACAAAAGTCTGGAGTTAGAGACAGATGCTGTCCTGACAGCAGATGAATGCGGTGCAACAGTCATTTGAAAATAGATTGTCTGATGCGAGATGTGCATGAGCCACCTGAGATGACTGACTCGTGGGATTATGCCTCACACATATTAAGTGCATTTTCCATTCAGACGGTGAGTTGCAAAGGTCTACTTGTTAAAACACAATATGGGATTCAGAATTGTTCTATGCTTCCTTCACAATAGTCTAACTTGTTCGGGACATAGTACACTAAACCACAGCAGGAAAAGTTTATATATCAGAATAATGTCTGATATAAATACTGAGTCCTGAATATCGCATACAAAAATATCATACAAGTCGAGTCGAATTTTTCTACCTTCAATAGGGCGATATTTTTGGTAATTATATTTAGGACACAAGTTTATGCCATTCTAGTTATAGGCCAAGCCGTTCATATAGTTTAGGTCTGGCCTTGAGACACACTGTCCTGCAGACTATTGCTTTTTAAAATTAATGTAAAAGGAACATAAATACAGGAGCTTTGGGTCAGAAGTTTTCATCCGTGGGTCTGCTGAGTTGTCATTTCCATGTTGCTTCTGCCCACCACAGCATACACTATGGGATAATGGGTCAGCCCACTTCAGCCTTTGGCTCTTCTCCCTCTGAATGACGTAATTCTGCCCCAGCACATGTGCCTGCCTACCTGAAAAGTAGGGCACTTCACGGTCAGGTTTCGTTAGCCAATGTCTCCTTTCATTTGTTTCTTTTTTTTATCTACTATTTTTGGCTTTCCGAAGATTTAACCAAAGTACTTTTTTTTATTTCTCTGAGGTGGCCTTACAGCTCCCATACATTGTTAATTTCTACTGACCAGATCAGTTGCCATCTCTCTTTTGTCTCCGAATTAGCGGGCACTGGCCATATCTACACATTACATATATTGTTGCGAAGCAAAGTCAGCTCTTAAAGTCAGAAAACCATTTTTTTGTTCCCTGCTGAAAGAATGTAAAACGTTGATCCCTAAAAAGCGCAACACTTTGCATTATGCACCTAGCAACTACAATTCTAGTTGGAAAACAATTTCGAGAACCCCTTCACGCTGAGGCTGTAGCTTAGTGTTCATTTCCTTAGCCTTACAATATTATTATTCTACTGTAATATTATAACGCATTTATAGCATTGTAGTGGGGCACAACACGAGTGGGAGTCCAGATTCCTGGTGTATTTCTTTATTTAAAGATGAACATGGACGTCACAGGGCGATTCCTGTTGACCACTCCAGATCTCGTCTCAACTCACAAGATCTGGAACAATCAACTGGAAGCATGGTGCCATCATTCCAAATAAGGACACAACAAGCATATATTTTATATTATTGGTTCGAAAATTCGCTTTAAAATGCATGAACTGTGGCACGCAGGCGTGTCTTACACGCTGATCCACTCCCTGTTTCCTGTTTCACAACTATGGTGAGTGCATACGATTCAGAAACATTGTGAGAAGATGTAGCAGTATCCTATTTTGTGGTCTCTTACTTCTGAAAATATATTCTGAGGCCATCATAGGTTCAAACCAAAACAGAGAGGGCTTTAATTTACGTGGATTCGTAATATGGGGCAGGGAAGATTTTAATCTTGTATAAATAGCTCTACTGGCTAAAACACTTGGTCTGTGAATGTGTGATGTTTGTACCCTTCTTCCAGAAGCTGATGAGGGACTTTACATAACACTCAGGCACTCCCTCCTCTTGTCTCTTGCTCCCTTTTTCGACTGCCTCTCTTCGTGCCTGGTCCTTTTCTTCTGTCATGTCTGAGGTCTCCTTGCTTCATTACTCTCTCATACCACTGTAGGTGTCTTACTCTCCGAGGTCTTTCTCTCTTGCCTTCTCTCTCTCTCTCTCTCTCTCTCTCCCCCACCCTTCCCAACTCTGTTCTCAGGCTTCACTATCCCTCTTTTTATCTCCCTCTCTACTCCCCTCTCTCTCTCCCTTTCTCCCTACCTCTCTCTCTTGCTCCCTATCTACCCCCGTCACTTTCATTCCTTATTCCTCTCTACCTCTATCTCCATCTCAATCTCTCCCCCTTCCCTTCCCATCCCATCCCGTCTCTCTTTCACTCTCTCTCTCTTTACCCCACTCTCTCTTTATTCTCTCTCTCTCTTCTTCTCTACTCCTGTCTCTTTCTTCCTCTCTACCCTCTCTCTCTCTTTCTTCCTCACTACATCTCACTCTTGCTCTCTCTCTCCCTTTCTATCTACCAGTCTCTCTCGCTCCCTATCTACCCCCTGTCACTTTCATTCCTTATTCCTCTCTACCTCTATCTCAATCTCTCTCCCTTCCCTTCCCATCCCCGCTCTCTCTCACTCTCTCTCTCTTTACCCCACTCTCTCTTTCTCTCTCTCTTTCTCTTATTCTCTGCCCCTGTCTCTTTCTTCCTCTCTACTCTCTCTCTCTCTTTCTTCCTCACTACATCTCACTCTTGCTCTCACTCTCCCTTTCGCTCTACCTCTCTCTCTCGCTCCCTATCTACCCCCTGTCACTTTCATTCCTTATTCCCTCTCTTCCTCTATCTCTATCTCTATCTCAATCTCTCGCCCTTCCCATCCCATCTCCTCTCTCTCTCACTCTCTCTCTCTTTACCCCACTCTCTCTTTCTCTCTTTCTTTCTCTTCTTCTCTACCCCTGTCTCTTTCTTCCTCTTTACCCTCTCTCTCTCTCTCTCTTTCTTCCTCACTACATCTCACTCTGGCTCTCCCTCTCCCTTTCGCTCTACCTCTCTCTCTCGCTCCCTATCTACCCCCTGTCACTTTCATTCCTTATTCCTCTCTTCCTCTATCTCTATCTCTATCTCAATCTCTCTCCCTTCCCATCCCACCCCCTCTCTCTCTCACTCTCTCTCTCTCTTTACCCCACTCTCTTTCTCTCTCTCTCTCTTCTTCTCTACTCCTGTCTCTTTCTTCCTCTCTATCCTCTCTCTCTCTCTCTTTCTTCCTCACTACATCTCACTCTTGCTCTCTCTCTCCCTTTCTCTCTACCTCTCTCTCTCGCTCCCTATCTACCCCCTGTCACTTTCATTCCTTATTCCTCTCTACCTCTATCTCTATCTCAATCTCTCTCCCTTCCCATCCCATCCCCTCTCTCTCTCACTCTTTCTCTCTTTACCCCACTCTCTTTCTCTCTCTCTCTCTCTTCTTTTCTACCCCTGTCTCTTTCTTCCTCTCTACCCTCTCTCTCTCTTTCTTCCTCACTACATCTCACTCTTGCTCTCTCTCTCCCTTTCTCTCTACCTCTCTCTCTCGCTCCCTATCTACCCCCTGTCACTTTCATTCCTTATTCCTCTCTTCCTCTATCTCTATCTCAATCTCTCTCCCTTCCCATCCCATCCCCTCTCTCACTCTCTCTCTCTTTACCCCACTCTCTTTCTCTCTCTCTCTCTTGTTTTCTACCCTTGTCTCTTTCTTCCTCTCTACCCTCTCTCTCTCTTTCTTCCTCACTACATCTCACTCTTGCTCTCTCTCTCCCTTTCTCTCTACCTCACTCTCTCGCTCCCTATCTACCCCCTGTCACTTTCATTCCTTATTCCTCTCTTCCTCTATCTCTATCTCAATCTCTCTCCCTTCCCATCCCATCCCCTCTCTCTCTCACTCTCTCTCTCTTTACCCCACTCTCTTTCTCTCTCTCTCTCTCTTGTTTTCTACCCCTGTCTCTTTCTTCCTCTCTCCCCCTCTCTCTCTTTCTTCCTCACTACATCTCACTCTTGCTCTCTCTCTCCCTTTCTATCTACCAATCTCTCTCGCTCCCTATCTACCCCCTGTCACTTTCATTCCTTATTCCTCTCTTCCTCTATCTCTATCTCAATCTCTCTCCCTTCCCATCCCATCCCCTCTCTCTCACTCTCTCTCTCTTTACCCCACTCTCTTTCTCTCTCTCTCTCTTCTTTTCTACCCCTGTCTCTTTCTTCCTCTCTACCCTCTCTCTCTCTTTCTTCCTCACTACATCTCACTCTTGCTCTCTCTCTCCCTTTCTATCTACCAGTCTCTCTCGCTCCCTATCTACCCCCTGTCACTTTCATTCCTTATTCCTCTCTTCCTCTATCTCTATCTCAATCTCTCTCCCTTCCCATCCGATCCCCTCTCTCTCTCACTCTCTCTCTCTTTACCCCACTCTTTTTCTCTCTCTCTCTCTTTTTTTCTACCCCTATCTCTTTCTTCCTCTCTACCCTCTCTCTCTTCCTTCCTCACTACATCTCACTCTTGCTCTCTCTCTCCCTTTCTCTCTACCTCTCTCTCTCGCTCCCTATCTACCCCCTGTCACTTTCATTCCTTATTCCTCTCTACCTCTATCTCTATCTCATTCTCTCTCCCTTCCCTTCCCATCCCATCCCCTCTCCCTCACTCCCTCTCTCTTTACCCCACTCTCTCTTTCTCTCTCTCTCTCTTCTTCTCTACCCCTGTCTCTTTCTTCCTCTCTACCCTCTCTCTCTCTTTCCTCCTCACTAAATCTCACTCTTGCTCTCTCTCTCCCTTTCTCTCTACCTCTCTCTCTCGTTCCCTATCTACCCCCTGTCACTTTCATTCCTTATTCCTCTCTACCTCTATCTCAATCTCAATCTCTCTCCGTCCCCATCCCATCCCATCTCTCTCTCACTCTCTCTCTCTACCCTACTCTCTTTCTCTCTTTCTTTCTCTTCTTCTCTACCCCTGTCTCTTTCTTCCTCTTTACCCTCTCTATCTCTCTTTCTTCCTCACTACATCTCACTCTTGCTCTCTCTCTCTCCCTTTCTCTCTACCTCTCTCTCTCTCTTCTTTTCTAACTCTGTCTCTTTCTTCCTCTCTACCCTCTCTCTCTCTCTCTCTCTCTCTCTCTTTCTTCCTCACTACATCTCACTCTTGCGCTCTCTCTCCCTTTCTCTCTACCTCTCTCTCTTGCTCCCTATCTACCCCCTTTCACTTTCATTCCTTATTCCTCTCTTCCTCTATCTCTATCTCAATCTCTCTCCCTTCCCATCCCATCCCCTCTCTCTCTCACTCTCTCTCTCTTTACCCCACTCTCTTTCTCTCTCTTCTTTTCTACCCCTGTCTCTTTCTTCCTCTCTACCCTCTCTCTCTCTTTCTTCCTCACTACATCTCACTCTTGCTCTCTCTCTCTCTTTCTCTCTACCTCTCTCTCTCGCTCCCTATCAACCCCCTGTCACTTTCATTTCTAATTCCTCTCTACCTCTATCTCTATCTCAATCTCTCCCCCTTCCCTTCCCATCTAATCCCCGCTCTCTCTCGCTCTCTCTCTCTTTACCCCACTCTCTCTTTCTCTCTCTCTTTCTCTTCTTCTCTACCCCTGTCTCTTTCTTCCTCTCTACCCTCTCTCTCTCTCTATCTCTTTCTTCCTCACTACATCTCACTCTTGCTCTCTCTCTCCCTTTCTCTCTACCAGTCTCTCTCGCTCCCTATCTACCCCCTGTCACTTTCATTCCTTATTCCTCTCTTCCTCTATCTCTATCTCAATCTCTCTCCCTTCCCATCCCACCCCCTCTCTCTCTCACTCCCTCTCTCTTTACCCCACTCTCTTTCTCTCTCTCTCTCTTCTTTTCTACCCCTGTCTCTTTCTTCCTCTCTACCCTCTCTCTCTCTTTCTTCCTCACTACATCTCACTCTTGCTCTCTCTCTCCCTTTCTCTCTACCTCTCTCTCTCGCTCCCTATCTACCCCCTGTCACTTTCATTCCTTATTCCTCTCTTCCTCTATCTCTATCTCAATCTCTCTCCCTTCCCATCCGATCCCCTCTCTCTCTCACTCTCTCTCTCTTTACCCCACTCTTTTTCTCTCTCTCTCTCTTTTTTTCTACCCCTATCTCTTTCTTCCTCTCTACCCTCTCTCTCTTCCTTCCTCACTACATCTCACTCTTGCTCTCTCTCTCCCTTTCTCTCTACCTCTCTCTCTCGCTCCCTATCTACCCCCTGTCACTTTCATTCCTTATTCCTCTCTACCTCTATCTCTATCTCATTCTCTCTCCCTTCCCTTCCCATCCCATCCCCTCTCCCTCACTCCCTCTCTCTTTACCCCACTCTCTCTTTCTCTCTCTCTCTCTTCTTCTCTACCCCTGTCTCTTTCTTCCTCTCTACCCTCTCTCTCTCTTTCCTCCTCACTAAATCTCACTCTTGCTCTCTCTCTCCCTTTCTCTCTACCTCTCTCTCTCGTTCCCTATCTACCCCCTGTCACTTTCATTCCTTATTCCTCTCTACCTCTATCTCAATCTCAATCTCTCTCCGTCCCCATCCCATCCCATCTCTCTCTCACTCTCTCTCTCTACCCTACTCTCTTTCTCTCTTTCTTTCTCTTCTTCTCTACCCCTGTCTCTTTCTTCCTCTTTACCCTCTCTATCTCTCTTTCTTCCTCACTACATCTCACTCTTGCTCTCTCTCTCCCTTTCTCTCTACCTCTCTCTCTCTCTTCTTTTCTAACTCTGTCTCTTTCTTCCTCTCTACCCTCTCTCTCTCTCTCTCTCTCTCTCTCTTTCTTCCTCACTACATCTCACTCTTGCGCTCTCTCTCCCTTTCTCTCTACCTCTCTCTCTTGCTCCCTATCTACCCCCTTTCACTTTCATTCCTTATTCCTCTCTTCCTCTATCTCTATCTCAATCTCTCTCCCTTCCCATCCCATCCCCTCTCTCTCTCACTCTCTCTCTCTTTACCCCACTCTCTTTCTCTCTCTTCTTTTCTACCCCTGTCTCTTTCTTCCTCTCTACCCTCTCTCTCTCTTTCTTCCTCACTACATCTCACTCTTGCTCTCTCTCTCTCTTTCTCTCTACCTCTCTCTCTCGCTCCCTATCAACCCCCTGTCACTTTCATTTCTAATTCCTCTCTACCTCTATCTCTATCTCAATCTCTCCCCCTTCCCTTCCCATCTAATCCCCGCTCTCTCTCGCTCTCTCTCTCTTTACCCCACTCTCTCTTTCTCTCTCTCTTTCTCTTCTTCTCTACCCCTGTCTCTTTCTTCCTCTCTACCCTCTCTCTCTCTCTATCTCTTTCTTCCTCACTACATCTCACTCTTGCTCTCTCTCTCCCTTTCTCTCTACCAGTCTCTCTCGCTCCCTATCTACCCCCTGTCACTTTCATTCCTTATTCCTCTCTTCCTCTATCTCTATCTCAATCTCTCTCCCTTCCCATCCCACCCCCTCTCTCTCTCACTCCCTCTCTCTTTACCCCACTCTCTTTCTCTCTCTCTCTCTTCTTTTCTACCCCTGTCTCTTTCTTCCTCTCTACCCTCTCTCTCTTTCTTCCTCACTACATCTCACTCTTGCTCTCTCTCTCCCTTTCTCTCTACCTCTCTCTCTCGCTTGCTATCTACCCCCTGTCACTTTCATTCCTTATTCCTCTCTACCTCTATCTCTATCTCAATCTCTCTCCCTTCCCATCCCATCCCCTCTCTCACCCTCTCTCTCTTTACCCCACTCTCTTTCTCTCTCTCTCTCTTTTTTTCTACCCCTGTCTCTTTCTTCCTCTCTACCCTCTCTCTCTCTTTCTTCCTCACTACATCTCACTCTTGCTCTCTCTCTCCCTTTCTCTCTACCTCTCTCTCTCGCTTGCTATCTACCCCCTGTCACTTTCATTCCTTATTCCTCTCTACCCTCTCTCTCTCTTTCTTCCTCACTACATCTCACTCTTGCTCTCTCTCTCTCTTTCTCTCTACCTCTCTCTCTCGCTCCCTATCTACCCCCTGTCACTTTCATTCCTTATTCCGCTCTACCTCTATCTCTATCTCAATCTCTCTCCCTTCCCTTCCCATCCCATCCCCTCTCTCTCTCACTCTCTCTCTCTCTCTTTACCCCACTCTCTTTCTCTTTCTCTTTCTCTCTCTTCTTTTCTACCCCTGTCTCTTTCTTCCTCTCTACCCTCTCTCTCTCTTTCTTCCTCACTACATCTCACTCTTGCTATCTCTCTCCCTTTCTCTCTACCTCTCTCTCTCGCTCCCTATCTACCCCCTGTCACTTTCATTCCTTATTCCTCTCTACCTCTATCTCTATCTTTATCTCTGTCCCTTCCCATCCCATCCCCTCTCTCTCTCACTCTCTCTCTCTTTACCCCACTCTCTTTCTTTCTCTCTCTCTTTTTTCTACCCCTGTCTCTTTCTTCCTCTCTACCCTCTCTCTCTCTTTCTTCCTCACTACATCTCAATCTTGCTCTCTCTCTCCCTTTCTCTCAACCTCTCTCTCTCGCTCCATATCTATCCCCTGTCACTTTCATTCATTATTCCTCTCTACCTCTATCTCTATCTCAATCTCTCTCCCTTCCCATCCCATCCCCTCTCACTCTCACTCTCTCTCTCTTTACCCCACTCTCTCTTTCTCTCTTTCTTTCTCTTCTTCTCTACCCCTGTCTCTTTCTTCCTCTTTACCCTCTCTCTCTCTCTCTCTTTCTTCCTCACTACATCTCACTCTTGCTCTCCCTCTCCCTTTCGCTCTACCTCTCTCTCTCGCTCCCTATCTACCCCCTGTCACTTTCATTCCTTATTCCTCTCTTCCTCTATCTCTATCTCAATCTTTCTCCCTTCCCATCCCATCCCCTCTCTCTCTCTCACTCTCTCTCTCTCTTTACCCCACTCTCTTTTTCTCTCTCTCTCTTCTTTTCTAACTCTGTCTCTTTCTTCCTCTCTACCCTCTCTCTCTCTCTCTCTTTCTTCCTCACTACATCTCACTCTTGCTCTCTCTTTCCCTTTCTATCTACCAGTCTCTCTCGCTCCCTATCTACCCCTTGTCACTTTCATTCCTTATTCCTCTCTACCTCTATCTCTATCTCAATCTCTCTCCCTTCCAATCCCATCCCCTCTCTCTCTCACTCTCTCTCTCTTTACCCCACTCTCTTTCTCTCTCTCTCTCTTCTTTTCTACCCCTGTCTCTTTCTTCCTCTCTACCCTCTCTCTCTCTTTCTTCCTCACTACATCTCACTCTTGCTCTCTCTCTCCCTTTCTCTCTACCTCTCTCTCTCGCTTGCTATCTACCCCCTGTCACTTTCATTCCTTATTCCTCTCTACCTCTATCTCTATCTCAATCTCTCTCCCTTTCCATCCCATCCCATCCCCGCTCTCTCTCACTCTCTCTCTCTTTACCCCACTCTCTCTTTTTCTCTCTCTTTCTCTTCTTCTCTACCCCTGTCTCTTTCTTCCTCTCTACCCTCTCTCTCTCTTTCTTCCTCACTACATCTCACTCTTGCTCTCTCTCTCCCTTTCTCTCTACCTCTCTCTCTCGCTTTCTATCTACCCCCTGTCACTTTCATTTCTTATTCCTCTCTACCTCTATCTCTATCTCATTTCCTCCCCCTTCCCTTCCCATCCCATCCCCTCTCTCTCACTCCCTCTCTCTTTACCCCACTCTCTCTTTCTCTCTCTCTCTCTTCTTCTCTACCCCTGTCTCTTTCTTCCTCTCTACCCTCTCTCTCTCTCTCTCTTTCTTCCTCACTACATCTCACTCTTGCTCTCTCTCTCCCTTTCTCTCTACCCCCTGTCACTTTCATTCCTTATTCCTCTCTACCTCTATCTCTATCTCAATCTCTCTCCCTTCCCTTCCCATCCCATCCCCGCTCTCCCTCACTCCCTCTCTCTTTACTCCACTCTCTTTCTCTCTCTCTCTCTTCTTTTCTACCCCTGTCTCTTTCTTCCTCTCTACCCTCTCTCTCTCTTTCTTCCTCACTACATCTCACTCTTGCTCTCTCTCTCCCTTTCTCTCTACCTCTCTCTCTCGCTCCCTATCTACCCCCCACTCTCTTTTTCTCTCTCTCTCTCTGCTTTTCTAACTCTGTCTCTTTCTTCCTCTCTACCCTCTCTCTCTCTCTCTCTCTTTCTTCCTCACTACATCTCACTCTTGCTCTCTCTCTCCCTTTCTATCTACCAGTCTCTCTCGCTCCCTATCTACCCCTTGTCACTTTCATTCCTTATTCCTCTCTACCTCTATCTCCATCTCAATCTCTCTCCCTTCCCATCCCATCCCGTCTCTCTTTCACTCTCTCTCTCTTTACCCCACTCTCTCTTTATTCTCTCTCTCTCTTCTTCTCTACTCCTGTCTCTTTCTTCCTCTCTACCCTCTCTCTCTCTTTCTTCCTCACTACATCTCACTCTTGCTCTCTCCCTTTCTATCTACCTCTCTCTCTCTCGCTCCCTATCTACCCCCTGTCACTTTCATTCCTTATTCCTCTCTACCTCTATCTCTATCTCAATCTCTCTCCCTTCCCTTCCCATCCCATCCCCGCTCTCTCTCACTCTCTCTCTCTCTTTACCCCTCTCTCTCACTCTCTCTTTCTCTCTCTTCTTCTCTACCTCTGTCTCTTTCTTCCTCTCTACCCTCTCTCTCTCTTTCTTCCTCACTACATCTCACTCTTGCTCTTTCTCTCTCTCTCTCTCTCTCTTTGCCTCTCTCTCTTTCTCTCTATGTCTCTCTTTCTCCTCGCCCTCTCATTCTTCCACTCTACCTCTCTCTCTCTCACCCCCTCTGTATCTCTCCCTATCTACCCCCTCTCTATCTCCCTTTCTCTCTCGCTCTCCATCTATCCCGCCTCGTTCTCTATTTATTCATCTCGACCTCTATCTCAATCTCTCTCTCTTCCCCTTTTTTACTCTCTCTTTACCCCCCTTCTCTTTCTCTCTTTCTCTCGCCTCTCTCTATTACTGTAATGATTGGACTTTAGTGTTCATCCTTTGTTGTATCTACATTTGTTCTACAATTGTTTACATTTGTACACCATGTGCCTGCTGTTAATGTTTACTTTTAATACATGACCCACAATGGTGCTCTTGTTCAGTGTGTTGATAATGCTTCTGCGAGACAGTGTAGACTGGAAGACAACGACGCACTACTGTGGGCTCCTGTTGCACCTTTGATTTAAACTAGACTACAAAAATATACACTTTGTTTCTTCAATTGCGATCCTCCGCCCTCTCTCTTCTGGTGGTTCCTCGTTTTAGGAGGAAGAGGTCGGGAGGATGCAAGTTTGCTGTCCTCGCCCCGTCCTTTTGGAACTCCCTACCCCTTCCTATCCGCACTTCAGTATCCTACATGGAATTCCGAGGGAAACTGAAAACTTTTCTATTCTCACAAGCATTCTCAACCTGAGCTAACCTGGAGTCTTTAATTTGAATTGAGCTACCCCACAGCGCCATGAAACCGTCCGGTATACGCGCGCTATACAAATACTTTTAAATTCAAATTCAAATTCATCATCATTTATACCAACTTTACACCTGGTGACAAGCTGTTTAAACAGAAGCTAACCAATTGTGTGCTTTTCCTCAAAAATTGGTGGTGCTCAGGAGAATGCTGAGGGGTTTCAACAGGCACTTAGTTTAAGTATTTTTGTGGAGGTCATTTTTGCCATATTTTCAGGATTGGCAAACTTCATGCTGCAAGACCGGTGTCTTGCACTCTAAATGAGAGGGTGTCCTTTGGACAGGAGGACGCGCTCCGCCAACGTGACATGTGACTAGTCCAGCCTACGTCTACAAGCTTGGCGGCCATTTTGCATTGGTCCATTCCACATGGTCGAAATAAAATGCCCATGAATCCAGGATTTCAGTTCCTGTTTCAACGATTCTAACAGACTTCCCGGGTGTTCCTCTTTTGTGTGGCAGAGTTGGGCACTATTACTACAAGGATATTGATACATAACTTTGGCATTTCTCTGCCTATGTGGTAGGTTCTTTGGCGCCTGTTTGTGCTTTCAGTTGTGTGGTGATAATTCATAACACATCCCCTTTGCAGCAAGTTGTTCAACTTGCATCATTTTTACCTGCACCTGAAAAATCCAAAATGTTGTGGAAAATTCGGTTTTACTCTTATGAGAATTTTGTAGTGACAATTGATGCGAAAAGTATTTGCCAAAAAGGAGGTTAACACTACTTTTCAGTAATTTAGGCAGCAAAGGTCAAAAAATCTGTGACAATCTACCTCTGTTAAATCCTCTGGTGATGGTGATGGATGGAATGTGTACACTGAGGTAGTTCAAAGATTGAATAAGAAGTTTCTTGAACAACCTAGTGTCATGTTGGAGCGTTTTAATTTCATAAAGTGGAAGCAGGAGTTACATTTTGAAGAATATATTTTGGTACTAAGGAACTTGGCATCCAATTGCAATTTTGGTACAGGATTAGATACATATTTAAAGGACCAATTTGTTTACAGTTGCAATTCTAAAGAAATACAAGAGCGTATTCTGAGTCATAGGGACCCTTTGGTTACTGAGGTAATAGACACGGCAAAAGGATTTGAAGGTGGTGTAGTTTTTTTCAAAATATGTTTTGTATTATTCTTCAAGATATTCGACTGTTAATTTGGTACAAGATGGAGAATCGGTCGAAGCTCTTTTTTTAAAAATAGGTAGCAGAAACCTTTACAAAAAAGGCAGGTACAATGTGTATCATGTGTGGTTCCCACTCACTTTTCAGTAACAGTCCCACTTGTCCAAGTCTTGGCAAGAAATGTGTTAAATGTTGTAAGCTCGGACTTTTTCAATCTGTATGCAGAGGGAAAGTGTTGTGCAAGTGAGCAATGTACAGCCAAATGACAACCAAGTTAAGTTGAATATGTGCATGGTGAATGCTTGCACAACGCATTTTAAAAAATACTTTTACTATTGATATGGTTGCAATATCTCATTTGGATCACAAAGCAAAAGGGTCTTCTTGCCAGGTTCTTATGGGTCATTTGAATCTTGACATGATGGCGGATTCTGGTGCCCCTGTCACCATAATTTCTGATCAACGTTTTACACAACATTGGCCTCTCACGTAGTGCTTCAGAAAATAGACATTCTTTCCAAAGCTTATGGAGATAATGATATTGATATGTTGTGTTATTTCAAAGAAAATCTAACATGTTTGGGTAGACATGTTAACACAAAAGCTTATGTGGTATTAAAGGGCAAAAATATAGTAGGATCGAGCCCAAATGGGTTTGGAACTTGTTTCAGGTTCAGCTAATCATGTAATATTGAATGAATCACAGGTTGTCCTTCTAACAGATTTAGAAGATGGTGGTGAAGATTTTACAAAAAATGAAGGAGGTTTTCCAGGTGTGTTTAAAGCTAAGTTTGGTAAAATTACAACTTTTGAACATGTTATAAAGCTTAAACATAATGCCATTCCAATTGCTCATAAGGCCAGACCACTACCATTAAGTGTAAGAGATGACTTCAAGCAATCATTAGACAAATTAGTAGGTGATATTTTCAATGAGATCCCTCTGAATGGGTCAGTCCCATTGTAGTAGTGCTCAAGAAAACTGAGGATATTCGATTATAAGAAGACTTGCACACACTTAATAAAAACATCATGATTGACTGCCACCCACTCCCCAAAATTCAGTATCTATTTGCCAGTATTGGGAGTTCCAAGTAATTCAGTCTTTTGGACTTAACGTGTGCATACCATCGAATCCCTTTGAGCCCAGAGTCCTCTGCTCTTACCATGGTGCCAATAGGCGGCGGCCATCTTATCAGGGTGACGCTCCAGTCTTCCTCAAGCCCAATCTACTTATATTCCCTGTCTCACCGCGCAGCGGTACGCGCAGCGGGAGCGCCGTAGACGCGCCGAAGAGGCACCTAAGAGAAGCCAGTCTGCGCCAGTCCGCGTCCAAACGCTCCCAGATCCTAGATCCCCAGCATTATGGTAGGGATTCGACTTACCTATGACTCCTCTTCCCTGCACGCGCTAAGATCAACCAATAACCCTCAATGTCTGCACTCGGTGCTTCCTACTAATAGTAGGGCACGTTGCAAAACCTGCAATTGGGCACTATCCCCTTCAATCACAGGGAGACACTCCACTGATCACAATTGGAGGATGTTTCTTCTTCTTAATTGTCGATCGATGCCGAAACACTGTGCAGAACTGGCCCTGTTGACAGAAGAGTTTAAACCCCTCAAGGTTATACCTTAAAGAGGTTGGATCGCAAGACGGGTAGAGGAGGAGGGCTAGCCATCATTTATAGAGATCACTATAGATGCTGTGTTACTCCTTCTACTACGTCAGTCTGTGAGAGCTTACATTTTACTTTAAAATTATCCCCCACTATTACCTTTACAGGAATTTTAGTCTATCGACCGCCTGGAACTCCTGGTCAATTTGTCGCGAACATGACGGATCTAGTTGCAAACCTAGTGCTTACTTCGGCAAATTTTACTGTGTTAGGCAACCTAAATTTGCATTTGGACGATCCGCTGGATTCAGCAGCTAACAGTCTTCGACTGAATCTTCAAGCCATCAATCTGACCCAAAAAGGATTCCTCTCGACACATACCAAGGGGCATCTCCTAGATCATATTTACAGTAATCTTGATAGTCTAAACGTAGAGTCACCTATATCACTGCCTTGGACCGACCACTATCTAATACCCTTTATATAGTATACGAGAACTCCCCCCCATTACACAAGATCATAAAAAACACTGGGGTAGGAAATGGGCCTCGCTTCCCTCCTCAAAGTGGGAATTGGTACTTGCCGAACTTAAACCTCCGAAGGCTATAAACCCCAATATAGCCACTACCAACTTTGACAATTGGACTCTTAATTCCCTCAATCTAGTCCTTCCGAAGGAATCTCTGCATTCGATAAAAAGACCAAAAGTAGCCCCATGGTACTACCCTGCTTTGAGAGTCATGAAACAATCCTGTCGTAAATTGGAGAGAGCCTGGAGGCAGGATCATTCACAGCCTAAGAAAGCAGAGTACAGAGCCGCAATTAGGCTACATAAAAAAGAAATTAAGTCAGCACAAGCCCAATTTTATGAATCTAAAATCAACCTAGCTGCAAACTCCCCCAAAGAGATTTTTAAAATTGCCAAATCATTGATCTCCCCTTCCCCTGAGCATTTGTCATCTGACGGTGCTTTAGCTCGATGCAACAATTTGGCCATCTTTTTCTTCCAGAAGATCCAGACCATTTACTCCTCTTTCGTCACAGGTAAAAGTGACTCAGAGACTGACATCGGAATAAGTCCTGACATCTTAGTTCCTTGTATGCTGGATGAATTCCCTCTCCTAGACTCCATCTCTTTAGATAGAATAATCCCTAAAGTCACCTCGGGATCTCCTAATGATCCAGCACCTCCGCAGGTTCTCACCAAGGTCATTGATGCCATTCGCCCGGTCATCCTTGATGTCCTTAACTCCTCTATCATCTCGAGCACTGTCCCGATCTGGTGGAAATGTGCAATGGTCAAAGCCCTTTTAAAAAAACCTACCTTAGATCAAAATAACCTAGCCAACTTCCATCCCATTTCCTTACTTCCCTGGATGAGTAAGCTGCTAGAAAAGCACATCAATAATATCTTAGTAGATTATTTAGAATCTAATAATCTGCTATGTGTCTCCCAGACGGGATTTTGCCCTCAACATGGAAATGAAACAGCTTTGCTGGCAGTGACGGAAGAAGCAAGATCTGTGCTGGACCGGGGAGGGAAAGCAGCCATCATATTATTAGATCTCAGCGCCGCATTCGACACGGTTAACCATGCCACTCTATTACATCGTTTGAAGGGCATGGGCATGTCGGGCGCGGCCCTGGCATGGCTGACTTCCTTCCTGGACAAGCGCTTCTTCCAGGTGTTTGAGGGTGAGGGAGTCTCCACCAAGCAACCACTCAGTTGTGGGGTTCCCCAGGGCTCTGCCCTGAGCCCCACACTTTTTAATGCTTACATGAGGCCCTTGGTGGAGATAGTCCATCCCTTTGGTGTGCGTATTGTCACCTACGCGGACGACACTCAGTTGGTGGTCTCATTGGACCACACTGAGAGGTCATCTAGTACACTGGGCCCCTGTTTAGAGGCAGTAGCCAAATGGATGGAATCCTCCTGTCTCAGACTAAACGGGGAGAAGACGGAGATCATGTTACTGGGCAACCCTGCACCGACCACTCTGGCTTCCATCTGGCCCACATGTCTAGGTTCTCCTCCCCCCCCCAACCCCAGATAAAGAGCCTTGGAGTCTGGCTTGACAAATCGCTAGACTTCTCTGTCCAGGCCACTAGAACTGCATCCATCTGTGTCGGGCTAATGAGAATGCTCCTGAAGGTGCTCCCTTTGCTTCCGTTTCAGGCGAGGAGAATCATGGTTCAGGCCTTGATACTCTCCCGCCTGGATTACGGTAATGCCCTATATCTAGGAGCCCCGGTGGCAGTGATCAATAGACTCCAGGTCACTCAAAACAGCGCGGCTCGACTACTATTTAATATTCCACGCTGTCCAGTCGGCCAAAAAGGCCATAAAGAAGCTGCTTTGGCTCCCTGTGGCTGCAAGGGAACAATTTAAGGCTATATGCATTATCCATAAATCCTTTCATCGAACACGCCCTGTCATTATGTACCCCCTAATCATGCCCTACCTTCCCTCTAGAGCCCTTCGCTCCAGCTCACTGCATCTAGCTACCGCAAGCAAAATAAATAAAGCCCGCTGGGGCGGCCGCTCATTTTCGCACATTGCTGCGAGAACATGGAATTCCCTTCCTCTTGATCTTAGAGAGAACAACAATCCGATGGCATTCAGAAAAGCTTTAAAAACTCACTTGTTTGGAAAAGCGTGTTAACCTACCCAGTACATCGCCATGGAACTCAGTTAAAGCGCTGCGAGGCCTCCGGGTAGTCTATGCGCTATCTAAATATAATTTTTCATTTCATTTCATCTTTGTGACCCCTTATGTGGTGCACAATTTCCTCATGTTACCTTTCGGCTTAGCACCAGCAGCCAGTGTTTTCCAGAAGTTAATGGATCACATTCTAGTAGTGACTGCTGGTGTACAGGCATATCAGGATGATGTCCTTTTATCTTCAAAAATGGAATTTGAACATTTGACAATTTTGAAACAGGTGTTCACCATTTTTCAAGAAGCTGGAATTACTCTAGGGTGTGAAAAATCCAGATTTTAACTGATAATCTTTACTATTTAGGGTACACAATCACATCATCAGGAATTAGGCCAAACTATTCACTCACTGAGGCTATCTCAGAGGTACCTTCCCCTAAGGACAAGGATATCTTTAGGTCATTTGTGGGCATGAGCTGGTATTATTCTAGGTTTGTTCCTGGTTATGCTCATGTGGTTCAGCCTCTGTGCAAATGGGTGTCAATGATTTATTTTAGGAAGTGAAGAACTTAATTGACAATGCCCCTGTACTATCATCTTACATTTCTGGCCATAAATGTTTTCCTACCATTGATGCTAGCCAACATAGACTTGGTGCTGTTCTATGACAGTGGATTTGAGGCATAGAACATACTGCTGGTTTTGCCTCCAGAAACCGGAAGCAAGCAGAATCTCACCACAGCACAATAGAAAGAAGCTCTTATCTGTTCCTAGTCTGTGGAAAAGTTCAAAACATTCCTCTGGGGAACACAGTTTGAGGTTTTCGCAGATCATAAACAATTATTACATCTGTTAAATAGCAGTGGGACAGACAATGCCTCTACGAGACTGGTGAGACTTTTGTCTAGATTGCATAAATATAATTTTGTTATCAGATACATTTCTGGAGGTCAGAATGTCAGAGCTGATAGTCTCTCCAGGTTACTCCTGCAAAACTCTGTAGTAAATGACCTGCATATTAATGTAGAGTGTGCTGTGGCTAGTGCTGAGTCCCATGGTATTGTATGCTATAAGAATTGGTTGGATGCCACAAAAAAAGATGATGTACTTCAAACTGCCATGGATGTGGTAAAAAAAGGTTGGCCCAAGGAGCTGTCACTTCCAGCTCCCTTCAAATCGTTTGCCCAAGTTTCCAATGAGTTGTCAACAAGTAAAGAGTTTATCATGCATGCTGATCTATGTATTCTCCCACTTTCCCTGCACAACAAGGACATTGAGGCTGCTCCTGAAGGACATCTAGTGGTTGGTGATGCATGCAGAAATGTAAAACAACACTTGTGGTGTCCTTCTATGGACAATAACATTTTGCAATGGGTATTTACATGTCAAATAAGTCTCCTATCTGATAAACATTGGGAAATCAGTGATACTCCATTACATATGGCACCTGTTTCCGATGAGGCTTGGATTACATTGGCCTTAGACTTTGCTGGCTCATTTGATCTCATGCCTTCTGATAAAAAGTATCTACTTGTCTAAGTAGACTATTACTCTAAGTGGTTTGAATTTGAATTTACATCTAATCCCAACATCTCATCAGTGATTATATTGTTTAACAGAGCTTTTAACTATGGGAGCAGATAAAGAGAATTTGTAAAAGATAATGGGACTGTTATAAATGGGGTTTCTGCTTGGCTGAGGTATGTACCTTAGCCAGACAGAACCCACCACTCTACTCAGGGTAAGGGAGTTGCATTCCCAAGATGACTCCTGCTCACTCCCTTAGTAGCTGGCATATCAGTCAAGCTTATCTCAGAGGCAATGGGTAAAGCCATTGCACAACATACACACACACGCACACACACACCAGTGACACAATAAGGCACGCCACAAAAGAGGCTCCAGACTAGGTTATAGCAGGCAATAAGTGTCTGGAATTGTGGAGATATTCCAGCACTGGTACTGGGTATCTCATCCTCACCTTTGAGCTAAAGATTGCCTGCATTATATCTAAATAAAGAAGGCACATAAGCACACTGCATGAACTTTCCTCTTAGAAATGGATCACCATCGGAACCCTCATCATCCTCTTCATACTCCAGAGATGGCCAGAAGAATGTGAAGAGTTGGAAAGAGTCTCTAAAACAGATAAAGGTGTAGGTAAGAAAATAAGGGATATGTCCTTGGCCAGACTGTCTGACAGGGAAATATATTTTGCCTTCTACAGTGCCTCAGTAAGCGAAAGAATCAGGACCAGGATCTTGCTCTGTCAGATGTCAGTGCAAACAAAGTCCACTTTGCATCTTTTCTCTTCACCCTCCTTCTCCTCTCTGAGGTATGGTGTATCTGGCTGGGTTCTTGCAATGCTAAATCTTTCATCAAATGCCACTCTTAAGTCTAATCCCTAGGCTCCTTGTAAATTACCCAGTTAGGACTCCTTAGTAACCACTTGTCTAAATGTAAGTAGCAATCTGCACATCACTGCCAAACAAATATTGTAACAGGCCCTTTCTCTGAACATATGTCCTATTACCATGCCAAGGAAAACCTATTTACCTCAGTTCTCTGGCATAGGTCCATATTTTAAGAATTTTACGGTGTTGGTGGTTGAGAAAAGAACTCTCGAGGCGGTTCTGTTAGTTCTATGTCGTTTATACAACAGCAAACACCTTCATGATCAGGTTTTGTATGGGAAACTGACATGCTAGATCTCATTCATTAAAATAAAGCTTACTGATTAGGTCAGTAGGAAAAGACCGGTGAGGACTTCAAAACTGCCTTGTTTGTGCCCTACACTCAGGTATGCACCTTTGTCGTGCTATGATGGAAAACGTCTCCTCGACGCTCCAGAGTGAGACACTGTCTGTTCTTCTGCCTCACACTTCTGCTTAATATTCCAGGAGGCTTATTTACAATTCTAACTCCAGTCCTGGAATATTTTGGGGAAAATTAAAATGTCCTGTGTATTTTAAGAAATTGTTGAAAAGTAGTAATTTTACATTGTGGAAAATATTGCCCTGATGGTGTTGCATAAAGGGAAAATCTAGGAATACCATCCTCTCCCCTTCTGCCCTATGCTCGACTACCCAAGTCAGAAGAAGGCACAAGAGGTACTGGAAAAACAGGACCATTAAACCAGCATTTAACCAACATCTGTGCCAGTCTAAACCACACTAAACCAAAATAAGCAATAACTTTGAAAACAGACACCACCAATGATAAACAAGAAAAAAAGAGCCTGGCCAGCTAATGACAAATCTAAAAAAAATGAGCCTGGCTTTAGCTGAATGCAAATATGCCTGTTTGCTAAAGCAGACACAAAGAAATAGGATGTGTAGAAGGAGGGGCTAACTGTTATGGGCTTGTGGGTTCCAGCTGCTTGTAACGAAAAGCTGCATATACCATGCAGGACTGTTACCACCGTCTTTATCAAACAATTAAGTGCCACAAAGGTAAGTATTTGTACCTTTACCATACAGTACCCTATCACACAATAGGTATTAATTTTTATTAACATAATTTTTAGGTTATTTTAAAAAGAAGGGATTTAGATGTGGTAAGAGGCATAGGGAGGTAAAGGCATTTTGAGGTTTAGGGATGGTAGAGGTTAAGAGAGCCAAGGGTGATTTCAAGGTTTAGCGATGGGTTGCAGTAAAGGGAGGTAAGAGTGATTTCAGGGATTAGGAGTGGGTAGAGCTAAAGAGACGTAAGAGTGATTTTAGGATGTAGGGATTAATAGATGTAAAGGGAGGTAAGAGCCAGTTTAAGGTTTGAGGGTGGGTAAAGGTAGAAGGAGTAAAGGATGAATATAGGATTTAGGTTTGGTAGATTTAAAATTAGGCAAGTGTGATTTTAGGGTTTAGAAATGGGTAGAGGTAAAGGGAGGTAAGTGCAATTGTGGGGTTTGGGGTGGGTAGAGGTAATGAGATATAAGGGAGATTTTAGGGTTCAGGAGAGCAAAGAGGTAAAGGGAAGTGAGGAGCCAAAAAACGGGGTGGATGGGAGGTTCCCCCAAAAAACAGTATATATAATTTGATTATGTTATTAGCAAACCAAAAAATCCATTTACAATTCAATCACGGTCCTAACTATAACTAAATAGTGGCAACTGAAAAAACAAAGGATAAAGTAATGTTATATTTAGGTGTAAATTTCACTGACAATGTAATGTTTTAAACAGAAAAAAAACACTGAAATTCACCAGTTTCAGTTATCTCAAGTAATTTTAACTTTTGCCCAAAAGTAACTTTAACTCTTTCCCTGGCCTTCCAGTGTTGTCATCAATTGTCATTTTAGATGTTGCAGTGATGCCAGAAATGGTGTCATAGAACATGTCATGAGTGATGTAATATGTGAGGTAATAAGCAATGCATAGCAAGGGCACAAACTGGTAAATTTCAGTGTTTTTTTTAGTTAAAATTGAGTTTTTCAACTGACATTGCTGACATTGTCACCTAACTATATCACCACTTTAATCTTTGTTTTTTCAATGAATTTCTGGTTTCTTTTGTAATGTAAAGTGAGATCTAATTTCCCTTCATAACTATTGCGCCACTTTGGTCTTTGTTTTTTTCAATGAATTTCTATGGTATGATCATATTATTATTGTAATATTATATTATGGTATGATCATAGTATGATCTTTCTACCACACCTAACTATAATGTCACTAGCTTGTGATGGACAAACCCTGCACCCAACGCCACCAGGGGAGGCCAACGCCGCCACACAGCCAAACAATGAGAGCACTCATAAAATAAAATTTGGTATCACATTAAATAATGCAGGTCGACTGGCTTTCTCAAGGTGTCACTACATCAATTTATAAAAGGTAGGCCAATTGACTTTGTCAAGCGCTGACTACTTCAATATACGCAGCAAGCCTTTTATCTTTATCAAGGGGTCATCACAGCATTATATGAAGGTAAGCCTATAAGCTTTGACCAGGGGTGACCACATCAATATAAAAGACTTTGTCTGGGTGTTATCACATCATTAAATGAAGACAGTCTTATTGGCTTTTTCAAAAGATGACCACATCATTATATACAAGCCTTTTGGCTTTGCCAGAGGGTGGCCAAGTCAATGTACAAAGCAAGCCTATTCCCTTTGTCAAGGATCACTATACTATTATAGAAAGGCCACCCTATTTGCTTTGTCGGGGTGACCACATATACAATGCAAGCCTATCTGCTTTGTCAACGGGTGACCACATCATTATACAAGACAAGACTATTGGCTTTGGCCAAAAAATCACTACATCATTACGGAAAACCTACTGGTTTTGTCAAAAGGTGACCACATCATTATATAACACAAGCCTGTTGGCTTTATCAAATGGTGACCACATCATTATGCAATAAAAGACTTTTGGCTTTGTCAAGGGGTGACCACATCAAGATATGAAGGGAAGTCTATTGGCTTTGTCAACAACATTAAACACTGTTAAAATCTTTCTTTTACACTAATTTAGCATTTAATTCAGTCTTATGACCACCCACAAGAGGTCCCTGCAATTAGGCCCGAGTGGAAATATATTTTCGCTTGTGGAATTGGCAGAATGTTGGTTACTCTGCGTTACACTTGTAATAAGGAGTCCCTGCTAAATTACGCCAATCGGCACGTGGCTGAATTATTCTGTCATTTGCACCTCGACTCGCGGCTCCACAATGCATGCTTGATAGCATGACCAAGATTTGCCTGCCCCTAGTATGATTTCCAGTCACCAGGGAGCCTTCCGGCACCATTTTACCGCCCACTCTTACCTGCACACCTCAGTTGAAAAGCAGCTCCAACTCGAGAATATCCTAAAAACATTTTCTCTTTTCCTGGGTTACTTTAAATAAATTATTCATGGGGGGCTGCTGCACTTCCTGCAGTCGCCCAAAACACTCTTAAAATTTGTTTGTAGTGCTCCCTGCACAGATTGGGGCAGGACAAAGCAAAACAAGAGATTCCTGCTGCTCATTTCTTATTATATTTTATACTATTATATTTTCTGGTGCCCCGGTCTCACCCAGGATGCTCGGAGTTTGCTATTTCATGAGGGGAAAAAAGGGGGGCAAGGCCCCGTGGCCCCACCCAATACCTTTGTGCAGCCCCAATCCTGACCATGCCTTTCTCCACCTTTTAAGTGGGGGCAGCCATTTGGCCTAGCTTCCACCTTAGGGAGCAAAACATAGGTTTCTTGCCCACAGTACTAATAATGAGAGACGGCAGGATGCTGCATGGCTAGCGTGACCTGCCCTGTACCATATATGGGTATGGTGAAGCAGGAAATGCTCTGGCCATGCAAAATGTTTAGTCTGTTCTTGGGGATGGGGTTCCCATAACATTACAGAACTAGGCTCGGGGATAAGGTCCATGGCCCGTAGCCTGGATTAAGACATGCAGGTCAAGTCCTTCTCACCCAGGCAAGATGGCAGCAGGTAAACACAGAAGGGCAGCTGTTCTTCAGAGCAGTAGTCCAGCAGATCGGCAGTCCTATTAGAAGCACAGTAATCCTTCTTCCTTGGCATAGTCCACAGGTCCAGAAGTGTACTGAAGAGTTGGGGTCTGAGGTACAATATTTATATCTAGAGCCCACTTTGAAGTTAGGGAAGCTTCTAGAGGTTTCCATCTCCCCACCTTCAATATGTGTAAGGCATCCCATCCTCCCTATCCTAGCCCTACCTTAACTGATGCTAAAACAGATCAGTGTCAAACCCTCTGTGAGAGTGCTCAGGCAGGGCCTTTGTGATGTGCAAGTATGGTAGGTGATAGCTCATCCCCTTCTTTAACTCAGAGTGGCTCGACCTACCAATACCAATCTTCAATTTGTCTCACTGTCTAGGAGGAATACACAACCACCAACTACCGCCAACACCTACCCAGAAAACAGGAGGCAGGCACCAAATGGTTGGAACAAGAAAATGCCAACTTTCTAAATGTTCAGAATTGTGACTAAAAGTCTTTCTCTACTGTTAAAGAGGGCTTTTAATTACAATTGAATGGACACCATACTCCTGCTCTCTATCTGCTCCTAATTGGAAGCTACAGCCAATTCAATGTAATGAGGTAACTCCAATGTTATCCTATAGGAGAGTTAGGCCTTGCAGTAGTGAAAAACCAATTTAGGAGTTTTTGAATACCAGGACATGCAAAACTTAAAAGTACATGTCCTACTTTACAAATGCACTGCATCCTGCCCTATGGGCTGTTTAGGGCCTACTCTAGGGATTGCATTTTTTAAAAAAAAGGTTTGGACCTGAAAAACTGTTTATTATGCCTGGTCGGTAAGGACAGTTTGAAACTGCACAAACATACTGCAACGGCAGGCCTAGGGCATGTTTAAATAGCTACTTACGTGGGTGGCACAATAAATGATGCAGACAAACTTATAGCAGGCCTTATGTACCTGTAGTTCTACTTTACTAGGGACTTACATGCAAATTAAATTAATTTGGTCTAAGCCAATTCTACCATATTTCAAGCCCTTTATCACATGTTAGGAGAAGAAATTGCTAAAGCCAGGAAAAATTGGTTCAGAAAACAGGAGAGTGAAAGAAATAAGTTTGGGGATGGCCCTTCAGAATGGGGCAAATCCAACACCTTCCAAATACCAATTCCTAACGAAATGCATTCATATTTTGAAACTGAAATCTTGTTTCAAATTATCTAAATTTTGCTGACACCTTAAATCCATTCTCAAATGCGAATGGGTCCCAAAGGGACTCCTACCTATTTGTGAAAGTTGATAAAAATATGTTTTTTGAGAATACATTAGGCCTAAAAAGTTTGTGAAACATTTAATTTTTTGTAAACGCAACTTGTTTTTCATTAAGGAATGAGGTTAATTAAAAAAGATATTGTATATTTAAAAGCAATCACAGACATGGTGGTCTTCTGACCCCAGAATGCCTCCATCCCTGTGGTGACAACTAATTTTACTGGGCAGGCCCGGACTGGCCTTTGCGGGCACCAGGCAAACCCCTGGTGGGTCGCATGGGTGGGGGCCGTTTTTGTTACAGGGCCGTTTTTGCAGCATAGCAGCCAAAACGGCCCTGTAACAAAATCGGCCGAAAACCGGTCGTGGCAAAGAGCGCAGTCGCACCCCTAACCCCCACCCGGGGAGGGATACGGTTGAGCAACTTGCCAGGGCTAGTTTTGGTTCCCAGTCCGGCCCTTGTACTGGGTGGCAATTTGCAACCTACCAACTAATGAGGCCGGTGGAATTACGATGTATTACTATTCGGTATTATGTGAGTTGACCTACTAGTGTATAGGCAGCTTCAAAAAATTCTATATATTCTGTATTAGTCAATGCACAAAATATCACAACTTTTACTGAATGCTTCTGGCCCTAGATGCTGCACCATAGTCCTGCAGCTGCAAACTCAAGACTCAACCTTCCCAGCCTTCTCTTCCCCAGTTCTTCCAGACTTCTACCTGTGGCCAATCCCTAGGCACAACCAAATTTCAAATGAGTGTCATAGCAATTTTCTACCACATCCCACTGTATAACAGCAATTCAATATAAAAAACCATAAGACTAGATAGGTGTTGTAGTGAATGAAAATGTATAATTGTCATATGCTGCTCAACCTAATTTAGTCCCAAATGTATGTTCTTTCCTTTGTGAAAAGACACGTCTTGCAGTTTTTGTGCATAAGATTAAATTGTTGAAAGATGATTTTTAAAGCATTAATCAGTGTTTTGTGAAGGGCCTTTTCTTTTCACACCAGCGTGTCTTCGGTGCTCATCATGTCTTTTCTTTTAAAGTCGACTGACATTCTCGTTTGCTTCCTACCCGCAGAGATATTTTTCTGTAAAATCAAGGCTTTTGGATGAAGTTGAATAACCGGAGTCTCAGGAACTCGCAAATTACTGCTTACAATAATTGCAGCACTTGGCAAGCTTTTAGACAAAGTACTGAATGTTGTGCTTCTCCTCCTTTAAATATATCCCTTAACTCTGAAGCATATTATAACTTCGATTTACCAAATGAAAGAGTGTCATCGTTAAAACTCCCGTTTCTTTTAAGCACCTATTCTCGGGCTTTTGGGTTAGTGAGATAAGCTATGTGGCTGTGATAATTTTCTCTGATTTTCATTGGCTGATTAAAGCACATTTTTATGATCCCCCAAATGTGATTGTTTTACCAGGAGGACCCAGTGCTACAAAGTAGATCCCAATCAGAATCTCAGGCAATGTAATGCATTCCCTGAAGGGATACCAATAGAGATCAAATTTCAATGCACAGAGAGAAGACCAAAAAAACTAAAATCTGCTGCTGACATTTAGGGATCGAGGGCTGAGGAGGGCGGGGGACAGTGCTTAATTGGAGCTGGCGGTTTCCAGTGCTGGGCACCGGTACTAAATTGGTTTCAAGTGCTCAACACCAGCACTCAATTGTCATATACACACTTATGACAGTCTGTCACATGCTGGTGCTGTTCAGCTAAGTTAGAGATGAGCACATCAATAATTGTTCATGAACATAATATATATAAAAAATACTAACAGCTGCCTCCCCAGGCGTTCCTTTAGCTTTGGGGATCTGGAATAATCTGAACTGTCTCACTGGCAGCGATGATGGGGTAATGGGTGGTACAAGCCGCAGGGGCTTCCTGGTCAGGGCCTTGGCGCCTATTATTTTACATATTAAGCACTGGTGGGTGAAAACATTCCCCACTGCAGTACAGAGGGGGGAGAACTACTGAGGGTTTCCTCTGTTGTGGTTCACTCAAATCTGGAGAGGAACCTTCAGGGGCAAATGACAAAAAAGGTGAATGCTGCTGGGAAGCGTTGCTAACTAATAAAAAATATGTATGTAAATTGCAGAGTACCACTTTGTTCCATGGCAATCCAATGGCAAACTATGGGCAGTGTTCAACAGACCACAGGTTCAAATTGTTACGAAACTCTGATATATTTTCTTGTTCATAAATGGACAGAAGCCGTGTCATAAATGTTTATATTCTGTGCAAGACAATCCATTTAAAAATCAAGAAAACAAATGTTGAACTAGAGAAAAATTAAAACCGAGATAAATTATTCCTAGTTGTATTAAAACATTTAAAATGAAGGATGTCAAGGGTGATGCAATGGGTACAGGATTGCATGGAAAAATAACAGTGAAATGTCTTAATGGTGAGGCCCCGTCTTTTAGGGTAGTAAAATTTAATGGGGAGAATTAGACCTTTGACTGATATACTTTAGAAGTCAATCTATAAATGAGCAGTCAACCCTCTAAAACCACCCACATTGCACTGCTGAAGACTATTTGGTACAAGATTCCCTTACCCAACAAACAGATTTTCTTTCGAGCCCCTGATTAAAGTTGGGTGGGTCATCCTTTGATTTTTTAAGACAATCCTGAATCAATTGGAGAATCCAAAAAAATACAAAATTGGCTGGCATCCTGTATAGGAATAAGGGAACAGGCTTCCAACAACTTTGACCCCAGCACTTAGACTCTGACATCTGTGAGTCCTCTCCTGCCAATAAGTGCCACCCTAATTCTGAGCTGTTTGAATTGTGCCTGAAGATGCTCTGAAAGGACATCTGTTGGCCCAGCAGACCCAATGAATCTCCTTTGCTGCGTGGTGCAACTATGAGCAGAACCAACACATTGCCTCTGCAGTATGGATTTTTATGAAGGACTACATATCATCTTTGTAGCCTCATCGGAACTGCCGCTGAACAATGCACCCGTTAGCAAGGCCTGCACATTGCAAGCCTCCCCTCATCAATGGCCTCCTTGGCGATAAAGCGGGACCTTGCACTGCAGCCTCGTAGCTCCTTGGAACTGACATTGCACAACACATCCCTGACCAGGAACTTGTATTGCCTTGGCTGCATGATGCATCCTCAACACAGGACTCTGCAACTCTTCACAACCAGGATTTAAGGTTCTCTTGTACAGTAGGCCTAACTGGGTCCCCGTAGCTGACCCATGCTCCATCGTGGTTGGCCTGAACGTGTGACTTTGGCCTGGTCTAGAGTGACCAGATAGCCACATCTGGCACTTTGTGCTTTTTTGGTGCTAATTTCACTGACATCTTTCAAATTGCTTAGCCCTGATTCTGTTGATTGGACTTTTGTTGTTTTAGTCTTAAGGTATTCATTAAAATGTACTCCCATTGTTCTAAATTGGTGTTGGATTTTACTTGTGTTGTGTTGTCTCTTCATTAATGTTTGAAGTGCTAAATAAATACTTTACACAAAAGAGCAAAATGGAAGGTGCACTCAAACAAAGTCAATAGAAATGGTAATTTAAAGTTATGTTAGTTGTTATGTTATGTTAGTTGGGCTCTTCTATAGCGCAACGGCTACTCCGGTTGGAGTGTCCCGGCGCTTTGGCGAAGAAGTCCTTTAATGGAAAGGAAACATAACTGCAAAAAGGAACAGCAAAATTAACTAGTAAAAAGCCAGGTTTTTAATGCCTTTCTAAAAGACATCAGGAGGATTCGTCAAACAAGTATCTTCTTCTTTATTCAAAAAATGTTCATGGAGCATAACGCCGGTATTGCCAGAACTACGAGAACGGGCACCCTATCACAGGTGCTCCCTGGTTATTGCCACGAACACTCGGGTCTTTACCGGACCGGTGGTGGTTTAAGTAATTTGCTCGACTCCTTTTCGGAGGCCGGTTTCGTAGGATCTGCAGTCATATGCTCCACAAGACTTATATTAGCCCTGACGAAGTTCCTAAAAGGCAAGAGGAACGAAACGCGTTGGCTGTGCCTATGCTCCATGAACATTTTTTGAATAAAGAAGAAGATACTTTAAATTACCATTTCTATTGACTTTATTTGAGTGCACCTTCCATTTTGCTTTTTTGTATCTTACTAATCCACACATCCTACGGCAGCGGGTGTTGGAAGAAGTTTGCACCATCCAAAATTGAGAACTATATGATCCGTAGTGCATGACCTGGTCTGCTGCCTTGGTCCTTTGGTCTCATAAATACTTTACACATCGCCTGTAATTGAAGCCTAACTTTGTTGTGCCATGCTACCAAAGTGTTGAACACAGGTTAATTTGGGGTTTGATTTTGACTTCACCCAGACAAGAATTGTAGTTACTCCTTGAGTATGGTTTCACACCCCTCAACTAACAACACAATTTCTTACAACTGGCATTGTCACTTGTATACTTTTTATGGTCAGGCATGACAGCACAGCGGTCACCAGGCAATTATGTGAGAATCACCCTCAGAGAGACTTTGGCTTCCTCTATATGTTAGTAGTCAGGAGTACATGTTTAAATTGGGCATCATTTGTGTGCTTCCACAAAGCAATGATTGACTTCCACTCAGCTGTGATCCCTTTGTTTAATTTATCCAGTTACCTGTGCTTTAATTTTAAGGGGCTCACATTTGACAATGTACAGCTATTAAAGTGTATTAGATAACTAGATAATTTATACTGTTTTTCTCCACCAGCAGCACAGTCAGGGAGGAGGTCAGTCATTACCCTACATAGATTTTTATGTCAGGCTTGGCAGTGCAAAACAGTGCAATTGTCACCTGATTGTATGTGATCAGCACAAAATGACTTTCAGGTTCCTTCCTTAAGATGGGATTCAGGTCCACCTACATGCTAGTCCCCCTGAGGCTAGGATCTGATTGACCTAAATATCAGTGATTACACTAAAACAACTGTATGTATTACCATGTTTAAGTTGTAGCAAAGTATATACTTGATGCAGCAGGACTGAGCTGCTTATGATGGCAAATTAAGTATTACTTTAGGGTTGATGTATTTATTATGACATGCTATGATAAAGGCACTATGCCTGACTTGTTTATTGGGAAAGGCATATGTTAAAGTCAATAGGCATGTTGGGACAGATTTGTATTACTCTATATTAAAGCCTACAAATAGGTATTGTATTACACTGACTATCGCACAATTACCATAGTAGGCAAGAGTTTTGATGTGACCATTCACTCTGTGAAATCCTTGGGGTTTGTTTTACCAACTGTATTTTTGTATATATTTGTAACTTTATAAATATATAATTGATGGTTGACAGCTTCTGCAAACTTCTGTTGACCTGGGAGGTATGTAGCCTCAAGCCGTTGATAAGGGGGAGAGGTCTTATCAGTCACTGGAAAAGTTACATCAGATTTTTTAAATGTGTTCTCTTTATAATCAAAAGTGATGATAAAGCAAGTAGGGCTTATTTACTTATTGTGAAAAATATGTGTTAAAGGCAATCAGCAATTAAGGGTGGATTCTTATTACACTATGTTAGGCATTTTGGTACATGCAATTTGACTGATTACTGTAGTAGGCTAAGGATTTGGTACAAGTGACCCACCTGACCTTATTATTGTTATTCTTTTTTGTCCTCATCTCACCTTTAAGCAAATTGCTAAATGTTACAGCCGTTTTATGGACCTGGGCTCCCTCCCGCCGACTGCACTTGCTTAGGTGACCCGACCGACTCCTTGCACTGGAGTTTTAAGGTGTAATCATAGGACCGGGAGCTTTCACACTTCATTGTCTACACAGTCTCAGATCTCTGCCCATAGCGATAAGAGGTTGCCAGAGGCTATATGAGGTGTTACCAACACTGGCAACATCGAGGCGAGCCATTGCAAATGCAGAGTTCAACCATTCTTCAATTCTTGGGGGGTTGGGGTCTTTCCATTTCAGGCAGATTGATTTCCCTGCGCGCTAGTAAAATAAGATACAGTAAAAGTCCTCTGTCCTTTGCTGACAAGTTCTTTGTTGAGGAGCGGTCATCGGCAAAAAAGACTAGAGTCCCATTAATCGTGATATTTATACCAAAAATCCTGCGCAATTAGCCCCCAATCCCTTCCCAAAATGTTACAAGCTTTACACAATAAAAAAAACCATGGATGTGATTTGCTTTAGGGGCCATGCATCTATAACATTTCGGCTGAGGGGTTGGGGCACATTTTGCTATTTTAGCTGGGGTATAGTAGATACGATTGGTGACAAAGAAATCGTTTTTCCTTAGGCTAGCTGATTTTGTATATTTGTAGATAAGATTTAAGGAGGGCTCTAATAACTCCTCTATAACAAATTCAAAGGGAGATTGTCTCCAGACCAAAGCCCGAAATGGAATATCTTTGTTGTCTGCTTCGACCAATTTCTTGTACCAAATTGATACCTCTCTCTTTATCAGATTGTCTGACATAAAGAGGAGCTCAGACTTCCCAGTCTCCCATTGTACCCCCGCTCTCTGCCTCGAACCAGGATTTCATTTGTAAAAACTTGAATTTGGAGAATCCAGGGCCTATCTTAGCTTTCAATATTTCCCATGGATACACCCCATTAGTATCCCCCAGATATGACCAAAAGGAAACTCCAGCCTCCCTAATAGGAGCAACCAACCCATCTTTAAGGCAAAGAGGAGTCCCCGGGGAGTCCCAAATAGGGAAATGGTCTGAGTAGTACCCTATCTCGCACCTAGTGCTTACTTTACACCTGATTTCTAGTGCATTTTTCAGGATCTTCAGGCGCACCTTCTTAAAAAATGTTGGTAGTCCAAATTTATAAAGGAATCCTTCTGTTCTGCCCACTTCAACATTGCTTGTCAATTCACTGAGCAGAAACCCCCAAGCTGAAAGTATTGGTTTTGTTAAAAGCATCCGGATGGCTTTAAATTGAAATGCTACCAGGTACCAACTAATATCCGGAAGAGCTAACCCACCTTTGAGCAACCTCCGCCTCAATTTCTTCGAGGACAGCCTCACTCCTTTGTCCCCCCCATATAAAACTCCTGATCTTGCCCTGTATTTTCGAGATATCGTGTCGCGGAAAACCGCAGGGGAACAGCATTAAAAATACATGTCAGCTTGGGGAGGACAGTCATTTTAACTAAATTTACCTTGCCAAAAATAGTCAAAGGAAGATTCTTCCACCTTGTGAACAAGCAATCTAATGCATTGATGACTCTTTTCAGATTCAAGGGAGCAATTCTGTCTAGCTCACTGACTATTGTAATGCTAGGTATTTAAACTCTGTACTGGTCTGCCCCATCCAGTGTGTTATATTCCAGCACATTAACTCCGTCTTGGAGGAGTTGGCTAGATATCCACAAATTGAGCCAAACTCCCCCAAGAGGGTCTCAACCCATGGCATTGTTACTTCTGGAACTCTGGTGTAGAGAATAACGTCGTCCGCATATAGTGCTATTCTTGGTGTATACTGCTGAGATTTAAAAGGCAGAATCTGATCATCAAGCTTTATGGCCTGGGCCAACGGCTCTATATATATATATATCGAACAGCAGGGGGAGAAGGGGCAACCCTGCCTGGTTCCCCTTTGAATCTCGAAGCTAGAAGAGAGCGTCTCATTTACCAACATTTTTGAAGAGGAACCCTGATAGCATTGTCTGAGAGTATGAATAAACACAGGGCCTATGCCTATAGCTTCCAGAACCTCCCAAAGGTAGGACCAACAGACCCTATTGAACGCCTTGGCAGCATCTAAAGCGATTAGCGCCAAGGGTTCGGATCTTGCTGTGGCCAAATAAATATTGCCACTGAGGAGCTGTGTCTGTTCCTGAATGAAATGCCTGCGAATTAACCCCTTTTGTTCAGAGCTGACCAACCCAGGAGCCAATATGGCCAATCTCCCATCCAAATACCCTTAAAGATTTTATAATCGCAATTAAGCAGGGAGATTGGTCGATAGGAGTCTGCCCTCAAAGGATCCTTCCCAGGCTTAGGTATTAATACAATGGTCGCCTCTCTCCATGAACTTGGTATTTGCCCTGATGGACTGTAGATTGATTGAAATAAGGTTCCCAATGTTGGCGCTATCTCATCCTCCAGAAGTTTGTATACCTCATTTGGGAGGGCATCCAGACCTGCTGCTTTCCTATTTTTAGATAACTTTATTTGAGTTTTTATTTCCTCCAACGAGATCGGGGAGTCCAAAAGATCTCTACCCTCCTGAGTTAGGGATGAAAGTGACTTAGTGCTCAGCCAGGTCTGAATTTGATTTTTTGAGGGTTTCAAGTCCTCCTTATAGAGATTTGTAAAGAGGGAGAGAAGGCAGCTCTTTATGTCCTGTATATCTGTGGATTTATCGCCACTACTATTAATAACTAACTCGCTTATATTGTTTTTAGTGCTGTTCAGTTTTGGCCTTCCATGCCAGCAAGACGCCAGCCTTCTCACCATATTCAAAGTTCTCCATATTTTTATTTAACCATTGAGCCCTGCATTTCTCCTCTAACTAACCTCTATAGTGCAACCTAGCTGTCTCAAGATCCTCCTGTATTTTACCAACCTTTTCGGGTGGACCACCCCAACAAGAGAAGATCGGCTTCAAGCAACTTACTTCTATCTTCCTTCTGTTTTAGCTCACGACCTTCGATTTTGTTTTTAGAGGATATAAGACCATGTAGCCTACCTCTAAGATTGGCCTTAAAGGCGTCCCATACAACTCCTTTGGACTTTCAGCCGATGTTAACCTTGAAAAACTCCAAAGAGGAGGCTTTAATGGCCGAGATAATTTCAGGGTCAGTTAACATTCTCCTATTAAGAGTCCATCTCGTCTGAGTTACCTTCGTTATTCATTTGCATGAAAATAAAACAGGGGCATGGTCCGAGAGGTGACTAGGGAGAATAGAGATAGCGGAGGTTTTAGACAAGAGATCTCTACTCATAAGTATATAGTCGATCCTTGAAAAGTGATGATGTTTTTTACTGTAACACGTAAAACCTGGACGCATCTCCCATCACGTCCCTCCAGACATCTACCAACCCTATGTCATGCATCAAATTTTTCAATGCACACCGAATATGTGGTGCCCCTATATACTGCCACTGATTTGACCTATACTTATAAGGGTCCAAGAGGACATTAAAGTCCCCCCCTACAATTATTGGGGGATTCTCCAGAATTAACTTTGATTAAAGTTTGGAAATATCCACATTAGGGCCATAAAAAGATGCACAGACCAAATCCATACCTTCTAGATCCAAGTGTGCGATGACCCACCTCCCAGTTTGGTCTGTCTGAAAAGATTTTATAGGACACGCTAACCTCCGTTTTATTAGGATTGCAAATCTGCGAGTGTTTGTTGTTTGACCAGAGGAGCAGAAGCTCTCAACCCAATAAGTATTTGAAAACAATTTTCTAGATTCCTCAGCAGTCAGATGCGTCTCTTGCAGAATGCATATCTGTGCCTCGGAGAGTTCTAGATACTTCATTACCAGTCTCTGTCTCCTAGGACATCTCATTCCATTGACATTCCAAGAGACAAAGCTTTTCTTACTACGCTGAGTCGCTACTCCCGCCATATCTTCAAAATTCTTTGACCTAGAGCCAACGGCCCATAAACTGAAATCCTAAAGTGAGATGAGTATTTTTTCATTTTTTCCCCATGCCCCCCACCTAGTGCCCCCACCCCACCTACCCTTCCAACTGTGCCCCTTCACTCCCTTGAGGAACCCACCCTTACAGATAGGCTAAGCCTATTTAGTCCCGCCCACTTCAACAAGCAAACAAAAAACTTACTAAGAACAAGAATGAATAGACGATCTTAACTGCCATAATAAAGAGCAAATCAAGCTATCTTCATACCCTCATAATAGCACACTCTCCCAGGTAATTCCCAGACTTCCCATCTCTGATCTTTGCTATGAAGTCATCGACCTCTTCAGTAGTACGAAACTGATGCATTTTGTTATTAAACATAGCTCGTAACTGAGCTGGGAACTTCAGTTGGGCCTTGACTCCTAGTCCTTTTATCTCTTCTAATATGCTTCCAAGTTCCCATTGCCTGGTAGCTGTAGTGTGGGATATATCCAATCTTATTTGAAAGGTAATTGGTTCATGCCCTGTATGAGAAAAGGAGACAGAGCCCTCCTTAAGACCTGCAGACAATATTTTTTCTATGACAACATAAGAGAGAAAGTTAAGAAAAATCTTCTGGGGCTTAAGTTGGCCTTGCTTCTTCCTGAAAGGGTCCCGATGGACCCTTTGAATCTCCTGGGCTAAATTTATATCCGGAGAACTTTTGAGTACTGTCCCCTGTAACAACGAAATGATAAATCCCTTCAGATCGGCCCCTTTAATGGTCTCCGGGACATTCAAAAGTCTCAAATTGTTCTTCCGGGAATGGTTCTCTAATCTTTCTAGATCTTCCCTCAATGTTTTATTCTGGGCTGCTAGCTTTGCCATTTCTGATGTAGCAGAGCTTATTGCCTTCTGAGTGACTGGGATCTCTGCCTCAATTTTATCTGTTCTTGCTGTTACCTCCTCCATTTTATGGGCCAACACCTCACAAGAGGATTTAATTGCTGCTTGATTAGCTTCAGAGACAGAGAATCTGCTTGCTAGTTCGGCTTGATTTGTCTCTGAAATCTTAAAGCCCGTTATCATTTCCCCTTTCATTGCCATTAAAATGTCGGACAAGGAATGCGCCGCAGATCTATTATTTCCAGTGGCTCCAGATTTTTCTGATTCAGCACCCCAAGCTCAAGTTCAGGCTCAGGTTCAGTAATAGCAGTCATAGCCTGGGAGGAGACCCCTCCCAAATGTAATGCTGCATTCACTTCTCCTTATGCACCATGGGGATCCAAGGGAGGAATGTGCTGATCATGAACTTCCAAAGCCTTAAATCTATTGGACAGCAAAACTTCTGGGTGAGGCTGGGATTCAGACAAAATTGGAGATGGACTTCCATGGTTCATTACATTAGGTTGTTTAACCCCCCTCTGCTACATTGCTGAAACGGAGTCAGCATTGGTGTAGAGTCTTTATTGGCATCAGCATCTGGTATTTTGGTTTTGACCTTGGTTTTAGATTTAGAGATCCCACTTTCCTGCTCCCCTTGAGTACCTGTTTCAGCCACCTTGCTCGGGCTAGTAGTGGAGGACATTATTTTCTGATAGGTTTTCAGCAAGTGTGTTATTCTGGTCTTTAAAGCAACCCCCTTCTTTCCTCTACTCTTCCCTCTGGTTTTTGGAACCTCCCTTGATCTTATTTCCCCTTCTTTCGTGGCGTTCTGTCTCCGCCGCTGCCCCCTAATACTGGTCTCAATAATAGTCGGGGATATCCTTGGGGTCACTATGGGCTGAGTTATATCTAGATTTGGTACTAAATGTGCTGCTCGTGTTCTTAGGGTATAAGGCCCTATTTTTGTAGGGGAAATAAGCCCTTTACCCTCCTCAGCCAGTGTTGTGTCCTCTTGGCCCCCTCTCCTTTCCTCCATATACTGAGAGAAGCTGTCAAAAAAAAAACAGCCTCACAATGCCCATATAACGGGTCAATCGTATCACCAAGCCTCCCCCTGCTGATAAAACCAAGAGTTACTGCTGACCGGCTCACCCACTCCAGATTCAGTACACTGTTTGTTAATAGGCTTGAAGAAACGTCCTAATCAACAACAACAGTCCTAGTTCTTATGGCAATATTCTTTTACTGGACTGTAAACATCCATGGTCGAAATTCGTTATCCAAGGGATCTCTTTAGTCTCAAGATAATCCTAAGATGTTTCAATCTACTGCCTCTTTAAAACAACAACCTCTCTGATCTATACAAACAGGACAGCACAAACAAAAATGTGTGAAAAGCGAGATGGCACCTCACGGGCGCACCACCAATGGGGCCCCTGGTTGGTACTCACCAGGATGGCCCTGTTCTCATCATCGGTGCCATCAAGCTAAAACAAAAGCGTGTCTCAAACCCAAAAATAAAAAGACAGTGGATGGTGCAGTGGACACAACTTATATGTGACACAACTGACAACATGTAACATTTGACATATAAGGCACTGCGCAACTGGGACAATAAACTTTACTTTCGTTCCTTTCTTTGTTGCAAAACAGTGAACACACATATACTAAAAAAGGAGAGAGTAAATACTACCTATCGATTCACTCTCTACTTACAGCCGACATGTTTCATTGCCTTGGTTTCTATCAGGCAATTTCTTCAGGGCAATTCACTTTAAATGCCACTGCAAGAGACACTTAATCTTGGGTGCTGTAATATAAACAAACAAAAGTGTGGTCACCTGGTATCCCTCTCTATGTTCTGCATACCAAACTGTCTATCAGACCACCATGCTGTATTGATAAGTAAATGAATGAATTCCATTATTACCCTGCATGCAGATTTGCCTCTCATACCAGTCCTTATCTGACTAGGCTTAACATGTGATATGTCCATATTAGCCAACAACAGTCTACTTCGCCCATACACCTTATCTCTCTCAGAACAGTGTGTCAGTTAGCACTGCAATTACAATTCCTTAATATACTGTAATCTAGTGGAATTCGCTAACATCTAAATTCTATATTAGCATAATTAAGTGCACGTTTATCTACACCAGCGTACATCGAAAGTGTAGTTATGCGCTTTTTAGCGAAAATATTGGCGCACTAAATAATGTTACACTAGTTTGGCTTTCAGATTCTAGTCAATTCCAGGCACTAGGGTCCGTTTACAAATGGCCGCGTTCTTCTCCTGAAGACCGGCACCCAGTATTAGAATAACCTGGGACCAATCACAGATCCCGAAAATCGGCAGCCGGGTCCCGTGTCATCTGACACTGTTGACCAATCGGAGTGCGCGTAATACGACCTCAGGAACCAATCAGGGATCCTGAAAACCGGCAGCCAAGTCCCACGTCATCTAACTCCGTGGACCAATCCCAGTGCGCTAAAACCCGACCCCAAAGCCGGTAAATAAACAGAGATGCACTCGGTCGGCGCTCGAGGGTTGAGAGGACGCCGACCGCTACTCTGACACCGGTAACATCCAGCTTAATTATATCTAGGCTGTGTACACTGCGCAAGGTAGGAGAAGGCTCCAATACTAAATAATTGAATGCACTGTGTTTTTTGCATTCCAGTAACTTTCTCGAACGGGGAGTAAGGACCAAGCTCACCTAAGGGAGCTGGATTCCGATTTTATCATATCTTCATGACTGGTATGAGAGGCAAATCTGCATGCAGGGTAATAATGGAATTCATTCATTTACTTATCAATACAGCATGGTGGTCTGATAGACAGTTTGGTATGCAGAACATAGAGAGGGATACCAGGTGACCACACTTTTGTTTGTTTATATTACAGCACCCAAGATTAAGTGTCTCTTGCAGTGGCATTTAAAGTGAATTGCCCTGAAGAAATTGCCTGATAGAAACCAAGGCAATGAAACATGTCGGCTGTAAGTAGAGAGTGAATCGATAGGTAGTATTTACTCTCTCCTTTTTTAGTATATGTGTGTTCACTGTTTTGCAACAAAGAAAGGAACGAAAGTAAAGTTTATTGTCCCAGTTGCGCAGTGCCTTATATGTCAAATGTTACATGTTGTCAGTTGTGTCACATATAAGTTGTGTCCACTGCACCATCCACTGTCTTTTTATTTTTGGGTTTGAGACACGCTTTTGTTTTAGCTTGATGGCACCGATGATGAGAACAGGGCCATCCTGGTGAGTACCAACCAGGGGCCCCATTGGTGGTGCGCCCGTGAGGTGCCATCTCGCTTTTCACACATTTTTGTTTGTGCTGTCCTGTTTGTATAGATCAGAGAGGTTGTTGTTTTAAAGAGGCAGTAGATTGAAACATCTTAGGATTATCTTGAGACTAAAGAGATCCCTTGGATAACGAATTTCGACCATGGATGTTTACAGTCCAGTAAAAGAATATTGCCATAAGAACTAGGACTGTTGTTGTTGATTAGTTTTCAGAGTGGAGGGCGTCCTAGTTCTGTTTGTCTTTCCCTCTAGACTCCCATTTTTGTAGTGCCTTGAAGAAACGTCCCCCAGCTTTAACTTCAGCGGTAATGGCAACCTCACAGGAGCTGACACAGAAGGACTTCTAAAAGGGCACCTGCTCAAAGACACATCAGAAAAATATTCCGGGAGCAGTCTACAGTCGATATTCGATCGTCATTCGAAACACCGCTACGAGTTGAGGTGAGCGCGACCGCGGCCGTTTAGCTGGCGCCCGCCATGTTCCTCTGACCTTATTATTGAGATCGGTGATTTGCACTATTGTAATCCTATTATACTCTAAAAGTAGAGCTTTTCTAGTGTTTTGAAAACTGTATTGTGTACATATTTGTAATTCTATTATGGTGTACCAGATGGTTGCCTTGTGCGATGTCTCATGAGCCAATGCTGTAGGTCCAAGTTGCTCATGATCACAATTATAATAATAATAATAATAATAATAAAGCGCCTGGTGACGCCATATCGGCGTGTCCCCGCGCTATGGAGAGAAAGAAAGCAGAAAGGAATTAAGCACCTCAGAAACCACCCATGCTTTAGCTTATAGGTTATACAGATGGGTTTTAAGACGCCTTCTGAACATGACCTCCGATCTTTCTAATCTGAGGCACATCGGGAGTTTGTTCCAGCTTGTCGCCGCTGAGACTCCAAAAGATCAACCTCCCATTTTAACTCTTTTTACACGGGGAATCATCAGCTGACCCATGCCTTCAGAGCGTAAGGCTCTACTAGGCTCGTACCTCTGTATCAGGTCATGGAGATAGGAAGGGGCATTATGCCATATGATCCGATGGGAGTCTCAAAGCTAATCGGGCGGACGCATTTTGAAGAATTTGCAGACGTCCCAGACTGTTGTTAGTAGCACGCAAAAATGAAACGTTTCCATAGTCCATACGGGACGTCACAAGTGCCTGAATCATAGTACGTCTGGCTTCTAGGGGGAGTAGATCTCAGGTGTGATTCAATGTTTTTAGTACCCCAAAATATTTTCCCACTAGGCGATGGATATGGCCCTTGTAGGATAAAGTGGGACCAATCCATATACCCAGATTCTTTGCCTCCTTACAGGGAGTAGGGATAGGGCCTAAGCATGATGGCCACCAGTCCGCTGTCCAGCTGAGATTAGTACCACTAACTACCAGCACCTCGGTCTTGGCGCCGTTTAGCTTCAGACAATGTGAGTTCATCCATGAGGCCAAGGCCTGCATACAGGCCTTAAAGTTGGAAGCCGCAGTTGGAGGTGCTTGAGACAGGGATATCACTAATTGCGTGTCATCAGCGTAGGATACTAATTCCACTCCATATGCTTGTACCACTTCGGCCAGATTAAATAAAATTGGACTTAGGGCAGAGCCCTGGAGCACCCCTTGTTCCAACGGCACCTCTGTAGATCGAAAGGATCCTCGTTGGACTTGAAAGCTTCGGCCCGTGAGGAAGGATTTCAGCCAACCCAGTGCGAAAACTGTGACACCACCACTGTTTAGACACTGCAGCAAGATGGAATGAGCTACAGTGTCAAACGCCGCACTGAGGTCTAACATCACCAGGCCATGGTGTGTCCGGCATCCGTCCCTCGTCTTAGGGTCTCAGTGGCTCTCAAAAGGGCCGTCTCCGTTGAGAATCCTGACCGGAAACCCGATTGAGAGGTTTCCAAAATATTTGCCTTCTCTAGATGTTCCATTAGCTGAGAGTTTACCAATTTCTCAGTCACCTTGGCTAAGTATGGCAGCAGAGAGATTGGCCTAAGGTTCTCAAGTACTTCATGACTCACATTAGATTTCTTCTTTATAGGGAGGACTATTGCTTTCTTCCAGTCTCCGGGAAGCGTTTGAGAGGCAAACGAAGTCTGAAGTACATGCCTAATGTAAGGTTCCAGAACTAGCAGACTCTCACCCAGCACCCTGGGGGGGTGCCGGGTCCCGAGGGGAGCCATACTTAACACCTAGACAGATGTACGTAGTTCCTCCGGAGGCGGGGACCATAAAGTGATCCAGGTAGCATTCCATCTTACTTGCCCCAGCCACTTCCTCAAAACATAACCCGCTTTCGGGTTGCCTAGAGAAGGAAGCGTAAATATCCCTAACCTTTCCTGCAAAGTATTCTGCTACTCTGTTGCACTCCTCCACCGAATCGTTATCTGGGACAGTATAGATTACCACTACAGAGAGTTCTTTAAAAATCTCAAAAAGTTCTTTCGAGGAGTTCTCTGCTTCCCCAATGCAATTTTTATAGTGGGTGGCTTTAGCTCTTCGTACCATGGATAAGTACTTCTTCTGTGCCTCCTTGTAATTTCTTTTCATAAGAGGGCAAAAATCAACTCGCCATCTACGCTGAATACTCTTGCATTCCGATTTTGCAGTCTGCAGATCGGGCGTAAACCACGGAGCTGACTTTTTGGCTCTGCTGCCGGCCTTAGCTAAGCTCATGGGGCCGCTTCGTTGAGTGCACTCAAAATGCGTTCCTCTAAGTTTTTATTTGCACATTTACTATCAGCGCCCCCGGCGGGCCCCCTAATTGCAGTAGTTTGCTAAAGGTGATTTGTGAGAAATGTTTCCATTTGCGATGGGGGTAACTCTTATTTTCCCCTCTTTGTGTATTTACCGCTGAGATGTTTATATTAAAAGGCTCTAAATAGTGGTCCGACCAAGGTACAGGAAGGGGGGTGTCCATCACGAATTCATTGATAAAGATTATAGGCTTGCTTGTTTAAAAGGAAACATTATGATAAAGGCAATAGGCCTGAGATATTGATTGTGGACACCTGCTGCTATGTTTAGTTTTCTTACTGCGCATAAATGTCTGATGCGTTTAGAAGGTAGTTACTTGTAATCTTTCAATTTATAATGCATATATTGTTGGATTTGTATGTGCTTTAGTGTAGTTGTTACATAGGGTGAACAGTAGCTGGAGTCAGACGATGAATGGATGCATGAGTGCAAAGATAAGTGACAGGGTGCATGTATAATAACTTATTGTGTGTCTACACTAATCAATGACAAAAAAGGCATTTCATTCATAAGCCAGACCGACTAACATTGACAATACGTATTGACAGAACTAGCAAGCACAGTGTTAGCACACACATAATCTAGGAGGCGGCATCTTGAATCCAAACACATTTTTCAGGCTAAAAGAGAAAAAAAGGACACGATGAAGACATGCCTTGTACCTAACTGCTACTGCTCCAAGGGTGACATTCCTAGATTACATTATACTTCCAAGTTCACAGAAACCAGGAGAGCAAATGTGGATACATGCTTGCAGTACTTAGCCTTATAATGCAATTGTCGCAGCACACATATTACCGTAGGCAAACTGCATATTAATTTGTGCTCCAAGGTAATAGATACTAACAATCAACACTTAACGGACACATTTGCTTTGTTATCCTGTCAATTACTTTACCCTATATTAATTTTTATACATCAACAGTTGTTCAATTTATTTTAAAGGACACGTTTGTTTGAGTCTAAAAAATAACCCTGCAATATCCCCCAAAAATAACAATGAAAAGGGCTGTGCACAAAGGCAAAAAGCCTTATGCCCAAAAGCCACATATTAGCCATCCTTTTGAGATCAAATGTCTAAATAGTTTTCATAAATCATTGGGCCAGGCCCTGCACCAGCCATGGATGCAAGTCCAGGGCTGTTTCTCAGTTAGACCGTTGGACCAGCCCAGCTACACATGGACGAGAATACGCGAAGGCGGGTTGGAAGCACATTTGATTGGGCCTTTGTTGGATTCAGGGTGTCAGAGATTGTTGTATATAATTCTTTAGGTAGAACGTTTCTGCAGAATTCATGCTTTGGACTGGCACCAGACCTGCTGTTAAACTATCCAAAAAATTGTGGACAGAGAGGTGAAGGAAACCATCCATGGCACTGCACTGTAACAGTAGATGAGATGCTGCTGGCTGAAAGGCTAGTATGGAGATGCCAGGACAGATTATGGTGCTAACTCAAATACGCCAGAAGCCCGCTGAAGCATTCTGCCCAGAGAATTATGCACAAGAAACAAACTCTGACATCTTATACAGCGTATGGTTCTTATCTCGGCATCACAATGCCGCTAGAGTCAACCTCATAACAACCCGTTTGCCTGTATTACACAGAACTGTTCAACTACTGGCACATCTGAACTATGTAGTCCCGATTAAGAGCCTACAAATGATAGAATGCATGAGGAGGGGCTGAATTGTGTAAAGCACACAACTGCATTAGAAAGGAGCCTCTAACAATTGAAAATAATCGATAGTAGAGATAAAATATGTGGAGTTACTTTACTTAAAAGCAGCTACTGGAGTTCTTTAGTCTGCCTCTCACGAACTCTCATTCAGTATATAAACCATGGAGTACTCAAATTGATTCAAGTTATAGATTCTCATGCTCTACATATGAAATGATTGCTCTTTTCTCAGTTTCAAAATCACAAGAATTTGAAAACTGATAATGTACATAAGCATTTTTCAGGCGGAAATGGCCCAATTCATATTATCGTGCCATTTCAAACAGTTAAAATGCCTTTTCATATGTACAAAACACATATTGCAATTCGGTAGCATGTTACTAAATCGCAATCTGTGTATAGCGATTAGGTACTTGGAAGGAGCCCTGGTCAAGCAGCAACCACAATCCTTGTCATTGTGAGTCACAAGCCAACCCTAAATTAAATCGTGCTGAACCCTCTGGTAGCTTGGCACTCAGCATTCACGTTTAACTTAGATGCAATGTGTAAAGTATTTGTGCAACACTTCAAACATGGATAAAACTCAACCATTACACAAGAAGGATCAATCACCAGGTTAGAAAAATAGAGCTTTCTTTAGTAATAGGAAAAAAAACAAGTTCAAAACAACAAAAATGCAATTAGTAGACCTGTAATTTTAAAGATTTTAGAAAAAATAGTCCCAAAAAGCAGGAACCTCCAAATGTAGATATCTGGCTATGCCAGATCAGGAAAGAGTCGCAGGGTAGGGCTGACCACGATGGAGCGCAGACCAGCTACAGGGATCAAGTTAGGCTTGCTGAACATAGTACCTTAATTCCTGGCTGTGGAGCGTTGTGAGGATCCACATCTGATATGCGTCACGCAACCAAAGTGATGTATCGGTTCTAAGATGCGATCAGGCTGCAGTGCAAGATCCGGCATCATATTCGAGGATCCCACTGATGAGGATTTGTGATGCGAAGGTCGACTTTGGTGATGTGTTGCTAACTGGAATGACCCTTGGTAAAAGACCCTCATACACGTGTAGTGATGGTGGTATGGGCGGTATATCTTAGTTCTCCGCCTTCGTTTACACGTCTGTGCAGAATCATGGGGTCAGTTGGTATGCACCCTCCACCTGGAGGAGAACACCCTAGGTTAAAAACAGTAGTGATCAGTGATAGTAGGTGATGTGTGGGTGAATATATTAAAACAATCCAATCATGCCAGGAAAAATATAATTTTATTGTCCGGGATTGAATTGGTGGTTGAGGGTATATCAGAATACGTTTTAGGAAATGATTAGGTTTCACACATATTCCATCCTCAAGTGTTCAAACAATGGTCGACATGTTTCAGCCTTATTGCCCAAAGGGTTGGTTCAGCTTTCTTCAGGACCAGGTGAGTTCTGTGCAGAGAGTGACGTATGTCTACTCTTTAATGAAGGTCAAAATTGGACCTGTGGGTGAAACAGAAATTGCATTTCTAGGGTGTGGGTCATAAGGATTTGTGCGTGAATCAGACATTATTCTAAAAAAGTTTAGTCAAGAGTAAAACTTCGCTATAGGACTCCCTGGCTAAAGGGGACATAAACCACATACTCATACTGGCAAACATACAAAGAATGGGACAAAAAACCTCTAATGATATGCTGCTGAAGGTAGAGGTAACTCTTAAGTCATATGGTTTAACAGATGCTTTCTTGAAATCTCTCAAAACGTATTCACAGATAAAGTACACAAAGGTCTGGTCTCAGAAAGGATCATTACGAAGTAGTGGTGCATGCTATTATTACTTATATCACTGCATGAGTGCTCCCCGATATTTAGTTAGGATTTCAAACTATTGTTGTATCCCTCAAAAAAAAGAAGAAAGGGGGCGGGGGGGACTTTTGTTGATCAGTCCCGCTAAAAATGCCTCTGCACGCCAAAGTCATACCGGTTGTACATACCTTTCATCGGCTAAATTGTTAGCGTCTCAAACGGGTACCCAGAGGTTGGAAGGAGGGGCTTCTACAAAGATAGAAGTAAGTTTTAAGTAAAGGGGCAGGCGAGTACTTATCTAAATTTAGTATCGTGGTCGCCTGGTCCGTATGCGCCATACCTCGTTGCTCCGTTCTCCGACATGCAGCTTGTGCTGTCTCTTCCTCTCGCGGTCCCGGATATGGGAATGATCAACGCTTCCGAGTTAAATGCTCGACTGTTGGTGTGGGTAGTGAAAAAAGACTATGGGAAAGCTGCGGAGACACTGCTAATATTTGTAAAAATATTATGGCAAATATACAAAGGCTATTGCGATATAGTAATCGCAAGGTATATTTAATATTGATACCATCCTACGGGGAACAGCAGTAATTTTATAGGGAGGACTGATATCAACAAAGGGACTGTTGTTGAAAAAAGACTCCCGTGTTTGTTGTAATTTTCGATGGTGTAACTATGTAGATGGAAGTAATTTTTACGGGTTCATATAAAATGATGAGAAGGTAGATTGTGATTATCAGAACTATACAGTATCCTTAATTAGTTCAGTTGTGCTTAGATGTAAAAAAGGGCTTTTTTAGTATAATCACAGTGTCAAGAGTGATTCAGTAGAGAAATAGCTCATCTATTCAGGCTAAGCCATGGGACGTTGTCATTCAATCCCCATTGATCTGTTCTTAGACGGTGAACCCATCTCTGTTCTTTTTCGAACAAGATACGTTCCGCATTGTCGTCTTTTATGATCAGAGTCTCTAGGATAACCCATCTGAGGTCTTCCACAGTGTGTCCCTTCTCCAGATAGTGGTTGGCCATCTTCGTCGTGGCTTTCTTACACTTCACATTACTTCTGTGTTCACAGATCCTTTGTCGTATCTTCCTGCATGTCATTCCAATGTAGTGCATGTTACAGGGGCATGTGATCATATAGATCACATGACTGGAATTGCAGTTTGTGTGGGTTTTGATGTACCATTTCAGATCTGGTAACAGTTGGATCATTTTTGTTGTTGTTGTCAAATGACACACCGAGCAGCTTCCACAAGGGAAGTGACCTTGGACAGGTGGAAGGTCCCAAAGATTTATTTGTTTCATTCGTTGCTCTGGTTGAGGTCTGGTGTGGACTAAAATTTCCTTAAGGTTCTGAGTCCGTTTGTTGGAAAATCTCGGTTTGGGCCATGACAAGTTGGCCGAGGTTAAGATTCGCCAATGTTTGTTTATTATTTTCTTGACTTGGTTGGAAGCCGGACTATATGTCGTGACACAGGTCATCAGATCTTGGTCTTGAGTTCTTGGATTGGTTTCCAGAAGGCTTTCACGATTCTGGTTCCTGGCTCTCTTTTTACAATTTTTGATCACTCTCTTGGGGTAATCCCTCGCTGAAAGTTTAACACATAGATCATCTGCTTGGAGTTGGTACTCTTCAATTTTGCTACAGTTCCTCCGTAAATGTAAAAACTGGCTGAAGGGGAGATTCTCCCTCAAAATTACTGACATACAGTCCGGCCACGCTCGGGGCCGGACTGTATGTCAGTAATTTTGAAGAAACGTTTGTCAACAACCAGTATAACCCCTTCCAGAAACAAATTTGTTTCTGGAAGCGTTACATAGATGCCATTCTCCTCATCTGGGAAGGGAGTGTTGACAGTCTAATACAGTTTCACAGGTGGCTAAATGCTCAAGATCAATGGCTTAAATTCACATACACATCAAGCAAGGAGAGTCTAGATTTTCTGGACATCACCATCTATGTGGAAGAAGGCATACTACACACTAAAACTTTTTTTAAACCTACGGCAAAAAACAGTTTACTGTCCTTCAATAGCCATCATCCACGACCACTGAGGGAGAATCTCCCCTTCAGCCAGTTTTTACGTTTACGGAGGAACTGTAGCAAAATTGAAGAGTACCAACTCCAAGCAGATGATCTATGTGTTAAACTTTCAGCGAGGGATTACCCCAAGAGAGTGATCAAAAATTGTAAAAAGAGAGCCAGGAACCAGAATCGTGAAAGCCTTCTGGAAACCAATCCAAGAACTCAAGACCAAGATCTGATGACCTGTGTCACGACATATAGTCCGGCTTCCAACCAAGTCAAGAAAATAATAAACAAACATTGGCGAATCTTAACCTCGGCCAACTTGTCATGGCCCAAACCGAGATTTTCCAACAAACGGACTCAGAACCTTAAGGATATTTTAGTCCACACCAGACCTCAACCAGAGCAACGAATGAAACAAATAAATCTTTGGGACCTTCCACCTGTCCAAGGTCACTTCCCTTGTGGAAGCTGCTCGGTGTGTCATTTGACAACAACAACAAAAATGATCCAACTGTTACCAGATCTGAAATGGTACATCAAAACCCACACAAACTGCAATTCCAGTCATGTGATCTATATGATCACATGCCCCTGTAACATGCACTACATTGGAATGACATGTAGGAAGATACGACAAAGGATCTGTGAACACAGAAGTAATGTGAAGTGTAAGAAAGTCACGACGAAGATGGCCAACCACTATCTGGAGAAGGGACACACTGTGGAAGACCTCAGATTGGTTATCCTAGAGACTCTGATCATAAAAGACCACAATGCGGAACGTATCTTGTTAGAAAAAGAACAGAGATGGGTTCACCGTCTAAGAACAGATCAATGGGGATTGAATGACAACGTCCCATGGCTTAGCCTGAATAGATGAGCTATTTCTCTACTGAATCACTCTTGACACTGTGATTATACTAAAAAAGCCCTTTTTTACATCTAAGCACAACTGAACTAATTAAGGATACTGTATAGTTCTGATAATCACAATCTACCTTCTCATCATTTTATATGAACCCGTAAAAATTACTTCCATCTACATAGTTACACCATCGAAAATTACAACAAACACGGGAGTCTTTTTTCAACAACAGTCCCTTTGTTGATATCAGTCCTCCCTATAAAATTACTGCTGTTCCCCGTAGGATGGTATCAATATTAAATATACCTTGCGATTACTATATCGCAATAGCCTTTGTATATTTGCCATAATATTTTTACAAATATTAGCAGTGTCTCCGCAGCTTTCCCATAGTCTTTTTTCACTACCCACACCAACAGTCGAGCATTTAACTCGGAAGCGTTGACCATTCCCATATCCGGGACCGCGAGAGGAAGAGACAGCACAAGCTGCATGTCGGAGAACGGAGCAACGAGGTATGGCGCATACGGACCAGGCGACCACGATACTAAATTTAGATAAGTACTCGCCTGCCCCTTTACTTAAAACTTACTTCTATCTTTGTAGAAGCCCCTCCTTCCAACCTCTGGGTACCCGTTTGAGACGCTAACAATTTAGCCGATGAAAGGTATGTACAACCGGTATGACTTTGGCGTGCAGAGGCATTTTTAGCGGGACTGATCAACAAAAGTCCCCCCCGCCCCCTTTCTTCTTTTTTTTGAGGGATACAACAATAGTTTGAAATCCTAACTAAATATCGGGGAGCACTCATGCAGTGATATAAGTAATAATAGCATGCACCACTACTTCGTAATGATCCTTTCCGAGACCAGACCTTTGTGTACTTTATCTGTGAATACGTTTTGAGAGATTTCAAGAAAGCATCTGTTAAACCATATGACTTAAGAGTTACCTCTACCTTCAGCAGCATATCATTAGAGGTTTTTTGTCCCATTCTTTGTATGTTTGCCAGTATGAGTATGTGGTTTATGCCCCCTTTAGCCAGGGAGTCCTATAGCAAAGTTTTACTCTTGACTAAACTTTTTTAGAATAATGTCTGATTCACGCACAAATCCTTATGACCCACACCCTAGAAATGCAATTTCTGTTTCACCCACAGGTCCAATTTTGACCTTCATTAAAGAGTAGACATACGTCACTCTCTGCACAGAACTCACCTGGTCCTGAAGAAAGCCGAACCGACCCTTTGGGCAATAAGGCTGAAACATGTCGACCATTGTTTGAACACTTGAGGATGGAATATGTGTGAAACCTAATCATTTCCTAAAACGTATTCTGATATACCCTCAACCACCAATTCAATCCCGGACAATAAAATTATATTTTTCCTGGCATGATTGGATTGTTTTAATATATTCACCCACACATCACCTACTATCACTGATCACTACTGTTTTTAACCTAGGGTGTTCTCCTCCAGGTGGAGGGTGCATACCAACTGACCCCATGATTCTGCACAGACGTGTAAACGAAGGCGTAGAACCAAGATATACCGCCCATACCACCATCACTACACGTGTATGAGGGTCTTTTACCAAGGGTCATTCCAGTTAGAACTGTACCCAGGTTACACAGGACAAGTGATCCCCCCCCCCCCTTCTTTTGATTAGCAGTACTTAAAGCCAAGGAACTTGGTGGGATCACTGACATTCCTTCTCCCCATTTTTGATTGCTAGATGTGTTGCTAAGTCAACGAGATTCATCTGTTCTGAGGGGCTACAATTTGGAGTCCGTCATCATCGCTGAGGCTGCCATCGATGAGGGATGCAAGGGCCTGCACGGAGGAAGTGTTGCGCAGCTTTGGTTCTGATGGGCTGTGATGCAATGCAAGTCTTTGGAACAAGTCCAATCCATGCAGCAGCGGTGATACATCGGTTTCGCCCTTTCTGCAGAGGAAATAGGTCAGTTCTGCTGAAACCCCGGAGTCTAGTAGAACACCTTAACCCACTTAGAAGGGTTCCCCACTTACAGGGGTCCAGGACTGGAGTGGCACCTCCTTACAGGGTAGACTTACAGATGGCATAGTCCAGGTCCATGGTCAAGGTTGTTGGAAGCCTGTTGTGTCCCTGGTGATTAGATCAGAGGGCCAGCCAACTAGCCTTTGGAGTCACCCTGGGTTCAAGAGAAGCAGATTCAGTTATTTTACCCCAGACAAGAGGACAGCAGTCAGCTGGTCAGCACAGCAGGGTAGCAGCCCTTCATACCTGCAGTGTAGCAGAGTGGCAATCCTTTTATCAGAAGAGCAAATCCTTCTTCCTGTCAGAGTATCCACCTTGTTCAAGAAGTGAACTGAATAGTTGGTGCATGAGGCCGACTATTCATACCCAGTTGTACCTTTGAAGTGGGGAGATGCTTCTAGAGGCATGGCTTTAAAGTGCACAGGCAGGTGTCCTGCCTTCCTAGTCCTGGCCCCAAGCTAACTACAGTGGGTATACATCCTTTGTGTGGAGTCAGGACACAGCCTATTCAAGCGTAAGTGGGACTGGGCCCAGCTTCTCCCTCCCATCCTGCCAGTGATGGTCCATACAGTCTCTAGGAGGAATACACAAAGCCCAACTGTCAACTACATTGAGTCATGTGATCCTGAGACAGGCTACAGGCACCAAATGGCTAAGTCAGGAAAATGCCTACTTTCTAAAAGTTTACTTTATGAGACAGGGCAACCAACCAGTTTTTGGCAAAGCCTGCTCCTCGAGTATAAATACCATGACCTGAGTTTCAAGAATTGCTCGTTGCACCAGCAATCTGTTGAGCCCCTCGTGTAGAAGTGTGTTGACTTTGTGGCAAGTATTTGCAGGTTTTTTTCCGTCCTCAACACTGAGTCCTGATGATGGTTTTGCAGGCCTGTTGTGCTGCCTGAGAGTGACTCATCAGTTTTCTGTCTCCTCTGACATTATTGCTGTCACTGTATGGTGTTTTCAGTCCTTCTTCAAGAGTTAAAAGATGTTTTAAATCATATGGACTGTGGATTTATGAATCTATAACATTAGGAGGATTGTTGCACTTCCCTAGAACCCCACATTAAATAGACGTTATCCAACTAGAGGGATTAGAATGTGGCGTCTGGTTGCCATACTGTTGTACTGCTGCACATAATATGCATATTTACACTGAAACTATGTTTAATAATATGATGTTATGATGAAGTATTCTGTATAAATACATTTATGTTCATATCAATACATCGTTGGTAAGGTGCATGGGTGATTTACTTCTCTGATGCACCGGGATCCTTTTGTTATGAACAATAGAAAATCAGGTTCAGCATAAAAAAATTCCTCCAGGAATATTTTTGCTTTTGTAGACTATGTCCTAAAAGTGGCATTTTCAAAATTGTAAGTTAAAATCCGACTTCACCCTAAGCTATGATTTTTCATTACAATTCCAAAGGCACCAAACATGAACTAGTCCCTCATTCTCATTTGGTAATGATACTTATAAATTGTAAAAAGGTAACTCTGATGTTATCCAATGGGAGAGGTAGATCTTGCAGTAGTGAAAAACTATGTTAAGAGTTTTTCACTACCAGGACATGTAAATCTTATAAGAACGTGCCCAACATTTTGAAAACAATGCACCCTTCCCTCTGGGCTGTCCAGTGCCTATCCTGGGGGTGACTTATTATTAAAGGTTTATTTTGCCAGGTCGAAATGGCAGTTTAAAAATGCACACCCAGGTCTCACTGGCAGACTTGAGACATGTTTAAAGTACTATTTATGTGGGTGGCACAATCAGTGCTGCTGGCCCACTTACCTTGGTCAACCACAGCTCTCTTTACTTACATTGGATTTTTGGACTGTTCTGCACCTGTTTCAAGGATACATTTGCGCTTTACTTTGTCGTCTTGATACGAAAACTGCTTTTTGAATATGCCTAGATTCCAGGATGGACGGGAAGAATTGGCCCAGGATCTAGTTGGGGCTGATTGCTCTAAACTGACAACCACTACCACCACTCCCACCACACTAAACCTTAAGGGTATGTTCCTCAAGTTGGAACGCCTTCGGAAACAAGAACTCAGTAGATGGTGGGATGGGGTAACATTACAACAATATATGAAGAATGGTAAGATTCCTCGGGGTTTACGTATTTTGATTTTCCCCACTTTTGAGGATCTGAGCAGTGACCTTTTAAAAGAATGAGAGTGTAATTTCGGGGGGGCATCTACTACCATGATGCAAATCCTAGTTAGACATGCTGCTGAAAAAGGTGAAAAACTCCAACTTGAGATTGAAACGCTTGAGAAAGAAATCCATGATCTTCCAGAAAAACATCTAATTGACAAAAATTTTGTGATTCTGACATATTTGATGGATAAACATCAGATCTATCTACAAAATAAAAAAATGGTAAAAATCAAAAGAGATTATAAGGACTATAGAGAAGGAAGGTTGTATACTTTCGCCAAGAAATTTGATGGTATCCAGATCACAGATGATGCGAATGAGAAAAGAACAAGGGAAACTAGAGACGAAAGTGAGGATAAGGGTTCTAACAGCAATGTCTCTATTTCATCGCATGGTAGTGTAGCTTCTGGTGTAACCATCCCAGATGTCCCTTTAGGAGAGGACTCCACCTCTTTTCAGAAAGAACTGGTGAAACTCCGCATAAGCAACCGCCTACAACAGAAAAGAGAAGCAAGAAAACAAGGCGGGGTGGGAGGAGAGCCCAAAATAGTTACAAGAGGGAAATCAGTGAACAACCCGAATGTGGGAATGGAATCGAAAAAGTGAATGTTGTGACTGATTGTGATACTGTTCATACCAGTGTTTTGTCACCTGTCAATACTGATCTCAAAATCATAAATCTGTCTAATAAAATTTTGACTATGGATGAAGAAAAAATCTTGAGCAAAGGCCTCAATTTTTGCCCTCTACAGGAAGGGGATTTTGCTAGTACTCATATAGACCTTTTTAAATTTGTGAGGACTTTGAAACTTAAGGATTTCTTTGCAAATAGACCAAGCGGCAGAGGGGAAGACTCAGACCCGCCAAACACAAATTACCCCACGATCGGTGAGATCAGGGGTGTCCATTGTCTCATGACTCTGAATGATGATGAAAACATGGATATTCCGATGTTGCTTAGGGATCTTAATATTCCCCAGATTAACAACACAGAGACTGGTTTCCACCCAAAATCTAAATTTGTCCCTACACATTCTTACCATCGGAATATCAATATCTTCCATGATAAAATCACTAGGGAGCTTTATGAATTAGAGAAACCCAAACGATATACCCCCAAGTCGGCCTATAACACTACAGCTGCTGAAAAGCAAGCCCTTAAAAAACCTAATGAAGAAAAAACTGTCGTAATTAGGGAGGCCGACAAAGGTGGCAATATTGTCATAATGAATCACAGTGGTCACATGAAAGAAATTAAGCGTGGGCGTAAAATCCGTTTCGCGGGCGAATTTGCGGATTTTTGACGATTTTGCGATCCGCGAATTGCGCAAATTTACCCAATAATCCGCAAGCTACAAATTATTTTGCTTGGTCGCCCTTGAAAAATACAATATTGCGCGGGCGGCGTTGACTCTGAGCCTGCCGAGTTGTTTTTCTCCCGGTTTTGCGTGTGCTGCGCCATTTTCGATCTTGCTGCGTGATCGGGCGAGAGTTTTTCGAACATAATTACGTCATTGCGGCTTGCCATCTTGCACGGCGAACGCGAGTACGTCATAAATGCCCGCGACGGCGCGCAGCTGACTTGCGCCGGGAGGTTTGAACAGCTTGCGTTCCCGAAATTGCAAAAATTGCAATTCTGCACCTGAAATTCACCGCAAGAAGCATAAACCTTGTGAAAATGATGATTTTGATCAGAATAACTCCTCGATTGACATTTAACTGCACTTTTTGGTGCAGGAGTCCATTTTTTGGGGTGGGGTGGGAGGAAGGAAGTACCTCAGAGTCTCCAACTTCCTGTTCCTGTCCAGCAGGCTCCTCCCAGTTCTTTGTGCATGTACTGGTCACTTTTCATTTGGCTGTTGAGCTGGAAGGATTACTTTCTGTGACTGCTGCTGGATTTGTATTTGAGGACTTTTTGGACTTTGGAGTTTGGATAACTTTTGGACTTGAGATTTTACAAGTAGTTTGGTGTTGTTTGTTTGGAGCATTGCAGTTGAGGCAACTACAGTTCTAAAACTGTTTTCACAACTTTAACAAAATATATATTGTGGTGGGTAGCCACAGCATCCAGTATGCCCAGGGTTAGTCATAGGTGCATGATAAAACTGTTTCTGTGTTTTTGTTTAACTTAATTCTCATTTATGTTATGGACTTTTAGCACACTGTTATATGTTGATTTTTTTTAAATTTTGGGTTGCCTGTAAAGCCTCACTAGCCAGTAGGCCCAGGTGTAGTGAGTGGTGCATGGGCCTAGTCTTTCTGTGGGGTGTCTTGAATTTAAACATCATAGGGCATGGATGGCATTGGATTGTGGTGATTTTTGAGTGTTTTTCGACTTTTTGGGGTGTTGTTGGGGACTGGCGATGTGGGTGGGGGCCATTTTTGATGGCCGGTACAGGCAGGGCCTGGCCATGTGCTGGGGGTCAAGGGGCCATTTTGAAGGCAAGCAGTGTGCTCAGGCCTGCACCCAGTTTGTCTTGCTTTCAACCATTATGCCCAGGGTTACTCAGTGGTGCATGGGCCTCATCTTTCAGTGGGGTGTCTTGAATTTAAACATCATTGAGGGCATTTAAACATCGGAGGCCAACTCCGAGACGTCATCAACACCTCCTTCGACACCGCCACCTTCCCGGAGAGCTGGAAGCATGCCGAGCTCAGCGCCCTCCCGAAGAAACCAACAGCGGACCCCACCGACCTCAAAAACCTTCGCCCCATCTCTCTCCTTCCTTTTCCGGCCAAAGTCATCGAGAAGATCGCCAACAGACAGCTTGCCGCCTTCCTCGAGACGAATGGATCCCTCGAGCCCTTGCAGTCCGGTTTCAGAGCCAACCACAGCACCGAGACCGTCCTCATCGCAGCCACCGACGACATTCGAGCCCTTCTCGACAACGGGGAACAATAGCACTCATCCTCCTGGACCCCTCCGCCGCGTTCAACACTGTCTGCCACCGCACCCTAGTCCAACGCCTCAGCAACACCGGCATCCAAGAGAAGGCATTGAAGTGGATCATCTCGTTCCTCGCTGGAAGAACACAGAGAGTCCGCCTCCCCCTGTTTCGTTCCGAGGCCACTGAAGTCATCTGCGGCGTCCCGCAAGGGTCATCACTCAGCCCCACCCTCTTCAACGTCTACATGAGACCTCTCGCAGCCATCGCACGCCAACACAACCTCAACGTCATCTCCTACGCCGACGACACGCAGCTGATCCTCTCCCTCACCAGAGATCCTGACACCGCCAGAACCAGCCTCCACGAAGGGATGAAAGACGTCGCCGAGTGGATGAAGAACAGCCGCTTGAAACTGAACTCAGACAAGACGGAAGTCCTCATCCTAGGACCATCACCCTCCACCTGGGATGACTCCTGGTGGCCCCCAGCCCTGGGCACCGCCCCCAAGCCGACAGACCACGCACGCAACCTGGGCTTCATCCTGGACTCCTCCCTCTCGATGACCAGACAAGTCAACGCCGTCTACTCTTCATGCTTTCACACCCTCCGCATGCTCTGCAAGATCTTCCGATGGATCCCGATCGAAACCAGGAAGACGGTCACCCAGGCCCTCGTCAGCAGCCGGCTGAACTACGGAAACACCCTCTGCGCCGGAACCACAGCCAAGCTACAGAAAAGACTACAACGCATCCAGAACGCCTCCGCACGACTCATCCTGGACATCCCTCGATGCAGCCACATCTCCGGCCACCTGAGGAACCTGCACTGGCTCCCCGTCAACAAGAGGATCACGTTCAGGCTCCTCACCCACGCACACAAGTCTCTCCACAACCTGGGCCCCAAGTACCTCAACGACCGCCTGACCTTCCACACGCCCACCCGCCAGCTACGGTCCGCTAGCCTCGCCCTCGCTGCCATACCACGCATCCGAAGAGCCACCGCCGGAAGCAGATCCTTCTCTTACCTGGCGGCCAAGACATGGAACTCCCTCCCCATCCACCTTCGGCTGACCCAGGACCACCTCGCCTTCAGGAGACAACTCAAGACCTGGCTGTTCGAGCAGTAGCGGCCCCCTTCCCCCAAGCGCCTTGAGACGCTTCCGGGTGAGTAGCGCGCTATATAAGTGCTATGATTAATTGATTGATTTATTGATTGATGGATGGCATGGGATTGTGGTGATTTTTCTGTGTTTTTCGATTTTTTGGGGTGTTGTTGGGGACTGGCCATGTGGGTGGGGGCCATTTTGAGGGCTGGTACAGGCAGGGCCTGGCCATGTGCTGGGGTCAAGGGGCCATTTTGAAGGCAGGCAGTGTGCTCAGGCCTGCACCCAGTTTGCCTAGCTTTCATCCATTATGCCCAGGGGTACTCAGTGGTGCATGGACCTAGTCTTTATCTGGGGTGTCTTGAATTTAAACATCATTGAGGGCATGGATGGCATGGGATTGTGGTGATTTTTATGTGTTTTTTGATTTTTTGGGGTGTTGTTGGGGACTGGCCATGTGGGTGGGGTCCATTTTGAGGGCTGGTACATGCAGGGCCTGGTCATGTGCTGGGGGTCAAGGGGCCATTTTGAAGGCAGGCAGTGTGTTCAGGCCTGCACCCAGTTTGCCTAGCTTTCATCCATTATGCCCAGGGGTACTCAGTGGTGCATGGGCCTAGTCTTTCTCTGGGGTGTCTTGAATTTAAACATCATTGAGGGCATGGATTGCATGGGATTGTGGTGATTTATGAGTGTTTTTTGACTTTTTGGGGTGTATAACTGATGTTCCTCTGGCTTCCATTGCTTTTAAGTGCACAAGAGAACCACCAGTGCCAAGAAGAAGTCCTGCAGTGGTGTGTGCAGCACAACGTCATGTGACGTCACATGTGGCCACAGACAAGACAACTCTGCAACTCGTGCAACTGCGGCCTGCTGTTCTGACATCTCAAGAAGATGGCCCCAAAGAAAGTTGGCCATAGCGCCTCAGCGAAAAAACTTCCCAGTGCCACTGCCAGTAAGAAGGAGCAGAAGAAGCAAGTGGCACCACCTACCAAGGAGACTGGTGTGCCCACCAACACCTTTTTTGGGAGAAAAAAAACTACGCCTGCAGCAGCAGCGGTGCCTGCCGGGGACCAAGCTGGAAGCAGCACCTCCGCTTCATTGGGCTCAGTGCCACCACGCCAAATTAGGTCCAAGACCATGAGTGCTGCTGAGGCAGCCACTTTACTTTCTCAATCACCATCGACCAGTGATGTTGGCTCATCACAAGAAAGTACCATCCAATCAACGCCGGGTGTAACTCAGCTGGCAAGTGTTCAACAACCACAGCCGCAACGACAACCACAAGTGCAACTAGTACAAGCGCAAGTACATGGGCAAGGAGAGGCGCAAGTACATGGGCAAGGAGAGGCGCAAGTACATGTACAAGGAGAGGCGCAAGTAGAGGTGCATGGAGAGGTGCAAGTAGAGGTTCATGGAGCGGCACAACTGCCTACAAACTCCCCAGAAGTAGGAGCACATCAGGAAATTGATATTGAAGCGGAGGTATCATCCAAGGAAGGCACTCCTCCTGTTGATGATCCACCATTGGCTACCAGATCCCCAGCAAGAAAAAGGTCAAGGAGGGCTACTACTACTACAAGTTCTTCTTCAAGCCCCCTTCATTCTGATGACCTTGATTTTGATTGGAACCCACAAATGCAGTCTGAGAGTGAGGATCGCCATGACCTGACAAAGGTAGCCAAGCCTAAAATGAAGGTTTCCGCAAGGCTTCGACTTATGGGTGATGACGACGAACAAGAAGTGGTGTCTTGTGCTGCTGATGAACAGTCTGATGGTGACCCAGTCATCACAGACATCACTGCAGCCCCAGCGGGCATGCAGCAGACTAACATTTTCACCCTATCCCGAAAGGCTGCTGAGCAGGATGATCATGTGGGCGCGTGGCACTGGTACCACCACCAACGCAGTTAACTACAACACCAAAATGACCTACAGCTTCCATATTTTATCATCAGAAGGGCCGGCATGGACCTCCATCCATCTCGACCTCCATTACCTCCAGTAGTGGTGCTGTAAGTCAACTACAGAAACAAATTCAGCCATGGCCATCCTCCACTTCATCTGGCATTGAAAGTCAAAGTAGCTCCTCCACCACCAGCAGACATCTCCAGTCCCCAGTTTGAGACTTCTTTACTGTTAGCAAAAAGGCGGAAAACATGGTTGTTTGTTCAATTTGTAAAGTATTAGTTAGTCGGGGTAAGCTTGGTACCAACTATGGTACCGGAGGCCAGAGAGGTCATCTCAAACAACACCACACTATCCAGTGGTATAAGCACCTATGTGACATCGAGGAAGCCAAAACACATCCAAAGGTATCCCTTGATATTGCCTCTGATGATGATGAGAGGCTGATCGTGCAGGGGGAAGCAAAGAAGCGACAGCCATTTTTTCTGGTACACCCAGTACCCCTGGCAGCAGCACTGCAGTGGTAGCGCCCACACCCTCTACCCCTGCAACATGTATGAAGCACACTAAGAGTCTGGGACAGACACCAATGCCAAAAACTAAATCACTGAGCCTAATTGGTTTGAAGTCTGCATCATCATCATCATCATCATCATCATAATCATCATCATCATCACGTAAAATGGTCCAGCCCACCATTACCAGCATGTTTTGGTCGGAACCGCCATTTGAACGCAACCACCCAACGGTACGTCTGTATAACGCCAAGCTGGCTAAAATGCTAGCCCTGGACCTTCTCCCTTTCTCTTTCGTGGAAGGGGTGGGTTTTCGTGAATTGGTGGCAACAGTCTGCCCTTAATGGAAGGTTCCTAGCAGGTCCTATTTTGCAAGGGTTGCTGTTCCAGCACTACATCTATATGTGCTGGAGGTGATTGGCGCAGCTATTCTGAAGAGTGCTGTTCACACTATCCACATGACAACAGACATATGGACCAGTTGCCAAGCCCTTGATTACCTGTGCATCACTGCACATTGGGTCTCTTTTGCAGGAGTCGAAAAATAGTTAAAAGACAAAGATGTTGGCACAGAGGAAGTTTTTCAAGCTACTCGCAAACATGCAACAGTAGGCATGTTTGGCATGGAGAAATCTCACACTGCCCCTAACCTTTTGGAGGAGTTTAACAGGAAGGTCAATGAATGGCTGCATCCAAGAAATCGCACAGTTGGTTATGTTTCCACGGATAATGGCAGTAATATAGTTAAGGCCATGGAGCGCGGCAGTTATTTCAGAGTGCCGTGTTTGGCGCACAGTATTAACATTGTGGTGCAAGCCTTCTTGAAAACAGAAGCGCCAGTCGTCAAATTACTGACCATCTGCCGAAGAATCTGCACACATTTCAGCCATTGTTTTAAGGCCCGGAAGCAGCTGGGGAGCCTTCAATATGAACGTAAACTGCCAGTCAAAAGACTAATTCAGGAGGTGGCAACACGTTGGAACTCAACCTTTTACATGCTTGAGCGTCTGTCTGAGCAGTGGGAGGTAATACATGAGTTTGTCTTTAAACTGGGTTCTACTCAAAAAGACATGAGGCTAGAGTTAGAGGAATAAAGCTAATTGCAAGCCTGATAGACATTCCTCATCCTTTTGAGCTCTTCACGCGTGAAGTCAGCAAGGAGGACTGTTCTTTGAGCAAAGCTATCCCATTGTTGCGCATGCTAGAACACCAACTGAAGGAGGTGTGTTCAACGCTCCGAGATGATGGTGAAAAGCGAGAAGCATATGATTTGGCAGAGAAGTTATTAAGGTGCTTACTTGACAATGAAAGGCTTAAAAAGATACATACAGAACAGCATTACATTTGTGCCACTATTCTTGATCCACGGTACAAAAAGGCAGTGGCTAGCAAAGCATTCGTTCCTTTTGATGAAGCAGATGTTTCAAAGTACAAACATTGGCTAGCTGTGTCAGCCACTCGGTTCGAAAGAGAGCGGCAGAACCTTCAAGGAGGCAGCACAAGTAAAACTGAATCAGCAGGCAGGCTATCGGGCACCAAGTTCCACTTCTCAATCCGTGGACGAAGGGAGTCACTTTCCCTCACAGCCGTTAACGGCACCAGCAACCATATCATCATCCTCACCTGCACCAGGCCACAAACAAATATTTTCGGAAGGGGATTTGCTAACTCAGCAAGGGTTAGCTCGGTCCACTGATGAAAAGGTTGCAGATGGTACGCAAAGTGGATCAACCCTGGAGAACCTTGAGTCAGTGGTGCAGACCTATCTGGATGAGCCAACAGAGGTCTGTCATAATGAGAACCCATTGGGATATTGGTATACGAAAAGCTCTGTATGGCGACTGATCACCAACCTGGCTCTAAATTATTTGTCTTGACCACTCGCAAGCGTGTCTTCTGAACGTGTTTTCAGTGCTGCTGGTGCCATTGTTACTTCAAAAAGGACCCGCCTTTTGCCCAAAAATGTGGAGAGGTTAACAATAATCAAGATGAATCAGCACTTCATACCACCCGATTACAAAATACGTGAATGCACGCAGGAAGAAGAGGAAGCCGACGGAAGTTCTTCTCGGTAACCAGACCTACTCCCGTCTCAATTCGTAGACTTGGAGGGCGAGCTCTGCTTCCCTGACACCGAGGCCTGAAAATTACTTCCTTTTTTTCCGTACTTATTCACTTTTATTCCTGTGTGTCTTTCTTTGTTTTGCTACTTTTACCACAACAAAACTCTAATAACCTAATCACAATAAGTCCATCATCAGCACTGTCTTCATCTTATTTTCCTTATTGATTTGAAGGTGCCGCAGTCTGCATTCAGATGTTCTCAATCATGCTCCTCTATCCTCCTCCTCCAGACTCCCCCTATCCATTTCCCTCAAGGCAGATGGATGGATTATGGAGAAAAAACAAACTTTGTCTTCGTAGACGAGTCCCCTCAAGTGGGACTGAAATAACTGACTGACTGCATGCTTGCTGATTGTTGACAGACCTACCTCTGAATTTTTTTTTTTTTGTATAATTTTTATTTGGAAAACCTCAATGGTACATCACAGGTAAAAGCAAGCACAGGCCGAAGAACCACTAGACAGTAACACAGTAATCTTCGGACCGGCATGTCCCATTAAATCAGGATTGATGAATAAATGTGTCCACAATGTTCCAGGATATGAGAGGATTCCAATTTATGATAGGGTTGAAGGATTTGATAGCGTGCAATATTGCGACATCGTATACTGAGCAAGTCACAAAACAGGATAGTAGTCTTAAATAGAGGCGCACCATTTGGAAAATAATAACAGGATATAAAGCTATAATCGCTTGCACTGAACCACCGCGTCCTACTCATGAGAGCAAGAGGCGGCAACAAATTTTAAAATACACATACCAAAATCCTCCCAAGGAAACTAAACCCCCGTCCCTCATCTAGTAAAGAAGTATATAGGAAAGAAGGAGAAGAGATGCAAAGAGAGAAAAGAGAAAAGAATAAAGGAAAAAGTAGGGCCATAGAAACAAAGAAGTAACAAAAAACACGTCCCAACCCCCAACCCCCACCCTGCATGCCAGCAGAAGGCCACGGCCCACCCCCCCCCATAGGCATGCCTGTCGCCCCAGTAAGAACCCCGAAAAAGGGAAAAGCGGAGGAGGGCCCTAGCTCCAGCCCCGAACGCACCCCCCCCCACAAACCCGAAAAACGTGTAAGCCCACCAAGATGGAGAGTGAGCAGCAATTTACATTCATCCCAATCCCCCTAAGTCACAAACACAAGCCATGTTACACTTCGTCACCGGGATCATCCACAAAGCACCATAAACAGTCTGAGTTCAGCCCTGGCCAGTCCGAGCAGAAGTCGACACCTCCGCATTCCATGAGCAGGCAAACTCAGAGGACCAGCAATCCCAGGCCGTAAGTGGAGACAGCAGCATTGATGCAAGAACGCATCTCCATGGTTCACTCGCCGTCGAGAAAACAAGGTGCTGTAGAGCAGGAGATGGAGTAACAGACTGGAGGATAGAAAGGGCAGCAGACACACAGCCTCGGCCGCATTACTCACTGATCTCACAATCCAGTACTACACACCCCAGGGAGTCCTCAACATCAGCAATCTGGGAAAGGTCGGGCACCCGGTCCTCCTTGTGCCCGCCCGTCGTTGAAGATCCTGTGGTCGTCTGTAAGTCATCCACAACCAACCACCGACCTTTCAGGGCTGAGTGCAGGTCTGTGATAGCCAGAAGAATATCCCGCACCGTAGGTTCCATCACCCCTCCGCCGATATACACAGCACACAACTCCCCTCCAGAGACCCTCCGAGCAGGATAGAGAGCAGACTCAGCAGGAAGCCGGGAAGTTAATCGCTACTCGCGGCATGCGGGTGGGTCATAACGAGGCACATTCGAGCCCACATACACACACAGCGCCGCTTACCGCTTACCAGCCGTAGCTGGAATCTCCCACGGAATCAGCCTCAAATGGAGTGTAGTCGCTCTCCGGCAGCCCCCGAAAAAAGGTCCAGTCCTGGCCGTGTGTTCCCACTCGCTGCCGGTTATATACGCAGTCACAGGCATCAGCAAAGGCATGTGCAGCGAAGCTCGGGGGTTCCAGCGCCGAGTCCTGCCCACTCGCCGACGGCCGTGTGCGATTTCAAGTCCCGGTCCGGGTCACCGGACCAGCACGGCCGACCAGGGCCGATGTTGATCACTTCTGTGTCGGCTGCGGCGCCACTCGAGGTCCCGGCTCGCCCACTGTAAGGGCCGGAAACTTTACGACGACGATTCTCGGTCGTCCGGGGTGGTTTTCATGCCGGAGTCACATGGCCGGGCACCGCATGTCTTCATCTATACGGGGCCACGATTGGGATGCAGGATTGACGCCAGGATGGTGCGGGAGGCGAGGGCGAGCGGCGGAGCCGGGCATCTATGCGGCCATTTTGGCCGCCGTCGTGGCTCCTCCTCCCTACCTCTGAAATTTAAAGGAGAGGCTGTCCTGTGGGCCCTCACTTTCCGAAGAAGATGCAGACAAAAAGTAGAACATGTAATGAATAATGAGAAGATGGCATGCAGTGGACAGCAAGGCAGTCTGTCTTTGTTGAAACCAATTGCTGTTTGTTTTTTGTGAACAGCGCAATTTGCCATGTTTTGAATATACCAGTATTGCAGGTTTTTGGGGGTTTCTTTGGGGGTGTTGTAGATTTGCAGTGCTGGGTCGGGGGATCTGGGAGCACTGCTGGCACAGTATAATGTTGATTGCATTTGTTTTTCAGGAAATCTATGGTGGAAAAGGGGAGTTAGGGCCTAGCTGCACAGTGTATTTGGACTGAATTGAAGGTAGTAGGCCCATTTTTGCTTTTTGCCTGTTTGGGGTGTTCTGATTTTTTAGGGTGGCTGCAGGGGTCTGGGGGCATAGCTCGGAAGGTCTAATATTGGAATCAAGTGTTTTGGACCAAATCCATTGTGAAATGTTTTTTGCGTTTTTGCTCACTTGCCTGTGTTTGGGGTGCTGTTTGGGGGGCTTCCAGGTTTTTGTGGGTGGGTTTTGGGGTCTGGGAGCACTGCTGGGTATGGATACTTTTGATTGCAAGAGGTTTGAAGCAAATCCATGGTGGCAAAGGGGAGTTAGGGCCTAGCTGCAGAGCGCGCGTGTAGTGATTTTGGAAATTTGCCTGAAAATTTCTAAGTCCCCATTTTTGTAGTTTTGCTTTTGGCTGTTTGGGGGTCTTCTATTTTTTTCCGCCTGGGTTGACGGGTCTGGGGCCATTGCTGGGAATGTCTAATACCGGATAAAAGTGGTTTGGAAAAAATCGGAGGTGAAATTTTATTTGCGTTTTTGCTCACTTGCTTGTCTTTGGGGTGCTGTTTGGGGGGGTTCCGGGTGCTTGGGGTGGGTTTTAGGGTCTGGGAGCACTGCTGGCACAGTCTAATGTTGATTGCATTTGTTTTTCAGGAAATCCATGGTGGAAAAGGGGAGATAGGGCCTAGCTGCACAGCGCGTTTGGACAGAATTGAAAGAAGACCGGAAATATTCTAAGTATGAGATTTTCCATTTTTGCTTTTTGCCTGTTTGGGAGTGTTCTGCTTTTTTGTGGGTGGGTTAGCAGGTCTTGGGGCATTGCTGGGAAGGTCTAATACCAGATAAAAGGGGTTTGGAGAAAATCCATGCTGAAAAGCGTTGTGGCACTTTTTGTAACTTAGGGTTCGTTAGGGTTAGCAGCAGTATTGCATGTGTTTGGGGGTGTTCTAGATTTTTGCAACTGGGTTCTGGGGTTTTAGAGCACTCGTGGGAATGTGTAATTTTGGTTGCAAGTGGTTTGAAGAAAATCCATGGTGGGAAAGGGGGATTTGGCCTACTTAAAGAAAGCGTTTGCCACTATTCTTAACTTAGGGCTCGTTAGGGTTAGCAGTATTGTATTGCATGTGTTTGGCCAGGGGGTCCTAGATTTTTACGACTGGGTTGGGTCTTGGAAAACTTGTTGGAATGTCTCATTTTGATTGCAGTGTAAGAACAACAGGAGAGGACCCATAAACCACGTTGGGATGGGTGTGTCGTGTAAGCAGAAACAATTCCCAACAGGTATCATGTAAGGGCAATTTAAATAATGTATGCAATTTGCATTACAACAAAGGAAGAACAAGGAGTCACTGTAATTTTTTGAAAAAGGCAGTATTATTCACCAATGAACACAGGGAGAGGTCTTTCACATGGCAATACAGTTAAACAGCACTGTACAGAACAGATCATGTGACAACCCAGTGGCACTTGGTGCGAGGTGCTATATACAATTGGTGATAGTGAAGGTGCAAGTGCTAAAGTGAACAGCGTGGTCGACGCATAAACCCAAATATATACATCAAATAATGGCTCCACAAGAACAAGTTGTAATCACTTAAAACAAGATTGTAGAAATTTAAACAGGAGCACAAAGCGTGATATGCGTCATATAGTTTATGCTGTAGAGTCGACGGCGTTTCGATCCCCTTTAGTCGGGATCGTCATCAGGACAGGGTTGTCGATGGAGTCAGTGCTGATCGTCGATTGTATCTGATCAGCGGGCGGGACGTGCGGCGCCTGTGTGAATCAGGGCGGCGGAAGGCAATTGGGGCTCTTCTGGTAATGGGCTGCTTGCAGTTAATGCTGGAGCTAACTGAGCAGGTTCGAAGCCTCAATCTCAGCCGCTTCTAATTCCGACCCGGGTACTGTGGCGGTCCTCGCTGATTCATCTCAGACGTCTCAGCTTTCCAGCGTCTGCGCGTGTAAACTGTAAATGGTAAATGACTTCCGCATTTACACGCGGAGACGCTGGAAAGCAGTACGGCCTAACCTGCCGCTCACACGGATACTCCTATGGTGTGTCGCATCTTTGGTATTAACCATCACATGGACGGCTGAGATGAATCAGCGAGAACCTCGACAGTACCCGGTAGCCGGGTCGGAATTAGAAGCGGCTGAGAGCACATAGCCATTGTGGCAATAGCTTTGGAACCGCTGCCTGCCGGAGCCCTGATGAAGTTGTGGGCTACTAGCCCTGACAAAACACGTGTTGGCTGGGCGTGGTGGATAAAATCTGAATTGAAGTAAAACTTCTATCAAGACTACTTCCACATTGTTTGTCTATTGGTTGTGTTGTTTGATTACCTACAGCATTTACTCTGTAAAAGGCGACGTGTGCACAGATACCTGTTGTAACAGTATAATATTTTGGCATGTATCCTTCCGCTGTCTTTGTAAGCCTGTGACATTACTGGGAGTTTCAGGAATTCCACTAGCAGCACTATGGGTGGACTCACTACTACATACATAGTCAGAGAGTACTAAAAAAAGGCCTTTTTTACTTTTTTTCTCTTGGGTTGCAAAAGAAATCACTGGTACGTGAACTTGTGGTAGCCGCCATAATGGCAGCTCCCTCAGCTTTCAGCCAAGAAATACAGACACAGGCCATGATGATGCTGACTCGCAGTACTTTAAGCAGTACAAGCAAGTGGGGATCAAAATGTCTTACTTTTCTATGGGGGTGGCACTGCCACTAGCCATACTTCATGCACTCAGCGTCTGCTCTACTACATCATACACCTCGGCTATCGACGAGGAGGATAAAGAAGATAACATCCAGGCTTTCAAAGTACGTCTATGATTCTTCTTAATATATCAAATGTACCAACATTTCTTTTTGTCAAAAACCAACTAACACCATTTTCATTATATTTTGGAAACCGCTGTCTTCTTATGTTGAATTGCATTCAACAAAACCATTCTTTACAGTCATAAATATTAAGACTCGCTCGTCCTTCGTTTCAACCTTCTTTAACTTTTCATTCTTCACATCCCTAAACTTCATCTGATATGACTTGGCTTCACAATAAAAATTTGCCAGCTGAGTTGAAGTGAAATAGAGGAAGCCATTAGTTACCAGAGAAGTACTGCCGCTAATGCTATTAAAAGTCAAGGTTGACTTTCTTCTCCGTGATAGCCCAAAAAGTAGTTCTAAATTAGTAAATGTTCTTGACAGTACAGTGTACTTATACTAGTGTACTGTGTACTACTGTACAGTACATCATACACTCCTTTGCGAGCCTACTCAAAAAAATTTCAATAAGTAAGGAGTATAATAACTTACCACCCTCCGCCGCCGCTGAGTCTTCCCCCCCAGCTCCTCCTGTTGGCGCCGCCGCATCCAGAGTGGACCCCTCCACACTGCTGGCCTGGCACTGGTGGTCATCTGTGCCGCATCAGATGTTGTGGCGTCTAGGAAAAACATGTCATATTTTTAGATGCCATACACAACCCCCTATTTTGTCTCATAATGGAAGAAAATGTTACATAACACATTTTTTTAGTATTGCCATTGAAAAAAAGTAACGGTTTTGGGGAGGGTGTTAACCTTTTATATGCTTATTCCATTAAATGCTACACTTCTTCTTATGACAACTGATGAATGCTTGCTTAACAGGCACCATTTTTCTCATTACAGAAAGAAGATTCCATTGCCCTTCTGCCAGACGATTCACCAACTACTACTAAGTCATCACCAGCAGTACTTTAAGTACTTTAAAGAAGGTGGGGGCTCCCGCACAGTTTTTCTAATAATTTCAAGTGTCTGTTAATTATTATTAAGTTTGAGTCATACTATTTTCATTCATGGGAATGTTGTTTCAACTTTAACGTCATCTTCATCCATCAGAATACTACGCTATTTAAAATAAAGAAATAATGTTTTCATTTCTTAATTGAAAATAAAACTTTAAAACTAACAAACACTGTGTGGTTTTTGTTTACGAGTGAGTCAATCAATCAATCAATGCATTTATATAGCGCACTACTCACCCGGAGGGTCTCAAGGCGCTGGGGGAGGGGGGGTCTGCTACTGCTTGAACAGCCAGGTCTTGAGCTGTTTCCTGAAGGCGAGGTGGTCCTGGGTTAGGCGGAGGTAGGTCGGGAGGGAGTTCCAAGTCTTGGCGGCTAGGTAGGAGAAGGACCTTTCTCCAGTGGTGGCTCTTCGGATCCGGGGGACGGCGGCGAGGTCGTGGCTGGACGATCGAAGATGGCGTGTGGGAGCGTAGAAGTTGAGGCGGCTGTTGAGGTATGCTGGTCCTTGGTTGTGCAGGGCTTTGTGTGCGTGGGTGAGGAGACGGAAGGTGATTCTCTTGTTGACCGGGAGCCAGTGCAGATCTCTCAGGTGTCCGGAGATGTGGCTGCGACGGGGGATGTCCAGGAGTGAGCGGAAAGGTTTGAGCTACTGCACTTGGCAGTCTTGTTTCAGTGGCTCAGATAGGCCGGGACTCGGAGGTAGTCTTCTTCTGTTCTTCTGGGTCGTAAAATCATTGGTCAGACATTCTAGATAGTCGGTCAGGGGATTGGGGGTTCAACTTCTGTTCGGACTGAGGTATGTCGAAAGTCGAACTACACCTATCATCTTGTCCATACTTCTTTGTGTGAATAATAGTCCCTGAAACACTAGCAGTATGGGATGTGCTCCTCTCAAATCAAAAAGGACACTGCTACCTTTTACTTGGTGTAAACAATGACATTTTGTTGTTAGAAATTGTCAAAGCACTTACATTAAGAAGACTGGAATAGACAGCAAGGGCAACTTAGAGGACTGCACTCAGTGCCTAGAGCTATTGCTGTATCAGAGTTTTGTTTCACACTGTTTGCCGAATGGGCAAGCTTAGCTACCTACACAGACCGACTCATAGTTGTAAATAGTAGTAGCACAGAGAGTGATGGTAGAGGCAGGATAAGAATGTAGAAAGTAGTCTACATTAGAAGAAGATCAAAGACTATTTTGTAAAACATAGAATTATTAGGAACCAGTTTGTAATGAATAGGAGCTGTAAAAGTTAGGGAACTATAAGTATTAATATAACAATAGAACAACTTACTGGGGCCAGCAAAAGAGCCTGCAAGGGACTGCTCTGCACCTTCTGCCACCGGAGTCTCTGTCTCCATCGTCGCCTTGCCCCTGAGAGGTCCTGGTGATCATGAAATAAAGAAACACAACAAGGATGATTGTTTTTTTGGAAATATTTGATTTCTTTGTACTCAATCTAAAATTATGTTGGGGAAACAAATTAACATCAATTGCATCTGATCTGGTCAACTAGGAGGATAGTAGTACAGTATTGCAGGATTCGCAGACCGTCTAATAGGAAAGTTATGTAATTCACTAACTACATCAACAACAAAAAGGTTCTACTACGACTGTCATCACTCAGCAGCACGAGACGTCGTGTGACAGACACAGTCCGTCATCATGATTGCAGACCACTAACAAATGTCCCATAACAAGTAATAAATAATATACTCAACGTATCAATCCACCACTATCTCTTAAAAGAAAAGTGGCAGCAGCAGGAGTACAAAGAAGGGCTAGACTTGAGTGTACTGTCTCTAGCATTACGCAGTAATGCTCTCAAATGACTAAAAAGTTGCAAACAAGTAAGCATAGTAGCAACGCCAATATAAGGCGAGCACCTGCAATGACAGAAGCTATTTAAACATTAATTTACCTGCAATGTAATCGAATCAGCAGCATTCGTACTCTTCAGGGAAAAAATAGATTAGCAATATAACAGAGCCGAAGGAAAAAAACTTAGTTATTAAATAGCTACTTACCAAGCCCAGTGATCTCCACACCGAGCAGGTCGAGCATGTCATGCTCCCGGTCCAAGATGTCACTCCACCGGTGCGTCACTTGCTGGTAGGTGCGCCGGACCCCAGACTCCTCATACATGGGCCGGCACACCTTCTCCCACAGCTGGCGATGCTACCGGAGGCCGTAACCGCCGGAAGCAATCCGCCCACCTGCTGCCACGGTCTTAGGGAGGTGGACCTGTACAAAAACCAACAAGGTGGCCACCTCCACCGCAGAGAAGATCTCCCTGGGCTGGACTTCCTCCCCCCTCCAATGCCCGCAAGGGAGCCGGGTACGGGGTGCTGGGCCCTTCCCCTTGCCCTTGTCGCCTCCCTTAGCCATGGTCCTGGGCACAAGAAGAAGGAAAGAAGAATAGGTGTGAAAAAAAACAAGAGAGAGAGCGAAAGAAATAAAGTAGGTAATAAAGTAACAAAAAGTTAAATAAAACACAAAATATAGATGTAGGAACTTGAAGAGAGAGATAATAGGCAAAAAAAAACAAAAAAAAGTTCAGAAAAACATAGGATTACAAAGATGTAAGGTGGATAGAAAGGTAGCATGCCCAAAACCATAGCACTGAATGGAAAACAAGATGGCCACGCCCATAGAGGACCGCGTGGGTAAGTTCGCGCGATATGTGCCCCGCGAGCACGCAAAAACGCCCACGAACACGTAATCGTGCGCCGCATACGACGCGAGCATACAACTAGTGCCCGGAAACGGAAACATGTCACGCAAACAAGATGGCAGCTCCCATGCACGACCACATGGGCAATCTCGGGGTCGGTGCGCTGCAAGCGGTCCGCAAATAGGCAAAAAAACGAGCGAACACGTAAAAAAAAAGAAATCAGCAAATTCGCACGAATTTGCGGATTGCAAGTTCGATTTCGCACAAATTTGCGCCCCGTGAATGTCGCGAAATGGCAGAAAAACAAATTTTGGAAAACTGAAAGCACTTAGCAGGTGCAAAAGTTCAAGCTAATTTGTAACCATTCCCTGTAGTGCAACTATTCTCTGACCCTGTTCTGACCCTCAAAGCAGGGTCAGAGAATAGTTACAAGTATGGCACAATGCTCCTGTAAAAAAAATAACTGCAACAAGAAGCTCTTACAGCTAAGGAAGCAGGTGCCAGACTTGAAGCACAAACTCAGTGACACATTAACCAGCCCCAAATTAATTTATCTCAGTTGAGGCTGGGCACGTGTGTTTCCCCCCATAATCTACAGTGGTGAACAAGAGGGTGGTAGTGGTGAACCAGAGGGTGACAGTGGTGAACCAGAGGGTGGCACTGGTGAACCAGAGGGTGTTGTGATGAACCAGAGAGTGGCAGTGATGAAGCAGAGGGTGGCAGTGATGAACCAGAGGGTGACTGTGGTGATCCAGAGGGGGGCAGTGATGATCCAGAGGGTGGCACTGGTGAACCAGAGGGTGCTGTGATGAACCAGAGGGTGGCAGTGATGAACCAGAGGGTGCTGTGATAAACCAGAGGGGGACAGTGATGATCCAGAGGGTGGCAGTGGCAAACCAGAGGGTGGCAGTGATGAACCAGAGGGTGGCAGGGATGAAACAGAGGGTGGCAGTGGCGAACCAGAGGGTGCTGTGTGTGAGAATAAATAACGGTGATGGACCAAGCCCTGATCTTTGGACTGGGTATGAGTGGTCTGCTTAATTCAGACACTCTGTTCATCACCACCCCCTTTTCTGAATCGTTTTGGCCACTATAGGTGTGGCAGGGTATACTCAGACATGAGTCCCTTTCTCACTGCACCATCAGGATTCAAGCAAGCCGGGCCGAAGACGGCTGAAATGCCAGAAACCGGTCCCCGGTAGCTTGTCTCCTTTCTGGTGAAGAATTGGCTTGGTAGTTTAGTCTGCCCTGTTCCCATGATGCACTGGGCCAGGGACAGACTGATTTGCATATAGCCAGGTTCTGAGCTGGGATGGTGCAGTGAGATAAATAACGGTGATGGATCAAGCCCTGATCTTTGGACTGGGTAAGAGTGGTCTGCCTAATTCAGACACTCTGTTCATCACCACCCCCTTTTCTGAATCGTTTTTGGCCACTATAGGTGTGGCAGGGTATACTCAGACATGAGTCCCTTTCTCACTGCACCATCAGGATTCAAGCAAGCCGGGCCGAAGACGGCTGAAATGCCAGAAACCGGTCCCCGGTAGCTTGTCTCCTTTCTGGTGAAGAATTGGCTTGGTAGTTTAGTCTGCCCTGTTTCCATGATGCACTGGGCCAGGGACAGACTGATTTGCATATAGCCAGGTTCTGAGCTGGGATGGTGCAGTGAGATAAATAACGGTGATGGATCAAGCCCTGATCTTTGGACTGGGTAAGAGTGGTCTGCCTAATTCAGACACTCTGTTCATCACCACCCCCTTTTCTGAATCGTTTTTGGCCACTATAGGTGTGGCAGGGTATACTCAGACATGAGTCCCTTTCTCACTGCACCATCAGGATTCAAGCAAGCCGGGCCGAAGACGGCTGAAATGCCAGAAACCGGTCCCCGGTAGCTTGTCTCCTTTCTGGTGAAGAATTGGCTTGGTAGTTTAGTCTGCCCTGTTCCCATGATGCACTGGGCCAGGGACAGACTGATTTGCATATAGCCAGGTTCTGAGCTGGGATGGTGCAGTGAGATAAATAACGGTGATGGATCAAGCCCTGATCTTTGGACTGGGTAAGAGTGGTCTGCTTAATTCAGACACTCTGTTCATCCCCACCCCCTTCTCTGAATCGTTTTTGGCCACTATAGGTGTGGCAGGGTATACTCAGACATGAGTCCCTTTCTCACTGCACCATCAGGATTCAAGCAAGCCGGGCCAAAGACGGCTGAAATGCCAGAAACCGGTCCCCAGTAGCTTGTCTTCTTTCTGGTGAAGAATTGGCTTGGTAGTTTAGTCTGCCCTGTTCCCATGATGCACTGGGCCAGGGACAGACTGATTTGCATATAGCCAGGTTCTGAGCTGGGATGGTGCAGTGAGATAAATAACGGTGATGGATCAAGCCCTGATCTTTGGACTGGGTAAGAGTGGTCTGCTTAATTCAGACACTCTGTTCATCACCACCCCCTTTTCTGAATCGTTTTTGGCCACTATAGGTGTGGCAGGGTATACTCAGACATGAGTCCTTTTCTCACTGCACCATCAGGATTCAAGCAAGCCGGGCCGAAGACGGCTGAAATGCCAGAAACCGGTCCCCGGTAGCTTGTCTCCTTTCTGGTGAAGAATTGGCTTGGTAGTTTAGTCTGCCCTGTTCCCATGATGCACTGGGCCAGGGACAGACTGATTTGCATATAGCCAGGTTCTGAGCTGGGATGGTGCAGTGAGATAAATAACGGTGATGGATCAAGGCCTGATCTTTGGACTGGGTAAGAGTGGTCTGCTTAATTCAGACACTCTGTTCATCACCACCCCCTTTTCTGAATCGTTTTTGGCCACTATAGGTGTGGCAGGGTATACTCAGACATGAGTCCCTTTCTCACTGCACCATCAGGATTCAAGCAAGCCGGGCCGAAGACGGCTGAAATGCCAGAAACCGGTCTCCGGTAGCTTGTCTCCTTTCTGGTGAAGAATTGGATTGGTAGTTTAGTCTGCCCTGTTCCCATGATGCACTGGGCCAGGGACAGACTGATTTGCATATAGCCAGGTTCTGAGCTGGGATGGTGCAGTGAGATAAATAACGGTGATGGATCAAGCCCTGATCTTTGGACTGGGTAAGAGTGGTCTGCTTAATTCAGACACTCTGTTCATCACCACCCCCTTTTCTGAATCGTTTTTGGCCACTATAGGTGTGGCAGGGTATACTCAGACATGAGTCCCTTTCTCACTGCACCATCAGGATTCAAGCATGCTGGGCCGAAGACGGCTGAAATGCCAGAAACCGGTCCCCGGTAGCTTGTCTCCTTTCTGGTGAAGAATTGGCTTGGTAGTTTAGTCTGCCCTGTTCCCATGATGCACTGGGCCAGGGACAGACTGATTTGCATATAGCCAGGTTCTGAGCTGGGATGGTGCAGTGAGATAAATAACGGTGATGGATCAAGCCCTGATCTTTGGACTGGGTAAGAGTGGTCTGCTTAATTCAGACACTCTGTTCATCACCACCCCCTTTTCTGAATCGTGTGTGAGAAGCTGGCCTGGTATATGATGGTCACTATTCTAGTGAGCACCTTGCACCAGTCCAAACGACCCTTATGGTGATTGGTTGTAAGTCAACCTTATAGACCAGCTATCCTAGTGGTAGCATGGACAAAAGCAGTCTTAGGCTAAACTCAAGAGGGCATGTGAAGCCAGCTGTTTTACCATATGCAATCCTTTAAATACCAAATTTATAATACCAGTTGCTCAACACCTATGACTCCTAACAATAACGATGTTGCTGAAAATAAACATATTCCCTTGGGAAAGAAAAACATCCTTTGTAGCATCAGGTCACTCCCCAAACATTACGCAGAGGTCTGGGACTTGATATCTTCGAAACAACCTGACATGTGTTACCTCACAGAGACGTGGCTTAAACCACACTCTAACCCTGCCATAACATTGGGAATTTTGAGTAATTACAAACTAGTCAGATTAGACCGTCCCACTAAAATAGGCGGTGGGATTGCTATTGTGTATAAACAAGAAACTACCATCTCGGTCTTAGAAGAACTAATTACCTCGGAAATTGAACTTTTAGTTTTAAAAATCACACTTTCCCCCAAAGAAAGTCAAAAGGGTGCTTTAGTATACCGCCCACCTGGTCCTTGTAATAACTTTTCTAACACGTTGATAGAGCTACTAGCCCCTCATGTTAACAACGATAGTGACTTTGTACTAGTTGGAGACTTCAATGTACATAGCGATAGGTTGGACTGTAGCGAAGCACAATCCCTATTAACAGATCTTTCCTCCTTAGGACTAATACTGAGGAATAGTGGGCCCACACATCAGGCAGGTCATACCTTGGACCTGGTTTTCTCCAACGCCCCATTAGTTTTTTGCCCTCCTGCAACACAGGTTAACTGGACTGATCATTTCATCGTAGAATTTACTACGCCTTATTCTATACCCACTCCATCGCGTCCAATCTCACTACCGAGTGTACGCAGACAGTGGCATAAAATCACTGACATTACCTTCAAGGACAAATTTAACTCTCCCCTCTTCACTCCGCAGGATAATATTGTAACTGCTCTTGATAAATTTGAAATGACAACCAGGGAAGCCATAGACATAATTGCCACTTTAAAACAGTTTAAACCTAGACCGGCTAACAAACAGGAAATTTGGTTCTCTGACCACCTAAGGACACTTAAACGAACAGCCAGGAAATTAGAAAAGAGGTGGAGAACCTCCCACCTGTTAGAAGACAGGAAAGAGTATTGGGATGCACTGTCCATTTATCACAAAGCTATTTGTATAGCACGTAAAACCTTTATTGCATCACAAATTAAAGATGCAGGGAATTCTCCAAGGGTCCTCTATCAAATCTTAAACACCTTTGTTAAGCCCGCTGCTTGTGAGTCCTCTGAAATGGCCTCTCAACAACTTTGTGATGAAATTTCCTGCTTCTTCACCAACAAAATTAATGCAATCTACGATAAAATAGTCCATGCTAACAAGGCAACCACCACAGATTTGGAACTCCATCATGCAGATATGGAATTGAAGCAGGATACATTCTCTCTAGACACTTTTCCTCCTATTTCTTTACAAGAAACCTCTTCATTAATACTACAGATTAAAAGTGGTAGTCCAGATGATACCATTCCTGCTAAGATAATGCCTGTCCAAGCAGAACAACTCTGCCCCACGATTGAAAAACTGGTGAATCTTTCACTCAGTTCAGGTACCGTCCCCAGTGAATGGAAACGGGCCTTGGTCAGACCCATAAGGAAAAATACTGCTACCCCATGGACTGACCTTACTAACCTTAGACCCATATCCTTACTGCCATTTTTAGGGAAACTGATTGAAAAGTATGTAAACCGTCATCTGTCTAGATACATCGAACTTGCTGGAACCCTGGACTATTCTCAGTCAGGGTTCAGGCCAAAATATAGCACAGAATCCACTCTTCTGTCTGTCATTGACGATCTACACATGTACCAGGACAGGGGCTTTTCAGTGATCCTGGTTTTATTAGATCTATCGGCAGCGTTCGACACCGTGTCTCATACCATCTTGACTGATCGGTTGTCGAACGCAGGCATCAAGGACAAAGCCCTTGACTGGCTGAAGAGCTTCTTATCCGATCACACCCAGAGAGTCACCATGGGTGCGTATCGTTCAGCGGAAGTAGAGATCTCAAAAGGGGTGCCACAGGGCTCTTGTCTAAGCCCTACCCTTTTTAACATATATGTGGCACCCCTGGCAAGAGTGATGCGTAGATATGGTTTCATTCCAGTATCATACGCGGATGATACTCAGCTCCTCTTCCCCTTTAAGACTCTATCCGCTGAAGTAAGAAACTCCTTCTCATCAGGTATGAAAGCAGTGGCAAACTGGATGTCCGTCAACTACCTTCAGTGTAATGTCAACAAAACTGAGGTAATGTTGTTTGGGGAAGCCAAAATTCTCTGGACTCCAGATTGGTGGCCCCAAGACCTAGGAGCAGTGCCAGAACCCAAACAGGTCATGAAGAATCTGAGGATTTGATTTGACAAAGATCTGTCATTAAAACAACACGTTACCTACATCTCGGGTATATGTTTTCATACCATTAGCCTGTTACGCAAAGTCTTCCCGTTGCTACCTGACTCTGTCAGGAAAACTCTTGTTCAATCTTTGGTCTTAAGTCGTATTGACTATTGTAATGGCCTGTTGCTCTCCGCCAACGAAGACGTGTTGGCCAAGCTTCAGGTCATTCAGAACACGGCAGCTCGCCTTGTCCTCAATGCCCCCCCGAGAGCAGCATCTAAGCCCCTCCTTGAGCAGCTACATTGGCTCTCAATCCGACAGAGAACTAAGTTTAAAATATGTTTTCTGATCCATAAGTGTCTAAATGGACAAGGACCCGCCTATCTTGAAAAGAAATTTACTCCCTATATTCCCATTCGATCTCTTAGGTCTAGCAACCTTCTTCTTTTAGTGGTTCCCCGTGCTAAGAAAGCAAGACAGGGGAGTAAAGCGTTATCTATCATTGGACCTACCCTATGGAACAAACTTCCTCTGTCTTTGCGACAATGTAAGGAACATCTGACTTTCAGAAAACTCTTGAAAACTGTTCTGTTCAAAAATGAGATCTAGATTCCATTCCATTCTTTCCACTCAAACATAACTCCTGTTGTCACGGACCAATAAGCGCAGAGATACTCCATCTGGAGTCGATTCGAGCGCTATACAAACCAGCAAATAAATAAATAAATAAATGAAAGGACACCTCACAAATTATATATTATAAAATATATGTATTTATTTCTAGAATAATCCCCTTGACTCTTTATGAGCACAGGAGCACAAGCGTTAAACAAAGAACACAGTATAACATACAATAAGATGCACAATTATGGATAGGCCGGGTGGCCACTCAAACTATATATTAAGAAAGTGGTATAAGTACCACGTCACAAACAATCAACAGGCCTAGGGCCCAGGGAATTGCTGGGCCTACACTGGACTAACAAAGGTTAGGACATAGGAGGCCCACAGGATGCGGGTGCAGTGTCTATAGGCAACCGCGTTTACCATACAAGTCAATGGTGCATATAAATCTGAAAGTTATAGGTTTAGGAGTCTTCTGACTGGACTAGAACTTAGCCACTAAAAAGTAGGACACTAGAGGTGTAAACCACTATAGGAGCACCGGTGTAATCTTGTTACCTCACCCACAGGAAGCGGGTGCACATTTGCCAAAGTGCGTCGGGTTACTTCGTGGAGTTCTATGGAACCTGGAGTTAAAGATGCTGCAGGCGGCCAGGAGAGAAGAGTCCGGTTGGATCCAAGGGTGGATCGAAGATGTAGAGTACCTGAAAGCAGAGGGGACACAGTCTAGGTCACTAGCCAGTGACCAGGATGGAACCAGGATGGAAGGAACCAGGCAGTGTCTGGTTGCGATCAGGTGCTGTCGAGTAGTTTTTCTCCGCTGCCACGTGGACCAGGAAGGATCTAAGATGACCAGCTGGAGGACACGAGCTGTCTCACAAAGGCTCTTGCTGTCGGCGGTGTCGGTTCTTGAATTGGACTCATCAAACCTTGGCAAATGCAACCCAAGCAGGACTCGAAGATGTCTTCTGGATCGGACCGGGAAGGTGTCAAGGTTCACACTACGTCTCTTACCTTAACTGAAGTGGAATAATTGAAGATGACGTAGTAGATTTCGCAGAGACGCAATTGACCAACTTCGCAATTACCTAACAATAAACTTGGCTGACTCAAATATTACAGCTAAGAATAAGACTAGGAATTTGGGAGGAGGGCCGGTACTGGACGTTGGAGTGTAGGGTTTATCTTGCTGTCGACCTGCGAACAACAAGTGGGAAGGATTTGTTCAATCTGATCCTTACGTCCCTCCTTTCTTAACAACTCTAACTCTCCTCTAAAAGGCGATGATTTAAGTAGCAAAAGTTGCTCCTACCTGTGATTAGAGTTGTTCAGTCCTAAGTCCAGTATTTCTTTATCTTGCACAGTGGTGTAGTCGTCAGATAATCTGGTCAGGTGTTCTTAGATGGGAGTTTAGGGTCTTGGTTCTTGTATAATATTCTAGAAAACGAAGAAATAATCCTTTAGAAAATATCCTTATTGACATCAGATTTATTCCCCTACGTCAATTGGACTTACTTGCAAATGTTTTCAAATAAGGTGATAACATGAGGATTCTGTGAGTTCTCCTCTGTCTCAAAACCTGTTGTAAAACACGAAGAGAAAGAAAACACTTCCCACACTACAACCTATAAATTACCTCTAGACTTAGGCTGTTAAGAAAATAAACAAAAAATAAACATTAACATTACAATGTATTTCTTGCAATGATAATTCAAATCTTGCGCCAAGATTTTAAATGTCCTGAAAGGTTTCTTTTCCAAAAAGCTACTAGTTTCCAGTCGAATTTCCCAAAAATAGTCTTGCGATGGGCGCCTTACTTTTCTAATTAAAGCACTTATCTCAATATTGTCTTTTGTTCTCTCAGGTTCCTTCCGATTGCAGAAGATGTTCAGTGGAAGCTCCACGAAGTCGGGACTTCAAACAGGCAAATTCGGCGAGCCGACCCCAGATGCGACCTCTCTTCTGCAGCAACTGAAGGCAATGTAGTTTCTGGAAGCCTGGATGCGGTTTAAATAGTAGACCGCACCCAGGAGATAACATGCACACGCCACGTTAAAGCCGCTGCGAGTGAAAACACTCAAAGCAGCTTTAATGCTAAGATCGTAAGACTGGCAGCTCTTTCCAAAGCAGCGCTAACACAAACACTTCGGAAATAATTACCAAAGCCAAGGTTTTAAATGAAAAAAGAAATATGAGTTTAAATCATTACAAGGATTGAATCTTGGAAATGTAGAACAACATAATTTCAGCATACAAACATTACATTTTAAACACATCTCACACTGGTAGTGCTGGTGCATGGGAAAGAGGTGGGTTTTTTCTTTGAACCAAGATTTTAGGTCATGGCCTAAAAGAGGGAATCATGACAGAAGGTCAGATCGATGGCTCCTTTTCAGGGGAGCTAGGGCCAGTCTGGAGCAACCCGACCAGCAGTGTAGTTTCGATGGATCGTTGTCACAGAGGCCACTAGCCAACGGGCAAGCGACCGGACAACGCGGCAAGCAGGAAAAGTGCAAAAGGGCCCCACGCAGCACTCGGTGAGTGTGGAGGGGTTATCTTTGGAGCACAGGCTTCTCGGGCTGGGGCTTCTCAAACCCCAAAGCACAGCATCAAGGGTGCCTCGGGAGCTGCACAGGAAGCACTTCGTTGACTCTTCAAGATGGCCGGTCCCACGTCTCTCGTCGCCTCCACGGGTCTCAGCTTTGCCAGGACTGTGGATCAGGCTGTTGGATGTCTGGGAGTCTGGGTCTTGACCTCTGTCATTCGAGTTCCGGCGGGAGCAACGGCAAAGAAAGTCTTGATGCGCTGATGGTGCCTGCTTGCACAGGGTGGCCACTCCTTGACCACAAAGGAGATTCTTCAGTCTTCCACGTCGAGTGGGATGTCGAAGAGTCCAGAGTTTCATTTCAAAGTTTCATTCAGGATGATCTGGTTTGCATTGGCACAGCTCCTACCTTTATTCCAAATCTAGGGGCTGGACCTCCTGCTAGGTCCCTCCTATGGGTGGTACCCAGGAAGGGGGTGGTTACACCCCTTTCCTTTTGTCCAGATTCGTGCCAGAGCTGGGGCTGGAGAGCCCCAGCACCGGTTTGAACCGGACTTTGCATGGGACACCTTGTGTGCCCCAGGCAGTGTCAAGTTTCATTCAGCCCTCCCTGCCCCAATCCACAGCCTTGAACCAGAGGGTGGCAGTGATCAACCAGAGGGTGGCAGTGATCAACCAGAGGGTGGCACTGGTGAAGCAGAGGGTGACAGCGATGATCCAGAGGGTGGCAGTGGCAAACCAGAGGGTGGCAGTGATGAACCAGAGGGTGGCAGGGATGAACTAGAGGATGGCAGTGATCAACCAGAGGGTGGCAGTGATGAACCAGAGGGTGCTGTGATAAACCAGAGGGGGACAGTGTTGATCCAGAGGGTGGCAGTGGCAAACCAGAGGGTGGCAGTGATGAACCAGAGGGTGGCAGGGATGAACCAGAGGATGGCAGTGATGAACCAGAGGATGGCAGTAATGAACCAGAGTGTGGCAGTGGCAAACCAGAGGGTGGCAGTGATGAACCAGAGGGTGGCATTGGTGAACCAGAGGGTGGCAGTGATGAACCGGAGGGTGGCTGAGATGAACCACAGGGTCGCAAACAGGCTGGACACGTAGAAACAACATGGTCACGACCGTTGCGACCACACAAGTAAGTTTGCGTTCCCGAACTTGCACAAAACCCTCGCAAACTGGCAAAAACAGCAAATTCGCAAATTCGCACGAATTCGCGAATTTTGCGAATTGCGAGCTCGCTTTCGCACCAATTAGCGAATCGCGAATTCGCAAATTTCGCCCATGCTTAAAAGAAATCGCACGCCAACTGGGCAACATTTCCTTTTACAGGGAAATACAAATAATCCCATTGTTGAGAGTACAAAGCTGATTAATGCCCACCTTTGTGATTGGAAGGAAACGGGACTCCTCACAGAAGATGAGTTCAGGTTCCTTTGAGTGGATTCTCCATCTTTCCCTTGTATCTATATACTCCCAAAGGTCCACAAAGGTGGACAATTCCCACCAGGTAGGCCTATTATTTCAGGGGTAGGATCTCCCACTGAAAAATTGTCACAATTTGTGGACGCTAAACTGCAGGGTTATGTTGCCAACTTGCCTTCTTACGTAAGAGATAGCAAAGATATCCTCACCAAACTTAGGGACTTTGAGTGGCCCAACGACCTGATTTTTGTAACTCTTGATGTGGAGAGTTTATATACGTGCATTGATAGCGATCATGGCATCAAGGCTGTCCGGTCGTTCTTGGATAAGGACGATGCGACATTTTTTGACTCTGATGAAATGATCATTGCCATGATCAATATCATTCTCACAAATAATTACTTTTTGTTTGACAAACGGTGGCTCCACCAACTACGTGGAACTGCTATGGGCTCCAAGTTTGCTCCTTCTTACGCCTGCCTTTTCATGGGTTGGTTCGAGAAGGAGCATGCTTGGAGCAGACGTACCTCCCCCTGGACCCATAACATCGTGTACTGGGGGAGGTACATAGACAATGTCATCTGTCTCTGGTCTGGAACTGTTGCTGAACTCAATCAATATGTTTCCTTTCTTAACGACAACAGGTACACTGTCAAATTCAAGATGACTCATCATAACGACCATATTAACTTTCTGGATATCCAATTCTATGTCAAATCAGGTAGAATAGAAAGTACTCTCTTTCGTAAGGTAAATGTATGTAATGCAGTACTACATGCCACAAGTGCACACCCCAAATCTGTGATCAATAACATTCCATATGGGGAAATGACGAAAATCAGGCGCAATTGCAGTGAGGACCACACGTTTAGTACACAACTCAGGGATACCATTGATAGATTCTCCAGACGGGGCTATAATCAACTTACCCTCAAAAAAGCTCAAAATAGAATCTGCAATATGGATAGGGATACATCCTTACAAGTTAAACCAAAAAGGGACGATATGGAACCCAAAGCGAGGTTCATCACGCAATACAATGCACACAGTGGGGATATTTTTAACATCTTTTGTCGACATTGGCATCTACTGACGGAAATTCCTGGCCTCAAGAAATCTATAGAACATAAGCCCTCGATTACCTATAGGAGAGGCAAAGCTCTGAGAAACACATTATGCCCCAGCTATGTTATAACCCCCAAAACTGGTGACACTTGGTTACCGGTAAAACCTAAAGGTTTCTTCATTTGTGGCACTTGCAGTATAGGCCCAATTGGTAAGAATAAAACTCTTACATTCAGATACAATACTGATAAACAATATAAGATTGGTAATTTTATCAACTGCAATACTACCCATGTGGTTTATGTACTAGGCTGCAAATGCGGGATTATCTACGTGGGTAGTACAATCCGTTGCCTCAATCTTCGAATCCAAGAACACAAACGTGCCATCAATTCCAAAGAATCCTGATATCCAATTACTGAACACTACATGAAAGAACACCCAGAAGATCTCTCCTTCTGGTTTCATGGTATCGACCATGTTCCAATACTGACCAGAGGTGGGAGTAGGGAATTGTTGTTGAGGCAAAAAGAGTCACGTTGGATTTGTAACTTGAGGGCGATCGAAATGGGACACAACACAGATGGGGAGATGCACCATTTCTTATGATTTGATAGTGTACCCGTTTGCCCTTTCTGTATATATTCTCATATCCGTTACACCATTCTAATCCTTAATCCTGTTATCTGTCTGGGTAGGAACAATAGGCTTATGTCTTCATTTCTAGGCATATAATGGAGACTTTGTATTTATATAGGTTTGTTAACCACACTGGGCCCAGTGTGCTACATTCTTTTTCTCTCCTCCCCCCGAAATTTGTGTCATGTACAATATATGTACCTCGAATTGCAAAGATAATAATTTTTGCATGCCATATTTTTGTGACTTGTGCATTATTATTGCTGGATAGCCATGTGTGACATAATGTATTTTCACCTGTTGCCACTAACCATGAATCATTGGGATAGTGAGCTAATGTTGGTATTCACACTCATGTGACTGTGTTTGCCTCAACTTACTTTTTTTTCTTATGTCAGAGCATTCTCTCTTTTTCTTTATTTATGGATTATGTATCTCAGTGTATATGCAGGCCGTGGGCTTTTGCGATTTTGCCATGACTGAATTAATTTTGGTACGGCACAAGGTTCTCACATAGAAGTCGGATCCACATCGTGATCTTATGTTGCCCCCTTTGGTGGCCTTTACAACTTTTGGCTCACACCAATTAAGGTGCGGTGTTAATGGTTTCCACACAATGGGCGGTACCTGGTAACGTTGTTTTTCTATATTCTCTTTTAATATATTTTTTTACGTTGTATTCCGTGCCTTTCTTGCTAGACGTTTGCGTTTCTTACATCGGCGCTTATGTATATTGTCTTTTTTTAACATGGCGCCGACCGTTGTGCTGAAGCTCTTTCTAGAGTGTAGTTATTGTGTCTACTTCCGGTCACATGACGGAGGTGGGTGTATTTCAGCCAGCCGGACAACTATGGCGGGTCCTTTGAACCTCCGGCTGACTGTTGACAGGTACTTCGAACCCAGGTAAACGTTTTCCCATTTTGGTTGGGAATTAGCGCTGCCCCGGCGGTTTCACCTAATATTTTAGTAGGAGTAGGTGGGAACCTCTGTGCTCTTCTCTTGCCATGCTTTTTAAAGTGTGCTTACATCAGACATTTTGTTCTGTTATTTTTTTAGTATGACCCTGTTATATGGCCACAGGCGGGTGACATTTCTTAATTTGCAACTTTGGGAACCGTTCTGAACCGAGTACATTTTATACATTTTGCTTAGCTATCGGTCATTTCACCATCGGTGCCATACTTACCACACTATATGTTGTATTTTATTTGGGCGTCAAATTTATTTAATTAGTGTTGTAATTATTTGTACGACTTGGCTCACCACTCTTGTAACACATATTTATCTGAACTTAGGGGTGGAATATTTTATATAATGGTGCTGTGGCAACATCTGAACATTCCCCACTCTCCGCCCCTCCGCCCCTCTAATAGAAGATATTAGCCGGACTTCCTCTGTGGCAACATCCCCTTTGACCTGGTCCCTTGCAAATTTGGGTACTGTGGGATATACTGCGACGAGTTATTTTCAATCGATGTCCACAACTGTTTAGAAATATGGCGCATCCATACTGTTTTTACATTTTGTTTTTTGTGCATTCCTTCTCATTAATACATTCCCTTATTATGGGGAGAATATTATTAAAGCAGTGAAAAGGATTGATACATGCCTGATCCCTCGCGCTTTCTCGCATAATTGCAGGTAGGGTTTTTCATCAGCCATTTTTCACGTTTTCTGCACCATCAGTATTTGTAACCTGACAATGGGAGTATAGGGATATTGATCTTGCTTTTACTTTATGATCCCCCTTCCCTTATTATCAGTTTCTATTTCCAGCTGTGTCGCCTGTGGGGCCCTCACTTTCAACTTTTTCACAGTCCAGGCGTATCATCCACCCAGGTTTGTCACTCACTGTGTGTACCTTATGGGCTTTTAATATCTTGCAGTGTTAACTTATGTATGTGCTCTTAACACCATGTCTACAATAGTGATTGTATTGTCGGTTTCATCCTATTGGTCCATGCAGGTACTGTACCATCCATATAAGGCCCGTTGACCCACTCGTCTGCCACTATGTTGACACAAGGACTATCTATTTAGGTGAGCATATCGCTGGGGCACACCGAAAAGACTTCAGGCCTTCTTTGTTTATTTTACCGATGTGGTATGTGATGAGGGTTAACTACCAGACTTCAGAAGGTTCTACTGTGGGTCTTTTGCCCCTGTTCTCCTCCCTCTGGTCATTACCATTCACCGGAGTGGGAGTACGTATCGAATTTTGGGTCAGTTGTAACTTATCTGTCATAAATAGGCCATTTCTTCTTGGATAGGGGTAGGGTCTCGTTGTTTCCTTGTATTCTTGAGAACTTTTAGAATCTGATTTTGTTGTACTTGCTTGGGTTGATTGACCTTCTGCTACAACGGTTATTGTCCACACCATACAGACTACGTTACTATTGGAACACGTACTAGGTAAGGGGGCCCGTCTTTTGTGCTTCTCTTTCAGCCTTGATGCCCTAGATTTGGGACCGTTACACTGTTCCTCTGTTTATGCGGGTGGTCGTTCACATATGTATTTTTATATATACAATCAATGTTTTGTGATTTCTGTTTATAGTTTCATAATCATATCGACCTTCAGTGTGGATTCGCGTGTTTTGGATTAGCATGTTCTGGGTTCATCTTTAATATTGCTGTTTTTCTTTGGTGAGTGCTGTTGTTTTCTTTGTTTCATTATGTGATCCTGCCATGATACGGCTGCTATATATAAACATCATCTCGCGTTATATTTTCTGCTAGACTTGAACTGTATACCTACTGATGGGCTCTCGCTGTTTGCTAATTTGACTTTTGGTTGAGATTCCCCCTTTCCTCTCCCTTTTGTTTTCCTCTACTTTCTGTTTCCTCATCTCTCTGTCTCAGGTACTTGTGACGATTATTGGTCTTGTCCTACTTTCTAATTTTACGGCTCTATTTCTCCTTTTCTGTTTCACTCGGGTTAATATTTAGGTTGAGTGTTTTAGTTTAGTTACTGGTTCTGTTAGGACTATTCACCCTCTCCTTGTTCAGTGCCTGTTTCTGTCACTTGTTTTTCCTTTCATACTATGCCTAACTTCTAGAACTTTTTTCGCCTAGACTACATACTCATTGCTGTTGCTGTGTTGACTACTCCCAGGTCTACACAGCAAGCAGCAATTCATAGATGTTGTTTCCTGTGGTTGTCCAGTTCTTTTAATATGTACAGTGTCATTGTGGTTGATTTATAAATATGTATCAACATGTTCTATTTGTGTTTTTGCGGATATTTTGCTTTGTCCTTGTTTATATATTGTGTGTATGTATGTATTTGTTTCCTTAAGAGTTTTTTTATCTCTGTCCTTTCAGCCCCGACGAAGTCCCCTTGAGGACGAAACGCGTTGGCTGAGGCCTTTTAAAGATTACTAACAATAAAGGAACTTTTTCTACTTACCACATTTGCTACGGACTTCTTTCTTTGGTGCACCATCCTTCACTCATGCTGCTGCCCCACTTAGTAGCTTTTAACTTACAGGCCCTGGACACAGATAGTGCCACCTTACTTGGGACTTACAAGTAAATAAATATGCCAAATGGGTAGAGCCAATCTAATGTGTTATAAGCAGAGAGCACAAGGACTTTAGCCCAGGCCAGCAGTGGTAAAGTGCACAGTCCTATGGCCAGTAAAAATGAAGTCAGCAAAAACAGGAGGTATGACGGTAAAAAGCTAGAAGGATACAACACCAAGGATGCCAGGTCTAACATTGCCCTTAATGTGGAAGGGTGGAGTAACACTTAGAGCAAGCTATTGTGATGCGTCTATGATGGATATTTAACAACAACTAGGTGATGGATTGTTTGAATTAATTTCATCCACTGGCAATTGCTTGAGGCTGCATCCCAATCCATTGTTTTCCCCCTCATGACACCTCAGTTTGGACCCAGCCATATGCAAAGCAGTTTTGACAATGCTCCAGCGGGAACATTCCAGCCCGTACTGCCTCCTTGAACTGGAATGCAACCAACCGAGGACCAGCTGGATCCAAACTAAAGTGACATGGAGTGCAAAACAATGATGGAAGTGGCTGAGATTAATTCAAGCATTCCGTTCATCGCTTTTTTGTATACGTTAGGTTATTTAACCAAATGAAACTTAAACCTTAATATGACTATATGTTAGTGAAATGAGACAGGTTATTCAATCCATCAATCAGGTTTCTTGTATAGCAACACTACTCACCTGCGAGGGTCTCAAGGTGCTGAGAGGGAGGGATCTGCAGTTCAGTCAAAATGCCAGATTTTGAGGTTTTTCCTGGAATTGCAGAAGCAATGGTGATTGACTGAGGTGCAGAGGCAGGGAGTTACAGATCTTCACAGTGAAGTAGGAAAAGTATCTTCCTCCAGCTGTGGTCTTGCGGCCAGTTGGATGGAGTTGAGAGGTCTGATAGGAGTTTAGAATGAAAGGCGTTGGTTGAGGTACGCAGGTCCGGCTTTGTGGAGAGCTTTGTGGGCATGCGTGAGGAGCTTAAAGTGCGTTCTGCACTTTCAGCTTTATAATCAATACTTCCTTTAAAACTGGCTCGTAGGTCAGGCCTTTGAGTCAGTTGTGTCACTTTTCCTAAACAAATCATACATAATATGTATACAAAGATGGGCTTTTGGTCTGTAGACTCCATCCATTGGTCATTTACATTTTCATTCACATTTTGTTTACACTCGCGTCCAGGGCCGGACTGGAAACCAAAACCGGCCCTGGCAAAGTGATCGGCCGCCCCCTCCCCCCCCCCCCCGGGTGGTTATGGGTGCCGCTGAGCTCTTTTCCAGGGCCAGTTTTCAGCCGATTTTGTAGCAGGGCCGATGCTGCAAAAACGGCTTTGTAACAAACCGGTGGGATTGCCCGGTGCCCGCTACGGCCAGTCCGGCCCTGCTCACGTCCAGCATATTAAAATAAAGCATGCTTAGGAAGAGCACTGACTCATAACCCTTTTCATTAATGGGGATATGAGTCAGTGCTCTTCAAAAGCATTCTTTATTTTATTATTTATATATTAAATTTAGAAACTGGCCTATTTTTTCCTATTTTATTTCATGATATATTCTTGCATCCAACAATATTAACATCCACTGCAGCAAAGGCCGGACCTATTGCCTTTGCCAATGCTTGTTACATATATCTGTATCTGTCTTCCCCATTCTTCCTGCAAGGTGACCTGAGGAACTAGAAAACGCTCGATCATCACATTTAGATGTGCGGATTGACACTGGCAGCAAATCGTGCATATTTAGTCCATAGATCACTGACTATATGTGCAGTTACTTAAGTTTTCAGCTTCTCGTGCGTTAATGAGGCATCATTTGTTCACAAAGGGGAAACAATTTAATTAAACGCGGCTACAGCAAGAGAAAAGGTCAGCCTGAAATGGAGACCGTTTTCCGCTGTTACAGGAAATTAATCAAGGAAAATGGAATTTGATATTGTTTAATGAGTATGTACAAGAAAAAACAGCGCAATTGCAGTTCAGTGAATTTCTCGACATTGAAGATTGTCTTGAAATATTTTTGCGGCCTTGTTCTTAGAACAAAATCCAATCTTATTAGAGTCAAATCGGTTCTTTGAGAATGCGGAAGTGATGAAGTGGAGTTTCAAAAATGCTTTACTAGTTGTGCACTGAAAAGACGATGCATCCTAGAAGGTCTGGGAGCGCGAGCACTTCCCAGCCTGAACTGCAATCAATAAATGTTTTCAAAAAAGCATTGGCAGGCCCAATTACTAAACACTTCTGGGAAAAGAAGAATGGTGTTGAAGGTTAAACATTGTTATGTATTGGCAATTTGTATTAAAATTTGTATTCTAATTGTGCGTACAGTAAGCCCAAGAGTACCTCGACAAATAATGCTCCCACAACATTCAATTAAAAATAAAGATAGGTCTAAGTGTATTTTCCCGGAGACAATTGCATAGCCTGGTAATAGTTTAGGATCTTTGGAATAATACGATTCTGTGGCAGCAGCGTTTTGCCCATTATTTGCCACACTTGCCGCATAATCCACCTCTGCTGCATAATTCGTAGATTTTAACATACATAGACTCTAGTTCAAATAGAACAACATTTACTAAAGTTTACTAAATAAAAGGGCCACACCTGTTGCCACACAGTGGCGCAGTGACAGTCCCTTTCCAGTGGCAGCTCGTCTGCTTCTGTCAACCAGCCACCTTTTAGTTGCTGATTGTTGTTTCGCTATTAAACTGCTACTATTGAGGTCCAACCTTTGCCTTACAGTATTGACGTGCTAAAATAACAAAATATCAAATAATTCGACCACTTAATGTTTCACAATATGCCACATAGTTTGGCTTTCTTGACACATAATTTAGTCATCCCTGTGGTATAACGTTGCCCTCCATTGCTGCTCCATTCTCAATTGGTAGTTCACTATTACTGAAGAAAATGCGGCTGGGGTTATTCAGCCGACAGCCTTTTCGCTGATGCTGTTGAAAATATACATAGCCTGCTACTCTCCATCAATAATGTACCCCCAATGCCCATACATTGTACATGCATTCAATACTCTGGATTATCAAAGTCTATCAGACCCCAATCACAGGAAGTCAGAAAAAAGTGAAAATTATTCTCACCAGATTAACTAAGCATCAAAATCCTTCATCTGAGAAATGGTGAAGATGGACTCGCTCCGGAATCAAGTTGATATGTTTTTGTAGTATCTCCGGGTTCCTCTGTTCAGCAATAGAAGCAGATCAAAAGAACAGAGGCCAGGAGCATTCAGAGGTGCAACCTTGGGCTAGAAGAAGACAAGGGCTGCCCACTGACCTCTGGAACCAGGAACAGCCAATCAAGTAAAAGACCATGATTACTTATGCTTTTGTCCAAAAATGATTGATCAAGCAATAAATCAACCAAACCATAGTTATTGTTGAAAATGGCACTTTTTGCAGGGCTATCACCAAACTTTTTGCTTCTTCCTCCCTTGTTTTTCCTGACCTGTGGTTGTTGGCAGTAGGACTCTGGGCACTTTACCACTGCTGATTAGTGCTAAAGTGCGTATGCTCTCTATTTAAATTGTTACTGTAATTGCTTGCCCATGATTGGCATATGTGTATCACCAAGAAGTACCTAGTAAAGTGCACTGAGTATACCAGGGCTAGTGATACAAATGCTACTAGTGGGCCTGCAGCAATGGTTTTGCCACCCACAGGAGTAGCCCTAAATTGTGTCTCGGGCCTGCCACCGCAGTGCCTGTGTGCAATCTGTGAACTGCCATGTCAACCTGGCCAGTGTCCCCACTGACCAGGCCTAACCATTCCCTTTCTGTACACATTGGACACCCCTATGGAAGGCCCAAGGTACCCCCCTGGGCAGGGTGCAGTGTATGTGAAAGGTAGAGCAAATACTAGTGCAGGTGACATCCTCTGGTAGTGAATTACAGCCATTTTCGTTTTTCACTATTGTAAGGCTATCTTGCCCATAGGCTATCATCGGGAATGCTGTGTACAGTGGTTACCTGCATATCTTCCTATAGGAGCAAGATAGGACATAAACGTCTGGTATTCTTGAACTCAGAATTTAATAACACATCTTTTACGAAAGGTGGTTTTGAAATCCTGTGTTTGAGAACAGCACTTTTAGAAAGTGGCTGTTCTCTTGTCTGACCTTTCTGTGTGCCTTGGCCTGTTTGTGAATTGACTGTCTGGTTTGTGAGTGACAGGGCTGGGGATTCCAGTAGACAGAATGAGTCCGCCCAGTAGTGAATAGAGAGATCTGCATCTAGATGGGAGGGAGGAGCTGCACCTGGGACCTGAATAGGACTGTGCCTGCCCCCCACAGTGCTGGCTCCACCCCCTGTGGTATGTCTGATGTCTCTGCCCTGCACTGTGAAAGGAGAGTAGGAATCATGTCAACAAAGTGCTCCAGGGCTGTGCTTTCCCTCCACAATGCTGCCTCCACCTCTTGGGGAGCGTCTGATGTTTCTGCTCTGCACTCTGAAAGGAAAGGAGAAGCCAGGAAAACAAAGTGCTCAAGGAACACCCAGAACTGGTTCAGACCAGGCTCAGAGCCCTCCTTTACAATGGGAAGAAAGACTTTTTGGGGTATGTGGCGTGGTGGAGAAGCAGACCAGAACAGCTGATTGATTTTTACTATGCGATTTTAATTAAATTGGTCACACAGGGGAATTCTGGGAACTGTAGTCCTGGGTTTCCGGCTTCCTAATCCTCTCCCTTACACATGTAAATGGATTCAGGTACGATGGGCTTCTTTTTCTCCCACGATGCCGGGAACAGCACAGGAAAAAGGGAAAAAGAAAGAAGGGGTTGTCAGGAAGGTGATTTACCTTCTGATATTGACGTGGGGAAGCAGGGGAGTGCAAGGAATAATCACCGAAACCGTCACCCGTGTTTCTACATGCACAACGTCAGAAGGCTGCTGATAACGCCGGTTGGGTTTGATTTCTCTATTCATTAGCACCCCCTCCCTTGGGACTGTCTGCAATACGCCCTCAGGCTCGGTTAAAGCAACCCCGTACCTTGTACAGCCACGACCCTCCGGGGCCGTGGCGGGACTCCGCGTGTTGCCAGCTAGGGTGTGGCTCCCGTCTGTTGTACCACCAGTACTTTACAGTCCCAAGGACAATCTTCTTTCTGTTGCAGCCTCCTCTTCTTGCGTCGAAGGTTCCAGGCTGCTCCACGGTGAAATCGCGAAGGTCTCCACAAGCTGGTTCTCCTGCTCCAGCTCCAATACCACTGAGGGTCCCCACGAGAACGCCGCTTCTTCTGCGTCTTCCGGTTTAACCCTCAGTAGCTCAGCTGATCCCCTCCCGTGACGAGGAAGTGTTATTGTCTTAAAGTCGTTGTGCTCCTCAGAAAGCGCTTGCGAATACAGAAGGGGAGATGGAGAGAGGTAAAGTGGAAAGTGTTCCGCTGTTGGTGCTATCACGTCATCATGCTGCTCTTCCTCACAGGGTATAAGTACAGGACTCTTGGCTACAGAAAATTAGATCATCCTGGAATCAAGAAGGAACCTCTGCCAAGGAGAAAGCTGAACCTGAAGAAGGAATACTGTCCTGCTGTTGCTCTGCTGGACTGACCTACTGTTGCTTTGCTGCCAAGGAGAGGGGATGGACTTTGCCTTGTGTTCTGTCCCCTTGCTTGAAGGAATCTCCAAGGGCCTGAGAAGAGCTGGCTCCCAGTTAAGAAGTCCCAGGAACAAAAGGACTCCCCCCCCCCCCAGCTTCCCTGAACTCTGCTGAGAGAGTTCTGTATTCCTAGAGTGCTTGGGCCAGTTGTGGTGCCTCTGGAAGTTGTACTTGGGCTGGGAAGCAGGAAACCAAGATTTTAAAGACTTTCCGCAAGTTTTATTGCATCGCTCGCTTGCGGAGCGCATCCCCGTCAGTGCGAGGAAATGCCCGCCGCTACGAAGGCCGAGATCGTCGCAGCTCCTGTTGCCACTGCCAGAGTCGTCGTATCCTTCATTTGCGAGACGCACCAGTCCGGTGCGGAAAGATTACCACCACTGCGAGCATCGTCACAGAGCCTGTCGTCACTGGGCAAGATCGCCGCACCGCTTGCTTGCTTGCATCACGTTGCTGCGAACATTGTCGCAGAGCCATCGCATCAAGGAGCTGCGAGAGGAAGATCGCCGCTGGACCGCGCAACGTCGCACCGGAGATCATCGCTGCCCCCACAGATCATTGCATCGTGCCCTTGCGAGCTTTTTCACTACGGATCTCCGCACCGGAATCCGTACAAGGTATCTCCTCCCTCCCCATACAGACCAGATTCGTAGCAACACACCCGCTAAATCCAGCGGGGTTTTCCCATCGCCTCCCCAAGGTCTCAGGAGTGACGCATTGCTTGTTTTCCACCGCACCAGCTTTTGTTTTGGAACTTTGTCGCATTTAAAGGTACTGTTGGCTAAACGTGGCGCAACTGTGAACTTTTCACGCAACTGTGGATAATTTTAACGCAACCTTAAGAACTCTTTTGTAACCATATTGATCGTAGCGCTATATTTCAAAAGCGTGCTTCCATCAGCATTGTTTTGTGACTGTCTGCCTTAAGCTGAATAATTTCCTTTGTGCATAGCGTTAATAGTAGGTTGAATTGTGATTTGTGCATTGCGTTCATTTTACCTTGTGCCCCAATCCAGTTTCGCTTTTGGCCCGCAGCCATTTTGTTGTTGTTGTTGTGCCTCCCTGCCCGGACCTCCACCCCGCTACCGCCTCCCAGCTTCTCCTCCCTCCCACTGATACTATAGGCTTTACTTGCCTGCATTCACGCTGTGACTGTCCTGAAACCTTCAGAAGCGGTCGCTCCCCACGCAGCTCCCAGCACTGTAGCGGTATCGTAGAGCTTCGCACGGCCAGACTGCCTAAGCCGCATTGACATTGTTACCTGCTTGCCATTAATTATTGCAGTGTAGCGCTTTATTTGTTAAACGCGCATTAGTGCCTGCCTGCTGCTCTCTGTTCAAATATTGATCGTAGCGCTATATTTCGAAAGCGCGCTTCCATCAGCATTGTTTTGTGACTGTCTGCCTTAAGCTGAATAATTTCCTTTGTGCATAGCGTTAATAGTAGGTTGAATTGTGATTTGTGCATTGCGTTCATTTTACCTTGTGCCCCAATCCAGTTTCGCTTTTGGCCTGCAGCCATTTTGTTGTTGTTGTTGTGCCTCCCTGCCCGGACCTCCACCCCGATAGCGCCTCCCAGCTTCCCCTCCCTCCCACTGATACTATAGGCTTTACTTGCCTGCATTCACGCTGTGACCGTCCTGAAACCTTCAGAAGCGGTCGCTCCCCACGCAGCTCCCAGCACTGTAGCGGTATCGTAGAGCTTTGCGCAGCCAGACTGCCTTAGCCGCATTGACATTGTTACCTGCTTGCCATTAATTATTGCAGCGTAGCGCTTTATTTGTTAAACGCGCATTAGTGCCTGCCTGCTGCTCTCTGTTCAAATATTGATCGTAGCGCTATATTTCGAAAGCGCGCTTCCATCAGCATTGTTTTGTGACTGTCTGCCTTAAGCTGAATATTTTCCTTTATGCATAGCGTTAATAGTAGGTTGAATTGTGACTTGTGCATTGCGTTCATTTTACCTTGTGCCCCAATCCAGTTTCGCTTTTGGCCTGCAGCCATTTTGTTGTTGTTGTTTTGCCTCCCTGCCCGGACCTCCACCCCGCTACCGCCTCCCAGTTGCTCCTCACTCGCCCCCCCTTCCACTATCCACATACGACAGATGCCTTTCCGTGCAGCGTTCACGCGCAGCGGTCGCGCCCCAGGCGCGCCAATGGTGCGCCAAAGGTAAGCCCGTCTACGCCTGTCCGCGCCTGGACCGCGCCCAGCGCCATACCCCCTGGCCCCGCAAAATCCACTCTGCCCGCATAACGTACGACGCCGCAACCCTCTCAGCACTTAACCCCGGCCGACTCCCAGACTGCCACCAAGCCGCCCCAGGACAAACCCATGGACCCTTCACCTGCAATTCCTGCAAGTTCAACTGCATCAAAACCCAAACCAAATCCACTAACTCCAAACAGAGCTCAGACAACAACCTCCTAAAATGCATCCTGCTCAACACCCGCTCGGTTCACAGACACTCCATTGAACTTTGGAACCTACTCGACACTACATTGCCGGACATCGCCTTCCTTACAGAAACCTGGATGAACGCCTCATCAGCGCCCGACATCGCCATTGCTATCCCGGACGGCTACAAGATCATTCGTAAGGACCGCACCAACCAAACAGGGGGAGGCATCGCCATCGTCCATAAGAACACCATCCGCATCACGACCAGCTCCGACGATAACCTCGCTACCGCCGAACACCTTCACTTCCAGATCCACACCGACCCCAAGAACACACTCAGAGGCACCCTCATCTACAGACCTCCTGGACCCCGCACACAATTCAGCGAAGACATCACCGACTTCATCAGCCCACATGCCCTCCCCTCCGAGAACTACATCCAACTGGGAGACCTCAACTTCCACCTAGAAAAGAATAACGACCACAACACCACCACCCTTCTGGACAACCTGGACAACCTTGGACTCAACTTGTTGACACCCCCACCCACCTTGCCAGGCACACGCTCGACCCAATCTTCACCTCCAGCAAACACATCTCATTCGATCACACCACTACCCTCCATTGGACGGACCACAGCTGCGTTCACTTCAACTACAAAAAGACCATGACCCACAACCCCCCATTCCCCGAAGAAATTGGGACAAAATCACCACCGCCCAGCTCTCCTCTTCGCTGCACCTAAACCCCCCTGCCAAATCATCGGACCCAAACCAAGCAGCCACCAACCTCACTCAATGGATCACCCTCAGCACCGACGAACTAGCACCCCTGAAAAAACCATCAAATCATGCAAGGCACCAAAAAAGCCCCCTGGTTCAACGATGAGCTTAAGAAATCCAAGAAGTTCTGCCGCACCCTTGAGAAAGCCTGGAGAAAAAACCCAACCACTGACAACCTAGCCTCCTTCAAGAACGCCACCCGCAAACACCACCAACTGATCCGATCCACCAAGAAATTAGCATTCAAAGATCGACTCGACAACAACGCCCAAAACAGCAAGGAACTATTCAACATCATAAAAGAATTTGCCAACCCCACCGTCGGCACCAACGACATCATTCCCTCCCAAGACCTCTGCGACTCTTTATCCTCTTTCTTCCACAACAAAATCGCCGACATACATAACAGCTTTGATAACGAGTCCAAAGAACAGTCCACTCCACCCACCTCCGAACCAAAACAGCACTCTAACAACCTTTGCGCCTGGAACCCAATCACCACTGAAGACACCATCCGACTGATGAACTCCATCCACTCAGGATTGCCAACCGACCCATGCCCCCACCACATTCTCAACAAAGCAGACTCCATCATCGCACCCCATCTCCGCGATGTCATCAACTGCTCCTTCAACTCCGCTACCTTCCCGGAAATCTGGAAACATGCCGAACTCAGCGCCCTTCTGAAGAAACCCACAGCAGACCCCTCTGAACTTAAGAACTACCGCCCCATCTTGCTCCTCCCATTTCCTGCCAAAGTCATTGAGAAAGCCGTCAAAAATCAGCTCGCCGCCTTCCTTGAATCCAACAAATCTCTCGACCCCTCACAGTCCGGCTTCCGAGCCAAACACAGCACCGAAACCGCCCTCATCGCAGCTACAGACGACATCCGAACGCTACTGGACAACGGAGAAACATCTGCCCTCATCCTCCTTGACCTCTCCGCCGCCTTCGACACAGTCTGTCATAGCACCCTCATACAATGCCTCAGCAACGTCGGAATACAAGGAAAAGCTCTAGACTGGATCGTGTCGTTCCTCGCCGGAAGAAGCCAGAGAGTCCGCCTCCCCCCATTCAAATCAGAGGCCACCAAAGTCATCTGCGGCGTACCACAAGGATCATCACTCAGTCCCACCCTCTTCAACGTTTACATGAGCCCCCTCGCATCCATCGTGCGACAACACAACCTCAACATCATCTCCTACGCAGACGACACCCAGCTGATTCTCTCCCTCACCAAAGACCCAAACACCGCCAAAACCAACCCCACGAAGGAATGAAAGAAGTAGCCGATTGGATGAAGAATAGCCGGCTAAAACTAAACTCTGACAAAATGGAAGTCCTCATCTTAGGATCATCCCCCTCTGCCTGGGACGACTCATGGTGGCCACCGGCCCTGGGTACAGCACCCATACCTACTGATCGCGCACGCAACCTGGGCTTCATCCTAGAGTCCTCCCTCTCGATGACCAGACAAGTCAACGCCATGTCATCTTCATGCTTCAACATCCTACGCATGCTCAAAAAAATCTAGAAAAACGGTCACCCACGCACTGGTCATCAGCAGACTGGATTACGGAAATACCCTTTACGCCGGAACCACAGCCAAACTACAGAACAAACAAACTCCAACGCATCCAAAACGCCTCAGCAAGACTCATACTGGACATCCCCTGTCAAGCTCACATTTCCGGTCACCTGAGAGACCTCCACTGGCTCCCCGTAAACAAGAGAATAACGTTCCGTCTCCTCACCCACGCACACAAGGCCCTCTACGACCTAGGACCCGAATGCCTAAACACTCGACTGTCATTCTACACTCCCACCTGCCAACTACGATCATCCAATCAAGCCCTCGCCGCAATTCCGCGCATCCATAAATCCACCATGGGGGGAAGATCCTTCTCCTACTTAGCGGCCAAAACCTGGAATTCTCTCCCCACTCACCTCCGCCTTACACAAGACCACTTCTCCTTCAGAAAGCAGCTAAAAACCTGGCTATTCGATAAGTAAAGCACCCTCCCTCAAGCGCCTTGAAACCCTCTGGGTGAGTAGTGCCCTATACAAATTTCTGAACTTTAACTTGAACTTGAACTTGAACTGTGTATGTTGGATTTTTGTTGTTTTAGTCTTTGTGTAGTTTAGAATAAATTCCTTTATTTTTCTAAACTGTTGAGTCAGTTTGTGGTGTTTTCACAGTGTTACTGTGAGTGTTGGTACAAATACTTTACACATTGCCTTCGATAAGCCTTGACTGCTCATGCTAAGCTACCTAGAGGGTGAGCAGAGGTTATCTAAGAGTGTTTCCTCCTTACCCTGACTAGAAGCAAGGGTCCCCATTTGGCCAGTGGTACCTACTTCTGCCAACTAGAGACCCCCAGTTCTAACAGTTATCATTTTAATCATTTGGCGATAATAATCAAAAGAGTGAAAACAATGTCCACTACCATATAACAGACATTTAGCAACTAATGAACATTCAATTAATCAAAAAAGAATTGATTGGTGCCCAGGTGATTGCAAAGTATAAAGAATCATGGAAGATAGAAGACTGTGTTAAACACAAAAGAGGCAATGGACCATAATTACCATATTTGTCACGTCATGCGTGTGGCTTTTATAGACTGCAGGATTCTTAAGTCAACCAACCAAAAGGAATATTTATTTAGGCCCTTGGTACTTAAACATAAAAGAGTATTTCAATCTTTTCATAATACAATAATATTGAATAGTTTATACATAATAAAATTACAGTCCCATGATAAATAGTTATTTCATTTTTCTAATCTAATTCATGTTATCCTAAAATATAATTCATAACATTCCCAATTTTACAAAGTTTTCTAAACTTTTTTAGCTTCAAACATAAATCGCCCCAGTGCACGTGCTATGTCCAAGTAGGGCATTTCCGTTAACAATTCTACTGCCTGAGCACGGTTCTTAATACCGTATTTTAAAAATATTGGTCGTAAAAACAGTTTCAGTGCATCAAGAACCTTAACCTCCTCTGTGCGTCGGACAGCCCTCAGCCGTGTGATGTCACAGTGGATGTGTGCAGAGGACGGCCGAGGACCGCCGGAACAGCGTGCGTGTGGAATTCTTCCGCATTGCGGGGGAACTCCAGCCGCGCGCTGTTCCGACGGCCGCAGCGAAGCGGTTAAAACAAACGATATGTGCAAAATATTGAATTTTGTGCCTAAGTTGCTGGTGCACTTCCCTTCGGATTCCATCTTAACCCCTTTTATCCCATCATTTGCATAACAAGCATTAATTCTTATTCGTAATCTTAATACTTCATTTCTAAGGCAGCGATTGGGTAATATATCTATGTACGGGAACTGTTGATCAGATTGTCATAATTTAGTCATACAATACATAGATTTTTTTCCCTCCAGGTACTGGCGATCCTGATCACAAGAAGTCTCTTTCTCTAAAATGTTCAGTTTTCGTCTTAACAACATAACTTTGTAAGTCCTGAGGGTACAGTTTAACTTCCAGTACCCTACATACTGTATCTTACATTTTCCTGACCCGCTCTGACATTTCAGATCACACTGTAAGATTTCCCTTTTGCACCATTCTGCAATTTTTTGCTCCTCCCCATTTCCCAGGAATTTCCAGAATCTTAATAATGCCATACGTGCCATTACCTTACAAGATACCATGCCCATATCTATTCTCACCGCCTGAGTCATGGATGACCTGGGTAGGGATAATAGATTTTTTATACATTTTCCCACTTCAATATCCCACCCTCTTTTGACACTCATACACAATATTTTGCCTTTATATTGGAACTGAGGCGGTATCATAGCCATATACGTGTTCAAGACAGGTCTGTCTGACCTTTCGCCATAATTTCTATTACATTTTTTTAGCCCATCAACTGAGGTCAATGCTCGTAAACTTAGTGCATTCAAATGTGATTCCCATTTTAGGAATCTTTCGAACCATATTCACAAATATTTACACTCATTTACTATTTCCAGCTTTGAGTAGCCCAGGAACCAACTGTATTTCTTCCTTTTCTTGCCAAAGCTCAAAACCTTGGTTTTTTCCAAGTTTTCGACAAGTTTTTTCTGACTACAATATTCATAAAAAACATCCAGCTTCCTCTGCAGACCTATCTCTGTTCGATCTAAGATTACCAGTCGTCTGTGTGGAGAAGGCAAGCAATGTGTTTCCCATCTAATTTAGGACTAGCACCCCATGCCTTATTAAATGTGACTGATGAGTCGGCTATAAACAAAGAGAAGAGCAAGGGGGCCAAGACCCACCCTTTTTGATTGGTATCATCTTTGATAATGTCATGCTTGAATCCTGATGTAGATCCTCAAATTGCAGGATCCTTAACTCTTGAGAAGACCATCAAATCCTGTATCCTTGAATTCTGCAGCAGTTTTTTTATTCACGCTGAAGCCTGCACTCAGTTCGGATTTACAGTCGCCACTTTTGGGGTGCCCTCATGGGTGCAGGATTGGCTGTGCAATGAGTAGATATTTTAAATTTAAACCCGCTTCATATCTATAAAAGTAGACCGTGTTTCAACCCACATTAAGTTCAATGATCATCATCAGTCAACAATAGAGAGAGTCTTTGAGGTACTAGTAAAGTGTAGGCAACTGTTTAGAGGAGGCTGGAGGAGTTCCTTCATCAAGAAAGTGTTGTCAATAAGGCCTGGAAGAGGTTTAGGGGATGCATAACCAATATGCAAGGAATGACAGGTAGTACCTATCTCCCCGTGGTGAATCAGGTAGGGCAGTGATGGTATCTTCTGGCTTTGGGTTAGATGGAATAAATGTACACATAACCATTCTTGTTCACACACTCCAGATTTGCCTTTGTCATGGAGGAGAGGAGTGAAGGATTTTTCTCTATTTTACTAATGATGAAGCTAGAAACAGTGACTAGGAAATACACAAAGAATAATAATGATAGTATAATAACTGTAACTATGGCAACAGCCTTATAATCAAGAAGCATGCAAAGCTTACAGGCATTTGTATCCTGTGACGAAGGGCAAGCAGATGTGTCCAGGTCTAGAAAATCCAAAACATAGAAAGGTCAGGCCAGGTACAGTGTCAGGTGAAAAGTAAAGGTATCTTCTTTAAAAACATTTAAGATTGACAGAGGGAAAGCATACCTTTTGTGAAGAAAATTGATAATGGATTACAATGCATATATTCCCTGCTACCCTTGCTACAGTACATTTTAGTGAAAAGTAACTTCTGAGCATTGAGAGTAAATACTGCTAGTGATGGATATATGTATGAATCAGTTCACTCTTCATTTAATCCTGCAGTGTCTGAGATAGGTTTACACACCCCACAGCCAGCTCATCCTTACACTCGCACCAACTCTCTGTGCCAATATATTTAGATAACAATTTCCCATCCTGTGGTATTTTCTAAACTCATGATGTATTTCACCTAAAAAAGCTTACAATGTTCCATTGTGGTGCCCTTCAAAACCGAGTGGTCATTACTGACCATATGTTGTTGTATGTATTCTCAAGAATGCAGTGCACTTAGACGGTGTAGACGGTCATTAATGTAGCACATCAAGAATGTAAACTATTGATCCATCATGCCAGGTAAAGTCGCAGAGCCTGCTTTTATCAAAATAATTGGAAAACAGTACCTGCAGGTTTACACCTACTTTTGGGAATACCTTCAGATATTGGCATAAATATCAGGTCAAGTCCAGGGTGCGGATGCGTTTACCAAATGTTTGTGAACACCGACAAACAGGCAGGGCTGGACTGGCTATTGCTTCTGCTGCACAATTGCCCGGATGCAGGAGGCATGGTGGGCGATTTCAGCTCACTTGGGGAATTGGAAAGTGCTGGTGAATAAAATACAATTATGCAGCATGGCTGCAAAATTGGGAGCAGATTTACTAAGCTCTTGGGTCGATTGTGTGTTGCGGAAGTCGACGCAAATCAACGCACAAGCTAAAATAATATTTACAAAGCAGCCAAGTGTGTGACTTGCGCTGTTTTTGTTGCGCTCCATGGTGCAAGTTCTGCATTGCGTTGGCTTTCATCACACAGATTTTAATGTATGCAAGGTGGGAGTTCACATGCAAACACACAGGCAATGGTGACACAGCTGTATTTTCTAAGCATATGCTGCGTCACGGAGCCTCACTCAGCACCTCATTTATGAGAAATGACGCATCGCTGCGTGAAAGCAGCGATGCGTCACTTCTCAGGGCGCACTCCTTGCGACATTCCTGATGCGTCATATTCAATGTATGAAGCATCATGTCGCAAGGAGTTACAGATAGGTCAGTTTTTCTGATGTATTTGTATGGGGCAAAAGTGACGCATTGCTGGAGTGTGTCACAAAAGTGGCCCATGTGAAAGGGTCTGCATCAGTCTTACGCCTGCTGTGAGGCAGATGCAAGATTTTGACGTAATGCCGTCCTAGAAGTGACGCAGTGAAATCTTATAGATTTCACTGCGTCACTTATATGAGGCTTTTTGCAGGGAAACGCCCCCCCCCTGCATACATTATACCTCACGCAGGTATAATGTAGCGCAGGGGCTTACAAAGTGACACATCTGCTTAGATGAGTCACTTTGTAAATAGTGCGCAACAGGAGGCATCTTTTATGCCGCCAATGCATCACAAAAAGTGACGCATTGGAAGCGCAAAACTGCCGCCAAGGCCTCATAAATGAGGCCTTCAGTGTCTGTCATAAATGCGTCAGAATGCTATGCATGTGCCTCGCAGGCACAAGAAGCCACACAGTGACACCCTTACATAAACAAATACTCCATAACAGCCATTTGGAGGCACTTTGCAGCAATGGAGGTCATGTTTATGAAGCCGAGCTTTTGTCCGTGCCAGCAACAACAAAGGAGAAAATAGCGGATATTTCGCAGCAGGATTAGCCTCATTGACTTGAGGGAGGAGTAGGTAATTCAAATATACAGATTGACCAAGGACAGTATTTTGCAATAACTACAGAAGATTTCTCAAAGCCTGATATCATCAATAGCTCGATGACATGCCATTCCGCCACATGTCAAATTAATGGCATTATTGAATATGTTGTCATTCAAATCTTTCAAGGCCACTTTGGTTAGGGTGGCAGGTGTATTGCAGCCAGCCTTTCATTATTCCTGCCAATTGTCGTTGATGCCATCTTCAGGCTGACACCACAATATCTTTGTTTTCACAATTCAAGGCAAGAACTAATTACCATCAAACAAGGCTTTTATGAAATTGCAGCCTTCCCACATAATATTGGGAAGGCTGCAATATGTCAGAACAGATGTACGATTTATGCTACCTGCAGATAGAGCACACTAAGGCCACAATCAGAAGCTCAATTGTTTCATCAATGTGCAAGCAATTCTTTGATAAAAATGCATATTTACAAATATTATTGCTAAATATCCTGGTATTACACAAGAATCATATATTTTCAGTCACTGTTTAATTAACCATTATTTCCAGGAGGGTTTTTATGGAAACTCACACCTGATAGTTAGGCACTTTTGTCAAAATGTTTGTGAGACATATTACTACATTATGTTTTTCACTGAGTAATGTATTTTATAATCGAAATACTGTGTAAATGTTGAAGGTAGAAATACACGTAAAGTACTCTATTGTTTTTGTTCTCTTGTACTTCTGAAATGTATAAAATCATGTGCACTTTAATTTGATATAAAACAAATATTAAGTCAATGCGGGGCAGGAAGCTAGGTTGCTGACCTTTATTTATGTGAAAGGGAGACAGCAGAAATGCACCATCTTTATTGGTTTATAGAGCATCTCTTCTCCTGCCCTGCACTGGTGCACTGAGTGCAGCCTAGTGCCAAGACAGGCACCTTTTCACCATAGTGTAAGGGCACCAGCGTAGCATGCAGGATGTTTGTTTTGTGCAGGAATGCTCACCTTCTATCACAAAAGCAAAGAAACAGCCCCCCTTACTTTGTGTGCAGCATAATGCTGGCAATGTAGTAATATGAAATTACTAGGATAACGAGGAGAATGAAAAGTGGTGTAGCCGTGTCGCGCCTCACTCTGGAAGGCGTTTTTATTGTGAAAAACATTCCTAAGTTTACCGTTTAGAGTTAATCTGGGAATAGTCCAAAATCCATGCCCGGGTGCATGGGGATTCCCATGTTTCACCCGAGGAATGTTCCCTAATATGAATGTAATGTAGGGCAGTGTAAGCCGCTGCGTTGTCTCACGTTAATTTACAAAGCCTCTTAAGGCAGCCCAAAATGACCCCTCTGTGGGTAACTTCATTTTACTGATGAGCTTTGTATTTTTCTTGTGTCTCCTTGTGCAAAGCAAAGGCATGATGAACATTGCCCCACGTGCGTCTAAACATAAAGATTTTGGTACACATACATATCAGTAAATTAACATGTTTACACATATATTTTATAAAATATTTTATTTATTCTATTTCAAAAAAGTGTGTTGTGTCTTACAAAAGCACGCGACCGTGTCTATGCAAAAGTTGTGCATCTGATATGTCAAAATCCATGGCTGGTCCTAAAGGCAAAACAATCTGTACTTGTGCATGTGTGCCCATCTAATTGTTTACTTTTTATAATATTGACATCTACACATCCATGCATTTTTTACTTTGTAATGTAAAAAAAAATTCTTTAATGTATGAATATTAAGGGCATTAATTCGACTTTTGCCAGTGCGGGAGCGGGCTGCACGCCACAGCCTAGCCCCCACACCTCCAAGGGGTGCTGCGGCCCGCCCCCCAGATTACAAGTACATTTGTGGTGTAGAGGGTGGGCAGAGTGGCAATCCAACAGAAGTGGTCCTTAAAGGCTCATCGGGAGCCTTAAACAGCACGTCACTGGGCTGCCAGTGCATGTTCCTGCGTGTAAAGGAATGCACCATGTTGTTCATTCCTTCTTGTGCAAGAACTGGGGGTGCATATTTACAGGGTGCACTACATGTACCCCCCTGCATACACCCCAGGCACAGAGGCACAAGGGGCCCTGCTTGGCCTCCTTTTTGCTTCACTGCCAACCTTTTCCTGTGGATGCAACCGCCATGAAAAGAGTGGCAGTGAGGCAACTCAAAATACGAATGGCAGTGCCACGGCAGCACTGCCAGTAAATATTGGCCTTGAACCACTGCCGGACCTCTGCAGTTCAGTGGCGGTCTGACCACCACACTTATAATACTACAAGTGGTCCCACAGTGTATCGGTCGTCGGACCGCTTCCATGACTACTTAGTCATATTAAGGCCCCTAGATTTATGCATGCATCACTCTCAAGAAATGTATGATATGTTTTTCAAATTTGTGTCATTATGGTCAGAAGTTATTATCAAAAACATCTTGCATCTTCAAGCTATTATGTTTAATATTTAAAAAAAGTTTCGATTTTTTATGCTTAAAAATACAAAATGTTAATTTTAATTTATTATATGTTCAAGGATATTAGAGATATGGCCTTCAGCCATGGTTGATGACTCCATCCATTCAGACATCCTTGTAACGATACAGAAAAGAAATGCAGTTAATCTTTAAAAAAAGACACAGAATGTTGCCGCACAAGATATATATGTAGAACAATATAGTATGGGAAAATTAGATGTTGGAACCCAATAAAGAAGTAGAAGACTCAGAAAAGTGTAGAAATGTAAAATCACCACACGGAGATCGATATACAAGTTAACTTCTCTTTATTCCGGAGCGCCGGGAAACACTAGCTCTCCACTTCGCGGTCAGCACCAACTGCCTAAAATGGCTGCCTTCCGCTTCCTGCCCGCGCATCCGGTTCCGGGACTAGCAACGCTAGACCGTCACCACATATCTCCCTCCTTTATGCAACAACCAACAATTAATAGTCCTTACTTGCTTTTCATATCAAAGTCTTTGAATCTCGCTGGCACCTTTATTGTTCTTCCTGCTCTAGTCTTTGTCACTTCGGCTCTTCCTTCTCTGCTCAGTTCAGTCCCTTCACTTGCACCTTCTGTGTATGTTTCTACCTTGACCACGTCCAATCTGTCTTTGCTCCCGTCTCTTCCTTCCATCTCTATTCTACTTCCTTCCTCGTTCTCTCCTATCACTTGCTGCATACCTTCTACGACCTTCTCTCTGCTCGCTCTGATACTTCCGCTTTCTCCTTCTTCCACATACTGTGTACTGTCTTCTGTCTCTTCTCCCCACTTCAAGATCTTGCTGCATCTTGCCATTCTGTCCTGCGACCACACCTTTCCATCGCTGAGCAGGGCAGATCTGGCGTACGGCTCAACCATCCGGAGAGGTGGTGAGAATTTGCTCTCTCCTTTCTTTTTAAGAATGGCAGATTTTACCCTCACCCAATCGCCTTTTTCCAGTTCTACTCCTTGCACATTATGTCTTTTATTGGAATGTTCCGAGTAAATCTCTTGCGCCTTCTCTAGGTTCTTTCTGACCACCGCCGGTGACCATTTGCTTTGTACTACCAGTTTCCTCCATGCCATGTTGTCTTTGGTGAAGGCTTCTCTCCCTCTCAATACCTTGAAGGGACTGTACCCGGTGGTCCCTTGGGTGATGTGGTAGGCCCAAATCATCTTTGTGAGCTCTCTCTCCCCATCCAGTCCATCGTTGATCGCCGCTTGTATGGTGCCCATAATCACTCGGTTAAATCGTTCGACTTGACCATTCCCGGAAGGGTGATAAATGGGCGTGTGTTTGACCTCTATACCATTCCTCGATGTGAACGCCTACCATTTGGCTGAGATAAACTGCGGTCCGTTGTCGCATGTGATGGTTCTAGGAATTCCGTCCCTGACAAATATGTTGCGTAGGAAGTTCACCACCGCTTCTGTGTTCACATTCTCTCCCACTTCCACCTCCGGCCACTTAGAGTACTTGTCAATGAGAACGATGGCATATTTTTGTACTCCTCCTTGTTGAGAATGGGTCCCAGTATATCAACCGATACCATCTCCCACGGTCCTTCCGGTATCAGGAATCTTCCCAAAGGTGGTCTCAGCATGCTCTTGGATTTGTCCGCCCTGGCAAATGACTTGCACGCTCTCACATGTCGTTTTACCTGGGCATCGATGGCCGGCCACCAGTACGCTTGCCGGGCCAGGGCCTTGGTCTTTGTGATGCCTTGATGTCCTTCATGTAGCAGTGCCATCAAGTGTTTGATTATGCCTTGCGGTGGAACCACATTGTCTCCTCTCAGGAGGAATACTGGATTTTCTGCCAATGACATCTCCTCTCTCACTTCCCAGTAGCGTCTTAACGTGTCCTTGAGATGCCTTTTCTCTGGCCACCCGTGGACCACATATCCCTTTACCGCTTCCAGGTCTTCATCTGCTTTGTAAGCTTCTTCCCATTCCTGTGCACTGATCACTCCCTCTGTATCTTGAACGGTGGCTACAACGTAATCTTCCCACTTGGGATGTTCTTGCTTGTCCGCATCCTCCATCGCCACTGCCCGACTAAGGAAATCGGCAACTTAGTTCTGTGGTCCCGGTATGTGTTCGACCTCGTACACAAAGTTCAATAGGCGCAGTGTCATCTTGGCAATCCTTGGGGTGGCATGTGCGTGTCCACTTGATGTTAACACCTTGACTAACGGTTTGTGGTCAGTCTTCACCAAGAATTTCGCACCCCACAAATACTGCCGGAATCTCTCCATTGCCCATACAGTTGCCAGCATTTCTTTTTCTATGACGCTGAACTTTTCCTCGTTCGATGCCAAGGACCTTGAGGCAAAGCTCACAGTCGAAACCTCTCCCGTCTCCGACCGCTGCATCAGCACTGCCCCTAGGCCTCGGTCGCTCGCGTCTGTTGTTAGGATGGAGTCCGCATCTGGGTCGAACCCCTTTAGAGGTATGGCTCTACTCATCTCCTTTTTAAGGTTATTGAATTCGTCCTGTTCATCCTGGTTCCACTTAAATCCATTCCTTTCCTTCAAAAGTTGTCACATGATGTGTGTCTTAGTGGCGAAGTGGGGAATAAATTTGCTGTAGAACTCCGCCATTCCTAGGAACGATCTGACATCTTCTTTCTTACTTGAAGTGGGTGCGTCCAGGATGGCTTGCATGTTGGACCTTTTTGGTTCTATGCCTTTTCCACTCACTTCATGCCCAAGATATGTGACAGAGTTCACTCCGAATTTGCATTTGGACCATTCCGCAGTCAATCCATTCTCCTGTAAAGTTCGTAGTACAGAGTGTAGTTTCTAGTTGTGCTCTTGTAAGGTCTCTCCCATTACCAGGATATCATCCTGGAAGAACTAGACTCCCGTCATCTTTCTGAAAAGCTTGTGCATAAGCTTCTGAAATACCACGTCCGCCGAAGCTAGGCCAACTACATCCTCACGAACTTGTAGCAGCCAAATGGTGTGATGAACGACGTGAGGTGACTGCATGATGGCTGTAATTTGATCTGGTGGTAGGCGGATGACAAGTCTATCGTGGAGAACCACTTTATGCCTTTCGTTTTAGCTAGCATCTTGTTGATGCGGGGTAGGGGAAATTTGTCGACCAGAATGTTTTTATTAAGTTCTCTGAGGTCAACGCACAGCCTCACCTTCCCATTGGGCTTTTGGGCTACCACCAGAGGCCAAAGCCATTCCGCACTCTCGATTGCACTGATGACTCCTTCACTTTCCAATCTGTTTAGTTCTGCCTGCACAGCGTCTCTACATCGAAATGGGATATTTCTTACTTTGTGGACTACCGGGTGCACTCCCTCTTTTAGTTTGATGAGGTGTTTGTATTTGATCAGTTCTCCAATCTGTCCACTAAACACTTTGGGGTATGCCTTGTGCCATGACTCTCCGTTGTCTCTTCCCTTCAGGTCCATCAGTAGGATCTTTTCTACCCCTCCTGGGTTCAATAGTATTCCCAAAGCCCCCTGGTCCTTCCAGCTGAGCACCGATGGTCCCTTCTCGGCAACATACAATTTGCAATTTGCTTGGCGGCCCCTGAATTCAAAAAGCAACAGGCAGTATCCTAACATGGGAATCCTTTGCCCCATGTATGTTACTGGTCTCAAGTCCATGGGACGCAATTCATCTCTTCTTTGTGCCCCAAACTTTTCTTCCCATATTTTCTTCTGAATTATGGTGATGGGCGCCCACTGTCAGCAATCATCTCTATAGGCACGCCCCCTATATGCATGTCCAGCTTCGGTTTTTCTGTGTCCGTTCCTTCCATCACTAAAACTTGGACGTCGATGTAGAGTATTTCTTCCATGTCCTCTTCTTCTTCGTGGTTCTCTACTTCTTCTTGTTGTTCCTGGTCCATGTATCTGACCACGGCTCCCTTGGGCTTCCGTCGGCACACTTTTTCATAGTGCCCAAACACTTTGCAGAACGAACACTTCGCCCTGGGCACGTCTTGTCGTTACCCAGGTGCGACGCACTACCACACCTGTAGCAGTTCGGGCGATTCCCTCTGCCTGTTCTTTGGTCTGAGTAGCTGGTGTGGGAGGGCCGCGCAGCCTCCTGGACTCTCCGTTGGTCCCCTGGCCTTGTCCTTTCCCCTTTTGCCTGTGTCATGATTTTGCAGACGGTTTGCGCTCCTCCCGCTTCTTTTCTAGCAGCCTGTGCGCATCGTTTCGACATCTCTGCCTTCTCCACTGAGGCCCAGACTTCCTTTAGGGGAGCGTCTCCGTTCACCCAGTTTCTTCTGGATATGGGTGCTGGTCGTGTGTATAATTATCTGGTCTCTTATCAAGTCGTCAAGTAGCGTGCCGAATTTGCATGTCAAGGCTAATTTCTGCAGAGCCACCACATATTCATCTACCGACTCTCCATTTTTCTGCTTCCTCTGGAAGAAGTTGTGTCTATCAATCGCGACGCACACCACCGGCCAGTAGTGCGCATCGAGGTCAGCGATGGCATGGGCAAACACGTCCGTATCTGCTGCGTCCCTTGTCCCTTTTACTATGGTATCATACACTCTAATCCCTTCGGGACCCAAATTGTGCAGTAGTATTTTCTGCCTCCTCTTGCTCAAACGGTACGTCACGCTCTTCCTCCAATGCTTCCAAGTAGTTGAGGAAGTATCTGTTCCAGTCTTCCCACTGTATTTCTGGTTCCCCACTTTTCAAAAGAAATGGAACCATCTGGGTGAGGGACGTGGATTGGGTAGCCATCTTGTTGCCGCCTCTGGGTTCCGCTTGATCTGGGACGCGCTTTCCTGGGGGGCTTCCTGGTGGAGGTTGGGTGTCTGCGGCCTTGTCACTGTGGTCGCTGTCTGTTTCGCCGCTATTTCCCGCTCTTTCTCCTGCTAGTGGGTCTTGTCCACTGTCCGTTCGCTCTGTATTCGATGAGCTTGACCCTTCCCCTCATCTGTTCCGCGCCGCCAGCGTGCTGGGTGGGCCTCTGGCTCGAGATCAAGGTGTAAGCGTTTAGGGCTGGCTTCCCTGGACAGTAGCGCCTTTTCCTGCAGTCCCTTTTGATTCTTGACAATCGCGTTTTCCCTAGTTACGCAGTTTGGGTTAGAGCGTACCTTCGTGGTTGCCGCTAGGCCCATGTGCATGGTGTTCTTTGGCGGGAATGGTGTTGTGTCCACTGCCAGGCTCCGGTTGTCTTATGTTCCGTGCGGTTGGAGTCGGTGAAGTTCCGTCGGGTATGGGCCGGGGTTATATCCCGTTCCTCGTCGCCATCATTGTAGAAATGTAAAATCACCACACGGAGATCGATATACAAGTTAACTTCTCTTTATTCTGGAGCGCCGGGAAACACTAGCTCTCACCTTCGCGGTCGGCGCCAACTACCTAAAATGGCCGTCTTCCGCTTCCTGTCCCGCCCGTCCGGTTCCGGGAGTAGCAACGCTAGACCGTCAACACAAAGAGGTGACTGATTCTAGGGAAGGCCATATTAAGTGTAATGAATTAGTTGAATTTGTTTTCACATAATTATTTTACCAAACGATGAAACAAATATTTTGATATGTAAATTAATGTTAACCGTATGTCAACCCATAATATGCTATGCCAAAATATGTTGTCTTTTTATGAAATTAATTCATGAATATTTATTTTTAAATTCCCTTGAGACCGACGAATAACAGTGCATTATTAAAAAATATTTCATTTTTACAATTAAATGTCATTCAATATAAATGTTGTTGTATGGTATCATTGGATATTACCTTTTTACTTTATTAATTTAGCCAGCATTTCATAAGATGTGAGAACAATGATTTATAACTTATAAAAGCTTATCATGTCATAGCCTCTATCATGCTTCACTTTACCAAATATAATGATGGTATCAATGGAAGCCATGTTTCCGCTCTCTCTCTCTCTCTCTCTCCCTTTCCCTCTCTCTCTCTCTCTCTCTCTCTCTCTCTTCCCTCTCTTTCTCTCTCTCCCTCTCTTTCCCTCTCTTTCCCTCTCTTTCTCTCTCTCTTTCCCTCTCTTTCCCTCTCTTCCCCTCCCTCTCTTTCCCTCTCTCTCTTTCCCACTCTCTCTTTCCCACTCTCTCTCTCTCTCTTTCCCTCTCTCTCGGACACACAAACACACACTCCCCCTGACCCTAAATACACTTGTTGGATATATATCTGAATATTTTTCCAATAAAGATGAAATAAGTATGTATAAGGTATTTGTGAATGCATTTGAAATCTCATTGTCCACCCATGGAACTGCCAAAAATGTATAATTAACTGTAAGATAATACAATACCCACTCTCAAATTACAATTCATTAACACCCACACTACCATATGTGAATCAACATTTCGTTTAGATGGAAAAGTGTTGAGCACAATTATGTATGTAAATCCCTACTCTGAGTGCTTCAGTTGCAACAATGTCAGGAATCCTTGTGGTTTAATTTAGTTATTCTTTTCATGTACAAACATGGATCATGTGTGTGCCCCATATCATAGTCCTGTGCCACTAACTGTGCTCTTGTTACACTTCACTTGATGGGTTAACAAAGTGTTACCCTCATAGTCTTTATATGCTACTGCATTTGACAGGAGCTAAGTAGTACAAGTTATGTGTTGGCAGCATAATGTGTAGTCAATGAATAGAAGTGAAAATGTTTTCAAATGTATGTAACTGGAGTGAAGCCTTCTGGCTGACAAGTTACAATTTTGTATTGTTGATCATATGTGTTGTATGCCTATGGTGGGTGTATGTCTGCCAGTGAATGTTACTATATATGGAAAATAAACCAGTTTTTTTTAGAAACCCTCGACTGAATGGAGTTGCATAATGATGTACAGGTATTGCTCACAGACAGTTATGTTGATTAATGTTTTGATGATGACACACTGGTAAAAGAGGAACTACTCTCCGCAGCACATATCACAGGGGGCTCTTAGATCATTGGAATGGGGCATGGCCACATCTCAGTTAGTAGATTGGGCATGTGATTGAATTTTCGGAAAATCTAGGTGTGGCCATCCAGATTTAACCTTTTGATGCACACATCATTGTGTTTGGCTTCCAGGCGTGAGTGATAAAGATAAGCTTGTAATAAATAAACACAAGAAAGTCTCCACCCCTAATAAATAAACACGGTGCTTAATAAAGTCACCAAGGATACAGTCTCCCTCCATAAGGACAAAACAATCAAAAGGCAATATTTGTAGGGAATAAATCCATGAATAGGAACTTTAATACATTTTCATAAATACATTACAGTTGACATAGAATACAGCATAGAAACAAAAACTACATTCCCCCACAGCCTTCATTCAAAAGCACACTCAGACATACAGAACATATTCCACATTCTTACATGGACAATCATCCTGATCCAAATGGGTCCAATCAAACAGGCAAGATTTAGGCAAATTAATGAGGGCGGCAAACCACATGGGATCTAAGCATTCACAGAATATCAAAAATGAGAAAAATCAAAACAAGGAGAGAGAATTCCCAGCTCAATTTGGTAGCAAAATGAAATAAATATCCAGATAATATTCAATTGTAAGTCGATTTCCAAAAATGACAAAATAAGAACATAGCTATACACTCATTAGATCAGTATTGAAAAACATAAATGTGTGGTAAGTTCCTCCGAGTTCTTTCACTGGAAAATCAGTGCTGACGTACGTTTCGGTGACAGACCTATTACGGGTCTCACCTTCCTCAACGCATAGATCCTCGGGGGGAGCAGAGCGGGGAGAATCTAGAAATTTTATATACATTAAGATGAATAATGAAGAGACAACAACAAGATTAAAAATTCAAATACTCTCAATTGGATGGATTTCAATAGCCATCATATTACCAAATGTAGAAGGGGAAGGAGACTCATAGCAAGTAGTCAATATGATAAGTCAAGGATAACATTTGGAACCAATGTGGCAAGAAAAGGATAAAAGAGAATTAGAGTTCAAGGGTAAATACGTGATCTACACCCGCAAAGAGTGTAAATACCAAAAGGGTAGTGGAAAGCCCATGATGAAGATCCCATTAAGAAACAAATGAAGACAATAGAGAAAGAAACAACACCTGGAAATTAAGATTAAAAAGGAAACCGTAGGGGGCGTGGCTTGAGCGCCGCACAAGATGGCGGCTTAGCGTCGGAGCTCCGCTGACCGAGCACCGACGCCGGCAGTTTTCTCCGCTCTCACCGGACCTTCCCAGGAGGAAAACGCTGCATCTGGCGTGGGAGCATGAGGTGAGCAAAGGGCTCTGCTCCTCGTTTTCCAATTCCAGCGATACATGCTCATTTTCGCTGAGACGCGGTCCGCTTTTTCGGCGGCCGCCATTTTCTTTTTGAGGTAACGCTGCTTACGAGCGATAACTGCCTAATGTTTACCTCGTCTCTCCATCTTCAAGCCTCACATTTACTTCTACCTCCTTCACAGCGCTGGGACGCCCCTGGGTAGCCATCGCACTCTACAAATTCTCATTCCATTACATTCCATTCCATTCCACCAGCCTAATAAGCACTACGGAATGCCCCTCTCAGTTGCAGCTCCTCTACTCTTCATATTTCAGCGTGCAGGCACCGTCCTCGGCACATATGCCTTTTCCTCTTCACATAAATAAAATCCTGGTTGACACCTTCTTCGCGCGCATTTTCCTATGCGCTACGATTATTGGCCTTCTACAATATTTCTCTTTGCGAACTTTTGCTACAGCAACCTTCTTACTGAACATTGGTTCTATGGTTATGTTACCATATTGCATAACCTGCATGTCGCCAACACTGCTGTCCTTGCGCGTATGTCCACACACGATGCTTGTTAATTTGCTCCAGTGTTATATTTCTGCAGAACATGCCTGAAGGTTTTTCCTAACGAGGAACTGTATTTTTCACAGCCATTATAGTGAAATACTTTGACGTCTCTTCAGCTTGATTATTTTTGTTTGGCGCGCTTCCTGTACGCACTACACAGTGTCTTGCCACAGTGCTTCTTCCTTATATGCTACTTCTATTGACTTTGTCTGGTGGTCTGTGGTGGCACTAATATTTTTTCTCCTATTTTTTACATGGGGAAATTGCGTACCCTTAAGCTTACTGCTTCAAAGCCCAAACCGCGTCAGTCCTCAGACTCTGACTCCACCAATCCAACCATGGATGATACTGCTTCTCATAAGTCGGACTTACCTCCTGGGGCAACTCCAAAACATAACTCCTCAAGTAAACTTTTGCAACCTGCTTCATCAAAACGCCTCAAAAAAGATCCTCCTTCCCCAGGCTCTTCATCACATTCCGCTTCCATGGACCTTATTCTTGAGGAAATTCGTGCGCTCAAACCCTTCATGGCTGAGACTACTAAGACTTTGCAGTTTCTACACGATAAATGGTCTACTCTTGAATCGCGTGTTCTTTTAGTGGAATAGGCCACGGAGGCTCTTCAAACTTCAAGCTCTAGGGTTTCACTGCTGGAAAAAGATGTTTCTCTCCTGAAGAGGCAAACAGAGGAGTTGGAAAATCGTAATCGCAGGAATAACCTACGCCTTTATGGTCTTCCGGAACTTTCAGAGGGATCCAATCCAACTGCATTTTTTCAAACCTTTCTACCAAAAATTCTGGATCTACCTCCCTCCTCTTCACTTAATATACAACGTGCTCATAGACTTGGTCCTAAGGTTTCCAACAAACCCCGAGGTGTCATCATGTTGTTCTTACACTATACTGATCTCCTGCAGGTTCTTTCAGCAGCAAAGGCCAAAAAACAAGTTATGTGGGAGGGTCATCGTCTTTATCCATCTCAGGATGTGGCTAAAGTGACAGCTGACCGTCGAAAACAATTCCTTGACTTGAGACCACGACTGCGAGCTCTAAATGCAAGATTCGGACTGCTCCATCCTTGTCTCTTCAAGGTGACATGTAAGGATAAGACAACGAACTTCGATGATCCACAGGTCCTTCAAGAGTTTCTCCATAGACAAGAGACCGACGTCATGGACACTACAAGAGCTGTTTAGTCACGCATGATTGGATTGTTTACCCTTCCATTATCCTATTGTGTTATATTTTTGTCCTCTAATCCCTGCTGATTAACATCATATTCTAGTATTTTTTATATTTGGTATTCTGTATTTTGTATTTCGTATGTTTCTCTAATACTCCTCTTATTTTTTGTCTTCTTATAGATCATTTTCCCTTTTCTTCATCCCGGTGTATTCATGCATCCCTTCACTTCAGTTCACTGCTGGTCCCTCCGGTGTTCGGTGGCGTATGTTCCGTTGTCGATGTCGTCATCTTCTGGCGTCGTCACCCCCCATTCGTCTTCGTTCTGTATTTGTCGGTATGTTTCTATGTTCTTCTTATATTGCTCTGTCCTATCTACTGTTCTCCTTTGATATCTCATCTTTTTTCTCTCCTTCTTTCTCACTGTATTCTCAATTTTCTGCTCTTGATTTCTTTCTCTTACCTACTGTATCTCTATATTCCTACTACCATTCTCTTGTTTTCCCAACGCATCTTTTCTAAATTCAAATTTATTTATTATGTTTTGGCTCTCAAAAGAGGGCCACATAAACATGTACATACAGCACAACACAATGAAATACAAGAGTTATAAAAACATACTAAACGTATCGTGATAGGTGCACTGAAAACCATCAGTCCCACAAGCCCAGGCCAGGACCACCTTCCAGAAGATTAATAAATAGCTAAAAATCCTTTAAAAAAGTTAAAAACATAGGCACAAAACATTTCATTTGGTGGGCAATAAAGTGCATGAAGAAATTCTTGAAAAGTGACAATGCTGAGGCGTAGACAGATTACTTTAAGCCATCGGTTGCGCAAGCTACGTAACATAGGACAAATCAAAAGTACATGCATACAGTCCTGGTTTTTCAATTTACATAAATTGCACAGCGGCGATGTGCCATGCCATTTGGACAACAGCACATTAAGAGGGATTAAGTCATACCGTAATAAAAACCAGAACCTGCGTATGCCATGTGGTAAATTCCACAGGGCGTACGGTTGGGGCTGTTTCAACCTATAGGAGGAGATTAGCAACTCCACGTTCCTTTTGTCACCAACTGTTTTTTTATCGGTTAAGAAACAGTACTCCCACGAAGCCTCCTTAAGGACCTGTTTTAACTGCGTGGGAGTATAGGAGAACAGTGTGCTTTCCTCCAGCCCCAAAATTTTCACCGCCCTTCTGAAATTGGCAACGAGTTTGGAGAACTCCTTGAAGTTGCCCAAAAGTTCTTTTTTGAGCAAGGCTCGCAGGGTTCCTTCTCTCGCTCTAGCCAAACTGGCTACCCACCTTATTAAGGCGCATAGACCCTGCGCCCAGGCACTCCTGAGTCCAAAATCCAGCCTACAGGCGGCAAGTGAACAGGCATTATTGAGAGTCGATAGGGATCTAAGGAGTTTTCCCTCAGTCTTGTGGCAAAAGTCCCAATATTTTAACTCAATTATTTCTATGCCATACAAAATGGTTGCGGGGATTTTAGCTCTAAATACTTCCAAGAGACTAGAAAAATGTCTTCTCCCCGTTGCCAGGTATAGGGACTTTAACCCGTTGCCATGGGCAAGAGCTTTGCGAGAGCAATGCTCTGTATGAAGACTCTCGCTCATATTGGCCGAGAATATTTTCCCTAAAAAGGTATAACTAGTAACAACCTCCAATCTGTGCCCTCCGATGGCCCAACGGAAGTCTGTCGAGCGGCATTTCTTTCGACCAGCAATGCACATCACTTTACTTTTATTTGTATTGATCTTCATGTAATGCTCCCTGGCGAAGCCCTGCAAAGCCTGAAGCCGATTTGCCAGTCCCACGGGTGTTAAATCAAGCAATAACACATCATCGGCATACATCAGGCAGGCCATTGGCACCCCTCCTATCGATGGAGCGATCCCCTCACTGTGGGATACAGCAGCAGGGAGGTCAGTTGTATATAAGGAGAATAACAGGGGCGCCAATAGACAGCCCTGTTTAAGGCCATTCTGCGCTGGAATTTTGGCCGAAAGCCCCCTTTCGCCCCCCATTAAGACCCTGCACCAGGTCTCAGTGTGCAGAGCCCGCACCAATTCCAACAGGTGTGAAGGGAGGCCCAGCATCGCCAATTTTCTCCACAGCGTTCCCCGATCTACTTTGTCGAACGCTGTGGAGAAATCAATAAAGGCGGCGTATACCACTCCTCCTCTCACCTGGACATATTTATCCGTAATAACCTGCAAGGCGGTCAGGTTGTCCAACGTACCATGTTCCCTTCGGAAGCCAGTCTGTTCCAAAGGCAGGATATTGCGCTCCTCGACCCATTCGGAAAGAGAACTCAGGAGGCATTTCGCAAAGACCTTTCCGATGGAGTCGAGGAGCGCAATCATGCGATAGTTACTGGGACTATTCCTTGCCCCCTTTTTAAAGATAGGAACCAGAATGCTTCCTCTCCATGATGCTGGAACACATTTGGAAGAATGGCACGCCTTAAACAGGGGATACAGGATTTTACTCCAGGTCAATGGATCTTGTTTTAGGACCGTCATCGGAAGCTCGTCCGGTCCCATGGCCCCAGAGGATCGCATGTTTTTTATAGCCAACTCGATTTCCTTCTCAGAAGGAGAGAAAACCGAGTCATCAGGGGCAGAATACGAAAAGTTATCAGCAGATATGGTCCCATTTCCAGCATATAATTCACTAATATGGGAGAACCATAGATCTTCTGGTATAGCTATCGGGAGAGGGGCGTGGCGTGTACCACATCCTTTCCCAATTATTGCCCAGAAATCTTTAATGTTGCCATGTACAGCGGATTCCCTTAATTTAATCCATACCTCATCCTCCATGTCCCTTTTAATTTTTTTCTTAAGTCTGCTTCTCTTTCTTCTTAGCCTAGCGATGACTATCCCACGTTCCGGTAGCCTATCAACATACTGTGCACGGATTAGTTTGTTTAACTCCCTATTCAGATTACGGAGGGGCAGAGGCACTACCTCTCCTTTTTTCATAAGCGGGGCGGATTTTTTAACATTCAACAGAATCTTTGACATGAATGCCTCAAAGCAAACTATTTCATTTCCGTACCACAGTTCTATTTCCCTGAGAGTATCGGACAATAGCTCCTGGACCCCATTAATGGCAGCATTATTCCAGAAGCATCTTCCAGCCCTTGGGTTGAAGGTAGCCTCCTTACCATTTAGAGCCCAGGATGCCGTATTCAGAGAATTTAATGAAATTGATAGTGCTAAAATACTATGGTCACTCAGAGTCGTGGGTATAATCTTTAAGTCGAGAATCAAGGGGAACAGGCTGTAACTGGCGATAGCATAGTCCAAAATAGATGATCCAAAGGGGGAATTGTGGGTATAATTTGCGGGGACGTCAGATGGAAATCTTCCATTTAATATAATACCATCCCCGATTGCTAGTTCTTTTAGCAAAATCTTCCCCCTTTTATTTGTTCTTAAGTTTTCCGGGAAAAGCGTCTGGGGGATGCAATAAGTTTCCTCCTTAGCTTTATCCCTGAAAAGTGTTAGACTAGCATTTGATACTTTACAGTTCAGATCACCGATTAACAAAATTACAGGAAAAGGAGGAGAATTTTTTATATTTTCCATATATTGGAGGACCCGCTTCAATTTATCATTAAAACCATCCTCAGGCGGAATGTACACATTAAAAATAACCATGGAAAATTTTGTATTATCATGGTACATATTTTCCAAAGTAATTGTGTGAAAGAGACTAGTCGGATCAATATAGTGGGAGAATCTCCATTGGAACTTAGTTGACAGTAAACAGGCAAGCCCCCCCCTGGCATGCCCTTTTTTAGAGGGTGCAGCCGGTACTTCCATTACATAGTAATCTTTTAAAGGCATTAACCTATCTATGCACCATGTTTCCTGGATACACAATATATCGGCTTCCAGAGTAGATAAGAAGGCCAGTTTCTCCGGGCTACTATGAAATCCGGCCGCGTTCCAGGAAATTATGTTTAAGCTTGGGTTAAAGGCGGGGAAACAATTTGGGGTTATCCTTATTTTTTGTTGATAAAGCACTATGGAGCCAATTCCACCGGTTATTGTCATCATTGAGTGTGGAGTTCTCAACTAGTGGAAGTGGCTTCACGTGTGATACAGAACGTTTTCCCCTGGAAACCCAAATTTTCAGGTCCCTCAGAGGAGAGGTTATCCAATTTTGCTCACCGCCTCTCAACCCCTGCCTATCGAAAGAGTTTGGCTTGCCAGGGGTGGAGATAGGAAGAATATCTATTCCTAAACGTTGGAAATTTTCCGCCTGTTCAAGGATCAGATTAGTTATAATCGGGGAATAAAATTTCACCTGAATACTCAAAACCCGGCTACCCCCTAACAGAGACACCAATTCTATGTCTCTAGACTGAATATGATAGAGACATTCAACCTCGCTAAAGCGCTTAAGAAGCCAGGCTCTATTCAATAAGAGGTCAGTATCAAATAATGGAACAAATTCTAGCACACGTACATCCACAGTGGCCTTAGGTACATTTACAGGCCGAGCAAGAGGACAAGCATTTTCGGAGTCAATTGTTACCACAAAGGGAGCAGCCAACGGATTTAAGGTCTCAGATGGAAAAGAAAGTGGCCCTCCTGCTGCACTCCGAACCGGAGAGCCTAGGCGAGGGCTCCCAGTTTGTGGAAGGTCTTCCAGGGAAGACAAGCTGCCTTGTTCATTTTCCTCCTCCACTGAGGTTGAAGTGATTAAGTTCTCATCCATATCCGTTTTTAAGGAAGTAGATAAAGGCTCCCCATTCCTTATTTCATTCTTCCTTATCTCTGTGTATTTTTGGAAAATGATCCTCCGTTGCTTCTTCTTTCTATATTTTCGAATTGGTTTCCTCTTGCTGGCTTTGGTGCTTTTTTGTTTACCATGTTTTTTCTTTTCTTCGTTGAATTGGGGTTTGTCGGCCAAGAGTTCTTTTCCACCATCCGGGGCAAAGATAGGAAATAGCTCCTGGGCCGTTTTGGGGCCAGGCAAGACTTTATCCACCTCCTCTATCTCGAGGACTATGTTCTTGATGCAGTTTGAAGCTGCAGTATGAGGCAACTCCTTATCAGGGACCAAAGAAGACGGTTCATTTTTCTTAACTGGTTCGCTTCTAGTGGATTTGATTTTCCCCTCAGATGCAGGTTGTTCAGGTTGTTGAGGGGAGGAGGCCTTACCCAAATCCGGCACTTTCTGCAGCATTAACTTTAAGATTTGGGTAACTGATTCAAGGATACAGTCTGAGCTGCCTACAAATTTTCCTAAAAGCATCAATATTGAAGCAAGAAGTTGTTCCAGCGCGATCATGGATTCAGAGATCGGCTTTTCTCGTGTCTCCACCATGGAAATATTATCCAGAAGATTAAGATCGGGGCTCTTTGATGAATTTAACAGGTCAGAGATTTCATGTCTGTTTAGTGACGGAGTGCTACTATACAACATTAGTCCTGATGGGGTGGCTCCACCCTGAACTTTAAATTGCTCCAGGGATTCCACTTTAGCAGGGCTTATGTAGCGACCCCATAGTTCCAAGTCAATAGATAGAGCGGACAGATCATCTTCCGGCCTGACATTCGTGGAAGCCTGGGGGATTGATGGTATATGTACAGGCTCACTTACTATCGTCGGCTTCCCGACTGTAGGGTCCCGTGAGGGGGACCCTCCTACCATGAGTTGGGAGGCCCCCTGCTGGGCCAGGGGAGAACGAGGCTCAAAGGTGGTTGGTAAGTGTACTTCCGGTACCTCAATGGCTTTGGTATCTGAGTTGAGTAGGGTAACACATTTAGGTTTGTTACTAGCGGTTAGATCCCACAGTTCAGATAACTGACATTGGCCTTTCAGAGGTGGATTATTTATTGATTTATTTCTTGTGCGGATGGAAGGTAATTTCCGGGTGGATTTTTCTCCCACTACCCTTCCAGAACGTAAAGTTTTAGACATTTTTCACGGTAAAAAAGGAAAAAATGTAGCACTATAAAATAAATAAAAGTCTGGAATGAAGTTGGTCCCTAGCGGGACAGGTAGGACCAGGGTGCAGTATATCTATCACAGTGTTTACGGCGAATTACCCTCCTACTCAAATGGGCACAGACGTAAGTAAATAATAACTGTGCATAAGAGAAAATGTAAGGGTCCAGGCCCAGCCCGGCCTACCTCGGTCACTGAGGGCCACAGAGGGCCCGCCCTTTGCCCGGGCTTAGCACCGGGCGTCCCGCTCGCGTCCCGCGAGACGGGGGAGTCGCCGTATTTCTGCGCCTCCTGGCGCGAAACTGACGCGGCTGATGCCGCTAGCGCTGCTGGGATTTGTGGTTTTTTGTTGGCCCTGCTCCGCGCTCCGCTCGGTGTTAGAGGCTTCAGAAATCTTGACCAAAGAGCGGGAGGCGAGCGGGCGGGCAAAAGCGCTGTTGAAATTACCCCAGCTGCAGCGTTCAGTAGCAGTCTCAAAGCAGGCAAATCTTCCACAAAGGACACCCCCTCGACCGGGGAGTCGCCGTATTTCTGCGCCTCCTGGCGCGAAACTGACGCGGCTGATGCCGCTAGCGCTGCTGGGATTTGTGGTTTTTTGTTGGCCCTGCTCCGCGCTCCGCTCGGTGTTAGAGGCTTCAGAAATCTTGACCAAAGAGCGGGAGGCGAGCGGGCGGGCAAAAGCGCTGTTGAAATTACCCCAGCTGCAGCGTTCAGTAGCAGTCTCAAAGCAGGCAAATCTTCCACAAAGGACACCCCCTCGACCGGGGAGTCGCCGTATTTCTGCGCCTCCTGGCGCGAAACTGACGCGGCTGATGCCGCTAGCGCTGCTGGGATTTGTGGTTTTTTGTTGGCCCTGCTCCGCGCTCCGCTCGGTGTTAGAGGCTTCAGAAATCTTGACCAAAGAGCGGGAGGCGAGCGGGCGGGCAAAAGCGCTGTTGAAATTACCCCAGCTGCAGCGTTCAGTAGCAGTCTCAAAGCAGGCAAATCTTCCACAAAGGACACCCCCTCGACCGGGGAGTCGCCGTATTTCTGCGCCTCCTGGCGCGAAACTGACGCGGCTGATGCCGCTAGCGCTGCTGGGATTTGTGGTTTTTTGTTGGCCCTGCTCCGCGCTCCGCTCGGTGTTAGAGGCTTCAGAAATCTTGACCAAAGAGCGGGAGGCGAGCGGGCGGGCAAAAGCGCTGTTGAAATTACCCCAGCTGCAGCGTTCAGTAGCAGTCTCAAAGCAGGCAAATCTTCCACAAAGGACACCCCCTCGACCGGGGAGTCGCCGTATTTCTGCGCCTCCTGGCGCGAAACTGACGCGGCTGATGCCGAGAGCGCTGCTGGGATTTGTGGTTTTTTGTTGGCCCTGCTCCGCGCTCCGCTCGGTGTTAGAGGCTTCAGAAATCTTGACCAAAGAGCGGGAGGCGAGCGGGCGGGCAAAAGCGCTGTTGAAATTACCCCAGCTGCAGCGTTCAGTAGCAGTCTCAAAGCAGGCAAATCTTCCACAAAGGACACCCCCTCGACCGGGGAGTCGCCGTATTTCTGCGCCTCCTGGCGCGAAACTGACGCGGCTGATGCCGCTAGCGCTGCTGGGATTTGTGGTTTTTTGTTGGCCCTGCTCCGCGCTCCGCTCGGTGTTAGAGGCTTCAGAAATCTTGACCAAAGAGCGGGAGGCGAGCGGGCGGGCAAAAGCGCTGTTGAAATTACCCCAGCTGCAGCGTTCAGTAGCAGTCTCAAAGCAGGCAAATCTTCCACAAAGGACACCCCCTCGACCGGGGAGTCGCCGTATTTCTGCGCCTCCTGGCGCGAAACTGACGCGGCTGATGCCGCTAGCGCTGCTGGGATTTGTGGTTTTTTGTTGGCCCTGCTCCGCGCTCCGCTCGGTGTTAGAGGCTTCAGAAATCTTGACCAAAGAGCGGGAGGCGAGCGGGCGGGCAAAAGCGCTGTTGAAATTACCCCAGCTGCAGCGTTCAGTAGCAGTCTCAAAGCAGGCAAATCTTCCACAAAGGACACATCTTTTCTACTATATCTTCTTTTCCTTATCACTCTTCTCTTGATTTCTATTCCGAGTAGTCACTTGGAACGTTAAGGGGTTAAATAACCCCATTAAACGTCAACGAGTTCTGACGCATTTGACTAGGCTTAAAGCTGATGTAGCCCTCCTCCAAGAATCCAATCTTTCAGAAAAGGAGGCTGTAAAACTCAAACGTTGTTGGTTGGGACATGTTTTCCATTCTCCTGCCTTAGGTAAGAAAAATGGTTCAGTTATATTGTATCACAAAAAGTTAACAGTTTCTGTTGTTTCTCAAGAATGTGAGGTTAATGGTTGTTGGGTTCTTGTAAATCTTCTCATAGACAAGATACCAATTGTTATTTTTAATGTTTATGCTCCCACGGGGGTTGACAAATCGTTTTGGCCTGCTATTTCCGAAAAACTTGTTATGCTTGATGAACAATATGTGATTTTAGGTGGTGATTGCAATCAAGTTCTTGACCCCATTTTAGACAGAAATTCTAAAGTTAAATTTGTTTCCTCCAAAATGCACTTTCAATTTACTGCATCCATTCAAAATAATGCATTAGTTGACATTTGGAGACTATGTAATCCCGACCTTAGAGAGTACACTTTTTACTCCCCAACCCACCATTCCCAATCCCGTATTGATTACCTTTTTCTTAGCAAATCCTTAGCTCAACTTGCCCTTCATTCAGACATTGGATCTATTTTAATTTCAGACCATGCTCCCGTTTATGTTGATATTGACCTTATCCCCTTCTCTCCTCACTCTGGACGCTGGAGATTTAATAATTCCTTACTCCTTGACTCTGATTTTTGCACTCAATTTACTTCTTTTGCCACTGAATTTTTTACACTTAATCATCTCCCTGAATCTTCCATTGTCATGGTATGGGACTCTTTTAAAGCAGCTGTTAGAGGATTTGTCATTAACTTTGTATCTCAAAAGAAAAAGAAGTCGATTTGAAAGTCAACTCAACTTTTAGATAAGATTAAGAAATTGGAATATGCTTATTATAACTCTAGCTCTGAATCATCCCTTCGAGAACTTATTTCAGCCAAATTCGATTTTAACAAATTTACCACAAATGCAGCCTCTAATTCTCTCCTTAAATGCAACTCTCGGTATTATGGAGACCAAAACAAAATGGCTAAATTGCTAGCTAATTATCTTAAAATACGTAGGGAGAAAACAAAGATTGAATCTCTACAGGGACCGGCGGGAATTTCTTTGTTTAAAGATAAAGACATATTAACTCAGTTTGTTTCGTTCTATCAAACTTTATACACTCCTGAATCCAGTCCTGATCCCACTGATCTTCTTACGTATTTTCAAGACATTCCTCCCCCTCCCTCCTCTCATATTGATTTTCATTCACTTGATTCGGATATCTCTGTTTCTGAAATTTCTCATGCTGTTTCTGTCCTCCGTCGTGGTAAGGCGCCTGGACCTGATGGTTTCACTATTGAATTCTACACTCATTTCTCCTCCCTTCTCCTTCCTAAATTACTCCTTTTATTTCAATCCTTTGTTGATTCTGGTTCTTCCCGAGGTACCTTTCAGGAAGCTCTCATTTGTTTGATTCCCAAACCAGACAAGGACCATACCCTATGTAAAAACTATCGCCCCATCTCCCTTGTAAATACGGACTTCAACATTTTCGCCAAAATCCTAGCTCTTAGATTGGATCCCCTATTACCAAATATTATTGGCCCAGAACAATCAGGTTTTATCAAAGGTCATTTATCATCGGACAACTCCCGTGTTTTCTTTAATATTTTGAGTAAAGCTCCCTCCCTTTCATACCCTTTGGCTGCCATTTCTCTCGATGCCGAAAAGGCTTTTGATAGAATAGGATGGGACTACTTTCAAGCTCTTCGTTGGATCGGTTTCTCTCCTAAATTCATTTCTCTTCTTTCTTTACTTTATTCTTGCCCTCATGCTTAAATTTTTGCAAATGGTCTAACTTCCGATTATTTTCCCCTTCAACGGGGTGTACGTCAAGGCTGTCCCTTATCCCCTCTTCTGTTTGTTTTAGCTTTAGAACCTTTTTTGACTAAGATCAGACTTGATGAAAATATTTCTGGTTTTCATTATGGTTCCCAACAGCAGGTTAAACTTTCAGTTTACGCTGATGATATTTTGTTATACTGTTCAGACCCACAATCCTCTTTACCTTTCTTTTTGAATCAAGTTTCCTCTTTTTCTAAAGTTTCTGGTTACCGTCTTAATATTGATAAATGTGAAATCTTACCCTTAAACCCTATATGTCAAAAACATCTCTTTGACAACACTGGCTTTTCTTGGCAGCCTTCCAAGATTAAATACTTAGGTGTTTGGTTTGCTCCTCGTCTTTTAGATACTCTTAAGTTCAATTTCGATTCACTCTCTGTTAAACTCAATGCGTCTATCACTCGCTGGAATCCTCTTTTCCTTTCTTGGTGGGGTCATCTTGATTCCATCAAAATGATGTTGGCACCTCTAGTACTTTACTCTATCTCCATGATTCCCATCCATATTCCGGACCATTTTTTCAAGTCAATAGATTCCATTTTGCTTAAATTTCTGTGGAAAGGTAAGAAATCTCGAATAGCCCTTTCTGCTTTGAAGAAAGATAAAGCTTTAGGAGGGGTTACATTTCCAAATTTCAAATCATATCACACCGCTTTTTCTTTAAAGCAAGCTTTGCGTTGGCTCTCTTCGGACCTCCCCTTTTATCCCCCTCTTTGGCTAAAGCTAGAATCTTCTTTCATTCATCCTTATGATTTTAGTGAGGTCCTTTCCTTCACTTCTAATGTATCATCTCTTCGCTCCCCCATTATCTCCCGCTCTCGTTCTCTTCTTCATCCGTACTTATCATCCTCTTATCCATCTGCTTCCTCCACCCATATTCAGCCTATTTGGCACAATAAATCCCTCAAAATTCGTAACCGCTCATTATATTGGAAATCCTGGCATTCACTTGGTCTTAAATGGATCTCTCAACTTCTTGTGGATAATCATCCTCTTCCCTTCCAGGACCTCCAAAAACAATTCTTGTTGCCCTCCTCTTCTCGCGTACGATATATGTCTCTGATTCCCTCTCTCACCCAATACCTTTCTTCACTTCCTGCCACAAATTCTATTCCTACAGCATGTCTTCCTATTTCCAATGTATTTGACCAATCCCCCTCTGCCTCTTTTCTTTATAAATCTATTCAATCTACAACTGATCGTATCAAATCCAAGGTTGAGTTGGCTTGGGAAAAAGATTTATCTCAAGATTGGTCCTTCACTTTGTGGGATAAAATTTGGTCAAAAATTCATAGTACCTCCAGAGCTGCAAACACTACCCAAACCTTATTTTTTGTTTATAATCGCACATTATTCACTCCGTTGCTCCTGTCATCATTTTCCTCAGACACTCCCTCCACTTGTTGCCCCTGTTCCTGCTCTTCAGCCGATTTGAAGCATATGTTGTTTGATTGTCCTCCCATTTTTCGTTTTTGCCAACTAGTGTGGTCCCAGTTTAAAAAGATTTTCAATTTTTCTTTCTCCTTTTCCATTATTAATATTTTTCTAGGTTCCCTTTCTCCTATTTTTGCCAATTCGTCCCATAAAAATAAATTAATTGACCTTCTGATAGCCGTTGCCTTACACCATATTACAACTCATTGGAAGCAGGCTAATGATGTTTCCTTCAATGCTTGGTGGAATGCAGTATGTTTTAATCATCGTTTAGACACTAATTATGTTTCCCCCATTTCCCTCGCAATCAAACGTGATCTTCTATGGCTTCCCCTCACTGAGTATTTATCCAGAATTGCTCAGATCCCACCTACCACTCAAGTTCGTACTGTTGAAGTTCAAAAACCACTGTGATTATATTTCTTATTTGCATTTTATTGTTCATATCTCTTCTGTGTTTTATTTTAACAGATTATGCTTCAATTATCTTGTGTTCATGAACATTATCATTTGCCATATTTTATTTATAGAGTTCTTTATCGATTCTACTTCTTTGTAAGAGAGATTTCTTGCTGTTTTTTGTAACTTATGATTGTTTCTTCATTTTCTGTCTTTGCTTCTTTATACTTTAATAAACTTCAAACTTAAAAAAAAAAAGGAAACCGTAGAAGGAAATGAAAATATCAAGAGAGAACAAAATTCAAAACAAGGTATACCTGAAAAGTTATAAAGAAGTATGGAAACAGATTAAATGAACCAGCGACAGTGATCTATGGAAAAAATTATTCAAGACTAAGTACATTAGTGACATCAGAAAAGGTTCAATATTAGGTATATTACGAGGGCAAGCTAAATACTCACCTCAGGGGAGGGCTTGAAAATAAAAAAAAACAGCTGCACGCAAAGGTCGTGGCGTGCGTAGAGATGAGGTCGGGAGGGCAGTTAACTTCCAATAGACCGCATGTATTCAAACTTACTGGGATCCTTAAATAGATAGACAAGCCAATACTGAGATACGGTTCTGTGAGGTGATGTACTAAAGACACCATCAAGTTCCGGTCAGAAGAAACGAAAAGGCATCTAATGATCAGAATCACATTCAGATATAAGGTGAGGCGTTCAGCGAGAGGATCACTAAATAAGAACACAAATGACAAAGGTCACAGGAATGGAATAATACGGGTAAATCGCCTCTGATTAGAGTCCCGCCCGGGAAAGCATGAATACGTCAAGAAAATGGAAAATAGGTAATTAAACAACAAGGGAATTATGGGGCATGGAGTACGAGGAAACAGGGAGAATAGGTCCTAGTCGCATAGTTTTAAAATGACATAATTACCCAAATGAACGAACAGAGGAGTTCGCAGGGGTAGAAATGTGCAGGTATCCTTCAAGAATTTAATGCAGGTCCTTAAAGGCTGGCTGGCCGGCCAACAAAACATGATATCTAAACAAGAATGGAAAATAGAAATTCTGTGAATCAGTGGGAAAGTAAAAAGACATGTGGGCCGGCAGAGCGGGATAACAAATGCGAAGGGCACCGCTTACCTGAGATGAAAGGTTTCTGATCGAAAGCAGCGTCTGTGCGTCAACCAGCGTCCGTGCATCAACCAGGCGTCGTCCTCATACAGCGATACGATCAAGGGGCGCTGCTGGAATCTCAAGGCCGCAGCCGAATGTTTTTGGCGAAGCTTGCACGCTAGTGGCTCTATTATCAAAGAGAAGAGTATCGGTGATAGGGGGCAACCCTGTTGTGTGCCCCTTCGAATCGGAATTAAGGGCGAGACCCTGCCATTAACCCTAACCCTTGCGACAGGGCCACTATAAAGAACCCGAATCCACTGGAGAAAGAAGGGGGGAAACCCTGTTCGAGTCAGGACCGTGAACATGTAAGACCAGTGCATAGAATCAAAGGCCTTAGCTGCGTCGAGTAACACAGCGATGGCCTGGAAGTCAGGTTCAAAATAGTGCAATGTGGAAAATAGTGTACGTAAATTATGTGTAGTGGACCTCTCCATCACGAAGCCAGAATGATCCGGCAGGGCCAGAAGTAGAACCAGGGGCTGAAGCCTAGTGGCGATAATTTTTGCTAAAATTTTGGTGTCAATATTGATGATGGATAGCGGTCTGTACGATCCGCATTGATTAGGGGGTTGTCTGGGTTCAGTTGTGTGACTAGTAAGGCCTTGCGAAGTGACGGCTGAAGGTGCTCATTATCGTATGCCTCCGCAAATACCTCTAACAGCCAAAAGTGATGCAAATGTCTTATAAAATTCACTTGGCAACCCATCCGGTCCAGCAGCCTTGCAGGTAGGTAATGCCATTATAGCATCCCGCACATCTTCCTCCCCGAATGGTTGCACTAAATATTCACAATGCGCATTGGACAACCAGCCCAGTGCCACATCGTCCAGGTAAGCATGTGTAGCCTCATCGGAAGGAGACTCCCGGGCAGCATAGAGATCGGTGTAGAACTTTAAGACAACCTCGCACAGGTCGTCAGCTGAGTGGTGTGCCTCACCTGCATCATCAATAAGCTCATGGATGGGCTCCTGGCTTCGGGGCTCTCTCAGCTTCTGAGCAAGGGACCGGCTCGGCCACCCACCTTCCCCATAATATCGCGCTACCTGACGCAGAGAGCAGTGCTGCAATTCCTGATCTACAGTGTCATTATGCTCTGAAACAAGTTCTCGAATCTTAGCAAGCCTATCCACCGATGGGTCAGCGTCGAAGGCTCGCTCCAAATCACGAATCTCCATAGCTAGTTTCGTATCCAGCGTCTAATATCCTGCAGCACGCCCGCCTGAGCCCATATGCATGCCCCCCTTATGGTGACCTTAAAGGCCTCCCACAAGACTCCGGCGCTATCAACCGTGCCTTCATTCTCCGTCAAGTAATGCCCGATCGCTTCTTCTATAGTGTGTTTGAACACCGGGTCTTTCAATTCAGACGGCTGTTGGCGCCAGGCAAACTGCGGAGCCCCACAGTCCGGCAATGTCAATTCCAGGAGCACTGGAGAATGGTCGGAGAGCGTCCTGGCCGCATGGCACACACTCTGTACCCAAGGATACACCCCCTCTAAAATCAACCAGTAGTCAATGCGGGACCATGAGCCGTGCCCTGAAGACACACATGAGCTCTCGCGCGCCTCTGGATGACGCAGTGGCCACACATCCTGCACATGTCCAGCATCTATCAGACCCCACCGCAATTCAGATGCATTCTTCCGTCTGGTGTCACTCACTCCCTGTCTATCGTTAAACGCGTCCAAATACACATTGAAATCACCACCCCAAATAATTTCACCCTGGGGAAATTGCAGAATCCTGCGCCACACATCAGAGAAAAAAGCTGGATCATCCACATTCGCCCCATAGATGTTCACTAACAACACACTCTCGCATTCCCAGTCTGCCAGGTATTATCACACATTGCCCACAGTCATCCGATTCAGTCTGAATTTCAGTAAAGGGGACCCCCTTCTTCACTAATGTGAGTACACCTCTAGCAAATGACGTATAGGAGGAGGAACCTCTCACATCGGCCCACTGGGCGCCAACATTCCGTACCGATGCAGAGGTCAAATGCGTTTCCTGCAGGAAAGCCACCTTCACACCCATTCTATCAAGTCCTGCAAACACCATCCTGATCTTCCGCGGGGAGTTCAGCCCACGCACATTCCAAGTGGCAAAATTGATGGAACTACCCAGATCCGAACTGTACACCTGGTAGTGAACAACCAACAATCACCCCCCACAACCCGTCCCATCCCGCCCACCTCCCACTTCAGCACCCTAACCATAGCAGGAGTTGACCGGGGAAACATTACAGCACATCCAGCGCCATAATATTAGATGCCTTTATATCCTAGTATCATGTTATAGCTCAAGAGTCCCAAACTCCTAAATTAACAACTCAGATCTAGGCAGGCATGAATCCCACAGTAACTGAGTACATGGTATGAAAAGGGTGAAATATGAAAAGTCTCTAAGGTTCACCAGTGACATCAAATATATAACACTCCTGACATCTTAATCATTTTCGGTGCCACTGTGTCCGTAAAAGCCCACTCCTCATAAGACAAGGAGCAGAGCTACGTACAGGACAGATATCAAATGGGAACTATCAACCATAGTGTCATGCACAGTGTCCGGAAGGTCTAGCTATACGCAGGCGGGCAGGGTACAGCATTGCATAGGGCACCTTCTCCGTGCGCAGAAACTGTTTCACAGTGGCGAACTCCATGCGCGCGGCCTGCACTGCAACAGTAAAATCAGGAAAAAAGGCAAGGGAGTTCCCCTGATGTTCTATTGTTCCTTTCTCTCGCACCAGTCGCAAGATAGTGTCCCTGTCCCTATGGTTTAAAATCGTAGCAGTTATAAGACGAGGAGGGGTTCCTGGGACTGGGCGTGCAGCCAGCGAACGGTGGGCGTGCTCTACAAAAAAAATAGGAGACAGGTGTTCCGTACCAAAGATGTCTGTGATGAGGTGTTCCATATAGGTCTCCATTTTCCTCACATTCGTGGATTCCAGCAGTCCCGTAACGCGCATGTTAATGCGTCGGGACAGCGCCTCCAAATCTTCGTTATTCACCTGTATGAGCGAGAGGACCTTCTCCATATTAAGGACCTTGTCAGTAACCATGGACAAACCATCTTCTTTGGCAGAGACCCTCTGCTCCACCTCACCCATGCGTGCGCTTTGTTTTTCTAACTGCGAAGACATGTGGTCTAGTCTGTGATTGACCGCCGTCATAGCGCCCTCTATGGATTGCAAAGTACGCTGCATGGCGACCAGTGTAGCCTCAAGAGCGGGGGGCCCATCTGACACCGCATCCACCTCAGAGTCCGAGAGAGGCTTTTGTGGGGCCTTAGTGACGCGCCGGGTTTCAAATGTGAGTTTAGGCTGTGTCCTATCAGACCGGCCCATGGTCCCAGATCTCAAAACGCCAGGCAGTGCAGGAACAGGGGCAAGGTTGGAGTCAGGTGGCGCAATATTGTCCAGTCTTAACACGGGGCTTGACCTGGGCACACCCTTCAGGGTCTCACAGTGGGGAGGTAGAATTAACGAGCGTCGAGGCCTCACCTCTTAATCAGACACCCGCAAAGATGATGGCTGCAGAACGTACATCACAGTGGCTCAATTGGGAGTGGAACAAGTTCAAGAAGCCACCCGCCACACACTGCTCATGAAGGAGAGTGCCCCCTACCGGCCGGCACCTGTAGGGTGTGTCGATGCGCTATGGCGGCCACCTTTTTATCTACCCAGACTTCACACCGCAGGGATCTACCAATCATGTACCATGTAGCAACTGGCGTAGAGAAGCAGTGCCCACTGCGGCTACACCTGGGTATATAGTGCCAGAGCAAAGGCCACCGATCCACTGCTCAAATTGGGGGAAGCGCGGCAAGGTAGACAGATGCCAGAAGTCTTCACAGCTCATACAGTCACAGCACACAATAGGGCAGTTCCGGGGGCTCCGCTGTCACCCCTGCACAACTGAGGACTTGATCTATGGCAGCTACCAGCGACAGAGAGGCCCAGATTACAGTAGGCCCGTCGATTGTCCACCCCAGCTCCCATAGGCCAGAAGCTCCGCAACTGCCTCTGCCCCGCACCAGACGCAGCAAGGGAGGCACTGCCTAGCACCCGGCCCGATCCCACCTCCGCAGCCCGGGCCGAGTACAGACCCACCCACTCACCGCGTCCAGCGCCGACGGGCGCTGTAATCCAGAAGAGCTGGGGCCTTCGCTACACCGCCGCAGGGCTCCTCTCCACTACAGTCTCTGCCAGGCCGAGCGGGCACCAACACGCCTCCTCACAGGTTGCACCGCAGTCCGTTGCCGCACCTCCGTCGCAGCCCCCTCTGGCACCAGGAAGGCCGCGCTGCTTTCACCAGGCCGGGGAGGCACGCGGCACGCCCCCACAGCTTCACCAGGAGGGCCGCAGGATCTGTCCCAGGTTCGCCGCCTCCGATCCTCAACGGGCCGCACTCTGCAAAATATATAACGTGAAGGCTTCGGGCACGCCTCCCGATCCAAGTCAGCTAACATCTGCTGGGAAAGTCACTGGCGTAACACCTAAGGGCACTCAATGGGGCCTCGCAGGCAGCTGGGAGCTCCGATCCGCCGTGGCTCACCAGCGTCCAGCAGTCGCCATTTGCAGTCCTCGCCTCGAGGAAGTGTAGGGGACCGGTTTCACCTCAAATGGCGGGCCAATGCAGCAGCAGGGCGACACAGGTATCGCAGAACTCATACAGGTAGGCACCCCTGGCTTTTAATGACTGTAATGGCGCAGGATGTAGCAGATATTTGGCGGATAGATTTCAGGTCACGCAGAGCCTCACAGCAGTGCGGCCATCTTGCTGCGCACCCTCTAGTGTCCAATGGGTGAAACTGTTTGATACATCAGGCCCTTGATTGATTGCTTTGGGATTTTATGATTCCTTACATTTTAATTCAAATTTTGGGTGGTTGTAAAATATGTTTTAGATATGAAAATAAGAGTCAGTAAACATGATGATACCAACAAAAAGAGATTGTGTAAATGTTATCATGAATATTTTGTAATCTTTACAAAGGAGGAACATTCCAAAAATATCAAATTGTACAAAAAAATACTATGCACATATTTTAAATATTGTTTAAATCAAAATTGCTACCAAATTCCATTATTAAAAAAAGATGTTTTGTGACACACAATAGCTGTATATTACATATAACATAGCACCAACAGAGGAATGCAGAGATAATGCAAAAAGATGGCCTGATTACAAACACAGGACAAAGAAAACAAACTGATAGTCAACTCACTAATGCTCATCTCACTGATCTACAATGCAAGCTTGGAAAGCAACTTTTTGGGGGGAGGGGAGGTATATATATAGCAATCTCGACCCGAATGTAACGGAGCATTTTACAAGAGCACCAGTTGCGTTACAGATGGAATAATTCAATTTTGCTAGGTATGGGGAGATTAAGTTATTTGCCCAGAATCACAGGATATTAAGCGTCCCTGCCGAAACTCAAACCTGATTCCCCAGCTTCGAGGTTGAACACTCTAACTACTAGGCTGCATGCTCTCCCAACTTCTTCAACTTCTAAGAATCGGCATCCTCTTCTGGTTGGGGTTCTGCTGTTGGTGAAGGAGCTTTCACCCATGCACCCTCTGCTAAACCTGCAGAAAAACAGAAGTAGTCTGAAAGTTTGAGCTGACATTGGTGGCTGGATTGAAGGCTGCATACGGATCCTTGTCAAGGGTGTGCTGACTGTGTTAAAAAGCAAGAACGTTGGTGTTCACGGCACTAATTCTAGTGAGGAAGGAGTACATCCTGAACTCCATTATATGATAGCAAGACTCCATTGTGTAATTTAAGGTCTAGATGGCAGAACGGATGATATCTATCTGGGTGACAACATCTCCAGTGTATGACGCACAAGGGTGTTGGAGTTGTCCATTATCCATCATGACACCAGCAATGTCAGCTAGGGAGTCATCAATTCCATGGAGCCAAGAATGGGTGTCTCTCTTAGCCTGTGTCAGCACCTTTTTGGGGCTGAAGAAACTCTGCGCTCTGTGAAGAGTGTCCCCAAAATTCCGCAGCCCTGACTAAATTCACTCCAAATGCACTTGAAATTGACAGCTGGATCTTCTTGCTGTTCCGGAGCACAATGAGCTGGTGCTGAATTTGAATCAGAATGGGTCAGATCATTTGAAGACACCATCGCGGCTTCTTCCCTTGCAAGGTTTGGACGATAAGTACTGATATTATCGAGGATTTGATTGAATGTCTTATCATCCGTGTAGGGCAGGTAAGAGTGGAGGTCAATTGGTATGGTACCTAACATTTCAAGGTATTACACTTTCCATGGGTGGACTGCGGCAATTAGAACGGCCTTGAGCATCAAGGTTTATATACACCACAAAGTGAGGATTACATAACAACAACATTTATAAATCTTCAATTAAGTTGCTACGGTGTCTGCATTTTCGATATGCTGGACAATGTGCACCACTATACACAGAGAACATTATTGTTACATATATATCTTACACATCTCTCACATTCATGATAAACAACACAAAAGGTTCAGTAGCTCCACTACATTGATAATAAAAAAAGTAATTCCCCCCTTAAGGGCTAAGTCGAGACATTTGATGTTATGTGCTATAATATTACACTAAATTATACATAGTACAGATATGAGCTTCGTCATTAACTCTCAACTGTAGTAAAATTAGAGGCCAGATAACAATATGAATCAAACAGCCTAGGCCACCAAGCACAGTTACTGCAGAGTGTTGAGGGAAAGGAGACAGATGAAAGGGCTATGGTGTGCTATGGTGTGCTATGGCATATTTCCATCTTAACGAGCACTGGCACACTGTGTGCTGCATGGCAGACAGGAGTGTTCTTGTGCAGGAAGCAAGATCTTCCAGCACAAAACAATTCTTCACCGCCTTTTCCGTTTTTTCGAAATGCAGCACATGAGGAAAGAGTAAGTAAGAAAGCATAATAAAGGTATTTCTCCTCATGCTTCACGCTGGAAGCCCTAGCATTCTATCACATTCCCAGGTTTACATTTCTTTGTTAAATCTGGAATGCAGAAAAATTCATGAATGGATGCATGGCAAAGCCCATGCTGAACCCATGGAACGCCTTTCCAATGCCAGGTAGCTCAAGGCTGCACTATGAGGAGCTTTGCATTACTTTGTATTTACTAAACCACACAAAGGCACACTAGATGGATATGCATAGCTTAGTAAATGTAAAACTTTATTTTACGTCAGGGCCGCAGCCATAAGTAACACAGCACTCACCTTAACATTTACTAAATCATATTTTGGCTCCTGGAAGCCCCACCTAAGTGGCCTATCACCAACACAAGATATTACATCTGCCCCTAGATTTGATAAAGGGATCATTCAAAGCATTCATATGTAATTTGACAACATAATACTTCCCCTGAGCAGTTCGTAACTCAACCAGCTATACGCGATCGCAAACCTCAACTCCAGTAACCAACTCCGATTTGGGTGATGCCACCTGCTCCTCCAGTGGATTCAACTCCTCCTGGATAGTACCTCCTCCTCCTGTCATCCTAGCACCCTTCAGATTCCTTGCCAGTTTTTCATTTGTCAGATCATGTCACCTCTTCTTACATTCAACTATTATCCCCCACAGCATTTATTTTCTTAACTATTGCTTGGCATTAAGAATCCTTTGTTGGTAAGGGCAATTTGCAGGTGACAAACAAATGTTTTTCCTGTTTGGTCACCTTTGAAATCAAAATCTGATTTTCGTATTTTGTAATGTTTACTTTCTTTTTCTCCTCCATGGCCAAACCTTCATTCATGTTAGGAGAATCCTGCATGGTGACTCCTTCAATATTTACCTTTCCAGAAAGACCGATAACATAAATGAAACAGTGGCTTTTTCAAAGGTAGTGCAACACAATGAGCCCTTGTGTGATGCAAAGCTGAGTTGAATCATGTAATTGCGGTTTGTGGTATGGAAATCGACTTTGTGTCACGTAAGTAGGAGTTGCGCTATGCCGCATTTTGCTGAAACTGTAAGTTTCTGTGACACTACTGGGTTTAGTTACAAGCCCCTTGTGGCACTATTGCCTCAATTTTAAGTGACGTAAGAGTGGTGCAAGGGACTTGTAAATAAGCCCCTTTGTCTTTACTACTTCACACTTGCATCTTATTAACTATATGGCGCATCCATGAGGCAAAAAAACAACGTAATGCAGCACAACTATTTTTCACGCACAGCACTGTGTGAGAAATGGTAAATATGCCTCTTTTCTCCTCAGCCACTGTATCACTGTAAAAACTAGCATTATTTCTTTGACACATGTTATAGCTGTTTCTTGCATGCATGTCTGCACATATGCAGTAAATGCAGAAAAACTTACATTGCAGCCTCCATTTTGAGAACCACAATGAGGAGTACAAATCACAGTGCTTTATTTGTAAAATATTAAGAGGTGCTCAAATTTTATAAGGAGGCCACACCCACTACCCCCCGGCTCCACCTTCTCCATCCACCGGCTCCACCTACTTCTCAATATGCTCCGTCCACACCCAGATCTGGCACTGCTGAAAGCCAGATGCAATACCTGATCTGAATTTCAGCCAGCTGCCTTTCCCCAAGTAAGGTTTTGATAGGAGCCCAACTTCCTCGAGAAAAGAGAGAGTTTGAAATAAAAATGAAATTAAAAAGTACATTTGAAGCACAATTTTGGCATACAGTTTCTAATACTAGTGCACTGAAAGTGAATACATGAAATATTCCAGTACTCTATGTGCCGATTTGTGAAAGGAAAATACTCGGTTATATGATATTCTGGTCGCGTAACATAGCAGTCAGCCTGAACTTCTGCATTTCCCCCATTCTTGCACAACTAGATGACCACGGGTGGCGTGTTAGGTTTACCTTAAAGCTTTTAAATTGCTCATCTCTGGTTCTAATAATGTGATTTTTGTATTTTTAGTGTCAAATTGTTTATTACATTTTATTATTTTTCCAAATTGGTGTGGATTTGTTCTTGTCTTTTGTTTTCAAATATTAATATTTGTGTGCCGCATGAAGACTTTACACATTGCCTGCAATTTAAGCCTGACTGCTTTTGTGCCAAGCTATCAGAGGGTTAAGCAAAATTAAATTAGTAAATCTGAAGGTTAACCCTGACAGGGAATGTGACTGTTGCTTCTGAAGGGCTCACACCCTCCCCCCTCAATCAACAACCCAATTTCGCACCACAAACATTTGACTTTCATCTTGTGCATAGACTGCACCACGATTTGGCTGTGACTGTGGTCAGTCTCACCAAGGAAAGGAGAAGGGACAGGGTAGAAAGAAGGTACTGCTGAGAAGATAGGGGCAAATGAGAGGGATGGGATAAAAGAAGGCAATACCGAGAACAAAGCAGGCAGGAGGAGTGAGAGATCAGGTGTCACTGAGGAGAGAGGGGGCAAAAGTAGGAAAAGGGATGAGAGCAAATGGTTTGTAGGCAAGAGGTTTAGGAGAAAGAGGGAGAGCGAGGACTGCGACCTTTGACCCTGTCCTCAGGTAGGTCGCCCCCCAACCGCCACACGGTCCTCCTGTGACGCTGCCCCTGCAATCTGCAGTCGCCTTGCCCCTGCCGCTGCCTGTTGCTGCGTGAGTCTTCTTTGGTCTTGCCCCTCGTTTTTCACTTGTTGCCTTGGATTTTGTTATTTGTATTTTGTACTCCCCACTAGACATCTGCTGTGCCCTTCTGTTCCTCCTTCCCCCGTATTGCCTCTGTGTCCTTCCCCCGTTTCCCGGTTTCCTTCTGTTTCCCCGGATTCACTTGTTGCCTTTGGATTTTGTTTCTGTATTTTGTACTCCCCATTTGACATCTGCTGTGCCCTTTGGTCCCCCTTTTTCCCCCCTTTTTGCTTTCTGTCCCCCCTTTCCCCGGTATTGCCTTCTGTGTCCTCTCCCCACTTTTCCCCGGTTTCCCTCTGTGCCACCTTTCCCGCCGCTGCGTCCCCGCCCCCGCTGTTCCCACTCCCGCCTCCCAGCAGCTCCTTCCTCCCACAGGCCCTCATATGGAGGCCGCGTGGCGGTGAAGGGAGCGACCTATGACCTGTCCTCAGGTAGGTCGCCCCCCAGCCGCCACACGGTCTTCCTGTGACGCTTCCCCTGCAATCTGCTGTCGCGTTTCCCCTGCCGCTGCCTGTTGCTGCGTGAGTCTTCTCTGGTCTTGCCCCTCGTTTTTCACTTCTTGCCTTGGATTTTGTTATTTGTATTTTGTACTCACCACTAGACATCTGCTGTGTCCTTCTGTGCCCCCTTCCCCCGTATTGCCTCTGTGTCCTTCTCCCGTTTCCCAGTTTCCTTCTGTTTCCCGGTTTCACTTGTTGCCTTTGGATTTTGTTTCTGTATTTTGTACTCCCCATTTGACATCTGCTGGGCCCTTTGTACCCCCTTTCCCCCCTTTTTGCCTTCTGTGCCCCCTTTCCCCCGTATTGCCTTCTGTGTCCTCTCCCCGCTTTTCCCCGGTTTCCCTCTGTGCCACCTTCCCTGCCGCTGCGTCCCTGCGGCCCCGCCCCCGTCCCTGCTGTTCCCATTCGCCGCCCCACTCCCGCCTCCCAGCTGCTCCTCCCTCCCACAGGCCCTCACATGGAGCGCCGAAGGCGTGCCCGTCTGCCCTTGGACCGCGCCCAGTGCCAGAACCCCTGGCCCCCGCAGGAGTCAGGGCACACGACTGAGATACGACACCGCCAACATCAACGCACTCAACACCGGACGCTCACCCGCCTGCTACCGAGCCACCCCGAAACAAACCCACAGACCCATCACCTGCCAAACCTGCAAATTCACATGCCTCCGAACCTGCATCCCACCCACTAAACAAAGCACCAACAACAACAACCTCAAGTGCATCCTCCTCAATGCCCGCTCCGTCCACAAACACGCCATCGAACAGTGGGACCTCCTCGATACTACAGCACCTGACATCGCCTTCCTCACTGAAACCTGGATGAACGTCTCCTCGGCCCCCGACATCGCCATAGCCATCCCGGACGGCTACAAAATCACTCGGAAGGACCGCGTCAACCAAAACAGGGGAGAAATCACCATCATCTACAGGAACACTTTCAAGAAGACTACATTCCACCACCACACGCAACAGATCCCCCGCACATGCTGGAGCAAAGTCACCACAGACCAGCTAACCCCATCGCTGAGCCAGAACCCACCAGTCGACATCCCTGACACCAACAACGCAGCCCAAAACCTCGCACAATGGATCACCAACTGCGCCGACGACCTCGCTCCTCTCAAGAACTCCCCAGGCAAGACCAGCAACAGGAAAACCACGTGGTTCACCGACGCCCTCAAATCCTCAAAGAAATCCTGCCGAACCCGCTAAAAAACCTAGCGCCATGAACGGACAACAGAAAACATGACAGCCGTCAAGAACGCCACTGGCGAACACCACCAGCTGATCCGCACCACCAAAAGGACATCGCTCAAAGACCACCTGGACAACAACACCCACAACAACAAGAACTCTTCAACATCGTAAAAGAACTCTCCAACCCAAGTGACTGAACTCTCCAATCCAAGTGACTGAGTGAAATCTTGTAGATTTCACTCAATTACTTTTAGGAGGTATTCATGTGCAGGAACGCCCTCCCCTGCGCCGGAACGCCTCCTGATGGCACACGGCTTTACAACACGAGACAACACGTGACGCATCTGAGAGATGCGTCACGTTGTTAACACCCAGCACAATGGCGCATCTTTTGTGCTGCCGCTGCGTCACAAAAGGTCTCGGTAGAGGGTGGCAGTGGTGAACCAGAGGGTGACAGTGCTGAACCAGATGGTGGCAGTGGTGAACCAGAGGGTGGCAGTCATGAACCAGATGGTGGCAAGGGTGAACCAGAGGGTGGCAGTGGTGAACTAGAGGGTGGCATGGGTGAACCAGAGGGTGACAGTGATAAACCAGAGAGTGGCAGTGGTTAACCAGAGGGTGGCAGTGCTGAACGAGAGGGTGACAGTGGTTAACCAGAGGGTGGCAGTGGTGAACCAGAGGTGCTGTGATGAACCAGAGGGTGGCAGTCGAGAACCAGAGGGTGGCAGTGGTGAACCGGAGGGTGACAGTGCTGAACCAGAGGGTGGCAGGGGTGAACCAGAGGGTGCTGTGATGAACCAGAGGGTGGCAGTTGTGAACCAGAGGGTGGCAGGGGTGAACCAGAGGGTGGCAGTGGTGAACCAGAGGGTGGCAGTGGTGAACCAGAGGGTGACAGTGGTTAACCAGAGGGTGGCAGTGGTGAACCAGAGGTGCTGTGATGAACCAGAGGGTTGCAGTCGTGAACCAGAGGGTGGCAGTGGTGAACCAGAGGGTGAAAATGCTGAACCAGAGGGTGGCAGGGGTGAACCAGAGAGTGGCAGTGCTGAACCAGAGGGTGGCAGTGGTGAACCAGAGGGTGGCAGGGGTGAACCAGAGGGTAGCAGGGGTGAACCAGAGGGTGGCAGTGTTGAACCAGAGGGTGGCAGTGATGAACCAGAGGGTGGCAGTGGTGAACCAGAGGGTGCTGTGCCCATACACGACCGCATGGGTAGCTTCGCCATGCAAGCGGCCCGCGAACACGCAAAAAGCCCGCGAACACGCAAAAAACCCTGTGAACACGCAAAAAAACAAAAATCCGCAAATTTGCGAATTCACAAATTTTGCCCATACTCATTTCATTGTCTTTTTTGCAAAATTGGTCACACCTGAAATATACATAATGACAACTTTTAATTGTGCTCCCAGCCATTTGAGAAAATATTTTCCAATGTACTATAGCATTGTCTCTCTTATCAGCCACCCTGCCCTTCCTCGTCCACATGTTATCTGCTGCCCTTTGTCTTCCTCAGTTCCTGCTGTCTCTTGGTCTACATGCAGCGCGCGCCGAAGTGTTTGCACGAGTGATTGTCTGCATTAGCAGACAGATTGGCACAAGAATTCTAGTGTTACCCTTAGACACTATTTAACATCATCACACCAATTGCCTTTTCAGCAATCATTAGTTGGTGGTGTGCCTGCAGATCGGTAAATGTCAAAGGGTATTTCACAAAGGGACGCCCACTCGCACCTCGTACCTCGGGCTAAAGTGGACATTTTGTGTGCTGAATAGGTTACACAATTCCTCTAGGCACAAGGTTGTATTTCCATACATATACATAGTGTAGGAACCTAGGTATCAAATAGCAGTAAGATGTGAATGCACTGCTTATCAGCACACAGTGTTCAAATCGTTTTTTGTACCCCTCCCTTTATTTTCTTGCTTTCTGGCATATAAGGACTTCTTTACAAAGCTTCTGATGCACAACACAATGATTTGAATATAAACTATAACAGAAAATCAAATCATTTGTTTTCTCATTAACAAGGCCTATTGGCACAAAACGAGCATGTCATTTTCTGGAAAGGTGGAAAGGATAAAAGAAATATGAGAAAATAAAATGGAAGGGGAAGGCAACACTGTATAGAACTTTTTTTAAATGATAATTTTGCTTGACACTTTTCTATTTTCTGCAGCATTTCATGTAATGTTTTGTATGTGCAAACATATAGTTAACATTGCTATTGGAGAAGTGAGCTGCGAGGCCATGCACAGAGAGAGGAGACAGGCAGTGAAAAAAATGGGAATTCTCAACCATACTATAATAATCTTTATAGACACTACCCAAAAAAATCAGGTGATCCGAAACTGTGTGGCTCGCCTACTCCTCCAGATTCCTCAGAGGCACTCAGCAAGACCCGCATTGAGGAAACTTCACTGGCTTCCAATCCAGTCCAGGATACAATTCAAGGTCATGTGCCTGGCCCACAGAGCCATTTGGAAAACTGGACCTGCCATTATCCACTCTCTGGTCACACCTTACCAACCTTCTAGGAGTCTTTGCTCCAGCTCTGCTTTTCTTGCTACCACAAGGAAAGTACGAGGATCCAGATGGGGTGGACGTTCTTTCTCCTTGAATGCTTCCAACCTTTGGAACTCTCTCCCCCTTACTCTTCATTGGGAACCTAAATTACAGACTTTCAGTAAACTTCTTAAAACTCATCTCTTTAGTGCTACCCACCAACTTGCTGTGCTTCCTGTCTGGTCGGTCCTAAGCGCTACGAGGCCTCAGGGTAGAATCGCGCTATATAAATCTAATTTCATTCATTCATTCATTCGTTCATATCACACTTACCTTAAACTCAACACATGCCCATTTCTCGCTGTGACCTTTCAGAACTCCCAACGCCCAGGAGGGAACAAAATGTTTGCACCGGCACAAATTAAACACTGACAATTCAGGAGATAGGAATCTTGAGTACCAGCTGCTTTCACTCTGGTCTGAGTTTGTAGTTATCGCTCTCTCTGTTTCTCTCTCTGTTTCTCTCTCTCCTTGGCTCTCTGTTTCTCGCTATTTCCGCACTGCAAATTGTTGATAGACTTTTTCTCCACATTCTATTCTCCTGCGCAAAGTGTTTTTCCACAAAGATGCAGAATGTCCTCACTGACCAGTTGGTGCTAAAGGGCGAAAAATGTTTCCACTTACTTCAGTATCATGAACTGCAAGAGTGCAATCAGCTGTACCCAAAACCATAGATGAGGTACTGAGGAAAGGTCTGTGTGCGTCAATTGGTGATCTGCATAATTAGAAAATGTAAATTGCTAAGGTATTTATAAGAGCAGTAGTTCAAATGCCTGTCAGTATTCTGCAAACTTTGGGTATATTTTCAAGGGCTTATCGCCACCAGAAGGTATGTTTTCATGGGGTTCTGGTGGTGATAAGCCCTTCACCTTATTTACAAGGTGGCATTGAGCCACTATAATGGCTTAACACCGCCTTAAAATAAGGCACCTTTTCATGGCGCTCTTAGAGTGAAAGGGGCGGTGGGGTTCTGCGGCAAAACCCATTGCTTTTGACGCTGCCCCTATTTACAAGGGTGGAATAAATATGGAGCAGCGCCAAAAATAAGACCAGGAAAAATGATTATTTCTCCTCATTTTTGATGTTTCTATGTACGCTGCACTATGCAGCACACATAGAAGGGAAACAGCCTTTAGTACACAGCCAGACCTACACAGAACCCTTACATTGTGGAAAATACAACAAATGTGTTGTTACCACGTGTTCCATTACCACACGTTCCATTACCATGGCAATCTTTACAATGATTTGCATTAGAGAACGTGTTGTTGGATTTTTAATCCAACACTTTCCCTACTGTTGCACAGACTGGAGATGGAATAGTAATATATACTATTCCAAAGTCCAGCGCTTTCCTAAGGCAAGTCATTGTAGTGACTTGTGTGGTAATAGAATGGGTGGTAACAACGTGTTTGTTGTATTCCTCATGTTGTAATGGCATGCGTTGTAAAAGCATGCAGGATTGTGTCATACATCCCACATAGAAACAGCAAATTGCAAATAGTGATTGTTCATGTGCAGGAAGTTTTCATTTCCTGCACATTATCATTAAAAATGTCGAGTTTCAACTTCTATGTGTGCTGCACACCTTCCTTCACATACACAATCATTCTCTGAAACTATGGTGCAAGGATGCCTGCATTGGCGCTTTGCAGCTAGATTTAGTGACAGCACTAGGGGATACTCAGGGGTGCACCACATACCTGTGAATACGGCGCATCCTTGTGTTTTTAAAGTGAGGTGTTAGTAATTTTGGAGCTAAACCGCGCTCTGTCAGTTAACTGTAAATATGCCCCTTGGTAGATAATGGTCTGTGCTGGTCCTTATGTGCCCTCCCACCTTTCCACATGGTTTCCTCTTTGTAGGTTTGCTGGTAAACTGGCTCCACCAATTTTCTGCTAGTACTAGGGGCACTATTTCAAACATTTGCAAAGCTGCAACATGTGTGAGGTAAGATATTCAGTGGGTTTAAAACAGAGTGTTTGAAAGTGAAATGCCTGGACTACGTGATGGAACTCAGGATGTTTGCAAACAATTTTCAAACTGTACACCTGCATAGGATGTTTTAAAAAAGATAGCTGAAAATATAAGGCTTTGCCAAATAAACCATTTAATTTGCTACCTGCATCATTCAATTTATCCATATAAACCTTCTTGCTGAGAAAGCTTCTTCAAAGAATATATATGTGGAGAAACTCAAAACGCTAAGTTGCAATAGTATTTACAATAGTTTCTGAAGGTTTCTTAACCTCTTTCCCAAAGCAAGAAGATGTAACTGATGTACAGTTGACATTAAACCTTTAAAAATAAGTAAGGCAGTGCCTACCAGCAAGACGAACCTGCAGAAATATCCTGGTTTTGTGGTTTGAACCTCTCCTAAACAAAAATAAAGTAAAGACACAATCAACTCACCAGTAAATTGTGTCAAGATGTTTAAAATATATCAATATGATACAACATACATTTGTTATATGTCATTAAGTAAGTGTAATGAGTAAGGCACTCTGCTTGCATGAACATGCATAACAAGGAGTTTTACCTATTCACTACCCCGTGACCTTAAGAAACAGTAGTCCGGCAATAGGTAACAGAGAGGCACAAATCACATTCTCAAGGTATGAATTTACCATCCTATCTTGAAATAAAAGGTAACAATCAGGAGATGGATTCCCCTCTTTTGAACTGGTGGTAAAGAAGTAGTCTGTTAGGAGACCTTACAGTTTTGCAGTAAGTCCAGCACCACACATGGCCAACCACAGCTACAGCAAAATCATCCCATAGAATATACCGGAGGTAGGTACTTAAAGTAAAACCTCATAGGAAATAATGTAGTGCTGGACTTCTATTTTTTTTATCGCAACTTACACTCCTATCTTGTCAATATCGAAAATGTAGTAATCTTACTCAAAATTGTAAACTCATTCATAAGTGCAATTTACCTTTGCGAATCATGTCCTAGGTGTTTCCAACTAGTGTCTGGCCCTTCTTGTTCTATAACTCAAAGTGACCTTGATACAAAGTCCTGATCTTTAATGGTCGATTTTCTCTATGACATTTTTCACTTCCCTTACCATTATCTACCTCTATAAGGCAGGAAAATAGAATCTCTTTAGGAGAAACAAAGCTTTCTATGGTCTTGAGCACTCATGAAGCCACAGTGATATAGAAACACTCAATGAGAGAATTGTCCATCTTGGTAACCCTCTGGCTGAGTAGTAGACAGGACACATCTGGGGTAGACGCTACATCCCCATTGTGAGGCTTACTTGAGTTGCCTTTGGTGGGGTTTTCCTCATCCAATGAATAAGGAGGAGATTGTCAGTCTGGATGTTCTTGGATAGGCAGCAATATTGGCCCCCTTCAAAAAGGCATTATCTGATGTAAACATACTTTTGCAGCCGTAAACGGCTGTACTTTCGTGAGCTGCATATTCTTAAAAAGATATCGGGCAGCTGAAAATCCAATTTTCTCTTGCATAATTAAATGACTGCATATACATGTGAAGGAGTAACTCGCACTCAAGGGACAGCTATTGAGAATTGCAATGTGTTTTTACATGGTCAGTTTCTGAACGCCCACAAATATGTGATCATTAACACATTGTCAGAGTGCTGGAGCAAGGGGCTAGAGTAAATTACCTTCCATAGTGGGATGGAGATGGAACACCGTCAAACTTCTTAAGGCGGAGGGAAGTTCCTCTAGACGTAAGAGTGTTTACCTGATTCCACAATGAGGAATTGTACCATGAGTACAATCCAGAAAAGGTGAAACTGCAACTTCTACAAAATTTGATGTTACTGGCCCAGTACTGTGCCCGTAAAGCTGTGACGAATGCAGCTGTCCTGAAGTACGTCAGGAAAAGGTTGTAAATAGTGAAAAAACTTGTGCAGAAGTATTTTCAAAGGTGCAGATTAACTGTTTCCTTTGTGGATCAGACCCATACATTTGACACTAGGCGATTAAGGATTGGTGGCACGCTTAAAGTCGTTGGGCGGAGGGTTATCCAGCTTAATAGAGGTTGAAGCCCTATCCTGGGGTATCCTGTCAGTTCCAGAAACCCTCAACATCACCATTCTTGTTCTGGCATGTGTTTCCATAAATGCCTTTACTGCTACATATTCCCTCCTCAGCAGTACCGCTGCAAAGCCGGTGCCAAACCTCCGGTGAGAAATACAAATGTACTTGTTTTGAAAAGGATAGGATTTCAGACATGTCTCAATATGCCTAGTGAAAGTTGGAAGCGGAAATATTGTACTGCTGGTAAACTATCATTTTTTTCTATTTCTCTCTTTTTTCGATTTGTGAATGACTGTTCAGTTTGTACGCCTGCAGCAGTGGTTGGAATTTTTTTTTACATAAAGTGGAAAATTAAGAATAGTGCAAATGTATTTATAATTGTTAAAAGACTTCGGGTGGACGAAATGTGCGTAATTTGCTTTTGGGTGACTATGTGAAATTTTGGCTAAATGGCACATAATTACACGAAATGCAAATCTGGATTCTTGCATTAGTTCTTGATACGAGGATGAACTTCGGGGCAAAAAATTAGGTGAAAATAACAAGTGCCCCGAACACCAGCCACTGATGTTCTGTTTATTGGTGTTGTTTCCTAGCTATAATTTTGCCATGAAGAGGGGAGGGATTACGCTTTGTAATGTAATAGCAGAATGAATGTCCCAAAAAAGGCCAACTCTGGTCGCTTAGATTCTAGTTCATGGAGGACTAGGGTTGCAGTTCAGGACGGACTGTTCCTATTGGAGAATGACCAAGACTGATTTGGGCACGGCTGAGTATAATCCGAGGTGACATGGTGGGCAATGAAAACGATGGATTGGAATGCTACCAGAGTGATTGCCAGTTGCTAGACTACTTGCAAACATTCCTCCCATCACTTTTTGTTCATTGATGATTGATGCCAATAAAAACTACCATCTTATGATTTCTTACTTATAAACATTATCTTCCATTTATTAGTAAAATGATAGACCTTTTCGCCATGAGTTTCAATAGCAGTGCAAAAACCGACATTACTACCAAGATTGGGTGAAGCTTTGCAGTTGATCCCGTGAGTAGCTTCAGAAACATAAAAAAAGCTGAAGAGGACATTTCTGTAAAGAATCTCCATGGCCAAGGGACAACTGGAATGAGCCTGGACTTTGTTGTTGGGCTCTGCTTGACACTCTGCGAGTCTATAACTGTAACTGTCTCCAGCTTGGAAACCTTTCCTACGCAGTCTTTACCACTCAGGCCTTCATCACACAGCAAATAGTGTCATAGAACATGTCATGAGTAATGTCATATGTGAGGTCATAAGCAGTGCATGCAGGGCCGGCTCTAGGCATGTGCAAGCTGTGCACCTGCACAGGGCCACCAAGCCCCAGGGGCCACCACGCCAATATATATCCTTAATATATTAATCCTCTGAGGATGGATACATATTTGCATGGTGGCCCCTGGCAGGGATTTGGCGGCCTCCGGCTCTGTTTCACTACTAAACACCCTGACCCCCTCCCCTCTTTACTGGCCTGCGCGCTCCGACCCGCCCGGACCACCTCTTCTGGGGCCCCTACCTACGCTCCTTGCCCAGGGCCACCATGAGCCTAGAGCCAGCCCTGGTGCATGGCGTGGCGCATGTTATAGTTAGTGCTGCTAAATATTCACCTAACTATAACATTACTTTAACTTTTGATTTTTTCAGTGAATTTCTGCAGTTTTAAAAAGAACAGATCTTTTTATCACACCTAACTGTAACGTTCATTTCACCTTTCGATTCAGTGAATTTCTAGGGCAATTTTACCATAAACTAATACTTAATTACCATCCATAAATGCAACCCCTGCCGCGCACGGAGGGGGTTTGCTGCAGGGCCTGGCCTATAGGGTGTGGAGAGGGACTGGCATCTCCTTTCAAACCTCTCTCTCAGATGACGGGTGTGTATAGAAGGGAGGGGGGGATGGAATAGTGTCTATTTTCAGACTTCTCTCTTAGATGATGAGTGCACATAGTTAGGTGTGGGGAGGGACTGCCTCTCCTTTCAGAATTCTCTCAGGAATGATTGGTGCTCATATTAGGGTGTGTGGGCGCATAGTAGGGTGTATGGGAAGTGACATACTTATCAACCACTCTGCAAAGTGGCCTCCTGGCGAACTACTGGTTGTGGGATGAAGTCCCCTTTGCTGCCGAGGTCATTCAGGGCCAAGAATCCCTATCATTTCCACTAGTAAGTCCCCCACAGTGGGATTGCTGAGGCCTTGTCAGACGCTCTGCCCTCTTTCTCAACCACTCTACAAAGGGGCCTCCAGGTGTGCAACTGGTTAGGGGATGAAGTCTCCTTGGCAGCTCAGAGTTGTTGAGGGCCAGGAACCCTTATTGTTGCCAAAATAATGCTGTCACAGTGGGATTGTTGAGACCTTGACAGAGGCCCCGCCCCCATGCTCAACCACTCAGCAAAGGGGCCTCACTACTGGTTGGGGGATGAAGTGTAGGTGTGAAGCCTCCTTTTTATAGTTCCTCATGCCCCCATGACATGGCCCACCCAGGGACCTATTTAAATAAAAGCGCAGGAACCAGTTTTCCTTACAAAAACATTGCTGCAAATCCGCATATCAACTCATGAATGTGTGGCAAAATTGATAAAACACAATGTTTTTAATCCCCAATGGGGTTCCACTCGGACCCCCCACCACATCACCAAATCTAGGATGTCAGGGAGTTCCTATCTTGCCCCCTTTTCTTTATTTTAAAAGTTTTTTTTATGGGAGTCCCATGATGACAGCCAACACTTGCTGGTTGAAGTGTTGGCAGTCAATCAGATTGCAGCACGGGGACTGTTGGATCCGTTGAGGAATCACGTCCCTATATATACAAATCTGGATTTCAGTTAATATCTCTAAAACTCATGAATAGATTTACCCCAAATTACAAAAAGTATGATCTGTCGACCAAAATGTACCTTTCTACCAAAGTTAGTGTAATTCTATCCAGCAGTTGGGCTGTAGTCGTGCTCAAAACTACTACAAGAATTAACATGGGGAAAATGAATTTTGGGACCCCCCCTTTTTCCCAGCCTTCCCTTCACGGGCCACCCCCCCAAACCTTTCCAGACTCAAGCTGAAGTCAGTGTCAGGATTTGGGGGGAAGTTTTGTGACGATTCATCAACCACAACCAAAGATACAGGAAACTGAAACACAGCTTTTTAATGGAAAGTCGGTCCTAACTATAACTACCTACTGGCAACCGCCAATAGGTAATATATATTCACTGAAAAAAACTAAGGTTAAGGACGTTACAGTTAGGTATGGTAATAATAGCTTACTTCTCATTTAAAAGAAAACTTAGAAATTCACTGAAAATAACAAAGGTTTAAACGCCAATTATAGTTAGGTAAAAATATCAGTTTAAACATTTTGTTTTAACCCGTTCCATGCTGAGGACAGCCGGGGGCCGTCCCATCTGACAGTGGGCGTGTGCGGGGGATGGCTGGTGGCAGTCCAAACCCCGCCCACTTATTAAATGCATGAACAGCGGCGGAATTCACGCTGCGGTCAACGGGTTAAACAAACAACAAGTCTGAAATTCACCATTTATAGCGATCTAGAGAAAGTTTAACTCATGTCCTCTGGTAACTACAACTCATTCCTCGCCGATGCACCCGTGTTGTCATCAATGATGTAATTGCAGATATTGCACTTATGTTATCAGTGATACCATAGAATGTCATGAGTGGAATAATATGTGAGGTCAGAAGCAGTACATATATTGAGCCGTTTCCCTTTAAAATATAGACACAGAACACTGAAATAGCTTCATCAGTTGGGACATTAGTGTCAAATGTTGGCTTGAGTGTAAAAATCAAGCGTGAAAACAATTCTACACTGCTTTGAACGATATGTCAGTTCAAGAGGTTTCTCCGCCAAAATGACGTCCTCATTTTGTCATGTTGCCTGTTCTGTTGATGTGAATCTTTAAAGTTGGAATTCTGCACATCAAATAGAATTTAAATGTATTTATGGTTTACTTGTGAATCATGAACAAACATATTGTATGGTAGATCATTTACAAACATATACAGACAGAAAGTGATACATTCATGTTCATAACAAATGTTATTATGTTATATTATATTGATTTGTATAGCACCCTTATCACCTTAGAGGGTATGTGGGCGCTTTTGGTGGTGTATGAGTGTATGGTCTCAGAGTTGCTTATACGAAAAGTGAGATCTTTAGCTACTTGCGGAACTCAAGAAGTAAGTTGGATGCTCTGACATGTTGAGAGTGGTTGTGCCATGTCTAGGGTGGGATGTAGGAGAATGAACAACCTCCAGTTTTGCTTTTTGGGGATGCGAGTAGCGTTTGCGAGTGACAGCACACGTTATACTTCAAAATATAACCGAATGCACACGTTATACCTCAAAATATAATCACCGAGCTGCACTGAATTTCTGGTAACATTGCAGAAATTTTTAGACGTCCACTATATATTTTCTGACAGCAATTGGGCCTTTGTGAGGTTTGCGGCACAGCATTCCGGGTTAGAAAGGAACGTCATCTTCTTTCATTAGAGCTGGGATAACAGCTTGAAGGCTCATCCTCCCTGCTGGCAGCGCTGCCTTCTATTTCCCATCCTTGCTGAGGTCCACACACTGATCCAAACTGCTCTGGGGTTGTCTGAGTTGCAATCAGAACTGGGTCAGAGCCAGTTCAGCCCCCCTCGATTTATAAGCTTACAAGTCAATAACTGAGCTGGATGAAATATTTGAAATTGCCTTCACTGTGCAAAAACAAGAAAAGAAAAAAACAAGCATAATCTCCAGCCAACTACAAAAAAAAGGATCCCAGGCATTTCATTGCAGAGATGACAAAAGAACAGATATTAAATCCATCTCCCAGCAGATGACAAGCCATGCATCTGAGTTTGACAGGAGGGCAGCAGCAAGCACATTAGCCATTAAAGGAAAGACAAGAATAATTACCCTGTGTTTTGCTATTCAAATCTCATATCATGAAGGCAGAAAGTACCCAGAGAGCAATTATGGTGTTTGGAATATCTGTAAGTGGTAGGACTTGAAGGGAGGGATATAATAGGTGCAGCAAAAGTGCAGAATTAGTGTAATGTACCCATGCTCAGCAAATTAAGTTAATATATGAAAAAGGAGCAGCAAAAAATGACAGAATATTTCCGGTGGCTCCAGCAATTGCACAAGAGTGTAGGACCCATGGGAGTATTTCCTGATGGTTACATATAGTACAGGTGCTACAGTGATTCAAATAGAGTTCACGTGCTTTGCATGCAAGGTCATGGCTATCTTTTGGTTCTGCTGGCACTGCAGTACTGGGGTACAGAGGTGGGGGCGCCCTAGGCCTGTTTCCACCTGCTGCTGCTATGAGGCCATTCGAAGTCAGACTGTGTTGAGCATCTTTCTCATGTTGTAAGATTTCTCTCTCCACTAAGGGAGATATAAAGTGGGGTTCAACTGCTCCCACGCTCGGAGATGTCACCTGATCTTGTCATGTGTGTGATAATGTACAGGGTCAGTGCCTAAGCTGAGTATTGTTTCAAGTCTCTCGTTGTGATGATAAGTTATGTGTTGCAACTCATCAACCAGGTGAGTTAGTTCGCAAATTAGAGGTTGCAGAGCAGAAGTCAGCAGATTAGAAAACTACCGTCACTAAGCAGTGTTGGATTGGGATCAAATATAGGTCCGGGCACCCTAAAAAAAGAGGTCAGCATTTGCATATTGCGCCTTTTCGCAAAGCACTGCATCAGTGTTTTAAGTATTATAAAAAGGTGGAGCGGGGTTCCTCCAAATGTAGCACTGAGATAAAACAAAATACAAATGTTGCGAGTACTGCTTGTGAACGGATTACTTCACAATGGTGGACCGCACCTGAATGTAAGTGAGGCCACCTCTGCTCACCTGAATATAAGTGAGGCCACCTCTGCTCACCTGAATGTAAGTGAGGCCACCTCTGCTCACCTGTAGATAAGTGAGGCCACTTTTGCTCACCTGAATATAAGTGAGGCCACCTCTGCTCACCTGAATATAAGTGAGGCCACCTCTGCTCATCTGAATATAAGTGAGGCCACCTCTGCTCACCGGAATATAAGTGAGGCCACTTCTGCTCACCTGAATATAAGTGAGGCCACCTCTGCTTACCTGAATATAAGTGAGGCCACTTCTGCTCACCTGAATATAAGTGAGGCCACCTCTGCTTACCTGAATATAAGTGAGGCCACTTCTGCTCACCTGAATATAAGTGAGGCCACCTCTGCTCACCTGAATATAAGTGAGGCCACTTCTACTTTCCTGATTATAAGAGAGGCCACCTCTGCTCACCTGAATATTAGTGAGGCCACGTCTGCTCACCTGAATATAAGTGAGGCCACTTCTGCTCACCCGAACATAAGTGAGGCCACTTCTGCTCATCTAAATATAAGCGAGGGCACTTCTGCTAACCTAAATATAAGTGAAGCCACTTCTGCTCACCAACATATAAGTGAGACCCCCTACCCCTGCTAAATCTGCACACATTAATGGGCCGGCCCAACAAGACACTGGGAATGACACCTCCACTCTGTTGTTAAAAATGGAGGTACCAGAGGCCCAGTTGTCTCTGGAAAGGCGCCTCAGGCCCCCACTGGGCTGCTGGTGGCATTGGTAAAAGCAGAGACACAGCCCAAATTGGCTACCACGCTGCCCAAAAAAAGCGACCCACAGGTGCAACTCAGATACCGCCCCACTACCCGAGTGCCCACCTTTTGAATTCGACCCCAGCCACGGTCCGTGCAGCTAAGAGTGGTGGGGGCGGTGGGGATGGGTGGGACGGGTGGGGGGATTTGGACGGACAATGACGAGTGAAAATTAATTATCTATTTTATTTTCCCTGGTCATTGTCTGTCGAAATTCCTTCCCCACCCAGACCCACCGCCCACCGCTCTTACCTGAATGGGTCACTAAGGCAGTGAGCGCACAGTGGTTGGTTTACCGCAGTGCAGATTTCACAAAGCTGTACAACGGTGAGTGGCTCTGCACTGACCCTTTGTATACATCCATTAGGGAACGGCCGTGTCTAGGAGGTGGATAAGTGAGTGTGAAGCCAGTCCCAAGAAAAAGCAGGCAACAAATGAAGCAGGCAGTGTTGGAGTGGAGCAGCTGAGCTCCAGGCATCAAGCATTTGTCATCTGAGGGCTCAGGCAGCTTCCTGCATTTTCAATAATTATGTATTTGTATCTGATTAAAACAACGTAATATATTTGCTTCACCTGAAGTACCTGCAATGCTGTGTAGAGCCAGTGTCTATGCTTTATGTGGAAGAACACTGAGGAAAAATGCCCCAACCTTTTTCAGTGCCTATACTGTATCGAAGATTTGGAATAAATAAACGTTTTCCTTGGATAGATCAAGCTGTAGGAGGGGTCGGCTTTGCACTCCTGACAACTAAGAGGGCCTGGGAGGTGGTAGGAGATCCAAGAGGCATAGGGCCAGACTGGGAACCCAAAACAGCATTGGCAAGTTTGTCAGACACGCGCCATTGGGGGGGTGGGGAGGGTGGAAGGGGCAAAGCAGCCCCCAGCACTGCTTCTTTTGTTACTGGGGGCCGATATTGCACCATCGTTCCAAAACCACCCCTGTAACAAAAACAACCCCGCCGATCAAAAACTGGCCCCCAACTCTTTCAGCCTCCGAGATAAATGACCAATGCCAGCTATCGCTAGTCCGGACCTGAACAGGTAGTGGATGGGGCTGGGCAATGTGGAGCAGGCGGTGGGAATAAGCAGGAGGTGAGTGTGCGGCGCTGGGGCTAAAAAGATGGCAGAGGAGGAGAAAGAAGGAAAAAGGTAGATACAGGGGAGAGAGCCAAAGAGATGCAGAGTTGAAGAGAGGCATAAAGGTGAAACAACAGAAAGGAGGCCAAGTTCAGAAAGCAAAAAGGAGCACAAAATCTGAGCGAAATAATAATAGTGGGCCTCATTTATGAGAAATGACGCATCGCTGCGTGAAAGCAGCGATTCGTCACTTCTCAGTGCGCACTCCTTGCGACATTCCTGATGCGTCATATTTAATGTATGACGCATGTCGCAAGGAGTTACAGATATGTCATTTTTTCTGACGTATCTGTAAGCGCAAAAGTGACGCATTGCTAGAGTGTGTCACAAAAGTGACGCAACTTCAGCAATGCGTCCTTTCACATGGGGCAAGCCCCATGTGAAAGGGCCAGCATCAGTCTTACGCCTGCTGTGAGGCAGGCGCAAGATTTTGATGCAACTGTGTCCTAAAAGTGACGCAGTGAAATCTCATAGATTTCACTGCGATATTTCTATGACCCTTCCTTGCGTCAATACGCCCCCTTGCATACATTATACCTGGCACAGGTATAATGTGGCGCAGGGGTTTACAAAGTGACGCATCTACCTAGATGCGTCACTTTGTAAATATGGCGCAAAAAGGTGCATTTTTTACTCCACTGGTGCGTCACAAAAAGTGATGCACCAGTGGCGTAAAAGTGACGCACAGCCTCATAAATGAGGCCCATTGAGTCCAGAATTTAGAGAGTGAGAAGAAATGTGGGTAGCAAAGAGGCAAAAACTTGAAGAATAAGAGGCAAAGGGGTAAAATAAAATAAAAATCGAACATGGGGGAAAAGGTTTAAACTAGGCACTGTCACCTAAAGTAATGGGGCCTCATTTATGAGAAATGATGCATTGCTGCGTGAAAGCAGCGATGCGTCACTTCTCAGTGCGCACTCCTTGCGACATTCCTGATGCGTCATATTTAATGTATGACGCATCATGTCGCAAGTAGTTACAGATACGTCAGTATTTCTGACGTATCTGTAGGCGCAAAAGTGACGCATTGCTGGAGTGTGTCACAAAAGTGACGCAACTCCAGCAATGCGTCCTTTCACATGGGGTAAGCACGATGTGAAAGGGCCTACGTCAGTCTTACGCCTGCTGTGATGCAGGCGCAAGATTTTGACGCAACTGCGTGTTAAAAGTGAAGCAGTGAAATCTCATAGATTTCACTGCGTCACTTCTACGACCCTTCCTTGCGTCAATACGCCCCCCTTGCATACATTCCACCTGGCGCAGGTATAATGTGGCGCAGGGGTTTACAAAGTGACGCATCTTCCTAGATGCGTCACTTTGTAAATATGGCGCAACAAGGTGCATTTTTTACGCCACTGGTGCGTCACAAAAAGTGATGCACCGGCAGCGTAAAAGTGACGCACAGCATCATAAATGAGGCCCATGGTTCTTTCCCACCAATGGGAATTTGAATGTGTGTCTTTGCTCTACTTGATTTTTAGATCAGCCCAACAGCCCAACACAAACAAATAATTTTAACACAATTGCTGCACGGTTAATTGGACTTTTGCAGTTTCCAAAACTGTATATACTTTTTTTTCTTCTCTGCAATACATTTGCTGAATTTCCTTTCTAGCAGAAACATGCTTGTATTATGGTATATGAAAATTTCCTAAAATAGAAAACTTTTTTTGTAACCAGTCAATTAGCTTTTCATTGTTTTATATTGGAAAAAATGGAATGTAGGGTGCTGCATTGAAAGCATCGGCAAACACTGACAGAGGCCTCCTATCCTAAAATGACAACGTTTGATTTTCGGTGTCTCCCTAATTAAATTAGAAACAAATGCCTTCCTTTGGTTGCATGTTCTAATAGCAGTATGGCCCGCTGCTTGAGCTTATATTGTATATTGCTATATGAGGAAATTGGAGTGTTGAGAACTCCAATATCCAATTGCAGTACAGATAGAAAATAGGGTTGGTGTAGATTCTCTGCTGTGGCACTGCAAAGTTTTTGCTTCTTGTAACTCTGTTTAATTTAGAAAATTCATTCCCAGTCATTAAATGTCCCCTGTCCCATTGTACGCTCTATGTCTTGGCGTTTAGCAAATGGTATAGTGTAGACCTCGCTCGAAAGCTGTGTTGGAAGATTCACTGATGACAGTGCGAATGGTGGAGGGCGAATACTAGCTGGTGTAGTGGCTGTGCTCCAACATCCCAATATGTGCCTTTCTATTTCACCCTGCTTAATCAGTGACATTCGGCCATCAATGAACAGAATGCACAAACAGCCGTGGAGCATTTCTGCCTTAGGACATAGCTCCTTAAATGACGGATAACATTTTATAGCTGGTCTAGGCCTCCGAAGCAGATTACATGGCTGTAACATTAATTGCTTCACTTTTTCAAAGCCAGCAATCATGTAATTATCAAAATCAATATCATTTATGGCCTTCACTCGTTTTTTGCCTTCCTGTTTCATATTGGAATAAAACCACCTTTTTATGTCATATCATTTAGAAATACAAGAGGCAATGTTCCCTTCTGAGCCGCATTTCTAAGATACGATTAACCTTTACCCAATGAGAGACAAAACCATTTGAAGAAAAGATTCACTTTTACCAATTAAGATTAGCAATTTCTGCATTTACATATATATGATTTCTGTTCCAGAAATTGGTTTCTAGACCCTTCCTGGCTGCTATTGCAAAGCTTTTTCAGAGTTTGCAGCATTGGTATATTGCAAATGTGTCCAACCTTAATCTACATGTTAGAGAAACATGCATAATTTTCAGAACAATTGACCCCGGCAAAGCAAGAGCACCTAAAAAAGTATAGACAATGCTCCCCACGCACTTGATACACACATAGTGCAGACCCTCTTCCATGAAGGATTTCTAAGCATAAGAATAATAACAATTTCTGGGGAGAATTGTCCACTGTTAGATCTGGTATCTTTGGAGAGTTTTAACCCTGTAGTTTTGCTTCTGTCCTCCAGTTTTTGATTATTTTGTGCTACATTTCGTTTTTGCTGGTTTTAAGTCTCGATGGGGAACATGCAATGCCCAAGACGGCCGGCCAAACAGTAATGCACACTTAAAGTGTGTCCACCAGTCTTCCCCCTGTGACCCCAGCCCTGTCCCACCCTAACCCAGATGCTACCAAAAATAAAATGATAATAACAAAGTTATTGTCATTTTATTTTTTATGTTTTTGGTGCTTTGAAAGCAGTGGGGAGACGCTCCTCCACCTTAGAGGCAGTACTGAAATGGCACTTCTTTAATTGTCCTATATTTCTAGTCTGATCGTCACAATTGTTCTCTAGTTATCTTGCCCTAAAATGGTTATTTTTTAAATGTGGCCAATCAGCACTATTTCCCTACAAATTACAATATGCAATTTGGTTTCATAGATAGTTTAAATATTTGGATTTCCTTCACTTCTACTTTTCACTTCAATTCATTTAGCCATCTTTCCCATTCCAGGTAGTTTTTCAGTCACAACCCAAGACCGAGAATCAACTTTCAAAGGACATGTGGGAAAATACCTCTTACGCTTGTCTAACAATCTCCTGTGCAAGCAGATGAGCTATCCCTTTACTGATGTTATAGACTCTCAGAGAAGAGCTACTTACTCAAGCCTCCAACCTGTCTCTTCTCCTGCTTATTTAGCTTTTTGTTCCTTTGCTCCTGCCTTTCAGCCCCTTTGCTCTTTTTGTTGCCTCTTTTCCATCACTTTACACCATGTGCTTTCACTTTTTTTGCCCTTTTTTGTCTCTTATGTTGTTCCATTTTGCCTTTTTACTGCCCTTTGTTGTTACTCTCTCTACTTTGTAGTCACCACTTGCTCTCCACCTCACACTTTTTGTCCTTTTTCGCTTTCGGCACTCAGCATCAGCAAGCCCATATGTGTTCATCTGAGCATCATCCTTGCTCAGTGCCAGGTCCCACGGACCTCCACCGACCCACCGTCACACCAGATGCTAATTATACACTGACCTGCATGTCTTAAACATGGGCAACCTTCAAGAAGCTACTACTGAGCCTCCCCGACATGCACCAAAGCGGCATTCTCCATCATCGCCTGCAGCTCATCTTCTGCCCCGTCCAGCTGTAACCCCCACACCCTGCTTCTAGCCCTACACATGTGAAGGCGTCCTTCAAAACATCCATGTGCACAACTCTCCTCGCATGTGTCACCGCAACCCATACAACATACTGCACACCCTGAATTGCCTTCTCCACTGTTAGACCTGGCGTCATTGGCGTGAGTCTCCCTTCCATTTTGTCGGATTGCCTCCTCTGTTTTTTATATGTTTTTGCTGGTTATGTGCTTTGGGCACTGTGCCACTGCTGTTCAGTGCCACAGTGCAAGTTCTCCCTATCTTAAATTGATGTATTAATTAGTGATTCCATGATTGGGTTATTTGATTTACTTGTCAGATCCTAGTACAGTGCATCATGTTTGCCCCGGGCTTGTAAATTAAATGCTGCTGGTGGGCTTGCAGCACTGGTTGTGCCACCCACAGAATCAGCTTGTAAAGTGTGTCTCAGGCTTGCCATTGCATTGCCTGTGTGCAGTCTGTGACTGCCATGTCGACTTGGCAAGTGTACACACTTGCCAGTCCCTAAACCTTCCTTTTTCTTCATATCAGACACCCCTATGGTAGGCCAAAGATCAGGGTGCATTGTAATTATAAAGTAGGACATCCTCTGGTGTGTGTAGCATGTCCTAATAGTGAATTACAGCCATTTTCGTTTTTCACTATTGCGAGGTTAACTGTTCTCCATAGGCCAGAATGGGCAGTTAGATTATTACATCTTATAATCCTAACTGACTCGGGGAACATGGTAGAAATTCGAATTTAGTATGCCTGAACTTAGAATGATAAAATACATATTTTAGTTAAGTTGGTTTTAACATTCTGTGTTTGAAAATACCACTTTTAGAAAGTAGGTATTTTCTTGTCTAACTATCCAGGCCTGCCTCTGCTAGGTTGTGTATTCTTTGTCTGGAGTTTTAGTGACAGGGCTGGGGAATTCCAGGAGACATAATGAGTCAGCCCAGTGGTGAATAGGGAGATCTGCATCCAGGTGGGAGGGAGGAGTTTTACCTGGGACCTGAGTAGGGCTGGGCCTTCCCACCACAATGCTGGCTCCACCCTCTGGGGTGCGGCTGATGTCTCTGCCCTGCACTGTGAAAGAAGAGAAGGAATTATGTCAACAAAGTGCTCCAGGGTTTTGCTTTCCCTCCACAATGCTGGCTCCACCTCCTATGGGGCGTATGACATTTCTGCCCTGCACTGTGAAAGGAAAGGAGTCCTGTAAACAGAGTTGGGGTATAAATATTTGGACTCAGACCCAAGAACTTGAGATCACTTCTGGGAACAAGAAGAACCTTTTGCCAAGGAGAAGGACCAAGGAAGCTGCAAGAGTTTGGACTTGCCAGTGTGCTGTTTGCTGGGTTGGCCTGCAGTGGTTTCTTTACTGCCAAGGAAAAGGAGAAGGAACTTTTTAAGGACTTTTATCATCTTACAGAATATTCTCCAAGGACCTGAATTTGTGCTTGCCTCCTGCTGAAGTCTCCGATACAAAAGAGAGAGTCGCCATCATATCACCGGTGAAGTGCGTCATAGGGCATCGAGGCGCCATCTTGCGCATCGCAACTGGACCGTAAGCCGAGAACCTACGCATCATCCCTGCACCGATAAGGATCACGACGCATCCCCTACTCTAACCAAGCATTGAGGCGCAACGCATTATCTCCCCGGATCACAGAACCGACGCATCTCCCCTTTTGCAAGCCTTTTGTTCATTTTGCGTGATGCATCCAGGTACTTTGTTGAGAACTTTGTCGCATTTATCACCAACTTAAACTAAGTAACTTTTACCATCTTTAAGTCAATCTCAAGTACAGTATTGTGGATTTTTGTCGTTTGTGGTCTTGTGTTAAGTCTATATAAAGAATACTTATTTTTATAAAACCTGTGTTCTGTCCATCTGTAGTGTTTTCACTGTATTACTGTGTATATTCACAAATGCTTAACACACTGCCTTTGAGATTAGCCTGTCTGCTCGTGCCAAGCTACCAAGGGGGTGAGCAGGGGTTATTTAGGAGTGTAATCCCCTTATCCTGACTGAGAAGCAAGGGTCCCTATTTGGACAAATGTGTATACCATTGCCAACTAGAGATCTCCAGATCTAAGATCCACAATAACTGCTCCCTCATCAGACACACCATCGAAATATGGGCCTCCTGCATGATTCTCACTGGACAATCTCTTCTTCACTGAAACCTGGCTTACCCTGACTTCTGCTCTGAGACCACAGTGCCCCCCCCAACTTCAAGATCGCAAGACAGGACAAAACCAGCAAACCCAAAAGAGGACGAGCCATCATCTCTAAAAAGACACCTACACTTATCCATTACTGCTGCTATTTTCAGCGATCTCCTGGAACACCTGGGGGAGATTTACCAATATTTCATGCAAAGCAGCAAGACTACTTGCGTTTGTGAAATGAAGAGAGCAGAAATGTGCCATATCTACTAAGATATGGTGTGATTCTTCTTTCTCCTGGATCGGGGGCACTTGTGGCTGCCTAGCACCAAAGCAGGCACCCTTGCTCCATGGTGCAATGGTGCCTGCATTAAAAACAGGATTGGGTTTGTGTAGGAAGGCATACTTCCCTACACAACAACAATACATGCATTTTCCTCTTTGTATGTCTGTTGCTGAATACAGCACGCTTACAAAGAGGAAGTAATGAGGGGAAATAAATACATTTCTCCTCGTTACATCAAGGGTGGGGTGGTGCACCATTTTGGCACAATCCCAGGTTTGTAGATGTTGGTAAATCTGAGATTGTGTCAAAAACCATGGATGGATGTGTGTGAACGCTCACACACCACACATGGAACGCCTCCCTTTCGCAAGCTAGTGCAAGGCAGTGAAATTTGCTTCCTTGCGTTACTTTGGATTTACCAAATAATTCAGAGCCATACAAGGTGGTTTTGCATGACTTAGTAAATACCAATTAATGGCTTTTATTGCCTTGTGTCAGCTTGCCTGATGCAAGGACAACACAAGCTCTTGGTAAATCAGCCCCTTAGGCGTTCTAAACCAACATCTCCTCCAGCACCACACTGGGATGAGACCTACCCTTCAGGTTCCCAAGAACAAGATCTAACTTAGGAATGACCATCATGGAGAACAGCTCTAACTATATCAATGGGATTTTAGCTCACCGCAACCCTTTCCACGACCATCACCCCTTCACAGAATCTCTGTGCACAGCTCTACCACTACAAATAGTGAATAAGCAGCAGCATATACCAACATCTTGCTGCCCAGACTGACCTACATCGCCTCGCTGCCCTTCTACACCTCCAAACCAATGAGGCGAACACCCCGGAAATTGCTATGACCTGCCAGCCCACAATTAACACATTGAAAACCACCACCAATATGGGCCTTCATTCACTTTAGAGCCCAATCGGAACCATGCCTACACTTGAACTTCACAAAAGGACTATATCCCTTCTTTTGTGTTACACACAGTCAGATGTTCCACAACTCCTTCAACACCAACACCTTCCCACATGGCTGGAGCCTAACCAACCATACTTCCTCTTCCGATGAAGCCCTCAGTAGTCCAAAAGATTCTGGCAATCTACAAACCAATCTACCTCCTCCCATTTGCTGCAAAAGTCCTGGAACCCTCTTGACTCCTCTCAATATTGATTCAAGCCTAATCACAGCACTGAGACTACACTCCTTCCCAACAATGACAACACCCATATGTTCAAGAGTAGAGAACAAGCAGCAGAACTCATCCCGTTTGACCTCTCAACAACATTCAACACTGTCTCCCACACCATATTATTCTAAAGCCTCCACTAATCAAGCATACACAGACATGCTCTCGAATTGATAGGCTCCTTCTTCACTAGGCACATAAAATCAGTCAGCCTGATGCCATACACCTCTGTCTCTGCCAGCTTAACCTGCAGAGTCCTGCAATGATACTCGATCAGGCACACTCTCAACATCATCTGAGCACATGGAATCAGCATCATCTTGTATGCTGATGACACCCAGTTCATATTTTTCCTCTCCGATGAAACCTCAATCATCCAAGAGAAATTCACCACATGCATGTGGAAAGTCACCAACTTGTTGAAGTTTGTTAGACTTGGCACCTTTTGGCGTGTTTTCCCTGACTTTTTGCTTTTTGACCTCAAGGTTTTGACACTGTTTCTGCCTTTGTGATGATTCTGCGCACTTTCCTGATCAGTGGTAAAGTGCAGCTGCTCCTGTTTAAGCTGTGTTATGGATTGGTGTTTCCATGATTGGCCTATTTGATCTATGTGTCAGTCTCTAGTAAAGTGCACTGCGAGTGCCAGGGCCTATAGATCAAATGGTGTTGGTGCACTGCCAAAGCGATACCAAAAGGGATGATGGATGGAGCGTTAGAGCAAATCAAACACTCACCCCAGTCAACTGATCTAGGTTTAATCCATCATCGTTGTTCAGCTCACTCCACCGCCCCAGTTCAGAAATGGCCATATGCAAATCAGTCTGACCCTGTGCCTCATGGGAACAGCCCAGCGCCGAACTGCCAAACCATGTCTTCCCTGGACTGGAAAAAAGCATCCTGGGACCGGTTTCGGGTTCATAACCCTCATCATCCAGGCTATCTTGAATCCAGTGGCTATGAGCCCAATTCACAGAACTAACTTAAGACAAAATCCTAAACTTACTACCATTTTCGTATTCTCAGAAGGCACTTACTCATTTTGTTATTCACAGAAGACACTTACTCATTTCGGTATTCACAGAAGATAGGAGTCCTAACTTTAGGACTCCTAAATGATTTCTGTGAATACTGAAAGTCCTAAAGTTAGGATTTTTCTCAGTTTAGTACTAGTAAAGTTAGGACTCCTAACTTTAGGACTCCTAAATGCCTTCTGTGAATACCGAAAGTCTTAAAGTTAGGATTTTTCTCAGTTTTTCACTATTGCAAGGCTACCTGTTCCCTATAGGCCAGACTGGGCAGTTTGATTATTACATCCTATAATCTAACTGACCCAGGGAACATGGTAGAAATTCGAGAGTAGTATGCCTGAACTCAGGATGATAACATACATCTTTTAGAGAAGTTGGTTTTAACATTCAAGGTTTGAAAATACGACTTTTAGAAAGTAGGTATTTTCTTGTCTACCCCTCCAAGCTTGCCTTTGCTAGGTCTGTAGTTTGAGTGACAGGGGCTTGGGAATTCCAGGAGACAGGGTGAGTCAGCACAGGGCTGAATGTCAGTATTGGCCAAGCGATGCCTGCCTCGCAAGTACTAGGACTTCAACTCCCATGATCCTTGCAGGGAGGAAGTTGTTTAGGCAAGGTTGTGCATCGGCTGACGCGCGTAATTCTGTTTCGGTGAAGACATCTCGGCTCTCTCTGAGGGAGAGAGAGGTCCGTCAGTAGGGAATTTCTTTCCCTGCCTCCTTTTGGTGTGCGCCTATCCAGGGATCATTGGGGGACTACAGGCTCGGTGTTTTCAACTTGTGGTGAGCACTTTGTATTGAAAGACCTGCAAGGAGCCGGTGCAGGCGACAGTGTAACAGCGCGCTCCCAAAGCGGAAAGTAGTGGTGTGCACTACGCATTTCCATGTTTGGTGGGAGGAGTATTTGGTTTACTTGATATGGACTTGACTTATTTAGAGGCAATTGTGAGGGTGACTTCAATCCTCACATTGCGAATACACACATAAGACCTCTGATTTTGTATAAGGAGCGGAGCGCATTGGTGACTGAAACCACGCGTTGCTGTTTTAGGATTCACAAATTTCCTGACAGAGCGGAAAACGGTGGTATGGTTACCATGCATTACTGTATCTGCATCCGTTTCTTACTTTGCCTTGTTCTTTTATTTTGCCTTGGGCAGGAAGGAACCCTAATTCATTTCAGTATTATTCTTTCTCTGAGGATTCAATGGTAAGGTCTTCATTATTTGATGTTGGAATATACAGAAACACTTCTGAGAAAACTTTTGCTTGATATGTGGTATGTGTGTGGGGGTGACCAACTATTTCTGAGTCAGTGTTATCATGTGTTGTTCTTATATGACTTATGAGAACATTCTCTGATTACAGGCAGACTACACGGCATGAGAAAGGTCTTGGGAGGTCTACTGTGTTGAAATTGCGATCAGTTCCCAAAAAGGTATAGGAAGAGCTTAGTGAGATCACATGAGAGTAGTCTTATATTACATGCTCTGTTTATATCTTTGACTTTTGTTGTTCCAGGTTCCTTTCCCTGCTGTCCCTTCCCCTTAATTTCCCTCGCCTGATAGCTCGAGCACTCTGTGTATTACATTTAGGGTGTTGGTGATATCAGGAGGTGGACCCTTACTCGCGGCAACTGGATCCTGCTGAGCAAATCCTGACACTGAATAGCAAGATCTACATGTAGATGGGTGGGAGGAGTTGTACTGGGACATGAATAGGGCTGTGCCTTCCCTCCACAATGCTGGCTCCACCTCCTCTGGTGTGTCTGATGTCCCTAGCCTACACTGTGCAAGAAAAGAAGGAGTCTTGTCAACAAAGTGCTCCAAGACTGACGACAACTGGTTTGGACCAGGCAAAGGCCTCTCTGCCTTCAGAGAACAAAGAAAAATTGAGGATAAAAAGGGGGACCCAGACCCCAGAATTTTAGAACTATTTTGAGATCAAGAAGACTGCCAAGAAGAAGAGCTGGAGAAACTATGAGGAGGAACTACCACTTTGCTGTGTGCTTAGCTGTGTTGGCCTGCAGTGGCTGCTTCTGTCTTCGGCAGTGAAAGAACTGAACTTTCTGCAATTTACTTTTGTAAGTGTCTCCATGGGCTTGAGGTAGAGCTTGCCCCCTGTTCAAGAAGTCTCAGGAACAGCAAAGACTTCAAGCCCGACGCCGCTGCCGACTCCGTGTCGTGAAAGTCACCGCAGAGGGCACCGCTGCAATGCTACACCGTGACCCTGGTCTCACCGATGATGCCTGCTGACTCCACCACCGTGCCGCTGCTAACACAGTGACCTGTGGGCACCGCACTCCGCACCGCCTTGCTTCACGGTGATGCTGTGGTATCCCCGATGACACCGCTCCACACCGGACTTGACGCTGCTGCTTGCACCGTGGTCCAAGGGAACGGCTCATAAAGTTACACAATGAACCGCCCTTATCCCGCACCACAGTCTTGGTCTACCGACACCGGTGCCATCGACTCCAGTTGTCAGCCGACGACAGCGCTTCAGTGACAGTGACTACGCTGCTGCACCGTGATCTGCCAGCACCGTGATGAGCACCGCCTTCATCTCACACCGCGACCCTGGTCTCACCGATTGTTAGAACTGGGAGTCTCTAGTTGGCAAAGGTAGGTACCACTGTCCAAATAGGCACCCTTGATTCTAGTCAGGGTAAGGAGGAAACCCTCTGAGATAACCCCTGCTCACCCTCTAGGTAGCTTGGCACGAGCAGTCAAGGCTATTCAGGAGGCAATGTGTAAAGTATTTGTACCAGCACTCACAGTAACACAGTGAAAACACCACAAACTGACTCCACAACAGTTTAGGAAAATAAAGGTATTTAATCTAAACTACACAAGACCAAAACAACAAAACTCCAACATACACAGTTCAAGAATATGGTTTCAAAAAGAGTTCTTAAGGTTGTAAGGTAAATTCTTTAGGTTGCGATAAAATAATCCACAGATGCGTGAAAAGTTCACAGTTGCGTCACGTTTACTCACAGTACCTTTTAGTTGGGACAAAGTTCCAAAAGCAGAAACTGGTGCGGTGGAAAACAAGCAATGCGTTGCTCCTGAGACCCTGGGGAGGCGATGCGACAGCCCGGCTGCAGCAGCGGGCGTGTTGCGTCGAATCCGGTCTGTATGGGGAGGAAGGCCGCTTGTCTGGATTCTGTTGCGCAGGTTCCGTAGGAAGTTTATTCTCGCAAAGGCACGATGCGACGATCTCGTAGGGGCTGCGACGATCTCCGGGGCGCAATGCGCGGTCCAGCGGTAATCCTCTCTCTCGCAGCTCCTCGATGCGATGGTTCTGCAAGGATGCTCGCAGCGACGTGATGCGGCCCGCAAGCAAGCGGTGCGGTGATCTCACCCAGCGACGACAGGCTCTGCGACGACACTCGCAGCGATGTTCGAATTTCCCGCACCGGTCTGGTGCGTCCCGCAAACGAAGGATGCGAGGGCTCTGGCAGCAGCGTCAGGTGCTGCAACGATCTCGACCTTCGTAGCGGCGGGAAACTTCTCGCACTGTCGGGGATGCGCTCCGCAAGCGAGCGATGCAACACTTTTCAATTGCAAAAGTCTCTCAAGCTTAGTTTACAGCTTCCCAGCACAGGTACAAGTTCCAGAGGCCCCACAACTGGATCAAGCACTCTAGGAAGGACAGAACTCTCTCAGCAGAGTTAAGGGAAGCTGGGGGGTGAAGTCCTTTTGTTCCTGGGACTTCAGAACAGGGAGCCAGCTCTTCTCAGGCCCTTGGAGATTCCTTCAAGACAGGGGACACAGCACAACAGCAAAGTCCTTCCCTTCTCCTGGGCAGCAAAGCAATAGGTCAGTCCAGCAGAGCAACAGCAGAACAGTCTTCCTTCTTCAGATTCAGCTTTCTCCTTGGCAGAGGTTCCTTCTTGATTCCAGGATGATCTAATTTTCTGTTGTCAGGGTTCCTGTACTTATACCCCTTAAAGTCTTTGTTCTCTTTGTGCATGTGGGCCCTGAGCCCGGTCTGAACCAGTTCTGGGTGTTTCCTGAGTACTTTGTTTTCCTGGCTTCTCCTTTCCTTTCAGAGTGAGGGGCAGGGTCGTCAGCCGCCCAGCAGGAGGTGGAGCCAGCATTGTGGCAGGCAGGCACAGCCCTATTCAGGTCCAGGTGCTAACTCCTCCCAACACTCAGGTTGCAAATGCAGTCATTCAGCCTAGGGCTGACTCAGCCAGCCTCCTGGGGAATCCCCAGCCCCTGTCACTCTCAAACCAGACAGTCAATACACAAACAGGCCAAGGCACACAGAAGGGTCAGACAAGAGAACAGCAACTTTCTAAAAGTGCTGTTCTCAAACACAGGATTTAAAAACAACCTTTCCTAAAAGATGTGTTATTAAATTCTGAGTTCAGGGATATTAGATACTTATGTCCTATCTTGTTGGAAGCCACTGTAGCCAGCATCCCCCATGTTAATCTATGGAGCAAGATAGCCTTACAATAGTGAAAAACGAAAATGGCTGCCATTCACTACCAGAGCATGTCACCTGTACTAGTACATGCTCTACCTTTTACATACACTTCACCCTGCCCAGGGGGTACCTTGGGCCTTCCATAGGGGTGACTAATGTGCACAAAAAGGGAAGGGTTAGGCCTAGTCAGTGGGGACACTGACCAGGAGGACATGGCAGTTCCTAGACTGCACACAGGCACTGCAGTGGCAGGCCTGAGACACCATTTTAGGGCTACTCATGTGGGTGGCACAATCAGTGCTGCAGGCCCACTAGTAGCATTTGTCATCACCAGCCCTGGCACACCCAGTGCACTTTACTAGGGACTTCGTGGTGATACAAATATGCCAATCATGTATATCCAATCATGATAACAATTTGCATAGGGAGCACTTACACTCTGGCACTGATCAGCAGTGGCAGAGTGTCCAAAGCATCTAAACCAGCAAAAACGAAATCCAGCACAGCATCAAAAATACAGGAGGTAGAGGCAAAAAGATAGGGGAAAACCACGCCAAAGATGCCAGGTCTAACACCGATGACCCCATCAGAGGCCACCTCCGAGCCGCTGCTCTCACCGCGACCTGAGGTCACTGCACACCGCACTGCTGCACTTTGCACCGCAGCACCCGATGCCTGCTGACGCCAGCGCTCTTGATTCCATCAGAGAGGAGATCGAGCTGCAACTGATGTGACAACGAGAGGTCATCGACGAACTGCATCTCTGAAAGGTACTGTTTGCGGGTCTTCCCGACACCGTAGCTGACCCCCGACGCCGCGGTCAGCCGGAACTATTTGGATTTGTTTGTTCATGACTCCTTGATAGCCCCGAACGGAGCTATCGACATCAAGGAACTGTGTTTTCAACGTATCTTTGCAATTTAAAGACATCTTGCAACGCATCTATTTTTAAAGTACTGTACTGTGGATTTTTATTGTATTTGGTCTTGTTTAAGTATATAAAAATATTGGCTATTTTTCTAAACAGGTGTGGTGTCCGTTTGTAGTGCTTACATTGTATTACTGTTGGTTATGTGCAAATACTTTACGCACTGCCTCTAAGATAAGTCTGACTGCTCGTGCCAAGCTACCAAAGGGGTGAGCAGGGGTTACTTTAAGCGTGTAACTCCCTTCTCCTGACCAGAGTGGTGGTTTCTGCCTGGCTTTGGTGCAAACCCTAACCAATCAGAAATCCCATTTCTAACAAAGTTCCACTCGGAAAAGACACACAAAGCAGCCTGGGGGCCAGTCGAGCTAGGACCAACACCCAAAGCCTCTAACCAGGCCAGGAGTCTGGGACTATTGGTGGGCAATCAACTTCTCAAAGACCAACCAGGTTAACTCGGTCACCTTCTCCCTTAAGCTTCACTTTAAAGGATGCCTTTGTGTCACATTTAAATGGATATTGAGGATATGGATGATGAACAGGGCGAACAGGCACAAAATGCGAGGGAGAATCCTTAGCCCAACCAGCCTTATTGTGAAATAAGGCTGGAGCCAAGGCATGAACCCACTTTGAAGCATAGGCCAATTTAGTCTTTAGTCTCATCAGGGACGTATTACGAAAAGGAAGGAATTATCACATCCTCACCTCAAGGACAAGCAGGAGCAAATGGTGTTGGGCCAATCGACCTACACCAATAAAATGTCATAAGAAGATGTCAAGTTGTCCCACATAATAGCATTTGTGGTGCGCTTAAAGTTACCTTCAATCTGAAGGTCTGTATGATAAAGTCTATCAGGGAGAGCTATGTGGGTGTCTGTAGTTTCAACAGTTACAAGTTGCTTTCACCTCCAGAAATGCGTGGAGTGTCTGGCGCACTACGGTAACTTCCACTTCACTGTTGAGGAGAGTCACCGCCCAACTCCTACCCAGGAGGAGGGTTCTCAGCATCTGAGGGATATTTTGCTGCCAGTGCCACAACTTTTGTTTCTGGAATGGGGCACTATACAGAGGTAGTTCCAATCTCTTGACTTTCTCATGAAAAGAGCACTGCAGGTCCTGCATAAGTTGTACGGACTTGCCCTGTTTGTGATCTTGCCCTCCTTCTTGGTCATACTGTAGTAGAGACAATTCCTGAAAGGAATAAGGAGAATGAGGATCAGGAACCTGAAACCTATCAGGAGTTTTAATCTTAGAGCGATCACATAAATCATATCTACTTTCAAAAGCGTCCAGTGGTGGTGAACAACCGCGAGACCTAGGCGTCTGTTGCTGCTTATTTTTGTCCAATGTATTCTTATGAAAGACTGGTTGTCCCTCCTTTCCAGTCAGAAGGGGGCTTACCCTGAGACTGAGTAGAAGTTCTAACCCCCAAATTATTGCATCCTAATGATGTATAAACATCTGCAATAATCAGGGTCTGACTGGAAATCCAAAGCAGCCCTGGTAAATGTTTTAGGATCAGCCCATATACGGTGCGTAGCAAGCGAGTGCAGCAAGCGAGACTGACCATTGCTAGAGGGGTTTGGGGGTGCATTCCCTCCAAGAAAGGTTTAGAAAAAGAAAGGCCAAAACTGTGTATTTTGCAACACTTTTTTCATTACATATCTGAAAAGAAGACCACTGCAGGTAGGTGATTTCAAGCTTCTTTATTACCGTCCAGTAGCTCTGCTTCCCCGGCAGCAACTGGCAAGGCTATGCATTCTGTGTTCCATGCAAGGAACAGCAGAAGAGAATGTGCACGAGAAACAACAAGGAATCCCAACACACACCCCTTCCTTCATATAAACAAAGGACAAAATTAGAATAACCAAGCATGTAAAAAGAAGAGGAAGAGAAGAAAAATAAATACATAAATAAATACAACTAAAATCTGACATAATTCTCTTTAAAATGATGGCCTTGCCGCGCTTTCTGTATATTCTTGAAAACGCCCCACGGTTGATACCGGACAGCTTCCTCCAAAAGATAACGGCACAGATCACGGGCCTGCTCTGGGGAAACCGGCCGGCCCGGATCTCACACATAAAGTTGAATAGGCGTTGGTACGATGGGGGCATCGCATTGCCCAAAATACGGCTGTATTATTGGGCGGCCCAGCTTAAGATCCTTAATCAATGGATACATGCCCCGCAAGAGGGTCCAGCGTTTAAGGCAGATAGGGCACAACTGGGCACGAACAGTCTGTTGGCCCCACTATATCACCGCGGTATTGCAGCGAAACTCATGGGACCCACGAAACACACTGTTCACCTATGGTACAAGGCGCAAGCAAAACTGAAATGGGATGGGACCATCACAAAACTTACACTTTTATGGGACACAAAGGCGCTGGGCCATCTGCGACACACCAAGGCCTTTACCCAATGGGATAACATCGGGATCTCAAGTGTGGGGGACCTGTGGACGAGAGAGGGGGTGGTTTCTTTTGCAACTCTTCAGGAATAGTATGAGCTGGGGGATAACGAACAATACAGATATGTACAGATTAGACACGCCCTACAAGCGGTAATTCCACCAGACACATCCCCACCAGAATCCTCTCCACTAGAGGACCGCCTGCTCACGGACTTCTTACAGGAGGGTGCAACCTCGCTGACTTACCGCAAATTGCTTAATAACCTGCCTGACCCTCTAGAGAAGCTGAAAGACAGGTGGATGACTGATGTCGGAGACTTAGACGAGTCCGACTGGAATGCAGCCATGGCGTCTCCTGGTGAGGCAGGTATATCCTCTAAATTCCGTTTGGTGCAATTAAAGATTCTACATAGGATTTACTACACTCGCATGACACTACATAAATTGCAAAGGGCAGAATATCCCTATTGTCTCAGGGGCTGCGGGGCAGAGGGCACATTAATACACACGCTGTGGGACTGCCCACCTATTGTTAGCTATTGGCAGCGGGTTCTACGCACCATTGCACAGACACTTCACACCTCACTCACACTGGACCCGCGAATGTGTTTGCTGAATGTCTGGGGGCCTACTGACCTTACCTTTTACGCAAGAGCGTGGACCACGATAGGGCTGGTCACGGCCAAACGTGACATAGCACAGAAATGGGGGTCGGCCGACCTCCCCACATTGGCACAATGGATCCGAAATATGGACATGCTCATGCTGACTGAAAGAGCAGTATACAAATTACAGGACAATCCTCGTAAATGGAACGGGGTCTGGCAGCCTTGGAACTCATATAGGGGGGACATATGTGAGCCACTGGATGAGGAGGTTCTTGAGGGTTCTGATGATGAAGAAGAACACTGAATGGGGATTGGGGCTGGATGATGAGCAACAAGTACGGAGGACTGGGATGATTATGTGCTGGGGGTCTGTGGCGGGGGGGATGGGGTAGGGTTTAGGGTACGGAAAATGTACGACTGGTCCCTCACATGACAACTATGATGCTAGATGCTATATCATGTTTACCTTAATGACATGCTGATTCATGTGTGCAATTTCTTTTAGTTTATGTTCAATGTTACACAAAACCACAAAACGCAAATTGTAATTTTCACGGTTCACTTATGCGCTTCGTTCATCTGATCACTTGGATAAATGATGCTGCTACATGATCAGAAGAGGGCCGGGAACATACATACTGTTTGATATCTACCTTGTGTCATGAGCTGGCCTCAGGGATGTAAGCATTTATGTGATTGATGATGATGATACTATTTGATTTTTGCAAAAAAATAAAAATAAATAAATAAATCTGACATAATTCTGAAATTTAGTGGGATTAGTGGGAGGAGCCCTAGTTCTAGGAAGACATTGTCGAGGAACAATATCCATGGTAGGTACCTGAAATCTTGAGCCCGCAACCACTGGAGGTACAACCGCACAAGGAGTATTCATGCCAAATTTACTTCTCACAAACTCCGCCATTGACTCAGGCACAACCAAAAGCGCACACTTGTTCCAGATTTTCCCATTCTCCAGTACAACAACCTGCTCTCTCACCTCATTCACTCTAACAGGAGCAGAAAACCGGGAAAATCCCTTGCTCACACAAACAGGTTTCTTAATTCTCACCCAATCTCCTTGACGTACAGGAGACACTCTGATACAATTAGATGCATACTTAGCTTGAGCAGCAGCCCTGACATCAGCTACACTACCTAACCTCTCCAGATCCACATCTTTCCTCGACATCCAGTCTTTATTTCGCTTAGAACCAGTTACTCTACCTCTTAACAAGGTGAGGGGAGACATGCCAGTACTTGGGTGCGGAGTAGTCCTCATAGCCCATAACATGTCAGAAATCGCCACCTTCCAATGTAAGCAATTAATTGAAGCCAATTGTGACTGAACTTTAATCACACGAATCAGGCGCTCAACCAAACCATTGCTGTGGGGATGATAAAGGGAGGTGAGAATATGTTTAATGCCATGCACCTTCAGAAACTCCTGAATCCCCGCAGATACCAACTGGGTGCCATTATCCGTCACCAACTCCTCTGGGAATCCTTCCCAAAGAAAAACATCCTTAAAGAAATTGATGACTGTAGCAGAATTGATCCCTTCCACAAACCTGATTTCAGGCCATTTGGACATGTAATCTAATAATACTAAAGCATATTTTGGAGACCTTCCCAAATTGCCAAACGGACCAGGCAGCAACATCAAAAGCTAATTTGGACCAAGGTGAGTTCTTCACCCCAACTGGACTAATGGAAGAGGGATAAGTCACCTGGGTTTTATCATTTGAAATGCATGCTCCACACTCACGAACACAGTGCTCAATGGACTTATCCATGCCAGGTCACCAAAAATCCTCCCTGACTCTCCGCTTCACAGCACAGATGCCCAAATGACATTCATGGGCCAGATCCAGGACTTTCCTGCGCATGGTCATGGGGACAACCAGTAAACAACCTCTATGCAGAATCCCATCAACTAAGGACAACTCATCACATACCCTTTCGAAGGGAATCATATCAGGAGTTAAAATCGTTCTGTTAGGCCAACCATGAACCGCAAAATCCATCACTTTCTTTATGTCCACATCCTCGGACAAGGCAAACTTCCATTCTGCTTCAGACAAAGCGACACCAGCATTCACTACAGTGCCGACTGCACATACCATTTCCAAATGTTCATCTTCAAATTTGGGGATCAATTCAGTGAGGGGTAGCCTGCACAGAAAATCAGCCACATGATTTTTCACACCAGCCACATATTCCAAACGAAAATTACACTCATTCAGTCTGTACTGCCATTTAGCAATACGAGGAGTGGCTCTGCCACCACTCTTAGAGGTAAAAAGGTCAACCAATGGTTTGTGGTCCGTCCTTAGAACCAATTCATTACCCAACAAATAGTTACGAAAATATTGTACGCCCCTCCATAAAGCCAGGGCCTCATTCTCGATCGCAGAGTATGTACTCTCTGCTTCACTAAGTGTCCTGGAGGCAAAAGCAATGGTCTCCTCACTGTTGTCAGATCGTTTCTGCATGAGAACAGCCCCTAAACCCACATTACTCGCATCAGTGGTAACAATGCAACAATCATTATTATTGAATAGGTTGAGTGGACGTGCTTGAACAATAGCTTCTTTCAGTAACTTGAAATCCCTAGCACACTGATCCGACCATGTACACCTTGCATTCTTTTTTAAAAGCTCACACAAACACACTGTCCTATCAGAGAAATTGGCAACAAATTTAGCGTAGTATTCAACCAGCCCTAGGAAAGAGCAAAGCTGGTCTTTGCTCTGTGGCTCCGGTCCATTTTGAATGGCATCAAGCACCTTAACTTTGGGTTCCACCCCGTTACCCAGATAGTCCACACCCTCTTGAAGGAATTTGTATTTATCTTTCCTTAAAGTTAAACCACTAGACTTAATGATCTCCAGATCTGCTTGACTCTGGCATTATGCTCACCCACAGTTTTCCCATGAATAAGAATGTAATCTTGGAAAAAAAAGACTCCTGCAGTGTTCTTAAACAGATTCCCCATAAGACACTGGAACACTGCAGAAGCCAAGGCTAAACCAAATGGCATACGCACATAACAGAATGCTCCTTTAGGTGTAACAAAGGACGTGAGGTGTCTAGAATCCTTGCATATTTCTAACTGGTGGTGAGCAGAGGAGATGTCAAGTGAGGAGAAATACTTTGCACCCTCCAAAGTTGACAAAATCTCATTAATGTTTGACAAGGGTTGGCGATTCACCCATATACATGTAGTAAGGTCGCGCAAGTCCACACACATTCTGAATGACTTGTCCGCCCTGCGCGACAAAACGATGGGGGACAACCATTCAGACACTTCAATGGGCTCAATTAAGCCCATCGCACACAACCAGTCAAGTTCCTGTCTAAGCTCACCTCGAATACTAAGTGGTACTTTGCGCACTTTGTGTGCAACAGCTACGGTGCCCTCCTTGAGAATGATGCAGTGCTGAAAACCCTTAAGCTTACCTAACTTAGCAATAAAAATCTCAGGATAGTTAAGAATCCAATCACTACTAGGTGATGACTCAGCAGTAACTGAGTGCACAGGCGTAGTAGCAGGAGAATTAGTATAATATTCTTTAGCCTCATGTTTATATCTGGGTGGTTTGGATCCAAAATGATTCCAAGCTCACCCTATTCCTGCCAACCCAACAAGTTTGCACCATCCTTGACTATAAATACAGTCCCATGTATCACATCACCTTTACATCCCAAACTGCCCCTGAATTTGCCAAGAACTTCAACCCCTTTTCCACCATAAGCAAAGATCTTGATGTTGGACTGGTCAACAGGAGTTTCACCTAAGCTTTCAAAAACCAGAATCAGCAAGAAACTTTAAGTCTTTCCCATTCAAACTAATGGCACATGCAGGTGATTTCCTACGATGAAGATCACCAATAGAAGCAATTTCTACCACTCCATCAGATTGAATGGAGGAAGAGGACAACATTAGTAATGCATCTTCTTCACAGTAGTTAACACAGTCCTCTTCAATTGTGTTAAAATATTGTGATGGTCTATTATGATGCACTTCAGCCTTACACATGCATGACAAGTGTCCTTTCTTCCCACAGTTGAAGCAAGTTTGATTTATGGCCAAACAAAATTTAAAATTGACCAAATGGGATCTGCTCCCACAACGATAACAACCAAGATCATGTCCTTCAGATTTTGTTTTGGGCAAACTAGCAGCAGATGGAGAAGTACGAGGCGCATTCACACTGGTTGCCTTGATGGGTTTGGTGGTGGTTTTGGTACTGACTAACTTAATTTCGCTGGAAGATGTGGACGATGATGGTGATGTGGACACACTTATCTCTTTCATGCAAAGTTGAGAATGCTCAATGCTTCTCACCAAGATGAGAGCAGCCTCCAAATCAGGATCTTCAGAAGCTAATAGTTTCTCTTGGATCTTCTTAATGCATGTGCGTTCGATTAGCTGGTCACAAATTATTTCATCTCTAAATTCCCTATAATTGCAAGTGACTGCTAATAGTGTAAGGGCAGCAACAAAATCATCTATGGATTCACCAGGAATTTGCGCACGTTCCAATACTATGTTTCGATTGGGATTGAATCTTTTGTCCAAGGTTTTAACTAGCGAGGCATAGTCATTGACAATTTGATAATCACCATCATTACCACTACTAATACATGTTCTCTCAAGAGTTCAAGGGGTAGGATTTTTAAGATATTCCTCCCCTCCGCACCCAAATTATAAACCAGCAAAGCTTTTTTCTTTTTCGAGGTGAAAGTGTCTCCATCAATTGCCTCAATGTAGGCTTCAAATGTCTCCTTTCACTGTTGCCACACAACAGGAGTAGTACCGGGTGACAGTAAAAAGGGGGGTGGTACAATTACGTGATCTATTTGTTGACTGTGCATGGGTGAGTTGCTGTCCAACAGATACGATCAAAGGATTGAACAACCAGAACGAGTAAAAATGACTGACACAGTAGTATACTTGTTATGAAAAGAATATAGGCAAAATATCCAAGATGCCTGTTAAATAACAGTGAAACAGTCTTTGGAAGTAATTGTACACTATTGAAATAGATATCTTCCAGTATTACAGCTTCTGTGCACCATTAGATGCTCCAAAAACGTGTGCTTTCAATCTTACCTAAGGTCATTAACAATTCCGTGCTTCAATTATTTTTCTTTTCTTAAACATGAAATTTGGTGAAAAATACACTAGGTTGCAGTGGCGTCAAGACTTTCGCACTGTTTTACACGCTGGTTGTCACTAAAAAGGGGAGAGACATGCATGGATGCTTGCGCTGGTTTCTAGGGTAATGGTTGTCATATCAATCAGAAAAATACACGCGCCGATGCGTGCGCCAGTTACCAATGCGACGAGCGTCGATTGCACGCGTCAACAGTCGCACCCCTACAAATCTGTTACCAACGCTTCACACACGAAAAGTGAATACTGGATTAAGTAGCCTCACCACAGGAAGTCAGGAAGAGGCACATAGTTCGAAGAAGAGATGAACTTCACAGAGACTTCAAGGCTAGCTGCTGTAAGGAGACTCGGTAATCACTGACATTGGTCCAAATCACGTCTCTCAACGTACGATGGGGAAGGCAGGAGGCTGGACACCTCGTCGCCACTGAAAAGAAGACCACTGCAGGTAGGTGATTTCAAGCTTCTTTATTACCATCCAGTAACGCCGCTTCCCCGGCAGCAACTGCCAAGGCTACGCATTCTGTTTTTTCATTGCAAGGAACAGCAGAAGAGAATGTGCATAAGAAACAATAAGGAATCCCAACAATATTTAATTATATTAACTTTCAAAGCATAATAAATGATGACCTTAAAGTGCACCAGGATACCCTGTGATACATAGCCATAGATATTCTTACAGAGAACACCAAAAATAGACACAAGAGAGTAGTGAATATGAGAACACAAAGTAAAAATCAGACTAGCCCCTGTACCCAGGCCAGAAAGCATTGAAGTGTTACACATAAACACCCAGGCCATTAGGACCAGAACCTGTGACAATGTTATACATTTGCACCCAAGCCTGTAAGCGTGGAAATTTCACACATAAATTGCACGCCAGAAACCGTTGGAATGTCAGAAATAAGCACCTGTTGTGAATGTATCTAGGACCCTAATTAAATATTCCTGATTCATGCCCTTATGGGGTTATGATAAATCATGTCTTAATGAAGGCATACGAATCTTACCCATATTCAGCCATAGCCCACACAGTCCAAATACGGCAAGGCTACTTCCTTAGATTCCTAGAGAGCACAACGAGTTCTTTCGACACACTAAACCTTCAGTAACCTGGGAATTCCCCATGTCTTTGTTTTGATTTGTCATTGAACTCCTGCGAGCACTAAAGGAACAGTCAGTTCATAGTGACATCTTTTATTGACGTCTTATGTCCAACCTTACGTCAAACGCGGCACCTTCCAGGTATAAATATACCAACACTTGCCTAAAACAACACACGGTGGTGTGGAGCAGAGCGGCTATCTACTTATCTGAAGCCCAGCTGATGCGAGAGCCGAAGGATGCCGCCCCTCCCCTTTGACACACTGGAGAAGCAGCCTTTTCTCACGCCGAGAAATCCAGCTCCGGTGTTTCCAGTAACCCTCGCGGGTTGCTGGAAGACCGAGTCCTGAGAAACGAGATACAAGACCTCCTACATTCTATAACCAAGGTATGGAGCTGACTCAAACCTTAGAGAGAATTCTTGATTCAGATTCTTGGCAAAAAAAACAACTTAACTTAAAACTGCAACTTACTTACTCCTTCCCACGTATTAGGCTTAGGTCAGGAAAACCGGGGTAGGCGTATCTTAGAAGCACCAGTTGAGTTCGTTAGTCAATGTTTTTATGTATGTAAATATTTTATCAGTTTTAAAGTATCATATGGCTAAGAAACCATATCAATGCTTTTACAGTATTATTTTATAATACTCCTTTTACTGTACGCACTTTACTTCATGATAAGTATTGCAATTGTGGTAATTCATTTCTCTGGCATGAGAAAGAAGACTGCTCAATAAAATAACATCTTTTATTGAAAACGCCCGTCTTTCTATTTCTCTGCACTCTGGTGGAACTAAGCATGCACGTTTGACTGAGTGAACTAGCTGTCTATTGTTTTAACACAACTCTGGAGATACACTCATTATTCTGGGGGAGCAAAGTTGTCATGTTATATGGTTGTCAGAAGCTAATCCCTTCTTGTTTAAATCAGGGAAGTTAACCCCTCCCTATTCATTCGTGAAAGTGTCTAGTGACCTCTGAGCTAGATGGCAAAACGAATTAAGTCTAACATAGTCAGTAGAGACCTAGAAGACCTCAGTCCTACGTCTACACTGCTGTTTATGTTATTCCAATGCGCAGAGCCTATTGGGAATATAGGAACTACACGACATGGCGCCCAACGTTTGGTAAGGCGATAATCTAACTCAAGATACTAGAGTAACTCAGTCGTGCTTTTCACACAGACCCCTTTCTCTTGTAAAAACTCCAATAGACGTCTGGAGTGGGTGAAAGGTTAATATCCGCCGAAACTTAGTAGGATGAGAATCCTATGTATTAGTTTACGGTATTGTCAACATTGAAGGATACAGTGTTCCAAAATATTCTGCACCTAATCTTTGTTTCCTCAAAACTTACTCTGCAACAAAAACCTTTCTGTCAGTAAAAATGTCAGACAGTGAGGATGAGAGGGAAAGAGTTAGACTAGCAGCTCAACTCCTAGCGGAAGACACAGTCATCCAAAATACAGAACCGGATGCAGTACTCATCCCGGTCAACATAAGAAAAACCATAACTATAAAACTTATAGAAAATAGAGTATTACCAAGAGGTGGTACAGTTGTATTTGTGGTAGGGGCACATGAGTATCGGCAGACAGAGGTATTCTATTCCTGGATAACGTTTCCAGCAGCACATACTGTGACACGTGAGTTCCACTACTATTAAGTAGCGGAATCTCCAGATGAATACTCTCCTTTTGAGGAAATTGAAATTCCACTAACATACCAAGAGCGCCTGCTCTTATTTTATGGCGCCCTAAAACATCAAAATCACATTACCAGGCTCGGTCCACTAGGTAGGCCAGTAGCCATGTGGACGGTTCTAGCCAGCTACACACCACACCCAGACATTGAAACAATGTCAAACGAAGAACTCTTAGTTAAAATAAAAGAATTAACAAAAGCATATAGAGATTTAGTTCAAATTACACTTGATAGTACAAACTACCGATTAGAACAACTAATTGAAATACCTGAAAAAAACTTTATTAAAAACAACATCAATACTAAAAAGAAGAAATGGGAGGGTAATAAACAAACCACTCCCAGAGAAAAACAATTTCAGTCCAGAAGGAGGTCTCCCCAACGGAGAAATAAGTCTCCAGGCGGAGGGGACAAGTCTCCCCAAAGGGAGCCCTCTGAAAAAAGATATAATCTCAGAGATAAGGATAAATTAAGAAAACCTGACAGATATCAAGACATTGATACACGTCCCTCTCGATCTTTTCAGACTTCCTCACAGAAATCGGAAAGAAGAGGACGGTCAGAACATGAGGAAGAGCACCTCAAGTCCAAAGACAAAGAACCTGCTCATCAAAGTAAAAAATCACAATTTCCCAGAAAGAAGGTAGCAAGTATTAAAATTAAACATGCCGAGAATCCTGAGGACACAACTGGAAAACGGAGAGTGGGCCAAGACAATGCTAGACAGCGCAGCAGAAGTGACCATAGCTCGCAAGATCCTGATGAATCTTCTGGAGACAGTGGACACGAATCAATACATTTAGGTGGAAACTGCAGACACGTGAGTTAGCGTGCCCCATAAACTATATGAAATAACATTAGGTATAGAGGGAGATAAAACTAGGAAAATAAAAGGTCTCTTTTGGGAGAATCTTTCTAAAGGCTATGATATCCTGTTAGCTGAGAAAGACTGGCCACCAGAGTTTGTCAGGGAGTGCCCTCATGGCGAAGAAATGATTATGCCTGCCTTCTCAAATCATATCCCAATTCATAAAAAATACACATTTGCAAGAAAGTGGGCGGTGTCCCAAGCCCCTGCCTTATATAAAAATCATGTAGGATGGGTTGAGGATTCTCCTCACCACAAAATCCAATTGAAAAATCAACCTACTGCACAAAGGCAGTACCCAGTTAAACAAGAAGCTAAAAAGCAAGTCAGGGAGATCTTAGATCAACTTGAATATCAAGAGGTGATTGAAACATACACCTCACAAATGAACAATCATTTGTTTCCTGTCCCCAAGCCACACGATTCATATCGTCTAGTTTTGGACTACAGACATCTAAACTCGTGCTGTAAAACTTTTGCAGTCCAAAACTCACACAGTGCAGCACTAATGAATAACATCGTGCGCATAAAATATAAAACAACATTAGATATCTCTAATGGATTCTTCTGTCAAAACATTGCACCTGAGAGCAGGTATTTGACCGCTTTCTCAATAATGGGGTCGCAAAAACAATTTTGCGACTCCCACAGGGATTCAAGAATAGCCCATGGATTATTCTCAGCAAGGGTAACAGAATTACTACAAATGTATGATGATGAGGCATTATCCTATGTCGATGACATCTATCTTACAGACGATGACCTGGAGACTCACTTGAAAAGAGTGAACACCATAATACTTGGGTTCGCATCCGAAGGTTACAAATTCAACATTAAAAAGTCAAGAATAGCCGATCTATCTGTCCTATTTTTAGGATATGAATTATCAAGTGAAGGCAAAAGCCTAGCAGACAATTTCTTACAGAAATGTGCAGTACTCCAAGCACCTAAAACGCTGAAGACTTTACAATCAACACTAGGTTTTCTGAATTTCGGAAGAACATACATTCTGAATTATGCAGCGAGGGTTAAACCTCTCTACGAATTAATAAAACCTGATTTTAAACCAAATAATTCGACTCAAGAACACACAGAAATTTTGAGATCATTACAGACAGACATGTTATGTAAAACAAAACTGCAAACACGCGCAAACGAACGCAATCTGGTAATCCGAGTCATCCCAGGAAGATGCGGATTCACATACCTGACCTCTAATGAGAGAGAAACGGTACCAATAGCTTACAAATCACATTTGTACACACAAGCTGAAATGAAATTCAGTTCTACAGAAAAAATTCTGACAACGGTTCAAACTGCTGTAGCAAAAGAAAGAGCCCTAGCCCAAGGCAAGAGAATAACTGTTTTTACAGCAGAATCAGCCATTGAGGCATTGAGAAGTCCACGCAATCTAAAAACTGTGGCATTAGATCCTAAATGGATACAATGAGAAAATTCTCTTGCTGCAGAAGACGTGAAACACTATTTTGATCCGAAAATGAAAAAATTAGAAAATATGGAATACGAATATGAATGTCCTCTGCCAACCGAAATCCTGCCTCTTGAACACTACGGCTGTATAATATATACAGACGGATCAGCACAACCCGCAGTTGGGGGTAAACAAGCATATAGTGCTGCGTGCGCGATTGTTAAAGGTCGTTGGCACGAAGGGAAATTTAGACCATTCGTCACTAAAACTCAATCTCTAGGAGATTGTACAGCTCAGCGAGCTGAACTACTGGCTTTTAACCCTTCCGATGCTCATGACGGAACGGTTCCGTCATGAGCATCGGTTGGGCTGTGCTCATGACGGAACCGTTCCGTCATGACCACACCAATTAACATTGGGCCCCACCACCGGCGGTAAATCGGGGCAGCACGGATGAGGTTAAGATGGCGCTTGAAAATACCAATCGTGAGTTCCCCACACTAATAGTGTGCAATTCGTATTACTGCGTTCAGTTTTACAATGAATACTTGCAGAACTGGGTTCAAAATGGTTTCAAAGATGCAAAAGGGGGCAAAATCAAACATAAAACGCTTTGGGAACAAGTAGTTCTTTTACAGAAAGAACTACAAAAGACTCATGTGATACATACACTGAGTCATCAACGTGATGGTGTTTACGTTGCAGGGAATTCATTGACTGATGAAGCAGCGAAGGCAGCTGTGCAAACGGCTTCCGTAGCAGCAATCACCCGGTCAAAAACAAAAATAGACAGCAAGATAATGATAGCTGTCAGTGCTTCAGTGAAAGATGATAAAAAGACACTCCCAAAAGGCTTTCCAGTAAAATACTCGTACTTAACTGATGCGAATAATGTTCCTTTTGCTTGAATCCCTGGAGTGGGGGATAGGGCAATTCCAAACATGGAACACAGATTAGGACTAATTTTAGCGGCACACGAAGAGCTCGCTTCTTCACACGCTGGTGTTTCTGCCACAGTATCATTATTAAAACAGAGATACTGGTGGCCACGCATGAGAAAGCAAACTAGGAATTACGTTCTTGAATGTGAAATATGCCAAAGAATGAAAGTATCAACAGTGAAACGACCAGCACAGACGCCCCTTCTAATCTCAGATAAACCATCAGCGTGTGTTCACTTGGACCACTGTGGTCCCTTGCAAAGGTATGGCAACTATAAATATATCATGGTCGCAGTGGATTCCTGCACGAGATTCATTTGGATGTGGCCCCAGCGCTTGGCTGACGCCAGTACTGTTATAAAAGATATGTGAGTCTTTATCGGCATATACGCAATTGGCATGCTACATTCTGATCAGGGTCCTGCGTTTAGCTCTTGAGCTTACAAAGAGCAGCATGGGCATTGTATTGCGGTACTCTTCTCCCTTCCATCCTGAGGGAAATGCGGTTGTGGAAAGAAAAAAACGTGACATAAAGCAATCTATAAAGGCGTGGGTATTAGGTTTGGGTGATGGGTGGGTCAAACATCTAACAAGTGTCCAATGTAGTCTTAACAATCTGCCAAGAAATTCTTAAAGGGTTTCACTCCATATGAACTATTGTTCGGTACTAGAATGAGAATCCTGGACTTAGATAGTCATACTTCAGTGGTTGAACGAAAAACCTTTGAAATCAAAGATTGTTTGGCTGTTTTTCAGGACTTGAATGAAACAAGAAAAAGTCTAAGTAACATAAAGTATAAGCCAACAACCACTGAAGACCCACCTGCCCCAGCAAGACCTGTCTGGATTCCAAAGATTGGGGATCTGGTCAGAGAGAAGATCGCGGTGAAGAAGGAATTTGGGCCTTCTTACAGAAAAGCAGTACCTGTCTTAGCTGTCAGCGGAACAAGATCAGTAGTACTACCGCCACTTGCTGGTAAAAAGGAAAACAGAGTTGTTTCAATCGACCTGGTGAAACCACAATCATGTGGCCGATAATAAGTAGTAGGCCCAGTGGACTCCCAAGAAATAGCAGAAGATCAAATCTTGCTACAATACAAGAGGTTCAAACTAAAAGACTAATCACTTTCGATAAACCTTCAGTGAATAAAAAAGGACTATGAAACACAGCCATGGAACTTGTGCCTCTTGAAACCCAAATTGCTACAGTTCAAGAAACACCAGTCTACAACGATGTAGCCTCGGACTATACAAATGTAACAAAAGAGAATGCAAAGATCAATGGAATTCCGGAAACAATCCCACCAATTGACAGAACTGCATCTGGCTACTTTATCAACTTTGATGACTTTTCCGATGATCCGAGTGAACATGGAGACAAGCCAGCAACAGAAACTTTCAAAATGAGAATTAAAGAACTTTTTCATCAACTCAAAGAAACATATCTGATTTCCCCTTGGATTGAACTATGGATTGTGTTAGGTGTACTTATCCTACTACTTTGGCTAATCCTAGTTTTAATTTTGGGTAAATTTATTGATTGAAAATACAGTACAATGGACACAGCAAGTCAGAACATCAACTTGGTCCTGAAACCACACAGATCCTCTCACATAGAGAAAAGAGAACTATCATCAGTGAACATCACAGCAAATCCTATACCTGGTGGTATAGCATGGGACAGAACTGACTATGAAATCTATGGCCCGGTAGAGCTCTTGAAGTATCCACACCAATTCAAGATTTCATTAAGTGACTTTGTGACACCGAGTTCTTTCTCTGATGTTTGGGATTTTGAAAACATGAATAATATGATGTCAGATTTAGAAATGTCAGCAAAATTTACAGAACATGATTATTTACAGGGCTCATCGAATTATGAAGAGATGTACTGTTATACCCACTATGGTCATCCTTATCTGCATAAATCTGCGAATCCTAGAAATGTTTTTACTTAAATCAGTGGGAACATTGTCCAACACCGCCAATAGGCAGTTCGAAAACGTTTTATGAAAAATTCCCATACTTTTCAGGGTTTAATCATACTGATCCAGAAATGTTTTATTTCAAGATGTTAAAAGACAGGAATGAAAAACATGCTGACAAATACTAAATTGATTTATTCTGAAAATTTTTATGACAAAATGTCAACATTTGGTTTTGAGTTTTGGAAAAACAACATTGAAACAAAAACAATCTGGGGAACAAAAGAATGGCAGGTACAAGGTCAAGAAGCATTATTCAGAGCCTGCATGATCCCAGAACAAATTATGTTCCTGAATGACACAATTCAGCAAACAACCTGTCTTGGCTTAGCTAGGATAAAAGATTTAAATAACCTGTCTATACCAAAACCTATGCCTGATACAAACACCACTACAGATGAGGGGTTAGAAGTGTCCTATATTTTAAAACAAAACAGAACAAATCCTGATTGAAAAACATGGTTGATCTAGCCCATAGACACAAATAACTGTCAGAATCGATTCCTGAACAAAATACAGGGGTTCAAACAGAACAGGCCAGACCCTAGATACTCCCAGAGACAACATCTAGGGATAGTAACAACATATAGTGTAGGAAAACTATGCCTTGACTGGCTACAGAAATCCACAGTTCCCGAAATAAAGCAACACTTAACTTTACTTAAAGAAGGTGCTGACTTGCGAGATTTCAAACAGCATCAAAAACGTTTCATATACGCCGGTATATACGCAGTCTACAACGAAGCTTGGAAATTGAAACAAATTCAAACTGCAGAAAAAATACGGGAAATTGACTGTATCAATTTGGAAAAAAAAAATTCTGTAGTGGACAATGGGTTAACGACTCTGTCCTTCAGAATCTATTCCCTGGACAGCATTATATCATCTGCTATTGATATAATAGAACAGGACATGCTAATGTTACAACATGGCCAGTCCCAATTACGTTCTATTGTACAGCTAGGTTGGACGTTACAAAACCTGTGTTCAGGCTATGTGCCATGGCGTTTAATCAACACAACGTCATTGTTTTCTATCTTTAACCTTACTGATAAACAAATCAGTTTGGCACAGAAAGGAGCAGACTATACAATACTGAGCATTGAAAAACTGGAGAGATTACCATTGACAATGTCAGAAAGACCTGTCATTGAATGGATAATACATGGGACCATTACAATCCCGATAACAACTTTTCAGTTTCAATACTGCCAAAAATTATACCAGCAGGCCTGTATGAAAGGTTGGGTAAAGGATACATCAAACCGACCTGGAATTTACCTTATACACACAAATGTTACAGTGAAGGGAAAAAAGAGGTATTTCTTAGTGGTAATGATTGTGAAAGAAATCACTAAGCAGTACACTCCTGTGCCAAGGTATTAACTTGCATGGGGCCTGTGAGGGTTCTTAAAACAACCTTTCATGGTATCTTCAGGGCACCCCTAGTACATAGATAGAACTATTTTTCAGACAGCTTACGTTTTAATAAGTGATCACAGCTGCTGTGGCATGGTGCCAGGAAAAGCCTATCTCATAACTGTGACAGCCAGGGTTATTTGCTGTATGCAAGTATTGTATCCAAACAGCAATCCAGACATGGAGGCGGCAATATGGCCTTATGTGAATATCTCTTCTATTCGAATTGATACTTTAAGCAGAATGAAGTCTATTCTTTACAGACAACTGTGCCTTTAACCTCGTCCAAAGAGACATATGACCTGCAAGTTGCAAGTACAACGGCAGAGATACATACCCTATTATCACAAAATTGTCCGGTGCATTCCGTACAAATGTTAAGCCAAATCTTAAACATGTCAGATACCAGTGGCATCGCACATGTATTTAACACAATTTTTTAGGGACTGCTAACACCCTTCGAAGCAGTTCTTGGCATCTTCCCGAATTTTGTGCATTCGTTCTTCAGCGGCCTGCCTCTTATTTTGGGACTTGTAGCTGGAATTTTTTTTTTTTGTTCCTCCTGCTCCGATATGGCAAGCCAAGTCACAGACAAACCTCTGGCAACGATGAAAGAAACGATCCTAGCAACACGATATCTAGACTGTATCACTAAGGTCCTCGGATTGGCCCGGCTAAGAGATCTGAATACTACCTGGTTTCTTTCATTCAGACCAATTTGGCAAAATTGCATCTTACCTGTGCTTCGATGTCTGCTATGCGGAGAAGAATGCGTGTTGGACATTTGTCTTACCCTATCATCAGCAGTACCAATGGATATCGACGCTTTGCTTTGTCCTATTATGACTCATGCAACGTGTTGTCCCCAGCGGCTACCTATTCTGATGACGGCATTCGTTGAGACTTCACCATTACGATTAAGTGGCGGTGAGGTAGGAGATGAAAGCGGCACCACACAGGTAAAACCTTCTGTGAACATTGCTGATCCTGACATCGATGATGGCAATGCATTGCACATATGCACTATTTCCACCTTTTCGGAGTTGGCCCAAATTTCACCTACAGTTGTAGATGAATTTTTTACCGGACTATCAGAAGTAATGTTCTCCCCTAACAACGAGAATATTATTTGAAGAAAAACGAGCTCACAGCATTCCCTGATCTCTGAATTCGGCCTTCAGTTTTGATAAACAGTACTACAAAAAGACAGTGACACTATTTTTTTTCTCCCTTCCCGAGAACCAAATTATTTTCCCCTAAATTTCCAGAATATTTACAATTTTTTGGCACATGGTACTTTGCTTAAAGTAGAACTATTCTTAGAAAACCGAAGTTCTATTTTTAGAGACTCTAGAGACCATATTTTGAATCAGCTTCTAGCATATGTACAAACTTGTATAACTATGTGATGAAATGGTCTCGCCTTTTTTTTCTGTATTCAGAGCCATTTCATAAATGTAATTTTCGCAATTCATTCAGCCAATATTCATATTTACATTTCCTGAATGATAACTTTGCTTGAAAGCGTACAGTATAATATTCATTTTGTGTATCTATACATTTCAAATGCATTTCATTGTATTTTGGGGTGGGTTGGAAAACACATGCATACCTATATGTTTATATATTGCTTAGTATTTAGTAATGATGGACATTATACGTGGAGTGGGTGTTGTGAATGTATCTAGGACCCTAATTAAATATTCCTGATTCATGCCCTTATGCGGTTATGATAAATCATGTCCTAATGAAGGCATACGAATCTTACCCATATTCAGCCATAGCCCACTCAGCCCAAATACGACAAAGCTACTTTCTTAGATTCCTAGAGAGCACAACGAGTTCTTTCAACACACCAAACCTTCAGTAACCTGGGAATTCCCCATGTCTTTGTTTTGATTTGTTATTGAACTCCTGCGAGCACTAAAGGAGCAGTCAGTTCTTAGTGACATCTTTTATTGATGTCTTATGTCCAACCTTACTTCAAAACACGGCACCTTCCAGGTATAAATATACCAACACTTGCCTTAAGCAACACACGGTGGTGTGGAGCAGAGCGGCTATCTACTTATCCTTAGCCCAGCTGATGCGAGAGCCGAAGGTAGCCGCCCCTCCCCTTTGACACACTGGAGAAGCTGCCTTTTCTCATGCTGAGAAATCCAGCTCCGGTGTTTCCAGTCACCCTTGCGGGTTGCTGGAAGATCGAGTCCTGAGAAACGAGATACAAGACCTCCTTCATTCTATAACCAAGGAACGGAGCTGAATAAAACCTTCACACATATGCACCCAGGGCAGAAACAACACAAATGTCACACATTTGCACCCAGTCCAGAAAGCATGGAAATGTCACACATAATCACTAAGGCTAGAAATCATGGAAAAGTCACACATAAGCACCCAGGCCAGAAACGATGGAAATGTCACACAGAAGCATCCAGGCCAGAAACTGTGGAAATGTCTCGCGGAAGCACCCAGGCTAGAAAATGTAGAAATGTCACACGATCACCCAGGTCAGAAACTGTGGAAATTTCACGCATAAGCATTCAGGCCAGAAAGCATGAAAATGTCATACATAGGCACCCAATCCAAAAAGCATGGTAATGTCACACAATGCACCCAGGCCCAGCCCTGCCAAGTACCACGCATTTTAGTGTAATGATTCGCATCACTCCACTGAAATGAAATGTCTCGCCTTATAGCTCATCCTCAGCTGTCAAGCCGGGAACGCTGCTATAATGAGGCTCTATACGCAGCGCCTCCTTCCGTCTTGGCCCCCGCACACCTGGGCTTACTTAAACTCAAATCACGGGGACACTTCCTTCAGAGCGTCCCGTATTACGAAGAATTTCTCCCCGGCCCCCTTGGCTCTGTTACTCGCGTTCGAGGCGGGCAGGATTAGGAATTAAAGAAAAGTACCTTAGGGGCTAGCCACGCACGCTATTACGTGCGTGGCGGCCATTTTGAAAGTTTGGGTATAGCTCTATGCATTCAATGAGCCCACCATTGTAGGTAATTGGGACCGAACAGCTGTCGCATGTATATTTTTCACAGTTTCAATCAACTGTCTTTCGATCAGCTGTTCACACACTCCTCTCCCCAGTATCGAGCATTTCCTTTTAATTGCTTTTTAAAGCGATTCCAGTATCCTAATATTTTCCTATTTTCACAAATTCGAGTGAATTAATACTACCAATTGATTCCAATTATTACCTTTAACCCATAAGTATTAATTAATTTAATTAAAATGTCTGCCCCTCAAATTATAATTGAAGGCCAACTGGAAGAGCTCGTAAACAAGGCTCTGGAGAAAGTGCTTGGGTCTATTGACGATACAATAAATAAAAAATGTGAATCCTTGTCTAAGAAGACTTTCCCACGCCCTTCCACTAGCAACCAACAGGCAGGAGAAGTTAAGGTTCCAAAGAAGAGGGCCCTTGGAGGCAAAGAGCGAAAAGACACAAAAAAAGCTAAAACCTCCACCCCTCTCTCACGCTCTCAAGGCGGTGACAAGACTGGTGCCTCGGGCCCCCCATATGAGCAGGAACAAGGCCCTGAGCTCCCAATTAATATCAATAGTGACAACAGCTTTGACCCTTAAATCGACCAATCCAGCTCTTCTGGCTTTAACACTGATGTGGAAGAGGCACAATCAAGGGAAACAGGAAGCTCAGAAGAGGCTTCCAAGGCCTCAAAACCTAACATGGGACTCTTGCACCCATTCAGAGATCTTATATTTGACCCATTATTAATAAAGCACCCCTTATCCCCAGAATGGACCCCTTCCCAACATGTAGCAGACTACCTCTCCTTCTGGTTGAGGAAAGAGTTCCCAAAGGAGGTTAGATCCAGACTCCGTTCTGAATGCCCAAGACCCTCCCTTCCAAACAAAGTAGCTGCAACCCGAGAATTGAACCCCAAGGTGATAGCCTTCATAGCAAAAACCTCCAGAGATCCAAGGAAGGGCATGGATAAAGGCTGAAGCAGCCTATCTGGGAGACTGCCCAGTTGACCCTAAAGAACTCAGGGAGTGGGTCCAGAGGGCTATATGCCTTATCGGTAATGCTAATACTGCTATCTCTACATAGAGGAGAAAAGGGGTGTTTTTAAAGATCGACCCCAAACTAACTAGCCAAGAACGATGGAGGCCCTAATTCACAGGGTTTTCTCTTTGGCGAGGATTTTATCAAAGACATTGCTAAGTACGTTGGCGCTTTTAGTTCAATTCAAAAGTCCCAAAAAGAAATCAAAAAAGTTTTTTAAGTTTGGGTTTTTACCCGGGCCGGGAGAATACGGGGTCATTTACCCGGCTGAGGAAATTCAACCTCAAGACCCTTCATGGCCCGTGGCAGTGGCAGATTTAATACTAACTACGGCGGGTTTCTACAATTCTACCCTCAGAGGCAGAGGAACCGCGGACGTCCCTTCAGAGGCGAGCAGAGACAATGTTACTTTTCATCAGGTAGGAACCTGGAGAGACCATTCAGAATCCCTCCAAAGGTGGAAGGGAGGCTACTCCAATTTGCTGGGAATTGAAATTTGGTAACCAAAGGTATTTGGGTTCTGAATACAGTGAAAGCGTACAAAATAGACTTCATCAGTATTCCGTTCCAAACAAGACGTCCTTATCTTCTCTGCAAAGTCGAATTTCTGGTCTCTCAAGAAGTACGGGGTCTTATTAAAGAAAGGTGCGATTGTCAAGGGCACTCACTTAGGTTTCCTCAGCAATATCTTTATGGTCGAAAAGAAAAACAAGGAGCAAAAGCCAGTCATAAATTTAAAAGACTTAAATCAATGGGTAGTCAAGTCAAGTCAAGTCAGAGAATTTATATAGCGCACTACATACCCAGAGGGTCTCAAGGCGCTTGAGGAGGGGTGGGGAATTACTTGTCAAATATCCACGTTTTAAGTTGCTTTCTGAATGCTAGGTGGTTCTGGGTAAGGCGAAGGTAAGTGGGAAGTGAGTTCCATGTTTTAGCTGCCAGGTAGGAGAAGGATCTACCTCCCATGGTGGTTTTGTTGATGCGAGGTACAGTGGCAAGGGCTTGGTTGGATGATCGTAGTTGGCGGGAGGGGGTGTAGAAGGACAGTCGTGTGTCAACCAACATTTCATAATGGAAGGGATACACCTCCTAAGGGGCATTTTAAGAAAAGGGGACTGGTTAATGAGACTGGACCTAAAAGACGCTTATCTGATAATCCCTATCTGGGAACCCCACCGGAAGTATCTCCAATTCACTTGGGAGGGACAACTGTGCCAGTTTTGCATCCTCCCTTTCGGTCTATCATCTGCCTTTTGGTTCTTCACCAAGGTACTACGACACGTCACTGCTTGGCTCAGACAGAGGGGAGTGAGGCTAATCATATACCTCGACCATATCCTTATAATGGCTCAATCTAAAGAGACAGTTTCACTTCACACGGTACTTACAATATATCTATTAGAACACCTAGGCTTCATGACAAACTCAGAAAAATCCTGCATAATTCCAACTCAACAAACTCAGTTTCTGGGTTTCTTGGTAGGCACAGTGAAGGCAGAACTGAGAGTACCGGGAGTAAAAGTAAGGAAAGTGAGGAAAGAACTCACAAAGATACTCGTACTAAAGACCTTTCCCTTATGAGTCCTAGCAATGATGCTGGGCCTCCTTTCATCCGCAATTCAGGCAATCTTCCCAAGTCCATTACTTTATCGAACACTTCAGAGATTGAAGGCCGAATCTCGGAGTTTAACCCATACTCCCAACTGATCTACCTATCAAGATTCAAGAACCGAACTCCTGTGGTGGTTAAAGAATGTAGAAGCATGGAATGGAAGAGCCATTTTTGGGGCGGAACTGGATCTGATAATAGAATCAGAAGCAAGTTTGGAAGGATGGGGAGCCAGATGTGGGAACTCATCAACAGGGGGCCGTTGGACTCCTCAAGAGAAGAAGTTGCATATCAATTGCTTAGAATTACTAGCAGGTTCATTTGCGATTTGTTGCTTCACCCACAAATTGATGAAATGCTGTGTAACATTACGAATGGACAATGTGTCCGCAGTACAATATGTCAGCAAGCTAGGGGGTCCGCATTCCAAGGGCCTAACAGACCTAGCGAAAGGCTTCTGGGACTATTGTTTGAACAAAGGAATCTCAGTTATAGCGGAACACATTCCTCAGTTGAAGAATGGGGTGGCAGATTGGTATTCAAGAAATTTCAAGGACTCTTTGGACTCTTGGCTGGCTCTTTCCTTTGGCTGGTGCCTTACTTTTGTCAGTTTTAGCTATGTGTTTCTATTATTCATCAGAGACCCTCTCTAATCTTCGTCCTCCGGTAGGTCGCTGCCACTCTATTTTTCCGGGCCGTCGCATCCTTAGAAAAGGTTGCAATGTCTGTGGTTGGCGCGTTCCCATATATAACAAACCTAAACAGACTCATCCTCCGATCATTACCACCTGTTTACTCCTTAATACTCGCTCTCTAGGCTGTCATGCGCTAGATATATGGAATTTGCTCGATAATTCCAATATATCCTGCCTTTTTCTCACTGAGATATGGCTTAGTGATACCTCGGCCCCGGACTTAGTCAACGCCATCCCACCCAGTTATTCCATCATTAGGAGGGATAGAACATCTGGGCGCGGGGGTGGTGTGGCTATTATAGTTAACAACCAGCTGCACTGCACTACATTCCCGATTGACAATATTCAGGGCACCGAGGCACTCGGCTTCACTCTTCACTTGTCTCCCCATCAAGCATGCACCGGTATTCTTGCATATCGAACTCCTGGTCCATTAGGCTCTTTTCTGGATGAACTTCAGGTAGCACTTTCGGTCCCATGCCTTAAATCTGAACATTGTCTACTTTTAGGCGATTTAAACATACACATGGATGAGGCTACAAATCCTGATACAATGAAACTCATGGAGGTCACAGCAACATTAGGACTCACACCTTTCATCCATGATTCTACGCATAATAAGGGCCATATTTTGGACCAAGTTTTTTCTACTGTTCCGATCAACGTACTTGCTCCTCAACCGGTATTATGGTCGGATCATTACTTAATCACCTTTAGCCTACCAAGCGCCCCTCCCCATAGATCTAATGCCACTACCTCTGCTAAACGTCTTTCCAGGCCTTTTCATCTGCTATCAAATGAGACGCTATTACAGGCCATGGCACGTTCACCTTGCACTTTGTCAGGTAATGTGGAAACTGATCTAGCTCTTTATACGGAATGGCTCACAACTATATTGGCGGATCTCGTGCCCGAGAAAGCCTCCAAACCCGGAAACAAACGTCCTTCTGCTCCTTGGTTCACATCTCAGCTTAGAGAAGCCCGTCAAAACTGCAAGAGAGCAGAAAGAACCTGGAGGAAAGACTACAATCCTCTGGAGAAAGAAAAGTTTAAAAACCTAACTAGATCTCACCATAAGATGATTTGGAGTGGAAAAAAATCCTATCTTGAACGTCGGATAGACGAATCTGACAATTCCTGTAAGGAAATTTTTAAAATTGTTAAGGACTTCACTTCCCCATCCCTAGGCATCTCTGCTCAGTCTCACTCAGAACTTTGGCTGAAGGAACTCGCGCATTATTTTGTAGACAAAATAACATCTATCCAAGCCTCTCTTGCTACTTATTCCAAACAGCCTCAGGCTGCTGATCTTGATGCCCCCTCCTCCTTACAACCCACCCTTTGGGAATTCCCACAGCTAAGCCTTGCTGCCTCATTAGACCATCTGACAGGCTTGAAATCGGGCTCTCCTTTCAATCAATCAGTGACACTTATATAGCGCGCTAACTACCCGTAGGGTCTCAAGGCGCTTGGGGGGGGGGGTTTCGGGGGTGCCGCTACTGCTCGAACAGCCAGGTCTTCAGCTTCTTCCTGAAGGAGAGGTGGTCTTGGGTCAGGCGCAGGTCGGTCGGGAGGGAGTTCCAGGTCTTGGCGGCCAGGTAGGAGAAGGACCTTCCTCCCGTAGTCGCTCTTCGGATGCGGGGGACGGCGGCGAGGGCGTGGTTGGCTGATCGGAGGTGGCGATTGGGAGCGTAGAAGTTGATTCGGCTGTTGAGGTAGCTCGGGCCCTGGTCGTGTAGGGCTTTGTGTGCGTGGGTGAGGAGGCGGAAGGTGATTCTTTTGTTGACGGGGAGCCAGTGGAGGTCTCTCAGATGTCCGGTGATGTGGCTGGTTCGTGGGATGTCGAGGATGAGTCTGGCTGAGGCGTTCTGGATCCGCTGGAGTCTCTTCTGGAGCTTGGCGGTGGTACCGGCGTAGAGGGCGTTGCCGTAGTCCAGTCGGCTGGTGACGAGGGCCTGGGTGACGGTCTTCCTGGTCTCGGAGGGGATCCACCAGAAGATCTTTCGTAGCATGCGTAGGATGTTGAAGCACGCCGAGGAGACGTTGTTGACTTGCCTGGTCATGGAGAGGGAGGAGTCCAGGATGAAGCCCAGGTTGCGTGCATGGTCTGTCGGTTTGGGTGCGGTGCCCAGGGCGGGAGGCCACCATGAGTCGTTCCAGGCGGAGGGTGAAGAGCCCAGGATGAGGACCTCCGTCTTGTCAGAGTTCAGTTTCAGGCGGCTGGTCGTCATCCACTCGGCTACCTCTTTCATCCCTTCGTGCAGGTTGGCTCTGGCGGAGGCGGGGTCGTTGGTCAGGGAGAGGATCAGCTGGGTGTCGTCGGCGTAGGAGATTATGCTGAGGTTGTGTTTGCGTACGATGGCCGCGAGGGGGCTCATGTAGACGTTGAAGAGGGTGGGGCTCAGAGATGACCCTTGAGGGACGCCGCAGATGACTTCGGAGGCCTCTGACTTGTACGGTGGTAGGCGGACTCTCTGTGTTCTTCCGTCAAGGAAGGAGATGATCCATTCCAGCGCCTTGTCCTGGATTCCGACGTTGCTGAGGCGCTGTACTAGGGTGCGGTGGCAGACAGTGTCGAATGCCGCGGAGAGGTCTAGGAGGATGAGGGCCGCTGTTTCTCCATTGTCCATCAGGGCTCGGATGTCATCGGTGGCGGCGATGAGGGTGGTCTCGGTGCTGTGATTGGCTCGGAAGCCTGACTGTGAGGGGTCGAGGGATCCGTTCGTCTCGAGGAAGGCGGCCATCTGCTTGTTGACGGTCTTCTCGATGACTTTGGCTGGAAACGGGAGGAGCGAGATTGGGCGGTAGTTCTTGAGTTCGGTGGGGTCCGCTGTTGGTTTCTTGAGGAGAGCGCTGAGTTCGGCGTGTTTCCAGCTCTCAGGGAAGGTGGCGGTGTCGAAGGAGGTGTTGATGATGTCCCGCAGGTGGGGTGCGATGACAGCATCGGCCTTGTTGAAGACGTGGTGAGGGCAGGGGTCGGTCGGTGATCCGGAGTGGATGGAGTTCATTGTGCGTATGGTGTCTTCGGTGCTGATCGGGGTCCAGGCGTGGAGGGTGGTCGTGGGGGGTGGTTGCTCGGTCATGGTGTGCGTTGGTTGGTTGTTGAAGCTGTTGTGTATGTCCGCGATCTTGTTGTGGAAGTATGAAGCGAGGGAGTTGCAGAGGTCTTGCGATGGGGTGATGTCGTTGTTTCCTGCGCTGGGGTTGGAGAGCTCTTTCACGATGTTGAAGAGCTCCTTGCAGTTGTGTGCGTTGTTGTCCAACCGGTCCTTGAATGCTGTTTTCTTGGCGGCGCGGATCAGCTGGTGGTGCTTCCGGGTGGCAAGCTTGAGGGAGGTCCTGTTGTCCGGTGTAGGTTCCCTTCTCCAGACTTTCTCGAGGGCTCGGCAGTTCTTCTTGGAGCTCTTGAGTTCGTCGGTGAACCACGGGGCTTTCTTGCTGCCGGGTCTGCTGGGCGGGGTCCTCAGCGGGGCGAGCTCGTCCGCGCAGTTGCTGATCCACTTCGTGAGGTTGTAGGCGGCCTGGCTGGGGTTCGCTGAGCTGGCAGGAGGGTGCTGGCTCAGGGAGGTGGCGAGCTGGTCTGCTGTGATCTTGTTCCAGCTTCTGCGGGCGGCCTGTTGCTGGTGGCGGTGGGTCGTCGTTCTTTTGAAGGTGAAGTGGACGCAGCTTTAGATCCTTGCCCGGTCTCTTGCCTCAACAAAATAGCCCCTATGCTAAATGGCCCCATCAATTCCATTCTTAATTCCTCACTGTCTTCTGGCATAGTCCCTCAGGCTTGGAAGAGCGCTCTCATCCTTCCACTAATAAAAAAACCTACTCTGGATCCCATCATACACGCCAACTATAGGCCTATCTCCCTCCTCCCCGCTCTGGCGAAGGTGGCGGAAAGACATGTGCACAGATCCATCTCTGACTTCATCGAGAATAACAACTTGTTGCACACTACTCAATCTGGGTTTCGTGCGAATTACAGCACAGAGACCGCGTTACTTGAAGTCACCACCGCCATTAGAGAGGTTTTAGACACTGGAGGAAAGGCCATGTTGGTCATGTTAGACCTGTCGGCGGCGTTCGACACCGTTCCCCATGACACCCTCCTAATTCGACTCTGGGATTGTGGCCTCAGGGGGACGGTGTGGAACTGGCTTAAATCATTTCTAGCCAGCCGTCGACAAACGATCTGGGCGCCACCTCACTCCGCAGCTATGGCAACCCTGGAAGTGGGGGTCCCTCAGGGGTCTATTCTTAGCCCCCTGCTTTTTAACATCTTCATGGCACCCTTGCAGAGGTTGCGGAGTCGTTTGGCGCTCAGATCGTGTCTTACGCTGACGACACCCAGCTCTTGTTTACCTGTAACAAGAACGAGGTGTTCGATGGGATTCGTATCAGAGGCTGCCTAGAAGCAGTCTTTGATTGGTTCAAAAGACACGACTTGAAATGCAACTCCGATAAATCGGAGCTGCTTTTTTTCGGATGTGTCTCTGAACCAAATTGGAAAAGTTGGTGGCCTCAAGATCTGTTTCCTCCTGCTAATGCTAGTACCAAGGCTAAAGACCTAGGTATTATTGTTGACAATGAGCTAACCTTCGGGCCTCAAATTGCCTGTCTTTCGGGGAAATGCTTTGGAATCCTGCGGATGCTCAGGAAATTTCTCCCCTTGATTTCTGTGAACTATCGAAGGGTCATTGTCCAAGCACTTGTCGGGTCGCGTTTGGATTATGCAAATGCCCTCTATTTAGGACTCCCAAAATATCTCGTAAGGAGACTTCAGGTAGTCCAAAATTCAGCCGCCAGGGCTATTTATGGACTCCCTAGACGAGCTAGTGCCTCTAACTTGTTGAAGGAACTGCACTGGCTCCCTATAGCCAAGAGGGTTCTCTTCAAAAGCCTGACGCTAACCTACAAGGCCCTTCATGACTCAGGCCCTAGGTATATTAGAAAGCGCCTTGCTCTCTACAAGCCGAGCAGAGCTCTGCATTCTGACTCCTTGTCTAAAATGGTCGTTCCATCCATCAAGCGAACCAGACAAGGGGGGCGGTCTTTCCACTACCTGGCCCCGCGCGCTTGGAATGAACTTCCTATTGTTCTTAGACAGGCCCCCAGTCTGATGTCTTTTAGAAAGGCATTAAAAACCTGGCTTTTTACTAGTTAATTTTGCTGTTCCTTTTTTTGCAGTTATGTTTCCTTTCCATTAAAGGACTTCTTCGCCAAAGCACCGGGACACTCCATCTGGAGTAGCCGTTGTGCTATAGAAGAACCCAATTAACATAACATAACATAACTCCAGCAACTGGAGACTGAGCAGACAGGTATTCTTAACCATTCAATCTAAATGCGGTCCCTTCAAGACAGATCTGTTTGCAGACCCACTGAATACTCAATTGAAGAATTTCTTCAGTTGGAGACAGGACCCTAAAGCTCAGAAGGTATATGCTTTCCTTCAGGATTGGAAGGGCTTAGCTCCTTATGCCTTCCCGCCATATGCAATGCTTCTTCGAATGCTCCTTCATGCTCATCGTTACTGAGAGAGCATGGTTGTGATAACCCCTCTTTGGAGATCTCAGGCCTCGTTCCTAATTATTTTAGAAATTAGTATAGACTTCCCTATTCTGATCCCTTCATTAAAGGAAATACTCCTAGGTCCAAAGGGAGACTTCCATCCCCTTGTAGAACAGGGTCTTTTGGTACCTACGGCATGGAAGATTTCAGGAGACAATGGAGAATCCCAGGGCTTTCGTCAAATGCTTTCAGACCCATTTCTGAGTCAAGGGCATCTGGTACAAGAAAGGCTTATCGACTGGCGTGGAACAAATGGGTTCGCTGGTGCATTCTATTACATTATGATCCCATTTCAACTGATTTAGTTCATGTTGTTAACTATCTTTCAGATTTGTTTACATCAGGCTTATCCTATAGAACCGTTAATGTTTATAGATCTGCTATTTCAGCTGGCCATTCCTTAATTAACGGCGTCACCATTGGTCAGACTCTATTAACTAAAAAGATAATGAGAAGCATGAGAGTTCTGAACCCTTCTTCTGTTCTAAATATACCGCCCTCTGAGATGTTACTCTCGTACTTCAAACTCTATCTTCATGGGGAGAAAATACTTCTCTTTCTCTTAAACGAATTTCATATCAACTTACAGTTTTATTATGCCTAGTATCCTTCAGAAGAACTTCAGATGTCAAGGAATTAGATATTTGTAGCAGGGCCTTCCTACCCAAAGGTGTTTGCTTTTATCTCAAGAAAAAAAAATCAGGATTTTAAGTAGCGACTTGTCGTTCGCCCTGTGCAGGAACCTGGAACCCCAAAGAAATTGTCGGAATTTTTCCATTGCCCATACTGCCGCCAGCATCTCCTTTTCTATGACGCTGAACTTCTCTTTACTGGGAGCGAGGGAGCGGGACGCGAAACTGACGGTGGTCATAACGCCTTAAGTGGACCTTTGCAATAATACGGCTCCCAGATCTTTGTCACTGGCGTCCATGGTGAGGATGGGGAGGGCCGATTGGTCGCGTCCCTGTAGAGGCACAGCATCGCAGATATTGTTTTTGATTTGTGGGAATTCCCCATTGGAATCGGCCGACCAGCTGAAGGCATTTTTGTCTTTAAGTAATTGACGCAGGGGGTGTGTCTTTGAGGCAAAGTTTTGCACAAATTTGCTGTAGAACTCGGCCAATCCTAGTAATGAACGAACTTCTGCTTTGTTCTGCGGAGTGGGTGCAGACATGATTGCCTCAACTTTGGTTCTCTTGGAAGAAATCCTTTGTCGCTTATTTCGTGGCCCAAGTATGTGACGGAGTGAAGGTCGAACTTGCATTTTTCCCATTCTGCTGTGAGGCCGTTCTGCGATACAAGCCGTAGTACGGTAGAAAGTTTCTCATAATGGTCTTTTTGGGTTTTCCCCATGATCAGGATGTTGTCCTGGAAGTATTGCACTCCGCTGATGTCTTTGAACAACATGTGCATTAGTTTCTGAAACACGGCTGCAGCGGACGCCAGGCCAAATGGCATCGGCTGGAATCTGTAGCATCCAAATGATGTGATGAAAGATGTTAGTCACCTACTTGAGGGGTGCAGTGAAATTTGGTGATACGCCGCTGTGAGGTCGATGGTTGAAAAACATTTTATTATTATTATTATTATTATTATTATTATTATTATTATTATTATTATTATTATTAATAGGGACTTGTAAAGCGCGACTTAACCCGTAGGCATCAAGGCGCTGGAGGATGGTAAAAAGAAAGTTCAAAACTCAAGAGTCGTCAGAGGAGAAGCTACAGATATGTTTTCTGAAATAGCCAAGTCTTAAGGGCTTTGCGGAACAGGGTATGGGAAGAGATCCCCTTAAGCTCACTAGGGAGTGTATTCCAGAGTCTGGGCGCGAGAAAACGAAAGGCCCTTCGCCCCCATCTAGCTTTAGATATTCGGGGAACAGCCAGCAGATTTTTACTGGAAGAACGAAGTGCTCTACCGGGGGAGTAATAGGCCACAAGAGCAGGCCCAGACTCATTAAGGGCACGATGTGTAAGGCAAAGAGCCTTAAAATGAATCCTCACCTGCATGGGAAGCCAATGCAGGTTTATTCTGATAGCCGTGCCAGAGGAGCGTTTAGGAGCCCCCACAACAAACCGGGCAGCCGCATTCTATACCGTCTGAAGGCGCTGGACCAGACCATTGCTAATGCCCAAGTACAGCGCATTGCAATAGTCTAGCCTAGATGCAATAAGCGCAACTGCAACTTGTTTGCGTGCATCGGGGGAGAGGTAATGAATAATTTTCCTGAGGATCCTCAGAGCATTGCAGCAAGTGGACACAGTCCTACTGACCTGCTTGTCAAGCGAGAGAGTGGTATCCAGGATGACCCCAAGATTGCGATCAAAAAGGGACGGCAGGGGGCAGGTACCAAGAACAGCAGGCCACCAGTCCATTGACCAAATCTCACTCTTGCCCCCAAAGATGAGGACCTCCGTCTTCTCCCCATTCAACTTAAGGAAGTTCTTGATCATCCATTCGGCGACCGCCTCCATACAGTTTTTAAAGTTATGGGCAGTTATGGTCACAGATTGAGAGATAGAGACCATAATCTGCGTTTCGTCGGCGTAGGAAAGAGCTTCCAACCCACCAACCCAAAAGATCTTATGAGCCTGGCGAGTGGGGCCACATAGATGTTAAAAAGCGTCGGGCTCAAAGAGGAGCCCTGAGGTACCCCACACTTCACAGGCTAGATGGGTGACAAAAACTCGCCCAGCTTAACCCTCTGTTTCCGTTGGTCAAGGAAAGATGATAAAAGGCTAAGTGCAGGGCCCTTGACTCCCAGCTCACTGAGTCGGTTGGCCAGAATGGTAGGGGACAGGGTGTCGAAGGCCGCCGTGAAGTCAAATAACACCAGCAGAGTGGTCTGGCCGGTGTCGACCTTGGACCGAATACTATCGACAACCACTGTGAGCGCCAACTCAGTGCTGTGAATCCTACGGAAGCCATGTTGTGAGGGATCCAAAGCATTGGTGCTGTCAAGGAAAGCACTCAGATGAGAGTTAAGATAGGTCTCCAGGAGTTTAGCAACGGCGGGAAGAAGGGAGATCGAACGAAAGTTCTTTAATATCCCAGGATGTAGAGTGAATTTTTTTAGTAAGGGCTTGACAATGGCCAGTTTCCGAGACAGGGGGTACTCCCCCTCTGAAATGGCCAGATTCAATATATCCATCAAAGGGGGCAGAATGGTCTGTCTGCAATCTTTAAGAACTCTTAAAGGACAGGGGTCAAGCGGTGACCCGTACTTAAGCTTGTGCAGCAGCGTGCTAAGATGTTCAGGAGTGATAGGGGAAAACTGAAGGAGGGAATGGGAAGGGGCCGGTGGTTGGATTTCCGATATAGGGATTGAGGGAGTGGGAGGAGGGGAACTAGAGTTGAGGGCTTCCAGGTCTGTGTAGATATCCAAGATCTTCACATGGAAGAAAGTGGAGATCTGATCACAAAGATCCTGGGAGGCTGTAATAGGATCAGGTGTCTGAATAAGGGAACCATTTGATTCCCTTGGTCTGGGTCTGTACCAACATTTCATTAATTTTGGGCAACAGAAATGTGTCCACTATGATGTTTTTGCTCAGTTCCCTGAGGGCTACGCAGAGACGCACTTTCCCATTGGGCTTGCGTGCGACCACCAAGGGTGCCAACCATTCAGCACTATCTACGTGCTCAATCACACCATTGTCCTCCAGGCGCTGTAGTTCCATCTGTACTGCCTCCCTGCAATTGAACAGGATGTTCTGTATTTTGTGGCATACTGGTGTGACCCCATCCTTGAGGCAAATTCAGTGCGTAAATTTGGTGAGCTTACCTATGGTGCCACCGAAGACAGATGGAAAGTAAGCATGGGGGCAAAATTCGTTCAGTTCGTGAAATTTGTGGATTTTTGGCAAATTTGCGGTCCACGAGTCGCGCAAATGTGCCCCAAAATCCACAAATTCACAAGCTGGCCAATTTTTTTGCTTGGTCACGCTTGAAAAATACAATATTGTGCGCACGGTGTTGACTTACCGTGATTCTGTGTTCGCCGAGTTGTTTTTCTCCCGGTTTGCATGTGCTGCTCCATTTTGGATCTTGCTGTGTGATCACGCGAGAGTTTTTCGACCGCGATTACGTCATCGCGGCCTGCCATCTTGCACAGCGAGAGTTTGCCAATGAGAGTACGTCATAAGGGCGCGCGTTCACGCACCTCCGTAGATGCGGAGCGCAGTTGACTTATGCCGGTAGATATGAACATCCGATATTCCCGAACTTGCAAAAATTGCAATTCTGCACAAGAAATCCACCGCAGGCAGCATAAACCTTCTGAAAATCGTGATTTTGATCAGAATAACTCCTCAGATTGACATTTGGCTGCACTTTTTGTGCAAGGAGTCCATTTTTGGGGGGTGGAAGGAAGGAAGTGCCCCAGAGTCTCCAACTTCCTGTTCCTGTCCAGCAGGCTCCTCCCAGTGCTTTGTTCATGTCCTGGTCAATTTTGATTTTGATCTGGAGCTGGAAGGATTACTTTTTGTGGCTGCTGCTGGATATTTGTATTTGAGGACTTTTTGGACTTTGGAGTTTGGATCACTTTTAGAGTTGAGATTTTGCAAGTAAGTTGGTGATGTTTGTTTGGGGCATTGCAGTTGGTGCAGCAAAAATTTTAAAACTTTTATACAACTTAAAAAAAAATATATTGTGGGTCGCCACAGTATCCAGAATGCCCAGGGTTAGTCATGGGTGCATAATACAACTGTTTCTGTGAGTTTTTTTTAACTTAAATCTCATTTATGTCATGGAATTTTAGCTCACTGTTATATGTGGATTTTGTTTTTTAATTTTGAGGTGCCTGTACAGCCTCACTAGCCAGTAGGTCCCCAGGGGTAGTGAGTGGTGCATGGACCAAGTCTTTCTGTGGGGCCTCTTGAATTTAAACATCATTGAGGGCACGGATGGCATTGGATTGTGGTGTTTTTTGTGTGTTTTTTTTACTTTTTGTGGTTGCTGTTGTTGCCTGACCATGTGGGTGGGGGCCATTTTGAGGCCTGGTCCAGGCAGGGCCTGGCCATGTGGCTGTGGGACAAGGAACCAATTTCAAAAGCTTTTATTCGATTTGTAAACAAATCATACAAGCAAAACATGAGATCAATTCATTGCACTAAAAAAATGTTATAAAATACAAAATTTATACAGGGGAATCCGTGATATTTCATAAGAGAATAGGACACATACTGACAAGCGTTTAAACATTGGATCACAATTAAAACATAAAGGTGACCAGGAACCATTTTGAAGCCAGGCAGTGTGCTTTGATCCATAGGCCTGCACCCATCCTGCCCTGCTTTCGCCCATTATGCCCAGGTGTAGTGAGTGGTGCATGGATCAAGGCTTTGTGTGGGGCCTCTTGAATTTAAACATCATTGAAGGCATGGATGGCATTGGGTTGTGGTGTTTTTTTTGTATTTTTTTACTTTTTGTGGGTGCTGTTGGGGCCTGACCATGTGGGTGGGGGCCATTTTGAGGCCTGGTCCAGGCAGGGCCTGGCCATGTGGCTGGGGGACAAGGGACCATTTTGAGGCCAGGCAGTGTGCTTTGAGCCATAGGCCTGCACCAAGCCTGCCCTGCTTTCACCCATTATGCCCAGGGGTAGTAAGTGGTGCATGGACCAAGGCTTTGTGTGGGGCCTCTTGAATTTAAACATCATTGAGGGCATGGAAGGCATTGGATTGTGGTGTTTTTTGTGTGTTTTTCGACTTTTTGTGGGTGCTGTTGGGGCCTGAACATGTGGGTGGGGGCCATTTTGAGGCCTGGTCCAGGCAGGGCCTGGCCATGTGGCTGGGGGACAAAGGACCATTTTGAAGACAGGCAGTGTGCTTTGAGCCATAGGCCTGCACCCAGCCTGCCCTGCTCTCCCCCATTATGCCCAGGGGTAGTGAGTGGTGCATGGACCAAGTCTTTCTATGGGGCCTCTTGAATTTAAACATCATTGAGGGCATGGATGGCTTTGGACTGTGGTGTTTATTGTGTGTTTTTTGACTTTTTGTGGGTGCTGTTGGGGCCGGACCATGTGGGTGGTGGCCATTTTGAGGCCTGGTCCAGGCAGGGCCTGGCCATGTGGCTGGGGGACAAGGGGCCATTTTGAAGCCAGGCAGTGTGCTTTTAGCCCTGGGCCTGCACCCAGCCCACTCTGCTTTCACCTATTAAGCCCAGGGGTAGTGAGTGGTGCATGGACCAAGTCTTTCTGTGGGGCCTCTTGAATTTAAACATCATTGAGGGCATGAATGGCATTGGATTATGGTGTTTTTTGTGTGGTTTTCGACTTTTTGGGGTGTTTAACCGATGTTCCTCTGGCTTCCTTTACTTTTAGGTGCACAAGAGAACCACCAGTGCCAGGAAGAAGTCCTGCAGCGGTGTGTGCATCACAACATCACTTAACATCACGTGTGCCCACAGACAACTCTGCAACTCGTGCAACTGAGGCCTGCTGTTCTGACATCTGAAGAAGATGGGCCCAAAGAAAGGTGGCCGTAGCTCCTCTACAAAGAAAGTTGCTACTGCAAGTAAGAAGGAGCAGAAGAAGCAAGTTATGCCACTTACTAAGGAGACTGGTGTGCCCACAAACCCTTTTTTCAGGAAAAATCAAACAATTTCTGCAGCAGCGGGGTCCGCCAGGGACCAAGCTGGGAGCAGCACCTCAGCTTCATTGGGCTCAGTGCCACCACACCAAGTTAGGTCCAAGTCCATGAGTGCTGCAGAGGCAGCCATTTTGGTTGTTCAATCACCATCGACCAGTGATGTTGGCTCATCGCAAGAAAGTAGTATACAATCAATGCAGGGTGTAACTCAGCTGACGAGTGTTCAACAACCACAGCCGCAACGACAACCAAAGGTGCAACTAGTACAGGTGCAAATACATGGGCAAGGAGAGGCGCAAGTACTTGCACAAGGAGAGGTCCAAGGAGAGGCGCAAGGAGAGGCGCAAGTACATGCACAAGGAGAGGCGCAAGTAGAGGCGCAAGGAAAGGTGCAACTAGAGGCGCATGGAGTGGCACAACTGCCCACAATGCTTGTTCCTCCAGAAGTAGGGGCACATCAGAAAATCGAGATTCAAGTGGAGGTATCATCCGAGGAAGCCACTCCTCCTGAGGATGATCCATTGTCTTACAGATCCCCAGCAACAAAAAGGTCAAGGAGGACTACTACAAGTTCTTCTTCAAGCATCCTTCCTTCTGATGATCTTAATCTTGATTGGAACCCACAAATGCAGTCTGAGGGGGAGGCACGCCATGAGCCGAGAAAGGTAGCTAAGCCTAAAAGGAAGGTTCCCGCAAGGCTTCCACTTATGTGTGATGACGACGAACAAGAAGTTGTGTCTTCTGCTGCTGATGAACAGTCTGACGACGAGCCAGTCATCACTCCAGCCCCAGCGGGCATGCAGAAGACAGACATTTTGACCCTATCCCGAATGGCTGCTGAGCGGGATGTGGGCGGTGTGGCACTGGTACCACCACAAATACAGTTAACTATAACACCAAAATGACCTACAGCTTCCATATTTTCTCGTCAGAAGGGCCGGCAAGGACCTCCATCCAGCTCGACCTCCATTACCTCAAGTAGTGGTGCTGTAAGTGAACAACAGAGTCGAATTCAGCCACGCCCATCCTCCACTTCATCTGGCATTGAAACTGAAAGTAGCACCTTCACCACCAGCAGACATCCCCAGTCCTCAGTTTGGGACTTCTCTATTGTTAGCCAAAAGATGGAAAACATGGTCATTTTGTTCGATTTGTGAAATATCAGTTTGTCGGGGTAAGCTTGGTACCAACTATGGTACCGGAGGCCAGAGAGGTCATCTAAAAAAAAAACACACTATCCAGTGGGAGGCGCACCTAAATAAGATCCAGGAAGCCAAAAGAAAAACAAATCCAAATATATCCATTGATATTGCATCTGATGATGATGAGGGGCTGATCGTGCAGGGGGGAAGTGAAGAAGTGACAGACATTTTTTCTGCTACACCCACTACCCCTGGCAGCAGCACTGCAGTGGTAGCGCCCACACCTTGCAACATGTATGAGGCACACTAAGAGTCTGGGAGAGAGACCAATGCGAAAAAGTACTTCAATGAGCCTAACTGGTTTGAAGAAGTCTGCATCATCATCATCACGTAAAAAGGTCCAGACCACCATTAGCAGAATGTTTTGGTCGGGGGCGCCATTTAACCGCAACCACCCAACGGCACGTCTGTAAAACGCAAAGCTGGCTAAAATGCTAGCGCTGAACCTTCTCCCTTTTTCTTTCATGAAAGGGGTGGGTTTTCTAGAATTTGTGGCAACAGTCTGCCCTAAATGGAAGGTTCCTAGACGGTACTATTTTGCCAGAGTTTCTGTTCCAGCACTACATCAAGATGTGCTGGAGGTGATTGGCGCAGCTATTCAGAAGAGTACTGTTCACACTATCCACCTGACAAGAGACATGTGGACCAGTTGCCAAGCCCTTGATTACATGTGCATCACTGCACACCGGGTCTCTTTTGCAGGGGTTAAAGACAAGTTAAAAGCAGGTGTTGACACGGACACAGTATTTCAAGATACTCGGAAACATGCAACAGTAGCCATGTTTGCCATGGAGAAAACTCATACTGCACCTAACCTTTTGGAGGAGTTTGATAGGAAGGTCTATGAATGGCTGGAACCAAGAAATCACATGATTGGTTATGTTTCCATGGATAGGCAGTAATATAGTTAAAGCCATGCATCTAGGTGACTATTTCAGAGTGCCGTGTTTGGCGCACAGTATTAACATTGTTGTGCAAGATTTCTTGAAAAAAGAAACCACAGTCAACAAGTTACTGACCACCTGCCGAAGAATCTGCACACATTTCAGCCATTCTTTTAAGGCCCAGAAGGAGCTGAGGAGCATTCAACATGAACGAAGACTGCCAGTCAAAGGACTCATCCAGGCGGCGGCAACACGTTGGAACTCAACCTTTTACATGCTTGAGCGTCTGTCTGAGCAGTGGGGGGTAATCAATGAGTATTTATATAAACTGGGTTCTACTATGATAGACATGAGGCTAGAGTTGGAGGAATGGAAGCTAGTTGCAAGCCTGACAGACATGCTTCGTCCTTTTGAGGTCTTCATGCGTGAAGTCAGCAGGGAGGATGGTTCTTTGGGCAAAGCTATGGCCATTGTTGCCCATGCTAGAGCACCAACTGAAGGCGGTGTCTTCAACGTTCCGAGATGATGCTGAAAAGCAAGACGCATATCAGTTGGCGGGGAGGTTATTAAGCCGCCTAGTTCACAATGAAAGGCTTAAAAAAATACATACAGGACAACATTACATTTGTGCCACCATTCTGGATCCACGGTACAAAAAGGCACTGGTCAGCAAAGCATTCATTCCTTTTGATGAAGCAGATGTTTCAAAGTACAAACATTGGCTAGCTGTGTCAGCCACTCGGTTCGAAAAAGAGCGGCAGAAAATTGAAGGAGCCGGCAGAAGTACAACTGAATCAGCAGGCCATCCGGCATCAAGTTCCACTTCTGAATCTGTGGCCGAAGGGAGTCACTTTCCCTCACAGCCGTTAATGACACCAGCAACCCAATCATCATCCTCACCTGCACCAGGCCGAGCCATAATATTGTCGGAAGCAGATTGGCTAACTCATCAAGGGTTTGCTCGTTCCAGTGATGCAAAGGCCACAGAGGGTATGCAAAGTGGAGCAACCCTGGAGAAACTTCAGTCGATGGTGCAGGCCTGTCTGGATGACACAACAGAGGTCTTCGTTAATCAGAACCCATTGCTGTATTGGTATAGGAAAAGGGCTCTATGGCCACTGGTCACCAACCTGGCTCTAAATTATTTGTCTTGCCCACTCGCAAGCGTGTCTTCTGACCATGTTTTCAGTGGTGCTGGTGCCATTGTAACTTCAAAAAGGACCCGTCTCTCACCCAAAAATGTGGAGAGGTTAACATTGATCAAGATGAATCAGCACTTCATACCACCAGATTACAAAATACGTGAATGCACGCAGGAAGAAGAGGACACCGACTTAGGTGACGGAAGTTCTTCTCTGTTACCTGACCTACTCCTGTCTCAATTCATAGAGTTTGAGGACAAGCTATACTTTCTTGACACAGATGGCCTGAAAATGACTTCTTTTTTTCGTCCTTATTCAATTTTATTCCTGTGTGTCTTTCTTTGTTTTGCAACTTTTACCACAACAAAACTCTAATCACCTAATCACAACAAGTCCATCAGCATCACTGTCTTCATCTTCTTTCCTTATTGATTTGAAGGTGCCGCAGTCTGCATTCCTGAGGTTCACAAGTTCACAATTCAATCATGCTCCTCTATCCTCCTCCCCCAGACTCCCCCTATCCATTTCCCTCAAGCCAGATGGCTGAATTACGCAGAATAAAGAAACTTTGTCTTCGTGCAATTGCCGAAAATTTGCAAACTCTTAAGTGTAACAGATTTTTGGCTCATGCTTGTGGCAGGGCCATGCAGACGGTCAAGGCAGGCACCACACTGAGTGAAGCAACCTGGTGTAGCATACCTAGGCTCTTTGACACAGACAGACAAAGCATATCTAGGGTTTAGGGTGCAGTGCGGTTTACTAGGGTTTTTGGGTTTAATTAATTTTTTGGTAGGGTTCCCGGAGTCTAGGGCTCAAGGCCCGATGCAGGCTCATTCATAATGATGTTGGCAAGGTTTTAGGGGGGTTTGGTGTTTTTTCAGAATTGGTCGAATTTTCGCCTTTTTTGGTGTTTTGCTGGCTGGTGTGTTTGGGTGAACTAGTCGTACACCTTACAGTGGGTCGATTTTGTTCTGCCTTGCTGGGATTCTTTGGAAACACTGGAACAAGTGTCCTGGTAAGTTTCAAGAGGATCGAAGTAGTGTAAGTGCTGAAAACAGCACTTTTTTTGTCACGGCGCGATTTCCCATGTTTTGGGGACAGCAGTATTGCATGTTTTTGGGGGGATGTTTAGGGGTGTTCTATATCTTTGAGGGTGGGTTGAGGGGTCTGGCAGCACTCCTGGGAATGTCTAATTTTGATTGCAAGTGGTTTGAAGAAAATCCATGGTGGAAAAGGGGTGTTTTGGGCCTACTTTCAGAGTGCGTTTTAGCACGTTTTTCAAGTAGGCCTCAGCCAGGTCGCAGAATCGCAAGTTTTTGGGGGGTTACTTGGGGGTGTTCTAGAGTTTTACAATTGTGTTTAAGGGTCTGGGAGCACTGCTGAGAAGGTCTTATTTTGATTGCAAGTGGTTTGAAGAAAATACATGGTAGAAAAGGGGTGTTTTGGGCCTACTTTCAGAGTGAGTTTTAGCACGCTTTTCAAGTAGGCCTCAGCCAGGTCGCAGAACCGCATGTTTTTTGGGGGTTACTTGGGGGTGTTCTAGAGTTTTGCGACTGGGTTTAAGGGTCTGGGGGCACTGCTGGGAAGGTCTAATTTTGATTGCAATTGGTTTGGAGAAAATCCATGTTGGTAAAGGGGGGTTTGGGCCTAGTTGCAGAGAGAGTTTGGGCATGTTTAAACTTAGGCCTAGCAGTATTGCATGTTTTTGGGGGGCTACTTGGGGGTGTTCTAGAGTTTTGCAACTGGGTTAAAGGGTCTGGGAGCACTGCTGGGAAGGTTTAATTTTGATTGCAAGTGGTTTGAAGAAAATCCATACTGGAAAAGTTTTTTTTTCCGCAGTATTGCAGGTTTTTGGGGGGCTGTTTGGGGGTGTTCTATATTTTTGGGCGTGGGTTGAGGGGTCTGGCAGCACACCTGGGAATGTCTAATTTTGATTGCAAGTGGTTTGAAGAAAATCCATGATGGAAAAGGGGTGTTTAGGGCCTACTTTGAGAGTGCGTTTTAGCACGATTTTCAAGTAGGCCTCAGCCAGGTCGCAGTACTGCATGTTTTTGGTGGGCTACTTGGGGGTGTTCTAGAGTTTTGCGACTGGGTTTAAGGGTCTGGGAGCACTGCTGGGAAGGTCTCATTTTGATTTCAAGTGGTTTGGAGAAAATCCACTGTGGAAAAGGGGGGTTTGGGCTTAGTTGCATAGAACGTTTGGGCACGATTTTAAGTGAGGGCTGGTGCCAGGTAGCAGTATTGCATGTTTTTGGGGGGCTACTTGGGGGTTTTCTAGATTTTTGCGACTGGGTTTAAGGGTCTGGGAGCACTGCTGGGAACGTCTAATTTTGTTTTCAAGTGGTTTGGAAAAAGTTCCTGGTGGAAAAGGGGGGTTTGGGCCTAGTTGCAGAGAGCGTTTGGGCATGTTTAAATTTAGACCTGGCAGTATTTCATGTTTTTGAGGGGCTACTTGGGGGTGTTCTAGAGTTTTGCGACTGGGTTAAAGGGTCTGGGAGCACTGCTGGGAAGGTCTAATTTTGATTTCAAGTGGTTTGGAGAAAATCCATGCTAGAAAAGGACGGTTTGGGCATAGTTTACAAAGCGTTTGGGCACGATTTTAAGTTAAGGCTCGTGCCAGGTAGCAGTATTGCATGTTTTTTGGGGGGCTACTTGGGGGTGTTCTAGAGTTTTAAGACTGGGTTTAATGGGCTGGGAGCTTTGCTGGGAAGGTTTATTTTTGATTGCAAGTGGTTTGGAGAAAAGCCATGCTGGAAAAGGGGGTTTGGGCCTAGTTGCAGAGAGTGTTTGGGCACGATTTTAGGTTAAGGCTCGTGCCAGGTAGCAGTATTGCATGTTTTTGGGGGGCTACTTGGGGGTGTACTAGAGTTTTGCGACTAAGTTTAAGGTTCTGGGAGCACTGCTGGGAAGGTCTAATTTTGATTGCAAGTGGTTTGGAGAAAATCCATGGTGGTAAAGGGGGGTTTGGGCCTAGTAGCAGAGAGAGTTTGGGCATATTTAAACTTAGGCCTAGCAGTATTGCATGTTTTTGGGGGGTACTTGGGGGTGTTCTAGAGTTTTGCGACTGGGTTAAAGGGTCTGGAGCACTGCTGGGAAGGTTTAATTTTGATTGCAAGTGGTTTGAAGAAAATCCATGCTGGAAAAGTTTTTTTTCCGCAGTATTGCAGGTTTTTGGGGGGCTGTTTGGGGGTGTTCTATATTTTTGGGCGTGGGTTGAGGGGTCTGGCAGCACTCCTGGAAATGTCTAATTTTGATTGCAAGTGGTTTGAAGAAAATCCATGATGGAAAAGGGGTGTTTAGGGCCTACTTTGAGAGTGCGTTTTAGCGCGATTTTCAAGTAGGCCTCAGCCAGGTCGCAGCACTGCATGTTTTTGGTGGGCTACTTGGGGGTGTTCTAGAGTTTTGCGACTGGGTTTAAGGGTCTGGGAGCACTGCTGGGAAGGTCTGATTTTGATTTCAAGTGGTTTGGAGAAAATCCACTGTGGAAAAGGGGGGTTTGGGCTTAGTTGCAGAGAACGTTTGGGCACGATTTTAAGTGAGGGCTGGTGCCAGGTAGCAGATTTGCATGTTTTTGGGGGGGCTACTTGAGGGTGTTCTAGAGTTTTGCAATTGTGTTTAAGGGTCTGGGTAATAATAATATAACAGTAATCATTTTATTTCGCATAGTTACTTAAAACCATTGCAATACAAAAATAGGTTAAGAACAGAGAACAATAAAAGTACCATTCTAATAAAAAGAGAATAAAACATTCACATTTCCTTAGTTCAAATGTACACACAGCAACTTCATGAGCCATAAAGTTTTTTAAAGTTTGACTTTATATTTGTAAAATATTTCTACTTTCCCCGATGTCCTCATAAGCTCATGGAGTCAGTAATGTCATTCGACAAAGCGATAATAGGTCAATAGTACAGGGACCGTTATAGATTAATTTCAGGCATCTCTTTTTCCACTGCCTTCATAAATTTTACGAAGCTACAGCTCAAGCGAGAGTCATGGGGGGAAAAGCAAGCCAGAACTGCCTTCCTTCGTGTGCGGATTCCTTGCCGATTGAAGTGGTGTTTCAACAAGTGTTTCCTTTCATCGAGTAATTTCTCGCAAGAGCATATCAAGTGCAGCATATCCTCTTGCCCCAAGCCACATAGCCGACAAAGGGGATCAGCTTTTATTTTAATCCAGTGTGGGAGATTTTGAGTACAGTGTAGCAGGCCCAGCCTGTGCTTTAAGAAGCAAATTTTGGCGGATTTGGAGTATCCCTCGCCAAAGTAGCTCTGTGGTGCCTTAGTGGTATACGAGTTTAGGGTCATCCAACCATGCGTTCTTTTGGAGAGGGCTGCCTTATCTTGGACCCATGATAGCTGTTTGATCGATTTCTTGACCAATTTTTTTAATGTTATATGATTTACTGGGGTATCCCAAAGCTGGTCTAGTCCCGTGTTCGTCCGGCTGTCCAGTAGGAACTTGGCTGCTGCTGAGGACGGATGTTGTACTAACTCTCTCCACAGATATTCATTTAATGTTCCCTGTTTTGATTTCCTCACTTTGTCCCAGCTATCATGTAGGTTCCCTGCTTTGCTAGGAGCTGTTGATCGATGCCAAATTCTAGCCTGATTTGAGCTGGTGAGGTTTGTTTGGGCAGGCTGAAGATGATTCTGTAAGCAGCTGTTATCAAGGATCTTGGCATCCCTTCCTCTAAGTGCCTCACTCCCATAGGTAATTGTTGGGAGAAGTTTAGCGCGGATTACTTGCGTCAAGGTCAGAAGAGAGGGGCCTGAAAGTTTGCGGTTTTGAGACTTCAGCGAAATTGCCAAAGATAGCCCTTTCCCTCGTATACTCATTCTCTGGGCGGAGAACTGGCCACCGTTGTCGATCTTCACTCCTAAATATTTATATATTGGGGTGTCTCCAATTCTTGTCTTGTTCCAGTACCATGATGTTAATTTCCTTTTTTTCCTACTGATGGTCATTGTCTGGGTTTTCTCAAGATTTATTGTAAGCTCATTTTTATCTGAATAGCATTGTGTTGCAGTCAAGAGGTGTTGAAGTCCTACCTTGGTATAACTTATAAGGATGATATCATCAGCATATAGTAGACAAGGTAGTTGCAGTCCTCCTAGCTTCGGAGCGTGGGAGTTACAGCTGTTTAAAATGGGGACAAGGTCGCTTAGGAACAAGTTAAATAGGGTGGGGGCTAGGACGCAGCCTTGTTTCAGGCCCTTGTTGGTCTGTATGCGTCTGGACAAAACGAATCCATCCCCCACTTTTATCTGTACCCAGGTATCCGTGTGGAGGTTGATTAGCAGGTCCAAAAGGGGTCTCGATATCCCCCAGTCATTCAGTTTAGACCATAAGAGGTTCTGGTTTATGTGGTCAAAAGCGGCCTTATAGTCAATGAAGCAGAAATGAATGGGCATTTTGTTGAATTCTGCCTTGTCTATGAGCATGCCCATGCTCAAAATGTTAGTCATTGTGCCTACTGATTTGGCGAAGCCTGTCTAGTTGGCCGGAATTAAGGATCTCTCTGTTGCCCAGGCCATCAGCTCTTCTAGAAGTATGCCTGCAAAATATTTTGCCTCGTTGTCCATTAAAGCCACCAATCGATAGTTTTGAGGGGAAGCCTTCTCTCCTGCCTTATAAATTGGAGAGATAATTGAGCCCTTCCAGGAGCTTGGCAGGATGTTGGAATGTCTTAGCTCTAAAAAAAGGGGTTTCCAGGGCTGCTGCCCAGCCTGCCACATCTTGTTTGTAGAGAATTGGCGGGATTCCATTCGTCCCTGGTGCTCCCTCACTTCTTCCCTTCTTGATTTGGCGCTGAATGATGTTTTGTAAGTTCGGCAAATTCCCTGTTTTGCTCGGAATGTACCATTCTGTGGAGCTTATATCATTGCTTGTTGGAAGTTTTTTATAAGTAGCAAACTCCTGGTCCTGGTTGTTTCCCTCAGCCTGGTTAAAATGGGTACCAAGATAGTTTGCCCATGTGTCCTCTGAGATGTTAGATGAGACCCCATGGTGCATAGGTCTTATAAATGAGTTTATTGATTTCCAGAACCTTGTCCCATCGTTCCGTTTAATGTCAGAATGAAGTCTCGCCCAAAAATTATCCTCAGCAGATTTGTTTGCTTCCCATTTTGATTTTTTCAATGTTGATTTTAATTTCCGTAATTGGTCATGCTTTGCTGTGTCCGTGGGTTTCTGTTGAAGCTCTTTCATTGTGCGATAGATTGAGGTTTTTATGCCTCTAATTTTTCCTTTGTGTTCTTGAGAGAATTTGCCCGATCTTTCATTGCCTGTTTGTGACTATGGCTTGGGTCTTGTAGCATACGTAGACATAATATTTGTAAATTGTTCCCATTTTATGGTTTCGCTGGATCCAGAGCAACTCCCAAGATGCTGCTTTGCCCTTTCCACTAGAGTTTCATCTATTGCTGCTGAATATTTAATTTGTTTGAAGTTGACGGTGTGGATTGACTCTTTTGGTACTTTAGATAGCTCAAAGTTGGGCTTTACGATCTTAAAGATGGTTTCTTGGGGGCAGTGATCGCTGTCTCCGCTGCAGCCTATCTGGTATGATTTTAAGAGCTGGAATAGTGGTAATGAGATAAAGGTATAGTCTAGGATGCTGCTTGTTCTTGTAGAATGAAAAGTTGCGGCTGAGGGGTTGTCTCCAGAGGTCCTTCCATTTAGGGCCCTGATGTTTAATGTATTCCAGATCTTTTAAAATCGTATTACCTAGCTTTGTTTGCTTGAAGATTTGTTGAATCACTTGTGATGGAATGTCCCAGATTGCATTTTGGATTAGTGGCTTGTCTTCTTGCGTGGTGCCCATGAGGTTAAGGTTGAAGTCCCCTGTAAGAACATTTGTTTTGGATCTTTCCCTCATGCAAGTCTCCATAAAGCTGCAAAGGTCAATGGCTGCTTTTCTTTTTTTTCTAGGGTGGATGTAGACGTTGATTAAAGTAAAGTCGGTGTCAGCGATACCTGTTTTAAGTTGTGACAGGTAAATATTAACAGCCAACAAGGCTGTAGAAGTTGGTCCGACTTCTTTAGCCGTCAAGATACTTGTGGCCGATACTTAAGTTGCCAGGCCACCTTGAGGGTGCCCATATTTAGCTGTCCTTTTTGCAGCAGAGTAAAAGCATAAGTAGCCATGAAGGTGCGGGGGATCTGTAAGCCATGTTTCTTGAAATACCATGACATCGAAGTTTCTAGTATAGGTCATAAACTCTGGGTCAGTTATTTTAGACACCAAGCCATTATACCATGAACATATTGTCAATAGGTCGTGAGCGCCCTCCGTTAGCTTGAGGCTAATTTGTCATTCATTATTATTTAAAGTTCTGGCTGTCCATCTTGATTCGGGCAGTCCAGGTGGTTGTTTGTATTCATCTGCAATACGTCGGGTGCTCTCGTTATGTTGTTCGGGGTTATTGCGCCCTGGCCCTACCGCTCCTCTCAGGACCGAATTTCTGAAACTTTTCGTGATAGCTTGTTCTGCCTCATTTTCCGCCGGGGCAAGAATATCAGGATATTTTGGCTTTATATATGGTTTTATTGTGATCCCCCAGTTATTAAAGATTTCAGCTTCAGCATATATTTTTTGTGAAAGTGCCAAGTTTGTCCAAGTTGCTTTTGTTTTTTCTCTGCCTGTGGCCTCATCAGCTATAAATTCAATGGATACTAATTCCGAGCTTTTTACTTCTGCCAAAGAGGGAATATGGGATCGCAGCCGTAAGATGTTGCCTTTGTTCAGTGTGTCATGTCCTCCTTGCGAGGTGTAGTCCGGGTTGAACCACACGGCGCCTGTTGCGTTTCTTTGTCCACTTGTCAGCCCACTCTCTGTTTTCGGTTGGCTAGATCGCATTTCCTCTTCTAGTCTTGTTGCAGTTGTTTTCGTTTGGTTAAAATTAGGTGCGGTGACTCTTAGCTCTCGGCCAGGTAATTGCTGATTTCGTGCAAACGACTCAGCGTTTCTTTGTTCGCTTGGCAACCATCCCTCTGTTTTGGGAAGGCTGGGTCGCATGTCCTCTACTAGTCGTGTTGCAGTTATTATAACCTGGTTTGTATTGAGTGCAGTTACTCTTAGCTCTCGGCCGATGGTGTGCTGATTCCATGCTGGCTGCCCGGCCGGGTGATAATTATCTCCAGGCCTGGAGATAAAGCATATAGGATCCGCTGTCCCTGTAGTTGATGATTCTTCTTCTCTCTTTATGGGCGATGTTCCTTGTGTAATTATAGGTAGATAGCTTTCTTGCGGCCCTTTGCCTGTCTCTGCGTTATCTAGTCCTGGATTATTCCCAGGCTTCGCACCCAGAGTGTGTTCTTGGTTTTTTGTTTGCGGGAGGTTGGGGCCGGGCTGCCTGCTGCTTTTTTGTGCCTGTTCTGCACTTGGTTCAAGGGTTATATTGCTGACTTCACCGACTTGGAGGCATACATTTTGTGTTCCTGTTTCTGGCGCATTTTGTATACAGATACCATATGTTTCCAAGGTTTTTGTTTTTGTTTTACTATTACACCCCATCCCATTAATGGTTGTAACCTCGGTAGGAGTCTCAGGTATATTGATGACTTCCTCGCATTCCGATAGACACGTGGCACCCTCGAGTTGAGCTGCGCTTTGTTCCATAGTTGGAATATTCCCAAAGAGGTGCAAAAAGCCTTTGCGTTGAGAGTCAATTTTGTATTTCCTGCTTTGCGATTTTCTGCTCGTCTTTGCTTGGCATTCATTTTTAAGCTTGCTTTATCTACCTCCGCATTTTTAAAGAATAGAGGTTCTGTTGTTCCGGTTTCGCTGACTCCTGTACTTGTTGGTATTATAGGTAGAGGGGCCCTTGATTTAGAGTTGCCTTGTCTATTACTCACCGGCGCTTCTTTGGTCCTTGAGTTGTCTGTGTCAGCCTTGAAGGAGTTATCGCAGGGATTGCTTTGTTTGCACTTGGATGGCCTTCTGAGCTGTGTACACAGGTCGCTCAATATTGTTGGTAATGTTGCCAGTTTATTGATGATTGGGCCGCATCCGCATCCTTCTCTATAATTCCCAAATTCTTGGTTCGGCTGAGCCAGTTTGTTTTGAAGAAGCGTATTTAGCGTGCCCAACTTCCCATCAATGGCAACCACAAATACAGCCAGTGTGTCAAGTAGCGTCAATTGAATGTCCATTTTATCCGACTGATAGTTGAGGGCTTCTACCAGATGTTGTATTGTTTTGAGTAAACTGCACCTGGCGCTTTCATACTTTGTGTCCTTTGGGATTTCGTCGTGATTTTCTGCGGTTGCAATTGCTTGTTCAAAATGAGTTAAAGTTTGGTTTCCCAAAATTGAGTCGTTCTTTTCCCAGCACTCCTTTTCAGTGTTTACATTTGCTTCATTATAGTCGCTGAGATGCTTTGTTTGTTCTTGACTTATTGCAATGCAGTTCATAGATCCGTCGGCTTCGCCTCCCTTACCGAGTGTGTTGCCCTCACAAGAATTTTCATTAGCAATAGTGCCAGGGCCTAGGAAGCTTTTGTGGAGTATGTTTACAGGCTGGCTTTTTGCATTGTTATTTGCCCTGTGCACTTGAATAAGGTTTGCTTTTAAGGCAAATTTCATTTCTGGCTTTATCCCTTTGGTTATAAAGCCAGTCCTTGTGATGCAGCTTTTGTCACGCTGAGGGGTTGATGTCACTTGTGGTGATCCCCTAGCCGTAGGGCTGGGGCTTCCCTTGCTGGTGATTGATGGCGGTAAGCCAGTGTACTGCGCAGGCTGAGAAAGCTGAGATGGTTCAATGGGTTGCTGTTCTCCTAAGGATTCATTGATGTTTGAGAGTAGTGTGTCCCCCGCATTTCTTAAAAAATGAAATTTTGTATACATTTTTGGTTGGAGCATTGCTAGGCTGGTTTTTGTTTTGCTGCTCTTTTCTGCTTTTGTCGGTTGCTCACTACTCAGGCTGTTATAGTCGGATTTGTCGCTTGTTATGTCGATTAGCGAACCTTCGCTCTGAGTTGTTTGCCTGGTTTTGGGCAGTGGCTTTTCTTTTGCGAGAGCTTTCGGCGATCTTTTGCATTTATTCATGCGTTTGTTTCCTCCCCTTTGTTCATGGGGCATCCACGAACACGCCCTGATCTCATATCGCCAGGGCAGTCCGGCCGTCTAGATCACGTCTGGTGGTGCCCAGTGGCCAGCGGCCGGGAAAATGTGGTATAGATTAATGCCTTCCTGCACAGCCTCAGGGGGCCGGGCAATTTTAACTGGTGCTTGGCAGTTAACAGGTCTGGTGAGGCTTTTAGCGGTCGGCGTTCCTGCTGCGAGCCTCTGGCTCTGGCTTTCTGCCGCCTGATGCCTGTCAATAAGTTCTCAGTCTGTAGCGGCTCTTCCACCACCGAGCCTTCTCTGCAGAACCAGCTCTGACTCAGCGCCTCAACGCCTCAGCTCCTTTAACGTGTGGTGGTTTCCTTGAGACCCCGCTTCACCCAACTAACAAAAATGCTCACAGGGTACTGGGATGTCCAAGCTTACTCCCAGCCCTCCACAGTAATAACGCCTTACTGTAACCAGAGTTGCTGGCACCTTTGTTCTCAGTTCCACCTGCTCTCGTTCGCCCCCTCCACCAATCCCTTACATACTCCTTACCTCACCTCATATGTCTGAGAGCGAGGGCAAGGGCAAGGGAGAGGGAGAGGGAGAGGCAGCTGAAGCAGGTAGCAGGTAGTGGCTTGTCTCACACTTCACCCACTTCGCTGTTCGCTGTTCAGATAAAAAGATTTCACAGCGCTGCCCCCTTTGCGCTCACCGTAAATTCGGCTCCACCGCTGTACCGCCTCTCCACCACCACCGGGCTCCGGCACTCAGTCGCAGATGGCAGCGCAGGGGGAGGCCCCCCGACGGGGGGAGTGTGGAGGGAGTGCCTCAGTTAAGCTGGATTCTGCCGATTTTATGGTGTTTAGCAAAGCGGCTCCCTCGGCTCGCCTCAGCTACCTACAGTTTTCACGGCTCCCCCGGACAAAGGAGCTTGGAGCTTGGTGACGGTGCCTGGAGCATGGAGCCCTCCAAAGCTCGGAGCCTGAATCCCGAGGTTCGTGGCTTGGCTTGGCTTGTTTTTGCGACACGTACGGCACACGCTTGAAGCTTGAAGCTTGCAGCTCGCTGACAGCGTTCTGGCGTTCACAAGAAACAGCTCTCTGGTACCCTCTAGTGTTCCTCTCACAACTGACAGGGCTGGTGAATAGGTGGCAGTTACACATTGGACTAGCTCCGATAAGGGTCTGGGAGCACTGCTGGGAAGGTCTTATTTTGATTGCAAGTGGTTTGAAGAAAATCCATGGTGGAAAAGGGGTGTTTTGGACCTACTTTCAGAGTGCGTTTGAGCACGATTTTCAAGTAGGTCTCAGCCAGGTCGCAGTACCGCATGTTTTTGGGGGGCTACTTGGGGGTGTTCTAGAGTTTTGCGAATGGGTTTAAACGTCTGGGAGCACTGCTGGGAAGGTCTAATTTTGATTGCAAGTGGTTTGAAGAAAATCCATGGTGGAAAAGTTGTTTCTCGCAGTATTGCATGTTTTGGGGGGCTGTTTGGGGGTGTTCTTTATTTTTGGGGGTGGGTTGAGGGGTCTGGCAGCAGTCCTGGGAATGTCAAATTTTGATTGCAAGTGGTTTGAAGAAAATCCATGGTGGAAAGGGGTGTTTTGGGCCTACTTTCAGAGTGCATTTTAGCACGATTTTTAAGTTGGCCTCAGCCAGGTCACAGTACTGCATGTTTTTGGGGGGCTACTTGGGGGTGTTCTAAAGTTTTGCGACTCGGTTTAAGGGCCTGGGAGAACTGCTGTGAAGGTCTAATTTTGATTGGAAGTGGTTTGGAGAAAATCTATGGTGGAAAAGGGGGTTTGGGCCTAGTTGCAGAGAGAGTTTGGTCACGATTTTAAGTTAGGGTTCGTGCCAGGTAGCAGTATTGCATGTTTTTGGGGGGCTACTTGGGGGTGTTCTAGAGTTTTGCGACTGCGTTTAAGGGTCTGAGAGAACTGCTGGGAAGGTCTAATTTTGATTTTGATTGCAAGTGGTTTGAAGAAAATCCATGGTGGAAAAGGGGTGTTTTGGGCCTACTTTCAGAGTGCGTTTTAGCACGATTTTCAAATAGGCCTCAGCCAGGTCGCAGTACCGCATGTTTTTGGGGGGCTACTTGGGGGTGTTCTAGATTTTTGGGGGTGGGTTGAGTGGTTTGGGAGCACTGCTGGGAAGGTCTAATTTTGTTCTAAAATCGCAGTTTACACCTAGCTTGACTCAGACTCAGAGTGCGCACTTTCGAAATGATGCTTGTATGTATTGTAGTACTGTCGACTCTTAAACTGAAAGTGTTATTTTTGCACTACACAGCGTACCTTATATTTTTTCTCCATCAACAATTACAGGCCGGCTTTTACCCTGTGCAATGGGAAAAAGGATGAACTCAGGCTTACCATTAGCGATCCGCAATTCAGCATCCGCCAGGCAGGCAGTGGACAAGGTGTCTTCTTGTCCCCAACATTGATCGACGGAGCGTCCTATGGAATGGAGGAGTACCGCGAAAAAGAGGAATGGCTGGATGCATGCAACTTCCCAAATTCAACAGGACAACTATAACAACATACAGTTACAGTATCCATCTTCATTTCTACTTATCTTTTAAGTAATGTTATTGCTGTGAACTTCTATGAGTGTGACTCTGTGCATTTCTTTGCTCTCTGCTTCAATTCATCCTTCCAGACATTGTATACTTTTTTCTTTGCTATATTTTCCAACTAATTTAATGTACTAAGTGGTTCTCTGAGGGCAGATAGGCAAGTGAAATTGCATAATTACTCCAGCCCTGTACTGTCACATTGTTTCTTCATAGTTATTACATTGTAGAAAGTACTACTTACTTTTCAGTAACCTATCCATTTAGCAAACAACTTAATGCATGCAGTAGTGCATGCACTTCCTTTACGTTCCTTAAAAGATTTATGGATAGCTTCGTATCCAAAGATTTGTTTATCTTCATTTGTTGTTTGTCCATGCTGTGTTTTTTTTCCTCTCTCCACAAAATTTTCCCCACAAACCCCATTCCAATCCAAGTTTCAAACCCTAACCCTATTCCCCCGGGCTGTGTGGTTTTCATTGAGGTGTGAGTAAATTACAACAATAATTCCACACACATGCTGGGGAGGATAAGGTGCAAGCAACCTCCTCAAATCATAGTTAAGGCAGCTAGATGAATCCTAGGATATTGTAATTCTGGTTAAAAAAACAACAATGAGTATTTTAAAATAAATTCTGAATTTCATGCCCACCATCGATTGCATCCATCATCAACATCATCCTCCTACATGTCAAGAAGACTTGTTACGCTGCTGTGTCACTGTTCTTGTTGTAGCCATAATCATCCATGCAATTCTTTTTTCCTCATACTTATCTTCAGCATTGCTTAGGCTACTGTTCCTTATAATACTCCTCTCAGCCCACTCAATGTCTCATTTTTTTTACTTTGTTTTTCATATGCTGCTACTGCTAGTGTGTTACCACTCCTACTAACACCACAACAACGGAATTCCGGTCCTGGATAGCGTAATCGGCATTTGCCATTCAGCCAGCGCTGTGCCTAGCTCTATTCTCAAACACGAATCACAGGTAAGATAATCATTTTGGGGAGGTAGAATAATGGTCTAGGACTCAGAGGAGAGACTGACAGTAGTACTAGTAAAGTACCAGTAGGCCAATGGAATTCACTAACTCTGTTAGTGGCACTTTTGAACATTTTTGGACGTTTTAGATAATTCATGCTGGTAAGTTTGAGGAAGCCAAACGTGCCGTAACCCCCACCGACCACCCCACAAAATAACATCAGTGCATACACTATGTTGAAGTATGTAAAGTAAATAATTATATATTTACCCTAACAAAAATAAACTAGTCCAGTCCCTCCCTGACTGTTAGAACTGGGGGTCTCTAGTTGACAGAGGTAGGTACCACTGTCCAAATAGGGACCCTTGATTCTAGTCAGGGTAAGGAGGAAACCCTCTGAGATAACCCCTGCTCACCCTCTAGGTAGCTTGGCACGAGCAGTCAAGGCTATTCAGGAGGCAATGTGTAAAGTATTTGTACCAACACTCACAGTAACACAGTGAAAACACCACAAACTGACTCCACAACAGTTTAGAAAAATAAAGATATTTAATCTAAACTACACAAGACCAAAACGACAAAAATCCAACATACACAGTTCAAGAATATGGTTTCAAAAAGAGTTCTTAAGGTTGTAATGAAAAGTTCCACAGTTGCGTGAAAAGGTCACAGTTGTGTCACGTTTCAGACACAGTACGTCTAGTTGCGACAAAGTTCCAAAAGCAGAAGCTGGTGCAGTGGAAAACAAGTGATGCGTTGGCCTTGAGACCCTGGGGAGGGGATGCGACAGCCCCGCTGCAGCAGCGGGCGTGTTGCGACGAATCCGGTTTGTATGGGGAGGAAGGCCACTTGTATGGATTCCGGTGCGTAGGTTCCGTACGAAGTTTGCTCTGCCAAAGGCACGATGCGACGATCTTTGGAGGTGCGATGATCTCCGGGGCGACGATGTGTGGACCAGCGGTGATCTTCTCTCTCGCAGCTCCTCGATGCGTTGGCTTCTGCGATGACACTCGCAGCGACGTGATGCGGTTCGCAATAAAGCAGTGCGGCGATCTCACCCAGCGACGACAGGCTCTGCGATGCCACTCGCAGCGATGTTAGGCTTCCCACACCGATCGGGTGCATCCCACAAACGAAGGATGCGACGGCTCTGACAGCGGCAACAGGCGCTGCGATGATCTCGACCTTCGTAGCGGCGGGAAACTTCTCGCACTGTCGGGGATGCGCTCCGCAGCGAGCGATGCGATAACTTTTCAATTGCAAAAAGTTTCTCAAGCTTAGTTTCAAGCTTCCCATCACAGGTACAACTTCCAGAGGCCCCACAACTGGATCAAGCACTCTAGGAAGAATAGAACTCTCTCAGCAGAGTTCAGGGAAGTTGGGGGTTAAGTCCTTTTGTTTCTGGGACTACAGAACAGGGAGCCAGCTCTTCTCAGGCCCTTGGAGATTCCTTCAAGACAGGGGACACAGCAAAACAGCAAAGTCCTTTCCCTCTCCTTGGCAGCAAAGCAACAGGTCAGTCCAGCAGAGCAACAGCAGGACAGTCTTCCTTCTTCAGATTCAGCTTTCTCCTTGGCAGAGGTTCCTTCTTTATTCCAGGATGATCTAATTTTCTGTTGTCAGGGGTCCTGTACTTATACCCCTTAAAGTCTTTGTTCTCTTTTGCATGTGGGCCCTGAGCCCGGTCGGAACCAGTTCTGGGTATTTCTTGAGTACTTTGTTTTCCTGGCCTCTCCTTTCCTTTCAGAGTGATGGGAAGGGTTGTCGGCCGCCCAGCAGGAGGTGGAGCCAGCATTGTGGCAGGCAGGCACAGCCCTATTCAGGCCCAGGTGCTAACTCCTCCCACCACTCAGGTTGCAAATGCAGTCATTCAGCCTAGGGCTGACTCAGCCAGCCTCCTGGGGAATCCCCATCCCCTGTCACTCTCAAACCAGACAGTCAATATATAAACAGGCCAAGGCACACAAAAGGGTCAGACAAGAGAACAGCAACTTTCTAAAAGTGCTATTCTCAAACACAGGATTTAAAAACAACCTTTCCTAAAAGATGTGTTATTAAATTCTGAAATCAGGGATACTAGACTCTTATGTCCTATCTTGTTCCTATGATTAGAAATGCTGGTAGCCACTGTAGCCAGCATCCCCCATGTTAATCTATGGAGCAAGATAGCCTTACAATTGTGAAAAACGAAAATGGCTGCCTTTCACTACCAGAGCATGTCACCTGCACCAGTACATGCTCTACATTTCACATGCACTGCACCCTGCCCAGGCGGGTACCTTGGGCCTTCCATAGGGGTGACCAATGTGCACAAAAAGGGAAGGGTTAGGCCTGGTCAGTGAGGACTCTAACCAGGAGGACATGGCAGTTCACAGACTGCACACAGGCACTGCGGTGGCAGGCCTGAGACACCATTTTAGGGCTACTCATGTGGGTGGCACAATCAGTGCTGCAGGCCCACTAGTAGCATTTGTCATCACCAGCCCTGGCACACCCAGTGCACTTTACTAGGGACTTCATGGTGATACAAATATGCCAATCATGTATATCCAATCATAATAACAATTTACACAGAGAGCATATGCACTTTATCACTAATCAGCAGTTGTAAAGTGCGCAGAGTCCTATTGCCAACAGCCACGGGTCAGGAAAAATAAGGGAGGAAGAAGCAAAACGTTTGGGGATGACCCTGCAAGAAGGGCCAGTTCCAACACTAACCCAAACAATTGTCCATTTCAAATAGTCCTCTGAAAAGTCCCAAATAATCCCCAACTCCCGATTCCCAACCCCCAACAGTCTTTAAAAAAAAAAAGGGACAAGGGACACAGTCACTGCCGGCAGTGTGTGGACAGGCGGTCCCGCAACTCCTTGAGGAGGTCCTGGAGCTGTCGCTCAAGATTGTCCACCTTGAGCTCCAGGTAGTCTAGTCTGAGGCGTAGGCAGCGCAGGCGTGCCATCCAGGCTCTGGGGGGGCCAGCTACTGGTATTGTTGCAGCTGAGCGGCGGCGGGAGGCTGTCCGAGCATGACGCCGTGTTGGAGGCTGCTGGCTGGTGGACACGGGGGCACTGGAGGAGGTTGTTGACGCCCCCTCCTCCTGTTCCCGAGCCCACAGCCGGCGATATTCCACACAAATGGCCTCCAGCTTCCGGGCCCTGGCCCGGACAGCCATCTCCTGTCTGGTGAGCTTTTTTGGAGCATCTATATGAAGAAAGAAAGAAAAATAATGTAACCAATACTCTGTAACAATAACACAAAATAATTCAACAAAAAGTTGTCTCACAGTAACACTAGCAATTTGCAAGCACAGTATAACATTTTGGCATGTATCTTTCCGCCGTCTTTGTAGGCTTGTGGGAGTTTCAGGAATTCTACTACCAGGCAGCACTATGGACTCTATACATAGTCAGAGAGTCAGAGAGTACTTCAGTATTCTTCTTCTTTTCTCTAGTTTTGCGAAAGAAATTACTTGTACGTGAACTTGTGGTAGCCATCATAATGCCAGCTCAGTCAGCTTGCACCCAAGAAAAAGAGACACAAGCCATGATGACGCAGTCTTGCATGCATTACTTTAAGCAGTACATGCAGGTGGGGATAGGGAAGCTATTACTTTTGTATAGGGGTGGCACTGGCCATACTCGGTTACATCAAGGGCTACTGCTCAATGTAATTTATATTTCGCACTGCCCCCCGGGCCTTCAGTACTACAAAAGGAAAATTAAGATTATTCATTTTTGATCATGTATCCAGCCAATCACATGATCTCTTTGCTTATATAATGGATGACTTTAGGTGCTTTGTTGTGATAGATTGAGTGAACAACAGCGATAGTCCACCCATGATTAAGACAGCAGAAAGAAAATTATGAACATAGGGAGTGAGTATGGTAACCATAATTGCTGGAGGAAGAGACTTGACTTGATATAATTGTAAACTATACAATACATACACAATATATGCTGTGCTTGCAAAGTAAACTACTGTACTGGTAATGTAGGCAAGGGAGAATTTCTGAACAATCACAACTTGTAGTATTTGGATTTCCTCTGCTTTGCTACTCTGGCACAGACATGCTGGTCGAACAAAGTAACACTCTTCATGCACTGAGTGTCTGCTCTACATACACCTCTGCTATGTATGAGGAAGAAGATACTATCCAGGCTTCCAAAGTAAACGTCTATCATTCTTCTTAATGTCTCAACTGTAACAACTTTACTTTTTCTCAACAACTAAATAACAGCCTTTTCTTTTTATTTGGTAAACCACCGTCTTGACTTGCATTTGAGTTTCACCCAAATGATATATTGCAATGCACAACACACATGAATTTTCTGATTCACCCACACAGACAGTCATTTTTTCTTTCTCCTCCAACCATCCTTGCTTCAAGCAGCAATGCATCTGATTCCCTCCTATCAGCCACCTCTGCCTGCATTCAAAAACACGTATCATTCTTTACAGTCATAAATGTTACGACTCGCTCGTCCTTCCATTGACCCTAAGTTCTTTCCCTTTTCGTTCATCACATCCCTTTTCGTTCATCTGATATGACTTGGCTTCAAGATAAAAGTTTCCCAGCTGATTTGAAGTAATATAGAGGGGGCCATTGCTTACTCGAGAACTACCACTGCTACTGCTATTGCTAAATCAAGGGTGACTGTCTTCTCCGTGATTGGCTAACATGTAGTTCTAAATCAGTAACTATTGTTAACAGTACAGTGTACTTGTAGTAGTGTACTGTCTACTATACAGTACATCATACACTCCTTTGCGAGCCTACTCTAAAATGTCAATAAGTAAGGAGTATAATTATAACTTACCACCGTCCGCCGCTGCTGAGCCGTCCCCCTCAGCTCATCCTGGTGGCACTTGTGGTGCCACCGCATCCGCCCCTGGAGTGGACCCCTCCACGCTGCTGGCCCCGGCACTGGCGGTGGGAAGTGCTGCATCCGATGTTGAGACGCCTAGAAAATACAAGTCATATTTTTAGATGCCATACACCACCCCCTATTACGTCTCGTAATGGAAGAGAAAATGTTAAAAAAATTTAATTATTGGGACTGAAAAGAAGTCACGGTTCTGGGGAGGGTGTTAACTTATATGCTTAGCCATAACATGCAACTCTTTTTGGCACAACTGATGAATGCTTGCTCTTTAACCTGCAACATTTTTATAATTACAGACAGAACCAACTACTCCTCATCACCACCAGGAGGACTTGAAGTTCCAACAAGGTGAGGGGTCCAGAGTCCCGCACAGTTACTTCTGACTGAGGTATGTGGAAAGTCGAACTGCACCTATCATCAACAATGTCCTATTTCTCTTGTCCATACTTCTGTATCTGCAGAATAGTCCCTGAAACACTAGCGGTATGGTATGTGCTACTTTCAAATCAAAAAGCCAACTACTAGCTTATTCTTGGTGGACATTGACATTTTGTTGTTGGAAATTGTCAAAGCACTAACATTAAGAAGACTGGAACAGACAGCAAGGGCAACCCAGAGGACTGCACTGAGTGCCTCTAGAGCTATTGCTGGATCAGAGTTTTGTTTAACACCGTTTGCCGACTGGGCAAGCTTAGCTACCTACACAGACCGACTCATGAGAATAAGAAATAGTAGTAGCACAGAGAGTGATGGTAGAGAGGCAGGATAAGAATGTAGAAACAGTCCACAAGAAGATCAAAGAATTTTTTTGTAAAAAATAGAATTAGGAAACAGTTTGGAATGAATAGGAGCTGTAAAAGTTAGGGAAGTATAATTATATTAACAACAGAACAACTTACTGGGGCCAGCAGAAGAGCCTGCAGAGGACCGTTCTTGCCCACTCTGTTCCGCCGGAGTCTGGGGTGTTGCTGTCTTCTTGCCCCTGGGAGGTGCTGATGATCATGAAATAAACACAAACATGGATGAATTTTTTTTTAAAATATTTGATTTCTTTGACCACAATCTAAAATTATCTCGGGGAAACAAATTAGCAACATTTGCACTACATGTATTTACCTAGCTGATCTGGTCAACTAGGAGGATACTAGTACAGTATTGCTGGATTAGCAGACCGTCTACTTGGAAAGTTAGGTAATTTACTAACTAAACCAACAACAAAAGGGTTCTACTATGACTGCCAGCACTCAGCAGCACGCGACATGACAGACATAGTCCGCCATCATGATTGCAGAACACTAAAAAATGTCCTACTACTAATAACAAGTCATACTATACTCAACCTATCAATCCTCCACTATCTCTTCTTCTTAGTGGCAGCGGGAGTACAAAGGAAGGACTAGACTTGAGTCTCTAGTCTCTCTAGCATTACGCAGTTCTGTAAAGTACTAAACTCATACATATTCAGGCCAAATGAGCAAAAAGTTGCAAACAAGTAAGCATAGTAGCAACGCCACTGAGCAGGCGAGCACCCATCGAAGCTATTTAAACATTAATTTACCTGCAATGTAATCGAATCGGCAGCATTCTTGATCTTCGGGAAAAACATATATTAGCAATATAACACAGAGCAGAAGAAAACAAAGAAGTTATTAAATAGCTACTCACCAATGCCAGGGATCTCCACGCCTAGCAGGTGGAGCAGGTCCTGCTCCCAGTCGCGGATGTCGGCCCACCGGAGCGTTGCTTGGTCATACGTGCGCCGGACCCCCGACTCCCTACGCATGGCCCGGTACACCTTATCCCACCGCTGGTTACGCTCCCGGAGGCCATACCCTTGACCAGGCCTGCCCCCTGCTGCCACGGCCTTAGGGAGGTGGCGCAGAACAAAAAATATAAGAGCGGCCACCTCCACCGCAGTGAAAATCTCCCTGGCCACTACATCCTCCCCCCTCAATCGTCCGCATGCGAGTCGGGTACAGGGTGTGGGACACTTCCCCTTGCTCTTCCCGGCTCCCTTTGCCATGGTCCTGGACAGCTGAAAAAAAAATAGGAAAGAATAGGGAAAAAGTTAAGAAAAGAAAAGAGTTAAAAAAGTAGCTTTAAAGTAAGCAAAAGTAGAAAAAAAACACAAAATATAGAGGTAGAAAAATCGCGAGATATATAATAAGCAAAAAAGATTAAAAAAAAGGTTAAAGAAACAAAGGATTACAAAGATTAGGGAAGGATTCAAAAACCATGCCCAGAACCATAGCAATGAATCAAAAACGAGATGGCCGCGCCCATAGAGGACCGCGTGGGTACGTTTGCGCGATATTACCCCCGCGAGCACGCAAAAATGCACGCGACCACGCAATCGCGCTTCGCACACAACGCGAGCATGCAACTGCGACCGGAAACAGAAATATGCAACACGGACAAGATGGCCGCGCCCATGTACGACCGCATGGGTAACTTCACGGTGAGTGCGCTGCAAGAGGCCCACGAACACGCAAAAAGCCCCGCAAACATGCAAAAAAAATCTGCAAATTTGCACAAATTTGCGGATTATGCGGACCGTGAATTTGCTTTCGCACGAATTCACGGACCGCGAATTCGCAAATTTCGCCCATACTTAATGGAAAGTCGTCTTTTACTGTTCCTCCCTCCAGTGTTGGTGGATTGTCTGTCATGAGGACTTGGGTTGCGCCTCCTGGATTAAGTAGAATCCCTAATGCCGCTTGGTCTGCCCACCCTAAAACAAAGGGTCCCTTTTCCGCCACATACAGTTTGCCAACTGAGTTCCTCCCCTAGAACTCAAATCGGAGTGTGCGAAAGCCTACCATGGGGATCTTCTCTCCTGTGAAGGTGACAGGATGGACGTCCATGGGGTGCAGGTGAGTTCCTAAGGTAAGAATGAAGTCCCTCTCCCAAATGTTGCGTTGAATGATGGTGAAGGAGGACCCTGAGTCTGCCACCATGGAAACCTGTATTCCCCAATAGACAATAAACAGGAGGGTTTCTTAGTGCTGTAGCAATGGATACCCAGAATCTGTTCATCTATGCATAGAATACTGTCTTCGCCTGCTTCTCCCTCCACCCCTTCAGTGTCGGAATCCTGCATAACTCATTTGACAGAGGTATTGCTAGGTTTAAGTCGACACACTTCCCAAAATGGCCCATCATCCCACAAAAGGAGCATTTAACATAGAATGCTGGACATCCTCTGTCATTGGCTACTTGTGCTTGACTGCCACACCTTTAACTGCCACACCTTTAGCAACTAGTCTTGTGGTGCTTTGTGGGGTCCTACTGCTTTTAACATGGGCTTCCTGTTGTACTTTGCCCCAACCGTGGGTGGGGTTCTGGCATTGTGTGCTTGGGTGTCAGTCCCTTTGCATACTGTAGCCTTACTTTCACTATCTTTTTTTGCTGCAGCTGTGCATCTTTTAGTTAGTTCTGCTTTCTTCACCGCTGCAATGATCTTGTTGAGGAGGACATCACATCACCACTAACCCACAATTGCTCCTGTATATTTGTGTTGACTGTGTGCATTATGATCTGGTCACGTACCAGATCATCGTGGAGGTGGCCAAATTTGCAAGTGACCGCTAACCGCTAACCGCTTCAGCACAGCTACGTAGTCTTCCACAGACTCAGTGTCTGTTTGTTTCTGTTGGAAGAAATTATAGCGATCTATGGCAGTGCAGACCACTGGTTGGTAGAGACTGTCTAAATCTTGGAACACATGCTGAAATACGTCATTGTCATTGGGGGGTCCAATCTTCTTTACCATGTTCTCATATACCCTAAGACCCTCCGGCCCCAGATTATGCAAAAGGATTTTTTTTCTGCGTTTGCTAGAAAATGCCTCTTCCCCTTCATCTTCCAGAGCAGACAAATAATTCTAGAAATAACCCTTCCAGTCCTCCCACTTCATGGCTGCCTCCCCCGGTTTTGGCAGGAAGGGAACTGGATTGGTGAGTGAAAATATCTGCGCACACATGCTGGCTGGGTGAATGGGCCGTGGTCCACCGGGTGTGTACCAGCAGATACAGGAGGATGATTAGCTGAATATGTGGGCCGAACCAGTCTGGTACACTTGGCCGTCGACGGTGTGTGCTCCTGATACCTCTGCTCAAGGGGCAGGGGTGTGAGTGGCGTGGATGCTTCGCTCCTCGACCCTGTATGTGCCCTCTGGGTGCTCTGGGGAGTCGCAAGGCGTGGCTGCAGGCTGGGAAGATCCCTGTAGGCAATCTGTTACCAGGGCTCACCTCTAAGGGTACTCATCTGGTTCTGTGGTGGGGCTACAGGATGTGGCAGCTAGTGGGAATGTAAGGTACCAGGCGATTATCCACTCCCCGAACAGGCATGCAAGCACCCCCCCAGGCACTTACTGTGGAGGGGCTGGTCGTTGGAGGTCTGGCTTGCCGGCTGCAGGGCTCTGATTAAAGTCTTTCAGCACCTGCCTGATGCTGCTTCTAGGCTGTGGGCACATGGATCACCAGTGGGGGCACCTCACATGCCCAGGATATCTCTGCCACGCCCTCCTGTTCTGGATGTCCGCGCCGATCGCTGGGCTCACTGAAAGTGCACATCGGGTCAGCGCGGCACTGCGCCGCTTGAGCACCAGCCTTGTCGCCAATTTGTAGTGCAATATTTTGGCGAGAAAGGAGACGCCGCACAGGATTGTATTTGGAAGTCGCCTTTATTTTTAATCGGAGGGAGAGCGCCAGGGTCACTCATGTACGAAGGACACTCTGCACAAAATGGCCCCCGGCGCTCCCAGTATGCATCAGAGAGTCACATGGTGTAGCTACTAGAACGCTACGCCACAACAATAAGAAACATTTGGAGGATGGGTGTGAATCCTGCAGTACAGTTTCTGCAGAATCATTTTTCTGGAAGAAGTATGTTTTGCATGTTTGTTTCTGCAAATCTACAGTGTGTTAATATTTTCACTTTCTGTTTTTCTAAATCCCTTCCCATTTTGTGCTCATAGAGAAGATTCTGAGCTATAAAAAACTGCACTGATGGTAAAAGCCAATCTTGTTAAGTTTCACAAATCCCTAAAATTGTGAAGAACCTGAAACAAACTCTACAAAAAATATCACAAAACTTGGGTGATGTGGCCATGCAAGCTGGATTGTGAGAGCCTACCCAAGAGGTCCATGTGTGTGTTCTGTTCACCCATTCTCCCCCTGCACCAGGTGAGTGCTAAGCTCCCACCTGCTAGAAGATATGCTATGAATCCTATGAGACAGAATGCATCCCGTGGCCATGTAGGGCTGTGAGCAGGGGTAGCCTGAGAGCATGGTAGTTTTAAGATGGCGTAGCCCATCTTCGAATTACTATGAGGCTTAGATACGATGAGCATGCTTGGCTTAAAAAACTGAAAGGGCTTTGGACAGCTGATTAAAGCTAACCCTACTGGTAAAACAGATAAGGGTTTCTAAATAGGGAAAGCTGGAATATTAACATGAATGTGGGTGACAGTTGAGGGGTATCAAAAGCATCACATAGTATCCTATTTCGTTCAAGTGCCATTTTTCATGCGAAATCTGTGATACAATGCCCTGGATTTAAAGAGAGGTTTGAAACAGACATTTAATTTTTTTCTGTATTATTTTGTAGGGCTTTTGCAGACCATGCTGCCCCATTCCATAAATATGACCGTTGTTAAGTATTCGCTATTTAATGTTAATACCCTATGACGTATTATGGATATAAAATGTGCAGTCCATGGTTTTGCCTCCTGAAGTGTATTTTAATTACGAGTTGTTGACATCATCATTGGTTTTGCATTGTCATGCTCGTGATGTACTCTACAATGGCAATAAAAAAAGCATTAAAAACACAATTATCATAATTGTTGGCCCTTGCCATCGTCAAAGCAAGTGAGATATTTTTGCCTTCTCCACCATTGGCCAGGGGTGCAACAACATTAATGAAATGCGAGATTGAAGTGCCCTAAACTTAAGGTATCAATCCTGGCTAGAAGAGAACTTGAGTGTACATCCTATAAATAGATCTGTTCTTAGCTGTTCATGGCTCGGCGGAGATCAGGTTTGTTCAGTTTTCAGTTTTCAAAACTCACAGCACAAAGGGGCAAACATTTGGAGCAACACTTCTTAACTAAGGGCCAAATTAAGAATTTGCCCGACGGGTTACTCCGTCACAACAATGACAGATATCCCATCCACCAAAATATTAATCCTAATATATCCTATGGGACTTATATTTTGACAGACAGGATTTCCCTCACCGTTGTAACGGAATAACTTGTCCGCCCAGATCTAAATCAGTCCCTATGTGTCTATTGTGAGATATTTGTTGAATCACTGTAATCCTGTCCATCTGTTGAACCTATAGAAAATGTCATGTTGGATGGATTACACCCTTAGTGCCAACCAAGTGGATATTCCAAAGAGCCTCTTGAGATTTAGCAGAAGAAATCCTCACAAAATACACTTTGGTAAACCAGTTTCTCTATGGACACTAGGACAACTCATGTGATTTCATACATACAGATAGTGAGAGAGTGTGAGTGAGTCAGTCAGTCAGTGAGTGAGAAAAGCGAGTCAGTGAGTGATGAGATGAACAAGTGTGTGTCACAGAGCACTGTCACTAAACTATCTCGTAGTGCTATGTCTTGAACCCTGAAATGCAAGCAGTATCTGAGATATGGTCAACTAGCTTAACCCTTCTAATGTACAGCTGTGTTAAACTATACTGCACACCTAACCTTACTGCTACAAAATGGGTTCTGCCTATTTAGTCCTCTGGGATTTTTTGCTGTTAGATCACCCAGTTTTGGACTTTTTACTGTCGGTGAGTCTCACTACATGAGCCTCACCGATGGTAATCACACAGTAAATAGACTGTGCATGCTTACCGTCAGTGTCCACCTTTTAAGATAAGGCCCTGTGACACAGAAAGGGTAAAGGGCATTGGCTGGTTACATGTCAACACATGTGCACACGTGTGTAAACTACGCATGTGAGACTAATGTTCTGCGATGCCTGGTAACTGCATATAGACAGCCTGGAGGATAGGGGCCTCTGCAGGGGTAGATATTGTCCTGGGGTAGGCCTTAAAATATCAGTGGGCACTCATTGAAAAAGTCGGTATGGTTTACGGCTTTGTCTTTAGTGACACTGTATTATACATGTAGGAGGAAATCTGCCTTAGAATGCAGTTTCATTCTCCTTAGGTCTACAAAGTCCTGTGAGCTATAAAACGGGGCCAAAAAGTGTGCAGCCAGTTCATATATGTAGGTAGGCCCCAAGATCCTACATGTCCACTTTATTGGTTGGCCAGAATTTTCATATTTCTCTGACCCAGATCAGGAATGGACCAGAGCCTTGACCTTTTATCAACCTGCTGGGCCAAGGTAATTGCATTTATCCACATCACAGAGAACTAAAGGAGTATTTAACAGGGCTTTCATCAGCTCCTGAGGTGGTAGGGGTGGGGAAGACAATCTGCATCTGTAAAATTAGCTGTAGCACTGCACCAGGGCTTTCGACAGCCCAGGCCCACTGAACAAAGGTGGAAGCCTAGACAACTAGAGCCAACACAGAAGGGGGCTCCCCTTTGTTATGTTAAAGTTACATTTAGAGCACACAATTACTGGGAGGTGTCTTGGGGCTGGTTCTGTTGAGTGAATTCAGGTGAGTCATTACTTAGAGAAGAACCAAGTTTCCTATACCTTCTTAAAAGATAGGAAATTGGGCATGGCTCTGCTGTAAGAAGGTAGCTCATTCCATCTTTTGCAGTTGTTGTCACAAAGCTTCTTCCACCCCAATTGTTCCATTTAAACCTAGGGACCACACTTTTTTGGGCTCCAGAGGAGCAAGGATTTCTGCATGGCTCACAACACTTGAAACTATGTTTCAAGTAGTCTGGACTCTCATCATGAAGGGCTTTGTGGGCTATACACAGAGCTTTATATCTAATTTGTTACCAGATGGGAAGCCAGTGCAGTTTAGTGATGACTTGCAAGCTAGATTTATATTTGGGGATATCGGCAAGCAGTTTGGCGGCTGTATTCTGCAGAATTCGTAGTTTATTCAAATATTGGTGTTGCATGTCTAGATAGAGGCCATCACAATAACCTATTTTGATACAACTAAGGCCATTATCCCCGTTTTTGTGCGTCAATGAGAATAAAGGGGAGGATTTTTTATCATCCTCATGATGTGAAAAGAGGATGAGATAACTGCATTCAACTGCTGACCTAAAGTGAGTTTGTTATCCATTACAACTCCAAGGTTCTTTGCCTTGATCGCAGGAGAGGGCAGGGTTCTTAAATCCTCTGGCCACCATGTTGGTGACCAAAGGGAGATATGATGCCTTAATAGGATGACTTCCGTCTTCCCGGAATTCAATTCTGGAAAGTTTCTGTTCATCTAATTCCCAATGGCCAACATGCGGTCATGAAATCTCAATCATGTCATGATGTCGTGGATGGACAGCAAAACCAAAATGTGTATATCATCTGCATAGGATGTGAACTCAACTCCAAATTATCTGATCAAGGTAGCCAAATATGTCACATGAATGTTAAACACATTGGACTAAGTGAGTATTCCTGTGGGACCCCACAGGGTAGGGAGAAAGGGTTAGACACAAAATGATCTAACACCACTGTTTGCTTTTGCTCTGAAAGAAACCATTTTAACAGGGTAAATGCAGACCAACAACTTGATATCGACTGTATCGCAGACTGCCAATAGATTGAGCAAGACAAGAGCCGCACAATCTCCCTTATCCAAGGTGGACCTTATCTCCTCAGCTGCATCAGGGATGTTTTGTTACTGTGAGCGCTTCAGAATCCGAACTGGCTGGTGTCTAACAGCTGATTGCCCTGTACAAAGTTTGCAAGCTGCTGATTTATAGCTTTTTCCACAATCTTCGCAGGAAGAGGAAGGTGAGAGATGGGGTGATAGCTGTTCGGGCCCATCGAATTCAGGCTAGGCTTTTTAGTAAGAGAAAGCATAGAAGCTTCCTTCCATTGCTTGGGAAAATATCCTGTCCCAAACATGGAATTAAAAATGTTGGTGAGATGAGTAGCGATAATATATAGTGCTAATTTGGTCACTGCAGGAGGGCATGGGTCCATTGTGGAACCAGACTTATCAGTTTGAATTGAGACACTACTTGGTTGACAATAATTGCCAAACATTTTATTAAGGTAGCCTGTCTCTAGCTTGAAACATGTTGGTTGGTTTGATCATTGCTAATGGCATTATCTTAGTCAAACTTGCTGTAAATGTGTTCTATTTAATCACGAAAGCAACTAGCAAGAGTGTTGCAGAAGGCCTGACTGCTGCTTATCTGATTGTCAGTTTTGAAGTTTTGGAAGGAAAGGCCTGGCAGTAAAATCAGCAATGGGCGGAGCTGAGTCTTCCAGAGAAGATGTGACCAGTGACTTCTGCACAGTGCCATTTTGGACTGCCCCAGTATGCTGTGCAGGAGGTTTGGGACAGGGGTGGAGAGGTGATGTGACAGCCAAAGATTGGCATGGAAGGCTGGCTTGCAGAACCTTCCACCCCCATTTAACACTCTTGCTTGAGAGAGAGAAAGGACTGTTCCTGCTTTTTGTGTTATGATTTTTACTGGAACTGAAACAGCATCAGCAGCCAAAGACAGCTAGAAGAAGAATCCCCCAAATGCCCAAAGGACCAAGGGCTCAATCCCAGTTGACCCTAGGACCAGTGGTTACTCTAAGGGCCAGTGAAGCTATCCCCCTTACACATCTAAAGACTAGTTGGGAAAAATCTAGACTTCTATGCCCCAGAAGGAGGAGCGGAGGCCAGAGGCAGAAGCCACAAGGAAGTCTGGTGCAGAGAACTTGTGGTACTAGTTCTCAGCCAAGTATACCACCTGGGAGACAGAAAGCTCACTGGAACTGCTCCTGGTGGCTGTAGCTCACCACTAGGAATACAATGAGCACAACAACGTGCAAAAGTGGCCCAACAAAACCCCATGATTTCCCCATTTGAAGCCTGACAACCTTTCACCTTCTAGGAACCGGAGCACATTGGTTCCACCACACTGACCTTAAATTACCCAGGGTTGGCACACAATTGAATTATATATTTTCAGGGAGGAGGAGTGTGTGGGCCCTCCTCCCCAATTTTGACTTTAGCGTCAGGGGCTCCCATGTCCGGGGCTAAAACAAAGGGAAGAGGAGCGCTGTTGCGCCCCAGTCAAATAAGAAGAAAGGGGGTAGGACCCCATCTTTGCACCCTCGATCCCAGGAAGAAGTGGAGGAGTACCTTCACACTCCCCCCAAGAATGAACTTGAGGGACCTGGGGCCCTATCTTTGGGTTCCCAACTAGCCAGAAGGCTAGGCTAGTGCTGTTGTGCTCCCCCACCTGTGATGGGCTCGGCCCTACTCCTCGTGCCTGTGTCTAGTGGGAGCAGGCACCCACCACACTAAAGCCCCCCTGCCAGCATGGAGCGGGCAGGGGAGAACAGTGCTGCTGGCTCCTATGCCAGCAAAGGAGAATGCCGACCGGGCAGGGTGCCGGCCAGGCCAGCAGGTGGTGAGCTCCCTTGGCTGCCCCAAACAAGGAAATCATACCATGGTGCCCGTGTGGGACCGGGCACCCTAGTAAAAACATTAAAGGAAAACCCAAGTAAGCTATGCCCTGTGAAGCCGTACGATGGAGAACAAAGTGACTGGAGCCACTCATTTCAAATACACACTCCAGAGGGAGCACCCCATAATGCCCTGCTGGGCTTGCATATTTGCACATTTTCCTTCACTATGGCTGTCCGAAACAGGCAAGGGCACCATTACCGATTAAAAGAAGGTACGGGAGGCTGTAGGAGTGCATCAGTACCCCACGGCAAGACATTTCCAAGTGTACTGTTCCTATGTTTGCAGGGGCCTAGAAATTATGAATGTTCTTAATTTTTAAACATCTCCCAGGCTGGAGCTCTTGCTCTACAGCTGGGACTGTAGTGTCCTCTGGGGGCTTGTGATATGGCTGTATTTTAATGTGGCCTAAAGTGTATAAAGAAGGCATATGCTATTTTTAATTGCAATGGTTTATCAACAATTTACAACAACATTAAAATGCGTAATTAACAATGATTATTGCATCTACACACGGTTGAACATTATTTAGAAATACCTTGTTAATGATTATTGCATTCACACATGGTTATTATTACCTAAATGAAGTTTTAGCATGATGATTTTTTGCCTTTATATGTTATGATGACCCTTGATAAAGCCAATAGGTCTGTTTTATTTAAAGTGATACCACTTATATTGTGTGATGTGATATCTGGTAGGAGTGGATTGTGATTTTTGGGATCATGACCCTTCGATGGGTCAAATGTTATTCCATATTGTAATTTGAGGTATCTTATCTGCTTTATGTATATATTTGTAAATTAATGAGTAGTATTCAGTAGTGTGTGATTAATGTCCTTTTTCTTTTTCAAAGAAAATGTAATGGCTAAAACCTCATTTATTGAGTGTTTTTGTTGTGTGCCTGTGAATGGTGATTATTAGCGCACACCGCTTTCCCTAAGTAGGCCGTGGACTGCTCTACTTCAAAACCCTGAGAGAATAAAGCCCTACAATAGTGTACTTGGCTCAGAGTAAGGGTAAATTGTCAACCTATTACTTGATCAGGCCGCACATTTTGCACAACTAGTAACACTATTTTATACATTTACTCATCACTGACCACTGCGAAGGTGGATATTTGCTGCTGGGATTTTTACTCGGAAAATATGTTGTTGTAGGATGTGAACTGAGAAATTATTAGCTAAAGAAATGTTGTTCAAGTTCTTGTCCCTACTGCCCACCAGTGGAAATATCATAGTGAAAACAAGGGTCTTAGTAAATAGCACAACACACGTGCCAACTCAAAAGACATTTTGGAGTATGTAAAGTAGTGCTCAATAATGTATTCTTACATGCATTAGTGAATTGACACCAAAGGATCTAAAGTGGGGAAGAATGGCGATGGTCAGGAAAATTCATATAAAGTTAGGACATATAGACAGGACTTTGCACTATTTACACTTTTACTATTAAGGATCTAGAAATTCGGAGCTGCTTCACAAATGCATAGATACTCATGTAGGGGCATATAATCAATCACGGCGATAAAATGATTGCCTCTTTAGCAGCAGTAAACTGCCGCTAAAGCGGAGATAATGGGCTTGGTAATATGTCTTTGTGAATTCCCATAGCAGCCCAGGTTCTGGTGTTGACCTGGAGTTCTATGGGAATTCAAGAGGGCAAATTATCGAGCCCATTATCGCCGTTTTAGCTGCAGTTTCCTGCCACTAAAGCGGCGATAATTTTATTGTCGTTCTTGATAATATGCCCACTTGTACTTCAGTTAGGCATACATTGTTTTATGTTTTCTTCAAATGGCGGAAGGGACACTCATTGAAATATAACCAAGAAATCTTCTTTAGTCCAAAACTTCAATTCTTTATTGTGGTAATTATACCAAACAAGTTACACAGCCAACGCGCTTTGTTCCTTGGCGGAACTTCGTCACGGCAAAAATAGAAAAGTGTCCAATGGACCAATGAGTTGGCAATAGTGAGCAAACACTGAAGGTGCCTTCTCCTTGTTATTATACTGGGAGCTGCCGCTCAGTTCTGAGCTTACATCGTGCAAAGTGGAAGCCGAATTAGGTGCCCTTTGCAAGTTATTTTTTCTTGATTCAATTCTCATCCCTGGATTTAGCTGTGTGCCAGGGGCGCACCACTATGTGTTATTAGACACTTCTTATCGACTTTGGAATCACTTTGTGACAAGTCTATCAATAATTTTGTTACAACGTGTAGCAGTACCAACTTGTCCCGGTCCTCGGGACATGTCAGGAGTTGACCTTCAGTGTTTGCTCACTCACTCTAATTGCCAACTCATTGGTCCATTGGACACTTTTCTATTTTTGCCCTGACGAAGTTCCGCCAAGGAACGAAACGTGTTGGCTGTGAAACTTGTTTGGTATAATTACCACAATAAGGAATTGAACTTTTGGACTAAAGAAGATTTCTTGGTTATATTTCAATGAGTGCGCCTTCCGCCATTTGAAGAAAACTGTTGACCGTATTTGTGCCTTGGGACGACAGGCACGGGAAGTTTTCTGCTCCGGAGTTAAATTTATTATACTTGTGTTGTAGTTGTGCTAAACCTTGGTCAGGTCATCTTGTTCGTAATTTATGGCCAATATAATTTTTTTTTTACAATATAACACTATAATATAATAATGTGGATAATCGACAGTGAATTTAAACCACAATGTGTTTACTTTTTCCCCATTTTGTAAGGACAGTAGATTTTCTCAGACTATAATAACTAATTTTCGCCAGCATCTCCTTCATGGAAATATAATTGCCCTGCACTGGGCAGCCAGGTGCTAAGTGCTCATGTGTTCTTTACAGGAATCGGTCTACAGCCATTTGTTTTCCATCCGGTGATTAAACGCGCTTCTGCAGTAGGAGGCTCAGAGCACTCTGGGTTGTTATTGTCTGCCTCGTGCTGTGGCTAACAGCCGTCTCGAGACCTTCCAAATAATGGCTTAAGAAGAGCAGAGGTCAAGCCAGGCTCACCCTGCACTAATTATAATAACAGTTGTGCTCTTTATCTTCGCGCAGAGCCATAATGTGAATTACTAGAGCAGGGGGTTTGCTAGAAGCAGGCTGGTGAAATGTAGCACAGAAGAAATGATGATGAAATATTAATATTAATACTAACAATAATACTAGCAATACTGCTGACACTGATAAAGATGATAATAACACCAATAATATTAATTAAAATCATGATCCTCATCTTCATTATAAGCAAAATTTAAGTATCACACGGTCTCATGTTACAGATGTGGTCAGAGTAGAATGTTCCATCTTTATACCCTGCAGAGGATCCTCAAGAGTCTTAGGAGATCATGTAGACCAAAGGGGGCCTGGATGCCAGGCCACTGTTGTGGTGGATAGGAGCGGCCGTACTGGCCATAGCGGGTACCAGGCATTTTACCCGTAGGCCACAAGGGTGGGGGACGATTTTGGACCCCTGGGGCCGCTTTTGTTACTGGGGCAGGTTTTGCAGCATAGCCCCCTGTAATAAAACCGGCTGCATTGTTTTCTCGTGAAACTCCCCGCCCCCATGTGCGGCCGATCAGAATTAATTGCCAGGGCTGGATAGCGTTCCTAGTCCGGCCTTGGCTGCTACCGGCCAGAGGTGGTAGAGTGGGGGACGGAGGCAGGGGAGGAAAATCATAATTAAAAGAACATACACTTACCTTTTCTCCACCGACCCCAGCCACAGCCTCTTCATTCTCCATCCTCCTTTCCACTCGGCAGGAAGCACCCAGCCTACCAGAATCCACTAACGAACGTTATTATCATTTTATTTTTTGTATTCAGCTTGCAGCTGAAGGAGTGGGGCGATGCTCCTACTCTTAGTGGAGGAGCCGCCACTGGTGGCGAACACACCACCCCACCAGTTCAGCGACGGGCAGTCCACCATATTCATAGTTGCCTGTGGAATCATGGGGAATATTTGCCGAAAGTGTTCCATCCATCCCAGAGGTAGAACTTTCAGCGATAATGTTATGCCTTCTAGGCTGCCATAATAAGGCGTCCCAGTCTGCATTTTCATTGGCTTATAAGAGACAAACCCCCAAAATGGGAGTTGTTTTTGTAATACAATTTACAATGGTCCTGGCGCACTGACAACTTTCTCCTGGATGGGGTCATTGTTGAATTTTGCTGTTTGTTCCAGACTTACCTAACACAAAGGTGAGAAACAGGAAAAACAGTTTCAGAAGGTGTTTCCCAAAAAGAGTGAGTCATCTAGTGCTTTAAAATTTGTGGTCTGGATTATCCACTACAAAACAATTTGTGATGATGGAGCCAGCTGAGGCTCTTCTACCAAAACCAGAACAGGAGCCTTTGCACTTGCTCCGTCATCCGAACCCCAGCAATTCCTCTGACGTGTGACCTGGAAGTGGAACGGGCATGACATCTGCTAATTTGTAGCAGTATCAAGACATTTGTGATCTTACTTCTGGGTAGTATAGAAGCACTCTTCTGAGTACCTCAAACATAACTTCAAATGCCAAATGTATGTTCGGGGATGCCACAGGTTTATATGCATCCATGAGATCTGAGCTGGTGTAGCTGTGAATTGTTGGCTGCGATACCATTGGTCTTAAAAGTTTCATGTCACTAGAAGTGAAGGTAAGCTATTAGTTTGATTTGATCGGTGAAAGCAGTTTACCCTCTCAAACTCTGATCAAAGCCAGGGTTAAATGAAGTAGTAAACAAAACTTTCTCATAACCTCTCTGTCAGCCATGCCACAGATTGATTTTTGCATATATCCCTCTCCCCACAACCTCCCAGTCCTCTACAAATGTTTTCTTGATTTGAAAACTGATGTAAGTTTGGCACCAACCTGTCTAGTTTTGATAGAAAGGAAAAAGAAAATGCCAGTAACCAAATTTGGATGTGGTGTGATATGTTGTGAGTGTTCGGACCATTGGACTTTCAGAAAAAGGTTGAAAACTTACCTGTTCCAGAATTAGTTCACCTTTGAATCCCTGATTAGTACCTACTCTTTTGGATTGATTGCTCCCTTACTTCTGCTACTGGCATCTGTGCACAGAGATACTCCTCCGGGAGTCGATTCAAGCACAGTATAAACCTATATATAAATAAATAAATAAATAAATAAATAAATAAATATGTCCAAACCTGTTCTACAGCCTGGAGTACCAAGGACACACACCAGTTGCAGGCACTCCTTTGTCATTTGTTCAATCCCCTTAAAGAAACAATTTCCTCTAGGGCAAAACAAAACTGTTTTAAGGTGTTTATTTAGTCATCAATATCTATGACTAACTTATCAGGAATGGCTTCTTCAATAAACACACACCTCAAGAAATGTATCAGTTCCATGGTCATAGTCTGGTATGACACTCTGTTTGAAAGTCTGCCACCACAAACATTACCATACCTACACCCTAACAGGTCCAATTACATCCAGAGCAGTCCTACTCCAGGTGTTACTGGGAATAGAAACCTGCGATACTGGTGAATTCCTGCTTACTTCATCCATCATCTCCTTGTGTTTGTTTTGTTTGCCCTAAGTTGGCAGGATATGCCCAGAAATGGGTCACTTGCTCACTTTGCCACTGGATTCAAGCTAGCCTGACTGATGAGGGGTGTTACCCCAAAACTGGTCCCAGGATGCTTTTTTCTTGTCCAGGGAAGACATGGCTTGACAGTTATAGCTAGACTGTTCCCATGAAGCACAGTGTCAAGACCAATTTGCATATAGCTGGGCCCTTATTTATGAGGCCTTGCGTCAGTTTTGCGCCGCCGGTGCGTCACTTTTTGTGACGCACCAGCGGCGCACAACAATGTGCCTTGTTGCGCCATATTTAAAAAGTGACGCATCTAGGTAGATGCGTCACTTTTTAAACCCCTGCGCCACATTATACCTGCGTCAGGTATAATGTATGCAGAGGGGGCGTTACCCCGCAAAAAGCCTCGTAATAGTGACGCAGTGAAATCTATGAGATTTCACTGCGTCACTTTTAGGATGCTGTTGCGTCAAAATCTTGCGCCTGCCTCACAGCAGGCGTAAGACTGACGCAAGCCCTTTCACATGGGGCTTTCCCCATGTAAAAGGACGCATTGCTGGAGTTGCGTCACTTTTGTGACACACTCCAGCAATGCGTCACTTTTGCGCTTACAGATGCGTCAGAAATACTGACGTATCTGTAAGTCCTTGCGACATGATGCGTCATACATTAAATATGATGCATCTCTGGTGTCACAAGGAGTGCGCAGTGAAAAGTGACGCATCGCTGTTTTCACGCAGCGATGCGTCACTTTTCATAAATGAGGCCCCTGGTTTTGAACTGGGCTGGTGAAGTGAGCTAAAGAACGATGATGGATTCAACCCAGATCTGGGACTGGGGATGAGTGTCTGAAAAGTTCCAGCGCTCTGTCAATCATCTGGTGTTTGCTACAATGAGGTTATCACTAGCACCACAAGAAATGGGCATTTGAACTTCCTGCTCTATGAGGGAATCCAACCCTGGCCACCAGTAAAATTATCTAACTTTATTGTTAGGCAGGCGTCTTCCTTAGGGCCCCATTACAATGCAGGCTGAAACAGCTCAGACCTTCGGATGAGCCCTTCTGACCACATCATAATTGGCTGGTCAGATTCCATTCCAACTGAACCATTTTGATGGGGTCGGTCGGTCTGAAGGGAATCTGTATTTCTGAATGGCCTTCGACTGGCTCAGAGAGCCCGTCCGCCATTCGGAATTCCTTCAGTAACCCCTCGGCCAGCTCTTTCCGGCTGAGGGATTACAATGGCAGATTCCCACAGCCTTTCTGTGCAGGTCTTCTGACACAGAAAGGCTTTGGCAATCTGTCTCTGTGGGCCCTCAGCAGGGCCCCTGTGGGTGCATGGCCCCCAGATGGACTATGGTGCCCCCTTATTGATCCCTGCATCAGGTTGCAGGGAGGTGCTGCCACGGGGTGCAGGGATGACCTGCCCCTCTGCTTTTTACAGTGACAGCATGCATTCCTTGCGGAATGCATGCTCCCATTGTAAAGTATAGGTTTGCAACAGGGTTCGGTCCCATCCTACTTGCTGGACTGGAACAGAAGGTCGTTCGGTTCCAGTTCCCAAATGATGTCGGACAGAGTCCGGTCCATCCAACATCGTAATTGTGCCCTTATTGCCCTTCATGTGCCAGGTGGACAATCTTGTTCGTCGAATATATAAGTGATACCACTTCTCCACCTCTAAAATGTTACTCTCCATTCAAACTCACTACCAGAATCCTAAGGGAACGCAATCCAAAAACAATAGCCAAGAGTAGTTCAAAGAACCTAAACCTATCATAGGAAGTAGGCAATATATTAGAAATGTTTAAATGTACAGAGTACAGGAGTTTTAAAAACACGGAAAACATTCCATACAAAATGTCAATCTGCACCACAAGGGAGGAGAAAAAATGAGAGGCAGCGGCTCAAGCGCACACCAACTGGAGGTCCAACATATAGTTTGAAACTGCTCCTAGGCTTCTCATCACTAGTGTGTCTAAGCTGCTAGCTCACGGTACATGAAAGGGAACCTTTCCTCATCTTTATACCCCATGGCTTGGCAGATTCAAGTAAATGGTGGTTTGCTACCTCGACAGTAGCCCTTGTGAGCAAACAAAATGCAAATGGAAGCCTAAAGGAAAAGTAATAAAATCAGTAAAGCCAGTGCCTTTCTAAAAAAATAAATGTATTGGTGGTGTGTTAGCACAAGAGGGAACATCACTGTATTAGCCATTGACAGTCTACATGTTTCACTGCTATGAAGAAGTTAGTTGCCGGTTCTTCAGTACCCAAAGATTAGACTAATTAGACTTGGATATTTGCCTTGGTGTCTCACAGAAAAAGAGAAATCTTTTTGCAGCCTGGACACATTAACAATGACTAGTCACTTCATTCCTCACCTGCCGAAATGATTGGAAACAGGGTTTTCCAGACAACCACCACATGCCCATTGTCTCACAGCCCTCAACACATCATCCGTTTCTTTGCATGCATCCCAGTCAATATCAATAGTCCCTCCTAAATCAAAGGTCAATATCACTTCTTGACAAATGACGTCAGTTTCTCTCAGATGAAATTTGTTAATCAGGACAAATAGTCAGCTCCTAGGTTCTTCAAACCAGAATGTTATTACATTCAAAATTAAAATCCTTCAAGACCAAGCAATCATTTGGTCTCTCGTGGCCTTTTAAGGATTGCCCCTTCTGTAGTAAAGCCAATGCCAAAGGATTGTTACCTATATATATGGAAATCGGTTTTTGCCAAAGATTGGGAGCAGTAGCCCCGAATCTGCCCTACTGGGGGGGCAGAAAACCTACTAGATACCAGGGATTGTTTTTTTGTAATTTGAATTAGGGGTGGGGGCTGCCTAATATGGGCATGCCAATGCCCCCACCCCTGCCACAAAAGTACAGTCTTTCTGCCCCCCCCCCCCTTGAAGGCAGATGGGGGCAGTAGCACCCAATCTGCCACCAGAGGGGGGTGGGGGGACGGGGGTGGGGGGACGGAAAGCCCACTAGACACCAGGTTTATTTCCCCCAATGAATTTAGGGGTGGAGGTTGCCCAAAATAGGCATGCCAATGCCCCCACCCCTCTCCCCACAAAATTCCAGCCTTTCTGCCCCCCCCAGGGGGGAAGAAACCACCCTAGATGCCAGTGGTTATTTTTTATAGGCCTGGGGTGGGGGCTACCCAGAATGGGCATGCAAATGCCCCCACCCTATCCCCCAAAGAAAACAAAAGACCTCCTGCCCCCCAGGAGACAGATGGGGATAATAGAGGGCCTCACCATGACTCGTGGTGGGCTGCTTGGTAACACCACTTGCCTGAATTTCGGAACCACTGCTAAAAACGCTGCTAACTGTTTCAATTCTGATATTGCTGACATTTTAATCCAGTTTTAGAAATGTAATTGTGTTATTTGTATTTTGCACTTGATAATCCCCGCATCTCGCTCCAAGCACCCCCTCACTTCCGCCTCTGCACTTTCTGGCAGTTCTCGGTCTAGTGCTTGGAATTGGCAGCCGCTGCACAGCAGGGCTGAGTGGTGGATGGGAGGAGTCACGGGCACCATAATCAAGGCTGGAGCAAGCGCGCTGTGTCAGAGGGCCTCACCTTGACTCGTGGTGGGCTGCTTGGTAACACCACTTGCCTGAATTTCAGAAATGCTGCTAAAAACGCTGCTAACTGTTAAATCTTATATTGCTGATATTTTAATCCAGTTTTAAAAATGTACCTGTGTTATTTGTATTTTGCATTTGATACTCCCCGCATCTCGCTCCCAGCGCCCCCTCCTTCCCGCCTCTGCACTTCCTAGCAGTTCTCGGTCTAGTGCTTGGAATAGACAGCCGCTGCATTCAGGGCTGAGTGGTGGGTGGGAGGAGTCACAGGCATCATAATCAAGGCTGGAACAAGTGCGCAGCGTGCCCGAGCAGCGGGTGCATTGAAGGCACGCCTAAGGCAAGCCCGTCTGCGCTCCCGCCTCATGTACTCTAGGCAGGAACTCTTGTCCTTAAATCAAGGAGTACTGCAGCCACACCACACACTAACAGCCAAGCTCAGGCGAGAAGGGCTGATAAAGTCACAACCAAACTCCAAGAAACTAACTCACACACCATCCCCTCAAAGGCCAGCAATCCCACAAGGATGCAGCTTTGCGTTGCTCAACACCCGCTCATTACAGAAGCATAACCTCGAGGTCTTCTCACTCCTTCAGGAGGATCACCTCGGCATTCTAGGGGTCACGGACGTGGCTGGAAGAGTCCAAAACCCCGGATTTGGTTGCATCTCTGCCACCTAATTTCACGGCTATCCATCACAACAGACCGGTTAACACGAAAGGGGGGGGGGGATTGCCTTCCTCTACAACCACTTATTTAAGAGAGAAACTCTCTGCTCGGAAAGCATTGAGGGTGCTGATGTACTGGGGGTTAAGTTTTGTTAAGTTTTGTTCCCACACGAACTGGTTTGTAATACTACTATTCTACCGCCCACCACGCACGCCAACCAGGTTTGCCGAACATTTCCTTGAACTAGTCCACGACCCCCGCTCTCGCTATCAAGGACTGGTGGTAATGGGGGATTTCAATTTCCATTGGGAGAAAACTCCGAAGGACAGTCATGCAAAACAGCTGGAAGAGGTTTTGACATCTCTAGAACTCTGCCAAAGGTGGTTGAGTCTGCGCATGAGAAGGGTCACACGGTAACTGGACATAATATCGACTACATATTATCGAATGGACAAAATATCGACGGAAAAATATCGACATTAACTAAATAGCGACTATAGGAATATCGTTGGACAAAATATCGAGTGAAAAAATGACCCAAAAATATCGAATACAAATATATCGACTCAAAAATATCGACCAGACAAAATATCGAAATATAGTGAAAGTAAAAAATATCGAGAATATGTTGGAAAAAAATGTGGGTTCATAGGGGAATAGGGTGGGAAGTAATTTAATAATAATTAATTAATCAATATATGTTTGGTAATTGTTTTAATTAGATTTTAATTGGTAATTAATAAATATTAATTAGTTAATTGTTTTATTAAGTATTTAGAATATTATTTAATTGATTAATTGATTAATTAATTATTATTAATTATTGTTTTTTACATTGATTTGTATATTATTTTAATTGAAAAATTGGTTATTAATTATTAATAATTAGTGATTTATTTTATTATGAATTAGCATATTATTTAAATTTATAAATTGCTAACAAATTAATTATAATTAGTTAATGATCTAATTAAGATATTGCATATCATTTAAAATAATCAATTGGTAATTAATTTATAATTATGACTTAATTACATTAATTGGATACATTTAAATGTAATGTATAAATGTATGTTTATGTTAATTAATTAATTGGAATTAAACAATATTAATTAATCACATTTATTATTATAGCTAATGTGATAATAAATTTTCTTTTTGTTTTTGTAAAATATTATTTTTTTGTTAATTATATATTAATGTTTAATCTTGTGTTCATTATTATTTGTAGTGTTCAGGGTCAGTTTAATAATTTTTGGTATAGGGTAATTTTTTAGGCTTCAGGGTCATTTTTCTGTTCGTGAGTAAAGGTGTATTTAGTGGGATTTGGGACATTTTTAAGTTTGTGGGTAAAGGGGTTTTGAAAGGGTTAAGGGTCAGTTTTCAGTTTGTGGATTAAGGGGTGTTTTTTAATAATCAGTGTCAGTTTTAAGTTCAGGGGTAAAGGTGTATTTTTTGGGGTCATGGTCAGTTTTTAGTTTGTGGGTAAAGGGGTATTTATAGTGTTTAGGGTCAGTTTTCAGTTTGTGGGTAAAGTGGTATTTATAGTGTTCAGGGTCAGTTTTCAGGTGTTGGGTAAAGGGTTTTTTTGGTTGAGGGTCAGTTTTCAGTTTGTGGGTAAAGGGGTATTTGTAGGGTTCAGGGTCAGTTTTCAGTTTGTGGGTAAAGGAGTTTTTTTAAGGTTCAGGGTCAGTTTTCAGTTCTTGGGTAAAGGTGTATTTTTTGGGATCAGGGTCAGTTTTCAGTTTGTGGGTAAAGGGATATTTTTGGCCTTCTGGGTCAGTTTTCAGTTCTTGGGTAAAGGGGTATTTTTAGGGTTGAGGGTCAGTTTTCAGTTTGTGGGTAAAGGGGTATTTGTAGGGTTCAGGGTCAGTTTTCAGTTTGTGGGTAAAGGGGTATTTGTAGGGTTCAGGCTCAGGTTTCAGTTTGTGGGTAAAGGAGTTTTTTTAAGGTTCAGGGTCAGTTTTCAGTTCTTGGGTAAAGGTGTATTTTTTGGGATCAGGGTCAGTTTTCAGTTTGTGGGTAAAGGGATATTTTTGGCCTTCTGGGTCAGTTTTCAGTTCTTGGGTAAAGGGGTATTTTTTGGGTTGAGGGTCAGTTTTCAGTTTGTGGGTAAAGGGGTATTTGTAGGGTTCAGGGTCAGTTTTCAGTTTGTGGGTAAAGGAGTTTTTTTAAGGTTCAGGGTCAGTTTTCAGTTCTTGGGTAAAGGTGTATTTTTTGGGATCAGGGTCAGTTTTCAGTTTGTGGGTAAAGGGATATTTTTGGCCTTCTGGGTCAGTTTTCAGTTCTTGGGTAAAGGGGTATTTTTAGGGTTGAGGGTCAGTTTTCAGTTTGTGGGTAAAGGGGTATTTGTAGGGTTCAGGGTCAGTTTTCAGTTTGTGGGTAAAGGGGTATTTGTAGGGTTCAGGCTCAGGTTTCAGTTTGTGGGTAAAGGAGTTTTTTTAAGGTTCAGGGTCAGTTTTCAGTTCTTGGGTAAAGGTGTATTTTTTGGGATCAGGGTCAGTTTTCAGTTTGTGGGTAAAGGGATATTTTTGGCCTTCTGGGTCAGTTTTCAGTTCTTGGGTAAAGGGGTATTTTTTGGGTTGAGGGTCAGTTTTCAGTTTGTGGGTAAAGGGGTATTTGTAGGGTTCAGGGTCAGTTTTCAGTTTGTGGGTAAAGGAGTTTTTAAAGGGTCTGGGTCAGTTTTCAGTTCTTGGGTAAAGGTGTATTTTTTGGGATCAGGGTCAGTTTTCAGTTTGTGGGTAAAGGGGTAATTTTGGGGTTCTGGGTCAATTTTCTGTTCTTGGGTAAAGGGGTATTTTTGGGGTTGAGGGTCAGTTTTCAGTTTCTGAGTAAAGGGGTATTTGTAGGGTTCAGGGTCAGTTTTAAGTTTGTGGATAAAGGGGTATTTGTAGGGTTCTGGGTCAGTTTTGGCCTTTGGGGTGAAGGAGTATTTTTAGTGTTTAGGGACAGTTTTGGGTATTTTAGAGTGCTGGTGTATAGTGTAACATAAAACACTTATACATTAAAGCTATTACACGAAAATACAAAATAATATAACTTTACATTATTAAGTTTTACTTTGATCTAAAAAATATATGTATTAGCATGTTTCCAGACAGTAGCTAGAGTGGAGTTGGAATTCTAATTATTAATTGGTTGGTGTCCAGCACCATCACTGATATTACCTACACTGGAGTTGGATTAATAAATAAACATTGGTCAGTCTCCACCACATTTTATGATATTAGCTTGAGTGGAGTAGGAATAGTAAATAATTTATAGCTAGTGTCCTGCAGCTTCTATGATATTAGCTTGACTGGAGTAGCAATAGGACATATTAAATTGGTCCGTGTGCAGCACATTTGCATACATTTGTTCATTACTGTCTTTTAATATTAAAAAATAATGCAACATGGATGTTTTCAAAAAACTTTATTAAACAATTTTTTTAATTTTTATTGTGTACTACAATACAATCACAAACAAATATAACATCACATTTTTTTGACTTTTAGTATTCACAGAATAACATCTTTAGATTTATATACATGTTGTCAATATAAAAAAAACATTTGTTTACAACATTCTTTCAGTAAATTTTACATATTCCCATCAGTCACTTACACTTTCAAGTATTTATATAGAAATACATAAAACAATGATTTGTTATACATTTCTTACATTAATATTTAATAATGTTAATATTAAATATTAATATAATAGAATATATATAAAAAAAAAAAAATTAACAAGTAACATGACTATTATTACATTTGTTAGGATAAATTGAAATACAAAATAAAATATTTCTTGGTGTATATTTCAGAAAATGTTGTTTTTACATTAAACATAGAAATCGATTTGGTTGTAAAGTTTATAATTGTATAGGGAAACAATATGTTTAATTATAATATCTGGTATTGACAAAATATTAGTTAAGCTATTATATACTTTTGTTATAGTTAGAAATTATTATAAAACATTTTGTAATAATTAATAAAAATAATAATTATTTTATTAATTAATATTATTATTAATTAATAAACATAAACATTCATTTATTGTTTTCAAATATATATACATTCACAGATAAAATAGATACTTTTTTCTGGCCATTCTTTATATAGTAAATGGTTCAAATTGTTATATTAATAACAATAAATAAGTTATATTATTTATCATTATTAATTATTACCATAAACATTTATAATGTTTACTTAAAAATAAACACAAACTTATTCATATAAATATACACAATAACCAAATATTTACATCTTTTATTCAAAGTCTTACATTATTTTTTAATATTATTAATATATAATAATTATTATATATTAATTTGTATTAAATATATTTATTTTTCTTAAATAAGGAAAATTGTCATGAGTATAGTGTATTAATTTGTTACATTATACATGTGTATGTACTATATTTTTTACATATTACATTGTATTTTCTATTATCCTTTTACACAAATGGGTTAAGGGGACTACTTTTTTACCGCGTAAGGTTATTGCGCTCCATTCTGGACTGGAGAAGCTCGCGGTCGGGAGTTGCTTCGCGTGGAGAGAGGTAAGGTTATTTTTTACTACAAATTATAAGTAAGTGGTCATTTTGAGGGTATAATCGAACTTTGTAGTGTTTTTTGGTGTATGTATTAATAGTTTAAGTAGCGTTTGGGTGAAAAGTCTCCGTTATAGATGTGTCATGCTTTTTTTCCTTCAAGTCTTATTTTAAGTGTTCGGAAATGTCTTCTTACATGGTTAATGTTAATTGTTAGTATTTTTACAAATGTGAAGGGGGTATTTGTGGGTGGGTTTCGTTATGTATGTTATTTTACAGGTTTCGGTTCCTCGCATGAAAACTACATGGAAGGAAGCGTGTTTTTTAACGGAGAAACAAATGTTTAAGTTATTATGCTTATATTTTGACATTTATCTCCTATTTTTCGTGTTTGCCAGGAGCGGTTTTAACACTTTTTAAACCTTGTTCGGGTTTTTTTGAGGGTTTCGATTCGGATTGATACATTGATATGCGTGACCGTTTTTTTAAAATTGTGTGTATATAACTTTAAATACTAAAGTGTCCACACTACTGTTTTCGGGATTTCCTGGAGCGTTTTTTTACGTTTTACACTTTATTTTCGGGTTTTTGAGGGTTTCCCATATTGGAATAGTAAGATATTGGATTGGATTGTATGGATTGCTTTGTCCTTGATTGCGTCTCTCATCTCCAAAAATTGTAAGTATTTAATTTACAATTTTGATTGGGTGGGAAATGTCGATTTTTAATGTTATGTGTATGTGTGAATAAATTATAAACATTGCATATTTGTTACGAATTTTTTAACATAATTTTCATAAGTTTGTCAAACAAATATGTTTTATTTATAATTGATTATATATGTTTATGACATGTAAATTTTACTATTATTGTAAGAAGACATTCGTATATTTAGTTGACATTTTTATAGTAGACTTTTTGCTATTATTGCCAGGTATTCTAATCCTCTAGTTGTAGGGTATAGTGTGACTTGACTTTGAAGTAGTCGGAACATTTGTTTTGTTTGTTTAGTGAGTTTTGGACCTATTTGTGACACTGATTGTTCCATTCTTAGTTCCTGATAGCTTTGTTCTTTTTTCAAAGCTTTTAGAAGCTTATGGAATGTGGGTTTGCCTCTGTTTGTAGTTGCTTGGAAAGCATTATGCCACCCTTCTACACTGTTGTTTGTTTTAGCCTCTTGGTTTAAAGTACTAAGATAGACATTCCACCAAGGGATTTGGAATTTGGGCTGGCGTCGATGTCCAGATCTGTGCAACCTTCCCACCCAAGTGTCTTCAAAATAGTCCAGCAATGGGGTTAGTTTATCCTCATTCCTCTTGTAATATGCGCTGTCAATTAATACATTGTAATGTTCAGCTACATCTGTAACAGGGACGTAGGCCAGGGCTATTAACTTTTTAACTTGATAGGCAAAGGTGCTATCTGTAGAGAAAAGTATACTTAAAGTAGATTTTTGGAGATGCCTCCATATACTCTGATTAAAATGATAATAGCAACCCTGGATTGCTGTGTGGGGAAATGTTCTCAAAATGCTATTAATCATAGCTAATTCGAAATCAATAATTATTTTTTCAGGAAAATAATTATTGATTTCCGTTTTGAGAACATTTAATATTTCGGTGTAAGTTGTTTGCTGTTTGTTGGATAGCAAACAGTAAATGAAAGGTATGTTAGAATTATGGTATAAACCGTGGATGGAATACAGTTGATAAAAAGGTTTTGGGCAGGGTTTAAATGTTCCATCCATCATCCATTGGGGACACTGTTGGATTTTTCGTAAATTACTTGCAGTTGCAAACATAATTATTCTGTTTGTACTGCTTTCATTATCAAAAAGAATAAATTTATCTTTATTGTGTGTGATGGCCATTTCTGGTGAAATAATAATTTCCTCAAAACTTGTTGGGTTGGGTTGGGTTGTGCTAGTGAGTCGTTTAGTGCGTGCAATTGTGCGTTTCAGGGAGTCAATAGCGGGTTGTTGACCTGAAGCATGGGCTGGGACTTTTACCAGTTCTTCTTTAAGGATTTGTGTGGTTGGTTTGTCACTTTGTGTGCTAGCACTTTTAATACTTTCTAAAGCATCTCTAATTTCAATTTCTGTGACATTTGGGGGATGATTGTGTTCCCTAGTAAATAGCACATTAGTTTCCTCAGTAGTGGCCCTCCCATAACATTTGTTGGAGTAATATTTGGTACACTTCCAAAAAACCTTTCTACCACTTTGTCTTTCCTGATTATACACATAACCCATGTAGCATAATAGTAATTTATTTTTCTGAGACATGACAAATTCTGCACCTTCAGTCATTTTGATTTACTTGTTCTAGGAAAGAGTAGAAAGAAACAAAATCAGAACACATTTTTTTACTTTTGTGGTGCTAACATCATTATTGATGCATTTATACTTACAGTTAATCAAAGTAGTAGTCACAGAAGCAGAAATGTCTTTTGAAGGATGTTCTTGTATGTATGTCTTTATTTCCTGTTGGTATGAAAATATTGAAAAGCAACGTTAATGTTTACACATAACAAACGTATTTCCTACTCAAAAGCAGTTGTCATTTTTGCTTACTAGTGCATTTGATGTAAACATTACATATACTTACTTGTTTAAATAGTAGAGTAGTAGTAATTGCTGGAGTACATCAAGTTAGTACAGGTCTGATCTGTAGAGTAGATAGAAGAAAGAAATGCAAAATATTATAATTTTTATATTGAACCGTTTGGAAATGGAACAGATTTAAAAGTATACTAACTTCTAAATATGTCGTTTTCTTTGTTGTAGGTAGAATAGCTGTATGATGTATTCAGAATATCTGTAGAGGAAATATAAAATAGATAATATGTTGTTAAGAACATAGTCTGTGATATTTTCGGCAGTTTTTGAGAAATGACAAGTATACTTACATTTTTTACAAGGGTATTCTTGTATATTGGTATAGTTTGTGTTGGATATTTTCATATGATATGTAGAATAGATGTATGATGTTTTCAGAATATCTGTAGAGGCAATTCAAAATATATAACATGGTGTTAAGAATATAGTTAGCGTTTTTTGTGCCCACTTTTAGACAAATTACAATTATACTTACATTTTTCAGAAGGGTACTCTTGTGTTTTGGTATAGTTGATGTGGGATCTTTCAAATGATCTATAGGGAAGATGTAAAAAGCAAGATATGTTGATTCGAAATGTGCAATAATGAAATTGGCTGTTTTATAACAAACACATCTATACTTACATGTGTAATTAGTGTAGTTTTATCCTTTTTGCTGTAGAAATAGGACAATCTCAGTATATCTGTAAAGATAATGTTTTTAAAAATTAAATACTCTTGTAAATTAGTGTTTATAAACAGCAGTTGGTGTATAACAGAGCATTATTATATACTTACTATCTGATTTTGCACGTGAAGAAATATGACCATGTAATAGGAATTGTGTTGGAGTAGTTTCTATCAGAAAAGTAGGAAGAGATGAAAATAAAATAAGTGTAAGACTTAGGAGATGTAAGGAAAATAGTGCACTTCTAATTTAGATTTCTACAAAAATGCTGTGTTACTTACTTGATTAATTAGCTAGTGAGCAGGATCTTTAAAGATGTTTATTCTGCAAAAAAATCTTCAGAGTGTTGGCATCTACTTTCCAGAGAGGTAGCAGCAACAAATGGTAGAATGCATGTATCCCTTTTATAGTATATGTGTTATGTGTGCTTTGATTTGATTGGTTGTAGGATGTAAGGAAGCATTGTATAGGCTAGTTTGAATTTTTTTTAGTTAATTGGAGTGTTTGTTGATGTGAGAATGGTGGTATGTGGTGATTCCCGCATTAAAGCAGGTTCGTTTTTAAATGAAATATATTTTTATGTGAAAATAAGTAATGAAAATGTTAGTTAAATGCAAAGAATATGCAGAAAATGATAAAATGCATGTAATAGAATGTATAGCAAATGTGGATTAATAGTAATTTTATGTAAGTAACAGGTATTATATGTGAAATGTATTTTGTATAGAGAAATGACTTTTATTGATGATAAAGATGGTATTTTAGAAATGAAAGTGTACAAACATGAACTCGATATTTTTTTTTTTACGATATTTTGGTAGTCTATATTTTTGTAGTCGATATTTGTGTAGTGTTAGGGCAAATTTCATGTCCAACGATATATTTGTAGTCGATATTTATTGAAGCGATATTTATGTATTCGATATAGTTAGTACTCGATATTTTTTACTCGATATTTTTGTAATTTGTGTAATAAGTATAGAAAGTCGATATTTTTGTCGTCGATAATTTTTCAACGATATTTTGGTAAGTCGATAATGTGACCGTCGATAATATTTCAGTGATCCGGGTCACACACTGGACTTGATCTGGTCGTCCCTGCCGCTGACCAGCCAGATTGTTATCTCCCCCTGCTCCTGGTCGGACCATCATCTAATTCAGGGCCGACTCTCCCTTTCCTGTCAATCGGTAAACCCTCAGCCAGAGTGGAAAGTTCTGCGAAGTTGGAACAAGATTAGCGCGGACGAACTGTTAGCCACCCTACGACACCAAGCTCCATTAAGGCCACCCAAGGGCGACTTAGAGGCTGATAGCTCCATCTTATCGATAAGGCTTAAGATCACCATCGATGTAGTAGCACCAGCACGCAGGGTGAGAATCTTGGACAAGGGCAAAGGTGCCCCTTGGTTCAACGATGCTCCTAGGATACTGAAACACTCTCTCTGCCGATGTGAGAGAGCCTGGCATAAAGCATATGAACCTAGAGCTCGGGCAATTTATGTATCAATGTTCGCCTCCTAAAAGCAGGCCATCATATCACAGAAGGCTGAATTTTATGAGGCTAAGATTGCTGCTGCCATCAATTCCCAGAAAGAAACCTTCAAGGTCCTGAATGAGCTAAGAAAAGATAAGGGGTAAAACCCTCCTTTAGTCAGGAAGACTGTCATAAATTCCAGCCCTTCTTTACTAAGAAAATAAAGGATCTCCTGAAGGAAATTCACCATAATCCGACCTTCCCCTGCCCCACAGGCTCCACCCTCCCACCCCCTACGATTGCCAATCCCCTAACCACCCTGCCATTACTCACTAAGGAGTCCCTGGCTATCCTGACTGGGCGGGTGAAATCTGGCTCACAAGCAGACCCCTGCCCACCCAAGATTTTCAAGATGGCCCTTCCAGGAATCGATGACAAGGTGCTCTCCCTCCTTAATTGCTCCCTGGAAACAGGGCTCGTCCTTGCTAATTTTACAGAGGCCCGTGTTATTCCGCTCCTAAAGAAACCAGGCGCTGACACTAAGATTCTGAAAAACTAGGCCAATCTCGCAGTTGCCTTTCTTGGCCAAAGTACTTGAACAGCATGTTCTTCCATCCATCTACCACCACCTTGAAGACAAACATCTCCTAGAATCTAATCAGGCAGGTTTCAGGGCCCATGACAGCACGGAACTGTTCATACTTTCCATGCTGGATGAACTCAGGGCAGACAAAAAAAAACCCTGTGCCCTGGTGCTGTTGGCCCTTTCCTCGGCATTTGACACGGTCAATCACGACCAACTATTGTCACGGATGGTGGATCTAGGAATTCAGGGCACAGCCCTTGCTTGGCTTACCTCTTTTCTAAAAAAAACGCTCTCAGAGAGTCCAGCTAGCTGTCTTGGCATCCAATCCAGCTACTCTCTCATGCAGACTGCCCCAGGGCTCAGCATTATCGCCCCTACTCTTTAATGCCCATTTGCAGCCCCTGATCACCGCACTGAATCAGATGGAGTGCCGGATTTATAATTATGCCGATGACACCCAAATCTTTATCCAAATTGATAGCTCACCAACGGCACACCTAATAATGCAAAAAATCCTAAAATTTACTGTCAACTGGATGTCGGCTAACTCACTAAAGCTAAACCCCAACAAAACTGAGGTAGTAGCGGTCACCTTAGTCTCCAGCCCATGGAATGATCTTTTCTGGCCAAAAGAACTTGGGCTTTTTCCAGAACTGGCCGTGGCCGTGAAAAGCCTGGAAATCAAAATTGATGCCAAGCTATTCATGACACAACAAGTCTCTGCAGTCGTAGAAACTTGTGTTGGCCTCCTGAGACAACTGCGGAAACTGTCTCCACTTCTTACTTTTGCCATGCTCAGACGGGTGGTTTCAGCAATGGTACTGTCGCGTCTGGATTATGGCAACTCTCTGTACTTGGCCTCCCGCAACAACTGTTGTCCAGACTACAAGTCGTAATGAACGACGCGGCCAGATTAATTTTTAAAAAACCAAGACGAGCACATGCAGCACCCCGACTACGTGAGCTTCATTGGCTCCCAATCAGGCAGAGAATTAGGTTCAAGGGTCTCTGCATCACACATAAAAACCCTGTACGGCCGAGCTGCAAGATACATCAAAGACCGCATTGCCACCTATGTTCCCAGCAGGGCACTGCGGTCAGCAGAGGCCACCCTACTGGTCTGCCCCTGTTTCAATCTGTTCTCCATGGGAGGGCGAGCATTCTCAACATCTATCCCCCATGTCTGGAATAGCATCCCAGTAAACCTACGCAAGGAAGTGAACCTCCTTACCTTTAGGAAGAAGCTTAAGACTGTGCTCTTCTTGGAAGCATGGGGCACGATTTAAGCAGCCTCACCCCCCCCTCTCACCTAGTTCAGGTTCACCCTCAGGCAGCGCTTAGAGACCTTTGGGTGATAACGCGCTACAAATCAAAATTACAATTACAATTACAATAGCCCCAGATCTTCACCCCGGGGGGCAGAAAGCCCACTAAGTGCCAGGGTTTTTAGGCCTTGCTGAGCCAACATGCATGCGTTGCTCTGCGAGAGTTAAGTAAGGGCTTTAAAAAATGCTCCCAAAGTCTGCAGGCGAATTAGGCACAGTGCATGTGCGCCGGGCGCGCGCACTATTTGTCCGTCTGCAGCCTTTGGGAGGACTTTCGCGACTGCTTTGATGTTCTCAGTGACCCGCACGGCCACTGAGAACATCAAAGCGGCCGGTAAAGTGCATACCAAATGCCACCCCCTCCCTTATCCCACTTACTGCTTGTTTAAACTTCCATGCACTGCATTTGTCACTGCGGTCTCCTTTTTAATTTGCACAAAGGCCCACCAAATTGAAATAAAAAAATTGTAAGTTAAAACGCAACGTCGCATTAAAATACAGGTACAGTTTAGCAAACACGAGAGACATGCTACTTTTTAATTCACATATAACGTGTGCCAATAGAAAGGCAGCGTTCCTTTCTCTTGTTTACTAAACGACTACAATTGTTTCATTCCACATCGTGTTAATAGTATATTACAAAGTATGTGCATGCTTTTTCATTTTGACAAATGTATTGGTGCGGTGAAGCCATTTGTAAGTCTGTCTCTCTCTCCCACATGCTTTAAGGTAAAATGCCGTAGTGTCTTTTCCTTCTTGTTCGCAAACAATATACTGGGGGGAAAAAACCTCACACAGTTGTATACATACCGTAAAAGGCGATTTCTCCCCCCCCCCCCACCAAATCAATGTAACTAGTTGGTTTACAAACCGTGAAATACAGGAAAACACACCAAACGTGGTTTATTAGCTACACCTAAATTATTTGCATTTGGTAATTTAGGGGTATAGCACATTGGGATATATTATGTGTGTTTAAGGCCACTTCAGTAAAGATTTACATTCCCAAACAAGGTATATCTGTTGTGTAGAAGATGAATAGCAAAATTATTCTAGTTTTATCTTACTCTTGCTGAGCGGCTCCCATTGTACGGAGGCCGATTTCAGCCACTTCAGCCGACTTGCGGCGGCGACATAAAGTGCCTTCATTCGAGGCCTATTTATTCGCACAGCTGCTCCCGCTGCACAATGGGGAGGGGAGGGAGCAGGGAGAGCCGGGGGGGGGGGGGGCTGAGCTCCGCAGATAACATAATGGCAGAACCCAGATCCTGAATAATCGCAGGTGTGCGTGAAGCTAGCATAGACGCAGGCACTGATTGTGTACTTTGTGCTCTGAGTTGTCTCAGTGACTACCATTCATCTATACATACATCTGTGTATCCACTCACTCATCCATGCATATATTCTTCCGACCACCCATCTATCCATCCATCACTCACTGAGCCTTCCATCTATCCATTCCTCCACCCACCCATCCATCTGATCGTCCATCCATCCATCCATTCGTCCATGCATCCATCCACCTACTGATTGATCCATTCATCATCCATCCACTCACTGATAGATCCATTCATACTTTCATCCACTGACTGATCAATCTATCCACTCACTGATCCATCCATCCACTCACTAATCCATCCATCCATCCATGCATACATCCACTCATGGATACATCCGGCCACTCACTGATCTATCCATCCATCCATCCATCCATCCATCCATCCATCCATTCACTAATCCATCTATCCACTCACAGATCCACCCATCCACTCTCTGATCCGTCCATCCATACATCCACTCAAGGATCCATCCATTCACTCACAGATCCATCCATCCACTCTATGATCCATCCATCCATCCATCCATCCATCCATCCATCCATCCATCCATCCAGCCATCCATCCATCCATCCATCCATCCATCCATCCATCCATCCACTCAGTTTTATTTTCAGTTTAAAATGCTTTATTCGGTTTATAGAACATAACCATATAAGCGAAGCAAATACATAAACATTTTCAATCGATTAAAATATATTACAATCATCAATCAGCCTAAGATAGATGTTTACTTTATGTATCCTTTTGATACTACAATTCATGTGCAAGATTTCCCACAAGTAACAAGTCCAAGGAAAACATATATATCACGTTAAAGCCCTGAAGTACGTCATTGCAAATGTAATGCTTCTTCTCATAGTAAGGCATGGCTATTACTGGGAACTATTCCCTAAATCTAAAGTATACATACTGTTGGATAGAGCTTAACCTATGTAAGACTACAGATATTTACCTAAATAAAAACAAAAAATAAAGTTAACGGTTTATAGTTTGAATGTACAACAGGTCAAATTTGTTATAACGCAGTCAAATGATATGAAATGGCTATGGATTTCCTGGCAGCTGTACATTTCAATATATATGTCGCAACAAAAAAGCAAATATCTGGGCTTTCCAAAGAACAAATTAGGTTCATTGCTATTTTTGTGGACCGAACATGATTTTTTTAAAAGATAGGTTTTAGATAAAATTTCCTATATGAATAATAAAATTTACAAACAATAAAAAGTGGCAGCAACTCTGTCTTGAAGTATTATCACATGGAAATGCGGAGTGTGAATTAGATTTCATTTTTAGAAAAGCTACTAGATGGTGTACGATACCCAGTCTTAAACGTGTTAAAACAAACCGGTGGGAATTTCGAGTAACAATAGAAAGGTAGGACTGAAAGCCAGTATTTAGTTGTAGATCCCGGTAAAAAGCCCCAGTCAGTAACTTTCCGGACATCTTTTCACGGTTCTCCTTTTTGTATGTAAGAAACCTTATTTTTATTTCTTTTTTGGGGATTAAAGCTACATTCTCAGGTTCAAGAAAAATATTGCAATCAAACAGGAGATTGTACCAGTAATGGATATATTTGAACCAAGAAATACGGGATGCATGGTCAAGCCTCAGGCAGTCACGAATAATCTCTTTTGTCTACTGTGTTTCAGTTTTGGCCCAAATGGAACGCCATAGCAGCAAAGGGCGTAGTGCAGCTATGTCAGAGATATATTCGATTCCTACCTCCTTATGTACTAGTTCCGTAGATGCCGAAGTAGGTACAGAAAGTAACTTTTTAAGAAATGTATTTTTATCTCCCTGGAGTGTTGAATTATGTTGGTGCCCCCATACCCCAGCAACATACAACGCCGATGAGGTGCATCTTACGTTGTAGATGGCCATCATGTCTTTTATACTTCTGACCCCTAGTTTTGAGGAAAATCTAAAAATACTATTGGTGTTCCTGCTCATCCTTAAACTGATATTATCAAACTCTTGTTGCCATTTGCCATTCCCTGAGAATGTAATCCCAAGGTACCAAAAAGTTTTAACTTGATACATTTTGACCTTGTCAATAAAAAAACTAGAGCTTGCTGACTGAGCCTTTCTCCCACAAGTCATCACAAAGGTCTGGGTTTTATTTACCTTCTGTCTCCTGCTTTCGATAAATATCACAAAATTGTCAATAAGTCGCTGTAGGCCAATCTGAGTATGTGATATTAAAACAGCGTCGTCCGCATATAATAATTTAGGGACCGTCTTCCCTCCTATAAGTGGTGCATCCGCAGGGATCTGACTCAAAATTGAGTCAACCTGGTTAATAACTAAAGAAAATAAAAAGGGTGCTAAAACACAACCCTGACGGATGCCTCTTGAAACTTTAAGAGAGGGGGTACATTCACCAAAGGGTCCATTTACATGACAATTTCTCATGGAGCCTGGCTATGAAATGTATAATTTCCTTAGGTGCACCTAGATCAATTAAAATATGCCATAAAATAGAATGATCTACAAGATCAAAGGCGCTATTCAAATCCGCAAAGCACAGAAACAATGTACCATCTTTAGCAGTGGTATATTTGTTGATAAGGAGATCCAAATTAACACACTGCTCTAGAGTCCCCAAAACATTTCTAAAGCCATATTGTACTTTGGTTAAAATGACATTTTCAGCGGCCCTGGTTTCTAACCTTTTCAACATTACCCTACTCATTGTTTTAATTGATGCATCTAGTAGGGAAATCGGATGGTAATTACACACTTCAGATTTAGATCCCTTCTTAAAAAGGGGTATAACTACCGACTGACTCCATGAGGGTGGTAAACTTTCTTCCGCTCCCACATTAAAAAACCTTACTAAAAGTGGCGCCCAAAGGTTCATTTCGGTTTTAAGCAAATCTACCGGGACCCCATCTGGGCCCGGCGCTTTCCCTCCTTTACTATTAATTAAACCTTCGTATACCTCCTCTAGGCTTATTCCGAGGGGCATAGGCAGCCATACAGGATCCTCCTGCGAAACTGTTTCTAAAATGATCCTATCTGGGTTAAAAATATTGGTTAAATGTTCGATCCACGCATTGCAATCCACAAATGATGTTATTTCTGGTATACGATCATTATTTAAAAAGGGACTATTTATGGTCTCCCAGTAGAGTTTCCTGTTATTCGTTTCAGCTTCTAAATTAAGGTTTTGCCATGCCTCCTCTTGAAGCTCCTTTTTCTTTTTGATCAAAGTTATTTTATACTTGTTACGTAACATTTGAATATTTATATTGTTCCAGGGCTTAGTCTGATGTTATTCTTGTTCTTATTGCAACCTAGTAAGCCCAGATCAAATATAACTAACAATTGGTTTAGTGACAAACCATAGTTGCAATGAGGGAAGTGTAGATGGTCGGTGCCTTCCCCACCCTAATTATCTATCTCTTTCCTGAAACCACATGGGTTACCCAATGCCAGTGGGCATGGTTGAATATTAAAATCTCCTGCCCATAGGGTGGTAACCTGCCTGCTTGGTACTGCCAAAACTCTTTCAATTTCCTTCTCTAAAGGTAACAAAATCTTTTCCCTAAAGGCATCAAAGTTATTATTGTAGAAGTTAACAAGAATTAAATCTGTACCTCTATTACTTTCCAGCCGCAGCACCTCGCTATGAGATTCCACTATGGAATAGCTTTTAGTTTTAAAGATAGTTAATTTATTGGATATCAACAGTAGTAGGCCACCCTTTGCTCTTCCAGATGAAGAACTGATGGCACTTAAGCAGTATGAGGAGTATCCTTCTACATAAATTGGTTCCTGATACCACGTTTCTTGCAGGCAAATAATATCGTACCCCGTAGTGATAAAATCCTTCCAAAACTGAGTATTTAGCTTCCCCTTTATGCCCGCTAAGTTTCAAGTGACTAGTAAATAACCTCCTACTACTCCTTTGGGTATAGCTGTAGTCTCTGTCAGTGATGTTAGCATATCATCATCGGAATCTAATCTAGTGGCTATACTTACTCCTATTGGGTTTCGATATTCTGCTTCCGGTTCTCCTACAGCTGTAGGCACATTTGTTTCTACCATTGTATGGATAGATCTAGTTGCTCTATGTAATTCATCCTCCTCGCTAATTTTCGGTGGACATAGTATGGTTAAGTTTAATTGTTCACAAAAAGGGGCCACTTGGGTGCAAAGGATCGGTGGCATTTTACCTGTCTCCACTAGATATTCCCCTCTTGACCTTACAGGAAGGTTAGTCTGGTGACACTCAAACAACACATACAACACACAATTGGGGAAGGGTCTAAGGGCGGGTTTACCGACCAACCAGGTATGTGCCCCAAACACAATATTATAACAACAAATAATACCTGGGGGTCAAAGAAGTGATAGTAAGTCAGACAGAATGGATCACGAAACCAAAACTACGCAAAAAACACCAGTGAGAATTTCATGCAAGCTAATGATTGCAGGCCTAGTCAAGGCTCAAGAGCAAATGGAGAAAATAGTTCCCATCAGAAGCCACACTGTACCGCCCTCTTTCTCATCATTTGGGTTCTCCTTACCCAGGAGACAAAACGGCCGGTCAGATGTTACCGTGACCGATAAATGTGACAAGTGGGTAGTGTGTTATGTACAAGAACTAATAGTGGCTACTGAAAAAAGCAGTGTATGGTGATGAGGGTGAAAAGTGAGGGGTATTAATAAAATTAGGTGAATTGGGTAGAAGAACAGAATTTATTAGTATCTCCCAATCCCTAAGATTAAAACGCAGGTGCAAGTGCGGGTTTGAAATAATAGCCGCACTAAGTGGTCAACATGTTTCTGCATCACATAGAACAGAGTTTCAAATGCATTCTTCAGGACCTAGTTTGAGTAACACTACTGCTTAAATAGATAATAATGAATAAATGAAAAAATATCACCTGAAAGTCCCAGGTGTACTCAACCGTATACTGTTAATGCATAGTATCCAGTGGCATCGGATCCAAACAGAAAGACATACAAACAAAAAGACAAAAGAACATGAGTGATTCATATTCAAATAGTTGCCATAGTGTGATGGAAGCACATTCACACATAATGGGACATGGGTTACCATATACACACTCACCCAAATATGATGGTTGAGAGGCTTCACCCCACCTGGCTGCAGCGCAGGTATAAGGAGCACCGCTCTAAAAACAATGAGTCACTTTTAGAGGTTTTCCAACAAAGGAAAAAAGAGTTTACACGGAGGCAAAAGGTGACTAAGTAAACCCACTAAGTGCTGCGTGGATTAATTGAGGGTGACTATTATAAATAAGATAGTCCTTGGAGTCAGATGTAGTGTAGATATATTCTTAGATTTATTGTTAGATAATCAGATCAGTAAATCACCGGAAGATGGTAAGTCCTGAAGATGCCCCACCAGGAGCAGCGTCTGTCCTGCTCAGCCTGCACACTCCAACTGTCACTCCCAAGCTCCCCAAGCACCCAACACTCCATGACATCATCCACACCCAACATTCCAGATAACCACAGGCATACCAACTCTCACACTGGCTGAGCAGCAGATAGGGAAACCATAGAGAAGGGAAATGTAACTGTAGATTATAACACATCCCCCTCCCTACGGAAGCCAAACACAATGAAGAACAAATAAAGATGCATGAAAATACATTGAGCAAGTGAATCAAGTACATAACAAAAATGAAAATGTAAGCCAACTCAAAAGCCAATGAAATCACACACCTCAAAACACAATAAAAAGAGATCCCAGAAAGCATTAAACGTAGACAGAATGATAGTCCATACAACCTAACATTGGAAGACTCATAACCAGAAAGTACCTAAAATTACTACAACACAAACATGTAATAAGCAAGAAGATAGAGAAAACACGCAAGAAAGTGTCAACTGCAACACAATCTTAACCACATAACCAAGTTAGCACTTAAAGAAAGTGCAGGTAAAACCATACATTCACCAACCAACGGTGAGCAACACTTAAAGAAAGTGTAGAAATAACCAAGTTAGCACTTAAAGAAAGTGCAGGTAAAACCATTCATTCACCAACCAACGGTGAGCAACACTTAAAGAAAGTGTAGAAATAACCAAGTTAGCACTTAAAGAAAGTGCAGGAAAAACCATTCTTTCACCAAACAATACGGTGAGCTACACTTAAAGAAAGTGCAGGAAAAACCATACACTCACAACCCAACAGTGAGCAAGACCTAAAAGGAATACAAAAAAAACAATTCACTCACCAACCACACAGTGAGCGTACACGTAAGGAACTCCAAGTAGGAGTGTTGTACCATACGCAGTCCAAGTGAAATGTAAAACTAGAAAAAACAGTGATAAACACTACACCCCAAACTCAGGGCAACCCATAATGGAACACCAGTCCAAATATGTAAGCATAGATTAAAACAACCCATACTCTCCTCCTCCCTTCCTATAAATACAAAAACATGCAGAGATGACCCCCCCACAACTATAACATGCTCTAAAAATAATGTTGTGAACACCAGATGTAAATAGAACAAGGTAACAAAAACATAACAAACTAAAACAATAAACGTGGTCACCGTAGTCTACCTATGGTGAGCGATTTCTCACCCGAAATTCTTGTAGGCTCTCAAACAAAATCCCTGTGCAGTCTATGTGGTACAAGCCAGAACCAATGTTATCAGATGTACGCAAAAGCGCAAAAAGTACCACAGCCCAAGTCTCGACGACAATGTTCAGTAGACATTACTTATCTGAGTGACTTCTGATGACCATCGAGGTTGTCCTCAGCCGAAATCCCCGAGCATAGAGTCAGTGGCTCCAATCAGGTCACAAGGTGGAAGTCCAAGAAATCCATTGTCGAGTAGTTGCACCCAGAAAGACACGAAAATCTTACCATCCATTGTCACAAAAAAACGCTGCATCCCAAGACGATACAAATGAGGAGAAATCGGACAGCAAATGATGAAAAATCGGACAGCTAGAACAGTCAAATCCATCGATAGCCAATCTCCAACGTCGTGTTCCACAGCAAAACAAGGAAATCCTTCCCAACGTGTCAAAATGGCCGCCACAGCGTCGTTCTGCGCCGTTTTCTGAAGGCGATGAGCTCGTTTTTACCCAGGAATCACCAATACGCTGAGGAATTCCAAAGACGTCATCACTTGGACTCTTGCAGGGGAACAGGGAAGAGCTCCGCTGACCAACCGCCACAACCGTCCACAGAGGAGCACACGGTGAGAAGACAGACCACAGAATTGCTAAAAAGTGTAATTACAGCCGGAACATGCTGCGAGAGCGCAGACCCAATTTTAAAATGAAAAGTCTCTCCCACTGTCAGGACGCGCTGCAACGCTGACCCAATTTTAAAATGAAAAGTCTCTCCCACTGTCAGGACGCACTGCAGGCGCAGACCCCGATCTCTCCACCAGCAAATGGTTTTAAGAAAATATTGTTTCTTTTACTGCTAGGACGCGCTGCAAACGCAGACTTCAATCTCTCTACCGGTAGATGAGCGCTCGCTCATATTAACAGCAAAGTCTTTCTCTGTGTCCGTTGGGGTGTTAAACAGTGCGCAGAGAACATTCTCTCCGCTTCAGTCCCAAATCAAATCCACACCCATGCAGCAAACTGACCACATGTAAAACGGGGAAGGGAAAACTCGCTGTCTGTTGCCACTAGTCACAGGTAAAATATTCACAGCCAGTCTGTTTCACTCATGCCGCCTCAGGTCCCAGGTCAAATTCAACGGATTGCGGGACAGTCAGCATGTAAAAGCCATGAATTTTAAACAGCAGAAGGCAGCAAACACACTCGAGTCAGACCGAAAATTAAAAGGCAGACCTTCAAAATCCAAATTGCGCAGAAGCAGATAAATGATTAAACACTCTGGTTTGCAGGCTGTCCTGTTGACTAAGGACACTGGTGGGGCTTACCAGAGCGCTTGTTTCACGTTATCTTCTTTCTTTTAAATTCCTGTAGTTTCTCAAGTCCTTTGTTTAATGGTAATCCAGGGTATTCAGGGTAACGTAGGGTAATCCTTCCAACACGTAGTTCCTTTTTTACCTCGTCGCCAGTATTATAAATAAGATAGTCCTTGGAGTCAGATGTAGTGTAGATATATTCTTAGATTTATTGTTAGATAATCAGATCAGTAAATCACCGGAAGATGGTAAGTCCTGAAGATGCCCCACCAGGAGCAGCGTCTGTCCTGCTCAGCCTGCACACTCCAACTGTCACTCCCAAGCTCCCCAAGCACCCAACACTCCATGACATCATCCACACCCAACATTCCAGATAACCACAGGCATACCAACTCTCACACTGGCTGAGCAGCAGATAGGGAAACCATAGAGAAGGGAAATGTAACTGTAGATTATAACAGTGACCCGCCAGTATTGTGCCACGGCGATCAGAGTCATGGCTAGGGATTAACTAATGACTCGTTAGCACATCGCGTCAGGCAAATGGTTGCAAATGATTTAAGGCTTAGCTGTAGAACGGAGAGCGAGTACGCTCTGAGATCAGCGCTGCTTCTCGCATGGGCAACAACAGGCTTTCAGCAAGCGCGCCAGGGAACGAGCGCTGTGCGGCCCGATTACCTGTCCGTCGGTGTCTCCCGGCAGTCATCTGTACTGTCTGGGGGGGCGCCGGCGAATGTCAGCGGGAGCTGTATGTAGATTCGGGCTCAGAACAAACAGCATCACGTGATCCAATGCGGTCACGTGATGCAAGGAAAGCTGGGAAATGTAGTTTTAAACGGTTCTTGACGAATAGTTCACTGTAACTAGTCTTTAGGTGATCTTTGCACATGAGGATAGCAATATAATTATGTGCCCGTATTGGTAATTGTTAATACCACTGAGAACTACCCAAAGATTAATATAATCACCAGCATGCGTATTCGTTTAAACAATGTCTTATGGGGGCTTCTATTAGTGTATCAAAGGCATGAGTGTAGATGGATTGGAACATCTGGCGACAGCCTAAGCTTGTAAGTACCTAGCATGAATATAAATATAACATAATATAGTCATGTCAGGATTCATGGTGAGAGATGAAAGCGACTGAGAGTGTAAGCATGTAATAACAACAATCAGAGGGACATCCAGGGTATTGGCTCATTGAGGCCCTCCTTATCGCTGTTCAGGCGGTACACCCATTTCTGTTCAATTTTGAACAGAAAGCGACTGATGTCAGGACACGAATCAGGAATGTGGGGTTGTTCCAAAACTGTCCAGCTGAAGTCTTCGGGGCCATGTCCCTTCTCCAAAAAATGTGCAGTAAGGCGGGTAGCCTGTTTTCGGCATCGTACTGTACTCTTATGCTCTTGTATCTGTGTTCGTATTTTCCTGGTCGTCATCCCAACATAACGCAATGGGCACGGACACGTTATCAAATAGATGAGATTGCTGCTGTTGCAGTTAGTGAATTTATTTTGAGTCCATGGGCGGTTGGTGCCTATGTCGACCACGGTGGATTTACAGGTTTGAGGGCAGACAGTACATGCTCCGCAAGGGTGATGGCCGACCACAGGAGGTAAGTCCCACAAAGTACCCACTTGTCTTGACTCCTTGTTACTTGGGCGTGTATGGACTAGCTGGTCTTTTAAGTTGGGTCCTCTTTTGAAGGCGAAGATAGGTAAAGCGATGTCATCACCTCCGGTTTTTAAGATCGACCAGTGCTTTTTTATGATCTTTTGTACTTGGTTCGATCGGCTGTTAAAAGTATTGACAAAGGCAATGCGGTTGGTCTTTTCTTTGGGAGGGAGTATTTCTAGTAAGGACTCTCTGTTATTATTAGACGCCCTCTTTTTAGACTGTCGAATAATTCTCTTTGGATAGTCTTTTTCATTCAATTGAACCTCCAGATTTTTAGAGTGGATCTCAAAAGACTCTTTGTTGGAACAGTTTCTTTGAACCCTGAGGAACTGGCCGAAGGGCAAGTTGTCCCTCAGGGCTCGTGGACGGCAGCTGTCATATCGCAATAGTGCGTTTTTAGCCATCGGCTTCCGATACAGCTCAGATTTGATACCAGTTGGGGTCGCATGTAACCTCAGGTCAAGGAAAGCCAAAGATGTCCTGCTGAACTCGATGGTGAATTTGAGGTAGACGTTCTTACTATTCAGCCATCCATGAAATGACATCAGGTCTTCTTCCGTGCCTCGCCACACCACCAGGATGTCGTCAATATAACGTTTCCATACATATAATGATGGTAAGTATGGGTTGGCGGGTGTTAGGACCTCCTGCTGTTCAAAATGGTGGACATACAGGTTCGCCAGACTAGGCGCGAAAACACTGCCCATACTGGTCCCGGATGTTTGCAGGTAGATGGTATCCTCAAAACGAAAGTAATTCTCTTTCATAGCGATTTCCGCTAAGTGCATGATAAAGTGTGTTGGAGTGATGAACTGGTGGTTGTTCTGTTCCAACAAGGCACCTACCACTTCAAGAGTTTCGGTCTGCGGGATTGACGTGTATAAAGACTCTACGTCAAACGATACTAAGATATCAGTATCGGTATTGAACTGTACTGTTGGAAGGAGTCTGAGGACATCTTTCGTGTCCTGCAGGAATGTGGGCATTGCCTTGACCATGGGATTCAGGAAGTGATCGACAAAGGTCGAGAGAGGTTCCAAAACCGAGCCAATCCCTGAAATAATGGGCCTGCCAGGTGGCGGCCTCTGTGGTTTGTGCACTTTTGGAAGACAATAGAAGTACGGGATCGTGGGGTATTTGGTGACTAGGTATTGTCCTTCCTGTGGTGTTATCCAACCCTCAGTTGTTGCTTCCTCTACCAGGTGGCATATTTTGGATCGTAATTTCTCTGTGGGATCTTCTCTCAGTGGCAGGTAAGATTTCCGGTCGCTCAACTGCCGGAGGCATTCTTCTCTGTATGTCTCAGTGTCCAAGATAACAGTAGCACCGCCTTTGTCGGCAGGCTTAATGGTAATCCTGTCATTAGATGACAATGAACGCAGGGCCAACTGTTCGTCTCTTGAGAGATTCATGAAAGGTTTAGTCTCTGTTTTGTAGAGGCGTGTAATATCATTTTCCACGGCTGTTTCGAAAGTCAAAACCTTAGGAGGTAAAACAGCACTTGGTGGATTAAACGTAGATGGCTTCTTCAGTCCGGTATTTTTGTCTACAATGGCAGTGTTCATGTTTACTGGTTTAGAAAAGAAATAGTGCAGCCTTATTTTTCTGAAGAGCTTGGCTAGTTCGATTTGGGCAATGAAAGGATCCCCTTTCTGGGTTGCCACAAAGCCCAAGCCTTTATTCAAAAGGCGCTCTTTGTTGGGAGAGAGTACATATGAGCTCAGGTTCATCACGAGGCTGTCTGGTTGCTTGTCCCTGCGGTGTCTTGTGCGACTTTCTTCCCGCTGCGGAGGTCCATTCTCGATTGCTGTGGAGTGTTCGTATTCCAGTGGACCTGTTGTGTCGTTGTTCCTTGTCTCCTCCTGCCCCTGCCTCGTCTAGGGCCAAACCCTAAAAAAGGAAAGGAACCAGGGCCTTGTTGCATTTGGGGGGGACAGAAGGGAGGACCCATCTGGGGAGGGCAGTTTGGCCCAAACATCCAAGGGTTAGCCGGCCACCACGGTTGGAAATTGTTGAAGTTCTGTGATTGGTCTCCATTCCTCCAATTTCTTCTATTTCCTCGGCCTCTGGACGTTTGATCAGCAGATCCCGTTTGTGAGCTGTCTGAATCACTAGAGGCCCCATCTGAGCTTGATGTGCCATACGTCGAGCCACCCTTTTTGCCGCCTCGATTGAATGTTGGTGCCGTGTATGTGTCACTCGTGTATGGATATACTCTCTCCATAGAGAATTTCGCTAAGGCCTTCTTAAATTTTTCTAATTTGGTGAACAGAATGGATTCTTTGAAGTCTTTATTATTCTTGTCACTGTCATCTTGTCCCTTCTTAAACAGTCCACTTTTGAGAGTGGTTTTTATCTGGCCCTCAAGTACCTGAATTTCAATTAATATTTTGTCCGCTACCCTTTTCGCGGTTTTAATGATTAGGACTAGCCAGTCCCTTGTACATCTCCAGGCTATCATTGACCAGTCTTTAAGGAAGTCCTTGTCATCTAGGAATAGACGTGGTGCATTGTTAACAATGAGGCCCGAGGGAGCACAGTTATCTCGAAGGTACTGTGCCATGATTATACCATGGACAGATGTCCTGGTATGGGATTTTTTAAGGGTTAGGACCTTTGCCCAACCGTCATCGTTATTAGTCACTTGGGCCGGGATCTGAATGCTGTCTAGAAGGCTGGGATTTTCATCCAGAATGTTTTGTACCTCCGCACTCTCGAATGCTAAGCCCCAGTTAGTAGCCATATCAGAAAGCTAATCGCAATAGAACAGGTACAGAGGGACCCTCTACGATGGGAGCAATGTGGGAAAAGCCTCGCAGTAAACTCAATTGTGCTGGAGACCGTAGAGGTCGACCAGTGTTTAAAAAGACCCACAGCCTTAGCTGTACTATTCACACATACAACACACAATTGGGGAAGGGTCTAAGGGCGGGTTTACCGACCAACCAGGTATGTGCCCCAAACACAATATTATAACAACAAATAATACCTGGGGGTCAAAGAAGTGATAGTAAGTCAGACAGAATGGATCACAAAACCAAAACTACGCAAAAAACACCAGTGAGAATTTCATGCAAGCTAATGATTGCACTCCTAGTCAAGGCTCAAGAGCAAATGGAGAAAATAGTTCCCCTCTTTACCTTACAGGAAGGTTAGTCTGTTGACAGCCAAACAACACCCTCAGTCAATCATTCTCTTCAGGGGAGTCAAAAGCCTGAAACCGGTTGTAAGTCGGGATAGCAAAACATGGGCGGGGCATAGGATACATTGGGTGCATTACCTGATGACATGGAAAGGGAGTATTCCTAGAGTTAAGATTAGGATCCATTAGGTGCCTGTAGAAGTAACCTAAAGGGAGAAGAGTCGTATTATACTCCCAGGGTGAAGGGAGTGGGGCGCTAGCCAGCGTATTCTGGGCCCAGTGTGGAGGTCTGAAATTTATGATTATGCAGTCCCCCTCAAATTTTTTCCTGAGTGGGCCCACCCATCCCACCCTTTGCGTTAAAATATTTTGTTTGGATTCTTCCGTTGGAAAGTTACAATTTACAGACAGCCAGTAGAGGATTCTATATTTACTCTGGCAGAATTTTCCGTTTGATCATTTCTTAATTTGGGGACGTTAACTAAAACCGCGACATAGGCCCCGTATTCTGGGGGTAAACTAATGCGGGCCGGGACCTGTCTTGCTCTAGTTGCTGTAGTCTGTCCTTCCTTGTCTGCTAGACAGTTCTTAGCACCCCTATCTACATGTTCAGCAGGTATCACTTTGCTGTTGCCTGTTGCTGGAATGACTCTTCCTGAGCTAACCGCCTTTGATAAACTAGGTTTCAATGACTGTTTCGCTGTTGGTTGCGCACTTGCCATGATTTTACTCGTGCACGGGGTCGGGGCAAGGCTTTTATTATGGGCATCTACTTTTTGATTAGTCTTATTATTTTTGGCTTTAATTCCAGTGTTACTAATCCCTGTGCTGATGATTTTTGCTATTTGCACATCTATAGCGCCCAGCCTTTTTTCAATGTTTGTGATCTTAGAACTAATGGGTCCTAATAAGGTGGAAAGCAAGGTTTCCGTTCTCTCCCAGAAACCTTCATTCCCCAGCTCTCTACTTGCCTCAGGGGTTTTAGTGACAATGTAATTTAACTGACCCGTACCCTTATCACCACTTTGCCCTGTATTGTTGTGTGCCACCCTCTGTTGTTTCCTGCGACCTTTACCTTTTGCTTGCTTATTGGTAACTCATTCATAATATGTTTAAGTTTACTCTTTGCTTTTTTCCCCCATTGTTCGTGCGGGTGGACTATCAGTATTTTCCCTGTCCCCATGTGTCAAGTCAGTACTTGGACATGCTTCGTGACCCTCAAATTCTACCGAGTCATCAACTATAAGTGGGAGAGGGGCTTGACTCACACTCCTACTAGGTGACAACATAGTAGGAGTTCATGAAAGCCTGCTTCCTATATTTGAACATTCAATTGGGGCTGCTTCCTGTTCTGGGCAGTTCTCGTTAATCCCTGCTCCAGGAAACCCTGCAAAGGATACTGCGAGTAGTGAATCAGATGAGTTAGCCAGAGCCATAGATGTGTTGTCTGATTGCATAAGTGGTGGCAAACTAGGGGGGAGCGAGATACGTCTTTCCGTGTTCTCAATAGCTATTACCACCACCCCAATAGTCTTCCGCAACATTTTATCTATTGCAGTGAGACTAGGTAATGGGGTAGTAGAAATTATTTCCTTCCTGTTTTTTGGCCCTAGCGCAACAGGTGTATTTTTGCCCATATTGTTTATAAATACAGTTCAACCACAAACTTAGGGAAAATTAACAATTGATAACTCCCACAAAACTGGGTGGGCACAAAGGAATCTACGAATGGTAATTACCAGTCCGTTTGTATCACTAGCCTGATGAACCAATAGCTGTAAGATGAATCCTGCCAAGGGGGTGTCCCAGCCCAGCCTCGGCCAGCCCGGGACGGCCACACACGACCCGCCCTTTGTCCAAGCTTAGCCCGGCGATGCTCTTGCGCGCTCCTGCGACGCGGGGGAAGAGGCGGATTTTGTAGCGCCTCCTGGCGCGTTTCTGGTGTTGTCGGTGGCTGCTTCCGGCTGCTTTGCAGGCTGGGACCTACAGTCCCTGCTGGTCCCGATGTCTGGAGCACTCCCCGGCACTGTGGCCGCAGAAGGTGAAAGTAGCTTGCGGCGGCGGAGGGAGGGTGAAGGAGCAGGGACAAGAGTAGCGGGTCCAAGGACAGGATGCCCCCACACAAGTAGGTTCAGTGGCACGCAGGCGATCAGCGTTGTCGACAAGGACCCTTTGTTTTCCTTTCCTCTTGATAAGATGTTCTCTCTCACCAGAAGGTAGGAATTCCCAGACAGGCGGCACTAAATCCAGAAGCTTCCCAGAGCGTATTCGATATGCTAAGACCAGCTCTGAAGTGTACTCTGGAAAGAGATTGTAGAAATCTACATGCGTTCCGATTCTCAGCCGAGAATCGACAGAAACAAAAGGCCAATAGAACTTAACTATTCCGCCGAGTAGAATACTGCGAATAATGTGATGGCCAGACACAGGAGGGGGCAATCCAGCAGCTCCCGGTCCACCGACGAGTGAAGCAAAAAGAAGACTCGAGTGTTTCCCGGAATGGGCCAGGAGGGGGCAATCCAGCGTCTCCCTGCCGCCGCCGAGGAAACAACAAGAAAGGAAAACGAACAAGGCGTTCTGCTCGGCCGAGCAGAACGCGAACAAGCAACAGAACGTAACACAGCAGTCACTGTGTTACAATGGGGAAAACAGAGAATCCAGTGGCTCCGCGGGGAAAAGGCATCCGCCAAAACCACTTCCTCCCAAAGGACGAGGCCACTCCATCTCAATAATCCATCCATCCACTCACGGATCCCTGCATTAACTCACGGATCCCTCCATCCACTCACGGATCCATCCACCCATCCACTTACTGATCTATCCATCCACTCACAGATCCATCTATCCATCCACTCACTGATCCATCCATCCAACCATCCGTTCACGGATCCATCCAGTCACGGATCTATCCATCCATCCACTCACTGATCCATCCATCCATCTATCCATCCATGCATCCTTCCACTCACTTACCCATCCATCCATCCACTCACTGATCCATCCATCCACTCACGGATCCATCCATCCGCTCACTGATCCATCCATCCACTCACAGATCCATCCATCCATCCACCTGTCCATGCATCCATCCACTCACTGATCCATCCATCCACTCACGGATCCATCCATCCACTCACGGATCCATCCAACCACTCACGGATCCATCCATCCATCCACTCACTGATCCATCCAACTGAAGAACCGGGTTTTAGAACCCAGCGGCACCAGGGGCACGCCCAAAGTCTTCGGGTTCACCTGTCTTAGAATACTGAGACACAGGATACTTCTCAGTGGCGTCAAAGATCAAATTTATTGGCTGCAACCAGGAACAGAAGTCTACGAAGTACAACACAAGTATGTTCGTCAGAGACTGCTCAAATTTGTATAGCGAGACATCGTCTTTTATGCCAAATTCACATTCTGGACAAACACCCACTATTTACAATTTGTCCAATCACAGGTAACATTGCAAAAGGTATCGCATGACGACAAACCCACTTATCAGTTGTCCAGCCCACCATTAATTACACGGAAAAGCCCAACATTCTTTCTCGAACAAGCCGGACAAACCCATAATAAAAGACCACAACCCATATCATAAATAGACCATAAAAGAAGGAACAGAAACAGATGAGAAGTAGGATAAGGGGTGTGTGCGTGCATACCAAACTCTACAATGTCCTGTGCTTTGATCCTCAATCTTGATCAGCTACCGGGCAAGGAACTGGCCTAACAAGGTCAGCTTCAGGCAACGAGGTCAGCTCACTCAGGTCATTCAGAAGTCAGCTAAAGAGTACGTGTACTAACGACTCGTTCGGCCGTAGTCATCGGCCTATATGGCTGAGATACCCGCCACCCCCTCTCAACACAATCCCCAAGGATGGGAAACCGGAAACAGTTCTGAACTTTTGGAAGGCGGGAGGGAGTTACCCTCCCGGCCGTATTTATTAAAATATGAAACAAAATTAAAAACATTAAAATAACGGTTTCATACCATGTACAATTTCATTTCCACATTACGATGTTTTGGCTAACCTTAACATATTTCTAATACAAAGGTTCTCCTAGCCGAAACTAACATCCTACCAATACATTTTTAACTTGAAATTGTACATCCTAACGTTAAGGGCCAACGGCAAGGTCGTAACCGGTGTCAGATCCCTAAACCAGAAATACCCCCTCACTTGCGAGGGGCGACCGCACAGAGGGCTGTACCTCATGTGCACATACCAATTTCCCTTGTCTTGACGGGGGCCCCAATTAACTCGACGCCATTTTATGGTCGTCCGAGGAGTCGTGTGAGGTGTCTAGAAGGTAGCGTAGACCCCCCTCCCCACCTCACACAACTTACCACATCTGCCGTCGCAGATGTCCTGGCCCCGGGAAATTCCCAGGAGGGGCCCGTAGCCCCTCCTATCCAGGGAGGGGCCTTGACCGCCTTCCCTTTCCTTTCGGCGTCCCATCCTTAGAAGGGACCGCCTCCCCGTTGAGGGGCCAATGGCCACCTCCCCCCGGGCGCTCCCATCCGTAATGGGTGACGCCCCCCCCATAGGGATCTTCCAATTACTGCTCACCGATCATGACCTTACCGCCCGACCGAAATAAATACGACATTAAACTAGAAATACTAAAACTAAAAGACAACAGATGCTCAAAGTATGACTATTGAAACATCACTGATCAACACTGGTGCAAATACTTTATTCGATAAAATATACTGTAAGGAATTATCCACTTTATTGCATACTGAATCACTACTTTAATCACAACAACCTGTAAGAAAATTGAGTTAGCACATCAAAACTTTATTTCAAAAACCGCTTGCTGTCTCCAGGGGCTGGTGGGTGGGTCAAAAATGGCTCTTCGTTCCGTCTCGAGCTCACGTGCAGCGGGGAGGTGCAGCTTCAGAGCACAGGAACAAGAGGATGCTTCTTTGGCTTGTTGCTCCTTTTATCCTTCTTCGGGCGGGCGTAAACCCGCCTCCGCCCGCCTCCGGGGGCGTGGCTGGCGGCTTCAGTGTCTAGGACAACCCACTCCAGGGCGGGAAAAAGCGCGCCCCGGCTACGCCGCTTCGGGCATACCAGCCGAGACTCGCCTCCCGCCCAAGATGGCTTCCCGGGGGGATCGGGGTACTCCACCATACGTTCGGGGGGACCGAGTGGTCGCCCCTTTCCATATGGCTGAGATACCCGCCACCCCCTCTCAACACAATCCCCAAGGACGGGAAACCTGAAACAGTTCTGAACTTTTGGAAGGCGGGAGGGAGTTACCCTCCCGGCCGTATTTATTAAAATATGAAACAAAATTAAAAACATTAAAATAACGGTTTCATACCATGTACAATTTCATTTCCACATTACGATGTTTTGGCTAACCTTAACATATTTCTAATACAAAGGTTCTCCTAGCCGAAACTAACATCCTACCAATACATTTTTAACTTGAAATTGTACATCCTAACGTTAAGGGCCAACGGCAAGGTCGTAACCGATGTCAGATCCCTAAACCAGAAATACCCCCTCACTTGCGAGGGGCGACCGCACAGAGGGCTGTACCTCATGTGCACATACCAATTTCCCTTGTCTTGACGGGGGCCCCAATTAACTCGACGCCATTTTATGGTCGTCCGAGGACTCGTGTGAGGTGTCTAGAAGGTAGCGTAGACCCCCCTCCCCACCCCACACAACTTACCACATCTGCCATCGCAGATGTCCTGGCCCCGGGAAATTCCCAGGAGGGGCCCGTAGCCCCTCCTATCCGGGGAGGGGCCTTGACCGCCTTCCCTTTCTTTTCGGCGTCCCATCCTTAGAAGGGACCGCCTCCCCGTTGAGGGGCCAATGGCCACCTCCCCCCGGGCGCTCCCATCCGTAATGGGTGACGCCCCCCCATAGGGATCTTCCAATTACTGCTCACCGATCATGACCTTACCGCCACAGGCCGGATAGTTGACCGGCTATCCGGACCCCCCACAAAACTCCTACCTAAAGGTCATGCTGTAAACACTTTAGCCAGGCTACGAGGTCTCCTATGAGTAACGCATTCCCCACCCGGGACAAATGGACCCCATCCTCTAGATACATACTGTCTCCCTTGATACAACCATGAGGAATAGAATGCAATGCGCTTGAACGGAACAGTCTACCCAATTTGTTATTCACTTTCTTCACCGAATGATTTATAGCAGACACCGAATTCGCCCTCCGCCACACCTTACGTGGAATCATATGGGACCATGCAATTGTGCACCCTGGAACCCTTCTCGCCAACCAACTTACTGTGGATAGTATCGCCTCGAGAAGAAGTCGTCTACCAGTGGTCACTAAATCATTGCCCCCAAGATGCACTATGATTATAGATGGCGGTGACCTTGTCCGCCCTAACAAACCCTCGAAAAAGGATTGAAACTGGTCAATACAGAGCCCGCCCCTTCCGTAGAAGGTCACCCTGTACCCGTATTCCCCAGCTATGTGAATCATGTCACCTGCTTTGAATACGTCCGCGGCACGCCTCACGTATGAGTGGCCCACGACCCACACCACTTTTTCCGCAGCCGGTGATCTCTGACCGCTGGTTCCCAGGTGTCGGGTCGACTGCACAGTCCGCCCCGCCTCGTAAGCTTGCGAAACTGTAAACCAAACAAAAACAAGAAGCGTGAGTACTTGGTAGCAGCTTCACAACATGTGCAACCGCACATACCTTTTGTAACAATTCGAGGACCAACGCCCCAATCGTTTCACTTTTTCCACACTCAGACCCCTGGCTGTAGCCTCAGTAGCAGCCCCTATCCGAAAGGAATGGGTCCCAAACTCGCCGGGGTTCAAGCCTGCGGCCGAAATTGCCATTGTAAGCACCCGCTGGAACTGAAACCTCGTCAGTGGGGTGGCATCAGCGTGTCTCAACAAGGTCCCCCCCCATGATGCCGCCCTCTGCGCTAAATATTCCTCTACGCAAACAACAGGGCACATGGGAGATCCGGGAATCCGATGTATGACTACGCAATCCCCAATCGCACCCTGATCGGCCTTGGACCTGACAAACGAAACAATCATCGTCTCCCCCTTAACCTGAATGTGCTCTCGGCACAGTCCTCCCACCGTATCCCGCTTGTTCTTCGCCACCAGTTCGCTTACCCGCATCGCCCCATGGAATGCTAACGCAAAAGCGGCCCGGAATAACACTGTTTCATACTGGGATGAACATGTCGCAGGGAGTACAGATAATAACAGGGCCAGCCTATCCAGACCTATCGGGTGCCTCTCATCTACTCTGCGACCCTCAAGGCGTTGCCACCCACGTAGCGCTTTCTGCACAACGAAAGACGCTGTCGGGTCCTGGATCCCATGAGCCCTTGCCATAAAGGAAATGGCGGCCCGATGCCTCTGGGCCGTAGCTACAGATTTGCCTGCCTGATGTAAAGACAGCAAAAATTTTACGACAAACTCTTCCTGGCCCCAAAGCTCCCCCCTAGCCGCACCCAAAAAGGACCAATAGGAACGGAAAGCCCCTTCATATGCCTTCCTTGTCCTGGGTGCTAAACTCTCTCCCACGAGGTTTTGTAGTTCGGGGCACCGAGAGACCAGAGAGCTTCGGGAAAGGGTGCCGCCACCGGGTCCGCTGTGGGCAGAAAACCCCAGAAGGCCTGCATACGGAAACGAGAAAGCGCATCAGCCGCTTGGTTCAGTACCCCCGGCACATGTCTTGCCCTAAAGAGCACATTCGATTGCATACACAATAACAAAATTTCTTTGAGCAATCTCAGAATCCATTTGCATCGTGCTGCCTGACTATTGATACACTCAACCACGGTCATGTTATCAGACCAGAACACCACAGAGTGATCCCGGAACCCCTCAGGCCATGTTTTCAGGGCCACCAAAATAGGGAAAAGTTCGAGAAAAGCAATGTTACTCGTCAGCCCGCACTCGTGCCACCATGACGGCCATTTTTGGGCCGACCATTGATTACCGAATATGGCGCCAAAACCTATACTCCCCGCCGAATCTGTCCACAGCCCCAGCTCCTCGGAGGACACCGCCGGCTTGTTCCAGACAATTCGACCATTGAAATCCGCCAGGAATGCCAACCAAATGCGCATGTCCTGGCGAATCTCTGCCGAGAGCCTCGTGCGGTGGTGCCCCTCTTTAAGACCGACCATGGCTTGTGCAATCGAGCGGGAAAAGGGGCGGGCCATTGGCATTACTCTAAGGGCAAAATTCAACTGACCCACAGTTTGCTGTAATTGATGCAAGTTCACCTTAGTTTCCCGAATACATGTTTCAAGGGAGGCCCTGAATTTCCCCACCTTTTCCTCATTCATAATATGTTTAAGTTTACTCTTTGCTTTTTTCCCCCATTGTTCGTGCGGGTGGACTATCAGTATTTTCCCTGTCCCCATGTGTCAAGTCAGTACTTGGACATGCTTCGTGACCCTCAAATTCTACCGAGTCATCAACTATAAGTGGGAGAGGGGCTTGACTCACACTCCTACTAGGTGACAACATAGTAGGAGTTCATGAAAGCCTGCTTCCTATATTTGAACATTCAATTGGGGCTGCTTCCTGTTCTGGGCAGTTCTCGTTAATCCCTGCTCCAGGAAACCCTGCAAAGGATACTGCGAGTAGTGAATCAGATGAGTTAGCCAGAGCCATAGATGTGTTGTCTGATTGCATAAGTGGTGGCAAACTAGGGGGGAGCGAGAGACGTCTTTCCGTGTTCTCAATAGCTATTACCACCACCCCAATAGTCTTCCGCAACATTTTATCTATTGCAGTGAGACTAGGTAATGGGGTAGTAGAAATTATTTCCTTCCTGTTTTTTGGCCCTAGCGCAACAGGTGTATTTTTGCCCATATTGTTTATAAATACAGTTCAACCACAAACTTAGGGAAAATTAACAATTGATAACTCCCACAAAACTGGGTGGGCACAAAGGAATCTACGAATGGTAATTACCAGTCCGTTTGTATCACTAGCCTGATGAACCAATAGCTGTAAGATGAATCCTGCCAAGGGGGTGTCCCAGCCCAGCCTCGGCCAGCCCGGGACGGCCACACACGACCCGCCCTTTGTCCAAGCTTAGCCCGGCGATGCTCTTGCGCGCTCCTGCGACGCGGGGGAAGAGGCGGATTTTGTAGCGCCTCCTGGCGCGTTTCTGGTGTTGTCGGTGGCTGCTTCCGGCTGCTTTGCAGGCTGGGACCTACAGTCCCTGCTGGTCCCGATGTCTGGAGCACTCCCCGGCACTGTGGCCGCAGAAGGTGAAAGTAGCTTGCGGCGGCGGAGGGAGGGTGAAGGAGCAGGGACAAGAGTAGCGGGTCCAAGGACAGGATGCCCCCACACAAGTAGGTTCAGTGGCACGCAGGCGATCAGCGTTGTCGACAAGGACCCTTTGTTTTCCTTTCCTCTTGATAAGATGTTCTCTCTCACCAGAAGGTAGGAATTCCCAGACAGGCGGCACTAAATCCAGAAGCTTCCCAGAGCGTATTCGATATGCTAAGACCAGCTCTGAAGTGTACTCTGGAAAGAGATTGTAGAAATCTACATGCGTTCCGATTCTCAGCCGAGAATCGACAGAAACAAAAGGCCAATAGAACTTAACTATTCCGCCGAGTAGAATACTGCGAATAATGTGATGGCCAGACACAGGAGGGGGCAATCCAGCAGCTCCCGGTCCACCGACGAGTGAAGCAAAAAGAAGACTCGAGTGTTTCCCGGAATGGGCCAGGAGGGGGCAATCCAGCGTCTCCCTGCCGCCGCCGAGGAAACAACAAGAAAGGAAAACGAACAAGGCGTTCTGCTCGGCCGAGCAGAACGCGAACAAGCAACAGAACGTAACACAGCAGTCACTGTGTTACAATGGGGAAAACAGAGAATCCAGTGGCTCCGCGGGGAAAAGGCATCCGCCAAAACCACTTCCTCCCAAAGGACGAGGCCACTCCATCTCAATAATCCATCCATCCACTCACGGATCCCTGCATTAACTCACGGATCCCTCCATCCACTCACGGATCCATCCACCCATCCACTTACTGATCTATCCATCCACTCACAGATCCATCTATCCATCCACTCACTGATCCATCCATCCAACCATCCGTTCACGGATCCATCCAGTCACGGATCTATCCATCCATCCACTCACTGATCCATCCATCCATCTATCCATCCATGCATCCTTCCACTCACTTACCCATCCATCCATCCACTCACTGATCCATCCATCCACTCACGGATCCATCCATCCGCTCACTGATCCATCCATCCACTCACAGATCCATCCATCCATCCACCTGTCCATGCATCCATCCACTCACTGATCCATCCATCCACTCACGGATCCATCCATCCACTCACGGATCCATCCAACCACTCACGGATCCATCCATCCATCCACTCACTGATCCATCCAACTGAAGAACCGGGTTTTAGAACCCAGCGGCACCAGGGGCACGCCCAAAGTCTTCGGGTTCACCTGTCTTAGAATACTGAGACACAGGATACTTCTCAGTGGCGTCAAAGATCAAATTTATTGGCTGCAACCAGGAACAGAAGTCTACGAAGTACAACACAAGTATGTTCGTCAGAGACTGCTCAAATTTGTATAGCGAGACATCGTCTTTTATGCCAAATTCACATTCTGGACAAACACCCACTATTTACAATTTGTCCAATCACAGGTAACATTGCAAAAGGTATCGCATGACGACAAACCCACTTATCAGTTGTCCAGCCCACCATTAATTACACGGAAAAGCCCAACATTCTTTCTCGAACAAGCCGGACAAACCCATAATAAAAGACCACAACCCATATCATAAATAGACCATAAAAGAAGGAACAGAAACAGATGAGAAGTAGGATAAGGGGTGTGTGCGTGCATACCAAACTCTACAATGTCCTGTGCTTTGATCCTCAATCTTGATCAGCTACCGGGCAAGGAACTGGCCTAACAAGGTCAGCTTCAGGCAACGAGGTCAGCTCACTCAGGTCATTCAGAAGTCAGCTAAAGAGTACGTGTACTAACGACTCGTTCGGCCGTAGTCATCGGCCTATATGGCTGAGATACCCGCCACCCCCTCTCAACACAATCCCCAAGGATGGGAAACCGGAAACAGTTCTGAACTTTTGGAAGGCGGGAGGGAGTTACCCTCCCGGCCGTATTTATTAAAATATGAAACAAAATTAAAAACATTAAAATAACGGTTTCATACCATGTACAATTTCATTTCCACATTACGATGTTTTGGCTAACCTTAACATATTTCTAATACAAAGGTTCTCCTAGCCGAAACTAACATCCTACCAATACATTTTTAACTTGAAATTGTACATCCTAACGTTAAGGGCCAACGGCAAGGTCGTAACCGGTGTCAGATCCCTAAACCAGAAATACCCCCTCACTTGCGAGGGGCGACCGCACAGAGGGCTGTACCTCATGTGCACATACCAATTTCCCTTGTCTTGACGGGGGCCCCAATTAACTCGACGCCATTTTATGGTCGTCCGAGGACTCGTGTGAGGTGTCTAGAAGGTAGCGTAGACCCCCCTCCCCACCTCACACAACTTACCACATCTGCCGTCGCAGATGTCCTGGCCCCGGGAAATTCCCAGGAGGGGCCCGTAGCCCCTCCTATCCAGGGAGGGGCCTTGACCGCCTTCCCTTTCCTTTCGGCGTCCCATCCTTAGAAGGGACCGCCTCCCCGTTGAGGGGCCAATGGCCACCTCCCCCCGGGCGCTCCCATCCGTAATGGGTGACGCCCCCCCCATAGGGATCTTCCAATTACTGCTCACCGATCATGACCTTACCGCCCGACCGAAATAAATACGACATTAAACTAGAAATACTAAAACTAAAAGACAACAGATGCTCAAAGTATGACTATTGAAACATCACTGATCAACACTGGTGCAAATACTTTATTCGATAAAATATACTGTAAGGAATTATCCACTTTATTGCATACTGAATCACTACTTTAATCACAACAACCTGTAAGAAAATTGAGTTAGCACATCAAAACTTTATTTCAAAAACCGCTTGCTGTCTCCAGGGGCTGGTGGGTGGGTCAAAAATGGCTCTTCGTTCCGTCTCGAGCTCACGTGCAGCGGGGAGGTGCAGCTTCAGAGCACAGGAACAAGAGGATGCTTCTTTGGCTTGTTGCTCCTTTTATCCTTCTTCGGGCGGGCGTAAACCCGCCTCCGCCCGCCTCCGGGGGCGTGGCTGGCGGCTTCAGTGTCTAGGACAACCCACTCCAGGGCGGGAAAAAGCGCGCCCCGGCTACGCCGCTTCGGGCATACCAGCCGAGACTCGCCTCCCGCCCAAGATGGCTTCCCGGGGGGATCGGGGTACTCCACCATACGTTCGGGGGGACCGAGTGGTCGCCCCTTTCCATATGGCTGAGATACCCGCCACCCCCTCTCAACACAATCCCCAAGGACGGGAAACCTGAAACAGTTCTGAACTTTTGGAAGGCGGGAGGGAGTTACCCTCCCGGCCGTATTTATTAAAATATGAAACAAAATTAAAAACATTAAAATAACGGTTTCATACCATGTACAATTTCATTTCCACATTACGATGTTTTGGCTAACCTTAACATATTTCTAATACAAAGGTTCTCCTAGCCGAAACTAACATCCTACCAATACATTTTTAACTTGAAATTGTACATCCTAACGTTAAGGGCCAACGGCAAGGTCGTAACCGATGTCAGATCCCTAAACCAGAAATACCCCCTCACTTGCGAGGGGCGACCGCACAGAGGGCTGTACCTCATGTGCACATACCAATTTCCCTTGTCTTGACGGGGGCCCCAATTAACTCGACGCCATTTTATGGTCGTCCGAGGACTCGTGTGAGGTGTCTAGAAGGTAGCGTAGACCCCCCTCCCCACCCCACACAACTTACCACATCTGCCATCGCAGATGTCCTGGCCCCGGGAAATTCCCAGGAGGGGCCCGTAGCCCCTCCTATCCGGGGAGGGGCCTTGACCGCCTTCCCTTTCCTTTCGGCGTCCCATCCTTAGAAGGGACCGCCTCCCCGTTGAGGGGCCAATGGCCACCTCCCCCCGGGCGCTCCCATCCGTAATGGGTGACGCCCCCCCATAGGGATCTTCCAATTACTGCTCACCGATCATGACCTTACCGCCACAGGCCGGATAGTTGACCGGCTATCCGGACCCCCCACAAAACTCCTACCTAAAGGTCATGCTGTAAACACTTTAGCCAGGCTACGAGGTCTCCTATGAGTAACGCATTCCCCACCCGGGACAAATGGACCCCATCCTCTAGATACATACTGTCTCCCTTGATACAACCATGAGGAATAGAATGCAATGCGCTTGAACGGAACAGTCTACCCAATTTGTTATTCACTTTCTTCACCGAATGATTTATAGCAGACACCGAATTCGCCCTCCGCCACACCTTACGTGGAATCATATGGGACCATGCAATTGTGCACCCTGGAACCCTTCTCGCCAACCAACTTACTGTGGATAGTATCGCCTCGAGAAGAAGTCGTCTACCAGTGGTCACTAAATCATTGCCCCCAAGATGCACTATGATTATAGATGGCGGTGACCTTGTCCGCCCTAACAAACCCTCGAAAAAGGATTGAAACTGGTCAATACAGAGCCCGCCCCTTCCGTAGAAGGTCACCCTGTACCCGTATTCCCCAGCTATGTGAATCATGTCACCTGCTTTGAATACGTCCGCGGCACGCCTCACGTATGAGTGGCCCACGACCCACACCACTTTTTCCGCAGCCGGTGATCTCTGACCGCTGGTTCCCAGGTGTCGGGTCGACTGCACAGTCCGCCCCGCCTCGTAAGCTTGCGAAACTGTAAACCAAACAAAAACAAGAAGCGTGAGTACTTGGTAGCAGCTTCACAACATGTGCAACCGCACATACCTTTTGTAACAATTCGAGGACCAACGCCCCAATCGTTTCACTTTTTCCACACTCAGACCCCTGGCTGTAGCCTCAGTAGCAGCCCCTATCCGAAAGGAATGGGTCCCAAACTCGCCGGGGTTCAAGCCTGCGGCCGAAATTGCCATTGTAAGCACCCGCTGGAACTGAAACCTCGTCAGTGGGGTGGCATCAGCGTGTCTCAACAAGGTCCCCCCCCATGATGCCGCCCTCTGCGCTAAATATTCCTCTACGCAAACAACAGGGCACATGGGAGATCCGGGAATCCGATGTATGACTACGCAATCCCCAATCGCACCCTGATCGGCCTTGGACCTGACAAACGAAACAATCATCGTCTCCCCCTTAACCTGAATGTGCTCTCGGCACAGTCCTCCCACCGTATCCCGCTTGTTCTTCGCCACCAGTTCGCTTACCCGCATCGCCCCATGGAATGCTAACGCAAAAGCGGCCCGGAATAACACTGTTTCATACTGGGATGAACATGTCGCAGGGAGTACAGATAATAACAGGGCCAGCCTATCCAGACCTATCGGGTGCCTCTCATCTACTCTGCGACCCACAAGGCGTTGCCACCCACGTAGCGCTTTCTGCACAACGAAAGACGCTGTCGGGTCCTGGATCCCATGAGCCCTTGCCATAAAGGAAATGGCGGCCCGATGCCTCTGGGCCGTAGCTACAGATTTGCCTGCCTGATGTAAAGACAGCAAAAATTTTACGACAAACTCTTCCTGGCCCCAAAGCTCCCCCCTAGCCGCACCCAAAAAGGACCAATAGGAACGGAACGCCCCTTCATATGCCTTCCTTGTCCTGGGTGCTAAACTCTCTCCCACGAGGTTTTGTAGTTCGGGGCACCGAGAGACCAGAGAGCTTCGGGAAAGGGTGCCGCCACCGGGTCCGCTGTGGGCAGAAAACCCCAGAAGGCCTGCATACGGAAACGAGAAAGCGCATCAGCCGCTTGGTTCAGTACCCCCGGCACATGTCTTGCCCTAAAGAGCACATTCGATTGCATACACAATAACAAAATTTCTTTGAGCAATCTCAGAATCCATTTGCATCGTGCTGCCTGACTATTGATACACTCAACCACGGTCATGTTATCAGACCAGAACACCACAGAGTGATCCCGGAACCCCTCAGGCCATGTTTTCAGGGCCACCAAAATAGGGAAAAGTTCGAGAAAAGCAATGTTACTCGTCAGCCCGCACTCGTGCCACCATGACGGCCATTTTTGGGCCGACCATTGATTACCGAATATGGCGCCAAAACCTATACTCCCCGCCGAATCTGTCCACAGCCCCAGCTCCTCGGAGGACACCGCCGGCTTGTTCCAGACAATTCGACCATTGAAATCCGCCAGGAATGCCAACCAAATGCGCATGTCCTGGCGAATCTCTGCCGAGAGCCTCGTGCGGTGGTGCCCCTCTTTAAGACCGACCATGGCTTGTGCAATCGAGCGGGAAAAGGGGCGGGCCATTGGCATTACTCTAAGGGCAAAATTCAACTGACCCACAGTTTGCTGTAATTGATGCAAGTTCACCTTAGTTTCCCGAATACATGTTTCAAGGGAGGCCCTGAATTTCCCCACCTTTTCCTCATTCATAATATGTTTAAGTTTACTCTTTGCTTTTTTCCCCCATTGTTCGTGCGGGTGGACTATCAGTATTTTCCCTGTCCCCATGTGTCAAGTCAGTACTTGGACATGCTTCGTGACCCTCAAATTCTACCGAGTCATCAACTATAAGTGGGAGAGGGGCTTGACTCACACTCCTACTAGGTGACAACATAGTAGGAGTTCATGAAAGCCTGCTTCCTATATTTGAACATTCAATTGGGGCTGCTTCCTGTTCTGGGCAGTTCTCATTAATCCCTGCTCCAGGAAACCCTGCAAAGGATACTGCGAGTAGTGAATCAGATGAGTTAGCCAGAGCCATAGATGTGTTGTCTGATTGCATAAGTGGTGGCAAACTAGGGGGGAGCGAGAGACGTCTTTCCGTGTTCTCAATAGCTATTACCACCACCCCAATAGTCTTCCGCAACATTTTATCTATTGCAGTGAGACTAGGTAATGGGGTAGTAGAAATTATTTCCTTCCTGTTTTTTGGCCCTAGCGCAACAGGTGTATTTTTGCCCATATTGTTTATAAATACAGTTCAACCACAAACTTAGGGAAAATTAACAATTGATAACTCCCACAAAACTGGGTGGGCACAAAGGAATCTACGAATGGTAATTACCAGTCCGTTTGTATCACTAGCCTGATGAACCAATAGCTGTAAGATGAATCCTGCCAAGGGGGTGTCCCAGCCCAGCCTCGGCCAGCCCGGGACGGCCACACACGACCCGCCCTTTGTCCAAGCTTAGCCCGGCGATGCTCTTGCGCGCTCCTGCGACGCGGGGGAAGAGGCGGATTTTGTAGCGCCTCCTGGCGCGTTTCTGGTGTTGTCGGTGGCTGCTTCCGGCTGCTTTGCAGGCTGGGACCTACAGTCCCTGCTTGTCCCGATGTCTGGAGCACTCCCCGGCACTGTGGCCGCAGAAGGTGAAAGTAGCTTGCGGCGGCGGAGGGAGGGTGAAGGAGCAGGGACAAGAGTAGCGGGTCCAAGGACAGGATGCCCCCACACAAGTAGGTTCAGTGGCACGCAGGCGATCAGCGTTGTCGACAAGGACCCTTTGTTTTCCTTTCCTCTTGATAAGATGTTCTCTCTCACCAGAAGGTAGGAATTCCCAGACAGGCGGCACTAAATCCAGAAGCTTCCCAGAGCGTATTTGATATGCTAAGACCAGCTCTGAAGTGTACTCTGGAAAGAGATTGTAGAAATCTACATGCGTTCCGATTCTCAGCCGAGAATCGACAGAAACAAAAGGCCAATAGAACTTAACTATTCCGCCGAGTAGAATACTGCGAATAATGTGATGGCCAGACACAGGAGGGGGCAATCCAGCAGCTCCCGGTCCCCCACGAGTGAAGCAAAAAGAAGACTCGAGTGTTTCCCGGAATGGGCCAGGAGGGGGCAATCCAGCGTCTCCCTGCCGCCGCCGAGGAAACAACAAGAAAGGAAAACGAACAAGGCGTTCTGCTCGGCCGAGCAGAACGCGAACAAGCAACAGAACGTAACACAGCAGTCACTGTGTTACAATGGGGAAAACAGAGAATCCAGTGGCTCCGCGGGGAAAAGGCATCCGCCAAAACCACTTCCTCCCAAAGGACGAGGCCACTCCATCTCAATAATCCATCCATCCACTCACGGATCCCTGCATTAACTCACGGATCCCTCCATCCACTCACGGATCCATCCACCCATCCACTTACTGATCTATCCATCCACTCACAGATCCATCTATCCATCCACTCACTGATCCATCCATCCAACCATCCGTTCACGGATCCATCCAGTCACGGATCTATCCATCCATCCACTCACTGATCCATCCATCCATCTATCCATCCATGCATCCTTCCACTCACTTACCCATCCATCCATCCACTCACTGATCCATCCATCCACTCACGGATCCATCCATCCGCTCACTGATCCATCCATCCACTCACAGATCCATCCATCCATCCACCTGTCCATGCATCCATCCACTCACTGATCCATCCATCCACTCACGGATCCATCCATCCACTCACGGATCCATCCAACCACTCACGGATCCATCCATCCATCCACTCACTGATCCATCCAACTGAAGAACCGGGTTTTAGAACCCAGCGGCACCAGGGGCACGCCCAAAGTCTTCGGGTTCACCTGTCTTAGAATACTGAGACACAGGATACTTCTCAGTGGCGTCAAAGATCAAATTTATTGGCTGCAACCAGGAACAGAAGTCTACGAAGTACAACACAAGTATGTTCGTCAGAGACTGCTCAAATTTGTATAGCGAGACATCGTCTTTTATGCCAAATTCACATTCTGGACAAACACCCACTATTTACAATTTGTCCAATCACAGGTAACATTGCAAAAGGTATCGCATGACGACAAACCCACTTATCAGTTGTCCAGCCCACCATTAATTACACGGAAAAGCCCAACATTCTTTCTCGAACAAGCCGGACAAACCCATAATAAAAGACCACAACCCATATCATAAATAGACCATAAAAGAAGGAACAGAAACAGATGAGAAGTAGGATAAGGGGTGTGTGCGTGCATACCAAACTCTACAATGTCCTGTGCTTTGATCCTCAATCTTGATCAGCTACCGGGCAAGGAACTGGCCTAACAAGGTCAGCTTCAGGCAACGAGGTCAGCTCACTCAGGTCATTCAGAAGTCAGCTAAAGAGTACGTGTACTAACGACTCGTTCGGCCGTAGTCATCGGCCTATATGGCTGAGATACCCGCCACCCCCTCTCAACACAATCCCCAAGGATGGGAAACCGGAAACAGTTCTGAACTTTTGGAAGGCGGGAGGGAGTTACCCTCCCGGCCGTATTTATTAAAATATGAAACAAAATTAAAAACATTAAAATAACGGTTTCATACCATGTACAATTTCATTTCCACATTACGATGTTTTGGCTAACCTTAACATATTTCTAATACAAAGGTTCTCCTAGCCGAAACTAACATCCTACCAATACATTTTTAACTTGAAATTGTACATCCTAACGTTAAGGGCCAACGGCAAGGTCGTAACCGGTGTCAGATCCCTAAACCAGAAATACCCCCTCACTTGCGAGGGGCGACCGCACAGAGGGCTGTACCTCATGTGCACATACCAATTTCCCTTGTCTTGACGGGGGCCCCAATTAACTCGACGCCATTTTATGGTCGTCCGAGGACTCGTGTGAGGTGTCTAGAAGGTAGCGTAGAACCCCCTCCCCACCTCACACAACTTACCACATCTGCCGTCGCAGATGTCCTGGCCCCGGGAAATTCCCAGGAGGGGCCCGTAGCCCCTCCTATCCAGGGAGGGGCCTTGACCGCCTTCCCTTTCCTTTCGGCGTCCCATCCTTAGAAGGGACCGCCTCCCCGTTGAGGGGCCAATGGCCACCTCCCCCCGGGCGCTCCCATCCGTAATGGGTGACGCCCCCCCCATAGGGATCTTCCAATTACTGCTCACCGATCATGACCTTACCGCCCGACCGAAATAAATACGACATTAAACTAGAAATACTAAAACTAAAAGACAACAGATGCTCAAAGTATGACTATTGAAACATCACTGATCAACACTGGTGCAAATACTTTATTCGATAAAATATACTGTAAGGAATTATCCACTTTATTGCATACTGAATCACTACTTTAATCACAACAACCTGTAAGAAAATTGAGTTAGCACATCAAAACTTTATTTCAAAAACCGCTTGCTGTCTCCAGGGGCTGGTGGGTGGGTCAAAAATGGCTCTTCGTTCCGTCTCGAGCTCACGTGCAGCGGGGAGGTGCAGCTTCAGAGCACAGGAACAAGAGGATGCTTCTTTGGCTTGTTGCTCCTTTTATCCTTCTTCGGGCGGGCGTAAACCCGCCTCCGCCCGCCTCCGGGGGCGTGGCTGGCGGCTTCAGTGTCTAGGACAACCCACTCCAGGGCGGGAAAAAGCGCGCCCCGGCTACGCCGCTTCGGGCATACCAGCCGAGACTCGCCTCCCGCCCAAGATGGCTTCCCGGGGGGATCGGGGTACTCCACCATACGTTCGGGGGGACCGAGTGGTCGCCCCTTTCCATATGGCTGAGATACCCGCCACCCCCTCTCAACACAATCCCCAAGGACGGGAAACCTGAAACAGTTCTGAACTTTTGGAAGGCGGGAGGGAGTTACCCTCCCGGCCGTATTTATTAAAATATGAAACAAAATTAAAAACATTAAAATAACGGTTTCATACCATGTACAATTTCATTTCCACATTACGATGTTTTGGCTAACCTTAACATATTTCTAATACAAAGGTTCTCCTAGCCGAAACTAACATCCTACCAATACATTTTTAACTTGAAATTGTACATCCTAACGTTAAGGGCCAACGGCAAGGTCGTAACCGATGTCAGATCCCTAAACCAGAAATACCCCCTCACTTGCGAGGGGCGACCGCACAGAGGGCTGTACCTCATGTGCACATACCAATTTCCCTTGTCTTGACGGGGGCCCCAATTAACTCGACGCCATTTTATGGTCGTCCGAGGACTCGTGTGAGGTGTCTAGAAGGTAGCGTAGACCCCCCTCCCCACCCCACACAACTTACCACATCTGCCATCGCAGATGTCCTGGCCCCGGGAAATTCCCAGGAGGGGCCCGTAGCCCCTCCTATCCGGGGAGGGGCCTTGACCGCCTTCCCTTTCCTTTCGGCGTCCCATCCTTAGAAGGGACCGCCTCCCCGTTGAGGGGCCAATGGCCACCTCCCCCCGGGCGCTCCCATCCGTAATGGGTGACGCCCCCCCATAGGGATCTTCCAATTACTGCTCACCGATCATGACCTTACCGCCACAGGCCGGATAGTTGACCGGCTATCCGGACCCCCCACAAAACTCCTACCTAAAGGTCATGCTGTAAACACTTTAGCCAGGCTATGAGGTCTCCTATGAGTAACGCATTCCCCACCCGGGACAAATGGACCCCATCCTCTAGATACATACTGTCTCCCTTGATACAACCATGAGGAATAGAATGCAATGCGCTTGAACGGAACAGTCTACCCAATTTGTTATTCACTTTCTTCACCGAATGATTTATAGCAGACACCGAATTCGCCCTCCGCCACACCTTACGTGGAATCATATGGGACCATGCAATTGTGCACCCTGGAACCCTTCTCGCCAACCAACTTACTGTGGATAGTATCGCCTCGAGAAGAAGTCGTCTACCAGTGGTCACTAAATCATTGCCCCCAAGATGCACTATGATTATAGATGGCGGTGACCTTGTCCGCCCTAACAAACCCTCGAAAAAGGATTGAAACTGGTCAATACAGAGCCCGCCCCTTCCGTAGAAGGTCACCCTGTACCCGTATTCCCCAGCTATGTGAATCATGTCACCTGCTTTGAATACGTCCGCGGCACGCCTCACGTATGAGTGGCCCACGACCCACACCACTTTTTCCGCAGCCGGTGATCTCTGACCGCTGGTTCCCAGGTGTCGGGTCGACTGCACAGTCCGCCCCGCCTCGTAAGCTTGCGAAACTGTAAACCAAACAAAAACAAGAAGCGTGAGTACTTGGTAGCAGCTTCACAACATGTGCAACCGCACATACCTTTTGTAACAATTCGAGGACCAACGCCCCAATCGTTTCACTTTTTCCACACTCAGACCCCTGGCTGTAGCCTCAGTAGCAGCCCCTATCCGAAAGGAATGGGTCCCAAACTCGCCGGGGTTCAAGCCTGCGGCCGAAATTGCCATTGTAAGCACCCGCTGGAACTGAAACCTCGTCAGTGGGGTGGCATCAGCGTGTCTCAACAAGGTCCCCCCCCATGATGCCGCCCTCTGCGCTAAATATTCCTCTACGCAAACAACAGGGCACATGGGAGATCCGGGAATCCGATGTATGACTACGCAATCCCCAATCGCACCCTGATCGGCCTTGGACCTGACAAACGAAACAATCATCGTCTCCCCCTTAACCTGAATGTGCTCTCGGCACAGTCCTCCCACCGTATCCCGCTTGTTCTTCGCCACCAGTTCGCTTACCCGCATCGCCCCATGGAATGCTAACGCAAAAGCGGCCCGGAATAACACTGTTTCATACTGGGATGAACATGTCGCAGGGAGTACAGATAATAACAGGGCCAGCCTATCCAGACCTATCGGGTGCCTCTCATCTACTCTGCGACCCTCAAGGCGTTGCCACCCACGTAGCGCTTTCTGCACAACGAAAGACGCTGTCGGGTCCTGGATCCCATGAGCCCTTGCCATAAAGGAAATGGCGGCCCGATGCCTCTGGGCCGTAGCTACAGATTTGCCTGCCTGATGTAAAGACAGCAAAAATTTTACGACAAACTCTTCCTGGCCCCAAAGCTCCCCCCTAGCCGCACCCAAAAAGGACCAATAGGAACGGAACGCCCCTTCATATGCCTTCCTTGTCCTGGGTGCTAAACTCTCTCCCACGAGGTTTTGTAGTTCGGGGCACCGAGAGACCAGAGAGCTTCGGGAAAGGGTGCCGCCACCGGGTCCGCTGTGGGCAGAAAACCCCAGAAGGCCTGCATACGGAAACGAGAAAGCGCATCAGCCGCTTGGTTCAGTACCCCCGGCACATGTCTTGCCCTAAAGAGCACATTCGATTGCATACACAATAACACAATTTCTTTGAGCAATCTCAGAATCCATTTGCATCGTGCTGCCTGACTATTGATACACTCAACCACGGTCATGTTATCAGACCAGAACACCACAGAGTGATCCCGGAACCCCTCAGGCCATGTTTTCAGGGCCACCAAAATAGGGAAAAGTTCGAGAAAAGCAATGTTACTCGTCAGCCCGCACTCGTGCCACCATGACGGCCATTTTTGGGCCGACCATTGATTACCGAATATGGCGCCAAAACCTATACTCCCCGCCGAATCTGTCCACAGCCCCAGCTCCTCGGAGGACACCGCCGGCTTGTTCCAGACAATTCGACCATTGAAATCCGCCAGGAATGCCAACCAAATGCGCATGTCCTGGCGAATCTCTGCCGAGAGCCTCGTGCGGTGGTGCCCCTCTTTAAGACCGACCATGGCTTGTGCAATCGAGCGGGAAAAGGGGCGGGCCATTGGCATTACTCTAAGGGCAAAATTCAACTGACCCACAGTTTGCTGTAATTGATGCAAGTTCACCTTAGTTTCCCGAATACATGTTTCAAGGGAGGCCCTGAATTTCCCCACCTTTTCCTTGGGTAGCCAAAAGCAGCCTTCTTCTGAATCGAGCTCTATTCCAAGAAACTCGAGCGAAGTTGATGGCCCCACAGTCTTACCTGGTGCCAATGGCACACCAAAATGACTCATCAGGCCACAAAATTCTTTTAAAGCCTGTGCACATTCTGGATCCCCGGCTGCCCCCAGGAACAGAAAATCATCAAGATAATGCATAACATGCTGAAAACCCGTCTTTCTCGTGAATGCCCATTGCAGAAAACAACTGAATTTTTCAAAATACGCACAAGATATGGAGCATCCCATTGGCATACATTTATCCATGTAATAGCGACCCTGAAACATAAAACCAAGGACACGCTGATCGTCTGGGTGTACCGGGAGCAACCGGAACGCTGACTCGATGTCTGATTTTGCCATCAGCGCTCCGGGCCCCAGGCGATTCAACATGGCGACGGCCTCATCGAAAGATGCGTACCGCACCGAACACACTTCCGGGTCTATTGCATCATTCACAGAAAGACCTCGTGGGGCTGACAAATTATGTATAAGTCTAAACTCACCCGGGTCCTTCTTTGGGACCACTCCTAAGGGGGAACAAACAAAGTTAGCAACTGGTGGTATATCGAATGGTCCGGCAACCCGCCCTCGAGTCACCTCTTTCCCAATCTTTACCTGTACCACCGCCGTATTTTGGAGGACCGACAGTTGGTTCTTACAAAGTGCCTTACCCTGAAAATTCCCCACTTGAATGCGGAAACCATACGAAAAACCATCTCGCAACACCCCAGCGGAGACATGATCCGGGTATTCATTGAGCCAAGGAATCATTGCCATGGTATCAACCGGGGTAGGTAAAGGCGCCCCTCGGACTATTTCAGACCTGTTTGGCGCTTCCCCTACCACCGTTATCACCCGTTTTGGCTCTGCACATGGTCTCAGGATGCGAGGACTGTCCACACCCCCCACAATCGTGCCTAAACTTGCATGACCCCTGGGGCCTTGTACATTTTCCCCTATTAAAATTCCAACAGATCCCCTTTTTACCTGCGTTGCCACTCGGCTTCGAGTTATGTTATGTTATGTTATGTTATGCGTTTTTATTTGGCGCACAGATGCTCCAGCTAAGGAGCGTCCTGGCGCTCGACAAGGCAGCTGCACAACACAACTAAACAATAAACAACATAAGTATACAACTAAGGGAATAAAAACGTTTTCACCGTGCGACGAAAGGAAAGCAAATCGCTCATAGCGCGAATTGCCGGGGGTAAGGAATTCCACAGAGCAGCTGCACGCACTCGAAATGAGCGTCCACCGGCCCTACTTCGCTTGAAGCGCGGCACAACGGCCAGTTCGAGGTCTGCCGATCTTAAGGGTCGCGCTGGGATGTAATTGGCCAGGAGGGCCGTAAGGATCGTTGCCGGGGACCCCTTCAAGATTTTATAGGCGACGCAGAGGACCTTAAACTGGATCCGCTGGGCCACCGGAAGCCAATGCAGTGACCGTAGGGTGCTGGAGGTAGGACAGAATCTTGGGAGGCCTACCACTGCTCTCGCTGCGGCGTTCTGAATCCTCTGTAAGCGCCCGATCTCTGCCACATTCAAACCGGCCAGCAAGGAACTCGCATAATCCAGCCTGGAGATGACAGTAGCTTGGATCATGAGTTGCCTGGTAGGGGCATCGAAGAACTTTAGCACAGGACGGAGCCCACGCAAGATGCCGAAGCAGCAGGCAGCCGTGCGTTTGGTGTGGCATACAAACGTAAGGGAAGGGTCCAGCCAGACCCCGAGGTTCTTAAGCTCGGCGACTGGGATGGGAGCAGGACCCAACTCCCCCGGCCACCATCTCTCTCCCCACAGTTCCGGCTGTCTGCCAAAGACCATGACCTCGGTCTTACTAGCGTTTAGCTGAAGACAATTGGACGTCATCCAGCTGGCGACCGCCCGCAGTCCTTGTTGAAACCTGGGGGCGTCGACTTCGGCATCCCCGCTGATCGTGACCGCCAGCTGGGTGTCATCGGCATATGACACCATGGTCATACCCCATTGTTTGACAACCTCAGCTAGCGGCCTTACGTAAAGATTAAACAACGTAGGGCTCAGCGAGGAGCCTTGGGGGACGCCCAGGTTTAACGGATGGAATTTGGACTGATAAGGCGGGACGGTCACGCTAAAGGCCCGGTTGGTTAAAAACGACCGGAACCACTCGAGGGCGGTGCCGGTGACACCAGCCTCCTCTAGGCGCAGCAGAAGGATAGGGTGCGAGACGGTGTCAAAGGCAGCGCTTAGATCTAATAGCACAAGCGCTGCCGTTTGTCCCGCGTCAAGCACGGAGCGAAGGTGCTCCACCATGTAAAGCAGAGCCGTCTCCGTGCTATGACCTGCCCTAAACCCATTCTGCGTAGCGTCGAGGATATCTGCTCGGCAGAGATGTTCCGAGAGGACAGCATTTACGTGCGCCTCCATCACCTTAGCCGGCCATGGCAGGAGTGAAATAGGCCGATAGCTCTCCGGCTTGCTCCCGTCCAGGCTCGGTTTCTTAAGAATAGGGCGAACCATGGCTCGCTTCCACTTCAATGGAACTTTGCCAGATGTTAATGACAAATTGATCAAGGAACAAAGCGGTGAGATGTCATGTACCGCTAGGTCCTTGAACACTTCAGGGCAAAGTGGATCCTCTGGGGACCCAGACTTCACTCTGCGGGCCAATGTGTCTAGGCTATCAGAAGTTAACAAAGGTAGAGAATGTAGTCCCTCAGATGGTAGCGGCTTGAAAGGTGGATTCGCCGAGGGAACGACCAAAGGAAAGGCTCGATAGATGGCATTCACCTTTTCCAAGAAAAACTCTGCCAGTTTTTCACAATGCTCAACAGAGCTCTGATGTGATGTTGTGACTTTTTTCGCAGTGAGGTCTTTCAGTACATTGAAGATAGCCTTAGACGGGTTCGAGCTATTCCTAAATTGTGCCTCATAAAAAGCGGCACGAGTTCTACATACCGCCCGATGGTACACTTTCACAGTTGACAGATATAGAGCTTTCTTTGAGCTGGAGTAGGCTTTACGCCACGCCCGCTCTGCGCGCCTGCAAGAGACCTTCAGAGCCCGCAGTGAGTCGTCGTACCAGGGGCTGGCCTTGCCAGCTCCAGTTTTGCAGGTTACCAAGGGGATAAGGGTGTCCAGGGCCCTAGAGACCCAGTCGAGTGATGCTCGTTACCTGCCCCCGTCCGAAAGAGCGTCCCAGAGGAATGGCGGGAAAACTCACCCCCGCTACCCCTCGACAATGGTGTCTTTAACATGCCTGAATTCTCCATTTTTTGCCAAGAAATGGAGTCGTAACAATCCCTGGTCAAAGCTGGGTCGTGCTCCTTGGCCTTCCGAAAAACATTATCATAGCAAAACCACTGATTGCCCTCATATGATTGAGAATACTCCATGATACGTGTCTGATATATGGGCAACTCAGCCAACAACTCAGGCCTTCGTTCCCCCATAATCGAAGTGAATATGCCAAACGCTCTGCCCCAGGTACCTATGTTCTCATCGACCTTAAAGGCGGCCATCTTTGCGCGCCAAACACTCGGATGCAGAAACTCTTTTTGACCCTTCACATGCTCGATCTCGTAGTGATCGGTAAGCAAAGAAAACATGTTTACATACTTATCAGCCCAAATCGTTTCCTTGACTTCAATTGGAATATGCTGGGCCACTTTCTCCCTCCGTGAGGGTACAGACCCCTCCCCCGCAATCGGCAGTAGCCGCTTACCTAAATTAGAAGCTGTAGTCGCTGCCGAACTCGTGCCCGCTGCGGTTTCACCCACCGGAGCCTGTGGGGGAACAGAAGATGATGCCTTCGCAGCCTCTCTAGATTCTCGCAGTTGCCTCATTACTGCCCTGGCGTCATCTGCCGTGGTGCCCTCACTATCTTTCCCCAACCACGCTGCCAGTTGTGCAGCCAACTCGGGAGGCATATCCCCCCCGTTCACAGGGGTGACTACGACGGGGATCGGTTGCCCCTCCTTCGGAACCGAGATTGGCTCCTCAATCGGTGTATCGGGAACCGGGGCCTCTCCCCCAGATGCCCCCCTCTTGGACCTCTTGCCTCTACCGCTGGGGACTACACCCGGCAATGCTGGCCCGATGATGCGCTTCGGGCCTCCTGCCCCGTTCATTGCCGCCATCTGCTTCTTCATCTCGGCCATATCCTTTACGAGCATGCGGAGCATCTGATCGGTACCGACCCGCTTTCCGACCTTCTTGCTCAGCATTCTCCAACGAAGATATCTGAAAGAACAAGGACAAAATTACAACGCTCAAAAATGGCTCTTCGTTCCGTCTCGAGCTCACGTGCAGCGGGGAGGTGCAGCTTCAGAGCACAGGAACAAGCGGATGCTTCTTTGGCTTGTTGCTCCTTTTATCCTTCTTCGGGCGGACGTAAACCCGCCTCCGCACGCCTCCGGGGGCGTGGCTGGCGGCTTCAGTGTCTAGGACAACCCACTCCAGGGCGGGAAAAAGCGCGCCCCGGCTACGCCGCTTCGGGCATACCAGCCGAGACTCGCCTCCCGCCCAAGATGGCTTCCCGGGGGGATCGGGGTACTCCACCATACGTTCGGGGGGACCGAGTGGTCGCCCCTTTCCATGTGAGGGCAACCATAAATTGGCTGTCATACACAAAATGGAATCCAAGGGTTCAGAATGAAATCCCTAAATTCACAGTGAATCCATCGCTCTAGCATAGCGAAATGACTCGTACTTGCCGCACTCGTTAGGTACGGTTCGCTACTACCAAATTCGTAACGAAACCAAGACCTTTATGAAATGGGTTCCGAATTCACGGAACCTCACATCCATGCATCCATCCACTCACGGATCCATCCATCCACTCACGGATCCATCCATCCATCCATCCACTCACTGATAGATCCATGTATTCATCCATCCATCCCAAATGATGCTATTGCATGTGTAGCCAGTTGCGCTGGTGATTCCCAGAGCATTTTTCAGGGACCCTGGTCATGCCCGCAGCTGTCTGTCTGGGATAGCTCTATTCTTGAGACACATCTATCTATCTATCTATCTATCTATCTATCTATCTATCTATCTATCTATCTATCTATCTATCTATCTATCTATCTCTCTCTCTCTCTCTCTCTATCTATCTATCTATCTATCTATCTATCTATCTATCTATCTATCTATCTATCTATCTATCTATCTATCTATCTATCTATCTATCTATCTATCTATCTATCTATCTATCTATCTATCTGTCTGTCTGTCTGTCTGTCTGTCTGTCTGTCTGTCTGTCTGTCTGTCTGTCTGTCTGTATGCCTGTCTGTCTGTCTGTCTGTCTGTCTGTCTGTCTGTCTGTCTGTCTGTCTGTCTATCTATCGATCTACCTATCTCTCTATCTATCGCCCTCACTCTATATATCTATCGCCCTCACTCTATATATCTATCGCCCTCACTCTATCTATCTATTGCCCTCACTCTATCTATCTATCTATCGCCCTCACTCTATCTATCTATCGCCCTCACTCTATCTATCTCTCTATCTATCTATCGCCCTCACTCTATCTCTCTATTGTCATCACTCTATCTATCTATCTATTGCCCTCACTCTATCTGTCTATCTATCTATCACCCTCACTATCTGTCTATTGCCCTCACTCTATCTATCTCTCTATCTCTCTATCTATCTATCTATCTATCTATCTATCTATCTATCTATCTATCTATCTATCTATCTATCTATCTATCTATCTATCTATCTATCTATCTATCTATCTATCTATCTATCTATCTATCTATCTATCTATCTATCTATCTATCTATCTATCTATCTATCTATCTATCTATCTATCTATCTACCTACCTACCTACCTACCTACCTGCCTATCTACCTACCTACCTACCTACCTGTCTATCTATCTATCTATCTATCTATCTATCTATCTATCTATCTATCTATCTATCTATCTATCTATCTATCTATCTATCTATCTATCTATCTATCTATCTATCTATCTATCTATCTATCTATCTGTCTATCTGTCTGTCTGTCTGTCTATCTATCTATCTATCTACCTACCTACCTACCTACCTACCTGCCTATCTACCTACCTACCTACCTACCTGTCTATCTATCTATCTATCTATCTATCTATCTATCTATCTATCTATCTATCTATCTATCTATCTATCTATCTATCTATCTATCTATCTATCTATCTATCTATCTATCTATCTATCTATCTATCTATCTATCTATCTATCTATCTATCTATCTACCTACCTACCTACCTACCTACCTACCTACCTACCTGCCTATCTACCTACCTACCTACCTACCTGTCTATCTATCTATCTATCTATCTATCTATCTATCTATCTATCTATCTATCTATCTATCTATCTATCTATCTATCTATCTATCTATCTGTCTGTCTGTCTGTCTGTCTGTCTGTCTGTCTGTCTGTCTGTCTGTCTGTCTGTCTGTCTATCTGTCTGTCTATCTATCTATCTATCTATCTATCTATCTATCTATCTATCTGTCTGTCTGTCTGTCTGTCTGTCTGTCTGTCTGTCTGGCTGTCTGTCTGCCTGCCTGCCTGTCTATCTATCTATCTATCTATCTATCTATCTATCTATCTATCTATCTATCTATCTATCTATCTATCTATCTATCTATCTATCTATCTGTCTGTCTGTCTGTCTGTCTGTCTGTCTGTCTGTCTGTCTGTCTGTCTGTCTGTCTGTCTGTCTGTCTATCTATCTATCTATCTATCGCCTTCACTCTATCTATCTATCGCCCTCACTCTAGCTATCTATCGCCCTCACTCTATCTATCGCCCTCAGTCTGTCTGTCTATCTATCTATCTATCTATCTATCTATCTGTCAGTTAGTCAGTCAAAATATCTTTATTTCGGTTAATTAAAACCATAAAAGCAGTACAAGGTTAAAAATTTAAAAAATCCGCACAACAAACAGAGATAAGATTACAATTAAACAGATATACACATAATTGCAGCTCCTATATGAATTCATTAAAAAGGAATATATATATTTTTTTTTTTTTAAAAAGGAAAGGGCAATTTAAAAAGATTAGATACAGAGAGAAAATACTAAGCAGCCTAGAGTCACTTAAGGCGCCAATTCCTAATATATTTGGCACGTATCTCCAGTACGTATTTAGCAAAATATCTACTTTAGTGATTATTTGTCTGGGAGGGACTCATATTATTTAAACGAGCTGCTGCAGCCAAGAAACTAGCTACACCAAATGTGACCCGCACGGAGTCAAGCATTTGCAGGTGTAGTAGAGCAGGCCTCACCAGAACAAAGTTGAAGTCCTTTAGGATTGGAAGCAAAAATTTTTTACGGGGCAGCAGATAACGTTCGCAAAGCATCACTAAATGAAGCGTGTCCTGTGTAGAAAAGCTATCACAGGTACATGGTGGGATATTTTCCGGGGTCCTCCACTTTGTGTAGGATCCAAGCACGAGATGTATGAGGTTGAACCTAAACCTTACTAAGAGAAAACGATGGTATGGTTTGGTTACATACTTTAGGTAAGGTTCCATGGCTAGGGAGGTAGAGAGTTGGTATATTGTCCTCACCATTGGTTTTCTAAGCTCAGCCTCTTCCCTCTCTGTCTCCAACACATTTCGGAAGTGCAACTTGACCCACCTTACATCCTCTTTCTTAAGGCCCTGTGGCAAAGAATACATGTCCGGACGCCCCAGCCTCGCGCATGCCGCTCTAACATACGCCAACCAGGGTATGTTGTCCGCTTTATCCAGGGCCATACAGTCTTTGAGTATGCGGTGATTCAGCGTGATCTCCTCATTTGTCCAAGTTTTAACCCAGCATAGCAGCGGGGACATTTTTAGGAGATCAGTGATGTAACCCAAGCCCACTTCATTGTGAATTGAATATGTAGGAGATGACTTTGGGAGTGACAACAGGGCTCGTATGAAGTTATTTTCTATGATTTGAATACCTTGGGATGAGGCATAACCCCAAATATCTGCCCCGTACGATGCAATTGCTACACATTTGGATTTAAAAATACGAATCATGGCCTCCATAGGTCTTGACCCAAGTCTTTTAGAAAAGTGCATGAGAGCTGTAGTAGATCTAATGACTGCATTTTCCTTCAGTTTCAACTGGGTGCCCCAAGTTCCTCTTTCGTCAAAGGTGACGCCCAAATAACAAAAGAAAGGTACCCTCGATATTGGTGTTTCGTTGCAGCTAAAGGTTTTAAGCTTCTTGTTTTTCTTACGTGAGCCAGTTACCATGACATGGGATTTTGCTGTGTTGATCTTTAGATCCAAGGCTTCCATAAACGATCCAAAATGGTCTAACAGTCTTTGTAGCCCCGTGCCTGTGCGTGCTATAAGGACGGCGTCATCCGCGTATAGGAGGACCGGAATAGGTGATCCTCCCATACGCGGGACGTCCAGGGTGGCTAAATTCAGGGATACCTAAATATAAAAGCCCCTTCTTCACCACAGTGTATTTACTAATGATAAGGTAAAGGTTTAAGCATTGGTCTATGGTCCCCCTATGTGCTCTAAAACCATACTGCAGGTCGGAGAGAACCCCGCTCTCCTCCAGCCAATCCCTGAGTCTTTGAAGGATCACTCTGCCCAAGATTTTAACGGCAGAGTCCAACAAGGAGATTGGCCTATAGCAGGCGGGGTCCCCCCTGTTCCCTTTCTTAAAAATGGGAACAATAATAGAGGTGGCCCAGGAAGAAAGACATTTGTTAGTATTTTTGACCAAAATTGCGGATACTGAATATAGAGATCAGCAGGGACCCCATAGGGTCCAGGGGCCTTACGTTTACTTGTATTTTTAATTGCCCTTTCCACCTCTGTGTTGTTAAATTCCATATCTATATTGCATGGAACAAGGGGACTAACTGGTGAATTTCGTACCGTGGTTTCGTAAATCTGTTTGAAATGATGAAGCCATCTATCCTCTTCAATCACACAGTCCATATCAGTTTTCCCATCCTCGGTGAAAAAAGGCTGATTGACAATGGCCCAAAATTTTTTGCTGTCTCTTAATACATCTGTGGCTAATAACCTGTCCCAGGCTTCCTCCTTAATTTGAGACTTACGCTTGGTAAGTGCAAATTTATATTCCTTTCTAAGGTTTGCCACTAATATCCTGTCTCTAGGTCTCTGTTTTAGTGCTTTCAGCAGGGCACTATGCTTTCGCGAGCATTCCTTATCGAACCATTTGTGGGTGTTCTTAATACCTTGTGCACCATTCCTCAGCTCCAGGTTCTTAGAGATCCTTGTGCATATATCCACATAGGCGGCCACAACGTCGGAGCCCAAGGAAGTGGGATCTAAGCAGACTGCCATGTTTACCTCAGTTTCCTGTGCTAATGTATGAAAGAGCTGTTCGGGGACGATCTTCTCCCACTTTATCCGCCTACCCTGGTCCTTCGATAACAGATCTCTAGGAGCTGCCACACCTGTCTTACTGCCGTTTCCGAAACAATCTAGGTCCAACGTTAGAAGGACAGGGTTATGATCGCTAAAGATAGCAGTCACGACCCTATACTCTAGAGCCTTCACTAAGACCCCTGCTGAGTCAAAGATATAGTCAATGACAGTGTATGCCTCTCTCCCAATAAATGTGGGCGCTCTATACTCATTATTTCCTTGGCCTAGTTCAAATAAATTTAAATTAGCAAGAAAGGTCTCGAGCCCTCACCCTCCTTTGTGTGTTCGAAGTGGGGAATGCCCTCTTCCGGTACTCCCCCATATCTATCGTTGTAGCAATCCCCCTCGCAGGGGTGTATATTAAAATCACCCAGGATAACCATCTCTGGGAAGGAAGTGCAATCGTGTCTGTAGACTGACATAAAATCTAGCAGGGAAGTCAAATGCTCATTCACGAAAGAACCCTCCCTGGAGTTATAAAAATTAATGAACAATAAAATATGAGAGTCCGAGATCGTCCACTCAACTATTAATGTATTTGTGGGCGCTGAGTCTAATTTTTTAAAGACCCCCGCCAAATTCAATGAGAACAATGTGAGCAGGCCGCCCTTGGCTCTTCCTCTTGCACTTGAAACTGCTGGGGCAGAAAAGCTATTAAAGCCGTCCAATGAGAAACTAGATGATGTGTCCCATGTTTCTTGGAACGCCAAGATGTCATAATGTTTGACAAACCCCTGCCAAATGGGGTCTGAAGCCTTGGCAGTTAATCCCGCAACATTCCAGGTGAGAATTTTACAGATAGGTTTGTCAGAATTAGGCAGGTCGAGCCTGTTAGGCATTCCTCTACTCTCGCCAGCTACAGGACCCTTATCAATAGATAGAGATGACTTTGGCTTCTGCAAGTCCAGAGTACTAATTTCCTTTTGCAGTTGGATAGACGAAATATGATGCCTCTGTCCATTTGGAGAGACCTGTGTTTGTCAGTCGACCCAATCCGTGGTTGACAGACAATCATAGCGATTAGCAGTTGGAAAGTTGTAAAGATTATCCTGCCCGTATGCAAACTGGTGGTAATGGTGAGGTTGAGTGTTTTGTGGCCCAACATAGAAACCTCCTTGGCACGGTCTACCTCTTCTTCTCCTGACCAGGTTCCATTCCACATCCCCCCCCTCCTCCCAGCCATAGGGTGGTATTTCCCATGGGGGGTTAAATCTCTGTCTGAGTTTTGAGTCTTGTGGTCCCTTTAACCAACTCCATCTATTGTCAACTTGGTTTCCTGGTAGGTAGAAATAGGAGAGAGGCCTAGCGGTCACTGTGCTTGCTTGGTATCTAGGTGCACCGCTGCTACATATATAATCAACAACTTCAGTGTTCTCGAAGGTGACCACAACGCAGTCCCCTTGTAGAGTTTTTCTGTTACCTCCCACCCACGGGGTTCTCTCCACCATTTGGATGTTGCTAGGTATGTTAGGCAGAAGGGGGTGGTTTTTGGACAACCAGTGGCATACTTTATTTTTGAGGGCCTGGTAAGATTCTACCTCTGATGGAGAAATTTCAGTGACTCCGGTGAGGATGACTACGTATGGGCAGGCATCGGGAGGGAGATGGATATTTCTGCGAGCAGCTGCCTTGGGTCTTGGGGCTGCATCAAGATTTGAAATCTGTGGGATGGGATCGTTAGATGTAACTTGCGAGGTTGGATTGGATTTGGTTACATTCGAAGCTTGTCCTGTTTCAGGGGACATTGCTTTAGTACCACCCTGTTTTGGAGTGTTGCTAGATTTCTTAGGCACGTTGTTTTTAGACACAGGTACACCAATGCCATTGAAAGATGACTTAATGGCTATATTAGCTGTATTGGCGACCTGGGGTGTCTTAGAGTTCGAAATGAAACTAGGAGCACTAATGTCCTTATGTATGTTCATTAGGATGGTTTCCAGGCAACGTAATCTAGCCTCTATGGGTTCGAGCAAGACTTTTAGCATGTTAAGAATGTTAGTATTATCTATACTTAATCCGCTCCCCTCCTGAGGTTGTTTAACAACTTCCCCACTCAGCTCCAGGATTTCCTCCAGACTATGGTCAATAATTGTGTCGTCTGGAAGACTCAGAGGTAGGCCGTTCTTATTCGAGTTCAACCCCCTATGTCATTGGAAGAAGCTACCAAGTTGTTGTTCATAGTGACAGTGTCAGAAGTAACATTATGTTGGGTAGGAGCGGTGTGGGCTTTCTTCCCTTTGTTATTGACTGGTTTGGTAACCTTCTGTTTTTGTTTGGGGATTGCCCCTTCTTTTAAACCCCTTTCATTGATGTCAATTGCCATGGCAGAGGGGTTTGGCTCAATTTGGTGTGTTCCACTGTCTATCAAGAGGTTAAGATTGGGGGAGGCCTCCAGGTCCTGTTGTAGGTTAGAACCCTAGAGGTCTCCGTTGACCCCGGTACTATGTACTATGACATGAGTGTTTGAGCGAGAGTCTATTTTAGGCGTCTGTGCCTGGGCGATGAGACCCAAAGAAGATCTCTTGGCCAAGGCTAGATCTTGGGATACTCTCCTATCCATTAAAATTATTCCCTCATCGATTAGTGCATGGGTACGGGTGATGAAATCATCCAGGGTCCCAGTAAGTTTTTTTGCTCCAGCTGCAGCCATGCTTCTGGTTTCCCGACAGTTCATAGCAAGCCTATACTGAATACAGGTAATCTAGGAGCTTTAACTATGGGGTATGTCACGTATAATTAATGCTTAGCAGTGAAAAGCATCTATTAACCCTGTGTAAAATAATAGAGAATTTACACGACTTACAGTTCCAGAGGTAAATGATGACAGGAGCTAGTGGTATTCGACCAGGGTTTGTGGCCCAGGCCAGGCTCCTCAGGCCTCTGAGGGCCACAGAGGGCCCGCCCTTTGCCCGGGCTTAGCCCCGGGCGTCCCGCTCGCGTCCCGCGACGCTGAGGGCTTGCTCTTTTGAGCGCCCCTCCTGGCGCCTTGGTCGTGCCTCAGGGAACGCGTGGTGGTGGCGGTCGGCAAAGACGGTGCTATCTGGCGTGGCGTGGGTCCGTAGGACTACTCCTGTCCCAATTATTCCTTGCCAGGTATGAATTGCCAGATATGGGTTCTCTCACGTTATGCTGCTGCTCCCCCCGCTCCACCGAGGGCTTGCTCTTTTGAGCGCCCCTCCTGGCGCCTTGGTCGTGCGTCAGGGAACGCGCCGCCGCCGCTAGGGCTGCCGGGATTTGGAGTCCCGGAGTGGCGGTGGCGTGCCTGGTGGTGGCGGTCGGCAAAGACGGCGCTATCCGGCGTGGCTGGGTCCGTAGGACTACTCCTGTCCCAATTATTCCTTGCCAGGTATGAATTGCCAGGTATGGGTTCTCTCACGTTATGCTGCTGCTCCCCCCGCTCCACCGAGGGCTTGCTCTTTTGAGCGCCCCTCCTGGCGCCTTGGTCGTGCGTCAGGGAACGCGCCGCCGCCGCTAGGGCTGCCGGGATTTGGAGTCCCGGAGCGGCGGTGGCGTGCCTGGTGGTGGCGGTAGGCGAAGACCGCGCTATCCGGCGTGGCGTGGGTCCGTAGGACTACTCCTGTCCCAATTATTCCTTGCCAGGTATGAATTGTCAGGTATGGGTTCTCTCACGTTATGCTGCTGCTCCCAATAAATACATATACAAAACATAAACACCATATGAAGTGTTAATTGCCTCCAAAATTCTTTAGAGAACACCAGTCCTCAAGTAACAAAAGAAAACACAGGCGGACAAATCCTAATTCAAAAGGTCCTGTCTGTTTACTGGGCTGAAGACTGATCTATGTTAAAGGGGTCGTTACACCATAGGGGAATAATTTCTTTAAAAGCTCCCAGCAGTGCCCCGCAAATGTTCTAGCTTCAGCTCACAGTCAACGCGTTTCAAACCCTGACTTGTTCTAGGGTTCTCCTCAGGACATGGACTGGAAGTAGCCTTGACTGTGAAACATAAAAACAAAAAGAGGGAATTGGTGTCTATAGTTAAGAGAACCTTGTATTAAAAAACTGTTAACTATATAGGTCCACTGGGCACCTTATTGTACCTGCAATAGTTAGAGTCTTCAATGTAGTGTAGTCTGTCTATCTGTCTATCTATCTATCTATCTATCTATCTATCTATCTATCTATCTATCTATCTATCTATCTATCTATCTATCTATCTATCTATCTATCTATCTATCTATCGCCCTCACTCTATCTATCTATCTCCCTCAATCTATCTATCTATCTATCTATCTATCTATCTATCTATCTATCTATCTATCTATCTATATTTTTCACACTTCCGGCGGAAGGGGGGAGCAGTGTAGTTGTCATCCCGCTTCTACCCTTTATTATCGATGTGCTGGGCGATGCGCAGCGGACGCGTGCAGCGGGCATGCCTAAAGCAAGCCCATCTGCGCCCGTCCGCGCCTGCACGTCGCCTCTCGCCAGGATCCCTGACCAACCTCAGTCCAGCCCCATTTGTTATGGTAGGGATGTACTACTGGCACTTAAAACTGGTTCCACGCCTTGTATGGCTTACCCATCGAACCTCGGGGACGCCAGATGGAACTGCCCAGTTGGTGCTACCTTCTCCATTCCGGTCCCTACTCTTCCTACTTGTGTTCAGCTGATTAAGCCCCAGACTCAGCTGAAACTCCTACACTTAATGTGAGATCTCTGGCAAAACACCATGCCAAAATATTTGATCTAATCTCAGAAGAACGTCCGGATATATTTTTCCTATGTGAAACCTGGCTAAAAGATGACATGGTAGCGATATCGAACCTGGCATTATCTTTAGGATATTCCATTTGCACACTTAATAGGGACTCTAGGGGAGGTGGCCTAGCAGTTGTCTTTAAATCTCATTACTCTTGCCTATTTAAAAAAGTAAACGTCGCAGAATGTGAAGCGAAGCGTTTCCAGGTGTCTGTTAGCCCACAGTTTACTTTATCAGGCCTCTTAGTATACCGTCCCCCTGGTCCAGCTACTAAGTTTAAAGAAGCGCTCCCAGATGTTGTTTGTACGCTTGCTGCAGGTTCTGCAAATTTTAGCATTAGTGGGGATCTGAATATCCACCTGGACCTTAATCAGGACAATACCACTTGCAGTTTCATTGCAGATCTAGCTGCTCTCCAGCTAGACCAATTAGTCTCCAGACCCACGCACTCTGCGGGGCACCTGTTAGACCCCCTATTCTCCAATCTTCAATCGGTAAATATGGAACCGCCTATCCCCATGGGCTGGACTGACCATTTCCTGGTCAAATGGTCCATCCCGCTCTTGGAGTCCCCCAATTCTGGGACTCCAAGACCGATTTTTAAACGCCCATGGCATAAATTGAAGCTGGAAGACTTTCACCATTTCCTTAGTGCCAATCCTCCAGACAATTGTGACTGGATCTTGAAAGGTTTAGATACCTAATTCCCGCCAAATGGGAGAAAGGGCATATCTCTACCACCAGCCCTTGGTATAACGACTCCTTAACCACTCTGAGGAAAGCTTGTAAACAGGCAGAGCGCGACTGGAGGAAAGACTACGCTTCAGAGAAAAAAAGATACTACCAGACGAAAGTCAAATACTATCATAGAGCGGTCTGTAAAGCCAGTGCAGCCTATTACTCCAAGTAGACCAGCTCCAGTCCCAATCCTACTAAATGTATCTTTAAAATTCCTAAGGATTTTTGGACCAGGAAAGCGGTTACCCCTGTGGTATCATCTACGCGCCATTGTGATGAATTGGCAACTTTTTTTGTCAACAAAGTGCATACTATATATCTATCCTTTCCTGTTCCTATCACCCCCCCCCCCCCGATCTCTGTGAGGACTAGCGGGGGATCCAAGGTCTCTCTGGCATCTATTCCGTCCCTTTCAGAGATGGAATTTACCCGGCTAAGTGTCAAAATCAGGTCTGGCTCCCCCCTGGACCCCCTGCAGCCTTCACAATTCAAGGAATCCCTCTCCATCTCTAGGGAACCTCTCTAGAAAATAATTAACATCTCCCTGTCATCTGGGACCGTTCCTGCTCCTTGGAAGCAGGCCTGGGTTTCTCCCATCTTGAAAAAACCTAATTTGGATCTCACAAAACCAGAGAGCTTTCTGCCTATATCCCTCCTTCCTTGGGTAGCTAAAATCGCGGAAGCACATGTCAACAACATGCTAACTCAGTTTGTGAACTCCCATAACATCCTGGATCCTTCTCAGAATGAGTTCCGACTGGGCCACAGCAGGGAAACTGCCCTTCTGGCCCCTACTGAGCACATGCAATTTCTCATGGACAAGGGTTTCTATTAGATTTCAGCGCCGCCTTTGATACGGTGTCCCATGATATTCTACTCCGAAGGCTTGAGGAGACAGGCATTGAAGGCTCAGCCCTGGACTGGCTCCGTTCTTTCCTGGCCAATAGATCTTTGTGAGTCTCGGTTCCCCCTTTTTCCCCCTTTTTCCTCCCAGATCCACACTATTGATCAGGGGGGCCCTAGGGCTCGGCTTTGAGTCCACTGCTCTTCAACCTTTACGTCCAGCCTCTGGCTGCGGTCGGCAAGCTGTGGGACCTTACTATGGTCTCCTATGCAGACGATACGCAGCTGGTGATTACCTTGGCGGACGGTTCTACCCCCTCTGCCTCCAGATTTAAAGATGGTATGACTTCGGTAGCTGATTAGATGGCAGCTAACTGTTTACAGCTAAATGCCGGAAAAAATGAAGTTTTGTTGGTGGGTAAGAATGTCCATCTGTGGAACAAACAGTGGTGGCCAACAGCCTTAGGGTCAATACCATCTCTCAAGAGTGTGGTAAAGAATCTTGGTGTCCTGATGGACTCTTCTCTTTCTTTTCAGGCCCATACTAAGCAGCTGGCCGCCACGTGTTTTGGCACCCTGCGAGGCCTTAGACCCATCCTGAAATACTTCAATCCCCCGATTCGCCAACTCATCGTGCAGGCCACCATCCTCTCTCGCCTTGACTATGCGAGCTCCCTTCTCTTGGGGGCGAACAAGGCGGAAATACAAAGAATGCAGCGTGTTCAAAATGCCACGGCCAAAGCGCTGGTGGGCCTACCGCACTTCAGCTCCGCTACCAGCACCATTCGGAGGCTGCTCTGGCTTCCTATTGAAAGACGTATTCACTTTAAGACACTTTGTCTTTCTTTCAAAATCTTGAAATTCTCAGGTCCCGCTCTGCTGGGCAATTTGATTACCCACTACCTTCCTTCACGTCCTGTCCGCTCTGCTGAGCTACACTTGGTGGTTGCGCCCAAAATTAGGCTCTCCAGGGAGGGCGGGCGTGCTTTCAGGTACCTCGTGCCCAAATTATGGAATTCCCTTCCCGTACATATCTGCGCCATCGACTGTCTGTCTGCTTTTAGGAAAGCCATCAAGACCTTCCTGTTTCCGTCACCTTAGTCCCTTTTAGCTTCTCTCCTTCTTTCCAGTCTGGTCCATATTTCTGTGCCTCTTTCGTGGCTAGCGCCTGGACGCCCCTTTGCTGGGGCAGCTGTGCGCTCTATAAAACGTTTAACATAGCATAACATAACATCTATCTATCTATCTATCTATCTATCTATCTATCTATCTATCTATCTATCTATCTATCTATCTATCTATCTATCTATCTATCTATCTATATCTATCTATCTATCTATCTATCTATCTATCTATCTATCTATCTATCTATCTATCTATCTATCTATCGCCCTCACTCTATTTATCTGTCGTCCTCACTCTATCTATCTATCTCCCTCACTCTATCTATAAATCACCCTCACATTATCTATCTATCGGCCTCACTCTATCTAGCTATCTATCAGACTCACTCTATCTATCTATCTATCTATCTATCTATCTATCTATCTATCTATCTATCTATCTATCTATCTATCTATCTATCGCCCTCCTCTAGTCAGGATAAGGGGATTAACCTCTTAAAATAACCCCTTCTCATCCTCTAGGTAGCTTGGCACGAGCAGACAAGACTTATTCTCGGAGTGGGTAAAGGTTAAGCATTTGTGAACACACACACAGTAACTCAGGGACAACACGACATATGGACACCACACTAGGTTTGTATCAAAAATAATTATCTTTTATGTAAAGGCTTAGCACAAGACCGAATAACGACAATAAAATGGCCACAATATTATTTAGGAACCAAGAGTTCTTTTAAAATGCGTAACTCAACAGTCTGTGCACTTCGTATTCTTTAGTTCGGCCCTACGGTGATGAAATGAACCAACAGAGTATCACACGCGCAGCGGACGCTTCTGTCCAATGCGCTCGAACACAGTGTGCGAGGTGTTTAACTTGAAGAGTTTGTTGCGGACGATGCGTGAAGGCAAAAGCGTACATGCGGCGATGTCGTCCTTTCGTGGTGCGAGCTACAGCTCATAGTTGCCCAGAGTTGCGTTACTTGAGGAGACGGAGCCTTGTGCAGTGTGGTTGCAGTTCGTTGCGGCGTACGCGCCGTACCTTGAGAGCGGGTGCCTTTGTAATCCTTTGGAACACAGTGCGAGGCGGAAAGTACGCTGCAATGGTGCGAGACGTACCCAGCCACTCTACGCGCTGCAGCTTTATACATCAGCGACAGGGTGCGCGGGGGAACATTGCGGTGCGAAGGGGGAAAAGTGAAGTGCGAAGCAGAGTCTTTCCTTCATGTTGCGAGCTACGGCTCGTGGGGACCACAAAGTTGCGTTGTTTGGGACGGACAAGTCCTCCCTTCACGTTGCGAGCTACGGCTCGTCGGGGCCACAGTTCACATTGTTCCAGGTGGAAAAATCAGCACAGGCTTTTCAATGTGCGCGTTTGCTTCTTACGAAGCGCACACGGCTCCCAGCTATAGCGCTGCGAGGAGAATGGCGTTTCTCTCAAGGCGGGTGGAGTTCATTGGTCTTGGGACTCCGTTCAGGGGGCAAGCTCACTCACAAGCCCTTGGAGATCTTTTAAGCACAAGTTGAGCAAAGTCTTTTCCAGTCTTTTCCCTCTCCTTCAGTAGCAACGCCAACCATTGCAGGCCAATCCCCCAGGTCAGGGACAACTCCTCCTCACAGCTTTCCCAGTTCCTTCTCGTTGGGCAGAGGTTCTTCTTTTTTTTCAGCAGGATCTGCTTTCTTGGGAGCAGGGTCCCAATATTTATACCACAATTCTTTTGTTCTTTCCGGCCAGAGTGCCTATGCCCAGTTCAGCCTGGTTCTGGAGTACTTTTATTTACAGAACTCTGACTATTCTTTTCAGTGTGCAGGGCAGAGACATCAGACGCTCCACAGGAGGTGGAGCCAGCAATGTGGTGGCAGAGCACATCCCTATTCAGAGTCCAGGTGCACTCCTCCCACCCATCTGGATGTAATCTCTCCATTCACCACCTGGCTGCCCAGCCTGTCTCCTGGAATTCCCAGCCCTGTCATTCACAGAACCCAGACAGCAGATACACATCCTAGCAGAGGTGGGCTGAAAAGGTTAGGCAAGAAAATACCAACTTTCTAAAAGTGATATTTGCAATCACAGAATATTAAAATAAAGTTTACTAAAATATGTATTTTATTATTCTGAGTTCAGGCATACTAAACTCGAATTTCTACCATGTTCCCTGAGTCTGTTAGGATAATAGGATGTAACAAATCCCTCAGCCCATTCTGGCCTATGGGAACAGGTAGCCTTGCAATAGTGAAAAACGAAAATGGATGTAAATAATTCACTATTAGGACATGCCACACACATCAGGGCTTGTCCTACCTTATACTTACAATGCACTCAAGTGGAGAAGTGTGGCTCAATGGTTAGAGCGGCAGACCCTGATGCAGAGGTCTAGCCCGGGACCAGGGTTCAATGCCCCGCCTCAGCGGGTCTTGGGCTCAAAATTCCACGGACCTGATAATTCTCGCCTCGGTGCCTATTCTAATCATGGAGTCCCACTCTGCAACTCTGGGCAATAGCTTGCTTAATCTCCACAACGTCCCCCACAATGCTAAGGATGCCTGGCCTTCACCCTGGGGGTTCCCAGGAGTGGACGCCTCACAGGGAAAGCCAGGACAGGTTCCACAGCAGTATTCGTACAAGCGCCTTGAGACCCTTGCGGGTGAGTAGTGCCCTATACAAGTATCAATTTACAATTTCACCCTGCCCATGGACCTACCATAGGGGTGACTAATATGAAGTGAAGGTTTTGGGACTGGTAAGTGGGTGCACTTGTCCAGTCAGCATGACAGTACCAGACTGCACACAGTGTAGTGTAGTTCCTAGTTTCCCACTAGGCCCTGCGCATTGGAATAACATAAACAGTAGTATCGACGTAGAAGTGCGGATCTTCCAGGCCTCTACTGACTATGCTAAACTTAATTGGGTTTGTTACCAACTAGCTCAGAGGTCACTGGAAACTTTCTTCTCTGCATAGGAAGTAATCAGCTTCCCTGGCACAGACAAGAAGGGATTCAGTTTTCCAACAACCGTGCAACATGACAACTTTGCTCCTCAGATCAAGAGTCGATCTCTAGGGTCGTGTGAAACAATAGACAGTTATTTTACTCTGTCAGATTAGTGCAGATTACTTTCACAATATGTAGAGAATAGAGAGACGGGCGTTTGTCAATAAAGGGTTAACATTTATTGAACAGACTTTCTTCTCGTACAAGAGAAATGTATTGCCACAATTGCAAGACTTGTTATTATAAAAAGTACGTACAGTAAGATAAGTATTGCAAGATAATACTGTAAAAGCATTGATATGGTTTCTTAGCCATACAATGGTTTAAAAGTAATAAAACATATATACATTCATATATACATTAGGCTAAAATACTCAACTGGTGCTTCTAACTACGCCTACCCCAGTGTACCTGACCTAAGCCTAATACTTGGAAGGGGAGTAACAAAGTAGCTTTAAGTTAAGTTGGTTTTGCCAAGGTTTGCTTCAAGAATTCTCTTCTAAGGGTTTAGTCAACAACATACCTCTGAATAGAATGATGGAGGTCTGGTATCTCCTTCAGGGGGAACTCGGTATCCCAGTCACCCCGAGGGCAGACCAGAAACGCTGGAGCTGGATTTCTCTGCAGGAGAAAGACAGCGTCTCTCTTCAGCGAATCGAGGAGGAGGGGGGACAGCGTCCGCGGGCAGCTCCTAGTTACACCACACTATCGTTCGCGCTTTAGCAGCGATAATGGTATCAGCAGCTTCAGGCGACGGGCAGCAGGCTGCAGCAACAGGGTGCTAGCTTCAGCTAACAACGGAGGGCGCAGCAGCGGACAGCTAGCAACAGGCAATTGCTTAAGGCAACGTTGGTAATATTTATACCTGACAGGTGCCTGGTTTGACGTAAGTTTGCTGGACATAAGACGTCAATTAAAGATGTCACTAGGAAGTGATAGCTATCAGTTGCTCATTAGAGTTCCATTACTAATCAAAACACAGCAAGCGGGGATTTCCAGGTTTGCTGAGTTTTTATCTTGTTGAAGAACTCGGAGTTAATCTAGGAATATCAGATAGTGACTTCTGCTCTGTCATTGCACTAATTGGTTGCAAAGGAAGTGGCAGAGAACTATTCTGGAATGTGGCTCTGTTCGTGTGAGGCCAGAGATGACTTTCTGAATATCGCACTTGAACGGTTATGCCAATATAGGGAATAAATGGATTTATAGCCGAATAGGGTCATAAGGTCACAGTATCGATCAGGATCCTAGATAAGCACGCAACACCCACTCCACGCGTTCATGTCCATCAAATTACTAAAACTAGAGCAATAAGATGCATGTGTAACATTGCCCACCCCAAAATACATAAATGCATTCGAAATAGGCGTATAATGTAATACGTGAAATTTAGGTACTGTACGTTTTTGAAGCATAGAAATCATTCAAAAATTATTGCATATGAAATCAATGAACGATTATGCAAAAAGAATTACACATGAAATATCTCTGAAACAGAAGAAGGGCGAGATAATTCATCACATATAAATGCATTGCAATAAATGTGCTAGAGGCTGGTGTAAGTTATTATGTCTCTAGATTTGTTTAGAAATAGAAGTGTGAAGCTTCTGTTCTCTAAGAATAGTTTTTACGTTAAGCAAAGAATTGTTCGTGCCAAAAAAAGGGTCATTATTAAAAAGTGTTCAATTCAAAAGAATTATTGCTTGAACGTGGAAATAGAGTTCCAACGCTTTAGCAGTTTTTGTTGATCAAAACTGAAGGCCGAATTCAGAGTTCATGGGAACGCTGTGTGTCGGAAAGCTTCTCTAAAGTTATTGTTTCTGTTCGGGTGAGAACATCCTATCAGACAGGCTCTCAAAGAATTGGTCTACAAAATCAGGTGACAGTTCAACCAAATTCGATAGTGCTGTAACTTGGCAGGTGTGAGAATGATTGCTGTCATCATAGTCGGGATCAGCAATGCTCACAGAAGGTCGTACCTGGGTGATGCTGCTTTTGTCACTTGCTCCACTGTTACCACCTAGTCGTTGTTACAGGAGTCTCAACGAATGCCGTCATCAGGATTGGTAGCCGCTGGGGACAACACAATGCGTGAGCCATTATTGGACTGAGCAAAGTATCGACGTCCATTGGTACTGCTGATGGAAGTGAAAGACAGATGTCCAACACGCACTCATCTCCGCATAGCATACATCGAAGTACCGGTAAGATACAGTTCTGCCATGTAGGTCTGAATGAAAGGAACCAGGTCATGTTTAGATCTCTCAGCCTGGCCAATCCAAGGACGTTAGTTATCCTGTCCCGGTAGCGCATTGCTAGGATTGTCTCTCCCATTCCCATGGGAGCTATGTCTGAGCTTTGGCTTGCCATAACGAAGCAGGACGGACAAAAATAAAATCCCTGCTACAAGTCCCAAAAATAAGGGTATGCCGCCAAAAACAGAGTGAACAAAATTAGGAACGATTCCCAAAATTGCTTGAAAAGGTGTTAGCAGTCCCGTAAAAATCATCTTAAATATGCCTGGGATGCCTGTGGCACTAGACATGTTAAGGAGTTGGCTAAGCATTTCTACGAAATGCACGGGGCAATTTGTTGATAAAAGTTCATGAACTTCAGTAGCTGTCCTTGCAACTAGAAGATCATACGTCTCTTTTGATGACGTTATGGGCACTGTTGTCTGCAAAAGCACAGACTTCATTTTGCTTAAAGTATCAATTTGTATAGAATAGAGATTCAGACGAGGCCAGATGGGAGTCACTGTGTCTGCAGGCCCACTCGGGAACAATGCCTGCATACAGCATTTGACCATGGATGTTCCTCTTACTAGATAACTTTTCTCTGGCACAAGGCCACAACATCTGTGATCCGTTCTAAGAATGTAACTCCCGTTTGCAAGTTGCATAAAGAAGGGCTCTAACTGAGTTGCAGGTGTGACAAGCTGGTGGCATGAAAGGTTGTTAGAATTTCCATCACAAGCTCCGTGTAAATTAATACCCTGACACAAAAGTATACCGCTTAGTGAATGTTTACAATTTTCACCACTAAGAAATACATTTTTGTCGCTGTCACTATAGCAAGAATGTGTGTATGGTAATTTCCATTCTGATTTTACATATCCTTTACCCAATTGTTCATACTGGCCAGCAGGTATGTACTCAAGGCACTTTTTAAATCAGAAAGTTGTTATCGGAATAGTGATAATTCCGTGTATTATCCATTCAATGACAGGACTCTCTGACATTGTCAATGGTAATCTCTCAAGTTTTTCGATGCTCAGGATTGTATAGTCTTCTCCTTTCTGTGCCAAACTGATTTGTTTATCAGTAAGGTTAAAAATGGAAAATAATGACGTTGTGTTGATTAAACGCCAAGGCACATAGCCTGAACGAAGATTTTGCAGCGTCCAGCCTAATTGTACAATAGAACGTAATTGAGATTGGCCATGTTGTAACATTAGCAAGTCTCTGTCTATTATGTCAAAGGCAGAAGATACAATATTGTCCAACGAATATATTCTGGAGGACAGAGTCATTAACCCATTGTCCACTACAGAAAGTGATTTCTCCAAATTAATACGATCAATTTCTCGTATTTTCTCTGCTGTTTCAATTTGTGTGACTTTCCAAGCCTTGTTGTAAGCAGCATAGATACTGGTCGCTATGAAACGCTTTTGACGCTGTTTGCGTGGTCCAAGAATGAAATCGTGCAAATCAGCACCATCTTTTAGTAAAGACAAGTGTTGCTTAATTTCAGCCAGTGTGGATGATGTTAGCCATTCAAGGCAGAGTTTCCCTACACTGTATGTTGTTACTATCCCTAGATGTTGTCTCTGGGAGTATCTAGGGTCTAGTCTGGTCATTTTTAACCCCTGTGTTTTGTTCAGGAATCTATCTTGACAGCTGTTTGTGTCAGTAGGCCAGATTAACCACTTTTTCCAATTAGGATGTGTTCTGTTAAAATGTCAAATTTGTGACACGTCTAACTCAATATCTGTAGTTGTATTATCAGTTATTGGCTTTGGAATAGACGGTGTTTTAAGGTCTTTGATCTTAGCTAGGCCAAGACAGGATGTTTGGTGTATTGTGTCATTTAAAAACATCATTTGTTCTGGTATCATGCAGGTTCTGAATAGTGCTTCAAGGCCTTGTACCTGCCAATCTTTTGTACCCCAAATTGTTTTCGTTTCAATGTTATTTTTCCAATAATCAAAACCAAATGTCATCATTTTGTCATAAAATGCTTCTGAATATATCAATTTAGAATTTGTCAGCATTGTTTTCATTCCTGTTTTATCTAACAGTTTGTAATAAAATGTTTCTGCATCACTGGTGTTAAACCCTGAGAAGTATTTGAATTTCTCAAAAAATGCTTTAGAACTGCTTTTAGGTGGTGTAGCACAATGTTCCCATTGATTATACATGAAAACATTTTTAGGCTGTGCAGATTTATGCAAGTAATGATCACCATAATGTGTGTAGCAGAATAATTGCTCATAACTAGATGAACCTTGTAAATAATCATGTTCTGTGAATCTAGCTGACATCACTAAATCAGACATCATGTCATTAATACTGTTAAAGGCCCAATCATCAGAGAATGTACTAGGTTTTACAAAGTCACTTAAGGAAACCTTCAGTTGATGAGGATACTTCAGGATTTTGACCGGACCATAGATCTCATAGTCTGTTTTCTCCCATACTACCCCACCAGGTATTGGAATTGCTGTGACATTTACTGTTGACAGTTCTCTTTTCTTCACGTGGGATGATCTGTGTGGTTTGAGGACTAGGTTGATGTTCTGACTTGCTGTGTCCATTCTATTATATTTTCCCTCAATGAATTTTCCCAAACAAAGTACCATGATGAGCCAAAGCAGGAGGAAAAATACACCTAGACCGAACCAGAACTCTAGCCAAGGTGAAATAAGGTAGATTTCCTTCAGTTGATGAAAGAGTTCCGTTGCTTTTTCTTTAAAAGTCTTTTTTGTTTCTGGCATCACTTCGGGGTCATTTTGATCTTCAGAGAAGTTGTCGAAGTTGATGAAATAACCAGAGGCAGTTCTGCCAATTGATGGGATTGTTGTTTCAATCTGTCTTTCGGTAGCACTTTCTGATGCCACATTATTGTAGACTGGTGTTTCTTGACGAACTGTTTCAATCTGTGTATCAAGAGGGACGAGTTCCATGGCATTATTGCATAGTCCTTCTCTGTGCACTGCAGGCTGATCGAATGTGATTAGTCTTTCAGTTTGAACCTCTTGGATTGTTGCAAGTTTGGGTATTCTGTTGTTTCTTGGGAGTCCACTGGGCCTACTGTTGATTATAGGCCACATGCTTGTGGTTTTACCAGGTCGATAGACACAACTCTGTTCTCCTTTTTACCAGCAAGGGGCGGTAGTACAACTGATCTTGTTCTGGTGACTGCCAAGACAGGTACTGCTTTTCTGTAAGAAGGCCCAAATTCCTTCTTCACCGCGATTTTTTCTCTGACTAGATCCCCAATCTTTGGAATCCAGACAGGCCTTGCTGGGGCTGTTGCTTGTGGTGCCTCGTCAGTGGTAGATGGCTGTTGCTTTAACTTTATGTTGCTTAAGGATTTTCTTGTTTCATTCAGTTCCTGTAAAACAGCCAACAGATCCTTTACATCAAAGTGCGTTGTTTTTTCTTGTACCACTGACATCTGACTATCGAGGTCCTGAATGTTCATTCTAATTCCGAACAATAGTTCGTATGGGCTGAAACCTTTTAGAGAATTTCTTGGCAAGTTATTAAGACTAGTCTGGACACTTATTAGATGTTTGACCCACCCAGCGCCTAAACCTAATACCTTCGCTGTTATAGATCGCTTTATGTCTCAGTTTTATCTTTCAACCACACTATTCCCTTCGGGGTGCGACGGACAAGAATACCGCAACCCAATTCCCATGCTGGCCATGGCCTCCTTATAAGCCCGAGAGCTAAAAGCAGGACCCTGGTCAGAATGTAACGTGGTAATTGCGTATGTGCCGATAAAGACTCGCAGATCTCTCTTATAACAGTTCTAGCGTCAGCCGAGCACTGGAGGCCACATTTTTTAAGTGTTTTTAGCCTTAACTGTGTACAATGGGACGCGCTTCTCTTCTTTGATTGCGCAGATAGACCGCCTTATGCTGTCTAGCAGGGTACCTGAAACTACACTGGCCTGTTCATTACTGCGATCTCTGTTGCAGTCTTCACAATTTTGAGCAAAACATTGAATATCTATGCTCATTCCTGGCCACCAGTACTCTGATTGTAATTCTTTCAGAGAATCCTTAATTGTTTGGTGTCTCAGACCCAACCCCATGTGTGCTTCCAGTAAGAGGAAGCCCCTCCTGCTCCTGTTTGGAATTACTCTGTCCCCCACTCCAGGGATTCGAGCAAAAGGAACGGAGTTTGCATCGATTACGTATGCATAATTGAGTGGATAGTTTACGGGTAGTGCTGCACAGTCGCTTTTTACGGTCGTTTTTACTGCCAGCATGGTTTCCCCGTCTATGTATTTTTCTGTACGCTTTTTAGTGGCTACGGAAGCCGGTTTAGTTGCTTCCGCTGTGGCTGTATTAGCCAATGAATTCCCTGCAACGTGAACGCCATCACGTTGAAGACTTTGTGCGTGTATCACGTGAGTCTTTTGTAGTTCTTTGTGTAAAAGAGCTACCTGTTTCCAGAGCAATTTATGCTTTATTGTGGCACCTGTGTCATCTTTGTACTCGTTTTCAATCCACCTCTGCAGTTTGTTATTGTAAGAGTTGACGCAAAAATGAGAATCGCACACGATAAGTGTCGGGAATTCACGTTCTGCATTTTCGAGCGCCATCTTTAAACATCTGATTTCAGCTCTCTGAGCCGAACAGTACTTTACTGATTCAGTTTTTGTTACTTTCGGTCTGAATTTACCGCACAGCCAACGACCTTTAACAATCGCACACGCTGCATCGTAGGATTTGCTCTCTACGTTGAAATGCTGTACAAATCTATCTGTATAGATTATACAGGCGTATTGTGGGAGAGGCAGAAGTTCGATTGGCAGAGGATACTCTTCTTCATATTCTAAATCATTCACTTCTTCGAATTGCGGGGCGAAATAGTATTTCACATCTTCCGCTCCTAGAGAATCTACACACTGTATCCATTTCGGATCCAGTGAAACTGTAGGCAGATTTACTGGGCTGAATAGCGCCTCGAAGGCGGATTCCGATGTGAGGATATTAATCCGTTTGCCGTGTGCTAGTTCTCTTTCATTTGCTAATGCAATCTGCACTGCTTTCACAGTTCTTTCTGTGTGACTGAATGTTTTTTCTACTTGTGTGTACAAGTGAGATTTAATTGAAATTGGTACCTTTTCTCCCTCATTAGAGGTCAGGTATGTGAATCCGCATCTTCCTGGGATGACTCGGATTACAAGATCGCGTGTATTGTCACGTGTATCTAATTTTGTTTTTGCTAACATGTCTGTTTGCAGTGATCTCAAAATTTCTGTGTGTTTTTGAGTCCAATTGATTTGTTTAAAATCAGGTTTAATTAGTTCGTAGAGAGGTTTAACCCTCTCTGCGTAATTTAGAATGTAAGTTCTTCCGAAATTCAGAAAACCTAGAATGGATTGTAAATTCTTCAGCGTTTTTGGAGCTTGGAGTACAGCGCACTTCTCTAAGAAGTTGTCCGCTAGGCTTTTTCCTTCACTTGATAATTCGTACCCTAAGAATATTACTGTCAGATGGGCAATTCGAGACTTTTTAAAGTTGAATTTGTAACCCTCTGTCGCGAACCCAAGTATAATGGTGTTCACTCTTTTCAAGTGAGTATCCAAGTCATCGTCTGTGAGATAGATATCATCTACGTAAGATAATGCCTCATCATCATATATTTGTAGTAACTCTGTTACCCTAGCTGAGAATAGTCCTGGGCTGTTCTTGAACCCCTGTGGGAGTCGACAGAATTTTTTCTGCGACCCAAATCCTGAGAAAGCGGTCAAGTATCTTCTCTCTGGTGCAATGTTTTGACAAAAGAAACCATTAGATATGTCTAATGTCGTTTTATATTTTTTCCTAACTATGTTATTCATTAGGGCTGCACTATGCGAGTTTTGTACTGCAAATGTTTTACAACATGCATTAAGGTGTCTGTAGTCCAAAACTAGACGTTATGAATTGTCTGGCTTGGAGACAGGAAGCAAAGGATTGTTCATTTGAGAGGTGCATGTTTCAACCACCCCCTGGTATTCAAGTTGATCTAAGATCTCCCTGACTTGTTTTTTAGCTTCTTGCTTAATGGGATACTGCCGTTGGGCAGTTGGTTCACTTTTTAATTGGATTTTGTGAGGAGTAGAGTCCTCATCCCATCCTACATGATTTTTATATAATGCCGGTGCCTGGGCTACTGCCCATTTCCTTGCATAAGTATATTTTTTATGAATCGGAATGTGATTCGAGAAGGCAGGCATAATCATTTCTTCGCCACGAGGGCACTCCCTGACAAACTCTGGGGGCCAACCTTTTTCAGCTAACAGAATATCATAGCCTTTTGAGAGCTTATCCCAAAATAGACCTCTTATTTTCCTAGTCTTATCACCCTCTATACGCAATGTTATTTCGTATATTTTATGGGGCTCGCTAAGTCTGGTGTCGGCAGTTTCAACCTGAATGTATTCATTCGTGTCCACTGTCTCCAGATGACTCATCAAGATCTTGCGCGCTATACTGATTTCTGCTGCACTGTCCAACAATGTCAATGCCCACTCCCCGTTTTTCAACTGTGTCCTCAGTATTCTCGGCATGGTTGATTACTCTAATACTGGCTACCTTCTTTTTTTGAAATTGAGATTTTTTACTCTGAGCAGGTTCCTTGTCTTTGGACTTGGTGTGCTCTCCTGGGTCTGACCGTCCTCTTCTTTCCGATTTCTGCGAAAAAGATCGAGAGGGACGTGTATCAATACTTTGATATCTATCAGGTTTTTTCAGATTATCCCTATTTCTAAGGTTATATCTTTTCTCAGAGGGCTCCCTCTGGGGAGACTGGTGTTCTCGAGTCGGAGTTCTTTCCCTCCGTCGAGGAGGCCTTCCTCTGGACTGGAGAACTTTTCCCTTGGGAGTGGATTGTTTATTTCCATCCCAGCTCTTTTTAGGAGTGTTTGAATTAATTTTAAATAATTTTACTAACTCTTTATATGCTTTTGTTAATTCTCTTATGTTGACTAAGAGTTCTTCTTTTGACATTTTTGCAATGTCAGGATGTGGTGTGTAGCTGGCTAGAACCGGCCACGTTGCTCCTGGTCTACCTAGTGGACCGAGCCTGGTTATGTGATCATTATGTTTTAGGGCGCCATTAAACCAGAGCAGGTGCTCTTGGAATTTTAGTGGGATTTCAGTCTCCTCGAAAGGAGCGTACTCTTCCGGAGGTTCCTCTATTTTGTAATAGTGAAACTCTTTTGTTGTAGCGTTTGCCGCTGGAAAGTTTATCCATGAATAGAATACCTCTGTCTGCCGGTATTCGTGAGCCTCTATCACAAAAATTACTGTACCACCTTGTGGTGTCAGTCTGTTCTCTATAAGTTTTAAAGTTATAGATTTTCTTAAGTGGACCGGGATGATAATAGCACCCGGTACCGTATCGTCGGAATCCTGCTGAGTCGCATCTGCTGCGGCCCCAGTGGTTCCGTTTTCTCCTGGCATTCTATAAATGCAGGTTTTGCAGAGTTGGTCTCCAAGGAGACAAAGATTAGGTGCACAATATTTTGGAACACTGTATCCTTCAACGTTAAAAAAACCAGAGCTTTACATAGGAATCTCTTCCTACTGAGTTCGGGCGGATTTTAACCTTTCACCCACTCCAGACGTCTATTGGAATATTTACGGGAGAAAGGGGTCTGTGTGAAAAATGCACGACTGAGTTACTCTAACGTCTTGCGTTAGTTTATCGCCTTACCAAACGTTTGGGCGCCATGTAGTGTAGTTCCTAGTTTCCCACTAGGCCCTGCGCATTGGAATAACATAAACAGTAGTATCAACGTAGAAGTGCGGATCTTCCAGGCCTCTACTGACTATGCTAAACTTAATTGGGTTTGTTACCAACTAGCTCAGAGGTCACTGGAAACTTTCTTCTCTGCATAGGAAGTGATCAGCTTCCCTGGCACAGACAAGAAGGGATTCAGTTTTCCAACAACCGTGCAACATGACAACTTTGCTCCTCAGATCAAGAGTCGATCTCTAGGGTCGTGTGAAACAATAGACAGCTATTTTACTCAGTCAGATTAGTGCAGATTACTTTCACAATATGTAAAGAATAGAGAGATGGGCGTTTGTCAATAAAGGGTTAACATTTATTGAACAGTCTTTCTTCTCGTACAAGAGAAATGTATTGCCACAATTGCAAGACTTGTTATTATAAAAAGTACGTACAGTAAGATAAGTATTGCAAGATAATACTGTAAAAGCATTGATATGGTTTCTTAGCCATACAATGGTTTAAAAGTAATAAAACATATATACATTCATATATACATTAGGCTAAAATACTCAACTGGTGCTTCTAACTATGCCTACCCCAGTGTACCTGACCTAAGCCTAATACTTGGAAGGGGAGTAAGTAAGTAGCTTTAAGTTAAGTTGGTTTTGCCAAGGTTTGCTTCAAGAATTCTCTTCTAAGGGTTTAGTCAACACCATACCTCTGAATAGAATGATGGAGGTCTGGTATCTCCTTCAGGGGGAACTCGGTATCCCAGTCACCCGCGAGGGCAGACCAGAAACGCTGGAGCTGGATTTCTCTGCAGGAGAAAGACAGCGTCTCTCTTCAGCGTGTCGAGGAGGAGGAGGGGGGACAGCGTCCGCGGGCAGCTGGCATATGCTGTGCTTCTTCGCAGTGGGACGGCTGTTCAGCACCTAGTTACACCACACCATCGTTCGCGCTTTAGCAGCGATAATAGTATCAGCAGC